>NC_142440.1:5010000-7510000 GCF_059453495.1 Arachis ipaensis | reverse complement strand
TTTTTAAAAAACTCACCCACAGCGCTTATGCTTAATTCCCAAGAGATCTTAGTCATCAATAGCGCTTGTATATATGTCTCTCATCTATTCCTTCTTTTACTTTTTAAATGAGTGTTCTTAATTTTCTTACACAGCTTTTGTGGCGATCCGTTTCAAGGTGATTGATAATGTCTATGTTTCTTTAAGTATAGTAGATTCGTGGTCCATCCGGTATTTTTGGTCAACAGTTGATGAAGGAAGAAGATTTAGCTGATATGACATGCTTTATTTGTTCACTAAACCCTCTAACAGTTCATCTATTAGCTTTATTTTGTCCAACAAATGTCAAATTTGATATAAATAGCAACTTATTAGCATTTCTATATATTTTGGGTGAGATGTTTAATGCAATAGTAATTTTCTTAAGTGAACACATATATCCAAAGACACCAAACAAGAGATGCAAGAAAATTTGTAAAAGTCATCATTTTGTAACTGCAAAAAAAACTTTAATACTCAAGTCAATTTAAATTCCAAACAATAATATTTGTTTATTGAACTTAAGAAAGCCTAATTTTCTCTATTCTCTTTATAGTTATGTTTTATTCTTTTTTAATCGATTTATAACTTAAATTTATTAAAAAAAAATTGTATATTTTGTAATCGATTTATAATGATAGAGATTGTTCTGGTATTAGTCCATTATTGTGCAAAGATCAAATAGAAATATAAACTTTAGCTTTATACTTTGTTTTAGAATTAAGTAAGTACGGAGAAATTATGCCATTTGAGTTATCATTGGTTTGGAATAAGCTATTTTTGTTTCTAGATAAAATAGAAAGTTAATTTTCCTATTGTTATTTTGTTTTTTTTTTTAAATCAGTTTTTCAATTTAAGTAGTGCAAAATAACTATTAAGTAAAAAATATCATTATTAGATTCCTAGCTGCCTTAAAGTAATGCCGTTGAATTGTCTTCAACAATTCCCCTCCGTTGTTTGTACTTTGAAGCAATGATTCTTCCCATAATCCGATGTATTGAAAACAAAGTCACTTATCATACTCATTGCATTTTCTGTACCATATTACATGTGATACACACAACTTAACTTATTATCTTGTCACGAGCAACTAGGTGCGCCACAACTACTACTACTAACTCCAACCAATATATATTCAATCTAAATATTACAACACATAAAAAAAAAAAATTAAAGACCCCATCAAATTTCTCACCATGGATATGGAATACCAACTCCCACAAAATTATTCAACCACAAAGAAGACAAAACATAACTTGATACCTGCTACGCCAACATGCACCAACGACAACTACTGTTCCTGTTCTTGTTTCTTCTGCATCGTGTCTGAAACAGTTCCTACTCTCAGAAGAGCCAAAATCTCTCGCTACTTCAAACAAATGCCTCACTTAGACGACCAAGAACACATCCTAGCTTTAAATGGGCTCTGGAAAATTGCTGTCACTAAACCAAACGATCCAGAGTTTCCTTCCCTTGGCATATTCAGATGCATGGCCAAATTGATTCAAAAAAGTGTCAGCTACAAAGATTGGCTTCTTAGGGACCAGAATATGTATATCCCTTACTATGCAGCACATATCATTGGTTCCTACGCCATGAATGAAGTTAAGCTTGCGGATAAAGCAGTTAAATCCAACGTGGTTAAGCCACTAATCGAACTATTTATTGGGAAAATAAGTTGGGTTGAGCAGAGAGTTGCACTTCGTGCACTTGGCCACCTCGCAAGCCATGAAGCAACTTTTGAAGCCGTAGCGGAACACGAAGCTGAAATCATAGAAGCAGCCATTGACATAGCTTCTACGTGCCTCGACACTGTTTATGAGAAGTTTGTTTCTTTGAAGGAATCAGAGAGATTAGAGTACCAAAGGAACTTGCTGACGAGAGGGCAGAGAGGGTTGGAACTAGAGAATAGAAAGGCGGAAGAATGGGCCAACCAGCTTCAGTGCTGGTCTCTCTATCTTCTTGATTGCTTTGCATGGAGAGAAAGATCTGTGGGATTGATCTGCAAGAAGAAGCAGTTCTTGAAGGAATTGTGTGGGATGTGGGGTGGTTTAGCGAATCCAACTTCACCTGCGGGATTAGGACTTGTAAGAACTCTTTGTCATACCAAAATAGGTAGAGAAAGCATAGCGGATTTGAAAGAAGTGATAGTGAATCTTTGTAATATTTCAAGATCCTCGGATGATAGACAAAAGTTGGCCATTGAAAGCCTTTTGCAACTTCTTAAGGATCCATTCACAAGATATAAGGTCATGGATATTGTAGTTCCGGTTCTTGTTGATTTGGTTGAGCTCAAAAGCTTAGGACAAACAATCACACAGACCCTATTACAGGATTACCACAAGATCAAGTTTTTCAGGTCGTTGAATTTGAAGAGCGAAAGGACCAAGAGAACGTTGGAAGAGTTATGGGATTTGAAGGTGGATAGAGTGAAGAGAGAGAGTCTAATGACTGAGCAAGAGATCAGAGAAAAAGAAGCCATGGCTTGTGCTTTGAAACAAGAAGGAAACAATGAGTTTTGGTTAGGGAACATGGAAATGGCTGCCATGAAGTATTCAAAGGCTTTGGATTTGTGTCCGTTGAAGAGAAAGAGAGAGAGAGTGGTGCTTCATAGCAATAGAGCACAGTGTCATTTGGTTATTGGAGATGCAGAATCTGCAGTGAGCGATGCAAGTCGAGCTCTGTGCTTATCGAATAATGGTTATGGAACTGCCACGTGTCTTCATGGGAAGAGCTTGTGGAGAAGAGCACAGGCTTATGACATGAAAGGGCTCTCCAAAGAGAGCTTGATGGATTGCTTGATGTTCATTAGTAACCGTTTTGGTGAGACTGATCGGAAGAGAAAGGGTTTCAAGTTCAAGATTCCGTACTATGTGGCTCGTATGGTTAACAAGCAGATGAACGCCACGTGGCTCTTTGCTTATTCGGAAAAGTCAAGGCGGCGCAGAGATAAATGCGATGCTACCAACTTGATGAAGAAGAAGACTACTACGTGGAGAAAAATTAAAGGTGAGTTTCTGTCTTCTAGAATGCTTGATTTTCTAGAAATTTAAGTTTACTGTAAATTATTATTTCATGCAAGTGAATAGCAAATTTTTATAGGCATGGATTTAAGTATAGGGAGGTAATGGCCTAAGTGTACAATTATAATGGAGGTTTAGAAAGTATTAGAGATATGACCATTAGTGTTACATTGTCCTATTAAGTTATGCTTTTAGGATGAGTAGTTTTATGACATGAAATGTTTATTATAAGATTTAGCTCATTGTACACATTGTACACTTAGGCCATTAGTTTCCTAATAGTAACTTTAATTTGTATGTATGTATATGTGGTTTGGTAAATTAAATGCATGGAATATCCTCAAACATAAGTTCTTAACGTGTGCTTTAATTTAATTTCAAGTTACGTCTAACAATAATGGAGGAGAACCTTTGATTGGGAGACGAGTGCGGCTAAACAGAAGAGAGTTGAGAAGGGCAAATCCGAGGAGAAAAGTAGTGGGTGAAAAATGAAAATGTGTGTAGAAGCCAGCACATAATCCAAGAGGGCGAGACTACAGAAAAGTGAAGCATATCGGAGAAGGAGCACCATACAAGACTGAGGTTTATTTACATTTGGCGAGTAAAGCATTATGAACTTCAGGGTTAGCTGGCAATGCCAAGCATTAAATTGCTATGCATGCTAAATAATTTTTTTTTGTTACATTTTTTTGGTGACTTTTTTTTTGTTACATTTAATATATGAAAAGAACTTTCTGAGGAATTTTTTTTATTCTTGTTAAACAATTTTTTACTTTAAATGCTAAAAATGTAAGTTATTACCGTTATGAAAAATTTATGTGAAATAACTTGGGCTAGTTCTGTTTAAATTAATATTACGAAATTAAATGACATGTGACATCTAATTTACGAAAAGACTAATACCATTAATAATTTTTTGATCAATAGTATTAATCCTTAATCACAATGATAAAGTAAAAATAAAAAGTGTACGATATTTATTTTGGTATTAAAAAAAAAAAGTAATATTACAAGCGTACCAAAATTACCCACCAATATAAAATATATATTGAAATACAAATATACATTGAAAATAAATTAAACTTGTTCTGGCAAGGATACTCTTCTCCATACTATACATCGGTTCTAGAGGAGGTGACCTCGTCTATTACTTGGAGTATTTGCCTCGAACGTGAACCCGAGCATGGTACCTGCAAAAATGACTCCGACGCCCAAGTCAGTTAAAAATATTTCTTAAAGCTTGTGTGTGTGATCGAGTTATTGTTCTGTGAGTTATTACTTTTGTGTACTTACTGATGTTGCTACCGTTTTTATAAACTTAGGGTTTGGACTGCTTAGGAGTTGGTTTGAGTGAATCTCGGCTTCGGCCGAGATTCTCGGAGTGTGACGTTTACGTGATAAGTATTCGTTTGACTGCAAGTTTGAATTTTCCAAGGGTACGATAAGAGTTGGTTTGATATAAGTCGATAAGTTCCTAGGGTACGATACAAAACTACATATATATTTATATACAAATACATTAGTGGTTGATTTTAGTAGCCTATTTTAACGTACAAATAATATTTTTATAAAAAAAATGTACTATATACAACCTTGTTTGCATACACCCTTCTTTCTTTTTACATTTTATAATTTTGGGCCATCAACGAGCCAGCATTGATATTTTTGTACATCAGCCTTAAAAAAAAACCCGAATGCATACACTCCTACTCACATTTTCTTAACCCCCTCCCTCCAACACACACTTCTCCCAACTGCAAAATCCCACTTTTCATTCGCCATTTTTCCATTCCCACACTACTGGCTAAATACTAGCTAGATTTTGATCAAAAGTGCCGATCCCTTAGATTTTTCATATCTCAAATATCCCAGAAGAACACGGCAGTCTCCTAAATGAGTAAGAAAACAGAAAGAAAAAGAGATTGGAGATCTTCTAGTGCAAGGCATTTTCCTACAAAATATTTATTGTGGTATACGGTATACCATGCTTCTTTCGGAATACATAATTTTTCAAAAAAGCATCAAGGTTGGATTGATGCACCTAATTCTACCTGGAATCTTTTTTTTTTTTTTTTGTCAGAACCTGGAAGCTTTAAATATTGGTTAGGTTAAACATCCCAATCGTTCACGGTGTTATAAGACCAATAAAAAAAATTACCAAGAGGTAAGGTAAGTAAGGTTGGGCCTACTAATACAACAACGTTTCAAATATGGGGAAAAATAATTTCACTACAAACAATTTTTACAACAAATAAAATACAAGTATACATACAGCACCCACCGTTTCGTCTCTCTTCTCTTTCAAAAGCCGGGATGGCGAGAAAGTAGATATTATTGAAGTAACCAAGATAAATAGTAATTTAGTCATCTACTTCCTTATGTAGTTATGTTACATTTCTGTACAATCGGAAACACATTATTACAATAACAAGCCTGCGTACAGATTTAATTTAAGGCTCAAGAAGAAGGTCAATGACCTAATACTTCTCAGCAGCAACAGCTTATGACGAGACCAGCAGCAATATAATTATCCGCAACCTTAAAATAGACCTACAACATTCAGATCAATATATTGAATTAGCTTTTGCAAACATATAAAATTGAACCATTCACATTTGGATTGGGTATTTAAATATAAACAGATTTGAATCCTCTCATTCCAAATAAACATGATCTTGTAGCATTCACATTTCACCATTGATTTGCTTTGCTTTTCTTTTTTTCATTTTTTTTTTTTTTTGGGTTAGAGATATGAACACTCATTTTAAACAAGAGAGAATCCTTATCTAATATAAACCACTATTCTTTCACTAGAAGTGATAAACAGAACGGGAAATACAATTTCACCAAAAAGTAAACAGAAATGGAGTATATCTTAATATGCAGTTGACTCACCAGGTAATATCTCAAGAAGTTCAATCATCAGAAGAGCTCAAGGCAGCAACAACAGATCCTGTTGTTGAAAAAGTGGATGCAACATCAGGATAGTCTTTCCATGAGGTATTCACCTTCAAGGATGGGTACAGCCAACTTTTGACAGAGTCCACGAAGGAGTCTGGATCCAAATTCAAAATAGCTTCCCAATCGACCTGTAAACCCTGTGGAAGGCTTCCCGTAAACTCCATATTGGCCGCAAGTAACAAACCCAGCATAACCACTAGTCCAACTGCAGCAGATCCTCTGGAGAGTGGCATAAAGTTATACCTGAAAAGGAATGCAGATAGGTGGATATATGGATATGACCTAAGTAAGAAACAAAGACAACCTACACATTTAGATAATGCTGTACCAGTAATATGTCATCCTTAAGATTGCATCTCTCACGTTTTCAAGTGCGTCAAAATCAGTAGACCCATAGTTTTCACCACAGTAAGCATTACAGAGGGTCTGATACACAACATCCCAACATGCGACAAGGTAAATTCACAATCCAATGAGTAACTTGAATGATAAATAAAAGCAAAAAGATGCCTTCGTACAATCATCAATCACAATTCAATGATAAATGCAGGTGACATCCATGGTAAAGATCTATAGGAACATCTATCAGGTAAACAATCCAACAGAAGGTTTTGGTGTCACATACTTCCCATGCCATTGCCATTTCTGCATCATAATCTTCCCATCTTGCTGGTGTACAAGGTGTTCTAATTGAAAAGTCAAAACCATGTTCTCCCCTGAAAAAGAAAAACCATCAATTCTGACAATATGATGTCCGGAAAAACTAAAGCAACAAAGAAGACAATCATTTTCTCAAAACTTGTATCTAGCTTACATTTTTAGAAGAGTTATCCTTGTCCCTTCGAGTTGTTTCCTGAAAGCACATCAACATCCAGAAATAAGTGCGTGAAAACATTTTATTATCCTCAGATTTATGCAGTATACAACTTACCCTTCAAATGCAGTACTGTTGCACCAAGTAGCTGACCAGAAATCCTCACCGACAATATTATAAAGATCAGAGCAAGATTTTGCATGAATGACCTGCACATAAAAGTTTCCATTAAAAAAAAAAAAAAAACAAGATTACAGAAATACTATTAAAAACAAAATGCCATGTAACATCAAGCAGACATCATTGTTAATAGTTGTCAACAATGACAAGCAAGAGAAGGCGAGTACTGATGCATTTATATTAGTTCATCACAATAATTATTTAAAAAATGTTTAGCAGTTATATCCAATTATATTTGGAAGGGAAGTGCTATTTCTATGTGTGAATTAAGCAAAGTAAACTATTCATGTGCTTTCTAGTAGTAGCTTCAACTTTTGGGATGATTGCTTTCTGGGATGGTGACAGATCTAGACGAGTAAATGTGTTCATAAGCTAAATCTTTGCCTCCCTCATTCTTCAAAAATAAAAACCTAGATTTCAACAACATATGGTAAGAATAGATTTGTGCATTCTCCATACTTAATTCTTCAAGCCCAAAGGGCTCATGTTTAAGAACTAAGGAGGAATTCAAGAGATACAAAACTATTCATGTTAACAACTTAATTATTCAGGACAGTTTGTCACTGACAATAGTTTATCTAAATTGATGTGTAAGATTCAAGAAGTGCTACCTATCATCAAAACAGTTTAACCCTTTTTAAGTAATGCTAAAATTTATATTCAGAACTGAAAATTTCGTGTATCACCCAACAGTCAAAGAGGCATATACTACTGTGAGCCAAGCAAAAGTTTTCTAAAGCTGACCACTTGAAGTTACAAATCATGGCAGAGTTAATATATATATATATATATATATATATGGCAAGAGAAAAAGGGCAAAACGCATGAAAATCAACAATAAGCAACTCACTTCTTCTAATTTCCCATCTTTCAAGAGATGAATGATCTGGTCTGTTTTGCTGTAGACATATGTTCTCTCTTTGATGACAGTCTTTGAAATATCTAAGGTCCTGTGGCATTCATTAAGAATGAGTATTTCCCAAGCCAGTTTGTTGATATAAGGAGAAGAGAAAAGAGGGTCCCCGGAGGTGCTTGCCTTTCATAGTTAGGAAAGTATCGAACAACTTTTGCTTGTCCCAGAATCATAGGTGTGTGAGAACCAAATCCAGAATTGAACTCTTCACTGCAGTACAAAGAAACATACTCAAATTCAACAAAATCTGAATTTGGTTAAACTACAGGGCCTTGATATTTTATTATTTTATGATTAATCATTGAAGAACCTATAATCAGGTGATTTGGGCTGCTAATTTTACAGCCCATCTAAATGGTGGATCATTTTGGCCTAACTATTTAACCTGTGGCCTATTAAGGGAGGGCTTAAACAGACAGGTAGGTAGGCAGGTAGCCCATTTGGCAGCCACATGGTAGCTGTGTCATGCAGCTAGAAAAATCAGATCAATTTATAGCACAGATCAGAGGCCGTGCAGATAAATGAGAATCTACGAATAGTTGAAAGATAACTAAAAATGTAAGATTACGAGAAAAATACTCATCTAGGATTAAGCAGTGAGAGATAATATAGTCTGCTAGAATACTTGGCACAAGGATGCAATACCTTAGCTTGTTCACCCACACAACTGGGTCACAAGGCTCAGAGATCTGTCTCCATCTAACAGCTAATGTGTAAACATCTTGCCATGACATGGAACGGCTGGATGATCTATCATCTACAATGCCATAAGAAGAGGATGTTTCCACGGCAGTACTTGTGCTACAGCCTGCACCTCCTCTATTCTGACTTGGCATGTTAAGTCTTTCCCTTCTCCTGGCCCTTTTGCCATACCTTGAGTTGCTTTTATTAGAGCCCTTCAATTCTGCTTTCAGTAAACGCCAAGCCTTGGAAACCTTTTGTGCAATTTCAATAGCAGCAAATCCTGCCATTCGATGCTGATAAATAAGAAAATATTAATATCATGATGAAAGATGAAAATATCAACAGCAATACAAGATTAACAATTTGTTGATTGGAAAACCACAAACAGGAAAAATAATGACAATATATGTAAATGTCTAAGTGTGTAAGCTACAACCATTTACCTGACGTCTATTAGGTAGGAAACCAGGACAATCATACTGGATTTTCTTGCCAATGGAATCTGCAGCCTGTATAAGGGTAATCTTCTGTTTTGTAAGAGCTAATTCTTGTTTTTTAAGCTTTCCCTTTCGTAAAGACTCGCGCAAAGGAGGTTGCCTGTAAACCTTTTCACATACATTCTTCGGATGCAATCTCTTGCACCAGTATTCCTGAATATAATTCAGACATTAATAAATAGTACATCAATGTGAACCCAAACTTTACAAAGCACACCTGTAACAAAAAAATTCTATGCTTCTGAACCCTAAAGAAAACTTTTAGGTTATAATACAAACAAGCAATATTATTTATTTCAAACATTCAGGTTGCTACAATCCCATAATTCCAAATTGTTCAGTTCACACAAGTAAACATAATACATTTGGCTGGTTAAAGAAGAAAAAAATACAAAGAAAGGTGGAATAACATCCATAACTTTTACCTTAAAAAGTGGATCAATATCCCCATCAATATCAAACCAGCAAAACTCACTACTAAACTTTGAGGCTGTGTAAAGAGCAATCTCTTTCTGAAAAAGCAAAAAAATAGAGTAACGAAAGCACATCAAGGAACTAGGATCATAGTGCATAAAACTTCAAAGTATCATGTTAACTGTCACAACACCACCGATGGCCATCTGTAGAATGTCATAATGCAATAAGAGAATGTACAAAAGTAGTAAACATATATAGTTTAACCAACGGAATGCAGGTCCTGTAAGTGCCTCTCAATTAATAATGATAACTAGGCAAGATGAAGAACTAAAGCAGAAGAGTATTAGAAAATGCCAACAGATTTGCATGTTCACGTTGGCATGCCCTAAGTCTGCATATTGGAAAGCTATAATCTCTCTACTCTAACCTAACATTGACTCTGGAAATTTACTACTGCTCCCAACTTAGTAGATTAATCAATAAAGGAATGTACTTTTAAAATAGGAAATGAAAAGCAGATATTTTAGAAATATACTATTTCACAATGTAACAAACCTGATAAAAGGCTAGGCATTGGAGCACAAACTTATCCATTGAGTCCAATTCCAAATCCAGTGCAGCATCATAATCCTTGATCTGTGACCATTAAAAAATATTTCTGTAGCCGGATGACTTTGAACATGCATTCTTCTCAAATAGATTATAGTTGAATTGAAATCATACCGCCTCTTTGTACTGTCCAACAGCATGGTAGCATGAAGCTCGTAAATACAAACACTCAATGTTGGCACCATCAATGGTCAGCCCCATTGTCAAATCCTTGATAGCTTTCCTGTCACAGTAAAATCCAATGTAAGTAAGAAACAAAATCAACTTGTAGAACATAAAGTTCCAAATCAAAATATTTTAACACCAACTCTTGGTGTGAAATATCTGGCAATTTGCATGTATTTGTAAGTGCTACTAAAAAGTAAAAGCCATAAAAAAATCATTACAATTTCACCAGTTTCCATACATAATCCATAGACAATTATCTCTACAATCTTAGAAGTCAAATGAATAATAGCTATTGTGCAACTATATGCTGAGACTCTAGGCATACTAATCTATGTTTGGAAGTTTTGGTTCTGTAATACCAACCAAAACTTATCAACTATGCAACGATAATCCCATGTGATGCTGTTTCAATCAACATAGTTTACATGAAAACGGCAAGAAATCGAGGTTGTTGCCCCATGAGCACTCCATGGCCTCTAAAAAACACTATTCTTAATTTCTCCCACCCTAGAAAGTTTGATGATGCTACCACTTCTACCAGAAAATTTGCTTCTATACTGCACACTACAACTTAAACTTTTAGTACTATTAGGGTTAACTTTCAGCATTCTCAATGCATTTGACGCATAGAAAAGATCAAAAGTTTAGCTTTCCAGTAAAAAAAAAGAAAAAAAAAAATCATGCTTAAACTAGTGCCCTTACAAGAACTCTACTAGTATTCATAGCCTCAATCAGTAAGACTCTAGAATGCATGCAGCAAAAACAATCAAGTCTATAAGGAATCAATTCCAATTAAACAGCAGGTAAGGTTGCATAAATACCTATGCTCTCCCATTGCATGGAATAGAAGGCCACGCAGATGATAAGCTCTAGCAAACCTAATTCGAAAACTTGAGCAATCAGTCTCAAATAAAAAGCCAACAGGTAGCAACAATATCAGGTGTGACTGATCAAATAAAACAATGATACCGAGTACTACTTTAATTCACAACAATTACCTCCCATCAATTTGGACCACCTGACTTAGACATTCCTGAGCTTTAGCTGGCTTTGATAATTCTTGGTAGAACTGCCAAAAAGCGAAGGTCAGGATAACTAGCTGCCAGTATCATCTAGCAAAGTAGCTTTAAGCATAAAAGTGAAAAGAAAATACCAGAAAAGGTGTTCCATACTTAATAGCTATAATCAAATACTGATAAATCTAATACTGAAAAACCTGTAATGTGCCAACAAACTATCAGTGCAGAAACGCTGAGATACCTGAGTCAGGTGTGCCCATGCTTCAAGGAAATGTCTGTCAAGTTGAAGTGCTTTTAGATGTGCTTCCTCGGCTTTCTTATATTCGCCAATTGAAGATAACGCTAAACCCTGTGAAAGTTTATGTAAAGTTTAGCAAAAGCATGAAGCCACATTCCTAGACTAAAGACCAGAAACCAATATCAAAAGTTCATAATTAATGAACATCATAATTGAAGACATGGGACCCACCAAATATGTGTAGGCAGACTTATTATCGCAATCAAGCTGCACACATGCTGAAAGGTCTTCAACTGCAGCATTAAACTCTTTAAACTTGAAATTGACAATTCCTGCATTAATTTGATGAAAAAACATAAATTATAATATCTAAATAGGTACTCGATAACCCCCCCCCCCTCTCTTTCTTTCTCTCTCTCTCTCTCTCTTGCAGCCCAACGATAACAAAGAAGGAAAGAGAAAGTTCAACAGTTTAGCCACATTTATTTGAAAGCAAACTCCCTAAAAGTGTATCAACAAAACACAAGATATAGACTGCAGACTTATTTCACATATAACTAAAATCGTCTGTCTAGAACTGCGGCTGGTACGAGATACATATGCAACTACATTAGGAAGCATTATTTATTATTTCATGTTTAATGATCAATTAGTTACCTAATAATAAAATGAAAAGACTCTAGCGTCAGAAAAGATACCTCTCTCGTGTAAAATATCTGCTGAGTTGGATTCAAACTCTAATGCCCTAGTTAAATCTTCAATGGCCTGACATTCAAAACAGTGCAAAATTATTAATTGTAATCTCTGCAATAAAATTATAAAGTTAGATACTCTAATATCACGACTCCATAATGATAAAGGAGACCACAGGACTCTTAATGACAACATTAGGTTGGTTTCGAACCAAGACAATAAACTCTTTACTGTTTAGGCATTCAACTAAAGCCTATATCTTTTAGTGGCAATGCCTAACCAATAAAAACCCAAATATTTTGTTAAAAGAAGAAAATTCACACATAACAAAAACCAAAACCCTTGTTTTTTTTTTCTATTTTCTTTCTTTTCCCCCCCTAAAAGAATTAGACTATTTCATATATAATATGACTAATGGCCCACTTCACATGAATCTGGCCTCAACTAAAATACCGAACAATTTTATTGAGTAGTGATAAACCCTTCTAAATGTCATCCTAATTATCTTCCTAATTTCTAAACAAGGTAAAATGTTAAATACATTTAATATCTTGAAAACGTTAGAAGTACTCAATATCTTCCTCACTACGAAATTATGAGGATAATATCAGGATGGTTTAGGAGGATATCTCAATAATAATAATAATAATAATAATAATAATAATAATAATTATAACATTTCAACTGGAAATGAGACTGCGGTTACACTTTTGAATATTAGATAAATACTGAGATTGGGTACGGAAGCCTTACCTCAACAAACTCCCCCAAGGCTGCCCGCGCCTGACCTCTCCTTTTCCATGCCTCACCAGCTGATGGATTAAACTGTATAGCCTAACATATACAAAAATGTAAAGTGCTTAAAAACAGAGAAATAACCCAAAATATCACCTTTCAGACAGTGTCCATTCACATTATCATCACCTTTGTAAAATCAGCTATGGCAGAATCAAGTTCTCTCTTGAATGCATATGCAGTCCCTCTCCCTATCAAAGCCTCGGGATATGCAGGGTCCTCATTCAGTATCTGTGTATATGATTGAGACAAGGCTACAGTTTGTCATTTGATAATAGAGAACGAAAAGAAAGATAAAATAACAAATGCATAAAAGTTAAAAACCACAAGTATCACTGAGGAGGACAAAATTGCACCTGATCAAAAATAGAAATGGCATGACCATAGTTTCCTTCATTAACCTGCAAAGCAATTAAAATGTCACATATGCTCTTAAACACATGAAAAAAGCCATAAAGCAACTGCTTAAACAAACCTCTGCTATTCCGCGTGACAGCCGAAAATCTACGCTTATAGACTTTGTCTTTGGAACCCGAGCAACACAGAACTTCTTATTTTTCCTCCCTTCATGTTTTTCATGGGTAAAAGCAAACTTATTGCTCGACTTTGTAAGAATTTCAGCGACATTAACTGACTCGCTAGACTCACCACTATTGGTAAACACCTTTTCGCATGATTCTGACGCATCACTGGAGTCATTACATGATTCAGAGTTATAACTCAATTTATCAATTACATCAGGGCTTCCGCTCACTTGGCCATCAAATTTGTTAGACTCTCTATCTTCACCATTTAATTCACTCTCTGAGTCAAATTTATCAGCAGACTTCATCAAGATCACAGATTTATCACCATTGTTGGTGCATGATTCATCTTCAGCCCCCAAGTTATCCTGATTTTTATTTTCAATCAAGTTCCCATTACTCAAAGAATCTGATTCTGATTGCGGCGTGATCGACCCATGGGCTTCGTGCGACACATTTTCATTTCCTTGTTTTGCTGTCGTCAAAAGCTCTTCAATTTCTAGCAACTGCCTCAAATCAGAAGAATGATGCTGAGCTTGTTCATATCCTTGCTCCCATACTAATAAAGCATCTGCTTTCCTTCCCAATGCAGAAAGCGCTCGACCTACATGACAGAATAAAGTAACACCATTGACTTCAAAGATAAGACATCTCTTTCTTTCTCTTTACTTAAAATTAAAAAAGACATGGTAATCTACAGAAATAGAAATATAAGAACGAACAAATCCATCATCATAACATGCTGAATTGCTGACAAATCCGAACAAGGTTATTATCCATTTTTAATTATTCAATATTCTCATCAACCACCTCAATTGTAAAGCGAACTCAAATCAAGTCCCTTTTTCCCCTGGAACTACAGCACAGACTAGACAAACAAGAACAGTTAAAAGGAAGTAGAAATTGTTCAATTGAATTCAATTAGGCATAAAAGGGATAAATAGACCTTTGAGAATGTAAGCTTGAAGAAGCGAATCGTCAAGCTGAAGAGCTCGGTCGCAATCCTTAATCACATGCTTGTGAAGCTCCAATTGGCTATAACAGAAAGCTCTGTTCCTGGAAAAAGAAAAAGGAAAAAAAAAAAAGAAGCATCATAATAGAGATTCACATTAACGTTCAGGAGAAGTAATCACGATGAGGAAAACGGAAATCATGGAGGAAAGTATGATATGGTTACCATATGTCTTGGATTGAAGCGTTCTGAGAAACAAGAGAATCGAGGATTCGAATGGCTTTGGACCAGTCCTTGGAGCTGCAGTGCTTGGCTAGCTCGGTTCGCTGAGAGGTAGCAGCAGAAGTAGCCATGGCTGAAGCCAGAGATCAGAGGGGAATTTTTGGTTCAAGTTCGAGTGTTGAGTTGTGCTTTGTCTCTGTTGGCCTGCTTCAATGCTTTCAACGGGGTTCTAAAAAGCAAAAGGATGATTTGAGGGCAAAATGGGGAATGCGACCATATTTGGAAGGTAGGAGGAAGGAGAGGGGCAAACGAACTAGGGTGCACTAGAATGGAAACATGGGGTTATTGTTGGAAATTGGAATTAGTGATGAAGTGGCACAACATCTGACATACACGTGTCTCGAATATAGTATCGGCCCAATGCAATGGACCTTTGGGTTCGGCCTTGGGTTAAGTTTTTTATCATAGACCCAACAAAATTATGTAGCAAAAAATACAAGATCAATAGGAACCATTATTGTCCTGCACTTTTGGAAAGAAAAGTTCGGTGATAAAGTCTACTTTTAAAATTTATATGAGTTTGTTACCAAAAAAAAAAAATTATAAAAGTTTAATTTTGATGACTGAATTTTATAACATCGTGCAAATTTAATTTAATTTATAATGAAAATTTCAATAGTTATTATTGATAATAAAAGACATATTTTGTATGTTATACCGTTTAAAAAAATAAAATTTATGAAAATGAAACATAACAAACTGCAGTAGAAGTTCGAATTCTGATTCTTTTCTTGGCGTACTTGGGAAGTAGGAATCCATGCAAAGCAAACAAGAAGGAAGGGATTAACTATTGTGGGAGCAAAGAAAGAGGAAAGGAACATTAACTTTAGTCTGTATCTCAGATTTAAAATTTAGTACACAGTTTCTTATTATATAATAAGCGCGTCAGTGTTATCGTTATCGGCTATGATTTGAGTGTATGTGTGTGTTGCTTTTGCTGCTCTTCTTTTTTTTTTTCTTTCTTTATTTTTCAAGTTTCTGTTGATAATTTTATAGGGTATATGAGATTTTATAAACCAAACACATCCCAATTTTACATGAATTTTTGAAAATAAAAAAAAAAGTTATATAGATGTTTTCATGGACATTTTTATATAAATCGAATTCATTGAATTCGAATTAGATTTTATAATACTAAATCGAATCAACGTGACTCAAATTAGTTAGTGTACTGAAATTACATGTAAATCAAATTGAATTTAAATTAGCTTAAGTTGTACTAAATTGAATTATATGGTGCACTATTAACTCGAATTAAGTCAATTCGATTTACAAATCCTTAGTAGATCGAATGTAACAAAATCGATTTATACTCAATGGTGGCTAGTGGTAAATCGAATCCACTAGATTCGATTTAGTATGCAGTGACCCATATATATAAATCGAGCTAAATTAATTCGATTTAGTATAATACTAATGTATATAAATACGAGCTGAATGTGAATTTCTCATCATAGTAGGACTTACAATAGTTAGTGATGAGAGTTTTTTTGTTCTGGACTTCTGGTGCACTATAGAGGGTCGATTAAGAAAAAAAATGTATTTTGGAATTAAATTTTCTCAAACCTTCGACGAGTTTCACTAAGTTTCAGAATACTATAATGCAAAAACTGGGGCTGCATGGCGTGAAACGGGTGGAGAAGCTATTTATAGAATTCTAATTTTCGTGTTGCGCGATGATGTGAAGTACGATTCCTTCGTCATAGACAGTAACGAAGATTTGCAAGTTCTGTTCCATTGTCGTTGTCAGATTCTCGAGGTGAAGACCCCTGAACTATTGGCTAAGCTTGTAGATGTGGTCTATAGTTTAGGAGATTCGAACCAGAATCCTCAATCCTCAGTAATGCCAGCCTACTCTAGTTTAATGCCTCTTGATGCCTCGTCATATGTGCTAGTGATTGCACCTGAGACAGTTTTGGTTGCATCTCCGTCCTTCACAGCTTATCTAAACTGTAATCGTGACAGAAAAATAGGTAATACTCAACCCTTCGGTGAGCTTGCGATTGCGATGAACGGTACTCCTGTTATGGTTTGGGTTTTGGAGAGGGTGGAGCACCGGATAGTGTCGAGAATGTACTGCAGGATGATGATGATAATGTGGAGCTCATCGAGGAGTACTCTAGTTGTGGGTGGTGGAGCATCTCGTTCAGGAACTCAGCAGTACCTATCGCACTTTTCAACTTTGGACTTGGACTTTTCAACTTTAGACTTGAATGCCATGGCACAGCAGGAGCTCTAGCTGACTTCCAAATTGGTCAGCAGTTTCATGATAAAGAGGAGGTAGTCTTAAGCATGAAGACTTATAGCATCCGTCGTGGGGTTGAGTATGAAGTGTTGAAATCCGATCATCGCAAGTACTATGGAAAGCGCAAGGAGTTCGACAACGGGTGCACATGGTTGATTCGGATCAGTCTCCGCCAGCACAGAGGTATTTTGGAGGTAAAATGGTACAATGGACCTCATACTTGTATGGTCACATTGATATCTAGTGATCACATAATGCTTTATTATCATGTGATATCAGCCTTCATACTGCCTATGATTAAAATTGATGCCGCTGTGTCAATCAAGGTATTGCAGAATGTGACAGAGGCACATTTTGGTTTTAGACCGACTTATAGGAGGGTTTGGTTGGCTAAGCAGGAGGCCGTGGAATAGATTTACGAAGTTTGGAAAGAGTCATATCATGATTTGCCGCGATGGGTACTGGGTGTGCAGATCATGATGCCAGGTAGTTTCGCAGTGTTGAGGATGAGTCTTGTGTGAGTTGGTGGGCAAGTCGATGAGTCATCAGGTTATTTCTATCGGCTTTTTCGGACATTCCCACCATGTATCGAGGACTTCCAGCATTGTAAGTCGTTGGTTAGTGTCGACGGGACCCTCTTGTACGACAAATACGAGGATACACTGCTCGTCGCGATTGCTCAGGACGGCAATTCCAATATCAGTCCTATTGCATTCACACTTGTGGACGGTGAGAATGCAGATTCGTGGTCATTCTTTCTATCTCACATTCGGTAGCATATAACGCCTCAACCGGACATTCTAGTCATATCGGATAGGCACAACGGGATCAAGGCTACATTAGAGGCTCTTGATGGTGGTTGGCTTCCACCTAATGCATACCGGGCATTTTTTAACCGTCACGTGGCGGCGAATTTTGCCCCGAGTTTTAAGGACAAGGATGCACGGAGGTTTCTAGTGAATGCTACTTATGCCAAGACTGAGGTCGAGTATGACTACTGGTTTGACATTCTCCAATCCGAAGACCCTACAATGTGTGACTGGGCTAATCGGATTAAGCATGCGCAGTGGACTCAGCATCTGGACGAAGGTAAGAGATTCGGGTATATGACTACGAATATCTTTGAGTATGTAAACTCGATACTAAAGAGTGTAAGGAACCTTCCAATAAGGAACCTTCCACTTTTTTCGTTGGTGAAGTCCACTTATGAGAGATTGGCCGAGCTATTTGTTCGCAAAGGAAGAGAGACAGAGGCACAATTAGAAATCGGGCAGCAATTTAGTCAGCATCAGATGAAGGCAATAGAGGCTAATCTGAAGGCCTCAAGGTGTTTCATGGTAACTTTGTACGACAGAGATAATTCTGACTATAGCTGAGACCACTCTGACCGGGAGCTTCTCACTTGCCTCTTACAGAGTGTTCCACAAGGACCAGACCTGTGATTGTGGATATTTCTAAGCACTCATTATCCATGTTGCCATGCCTTAGCATGCTGTGCATACGCACGTCTGAGTTGGGCGACCTACGTCCATGAGGTGTATTGCCTTAGCTCAGTGTTCGATATCTATTAGATGGGATTCACACCTCTAATCTCTGAGGGGTTTTGGCCACCATATGATGGTCTGACAGTCATATCCGATCCCACCAAGAGACGTGTGTCTGAAGGGCGTTCCAAGACTACTAGGATTTGGATTACAATGGACAAGGCTGACCTGAACAAGCCCAAGAGATGTGGGTTTTGCAGACAGCCTGGCAATACACGTAGGAGGTGTCCACAGGGAGGAGTCAACATTGGTTCTGCCTCCGCCAGTAATGTGTAAGGTTGTGCTTAATTATTGTAATGTTTTGTCTTTAGTGTCCTCGTTGGTTTATTTTAATGATGGTGTCCATTATAAGGTTTATTGTTGTTTGCATTCTCGCTTGACAGTTAATTGAACTTCATCATATGATTGTTTCCAGGTATATTATGTATTATTGACTCGTGTTACAAGACAACCGTATAATACATTATGAAATAGTCATATAACATACAAGGGATTCTAAACAATATGACATACATGTGCTTCTAAATATAATAAAATACATATGCTATAAATAAGTTGGTTCTCAGCAAGATATAACTAGTATCAACAGCAATTAACCCCTAACCAGTGCACGTTACCATAGATGCAATACTAACTAATATTTAATAACATGTAACAACATAGAAGACATAACATGAACTGAATAATGCAATTATCCCCAATCAAAAGAGATGCGATCCAATGAAGCAGTGGCGGAGGCGCCTAATCCGCCGTGCTCTCTGGGCCAGAGGGACCTCATCCTCATCTCCGTCGCCGCCATGCTCCATTTTCTATGGTATGCCCTCCTATGACGTTGATGGACCGGGATGTGCCGAAGTATGTGTAGCGAATGCCGACGGAGTGTCCCACCCAACGCAAATGTGTCATCTACAAGTCCAGTAGGAGGCTCATTTAGATTCACATCTAAGTGTGCCTGGGATCCACCTACTTGAGATCTACGTCGTGCCAAATCATCTTATTGCATGATCACACTAATCTCCTCAAGGAAGCATGACCATTCAAACTCTGCGTCAAGGCCCTCACTGCTAAGAAAGTCCGGTAGCATTTCACCTGGGCTAATGTACATCTGACTCTTGTGCACCACCATGTCACTGCTAGGAACCTGATAAACCCCAATTTTGTGGTTTATATTGTATAGAATTTGGGGGGTTTTGTCAATATTTTCTACACTTATTCATATAAATTGCATGGTTTTGTGTTTCCATCCTAATTTCGCTTCATGGTTGAAAACATGCTTCTTTTACCTTAAAAATGCTATATTTTAATCATCTTCTATTACCATTCGATGTCGTGATATGTTTGTTAAGTGATTTCAGAGTTTATAGGGCAAGAATGGCTTAGAAGAGAGAAGGGAAGCATGCACAAGTGGAAGGAACATGAAGAATGGAGCCTTTGGAAATTGGCTGCGACGCGCACGCGTGGGAGCATGGTGCTAGGATTGGCACGCAAAAGTTGACGCATTCGTGTGGCTGAGCAAAAATCCCACCGACGCGTACGCGTACGCGTGGATTGCAAAAACTCAGATGACGCGCATGCATGGCCGACGCGCACGCGTGACGCTCGGCACGTGACATCATTAATGAACTCATGGCTGGCAATTTCTGAGGAGCTCCAGGCCCAAATTCAACTGGATTCTAAATGGAAAAGACCCAGGACTGAAGGGAGAAAAGGGGGGGATCAATCATCTTACACTTTACACACAATTTGAGCTAGTTTTTAGTTCTCATGTTCTAGGGAGAGAAACTCTTGCTCCTCTCTATATCTAATTTGATTTGATATTCCATTGTTGAATTTCTGAATTGGATTTTGTTAATTTTAGTTTCAATTACTTAATTTGAGTTCTCTAGTTTTCATTTTGTTTCAATCTTGTATTGAATTTATGTTTTCTTGTTATTTTCCTTTTTTTCTCATATTATGAACTTTATGGATCTTGAATTTCTATTAGTGCATTGATATTTTCTATGATTGATAGTGTTAATTGAGTTGTTTTCCATTGATAATTGTTAGTGGGTACTTGTAGTTTCCAATTAAATTGCAATTTGAATATGTCTTTTATTAATGCATGCCCTGTGTTTGATGAAATGTTTCATTTGATTATGGAGTAGTTTTCTTTACTCTTGGCCTATGCTAAGAGGATTGGGTAAACTTGAGTCATTGAGTCTAATTGATTTAGTGATTTGAGAGCCTTAGTGGTCAAGTTGATACCCATTGACACCAATCTACTACTAAGTCAATTAGTAGTTGGATTGGAACTTATGAGTTGAGATTGATCAAGCCATTGGACGAACTTAATGCTTTGAAATAGACATTATACATACTTCAAGCATAGAGGTAGACTTAATGAGCTTGGTTCCTAATAATTGTCAAGATATGGTTATTAGATAAGGATAGTGACCCCAATTCCTATGCCTAGCCAAGAGTGCCTTTTATCATTCATATTTAAAACCTAAAAATCCCAATTGTTTAGTTCTTGTTGTAGCTAGTTTAGTTGTTCGTCTTATAATAGAAGTAGCTTATATATTCTCTTGCTAGATTGAAATTGCTCATACCTTGCCTTAGTTATTTGATTTAGTTTCTTGCACTTTAAGATTCCTTGCATGTTAAGTTTAGTAGTTTAAATTCTTACTCATGACTCCTAACCCCGACATTCTAACCAATATTGATGCACATGTTTGCCCATTCTCTTGAGGACGACCCGAGACCAATACTCTCGGTTACTTTACATTGGGGTTAACTTTGTGACAACCAAAATTCTAAAATTTAAGTAGTAGGATTACATGTTGCTCTAAGACTATACTATGATATGACCTTCTATTGATGAAATTCTAGACCGACCATAATCTTGTCTATCAGAACTCTAACAAAATAATCACTAAACCCTCGACCGACCATTCCGCTACCTCTATCGCTACATAATCCACCACCTCCATAACTATCATATCCACCACAACCATAACCACCGCCCTGACCACCTCCACCACCACCACCCTCACCACCTCCACTACCACTACCATCACCAACTCTACTACCACCACCCACACCACCATCACGTCCATCACCATGGCCTTCGTAACCACCTCCACTTCCACCAGTGTCACCTCCATCATATCCTTCACTACCACCTCTATCAGCACCGTCGTCACCGCCATCATATCCACCATCACCACCCTCATCTCCACCGCTACCCTCTTCCTCTCCGCCTTTCCCTCCACGTCGGGCTTTACCTCGACCACCACCCCTAGCTCCTCTACAACCACAACCCCTCCCCTCCAATGCATCAATGTCATTGTCGAGCTACCTCCACTCACGCTGACTCGAACGTGTCCCGACATGACGTATTCGCTCAACACGACGGTTGTCTGGAACATCAAGTACATGATCCATATCTGGAGCCTGTCCTGGACCTCTCTGCAATGCCTCTGTCAGAATCGTAACCTCCCTAGGGTCATCGAGAAGTAGCTCAAGCGACAAGAATTGCCAACAATGCTTATGCCACCACTCTAAGTACGCATGTGACGGTCCTAGATCTGCAACAACATCAAACCGTAACACATGATGTGCCTAGTTAGTCCAATGAATGTGCCAACACTATAAGGCAGAGAGAGACCACCGATCGCCGCCTCTGCAATCTTTCAACTTCAAGAAATTGATGTTGAGTGCGGGTAGCAGCGATGCTGTACTCCTCCAAGCTGTGATAGCACCCTATCCACCTGATGCCACTCTATGACAGCAAAGTAGATCAGTGCTGCCACAGACATCCATAATGCTGTGTGTCGTGGATCTAGTATCTCAGGTGCACTACCTGTACGACATCTGATGAGCTGTATGGCATCTACACGAACTATAATGAGAAATGGTTCCAAAAAAGGCATCATAACCAGTAAGAAGACAAAATAACTGAACAATAAATGCTTGAAACGTTTAAGACTCACATCCCCAGCCCAAAGTAAATCTATTCTCAGTCTGCAATGCGTGACTCGAGGTCCCTTCTCGCTAAATGTCAACTGATAACCTGACCACATGCATCCCAAGATATGTTATCAACAACTATCATAAACCGTAAAAATAGTAACACACAAAACAACTGTTAACAATGAGTACCTCGTTTCCAAAGGCTAGTGAAAGGTGTCAAATCCATTGGGCCTAAAACCCGGAAACCACCAGAAGATCCATGATTGGATGAGCTGCAATGGACCAGCCAACTTAACCATGTACTTGTTGGCCACACGACTGCCACCTAACATAGTAACATGCATGCATGTACCGGACTTATCACCGAAGAGCTGTGTAGATAATAACATCATGATATATGCTTTCGCGTACTTCTTGATTGTCTCCTCGACTACACCATGGGGAAGGTCACTAAATGTCTCCTACATCCAAGTGCACTTCACAGTGAACTTGTCGATTCAGTCCCCTAGCGGCAACATACCGAATAACTCCTGACTCAAGCCCATGCTGGACAGCCGTCGTCAATGTAACGCTCGAAGTCTTTCAGATATCCACTAACGTACTGTTCGTCGATTGGGAGACTCAGCTAGTACGCTACATCTTGTAATCGTGCACTCTCCGAATCGCATATGAAAAGTATGGCTCTCTAGACACCATTTCTCAACAAATGCACTAACTAATGGCTCATCCAACCTAACCAATGGTCGTTGAGCCTCACGAGATAGGCTAAGTCCGCCATCTGCAAGTACGGGATGATCCTCTCATCTAGGGACATACCATGCTGCCTCTTCATGCTCGTGATACATTGCCGGACTGCATCACGATGAAAAAATTCTCTAAAAACCATAACAATTTATTAAACAAAAATCGCTTAAAACAGATCATTATAATAAAAAATATTTTTATGTAACAAATATTGTAAACCTAGACATACATAATCTAATATTATTGAATTATATTAAATTAAACTAAACTAAATTAATCCAAATTAAATTAAATTCTAACAAAACATAGTTAATCTAATATTTAGGACGAAAAGCTAAACCTTAAACTGTAATTAAACTTGTAGTGTCTCGTTAATCTAACATTTAATCATTTAATTCTTTAAATAAATTAAATAATGTCAGATCCTTACTAGTCTTCCATTGCCTAGTAAATCCAATACTTGAAACCTAAATTAAATTAAGGTTTAATTATTCTGTTGGTCCCTATAGTTTCGCGAAATTTTTAATTAAGTCCCTATGCTTTTTTTATTTTAATTGGGTCCTTGCACCATTTTTTTTTCAATTAGGTTCCTTTTGGTAGTAATTGGCTTAATTGTATAGGGACCCAACTAAAAAAAATTGGTTCAGGGACTCAAATAAAAGGAAAAAAAGTATAGGGACTCAATTGAAAAAAAATTGGTGCAGGGACCCAATTAAAAGAAAAAAAAGTATAGGGACCTAATTGAAAATTTTGCGAAACTATAGGACCAACAGAGTAATTAAACCTTAAATTAAATTAAATTAAATTAAATTAAACTCCAACAAAATTATTATCCCTCATCTAACATGCATTTGTGCTTTCAATGTTCTCACGAACTACTATCCCTATATCAATACTCTAACTACTATTTGAAGTTTAAAAATTCTAATAATCAAGTTCTAGGAAATTTAATATCACTAACAATTCTTTATTTCTTAAAGAAAATAAATGAAATTAAATTTCATTCACTAACATCTTTATGGACACCACCAGTAATACATCTATAAATACGAGGTGATCTTCTAGTCTAGGAAAATACCATGCTGCCTCCTCATGCTCGTAATAAATAGATGGGGCTGCATCACGATGAAAAAAATTCTCTAAATCATAATAGTTTATAAAATAAAAATCGCTTAAAACGGTTAATTATAATAAAAAATAATTCATGTAACAAATATTCCAAATATGGACATAAATGACCTAATATTGTTGACTTTTATTAAATTAAATTAAATCAAATTAACCTAAATTAAATTAAAATCTAATGAAATATAGTTAATCCAATATTTAGGATGGAAAGTTAAACCTTAAACTATAATTAAATTTATAGTGCCTCATTAATCTAACATTTAATAATTTAATTCTTTAAATAAATTAAATAATGTCATATCCTTACTAGTCTTCTATTGCTTAGTTAATCCAACACTTGAAACCTTAACTCCAACAAAATTACTAACCTCGTTAAGCAAAGCGTCTAACATTAAAAACTTATAAATTCTAACCAAACCTATTATCACTACTCATCAACATACTTAGTTATTCCTCGTCTAACATACATTTATGCTTTCAATGTTCTCACGAATTACTACCCCTATATCAATGCTCTAATTACTATTGGAAGTTTAA
Organism: Arachis ipaensis; assembly: GCF_059453495.1. Lineage (NCBI taxonomy): Eukaryota > Viridiplantae > Streptophyta > Magnoliopsida > Fabales > Fabaceae > Arachis > Arachis ipaensis. Next base: position 7,485,064 of record NC_142440.1, on the reverse strand, counting down.
AAATTTTAATAATCAAGTTCTAAACAATTTAATATCATTAACAATTCTTTATTTCTTAAAGAAAATAAATTAAATTAAATTTCATTCACTCACATTTTTATGGACACTACTAGTAACATATCTGCAGGTACGGGGTGATCCTTTCATCTAAGAGCATACCATGCTGCCTCTTCATACTCGTGATATATCGGTGGGACTGCATCATAAAAAAATTCTCTAAGAATCATAATAATTTATAAAACAAAAATGCTTAAAACGGTTAATTATAATAAAAAAACATTCATGTAACAAATATTATGCAATTCTGGAAAAAAATAACCTAATATTGTTGACTTTTATTAAATTAAATTAAATCAAATTAATCCAAATTAAATTAAATTCTAACGGAATATAGTTAATCTAATATTTAAGATAAAAAAGTAAATCTTAAACTATAATTAAACTTGTAGTACCTCATTAATCTAATATTTAATACTTTAATTTTTTAAATAAATTAAATAATGCCAAATCCTTACTAGTCTTCTATTGCTTAGTTAATCCAACACTTAAAACCTTAACCCCAACAAAATTACTAACCTCGTTAAGCCTCTAACATTAAAAATTTATAAATTCTAACCAAACTTATTATCACTACTCATCAACATACTTAGTTATCCTTCTTCATGGATGCTACCAGCAATCAGTGACGGACCCAGAAAATTTTAGAGATGGGGACAAAAATATATATTAAAATAAATTTTATTGAACATTATTAATTATATGGAGATATAAAAATTAAAAAGAGTTAGTGAACACTTTTATTTTTAAAATATCATTTATTATATATAATTTATAAAAAAAATATTTTTCATTTTTAAAACATAAACTTAAAACATTTTAGTTAAATTATAGATAATTTGTTATTCTAACTAATTTTTTTATACATATTTAATAATAAAAAACTGAATCAATTGGTATATTAGTGCCTAATGATACCCTAGTATTTATAATTTGAAACTAAAATTATATATAAATACTAGAAAAATTAATCTGCATATAAAAAATATGTTTATATAAATAATAGAAACTTAATTTATAATTTTTTCTTTCTTTCTTTTTAAAATAATTAAATTTGTTATATATTTTTAAAATTTTTGATATAATGTTAGATGAAAGATTTTATACATCTGTTTAATTATGTATTGTAATTAAAATATTTTTTTATTACTATTTCTAAAAATAAAAAATATATTCTAAATTAGTAAATTAATCAATTCATTTTAAAATTTTATATACAGTGTAGGTACATATAATAGAACAAAAGATAAAAAATAAATAATAAGGATAGATAAATCGAGAATAAAATAAATATATAAAGTCATGAAGAGAATAAAATATTATATTAATACTTAAATTATAATTGTTTAAATTAAAATTTGTAATTGACAATATAAAAAAGATAAACAATGAAATTAGAAGATACATAGAATGGAGAGCTAAATAAAAAAATATGGAGACTTTAAAATTTATCTTTTATGAAGAGAAGATGACAACTAGATAAGAAATAAAAAAAAAGGTTGAAAATATAAAAAATAAGAAGAAAATTTAAAAGAATAAAAGAGTGACGGCACAAGAACTAAATTTTAATTAGGTTAAATAATAATCAAAATAATAAAAAATAAAAAAATAAATTTAAGACTTAGCCAATTGAATTTAATTCCTTTGTAGTGAAATCATTTAAAATTTGAAATGAAATGAAGCACATTATATATAATTATTATTTTTAAAAAAATTGAAAATATTGTGGGGGCAAATGCCCCCTCATAAATATGATTGGGTCCGTGCCTGCCAGCAATATACCTGCAGGTACGAGATGATCCTCTCGTCTAGAGGTATAACATACTGCCTCTTCATGCTCGTGATACATTGGTGAAAGTGCATCAGGATGAAAAAATTCTGTAAGAACCATAACAATTTATAAAATAAAAATCGCTTAAAACGGATAATTCTAACAAAAAATACATTCATGTAACAAATATTATATTGTAAACCTAGACATACATAACCTAATATTGTTGAATTATATTAATTTAAATTAAACCAAATTAAGCCAAATTAAATTAAATTCTAATAAGACAGTTAATCTAATATTTAAGACGAAAAGCTAAACCTTAAACTATAATTAAACTTGTAGTGCCTCGTTAATCTAACATTTAATAATTCAATTCTTTAAATAAATTAAATAATGTCAGATCCTTACTAGTATTCTATTACTTAGTTAATCCAACATTTGAAATCTAAATTAAATTAAATTAAACTCCAACAGAATTACTAACCTCGTTAAGCGTCTAACATTAAAAACTTACAAATTCTAACCAAACCTATTATCAGAATTTATCAACATATTTAATTATCCCTCATCTAACATGCACTTGTACTTTCAATATTCTCACGAAGTACTTCTTCTATATCAATACTTTAACTACTATTTGAAGTTTAAGGATTCAAATAATCAAGTTTTAAGCAATTTAATATCACTAACAATTCTTTATTTCTTAAAAAAATATAATAAATTAAATTTTATTCACCAATCTCTTCATGAACGCTACTAGCAATATATCTGCAGGTCTGAGATGATCCTCTCATCTAGGAGTATACCATTTACCTCCTCATACTCATCATACACCGGTGGATTGCAACGCGATGAAAAATTCTTTAAGAACCATAACAATTTATAAAACAAAAATCGCTTAAAACGGATAATTGTAATAAAAAATACATTCATATAACAAATATTGCAAACCTAGACATAGATAATCTAATATTGTTAAATTCTATTAAATTAATTAAACCAAAAAAGCTAAATTAAATTAAATTCTAACAGAACATAATTAATCTAATATTTAGATGGAAAGCTAAACCTTATACTATAATTAATTTTGTAGCGTCTCGTTAATTTAACATTTAATAATTCAATTCTTTAAATAAATTAAATAATATCAGACACTTATTAGTCTTCTATTGCCTAGTTAATCCAACATTTGAGATCTAAATTAAATTAAATTAAACTCCACCAAAATTACTAACCTCGTTAAGCATCTAACATTAAAAACTTACAAATTCTAACCAAACCTGTTATCACTACTCATTAACATATTTAGTTATCCTCATCTAACATACATCTGTGCTTTCAATGTTTTCACAAACTACTGCCCTTATATTAATACTCTAATTACTATTTGAAATTTAAAAATTCTAATAATCAAGTTCTAAATAATTTAATATCACTAACAATTCTTTATTTCTTAAAGAAAATAAACTAAACTAAATTTCATTCAATAACTTCTTTTTGGACGCTACCTGCAATACATCGGTATATACAGGATGATTCTCTTGTCTAGGGATATACCATACTGCCTCCTCATGCTCATGATACATCGATGGGCTATATCACGATAAAAAAATTCTCTAAGAACCATAACAATTTATAAAACAAAATCGTTTAAAACGAATCATTGTAATAAAAAATACATTCATGTAATACATATTTTAAACTTGGACATAGATAACCTAATATTGTTGAATTGTATTAAATTAAATTAAACCAAATAAACTCAAATTAAATTAAATTATAACGGAACATAGTTAATCTAATATTTAGGACGAAAAACTAAATCTTAAACTATAATTAAACTTGTAGTTCCTCGTTAATCTAAAATTTAATAATTCAATTTTTTAAATAAATTAAACAATGTCAGATCCTTACTAGTCTTTTATTGCCTAGTTGATCCAACACTTTAAACCTTAACTCCAACAAAATTACTAACTTCGTTAAGCGACTAACATTATTAAAAACTTACAAATTCTAACCAAACCTATTATCATTACTCATCAACATACTTAGTTATTCCTCATCTGACATGCATCTGTACTTTCAATGTTCTCAGGAACTACTACCCATATATCAATACTCTAACTACTATTTGGAGTTTAAAAATTCTAATAATCAAGTTCTAAACAATTTAATATCACTGACAATTCATTATTTCTTAAAGAAAACTAAATTAAATTTCATTCCCTAACCTCTTCATGGATGCTACCAACAATATATCTGCATGTATGGAATGATCCTCTCGTCTAGAGGCATACCATATTGCCTCTTCATACTCGTGATACATCGATGGGAGTGCATCAGGATGACAAAATTCTGTAAGAACCATAACAATTTATAAAACAAAAATCGCTTAAAACGGATAATTCTAACAAAAAAATACATTCATGTAACAAATATTACAAGTCTGGACATACATAACCTAATATTGTTAAATTATATTAATTTAAATTAAACCAAATTAAGTCAAATTAAATTAAATTCTAATAGGACATAGTTAATCTAATATTTAAGACGAAAAGCTAAACATTATACTATAATTAAACTTGTAGTGCCTCGTTAATCTAACATTTAATAATTCAATTCTTTAAATAAATTAAATAATGTCAAATCCTTACTAGTATTCTATTGCTTAGTTAATCCAACATTTGAAATCTAAATTAAATTAAATTAAATTAAATTAAACTCTAACAGAATTACTAACCTCGTTAAGCGTCTAACATTAAAAACTTACAAATTCTAACCAAACCTATTATCACTATTTATCAACATACTTAATTATCCCTCATCTAACATGTATTTGTGCTTTCAATGTTCTCACGAACTACACTCCTATACCAATACTCTAAATACTATTTGAAGTTTAAAAATTCTAATAACCATGTTCTAAGCAATTTAATATCACTAGCAATTCTTTATTTCTTAAAAAAAACTAAATTAAAATTTATTGACTAACTTCTTCATGGACACTACTAACAATACATCTGCACGTCTAGAATGATTCTCTCATCTAGGAGCATATCATTTGCCTCCTCATGCTCGTGATACTTCGGTGGGCTACAACTAGGGGTGGCAAACGGGCCTAAACCCGCCGGGCCAACCTGCATAACCTGCCAAAAAAGGCGAGATGGGTTGGAAAATTGAGACCGTCACACATCAAAAGCCCGCCTAACCCGCACCGCTTAAACTGTGGGTTTTGACAAGGCGGGGCGGACTTCCTCGCCGGGGTTAGAATTTTTTTGAAGATGTTCTAATTTAGTATTTTGGATTATATTTTATATTTGATTGATTATGTTCTAAACTAATAGATATTTAATTATATATTTTGGACAATATTTATTTTACTTTGGACAATGTTAGTTTCATTATTTTATTTTAAAAAACTTGATTTATTATTATGTATATTACATATTTATAATTATAAAGACTTTAATGTTTGTTAATTTAGAAATTATAATTTTTTATATCTTCAGAAATTATAAATTTATTAAAATGGTTGTGAAATTATATATATTATTTAATACTTTTGTTTAGTAATTTATATTATTTAATACTTAATAGTAAAAAAAAAAAATTTGGCGGGCCCGCCAGCCCGCTGTTAGGCAGGGCGGGATAGGCCAGCCCACCAAAAGATGGACTTTTGACAGGGCGGGGCGGACTTGCCCGCTTGTCACTCCTAGCTGCAACATGATGAAAAATTCTATAAAAACCATAACAATTTATAAAACAAAATCGCTTAAAACGGATAATTGTAATAAAAAAAATTACATTCTGTAACAAATATTACAAATCTGGATATAGATAACCTAATATTGTTGAATTCTATTAAATTAAATTAAACCAAATAAAGCCAAATTAAATTAAATTCTAATGGAACATAGTTAATCTAATCTTTAGGACGGAAAGTTAAACCTTATACTATAATTAAACTTGTAGTGTCTCGTTAATTTAACATTTAATAATTCAATTGTTTAAATAAATTAAATAATGTTAGACACTTACTAGTCTTCTATTGTCTAGTTAATCCAACACTTGACACCTAAATTAAATTAAATTAAACTCCAACAGAATTATTAACCTCGTTAAGCGTCTAACGTTAAAAATTTACAAATTCTAACCAAACCTATTATCACTATTTATCAACATACTTAATTATCCCTCATCTAACATGTATTTGTGCTTTTAATGTTCTTACAAACTCCTACCCTTATATCAATACTCTAACTACTATTTGAAGTTTAAAAGTTTTAATATTCATGTTCTAAGCAATTTAATATCACTAATAATTCTTTATTTCTTAAATAAAATAAACTAAATTAAATTTCATCCGTTAACCTTTTTATCGACGCTACCAGCAATACATCTGTAGGTACGGGATAATTTTCTCGTCTTGGGACATACCATGTTGCCTCCTCATACTCGTGATACATCAGTGGGTTGCATCACGATGAAAAATTCTCTAAGAACCATAACAATTTATAAAATAATAAAAATCGCTTAAAATGGATAATTGTAATAAAAAACAACTTTCATGTAATAAATATTGCAAACCTAAACATAGATAACCTAATATTATTGAATTGTATTAAATTAATTTAAACCAAATTAATCTAAATTAAATTATAACGAAACATAGTTAATCTAATATTTAGGATGAAAAGCTAAATTTTAAACTATAATTAAACTTGTAGTGTCTCGTTAATCTAACATTTAATAATTCAATTCTTTAAATAAAATAAATAATGTTAGATTCTTGCTAGTCTTCTATTACCTAATTAATCCAATACTTAAAACCTAAATTAAATTAAACTCCAACAAAACTACTAACTTCGTTAAACGTCTAACATTAAAAACTTACAAATTCTAACCAAACATGTTATCACTACTCATCAACATACTTAGTTATCTCTCATCTAACATGCATTTGTGCTTTTAGTGTTCTCACGAGCTACTACTCATATATCAATACTCTAATTATTATTTAAAGCTTAAAAATTTTAATAATCAAGTTCTAAGTAATTTAATATTACTAATAATTTTTTATTTCTTAAAAAAAATAAACTAAATTAAATTTTATTCATTAACCTCTTCATGGACGCTACCAGTAATACATCTGCAGATACAGAATGATCCTCTCGTCTAGAGACATACCATGCTGCCTGCTCATGCTCGTGATACATCGGTGAGACTGCATCACGATAAAAAAATTCTCTAAAAACTATAACAATTTATAAAACAGAAATCGCTTAAAATGGATAATTATAATAAAAAATATATTCATGTAATAAATATTGTAAACCTGGACATAAATAACCTAATATTGTTGAATTGTATTAAATTAAATTAAACCAAATTAAATTAAATTTTAACGGAACATAGTTAATCTAATATTTATGACAAAAAGTTAAACTTTAAACCATAATTAAACTTATAGTGTCTCGTTAATTTAACATTTAATAATTCAATTCTTTAAATAAATTAAATAATATCAAACCCTTATTAGTCTTCTATTGCCTAATTAATCCAACGCTTGAAATCTAAATTAAATTAAATTAAACTCCAACAAAATTACTAACCTCGTTAAGCGTCTAACATTAAAAACTTACAAATTCTAATGAAAACTATCATTACTACTCATTAACATACTTATATTAGTTATCCCTCATCTAACATGCATTTGTGCTTTTAATGTTCTCACAAACTACTACCCCTAAATCAATACTCTAACTACTATTTGAAGTTTAAAAATTCTAATAATCAAATTCTAAATAATTTAATATCACTAACAATTCTTTATTTCTTAAAGAAAATAATAAACTAAATTAAATTTCATTCACTAAACTCTTCATAAACGCTACTAGCAATATGGACGACTTCGTCCAACCGATAGATTCAATTTGAGTCGTCTCCTATTTCTACAGTTTCAATCTCCTAGTATAAATTTCCTTAGTTACTCTGGAATTTTCGTTTTGGGTGAATTTAGTACGGTAAAATATAATTCGAAACACGTGAATTTGAATTTTTTATATAGTGATATGTATGCTAAATCAAATTTATATGTGTCATTTTATATTGAAACATGACCACTCATAATTCGAATCTACTTCATTCGAATTACTATTAGTGTAATTCAAATTTATTCAATTTGATTTACTATGTGCTACAATACCATGAATTAAATCGAATCAAGCGGTATTGAATTATTATGAATAATGGATCAATACCATGGATATTTTGCATTTCATTATTTAATAAATCGAACTTACTTGCTCCAATTTATCCTAGATCTTACTAATTCGAATTCAATAAATTCGATTTACATAAAAATGTGTATGAAAATATTCACGTAACATTTTTTGTTTTGAAAGATTTATGTAATATTAAGATGTGTTTGGTATATACATGTGATTTACCGTAACTTCATATAGGCTTTAATTATCTTCAAATCACAAAATTAGTAACGACTAATATTCTAAGTTGTAACAGATACTCTAATTAGATTTTAACAATAATATTTAACAATATTAAATACTCTAATTATAAAAATTAGATTTTATGTAAAAGTAACTATGAGAATATTTATATGGAGACTATATGTCTTTTATATGTAAGTTATTTAATATTATTTATTTAAATATTAGAGATATTTTATTAATTATTTAAATTAGTGTATTAAAAAAAGTTAGTATAAATTGAATTATTAAAAAGTTAGTATAAATTTAATATGTTTTAGTTTTTGTATTTTTTAATTTTCATGATTTGAAATTATTGATATTACTTATTTAATTATTTATAATAAATTTTTGTAGTTTTTTTTGTTAATTATTTGGCGTTATCAATATTAATTTTTAAATATATTTAATTTTAAATATATTTAAATATATGGAGTTAAGCTCCTTTTAACATAAATCTTAATATATTTTTTTACCTATGGCACTTGAAATGAAACAATGATTTATTCTTGAATTGAATGCATAAATTGTAGTTACTTTCTAGCTTTTTTTTTTTTTTCTAAAATTAATAGCAATGTCATGATTTATATAAAAAGTTGTAGGACAAAATTGTAGTACACTTATATTTAGAACAATTTAGTAATATTTAATTTCAATATATTTAATTAAATAAAATACTTTAAAAAATTTGAGAATTAGCTAGTCTATTATAAAATAATAAAATAAAAATATTATATTAAAGACATCAATTAAATACCTAACTAATTGTTTATGACATATATTCTTTAACCGCCAAATGGATTAACAATGTCCACTTCCTAGTCCTTTTCTTCTCTAAGACTATATTTGAATTTTGATAAATCTTGTTAAATTAATTACTATGGATTAACAATGTCCACTTCCTAGTCCTTTCCTTCTCTAAGACTATATTTGAATTTTGATAAATCTTGTTAAATTAATTACTGTGGCAAAATAACCCAGGTAGAAGTGAGCACTAATTCAGCCATAATAATAAAATTAAAAATTTTAGATATTTTTAAAATAAAAAATTAATAAAATAATAAAATAAAAATTAATTATTATTAAATAATAAATTTTATTATTTTTATTTAAAAATAATTATTTTTTTCATCATTACTTTATTAATAGATTCATTTATATGAGCTTATCAAGAATTGAGACAACAAACAATAATACAGACAAAGAAAAACAGGGGATAGAGTACACATACTCATTTGTTCCTCATAGAGAGAATAATAACTTGCACAAATACACAACCACCATAAGCCATTATTGCTCTTGGTGAATTTACCATGAGAAATTAAACAGGCTACCAAGACAACCAAAATAAAGCTACAGATTAATTAATTCTCACATTAACATTTTCTCAAACTAAATCTAGATGGCGACATATTATGGATTCTAACATTTTTGTTGTTTTTAGCTAAAAACATTGACATCACTGCCAACTAACCTTCTTCAATTCCTCAATATAATTCATACCACAATATCATGTTGAATATGCTTGAGAAGCACCGGAATAACAATATCCGGCGAGCTCAATTGCGGCAAATGGCCATCAGTGGCCATGATCTCGACGACAGAGATGCCGCCGAGGTTTTGGTGGAGGTATTCGGAGACCATTACTGGAACAGCCATGTCCTTCTTACTCTGCAAGATGTGGCACGGCACGGTGACATGTACCAAGATCTGCCTCATATCGCTTTGGAAAATGGTGCGTGATACAACAAGAGCTATGTCCGGTCTCATGTTGAACAAAGTCCTGCTGAACTCCTGCACCGCAACGGACTCCATATCTCCGCCGACTGCCAGCGGCGCAAAACCGTTGCACCATGCTTTGTAGTTTGCCGACATAGCATCGAACAATTGGTCTAGATCTTCCTGCTCAAATCCTCCATAGTAATTCACATCGTTCAAGTACCTGTTCCATTTCCACTATTAACCCTTAATTAGGACTTAAGGTTGAATTGAATGTCTTTTAAACTGTATTGTGCCAAATTAGATTTTTTTTTCTAATTGATAATTTCAAAGAAGAAACTGACTGAGTCAAAATAAAAAGCTAAGGCATCAATTTTGGTTACGTTACCTAGGGGAAGCAGAGACCATGATGAGCTTAGAGAAGAGATCGGGGCGAGCAATAGAAGCAACAGCGCCGATCATGGCGGACACGGAGTGGCCAACAAAGATGCAAGAATGAACAGAAAGTTCTTCAAGAATCGCAAGCAAATCGTAGGCGTAGCCCTCTAAACTGGAGTGTCTTTCAAAGTCGAAGTAATCAGGGTTGGTGGTACCTGCACCCATATTATCGTAGAGAATGACGCGATAATCATCAAGGAGATGAGGGACGAAGTGTTTCCACACAGATTGATCGGTGCCAAATCCATGAGCCAGGATTAAGAACTTGTCTCCTGAACCTAACACTTTCACGTTGTGAGCTTCCTCTACTATTCCCATTTTTTTTTATTTATTTTTTATTTTAGCTGTCGTGCTTAATTGTTTTTCTTTTCCCACTGTATGACCTATGACTCTCTCTTTTGCTTTGGTTGATAGCCGACTGCTGAATTTGAGTATTTTAGATTTTTTGGCCGTGAGTTTGGAGCTTGGACTTATAAGGAACACGAGGAACAAGTACCACCACAATTATCTATATTAAAAATAAGATAATTTATTTAATTAAATCTATTAAATATAGATATTATCAGATTGTCTAAATCTGAATGCACTATAATTTTGTCTTTTTAACATTTTAAGGAGCACAACTATTGATAGATAAATATATGTGCACCGGTAATACAAATTAAACCCATGTATTTATAAATTTAATATTTTTAAAAAATTAATATCAATAACTCTAAATAATTAACAATAAAAATGATGAAATTTATCACAAATAATTAAATAAAAATATCAATAATTCTAAATAATTAAAAAATACAAAAATTAAGGTGTATTAAATATACATTAATTTATCTAATAATTTAATTTACACTAACTTTTAATAATTTAAATAATTAAAAAATATCTCTAATACTTAAACAAATAATATTAAGTAAACTTAACTGTAAAAGACATATAGTCTTTTTCATGTAAAAATTACAGTTATTTTAATAAAATCTAATTTTTATAATTAAAGTACTTAATATTGTTAAATATTATTGTTAAAATCTAGGTAGAGTACTTAATATTAGGTTTAATTATTTAAAATTTAATTATTATTAAATATTATTTATATCCAATTATTTAGAGTACTTAAAATCTAATATTTTTGTACTTAAAATCTAATTATTCAGAGCACTTAAAATCTAATTTTTACATGAAGACTGTATGTCTTTTATATGTAGGTTACTTTCTTAGTATATCATATACTTAAATATTATTTGTTTAAGTTTAAAGCAGTTATTTTGTAGAAGTTAGAGGTAATTATTTAGAAATTAGTATTAAGTGTTAGAGATATTTTTTAATTATTTAAATAAAGGTATAACAAAAGTTAGTATAAATTAAATTATTAGAGAAATTAGTGTAGATTTAATATGCTTTAGTTTTTGTATTTTTTAATTTAATTTTATTTGAAATTATTGATATTACTTATTTAATTATTTGTAGTTTTTATTGTTTAATTATTTAGAGTTATTGATATTAATTTTTTGAATATATTAAATTTTTAAATATATTTAAATATACGGATTTAAGCTCCTTTTGGCTTTCAGTATGAATGGTGGTATATTTTCTTGTATTATTGGTGCCCGTATCTTAGCCGTAAATAGTTGTTAGCATGTGAGTTTTACTGGTGATACTTGGAAAGCATGGTACCCAATATGAAACCATGATTTATTCTTGAATTGAATGCATATAAGTAGTTGTTACTTATGCATACAAAAGCCTTCAATTTTTCTAAATATGAAATATGAAATACTAAATTGGAATGAAGTGTTTTTAGAGAAATCAATAAATTTCAAAGAAAAAAAATTCATTTCTATATTATTTACCCGCTTACAATAATAAATTTATAATGTCATTTGCGTTTCTTTTTTTTTGTGGGTTTTTTTATCGTTGTTTTTTTATTATTACCGTTGTTGCTGCATTTTTTCCCTCCTCCTCTCTTTATTGATTTTGTAACATTATGTATTTTTTTTTATTTAATTTTTTACTCTAAAAAAAAATTATGAAAATATAAAATAAGAAGATGAAGAAGAAGCAGTAGAAGATGAGGAAGGGAAAGAGGAAGAAGAAGAGTTTTGAATTATGCAGAACTTATCAGCACACATACACCGAAAATTCTTAAATAATACACTTGAATATCTTTGTATTACACCCAAATATCTTCGTGTTACACCCAAATTTGCTACAATAGAGAAAAATATTTTCTCTAATATTGCATTTTTTATTCTTCTTTTTTTTTCTTATTTCTTTCTTTTTTTTAGTTGAATGAATATAAGTTCTTCCTCTTCTTGCAGCATTATGTGTTTCTTATTCTTTGTTTGATTTTTTTGTTTTTATTCTTGTTAAAAGAGTAAAATAAGAAGAAATTTAAGAAGGTAAAATAAAAAGAAAAAGATGAATAAGAAAAAAAGAAGAAGAAGATGGTGATGATGATGATGAAAAAAAAGAAGAAAAAGCAGCAATAGATGAGGAGGAGGAAGAGGAAGAGTTTTGAATTATACAGAACTTATTAGCACACATACACTAAAAATTCTTAAACAATACACTCAAATATCTTCGTGTTACATTCAAATATCTTCGTGTTACACCCAAATTTGCTGCAAATACAGAAAAATGTTTCCTCTAATGCTGCATTTTTCTTCTTTTTCTTCTTGTTCTTTTCCTTATTCCTTTCTTTATTTTAGTTGAATGAATATAAGTTCATCCTCTTCCAAGTAATTTTGTAGAATTATGTGTTTCTTCTTCTTCTTTATTTGATTTTTTTTGTTTTTATTCTTGTTAAAAGAGTAAAACAAGAAGAAACTTGAGAAGATAAAATAAGAAAAAAAATTGAATAAGAAAAAAAATAAGAAGAAGAAGAAGATGATGATGATGATGAAAAGAATGAGAAGCAGCAGAAGATTAGGAGGAAGGAGAAGAAGAGTTTTGAATTATGCAGAACTTATCAGCACACATACACCGAAAATTCTTAAACAATACACTCAAATATCTTCATGTTACACCCAAATATTTTTGTGTTACACCCAAATTTGCTATAAATACAGAAAAATATTTTCTTTAATACAGAATTTTTACATTACATTCAATTCAAATAATCAACGATGAAACATTATTCACCTACAAAATCATAAACTACTAACTAAAAAATTAACTAGAATTGAACCACATCTCAGCTACTTGATTGGATTCAAAACAATAATAAAATTCATTCTGATTCAATTGACAATTTGAACTTGAATATTCATTATCTTCAACAACGATATAACTAATGATGGAGGAGAAGGAGGAAAAAGAAGGAAAAGAAGAAATTCCAATAAAAAAGAGGAGGAGGAGGAGGAGGAGGAGGAGGAGGAGGAGGAGGAGGAGGAGGAGGAGGAGGAGGAGGAGGAGGAGGAGGAGGAGGAGGAGGAGGAGGAGGAGGAGGTAGTGTTGGTGACGATGATAACAAAAAAGAAAAATAACGAAGAAGAAGAACGTATAGCAAGAAGAATAAAAAGAACGTATAATAACGACACAAAGAAGAACGTGCGCACATAAATATAAATAATTTGTATAGACTTATATAAAAAAATAACTTGTACGTGGAGAGTTACTGTTATTTTTAATGGGAAAGGAAGAGGAATGAATCTTCTTAATTTTCTTTTCTTAAATTGAGATGGTAAGGTGTCATTTTCTATTGTATATTTTTTTTAAGAGTGACAATACAAAAAATGTAAAAAGAAAGTATTATATAATAAAATATCACAATTTACAAGAAAAAAAATGGAAAAATCTATTTCTGAAGAAAGGTGCTAAATGACATTAAGCTTATATAGAAAAGTAAAGGGAAAATAAAGGAAATTTATTTACCTTTTTAAGTAAGATGTAGTTCTAATATTTCAATTTTGAAAATAAAGTTGGGATCATATCATTTCCTCCTATGTTATATATATACTTTCACCTTGAGTTTAAGTATATAAAAATAAAATGATAACTATTAGAAATTATATGGGTCTAACTCATTTTAAAAAATTAGTTCAAGAAATAAAATTGTCTTCCAAAGGTTATTAAGCATTTTATTTTTAGATAATGAGAATTTATACTATTTTAATATGAGTATGAGTGATAAAATGGGTCGAATTCGTCATATCAATCTCTCGAACTCGCCAAAAAAATTGGTCAAGTTAGGATTTAAAATTTACCAAACCCACGTCGTCAAGCACCCGGATTTTGGTGGGATGGGACAACTCGTCTTGCCGGACTAATTTTTTTTAATAAAATATAATTAATATTATAAAATTAATAATTATATAATTTTTAAACATATTCTTTTAGCTTTTTTAATTCTTTTTTGTTATTAATTTTATTTATTTTATTTTATACTCATATATGTGTTCACACCATGTGATTTGTTTCTTAAAATAAAAATAATTTTATTATGGATATCATTATTATGAATAACTCTATTGAAGTTAAAATTAAAAAAAATCATAAAAAAATGTATTATAATTTAATTATTTTTATTTATATTTAATTTTAAAATTATCATTTTTTTAGATTAGTTTTTATAAAAAAAATGTTAGACGAGCTAATCCGGTCGGTCCATCAACCCGTCATAAAAAAAAAAGGATGAGCTAACATTTTAAGTCCATTTCATTTGGCGGGTGTTGGCCGACCGCCTTATTTTTGGGCAGATTTTGGTGGAGTCGGACTATCTATTTGTTCACTCCTAAACTTGAAAGAATAGAGTATTATTATATGTGAACAGTTTTATTAAAATTTTGATATAATAAATAATTAACAAAAAAGAACTTTATATTTTATTTTAATTTCTTAAATTTGAGTAAGTATTTTAAAGGTATTTGCTAGCAAAATGCTATATATGTATTTACAACTTTATTGTTGTTCAATTAAGTAATGCGTGAAAGAGGGTTTATTTACATGCTTTATACTAATTAATAATTTTGTATGCGCGTGTGTATATATATCGTGCTGAAATTAATTTTTTATGTAACAAATATGGACAATAGAAAATAAATTGTGATTTTTATAAATTATCCCTCTCCAAAAAAAAAAAGAGCTAACTTTTTAAGTTAGGGGAACCAATAATTCTAAATCTAAAGCTTATAGGATGAATCTTGCTATATATGAATACTAAAAATTAATTATATATTTAGTATTGTTGAAAATTTCTATTTATTATAATTTTAAAAAATTGAATTATTTTATTATGATAGATTTTATTATTTTAATAATTAATTATTTTTTAAAATAATATATAAATCAATCCTTATATAAATATATAATGGTTAATTTTTTTCATATAATGCATTTTAGATATAACATAAGATAAGGGTAGGTAGTGTGTGTGGATCGAATAATGCATCGAATCCAACGGCTTTTGCTTTGTTGTTGTTGGCATGGATAATTTGATAGATAAAAAAAAAAAAAAAACATGATAATCAAATTTTGAAAGGAATTTTTTTTTAACATCAAAATTATTCTACTGATCATTATTATACATTGATGTCTATTATATTGTTCTAAAATTTTAGTGTAATGCCTTATATTAACATCCAAATTCTTTTTTATATTGTATTATTGAGCATCAATAAATGTTTCGTTATTCATCAAATAGTTAGCTTATGATGTTCTTAATAAGTACAAAATTGGAAGAGTTATTCCTTCACATTGTAGTGTTTATTTATCTTTACATATTTGTGTGGGTTCTATTAAAAAATATACAATAATTTGGGGGGGATCAATTACAAGATAAGTATGGGTAAATTGAATGAATAAAAAATAAGATGAAAACTCAGGTGAAGTGGACTTCACGTGAAATTGATATCTGAGAGTCATTAGATTTCGATTGCACTTGAATTTCCACCATAGGAGACTATATCTATATCTTTGATTTCAAAATTAATCACGATGCATGGTCACCCGTCGGGCCTGCCACATTAATGGCAACTTGGCATTATTCTTGCCATGAAGCATAACCGGCATTAATCACACTGACTCGAGAGAGTAACTGGCCAACTGCTTCTTAATAAAATAGCTATCAGGGTCCAGGGGATGGAGATGGGACCATATATAATGCGCAATACGTAACGTGAACATTGAGCACTGCAACAACAAGAAGAAAATGAAAGCATCAGTAACATTGGCTTTTTGTCTATGGTTGGAATTACTCCTAGATTGGATATTTTGGTCGCGACACATGGTTGCCCTGCTCCTTAGGTTACTGCTTTTCTAGAGAAACGAATTAAGCTAGAAACCAAAGAAATAGTTTGTCCGGCGACGCTAAATTATTATTCGGTGCTTATTTTGACTCATGATCTTAATTATGAATGTGTTTAAGATTCAAACCTAACTAGTAAGATTAGTATGACTTTTTAGATTGAAGAAGGTTGTTAGTTGAAATAAATATATAGCTAGGTGTTTTGGAGATTACTTGATATTGATGATTTGGATTTAAACACGAGGTCCAGATTTTTTCTGGTGATAGATCCAATGTCTCCACCGATGAAAGAAGTGAAGTCGTCCAAGATCTTTGAGTGAAGACGGAGTGGTATTTATAAGACTCTAGATTTTTGAAAATTAAGATAATAAGTTATTTATGATTTATTATATTTATTTAAAATTATATTTTTAGAGATTTTTATATATAAATAGGAAGGACAATTTCTCAACTATAATTTAAAGTTTTAGAAATTCAGAAATAATGAGAATTTTATATGTTTTAATTTAAATATATTGACTTTGAACCTTATTTTATAAATAAAGGAGAATTAATTTAATTATTTTTAATTTTTATTGAATTAATATTTAATTGAAAATAATTTACAAGTTGATAATTAAATAGTATTTTAAAGATAATTATTTTGTATTTAATTTAGTTTTAAATTATTACTCTACTATTTTATTTTTATTAAAATCCATACTTTATCAAACCCTAATTTCTACCACAAACCCTAACCCTAACAACACACTCACACTCTCACTCTCACTCCCTCTCTCACACACACACACGTCACCACCCCCCTACACCCAACGACCAGAAAAGAAAAGAGAAGGGGAAAGAGGGAAGGGGAGACCAAGAAAGAAGAAGAAAAGGGAAGAAAAGGAGAATGGAGCAGACGACGCCGGCAGATGGGTGTCGCCGTCGTCGTCGCCAACAGTGGAGGAGAGAGAGAGAGAGAGAGAGAGAGAGAGAGAGAGAGAGAGAGAGAGAGAGAGAGAGAGAGAGAGAGAGAGAGAGAGAGAGGAGCTGTCACCAACGCGTCGCCGCCGCTGGATGGGATCTTCGCTACCGCTGTGGTCGTTGAGGAGGAGGATGCACGAGGAAGAGAGCCGCAGCTAGCTTCGTCGTCGCCACCGTTGGGCCCGTCGCCGTCAGAGCAGTCGCTACCGTTCCTGATGTGCGAGGAAGGGGAGGAGCTCGTCCTCGCTGCTTCTACAATCGTCGAAACCAGGCTCATCGCTGTCACCACCCACAAAGCTGAG
The DNA here is from genome assembly GCF_059453495.1 of Arachis ipaensis. NCBI lineage: Eukaryota > Viridiplantae > Streptophyta > Magnoliopsida > Fabales > Fabaceae > Arachis > Arachis ipaensis. Next base: position 7,467,076 of record NC_142440.1, on the reverse strand, counting down.
GGGAAGCTGCTGCTGTCGAAGGAGAAACCAGCCATGCCTCTGTTGCCTGAAAATGGCATTGTGGTCGCTGAAAAACACTGCCAGAACTGGCTGAGTTAGCGCTACTGCCACTGGTAAGGTTGTTCTTGTTTCTGGTTTCCATTCTTTCTATTTTCGAGATGTTGTTGTCACTATGTTATTGCTGCAGTTGCTGCTGAGGTTTTTCGTCATCACTGGAGCTTTTGTTACTTCGTTCTTTGGTTCTTCTCTGAGTACAGTAAGTCGCTCTTATCCCGAAACCCTTACCGTTGTTATTCTGTTATAAGTTATTGAGTTTTACGCGACGTTAATATCTCAGGGTTGAGTTACCGTGACTACATACAGTATTTGATGGCTGTTGCTGCTGCGATAGCGGTCGGAATTGTTGCCGCCCCTATGAACTGAAAGAAAAAGAGGGGTTCGTTGCGTTTAATAATCACTGAGTTCGAGGATTTGAGGTAGGGGTTCTTTCTTAAAATCCATATTATTTCCAGAAATTGTTAACTCAATATTGAAATGGAAAATATATTTTTGTGGTTATGTGAGTCTTATGGGTTAAATTGAATGGTTTAGGATGGATGTGATTGTCATCTGATTGATTTATTGATTGATTAAGAAGGTTGGATATTCTGATTTGTTGATTGAGTTTGTTGAGTTGGTTACTGTAGAACTGGTTATAATTGATGTGGATAGTTTTTTGCCTGAATGTTGTTTTAGATTGAAATAAATTGAGATTGAAAGTGAGAATTTCTGAAAATGAGGAAACCCGCAAGGTGGCAAAGTCTTAATTTTAGAGGACGGCTGGCAATTCATATCCTACTCGCGGGTAGGGTAGAGATCGGTCCGGGTATACTTGCAGGTAGGTAGCCCATTGCGGGTAGGGTAGGTTACGGATTTAGAGTGTACCCTACTCGGTCTAACTCGTTCGGGTAGGGTAGGCTACCGACCCGTTGCGGGTAGGGTAGAGATCAGTCCGGGTATACTTGTGGGTAGGGTAGAGATTGGTCCGGGTATGCTTGCGGGTAGGGTAGGTTACGGATTTAGGGTGTACCCTACCCTACCCGCACCCCATATATAACACATATTTTATAAAAATTAGATATATAGTGAAGGAGGTGAGAGTTGAACCCACAACTTTCTTCATGTAATAACTTATACTACCGCACCCCATATATAACACATATTTTATAAAAATTAGATATATAGTGAAGGAGGTGAGAGTTGAACCCACAACCTTCCTCATGTAATAACTTATAATAAATGAACAACCATTAAACTAGTTAGTTAATTTAGTAATTTAGAGCGTTAGTTTTTTATTTTTTATTTTATTAATATGTATGAAATTCGAAATGATTGAACTTTATATTTATTTTGAAAAAAATTGATATTTCTGCGGATAGGGTAGGGTAGGATAGGGTTTATAACTTTTAGGATGTGGGTAGGATTAGGGTTGAGAGATTTTTAACCTGTGAGTAGGTTAGGGTAGGTTTAAACCCTACCCTACCCTACCTATTGCTAGCCCTATTTTAGAGTAGATGCTGTCGAAAATTTTATAAGTATTTAAGTGAAATTAAATCATTGGGATTGATTGGTGAAATAAAATGGTCTTTTAGTCTCTTTTGGGAAAATTTTTTTAACTAAAGAAATGAGTTTTTGTTTGATTAATTTTGGTTTAAGGATTATGTTTTTGAGGAGTTTTAGAGAAAACTAACGTAATAAAAGTGAATTGGATATTTAACTTATTTTGGTTTGGCAAATTATAAAAAGGATTTATGATTTGGGTATTTAATTAAATTGAAAATGAGTTTTAGTGAATTGATATAAATTAAAGAGTGGTGTTTTGAGTATTTTAATGAAAAATAAAGTAATATAAGGATGTATTTAAGAATAAAGGATTTTTCGAGTCTTTGAGAAAAAAGTTTTGGAGCTTGAAAGAGAAGTTAAAGTATTCGATTACTTAGCGGAACAAAATGATTTTCGAGTCCTTTGAGAATGTTTTAAAGTTAAGAATGAAATTGAAATTGATTTTGGGAACTTGGTTAACTCCAAAAATGAGTTTATTTGATTGATTCTAATTACAGAGTTACGATTTGAGAACTTTAAAGAATTTAAAGTAATGAGATTGATTTTTGAGAAATTCGTAACTGTGATTAAAGAAAAAGCATTTTCGATTTTTTACACGACGAAAATGTGGCTTTCACTTTAAAGGCTCTCATTGTGTAAAGATGTATTTAAAGTCGTCGTAATACTCCTCGCTATCAGAGTGGCGCAGCCGAAAACGTGACATTCTGATAGTAAGATTGTTACAGTATCAGCAAGAGACTTCAATACTTAAGTTAATAAATGTTTAATGTAGATTTATATGTTATGATTGAGAAATACCTGAGTTTGGAAGAGTATTTATACAGTTGAAGTGATGGTTTAATAACTACTCTTGTAACTCTCCCTCTTGTTCTGATCAGTGATTATTATTTTTATCTAAGATTCATTGAGATCTCATATTTAAATATACGAGCATATTTATAGGAGTAGTAGAAGTCAATACAAAAAGTTGGATATGCAAATGGAGTGAGTTTGGAATTTCTTGGACTAGATAGCCTGAACTCTATCTATTTTGATCTTTCAGACCTAGCTATTGGGGAACAGAGTATGAATGAACATTAGGTATATACAATTATTTTTAAACATTTTTTTATATTTCTCAAATTATATTACCAAAATTGGAATATTTTTCTTAAATGGAAGCACTTGAGAGTTATTGAAAAAAAAATGACTATATTACCAATTTTTGTATTATTGGTAAGACTGATTGAGGTATAACTTGTTCCTAGGAATGGTGAAAATGTGGAATGAACTTTTACTTCTTCACAAATATCATAGTTATCGAAATCGAACCGATAATCAACTCAGTCATATGATCGGGTCACCAGATCACTAGTTCAACAATATATGCACATCATAGTGATTTTTCTTTTTTTTTCATAATTTATTTACGATGACCCCAAACAGGATCAGTCTTCCCTTTATTATTATAAACTCTTTTAGTTGTAACATCAGGAGTTGCTGATGATGCTTATTTTTGAGATGATGACGTATTTGATGGTGTTTGAGATGAAGACATTTTTAAAATTCTAGCAAAAGAAACAAAAGATTTTCAGCCTTTTTTTTTTATCTAAATGAGTTTTTAAGCAACACAACAACAACCAAAGTTCATTAATGATAATCAAAAACAAATTTAACTATTCAACCAAAATTCACTAAAATTTTCTCAAGTTCAACAACAACTCTAAAAAACTAAATACAACAGCAGTAACTACCAAATTCAATAACAATTCTAACTAAAATTTGCTTAGATTCACCAACAACAACTCTAAAAAATCAACATTCAACAAACAAAAAAGAACAACAACAACTCTAAAATTTACTCAGGTTTATCAAAATTAACATTTGTAAATCCCGTAAAATTAGCGAATAAATAATTAATAAATGAATTTTCAATAAAAGAAATTAGAAATATAAATTTTATAGTAAAATAAGATAGAGCAAATTAAAATAAGAATTTTGACACTACTTTTAAAGAATTTGGCCTAAAATTGAGTCGAACGGACCGAACCAGTCGAACCGAGCCCAAAATGGGTCCAAGGCCCAACCCAATCAGCCCATACACTTCAAGAAGAATTACTCTTCTTCCTTCATTCAGCCAAGAACGCTGAAGCAAACACAAGGGAAAAGGAAGGAAGGTTCCAAACCCTTGTCTTCCATTCAATCTTCCATAATTTTCCGCTCCGAGCTCCGATCGTTGCATCGTTTATGGCCACACAACCACCGCGTCGAGCTCTACGAATCTATTAGAACAATTTCCTAGATAAGCATCACTCTTACTCCAGTTGCTCTACCCCCTTGATTTCAAAATTTGTGAGTATATATGTTGAGATTTTGTTGGCTTTGGTACCTTAGGTTCGATCTAGCTTGCGAGAATTGTGGGGCTTGGTTCATTTGGTCCGTGGGTACGGTAAGGATTCTCGACCCATAGTGAATTCATTGGTTAAGTGTGTAGGTATTGAATTTTGTATATGTATATGTGATAAATGTGAATTAGGTGTGTATATATATCTAATTTGGAGCTTGTTATTTTGTACTCTTGACCCTCTGTTCTTACTTTCTATATACATATGTTTATGAACTATAGCTTTCTTCGTACGTAAGTAATCCTTAATCTTGAGTGTTGTGCTTTTGATTTTACGATTTTGTTTTACCTATTCTTCAAGGCTCCTAGTATATTTCCTTCTTTCGACTAATATACGTATATACGTTTTATTTTAGAGGTCGTAATACCACACCACCTCAGTTTTACGATTTAAGCGTAAAACTCTGCATGGTAGGGTATTACATTACGGTATCAGAGCGGTTCGTTCCTGTAGAGCCTGAGGGACGGACTGACTATGCTTCTGTCCATTCTCTGTGTGTTTGTTTATGTGCTATTAGGATATCTAACTGATATATATGGCATAAACATTTATGAGTATGCATTTAGGACTTGAAGCACTAGACTTGTAATATTAAGACTGATCAACTTAATTTCACTTGTTTGGTGTGTATATAAACCAGATGTCGACTCGCAGACATGGTCGCGGGAGAGGAAGAGGTAGAATAGGCAATGCTATTCCTGAACCAACAGGGAACAACCCTATAGACTTCATGGCTGTCCTGGGAAACATGGCTGTGGCTATGCAGGCGACAGCCGAGGCACCGGGTAATCAAATAAACAATGGAAACAATGGGAATAATGGTGAAGAGGGTCCCATGACTCTTGCCTCCTTTTTGAAGGTTCACTATCTGACCTTTAGGGTAACCGTAAACCCCACTGAAGTAGATAACTGGATTCAGGCTATGGAGCAGGCACTGCAGGCTCAACAGGTTCTTGAGGAGCAGTGGGTTGAATTCGGGACTTATCAGCTGCAAGGCGAGACCCAATACTGGTGGTAGAGAACACGACGTATCTTGCAGCCAGATGGAGCTATGGTACCATGGGAAGTGTTTTGAACAGAGTTTTATAGAAAGTATTTTCCAAACTCGGTCAGAAACACCAAAGAACTTGAATTACTACAATTGAAACAAGGACAGGTGACTGTTACTGAGTACACTAACAAGTTCGAAGAACTGTGCCAATTTTCTCGCATTGGCCAATGTACGCCTAAGGATTTTGCTGAATAGAAGTGCATTAAGTACGAAAGGGGCCTTCAGAATGATATTATGAGCTCCGTTGCCCTGGTGGAGATCAGAGTATTCTCTGAGCTTGTAAACAAAAGCCGAGTGGCAGAAGAATGTGTGAGGAAGGCGTCATTGGAGAAGGGAAGTCTGAGGATGCCTTTTTAGAGGGCTCAAGGGAGGAACTTTGCACCGAGGGGCCAAAATTTCAAGCATGGAGGTTTTGTTCCGCAATATAATCAGGGTCAAGGTAGTTTCAGGAGGCAGAATAACAATGCCAATCAAGAAAGAAGGTATGGAAAGCAGCCACAGAGTGATCTAAACTATCAAAGGCGCGGGAAGCATCATCTCGGAGTTCCATGCAGAGTAGGATTGGGGGTGTGTTTCTTTTGTAGACAACCTGGGGCACTTGGCCTGGAATTGCCCAGAAAAGAAGAAGTATGATACTGGTAGAGTGCAGTAGCTAGGGAGAGTGTTCACCACTTCAGCAGTAGGTGCCGAGGGATTCGAGACCTTGATCAGAGGTAACTGTGAAGTAGCTGGTAAATTTTTAAGTGCTTTATTTGATTCTGGGGCGACACATTCATTTATAGCATTTGAAAGGGCTGATGAGTTAGGACTGAAGATTGAGGTCTTAGGTTATGATTTAAATGTGCATAATACCACTTCTAAAGCCATTATGACTAGGTTAGGATGTCCATAAGTCTCGTTTTGGGTTCAACAGCGTGATTTCGTTCATGATTTGATCTGTTTACCGATGACTGGTCTGGATCTCATTTTGGGACTGGATTGGTTATCTAAGAATCATGTTTTGCTCGACTGTTTGAGAAATCAATGTACTTTATGCCAGACGGATCAGAAGGGTCAGTTGTGGTGAATAATTACTATTTAAACTCTATGATGGTAAACTGTTCTGGATATAAATGTCAGGGTATTATGCTGTTAACTGTGGGTGTTTCGGGTGATGACCAAATCTTAGAGCAAATCCTGGTTGTTTGTGAATTTCCACCTAATCGAGAGGTTGAGTTTGCAATTGAATTAGTACCTAGAGCAGGTCCGATCTCGAGTGCTCCTTATAGTATGTCACCTTTGGAGATGGCCGACCTTAAGGCTTAGCTGGAAGACTTAATGAGTAAACGTTTCATTCGGTCGAGTGTTTCTTTGTGGGGAGCGCCAGTGTTACTGGTAAAGAAGAAGGATGGGAGTATGCGTCTGTGTGTCGATTATCGGCAGTTGAATAAAGTTACCGTAAAAAATAAATATCCGTTGCCAAGGATCGACGATCTAATCGATCAACTACAGGGAGCCAGAGTGTTTTCCAAGATTGACTTGCGATATGGGTATCATCAGATTAGGGTTAGAGACGAGGACATTCTGAAGACTGCTTTCAAAACGCGATACGGTCACTACGAATACACGGTGATGTCTTTCATGTTAACCAATGCCCCGACAGTGTTTATGGACTACATGAACCGAATCTTCTGTCCGTTCTTAGATAAATTCATTGTCATCTTCATTGATGACGTTCTCATTTACTCTAAAATCGAAGCAGAATATGTAGATCACTTGTGAACTGTGCTGTAAATCTTGAAGGAGAGAAAATTGTATGCCAAGTTATCTAAATGCGAGTTCTGGAAAAGTGAGGTGAAGTTTCTTAGTCATGTGGTAAGTCAACAGGGGATTTCTGTGGATCCTGCTAAAGTTGAGGCAGTAATGAATTGGGAGCGCCCAGCTTCTGTGACAGAAATTAAGAGTTTCCTAGGTTTGGCGGGTTGTTACCGGAGGTTCATTAAAGGATTTTCACAACTCGCTTTGCTTTTAACTAAGCTGACTAGAAATGATGCACCATTTGTTTGGACTCCTGAGTGCGAGGAAAGCTTTCAAGCGTTGAGGTTGACTACTGCACATGTGTTAGTATTGCCCGAGCCGAGTGAGCCATTTGAGGTATACTGTGACGCATCAATGAAGGGTCTGGGGTGCGTGCTGATGCAGCACCGTAATGTCGTGGCATATGCCTCACGACAGTTAAGGCCGCACGAGATGAACTACCCGACTCACGATTTAGAGCATGCTGCCGTTGTGTTTGCTCTAAAGATTTGAAGACATTATCTCTATGGTGTTAGGTTCCAAGTCTTCTCAGATCACAAAAGCTTGAAGTACCTCTTTGAGCAAAAAGAATTGAATATGCGTCAGAGGAGGTGGATGGAGCTTCTAAAGGACTATGACTTCAAGTTGAGTTACCACCCTGGAAAAGCGAATGTTGTGGCGGACGCTTTAAGCCAGAAGTCCCTATGTGCTGCTTAGATGATGCTACGAGAGGAAGAGTTGCTAAAGGCGTTTGAATGCCTGAAATTGGGTGTTGGAGAGGAGTTTGGGACTCTGTGTTTAAGTCAGCTGCAAATTTCAAGTAAATTCAAGTCTGAGATTGAAAAAGCTCAGCAAGATCATAAAGAATTACAGAAAGTATTGCCGGCAATTGAACAAGGGAAGTAGTGGAGAGTGTCAGAGGAAAAAGACGGATTATGGAGGTTTAAGGGCCGAATTATTGTACCGGACGTCGGAAACTTACGGCAGGATATCTTGAAGGAGGCACACAAAAGCGGGTTCTCTATCCATCCGGGAAGCACTAAGATGTATCAAGATCTGAAAACGATGTTCCGGTGGCCAGGAATGAAGAATGATGTGACGTTGCACGTTTCAAAGTGCTTAACCTATCAGAAAGTCAAGATTGAGCATCAGAAACCATCAGGAACCCTTCAGCCCTTAGAGATTTTGTAATGGAAGTGGGAGAGCATTGCAATGGACTTCGTGTCGGGCTTCTCAAGGACTCGGGCCGGATATGATGCTGTTTGGGTGATTGTGGATCGACTGACAAAGTTGCCCCACTTTTTCCCCATTCGAATGAGCTGTACATTGGAGGAGTTAGCATGACTGTACATTAAAGAGGTTGTGAGGTTGCACGGCGTTCCTACCACCATCATATCCGACAGAGATCCTCGATTCACATCAAGATTCTGGGGAGCCTTTCAGCGAGCATTTGGGACTCAGTTGAGTTTAAGCATTACATATCACCCTCAAACAGAAGGTCAGTCAGAGAGGACAATCCAAACATTGGATGATATGCTGAGAGCTTGTGTTTTGGACCAGCCAGCGAGCTAGGATTGGTATATGCCACTAGTGGAGTTTGCATATAATAATAGCTACCATGCAAGCATCGGGATGGCTCCGTATGAGGCTCTGTATGGAAGGAAGTTCTAGTCTCCGCTAAGCTGGTATGAAACTGGGGAGAAGAGCTTGTTAGGGCCTGAAATGATATCTGAAACTACTGAGCAGATAAAGAAAATCCAAAGTCGAATGCTTGTCGCTCAAAGCCGTCAGAAGAGCTATGCTGATCAAAGGCAGAAGCCTTTAGAATTTGAAGAAGGAGAGCATGTGTTTCTGAAGGTTACTCCAACAACTGGAGTGGGAAAAGCAATCAAGACGAAGAAGTTAAATCCCGTTACATTGGACCATTTGAAATTTTGAAGAGGATTGGGCCGGTAGCTTACAGGATTGTCTTACCGCCACATCTTTCAAACCTGCACAACATATTTCACGTGTCGCAGCTTCGTAAATATACTCCTGATGCAAGTCATATTCTGGAACCGAAATCGGTTCAAGTACGAGAAGATCTGACACTTCTAGTAATCCTGGTTAGGATCGATGACACCAGCGTCAAACGTTTGCGCGGAAAGAAAGTATCATTGGTAAAAGTAGCTTGGATTCGAGCTGGTATTGAAGAGTATACTTGGGAGCTCGAATCAGATATGCGGAAGGACTACACACACCTCTTTTCAGGTAACTAAATTTGAATTTTTGAGGGTAAAATTCTTAATTAGGTGGGTAGGATGTAAACCCCGTAAAATTAGCGAATAAATAATCAAAAAATTAATTTTCAATAAAAGAAATTAGAAATGTAAATTTTATAATAAAATAAGATAGAGCCAATTAAAATAAGAATTTTGACACTAATTTTAAATAATTTGGCCCAAAATTGGGTCGAACGGACCGAACCAAGCCCAAAATGGGCCCAAGGCCCAACCCAATCAACCCATACACTTTAAGAAGAATTACTCTTCTTCCTTCATTCAGCCAAGAACGCTGAAGCAAACACAAGGGAAAGGAAGAAAGGTTCCAAACCCTTGTCTTCCATTCAATCATCCATAACTTTTCGCTCCAAGCTCCGATCGCCGCACCGTTTGCGGCCACGCGACCACCGCGTCGAGCTTTATGTATCTATCAGAACAATTTCCTAGGTAAGCCTCACTCTCACTCCAGTTGCTCTACCCCATGATTTCGAAATTTGTGAGTATATATGTTGAGATTTTGTTGGTTTTGGTACTTTAGGTTCGATCTAGCTTGCGAGAATTGTGGGGCTTGGTTCGTTTGGTCCGTGGGTACAGTAAGGATTCTCGACCCATAGTGAATTCATTGGTTAAGTGTGTAGGTATTGAGTTTTGTATATGTATATGTGATAAATGTGAATTAGGTGTGTATATATATGTAATTTGGAGCTTGCTATTTTGTACTCTTGACCCTCTGTTCTTACTTTCTATATACATATGTTTATAAACTCTAGCTTTCTTCGTACGCAAGTAATCCTTGATCTTGAATGTTGCACTTTTGATTTTACGATTTTATTTTGCCTATTCTTCAAGGTTCCTAGTATACTACCTTCTTTCGACTAATATACATATATACGTTTTATTTTAAAGGTCGTAGTACCACACCACATTAGTTTTACGACTTAAGCGTAAAGTTTTGTGTGGTAAGTTGTTACAACATTGAACCAGAGAAAGAACATCAACAACTCTAAAAATAGCAACAATCACATTCAACAACCACCAGATTCACTGAAATCAACATTGAACTAGAGAAAGAACAGGGTCGAAAATTGGAGCTCACCTGGTTGAGAAGACGACGACGACCACCACCACTCGAGGGAGCAGATGCTGCTTCACTGGTTCCGACGAAGGGAACGCAGGGGCACGGTGAGAGACTGAGAGAGCGACGAGGTGAGAGACCCAGAGATTGAGAGTGACGAACTGACGACTGACGAGGTGAGAGGAGAGACGAGAGAGTGACGAGGTGAGGGTGAGGGGCTGCCAACGCCGAGTTAGAGAGAGCAGAGAGACGAGGCTGGCTGGGGTTAGGGGCGGTTGGACTCAGAGTCTCGATTCGTGGCTTAGAGTTCATTCAAAGAGAGGGTGGGATTGCCTGAAACGACGCCGTTTCAGAAAAAAATAAAAATAAATTAATAAACATGACCCCAATCAGGTTAGATTAACCGGCCGGATAACTGAGTTCACATAAAATTCGTCAGGTCGAACCAGATTTTACTAGGTTTATTACATAGACGGTTCTACGAGTGATTTGGTCCAGTCAGATGATCAAATTTTCGGTCGAACCGACCGAATCAAGTCAAGTCCAATAACTATGCTAAATATAGTATGTTTCAGTCTTAGAATACTAAAATGGATATTTAGAAAAAACACTCCAATCATTAAATTAATATAAAAAATGTAATTTAAAATAGCAATATAATTCAAAGTTCTTCACTTACTTCTCATTTGAGGTTTTAATTCTTTTAAAATAAAAAAATTAGTAAAGTAAAAAGTAAAAGTTTATTAATCATTCTTAAATCAATATAATATGACTCACATATAATAGAAATTATAAATTTATGTGTGATTAATCTTTTATTTTATTATTTTATATTTATTTTCACTTAAATTTTTTTTTTTGCTCATTCGAATTCCTTCCTAGAATTTATAATCGGTTTTTGTTGTGAATCTTTCGCGAGTTATTATTAAAAATTTTCTACTACAAACATAGGTAATGACTTTACAGAGAATAAAATATTTGTAATCACCGAATTCAAAATATAAATGACCGTATTATACGTCTGAATGTGTTCGAATTATTATTAACGGAACGCTACCAATTATAAAATATATTAATTATAATGAAATATTTTAGTAGATAATAGTTTAGGTTAAGGAGTTTAAACACATTTCCATCCAAGTCACCAAAAAAAAACACATTTCCATCCTTTATTTGAGGGTGTTCATGAATTAGATTTGATTCGCATATTTACGATGTTTATTCGAATTTGATTCGCATACTAATAGGATTAAATTGTGAATTTTATGTAGATATCCACAAAAATAAATAAATAAATAAATATTTTTTAAATATTTTAACTAATAAATATCATATATATTATATTATTATATATGTTATATTATTTTATTTTTATTGTTTAAGAAATATATACTTAATATTATTTTAAAAGTAAACATGTTTAAAAGAGTAGAAAAAAAGAATTTTATTAATTTTTTAATAAAAATAAATTTTTAAAAATATTTGTATATTTTGTGGATATATCCGATTCGATCCGCAAATATACAGATCGGATCGAATCCAAAATTAAAAACTACAGATATTGAATTCGATCTGATCCAATAATTTTAGTGTGAATCGGATCGAAATTTTGACCATATTCAACCTGATTCAATCTGCGTTAACGTTCATCCATATTTTATTTATCCTTTAATTAATATCTTTCATTTTCTTTCTCTCTTAAATCAGAAACAAACCTAACCTAATTTATATACAATATTCAAAAACGAATAATAATACTTCTGCATAAACATAAAAAAAAGCATTAAGTATTTATGTTGCTTAAAAGTTATAAGGATGACTATTATTGATACTCTATTGATACTACTACTGTTTAAGTCTTTTCATTTTATCAATATAAAAAATTTATTTTAAAAAAGTATACTTATTTTAAGATAAAATTAGTCCTTTTTTTGTTTGACATTAAAATGAGACTAACACCCAAATAAAAGAAACTTAAATACAATTAGATGAGATAAAAATGCTTTTTGTTCATTATCAACTATAATACTAATTATCTCTTTAGAAGAAAAATTTTAAAAATATAGTCTATAATTTAAATCTAAACTATTTTGTGCCAGACAATCTACATTTTTATTTTTTTTTCTCTAAATATTTATAAAATAAACGTCCCAATTTTTCATTATTTTCGACTTGGATCTCAAATTTTTTTTTCCCAATAATTTTAATAATAAAAGGGTAATGACTCTTAAAAACCAAGGCCTACATCACATAGTGGAAGAGTTATTATTATTATTATTATTATTTTGTTGTATGTCTAAAATAAAATTTAAATTTTTGATATTTATTTAAATAAATTAGTAAACTAATAATTAGACTACTCAATTTGGTTAATAGAGGAGTTATTAACCTCCTAGAAAGCTGCACAGGAATTCGAGTCCAGATTAAAATAAAAAAGTGGATAGTATAACATATATGTGTGAGTGAGTGTGTGTTGTAGACAAAAAAAACAAAAGGCCAAGGCCTTAATATTTTCTTGAACTATTATACCATAGCCATATCTCTTTCGGAGTTTTCTATAGTCGAGAAAGTATATTCATGACCTCTAAACTACAGGTATAGTTTAAAATTATGAAAAATCATACGGATGAATTTATAATGTTAATTTAATTAATTAAAAAAACTGAAGAAGACAAGTGCTTCGATACCATGCATGTTGACGCCAGCATCCTCCAATTTCCATGGCCGTCGTCCTCTTCATTCTCTAGCACTGCTTTGAGAACATCCTTTTTCACTTCGTCACTGTCGGCTCCTCTTTCATCTCATTCCACCACACCACCCACTTCTCCTTCTCCCCTTACCTCAAGTGGAGAGCAAGCAAATTAATTTTGAGTTTGAACAAAAACTGAATTAACGGATCTCTAATTATCAATTTTTAAAAAAATTATAAATAACAATAATAATAATCCAATTACATTGAGAAGTTTTTGAAAATTATAAATAAAAAAGGAGTAAGTGGCGATTGATTCTCGCCGTCCTTCATCAACGGCACAAAACATGCCAACAAAATTGGAACTTATTCGCTTCCGTTGAGAAAGACATCCAGAAAATGTTTCAAGAGAAGTACGTTTGGAAAAACACTTGTGTAGTGTTTAGATGAATTGGGACTTGAACTTTGGAACGGCAGCAAGAAGAAACTATGGAGTGAAGACGAAGCAGATTTCTCGTTCAAGATGAAAAGATAGTTGATGCTTCAGGAAGCGGACCTCGACACCATGACCCGCAACGTCTAGTGGAGTTGCGGTTCTGATGGCATCGATTGTTGCGTTTCTATGGAGGCTGAGAAGAAGACCAGGTGATCTGACTTCTGAGGCTGCATCTCTTAGGTGTGTTGTGTTGGACTTAGCCCAGGAAAACAAAAAAAAAAAAAAAGACATCATTTTAAAGGTTAAATACGATTTTGGTCTTTAAAGTAAGGACTGAAAATTTTTTTCGTCCTCAATTTTTTTTTGCATTCGAATTTATCCTAAGGTTTAATTTGGTTTTAAAATCGTCCTTCGAACCAAAATACCCTTCCCCTTCTTCACCAAAATCCTCATTTTCTATTTTTTTTTTCTTTTTCTCCATTACATCAACTCTTCTTCTTTTTTCTTCTTCTTTGTCAAAGCATCAGCAACAACACCAATGAAATAATGTAATAAACATAAAAAAAAATAGAAACAGAAATGAAGCAACTAGAAAAAATAGAAGCAGAAGCAACCAAAGAACAAGAGCAACAAAGAAATAATGGATAATGGAAACAAGAGCAACAAAGAAATAATATAATCTCCATCACTATCTCTCTCAACTCCAAAGAACAACAACAACAATGGATAATGAAATCAGAATCAAAAGAAAAAGAAACAGAAGCAGAATAGAATTAGAATCAACAACAATAATAGAATCATAATAAGAAATAATGTAATTAACAAAAATCAACAAATCTACAAATAAAAAAATTCAACAATATAATTAACAGAAGAAACTGAAGAATCAACAATTAATTAACAAAATCAACAAATCAGAAGCAGAATTGGAAACCTAGGGAGGACCAACGGCGAGGACGCGAAGCACGGCGGCGAGTGACGAGGAGCAGCGGCGAGCGACGCACAACGTCCACCCTCGCGGATCTGCTAGCGTCAATGTCGAACACTGGCGTCAACGTCGAACACTGGCGTCGACGTCCGTCTGTCCCTCACCCTTCCCCCTTTTTCTTCCCCCCATCCGTCCTTCGCCCTTCTTCTTCCCCCTTCTTCGTCTTCCCTCTGAACTTCCCCCTTCTTCTTCTTCCTTTCTACTCTTTCCCTTCCCCGTGTTCTCTTTCTTTCTTTTTTTTTTTTTTCTTTTTTCATTTTATATTTTTTTAATTAAGAGCAGTTTAGTAATAAAAAAAATAAAATTTGGGTAAAAATAACAATTTTAAAATTAAATTAAATCATAGGAATAATTGTATATACATAAAAGAGTTAGAGACAAAAAAATTTTTGGCCCTATCTTAAGGACTAAAAATCGTACTTAATCCTAATTTTAATTTAACCTTTTCATGACCATTAAAGCAAATAATGAAAGTTGGATAAAAATGAATGACAACCACAAAAATAAAATATTTTAGGTTAGCCTTTCAAGCTTCTCAAATATACCTTTTTTTTAAAAAAAAAAAAAATTAAACCCAAAAGAATATTCTTATTAATGACACAATCAGGCAAAACCCAAAAAATATTCTTAAGTGACTATTATCATTCTTATTTAATTATAGTTTATTTTCACTTTTCTAAAATATGACCTATTTTATGATTAAAGAAATAATAATTTTTTTAGGATTAAGTAAGAAATACATAAATTAATTTTTATATGAAAAAGAATTTAGTGTGATATACTAATATTGACCATTGGTAGAATTTGGTGTCGGTGGTAGTGCAGCTATTTACACCTTGCAAAGAGCATAAAAGATTATTGGAAGCTTTTTACAATCTGCAAAATGGCTTAAAAAATAAGGAGTTTTTTTTTTGTGAAAATATTTTTTAGACCTTAAAAGATTAGGTAGTAAAAAAAATTAATAAAAAATATGGAGATCGGTTCACAAATAATGAAAAGTAACATGTGGAGCAAATTTGAAAAAAATATACTTTGTTATTTACCATATAAAAATTTGTGATGACTTCAAGTCAACTTAATTCCATCAACATTCTAAATAGAAGGCCATTAATAGATAGAATTGGATTGGGGTGACGAGAAAGTGTAGAACGCCGCCGAAACCGAGGCGTAGATCGGGCCTTGGCCGAGTTGAGGTACACCAGACGGGAGGCAATGGACGACATGGAGGCAACTGTCGACACATGTACATGGTGTCGATGTCTTATTTATGGTCCTGTATTATCTTCGGAATCATGGTGGAAGTATGCTCTCGAAATTGGTTTCAAGTGGGGTTCGTGCCTTCTTAGTGAGCCTGAAGTGACGACGAATTTCACGAGGCAATGTTTATGGTGTGCGATATGGGCAGGACATAAAGAGTATAAATGTTTGATATGTTATGCATGTAATGTGGGTAATTGTTGTTATGAATTTGTGGAGTTTAAAATTAATAGGAAGAAATATTAAATTTACGAAAAATTCTCTCTCCATTAATGAAATTTGTTCAGCTTTAAAATCTGTCTTTCTTTCGTATGAATGAGTGATGAAATGAAATTAGGAAAGACTCAATTTGGATCCATTTCCAATCAATTTCTAGATGGGGGGAGGGTTTGGATTTAGGCCTCTTGAGTTTTGCTATTTAGATGATAATGATAATGAGACTAGGTTTTGGGTGGGGTTGATTGATTGGTAAAACCAAATTTCAGTTATTGTGATGTCTGAAATGTTTCAAGCGAATAGTTTAAACAACCTACACCGAATTTAGCAGCACAAAAAACGGTAGTTTCGGGTAATTTCTAGGGGTGGACAAATTTTGCTCGCTTATTTAACTTCAAGTCCGAAGGTGTTGTGGTCTTCGAGATTCTTTGCCACAAACCTGTCACCATCCTTTAGGTCCGATGCCACTAGAAAGCTGTAAGAAAATCTATCCTTTTCGTACTTCATGACATTTGCATTATGTAGATTATGTTGGTATTTAACTTTGTAGACATTGCAATATTTTGATAGGTTATCTTGTTAGTTAACATGCTCATTTTTGTTGAAACACCACATTCTGTATTTTGCTATATTGTTCCTCTTATTTCAGTAATTAATACTTGTTTAGTTGAATAACATTCTCCAAATAATTTTACATTTAGGTTTGGTGTAAATTTAATAGAAAATATTAAATTTTAATTCATATTTATTTTTTATCCAAAGAAATTATGTGTATTACTTATATGAGTTATTCTTTTATTAGAAATTATTTTTTAATTTTAATTAAAATAAAATCAACATATTTAATATAAATGCCAGATTTTTTTTTAGCTTCATAGTTTAATAAATTCTAGGCAATAAAAGATCGAGAACATAAAAAATTTGCTCACTGATCTGATCTGCAGTTATTTTGCAATTTTCTGGGGTTGATTTTTAATTATGGTTTCATTTACTAATTCCTTTTTCTTTTTGTAAAATACATATAATAAAATTGTATGATCATGCTTCGAGATGATCCACTTGTAATCAGCATCTTAAAAAATATCCGATTGCCACTTCTCACAACCTCATTCCATAATTACACTAATTTCTCAATAATTAATCCAACCAATGATACCCCAAGATTTGATGTGACACAAATTTTTGGGCACAATTTAGCCAATATATATTACTATAGTTCTAGCTTATTAATTTTACAAGATTACCTATCTGCATTAATAGAGTAGATATCTACAGGAGCATTAACAGAATCATAGATTCCTTGATGTCTTGGCCTACTACCATTCACAGAATTTTGTGAGTGATCAAGGTATATAACAATCACTGTAATATCATCATGGAAATGGCGCCTTACACCTTTCTCAATTTTCTTTAAATCCGCATATCTCATTTCTTTTTTCTTTGCAACAGCTTCTAGTGCAGCTCTCACCAATCTTTTTGCTATCCCCTACAAATGCATATGCAATTTCAAATACTTATAACAAAGAAAAAGAAACTAAAGGAGTAAGGAAGGGACTTTGTTAGTTATCAGAGTGCTTACTTTTCTTGGACTTCTAGACACGATTTCAACGGCTTCTTTGTCCGTTAATTGCTCCCAAAGTCCGTCCGATGCGAAGATCAGAAACAAATCCTCCGCCTTCAACTTCCGAGCTAATATTGATGGCTCCGCCGTCATCACGGCTCTCTTTAAAGGTACCGGGGACACACATTGCTGGAACATTATAGAGTTGTTGTCGAACTCTGGCTTCTTTAGATAAACATCTCCAATTGATCTTGAGACCTATTCAGATTGAAGCAGTAATTAACAAAAATGTGTTGTTTCTCACAGTTTTAACGTGTATTTTGTGTAGCATGGTTGTTCTTATACTGAAATTATGCAACTAATTCAAATTTTAACACATATTCCAGAAGGGTATATTTCGAAGAAGTGACGTAATTTTTCGCACAAGAGGTTTTTTTCTTCTGAATTTTATCACATGCAAAAATTGCCTGGCTTATGGCTAGAGATTCAGATCATGAAACTTCCATGGAACCAATTATGCACTCCACTAAGAGTTGTCCAAAAATGCAGACAAATCTGATATCAAAGATCATTCATAAGCATGAGTCCACCATAGAATCACATAATTGATCCGTGTCACCACCACACTGGGCTACCACAAGCAACAGGGTGCTAAGGTGTGTGACGTGGCCCAAAAACATGGAAAGTGGAGCCAAATGTTGGGCTCAAACGCACGATATATAGTCACTTTTTCTGGAAAATTTTATTCTTTGGCGATTTAAGAGAAGCTAAAACAATGAATGCATTCCTTATATCTATATGAAATTAATACAAAAATCACAATGAATAAAGAGCAAAATTGTCTGATGCCAGAATAGAACAGACAGACATAATTCATAGAAGATCATTTATACTCAAATGTACCAAGAAACATTTTCTTTTTTTTTTTTTTAAAAAAGAGAGTTATGCTGATATAGTGATATGTTAATCTAAGTCACTTAAATAGTGCAGTTGAATCTTATAGGTTGTTAGCTCTTAGGATCTCTTGTAGTTGTAGCTCAGATGCTAAAAGACAACAATTTAAGTGATCAAGTCACTCATTTAGGATTACGAAGCAAAGCAGAACACAAATTCTGATATCAGTTGAAACTAATACATTTTCAATCAATTGGGAAACAGAGCACCCAAGGAAGAAAAATCAAATTTAACGTGCTGAACAATTGATGGATGAAATTGAAGAGAATATATAAGTACCTGAATAATCCCCTTGATTCTCCAAACTCCATTAGCATTAACCACAACATAATCATCATCAGGGTGAAGAGCCTCAACCTCCTTTCTCACCTCCTCCACTCCAACATTATGATCCGTGGACAAACGCTCTGCCACCACATTATGACCGCAACCAACCTCGTTTCCTCCGAATGCTTTGCGACCGAGAACTGCCCTCGAGTCTCCAAGGTTAGCAACATAGAGAACATCGTTTGAAATTGCTCCAAGAATACAACACGATCCCACCGAAGCAATGTGTGGCTGCGAAATCCATGATTGCTTCACCATACGCAAGAACTCCTCTTCAGTTGCACTGAAAGCTTTCTTTATCACTTGCTCCGATAACCCACCATCCTCTGCAGAGAACACTGCCACGAACAAGAACAATAATCGTCATTTCATTTCCATAGTTCCGTGCCAATTCATTAAAAAAAAAAAATCAAACGTTGGATAGTCTTTGATATATGGAGTTTCATTGTATCATACATACCACAAAGCATAGTCATTTATATATAGAGTGTTACTGTGTCAATTGTAATTTCAATTCATTTGATATAACTATTAGTCAATGAAATCATAGAAGTATACTATTGAATAATTGAATTAGTGTCTTACTGTGAATGAAGGAGAAGAGATGGTTGGTGACGAAACGAGAAGCTTCAGGTCCACCATGGCCATCATAAACACCAACAAGAGTTGCAAAGGGAGAAGTAAACACCTGTGCTTGGTCTTCCAAAGAAGAATTGGCTTGAACAACAGCAATTGAATATTCACCTGCGGTGTGTGGCTTCAACTCTAAGTCCCATAGAAGCTCATCGTCATAGTTGCCTCCTCCTAGTCCACATGAGAAGAAGCACATCAACGGTTTTCGACAGAGCTCCAACATCCTTAATTTTCGTTTTCCTCTTATGTTTCACACTGTATGTGTGTGTGTGGTGTCCGGTCCACGGTGCCTGAATAAAGACGAAAGAAAAGTTTGTTGGTGAATGGAAATGTTGACTAACGTGTGAATTCCGCGTTAAAATGTAGAATTTTTGTCTTTTGGAACGTAGAAAAGGGAGTAAAGGAGACTGTAGAGGAGAGGGGTGCACCAATAAATAAAAATAGAAAGAGAAAAAAAAATCTTTTGGGAAGAAAATCTTGTGGTGCAAGAAATGGGTTACATGGTGCCACGGAGGATTTGACAACAATTAGCTGTTTAAGTTAATAAGTGAAAAGAAATAATAGGGGCTGATAAGTGAAAACCATTTGCTGCATTTATTAGTGCATTGCTTGCGGTTAGTGTTTGTGATGAGATCAAAAAATTCAAATGAAACGGATCTACAAGAAATGTATATATACGTTGTATTAAATGATTAAGATTAGGAAAATTCTTATTTAGTTCTAAGTGTAAATTACTTTTCTTCATCACACTAAAATTATATTTATTATTTTCTATTTCTAGAGGCTAGAACACAAAAAATTTACTGTTTATTTGAGTGATATTAAATTGATAAAAAATATCTTTTTATTTTTTTAACGTGTTTGACAAATTTTTAATAATAAAAATAAAAATACTAAAAAAATAAAAAATATTTTTAACATAATAAATAAAAAAAATATTATACACAAACATAATTAATAAATAAAAATTTTTTTACATAAGATATCAAAACATAAAATTACTTTTTTTTTAAAAGATATTTTAAAATTATATTTTTTTAAAAATTCATCCAAACAAGCCCTAAAAAATGTCTTGATTAAAAAATTTGATTATTTAAAAAGGCTATACAATTTAATATTTTTTTTAATTATTGATAGAAGATGTAATTATTTAAATTCATCTTTTTATAGAAAATGATAACATACTGTTAGTAAGAAAAGTAAAAAAATTAATTAATATTGATTCATATATAAAATAAATATTAAAAAATATTAATCACTTAATATTTTTTATTTTTATATACGTTATTAGTAGTTTAGTAATAAAAAACTAAATATATAAGATGTTAGGGGCCACTCAAATAAAGATGTTTAAAACGTTTTTTTAATGTTTTCTAGTAATTAAAATTTAGTATATATAATCAATTAAACTGTGCTATTTTTGTCAAAATTAGGCTAAACAAATTAATTTGATCAAAAAGATGGTGAATAAAATCTTGAACCAATCTAAATTTATTTTCTTTATAGAAAATAACTATAATATTCTTATTATAGAAAATAATTAAAATACTCCTATTATATATATTAATTTTGAAAACTCTAAATCTTAACCTATGACAGCAAGAAGTAAATGACTAGAATTTAAGATTCTCAAAATTAATATATATATAATAGAAATATTTTAATTATTTTCTATAATAAGAATATTATAGTTATTTTCTACAAAAAAAATTAATATTAATTTAGACTAGTTCAAAATTTGATTAATCATTTTTTCGATCAAATTAATTTGTCTTGTTAGAGAATCAATTAGAATCATTAGAATCAATTTAGATCAATTAGCATCGTCTATATTTATATAGCATATCTGTACATTAATTGTAGGATTCTATGTCTTTATTACTTTGATTTATTTAGCACCTATAAATACCCCTTGTATATTGTACCTGACACACAACTCAATAATACACTTTTCACATCATTCTCTCAGTCTCTTGTTTCTAACATGGTATCAAGAGCTTAGGTCCTTTTTTTTCAATGAATATTAGTTCATAGCCCCTTTGTTTTTTTCTTGTCGGCAGTGTTCTTTGGCCTCCTTTTTCGTACTTTTTTTGACGCTTTGGTTCGTCACCCCCATACCCTTCTTGTTCGTCTCCTCGCCGTGATTCCAACGCAACCAAAACCGTCGCCATCCGCCGCCGGACGCGCCTCCACGCGCCGCCTAAAGACGTCGTCACGACCAGGTTGATCTTTCACCCGTGCCTCTTTGCTCGCGATTTTCGAGCTGTTTCCGACGCTTTGGTTCGTCACCTCCGGTATCATCGTGTTCTTCTCTCCGTCAGCTTTCCAACGCCGCCAAGATCGCCGCCAACGACCACCACACGCGCCTCCACGCGCCGTCAGAACATTGCTGCCGACCACCATTCTTTCTCATCCGGAGGCTTCAGCAGCCGTTGGATCTTCGTGCAGATCGGACGTCCCTGGAGCGTCCACGTGTCACAAGGTAAGCTGGTTGGGCAACCCGACCCGCGACGACCCGACCCGACCCGCCCTGAGACCCGCGTGCCACCTGTGCGCCAGCGTGTCTCCATCCGCCTCTCCCGTGCTGACACGTGTCATCACCCGCTGACGTGGCGCTGACGCATTGCTGACGTGGCGCTGACGCATCGCTGACGTGGCTGCCAAGTGGACCATCCCTAAGGTTTTTTGGTGAGCTCTTTCCGATTCCGCGCTCTGTTTTCTCGTTTTCTGCCCCGAATTTGCAGTTTTCTTCTTCCTTTGCTATTTCTTCTATTACTATGGAAAAACCGGATGTCTTTCAGCCTATCCCTGTTATTCTTAATGGCTCCAACTATGCACATTGGGTTGAAGCCATGCGAGGATTTCTTAAAGGGAGAAAATTATGGCGATATGTAACTGGTGATATTGCTTGTCCTGTTAAGCCAACTGTATCCAAAGATGGTACCTCCAAATCCAAGGAGGATGCTGAGAAGGAGAAGGACTATGCAGAGAAATTGGAAGATTGGGATAGTAAAAATCATCAGATTATCACTTGGTTCCGCAACACTTCTACTCCTGGCATTCACTTACAATTTGGGCGTTTTGAAACTGCTAAAGAGGTATGGGATCATTTGGCGAAACGTTACACTATCTCTGATCTCTCTCATCAGTACCAACTGCTTAAGGAACTTCATAGCCTTAAGCAAGAACGTGGCCAAGCAGTTTTTGATTTTCTTGCTCAAATGGAGATTATTTGGGATCAGTTGACCTCCTGTGAGCCTGTTCTTAAAGATCCCACTGATGCTAAGGCATATGAGGATTATCGGAACCGGACACGTCTCATCCAATTTCTGATGGCACTTACTGATGACTATGAGCCGGTCAGGGCTTCTCTTCTTCATCAGAATCCCTTGCCTAGTCTTGAAGATGCTCTTCCTCGTCTTAAGTCTGAAGAAACGCGCTTGGGATTGCTTCGTTCTAAAAGTGAAACTGTCTTTGCTGCCACCGACAGAAAGGGAAAAATCTGTCGCAATTGTAATCGGCCTGGGCATTCCTTCTCCGACTGTCCTTCTATTGAATGTCGTAAGTGCAAACAAAAAGGCCACATTGGCTCCAATTGCCCGAAACTGTTCTGCCATTATTGTAAGCTCTCGGGTCACTTGATTGCTACCTGTCCTACTCGACCACCACGCTCAGATCAGAACAAGTATCAACCTCGTCCCAACCACTCTTCGCATGTGCCTGCCTCTGCTGCTGCTGCTACTGAGTCCACCTCTTCCACATCTCTCAACACACCTTCTGTCTCTCCATCAGATATTGAAACCCTTCTTCGGCAACTTCTCTCTTTCTCTGGTAATACCCCCGCTACTCTTTCCACCCCTCCAGGTAATTCTAAATGGTATTTTGATTCTGGTTGTTTCAATCATATGTCTCCTTTGCGTCATCTTTTTTCGTCGTTGTCTCCCACTACAAATGCACCTTCTGTTAACACTGCTAATGGTTCCCTCTTGCATGCAACACATCACGGGGTTATTTCACAGTCCAATATTCATCTTTCTGATGCTTATTTTATTCCAAAATTGAATTTTAATCTTATCTCTGTCGGTCAGCTTGTTGAACTTGGTTTTGATGTCATTTTTTCAAATTCTGGATGTCGTGTGCAGGATCGTCGGACGGGAAAGATCATCGGGACTGGATGTAAGGTTGGACGCTTATTTGAGCTCGAGAACCTTCATGTTCCCTCTACCCATATATGTGCTGCTTCCTCTCCATCTACTCTTCACTTGTGGCACCGACGTCTTGCCCATAGCTCCTTAGGCAAATTACGTCCTCTTATATCTACGGGTGTTTTAGGTCAAGTTCAAAATGAGTCTTTAGATTGCATTTCTTGTCACACTGCAAAACAACCTGCCTTATCCTTTAATAATAATTCCTCTATTGCATGCTCTCCTTTTGATCTTATTCATTCTGATGTTTGGGGACCCGCTCCCACCGCTTCTATGGGAGGGGCTCGATATTTTGTCCTCTTTATTGATGATTATTCCCGTTTTACTTGGGTCTATTTGATGACTAATCGTTGTGAGTTGCCTCAGATTTATATTAACTTTGCCACTATGGTTCGAACTCAGTTTTCAAAGGTCATTAAAATTTTCAGACGTGATAATGCTATGGAATATCGTGACTCCAAACTTTTAAATTTTCTCGCTGAACAGGGTACTTTGTCCGAGTTTTCTTGTCCTGGTACCTCTCAACAAAATGGCAGAGCTGAGCGTAAACACCGTCATATTCTTGACTCTGTCCGTGCGATGCTTATTTCCTCTTCCTGTCCTGAGCGTGCTTGGGGTGAAGCTGTCCTCACTGCTGTTCATGCTATCAATAGACTCCCTTCTTCTGTTCTTGGTAACACTACTCCCTTTGAGCGTCTTTATCGTACTTCTCCCGATTACAGTTCTCTCCGTGTTTTTGGTTGTGTCTGTTTTGTCCTTCTTCAGCCTCATGAACATAATAAGCTTGAACCTCGGGCTCGCATGTGTTGTTTTCTTGGGTATGCTTCTGAACATAAGGGTTATCGTTGTTGGGATCCTATCTCTCGCCGTATTCGTATATCTCGTCATGTTGTCTTCTGGGAACATCACATGTTCTCTAGTTTCTCCTCCTTTGAGTCCATTCCTTCTACTCCATCACCGTTTTTTACTAACCCAAATGTTGATCTCTTTCCTAGTGATGATACTACAGGGTCTACCCCAAGTCCACCACTCGAGGCTCCTGATCCTCCACCTTCTCCATCTCCCGATGATTCCAGTCCGGACGGCGATCCCACTCCTAGCGTCATGCCTCCTCCTCCCACTCGTTCTTCTAGAGTAAGGAATCCCCCTCCTCATCTTCTTGATTATCATTGCTTTTCTACTATTCTTCATCAACATGAACCTAAGTCATTCAGAGAAGCCTCCACAAATCCAAATTGGCAACAAGCAATGCAGGAAGAAATACAGGCACTTGAAAAAGCACACACTTGGGATTTGGTTGATCCTCCTTCTGATCAGGAAGTTGTGGGCAGTAGATGGGTATACAAGATCAAGACTCGCTCTGATGGCTCTATTGACCGTTATAAGGCACGATTGGTTGCTCAAGGTTGTACGCAAGAGTATGGTATTGATTATGAAGAGACTTTTGCTCCTGTTGCTCGCCTTACGTCTGTTAGAGCTCTCCTTGCCATTGCTGCGGTTAAAAGATGGTCTCTCAGTCAGATGGATGTGAAGAATGCATTTCTTAATGGGGATTTGAAACAGAGAGTCTATATGAAACCACCTCCAGGATATCCTTGTCCTTCCAGTAAGGTTTGTCTCCTTCGCAAGGCACTTTATGGACTTAAGCAAGCTCCTCGTGAATGGTTTGACAAGTTCAGCACTACCATATGCAGTCTTGGCTTTATTTCTAGTCCTCATGAGAATGCGCTTTTCATTCGTAAAAGCGACCGTGGAGTTGTTCTTCTACTTTTGTATGTTGATGACATGATTATTACTGGAGATGATGTTGATGGTATCTCTGATCTCAAGACCTCACTTCAGCGTACCTTTGAGATGAAGGATCTTGGTTCTCTCAGCTATTTTCTTGGTCTCGAGGTCATCTCCACAGATGATGGCATTTATCTCTCTCAGGCTAAGTATGCTTCAGATCTCCTTGCCCGCGCTGGGATTACAGATAGTCGCACCGAGTCTACTCCTCTTGAGCCTAATGTTCGATTTACCCCTATGGATGGCACTGTTTTGGATAATCCGACACTTTATCGTCAATTAGTTGGCGGTCTCGTCTACTTGACTGTCACCCGACCAGACATTGCCTATCCAGTTCATGTCCTCAGCCAGTTCTTGTCTGCTCCCCGTACTACTCACTATGCGGCAGTTCTTCGCATTCTTCGGTATGTCAAAGGCACTCTTTTTCATGGCCTTTATTTTTCTGCCCATTCCTCTTTGACCCTTCAGGCATACTCTGATGCTGATTGGGCTGGTGATCCCACTGATCGTCGTTCTACTACTGGTTATTGTTTGTTTCTTGGCGACGCTCTCATCTCTTGGCGTGCTAAGAAGCAAACGTTCACTGCTCGCTCAAGCACAGAAGCTGAGTACCGTGCCCTTGCTGACACCACTGCTGAGGTTATCTCGGTTCGTTGGCTTCTCGAAGATCTGGGTGCTCCTCAGTCGTCCCCTACTGATGTCTTTTGTGATAACCGCAGTGCTATTCAGATTGCCCATAATGATGTGTTTCATGAACGCACCAAACACATTGAGATTGATTGTCATTTTGTTCGGCAACGAATTCTTATTGATGCTGTTCGTCTCGTTGCTGTTGGGACACTGGATCAGACTGCTGATATCTTCACGAAAGCTCATCACCCGACTCGCTTTCGGATTTTGTTATCCAAACTCAAGCTGGTATCCTTAGCTCCCACTTGAGTTTGAGGGGGGATGTTAGAGAATCAATTAGAATCATTAGAATCAATTTAGATCAATTAGCATCGTCTATATTTATATAGCATATCTGTACATTAATTGTAGGATTCTATGTCTTTATTACTTTGATTTATTTAGCACCTATAAATACCCCTTGTATATTGTACCTGACACACAACTCAATAATACACTTTTCACATCATTCTCTCAGTCTCTTGTTTCTAACATGTCTGATCTAATTTTAATAAAATTAACACAATTTAATTAATTATATATATTAAATTTTAATTACTAAAAAATATCTTAAAAAAAAGATTTTAAACATATTTATTTGAGTGTTCCAAAATTTTATACATGACTTTTTCACATTTCTGGGACAATGGATTTTATGGCTTTTTAAAATGAAACAATAGGAAATGACGATGACTTTAATGGTCAACCAATGGAGGCTTACTTTCAAAATTATTTATGACCATTGACTCGCTTGCCTGTCTTATTTCTTGTTATATTCAGCTATCGTTTATCTTGTTTTCTTGGAAATTTATTGATAGTTGAATGTTTCTCGAGAGTTAAGACAAGGATAGTTGTAACCTTGTACGTATTATGAGAAGTATTCTTCTGCATTAACACGACCTGTAATGATCAGATTACGTTAATGAATTATCCTCAAGACTTGTTGCGGGAATCACTAGGCTGAGGTGCGGACTTCAGTGAATATACAGTTAGACCAGTTCCACAAAATATTGTACTGTTTTATGCACTTCAAAACTCCAAAGAGATGTTTGTTGATACTTAATCTCAATTTTATTTTTAGTATATAAATAATATTTTTTATTTTTATTTAATAATAATATTTAAAAATTAAAAATATTATGTGCACATAATATATAAATTTTTAATTAATTATTATATCTTTATATACAAATATATATCTAATTTAATCTATAAAAAATATTAAAAAAAGTATTAAAATTTATTATTTTTATTATTATTTAGTCATTAATTTAATTTTTTTAGTTTAATTTTTTTAGTTTAGTAATCTAATAACATATTTTATTTTAATATTAATGACTGATTAATAATAAAAAAAATAATAAATTCTAATTATTCTCTAATATTTTTTTAAATTTATTTTTAATATATATTTAACATTTCAGTATTTTGTATTAATAATTAATTTTAGTGCATATTTAACATGTTTAAAAAATTAGCTGTTAAGGTAGAAATAGTTCTCTTTGAAAGAGATGTCACAAGGGGCAACCCAAACGCTGCCAAATCCTGTGAACAAAAATTTTAAATCAAGAAAAATTATAGATAGATAATAAAAATACTAAATAATATGAACAATAGATATATCGGATGTTCAATTCACTAGATCTAGGTGTACGAATGGTTATCCTAATATTAAGATTTAGGTGGATAAATTGGGATATAGTGTATTTCTACTGAACTAATTTTAGAATCAATTGTTCACGTTATTCACAAAAGTCATTATCTACCTAACAAATTCCTTAAATCAATCCAAAATAGCCAATCACCACAAACCCCATGACATAAATATATCTTAACAAAAGCAATTCAATCTCTTAAAGGAATGATACTGATATAATTCGTTTTACAGCCTCATTTCTCACGAGCAATGTAAAAAATTCTGACTATGATTTCACAGATCCTCTACTCCAATATCATAATTCCAAAGCTAATAAAGAAAGGCAATCTAATTCTAATCTATCTATTAAACACAAAGTGCGACCAATAATCACACAATGACACAACAATTCATGAGCTTGATGATAACAAAGCCTCCTCATCGTGATACTTCGTATTATTTAAAAGCCCCTTCATCCATTCAAAGCTTTGATGATGACGTGGCACACCCTTCTTTCCCTGCTTTACCCTACTGTTCTGCCTCTTTTGTTCCACCACTTTTTCTTTCATGGCGTGCACTGTGCCCTCTGTCTCATTTGACTTTTTTGTGTGACCACCAATCATAGCAATGTCCGCCTCAACCGTTTCAATTGATGAGCACTTACAACCACTGAATAAACCACTACCTTTGTTCATAAACTGCTTCAAAACGTTCTTGCTCTTTCCGCTAATGTTGTTACTCATTTCAACACTATTATTGGTAGTGGCGACATTAGCGTTGAAATTGAAATTGAAGTTACTATAATTTTTGCTATTAACATTGTTGGTACTACGAACCTTAATATCTTGTAAACCTATCTCAGGTGCAGGAACCACACCTAGACGGAAAATATCCCATGCTGATGACGACTTTCTACCATGATTATTACCAAAGCTTCCTTGTCTTGTAATATTTGCTTTCAACTGAGGTTTGGGACTTGGATGATGCGTGTAAAAATGATGACCACGAACTTCTCTTCTAGCATTAGAAGTTCTTGTTGTTCTTGTGGTGATGGTGGTGGAGCTGGTGCTACTACATGAGTTTTGACTTCTTAAACTGCTGCTTCTACTGCTACTGCTATGAAACTCGCTTGAAGAAAAATGGTCCATGGATTCTGACCTTGATTCAAATAGCCACTCATGTTTCTGGCCATAACGCTGGGAAGTGGTGGATTTTGATGAGACACACAATGGGAGCATTTGGCCTTGGAAGAAAACTTCATCTGCTGAACACATTTCTACCGGGCCACCCCATGAGCAGAAATCGAATTCCGCTTCTCTAGTTTCGCTTATCTGAGAAGCTGGTGGTTTTCTTGGCAGATCTTCTTGTTCGATTGAATTCACCGGAAGATCACAAAGTGACAATGCTTCCAGTTCTTCATCTTCATCTTCGTCCTGATCGTTTTCTTCCACTTGTTTCCATTTCGCATGCCAAATGTTTGTGGCCATTTCAAACTCAAAGAGTTCGGATGAGAAAGGAAGGTGGGAATTAAGCGATAAGTTTCTTGTAAGAATATGATCTTATGACGAGAATGTGAAATGAAGATATAAATATAAAGATATCCGTGAAGCAAAATAATATTAAGGGGCCAATATTTTTAGTGTAGAAAGACAGCGAGTTAGTTAATGTTAATTTAAATATAAGATAAAATTAAGAAAAAAGTGTTGATCAGCTAATATTTTTCGAAAAAGATGGTGGAGTAGTTGTAACAGAGAAATATGGAATGTGAAGAGCATATATAAAAGTGAAGTAGTGACAAACACTAAAGCGAGAAATTAAAACAGAGAAGTGAAGTGAAGTGATCATTCGGTGCATTGCATAGGAGGAAACCAAAAAATAATGTGTTTTGATCTTTTCCTTGTTTGATGGGTGAAGAAAGGAACAGAGAACTTTTATGGCCGGCCACTACTAGAACCAATACGCATCTAAGGTCGCTTTTTATGCCATTCTTCTCGATGAATTGCCTTGCATGCTTCACAACCAGGGTGGTGGGGACAATTTCAGCTATTGAAATTGAAAAACAGAGATTGCACGCCAAAAGTTAGAGTAAAAACCATATCAAAATTACTATATACAACAGCTTCAAACAACACTTCTCTGTCTTTCCAAATCAAAGTCCATTGACAAGGAGATAATGA
Organism: Arachis ipaensis; assembly: GCF_059453495.1. Classification (NCBI taxonomy): domain Eukaryota; kingdom Viridiplantae; phylum Streptophyta; class Magnoliopsida; order Fabales; family Fabaceae; genus Arachis; species Arachis ipaensis. Next base: position 7,437,391 of record NC_142440.1, on the reverse strand, counting down.
ATCATTAAAAGAAAGCAACAAATTACTTAACGGTGATAGGTTCTAGTTATACGTTACATCATTACATCTGTTTGAAGATCTGACTGAAACGTACTTAAGCAAATTTGTGACCAAAATAGTATCTATATACCGAGGTAAATTTGAGGATTGGGTTGAAATCTGAATCTATAGTACACAACCACACATGACACATGGTTATGTTCCCAAACCTTGTCATAAAGGTGGTAGACAAAGCTTCTGTCCTTTTTATATCATCACAATACTTGTGTTTTCTTGCTTGTTTGAAAAAGATGAGGGATACGGGTCAGCAAGTTTTTTGATTTGTAGCCATTAATTAATTATTATTAATATTTTTAATTGTATGAGATTTCATCCAATAGTATAGGATTACTCATTTTTCATTTATTAGTTAAATGTTGTCCAGATTTTAATAAAAGTGCTGGCCTCTAGTCTTTCTCGCTTGGAAAATATAGTTTTACACAAAAACCTATTCCAAACAATATGGACAAACTTTATCAAATTTTTTTCATTATCTCAAAGTGCCAAAATAAAAGGGTAGACAGCATGCCTATCCTTCCAAAACTTGCAAAGAAACTTATACATATATACCTGAATAAAAAATATTTTCCCACGTTCATTTCAATTTCTGCTTTTGTTTTTAAAGAAGTAAATGGATAAATTTTAGATTGCCTTTTGAATAGAAGTACTTTTAAATTTTTTTTTTTTTTGAGATTTTTCTATTAGAAAAATAATTGTGTTTAGATGGAAATTTAAGAAATATTTAATTAGTAGACAATTCATTAAGATCTTCTTAAAACTTTATTTTTTAAATTTTTTTATAATAATATTTTATAAATATATAAAAATATTTTTTAAAAATAAAATAATCCAATCGAGCACATATTTCTTTTGGCCGCAGAAATAAGTTAGCTCAATATATAAAGGCAAAAATTGATATCTTTGACAATGCGATTCAAATATCTCTAATTCTAAACTAATAATATATTAAAAAAGCAAGAAAGTTGGCAAAAAATAAATTTTTTTAGAATTTATTATTTTATTTTAAAATTAAAATTGTCTCCGTTTTTTCTTTCTCCCAATATCAAGATTAATTCGCTACGAATAAAATGCTATTCAGAAAAAAAAAATAATAAACAGACTTCTCTAGATGAACTGAACAGCTATTTCAAACAATAACTTGTCCAGCTCCTTTAACCCAAAATAATTGGTTGGGCCTAATGAATAGTACTGGTCCGTTTCACACTCCTAATTCATTTTTTATTTGCCTCCTAGTTAAAGACTAATCCATGGTAGATTTGAGTTCATTTATAGATTTGTTGTTGGCTAATAAATTACTGCATGCACAAGACGGAATTCGAACTCCCAACACTTACTTAAACAGACGAATGAGCTGATCATTCGATCAACCCAAGTTGTCCTCTCTTCGTTGCATTGCAGTCTTTTTTTTTTTTTTTTCTGGGTCATGCTTTGGGCTATAGTCTATACGTCCCTTTCTTTCATTTTTGGGCGCGTTCCTTCTATTTTGTTATTTGGCCATGCTCACGGGCAGAGACAAACAGTGAACGAGTCAAGGAAGGGCTGGGTGCCGTTGACACTAACCCATATATATTTGGTCCAACCGGTGGTGGAGTAACGGAGTTGCCTTTGACGCCAGTCTCTTGGCAAAGTGCCCAACTCTCCTATCTCAAAAGCGATGATGAGACCTTTAGTGCTGCAGCGTTGTCAAGTGGGCAATGGCGGTCTATTATAATTCTCCTTACCCGTCGATTGGTATTGGTGCCTTTCCTTGCACCTATTAATTAATTAATATTAATACTAATATTAAGCTTCTAAATTCTAGCTTCTTCCAAAGAGAAAGTAGCCACGCTTCCGGAAATCTCTATTGGAGCACCACGTGTGTTCCAGGTGCCAAAAGCATCGCTAAAGGAAAAACAAAGCCTTACAATATATAATGCAACAACCGAGCAGAAGAGGCTCAGCAAGTAGTAAAACGAACATGGAGAATAAGGAAGAAAACAGAGAGAAAAAGACTCAAAATAACGAATCAGCTAAGGAAAGCAGCAGCACGGAAGAGCTTCTTCCAATGGAGGACAGTCCCTACGTGAAATATAAGGATTTGGAAGACTATAAGCGTAAGGGTTATGGCACTGAAGGCCATCAAGAACCCAAGCCAGGTCGTGGAGCTGGCGCCACTGATGCACCCACTCCCTCAGGTGCTGCTGTTTCTTCCGAGGCCGAGCTCTCAGCCACTGAAGCCGTAAATCGCCAGGGAGTGCCTTAAAAGCAGTATCTATAGATTTTCTTTATACAATTACTAAGAGATATAGTTTTCATTCTCAACAGTGATTACTTCAGTCGTGTTGGGCTTAAGTGCTTAAAATTAATACTTTAATGTGGTTTTGTGTGTCTCGTGTTCGCTACATATATATGATTTAACATTATAACATCAGTGAAAAGGTGACAGAGTTGGAAGAAGTGCAATAGCATTAACGTGATAAAGAAAAATGATTTATGCATGGAGTTTTAAGAAGTGCAAGAGAATTTCAAAATTGCATGTCCAGGTGAAAACCAAGCTTATATAGGATGATGGGACAAGTTTGATAAGTTCTGTTTTCAGTGGAACGAAAAAGAATGAAATTCATGGTTCAATTCCACAATTTTTAGCTCAGCAACTCAAATTAGAATCGGATATACTTAAATGAAGTGCAATTTAATTTAAATAAATTACATAATTATCGAAATAAATACATTTTTTGCTAATAATCTTTAAGTCAGGGAATTAAATTGTGGAAAAATGAAAAACCAGGCCACCATCTCAATTCTCAAATCTCTGTAAGAATTTCATAAAAAAAAAAAAAAGAAAGAAAGAAAAAAACTGGATTCTCAATTGGCAACCACGTGTATTGGTTTGAAAAATTTAACTCGATAAGGACACGACACGTAAACGCTCGGTTCAGCATTCAGCATGGGTGAGGGGGAGTGTTGAGAAAACTTCGTTAGGAGTTAGGACTATATTCTCCATCATCCACTTCCCTCAGTTCTCCCCGTGTTCTATTCTCTCTCTTGTTACACTACAATAAAACGCTAAAAACTATGGTGTATCTCGCCGGGTACAGCACGGTCATAGGATTCCATCACCGGAGCCCAATTTCTTTGATATCGATAACACAAAACGGCGCCACTATAACGCCCTACGACGTCGTATTTCTGTGTCGTTGTTGCAGATACCATCGGTTCAGTAGTGCATCTGAATCTTCTTGGGAAGAATTCCCCGCGGAGAACGCGTACGAGCTGCTAGGAGTGTCGGAGACCAGCTCCTTCGCTGAGATCAAAGCGTCGTTTCACAAATTAGCGAAAGAGACTCACCCGGACCTTGCTGAGTCAAGGAACGATTCCGCTGAGTCTCGCCGATTCGTGCAAATCCTGGCTGCATATGAGGTGGGTGCGAATCCTACTCAGGACTATCATTGTTTTCGTTTAGATAGCTTGAATTTGGACTTAGATGGAGACAGAGAAATAAAATTTGGTTCATGAAATAATTATTTAGGTTCTGAAATTTGTGAAATTGTGCTGAAGTCTCAATTATTTGTAGTGAAAAGGAAAAGGAAAAGGAAATATTAAAAATAAAGATCCATTATAGAAGTTAGTTGATATCGTTAACGATTAGCGACTGTAAAATTGGAATAAGTTGGCATAATAATCATTCAAATTTTCATAGACTATGGTTGGATAACATGATTAACCAGTTCTAAGTTACAAGAGAGACTGTCAAAATGGAACAATGAGCTCGGAGAAGCTTACCTGAATAGTGATATTGTAATACTGCTTCCTTTGAAGGATGTTGCGAAGCCTGACTGTATATTTTAACTTTGATAGCTTTTAATGTCCAAAGTTTGAATGTATAACTTTGTTCTCATTGATTTGCTTTTTCGTTTTCTCCTGCTCGCATTGGTACTGGATATGCTGCGCATGCTCTTATACTTGGTGTTTAGTAACACCTACTGCATAGCTTGAAACTGTTTGCAGATCATAATATAGAGTCTCAATGGGTTTCTACCATGGGGTTTTTTTTTCTATGGTTTGGAGGGAACTTTAATTAACTGAATAATCTGTGATTCTTTGCAGATTCTTTCAGATTCTCGGAAGAGAACCCATTATGACATGTATTTGTTGTCCCAGAGAAGGCTCATACAGAGGCATTCCCAACAGGGTTCAAAATTGCACATTTACAAATCCCATGCTAATACTTTCAAGGAGATGGAAGTTGTTGAATGGTTGAAGTGGTACAGATTAACTATAAATGATATTTTGTCAGAGAAGAAGGTGGCTGTTGGAACAGGCTACTTTGATGTGCTTGAGAGAGATTTCTATTCAGCTATTCATGCAGCATATTATGGTCCTGAAATTGATTCTATGCCTATGGAGCTTTTTCCTGACTGCTTTGAGGCTGAGGAAAGGTCCTCTCATGAAACTCCTGAGGTTTTGCACTTGGTTTCCGGCCGGGATCTTTTCGGGATGGTTTGCCTAGTTGAGAAGATTCCGGAGATATCATCTACGAAAAATGAGAAGTTAATTTCTTTCAGATCCTTAGATTCTGACCTGTGCCAATCTACGATGAAGAAATTTCACATCAATGCAGAAAGGCAAGAGGATTTTGGGACACATCGAATTCAAACTTCTAACATTTCAAATAGTGTATCGGATGCATATAGAGATCTAGAATTGCACGTCTCCGGCAGAGTGATTGCTACAGCAACCCGGGACCTACCTAGATGTTATTCTGGTGGGTTGCAGAAAGATGTTGAAGATCACATTCACGTTTTCCTTAATTCGGATGAAGATCCAAAATATATCAGTGGCGACTTTCCAGAACATTACTTGGCCAATGGTGCAGTTGGAAGCAGAATTCATTTGGGAACCATATCTGGAATTGGGAGCACCCCAGATGAAGGTTGTTGTTATGTCTACAACAGCAATGGTGACAAGACCCATGCAATCATGAAACATAGAACATTGCTGGTATGTAAATTTGCTATTCCATGCACTTGTTGGTTAAACGGTTAGAACTTAAAAGGGGATTTTACTTGTCATAAGGACCAAGTCCTCTTTGCTTATAGTCTTAATATGATAAGAATCGTCTAGGTTTCAGGTTACTGCTTCAAATGTCTTATTATGAATAACTTGGTATAGCAGGATGCTATAAATCAACAAATGTTGTTTATGACAATTTTCAGGTGAAGCATATGCACTGGTATGAAATCGGTGACAGAGTTTCACTTTGTGAGTGTAGATGCACTAGGGCACGTTTACCACCAAGCAAGTAAAGCTCTGGCATCTTTCTGTAATATTTGCTGGTGAACATCATAACATATGCTGTGTTGATCACTTTCTTTGTCAGAACATGTGACTTTATCATGCATACCAATCTTCTCGTGGCTAGATTACTGATCTTTATTTTATTTTGTTTTCAATGTTGATCGTATTGCTATTAGATTGTTCTATAACGCTGTCAACATTCATACAGTTTATTGAAAGGTTAAACAGTTTAGAACAGTTGAACTAACCCATGTCATTTTCAACTTTCAATTTTTTCTAAAATGTTATTATTGTACATTTTAAGTTGAAAGAACCATGAGCATATGTAAAATTTTCTGATGATGCTATATTATGTAGATATTTTGCTGAGAAAAATTTTCTTCTGTACTCTGTAGTGCTTCTAACTGAAAAATATACTGTAATATTCTAATTTTCTGTGTGAAATTTGGCAACTTTTATGCATAATTATCTGCTGCTCTCTCATTCCTGCTTGTAATACGTTTTTACTAATTTTAAGTCTTCAGTTATACAGGTTTTGGCTATTTGAACCTCGCTCTGGCTTCCATGACATAGGGGGTTGGTATGTTGAAACATATGGTAAAGATAAGAAGGGTCATACAATACCATCACAAAGGTTGTGGGATGGCTTGGACAATGGCGAGCAAGCTGACAGGTAAGTTAACTGATATTTCTTGTCTTTTAACTTTTGGGAGAATTATTTAACTGTATCAATTGTACTGCTTTAAAAAATGTGTGGTGTTGATTACGGAATGGCTATTAATGATATACAAATAGTAGTACTATCTTGGGGGAATCGTTTGTTATTTTCCTGGGAGTCAAATATGCCAGTTGATGGAAATCAAGTATCTCGTCTCATCTTTGTTAACCACACTTTTTGAGTTTTCAGAATTGTGTCCTAACCAAGTACTTGCCAATGGAGTGTATTGATTGTTGATTATGCAATATGCAATATGCAGAAGACTTCATCCAGCTATGTATTTGTTTGCTCTTGCATATCGGACACTCGATATTGAATATGCCAAAGCAAACAAGAAGACCTTCAGGCATGTTGTTGGAGCACAAATGTTCAAAATTCTTCATTGGTGTAGGAAACTTGTTTAATATGGTATATTGGGCCTATCGCACAATCAACCATTTTATTATACTCTATTGATACACCAATTTGGGACAAAGCAACAGAGCTTCACTGATCTCTAGTTCGTGAAATCATTGGATCAAGGACTGCTTGATGGGTGCTCTTTCAATATTTGAGGAATTCATATCATGCTTGAGCTATTTTGCTTGACATTGAACGTGAAAAACATGTCATCTGTTTTTCCTTTTCCTCAAAAATGAGCTGCAATCGGAATCTTTGCAAATGAATATCATTCAATGTTTCTAGTTGGTTAGATCAGTATAATGGAAGCAAATAGTTTTGCTTTGCAATGAATTTGTCCCCTGCACTGGAATCAATTGTCATTAGAGCAGCACTCTCCTCAGATCGACTTAGCTACCATAACTCACGGCATATCAAGAACAATCTTCTCATGCTTGCAGAATTGTCCAAGCGGGGCTTGTACTTGTGTATCTGTATATTTTCAAGTATGTTTTCTGGTTCACATTTTTTATTCTTAAATTAATATTCATTATATGCAATTAGAAATATGACCTGTAATTTCATATGATCACATTATACCTCGGTATGATTTAATATTTCTTCAATATATTTCTGGGTTTGTTTGCTCTCATCGCTTTGAACATCTTTTCAAATGGTTTCTTACTAAATAGCATAAAACTTTGGCCAAAGAGTCACTACAAACGGTACTCTAACTAAATGAATTTAGTTACACATTCATCTTTCTTAATCCTTGAGCAGATCCTCCCATTTGCAATACTGGCCTCCTGCTAATGCTCGGTAATATCTATCCCTGCAATAGACTGGTCTTCCATCAGCAGCCTCTGCAGCAGCTGCTGCGAGATCATCATCAGCCATCACCTCTACAGGCAATTTAAGCAACTCCTCCTTTCTACAACATACATTATAATATTGCAATGAGACAAGGGGGGAAAAATTGAAGATAATGCATATGTTTCTCTGTTTCTGTGTCTTTCCTTACCTTAAGTTATACTTTGTGTTAACTTTGGGAGCTTGTGCGTTTGATTTCTTTCCTACCGTGGTAAAGGTAGTTTGGAAAAAGTCCTGCACTGGTGTAGCAAAGATAAATAGCATAACTCCAGTAACAAGTAATGCTCCTGTTCCAACTAGAGTTTGCTTGAGCAGTTGAACAACTGGTTTAACCTGAAAACATCGATTATATGTGAATCATGCTGCAAGAAATCAATATAATGTTTTCTAGCTTGCATCCAAGATTTTCCTGCATAATTAATTGATGTAGTGTTTAGTACCTTGTAAGAGCCCAACAATCTATCACGAGCTAGGATCTGCAAATAAAGCTAACTTTTCAGTTATAAGTGCCTGAAATGAGAGAAATGAAGCATGTCACAGCTTCCATATCCTTTATATTCTTTTACTTTGAACATACTGCTTGAGTGTATCTTAGGTAACAAAGTTCCAAATTGCAATCCACCTCTAAAATTGGCTTCCTTGTATTCATTTAAAGCTACTTTTTTGGTCGCGTATATTGTATTGAATATGGTTTGGATTCCTTTGAACTACTCTTCTCACTACCAGGCAAAGGAAGCTTGCATAAAAGAGGAGATTTTTGGATGGATATGATGTATATAACATCTCAAAATAAATTTATACATCGCGAGTTTTACTCATGGCGCATGCATTTTATTTTGGGTTCCATTACTGTATTATGAGTGTACGTTAAGTGTTAGGTTTATGTTGGATTAGCATTTATGCAAGCATTCTTCACATAAAAATAGAGGCAAACCTCAGGTGGCTTGGCCCACATCTGTCCATCATACCATCCACTTTCTTCATACGGAATGACCGCAGATAGAAGTCTATCTCCAACATAACTCCATCCCTGCATTGTAATTCAAATTATTTGACTGCAGCAGTGATTTAAGTTTGAATGTGCAGAAATGGCTCAGGAACTTAATCATTGGCATGGTAGTTTAAAACTTGTTCTATTGCATCTGAGGCAAACAACATAAAGGTCATGCATGACTACAAGAGGGAGCTCCAACCAAGCTAAACTTTGAATCCATTGTGTCTTACAATTGACAATTTTTTTTTTTTTTTTTTTTTGAATTCTTTGCCTTACTTAACCAGTCCCCAATAATGAAATTATTATGGTACGCAGAACAGAAAGAAGAATTCGACGTTCAAACGCACCAGGTAAATCCTCAAGACAATCAAAGATACAATGAAAAGTGATCCTGTTCCAGCAGCAAGTATGAATCTTAGAGGCTCCTGCAAGGTAGTGACACATTAACACCGGCTGAAGGAAATTTTATATAAGAAAAATATTTTTGTGCTAGTGTGCAGCTGACAGTCACATGTACTCTTGTGAGAATGTATCAACATTTCTGTTGACTACTTTGATTACTAAATGTCCCAAAACTTATGCACACATAAATTTGACTTCCTTACTCTTGAAGGATTAAAGCTTGCAGCTGCAACTGGCACTCCAAGAACTGTGAATACTACCAACCAGAGGCCTCCAAGGCGAAGAAAGAAGGATCCTGGACCCAGTTCACCCCATGAATACAGGATTCCATCCTTCAGAGAAGAGTACTCATTCACCTATTATTTAATAGGTTCAGCAATGATATTAACCTTACACTCTGGAATATCATGTTGAGTTCTGAGTAATACCCAAAGAAAACATTTATTCCCATAATATCACAAGTGTCTTAAACGTACCGGTCTCTGCTCAAAAGGGACCTCAATTTCCAAGCCAGGATCCCAGCTACGTCCAGAAGAGCCACTTGCTTCCCCATCCATCTCATCCTTTATGGCCTTGACCTTGATGGAAACCCGACGAGAAAAGCTTGAAATTTTGTGATTATGAATAATCAACGAGCCATAGCTGCTTCCTGGTCTGACTTGTCTTGCATTTGGAATTGGAAGTTGAGAGCAGTGAAGATTTAGTCTAAGCATCTATTTACTTGTTGAATTCAAGCTATGAAAGAATAGTGAGATGGTACCATAGCTGATAGCTCGTTGATTAATAGCATGGTTTTTGTACGAGGGACCACATGTTATTTACGTGGAGGAGGGCTGCAAGTTTTGTGAATTTTCCAGATTTTCATAGGGTCCTTTCCCGGTTCGCTATGTGGACAGGATTATTGTCCACGTGGTGTTCTATGAGCCGTTCATCTGATGTGGTGAAGGTCTTTAGCGCTCAGATTATCCGAAACTAAATTTATATGCACTTTTGTATTTTAACTATTTTTGTGGTTTGGCAAAGGCGAAGGGAACTGTGTGCCTTAGCCATGTGTTGGGCGTTCCTTTGCACGCAAATTGGAACGCAGTTCCTGTTACCTGCACGCAGAGGGAACAAGCCTTGGTTATAACTTATAAAGTACTGTTAAGCCCTATGAAGCACGGACACTTCGCTGAGTTATCGTGTCCACGTGTCAAACACATTTCGGACACGACACTCACCGACACTCGTTCGACACGCGTGTCTGCTGTGTCCAATCATGTCTTAATAAAAAATAAAAAATTCTTCTTCGAACACGCCTGAACACACCTAAATACCATCACGTGTCCGCGTGTCCAGTCTTATTCTTAACATATATTCTTAAAATAAATTTAGATATAGTATATATTATTATTTATTAAAACAAAAAATATTTTAAATACTTGATATAATTAAAATAAGACATTAAAAATAATTAAAAATTTTATTTTATATTTTAATATCAATAAAATATCAAAATATCATTACAATTTATCTAAAAAATACTTTATATTTTATATATATGCGTGTCCCCGTATCATGTAAGATTTTAAAATTTGTGTGTCGGCGTGTCCCGTGTCGTGTCGTGTCCCGTGTCCGTGTCAGTGTCCGTGCATCATAGGTTAAGCTCGTCCCCGTCGTTATATAGAAATAGTGAAATACTATGGATGCATGAAACCATGAATGGTTGAACATTTTGCAACCAAATACCCGTGCTTGTTTGGGCGTCATTATTTTGTTGAAAAAAAATCTTTTTTTTTTTTTTTTTAGTATGTTTGGCAAATTTCTAGTAATAAAAGTAAAAGCACTAGAAAAATAAAAAAAAAAATATTTTTTTGAGAAGTTGTAATTTACATCTTTTTTTTTTAAAGATCTTTTTTTTTAAAAAAAAGATATTTTTCATGCAATAAATAAACAAAAAAGTACTTTTATATTGTTATACCCAAACATAATTAATAGATAAAAAGATTTTTTTGCATGAGATATCCAAATATAAAATTACTTTTACTTCTCCATAAGATCTTTTAAAAAAAAAAAAGATAACTCGAAAAAAAATATTTTCTTAGAAGCTCATCCAAATAAGCCTTAAATCCAGTGCTCGTTCGAAAAGAGATTATATTTAGTATATACTAAAATTAGCTATTAAATTAATTATTAATATAAAATATATGTTAAAATATAAAATATATATTAAGAATTAATTAAATAATATATATATATATTTATAATTGATTTTAGTATACAAATAATATTAGTTTTTATAATTTAAAAATAATTTGTCTTTGTATAATACACCTCTATTTTTTTTTGTATTAATAATACAGGTCTATTTATTCCTGCGTCACATCATTAGAATGTGACAAAAAAATTAGATATTAAATATCTATTTTAAAAAATAATTTTAAAATTAGATTTTGATATGAATTTTTATAAATATTATTAAAAAAATAAAAATTTTTCATCTTTACATTTTTGTAATTTTTCGTTAGGTGAAATTTTTTTTTTTTTTTTGAATATTGTGAATGATCACATTATTTTAAAAAAACAAAAACAAAAATTTAAAGATTAATTTTTTTTGAATTTTTTTGTGCATATTTTAAATATTTATTCAAATATTATCATAAAAATTCAGATCAAATAGATAAATTATTTATTAAATATAAAAATTTTTTCACTTATAAAAAATATATCATTTATCAATTATTTCTATCTTATTTTCAAATCATTCAAACATTGTTTTGTTCATATATTTTTTAAGGATTTTTTGTATGGCATTCTAAATCGGGACTAAAATTTGTGTATATGAATAATTTTAATATGAAATACAAAATTATTTGATCATTTTAGTGTTTTATACGATTGTGATTGTAGCACAAAACGTTGACGTTTTGTAATAAAAAAAATTAATTATGAAAGAACAAAACTTCAATGACATTTTATAAATCACCATAGCAATTACACATAGTTTAGTTTATCATGGAGAATTTTACATCTAACAATACAATATAAAAAAAATTTCCAAATTGGTAATTAACTTATATATATATATATATATATATATGCAACATTATAGCAAATCCCTATCATCCCCAAAACATGTAAACAAAAAATAATGCTATTTTGTCATAAAGGTTCCATGCGGTTCAACAATCTCCCAAGTTTCACGTAAATAGGGCTGAAAATAGCCGAGAGTCGACTTAGACCAAACTCAAATTCGACTCACAAAAATTAAGTTTGGCTCACGGTTCAGTTTATTAACAATCGAGCCTATTTTATAAGCTCAAACTCGACTCAACGAAAGCTCACGAGCTGGCCCAAATAATAGGAACAGAATCTATAAATCTATATCAATAAACTATAATTTATATATATTAAAAAATGTTTAAAAAATAAATTTTATATATTGTCTATCTATCAATTATAAATTTTTTATTTATATCTTATATCAAAATTATATATAAAAATGACTATAAAATTTTAAATAATTAAGAGCATTAATATATATAAAATTATACATATATATATACACACGCATATCTTATACGTATTTAATCTATATTTTTAATATTATATATATAATCGAGCCAGCTCACGAGCTAATGAGCTGAGCTTATCTAAACTCAAACTCGACTCATTTAGTTTATGAGCTCAATTTCAAACTCAAGCTTGACTCACCAGCTCACGAATTCAACTTATCGAGCTATTAACGAATCAAACTCGAGCTGATTTGACTCACTTCTAGTCCTACACTTAAGAAAGCAATTGAAACTTTTTGAAAGCGTCTCATGTCATAAGTACTAATATGTTAATCACACCGTGGATTCCGACATGAGAGTGTATTATTTTACAACAAAGACTAAAGTATATTTTTTGTCCTTAAAATTTGATAAAAATTTTATTTTGTTTCAAAAAATTTTTATTTGCATCAAATATACCGCTGACGACTAATTTTTCAAAAAATTAAGATCAATTCAACAATAATTTCATAAGAACAATCCTCAATATAAACAAATTAAACATAATTTTCATGTATTATTGTTAGATTGGTCTTAATTTTTTTGAAAATTTAGCTGTCGATGATATATTTGATGTAAATCAAAAACTTCTGGAACAAAATTGAAATAAAATAAAACTTAGATATATTTTTAAAACTTTTACCAAACTTCAAAGACAAAAAGGTATATTTTACCCTACAATAAAACAGTATAGTAGAAAACCATCGCAACACAAGTTAATTTTAAAGTTTAGATTTATAATTTAAAATATAAAATATTTAAAAATTTATTATTTAGATTATAAAATTTAAAAAGAATAAAATATTTTTAAAAAATAATTAATATTAATTAAAAATTAAATTTTCAGTGTTATTTTTTGTCAAATAGATGATAGAATAATATTTGAACAAACTTTAACTAATTAAAAAAAACACTCAATTTATTACTTTTCTGTTGGTTTACAAATTATAATAATATTTTATTATAAAATACCAAATAGGACAATTTACTGAAATAAATAAATTGGCTTCTATAATTATCAGAATACACATTTTGCAAAATGGATATCGAAATGCATTTTTTTTATAAACTTGTAAACCGCGACAGGGTTCCGCAGTTTACGAATGCACGTAATCCACTACAGAGATATCACGGTTTACGTTCAAAGCAAATCATCACATAATTCGCAGTAGGGATGTCGCGGTTTATGTGTAATTTGCAAATGTGCATAAATCGCTAAAGGGGTCTAGCGGTTTATGCTTTAGTGTGGACTTAATTCTTTTTCATAGAGGATGAGTTTTTGGATGAAACTTTGGTTTGCATTTTTTATGTATGGCAACATAGGTTGGTGCTTTGATTTAATTGAAATTAGTCTCTTGAACTCATAGAATTACCAACAAAATTATACTCAAGAGAATCACAACTACATAGAGAATCGCTAACAAAAACCACGTCACCGTAAAACGAACAGTAAGTAGAACTTTACTTAACAATAAGTACAACTAAAACAGAACAAGAACATAAATAAGAAAAGAAAAATGAAAGCTAATCATGATGACCTAATGACACCTATGCCTCGGCACTGGAGGCGGATTCTCACTGAGGGCAAGTCCTGTGAGTGTGTCCTGTTTGTCTGCATAGCCCATATCGCTTCGGCCGACTAGTATCAGCCTCATCCATGGTGTTACGGATTCCTGTTGACTTCGGTCGCCCTTCTCTGGCACGTCTCATGTTAGGATCAGGAACGATAGTAGGACCGGCGTATGGTGGCCACAGACCCTCTAAAATAGGGGGCAAAAATCCCATCCGGTATACACTGAACACCTTACTCATGGTATAAACCTCATGGACGTACGTAGTCCAGTCTAACCGGGACTAAGCACAGCATGCAATCGCATGGCAGCACGGGTAATAGAGAGTTTGAAAGTACTCGCAGTCACAAGTGCGATCTCTGAGGGAAACCCGATACGTCCCAAGCAAAAAGTTACCGGTAGGAGTCGTCTCAGCCACGGTATACTCAGACTGATGTCTGTCAAACAGAGTAATCGTGAAGCACTTCGAATCTTTCAAGTTGCGCTGTATCGCCTTGACCAGCGCCTGGCAAAACCGTTGGCCTGATCCCAACTGCGCCTCTGTTGTCTGTCCTCAGGCCATAAAAAGCTCTGCTAACCTTTCATATGTGGATTTCACAAGTGCAGTAACCGGCAGATTTCGTGTCCCCTTCAATACAGAGTTAACACACTCGGATATGTTCGTCGTCATGTGGCCGAACCATCTGCCTCCATCTTGGTGTTGGGTCCACTTATCGTACTCCAGTCGGTTGGCCCAATCATACATGGCCGGATTCTCACTCCTCATAATATCAAACCAGTAGTCAAACTCGGCCTCAGTCTTGACATATGCCGCATTCACGAGCATCCGCCTTGCATCCTGACCCTTGAAACTGAGAGCAAAATTAGCTGCAACATGTCGAATGCAATACGCTCGATATGCATGAGGCGGTTGCCAACCACTGTCTGGTGCCTCCAGTGCAGCCTTAATGACGTTGTGTCTGTCAGAGATCACCAGAATTCCTTCTTGTGTGGTCACATGTTGATGCAAGTGGGTTAAGAAAAAATCCCACGACTCAGCATTCTCCCCAGAAGTATTGCCCTCGTGTAATCCTTGGCCTCCGAAGGTGTGTGCCTCATCCGGTTGTTGACTCACTGCTTTCAGGTTCAGTGTCGAGAAATGCGGCGGTTGTTGATGGGACCCAGAACTGGATGACCCATAAGGTGCAGGTGGGGCCACTGGAGTCTCATCCTCACTATCCCCCGATATGTGATCGGGCTCATCGTCAGAATCATCTTCCCGCATTGCGTCCTCAACGTGATTCGGCTCACCACCACCAACAAGACTAGTAATCAAACCAGGTGACCTAGCTGCCGGTGCTAGAACAAGTGAAGGTGCAGCTAAGAGACAACCAGGTGCAACGACAAGCATCGAAGTAGAAGCACCCCCCACCGACCACCGTCGTCGACTGAGGATTTGGCACTGAAGCCCCGGAACTGTCGACACGTTCTTCTAACTTGGCAAACAACTCGTGTATTCTCACCTCCGGAAAACTCCGCTGACAATGAAACAAGACCTTCATGTCTTCATCCGACCCTATCACAAATGTTTCATACTGCACACCACTTGAGACAACCGCCATCGGAATCTTGTAGAACACCTTCTTCACCAACTTGGCCCTACACAACTCTACCTTCTGCAATATGTTCCTCTTCAGATCCGACAAAGTATCAGTCGAACGGATAAAAACGCTCAGTGGTTCTTTATCAGTGAACTTAACACCATGCCTATTACTCTTTTTTTTTTATTTTACCAGACTAGAACCAACAAGCTCTTCTCAGTATCTATCTGTGAAAGTGTGAAAATGACTTTCCTCAAATGCCCCACTCCCTGTGTTGAGTGGTATATATAGACGAATTTGACAAAGTATAAACCGTGACACCCCTACCGTGGATTATGTGATGATTTGCTTCGAACGTAAACCGCGGGACACCTGTTGCGATTTACATAGTTTATGAAAAAAATGTATTTCGGTATTCATTTTGTAAAACGTGTATTCTGGTAATTATAGAAGCCAATTTATTTATTTCAGTAAATTGTCCTATAAAATAATTATATTATATATATTAAAATTAATTACTAATATAAAATATAAAATATATGTTAGAATATAAATATATATTAAAAATAAATTAAATTATATATATATTTATATATAAATATATTGAGAATTGGTTTTAATAATTAATTTTAATATATAAATAATATTTTTAAATATAACAATACTAGTCCGTAATAGCAAGTATTTAAGCAGATTGACCAGATATGAAAATGGCATAGTCATAAGGTAGTATTAATTAGTAAAATGTTGAATTGACTAATCACTGATAAGCTTGTTTAAATAAGCGGCGCATACAGACAAGAATCACCGAACGGAAAGTCAGTTAGAAAAACGATCATTTCCACTGCACTGAGAATACCGGCATACCGCATAACCAACCATACTTGCACAACTTTCACTATTTCAGAAGCAACGCGAGCTACTTGCCTACTTCACATTTAGCATTTTCCTCTGAAAAAAGAAGAGAAAAAATAAATATATAAATAGAAGCGCGCTCTCCGCATAATTGAAATGAAAGGCAAAGCGGTTAAAGGACACTTGATCTGGAACACAAGGAAGTTCAGCAAGCCTTCCATACTCATATGCATTTTCTTCTTTCTCGCTGGATTATTCGGTTCTAGCATTTTCTTTCACTCTCAGGTTTCTTCTGAATCATAATCAGTTTTCCTTTTCAAATTTGAGCGCGTTTTATTTGTTCGTTTACAATCGATGAGAATTTGCAGGAAGATACGAATGAAGGCTTGAGACTGAGAAGGAGTGAGTCGAGGTTGCTTAGATCGACGACGGAGAAAACGGAGTACAATTTGTTGCGCGCAGGAGAGTTAGGTGACAATTCCATCACGTTGATTCCTTTCCAGGTTCGCGATTTCTTCTTTCCTTGCATTCGCATTTCGCGATCTCGTTGCTGAAATTGTTCTGCTAGGTTTATTTTTATTTGTGTTTGAACCTTTGAGGCCATGGCGATATTTTACTATTCATCTCCAGTTTGAAATAGTCTCGTAATTTTTATGAAATTATTTTATACAGACGCAGAATCATTATTAATTTCGGTATATTTGGGTTGATATTTGATATCATAGACGTATACGAGAAGGATTAGAAATTTCGAATTTAAAAAAACCTTAAATCAATTGTTTCGTTGACTTCAGTGTTGAATCTCAAGTTTGTGTATGTTTGTTATCCTTAATTAGGTTTTGAGTTGGATGCCTCGCGCTCTCTATTTTCCTAATTTTGCGAGTTCAGAACAATGTGACAGTATAATTGAAATGGCAAGGGAAAGACTCGAACCATCAACTGTGGCATTACGGAAGGGAGAAACGAAAGCGAGTGCAGAGGGAATTAGAACAAGGTATTATGCACGAGTCAGTATGTGCTGCAGAATAATTAATGTCTGACTTTGACACTTGGCATTATATTTTGAGCGAGATACCAACACATATTGTGTTGTCGCCTTCCTGACCCCTATCTGCTAGACAGCTACACTGGACCTTAGATATGCTTTGCAAATTTAGTGTGTTGTAAACTGAATTTCTTCAAAACAGTATCCTCATATAATCAGTGGAGTTTCCGTTCCTGAGACATTTGTGATATGCTGATATATTTTGCTTATGCATGATGCAAATGCTACATTAGATTAATGTCGTCGGCCATTCATTGGTGATTAATATTGTAGTTATGAGAATTCCAAAATTCTAAGATGCATATTATGTCGTAAGGTATCATAAATTCATATCACATCTTTATGTTTTTTTTTTTTTTTTAAACAGCTCTGGTATGTTTATTAAAGCTAACGAGGATGAAACAGGGATTTTAGATGTTATTGAGGAGAAAATAGCCAGAGCAACTAAAATTCCCCGGAGTCATTTTGAGGTACCCTCTGACATTTTTTGAAAAGCATTTCAAGCTTATTTACTGATAATTCGCTAGTGCTTTATTGTTTTTTTTTTAAAGTGACAAGTCACGAACTAACTATAATTAAAAATGCTAGTTTGCTGTTTTTTTCTCGTAATAGTTGCATCATGTTCTTTACTTCTGCAGTGTTCTTACTCTAGGGGAAGATAAATGTTATTTTTGTTAGCTCAAGGAGCATAGGAGAGGTTGTAAGCCTAGATTATATGTCTCTGTATTTCCCCTTATATGTTCGACTCGATGTTTGCGTTGTCACTTAGACACTGACCTGAACTGCTTCCACTGCATTCTTTCCTACTCTAATTAGCAACATCATGTTACCCTGTCTAAATTTTCTACATTGAAATATCCGTTCTAGAAAAATAATAGGGTCACCAATGCAGAGGAATAATGTGTTTAGCTGTTGTCTGCATTGCTGCACTTTTAAATAAGCATAAATTTTTTTTGCAGGAAATAGGTGGGCGCAACTCTATTCACCTTTGCATTAATATCAATGTTCTTTTAGAGTCGCTTAGGGCTTTATAGAAACGAATATTTTGCTTCCCTTCCTGAGCTTTATATTTTTATTTTTCCACAAGTCAAGTGCTTCTTGATTTTGTTGAGTTAGAAAACCTCTTACCTTCAGGGTGATTCTATGAGTTGCTATTTGATAAGTCATGATTTTTCAGGGCGGAAATATTTGGTAACTAAAGAAAATCAGCCAAAAACAGTCATAACTTGCCTTATTTAGTATTCATTAATTGTTGCGATAATTAATTAATGCTAAATAAGACAAGTTCTGTCTAATTTTTTTTGTCTACCTAACATTACCCTTTTCAGAGTTTCTTTTTCTTTCGGGGTTTCTTTTCTATATAAGTCATGATTTTTTTTAGGACTTTAATGTACTCCGCTATGAGATTGGACAGAGATATGCTTCTCATTATGACGCTTTCAATTCTGTGGAATACGGTCCACAAGAGAACATGAGGGTATGTCCAAAATGAAACTTGTATAATTGAATTTACAATTTGTTTTATCAAAATGCTATAACACATCAATATATATATATATTCAATGTGTATAATATATTATTTTATTTATTTTTAATATTGATGGTTAATTTTTTATTTACATGTAACATAGTTAGTACAGGTGTACAACTAATCTTATATATGTGTTCCAAAATTAAATCACTAAATTATTCATTTATATAGAATATATATTAAAATATAAAATATACATTAATAAATAATATATATACCTACCTTGCATTTTGATCTCTCTGTTGCATAATAATTGTCATCTTAATTCTTTTGATATATTTAACTAGTAAATGACAATTGAAATTTGAAACTCAAGCAGTGCCAATAACCAATTTACCAAGTTATCCAAGGCGTAGCGGCGGTGGGATTTGGGCGTACTTTATTAACAATTTGTTTCTTTTTATAAGACTTTGTTAACAATTTTAGTTTGTGTGTTAGGTTTGAAGTGCCACTTTTTAATTCGTCTGAAGCTTTTAGGGTAGATGAAAAAAAAATACAATTATATTAGATGTACACTAAACTTAGTTATTAATATAAAATTAATATTAAAATATAAAATATATATTAAAAATAAATCAAATAACATATGTATTTATACACAAATACATAGTAATTGATTTTGGCGAGTACATAACATTTTTGGAAAATATGGCCATATACTATATTTGTCAATTCCAAGATTCAACTCTAGTTAAATTGCCTATCTCAGTCACATATTTTTGTTTTTCTACGAGCCTTCTTTAAATTTTTAGCTCTTGAGCTGGCGTGGTACGGTTTACTTGCACAAACTGTTACTAATTGATTCATCAATACTTCAATTCTTAAGAATCGGTTTCGGTTAACCGTGCAGGTTGCTACATTTTTGCTGTATTTAACGGACGTTCCAGAAGGTGGGGAGACGATATTTCCATTTGAGGTAAAATTAAGGTTGCCACTGCATCTTGATTCACGTATTTTACATTATCTATTATCAGTATTATGGTGCTTAGGAAGGTCTCTATTATTATGCAGAATGGCATGAACATGGACGTTAGCTACAACTACAAGGATTGTGTTGGCTTAAAAGTAAAGCCACGCAAGGGGGATGGACTTCTATTTTACTCGTTGTTCCTTAATGGTTCAATTGATCCGGTTAGTATTCTTCCCTATCCTCCCTGTGACCATAATTTTTTAGTTGATAATGATGCATGTCGTCCTTTCCTTTGATCCTTCACCTACATAATAACTGATATATTTGGTAGTTTATATTTAAATGGACGCACTAGAATATCTTGAAAGATAATGAATTAAAATTATGTTTGCTATATTTTAGAGATCATGCATATGAAATTAGAAATAAAGTACATATTTTTTAATAAAAATACTACAATGGCGTGTAATGTTAACTAATTTTTATATTCCACGATGAATTATCGACTTAAATAATTTTACGAGAATTTTTTATTTGATCGTGTATCAAAATTAAATTCTTAAAATTAATAAAAATAATTTTAAATTGACAACTAATTTGTAAGGGAGACTCATTTAATTTTTTTATTTTTTTTATGAAATATAGGTATTTTACTAAGTTGGTATTCACGTGTTAGACACACTGTTGTAAAAACCGGATCGGATCGGCCGGTTCAATCGGAAAACTAGTGGACCGGACCAGTAGTTAGACCGTATAAGGAAGAGAACCGGTGCGAACCGGTTGAAAATACAAATTTATTCAAAATGTTGGAGGGAGGGTTTGAACCCCTGACCTCAGAGAGCTAAGACACTCTCACAACCGCTAGGCTATTATGCTTTTCATACATTTGCACGCAAATTATAATATATATAAATATCTTTTATCAACTAATTTACTTTTATTTTATTTTTTTTTAATTTTAGTTAGAAACTTGATCTTTTTAATTATATTTTTATTTAACAATAATTATAAACTCACTTATTCTTTCTTTTCATAATTATATAATATATATTAATATTATTTTTTTAATAAATACTTGTAATATATAATAGTATAATAGATATAAACTAATTAATAAATTATTGAAATTTAAAAATAATAGTTATTTTAATACAAAAACAAAATAAAAATATTTATGATAGAATAAAAATAACAAAATACTTATTATTCCTGTTCCATATTATTTTAAAATAGTTTAATATTCTTAAAATGTTAGTGAAAATATGTATTTTAAATTTTTAGTTATTTTTTATTTATATAGGACCGGGTTAAACGGTTCAACCAGTAATTCACCGGTTGAACCAGTAACCCAGTGACCCAGTAATCTGACCGGTTCGATCACCGGTTCGGTTCTGACAACTATGGTTAGACATATCTCAAATACGATATTTATCCAATAAATATGTCTTTCTTGTCGAATTATATTTTAATAAAATATAAAAAATACTTCTCTAACACATTGAGACACATTTATTTCACTCGTGTTAGGATATTCAACTTTATTTTTAATTTATATTTTTAAAATGGGTTTAAAAATAATTTATATTATTATTTATCAAAACTAAAAATTATTTTAAATATTTTATATAATTAAAAAATTAAAAATATTAAGATATTATTTTAATTTATTTAAAAAATATTTTATTATATATATATTGTATCTCTTTATCTTACAAAAAATTAATTTTACTGTGTTAGCATATCTTTGTTGTTTGGTAATCTGTGTCCATGTTTTATAGCTTTTATTTTTTCCTAGTTTCCTACATAAATGAAAAATTAAAAGAATCAATTATCTATCATATAGTGTTATGATTTATGATTATAACATTTGTTTTTTACTAGCTGATGATTATAACATTTTTATTGTTGTGAAGTCAACTTTACTATTTAAATTCACATGTGTTCTAATTAATATAGAAAATTTAAAATTAAAGTTATTATTTCAAATTTTTAAATAAATATATCTATATAATATTTTAACGATTAATTAAAAATAGATTAGAATTAAAGTATACTCTAAAATATTATAATATTCAATACGTATATCCAATATTATATTATTTGTTAGGTTAGTCTAGTGGTTAGCTCATTAGTCCGCTTAAGTAAGGGTCGGAGGTTCGAATTTCGTCTTGTGCATGTAACAACTCATTGGTCAACGGCAAACCTTTAAACGGAACTTCGATTGGCGACGGATTAGTCCTTAACATGTCGGGTTAGGGGATACCGTAGGTAACAAAAAAAAAAACTATTTGTTGTTTTTAAATTAAAACTAGAAAAAAATATATTATTAATTTTTAAAATTTTTCGGTATTAAATAATTAATAACTCTAATACTCAATACACAGCGAAGCAAACACATATAAAGATATTTATTCCAAAAGAATAATGTTATACATTGTATAAGCAAACACATATAAAGAGGTTCACTCCAAAAAATTATTATTATATATTATATAATAAATTATTCTTTTTAAATACACGAGCAAAATATTGGATATAGTTTATTGAATAATATTGCAACTTTTTTTGTTTTTTTTTTTATTAAGAATTGTAATAGTATTTATTATCTTTTATACAATTTTTGTTGTTTAAAACAATGAATTTTGTTAGCTTAAATATTCAATCAAAAATTAATTCTGTTCTGAATTTCATAAACCTTACTTTGTATATATATCTTCATAATCTTTTCAACAACACAATATTCTAAAAAATTTTAAGAAACTAAAGTAAAATCGTACGTCTTTTATAAAATTAAATTATACATCACTTTAAATTAATTTAGCCGTTCTAACAACCTCTTGACACTTGATACTTTGACAGACATCACTCCACGGAAGCTGCCCCGTAATAAAAGGGGAGAAGTGGGTGGCGACAAAGTGGATGAGGGAACAAGTATATGGATAACGTAATGTATTCATCCGCGATAGACAATTGTTTTGTAATGATAAGATAATTTAAAGATTTGATTTTTAGGTATTCATTGTGAACTTTATCATGTCGCATATATTAATAACTACTTAATGTGAACTTTATCATGTCGCATATATTAATAACTACTTAATGGCAAATAAAAGAATAATATATATATATATATATAAACAAGTTAAACTATACGAGAGTTCTTATTTAGAAAGAATAATTTTAGGCGAAAACAAATCGTGATTCTATATGAAAATTTATTACAAATTATAAAAGAATTTTTTTATACAACAAATTATAATTTTTATTTGAGTTTAATTTTGATATATTGACAAGTAAAATGTTTTATATATTTTTACTAATGATGTATTACATAATTGAATGTCCATATAAAATTATTTTATACTGTCAATATATTAAAATTATTTTTTTATTTATAATATTTTTATTATAATTGTTCAAAGTATAAACTCAGTCTTAGACATATATATGAATAAAGTATATTTTTTGTCTTCGAAATTTGACAAAAGTTTCAAAAATATCTCCTAAATTTTGTTTTATTTCAATTTTGTCTCATAAATTTTCGATTTACATCAAATATACACTGACAGCTAAATTTTTAAAAAATTTAAGACCAATATAATAATAATGCATAAAAATTATATTTGATTTGTTTGTATTGAGGGATTGTTCTTATGAAATTGTTGTTGAATCAGTATTAAATTTTTTGAAAAATTAGCCGTCATGAGTATATTTGATGTAAATCGAAAACTTTTGGAACAAAATTAAAACAAAATAAAACTTAGAGGTATTTTTGAAACTTTATCCTATTTTTATTTAGTACACTCAATAATTGTTCTGTAATTATACTTTTTCTTATATAAATTCATTTAAAGTTTTTTTTGGGTAATATTCCGGATATAGTTATAATATTTTGTAATACTTTTTCTTATATAAATTATACTTTTCCGGATAAATATATCAAAAAAATAATTATACTATGCTACTTGTAAAACACTGTTAAAATTGCACTACCACAGTACCGCTTCAAATTTAAATTAATTCAATTTTACGAGAATTACATACATTCAACCCAATCAATTTTTAAAAATGTTAAGATAATAACTAATTAAGTAAAAAATTTTACTAATAATTATGTTTAAAGTTAAAAGATACTTTCTTCTTCGGGAAAAAAAAAATTACAAACGATTAAAAAGTTAAGCTACAGGCTGAATTGTATCATTCTACCTACCGTTCGTCGCTACATCACGACAGGCCACAGTTTGGAATGTTTTCATTGTAACTTTAGAAAAATAACTTTTTTTTTTTTTTGGTCATAAACTTCATAACATGTTGGGGTTAGTGGCGTGATATGTTTTATAATTTAGAATTAAGTATTAAGTATTAACTAATAAGCTCAGGCTAAAACACGTCAATAACCATACAGTGATCACATTAATAAAACAAGAATTAGTTTTCACCTCCTCGTCTTTAGATGCATTTCTGGACAAAACTGGCATGCGTAAGCACATAAAGATTCAGATACCACCTTCGAAAGCATGTGCGGTTGTTGACTAGATTCCATTAGCAAACCCAAGCAGCAAAGTGTGTAAGCTACAATAATTAAACAAGATTAGAAACCCGTTAGTCATGTATAGCCCTATAAGGCTGACATACTCAAATCACTCAAATCAGTAGAGAACCCGATCTTGATATTAAGATTTAAAATAAAGAAGTAAACTGTGAAGTTGCCCGCCAGTCTTTCTCTTAGTTCTTAGTTTTTACACATGTACCCCAATTTCAGTCATTACGAGTTGAGTGTCGTACACTTCAGAAATTTATTGCTCTTCGTCTGCATTTGCCTCATCGAAGTTTGATCTCCTGACTACTCATTTCTGTCAACAGGAGAGAGAGACAGCCACCACTAAACAAACCCTGCCAAAGGGATATCCATTCACTGTTTATGCCAATTGTGATACGGTTGCTTTCCCAATTGCTTCAGGGCATGCATGCAAACAGCTGCTAGCAATAAACCAAGCACACCAAATGCCATTAATGCTGAATTTCCAACATTCCGATAATAACCACCCTGCAAGGTAATGCGAAAGTTAATATGACAACAAATACACACATGAACAAGTTGACACAAGAAACATACCGCGAAAAGAACGTTCACGAAAAAATTCAGATTGAAATGAACATATTGAGAATATAATTACTGCAAAGAAAAATTAACAACATATTGCACCTAAAAATCATAATCTTGAACTCAAACATTCTCCATCTGTTATATGAGCATGCAACGTCACCACAGATAGCTAACCAACTAGATGGACAAATTGATGCTTTTAACAAGTGCATACAAATTCAAAAAGTTACGTTTAAGGCAGCCCAGCAGCTAGCTTGAATAATCATCTAACAGAAAACTGTCATATTTGAGACTGGTTGGCAGGTGACATTAGACCAGGACCTGGACTTGTTTCTGCTAAAGTGCTAGTATAAGGGAAGACTATTCAAACCATGAAAATCAGCAGAGCTATCCAGATTCTTAAGCCACCACCTTTCACAATCATGGTATTCTAAATTCAAAACCTAGTATTCACATGTTACTTTCATTACATGGTTCATAATTTCATATTAAGTCACGTTATTAGTGCTTGGTTGGTTAAACAATTTCCTTATGATTTCACATAACTTCATGAATACACACCTGTACCACAGAAAGAAGAATTGCTGCATTTGCAGGAGCAATAGAAAGGCCCATCATTCCTCCACGCAATTCATTAGGCACATACCTACAGACAAGATTATTAGAACTGTTGGATCCACGATTAAGCAAACTTATAGTACAAGCCTTGTTGATGAGTTTACATGGTCCTCAATCTGGCAAGTGACGGTAAAATGAACCCGACACAAGCATGAAACATGCTAAATAATGTCATCAGAAATCCAATTTCCTGCACATGATAAAGTATGAGAGTCAGAACCCAGACTTCCAGCCCAAAAATTCTAACAAAAGCATATGCCATATAATAAAGATAAAAGTACTGTACCTGATAGTCATAAGCCACAAAAGACAGGAGAAGAGCCAATACAACGTATGCATATACTAGGCAGTCCTCAGTTCTAAGTGACGATGGACCACTTGTAAGACAAGGAAATATGGTGCTTCCTATCATCCTTGATGCCAAAAAAGAAGGATATATCAATCCTAATTGCACCTCTCGCCCATCAGCCTAAACTCATGCACATTAAGAATACACACGACCATTCAAATGGTTAGATTGAAATATAACAAGTTAAATAACGATATATCGATTTCTCAATATATCAAAATTGCACCCTAAAAATTAGATATCATACCACCACAGTAGGCGCCCAGAGGATCCAAAAAATTCCAATTGAAAAGTGAAGGCACATTTGTGCCCAGGTTAACAGCCATATCCTCTTATCTGCAGATTACCAGATCAAAATCCACATGTTTCTTTTGGTAAATTTTTCATCATATTGCTGAAAAGTTGCATAATGCATTTATCTAGTAGAATACTAAACTACTTCCCACATGGCCTAAGAAAACATCATATTTGTGTCTATCTGAATATTGAGACAGAGTTTAGCAAGCATAAAGCAGTCCTAATACAGCTTTAGAGTGAATAAAAAATAACATAAAACAAAATTAAACTGTTGATACTCACTTCAAACTACATACAAAAAAATCAGAGATATAGGGCTCACTCATTATAATTTGGACATGGAGGGAAAATAATCAATAGAGCATGATGTATGCAATAATGAATGCCCAGTCCCACACTTCAATATGTCAAATTCAAAATTAACTTAGTTTTGTCTTCTTAAATTTTCAGTTGATACTTACTGAGCTTCTCTTGCAACAAGAACAGAATAAATGGAGAATCATTTATTCATTGAAAAAATATAAATATAATGAAAAGTAAAAACTTCTATAAAAAACGGCTTAGATGCCTAGTTTTGGTAAAAGCAAATGAAAGGGTAGTTGGAAAAGTTGAAAACTGGAAAAATAAAAACAATTTTTTAGGTATACAGCTAGAAAAGAAGGAAAGAAAGAAAGAAACTCTAAGGAATAAATCAATTAAGTCATGGCCTATGGTAGAAGACCACATACTGACATACACTAATGTCATGCAGCAACTAGCCTCTAACGGAAACATAAATCAAACTTATTTGGAGAATTTTTCCAGACTTATTACCCAGTTATTAGATTGCTATACGAGTACTTTCATAATAATTTTGACCTTTATTCTATTCTTTCTAAAAGATATTAACATAGAATTATTGTTAATATAAAAGAAACAAGAATAAACAAGAGCTAGTAAAGCATGTGAACTCACCACCAAAAATATATGCATAGAAGGACCTACTATACTCTTTAAAAGTCCCTGCTCCTGGGGTTTCTGTCCATCCTCTGGTGACAAAAGTAAAGCATATGGTTGCCAGGATGATAATAGTAGAGGAAGGAGCAATGTTTTTGTCTGTACTATTACCAATAAGCCAATTTGCAAACATTTGGCTGGCAATTAACCATGCAGACTCAAAGAAAGTCATTAACCAAAATGTGTCATTAAGTGAATCTTGCCTGTGCCCTTGCTGCAGAAAAATACACAAATTTCAGATTGATATTAGATTAATATTTTAATTATCCCTATGTTCTTCCCCAGGCAAACAAACACATTTTCCATACCAAAAAAATAAGGATGAGCAAAAGCTCCTATTGGGGTTTAAGAAGTAAAGATAAATTAAGAACAAAATTCCTGATTACCTTTTCATGTTGAGTAACCATCCAAGTCTCAAAACTGAATAAAAATATAGTACTGGCCAGAGAGAGATATATGCTAGTCATAAAAATGCTTGGTTGCTCTGAAAACCTCTTCCATATGCCAGCAAACAGGTGTAGGATGCAAAAGATTAGGGAGACTTTCTTGTGACCTCTAAAATTATAGTATGTAGAAAGTTAGTTTCACCATATAGGTGAACCGTGCTTCACAATTCGGATCACGCATAGAATTATAACCTAATGGATACAAATACTAAAAACTAATACATCCAACAGTCGATGAGAATGACTGAATGAGACAGACATCACAAAATATATACATGTAAAAATTGAACATGATAGCTTCTTAACAGTTTAGAAATTTACAAGTTATAGACGGATGCATTTTTATAAAAAAATTTCCACTCCTAATAACATGTCAACTATCCACTAAAATGAACACTATAGTCAACTGAGCAACATCAGTGATCATATTCTTCCACATAATAATAATAATAATAATAATAATAATAATAATAATAATAAATTCCACATTTAGAGCATACGCATTGCATGACACAAATCAATAAACAAGTAAACCATATTCATTGCAATAAATATCACACAATAGGCATTCATCCATCACAATTGTATAAATCAGCATTTCTAGTACTAAATCTTCAAATACAAATGCCAAGACCTAATTAATTTTTAAGTGACTCAATAATCACAGCTATTAAAACTGGATGCTCACATCAAATCTGAAAGCACGCCAAGGAAAGGAGCAGCGAAGAGAGCCGTTGTGTATCCATAATACAGAGACTCGATCATCTGTTTTCGGCTGAGTCCATACGAAGCTAACTCATACTCCCCGAACACTGACCACAGACCTTCCATCACTAAAACGAATACGAAAATTGAGAAAAAGAAATCAGCACTAACAGTTTCTCATCACCGATCCAAAGCTCACCCGTTACAACAGATGGAAAACAGGAAAACGGAGCAGTTGAAAAAAAAAACACAAAAAATATATTAACAAAATCTGACGAAAGAGAACACAGAATCTAATGAACTCTCAGCTAAAGCTACTCATAGATCGAATTCAGCATCCATCGACAAAAGAAATTTCAAGTTCCTGAATCTGATTTTCGAACATTTTCTAGGAATTTAAACAGCGTAGCAGCGAGCTATGAAATGAAGCAAAGCGAACCTGAAGCGAGAGAATAAACGAAGAGGAAGTTGCGTTGGAAACGGAGAAAGGAGGAAGAGATTCCATGATCGAAAATTGTGGAGGTTCTGTGGTGGTTAGAGGCGTAAGGGAAAAGAAAGATCGAGAAGCAACAACAAACGAAGAGGAAGATGTATATGGAGGGATTCGGTTCCCAAACGGAGCTCTCAATAACTACTCCCATTGGCTATTTATAATGTCGATTTGAATACACAACTGCGAGAGTATGCAGGCGAAGAGAATTCCCGTTTGAATTCAGATCTAAAGTAAAACCTAAAGATTGTGTGGTGATGATATATGAAAATGGAGCACATGGAGACGCAGAGAGACGGAGTGAGGGAGCAAGAGAATAAATGTTTCGGTTATGCAGTTACTATGGAGTATGGAGCCTATTGCGTTGGCTCGTATATGCGGAAATTCAGATAAACGACATCGTTCCTTTCGGTGCATTTTTTTTTTAAATTGAGGGAAATAAAAATCTGGAAGAGAGTTCTATAATAAAGTCAGAGCACCTAGTACCAAAAAAAATAAGAAGTCAGAGCACAAAACATGGCAATAGTAGGAAATTTTATTCCATATAAACTAATGTTCAAAAAACAAATATTACTCCAGTAAGTAGCTATGGAATAATAACGAATACTGGATAATATATATGAGATTTTTATGTTTAAATTTCGTTGCTAAATAGCTATGAAAGTCATTTTGTTCAATATGTTATAGTGTCCACCATAAAGTCATAAACTAATCAAATATAGAAATTAATTATCATTAAAATATGAAATAAGAAGTCTGTTTGGCGGTTCATGCATTAGTTTTTGTTTTATTAGAATTTGCGCAAGTCATTAACTCATTATAATCATTGTTGAAATTGTGAAATGAATTATTTATTAACAAACTATCATTTGCTTTGACAATTTGTACATTACGCCATGGAAGGAATATAGTATGACTTCACATCACGAAAAGATGATAATCACACGAAGTGAGTGAGGGGTTGTAATTTTCTGTTTTCACAAGTGAAAGGGAAAACTTTAGTGCCGTATTAAATAATGGACAATAACTCTCCACCCAGTTCGTGAGATCACCTGTCAGATCATTTCAGAGACAGACACTTGCGTTGGCACTTTGCAGTTAATTAGCATTATTCATGTATAATTGACCACCGCTCGAAATCTTCTCCCATACTTTGACGCATTCGAATGCCATCTTTTAGTTTCATACTTGTTCGTGTAAATGATTTTTTTTCTTTCTTTTCTTGGGCCAGAGCTTCACAAGCGCACATAAACACACAACTCTTTCCCATGTCAAATGCCTCAATGGAAGTCTCAGAAAAAAAAAAAAAGAAACAGACATTATATTGATTGAATCATATACGTATAGACAAATTCGTGAACCTAGGAAAAATGCAGAATTATTATTTAATAATGTGACCTAAACTACAACTCACTAATTACTAATTTAACTACTTAATATTGTACCCTCATGTACTTCCTCAATCGCAGGGATCTGCATCAATCTCAAAGAAGCTATCGTTTTGCACATGAAGAAAGAATGCTGCAAGCCTGCAACTACTTGTGGGAAACGCAACCCCATTACCATATGTATATATGTAGGTCCAATTGAGTGTGCATTGACTTTATTATGTCCACCATCTTTTAGCTTTTTTTACATACCTATGCCTTCAAATAAGAAGATCTGTGTATATCTGCAGGAACCGATTTAGCGTTTTCCTGTCATTTAAAAAAGACGAAAAATTTCAATCATGGTATGATAAAAAAAACACATCAACTAAGAGTTAATACTTAAATGAGAAACCCAATAGTAAGTAATAAACATCCCATTGATTCTACCATCACAATCTGGGGTAGTTGAAGGGAATTAACTAGGGTAGGTACCGGGTACATTATTATTCAAATTGTACATAAAATCCTATCTTCATCTTTACTTCTTTTAGTAAAGGGCAAGCAATTAATATAAAACTATAGAGGTATATCAAATCATATTTATAGTCACTTACATAAGGAGAATCTATCCCCCAACCAGGAATGTTTTCTGAAAGAAGGCTGATATATCGCTCCATGGCCATCTCTGGATTCATATTCCCAAGTTGCTGCCACGCATTCCTTTAATAAAACAAATAATAATCCGTTTAGCACATCAAAATATCTAATAAGAGTTTTTTATGTAAGAGCTATAACCCTAAGCAACTCAAACGAGATTTTTTGAGAAAATATGAATTAAATACCACTTTGCTCGAGCAGAGAACTTGAGTGCCATTGGCTGTGGTTGCCTACAAGGACCCTCAGTTGCTATTCTGTGATAACCGTATAACTTCATCTTCAGAGCATTACCAAGACTCGCAACTGCTTCAGCATTGACCTTTGACCCAACAAATAAAACTGCTTCACCAAAACGCCTCTCCAACTCTGTTCTCTCTATTCCCTCCCAATCATCATCATCATCATCATCCTGCTCAGCAATCTCATAATCATTATTATTATTATTGCAATTTTCATCACACTGCGAGATCTCAAACTCTACCACATCTGATTCAACCTCTTTAGCAGAATCATTGTCTGCCAAATCCACGACTTCGATTTCATTGTGAACTCTTTCCTCGCCATCAACATCACCTGAATTGCGAATCTTTGGCGATCCACAACTCACATGCAATATTTCTGGAACTGCAAGCTTATCCAATACTGATTTGTCTCTAGATTCATCAAATTTCGCCACAACCTGAACAACTTCTTCAGATTTGACTCCATGATCATGATCATCATCATCATGTTCACTTGCAATAACGGACACTTCCTCATTTGCATCCAAGTTCGGCGTCACGGACAAGACCTTGATGAAAATCAAAGGAAGCAGAAGAGAGAGAGCTATGGTGGAGGCAAGATCCCATAAAAGCTCCATCAATGGCTTGATAGAGGATAAAGAGAAAGAGTTTATGGCTTATATGTTTGTGTTGTGAGAGACAGAGAGAGAGAATTGAGTGTGTTATTTGTGATGATAACATAACCGACAGGGAGAAGGGAGAAAATAAAAGTCGGCTTCATTTGCATCAAAAAGAGAGCAAGGTATATTCTAATTTTGCTGATGTTCGGTGTGATTATGCCAAAAAAATTTATGTTTACTACTCTTTGTGTATACTATTTTTATATATTTTTTTGTTTTTTATATTAAAAAAATATAAGAAATAAGGAAATAAAATATTTATTTTTTGTATCATCAAAAATATATGAGTATATATCTATTTTAGTTCTCAAAAGAATTTTAGACCAGATACTTTAGTCTCCAATTAAAATTAATCAATCGATTGGTCCCTAACAATTAACTCCGTCAATTTTAACGGAGGACAAAATAGTCCCTAACAACTCTAACATAGGACGAAATAGTCCTTGATCTCCTCTGTTCACTAATAGTCTAACACTGTAACTTCAAGCTACACAATACACACTCTACAACTCCAATGTTCATAAGAAAAAAAATCTTCAACTTGTTCTCAACCAATTCATACTCAGGAAACTAATGACTATGTCTCTCAACTACTTGTCATCTTCGATGGATCCCATGAATCTAGACAGCAAGTTTGATTTGTCAAGATCCGTTGTCGTCATTGCCATCTCCCTCCTCCTCTGCACTATCATCTTCATGACCACATTGTCCACCACTCTGATCGCTTCCTTCGGCTTCTTCTCCGAACCAATGTTCAGTAATTGCTTCAGTTTCCATATGAGCGGCAACGGCGACATTGTTGGTTATACTGATAGCTTGGATGCGAGGTCGAAACTGTCTGTCAACTTGGACTCTGGGAAAGAATGAGTGAAGCACTCAGTATCTATTTCAAATGAGAATTTGCATATGATGTCGAAAGATAATCTTCTTATGATGTCCTAATGTCCAACAATCTATATTTCTTGTCGGAGAGTGGAGAAAGGCGTGTCCTTGGAGTAGTTGTGGAACTTGGTCTTGAGAATGTCGTGGACATTGTCGAGATTGGAAGTGATGTTATCGAGGACGTAGAAGTTGATGTTTCTAGTGGCTGAAGTGCAGGGAGGTGGATGTACCAGTCATAGAGATTTAGAAAGTGTGTGGTCCATGACATGTTGAGGTAGGTGCAACACGTGTGGCAATTACACCAAGGCTTAGTCTTGGAGTTAAAGAGAAGGAAGGAAAAGATGGAAAAGAAGACTGTGAAAGTGAAGAAGGAGAGTATGAATGTTAAGGTTATGCGAGATATGAAAAAAATTAGGAAGAACAGCGTCGTTTTCGAATAAACGGGTAAGAGATCATTTTGTCTCTTGTTAGAGTTGTCAGAGATCATTTTGTCCCATGTTATAGTTGTCAGGGACCATTTTGTCTTCCGTTAAAGTTGACGGAGTCAAGGACCTAAGTAACTGACAGAATTAATTGTTAGGGACCAATCGAGTAATTAATTTTAGTTGAGGACTAAAATGCCTGGTCCAAAATTCTTTAAGAACCAAAATAAATACATACTCAAAATATATAAATAAGTGTATAGAAGTAGATTATATTTTTCTGATGCATTTCTGTTTTAGGATTATATACATGTTACGTTTTACTCAAGCCATGTATATATGCTAGTCGGTGTAAGAAAATGACTCTTCCACCACCACCATACTACATCGGTGGCCCTGCAACAAAGAGCCAGGGACCTTACACGCTCATCACATAATTTCAAAGCGGTTTTGATTTTCTTTTCTCTAAGAATATTATTATCGGATCAGTCAATTTCCACTGGGATTCAAAACAGGTTCCTAGGTTTTTTAGGCTGAAATCATCGGTCATTTTGTAATTTGTTAATAACACCCTTATTTGTTAGGTGATTATTTATAAGAATTGATAATTTAATATATTTAACTTAACATAATAAATATTTATATTTTAATTATTATTTTTTTATAAAAATATTGTAGTATTGTACTATTGT
Organism: Arachis ipaensis; assembly: GCF_059453495.1. Lineage (NCBI taxonomy): Eukaryota > Viridiplantae > Streptophyta > Magnoliopsida > Fabales > Fabaceae > Arachis > Arachis ipaensis. Next base: position 7,403,735 of record NC_142440.1, on the reverse strand, counting down.
TAAAGGTAAACAAAGGTCAAGATTTTCAAGTCATATCTCTAAAGGAATTACTATTTACTAGTATAAGCATAAGCATATCTATTAAAAAATTCGTCACATTTATAATGAGATCACAGTCAAGTTATTTGAGTTCAACTATTTTTATAAACTGTACCAACTCTTTTATTCTTTCTGTTTTTTTTTTTTTCATCAACAACACACAATATACTATTTGTTGGGTTGACTGGTTGTAATTGAAAAGAAAAAAAAAATTCGTATTAGGACATTTTTTCTTGTTGATGCTGAAAGCTGTCAAAGAACCATGGGTTTATCAGACAGGTATTCACTTAGTTTTCTATGTAGTTTTTGCCATACCAAATCAACTTTTTCCTCATAGTCAAATCTAATTTCTTAAGAAATAGCATACCTTCTTTTGCTAGCCTTTTCTTTTCTTCTAGAAAATTTAACGAGAAACATTTGGTATGTAAATTCTAGTGAAATCATATCTTTATATATGTATGTCTCTATTTCTTTCTTCTCTATTATTTTTACATTTTTTTTTGTTATTTTTTTCCTCACTTGTTTTTGTGTGTTGTCTAAGCAAAGTTGTCCAGACTCGCCGAGGTAGTGAGTTAGACTATTATTACTCCAGATTAACACGTTTTATCGTTGTACTGCAACATTTATATTGAATTTGGGATCAATGATGACATGATCAAGTATAAAAACAACAAAATCTATAAGTATCGATGATTATATATATATATATATATTCTATCAACAACTAATATTATAAAATTATTATTGAATATACCATTTGTAAAAGTTTAATTAAAATGCATTGAATATACTACCAACCAATCATATTCATAACTATTTATGTACTAGGTGAAAAGAATTTAGTAGAATTTAATAAATATTCAATTTAGTATGGAAATTTATAAATAAATTTTAATTTAGTTTCTAAAATAGTATTTATTTTTAGAGACTGAGAAATCAGACCCAATATTGTATTTTAATGGCTAGAGACTAAAATTATAATTTTAGTTTCGAAATACAAAATTTTAATCCCTTCAATACGTACTTCTAAAAAATAGAAACGGTTGACACAAAAAACTAAAATTTTTAGAGATAGAGACAAAATTTTAATAACAATTTTTTTTATAACTAAAGATATTTTAATAAATATTCTTATTTCATTTCTATATTTATCTTAAACGAAATAAGATACTAAGACATAACTTAGTTATGTACACTTTATACCAAACATAATATAAAGACTTAATTTAGTCTTTGTCTCTCTGTCTTAATCTCTCTTCTAAACACGGCCTAAAGTTTCAACGAGCTTTATTTAGTTCTCAAACTTTGCGAACGTGACTCATGTTAGTCTCTAAAACAAATTTTGACGTACAGACGTTAATGGAATGTTGATCTGAACAACCGATACTAAACTCTATAAAATAACATTATTTTAGTTTTAACACTCAAATAGCTCCAGAACAACATTATAAATAGTATTTATTAAAATTTTTCCTTCCAAAACAAGTGATACAGTGTCATTTTTATACTATTTGAACGTTAATAGATTTTAGGATGCTATTTTATGTCCATGTCAATACTTTATTATAAAATTTGAAAGTTAAATAAAAACTATTAAAATTTTATAGACTAAATTAAGATTAACGTGCAAATTTAGAAACTAAATTAAATAATAACTTTAAACTTAATACTCCAAAAACACATAGGAGAAAGTAGTGATAAATAACTAAATAAGTTTATATAAAAACTTTACAGGCACAATAAATAAATAAATGAAATTCTTTGGGCTTGGGCTAATAGGCTTAAGCCCGCCCTTTGTTAGAAAATAGAAAGAAAGTAAAACTTTACCAAAAACAAAAAGAAATAAAGTAAAATAATAATAATTTAATAATATATCGCTTGACTGCTTGAGGCATATATCGTCGCCATTCATATTTCCCTGTGGTTCTTTGCTTGGTGCTTCCGCGACTAAGCTCGCTCCCCTTTTGGGAAATAATAATAATAATAATAATAATTAGGGTTTCGTGGTTCTCAGCTCGCGCACCCAGTCATGGGAGGAGGCAATGGGCAAAAGGCAAAGATGGCTCGTGAGAAGAACCTCGAGAAGCAGAAGGCCGCAAAAGGTAAAATTTTCTACCTTCTCTCTCTCTCTCTCTCTCTCTCTCTCTCTATATATATATATATATATATATATCTAACCTGTCGATTTCTGTTCGTGCGTCCTATGTGTAGCTAGAAACAATAATCGCAATTAGATTTAGAAACCACACTTTGGAGGCGGAAAATATTTTAATTCTGATTTGGTTAAAAAGAAATCTGGAAAATTGAGATGTGTTAGATCTGGTGTAGTTGTTGATTCTAATTGTTTTCTTTATACGTGTTAGGAAGCCAGCTGGATTCAAACAAGAAAGCTATGTCGATCCAGGTAATTTGGTGATTATAGTCTCATAGTACTTCAATTTCAGTCGTGTCTGCTTTGTCCTGTTTTCAACGAAAATATTAATGAATGGTTCTCTTGTGGGAAAGGTAACATAATAATAATAAATAAATAAAGAGCTGTAAAGTAATTGATCAATTTTTTTTGTTCAAAGAAGAATATTTCATCTGCATCAAAACCTTGGGAAATTGTTCCTTTTTTTTGTTTTTATTTTTTGTCTTGGTTCTTGACTTCTAGGTTATTGTTCTTGTTCGCTTGGGTGATCTTTACCATATTGCTATACCTCTTAACTGTATGATCTAACAAGTCCGAAGATATGTTCTTAAAAAGACTATCATGTAAAAGTTATGCAATGTGTTTACTAATATATTAAGATTATTGATGGTTTAATATCCAAATTCACTTAGATTTGAATCCAGTATGTGTAAGGAATATATGAATGCACTAGGAGAGATAAAAGAACAAAAGGTGAACCTGACTGTTTATTTCACAAGGTTTATTGAAATAAAGTGATTGAAGCGGAATTGTACTTGACTGATAAAAATAAATAATGTTGTGATTGATGATTGCAGTGCAAGGTATGCATGCAGACATTTATGTGCACCACATCAGAAGTGAAGTGCAGGGAGCACGCCGAAGCCAAACACCCTAAATCCGATGTTTATGTTTGTTTTCCTCACCTTAAAAACTAAAAAGTGAACATATTGGGGAGCACAAGTGGAGAGAACTTAATATCATCATGGCCTCTTTCCATTAATCCATTCACAGAGATCCTCCTCATATTTATGTTGGCTGTGTCTGTGTGTTGTGTGGAGAGACAAGAAGGGGAGGGAGAACATTTAATATGATTTTCCCAAATTTTGGGAAGAAACTTGTGATGCTCTCTCTTTTCTGTCACTGTAATGTTTAACGATAATTATTGTTAATATTAAGTGTCTCTTGCAGAAACATAAATTGCTGTCTTATCATGAAATTATCACAAGTTAGCTTATATGACACTAAAGTCACCAAACCAAAAATGGAACTTTTTTTATTCTCCAATATGCTCGAAATCAATTTTACTTTGGTATATAACTATATATACGTGTTGTCTCTTTGCTGCTGAAGATTGAATTTGGCTATAATGGCTGTTTAGTTTGTACCGGAAAAAATGATTAGTAGTTGTTTGTATCAGACCTTTACGGACATGTTTTAAACCAGCTTTGAATTTAGATTCACGATGATATGTAAGATTTAATATGAAATTTTCATTATGAAAAACTCTCAAATATTTTTTCGTGGCGATTGATGACCATTACTACCTCTTGAAATCGATGCTGGAAACTGTTGAGTGTTGACGTTGATGGCTATGCTGGATGGGGTAAATGTTCAAACGAGCAATAGCAAATGCAGGCCACGATATCCCATCCACCCCCACCCCGAAAACAAAAACCGTGCCAAGGCGAGGAGATGAGTCAATAATTGAGCTTCTATAGTTTATTTACGAATGTTCAAATGTAGATAAACATCTTCAGTTTTTTTTATTTTCTCCACCCCCCACCCCCTCTCTTTCTAATGAATGACGAATTTCAGCGCTTGTTTTTTGAATTCAGCCGTATACAAATTGTATAGTAATTTAATATGTAGCACATAATCTTTGGAAATATTACCGGTCTGGATCAAGGCATCCTAACAATTCTATAGTAGAATAACGTTGCCTAGGCTCTAAGATCTTGTACGTAATCACAACATAACAGACACAACCTCAAGTTTCAAGATATAACATTATTCTTCAACCGAAACATACTAGTTTCACTCCACAAGAAAATTAACTATGATAAACAGAATATAATCAAGGTGCAATTGGGGGTACTTTAAAACAATCCCGAATTATATGGAGTCGGGTTTATGGATACACAAATGATTTACTGTGTCCTCATTCTGCTACTTTCTGCAGCCCTAACTTGAGAGAAATATGGATGTGCCTGAAGGATATACGCAAAGGTGGCATAAAAAAGTTAGTACACAACTGACGTATATGTGCGCGCACGTGCGCTAAACTAAAATATTACAAACTATATATGCAACCTCAGAACCATGTTATGTCAAATTGAAAAAACTATCATTACCATTGCTTCTCTGGCTGTTAGCCTGTCTTGGTGATCATACCGAAGGAGCTTATCAAGAAAATCAATTGCCTGCATGTCAGTCATGTGGAAAGAATGAGATATGTATCTACACATGCAAGAATGATAGACTGCATTGCAGGGTACACTAAATGCAAGGCCAATGCGAAATTGAAAAACTGCTTAAATGACCTCTGGAGACACAAGATGCTGATTATCTGCATTGATAAACTTAGACCATGGTTTGCGACTGTGTCTGCACAAGAGAGAGATAATAAAAGATGTGTTAAAACAGTGATCTTTCTTACATAGCAGGAGGATATTCAGTCAAAATAAGCAGCAAACTTCTGATGAGATTGCTTGGACAAGGATACCTGCCTTGCCCTGGAATGATAAGTTGTAAATGAAATTAACTAAATTAAAACTGATGAAATATGTGGAAAATTAATTAAAGACAATACTTACCTTCCAACAAGAGCATCAAGTTGAGGATCAAGCTCTAGATGATACTTATTCAGATACGCGTTCAGTTCATCAGTCCCAAGCACCTGCATGTCACAAATAATTAATAATAACTCCTTTTTAGAAATAAATATTTCAGTATGTTTGTCAATCAAACATTAGCAATGGTGTAACTCCTTTTTAGAGATGAATATGTTGGTAAATGAAATGATGGTCAGTACAAGGGAAATGACACCATAGGCATAATCTGGAACTAAACATTTAATTTAATTTTCCAACATGATCATGATACTCATTCATTCAAACATTTATACACTATTTCAGAGCAACATGAATCCTACCTTAGCTATTTTGACAAGCTGATCATGGTTGTCATGACCATAGAAGAAAGGTTCCTTGCGAAATATCTATATCAAAACAATGAATGTTAAAAGTACATTCACTTTTATACTATCAGCATAGCTAATATGCCAAGGGTAGGCCATAAATATCCAATAACCTGTAACTATAATTCTCACCATTCCAGCAAACATGCAGCCAAGGCTCCACATATCTAATGAATAGTCATAGTCTTGCAAATCAACTAGAAGTTCAGGCCCCTTGAAGTATCTGAAAATCAAAAGTACAGCACATGACAATATATAAAATTGGAGACTATGAGCTTACAACATGATACTAAAAAGTGTTGATAGGAATCCATGTTATAGGACCTGGGTTTAGGTAACCAGAGAAAAGGGCAGAAATTTGTTCAGCTAAAATAGAAAAGAGGGAGAGCAGCTTGAAGAGTTGAGCCAGACTAAACTCAGATCGAAGAGGAGAATCAAAATTTTCATTTGTAAAAGATGCATTAATTGTTAAAGTTCTCTATAGTCTTTTTGCAGTTCTTAATTGTCACAATGTTCAGCAACAAGAAATGTTGCACTCAATAAACCCAAAAAACTTCCAGACCCACAGTGAGATTAATTAGAAAAATAGTAGTGGTGTTTGGTCTTATAAGAATGATGTACTGTTGCTTCACATAACCACAACTTCAGAATTTCCTTAGGGGGAACAACAAACATGACACACAAAATGCTTAGACATTTTTTGAGTAATCTGTCAAATTTGCTAATTCCAAATTGACACTGCCTTAATGGTTCTATGTCACATCAATAAATTTATTTAGGTTTTCTTTTCAGCTTATCTCTGCTCTTGGGAACAAAGTTGAGACCATGTTCAGCAGGTCAGAAAATGTTACCTTGAAGCCACACGAACATTATATTCCTTTCCAGGATGATAAAATTCAGCAAGACCCCAATCTATTAAGCGAAGTTTTCTTAATTCATGATCAATCATAACATTATGAGGCTTGACATCTCTATGCATTATGCCTTGAGAGTGGCAGTAATCCAATGCCTGCAAATCAAAACTAAAGCAGTTAGTGGCAAGGAAAAAAATTACCAATGTATTTACTGAAAACTAAGTAATAATTTCATGATATATAACTACATGTCTATTGTCTACATAAGCAAACATTATATAAGCCCTATAATTATGAGCCAAACAGAGAATACATGTAAGGATCCTAATCCACATCAAATGCACTCAATTTTTTAATTAACGGTAAAACATCAACTAAGGAAAGGAAAAATACGTATAATGACAGTTACAAAATACTAGAAGAGATTGTAGGATCTTGTTACCTTGAGGAGCTCATATATGTAATAGCGTATGTCATAATCAGTCAAGGTTGGATACAAAACTTTAAAATCTGTACTGTTGACATACTCAAATATCAAGCTAGGAGTTTTCGAATGTTGATCTCTGACAATATCAAGAAGTTTGACAATATTAGGGCCTCCACAGAGGTTCTGAAGTATTTTAATCTCCCTTTTAATCTACAAAATGACGATGAAGATCTCATAAGAAAACTATCGCCAAGAATAACTAAAATGGCATGGTACATAGGCACTCATAACATAATCCATGGGGCAGCATATCTTAGAAGAATTGCTCTGATAAAGCACCTGTAGCTGGCTTAATTCATAGCCTGCAGATTCACAATTAGTGTAGAAAGCAACTCTAATGAAAAGAAGATTACCTTTTTTTTCTTGACAGGCTTGAGAATCTTGATTATACAGCGCTCATTGCTATTAACATTTATGCCTTCAAATACCTCGCTATATTTCCCCCTTCCCACTTTCCGCACAACCTCATAATCATCTTGATCACTGGAAAAAGCATACAGTAGTTAACAAAACAAACAATACTGCTAGAATAAAAACTGTAAAACGAACAGGATTTAGATCCCAAAAGGTCCTAAGGCATGGACACAATCACAGAGATAAATATCAAGATGAAATCGTCAGAAGGTCCCAAACCACATTTCCCTTTCAGCACAAGTAAACCACGAGCTAATTATAGAGTTCACACAAACAACAATCACTTTAGTTAAATAAATAAACAACCAAATAAAATGCGCATAACTTGAAGAAATTGTCAAATAAGATCGTATTACAAGGTGATTTCCTACGACACATAAGCTAAGCAAAAAAGCATGAGATCCAAACCAAACAGGTATAACTTGAAGCTAAAAGGCAGAATTCCCCATCCCTTAGCTAGCTGCTACAAAAAACCGTTAAACCTATTGGAATTCAAAAGTAAAACATTAACACCAGCAGCTAAGAAACTATGCGCGCATACACACGCCTGCTTATATTAATAGCAAGAAATTCCCCTTCACTTTGTGATTTGTTGAATTATACTATTCGGTATTCAGAACGAATAACATAGCAAATAGCAAAAAGAGAGAGATTAGGGTTCGGTGCAACGTTACCCCCATTGAACGTTGAGGGACTCATAATCCCAGTACTCTTTGGGGCGAAGAACATTTATATCAGTGTAGACGCGCGCCTTCGACATAGCGGGGCGCTCCGAATCTGAAAAGAAGAGATCTCGAATTTGTGATGATTGATTTGTGCTCGGAGAGATAGTGATGGTGGTTTTAGTTAGTTACGATGCGCAGGGTAGGGAGGATGCGCAACCGGCGCATGGAAGGGAACAGGGTTGCACAGTAGTAAAAGGCGAAGGAGGGAGAATAGTCGTAGTAATGTGATGTTGACGAGATGATGATTGGTTGGCGCGCATGTTAGCACTCATGTGCACTCCATCACCGTTTCTTCCTATGCCATCCTTCTCTGGCGCTTCGCAACAAAGAGAAAGGAAATTAAAGCTGCGTTTGGCTTTGGTGGGTTAGAGAAAAGAGAAATATCCTAAGCGGGATGGGGGGGTTCTTCTTGTGTGTGATGCTTCATGCTTGGACCAAACCTGTGGGTCCATCTAACGTGAAGAATCTGTTGACGTGTAAATTACTGACTTGCCTTCATAAATATCTAGAGCTGACCCAATTTGAGAGATTCTTACTTTCTGTATTCAGGAAAAAAAAAAAAACTTACCATTTCCAAGAGGGCTGAGGTCGGAGTTACCTGCTGGCTGCTGCTATTGTAAGCCTAATCACATGATTAATAAAGAGTTGAATGATATTTATGATTTTATATCTTTGGGACGATAAAGAGTTGAAATAAATACTTTTATTTAATGAGAAGTACTTGTGAACCAAACTCTGAAATATATGGCAACAAAATAAGTAGCAATCATGCCAAAGGACTATGGGGAATTGCGAATTGGGGATAACCTCATCAAGTTGAACGAATTTTCCCTTTCGGTTTGATTGCGTCTTGTAAGAGTGAGTGATGATGAAAGCCCAATTATTGATACCTTGTACTTCACTATAAAAGTTGGGGCACGCCGACCCAAAAGAACTTTCAACTCAAACACCTTTTAGGGAATAAAAAAAGTTTTAACCCAATACCAAAATAAATAAATAAATGTTTTAACTCAAAATATATCCTTGTAGTGAATGTGACTTGTGAGTATGCGACATTCCACCGGTATAGCAACCAAAATTACGATTTCGTCATCATGGATATGCCTCATTGTCAGAGCCATGGAGTGTTAGTACAATTGGTCAATCTGTATCATCATCTCCATGAACTAATAAAATACAATTATTTACATGAGCATCTTCCAAATAAGAACTTACAAATCAACTACAAGTGAATGGATCGAATTGTGATATGGAAAACCTAAATAAAGAGAAGGAAAAAAATGTAAAAGAAATATACCGAAAGGGAATTGAATGATATCAGAAAAATAGCAGTGCTTATAATTGCAATGCTTATACAGCTATGTCACTCTTGTTTCTCCAATTTAGACTTCTTTAGGCTGAACCTGCTCAAAGTCAAAAACCTCAAACATTAGACGTCTCACATCGCGTTTCCCATAAACAAGATATGAAAGCCCGTGAATCGCTTGTTGAATAGATGCTGTGGCAGGGTTTCTGTTCCTCCGGTTGCGCTCGAAAGAGTCTTGTTTATCGTCAGCATATATAGCAAAACCATGAAGATGTTTCTCCCTCAAATATCTACCACAATACTTGTTCAGAAGAAGGCGTCGGTGCCTCTCTTGAAGCCATAATCCTGGAGCGTCTAAATGCTTCATCAACAATCTTTCAGCCATCACCAAATCCTTAATACAACAATTTTTTCAAAGATCAAAAAATATATATTAATACAAAATTATAAGACCGAGTAGAAATATCTTTAGAATCTGATTAGAAGCTGTGTAGTAAATGCATGATATATTTCTTAACAAAACTAGAGTCATTGGACCTATGCAGTCAAATTATCCCAAAGACAGCGGAAATAATTTACCTGTATCTTTTGGCCGATGTATTCTAATCTCTCAAAGCAAAATCGAGGATGCTCAAATTTGTACTTTGATGGATGCATGAAACAGAGCTGCAATTACATAAAACATTCAACATTAGAACTTATAACAGAAGCAAGAGAACCTTCAAACTTTTAATTTCTAATATTATATCTTCCATCGAAGGGTCTTGAAGAAACTAAAAAGTTGTTCTCATAATAAAATGCAAAGTTTTGTTCAGAGACATATCAAAGGTACACCTAATCTCAACCGAACAATCGAAGACAGATATATGATTTTGATGAAAAGATAAGGAAAAATAAAACAGCAGGCAATAGTAGAGCTACAGTTACCTGCAATCCAAGTCCAAGCTCTATGTTCCTGGCTTCTGTAATCTCTGGAATACTATCAGTCATTTCTAACGGATATCCAAGTGTCTTCATAACCTTGGGTCTGCTATCATAATCCCATAAATTTCCTCTGAATCTATGCATGCCTGGAGGAACACAAGCTCGGAACAGCCTTGGATGTGCAACCAGAGCATCTGCAGGAGGCTGAGTGAAGAACAGTAAACATCATTAATGTGTTTCCATTTAATAATAGGCATGTATTTCTGTTGCAGGGCAACAATTGACGATTGAAATTTGGCAGTACTGAAGAAAAATGTACTCAAAGGCTGCATTTGAGCTGTGGACATAGTAAACAGATCTTTATGAGCTAACTATTTTTTCAAATAATATTTTAGCAGAAGATATGGAGAACTTACCCTATATGAGACAATATCCTGCCAGCTTATCTTGCCTTCAAGTTCATTAGACACATGATCTATGTCTTCAAGTTGTCTGCGCAGTTTGGGTTGGCAATCTTCAGCATCTGGATCCATTCCAAATACTTCAAAAAGAACACGATATACTTCTGGAATACCATGACAAAGATAGATTGCACCAAACAAAGCTCCAAATACTGACCTGCCAAAGAATAACAAGGGTGAAAAAAGGAGTGAAAATCTCATTCAGAAACAGATTACGAGGAGAATCCAAAATTTTCTTTTATTTCCTAGATCTTCTTTAGACAGTGTGCCAGTCTAGCATCTTGATATTTTGAATTCATTAATCATTTGACAATTTTCGACTTGAAAAGGAGACAATACTAAATAGATAGGTTATTGATCTCAACATAAACCTGTACTTCATGTCACAAACCAGTACATCAAATTAAAGATGCTAGTCCACATGCGAAACAAAATCCAGAGACAGAGGTATCTTATGTGCACAAGCATCCACTGCATCCCAATTTCAGTCAGTTATCTTGTTCAAAGGCAAAACAACATCAGCAGAACTTTCATTACGAATTATCTACTCTTCAGCATCTCAAGCACACGAAACACAGTAATTTCAATATCTTTCGAAAGAATATCAACATAGGAATAACAGAAATACGAAACTAAGAAACTTTAAAGTTTAAAGCAGATAGCAATGCATACGCTAACACCAAACCTAACAAATCAATTCAATTTGACAAGTCATAGAAACAAGAGTTCCCTGGCCAATCGGGGCAGAATTGAGAACTTACTTTACAGGTCCCTCCCTATCCTTCCTCAACATCCGATCAATATCATCATAGGGAAAAACCAAATTCTGCAAGCTTGCAGCCTTGATCCACCGAGGCAAGCTCCTCTTCCCAATCAAACCAAACACTCTCTCCCTCATAGGACCCGGCGACTCCATAGGATACCTCTGCAAGCAGAACTCTGCCATGACCAATTCCAGCACGTACTGTCCAATAAAGAACAGCCTAGAATGCCCTGACCTCACGTGGCGCGCCTTGGTCCTCTCGCAGGACGGATGCTGAAATGCCAGATACAACAAATCATCGAACTGTTTGGCAGGGTTGTCGTCCCCCAGAGCCTCGGAGGGCTCAAGAGGGTACCCCAGAGCCTGCTTGGCTTCCAGCAAGTAGTCCTCAATCCATGCCTTGTCGGCACTGTTGAGCCGCGAAGAAGGCAAGCACGAACTCAACAAGGGGAACGATTTTAGGGACATTTGTGGGCTCTTGAGGAACCTATATAGTTAGTTAGTTAGTTACACTGGATAATGTGCCTGGAGGTGAGTGCAGAAATCTGATAACTAACTCGTAACTAACCTGTCAGCGAGTTTGTTGTCGTCTAATGGGGGCTTCAAGAGGAACCTTCTTGTGGGACCTTTCTTCTTAGGAGAAGTTATCTTCTTGCGTTCGGCGAGCTCCTTGAGGAGAGGATGGGGGCTGGTGTTGGGGAGTTCCTGCTGCGGCGGTTCCAAGGCTACGGCGAGAATGCGAAAGCTCCGTGGATTCCGGTTTCTGGAATTGTGGTTTTTTATTGGGAAGGGGGAGAATGAAGAGGAGAAGGAGTAGCTGGAAAGGGCGGGTGAACATGGTTTCGGGGAGAGTAAGGAGGAGGAAGAAGAGAGTTCCATTTGGAGGAAGCTAATTGTGGGGAAATGGGAGAAAGTAGGGTTTGAACATTAGGAGGATTGATCACTGGGTTATGCTAGCTTGTGTGAATGGGTTTGACGCCATAGACGAGGGGTTTAGTTGCAGGGTTTAGGAGTTGGACCTGCGAAGGTAAGATAAGGTGAAGCTGAAGCAGCTCGTCGCTGACGATGAGACGCAGACTGGATAAAAGATATTTGATTTTTTATTTATTAGAATAAATAATAAATAATAATCAAAATAGTAGTTAAATTACGGAAATTATTTTTAATATGAAAATGGAGATTGTATTTTAGTTAAATATTGATATTTGAAGTGTATTATATTATTGTGAAAATTATTTAATACGCCTCTCACGTGTTGGCTAAGATGTTGTTACATGTTCAACACACCCTCCACAATGTTAACTTTCCACCAACAAAATTCACCCACTTGTAATTATATTAAATAATTTCATTTTCAACAAAAACACCAATATTTTTTTGATATAAATGATATGACCAGTAAACATCGGTTACGAGTTATAGCTCGAAAACGTATGGTCTTCAATCATAACCGACCTTTTCTAATAAACAGCATTAGCTCCTAATTGATAACGTCGGATATGCAATCAATCCTCTTCTCAGGCATTACAATTAAGAAAGGGAACGATCAAACCTCGTCCGCATAGGTATAAAAGAGACGAGGAAACAATTGAAGGTAGGATCATCTTTTCATGAAAAATAGCTTTCACATATACATCTTCTTGCTAACTTAAGCATCGGAGTGCCTTTGCAGGTACCCATCCTCCAGTTTCTGGTCAACCGACGTATACCACATTCCGTTGGGAAGGATCACCGACCTCCGTCAATAACCGAGTTATACCTCCACCTACTCAGGCAAGAACATATTGGCGCTAGAAGGAGGGCCTATATTTGGGATATTCTCTTTCGTAGGCCCTTAATTCCCTAACATTTGACGATGGCCGATGCACCTCCCCCCACTCCGTCCGAGCTTCTTCGGATGGTGACTGAGCTCCAGCAAGCAAATCAACGTATGGCTGAAGCAAATCAGCGCATGACGGAAGAGAATCAAAGAATGCAACAACAAATTCAACAATTGGCTAATGCCTGTCTGGAACACAACAATGATCGCCGCGAACGACAGGCGAATGACGAACGTCAGTCCGAATCGACCCATATCTCGGAGACACCTCAGGACGACGATGCAGATCATCAAAATGAGGACACCATACCTAAGGACGAGAATGATGAGCGCGATAATTCAGCAAGACCTTTTACAACCAACATCATGAACTTTCAGCTGCCCAGACAATTCATGTTACCGACGACCCTAACTCCATATGATGGGCTAGGGGATCCTAAGCAGCACATTAAAAAATTCTGATCTATTATGATCGTTAACGGGGCATCCGACCCCATTTATGTCGTTACTTTCCTTCCTTTTTAGATGGACCCGCACTTGACTGGTTTTGCTCTTTACCTGCAGATTCTATCTCACGCTTCCAGGAACTAGCTAAGCAATTTGATGATCACTTTGCAGCGTCAACAATTTACTTACACGATTCCGATTACCTGAATACCATTAAGCAGGGTCCGCAAGAAAGTTTGAAGGACTACATTACCCGTTTCACGAAGATCGCTATGCGAATTCCTTATCTTCACCCTGAAGTCCACTTGCATGCTATTAAGAGCGGCCTTCGCCCTGGCAAATTCCAAGAAGCTATTGCAGTAGCCAAGCCAAAGACTCTGGCCGAGTTTAGGGAGAAGGCTAAAGGGCATATAGATATCGAAGAGCTCCGTCAAGCACGACGAGCAGAAAAGTCGGCGTTCACAAAAGACGATGATAAACCTCGGGAGAGCAAGAAAAGTTTCAAACCCGTGTCCCGTTACGAGTCATACACTCAGTTCAACACGAAGAGGGACGACATTATCAATGAGATATTAAATTCCAAGTTAATTAAACCTCCCCGTAAAGCTGGCAGTTACCCTGAGCCAAAAAATGTTGATAAATCCAAATACTGCACCTTTCACCAAAAACATGGCCACACCACCGACGAATGTGTGATTGCTAAAGATCTCCTGGAGCGCTTAACGCGCCAAAGACATCTTGATAAATTCATTGCAGGACACATGCAGAAATGGCAAAATCCAAACTCCGACCAACCTGCGACAGCTTCGTCGTCAAAAGACAAAGATAAAACCCCAGCTCAGCCTAGAGGGGTGATTAATTGTATTTCAGGTGGTTACGCTGGCGGCGGACAGACAAACTCGGCAAGGAAACGGACATACAGAGCTATGTTGGCAGTCGAGCATACTACCAACAATAATCAACCAACCCTAGACGTACCTGAAATGACTTTCGGCTATGCTGATTTCAAATCCAACCATGTCAACTATGACGATCCCGTGGTGATCTCAATTCAGTTGGGAGACCTTATAGTTCGAAAAGTGTTACTTGACCCAGGAAGCAGTGCCGACGTGCTATTCTTCGCCACATTCCAGAAGATGAAGCTGAGCACCCATATTCTGCAGACATACTCGGGTGATCTGGTCGAATTTCAGGGGAACGAGTTCCTGTGCTAGGCTCGGTGTGGTTACAAACCACACTCGGTGAGCAACCATTATCTAAGACACAAGATATACAATATCTTGTGGTCGATTGTTTTAGTCCTTATAATCTTATATTGGGAAGACCTTTTTTAAATAGATTCGCTGCTATTGTTTTCACTTTTCATCTTTGTATCAAGTTTCCTGTACAGGACAACATAGTTGCAACCGTCCATGGTGATCTACATGAAGCTCGGCAATGCTACAATATCAGTCTAAAGCCAATTAAAAGAAGCAGTCAAGCGCGTGTCAATTCAATACAATTTGGACAGCCAATGCTAACCGAGCTTGACCCAAGGGCCGACTTTGAAGATCGCCCTACACCAAATGAAGATCTGACGAAAGTTATCCTCACCGAGGATCCAACCAAGTTCACCTTTATAGGAACATCCATCAACAATGAGGAAAAACAAAAGCTGATCAGTTGCTTACGCCAGAACGCCGACCTATTTGCTTGGACTTCGGGGGACATGCCAAGCATAGATCCATCTGTGATTACACATAAATTAGCAATCAGTCCAACAGCCCGACCAATCTCCCAGAAGAAAAGGAACCTCGAAACCGAGAAGCAATTAGCCTCCGTGGCAGAGGTTAAAAAGCTCATCGACGCCGAGTTCATCCGAGAAATCTGCTTCACAACATGGTTGGCCAACGTCGTGATGGTAAAAAAGAATAACGGTAAATGGTGCATGTGCGTCGACTTCACTGATTTAAATAAGGCCTGCCCTAAAGATGCTTATCCTTTACCCAACATTGACACCTTAGTTGATAATTCTTGTGGCTATGGCACTTTGAGTTTTATGGATGCATACTCTAGTTACAACCAGATCCTTATGCATCCATCAGACCAAGAAAAAACAGCCTTTATAACTGAATATGGTAATTACTGCTATAATGTTATGCCTTTCGGATTAAAGAATGCAGATGCAACTTACCAACAACTCATGAACAAGATCTTCGAGGAACAAATAGGCCAGAACATCGAAGTATATGTCGACGACATGGTCGTGAAAACAAAGGTCGGCCACCCTCACATACAAGACCTCCATGAGATATTTGCCCAGATAAGGAAGTACAACATGAGGCTGAATCCCGAAAAGTGTGCGTTCGGCGTTCGCGGGGGAAAATTCCTCGGATTCATTTTGACAAGCCGAGGTATTGAAGCAAATCCAGAAAAATGCCAAGCAATACTTGACATGCACAGTCCGACGACTATAAAGGAAGTCCAACGTTTAACAGGCAGATTAGCCGCCCTGTCCAGATTCCTCCCGTGCTTAGCATCTAAGTCACACAACTTTTTCCAATGCCTGAAGAAGGACAAAAATATATTTACTTGGAATGAGGATTGTGAAACAGCGTTCGCCAATTTAAAGCAACTCCTTTCAAAGCCACCTATTTTACAGAAGCCTAAGCTCGGCCAACCATTATATTTGTACTTATCTATCACTGATGTAGCAATTAGCTCTGTTCTCATTGCAGAAGACGACAAGCTTCAACAGTCAGTCTATTTTGTGAGCAAGTCATTACAAAATGCAGAACTTCGCTACCCAAGACTTGAAAAGCTCGCCTTGGCGCTAGTCTTCTCCCTAAGACGGCTCCGACCTTATTTCCAAAGCCACACAATAATCGTCAGAACCGATCATCTACTTCGTCAGATACTCTGTAAACCTGAGTTGGCAGGACGACTAATTAAGTGGTCCGTTGAACTCTCTGAATTTGACATCCTATATCAGCCTTGAGGATCTGTCAAATCACAATGGTTAGCCGATTTTGTAGCTGAATTAACAGGCTCATACTCGGAACAGGAAAGCCAGACATGAACCTTGTTCATGGATGGTGCCTCAAACCCTCAAGGATCTGGAGCAGGCATACTATTGGAAAGCTCGGACGGCATAACTCTAGAACACTCCCTCCGTTTCTCTTTCAAAGTCAGTAATAACCAAGCGGAATACGAAGCCCTCATAGCTGGTCTCAGGTTAGCAGCCGATTTACATATTACCAATTTAAAAGTATATTGTGATTCTTTATTGGTTATTCAGCAAGTAAATCAAAGTTTCCAGACAAAAGATTAGACTCTATTCAAATATTTAGACGTTGTGCAACAATTACTAGCACATTTTCCAAAAATTAAAATTCTCCATATACCTAGGAAACAAAATCATAGAGCAAATGTTTTATCAAAACTGGCAACTACACAGGCACACACTGCCACGCTATTGCAATCAACTCTAGATAAACCGAGCATTGATATGTTGCACATTCTGAACATTTTAAATAAAGACAGTTGGAAACATTCTTATATTCAGTACCTCCGCCATGGTTCTATTCCTGACGAAATTCAAGACAAGAAAAAGTTTAGAAGACAAGCATCTTTCTTTACATTGCTAAATAACGTTTTGTATAGGCGAAGTTATTCTCGACCTCTCTTGAAATGCTTGGACAGGGCTGAAGCCGATCTTGTTTTATCCGAAGCCCATGAAGAAATATGTGGGATACATTCTGGAGCTCAAAGCTTGGCACAAAAGGTCTTACGAGCAGGGTTTTATTGGCCCACATTGTCGGAAGACAGCAGAAAGAAGGTCAAGACCTGTGACAAGTGCCAAAAGCACGCACCGATTATTAACCTACCTGCAGAACACCTTCATCATTCAGTGGTAAGCTGGCCTTTCAATAGGTGGGGCATTGACATCCTCGGCCCCTTCCCCACCGCCTCAAGGCAGGTAAAATATTTGGTAGTAGCAATTGATTACTTCTCTAAGTGGATCGAAGCCCAACCTTTGGCAAAAATAATATCATCACAAATGATAAATTTTGTTTGGAGATATATCATCTGTAGATTTGGCATACCACAACACAATGGTGTATGGCTCCGAGGCGATGATTCCTATGGAGGTGTCACAAAGCTCAATGCAAACGCAAGCTACAGATCATGACCAAGCTCGATCAGCCGAACTTGACCTAGTCGAAGAAATACGAGATATAGCAGCTGTTCGGCACCGAGCCTTACAACAGCAACTTGCCCGACGATATGCAAGAAAAGTAATTCCCAGAGGATTTAACATCGGTGACTTAGTATTAAGGAAAACAGAACAAGCTCGCCGACCTTCCACCCACGGCAAGCTCGCAACAACTTGGGATGGTCCGTACCGAATATGTGAAGTCGTCGGAAGAGGCGCCTACAAGCTAGAGCATTTAGATGGCAACAAAATTTCCAACACATGAAATGTACACTCACTAAAGCAATACTACAGTTAAGAACAACAACATGCTAGTACTCTTTTTCCTATCTTGGAATTTTTCCCAAAAGAGGTTTTGCTCAAGAAGGTTTTAATGAGGCTAGCTTACCGACATAAAAGATGTCAAGGTACTATTTATAAGTAATTTCCAATATCTTTTATGAAATTTTTCACGTACTTCTTTCAAATTAAAAGCTATTACCGAATTATCAGACTACAATATCCTTTTACAAAAGGGTTGCCGATCAAATATCAAAGTCGCATTATTCAAACACGAATGCGCAACACTTAAGCAAAACTAAATGCTTAAAACAGAAAAATACACACACAATATCCTCACAAGGATAACCAGCGCAAAAACCAGACAAGATCATAACAAAAATTTAGCAGTCATCACAAAAACATAACCAAAGTTTCCAATTCGTAAGTTACTGCCAGAAAAGTTTTTGTCCCAAAAGTCAGAGGCAAGGAAAAGTCCTCCAAAAACATAAGTCAAAATAATAAACAGAAAAGCAAAAAGTAAAAAACTAATCAGCTAAGTTGTCATCGCCTTCCTCGGCAGCTTCTTCATCATCAACAAGCTCACCATCACGGATTATTTTACCAGGATCCATAGTAGAAAAATCCCCATCAGGTACAAGAAACTTTGCCTGGTTAACAGCTCGCTCGAACTCCTCTGCAAACGCATCCAGAATGTCACCCTCTTTGGTATTCTCCATTTCTTTTATTTTTCAAGTCAGTTCAATAACTCGGTTACTTAAACCGACAAGTTCATCTTCCTTCTTCGCCAACAATTCAACAGTCTTTGCTCGACCTTCCTTTTCCACCTTCAGTTCACCTTCAACTTCAGCAAATCTCTCTTTCAGGTCAGACAAGGCCTTTTCCTTTAATATAAGCTCCTCCTTTAACGTCATAGTTGCAGACGCATCATGTGAGACCTTTTTATGTTTCTTCTCTTGGCTACGACCAATGTTGGCAAGTCGGAAACCTAGTACCTGTTATTTAAGAGCCAGTACTTAAATCAGTATCAATTCTTGACATAAAACCACATAAATCGGAAAGAACTCACCTGAAGAAATTGGTCGACTCCTATATCCCCGACCTCTTCCACCAGAGATACATCTGTCGATGATTGAACGACCTCATCAGCAACAACATTAAATGGAAACTTCGGACACCAAACAGAGGAACTCTCTCCTTCATTATCAAAAGCATGCAACTTTTCCTGCTTCAAGGTAAAACTCGACAAATCCTCTAACAGCAACATTTCCTCCTTACTTCGTTCACCATCCAACCCAATCAAATCTGATTTTCTCTTTTTAAACACAATTCCTTTTTTTCTTGGAGGTTGGTTAACCTCGGCCCCACCATCCACCTTTTAAGGGTTAGAAGAAGAACCTTCAAAGTTCTTCGCCTTGAACCGAGATCTTAAGCTCGAAGCTGATACTCCAGGATACTTCCCAGCTGAAAAAAAATATAAATACATACATATATATATATATATATATATATATATATATAAATGATTATCAAACATGCCTAGCATCCCAGAAAATACCTACATTTCACAAATTTCCTCACCTAGATAGTCCAACACAGTCGATCTATTATCTTCCCAAGGGAGTAAGTCAAACACAGACACTAAACAACCCTTATCCACTATTTCAATAAAAAAAGGATATTATGCATTCATTCTGGCCGGTGATAAGTTCAGGGCCTAGTATATGCTGTGGTTGACAACACCAGTACATGGGAAATTTCTCCCCTAAGTTTTCATCAAGATAAAATGGGAACTCCTCATCTACCGACTTTACTTTTAAAAACATTTCTTTAAAATCTTTGAAGGACGACTTATAGAGTTTAAAAATAGAAAAACCTGGAGTGCTATTCAAATTTATCCACAGCCCTTTCCACACCCCCTTGGCCTAAAATAGTGAAAAGAACAATTCCAGGTCTGCTTCCACTTCGAGGAATTCCATCAGAATTTGAAAACATTTAATAAATGCCCAGCCATTAGGGTGAATCTGAGAGGAGGCACAGTTCATCTGTGTCATTACATCACACTCAAAACTCGAAATCTTTCCTTCTATAGAAAACTCGATCGGACCAGTTGCATGGCAACAACTCCAGACGAAGCCCTGGTTTCACTATCCTGGATAAACTGACTCTACTCACACTATCTCTATCTGAGAATAGCGAAGCCCGTATCTGAACGTCACTATCCATCCAGTCATAAAACTCATTGTCCTCCACCTTAGGTAACGCTTTCTTCTTTTTCTCACTCATTTTTGCAAACAAAAGAAAGAAAGCTACTTCTGATAGTAAGAAAAGAGGGGAGTTTCACTAACCTCTAGTACTCATTCTCCTTAAGAGCTTCTGTTGATATCTCCCAGTCCAATGAAATAAAATTGCAAAGATTACTTGCCATCCATTTAATCTAACTTTTCAGTTCCGTGAACCAATCTCCACCATTAACAATACACCACTTTCAACGGTTGGTGAAGTACATTGGAAATAGCGCACTGCTATTAAAATAATAAAATAAACCGTGCCATGAAAAAATAGAAGCATTAATTCCTACTAACCTTCCATCTTCTATGCCTTTTCATATATTACAGATAGACTTAAATGAGCCACGTTAATCTGGGGGCTCCATATGCTAAACTATAACTCGTTAATGACCATTTAAAAGCTTAAATTGTCTCTTTTAAGTCAGGCCAAGCTTGGGGCTGTGATATGACCAGTTAACATCGGTTATGAGTTATAGCTCGGAAACGTATGGTCCTCAATCATAACCGACCTTTTCTAATAAACAGCATTAGCTCCTAATTGATAACGTCGGATATGCAATCAATCCTCTTCTCAGGCGTTACAATTAAGAAAGGGAACGATCAAACCTCGTCCGCACAGGTATAAAAGAGACGAGAAAACAATTGAAGGTAGGATCATCTTTTCATGAAAAATAGCTTTCACATATACATCCTCTTGCTAACTTAAGCATCGGAGTGCCTTTGCAGGTACCCACTCTCTAGTTTCTGGTCAACCGACGTATACCACATTCCGTAGGGAAGGATCACCGACCTCCGTCAAGAACCGAGTTATACCTCCACCTACTCAGGCAAGAACAATAAAAAAATTAGCCGTTAAGTTATTCTCTCAAATTTTTTAACATTAATTAAATTTGTCTCTATTCAACTTTTTGCTCAAACTCGGTTGTTTTCACTTAGATTTTATATGAATTTACGAGAAGGTTTAAACTTTTTTTTTTCCTAAAGTTAGGAGTGAGTTCAAACTCGAAATTTCTAGGCAAAGATAAAAAATTATGCCATTTGAACTATAGCTTAAACTATGTGTATATGTAAAATAAATTACTAATAGTATTAGATCTCACAATTTATGTGAAGAATGAATGAAAGCATAAACTGCTATAATTCAACATATAGATACACTAAGTTATTTATATAAATATCTTCGACATAAAAAACACTGAATCATTTTTGGATGTCAACGAAAAAGAAAATGTAATGAAGCTATATGGTCTTAGTGTGAATAATTGCCAGAAATTTGCGACTGTAGTAACTAAAGCAGCTGAGCCAGGTTTGTCATATTTCTATTGGCCATTCGACACGTGCATCTATACAACTATCTCAGAGCAATTCAACCTCATCTATACTTCTCAATTCATCTAACTTTGCCACAAACGATAACTACTGAAGGTGAATTCAATTTTCATTCTTGTCACTGAATAGCTGAGTGGAGAACAACATCATAATATAGGCCCAAGCATATATACGCATTGTCTCCTTACTCGCATCGGTTGAGAGCACCTTAAACTGGTCATGAAACCACATGAAGTAGACTGTCATTTGCTATACATTTTATGGCAGCAGAAGCTCACCCAATAGCTTCTCAAATCATTTTCACGCTGGCTTCTCGTCAGGAATAAACTGTGAGAAATCAGTGAGACACCCGCTAACCACCTCACCATCAATAGAGAACACCAATTGGTACACAACGTCTTGTAGTGTGATCTGCATTTTTCAAATGACATACGAAAGGTGTGCGTTTCAAGATGCCACCGCTCGATGAATGCACTGATCAAAGGTTCATTCAACCTCGCTAGGTGGTATAACCTGACGGTTTTCAAGTATGAGATGACCAAAGTTTGAAGAGGCATATTTTGTTGCCTCATAATACTTTATATACACCAAGTTAACTGCATCACAAAATTAAAAACTGACCTTAGTCATACTTTAATGAAAATTCTAAGGAAAAGTATATGGAACCAAGAGGTTACCAGTCAAAAACTAAACAAAACCACATTAATTTGTATTATTAATTAATTAATTTTAAAGTTTTTAAATTCAAAATTTAAAAAAATTAAAATTGATTTGGTAAACCTAACTAAAATCTATAAAAACCTTCCTCTTCTCTCTCACATTAACCTACCCACCTCCAACAATCACACACACACAGACCCCTCTCTCTCACCGTCAGGCCCTCTCTGCCTCCCACCGCGACCCACTCCTCTTCTATCACCGACATCTGGCTCGTTGGATTTGCCACCGTCGACAAGAACCGCTTCCCTTTCGTGAACCAGATGTGTTACCGGAACCGCCGTTGCAGTTGGAGTTGAACTTGAGCTCGATCCCTAAGACGGCGGCAATTTCGAGGGCGGGGGGACAGCCTGAGAAGCCATGGAGGTGGTGGCGGGCGTGGAGGAAGGAGGCGACGGAGGAACTGTTGTGTGCATATGATCCCTTTTGGCCATCATAATTTATACTCGTATACTTAACTGCATCTCATGGTAGGTGAGGATATTGTGTGTGTGTGTGTGTGTAATTGTACATAAGTTCAGGGGAGTTTTCATTCATCTATCTGCATGCATATGATCCTATTCCTTTCTCACCTCAGATGGGTGGGGTTCCCTTTGATGATATTTGTTATTAGGTGTCCTGATTGATTTTTAAATATTCACATTGATGACCAGTTATCAGCTGTCAGATTTTTCCCCTAGAATGTTGCTTATTTCATTTTTCTGTGATTTCTGATACTTGGCTTTTCCCCTCTCCCAATTCAGATGTATAAAGGGCGAACCAACCATTGAAGAATACTATGATTTATATACAGAAGCTGAGACATACAGCAACCAGATATCAGAGGCAATAATACAATTCCCTAATACACAAAAATATATAAAAAAATATTCATTTAATATGAAAAAAAATCCTAATACTTAACAAAAGAAATATCCAGTTATATTTTAGCAAAAATAATTGAATATCAATAGAAACATTCACATTTGTAATACAAAAAAATTTGAAAAATATATAAAAGAACATCCATTTAGTATGAAAAAGAAACATTCTGATACTTAGTAGAAGAAACATCCATATATATTAACTCGTAGAGATTTTGGATTCACCCAAACGTATTTGGCTGGTTTTTGGCTAATACCCTTTTGATTCCCTAACAATACTCAAATTCTAATAACAATAATATAATCAACTAATAAATACATCAATAACATCACTATTCTGCTTTAAATTATATGAATCAAACCAATAGACAATAAAAGTAGCATGTTTAACAAACAATAACACACTACTATGAGTTGTATGAATCAAATCTATTTCTAATCAATAATAACACTATTTCTCTTTAAATCTAACAATGAACAAATTTTTGTACTAATCTCTTCATTCATACTTTTTGCAACGTACGCAACACCATCTAGTCAGTAGACACGATATTCTTCTTTTATGATCACACTCGTGCGTGATTCGTGAAAAACTCTTCAAATCAAAATTGAAAATGCCCTAAATGAATAATCTGTGGCCAGTTATCGCAATTTTTATAGCACCTCCCAGATAAATCGCTTTTTTTTTTTTTTTTGCGATTTCTACATATTCTCATTCTTTCCTAAACCGCGATAGATACTAGTAGATTTTGTTTATGATTTTTTTATAATTTTTAATGTAAGACTCCGGATTTTTAAAATAATTTTAATATAAATTAAGCAATTTTTATTTATAATTTAAAACTTTAGTAATTGAATAATAATAAGAAATTTATATGCCTTAAGTTGAATAATTAGATTTTTAATTTTATTTTATGATTATAAAGAAAATTAATTTTTATTATCTTTAATTATGGAATTATAATATTTATTTGAAAATAAATTTTAGGTTAATAATTAAATAGTATTTTTATAGATATTATTATTGGATTAAATTTAATTTTTAATTAATACTCTACATAAACCCTAATTTCCAAATCAATACTCTAAATCCCTAAAACACACGCACAAAACCTTAATCTTTACCGCCACTCACCCACCGCCATCTCCTTTTCCTATATACACATTAGCACAGCAACAGCAGCAGAAAAACAAAAGGAAAGAAAAGGAAAGAGAGTAATGGAGTGATCATGGAATTAATGTATCACTACAAAAATTCTTTCGGCAAGTATATCGAATTGTCGTCAAGTAATAATTTACAAGAGTGAGGTCGAATTCTACAGAGATTAACGGATTAAGCAAGCCATAGTTGATTAATTAGCCTAGTTAGATAAACATTAAGGAGAGATAATCAACAAAAAAATGTAAATGACATGAAAGTATGCAAATAAAAATTTTCAAGAACAAAATTGAAATAAATTAAAATAAAATTTATAAATATTTTTAAAATTTTTGACAAATTTTAAAGATAAAAAATATACTTAAATAAATACGTGTCTTTTGTAAAAAAAATATTAATCATAACTTTAATACGTGTCTTTATTAGAGCGCAAGTACATGTTAAATAAATTCTAATTTTAATAAGTTGATTGGTATTTCACTTACTTAAAATTCTGTTTATAAAAATATTATATGCACAAAAAAAATTTAGTCTTTAAATTAATTACTATGTATTCAATAAATACATATGCTATTAAAATTATTTTTAATATATATTTTATATTTTAATTTATATATTTTATATAAATAATAACTAAATTTTTTTTGTACATGTAATATGCTAGATAAGTAGATATGTTTATTAAATTAAAAGTTTACTAATACTCAGATGGGTGGAATCAGGAATGAGTTTCTTTGTGGTATAAAAGAAAGAAGAAATTCGTGTAGATCAATTAAACTATGAGGAGAGCTACACATACAAGTTATTTGATTTACAAGTCATACAAGTTGGGAGAAACTTAACAAAAAGTACACTGACCCATATACGATTTTTATGGCGTGCTTCGCGTTCCTCCTTCTCCTCCTCTTCTTCCTTCTTCTTCTTCTTCTCCTTCTTCTTCCTCCATGAAAACGAGTTTCTTGCCAAATTTGATCTCCTTCGTGCGTTCTCTTTTTGCCTTTTCATTCGTTGTTTTATCTGCGTTTATCATTGGTATTCTTGTTTCGTTTTTTTTCGATTTTCATTGTTTGTGAAATCAAGCTTTGAAATCGTTTTGAAGATAATGGAACTTCAGAAATACACTCAAACGATTACAGAAATACACCCAACCGATTACAGAAATACACCCAAACGGTTACAGGAATTCACCCAAACGATTATAAAAATACACCCAAAGGATTACAGAAATACACCCAAATGATTTTAAAAATACACCCAAAATTCGTTGAAGTACACCTTATGCATAATTCAGAACTCTTCCTCTTTCTCCTCCTCATCTTCTGCTGCTTTTTCTTCTTCATTTTCTTATTTCATATTCTCATCATTCTTTTTTGGAGGAAAAAATCAAACAAAGAAAAAAAATACATAATGTTGCAAAATCAAAAGAAGAAAGAGAAGAAACACGAGGAAGAAGATGAAACACTTCAAAAATAAAGAAGAAGAAAAAGAAGAAGAGGCACGAAAAAAGAAAAAGAAGGAAAAGAAAAAGAGGAAGCATGAAGAAAGGAAAAAAAAGAAATAAATAATTTGTATGACTTGTATGAGAAAATGCTTGTACGCGGAGAATTTCTCTTAAGCTATTTAGAGTAATTAAAAAAACACGATGTGATCGTCTAAGTCAGGACGAGGAGAGTGCCAAACACAAGACACCAATCTAGAAGAGGCTCCAGCGTAATCTAATCTCCTTCACGAATCACACGTTTTGGCCAGCAAAGCCAAACCCGATCCTTATCATTTTTACATGAGATCTTTGTCGTCGATGCGTATCATGTTCGCCCATGCATGCATGGCATCCATAATACACATAACTAATAATGCTAGCCTTGATGGTTGATGATGGTCATGCCAAAGGGCAATGCTAATGCATGGATCTCTGCCTCTCAACTCTCAAGCTAGCTTGGCGCTTGCATGGTGACCTATAGCCCCTCTTTAACAACTACTATAACTCTTAACTAACCTTCACTCTAAAAATAAACTATTTTGAACTGTAATCCAAAGCTAAATTGCACTATTTACTTACAGAAAAAATCGTAGTAGTGCTCTAAAAATTAATATAAAAAAATATATATTCATGATCTAAAAAATTTAACTCAAAACAAAAATGATTCTATTTGATCTTATAAAAATGAGACTCCCCTCTGTTTATAAAATGTAACACTCCATTTTAAATATTATTTAGACATCTTATAGAGAAGAGTACTATCATTTTCTCTTATTCTTATATTACATAAAAGTGGTTACACCAATTGCACGACGTCGTTTCTTTCATATTTATAATAAATTCACCATATACATGAAGAACTTGTATAGGCTAATGGAAATTCCTAATTTTCATTTTGGGGTGAAATGTCCTCCCTTGTTTTTATGCAGGCACTTCATTGGGCTTGGTCTAAGGAATGTATGATCTTCAACAAAGAAAATCAAATAAACCTAATAATTGAATGATATAACATATGTCATTTCAAGAATACAATTTCTCTTCTGTGATCTGCTGTATTCTGATTTAGTGGTACAAGTTAAACAATTTGCTCAACAGTCAACATATACCACGTGCCTAGAGCTATTTCATCTTGTCATGGCCCCGTGAACATTTTCTTACATTCCTTGGGGAGAGATTTTCAAGCAATTTGCCCTGAAAACAGTGATTAAGAACTAACAAATTAAAGGCAAATTGGAGGAGACAGGCTACATCATTGTCCCATTGACCTTTTTTTTTTCTTTTGTCTTGTAATATCCCTAGCTTCACACTCGGACAGATTAAAGAGCGTTATTGAAGGAAGTGATCTATCTAATCTCAGCTAGCTAGCTAGGGTAAGCATGCATCCCAACTTCAAGCATTGCACGCATATAATTCCACAAGACTATTCCTGCTCACGGGTCCTTATCTATGAAAGTTCTCTCCCTTATTATATGCAGAATTATTCATATCACCAAAGGTATACATGTTAAGTTTCGAGTAAAAATAAATAAAGTAAAAGTTTTTACCGATGAATCAATGTATACATTTTTTTAATATTCTAAATAGTAAGGTTAAATGATATGGACCACTTTAATAAAGACATTAAAATGTCCTTTTTTAAAGACATTCACACATGTTATGTTATTATTGGATATCTTTATTAAACTGGTTAATAATTTATTTTTTAATAAATCAGAACAAAATCGGTTTATTAATAAATCAGAACAAAATCGATTTATTATAACAATAATAATAAACCCAATTGTTTGCATTATAATTATTAGACCCGATTTGATCCGATCGAATTATACCATCTAAACTAAATATCTTTAAATTTTTTGATAAAAAGACAATTATATCCCTGACTTTTTATTTTTCGGATATTTAAATCCCTAAAAATTTAAAAATACAATTAAATTCCTAAAAAAATTTGGGTTTATTGTTATAAAAAATCAATTTTATTCTAATTTGTTAAGAAATTAAAAAATAATCAGTTCATTAATACGTCCAATAATAATGCGACACATAAATGTCTTTACAAAAAGACGTTTTACGCATTTTTATGAGAGCATTTCCCAAACGATATTTACATGTAAACAATGCTACATGACCAATAAAATTGATCATTTTTTGACAATACTTGACTAATATTCTACACTCTCCAATTTAAAATCTTCAACACTAATCCTAACTCCTAATAATAATATAAAAGTAAGATGTTGGCTAAAAATTTTAGCTAATATTGATAAAAAAAAATTTATCCCTAATATTTCTCTTTACATATTATCGCTACAGTTTCTTAGGCAATGACTGATCGGCAACAAAACCATAATTTTATAATTTGGATATGTGTGTGTGAGAAGTGAGTTTGAATCTATTCATAACATGTAAGCAATTCAACATATATACATGATCACCTTTAGGCCGTGCATTTTGATCATAAATGCTTTGGTTCTGATTATGTTGGGGAAATAGTTGATTGAAAATGAAAACTACATACTAGAGCAGCCTCAAATATTGATGAATGGCCAAGTGGCCATGACCCATATAAGACTAATGTATGTGCTCTGCATTATTTGGGGTCTAAATCCAATAATCCAGAGTAACATATCTCAGTTGGAGAAACCAACAATCTAATGCAAATTGATTTGAATCATTATTTTGATGATGATTAGTCGATATGCATTATATGAAGGGGACCCTTTATAGGGTGGCATGATGTGAAAACACCAAACTAAAAACTGTATCTGATTTGTACGGGTGCTAATCTATCATTAATACACTGCTGGGTGCACAAATTATTGCATAGACTATCTGCTGCTGTACTACATACATACCACGGTGATGAGTTCATCAATTAAAGAAGCTGTCCTGCTTCTATCATGCAGAGTAGTGATTATGGGGGATTGAATAGTAATCTTCCATTGCTGATTGCTATGCCGTTATGACCTATGTGACAATTCATTTAATATTATTCCAGATAATTTCTTACAATCTATGATCCATGGATAACTTGAACGTACGAATTTTAAATTTTTATAAGACATCGAAACAGAGTATATATATAAATATATATAAAATATAAAGTATTTTTTAGATAAATTGTGATATTTTGATATTCTATTAATATTAAAGTATAAATTAATTTTTAATTGTATTTAATATTTTTTTAAGAGTTTAAGAATTTGTTTAGATGACAATTCACGCAATCAATGTAAAAAGTATTTATTTTTACTGATGTAATGTTACGTAATTGGATACACGTGTAAAATAACATCAAAATTAAATTCTTTTTTAATTACATAAAATATTTAAAATAAATTTTTATTTTAATAAATAATAATATATATTATTTTTTAATTTATTTAAGAAATACATATTAAAAATAAAGTTAGACATGTTAGCAAATAATAATATTTAAGTGTGTTTAAATATATTCAACAAAAAATTTATTTTTTATTAAGATATTATTGAATACAAAAAATATATATTTTAATAAAGATAGATAAATGTCATGGCCAAAATATATCACGCATAGACACAATAATTCAGCAAATATCTGTGTTTCATAGCTTAAAATAAAATTAAGTTGCTTACTACTATGCTCCCCATGAAAAAAATAGTAAAAACAGCAAACGTATCCCATGATTTTGATTAAAACCACTTGTATGAATCTATTTTTGGTTGCCATGATTACATATTAATAGCGAATTGTTTAAATCGAGCTAAGTCAGGGATAATTTTTTTCTTATTCTGAAATAAAATTCCAACTTGAAATTTTGCTTAAAGAATATAAACAACGATATACTTAAATCAATCACGAATGCTGTAGTATCGTCTACCTTTGTCCAATAACAAATGTTATAGATAGCTAGTAGTATCCAATTAAGATATTTTGAGCTTCTAGTCTTTGCTAAGTAATGTAATATCCATAGTGACTACTTACATGAAATTATTATGTAAAAATAATAATTTTTATTTATCGTCTTCGAATAAAAATTACCTGAGTGGTCATCAAATACATTCATTATTGCCCCCTATATATGAATTTTCCTGTGGTCCTATTCACATGTTAGTCTGGTAGATCAATAATGCATAATTTTTAACCAACCTGAACCCAGTGGCAACTTTTCAGTTTTCAATGGTTTAACTTAACGTTATTAATTTCTCATTTCCAAAATATGAATTTAATTGTCACTAAGTTAAACCCGGGGAAAAAAAGTTAAAATAAATTAAAATAAAAATTCAAATTATTATTCAATGTATGTATGGTGCGGAACAAATTACCAAAAATGGGCCAGGAACACTCTCTTCTATAGTTGTGGATGGGAACATGAGAAAAGAATTTCAAACTTCTCACGTTGATACAAACGCCAGAGACGCCAATCAACATGCAACCATCTCATCCTTTCCACACACCACACACCATTTCTGCTTCCATTTTGCCCCTCCTCACATCTTAAAATTTCGATAATGCCACTCATATATTCCTTCTTATACCCTCTAATTCAGGCACTCAGCTGTGTTTCTTCTTGACATTAAAACCTTTGTTTTGGTAAATTCACATGGCAGATGATTTGTTTGATTACCGTTGCTCGGAAACTCATTTGAGGTTCAGGTTCCAACTCTATCCTCGTTGGTCTTTATTTTCCCGCATGTTGGTTCATTTCAGCTTCAACTTCTTATTTCAAAAGCAAGAAGAAAAAAGAAAATTGGTATATATAAAAAAAGAGTTTCAAATTCCAATTTTGAAGGGATAAAAAGTACTTCTATTCCCCTTGCCATGAAGAAAATGTAGAGGGAATCTATAAATATAAAAGATGAGCTTTGAGCCTATAATACCACCACTGACTCAATCCTTTTCTTTTCTTCTTAAGATTGATGAAACTATTGTGAGCTAGGAATCTGTAACTGCCATGGTGGATCGTGGTCAAGAGAATAATATAGCTTCTGTTGCTGCTGCTACTACTCCTGACTTGTCCCTGAAGAAGAAGGAGCTTCTTTCCAGTGCCATGAAGAGAACGAGTGAATGGTATTCTTTCATATCGATATGCTTACGTTTTCTTTCTTTGATACAAGAACCAAAAACCAATGAGATTAATTACTTAGTACTTAAATTACAGGATTTTTTCTCAGGAGATTCCAAGTGATGTTATTGTTCAAGTTGGAGAAGCTTCATTTTCCTTACATAAGGTAGTGAACCGATTCAAACATAATAGAATAATAACAATTTCATATTCAACTTTTGTGCTTCATGTCTAATAATAGAATTATAGAACTTAAATTAGGAAGCAATACTATGCATAGAATTGTTATTTTGATCATCAATTAAGGTTGAATCATTCTTTAACATATATTACATACTGTAATTGCAGTTTCCATTAGTCTCCAAGTGTGGATATATTAGGAAACTGGTCTCAGAATCCAACGATGCTGATGTGTCCTTGATTGAACTCTCTGATGTTCCTGGAGGAGCAGAAGGATTCGAACTGGCAGCCAAATTCTGTTACGGTATAAACTTCGAGATAACTGTGGAAAACATCGCCATGCTTCGCTGCATGGCGGAGTATCTCGAGATGACAGAGGATTATGCAGTTGGAAACTTAGTTGGAAGAACTGATGCTTACTTGAACGAAGTGGCACTCAAGACAATACCAGGGGCTGTGTCTATATTGCACATGTCAGAGAAGCTTCTTCCAATGGCAGAGAAAGCGAAACTGGTGAGTAAATGCATCGATGCCATTGCATACATAGCCTGCAAGGAAAGCCAGTTTTGCACTTCTTCTGCAAGAAGTGACAGTGGCTCTGATGGAGTTGTGTCTCATCATCAGAGGCCAGTGGTTGATTGGTGGTCTGAAGACTTAACGGTTCTCCGAATCGACATCTTCCAGAGAGTTCTAACTGCAATGATGGCTAGAGGGTTTAAACAATATGCTATTGGTCCCATTCTAATGCTCTATGCACAGAAATCTCTACGAGGTTTGGTGAGACCCCAGGCTAAAATGATTGAAACTGTTCAAAGTGGATACGCTTTTTAGATTGCATTTAAAGGTGTAGTTGAGAATCGTTAGATAATCTAATATGTTTAACTAAATTACTATCTAACAATTCTCAGTTTATCAACTTTACACAACTGCAAGTGAGTTGGCACCTCAAATGAATTTCTGTAGCTCTTTTTCAGAAAAGTGTATCCAAATGCAGTCTTATAGATTCAGTCAGTCTTAACATCTTTTTTTTTTTCCTCCTTCTTGTTTAGGATATATTTGCAAAGGGAAGGAAGAAGATTGAGCCGCGACAAGAGCACGAAAAGAGGGTTGTTTTGGAGACAATAGTGAGCCTGTTGCCAAGGGAGAAGAATGCAATGTCTGTAAGCTTTCTGTCTATGCTGCTTCGCTCGGCGATATATCTGGAGACGACGGTTGCTTGCAGGCTTGATTTGGAGAAGAGGATGGCCATGCAGTTAGGACACGCTGTCCTAGATGATCTTCTTATTCCTTCTTATTTATTTACTGGGGACACATTGTTTGATGTGGATACGGTGCAGAGGATCATGACCAATTACCTTGAATCTCATCTTGGGAACCATTTAGTCTATAATCAAGATGTTGAATACTTTTCGCCTCCACAAACTGATATCGAACGGGTTGGAAAGCTGATGGAAAACTACCTATCTGAAATAGCAACGGATCGAAATTTAACGATCGCAAAGTTCACCAGTCTGGCTGAATTGATTCCTGAACAATCAAAGCCAACAGAAGATGGCATGTATAGAGCCATTGACATCTATCTCAAGGTGCATTCCTTTCTCTAAAACATTATAACACCTTAAAAATAATTTATAAGTTTAATTATGTATTTTATATTTATCCTTGTGCATAAACTCGTAGGCTCATCCTAATCTGAGTGACATGGAGAGAAAGAAAGTATGTGGCGTGATGGATTGCCAGAAGCTATCGCGAGAGGCGTGCGCGCATGCGGCTCAAAACGACCGTCTTCCGGTCCAAACCGTGGTTCAAGTTCTCTACTACGAACAGCAAAGACTACGTGACGCCATGAATAATGGAAGCAGCGCGAGTGGAGAATCTCCTTCTTCAGGTCAATCCAAGACCAGTGTATTTCACCATCCGGTTTCAAATGAACTCTCCACATTACGCAGAGAAAATCAAGACCTGAAATTAGAGCTTGTGAAACTGAAAATGAAGCTAAAAGAGATCGAGAATTCCACACTGATCAAATCAGGAATTAGCAGCCCTATGGTAAGTGCCTCGCCTTCTTCTGCCGCTGATAAGCCTCCTCTGCCTCGAAAATCGTTCATAAGTTCTGTGTCCAAGAAACTTGGAAAACTCTCTCCTTTTCTACGTGCTGATGGCATCGCACCTTTCTCCAAAGGTCGCACAAAACCAAATAAGAATCGCCGCCACTCCATATCATGAAGCTTGAAAATACAGGACTACTCTTCTTTCCTAGTTTTTCTTTTCTTTTCTTTTTTGTTTACTACTACATTGTGTGATGCCGTTGTAGATTATATGTTTTGATCATGATCAAGTGAGAAATATATTGTAAAGGGTGTTGAAAATTAAATATATAATTCCTTGGTTGAATTGCTGTCTAGCTAGCTGGTGACTGGCAACAATGCAAACTGAATTCAACATTGGTATTCATTGGAAGAAATGAAGAATCATTCTTCCAATCGGTTTAAGCCAGTTAATTAATAATGCAATTATGCAAAATTCTAGATAACCAACATCTTCTTTAATCTTTAGACAATATTTTAATAAATTAGTCAATTTCATAATAAAATATAAAAATATATTTAAAATTATTAAAAAAATATCTAAATCTTAATTAAAAAATATTTAAAATATAGAAAAAGAACATCAAAACCTAATAAAAAGAAACATTTAAAATTGTTAAAATAGAATGTCTAAAACTTAATAAAATAAAACATCCAAACTCATAGAAAAAGAACATCCAAAAATTTTTAAAATTTAAACACCCGAAATCTAGAGGTATTATTTGTTTTTATTTATTTTTTAAAATTTATTTTCAGAAAAATATCTAAAAGCTCTAAAATTTAAAATCTAAAACTTAGGTATAAGAATTAGTCAAAATAATGTCTCCATTTTATTGGTTTGCTTTTATTTACTTTTAATTGTATATTTTTAGAAAAACATTTGAAACCTCTAAAATTTAAATATTTGAATTTCAAAAATATATAAGAAACATTCGAAACGATGGTTTTTTTTAATAGTTTACTTTTATTTAATTTTTATTGTACATTCCCAGAAAAAAAAAATGAAATTTTTAAAATTTAAACATTCAAAATTCAAATATAAAAAACATTCGAAAATGATGCGTTATTTTTTTATTATAATTAAAAGAATTTTTATTTTGTTTAAATTTGGATTTTTTTCTTAGGTTTTGAATTTTTTTTATAATAATTTTAGATATTTTTTTTGTTACGTTTCAAATTTTTTTTGGTAAATTTTGGATATTATTTTTACAATAATTTTAGATTTTTTTATTTTATTTTAAATATTTTTTTTATTAAATTTTGGTGGTTTCTTTTTATTTGATTTTTTTTTTTTTAGATTTTAGAATTTTTTATTAGGTTTTAGATTTTTTTTTTTAGACTTGTTTGTAACCCAACTAATAATTAGTTGTTATTGACAAGTACCCTAATTAATTATCTAGCATGATTGATTAATAATCTAGGATACCAGCATCATTTCTAGCAACAAATGAAGCCATAGATTGGACATAAGGACATGGATGGGGTGCCATGGGTCATTACATCTTGCTGAAAGGTGCTCTTTTATTTATCTTTTTTAGGTAGTTTTTTATTTTAAAGAAAAAAAAAAGAAATATTTGGATAGATATTCTCAGTATTTTTAATAAATATAGAAAAAGTATAGGTACCAATAGATTATCTACCAACTTATTGTCAATAATAATTAATTATTATATTTTAAACACATGTATAAAGAGACACATCTAAAAAATACATCTATAAAAATACTTCTATTAGATACAGTCATAAAAATAACATTTTTATTAGACACATCTACAAAGACACTTCTATTAAACACAGTTATAAACAAGAGTTGGCAGAAGTTGGTAGTTTTTTTTTCTTTTTCTTCCAAAAACTAATAAAAACAAAATCTTAACCACTAATAATTATAGTAATAACAGCAATATAAAATTCGTTTACTGTGATAAGTAGAAATATAAAAATTATTAAAATTGAGTTTGGTCTAAGTTTACTTAAAAAATTAGTTCAAGTAATATCTCACATTTATCAATTATTTAGAAATTATATAGAACTTATAATATATCCTTTTCTTAGAATCAAGAATAATTGTTTGCAGTGTATTTGTAATGTGATATGTATAGATGAGTATCCTAATAATATTAAATAAAAAATATTCGAATATGATATTAGAATCAAACAAGTGTAATTTAACTCTAAAATCTAACTCAAAAACAAAAAAATCTCTTATAACCTATCTAAAAAGTCATGTTATTGAGAACAAAAGTAATATGCATTTTGAAATTTGAACGATCTTAAAATGGATCGTGATCATTAACCAAACAAAAAAAAGAAAAAGTCATGAATCAAGGTATAGAAAGGACAGAGCATTTAGCCATTTACATACGGCGATTGTAAAAATGAGGTGAATCAAGCTACTTCTGACTTCTCAGTTTTCACAGTGACATTTTGTCTTCTCAAAAATAACTGGACCAAAAGATCACCGCACCCTAGAATATAAAATCTGAGAAGAGAGATTGGTGGGGTCTTATTTGCAAAATAATTAGTCCTTTGCGATAGAAAAAGGCTTTTGAGAAAGGGTAATAATACTAGAAGTGACAGCCTTGCAGTGTCGGTGTTGATGGTCTAAAACCCAATCATCAAATAAAAGTAAGAGACTATGATTTGGTTTCTCAATTGTATGAATATTCCAAAGGCATTAAATGTAGTAAGTTACAAATGTTTTTTAGTGTACACGCAAGAGAATCCTCTGTCCATGTGATGCTAGACAACAACTAGATTGCCAAATTCTTGTTGATTTGTAAGTTCATGAATTATTGATTGAAACTAAATTCTTGTTTTAAATTTTTTATTTTATAACAAATATATTCAAACTTAAATTTTATATGTTTTCTATAAAAAAAGTAATTAATAATCTTAAAAGGTGATCTTAGAACATTCTAACTATACTTGTTATTTTTGAGAGCAATAAATAAAATCATGCATCCTCTCCCATTTTTCAGTGACACCACTAATAACACTAACACTAAATTGACAGAAGCAGCACTCATCATTAGATATTTGTCTCCTAATTAACATGATTTGAGATTATTACAATATTTAACTTAATCAACCAATTAGCTGGCTGGGTTGATTGCTTTGGAGAAACGTCTCAATGTTTGCTATGGCTGGGTGATAGGACAAAAGATATATATGAATTTTGTCATATTCAAAAGATGCTTTCTTTGAAGGATTGAATTTCTTGTTCTATTTTCAGGCCTCCACAAAGCCTAAAATAGACATGGTTGGTTGGCATGAAAGGAACGTTTTCATGATAAACGTTGATGACAGAAAAAGAATATGGTGTAACTTTTAGTCACAAAATCAAAGAAATATTAGACACCATAACCGGTTAAACCATAAAACTTAGTACTTTATACACAAGACATCATAAAACTGCACTTGATAATAGTCAAAACAGTAGTAAATTAAGCAGATATATATATATGTATCACATTGACCATAGAAATTCTCATGTAATGCTAAGGCTCAATACTTGAAGAAGTGAAGGTGGCTGTTTTGATCTCTCTAGTCTTGATTGTTCTTCAATAATATGGTAGCCGTTTCTAACACCACTACTTGAATGTGGCACTTGGACAAGGCCTATAATGCCTCCACCTAATTCTTCTCTATGGCTGCTATGATATTGATGGGTCTTGAAACTTGTGTTGTTGTGTATGAAACAGGATCCAGAACCAGAACCAGAAGAAGAAGAAAAGCTTTGACCTGAATCTGAAGTTAGAGGTGATGCCTCAACAACTTTCTTACGGTTGTAGTGACTTGAAGGCCCTAGAGTCAACTCAATCTCTGACTCTTCAATTTCACTGATTCTGCTGCTGATGCCTTCCATGTTTTTCATCAGTTCCTGCTGAATCCTATACAAACGGTGAAGTTCATACACCTGTTGAAATTCAACATTCCAATCTAGTTATTATTAAGACAAATTATTATTTGTATATAAACTGAAAGGGAAGAAGAAGAAGAAGTACCTGTTGTTTGAAAGTTTGTTCATGTTTTAGCATGGCCATCCTCATGTATTCTCTGTCACATGGCCTAATGAGCTTCTTCTCCATTATTGGATATCTAACTGCTAATTAAGCTTCTGCAGTATTAACTAATAACTATACTTTGGTGGAAACTTGTGTTCAGATGTTCATGTATGTTTATCATTCAACCTTCATATATCAGTTATCAATTTGATGTTACCTGAAATGATCAATGGAAACATCATATTGTTTATGCTGAAAATAGCTATGTTGGTGTGGGGGAATGTGTGTATATATGTACTGCTAAACTATAATAATGGCATTGAGCCCTAATACTACAAAATGATGACATCAACTTCCCTTTATGCATAAGTTGTCTGTTTCTTAGTCCCATGCTTCCCTCATTCCAAAAATTTGGACCACAAACTTGAATAACAAAAAAATATCTTCCATTCCCTAAGTTATTTGCTGAAATTTTCTCACCATAAATAATTTCTTTTACCACAGATATATAAACGTACAGATAGAGAGAGAATAATACATAACCAACCAAGTATGTACTTTCTCTTCTTTTCATATACTATCTCTCTTAGATATTTAAACCAAAAAGAATATATATATTCTTGGTATAATGTCATTAATATTAGGGCCATACAGAGAACCATTAATAGTGCTTATTAGTGCACCACTTTGCAAGTAATGATTTCTAAACATAGATATATGATGATAGATCATTTTCAATGCTTTATATGGAACCTATGCTATATAGCAAAATTCTAAAATCAAAATAAAACCTGATGGGAAGGTGAAAAAGTGGCCCAAAACCAAACTATATAATAAAATTCTAAAACGTTGTTATGAAACAGTGGATTAAGTTCATGATAAGCTTCTCAGAACAAAGCAAAGCTATTAACAGAAACCAATTACCTGAATTCCAAGCTCAAAAGGTTGTGAATAATCAAATAAAAAGTGCAGGTTCTGACCTGTGAGATTTCATTGAAGAAGATAATCCAAGAAAAGCAACGTAACTCTCTCAAGGAAAGAAAACAAGCTCCTTCAACTATATATATATATGGCCACATAAAGTTCAGCAACAACCTTGTTTTATTTGAGAAAATTAAACACACTACTTGCTAGTAGACTGCTAGATCCTCAGTATATAGATAGAATGAAACTATTATTTGAAGAGTTTTGAGATTATTCTCTCATCTCACACGGGAACCAAGAGTGCTATTGCATGAGGTTTTAGGCATGCCAAACAAATCTGAAATCCCAGTGCTTTGACCAATGTGATTCAAGTTTTGTGGAGGAGATGCCTCATGAGACAGCATTGTTTCACCAGCAATGCACATATATTAAATTCACACTGATAATAAAGAAAGAAATAAATAATTCATTACACTATAGTTAATATATTATATAGTTGTTGAGGATCACAATGCAAAGCATTGGTCTGCTCAAGACAAATCATCAACAGAACAACACAGCATAGCATGCTTTTATTTAATTAGCTAGCTAGCTAGGTGAATTGAATCACATGCACCAAAGTTTCTGTGTTGTGTATATGTATCAGCTCTGTAATATAATAAATAGTTGTAAGTTGTAACTGAAGCTAAGCTAGCATGGTTTAATTATACGAAGAAGCTTGATGAAGTGGCATCTTTGCCTCCAAGAAGTAGATCCTGACCGTACGATAAGTTGGTACCCATAGCATAACTGTCCAAACTAGGAACTGGCGCATGATCTTAAATATATACATTTTTGAAGGGACAGAAAGTCATAGGTTATCGCATCATTAATCCATTCTTTTCTCTGTTCTACCAACATCACATTCATGGCAAAATACAGAATCATCAATGATATCGATGCTTTTGTACTTGCTTTTTACAAGTTGATACTTATAAAAAAAAAAAAAGTATTAATAACCTCTAAATAAAATTTAACATGTCAATTTTTTTTCGATAGTATTCCTTAATTTGGTAGGATAAGAATTAATTAATCGTGGATCTAAGTTTTATTTAAGAGTATTTTATTGACCAATAGATTGCTAGATATACAAGACGAATTCAAAAGTCCAATACTTATTTAAGCAGACGAATGAGCTCATTATTTAACGAGTAAATTGATTATATGTCAAATTAAAAAAATAGTAGAGGGTCATTAGAATTTATTATTTTTAACCATAATTTTCAGTTATCAACTTAATTCTTTTAGTATAATAATTTCATAACATATTTTAACTCACATTATTAAATATTAATAACTAATTATTAATTAAAAATAATAAATTCTAATAGTCTTCTAACATTTCTTATCAAATTATTTAAACCAACAAAATCATAACATGATTTCTTGTATATTATCAAATGCGGAAATGTTATTATTCCTATCAAATGAGATTGGCTAAATGTTATTTATTCCTATTTATACAATAATTGTTGTACTACAATCTTAGAATCTTTTCCAATAAAAATTTTATTACATTTAAATTAATAATTACCCCTAACAAAACCCCATTCAAATTATTATGTCTAAAGAGACTTGCGCAATGATTGTCGACATTAATTGGCCATGTGTGTGATTAAGTTAACGTGAATGCGCTGATCAATACACTACTGAATGTCCATTATATAAAAAGGACTTTCATATTCTTACCATATACTATACGATACGAGAACATGTAGTGAAGGTTAGATACATTTGAGATCTACACAAAGAGAAGAAATAGAGATTAGATAATAGAAATTAAAGTGAGAGGAAAAGAAAAGAGAGAGAGACAGAGAAGGACATGGAATGGAAGCACGCGTTGCCGGGGCTAGAAGGTGCATTCTTATGGGACCGGTGGCTGTGGGTCCATACTCCATAGCCTTTGCTGAACAAACAACTAGTGATCCAAAAGGCTGAACTTATGCTATTTTATTGGTCCCACTCTAATTACATATATATTATATTCCATGACATTGAGGAACCTATAGAAAATTATTACTATATCCAGACGGGGAACATAGCTCTAGCTACTTCCTAATAACTCATAACATCAACATGCTATGCATCGCACCACTCTTCTCACATTTTTCATATAATATATGCTTAGACTGTTGCAAAACAGTAGTCAGGAGTAAAGACATAAGTTACTGTAAATGAGGGTCCATATATATACAGGAAAAATTTTAAATGTACCGGAAATACTGATATTTCAGTTGTTTTAACAGTTGATTTTAATTAATATATATTATATATAATTTTTATAATTCAGATCAACGGTTAAAATAATTGGAACATCGATGTTTTCGATACACTTAAAACTCTTTCAATATTATAAGCATAGATATGGCTAGCAGAATATGCAGTTTTTTTTTTATTATATATTTTAAATCCTAAATTAGAAACTCTTGGATTTAAGGTATAATGCACGTCTTTAATCATCTGAAAATGTCAACGTTTTGCTATGGAATATTAAGATAATTCAAATTTTATCCCAAAATGATAAATACATATATAGTTGTCAATAATTATTTGTTAAGATTATTAATTGAAAAAACAATTATAAAAAATGTATAAAGTTTAAATTTTAATATATTTAGTATACATTTATTTAAAAATTAAAAAACATTCACTAACAATAATATTAATATGTGTTTTCAGTTAAACCTAAATAAATTAAGTTGGAAATTTTTTGTGTTTGTCTCATTCAAATAGGGCTCTCCAACAATGATGTTTGACTATCTTTGACCGAGCACAATGTATCACATGCACCTGTGCTATGCTAATCAACTAGATCTAAATAAGCACCATTTATAATTACTTGGCACTTGGCAGCTGGCAGCATGGTATAAGTATTTCTATCGAGTCTCGCTAGAGAGACAATGAAATACGTATACAATGGCTATAATTGGCTGTTTATTGGATCCAATATCAATAAAAAATGAAAACTAACTCATCTTTCACTCTAATTTTAAAAGTCTTATTTAGTTTTATTTTAATTATAACCATTTAATCCCTAATTCAATTTTTTTCCAATCTCTTTCTTTTTTAGCACCGACGACAACCCTCTTACCCAACCCTTGAGACCTCTCTTAACCATCCCATAGCAGTGGTGCCGAGTGACCCCCCACCTCCATCAGCGCCGACCAGACCCCTGCTGCTCACCCTCCAACGCGCGCCTCCTACGTCGCCGGTTACAGCCAGTTCGCTCGTCCCCCGCTTTCCTTCGCAGGTCTCGTGTGTGCTTCACCGGAGAGACTCATCGCTGCCGTAGTTGAACGTCGCAGAGCATGGGTCGCGGCTTGCCTCAGCGCAAATACCGAGACCATTGTGGGCACCTCTTGCTTCCTACATCGTTCGTCTTGTGTCATCCCCTTGAAGCCGTGAAAATCGAACGGGTAGAACTCGTTGCTGTTACGGCGGCCAAACCCATTCCGTGGTCGATGAGTTATTGGAGGTTAGTGGGTTGATTTGTTGCTGTGATGATATCTGTTTCTCTTGCTACTAGCTGTACATGCACTGAATCTAGCTGAGGTGTTTGATTGTTCATAGTGAAGAACTCTGCAATGTCATTGTGTTGGAACTTGTAGAATAGATTGTTATTATAGATGGTTGCAATGAATTTAGCATGTTCCTGGATGTTTGGTTTCTATTGAAATTATTCAGTTGTTTTTGCTTTAGATATGAGTATCATAACTGCATACCCATATTATAATTCTATGTTTTCAATAATGTTAGGCACTGAACTTGAACCCCAACAACAATTTGACACATCCAACAAGTTAATTAAATCCTTAAAACAACATAATTTCACTCCTGATTTGGTGAATGGCGGAAAAGCTTTACCTGATGAAGAGACTCTACTTTTGGCTTCATGTAACTATTAAACTAACACTAAATGGGGTCAAGAGGTAATAAAGATTAAGAATATCTATGTTTTTTTCCATTAACACAGTGCCTTTCAGTGTGCTTATTCTTTATTGCAGATTGGATTCTTGTATGGTACTGTATGTGAAGATGTTCACACTGGATTCATGCTGAATTGTAATGGTTGAAATTCAGTTTTTTGTGATCCAGCTAAGCCACAGTTCCTTCGAAACAGTACAACTAACCTAAATGAATTGCTAATTCAAGGAACAAGATGGGGTTCTGGTCTGCTTGACATTGGTTAAAGCAGGTTCTGGCCTCTTATATATGGATTTTAATCAAGAATGTAATAATTGAATAAAAGTTCTTAATTTATTATATGTTTATTATCAACTAACGTGGATGTTCATTTTACTATGTATGTAGATGGTTTGTTTATTCGAAAAGTCGATGTTTATTTTATTTATAATAATGATCTTTTGCCTGATTTGTTGAATTCTGCATGTACATGTTCCACTAGTTTCTTTTGTTAAGTGGTTTCAGAGTAATGGAGAAAAATTGGATTAGACTTAGTTTATGTTTTCTTAAATTGAAGTTGGGTTTGAGTTAGGCTATTTAAACATGGTGCACGGATGAAAGTTTGGTTAATTTGTTAGATGTTTATTATCAACTAAAGTGGATGTTCATTTTACTATGTATGCATATGTTCATTTATTTTATGTTGAAATTGAATTTCACTCTGTTTTGTTGGTTGTAGTAAAAGTAATTATTTAGTTAATCACTTAGTTATGCTTTTTCTAAGTTAAGATTTTTTTCATAGATTGTTGATTATTTTCTAAAACTTAGTGTTAATGAATTCTTGTTACACACTAGTAATTGATATGCCTAAAAATTGAGCTGTGTTCCTATTTTTCAGTGCACATCGACTATTGCACGGGTTATAAAATTGAAGAGCAAGGAAGAATAAGAAGGATCACAGGTACAATCTCTAGCATCCAAAAAGGTTGGAGAAAGATTACAAGTAGAGAGCTTTTGACAAGCTTCCTTAAGTTAGCTTTGAAGAGCTTAATACTGTCATCATGATGCAGCATTTCTTGAAGATTCTTCTTATGTTAACAAACTTTTAAATATTGATGACTAACTGTTGAGTTTCTAGTATTTCTCTAAACTATAAATTATATATCTCGTGTAAATGTTATATAATAAAAAAATCTTTTAATTTCAAATTAAGACTTTATTTGTTTTATATTTAATATCAATGTTTACAAGAATTGTATTTTAATCTATAATTCTCAAACCATAAAACAGAAGAAACACGA
The DNA here is from genome assembly GCF_059453495.1 of Arachis ipaensis. Lineage (NCBI taxonomy): Eukaryota > Viridiplantae > Streptophyta > Magnoliopsida > Fabales > Fabaceae > Arachis > Arachis ipaensis. The sequence continues at coordinate 7,360,331 of NC_142440.1, read as the reverse complement.
GGAGAATTCGGATGCAAAAACCAGAAAATTAAGTAAAGGACAAATGGTATACTCAAAATAAACATCCACTCTAAATTGAAAGAAACAATTCACATACACAGTAAAATGAGCATCCGCATTAATTGATAAGAAACAACAAAGCAATTGACCAAAAATACCACTCGTGCATAATGTTTAAGTGGCATAACTAAAACCCAGCTTGAATTCAATCAAATTAAACTATATCTAATTCAACCCATATAATAAAAGAACTTGCATGGCATGTGCAAACAAAATGCAGAAAATCAAGTAAAGGACAAATAATATACCGAAAATAACCATCTACTTTAGAATGGAAAGAACCATATGCAATTATAGTAAAATAAACATCCGACTTTGTTTAAATGGCTAAAGAAAAATACAATCTAGTATTTGTTTTACAAATCTAAATGTCACATAACCCTGTTATAACTTAATCACTTATATCTAACTGCAACAACTCCAAGCATACTTGAACTCAGTGAATGGTACACTAAATCCAATTCTACAATATGACTAAGTTCTGTCTTATCAGTTTCTAGCTCAGTCACGTCCGTCACGTCCGTCACGTCCATGACATGCAATCGAACACAAACAAAAAACCAACCAAAGGAATTAAGTGACGTATGGTACTACGACATAAATATCAACAATATAAACCACAAAAAAATGACTAACTTAAACAGGATTAAGCGTGTTAGTAAAATTTTACTTTATAATAGACACCATGTTCCCAATATTTTTTTAACAAATTCTTCTAATCAGGCAAAATTATATTAAAATTCAATCCAAATCAAATAAACATCCAAATTAGAATGAAAATAACTATCGACCTACCTAGTAAAATGAACATCCGACCTATATTAAAACTACTTCACTGAGAGTGCATCAAAATTAAATTCTAGAACATATATCTATGCTTTCCTTAATGAAAAAGAACCATTGGAGCTCCAAGCCATAGAAACAAAAACAGAAAATGGATATATATAAAACACTATTCTCTCTAGAATATACATTCTTTGTGGCCTGTAACTTACATTTTCTGCATTTTATTTACGTCAATTTAGTAAGAATATAGTATAAGATCTTATCTATGAGTTAAGACTTATCTAGAGACTATAACTCAAACAAACTATCATAAAATAGAATTCTAAATAGAGAAAACTAGAAAAGAAGTATTTGTACTACCTTTCCAAGAGTGAAAGCAAGGGAGTTAAAAAATCTCTTGAATAACTTTGAACTATGAACCGTTATTCTATTCTACAATATAATAAAAAGATATAAATCTAACATGATAGAATTCATACCTTAGGATTGCAAAGGGAACGCCTTAAGTTAGAAAAACAACCATCACAAACTACGGTGAGAGGAGCCTTTGCTATAAGCTCTTCTTCACTCTTAGTTTTGAAGTGAACTCTTTTGATAATTCCATTTTTTTCTAATAGAGATGTGACAGTTACTTGTTCTAACTTTACACTGCATAAAATACTCGTACAAAAGTAAGATCATATGAACTTCATGTCTTCATGTATAGCTATTTATTCAAGAATCAAATTGTGAACTTGGTGAGAAAATTGTACTTTGGAAGAGAAGAAACCTTCGCTAACATTCTTTGGATGAAAAGGCCATTGTGAAAGCTTTTACCGGAAATATTAGAACTAAACTTTTCCAAGGGATAATAAGAGAGCTTGGTATTTTTTCCATCTTTGTAAAGGGCATATCCAAAGACCTGTTGTGCATCAATTTCATCCACACAATCTGCAACAACTCATAACATTCATTCTATTAAGAGCCTTAAATTTGATGAGCAGAGTTAGAGGAATGTGTTCATACCTAAGATTGAAATTCTTCAATAATTTCTCACAAAAAAACCCTTGTCATCCATCGAGAACTTAACATTGAATAGATTGTATCTACTTAAAATTCAATCCAATTAACTAAACATCTACCTAAAAATGAAAATAAGCATCCGTATACCTAGTAAAATGAACATCCAACAATAATGAATCGTTCTCATTCTATTGTAGCTAATTTTCAACCATTGAATTTGGTTAATTTGATATATTCCATAGTTGCTATTGGCTAGTGTAGTTTAGCTCAATGAAAGAATATGGTAGTCAAAAATATTTTTCTGATGATAGCACTGGTTTAGAACAGAAGGCAAGAACTTTATCATTAGGTGATATAACTATACAAGAATTGCGATAAAAATCTCAACCGACCATATTTTTATGTAAAACATCAATTCCTGTCCAGTTTGTAATAATTATTTTAATGATTAGTTAATCACTTCATTAATGAATATTCATCCACAAAATAAGCAAACAATCATGATTCGATACATGTTGAAAACCAAGAGGACCCAAAGACCTTGGCTCTTCTTCAATATCATCTCAAAAGCTTTGGTCTTCTGAAAGTTATAAAATAATAATTTCTATAAATTTCATCCATGAAAAAAATTTTCAATGAGTAAATTAAACATCCAATCTCATGAGAAAGAAACTCTAAAACATAGAAAAAATAAAATATTTTAGACTAAAACAATAAAGAAAGACGTTTATTATTCCACAAAATTCTCATGATTTTTTGCGATTTTCCAGAAAAGAAAGAGATAAAGGAAGAAGAAAGAAAGAGACTTCAACATTATTGTGTTTGGGATAAAACAAAAAATGAGCAACAGGACAACAAGCCACAATAAAATTGAGGAAAAAAATATGGCGAATAAAAGATTTATTTTAACGGTTTAAATAGTAATAATTTTGTTCTCTATTCATGGTCAAATTCATATTCATGTTTAGGCAGAAACAAGAACTTATTTGTTGCAAATACAATAATGATAAAAAATTAAAAATAATATACAAAAAGATAGATAGATATAGAAACTTATAGAGCCATTAGTAAGAGAATTGTGATCAGTTGGTCCTTGAGTTTCCATGACTAATCAGAATAATGATAAAAAAAAACCCACAAAATATTCATCAAACTTTTATTCAAATTTGGAAAATTAATGACACTAGAAACATACAAATTGAAACAGCACTGCAGAGAAGTAATTATCGTATTGGTGGGAATCAGTCGCGGAGAGCAGAATCGCAACAAGCCCGGTGGTGAGCAGGGGGGAGGCTGTCAGGCAGCAAACGGTGGCGAGCTTCAACGGCCACGCTAACGATGGTTGGGGTCGCTGTATCATGGTGGAGGGAGACATGAGGGAGGACGCGTCCGCTGGGGCGCGATTGGGGAGGGCGACGCGAGGGAAGCTTGGTGCGGTGGATGATAGCAGCATGAGGGAGGAAGAGGGGACACCGGTGCTGAAAGGAAAGAAGAAGAAGAACGATGCTGAGAGAAAATTAGAATTAGGGCTACCGTTTGTGTTGAGGTCATTGAGGAGAATCCTAATTTTATTCAAATTTTAAATACGAAACAATTAATTAATTACCTATAATTTAATTATAATTTCAATTAAATCCCCATTGTATACATTGTACAATAAAGATATTGGCTTCTCATACTTTTTCATTTCTATTTCACTTAAGTGTTGTGTGGGGAATTGACAATTGGATGAGCTCACTTATTACTAGCCATGCATCCTATCCAATAATTAATAATTTAATAAATGAGATATGAGTTAATGTAATATTCTTATCCTTGTGAATACACACATTTTTAAAATTTATTTTTTGCATTTAAGTTTTTAATATATTTATTATATATTTATTAAAATAAATTATTTTTAAAAAAATTAACTACTAATAATAATTTTAATATATATTGATACCCCACATCTTAGTTAAATATTTACCTCTTTTAAACTTAAACCGTTATTTCTCAATTATCTCTCTTACGGGATCAAGACATTCATCAGCATTCTTAGGCCACATATTCTAAATCCAAGAATAACTATTTTTCATAATTCATATATAATTTAAAATATATGAACTATAGATATATATTTAATTTACGACACTAAAAATAAATTGCACATGTATTTATATTTGTATATATAACAATCTCTCAGAGTTTAACTTAATTAAGGTCAATATTACAATGTTAAAGACTTTTTTTTCGTATATGATAAAGGAGTTAAATATCAAAGTAGTCCCTGAGATTCACAAAATGCACTAATTTGATCCCTGACTTTTCAATTGCACTATTTACGTCCTCGACTTTGAAAAAAATGCACCTAGTTAGTCCCTTCCCCTTTTTCCGTCGAAACTTCTTCCCGGCGGCAGTGATGTGGCAATTTTTTGCCATACTGGAGTGTCCAATGGTTACATGACGTGGCCATGGAAAGTTTGAAACCCAATGTGGTCCCTGAGTCCCTTTTTAAACCTAACTGCTGATGGAGTAGCATTCCCTGTTTGTTTTATTCGTCGTTGCTGTGCTGGGTAAAAGGATGGTTGGACGTGCAAATGAGGGAGACAGGAGTTCTATTCGATCGACGACAAGGACGCCTAGTCGCAGCAGAGCCTCACGAGTGCCAGAGCGCTGTGGGTGTGGGAAACGCCCTGTGCTCCGATGGTCTGGAACGGATACCCACCCAGACAAGCTGTTCTTCGGATGTCCGAATTACGTGAGTTTGTCTGTAAGAGATGTTGTTTCTGTTTTTTAATGTCAACTCCTAAATTCCTAAATATACTGCTCACAGTGTAATGAAAAACGGTGATGTGGATTTTTTCGATGGCAGACGTTGTAGAAGATGATAATGGCAATTTTGAAGAAGCTGCACCATATAACAATGAAGAAATGAGCGTGAATCTTGCATTGAGGATTGGCAATTTGGAGGCTGAATTAAGGAGCCAGAAATATGTAACACAAATATTAGGATTGTTGGTTTTTTTCTTGTTAGTTGTTGTACTAGTTGTGATTGTAAAAATGTAACAACTGTGTATTGTTTATGAATGAATGGGCACTTTTTGGATTATTTGTGTGGTCTGTGTATATAGTTTACAAAGATAATAACGAAATTGAATAAATAGAACAGAACAAGTAAGTTGATAAAACCATATTTTGATTATAATTAACATATTGTCAAACACTGTCAATGGAGTAGCTCCTGATAAACACCATAATACAACACCAAAAAGGAATACAATAAGAGCTCCAAGTTTAAAGGTTTATAACTACCAAAAGTAAAAGTTAACCATACAGCCTGGTTATGTGCTACTGCTGAATGAAAATAACAAAAATAAAGAAACAACTAGTGCCCAAATTCCATATGTAATCAATCAGACTTCAGCAGCCAGAACATCCAACTACTTAGTGTTTTTCTTTCTTGGTGGTTTGAACCCTGGAGTTGGAACAAACTTCAAAAAGTTTGCTAACCTAAAAGATGTTGCTGCACTTGCTCCTTGCATGGGATCAACAGAAGCAGTTACTGGTGGTGGTGAGTTCCTCCTTTTGGTTTGTAATTTATCTGGCCTTTTTGTTGGTGGTGGTGGTGCTGGGGCCTGAGGAAAGTTAGGAAACTTGTGTGAAAAAAGAGCAGTTAAAAAAATGTCAAAAAACATTATATACCAAATATTTACCTCATCTTGTGTTCCACCATAATTTGGTTGGGATAAGTCAATCTCAGTAGCAGGTGCTGGTGGTGGAAAGTTGTCTATAACCTCCACTTGAGCATGATTCTGGACAGCTACACCAGGAGGAGCATCAACTACTTGTGGTGCTATATTGGTGGTGTTGCTTGCTTCAGCTACAGGTGTACTCCCAGTTTGAGTAGATTTGGACTTGGCTGCCGCAATAGCAGCTGCTGCAGCTGCAAGCGCAGCAGCAAGCTCATCAACTCTTTTTTTTTACATCCCCTCTTAGTGTGGCCCTTTACTCTACAATATGTGCATGTGAACGGCTTCAGCTGTCTCTTTAGAGTAACGATTTGCTTAGGTTTCTTGTTTCCACTAGTACCCTCATCAGCATCCTTTCGTCTTTTGGTTGTCAGTTTTCCAGGTTTACGTTTAATGTTAGGAGCTTGGGGCTGATTGTAGACTGATTTTTTCTATAGGGATTGGCCTGAGAGAGGATTGATGTGATATTCATATGTCTTCTTGTATGAGTCCATGGTGACCAAGGGATGACAGAAATCTTCGGGTCTCTTGTTCACCCGTGCAAGAGCAGCACAAGCATGAACACAAGGAATGCCTATAGTAAATAAACCAAGAAATGATCAACTCCACACCAGCCAATATAATTAATGAAGTAATGCCATTTATAATGAAGAAGATAATAAATTTGGTGTAAAGGCTAATAATATCACCTGTCAACATCCAGAACTGGCAGGTGCAAAGTCTCTTGCCTAAATCAACAATCATGTTAGTTGGGTGTCCATGGACCTCAAATTTTTCATATTCTTCATCTCAAGTCCATATAGGAACCTAATTCTTTGATTCTTTACGAACCTTTTCCAATCGGCTCTGAATAATAGGAGGTAGTTTCCCCACATGGTTGTTCAACTTTACTTTATTCTTTGCAATCGATCGCATAGCAAACATCCTTACCTCTTCAAGCAATGTGATGATTGGCTTGCTCCTAGCCACTTTGATGCGTGCATTGAAGACCTCACATGCATTGTTGCAAATATTATCCAGCTTTGGCCGATGGCTAAATTGAGACTTTGTCCATAAATGCCTTGACCACTTGTTCAGGTATGTCCATACCTCCTCACTGACCCTCTTTATTTTGTCCATGTTATCAATAAAGTCTTAAAATGTGGTTGACCTAGCAGCATCCCAGAGGAGTCTCCTCAACTCAAGATCTTTTCACTGTTTGTTGAAATTTTGCCATAGGTGCCATACACAGAAATGATGATGGACCTGTGGCATGACCTCTTCTACAGCAGAAATCAATCCCTACTTATGAGAAACACATGTAGCAGAAACCAAACTACTTAAGTAGGACAACCACTTCCACATATTTATGCAAATTTCAAGCAATATATGTTAAATAGAGAATCATATAGTTTATAAAGTTCAAGTAGGATCAACTAGTATGAAATATTCACACAATCACACGTTATCCAAAAATCAACCAACTACTTATAATAGGTTGAACCAAGCTCATACAATATCATATAATCCAGAAAATGAAGACTTTAACGAATGTGTAACTACTTGAATAACACAACAAGTTATAGGTAGGAGTTGGTTACCTTCTGCATGTCAGAAATGAAACATCATCCGTTAGTCTTATAGTCTCCTAAATCATCATGGAGTAGCTCAAGAAACCACTTCCAGTTCTCCTTGTTTTCAACATTGACTATAGCCCAAGCAATCACATATATGTGATGATTTGCATCTTGGGCTACAGCTGATAATATCTGGCCTCTAATCTGTGTCTTCAGAAATGCACCATCGAGTCCAATTAATGGCCGGCACCCTGATCTGAACCCGTTCTTGCAACCACTCAAGCAAACGTACATTTTCTCAAACATGACTTGTCCATCAGGCAATGGAATCACCCCAATCTTCATAGTAGATCCGGGATTGGTTTTCAGAAGCGTTTTAGCATAATCCCTTAACAAGGCATACTGTGCCTTCTCATCGCCATAAACAACATTCCTTGCATCAGCCAAGGCTCTAGCTATTGAATTTCTATGCAGAATCAGATCACATTTTGACCTAAAATACACTGCAGCCTCACATTGCTTGAAATTAGGATACTTTCTAACCTTTTTAACCAACTTACCAGCTAACCATGCTCTGTTTGCAGCCCTATTAGAATTTTTTTCTTGGACATATATGATAATCATAAAATGTCTTGATTTGCCAGCAACAGTTCTCGTGATCTCTTGAAGCATACACAACCCATGAGCACTCTTCCACTTGGCAAACTTCCCTACACCTGATATTATCATTCTTTACGAACTTAATCCCCCTACCCTCCTGTATGGTAAACTCTTGCACAGCATCCCTAAATTCTTGTTTGGTATTGAACTTCATGCCCACTTGAAGTCTCAGCTCACCAAACCTCTGGCCCCCTTGGAAGATGGGAAATTCATCTGAATCTCCATTAGGTTCCAGCTCATCCTCAGAGTTAGGAGGAGTTTTCATCTCCTCCGAGTGCCATGAGTTGGCTCCATCAGATTCTGCACCAGGGTCGAGAGCTTCATACCAAATTCCTTTCGTTGGAGTTCCTATAAAACCTAGGTCCACCTCTACATCTGATAAATCCTCAACAATTGCATCATCAACTTGTATAATATTATCTTTTCCTATACTCTCATTCCCTTTAGCCATGCCTGAATTCTTTTGAACCTTTTTTACCTCTTTCCTAATTGGTTTCGAATTTCTTGCAACCAATTCTTCATCATTGCTAGAGTTGGCCTCTTGCACTGGGACATAAGATGTATCCTCTGAGCTGCCATCATCACTTGTTGATTCATTTATAGTTAAATCCACATGAAGAGTTTGCTTGTCTTTGCTAGTACTCCATCCCTTTACCTGAGATCTTGGAATTCTTTTAGGTGGGTTAAATTTGGGTTTGGGTTTAGAAGTAAACTTGGACTTGGGCTTTGATTGAATTTTGTTGGGCTTCAGATGGTGCTTGGGCTTCAGAGTTGGCTTCTGATTATGTTTCACAATGGGAGCTGGGTTGGGTTTTATACTGGATTTTGGGTTGGGTCTATAATTGGGTTTGGTGTTATTAGGTTCGTCCATGGGGTTGGGCTCTTCACTGGTAGGATTTATAGTGAGAGGGTCAGCAGCAGGATGGTCTGGGGTTGGAGTTGCAGTAGAAGGAATTGGGTTTGCAGTTGATTGGTTTGGAATTGGGTTTGTAGTTAATTTGTCGTCTGAGGTTTGATTTAAGCTATCCATAGGTGTTTTCTTGTTAGTCTGTAAGTCATCATGGCAAACCTCTTGTGCTTCATAATCAAGTAACATCACAGCCCCTTTCCCCTCCATCAGTTCAGGTGTGGAAACTCCATGTTCAAAGTAAACATCAACTACTCCATCATTCCTCTCTGCATGGAAGCACATCTCCCTTAGTTCATCATCACTAGTCAGAGCTCTCAGTCCAACCTCCAAGCTCCTGCCGGAAACCAGTCACCAGCACTCAACTACCTTGTCATACCGCAGCTCCTTGAAATAGTTTCTCATGAAAAAAACATCAAGGGTATCTTCATCTAAATCTCCTAAGAAACTTTGGTAGAACATGATATCCAACAATTTTTCATCATCATTCTTCTTAAATGTCCCACCATGGTAGAACATGATATCCAACAATTTTTTCATATACACTGAAAAACAGGTATAACAATTTATCTAATGTATGCTACTGATAATATAATCAAGAAACCACAGTAGAAAATAATCTAATATTGTTTAAAAATAGATACTTCATCACATTACCATTATAGAAACACCCTCATTCCCTTTGTGAAAACAGAGCATTCACAAAATCCAAACCCACACCACCCAGTGCAAGAAACCCTACCTAATAATATAGCATTCAATAATTTTTCATCAACTAACACAAAATTTCCAACTCAAACTCACAACAATGGATACCTTAATACTATAAAAAAATAAATAAATAAATATTTTATTCATTGCATGCCTACCTCTATGTCAGGGGGCTTCACGAGGAAGCTTTGCTCCTTCCTTCCCCGATTTTGAATGACCGATGAGCAGGTTTCGACCCTCTCCAATTTGCATCACCACAAAAAATCTCAGCAGGATTAGCGAACCACGGGGTATGGAGCTTTCAGTTCGAACGAGATGAAAAAGATGAAGTGGCGAAGTGATCTCTTTGAATATGGGGATTTTAACTTTTGGTAACTCTTCCTTCTTGAAGCGGCGTCGTTTTTATTTTTTAGCGCCAAATCCTAATACGACGCCGTTTTTCATAGTCCAGCGTGGCAAAAAAATTGCCACATCACTGCCGCCGGGAAGGAGTTTCAACGGAAAAGGGTGAAGGGACTAACTATGTGTATTTTTTCCAAAGTCGAGGACATAAATAGTGCAATTGGGAAGTTAGGGACCAAATCAATGCATTTTGTGAATCTCAGGAATTACTTTGGTGTTTAACTCTATGATAAAGAGATATGGAGTACTTTTTTTTTACGATACGTGTTTATTTTGTCTACACACGCGCAGACACTATTCCAAGTTTAAAGTTGTGGGCGCAGAAGAAGATGCAGGTTGTGTCGGCACAACTTTAAATTAAATATGTTAGATTAACATATGATTAATGATATTGATTAAATTATTAGATGTTTTTAGAGTATATGTAGATTATCTTTCCTTTGGCATGAAAAATTTATATTTCATGCTGTTCGATTAATTAGGAGAGTTAAGCCCTACTTTAGTCCTTGAGATTAGTAAGTTGCACTGATTTAGTAACTGACTTTTATTTCAATTGATACAATTTGGTCCCTTAGATTCAAAAAAGTACACCAATGTAGTTCCTGTGTATTTTTCGTCGTCGAAATTCAACGCCGTTAGTGACGTAACTCAAGCCTTGCCATGTTGAACATATTAAAACGACGTCGTGTTAGGGCTTAAACAATACTAAAACGTTAGACCTCTCCCTTTTGAACAATACTAATTGTTCAAACCCTCAAACGACGCCGTTTAGTGTATTTTTTAGTGCCAAAGTGCTTACGACATCGTTTTAATATGTCCAGCTATAACGTGGAAAGGCTTGAGTTACATCACTAACAGCGTTGAGTTCTGACAACGAAAAATATACGAGAGACTAAATTGGTACACTTTTTTAATTTGGGGATCAAATTGTAACGATTAGAAAGCCAGAAACTAAATCAGTGTAACTTGTCAATCTCAAAAATCAAAGTGGAATTAACTCTTAATTAGGATAATGGACATCCTTGTTTTTGAGATCTAGTATTTTTGTTTTTGCATAAACAACATAATTATTTATTTTTGAAAAAAGTGTGATTCCTGGTGTTTTTTATTTTTGTTTTATGCAAATAAGTTTTATTTTTATGATGTATTAATGTGTGTTTTTGTACAATATATATAAAAATATATAAAAATTTTTATTAAAAAATTAAAAATATATATATAATAATTATGACTATAAATATTTTACAAAGTTATAATTAAAATTAAGTTTAATAATTTTTAATATTAAAGATATTAAATTAAAAATAATTACTATTTGTCTTAACTAATTTGAATTGGTTGAGTTTATTCATTTAAGTGAGTATTAAGAATTTGAATTTCGTATTGTATATGTAGCATCTCATTGGCTAACAGTATACTCTTAATAAATGGAGTTTCAATCAATGGTGGTCTACCGAGATAAAAACGGAAATGTTTGGTAACAAAAAAAATTAACCAAAAACAGTCATAACTTGCCTTATTTTTCATTAATTGTTGCAATAATTAATTAATACTAAATAAGGCAAGTTCTGCCTTTTTTTTTGTCTACCTAGCATTACCCAGATAAAAATACTATGAAAAAAATAGTATTTATCTTTAAAGTAGAATAATTTCGCATTTGTAGCAATACTTATGAAAATTTATCTTTGTTAAAATTTATTCATAATAATTTTATTTATTGATATAATATTCATTCTTAAAGTTAAAATAATATAGTTAATGTTATTACCTGTTAAAATTTTATATTTTATGACACAAATTTTAAGTGTCTAAATTTATAGTTTTATTCCATTAAAATAATAGAGAAGAAGTTCTCATGGATGTTTAGGGTTTTAAACTTAATTAATTAAGATCTTAAGAAGTTGATGTTGAAGAGAAAAAAATAATAGAGAAGAAGTTGTGAAGAGTACATTGTATTGTTCATTGTTGAAATAATAAATGCAGTTAAATGATACAAATATTGGTGCAAGGATTTTTTTTTTCTATTATAAACTTTTTACTACTAAACCAATTCAACACATCCAACCACAATAATCCATGACAATAAGATAGTCTTTCGTGTCTTTTTTAGAAAATCACTAAAAATCAAATTCAACACATTCAGCTACAAAAATTTGAAGTTAAATATAGTTTCAATCGAGTGAAGAGCACGTGATGATGAATGATATTTTAGTCCTCGTTTTGACAAAAAATTCTTATTTACATGAGTTTTAGTGTATACAACCTCTAAATAAAGATGAGTGTGTTTCAATTCGAGACTTATAACATCTTGTTTTAGTCAATAATGACTTCTTACGTAGATTTTGTGGTTAAATACAGTTTCAATCAAATAAAGAGCACTTGATGAATGATAATACCAAAAATATTTATTTATATGAGTTTTGGCATAAATCGTATACCTTAAATTGTAAATTCTAAAATCTAAAGCCTACTATGTAAACTCTAGCATACTGATTCTTTTCTTTCTTTGCTACAAAAAATAGCTCATTTATTCGATTAAAGATTTTTAGGTTATTACATTTTTATTCTTGCGTTTTAATAAATCTAAAACATTCACAAATGATTTTTTACAACTTCTCAATTTATTCAATTTTTTAAAATTAGTTTGTACTTATCACAAATAAAAAATTTAGTATAATTTTATACACTAATTAATTTTTAAATTTAACTCACATTTATATTTATTATAATAATTTTAAATTTTAAAAATTATTTTACTAAACACAATTGTTGCTACTTATATTTATTAAAATCTATTTTTAATTTGAATGATCAAATATAGATACTATTATTTTAAAAAAAAATATTTTTTGATAATTAACTTTTATAAGTTAATTTTAAAAAATAAAAATTTTACTAAATCACATCTAAATCAACCTAAGCTTTCATCATAGGTTAAATTATTAATATTATTATATTTATCATGAATTGCATTTACACTATATTTGAATCAATGGAAATTAAAAGGAAAGAAAACGTAAGGAAGGAAAATTGATGGAAAATGAAAATTTTCCTTGATTGGATCAGCATAGAAATTGGGTAGAAAAAAAAATAATGGCATGGAGCCCACATCCAAATTTTCTTTCCAAACTTGCGGAGAAAAACAGCCGAAAGTTCCAAAATAAAGGTGAAATTACTAATATGTCCATTGTTAAAATTAAGCAAAATTTATAATATTTAATAGAAAATAAAAAAAGATAAATTTAAAAAAATATTATTATTTATAATGATAATACATTAAAATTCTAAAATACAATTAGGAACACTTTTTTTATTAAAAAATAATTTAAATACATTAATATATTATAATTTATATATAATATAAATAAAGATATTAATGTAATTTTACTTGGTTATAATTTTCTTTCTTCCTACTTTTTCTTCTATCTAAAAAAAAAAAAAAAATCTTCTTACTTTTTTTTCATTCATTTTCTTTTCATCCAAACAATATAAAAAAAATCAACTTTTCCTTTCATTTTCTTTCCTTCTATTTTATTTCCTTACATTTTCCATTTTGCATCCAAACAAAATGTTATTGTTATTATTTAAACATAACATGATGATAGGGTTTAATACTATTAGATTTTTTAAACATCTTCATTCTTCAAAAATTAAATTTAGAATTAAAATCTCTTTTATAAATTGGACATTGCTATGTCAAATCTCTATAAAATAATAAAAATTATTTTTCTTTCTGATAATAAAGAATGAGTCTTTTTTTTTTGTTATTTTCACAAAACAAAAAATGAGAATTATATCCATAACTAACATCCACAAAAATAATAGCCCAAGTAAAAAATACGTATGTCAAAGAGCAAAACATGTATGGACAACAAAAAATCCAGCACCATAATTATCATTATTAACAATACATTAATCCATGGTAATTAAACCACATGTTTGCGACAAAGTCTGCATTTTCTGCGTTTCTACAGATGTCCCAGCAAATACTATTTGTGCGTACCCAAACAACTTAAACACACGTCAAACTTCAATTACACCACGTCTCTTCAGTAGTATCTGCTGAAAAAAAAAAAAAAAGCTTAAAAAAAAACTTTTCCGTACCATAGGCCATAGCACTGCCTAATTAATTAATAGCCTCCCCCCCCCCCCCTCTTCCTTTTTCCTTATGGGTTGTGAATATCACTTTCCAATAAGGCTTTCCAGCTCCAGAAGCAGATTTTGGTGAATGTATACTTTTCTTGCTTCACCTAGCTAGTCTTGTATTATTTCGGTTCTCCCTGTCCCACTTTTGTTGCATTATGATGATTTGACGATGTAGACGAAAATATTTATATCTAACAAAGACATTTGGATGAGAGAGAATCTAAGATTGCTAGCTTATCTAATTAATTAACTGGCCCTGTTTGCTGTCCCCACCATGTTGTTGATGTTGAGTCCATATGAGTCACAAAAGTTTTTTTCCCCTTAACAGAGATAGCATAAACAGATACATTAGATTTATGTCAACAACGTAACAACGAAACTAAATATAGTATTTGCTGGATGTTGTGTGTGATCTTATTATAGAGTATCATAAAAAATACAGTTGGTTGCTACATTGGTAGAGAGACAGAGACTGAAAGATTAAGACTGAGAGACGGAGACTAAGAGACTAAAAGAGAGAGACTGAAATAAATTTTAGTATTTTGTTTGGTGTAAAGTGAGAGACAGAAAGTGAAACAAGAATAAAACTCTAATTTAATTTGCACAAAAGATAAAATTGGAATTAATTAATTGAAATGAGGATATTTTAAGTATAAAATGTTATTAAAATTTCAGTCTCCGTCTCTAAAAATTTCAGTCCTTTGTGTCCTTACTTTTTTTAAGATACTGAGATACTGAAATTTTAAGGACAGAGACAAAAATTTTAGTACCAATCTCTAAGTCAACAAACATGATATTGTGTCTCAGTCTCTCCGTTTCTGTCCCAATACCTCAAAACAAACGCTACCTTAGTGTATTACATTAGCAGAAATATTAGGTGATTAATATTTTTTATTTTTAATTTTAATTAATATTAATCAAATTTTTTTTAACTAAAAATGTTGATTTCGTAAATATTTTGTTATATACTATTATATAAAATAATTTTTTTGTAGAGTAAAAGAGAAAATATTTTTAGATATTCTAGAAATAAAAGATTAACAAATTTTTAATCTTCTCCCACACCCATTGTCAAATGTTTTACAGTTTTTCTATCTAGATTCTAACCAAAATATTTATCTTAATATACAAATATAATAATGTTACTTAACTTTATTTTTTATAATTTTTACATAGATAATTAAGTTCGTATCATTGCATTAATGAGTAATTGAATATATCTAAATCTATTATTATATTAACTGTACTTAAAAAATTAATCACAAAATTATTTATTTATATATATAATATATATTAAAATATAAAATATATTTAAAAATAAATTAAATTACATATATATTTACATAATTCATTACACAGCCTAATTTCAAGAGGCCGCAAACTATAGTTATCAGAACCGAACCGATAATTAATCCGGTTATATGATCGAGTCACCGAATTATTGGTTCAACCGATGGGCCATTAATTCACCCAGTTAACTCGGTCATAACTAAAAAAAATAAAATTATATGAATAAAATTAAAATAATGTCTTAAAAATTAAAATATAATTTTTTTATAAATATTAATAATTCAATAACAATTTTTAAACATAACTAATAATGTAAAAAAAATAATATATTAATCTCTAGTACAAAATACTTTTTTAATTTAAATCAATAAAGATAAAGACAAGTGAAAAGACAACACAATTACCAATGAGTCTTAGCTCAAGTGGCATATGTTCCCCTTTCTTACTAAGAGGTCTCAGGTTCGAGCCTCATCTAGTGTAAACTTGACCAAAAAAGGGGATATAATGTGTGTGTGGGTGTGGTGTGTAAATTTTGTTGCATAGACGGTTCAACATGTGGTTCAACTCGACCAAATAATCGAGTGACGTTAAAAAAAAATTCACAACTATAATATATACCAAGGTTTTTTCACTAAAATAAATTATTATTTTTTTAAACATGATTTTTAAACTTTAATTCCCTAAATACTTAAGTTTCATCATAGATAAGGGCAACCATTATCATCGTCTCTAGAGTACATAGGAATATACAAGTACACAGACAACAAGTTTGGCTTCTTCAATATGGCCGGCACTAATGGCAATCATTATCATCGTCTCCAAAAATACACAGACACACTCTTGATTAAAATATTTTTTTCTCCTAAAAACGCAACCGCGTTTTAAGCTTTCTAAAAAAGTTTCTGACACGTTAAAAACGCAACCTGTGATTTGCGTCCTTAAAAAAAATCTGACACCCCAAAAAAAGTAGGTTGCGTTTTGTTGTTTCAAAAAAAAATAAAACATGAAAACAATATAATAGAGGCTGCGTTTTATTATTTTGATGAAAAAAAAAAAACAATTGAAAATGATAAAACGTAGGTTACGATTTATACTGACACCATAACAGTAAAATTTTTGTTCATCCATCCATTTCATTGTATTACACTATTATTATTTTCATATAGAAAAAAAGGAGCCACTTTCTTCATTTAAAAAAATACACGTTTTAAAATTGATTTATTTATTTTTTATTGAACATTACACCTTGTTAAGTAATGTTATGTTTCTAAATTTTTGTTATGAACTATGAACAAAATCTAATCAAATTAAATAATAAAATTTAAAATAATATTAGTTATAATTAATTTTTATGATATTAAATTATTTAATTGGTGTTAGTTAATAAAAAGATTTCCATGTGTAACATTATTTCACTTTATTTATAAATTTGCGCAAAAGAACATTATATAGACTATGTCGTGTTCTATGTAAAAATGCATCAACAATAAAACGGCTCAATAGAAGAAAATAATTTTTATAACGATTGTGAAATTAAGATGAATAGATAAAAAGAGAATTAAAAAGTTATAAAAAAAGAATAAAAGAATTTTATTATTAATTTTTAATATATATTACTCAATATAATATAATATATTTATAATATTGTATACATAATATATATTTTTTTTGAAAGGACGCTATTTTTTTTTAAATAGTCAAAATACTATTTCAAATAGGTAGCTATATGTGTTTTTTATTATATGTATTCCTGGTGTGTCTTAATAACTTTTCTTTAAAATTTATTTATAGATAAAAATTTTAAAATAAATAATAATAAGATATTATCTACGTAACTCACTTATTAATTAGTAGAAATATATTATGAAACTCATTCTCTATCAATTGATAATATTTCATATTCTATTATGATAGAACGTCTATATTCCACATTCTATTTCATATTTCATTATGTATAATAATATTACATAATGGAACATTTACAATAATAATTATTTTATAACAGAAGCTTCTTTTTTTGGTCTTTTTTAGAAACTGTTTTAAAAAACCTGAGTTATGTATTTTTTTTTTTTTTTAATCCGTGTGAATCAGCTCAAACTCAATGTCCAGTTTTGGTGTGCATAATCATGATATTTCTTCCTAACAAACGAAACAGGATATACGAAAGCCCATGTGATCGCCTATTCATTTCGTCGGTCTAGGTTTTAAAATCCATTGTGAAATTGGCCCAATGGCTCTTAAAAATGACAAAAACTACAAAAATGTTATAGGTGACTAGTTATTATTCATTTTAAAATATTTTAAAATCAAAACAAATCAAAATTTAAATTTAAAAATAAAATAATTAATAGAAGCAGAGTTGATGACAACAGTCCAGATCTGAGTGAGGTTTTGTATTTATCTTTAGATAAACCAAACATAGAAGCTGTGGTATTTGCGGATGATAGACTTAGAGGAGAAGAAATTGATACATTTTCTGTTAGCGAGATGGCAAGAGTAGATTAAAATTTTTTATTTTTTTTAATAATTACATAATTTTTAGACTTTTTTATGCAACTATATTTCCTCTTATATTTACAATATGATATTTTATTAATTTAATATATTATTTAAATTTTAATTCACAACGTATCCTAAACGTGTCGTATCCAATTTTTTATAAAAAGAACGTGTCGGCGTATCTGTGTCGTGTCGTGTCCGTATCACGTGTCGTATCGGTGCTTCCTAAGTCATGAACACACACCTTCCATTTTTGTAGTCACCCTCCAAAAATGACAACTACAAGAGTTCTAAACTCTGCTGGTATTTAACAAGTCTCTCTTGCAGCCGAGGCCTGGTCAGATGGCAACTTTGTTTGCCTCCCATAGAGCTGCACCAGGTTCAAATCCTCATGGAGGAATATAGAACCATTTATGTGTACCCCCATGTAGTGTGTGTGGTGGATTGTATGAGTGTGTAATGCATGGGTGTAATGTCTAGGATTGGGGGCTGTCCAATCCACTTGACCAAAAAAAAAAAAACAAGTCTCTCTTATGATTCATGAACACACCTTCCTTCCATGACATAAAAATCTATTCTATTATATAAAAATTAGATTTCTACACTTAATGATAAAATTGACGTAGCATGATTTTTAGAATATTTTTTAATTTATTTCTTTTAACGCATTAAATATAATTCATTACGATAGATTAATTATATCAATTAATTGATATGATTAGATATCTAAGTATCACACAATTTAATATTATATATCAATTAATTGAATATAATTGTTAGAGTAGAATTAGGATCAATTAGATCAATTAATATTATTCAACATATCTGAATATTTATTATAAGATATTACGTCTTTATTATTTCGATTCTCTTATCACCTATAAATACCCTTATATATTGTATCATTTTACACAATTTGAATACTCACAAACCTTTTTCCTATTGCTCCCTCTCCCATTTTTAACATGGTATCAGAGCCATAGTATCCTCCTTGAGGAAGGATAAATTGATTTTCTTCTGATGAAATTACCGTACTTTTCATACTTTTCTTCCGTACCATTTTTTCCTTCTCTTTTGTCAATACTTTGATACTTTTCTGACCTCACCGATTAGTTCATCCACTACTTACTTATTCTCATGGAGAAACCATATGTTTTTCGTCGCCTTCCGATAGTTTGTCATCTCTTCGCACTTTGTCACTTTTCAGCAGTTTTTCGGCAGTTCACCATCTTTTCAGCAGTTGGCCACTCTTGCGGCAATTCCGTCTGTGCTCTCTTTCGACAGTTTCGTCTGCATTCCCTTCCGGCAGTTTCGTCTGCGCTTCCTTCTGACAGTTCCGTCTGCGCTTCCTTCCGGCAGTTCCATCTCCACCCGTTCTATCAGTTTATGTATTTTTTTATTTAGTTATTGCAAATAAATTTCAAACTCAAGTTGCCACTTAAGTTTGAGGGGGTGTTAGAGTATAATTAGGATCAATTAGCATTATTTAACATATCTGAATATTTATTATAGGATATTACATCTTTATTATTTCGACTTTCTTAACACTTATAAATACTCTTCTATATTGTATCATTTTACACAACTTGAATACACATAAACCTTTTCTCTACTGTCTCTTTTACCCTTTCTAATAATACAATTTAACTTAGTTAGAAGTTTATTATTTTATATATATATATATATATATATATATATATATATATATATGACAGAATAAAATTGTAAAAATAATCTTTTTATCACTTTGGATATTTTAACTTTTTTTTCCTCTTTACGTGTTGATCCATTAGGGTAAAACAAACCGAAAAGCAACAAATTCGGAACTGAACCAACGTATGAACTCTCCCCAAATCTCTCTTCAAATCCTGAAAATAAGGCAACCAACGGATAAAGGTCCCATCCAGTCTGATAAGTGTGCATAACCACCCTCAACATACCCCATTATATACGAATTGCTCACTCAGTTGTAAGTACGCAATTTCACTCTAGTTTTCTTCTAAACTCTCTCATACTCATACTGACTTGAGCGTTGGAGTCCCTTTTTAGGTGCCCAACACCGCCTCCCCAAAAGAAGACGACATTCCGCTCCCCTCACTCCAAGGAAAGCTGGTTTGAATATCATCAAGACGAGTTATACCTCGGAGTTTACTCTCATACCGGAACATTTGGCGCCCACCATGGGCCCAAAAATTCTCTAACCCCACTTTTTTTTACTCTGTACATTTTTTATCTCCTCTTCTTTCTGCAGGACACAAAAAATGGCGGACGAGCAAAGCCATGCTCCCTCTAATATCAACCAATCGGAGATCTTGGCAATCAATGAGGCCCTCAGGGCCGAGAACCAGAGGATGGCCGAGCTCCTGCGGCAGATGGAGCACGATCGTACCAAGGGGGAACACAAAAACACCGAACAAAAAGAGGACAATGATGAGCATACCTTAGAAACCAAGCAAACCACCCCCAAGACCACAAAAACAATCGTCAAAAGAACCAACCCCTTTACAAAACAAGTTATGAACTTCAAAATGCCCGAGAATCTCACCTTACCATCAACCCTAAAACCCTACCAAGGAATAGGAGATCCAAATGTACACGTCACTAAATTCTACGCCATGATGTTCATGAATAAAGAATCCGACCCCATCCTGTGCCGAACCATCCCAACCTTCCTGGACGGGGCCGCTCTCATCTAGTTCTCCAACTTACCCGATGGTTCCATCTCAAACTTTGATGAGTTGGCCGACCAGTTCATAAATCACTTTGCTGCGTCAAAAATCTATGTCCACAACTCCGACTATTTGAGTACCATTAAACAGGGACCAAATGAAAGCCTAAAAGACTACATGACCAGGTTTGCAGAAGCAACCAACGAAATACCTAACTTAAATCTCGAAGTCCATCTCCACGCCCTGAAAAGCAGCCTCCAACCAGGGAAGTTTCAGGAATCCATTGTAATAGCAAAGCCGAAGACCCTGGCCGAGTTTCGAGAAAAAGCAACAACTCAAATCGAAGTGGAGGAGTTCCGAGCACTGCGGAGAGCAGAAAAATCTACCCCAAACAAGGAGGAAGAAAGACGAAGCAGAAACCCGGCCAGCAGGACAGACTAGAGGCCATTCAGACTAACCCCTAAGTTCGACACGTACACTCCCTTTAACACAAAAAGGGAGGACATCGTGAAAGATATACTGCATTCCAAGCTCATCAAACCACCAAACAGAGCTGGCACTTACCAGGACCAGAGGCACGTGGACAGATCCAAGTATTGCGCTTTTCACCAAAAGTACGGCCAGTCGGCCACACCACAGACGACTGTGTGATAGCAAAGGACATCCTCAAAAAACTGGCACACCAGGAACTGTTAGACAAATACATAGACACTCGCAGACGAAGAAAAAACATCGAAGACCTCGGCCACCAACAGAAAACAATTGACAACTTCCGCAACAAGGGAAGAAAGGTAGACAATGATAACAATCCACCCCGCAGAATAATAAACTTCATTTCTGGTGGTTTTGCAGGTGGAGGATGCACGAACTTGGCTAGAAAGAGGTCGTACTGAGCTATGATGGCTATGGCAGAATCATCTATGCCTCAGCCAACGAACAAGGACAAACCAGGAATATCGTTCAGCCCCGAGGACTATAAGGCCGTCGATCGAAACCTAGACGACCCCATAGTCATTATGGCACAAGTCGAAGAACCTCTGGTAAAAAAGATCCTTATGGACCCAGGGAGCAGCGCCGACGTATTGTTCTACTCAACATTCCAAAGGATGAACCTGAGCGACAAAGTCCTACAACCATCATCCGGGGAATTGGTAGGTTTCTCGGGTGAGCGAGTCTCTATCCGAGGTTACATTTGGTTACGAACGACCTTTGGGGACTACCCCAATAGCAGAACTTTAGAAATACAATATCTTGTATTCGATTGCAAAAGCCCCTATAACATTATTCTGGGCAGACCATCGTTGAATGCATTCAACGCTATTGTTTCCACTGTACATTTGTGTGTCAAGTTTCTTTCACAGGACAACAAAGTGGTGACGATCCATGGAGACCAAAAGGAGGTCAGACAGTGCTATAACGCCAGCTTAAAGGGCGAATAGCCAAAGCAACTCGACCAACAATATGTCCAGGCAGTGT
This sequence comes from Arachis ipaensis, assembly GCF_059453495.1. Taxonomy (NCBI): domain Eukaryota; kingdom Viridiplantae; phylum Streptophyta; class Magnoliopsida; order Fabales; family Fabaceae; genus Arachis; species Arachis ipaensis. The sequence continues at coordinate 7,338,436 of NC_142440.1, read as the reverse complement.
ACAACTCAGAACAATTACCTCCTCTGGTAGACCTAGATCCGAGGACCAACCACCAAGAGCGCCCAATGCCACTTGACGACCTCACTAAAGTGCAATTAACAAACAGCGAGAACAAATATACATACCTCGGAAACGTGCTAAGAGATACAGAACGAGCTCAAATGGTGGAACTCTTAAGACAAAATGTTGATCTGTTCGCCTGGACACCAGCAGATATGCCAGGAATAGACCCAAACGTCATCTGCCACAACCTGGCAATCAACCCGTCAATCCGACCTATAGCTCAGAAGAAAAGACACCTCGGCACCGACAAAAGGATAACCTCATTGGAGGAAACCCAGAAACTACTAACCGCTAGATTCATCAAGGAACTCCGATACTCCACATGGTTAGCCAACGTGGTAATGGTAAAGAAGAACAATGGTAAATGAAGGATGTGCGTCGACTACACAGACCTCAACAAAGCCTGTCCAAAGGACGCATACCCCCTCCTGTACATCGACAAACTTGTTGATAACTCCTCTGGCTTCCAATGCTTAAGTTTCATGAATGCCTACTCCGGTTACAACCAAATCCTAATGCATGAGGCCGACCAAGATAAGACTGACTTTATCACTGACAATGGTAACTTCTGCTACAAGGTCATGCCATTCGGACTCAAAAATGCAGGCGCCACCTACCAACGCCTCATGGATAAAATCTTCTCAAAACAAATCGGAAGAAATATAGAAGTCTATGTCGATGACATGGTAGCAAAATCAACACTTACAGCACACCATGTTGAGGACCTAACAGAAATATTCCAACAACTCCGAAGATACAATATGAAGCTCAATCCAAAAAAGTGCACCTTCAGAGTACAAAGCGAAAAATTCCTCGGCTTCATGTTCACATGCCGAAGAATTGAGGCAAACCCCGAAAAATGCCAGGCCATAATCAACATGCGAAGCCCGAGGACAGTCAAAGAAATACAGCAACTAACTGGACAGCATTAGCAAGATTCCTGCCCTATATAGTGCAACGGTCACATCACTTTTTCAGAAACTTGAGAAAACAAGAAAAGTTCCATTGGTCCGAGCAATGCGAACAGCCTTTACGGAACTCAAAGCTATACTTTCAACTCCTCCAATCCTCCAAACACCAGAAACAGGTAAACCATTATATTTATACTTATCCATCACTAACCATGCTATCAGTTCTGTACTAGTAATAGAGACAGAAAAGCACCAGCACCCGGTATACTTCGTCAGCAAATCACTTCAAGGCGCTGAGAACCGCTATCCAAAATTAGAGAAATTAGCTCTAGCTCTCATCATGACGGCTAGACGTCTACGACACTACTTCCAAAGTCATACCATCGTGGTCAAAACAGAACAGCCCTTAAGACAGATACTGACAAAACCCGAACTAGCAGGACAGCTAATCAAGTGGTCTATCGAACTATTAGAATATGACATCCAGTACCAATCCAGAGGCGCCATCAAATCACAAGCACTAGCTGATTTCATTGCAAAACTCACCCCAGAAGACCAAGCTCATAGAGATAATCTATGGACGCTATACGTCGACGGAGCCTCAAACAGCAAAGGCTTCGGAGCAGGAATATTCCTCGAAAGCAATCAAGGAATACAACTCAAACAATCACTACAGTTCACCTTCCATGCCAGTAACAACCAGGCAGAGTATGAAGCCTTAATAGCTGGACTATGGCTAGCACATACCATGGGAATAAAACAGATAAATGTCAAATGCGACTCCCTCTTGGTGGTACAACAAGTAACAGATAACTTTCAGGTAAAAGATCCCCTGCTTAAAAAATACAACACAATGGTAGGTAACCTTATAAGAAATTTCCATAAATTTAGTATTTTCCATATACCTCGGGAATAAAACAACAGAGCGGACCTCCTCTCAAAATTAGCAACCACAAGAAGCCAAGACAAAACCCCTATACTATCACAACTAACACTGGACGAGCCCAGTGTTACGCTAACAACAGTTGCAAGTGTCTCGCAGGAAGACGAATAGAGATCACCACTCATAAACTATCTGAAGACAGGACTCATACCAAACAACATCCAAGACCCAAAGAAATTCAAAAGACGAGCGAGCTTCTACACCATACTTGGAACCGAGCTATACAAGAGGGGATTCACGAGACCCCTCCTTCGATGCCTAAGCACAACCGAAGCAAAGCTGGCCATGGACGAAGTCCACGAAGGAGTATGCGGCACACACATCGGAGGCCGAAGCCTAGCCGCCAAAATCCTCCGAGATGGTTATTATTGGCCGACAATAAAGCAAGATTGCATGCATAAAGTAAACCACTGCGATCAATGTCAATGCCACGCGCCAATAATCCACAACCCAGCCGAGCAGTTACACACGTCCGAGGTATGCTGGCCATTCAATAAATGAGGGCTAGACATCCTCGGACCATTTCCTCCCACTCTAGGCCAGGTTAAGTTTCTAATTGTTGCTATAGATTATTTTACCAAATGGATAGAGGCTATACCATTGGCAAAAATCACTTCTGAAAAAATGATCTCTTTTGTATAGAAAAACATACTATGCCGTTTTGGTATCTCTCAATTCATTATTACTGATAACGGCAGACAATTTATAGATCAACGATTCACAAACTTTTTACAAAATTTCAAAATAATCCAACAATTCTCCTCAGTTAAACATCCATAAACTAACAGTCTAGCCGAGGCCGCCAATAAGATAATTTTGCAGGAACTTAAAAAGAAACTAGAAGACTCAAAAGAAGAGTGGGCTGAGCTCATCCTTGAAGTGATTTGGAGCTACAACACCACCGAACAATCATCAACAAAAGAAACACCCTTCAGACTAGTATACGGGTGTGACGCTATGATACCAATTGAGGTATCCTACAAAGTAACAGAACCACAAGTACAAGTGAAAGCGACAACATAGAAAGAAGAAAGGCCGAGCTCGACCTCACAGAGGAAGATCGAGACAGATCAACGCTCCAGCAGCTAGCAACAAAACGAGCTATAGCCCGGAAATACAATAAGAAGATCAAACCCAGGACATTCTCAGAAGGAAACCTCGTACTTAGAAAAGTCAAAGACATACGAAAGCCACAAGGACATGGCAAACTAGGTGCAAACTGGGAAGGACCATTCAAAGTGCACAAAATTATCGGCAAGGGGGCTTACAAAATACAAAAGCTTGATGGAACTATTCTACCAAACACATGGAACATATCCTCCCTAAAGTTGTATTCCAGCTAATTTATAAGTCTTTCACGGTGATGCACTCTTTTTTCTACTACCAGATTTTTTTCCCTAAGGAGGGTTTTGCTGGAGAGGTTTTAATGAGGCACACCACCCCGCACTTTCCAACAAAATAATATTACGAACTATAAACCTATCTCTACTGCACTACTTTATCAAATTTCCAACAAACAAATACCACCTATTGTGTACTCAAGCAAACTTATCAAATATCGAAAAATACAATTGAATATACCAACTCAACGCTCCCACGATCCTACAACCCAACCCATCAATCAGAAAACACAATCTATCCAAACCCAATACGAATCAACTAATACAAAATGTTTGCAAGCACTAGTCTAAATATATTAAAGGAGCAATAAGCAAACCTCTACTCGAGGAAACAGTTTCAATTGCATATTCACCAAAAAGTACTAACATCCGCCCTCTAAAGGCACAACAAACAAAACATAACTAGTACGAAAGCCATCACACAAATAAAAGCTTTACAATAACTAGGAATCAGGATTCTTGCCCTGACCCTCAATATTGTCATCATCCTCAACCAATTCGCCCCCAACAATAACTTTACAAGGATTCATCCTTGACAAATCGCCATCTGGCACCAGAAACTTCGCCTGCTCATCAGCTGACGTTGCGATTTTTGCCAGTAAAGAATTTCATAAAAACAGTCGCGTTGTAGATATAGTCTCTAAACCAACAAAAATCCCTTCGTACAAACGTTTTGGTTGTCACAAGTAACAAACCCCTAAATAAATTGATAACCGAAGTATTCAAATCTCGGGTCGTCTTCTCAAGGAACTGCAGGGAAGTATGTTCTTATTATTGGTTATGGAGATTGTAAATTGGGGTTTTGAGAGTGAGGAGCAAATGGTTTAATTAGCAATTAAAGTAAATGAAGAACATGTAAATTAAATGGCAAGTAAAATAAATAAATAATTGTAAATAAACTTTTGGCAAGGTATGGGAAATTAGAGGTCCTATCCTAACTATCCTTATCAATGATGATGAGAATTGAATCTTAATTCTACTTTGTTAACCTTTACTAAGATAAAGGAAGGTCAAGGGATTAATTGGTTTGATATTTGAATCCTATTTATTTCCTAAGAAAAGATTGGGATTATTGAAGTCAATTTAATTAACAAAGGTAATAATTATCAATCATGCTTGAGTTTGATAACTCCTGAGTTACTGATTTCTTAACCAAGACCAAAAGGAGAAAAGTAAATCTATTGGAATAAAAATGTCTTCAGATGGGAATAACAATAATGTATATAAAATAAAGTAAGATTAAACTAAAATACCTCAAATAACATTAATTCAAAAGAGTAATCTGTAACATGGAAGAATTCATAAATCAAATTGCAAAAGTAAATAAAAAGGAATATTGAACCTGATAAAGAGATAATCCTGAAAGCGAATAAAATCCTAATTCTAAATCCTAATCCTAAAGAGAGAGGAGAGAATCTCCCTCTCAAAACTAAATCTAAATCATGAAAACTAACTAAAGTGGAGACTCTCTTTGAATGGATGCATTCCTCACTTCATAACCTCTGGTCTATGCCTTCTGGACTTGGATTTGGGCCAAAAAAAGGCTTCAGAATTTGCTGGGAGCGTTTTCTGCAATTTCTGGTGCGTGGCCTCTGTCACGCGTCCGTGTGGGTCACGCGGTCGCGTCATTCAGAGTTTTTCTTTTCACGCGGTCGTGTCAGTCATGCGACCGCGTCATATGTGTGTCGCTCGAGGCACGCGGTCGCGTCAGTCATGCGGCCGCGTCGCCCATGCGATCGCGTGGCTGCCAGTTTCTTCACAAACTCCGTTTTATGCTTTCCTTCCATTTTTGTATGTTTCCTTTCCATCCTTTGAGTCATTCCTGCCTTAGAAGATCTGAAACTAATCAACACACTAATCACGGCATCGAATGGAAATAAAGGTAATTAAAATAATTAATTTTAAAGTATAGGAAACATGTTTTTCACATACATCACATAATAAGGAAGGGAAAGTAAAACCATGCAAATAATATGAATAAGTGGGTGAAGAATTGAATAAATCACTCAGATTAAGCACAAAATATATCATAAAATATGGGTTTATCAACCTCCCCACACTTAAACAATAGCATGTCCTCATGCTAAGCTCAAGAGAAGCTATAAAAGTAGTGAAGAGGAATGATAGAATGTATGAAATGCAACTTATCTGTATGAATGCAACTACATGCAAAAATATTTCTACCTACTTGGTTAAAAGTAAATAAGCTCTTCAAGACAAACATAAATCAGATTTCACTAATTCAAATCATACAACAGAAAGCAAGTGAACTTGTAAGAAGATAGCTCATGAAAGCAGGGAACATAGAATTAAGTATTGAACCCTTACTGGTAATGTATATCACTCTAATCTCTCAAGTGTCTAGGGTTAATCACTCTATTCTTCTCTAATCATGCCTTCTAAACCTTGTTCTTCCTCTAACCAATCAACAAATATTTAGCATACTAATGCAAACATCACGATGTCTTTTCAATGTTGTAATGGGGCTAAGGTAAGGGTAAGGGTATTTGTATATGGCTAAGTGAGCTTTATAAATTGAATCTTTAATTAACCTAAGCTTTCACCTAACATACATATACTCTATATAACTCTAGAATCATGCCTAGCTACCCATAGTCTTCACTTTTGCATTACATACTCATGTATCAATTTTTCTTTAATTTCATCACATGTGCATTGATCTTCTATTAACTTAACATTGGGGTAATTTTGTCCCCTTATTTATTTATTTATATTATATATTTTTTTCTCTTTTTCTTTTTCTCTTCTTTTTTTTTATTATATATATATATTAGAGAGACATAAAAAGTAGAATAACATATCAATGCATATGAAATTTTTAATTTTCTGTTTTACATGAGTAGGTACCCAAATTTTCCAATATTCAAAATTAGAAACATGATACATTTTCTTATTAACCCAAGTTCCCACAGTTTCTCCACACTTAATTGTTGCACAATCCCTATCTTAAGCTAACCAAAGATTCAATTGGGATATTTAATTGTTTTTCTGCTTAAGGCTAGTGATGTGGTAAAATACAGAACAAATGGGGATTAAAAGGCTCAAAGTGGCTGACAAGGGTGATTTAAAGGGTAGGCTTATTTGGGATAAGTGAGCTAAAATCAAACAATGGCCTCAATCATATGCAAGCATGTAAATACACTAAATAATGGACATATAGATTAGAACAAAATATAGATTACAATCATAGAGAAGGAAACACACAGGAATAAAATATTTATGGTTAAATAATGTAACCATATAAATGATCTCAAATCTCACAGGTTGTGTGTTCTTTAGCTATAATTCATGTTCCAAATACAACTTCCAAACAAGTTTTAACATAAATTTTTTTTCAATTTAAATTAGTGAAATTTTTTAAAAATAGAGTCCTAAAAAGGAATTTATTACTTTAACCAAGTAGTAACTAAATGCACAAAATCAAATAAACATGCAATCAAATATGCAGATGCGACAACTAACAAGGAAAATAAATCATTGGTGTTGATATAGAAGAGTGACTAACCCATGGAGATCGGTATCGACCTCCCCACACTTTAAAGATTGCACCGTCCTCGGTGCATGCTAAGATGTGCAGGTGGACGGGTTGTTCCAACTGATGCTTTTCTTCAAGGATTGTGCAGATGGACTTGTCTGTCTTCCCCCATGTAAACGTCTTCCGGTCCTCTTTCTGGTGGCCATCTTGAAAGAAAAAGGGAAGAAAAGTAACCCAAAACAAAGAAAAAATCAAATAAAATATGGGTTGGTTAATGCCAAATAATGAGGGTCTCAATTACACGGTGGCTACAACATGCAAATGAGAAAACAGTAGAAGTACATGGAAAATCAAGAGTGCAAAAAATTGCAAAAATAGGGAAGAGAGTGTGGGTAAGGAAAGATAATAAAAAATTATGTCAATGTAAAAATAATACAGGTATAAATGATTGGCATTGATATAAATAATATTACCTATCCAGAATAAAACAAGTCATAAGCACCAAGAAAATACCAGAAAAGATGTAACAGTTGAATAAGAAATTTTTAACACCAATGGAAAAATAATAAATTTAGAAAAGAAAATAAAAATATGCACAAAATTAAAATGCAATGAATGAAAATATGCAATTAAATTAAATAAAATAGAATGAAGGTGAAAAGGAATGAGAAGTGAAAGAAATAAAGTAAGAAAGAAGGAAGAAAGAATAAGAAAAGATAGAAAAATTAGGATTAGAGAAGAAAAGATAAGAAAAGTGGCTGATCTGGATATTCTGTGCGCCGCTTGTGACGCGGACGCGTGAGTGATGCGGTCGCGCGGATAGCGCTTCTATGAAATGACGCGGACGCGTCATCCACGCGGGTGCGTGGATCGATCTGTGCCATTAGCGCGAGGGCAGCCGCGCGGTCGCGTAACTTTCTGTTTGAAGCTCATATTGCCAAATTTTAGGGTGACGCGGTCGCGTGGGGGACGCGATCGCGTGGTTGGCCAATATTGGGACATGATGCGGACGCGTGAGGCACGCGGTCGCGTGAGATGGACTGCGCGTCCAGCGCCAGTCTAGCACCACTCTAGCACAACTTTCGGCTGTGCACCCTTTTTACGTCGAAATTCAGGTCACGCGGCCGCGTGAGTGACGCGGTCGCGTGGGAGGCCAGTATTCCCACTCGACGCGGATGCGTGGGACGATTTGTGCCACTGGCACACCTCTAGCCACGCTCTCGCGTGACTCTCTGTTCGATTGCTTTTTCTTCCTGAGGCACATACGACGCGGACGCGTCGGCGATGCTGTCGTGTCGCGTGCGAAAATCTTTTTTTTTTTATAATCTGAAAAAAATGCAGAATGCAGTGCTAATATGGATGTGATGCAAAACTCCAGGTTCAATATAATAAAATAAAATAAAACTCGAAAATAAATAAAACTAAATAAAAATGAAAAAGGGACGATCATACCATGGTGTGTTGTCTCCAACCTAGCACTTTTAGTTAAAGTCCTTAAGTTGGACATTGGATGAGCTTTCTGTTATGGCGGCTTATGCTTAAATTCATCCATAAATCTCCACCAATTCTTGGAATGCCAATGGCCTCCGGGGTCCCAAACTAGGCATGTGAAGCTTCTAAGCAGCTTCAAACAGATTGTCAAGCTCCCGGGGTGATGATTGTCAGCATAGATTCCAGGATCCCAAACTTTGCTTTTAAATCCGCCTTCGTCTTGATCTATACTTTTCTATCTAGGCGGTTTAGAAATTAGATTCTTACCAGGATACCCAAACGTTTTCTGAGATCCATCTGATTGATCATGGTGCCAATCCGTGCACTTCGAGTTGAAGCGTGGAACCTTATTGAACCTTGTGCACCAGCTCTGAGTACGAGCCATTTCCCTTTTACTCTTAAAGCCACAGAGAGCTCTAAGCTGGCCATCTGTTTCAAGCAAACCATATTCAAGTGGAAAAATACAGTTAAAGGTTAAGGATTGTACCCACTTAAAACTTGTATTGGGTGGTAATGGCCTTGGGATAGGTGGTTCCAGTGGTTCTGTGAGTTCTACTCCCTTGTGCTCTTCTGTGAAATTCTCCACTTCCTTGCAAGATTCTTCAAATGTATCCATGTCCTAATCAAAGTCATCTATGTATTTCTCATCACTTAAGTCATAGACTGGAGGTTGAGAGAAATCTACCTCCGCGTCATCTTCGTATTTACTTGGGGAAGATTCTTCGATCTCAGAGAATTCACTCGCGGATGCAAGTTCATTACTAGGAGAACTTGACTTGTGACTATCATCATCAAGGAAATTTGCCTCTTGGGTTATTCTGTCTAGTTCTTCATGAAAGACTTGCTCTGGGGATTGCGCACAATCCTCCTTAGCATCAATTGTAACATCCTTGACAGAATGCTCCACAACTTTGGATTCCCATGGATGTTCAGCATCTCCTAAGTCTTCAACCAACTCTTCTTCTTCAATAATAACAGCTTCCTCTACTTGTTCCAGTACAAAGCCATGCTCTGTCTTGTCCACTGGAGTTTCTAGTATCTCCTTCATACTACGCTCTTCATTAGATTGTCCACATGGGGCTGTGGGAGGTCCTTGAATGCTCGAACGTCTAGAAGATAATTGACTTACTGCTTGCTTCAGTTGATGAAGGGTTGTTTGAAGTCGATTTACTGTTTCCTTGAGGCGAATCTCTGATTCTCGAGGTGATAGATTTGGATATGGTACAGGGGAAAGTAGTGGTGTTTGGGAGTAATTGGATTGAAATCGGGGTAAATGCGGATCATGTGGTGGCGAATGGTGAAAAGGAGCTTGTGAGTGTGGTGGTTCGAAGTTGTGTTGAGAGGATGGTCTATAAGCACAGGGTGGGGCTTGTTGGTAATTACAAGGTTGTCCACCACGTCTATTTGCTTGGTATGCATTGTAGAATGGTCTTTGTCCATGATATCTTGGAGGGTGTTGTTTCCTAAAGGGTTGATCAGATCCTCTTGGCTCCTTCCATCTTTGATTGCTCTGACCTTGATGCATGTTCCTATTGTAACTTCCATTCCTTTCAATAACATTAGAACCAAACTCAAAGCGATAGGGGTGAGAATTCATAGTAGCTAATAGAAATAAAAAGGGGAAAATAAAGACAAATAAACAAGTAAAAGAAAAATATTTACAATAACCAATAATAAGGCACACGATTGCAGTTCCCCGGCAACGACGCCATTTTGACGTTGCGATTTTTGCCAGTAAAGAATTTCATAAAAACATTCGCGTTGTAGATATAGTCTCTAAACCAACAGAAATTCCTTCGTACAAACGTTTTAGTTGTCACAAGTAACAAACCCCTAAATAAATTGATAACCGAAGTATTCAAACCTCGGGTCGTCTTCTCAAGGAACTGCAGGGAAGTATGTTCTTATTATTGGTTATGGAGATTGTAAATTGGGGTTTTGAGAGTGAGGAGCAAATGGTTTAATTAGCAATTAAAGTAAATGAAGAACATGTAAATTAAATGGCAAGTAAAATAAATAAATAACTATAAATAAACTTTTGGCAAGGTATGAGAAATTAGAGGTCCTATCCTAGCTATCCTTATCAATGATGATGAGAATTGAATCTTAATTCCACTTTGTTAACCTTTACTAAGATAAAGGAAGTTCAAGGGATTAATTGGTTTGATCTTCGAATCCTATTTATTTCCTAAGAAAAGATTGGGATTATTGAAGTTCAATTTAATTAACAAAGATAACAATTATCAATCACGCTTGAGTTTGATAACTCCTGAGTTACTGATTTCTTAACCAAGACCAAAAGGAGAAAAGTAAATCTACTGGAATAAAAATGTCTTCAGATGGGAATAACAATAATGTACATAAAATAAAGCAAGATTAAACTGAAATACCTCAAATAACATTAATTCAAAAGAGTAATCTGTAACATGGAAGAATTCATAAATCAAATTGCAAAAGTAAATAAAAAGGAATATTGAACCTGATAAAGAGATAATCTTGAAAGCGAATAAAATCCTAATTCTAAATCCTAATCCTAAAGAGAGAGGAGAGAATCTCCCTCTCAAAACTAAATCTAAATCATGAAAACTAACTAAAGTGGAGACTCTCTTTGAATGGATGCATTCTCCCACTTCATAACCTCTGGTCTATGCCTTCTGGACTTGGATTTGGGCCAAAAATCGCTTCAGAATTTGCTGGGAGCGTTTTCTGTAATTTCTAGTGCGTGGCCTCTGTCACGCGTCCGCGTGGGTCACGCGGTCGCGTCATTCGGAGTTTTCCTTGTCACGCGGTCGCGTCAGTCATGCGGCCGCGTCAATGCCTTTTCGCGCTGGCATGCGGCCGCGTCGCCCATGCGATCGCGTGGCTGCCAGTTTCTTCAGAAACTCCATTTTATGCTTTCCTTCCACTTTTGTATGTTTCCTTTCCATAATTTGAGTCATTCCTGCCTTAGAAGATCTGAAACTACTCAACACACTAATCACGGCATCGAATGGAAATAAAGGTAATTAAAATAATTAATTTTAAAGCATAGGAAACATGTTTTTCACATACATCACATAATAAGGAAGGGAAAGTAAAACCATGCAAATAATATGAATAAGTGGGTGAAGGATTGAATAAATCACTCAGATTAAGCACAAAATATATCATAAAATATGGGTTTATCAGCAGCCCTATCAAACCCAGCTGCAAACATTTCGAGACCATGATTCTCCTTCTCATCCTCAGCCTGCTTCTTTTTAACTCCAAGCACAATAATCCTAGCTTCAAGAGAGGCTTTCTCCTCACCGGACTTCTTCAAAGTCGCCTCAGCCTCCTTAAGTTTTTCCCCCAATTGGTTCACCAGATCCAATGGATCACGAAGCTTACCACTCTTTTCCACATTCTCACGCATAAGCTGATCCATTGCAGTTTTGTCAAATACATCCCTGGAACGCTTCAATTCCTCGGTCCAACCAACTCACATTAAGCGAGCTCCAATACCCTGAAGAAAAGCACAAATGTGAACACCAACCAAACACATACAACACAAAAAGCAAAACCGTACAATATACCTGTAAATACTGGGCCACTCCAACCTCGCCAACTTCGTGAATGAGCTTAACGTCAGGGTTCTGAACATGCTCGTCAGCCATCACAGTGAAAGGAAAATGCTCGCTCCACAAGGATGTCAAATCATCATCCCCCCTATAACTATGCAATATTTTCTGATTCTCCGTAAACTTCTTCACTTGATCCAGGTTAACCTCACCTTCTATTTCTTCCTCGACCACATTCTTATTTTTCTTTACCTCACCTCTCTTCCTCTTAAAGTCAATTTTCTTGGGAGATGGCTGATTGACCTCGGCACCCCTCTCCCCCATAGCCTGACTAGTCGAACCTTGCTTCTTGACGTTCTTAGTCTGGAAAAAATCCCGCAAGCTGGACGAAGTCACTTTTGGTGCCTTCTCAACTACAAGCACAACAAAAATACATCAACGTTTACAAACACAGAGCATATATATACAACAATGAAACAAGGCAGTTACCTATATATCCATCAAGAGCATCCCTATCACCTTCTAACTCAAGGAGCTCAAAGACAGATAGCAAACTCGATGAAGAAATATGATTAACTAAAAACTCCACAAGCATTTCATTCCTATACTCCATCTCGTCCATACCAAGTATCTGCCTAGGTCTAGGAACCCAGAACAAAAGAAACCTTTCCAGGAAACACTCGTCAACAAACCAGGGATATTCCCCTTCAACAACACCTACCTTCAGAAACATGGATTTAAACCCCTTATACGAAGACCTATACAAACTAAATATAGCACGGCCAGAAACACTGGCAAGATTTAACCAACAACCCCGCCTAACCCCCTTACATTGAAACAACGCAAAGAAAACTTCCAGCGAAGGCTCAACCTCCAAACAACCCATCAGAATTTGAAATGCCCTAACAAACACCCACGAGTTAGGATGCAACTGTGATGGTGCACAGTTCAACTGCATCAACACACCACATTCGAACTCAGAGAACGGGAATCTAACACCCAAGTCTACAAAAATACAGCTATAAATAAAAAAGAATTCAAACCCCTCCCCACGATGATAAACATGATCATCAGCAGCGCACGGAAGAAACTTAAGCTTTACATCACTACCCTCCCTAAACCAGCAAGAAGCAGAATCCAACTGTGCAATACTACACTCATCATCAAACACAGAAACATACTCCTTCACTGATTCAGCAACCCAAGCAAAAGGATTCACCGGATCCCAAACCCACACATCCTCAACAAGTTTCACCTATGTCTTTACAACCGCCCCTACTTCTACCTTCTTCCCTTTCTCCATTTTCCCAATAACAATACACAAGACGAAGAGAACAAAAACGAGACAAGTAAAGGAAGAGCAAACTAACCTTTACTCATCTTTCGCAAACAAAGGAGAAAGAAAAACAAAATTCCAAAGACACCGGGTACACCAACAATCCAAAACCAACCAGCCTACTACCCTCTCCACAAGCGTTACACCTCCCAGAACGAACCCCAACCGTCCAACGTGCGGGTCATATCAATTAATCAACGGTCTGATCTCCACAATCACTCTGTTCCCCAACACGCATTAAATGCATTTTTCTTTTCCCCAAAACTCTCTCTCTAAAAACACATCCCGCAAAAAATTCAAAATAAAACCTATTACACTCCACAAAATTCCAATGAACAAGTTAAGCTTGGGGCTCCGAGTTATAGCTCGACGCGAAAACCAAAAATCACCTCGAACCTCAGTTCCGAGTTATAACTCACTAGTAGAAGCTTAACATGTTCATGACTCCAAAACAGGTCAACCTTGGGGGATATGATCCGTTAGGATAAAACAAACCGAAAAGCAACAAACTCGGAACTGAACCAACGTATGAACTCTCCCCAAATCTCTCTTTAAATCCCGAAAATAAGACAACCAACGAATAAAGGTCCCATCCAGTCCGATAAGTGTGCATAACCACCCTCAATAGACCCCATTATATACGAATTGCTCACTCAGTTGTAGGTACGCAATTTCACTCTAGTTTTCTTGTAAACTCTCTCATACTCATACTGACTTGAGCGTTGGAGTCCCTTTTCAGGTGCCCAACGCCGCCTCCCCAGAAGAAGACGACGTTCCGCTCCCCTTACTCCAAGAAAAGCTGGTTTGAATGTCATCAAGACGAGTTATACCTCGGAGTTTACTCTCATACCGGAACACGTGTAATTTTGTTTTGCATTAACTTTGTTTATTTAATGATGAAATATATTCATGTTAATTCTATCATATAATAGTTTATTTTTCTTCTACGTATTTTGATTTGTATAGTTACTATTGATCTTGCTGTTTTTATTTTCTTGAATTATTATTTTTTTTATGACAATTTAAATAAAAAAACAAAGAAAGAAAAAAAACGATGACCAAAAGCGAAGGCTAGAAGCCTAAAGCAGCAACATCATTTCTCGACATTCTTATTATTAATATGAACTTTATTATTTCTTTTCTAACATTCTTTAATATGAGCTTCTTTTTTTTCTTTATTATTATTATTAATATTTTTATTATTTTCTTCTCTAATTATAAATCTCCTTATAATAGCTATATTGGTCTAATAGATTTTTTCCTATTTTTTGTCAAAAATAATTTATATTAGGAGAAAAAAAGAAGATACAAATTAAATTTTAAAATTCAAATAAATTTAAATAGGATGTGCAAAGGATAACTATTGAATTCATTTGGTAGATTTAAACTCTTTGTATTATCATTATTGAAAATTTCAAATATTATTATAAAATTTTAAATATCTTTTATCTTAAATTATATATTCTACCATATATTTGAAGAATTTCATCTTTTTTGAAATAAGTGTGACATTATATATTTTTTTGGATGCAAATTGATAATAAAGTTGAAGTGAGTAACAAAATTGATTATATAATAAGATACAAATTTTTAAAATTTCTAGCATAATGGACAAATTTTTAGTTTCAAAATAAATTTACTCTATTTTTTATCTTTCATTTGAATTTTTTTATAATTTTTTTATTTTCTTAATTAATTATGATTGTAATAATTCATCACAAATTTGTATTTTATAGAGAAAATTTATCAATCATAAAATACAGAAGACTTAACCAAAAAATATAAAAATATTGATTAATCACAAAATAAAAAATTATGAATTGTACTTTAATTATGTTGTAAGATACAAATTGGGGCTATTTAAAATTATTTTTTTACTATTAATGTTAACTTAAATTATAATAAGGTAAAAAGTAAAAATTATATATAATAATTTAATTTAATTATTTATACTACCAAAATTATTCTTTATTCTATCCCATTCATTTTTATTCATTGGTGATCTTTAATTGCCTATTTTAAATAAAAATTTGAATTGATTGATTGATTTTTTTTTTAAATAGTAATATAATTATTGTGACATTTTCTTTGTTCAGTAATATTTTTTAATTTATCTAATCTGATTAATCATCTCTTTCTTATTTTATGCTAATTTAACTAATTAAAGTTAATAAATTTCAATTATTTTAATTTTTACAACTTTTTATTCTAATAATGTATTTCAATTAATGAATTAAAATAATTTTAATATTTATATGTTATTAATAACGATAATCTCATTTCAAAGTGACATTTTATCCATATATATAATATGTCTAATAATAAAAAATCTATTATTTCTTTATACGATTAGATTAGACATATTTATATTCAATTTATTTTATTACTTAATTAGAATTAATTATATTAAAAAATTAGATTAAGATTATGGTAGACGAATTATATTGTTATTAATTAATTATATTAAAAGATTAAGTTATGATGGATTATCATTATTTTATTTTTTTATTTTTGATATTAATTCAAATATTTAGTTTTTTATTATTATTTTTTATTGTCTTATTCTATGTGTTTATTCCTATAAATTTTGCTAAATTAAACAAGGAATTGTATATTTTTTTTTTACTTCTCTTTTATATACACATAAAATGTATTAAATTATTTCTCTTCCGTATAATAATTTTGTTTCTCTTCTATTTATATTTCTTTCCTTCAATATTTTATTGGTTCTTATTTTTCTGAATTTTACTTTAATTTATGTATTTATTCTTATTACACCTAATATTTTTTATTTAGGTATAATATACATTCTTATATATGTTATAAAAATATGATTTGATTCCATTAACTTGCCAAATTCTTTTGAAAAATCTAAAGCTAAAGCACAAAAATATATTTATAGATATTTTACTTTTTTAACTAAAAAATGTAATATTTTTTGCCATATTTGTTAAAATTTTAAGTTAAATATGAATATTGATTTTTGAAATAGAATAAATATATTTTAAATTTTTTGCATCTAAATAATATTCTATCAATGTTAGAATTATTTAGATGAATAAGTAATAATGAATATAGAATTATTTAGAATGGTTAGAATTAGGTACATCTTTTTATTGAAAATACGAATTTAAAAATATTATATTCAATTCTCAATAGTCAACCTCTTATTGAACCATTATATGTTCAAAAGATTTTTTAAGAAATAAAATAATGTTAGGTATATAATTTTTTGTAAAAATTTAATTAATTCAAGATATTTATTGTCGTTGATTAAAAAAGTAAAGTGAAATGACAATTTAATATTTCTATACTCTTAAAATATTATTTATTTATTTTTCTAGCATTCTTTATCATCCAATAATCAAATTAATATAAATTAATTCAATAAAATTATTTATCATAATTTGATTGAATAAAAATTCGATTTTATCTGAAAATTTTAGAATTTCTCAATCTTAAGATCATCCATATTAAATCATTAAGAAATATAACTGAGAGCGCGGAAGCATCTCTTTATTCGAGAGCATGATTGAGATAAGAGAGCTTGACTCTTGTGGTTCTTTGATCTTCGTCAACAAAAACCTTGTGTATCCCTGATACAGGTGAATCACAACTCTACTGTAGAAAAAGAGTTACGGAGGCGAGTTTGATGTGTTGGAGACCAAAATCCTGAAGTCATTATTTATATTTGAGTGTAACATTCATTAAACCCTAAAACTCAAATAAAATAGTATTTATGGTTTTAATCTCATTTATCCAAATCAAAAGTAATAATGACTTATTTGATTTAATATTTATGACAATAAATTAGAACACCGTTATATAAGTTATTTAATGTGAAATTATTTAATTTGTGATTATAATTAATATATGTGTTGCTCATAAATATATAAATATATTAAGAAATAATAATTTTCCAACAATTTTCTACTTGGCTATACATATATATTTTTCTAAAATAATCACATCTTATAAATTTTATGTGCACATCAGAATGTTATTTTTCTTATTACTTTAATAATCTGATCTGTCTCATGTATAAGATATGAAATTACCGTAACTTTTATCACATTAGTAGTGTCGCAACGAAATCACAATGATCGCCATACTAAAATACTCATCCACGTAGATTAAATTTGGATGAAAAAATTCAGAAATTACGTGTAAAAATAATTCATGCATGCCTATTTCTAACTGGTCCAACTTGAATAAAAATTCTATTTTATTCGGTGATAGACTCAGATGAAACTGCAAAGACAACGCCCAGACTCATAGCGACGGCGACTAAGTGATGAGTTCTGTGGAAGAAGAAGAGAAGAACTTAACAGACTCACAATGAGAGAGGGGGGATTTACCTAGAGAATCATTGAATCTATGATGTGAGACAAATCCTAATTCTTAAAAAGTGTTTATATATATATATATATATATATATATATATATATATATATATATATATATATATATATATTTGGGGCGGGGACATCCTAAATCCGACCATGTCCTATACTGAGCAAAATCAGCCCCGATTTGAGTTAAGTTATTACCCTCCCCAACTGGGTATGGACGGATTGGGTACCCGCGTATTCGGATACTCTTGTCAAATCTAACCACATATTAATGCTCCATTTATTAAGCATTTATCGCTAGCCAATAGATTGCTACACACAATGCGAGATTCTAACTCCTAATAGTTGTTTAAACGAACGAGTAAGATGATCACTCAATAAATTTAAATTGATTAAAATAAATACTAATTAGTTTTAATATTTTAATATTAAAAATCTTGAGAATTTGATATTAATTATAATTTTTAAAATATTTATAATAATAATTATTATATATATTTTATTTAATTTTTTAATAAAATTTTTATATAATTTTATGTAGGATATAAAAAAATACACTAGTTTAAGAATAAAAACTAGGACTATACGGTAATTTCGTGCTTAATTATTGGTCCAGAACAATTCTTCTGTAGCCTGTAGGGACGCTAGTGTGTGTACAATAGTCCCACATATTTTCAACACTATATTGTATTCATTATTAATACGGTGAAGATTTTATAATTATTTTTATGTAAATTTTTTTTTTGGATGATAAATTATACGGTTAAATTTTGATATTTATAAAAATATTATTTTTATTTAAAATATGGTTAAATAAATAAGTCATATTTTTAAATAAAATATTTTTATAAGAAGATATTTTTGTCATTTTTATTTGAGTAGTTGCCATTCAATATAACCAAACTATATGCAGATACAAAATTAACTATCAAAATTAATTATTAAACTTAATTATTTATATAAAATATATTAAAAATATATGAAATAAAATATATCTATATACAAATAAATGATGTCTAATTTAATGACTATTTTTTTTTATTTAAACATCATTTTTCTCCCCATAATGTATTCCACATTAATTTTGTTATTAGTTTCTCCCTCACATTGTTAACTAACTAAAACTATCAAATGGTTGAGCTGTTCTTGTTAGCTAAGCTCTAGGAATTCAGGGATTTCGGGATTTAAGAATGTTCTTGTAAGTACCTCGAGTCCAGACCTGTTTATTTTGAATTTAGGAATGTTGTTGTTATGTATGAGCTCTTAAAATTTCACTCTTAATTAACTCGCTAAAATTCAGCTGGCCATTATTTTTTGTCACACATATTAATGATTTGTTGCCAAGAGAAGGAAAAATGGATAAAAGAAAGTGGAAAAAGTTAAAAGGAAGAAAAATCAGATGTTAGATCTTCGTATCATATCATAGAGTCAACAATTTGCCCCCACGCCCCACATCACTGGATGAAAAAGAGAAAACATATTACCACCAAACGACGGGATCCACTCCAGCTGTCATAATCATATCAGAGAAAAACAAGGTGGAAAAATCAATGATCATGGACAAAGTTCACAATAACATTGCATGAACACCCAATAATTATTTAGCTAGTTAATAGGTGCCCCCATCACTATATAAATATATCCGTGAGCCCATGGTATTTGAAGAATGTAAGTGCTCTACCCTAAATCAACGAGGCAATTTAGGAAATCAGTTAATGGAATATTCCCAATGCACACAATACTTTATACTTTAATTCCTCACCTTCTGATCAATGGGATGGTACCACCACCATGGCAACATCCTTTGCTTTTACTTGCCATTCCATTTTTCATTCCCAACTATATATGCTATGTACACAGCTTGCCCACAAAATAAAAGGATTGGAACACGCACTACAAGAGACGCTAAAAATCGACCGTTATCTCTCCATTCGATATTTTTCGACGGCTTGCTGTCGATATTATTAAAAAAGATAATTAAAAATAAAATATTAAAATCGACAGTAAAATCATCGCTTTTTTTGGTAATCCATTAACCTTGACTAGAAAATATTTTTATTTTAAAATCGACAAAGGTAGCGTCTATTTTATTATTTAAAATATCGACACATTTTGTCGTCGATAAATTTAAACGGTCTTGATCACTTTTTAAAATTAAATGAATGGTACAGATTTAATGTTTAAAATTGACGCCTAAGTCGTCGTTTTATTTTCAAATTAAAATCGACGAGTATGCTGTCGATTTTTATCAATAAAATAAATTTCTTCCCACTCACTTCCCGCGTTTCCTTCATTTCCCCAAATTTACCATTCCAATTTGAGAAAAACTCAAAACAGCCCCTGACAATTATCTCGAAAGACAACGAGACCTTGACAAAAAAAAAAAAAAAACCAACCCGGCTTCTGACAATTATCTCGAAAGGACAACGAGGCCCCTCTGCCAAAAAAAAAGTCAATGTTTTTTTTGGCATAGAGGCTAATCAGTCCCCAAAAAAAATCAGGGGCCGGATTTGGTGTTTTTTTTCCTTGAAGGTCTCGTTGTCCTTTCGAGGTAATTGTCAGGGGTCGGGTGTAGTATTCACTCTTTCAATTTTCATCAACCCTTATTTTACCCTGAATTCACCTCGCATACTTCAACCCTCCTTCTCCATCGCCACCGCGCCGCTGTCGCTCCGCTGCTTCCGTCGCATCGCTGCTGCCGTCGCACCGCTGCTATCGTCGCTTCGTCTCTCTGCACCGTTGTTGTTGCTGCTCAATCAAAATTAGTTACTCACTTACTCTCTCTCTTTTGTTCTTCATTGATTTTTCATCAATTTTTTGGATAAAAAATTTGCTCAGCATTACTATAGAATAGGTCTTCAAAGATTAATTTGGTACTAATCATTAATCTAATTTGGATCCTGAAGCAACTTAAAAAGCACAGAAGAACCTAGTATCTAGTTTCTTCAATCCCTAATTTATCAGATTCACTTCAATTATTCTGTAGCATAAACTCAAGTTTTTTTTTATTCACTACTTTTTTCAATGATTCTGTTTGTATTGAGCAACTTTAATTTGTTTTCTTTTGTTTTAGATTGAATCTTTAACTCTATAATTTGTTTTCTCTGTCTCGCGTTTTGGAATTTGTAAACAGAGGAACTTCGGACATTGATTCCTAAAGGCTTTGAAGTTTATGGAGCGCTTGGAGCGCTTGCTTACGGAGCCGGTGCCGACGCTCAAGCGGCAGTTCATGCTACTCACAGACTAAGGAAGTTTCTATACGGTGAAGAGGAAGGGGATAATCGACCGGTGATCGGAGCAGTCGCTGCCGGTTTCGGCGAGCTGAAATTTTTCGTGTCGGAGCGTGGAAAATTGAATAGCCTCGAAGAGGTTGATTCAGTTGTTGAAGAAGAACATTTGGAGAAATGTGTGGGAGGATGGTTGCATCTACATAATAACTAAATGGAAATAGTCTCCTGAAATTTGATCCCCTTTTAAATACTTGTTCAACCTTTAATTTAAGCTAGGAAGGAGAGCCTTGGAGCAATGGTTCCATGTGATTCCAAGATTATGGGTTCAAATCGTAGAATCAGCCACTGAAGTAATTATCAGGTTAGACTTTTTGCGTTAATACAGGATGTTTGTGCACCTGACTACCCTTTTATCTCCAGTATGTGAGGAAGGGCGCCATGCATATGCAAAGTACAGTAAATCCTTTTGTATCCTATTGTTACAATCAACATTTATAATGTGCATTCATTTTTCACTTGGTCTCCGTTAAGCATTTGGCTAGCATTGCAGTTTGAGACCCAAGGAACACCTATTATGATTGGTTAGTCAATAATATACTTTTATACTTTCCATCCTGTCATTCATCTACAACATTTTTTAAAATGATTGGCTTAAATTTCAAAGTATATATTTTTTCAGTTGCATATTCGTTTTAATAATTTGTCTTTTGTTCTCTGATATTTTTAGAATGAGTTACTCTTAACCCTCTAGCATCTAAATGCAGGAGGTGGTGTACTTGCATATACATTTTTGCGAGTGGATTACAATGAAGCAAGTGAAGATTGCGCGTTTTTAATACTCGATCCACACTATATAGGCACAAATGATATGAAAAAGATCGTTAATGGTGGATGGTGTGAGTGGAAGAAAGCTGTTGATAGCAAGGGAAAGAATTTCTTCTTGCATGATAAGTTTTATAATCTCCTTCTACCACAGAGGCCCAACATGGTTTGATAGGATCATTTTCATGGAGGGTAACAGTTCCTAGTTTGTACCAATTTTTTTGCAATGGAATGATAGTTTTTTATAGTTGGAATTTGATAGTTCAGTTAATTAGTTGACTCACTTTTGGGTTGGTGTTTGTAACTGGCATTCTGTGAGACTGTGACGGTAGCCTATTATATAGGATTTACCGCTATTATCTATTTGAGTTACTTGGACAAGTAAATGATGTTATCTATTATATAGGTAACAAATAAGATTTTTGAACAATGTGTAAACAATGTGAATTAATAGGGTTAAAAGAGTAAATTTAATTAATAGTATTAAATTAGAGTGTAGTGTATTTTCATTTGATTGGTGGTTGTTCATGTTGTTCAAAATTTTCATTGTTCCTCTAGCATTCCCCTTTATCATTTTATTAACCTTTTTACTTTAGAGGAATTTGATCCTTCAACTATAATAGTTAATTTTTGTAATAATGATTCTTTTAAAGTTTTGTAG
Organism: Arachis ipaensis; assembly: GCF_059453495.1. Taxonomy (NCBI): domain Eukaryota; kingdom Viridiplantae; phylum Streptophyta; class Magnoliopsida; order Fabales; family Fabaceae; genus Arachis; species Arachis ipaensis. The sequence continues at coordinate 7,316,192 of NC_142440.1, read as the reverse complement.
TTTAATATATTAGTGCTTTCGTTAAGAATTAAGTTGACTAATAAAAAAGGGCTACTGTGAAAATTTATCTTGTCTTAAGTCTTTATATTAGAGGATTATTTATTATTTTAAAAAATTTGTAAACTCATTATCTAATATTTAGTATAAATTTTATTTTTATATTTAAAAGTTTATTTGCATTAATTGTTTACTATTTTTCAAATAGAAAAAATAATTAAAAAATATAGCTATTAAAATCGACCGTTGTTGCTTTTTAAATTTAAAATAGACAAAAAATAAAATATAGACAAAGAATTTGTCGATATCTAAATAATTAAATCGACGGCAGTTATGTCGATTTTATTGAATCAAATATCGACAGAAATGGCGTCGATTTTATATAATAATATCGACGGTAATGTTGTCGATTTTATTAAATAAAATATCGACAAAAAAGGCGTCGATTTTATATAATAATATTGACGGCGACGTTGTCGATTTTAGTAAGAAAGTAAAGTTCTCAAACTCATATTATAGACGGAAATGATGTCGATTTTATTAAATTATTATCGACGGCTAGGCAAGCCGTCGATTTTATTCGAATTTTGAAAAATCGACAAGCTTAATAGTGACTACCTCCACCGTCCATTTTACCGTCGATTTTTAATATTATCGACGGTTTAGCCGTCGATTTTAACGATGTTTCTTGTAGTGACGGTAATACTATACTCTTTTTTTTTTTTGTCTACGCGAGAAATTTAAAGGATTCAAATATACCAAAATGACAATAACATTCTCTTTTTTATAATGTTACTAGTGTATGTTTTCGTACTCTGTACGGGATAATATATAAAGTTATATATAAAAAAATTTTAAAAATTAAATAAAATAGAGTAAAACCCCTCCCCGATCCCTAACCATTTACAAAATTGACTTGGCGCCCCCTCACCATTGGAAATTAACAACGCGGTCCTTAACCATTCTCTCCGTGTGACCAAAAGGACCATTTTTACCGGTACTTCCGGTTAAGAAGGTCCTTTCGATCACACGGAAAGAATGGATAAGGACCGTGTTGTTATTTTCTAATGGTGAGGGGACCGGGGAGGGATTTTACTTAAAATTGGAAAATAAATAAATAAAAAGTATTGTTTTAAGTTTTGCATCTAATGCATTCTGCCATATTTTACATGTGGACGTAGAGCAAACAACGTTAAATTTAATAGATAATACGAAATCATTAACAACGAAACTTAACACAAAAGTGATAATTATTTGGGTTGATTAAGCATTATTATGTCTTGGATTTAGGGTTTTAAGAACGACATGTATGTTCTATATTGTTGAACCTAAAAAAAAGGTTAGTTCAAAAGTATTATTTCATACACCTTTTTCTAAAAAAAATTAAACTGCTTTTCTTATTAGTGGAACTAAATTCATCAACCATAATTTTAATAGTAGGGTTACACGTAGAGACTAAATATTCTTTTTAGAAGTGATATTTGTTTTATCCAAATGTTCGTGATATGACGAATTAATTTTAATTTAATTTTACGTATTTTAATTTTGTTTCTTTAGTTACTAATTTAAATTTTATGTCAGAGGATTTAGAGTTTTCTTTATTTAACCTAAAGTTGAGTGAGTTTCTTCGATTTAATTTTTAAACCAGTGAACAAATTATATTGAGGTATTTCTTTCTTGTTGCATCAAGAAATTGAATACAAAGAATCAGTTGATTTTTATTCAATTTCTTGATGCAACAAGAAAGAAATACCTCAATCTAATTTGTTCACTGATTTAGAAATTAAATCGAAGAAACTTACTCAACTTTAGGTTAAATAAATAAAACTCTAAATCCTCTGACATAAAATTCCAATTAGTAACTAAATAAATAAAATTAAAATACGTAAAATTAAATTAAAATTAATTCGTCATATCACGAACATTTGAATGAAACAAATATCACTTCTAAAAATCTAAAAAGAATATTTAGTCTCTACGTGTAATCCTACTATTAAAATATTTAGTCTCTAACCATCTAGAAAAGGACCTGGTGTCCTTTGACCATTAGAAAATAATAACACGGTCCTTATCCATTCTCTCGTGTGACCGGAATGACCCTCTTGCCGGTTTTCGGGTAAAAAGTAACCGGAAGTACCGGTAAGAGGGTCCTTTTGGTCACACGGAGAGAATGGTTAAGGACCGCGTTGTTAATTTCCAATGGTGAGAGGGCGCCAGGTCAATTTCGTAAATGGTTAGGGACCGAGGAGGGGTTTTACTCAATAAAATATATATAATAATTATTATTATAAATATTTTACCAAGTTATAATTAAAATCACTTTTAGGATTTTAAATATTAAAATATTAAAAATAGTTAGTATTGTCTTAATCAATTTGAGTTCGTTGAGTGATCATCTCACTCATCTGCTTAAACAATTATTAGGAATTAGAATCTCACTTTGTGTGTGTAGCAATCTATTGGCTAGCGATAAACCCTTAATAAATTGAGCATTAATACGTGGTTAGACTTATCAAGAGTACCCGAATATGTGGGTACCTGACCCGTCCAACCCGGTTGGAGAGGGTAATAACTTGACCCGAGTCGGGACAAATTTTGCTCAGGACAGGGCATGGTCGGGTTTAGGGTGTACCCGCCCTGAATGTATACATATAAACACTTTTTAGCTATTAGGATTTGCCTCACATCATAGATTAAGTGATTCACAGCTTCAGTCCATACTCTATAGCCATGCAAGAGAAACCCAGTCATCCTCACCCAGAATCTTCTTCTTCTCGGTTTTTTCACAAAAAAATCTCATAGCTCCCGCCATTGTCGTTATTGAGCCCATCGCCGCCTACCCCCTTCACCGCTCCCATCTTCCTTCACAACTCATATCGCCATTGCTGCTTATCCCGTTATCGACTTACCATCGTTGTTGAGCTTGTCGCCACCTTTCTCCTGCTGAATCCATTTTTTCTAGGTAAATTCTCTCTCTCTCTCTCTCTCTCTCTCTCTCTCTCTCTCTCTCTCTCACATTATGAGTCTATTAAGTTCGTCTCTTCTTCCACAAACTCATCATTATGAGCACGGGCGTTGCCGTTGTAGTTTCATCTAAGTCTGTCACCGAATAAAATAAATTTTTATTCAAGTTAGACCAGTTGAAAATAGGCATGTATGAGATCATTTTTGCATGTATTTCTGAATTTTCTCATCCAAATTTGATCTATGTGGTTGATTATTTTAGTATAGCGATTATCGTGGTTTCGTTGCGACACTAATGTGATCAAAGTTGCGGTAATTTCATAACTAATATATGAGACAGAGCCAATATTATGAAAACTGGACCGAACCGACCAGTTCAACCGGGTTAACCGAAAACTGATCATTTGGCTGGTCCGGTTGACGTCTAAAAATGCACTACAAAAAACCGGTCAAAAAACCGGCAATTAACCGGTGAACCGGCTGAACTGGCTAGGTTTTTAAAATGTCCGGTTCTCTAATCAACATTAAAACGGCGTCATTTTGGTCCCAACCCCCCCCCCCCAAAAAAAACAATGCTCAGCTCAAAATGAGAACACCCCTCCCCCTTCAATCTTCCACAAACGCACAAAGCCTCAAATTGACCAACCCTAACCCTATTAGAGCGAAATCATCAAAGCTTTTCACCCACCATCAGCCCCCACCACTCTCGGGGTGACAACCAGTGATTGCCATCCTTGCTTCTCGAAGGTATTATTTCCTCCTCGCGTCGTCAAGCCCAAGGGTGTCGTCAAGCCCGGACCTATCCTCCTCATCGTCGCCAGAAGTTCATCAAGCCCAGATCTGTCATCGTTGTTGTCGAGCCCGAGAGTGCCATCGTTGCCGCCGAACGTTTCTGTTGCTCGACGTCGCGAACGTCTACTCAGCCTTGTTCTCCTCGTTGTCGCAAACATGCATGTTCTCCTCACCGTCGTTCCAGTGCCTCCAGAAGCTTCCTTCCTCCAACAACAAGTTCACCTACAATTGCGACAACCACACCTTCAACTTCCTCGTCAATAATGGCTCAGTCGGTTCCTCTCTTTTTCTCTCTAGATCTGTTTTTCTCTGATTTAATTTTGTATATATATGTATGCATTTTTGCTTAGATGATTGTTGGGGTGAAATTCTCATTGTCTTTGAGTGATTTGAAATGTTGCATTGTTATTTTTCAGCTTACTGTGTTGTTGCGGATGAATTTGCTGGAAGGCAGGTTCTTATTGCGTTTCTGGAGAGAGTGAAGGATTAGGGCTACACATGGATCAGATAATATCCACATATCCGCGGTAATTATCCGCATCTGATCCGAATTTTGTGGATATTATCCGATCTGCACTATGGTAGGATCGAATTGCGGATTTAGCAGTGATATACGTGGATCCGATCTGCAAATCTATATATCCGCACGTCTCATATAAATAGTATTAAGAAAGTAAACCCTAATGTGATATGAATTTTAGTGTGTTATTTTATGAATTTTATGATATCTTGTTTTTAATTTTATGTTGTACTTCAACTTAGAATAATTAAACTTAAATCTTGTGTTATTTTATTGATAATATTTTAGGAGTAAATAGGCTCAAACAGGTGAAAAATGAATTTTATGTATATTTTTTTGTAAAAATAGCCAAATAGAATCTTAAAATAGTTTTTTTTTTAATTATGCGGATATACCCGATATCTGATCCGATCTGATCCGCAAGTATGCGGATCGGATCAGATCAGATCTGGCCTGAAAAAATGCGGATATCGTATCCAATCTGATCCGATGAGTACAGTGTGGATCGGATAGAATTTTAGGCTATATCCGATTCGATCCGTGTGCAGCGCTATGAAGGATGATTTTATTTCAAATATTACATTTCTGTTTTGTCCCTTTGTTGCTCGTTGAACGTATGCTATATTGCAAGTTGTAACTCCAACTGAAGCATGAAGTTGGGTTTTAGACTTTTCTTCTTTAAGGTTGTACCAATTTTTTAGGAGAACTCTTTGGAAGGGTTGAATGTTAAAATAGAAGTTGGTCAATTATTGGTAAATCTCTTTTCTTTTAGGATTTTCAGGGGCAGGGGATGGTTTGTTTTCCACATCTTGAAAAAATATTGCTGCTGAGATTGGTTCATAGCTATTTTTAATTAGTAATTTGACATTAATTGTACGAATTTCGTCTAATTAAGTAATTATTGACATTGTTGGTGATTGTTGATTGAATGTGAATAACTGGATATAGTATTTTATGCCATAATTTTTTTTATTCTAAATTTTGATGTTTGAATTTGAATGTAGAATTTTAACGATGAGATGAGATATATAGTTTAGTTAGTGGGTGGGTTATGAAAATTTAAATCTTATGAATGATTGAATTTAAATTTTAAAAGATTTATATGATATTTTTAATAATTTTATTTTATATATATTTAATGAAACCAGTTCGACCACGGTTCGATTACGGTTGGACCATTGAATCATTGAACCAATTACTCGACCGGTTTGATGACTGGTTCGGTTCTCGCAATCTTGGACAAAGCAGATTATTAAAGTAATAAGGGAAATAACATTCAGATGTGCGCATAAAATTTATAAGATGTGATTATCTCAGGAAAATATATATGTACAACCCAAGTGGAAGATTGTTAGGAAATTATTATTTCTTAATATATTTATGGACAATACATATATTAATTATAATCGCAAATTTAAGTAATTTTATATTAAATGACATATATAACGGTGATTTCATTTATTGTCATAAATATCAAATTAAATAAGTCATTATTATTTTTGATTTGGATAAATGAGATTCAAACCATAGATACTATTTTATTTGAGTTTTAAGGTTAGTGTCACACTCAAATATAAATAATGATTTCAGGATTTTAGTCTCCAACACATCAAACTCGCCTCCGTGTTGTGATTCAGCCCTATTAGGATACAAAAGGTTTTGGTTGACGAAAATAAAAAGAACTGCAAGAGCCAAGCTCTCTGATCTCAATCATGCTCTCGAATAAAGGGACACTTCCGCACTCTCAGTTATATTTCTTACTGAGTTAACATGGATGATCTTGATATTGAAAAATCCTAAAATTTTCAGATAAAATAGAATTTTTATTCAATCAAATGATGATAAATAATTTTATTGAATTAAATTATATTAATATAATCATCGGATGTCAAAGAATGCTAGAAAAATAAATAAATAATATTTTAAGAGTATAGAAATATTAAATTATCATTTCACTTTACTTTTCTAATCAACGACAATAAATATCTTAAATTAATTAAATTTTTACAAAAAAATTAAATACCTAAAATTATTTTATTTTTCAAAAGTCTTTTGAACATACAATGGTTTAATGAGAGGTTGACTATTCAAAATTTAATATAATATTTTTAAATTTATATTTTCAATAAAAAAGATGTACTTATTTCTATCCATCCTAAATAATTCTATATTCACTATTACTTATCCATCTAAATAATTCTAACATTGATAGAATATTATTTTTAGATGCATAAATTTAAAATATATTTATTCTATTTCAAAAATTAATATTCATATTTAACTTAGAATTTCAACAAATATGACAAAAAAATTATATTTTTTAGTTAAAAAAATAAAATATCTATAAATATACTTTTGTACTTTAGCTTTAGATTTTTCAAAAAAAAATTGGCAAGTTAATAGAATCAAATCAGATTTCTATAACATATATAAGAATGTATATTACACATAAATAAAAAATGTTAGGTGTAATAAGAATAAATACATAAATTAAAGTAAAATTTAGAAAATTATGAGCCAATAAAATATTGAAGAAAAGAAATATAAATAGAAGAGAAATAAAATTATCAGATAGAAGAGAAATAATTTAATAAATTTTATGTGTATATAAAAAAGGAATAAAAAGAAGATATACAGTACCTTATTTAATTTAGCAAGATTTATAGGAATAAACATATAGAATAAGAGAATAAAAAACAATAATAAAAAGAAACTAAATATCTGAATTAATATAAAAAATAAAAAATAATAAAATAATGATAATCTATCATAATCTTAATTTTTTAATATAATTAATTAATAACAATATAATTAGTCTACCATAATCTTAATCTAATATTTTAATATAATTAATTCTAATTAAGTAATCAAATAAATTGAATATAAATATGTCTAATCTAATAGTATAAAGAAATAGTAGATTTTTTATATTAGACATATTATATATAAAATATTGGGGATAAAATATCACTTTAAAATGAGATTATTATTATTATTAATGATATATAAATATTAAAATTGTATTAGTGAATTAATTGAAATACATTATTAGAATAAAAAATTGTAATTAAAATAACTAAAATTTATTGACTTTAATTAGTTAAATTAGCATAAAATAAGAAAGCGATGATTAATCATATTAAATAAATTAAAAAATATTACTGAGCAAAGCAAATATCACAATAATTATATTAATAATTAAAAAAATATCAATTTAATCAATTCAAATTTTTATTTTTTAATAGACAATTAAAGATCACTAATGAATAAAAATAAATAGAATATAATAAAGTATAATTTTAGTAGTATAAATAATTAAATTAAATTATTATACAATTTTTATTTTTTACCTTATTATAATTTAAGTTAACATTAATGGTAAAAAAACTAATTTTAAATAGTACCAATTTGTATTTTATAACATAATTAAAGAATAATTTTTTATTTTTTATTTTGTGATTAATCAACATTTTTTTAATTTTTTGGTTAAGTCTTGTGTATTTTATGATTGATATATAAATTTTCTCTATAAAATACAAATTTGTGATGAATTATTATAATCTTAATTAATTAAGAAAACGAAAACAACAATATCAATAGTAACTATACAAATCAAAATACATAGGAGAAAAATAAACTATTATATGATAGAATTAACATGATTATATTTCATCATTAAATAAACAAAGTTAACGCAAAACAAAATTACGCGTAAAGAGAAAAAAAAGTTAAAATATCCAAAATGACAAAGAAATTATTTTTACAATTTTATTCTGTCTCATATATATATATATATATATATATATATATATATATATATATGAACTTCTAACTAAATTAAATTGTATTTATTATTATTAGAAAGGGTAAGAGAGAGCAGTAGAGAAAAAGTTTGTGTGTATTTAAGTTGTATAGAATGATACAATATCAAATGATATTTATAGGTGCTAAGAAAATTGAAATAATAAAGACATAATATCCTATAATAAATATTCAGATATGTTAAATAATGCTAATTGATCTTATTGATGCTAATTATATTCTAACACCCCCTCAAACACAAGTGACAACTTGAGTTTGAAACTTACTTGAAACAACTAAATAAAAAAATGCATAAACTGATAAAACGGATGCAGACAGAACTGCCTGAAGAAAGGACAAATAAAACTGTCGAAAGGAAGCGCGACGGAACTGTCGGAAGAAAGCGCAGACGGAACTATCAGAAGGAAGCGCAGACAAAACTGTCAGAAAAAAATGCAAACAGAACTGTCGGAAGAGAATGCAGACGGAACTGCCACAAGAGTGGCTAACTGTCGAAAAACTGCTAAAAAGATGGCGAACTGCAAGAAAACTGCTGAAAAGTGACAAAGTGCGAAGAGATCACAAACTATCGAAATGTGACGAAAAATATATGGTTCCTCCGTGAGAATAAGTAAGTAGTGGATGAGTTAATCGGTGAGGTTAGAAAAGCATCAAAGCATTGACAAAAGAAAAGAAAAAAATGGCACAGAAGAAAAATATGAAAAGTACGGTGATTTTACCATAAGAAAATCAATTTATCCTCCTCAATGAGGATACCATGGCTCTGATACCATGTTAGAAAGGAGAGAGGGAGCAATATGAAAAAAAGGATTGTGAATATTCAAGTTGTGTAGAATAATACAATATAGAAGGATATTTATAGGTAACAAGAGAATCGAAATAATAAAGACGTAATATCCTATAATAAATATTCAAATATGTTGAATAATGCTAATTGATCCTAATTATACTCTAACAATTATATTCAATTAATTGATATACATAATATTAAATTGTGTGATATTTAAATATCTAATCAAATCAATTAGTTGATATAATTAATCCATCGTAATGAATTATATTTAATGAGTTAAAAAAATAAATCAGGAAACACTCTCAAAAGTATGCCACGTCAACTTTATCATTAAGGGTAAAAATCCGATTTTTATATAATAGAATAGATTTTTCACATAATTTGTTACATTATATTTATTATATATTACTAATTTTACAACCAAAATGTATCACATGCCACTTTTTTATTGTAATTGAAATCAATTTTGTTCTCTGCAAAATTAAAGAGTTCTCCTTTCCTCTCTCTCTCCCTTTCTCTATCTCTCTCATTCCCACATCCAATATATCTTTTTTTATATAATTATCAATAACTAATTACAAATTACAAATTTAACCATCAAAATAGATAACATGACATTCTCTAATTACAAATTTAACCATCAAAATTAACTATATTATATATTACTAATTTAATAATCAAAATGTGTCACATGACACTCTCTTGTTAAAATTGAAAAGAAATATTTTCTCCAAAATTAATAAACTCCCTTCCTATATTTTCTATTTATCTTTCTCCATTTTTTTATTTCTCTCTATCCTTCTACTCTATATATAATTTATATTTTATATTTTATATTAGTAATTTGACAAACCAAAATGTGTCACTAGATATTTTTCATTATAATTAAAATAAATTTTTTCTTTCCAAAATTAACAAATTCCCTCTCTCATTCTTCTTATTTATCTTTCTCTCTTTCTCTATTTTTCTCTATCTTTCTGTTCTACAAATAATAAAATTAACAAAATCATATCATTCAAATTAAAAATAATATTATTATATGCATATTTTTTATTTAGTTTTAAATTTTTGTTGCTTATCTTTCTAATCTATATTTTCACTTCTCTTTCTTCAAATATTTATTACTTATAATTTGAAAAAAATATTGATGTTGTGATTAAACATTAGAATCAAGATTCAATTGTTTAAAGAAAATACTTTTTGAGTTAATTTATAACTATCAATATAATTTTTTTATGCTAATATCTAATTATATTTTTATATATATAGAGATAAAAAATATTATTTTTAAATAGCAAATATAAAAATTAATTATTTCTATTTGTACAACAGACTTAACACCTAATCAAATGTAAAAGTATACACATTAAATTCTTTTAAATTTTATATAATAAATATTAAAATTAATTATTAGTAAAAAATTAAACTCTTTCACATGAAAAATAATAACTAAAAATCTTATTATTTAATTTTTTTATCTACGGAGATTCTAGTATTTATAGTCTGACGAAAATTTTTGTCCCTTATGATCTTTTGATAAAAGTAATTCGATTCTATAAATTTTTTATGCTATAATTTATAAATTATGACAAAACCAATATAATTTTAAAAAATTTATATTCTTTAATGTTATTACGGATAAAAATATTAGTATTATATAAATTTATAAAAAAAATAATATTATCAAAATAGGAGTAATATTATAATTTCACCCAAATATAAAGTTTCTTTTCCCTCCTATTCATGGTGTGTGGATGCCATGTGCGGTATTTTGAGTTTGTTATTGCCAATAGGCTGAGTCATAAACCCAATAATGGCCGCGTCATGCGACAAATCAAGAATCAAAGTCATCTATCTAAATGGTTTTCATTTTCACCGACACTACTAGAGCTAGGTGTGATGGGGTTATACACTCATATCTGCATTAATGAATTAATTAAACCAGTCATTTTTCTTAATAAAAACCAATTACAGCACACTGTACTGTTATTTACAAATAAAATTTTTATAACAAAAAATATTAACTAAAAACTATTAAAACTTATTATTTTTTATTTTATTTAATATATTCTTAATAAATAAAAATTAAATAAAATAAATTTAGATTATTTGAATGGATTTTTTTTATCTCCTTAACATCATTATTTTTCACATACATCACATTCAATGTAAATATTTCAAAACTGAATATCTGTTTTTAGTAATATTGGACAACAAAACCAAACGAGACAATTAAAAAAGATGGTGTAAAAGCGCTCGTATGTAAACCTTATCAGATCAGTAATAGTAATTTGAAGTACTACCTATTTACTATCTAGTGAAAGTTTAATTAGTGTTAAACTAGTCACCAAAAAAAAACAATTAGTGTTAAACTGATCTTTTTTCACAACACTAAAAGATAATCAATAACAGTAAAACAAAGAAGACAGAAGCACAGATAGAAATCAACGTTTTATTGGCAGTATGTGGAGTATGAACCCGTGTCTCTACAGTCAAAGTGGCCTTGGGGGTAACTTATTTTGATTATTATTTAGTGATGAAAAATGAGTTTACTTAAGAAATCATCTATTTTTCAGTTAATATTATTTATAAATTTGGAGTGAGGATTAAAAAAATAATTTTATAATAAAAAAATTAATCAATATTTACTAATAGGCTAAAAACTGTGTTATTTTTTTAGTATGGGATCATGTAATTTAGTTCGATTACTTTATAAAAAAATTAAAAAAATAACTTTAATATTAAATGAGAGGTTTATTTTATTTGTTGTAATTTTTTTATTTTAAAATTCACAAATTGAATGATCTGATTTTTGTCTTTAAGATAGTGTTTAGAAGAGACATACAGATTGAGAGACAAAGACCGAGAGACAGAAACTAAAATAAGTTTTAATATTGTGTTTGGTGTAAAATAGGAGACAGAGACTAAAATAAGAATGAAACTCTAATTTAATTTGCACAAAAAATAAAGTTAGAATTAATTAATTGAAATGGGGGTATTTTAGATATAAAATATTATTAAAGTTTCAATCTTCGTCTTCAAAAATTTCAGTTCTTTGTGTCCCCACTTTTTGGAGGTATTGAAATATTAAAATTTTGGGATAGAGACTGAAATTTTAGTACCATCCCCTGAACCAACAAATATGATATTGAGTCTCAGTCTCCCAATCTCCGTCCTAATACCTCAAAACAAACGCTACGTAAGAAATCGAAAGGTCCGATTTTTGTTTTTCCAAAAATTGAAAAATCCAATTTTAACATTTTAAATTAAACATTATCATATTTGATATTAACACCCTTACATCCCATGATCATGAAAAATCATCCTCACCCAATATAAAAAATAATTTGCGTTACTAATAATTAAAATTACAAATGCTATTCGTACACCAAAATCAGCCACTAAAATTAGCAACTAATGTATTTATGTATAAATACATATGTAGTTTAATTTATTTTCAATGTGTATTTATATTTCAGCGTGTATTTTATATTGGTGGTTGATTTTGGTGACTAATTTTGTATACACGTAGCATAATCCAATTAAAATTAAGCAATATTACATGACTAGTAAATATTATCATTTTTTCTCAGTACTTAGTTAGCAATAATTTGCACATATATTTACATATGTCTTACATATAAAAAGTATATAATTTATACCTATATTTACTAGAATTTTATACATATAAATCAATACAGATTGCACCTATCAATCAATACGTTAATTAATAAAAATGACAATTTACTATTTATATTTGCCAAATAATAGTCAAAAATACTAAAAATGGCTAGTCTTTTTTTTATTGTGTTAAAATTAGTTCTCTCCATATTTATTCGCGAAGAATGTAAGAAACACACCAATAGGACACTGATATTTTTATTTTTTATATCCTTGAAACTATTAGGATTTTGCCCTGAATCAAAATGTTTTCCTCCTTTAACCACCTCAGATAAGATTTTCTAGTTCCCCATTATATTACATTACATGTATATTTCAATAATTTATAATAATAGCTAGGACAGGACCGCCAGGCTCCAACGAAACTTGAAAGTACAATCTGTTTTTTCTGGTAGCAGCAATGCAAGGACCAGGTCCGAGGGGGATGAACGCAAAGTAACGTGCATGCCACTCAATCGAATTCTTATTGTGCTAATAATGTTAGCATCCCCTTCTTCTTCCTCTTCCTGATGTGTCGTTATTCATGTTTAACCAAGTTGGTCCACAAATTCTTGGAAAATTAGGATCTTCACTGAAACCAGGCCCCTCCTCCGAAATAAGCAAAGAATTTTCTTTTGGACCAATATTTTGTTGCAGTTATATAAATGAAAACAAACCAATCTCAGTTGTATATGTTCCCTCTTATTAAGGGTGAAAAGCAAAAACTGTTACAATAGCAGTTGGTAAAACTGCATTACTGCATTATATTTCTGTTATAGTTCTGTTAGTAATCAGGCAGCTAGCTAGTGTGATGTAAGTAATTAGTTGAGTTGGTTACTAACGTCATTTTTGGATAATCTTGAGCCTTAACAGTAGCTAGCTTGGTGTATCAAAAGTAGACTTAGCCTAGTGTAAATGTAAGTTACATTTGAAACAAAAGATGCTCAATTACTTTCATTACAAGCTTTCTCCTCTGTTTTGAATTTTGCAATCTGCTCAAGCTTAGCACAGCTTCTTTTCAAAGAGCTGTGGAATTTCTTTCCTTAATTAGTTTCACTAGTTTTGATATGATATTAGAGTTTTATGTCTAAAAAGTCTAGAATTCGATATTTGATAAACTTCAAAAATAAAAAAATTGCATAAGGAAATAAAAAAAAAACCTATACAAAAATCAAACAAACTCAAAAAATGCTCTTATTTAAAAAAGAGTGTTACGGATATATATATTCTATCTTTTAAACTTTTGAAATGAGTGGTTTTATGACATGTTATTTTTTCTTAGTTTCACGGAGTTCTTTTACCCCTCTCTTTTTTTCTAGGTTTGGCTGGTAGTTATTTGTGTCCCTTTCAAAGTAGAGTATGTACCTATCATTCTTCTATTATTATTCATTCTAATTTCTAAACGCACTTTATTGCTGTAAAACCAAAAAGTTTAATAGAATAATAATATTTTATTACAACTGGCTCGTGACCCCGACAATTTTATAGGCAGTATAATATATGCTCCCTTTCCCCTAAACTTTTCCACTTTAGCTATAATTTCACTCTCCCACTCTGCAAAATATCTCTGCATTTTTCTTATACTTCTACCTCCCACAGAGAAAAATGTCCCAGCTTAATAATGTTCTACTTGTGTGGTTTCTCTTATTAAGTGTTGCACATGGTACTTCAGCTCAGCTAAGTCGACACCATTATGCAAAAATCTGCCCCAATGTTGAGAACATAGTCAGAGATGCAGTTAAGAAGAAGTTCCATGAAACATTTGTCACTGTCCCTGCTACCATTCGCCTCTTCTTCCATGATTGCTTTGTGAGGGTAAGTAGGTAAATGAACAATTAATTACTGCATGCAATTTGTAGTAAAATGTTAAAAGTAAAGAAGTAAATGTGTGATATATATGTGACAGGGTTGTGATGCTTCAGTTTTGGTAGCTTCGACTCCAAACAACAAAGCAGAGAAGGATCATCCTGACAATCTCTCACTGGCCGGAGACGGCTTTGACACGGTGATCAGAGCAAAAGCAGCCGTGGATGCTGTCCCTCTCTGCAGAAATAAAGTCTCATGCGCAGATATTCTTACCATGGCAACCCGTGATGTTATTTCACTGGTTCGTTGGTTCCTTGGCTTCATCATATAACTTTAATTAATATTTTGGAAATTGAATAGTTAATTGCATTGTTGGTCGTGTTTAATTTCAGGCTGGTGGACCGTACTATGAGGTAGAGTTAGGGAGATATGATGGGTTGAAGTCAAGGGCTTCAGATGTGAATGGGAAGCTGCCGCAGCCAGGGTTCAACTTGAACCAGCTCAATTCACTCTTCGCCGCAAACGGCCTTACCCAGACAGATATGATTGCTCTTTCAGGTAATGCGCGTGCATTACACTCTCCTAACCACGAGCAGAATTTATTATTTTTGATTGGCAGTTAATTATCAATATTTAAAAATAAAAAAAAAATAAATAAGTTCTGACCTTTTGATATGCAGATATTTAAATTATTAAAAAATTTAAAAATATATTTAAATTCTTTAATATTTTCAAAATTTGGACATTAATTTTTCACATTCACTTAGTCTGAGGGACTGACATACCCAACAAAAAAAATCAAACCTGGTTATACCAAAAAAATGTTTAAAATGGAACAACTTAAATTTTGAAATCGATGTGTCCAAATTTTAAAAAATTAGGAATATAAATATATTTTTAAATTTTCAGAAATTTAAATATTTACAAATAAAAAGTTAGAGATCAATTTATTTTTTTAATTTTAAATATAAATTAAAAATATGTTATTAAATTATTATATTACAAAAATTAAATTAATGACTAAAAAGCTGAGCAAAAATAACAAATTCTATTTATTCTTTAACATTTCTAATCAAATAATTGTCAACACCACCACGCATGTGACACAATAATTTCCCTTCCCCTTAATAACGTTTAAGTTTGAAATTTTTTTGAAAATATAATAAATAAAAGAAAAGGGTCAATTTGAATAAGTTTATAAATAATTTTTTTAATTTTTAATTTATAAAATATTATAATATTAATATTTAATGTAATTTTTAAAATTAAATTGTAATTTTTTAAAAAATTATTTAAATACTTATAAAAAAATTTAAAATAATTTTTTATAATAAATATTATTATTATTTTTTTTAAATAAATATTTTTAAAATTAAAAAATTAAATATAAAATAATTTATTTTAATATAAATACTACTATTCTAGTAATTCGGGCTAGATGTTACATTGAGACGAGTGATTTTTAATACATTGATCGTTGATATGTATAACTCAACGTGCCTGCCAAGCATCTTCAATAATCAAATTTAAACATTGGGTTAACCACAAAAACCGTCTCTAAGTTAATTCTAATAAAATTGTATTCGAATTTTACAATCAACAAAAATATTTTTAAATAATTTAAAAATACGATAAAAATATCTAACAATAAATATATATTTTTAAAAAATGTCTTAGAGATTAAATTTTAATACGATTTTTCATAAGTATAACTAAAAAAATGAGATATTATTATTTTTAAAATTTGGTGACTTTTTTGCTAAGTATATATTTTTTTTAATGATTTTTTAAAATATTATTGGTTATTGACAAAAAAATTACAAAAAATATATACTTAACGAAAAATCACCAAATTTTAAGGATAATAATATCTCATTTTTCTAATCATAGTTATAAAAAAATGCATCAAAATTCAATCTCTCATGTATTTTTTGAGAAATACATATTTAATGTTAGATAATCTTGCAAAAAATCTAACATTAAATATATATTTCTCAAAAAATACATTAGAGGTTGAATTTTGATGCAATTTTTTACAAGTATGATTAAAAAAATAATATATTATTATTTTCAAAATTTAGTAATTTTTTGACTAAACCACCAAAAGTAACCATAAAAGATTAATTCGCTGACAAAAGTAACCATAGAAGATCATAATTCTTTATATATCCAAAATTGATTAGTTCTGTTAGACAAAAATAACCACAGTCACAAGCTATATTCTCATAGCTTTGATTTCACCTTTAATCTTCTTCTTAACCTTCATGGCCATGTTAACATTCCTCTCCCTGTGGTCTATTAGAGCATCGTCACATACTCACATCTTGATTAGCAACACCACATTCATGCTCATTGAGTATTCTAATCAAACACCTTGCCAAACTTTGCTATCTCCCATCAATTTCATCAACCCAAACAAAATAATTGCAATCTTGACTCTACAGAAGCCAAAAAATCGAAATATCACAGATGCAGAGGAACCCCATACTTGTCTAACTATCATAAATAATGTTCCATACCTTTGAAGAGGGGCAACGAATAAACCATCTTCCAGAATTAGTAACCGTCAAAGATTCCAACAAGACAACATACTCACCTAGTGACATCTTTCATCCAGAATTTTCTTCTTCTTCATCTTCGAATGTGAAGTTCGTGAAAATTTGCTTTCTTCACTTGTAGTTACTTCTCTCCTTGACTTTGGTCGAATTCTATGAGAATAAATTAATTCAGGGTTCTCCTGTGGAGTAGTTCGGAACGATGGATGATTGTATTCGGGTATGATTTTATCCTGCAAAAATTGGGTTTCAACTAAGAAGAACAAAGAAAATTATCTACGTATGCCACTCTGTTAAGGCTACATCAAGCTTGGCTATTTTTAACAAACGGAGCTAATCAATTATGGGCATTTGAGGAATTATGATATTCTATAGTTACTTTTGTCACCAAATCAAATCTTTTATGGTTACTTTTGGTGATTTAGTCGTAATTTTTTACTAAGTATATATTTTTTCTTATTTTTTAAAAGTATTATTGGTTATTAACAAAAAAATTACAAACAAATATACACTTAACGAAAAATCACTAAATTTTAAGGATAATAATATCTCATTTTTATAATTATTTTTGCAAAAAATTGAATCAAAATTCAATCTTTAAGAGATTTTTTGAAAAAATATATTTATTGTTGGACACTTTTTATCGTATTTTCAAATTATTTAAAAATATTTTTGTCGATAATAAAATTCAAATGTATTTTTGTCCATATTTAAATAATTCAAAATTATTTTTGGTGATTAACCCTTTAAACATTCTTTAATTTTGTATACTTATAACGATCTTCCAAAGCATAGATGTGAAAAGTTTGCGTCATGTCATATTTTATTATCATATAGATTATAGAAATATTAGGTAACACTTTTTTCTTATTTTTGCGCGACATTTGAACAAACATTAACCAATATTAGCCTTTTAATATTTTAGATTTTTTTTAAATAAATAAAATAAATATTTTATTTTATAGATATAAATTATTTAAAATGTTTTATCAGATTTGTGCAACATGTTTTATCTTACTTACAGTGTAAATGAGATATACATATCTCGTTTATACTGTAAATGAGATAAGACACGTCAGTAAGTACACGTATTGTATACGTGATTTGACGCGTGATTTATCTCGTTTACATATAAACAAGATAAGGCTTAAACGCGCCTATACAAATAACTCGTTTACAAGTAATAAGATAATGCACATACTTTTCATTTCTCTCTTTGTCGCACATTTTGTTGATATTTAAATACAAAGTAACGCTTACTAATATCCGAGATTCTATCGGAGAACGACATGAAAATTTCAAAGACAACCATCAGTAAATTGCCTGCAACGCACATGGTGCTTTAACTGATCTGACTCCACAACTTGGTACTTAACACTTCTCTAAATACTATAATTCTTCATGCCTTGCATGACTGTTTCTCTGTTTCTAAATCTGTGACCAACCCTAAATTCCACATCGCCTTCTATGTTGTAATCGTCTGCACCCATATTGAAAAATGGAGTTACCTCGAGTATCGCGTCCAAATCCAAAATATGATAGTAACTGGGTATAACTAGGGATGGCAAACGGGTCTAAACCCGCCGAATCGGCCTGCGTAACCCGCCAAACAAGGTGGGTCGGGTTGGAAAATTGAGACCGCCACACATCAAAAGCTCGCCTAATCCGCACCGCTTAAACCGTGTGCTTTAGCGGGGCGGGCTTCTCCGTCGGGCTTAGGTTTTTTTAAAGATGTTCTAATTTAGTGTTTTGGATTGTGTTTTACGTTTGATTGATTATGTTCTAAACTTGTAGATGTTTAATTATATATTTTCGACAATATTTATTTTACTTTGTACAATGTTGATTTTATTATTTTATTTCAAAAAACTTTGTTTATGATTATGATTATGTTTATTACATATTTATAATTATAAAGACTTTAATGTTTGTTAATTTAGAAATTATAATTTTTTTATATCTTTAGAAATTATAAATTTATTAAAATAACTGTGAAATTATATATATTATTTAATACTTTTTTGGGTAATTTATATTATTTAATAGTTAATAGTAAAAAAAAGAGAGATTTGGCAGATTTGGCCCACCAGCCCGCTATTAGACGGGGTGGGGTGAGATTTCAGGACCGTCTCATTAGTCGGGGCGGGACGGGCCAGCCCGCCAAAGGGCAAGATTTTGGCCGGGCGAGGCGGGTTTTCCCACTATTGCCACCCCTATAGGTATAATTGATAACTCTGGAATTGGTTGTGGAGCAAGCAAAATGTATCGAACTGATCCACCAACTAGAGTTTCTGATACGAATTCATCCTCGTCATCATCCTCAGAGGAACCACTTTCGTTGCTATCGGTGACATACTCTTTATCGAACTTCTCACCTTTCACGTCCACGTCTACCGCTGGTCTAGCACATTGCAGAGTAGTGGTGCAAGAGGTGGGTCATCATCCTAGATGAAATTCGAGTTGCCAAAATCATCACCCCCAACATCACAAACCTCCGCAGAAAACTCCATCACTTGTTGAATCATGATGCTCCCCCTAGACATCAAACACGAGGCGCACATGCTCATTGTCATTGAGTCAGAACAGACAAAATAGAAATACACCGTTTCTCATCGGTGCTAGCATCCTATACCTAGCTCTTCCAACCTGTTTTCTCTCATTACCACCGAGGTGCGTCAATATTAGACTCTTCAACTCATACAAAGAATCTGCTCTTCGAGTGCACTTCAAAATATGATTCTCATACTCAAATATAATTCCAATGTCACTGTTTCGCATGTGGTGGTTAGGATACAATATTATAACAAAAAGACTACCACCACTAGATATTTCTACTAAATTTATTGAAGAAACTGATGAAAAGAAAGATTGAGATGTTTATGGAGAATACTAATAGTTTGTCGATCCTTTTATAGCTAATTGAAATTTGTCGTACTATAACTCGTTTACAGTGATAATATTTTAACTTAGCGTATATCTCGTTTACCGTGTAAATGAAATAAGTATGTGTATATCTCGTTTACACAATATACGAGATACGTGAAAGTGTCTCTTTTTCATGCATCACATGTCCTGATATGTGTACTCGTTAATGTGTCTTATCTCGTTTACAGTATAAATGAAATATACACATACTTATTTTATTTACATTGTAAATGAGATAAGACATGTTGTACAAATCAAATAAGCATGTTTTACACGCTAAATAATTTATATTCGTAAATAAAATATTTATTTTATTTATTTAAAAAAATCAGAATATTTTGGAGTTAAGCTCCAAAACGACGAATCTTAGAAATCACTTTAAGACATATAAACATTCTCCTATACAATAAGGAAGTCTATTTCTGATTCTGAATAAAAAAGATAAAAACTTTAGGGAAAAAAATTTCTTAATTCACATGCAATAAGGCCGGGCGAAATTAAGATGAAGAGTGTTGACGTGTTGCTATGTTGGTTGATTCACTTGGCAGGGGCTCACACCGTGGGGTTCTCTCATTGCAACAAGTTCAATAACAGAATCTACAATTTCAAGAGCCACACTAAAGTGGACCCCACACTCAACGACCTTTACGCCTCGCAGCTAAAATCTATGTGCCCGAGAAATGTGGATCCAAGGATTGCAATCGACATGGACCCAACAACACCACGGGCTTTCGATAACGCTTATTTCAAGAATCTTCAGAAGGGTATGGGCCTGTTCACCTCAGACCAAGTTCTGTTCATGGACCCAAGGTCCAAGCCTGCTGTGGAGGCTTTTGCTAGTAACAGCAAAACCTTCCACGCCAACTTCGTCGCTGCCATTACCAAGTTGGGCCGAGTTGGAATCAAGAATGCGCAAAATGGGAACATTCGTTCAGATTGCTCCATCATATGATTTTCAAGGAACAAAAGAACAAGATAGAATCTTTAAGGGGGTTGGTTAATCCGAGTATATGCTATGGGGGAGATTATTAATAATGAACAGAATAAGTTCATTAAGTTGCTTGTAAATCTATTTTATGTTGTGCTTAATCGTAACTGTTTAAATTTGTTAATGTCTTTATTGGCATCATCTTCTCCTGCGTTCCAATAGGGTGTCTTTATTTGTTAGATATATACTAAAATTAGTTATTAGTATAGAATATATATTAAAATATAAAATATATATTAAAAATAAATTAAACTACATATATATTTATATACATATGTATAATAATTGATTTGGACATTTATATTTAATATGTACATAATATTTTGAATTGATTATATAGAGGGTTTAATTTTTTTTTTTCATGACTGAGACTTGTATACTAGTGGCAAATCGATTTGCCTCTTAGATAGTGATATGGTCATAATAAATGAGATATAACTCGGTAAAATTCGTTACAAATTCGCTGCTTTATGAGCTATAATTCGGCACAATCCGTTACAGGTTCACTCATTCATGAGCTATAACTCGCACAATCCGTTATAAGCTCGTCCATTCATGAGCCATAACTCGGCTAAAAGTGTTCTCATCGTGACCAACGATGTAACAGCAGACGAATAAATAGACGTTGTCCGCTCTTTTATAACCGACCTTAATATTAAAAGCATAACGGACAAATAGCCGAGGATATAAGCAAGGTAAAGTATTCTTTTAAACTCACTGAAAAACTAGACATCATACTTATTTAAGCTTCGGAGTGCCTTTGTAGGTACACTCCTTCTCCTCTTCATTGCTCATACCTTCACACTTTAAGACAAAGAAAGAGCTTGGATTCGAGAGTTAAGCGCTCAGCCTCTGAGGACATAACTCGGTTGACACTCTTATTTCGCAAGGAACTACACCAATTCGATTCTCCGTAATAGCTCGGTTGTAGTCGAAAAGAAGAGTTTTTTAGTGTGTGTGAGTGGGTTAGTATGAGACTGTGAGTGTGCATGTGTATGAAAAAAAAAACAGTTAATTTCATTTTTTTTAACTTGCTAGTTTTTCACTTTTTCTGTTTGAATCGCTACATTTTTCCGTGACGTTTTTTCTTTGGAGTTTTTGTCAAGACATTTTTCTTTTGGGGATCTCAACTTTAGTGAACAATTTTTTGGTCAACATTAAGGATCATATGACGACAAAAGTCATTCAATTCCATTGGAGAATATTGAATCCGCATTGTTGTTCTTTTTCTGTTTACGGCATCCTAATTAGACATACATCTAATGGGTTATTTTTAATTACCCTTTTCAAGATTGTATATTTTTGTTCTCACATCTAAGAGAATAAACTAAAAACTTTGCAAGGGTAAGCTCGTCAATATATAGTATATACTTATTTCATATTTATGCCATACTTTCAAGAATCAAGATATAAAAACTCTTACAAATATAACATTCCATATAGATACTATATAATGAGAAATGTTAATTTTATCTCTCCTTTTGCGTGTTTCAAATGCACATTTTATTCAGTATTAAAAAAAAAAGAAATATCATGTAATTAATATTTTTTGTTTTTGTCTTACATTTAGATTAATATCAATTAGGAAAAGTATAGGTAGACAATGAAAATACTAAACAATGTGAACAATGGATATATCAGATGTTTAATTCACTAGATGTATGGATATTTATTTTAATATTAAGATTTAAGTGGGTAATTTGGGGTGTATAGTGTTTTTACTTTATTGGACAAATTTTAGAGCCTATTATTTACATTATTCACAAAAGTCGTTGTCTACTTAACAAAGTCCAATCAATTAACTCTCTATTTCTTTTACTAAAAGGGTTGGTCATCTTTTTGTATTCTTTTAAAGTTTAATTTTCATGTAAAATACTTTTATATAATCGTATAATTACAAATGTTTGTTTGAAATCAATGTAAAAGATAGTTATTTTTACTAATGTAATATTATATGATTGGATGCACGTATAAAATGATTTTACATTGACAATATATCAAAATTAAATTCTTCTTTTAAAAAATAAATTTATTGTTTTTTTTTCCTTATATATAATTTAAGATTCCAGAAATGGAAGTTTAAATTCAAGATGTAATGGAAGTTATATAAATAACGTTTTTCTGTTATAACCCTAGTTGCAACAAAAAGCAATGCCTTATATCACGTATATGTTTGCAATTGCACCAAAGCCGCGGTGAAAAAAATTCGTTGTAAAATGTTGTTTATACATTCAGTTACACTCAACACAGCGGAATTGCTTCTAGCTCCGCAACGAAGATTATTTGATTGGTAATCAAGAAGATTCAAGACTCAGGAGCCATCTTCCACATCCATCAAAAATAAAGTGGTGCCATTATCAACCGTCTACATCAGAATTTATTATTAAAAAAAGTTATTTATACACTAAAATGAGTTACTAAATTAATCATTAATGTATTTGTGTATAAATATATATATAATTTAATTTATTTTTAATATATATTTATATTTTAACATATAATTTATATTAATAGCTAATTTTAAAAACTGATATATAATTATCCATCTGATATATAGTTTAGGAAATCGAGATAGCATCTAGGCAGAAAAGCGAAGCAAGACAAATAATCATAACAAATCTATTATAGCAGCACAGTTATATAGTAACTTAAAATTGAAATTAGGAAAAGTCTAGAGACCCAGCAACTTTGTTAAATTCTGGACAGCATGTGACCAGCAAAAAAAAAGGAGCTATTGGATGAAATTTTACACCAATCTCACACCATTAAAACTATCATTGATGGCTACAAATCACAAAAATTGTTGGCCCCTAGCATTCTATGAGAAACTACCTTAAGTGATGGAAGCACAGTACCCTTATTAGGTTGAAATTGGAGAACTAATAGAGATAATGTTCAAAGAGTTATTAATTATATGTTCTTAACTAGAGAAGAGTAGTAACATTTAGCATTCATCATATCTAAGTTTTTGAAATTAAAACACAGCGTTATCAATGACAACCTAACTGATACGATGATAAAGATAAAGAGTGAATGATACAAGAAGACATAATTTCTTGCTACCTACTGAATTACTACTATAAGATAAACTAAATGTATACTATCTATAATCTAAAATTTAAAAGAAAATAAAAAATCTCACCTACTCCCAGAAATACAATGTAGAAGGAATAAGAATCTATAGAAGAAAGAAAAAAGAAAAAAAAACTAATAGTACATCATTAAGAAACATTCATGATTGAAGATTGAAGCTTTATTACTGATAAGATTACAGATACTAAGCAGGTAACCAAGCTGAAGCAAAGATAACATTATGGCCTTTCCAAGTGAGAAGAAGATTGTCATCTTCCTTCTTAACACCCCAACCAGCAGCATGTTCATCCAGCATCCCCTTCACCTCCGAAATCGATTCGTCGCTGAATCCAATCCCATGGAAGCTCGCATTCCTCATCCTTTGCTCCCACTTGCTCTTGGGCTCAACCCTCTCCACCCTCTCAGCCCCTTCATGCGCTATCACGTTCTCAATCTTCCAACATATGTCAGCTTCATACCACTGCCTTTGCTTGCTGCCTCGAGGAAGGAACGTGTCCACCGTGTCGTACGGTATCCACAGATAATTGAACGCAGACCTAAGCCTACACACCAAGTTATTTGATATCAAATCCACGTCCTCATCTACCAAAACCATAATTGTAGGTTCCAAACTCCGAACCGCCTTAAGAAACATTGACCGCAATGATGACGATGAAGATGAAGGAGATGACGAAGAAGAAGAGTAATCATGAACAATAAAAGGATTTAAATTCGAATCTGTTTCATGATGATGAACTAGTGCAGTTTCATCGGGAATGTAATGAAGCATCATGTGACAGTTAATAACCAAAGCTTCGTTTGGACGATGACCTTCTGCAACGGAAACTATATGTTGCACTCTCAGGTGTTCGATCAAAGAGGCGAATCCATCAGCGTAACTCGAAGAAACAACGCTGAATTCCATGACCACGTTCTTCGACCTAGCGAAGTTGACCAACTTCGCGCCTAATTCCTCGTAAGAAAGATCGAGTAATGGAGGGATATTGATGTTACCTTCTCTGAAGGCGGCACCGGGAACCGTGAGCTTGATTACAGGAGGCACCTCGTGGCGGCCAGCGATGGCGTCGATCAGCGTCGGGATCTGCATGCAGTGCGTCAAGCTCAAATCCACGATGTGGATCACCGAGAACCCTTCCGTGGCTTCTAAAATGGCGGCGTTGGCGGCGGTGAACCCGAACCTGTGCCATGGAGTGAGGTCAACGAAGTTTGCCAGCTCGATGACAGAGAATCTGTGCGTTTCGATGGCGAGGCTGTTACGGTTAGCAGCGGCGTCAGCTACAGCGGCGAGCATCTTGCAGCTTCCAGTATTCGCGGCGCGTGCGGTTAGGGCTCTGAGGAAGCTTCCGGCGAGTCGCTGATTGGAATCGCCGTCAGGTGGAGCTATGTTGTTTAGAACCCAGAGAATCTGCTGAGCGAGGGTTACGTCGTTGGTTTCAATAGCGTTGGCGCAGTGAACAAGTAACTGTTCCATGCAAGTGGCGTCACCGAAGGTGGTGGAAGTAGGTAGTGACTTAGGTGTAGGGAAAGCAGGCCAGGGCCTAGTCCTAGGAATTTGTTGGTTCTTGTTCATAATATTATTATTATTATTATTAGGATTTGAAAATGAAAAGTTGTATTGGTGCAAAGGTGGTGGTATTTTTGTGGTGAATTGCGTCATTGAAGAGTTAGAGAAGGTAGTGAGTGTATATTGCATTGTAGAGAGAAAGAAAACAAAAGGAATTGAAGCGTGGAATAATTAAGGGGGAAATCAGAGGGTAGTAGCAGGGGAAAAGGGGGAAAGTGACCTGACTAGTAGTACTGTAGTAGTGTGTGTTGGGAAACGAACCAATATCTTGTGGGTTTGAATTAGACATGTCATGAAGGTTTAATTTTTTGGTGAGGATGTTATGTTATCCCTTGTTCATCCGAAAAAGAGACTGGTCACTGGTGATGATGATCGTGGTGGGATAGACGACTCTACTCCCAAGAAAACAAGTGTAGGCCTAAAGTCAAAGTGTGTGGGAGAAAGAGAAGGCTGTGTTTAATTTTGGTGAGGACAACAAGCAGAAGCAGAAGCAGAAGGTATTCATGGGTGGCTAGAAAAGAGAGTCGCCGTGGTTGAGGAATAGAGGAAGGCATGTGAAGCAGCCGGCCAGGGTGTTGTCTCTATGTGGGAGTTGGAAATTGTCATGTAGTGAAGGACACCCAAGTGTGGGGGATTTAATTTCAAGCAGTTAACTTGTTGGCTCACTCACTCAATCACGGGCTAATGCTTTCATATATCTCTCTCTCTCTCCCCCATGGCCTACCAGATATGGTGCCAATCATACAATTTTCATTAGCAAGCTGCTCCGATCCTTCATTCTTCATTCATTTCTTACTTCAACAACCCTTTTTATCATATAACCGATAATAATTTTCTTCATTTTCCAAATTGAGGCCTCATAGTTGGAGAGTCATGAAAATACTAAAAGTTTAAGTTTATTGGGAAGACACATCAATGTTTATATTTTTAATATAATTTTTTGGTAAGAATTTTTTTGAATTTGTTTTATTTTTGTATAAGGTTTTTTTATTTTTTATTTTTGTCTTATGCTATTTTTTATTTTTAGATTTTATTAAGATTGAACTCTTGATCTTTTAAACATAAAAATTTAAAATTATGTTATGAAATTGCTTTTTTTTTAAATTTAAACTGATAGAAGAAAACAATATGAATGATTATATTTTTGATAATTATGTTAGATATATACTAAAATTATCTATTAAAATTAACTATTGATATAAAATATATATTAAAATATAAAATATAAAATATACATTAAAAATAAATTAAATAATATATATTTATATATAAATATATAATAACATTTTAATGTCAACATTAAAAGATAGGAAGTCATTCAGATAAAGATGCCTAAAATATTTTTTTTTAAAGATGTTTTTCAGTAATTAAAATTAACATATATAATCGATTAAATCATATTATTTTTGTCAAAATTAGGCTAGACAAATTGATTTAAGGTCAAAAATAGTGAATCAAATCTTGAACTGGTCTAAATTAATATTATTATTTTTTTATAAAAAATGACTACAATACTCTTATTTTATATATATATATATATATATATATATATATATATATATATATATTCTAAACCTAACCCTAAACCCTAAACCCTAAACCCTACGATAGAAAAATAAAGGACTAAAATTTAGAATTCTCAAAATTAATATATATAATAGAAGTATTTTAGTCATTTTTTATAATAGGATATTATAGTCATTTTTTATAAAAAATAATATTAATTTAGACCAATTCAAAATTTGATTAACTATTTTTTGGTCAAATTAATGTGTCTAATTTTAACAAAAATAACACGATTTAATCGATTATATATGTTAAATTTTAATTATTAAAAAATATCTTTATAAAAAGACGTTTTGAACGTATTTATGTGAGTGGCTCCTAAAAGATACTACCAGCATAGCTACATAGACTAATCATAAAGTAAGGGGAAGAGAAACTAAACATGCACTGATTTATTCGATTTCTTTTTTTTTTCTTTTAACATGCATCAATTTATGATTTTTGTAACTATTTATATGAACATGCTTTTATATGAATACGAATAATTTTTTTTCTTTTATATGCAATGTCTTATTTTATTTCTTTTTTTTCTTTTAACATGCATCAATTTTTTTTCTTGTGTATTATTATATGCATGTATCCAATGAATTCCTAGAATGAATACGAATAATAGTTATATTAAAAAGAATTTGGTTGCTTAATAATATCTCTTAAAAGCTAAGCACTAGTTAACATATTTTAAGAAAAACATAAAAGATTATTTGAAGTCCAATATGTTTAATAAAAAAATATAAAAAGTTGATCAACATTTGTTCAAATATAACCCAAATGCAAGGAAAGAGTAGTATTAACTGCTAAACATTTCTAAACTTCTAAACATTTCTAAACTTCTAACTGAGACGGTTTTCTAAGTTATTATTAATATATTGGAATATATATCAATATTTTCTTATTAAAAACCTTAATTTTATGCTCTTAAAATGTAGGTATGGATAAGAAAACCTCGAAAGAGTTATAATTATTCATTATTGTATCAAGTATCAACCTAGTAGCTATTAATTGTGATTGTTAATGGCGGCTAAAAACTAATCTATGGGACAGGAATGATCCAAACATCTTTTCATTTGTTCTTTTATATATATTTATAAATGTGGATTTGAGATTAACATAATGAATCTCTCGGGAAATTAATTATTTTTAAAAGTACAATTTTTTTGTTTTACTGAACCAACTTTTCTAATTAATAATGAATCTAAAGTCTGATTTGATATTTGCTGATTTTTTATTTTTTAATTATATATATTCTTTATTTACGTTTTACACAATAAAATAAGATTCCGTTTCTTCAACAATGTCTAGAGTCTACCTGATAATATAAATATATAGCATAATAGGACATAAAGTTACATAGACATGTCTATATATTAACCACTAATGACATGCACATATATCAACAGTATGAATCAGAACAGAAATGATAAATTAAATTAAGAATGTTTGGGAGAAAATGATGAAATTTGTATGTTATATATAAATATAAAGCTAGAGCAATTAGTTTGGTGGCTTCTTATTATTAATGGATAATTTAAATATATATAAAAATATCATATCAATAATATATAAATTAAAATACATAATTTTTTAGTTTAATAATATATACGGAAGTACTTAAAGAGTACTGTATTTATATTTAATTATAAAAATATTATTGATATGATATTTTTATATATATTTAAATTATTCATTAATACTTCTACTCAGTACACAAAAAATTAATATAATGCTTAAAAGTAAAGCAAAAATAAAAAAGAAAAGGTATTTATCACTTAAAATTTTTCTTTTATAAAATGGATAGTTAGAAGGTTAATATTTTTACCGTAAAAAATAAAAAAAATAATTAATGTTGGTTAAAAAGTAAAGTAAAAAATATTAGTTACTCAGTATTTCTTTTTAAACATATCCAAAAAAAAAAGAAAAATTAGACTCCATACAATTCCAAAATAACAAACATTAAGATTAGGATATTAACAGGGCAAAATGGGTGAGGTGCCTCCTTACATCCGTCTTGCCTTCATTCTTGTCGTGGATAATATTGTATTTTTTTTATCAGTGGATAATATTGTATTTCACCTATATTTTCTACCTCTTCAAACTTCTCACGAGATTAATCTCCGCATTTATATGGAAATTTTTAATGATGAAACTTTTATGAAAAGAATTAAAAAAATCACTCATAAGATATTCAAGTAAAACTTATCTAGAACATAAAGTAATAAAAATTTAACTGAGGTGAAAACAAAATAGCACATCATGTTTTTTTCGATAATTTAAGTCTTAACACAAATTTGATTCTAAATTAGGATTTGGTTTATATATAGTGTTAAAAAAAATAAGTTAAAAACTATATAACGATGCTACGAAGTACGAATATTTGTCGAATATATTTTAGACACTGATATTTTTCACATTCATCTAATACAAGTGTTTGTTATGTTTAACCGTATCTTAATAAAAAATAAAAAATAAAATTTCATACACATTTGAACACATCTCAAAATTTTACAACACTTGTCAAAAAGAATATTGTAATAAGTTGTCCAGCCAAAATTGTAACCATATATGCATCTCTTTGCAGTGTGGTTGTGCATCAATCATCACCACATGATACTGATATACACCATAAATGGTCAGACATCATATCTCCTCAAATACTGGACCATCAATATTGCAATAAGACTCGGAGAAACTTTTGTACATAAGAACAACAAAATGGTCCTTGCCTCTTTTAATAATAACTTATAAACCGAAGGAAGAGCAAATATAAACACGGATCTGTTTTAGACACTCGAATCGATGTTAATTATTATACTAAAAGTTTCATTCCATTGTATAAAGTTACCCCTGTATATGTTTTGGTTGTCTAATAAAGACTATGTTAAAAGAATCATACTAAAAGTTTCATTCAATTGTATAAAGTTATCCCTGTATACGTTGATTTGGTTGTCTAATAAGTAATAAAGACTATGTTAAAAGAATTATACTAAGACGAATATATGAGAATCCGTGGTCGATGTTGTTTGGTATATATACATCGTCGTTTTCCACTTGTGATTGGTCCCCGTTACCTTTATTAATATGAAAATCCAGATGAGAACGTTTAGTCCTTACAGTTTTATGTAGCACATATATGTATTCCTAATTTACTATTCTGTCTAGGGAATACTACAATTATTCTTTAAACATTCTTCAATCATTCTCCTTTTCACTTAGTCACTCACAAACAGACAGATAGATATAAATATTTAAATAGTATTGTTTCTGTCATTATACTGTGTGGCCTTATCCAGTAGGACCAGCTGAGCAATTTTGAATGCTACAAAGAATAGCATCTTACATGCAATGACAAACTGCTATTACAAGTGTATGTCAGCTCGTACATCTGTATATCTATGTCTTCTATCTCATGATCAGGAGATTTACTAATAACATTCCAACAATGTTAGCTCTTTCAACTATTCAAATAAACAACTATTATAATTGAATAATATTTTATTAAATTAATTATTTTTAAGTACATTGTACACGTTATGGTGACTATTATTATAGTAATTATAATAGTTATACGCTTTTGATGAGATTTTAAAATATTAATAAAATAAAAATAATATTTTTTAATAGTTAAAACTTTTTAATTTAAAAATATAAATAAAAAATTACAAAAATATAAAAAAATTTGATTTTATTTTAATAATACTTTTATGTCGTCCAGCAGCTCGTCTCTCAGTATCGTCATTCTCCGCGTCATCCATCTCAACAACCTCGTCCTTCCCAGTAACGTTGTTCTCCATCGTTCTCAATCTCTCCACCATTATCAACATCGTGATGCTCCGTCATGCTTAGTCTCTCTGCCCTGTAGCTGCATCTTCCAATGGAGTCTCAATCTCAAGTATGATTTGTTCTTTTTTTTGTTGTAATTCTTTATTTATTCTAAACTTTAAATTCTATTGTTAAATTTTTAAGCCTTAGAGTTTCTTATTTTTTAATTATATTTTTAAATTTTGTTTGCTTATCATAATTTGTTGTTATGATTTTAATTTTTTATGTTATTTTTAATTATTCCAACATTAGGATTTTCAATTTTTTTCAAGTCTGTTTGTAAATTTAATATGTAGTACTATGAGAAGGATAACTAATCGGTAAAGAGATAATGTAACCATTTTTCTCCTTTTATGTTCATCAGGTTTCACTTTTGGCAATTATAATATCAAACGGTGGTAACAGATACTATTTCAATTTTAATGGTCAAAGTTATGACCACTTAGCATTTTTTACTGTTCTTAATTCTTAACGTTTATCTTTGGTCTTTAGTTCCTTAAGTACTCTGCCTTGGTATTTAAAACTGAATAATGTTCATATTGTAGCTCAAACTTATGGTTTTAACTTGACTTAACAGGTACTTAAATGAATAAAAACTTTTCTCAAAGATGCTAGAGTTGTCGAAAGGATGCATATGCAGCTGATGACCGTAAAAATGTAACGGGAGAAGATGAAAAGAGTACATATTTAGGAGAAGAGTCTTTGAGTGACAAAGAGCCTTTATAAGCGTTGGAAAACATTACATTTCCCTTGCCTACAAATTATAAGCCTTGGTAAGTTGTCAACAAGTAATAGTGTCCAGACAAAAGATTTTGGTCATAGTTATCATAACCGCGAATCGGTAATTAATTCGGTTATACGAACTAGGTCACTGGGCTGATTTATCCAGTTGATCCGGTCATAATTAAATAAAAATATAAAATTATAAAAAAGTTAAAATTTAAAATACATGTTTTACAAATATATTAATAACAATCAAGTATCAAATCTTAGATATAATTTATGATGCAAAAGAGATAATAAATTAGTCAATAGTACAAAATACTTTCTCAATTTAAATGAATAAGAGAAAAAAAATATAACACAGTCAATATATCAAAATTTGGTATCCATGTGAATATATGTTTAAAAAAATAAAAGTAAAAATAAAATTGATTCAAAGTTACTATATAATAATTTTTTTGTCATATGTAATAATAAGAAACATGTTGGCATATTAGCGAGGGAGGCGTTGCATGCCTGATGTCCCCTGTTTGAACCTTGCATCTCCTACTCTTGAAGTGGGCATGTGGAGCTCCTCTGGTAGTTCGGCGGCATGCGGATCTACAATGCACCGGTATGGGTCAACAACAATTTTAAACACGAATCCATCGTTTTTCAACGAATTTAACCATTGTTGATCGAATTAATTGTAAATCCGGTCTAAATTACTAATTGAACCAGTTAAATTATTGGTTCGATCCAAAAATCGATAAATTAGCCGGTACGGTCTAATTCTGATAATTATGATTTTGGTTATTTTTTAGAATATTTTTACATGCATGATCAATTAACCATTAATATCTTTTATTTTTTACAAAGAACAAAGGTTATAATGTGTACTTTCTTGCCTATTGATATTTATTTGCATAAAGTTTTACAATCGGAGTGGATTAAAGATAAATTCTTTAATAGCTTTGAATACATAAATCAATAGGCTCAAGTCTATGGCATTTTCAACAGAACTTGATTTTTTTCCCTAAAAATAAATATAATGGCTAAGTGATACCTCTATACAGATATACTGCATGCATATTATGTAATTATATGTCAATAGAGAGCGCTACATATATGAGATGCAAGTTATTAAAGAGCATTGTACTCACTGCAATTTAAAATTATTCATCTTTTTTCAGGAAAAGTAGTTGAAGATTCTTCATCTTTTCGTGATGAAAAGTTCATCTGGCCTGCAGTGAGGAAAGTTTACTTCAATCACTGGTGAAACATTTATTTATCTATTTATGATTATTTGGGCTCTTTGTATGTCATATTCTTATGTTTTTGTAAGATGATGTAAATATTTTCTTTTTCATGTTAATTAGTAGTTTTCATTATGTTGTTTAATGCCTTTTATTTTTTATCTTCCATTGTTAGATGCTAAAGTATCTATTATTTATAAAATAGGGGTCCTGATGAGTGATCTAGAGTCCAAAGGACGACCTCTATTTAGAGTGATAGTTGGTGGTGGTAAGCAGATTGGCTTCTACTCTAAGGAATGAGTTTGCTCCTGGATACATTTGTCTACACTAATATTTGATGTTTTTTATTACTACTTGATAGTAATAAAGCTGTCGTGTGATTGAATACACTGGTGAACTTGTTAGACTTCTCATAGCAAATGTTGACTGCAAAATTGCCTGTCCATCATAGGAATGACAAATGCACATTTATTATTACTCTTATCTTATTATGCTTATTTTTTTTATTATTGTTGTTATAATCTTGTATGAATAATTTCACCTTACAAAGTTTGAAAGATAGCTATTTCATGAATTTTATCTCATTGGCCAAGCTCATCAATTAGGCATTTAGTGATATAATCTCATTTTTTAATTAAAGTTAACATGTTCGCTTGGTTCATTTATGTTCATACTGAAGAGCCAGTATCTTTTTACTCCAAAAAAGTCAATTTAATCCCCTATACTAAAAATACATAATTAACTTTTGTAAAGGATAGATAGTGCTGAGATGTCAAGATATTGAGTTTAATTTTAAAAAATTATTATTAGATTATTACTTAAATATTATTATAAAATTTTTTAGCTAGAATATTTAAAAAAAATGATATATAAATGTTGTGTAAGTCAATAATACAACATAATTTGTACAGAACACATTGTACTTTATTGGCACGCTTTTCAAGCATAACCATATCTTTTTATAGTCATCAACGACCACACTTATTAAGCGTAGTCATATCTTTTTCTATTATCACGCTTAAAAAGCGTAGCTATATCTTTTTCCATCGGCACGCTTTTTGAAGCATAGCCAAAATCAACCCAATGAACACGTTTTTAAAAGTGTGGCTATTTGTCCACTTTTCGACATACTTTAAAAGTGTAGCTATAGGTTTATACATACAGTCACGCTTATAAGCGTGCCAATAAATGAAAGTGTGGCAAAAAATAAAGCGTACGAATAGATTGACAAAAGCGCGGCAATAGAGCAACTGGCACGCTTGCGGATGTGACCTTTTCAAAAGTGTGCCGACAATTCAAAAAGCGTGGCGGAAAGATATCATTACGCTTTTTCGCACTATTTGACACATTTTAAAAGCATGACAAAAGACTGATTTTCTTTTACTATTAAGGGTTTAGCTAATATATGCCTTAAGGACACATAATAAGTTTACCATCAGTGAAAAATTTTAAATTCTTTTCATTTAATAGATACAAAATAAATATTTTAAAAATTTAAATATTTTATTTTTTAATAAATTTTTTTTAATTTATAATCTTAATATATACCCCCTAGGTACAAGATAAATAAACCCTATTCTTAATTATTGCTAAAGTTATATAGCTATTATAACACATGGACTCTACCTTAATTTTAATGGAAAGAAAAATGTTCACTTTAAATATGGGGTGTCTTCAATGGTATAATAATGTATGTATAGGTAGCAGTATATAACTCCATAGTTCTAACATCATTCACAAATTCTCCAAATCTTATCAATTGCAGCTTCAAAGATCCTGAAACCGAAGCAGTGCTCTTGTGATCTCAAAATTGTGAATGGACCCCGCAGGTTACATACATACATACATATACGTCCATGAGCTTAGCGTAGATGATTTTGGTCCATGGGAGTAGATTCAAAAGTTGCTTTCCCGAATAATCATCGTATAGAGAGTATAGACACGTTGGTTTCTTTTTACAGTTTTTACCATTGCTTTTGTTTGCTAATTCATTTTGCTATGTTATGTCAGGCATGCACTGCAGAATAATATAACTAACGGAATCTTATAACCAAAAAGCTGACTAACTTTCTGCCTTAATTGTTTATTAATTAGTTGAACGTATATATGGAATGAGACTAGCTAGAATCTATGAAAAGCACATAAGGAGAATCAGAAAAGGTTAAGGATGCTTAATTAAATAGTTATAATTAATTGTGCCTAGGAATTTTGAGTATTCCTAAAGTGTTGGTAGGGCTGGCAATGGATAGGATAAGGTAGGATTTGGACTCTATCCTAACCCTACCTGCGGGTTGAAAACTTTTTTAAAACTCTATCATATTCTACCCGTGGGTTAAGAATTTCTCAACTCTAACTCTATCCGCACCCTAAAGTTCTAAACTTTACCCTATCCGACCCTACTCGCATAAAAATATTTAATTTTTCAAACAAATATAAAATTCAACCATTCCAAATTGTATACATATTAATAAAATAGAAAATAAAAAATAAAGTTTAAATTAAAATTAAAAACAATAAAATCTTAAAGAAATCTAACATAAAATTACAAATAATATGATCATCGACTAAGTTAGTGGTTATTTCAAGTTTTTATAAGAGAAAGATTGTGAGTTCAACACTCACTTTCTTCACTACATGCATAACTTTTATATATATATATATATATATATATATATATATTAGAAGTGCGAGTAGAGTAGGGTATACTCTAAATCCATACCCTACTCGTAGGCAAATTTGTACCCTATTCTATCCTACTTGCAGCAGGTAGAGTAGACAATCCTATCTAAATGTGTTGGTCCAGGTTAGATATCCGTGAGTAGGATATATATTGTCAAGCCCTGAATGTAGGTTGAAGAGTAGAGGTCAAGAGGATAAAAGCAAGTTGGTTTGGAATGTTGTCAGATGAGAATTCTCTCGGCATGCATCCAGAGAGTTAAATGTTTCTTCCTTGTTCCTTGATCAAATTAAAAACAACGCTAAAAACAGAAAATTCAAGCACCAAACTGATAAAAAATAACCCATGTGCTTTTGGATATCCCACGTTGATAGCAATTGTTCTTTCATTTTTGATTTGCTATTAATAGTTATTATAGAAAATAATAATAAATATAATAAGGTTAATGTGCACGCTGCGTCAGAAATTTGTTAATCTTTAGGAAACGAACTTCCCTCGGACATAACCAAGCCAAAGGTATAACGACATCATCAGCTTCGATATTTGGGCTAACTAGATCGAGCACTGCATGTGATTCAATTAATCTAAAAATGTCGCACCAATCATTAGAGACCACTTTATTCTTTTTTCTTACTAATGTCTTAAACAATTAATATGCAGAATCATTTCAATTATGGTTGAATAAGCTCCCTTGCTCTTACTATTAGTTTAAAATATTTGTTTAGGTGTATGAAAATATCATAATGTAAAGGTAGTAGCTAAGATATAACACGCATTATATCGAATAGTTTAGTTAAATATGTAAAATTATTTATAATTTTTAGTTATTATATATTTTAACACGAAGACAATCATTTTTTGTTTAAATAATAATGTTCAAGCATATTGGTACTACTTATGGACTTCTATTCTCTAGATAATAATTACTTAACCAAAAAAATATTAGAAATTGTTTTATGTTAAAAAAAATATTTGGTAGTGTTTCTTTAATATTTATTTGGGAGTGCTAGGTAAACAATGATTATCTTAAATAACATGAACAATCACTAATCAAATAAAAATATACTACATTCTAATTTAATACTATTAATTAAATTTAAGATTAATTTATTCTTTTAATCTTATTAATTTATATTGTTCACACATTATTTAAAAATATTGTTGGTTACCTATATTTTTTCTATTTATAAATATTGTCATTGATCTCTAAATTTAGTAGGATAAGACTTTGTTGTTGTTGTATTGTCATTGACCTCAAAACGAAAATAATAAAAATTAAAAAGCTAAGACTAATAGTGTGGATCGGAATGGTAGTAGAAATTCGAAGTACAAGTATTTATTTCCAAATCGATATATATTAGGATGGAAGTAGAAACCAATTTCACTCACTGCTGAAAAATTTGGAACCAAAGCCCTAGATCAATAATTTTGAATGAATCAAAAACTTATTTAATCATCAATTTCAATGTTATATATATATATATATATATATATATATATAAAAGTGGTGGCTAGTGGCTACGGGATTATATATTGACCAAAACACTTTTATTAAAATTTAGTCTCGTGACACATGGTAAGGACAATGGTTAATTAAGTCTTCCATTTAAGGGATGAGAAAGTTTTATGATAAACACTTTTATTAAAATTTAGTCAATATTTAATGATTAAAAAAAGAGAATTATTAGATGTAATTTTATACTATTAAAAATATTAATAATAATTCATTAATTATTACAAATCACAAAATATATTGATTCTCTAATACTACTATTAAATTAAACCATGTTTTGAATGCAAAGCCATAATTTATGAGTTTTTACCCCAAGGTTGTATTGGCAATTTCAAAAACAAAGAATATAAAATTAACAATAATGTTAGGAGACAAAAGTTGATTTATTTAGCATTTATTAATTCTAACAATAATTAATAAACATTATATAAGATAAATTCTAATTATTATTAGTTAATTTTTTTTGTTATAAAATATTTTCGTAAAATTAATTAAATAGTGGAGGTGCAAAACGTCGCAGTCAAGTGTGGAGAGTGATTTGTCGGCGGCAGGCGATGTTATCAGGTAGTTTTCCAGCGGCCCTGGTTCAGTGGAGTTGGCCTGAAGACGATATTTTGTTTCACGACATGGTGGTGGAAGCTCTTTGAGGTTGTGCGGTTGATTATGTTCATGTCTTCTTGTGGTTGTAAAAGACGTATTGATCTGATTCAATTCCCAGTCAGCAATGGTGTTTTATTTACGTTGCCATGAACCTTCTTCGCGCCAAAAACTTGAAGGACTCGATCCAGCTCCTCTCCCTTTTGAGAAGATCAGTGTTTGTGGGTTTTCATGGGCCAGGGTTATACTTTTTTGTTTTT
The DNA here is from genome assembly GCF_059453495.1 of Arachis ipaensis. Taxonomy (NCBI): domain Eukaryota; kingdom Viridiplantae; phylum Streptophyta; class Magnoliopsida; order Fabales; family Fabaceae; genus Arachis; species Arachis ipaensis. Next base: position 7,278,326 of record NC_142440.1, on the reverse strand, counting down.
GGTATTTTAGAAAGTGTTCAGATTTTAGGCAAAACCTTTGTCGATTTTTGTGTGCCGTGTGGTTGGGCCTTTTTTTATTTGGTGATGTTTTTTTTTTGGTTTACCCAAAACGGTATCCCCCAACCCGACAGGTTAAGGACTAAGCCGTCGCGAATCTAAGCTCCATTTAAAAGTTTGCCGCTGGCCAATGAGTTGTTGCATGCACAAGGCAGGATTCGAACTCCCGACACTTGCTTAAGCGGACGAGTGAGCTGACCACTCGACCAACTCAAGTTGGTTTATTTGGTGATGTTATTTGACCAAAGTTTTACTTTTTAAACATTTTACTTACTTTTAATCCTAGGTCCAAGTCTAAAAAAAAAAAAAAATCAAAATCCTAGGTCAAATTTAGTAAACAAATCAAATCTTAACACATTTCTCAATTTAATTGGACATTTATTCCTAGTCACCATAGGCATCTGACCTTTTTACCCTCATAGACAGCATCATATATATATATGAAGCAAACCAACTTGTATACAACTTACCAGAAGATGCTCAATACCTTGGGCAAAAGATAATCCCAATATAAAGCGGACCAAGAGGCCCAAAACATATAAAGAATGCTACCTGAGTCCAATATGGTATTTCATGATTTCTATATATTCTTTCCATTTGCATGTGTGACATTTATTGTGTTTGTGTTTTCGTACTCGAGCGAGAGACTGAACTATAGTCTATTGGAGAAAAAAAAAAGGGGCATTCTTATATATTTCATGGAATAAGAATTTTTTATTCTATAAAGTAATCTCATCTATTAAATCTGAAAAAGTAAGGGAAAAAAAAGAAATAAGAATTTTTTTTGAAATAACAGAGCTCAACACTAACGTAGAGCAAAGAGCTAGAAAATTAATCAAAACAAAACACCACCTGTTAAAGTCAGCTAACAACATCACAACTCAAATATTTAACTTAATGTTATCTCTGACATTGCTATCAACAACAAAAAAGGATCTTCCCACCTCCACTCCTTATAACTACGGAACGTAGTGTTAATAATTTTTTTTTAGCACCTTTAAGAATTAAGAATGAATAAATTATGTGAAAAAGAAAAAGCCATTTACTCTAAAAGAATAAATAAGAATTTCTCAAAAAAGAATTACAATTACCATCTACAGACATAAGAATCGATCGAATATCACCTTTTTTAGTTTCCCTTTTTTCTCATCTGGATAGCCAAAAGGATCTAACAATGTTATTATGCTATACTGTTAGGAATATGAGTTAGGATTTTTCTATAACATAATGAAGTTAGTAATATAAGTCATGACGTGGCGTGTTAATTCATCAATGACTTATTACGTGCATTGCAGGATTATCTTTCTACATGATTACCCCTTATTTATTGAATAACAAGATCCAAATGAATGAATGCTGAATGCATGTCCACAAGGAGATCTTCAATTCAGATATTTGAAGCCTCTTCAAAACCTAAACGTGCCACGTCATTATATTCTAGGAACAAGTAAACGGTTGATACTACAAAAATATTTAAAAAACCATAATTTTTCAAATAATTTAAATTTTTTATTTTATATTTCTTAATTATTACTTTATTTTGTATTTCTTAATTACTATTAGGATAATTAAATAATATTAAATAAAATAAATATATAATTATAAATATTATATACATAAAATTATGAACATTAATCTAAATAAAATATTAACACGATATCACTATCGGCCTTAAAAAATAAGAAGAATCTTAGAGAATCAACAATTTTTGTGATTTGTAGCCATCAAATAGTCATCAATGATGATTTTAATGATGTGAGATTGGTGTGAGATTTTATCCAATGACTCATTTTTCTTTGCTGGTTACATGCTGGCCAAAATTTAACAAAATTGCTGGCCCCTAGACTTTTCCAAAAAATAATTTTACTTGAATTTCTAACTATAAACTTTAAAATAAATTAAATTAAAATAATAAAAAAAACTTTAGCATGTATCAATTATGAACCTACGTCTTTGGGGATTCATAATTTGTTCATTTTACAAGTATAATTTTGAGCGAAGTACATATGTAAAATTTATTTTTCAGTCTTATCATCTATTATAGCTTTAAAAAATATATTATTTATACTTAATTTTGTACCATACATATATTTTAGAGAAATATTAAAGGACTAATATTTTTTTATCAATATTTGTTAATATTTTGGACTAATATCTTATTTTAATATTATTAGAATTTAAAATTTAGTATTTATCAAGGTTCTGAAAATCGAACCGATCATCGAATCGTTTTAATTATTGGTTTATTGGTTTAATCAGTTCAACTGTAGTCCAACCGAAAAAATCGTTTTATAATAAAATAATAAATAAATTATAAATAAACATACATCAGAAGAATAAAAAATATTTCTCATATATTCTAATTGGATGAAAATGTTTCTCATTCTATAGCAATTACACTCATGAACAAAAACCACATTAGAAGAACAAAAAATGGAGTTATCTTACCCTAATAAGTCTGTACTTAGACTCGTACTTCTTAGCATTCTCAACAGTATCATAAATCAAACTAAAACCAATGAATTTTCTCCCTCCAAAATGGGTGTGGAACTTGAACACGAACGCAATATTGGGGTCCTTAACATCATAGAATCTAGCAAGCTTCTCTTAAGCTCATCCTTCATATTTCAAACAGAACAAATTAAAAACCCTAAACACTATCATTGTCCAACCAATAATTACCAGACAAAAATCAATTAAATCTAAAGTTTTCAGCTCACAAGCAGTAATAATGTTCTCATAATTGTCCAACTAATAATACTCAGAATTGAATTTAACTGATAATACCTGCTTTTTTTCTATTTCTTTGATTTTTGATTTTTGATTCCTGAGAAGTAAGAAATTAGGGTTAGTTTCAAAATCCAACATTAAAACTAAAGGAAATAACATTAACTTGCAATCCATTTACCAGGACATGGACAGCAACTCGCACAGACTTGAAAGCTCTGCTTTTATATCTGCTTCCTATTGAATTACCGAGATTAACAATGGAAGAAAATATTATTAAACAACAAGTTTATCTTTAACCTGTTGAATTATCCAAAAAAAAAATCACAAACACAGTATAGAAATAGTACACAAACAAAGCAGAGCATCCAGTGCTAATCAAGAATCAAATAATCATTCAACAAAAACACAAAACATTCAATAATCATTCAATAATTTCTGAACAGAGCATAAAAAATCGAATTTAGGGGAGAAAAATAAAAAAATTGCAGTTCACAGTTCACAAAACTTCAAAGTAACCTTCGAACAGGCTTGAACAGAACTGAACTAACAATAATTATAAAAAATTATTCAATTAATCATCCTTCAACAATTAATCAATGCTTCAACAATTATTATTACAAAAATCAAAATTCATACCTAGGGTCAGAAGCTGGAAGTTTGGAAAAATGCAAAGCTGGCGGGAACAGGGACATTGGCTGGCAAGAGGTGGCTGAAGGGGTGGCAGGGTTGAGCAGAGCTGGCGCCAACGGTCCCTAACTGCGCGACGGAAAGTGGCGTTGGCGGTGGTTGCGATTTTCGAGGGCTGACTTGGCGATGGAGCGTGGCTGCACAAACAATGGTGGTGGCTCCACGGACATTGCGACGGCGGCACTGGACGGAAGTTGCGCCGGAAGTTCAAGGTGGAGACCGAAGACGTGAGAATGAGAGCGAGAGGTGAGAGTGGATTGTGGAGGCTCAAGAGGAGAGGTGTGAGTGGGTCTATAGGTGAGACTAGGGTTCATTCCCCTTTGGCCCTTTCTTCAGCATGCAAAACGCAGCGTTTTGCTAGCCAATTTTAAAAACCGATTGGGTCACGGTTTGGTTTGACCGACCGATTTCTGACTGATTCGACAGTTCAACTCCAATTTCTAAATTTGTCGGTTTTGTTGTCTGTCCGAACCATATTTGTTGATTCACAGTTTAACAGGTTCGACCGACCAATTCGAACCAATATTTAGAACATTAGTATTTATAATTTAAAATTTAAAATTTAGTCAATATCATATTTTTTAAATATTAGTATAAAAATATGTTTATTGGCTAAGTGTTAGCCTATAATACTAAATTTTGTTAGTCATATAATATTATTCTATATTTTTTTGCTATTTATTATTAGATTGAATATGTAACTGACATGAAATAAATAATCACGCTTCTTATCTAACAGTGGAAAGATATATAACGATATTACTACTTGATGTACAAGAGAGAACTATGGAAATTCGTATTTTTGTTGCGAGACTTGAGAGAAGCCAACGGTAATGGAAATTGGAACTAGCTAGCTAGGATGGTGACCTTGACCCAACAACTGGATTTGGAATTTTGATTGGAAGGAGGTAACCTTAAAATCATTTGAAGGGCCACTTTTGTTTGTGGAACAATGGGAGAGGCCAAAAGACTAATAACAATAACATCACCTATAAACCAACTTCAATAATTTGAGTTGTTGACTCATTCGTCCGCTTAAATAAATGTTTAAATTTTATTTTATGTATTGATAAGTGACAAAATTTTAAATGAAATTCAGATTCACAACAGATTAATTCTTAATCTGTCGAACTAATAAACACAACAAAAAAAAAAAAAAAACACCTATATAGGCTGATATTGCACTTTGAAAAAGAACAAAAAAAAAAAAGAATTTAATTACTCTATTGAATGTATATTAAGACTTAATTATAAATTTGATAAAAATATAAAAATTAAAATAATAATTAAACCAACAAAAAAACGAGTGGATTTAGATACGTTGCCACTCAAGAAAAGTTGCAATAAGTAACATCAACATGGAAATTGATAAATGATAATTAATGAATTTAGTTAATATATATCTTTTAAAATTACTATTAGTAATAGTCTTAAGAAATTTTTATTGAAAAAAAAAATAATAAATACATTAAAAACTTAAAATTTATATATTTTTTAGAAAAAAATTCAATTAATAATCTTAATAACATATATTTTTAGAATACATATATTAATTAAATACTTAATTAATTAATTGGAAAAAGAGAAGTATTATTACTGGCCTGGCAACTGGGAAGCCAAACAACATATCAAATGGAATATGAGAAGTAAACGAACTATATCTTTAGGTAGACCCATGGGTTGGCCAACTTGCTCCTCAACTTGCAATAATATCCTTAGAAAAATCCAAAAAAGAAAAGAGAGGCTCTATTATCGTATGATGAAGCCAATGTCCCGAATTCTCGCTGACCTATCATTCAAGTATGAGTGAAGAATCGATGTTATATAAAATGCCTACCAAGGTATCTCTATGCTATGCTTACGCTGTCCAAATATTTCCATTCTATATCTCTCTTTCACTTGTCTTCATCGAAAAAATTCAAATCAAAACACGACACGAAGGACCCCAAGAATATGTTTCTCACAAAATAGAATCCCTATATGATCTTTTCAGGATTCTTTCTTTCTTTCTTTCTTTTAAAAAAAAATCTCATGAAAAATGAACGCAACTTTAATTTCATATATATATACTTAGAAGTGACTATATATTAATTGGTTTGAGCCTTATAAAAAAAATATATTAATTGGTTTGAAAGTCTTGAACTATATATATAAGACTGTGAATTAACCTTTTTTAATAAACTATGTGTTTTGTCGATTTTTAACAAATCAATGGTGGTTCGATATTTAGTGGTTTGGGAGCGAAACCTACTCCTCTATGCAGGTACCATTTTTCTAAAAGTGTATCAAAGTGTCTTCGATTAGACGAGTATTGAGAATAAAAATAAATTGAAATTTATAAATCAATAAAAGAAACGAAAAGGTAAAGTTTTCGAAACGAAAATGTGCTGAAAACGGAAAGGTTTGCGTTGAAATTGAAAGAAAGCGATAAAATGCCTTTGACCGGGTCAAAGGGCTTTGACATGAAAATCTAAAATGTAGAAATGTAAATCGGACGATGAAAATAAATGATACTTGAAAGATAAATTTGCTTAAAAGACAAAGTTTACAAGAAGATAAATTAAAAGAAAGAAAATATGGAAGGAACCCTACAGAAAAGTTACTCGATCGCAGACTCAGGAATTTTCTGGGATGTGAGTGTGTTTAAGTGTTTTCTGAGTTAAAGTTTCAACCTTTATTCCCTAAAACTTCTTGGTATTTATAATCTACTTTTGGTAACTGACAACTAATTACAATTAATCACAAAATCACAATCTTGAATGCATACTCCTTGATAACCGTTCCCGCCTTTTGTCTGTACACATTTCCCATAATTTTCTCGCGTGATGAAAGTCTTTAACTTCTCCACTGCCATAACTTCTCGATCTACTTATTCGAACATCTTGTTCGATTACCTGTCTCGAAAATCTTGTTCGATTTGACCTATCCGATTTAATAAAGTAAATGTAATCGAATCCGCGTCGATTACCTTCAACCCACGCTTACGCGTGTATCTTTTCGAAAACTGTCTGAATTCTTCGATTTTTTCATCATTTCGAACTACCTTGCTTTAATTGAAAAATATTTTTTCGATCAATAAATTGCTCCCTTGGATTAATGTGTTTGCCTTCGATAACACTATTTAGAAGATGAAACACTTAATCCAAATTCAAATTTCAATCTTTTAAATCGGTAATAATTACCATTTAACTCCCCATTAATACTGAATCACTCGACACATTTCCCGAGACATATGCTTTCTCTCTCCACCTTTTCGCCTTCTGCGAGAAGTTACCTCTTTTTGCATTCCTTCTATAATAACGGCTACAGTACTATATTCCTTTAAATTCAGCATTCTCCCCCTTGTTCAATTTTTCTCAAACCCTGGTAAAAAACTCATTCGAAAACCAAGGCTTATTCTGGTAACACTAACATTTCCACATGTGTTTCATTTAAATTGAAATAAAACTTAACTTATAACTGTATACCTTTCATTTCAGCCTACCACTGCTACTCACTCAATCACATCTCCTGTGGCACCTGATCAACCACTTCTGCAATAACAACTTGATTTGGGACACTCTACATCCCACAATTTGATCCAAGCCACAAAATCTACTCAACCACTTCAAGCTGCCTTTGCACCTTCCCGTGTAACACCGGTGGTCGATTTGACAAAAGATCCTCCGCAGCATTCTCTAACACAAACTCAAATACTTGAGTCAATCTCACCAACTAATCAGACTGCGCTTTCTGCTGAGAACCAGATGGCTCCAGATTCTGATTCTGTCTCTCGAATTGCTGAGACGACAAATTCAGACTCGTCTCGATCCAGAGTTTTAGAAACTCCTCAAGGATTCTCCAACCCCCCTCAACAGGCTGGATTCCAAACTCCTCCTGGACCAAGATCTAGAAATTTAAGGCGTATCTACCACACCCACAAGTGCTACATTAGCTAACTTGATCTCTGTTTTGAATCGGGTTATCCAAGAAGACGAAGTGCCTGTTTCTGTTCCAACACTTCCTAGACCTTCCTCATCCAGCCCTCTATTCGAGTTGGATGTTGACACTCAAGAACAGCTTCGATCCCTTCTTAAACTCTTGGATCACCCACCTGCTGCCTGGATCAAAGATATCCTCCTCAACCAGCTTTTATCTGACATTTTGAATTCCACCTTTGGATTTCCGGCTTCTATCCCGTACTCTGCCATGGTCTAACAATTCAAAGAGCTTTCCCACAGTAGTATAACCTCTTAAAATGAACTCCAAGAGATCGAAAACGAAGCAGCTAAGATTAACTGAAATAGACAATTATGCTTCCACTCTTCAACCGAAAAAGACTTCTCATGAAGAATTCGATCTAAGGATCTCTCATGCTATTTCCATTCAAGCTTTCTATGACAAGGAGGAGACAAAGCTTGAAAAAAGAATTGGCCCAAATTAACGAAAAGCTTGCTAAAGTTCACGAAAGGCGGGCTGAAATAGGCGTACCTCTGACTACTGCCTAGCAAGAACAACACCAAATTATTCAAGAAATTGTTTCCATTGAGGCCAAGAAAGAAGAATATGAGAAATAATTTGAACAGTTCCAATTCAACAAGTTCAAGCATATTGAAGCACTTTCAACTTTGGACAATAAAAGGGCACAACTGCGTTCGGACTTGGCAAAACTCTTGGCACCTTGAATTTCTTTACTTCAGGCTACTTTTTGTAATGGTTTCTATCTTTTTTGGACTTATGCATGTTTGACTTTAATTTAGCCAACAACAACATTGCTTCAAATACTTTCCATTAATTGAGATAATTACTTTTCCCGACTCGATATCCTTGATTTGATATGTGTTTCCAGAATATGACCCTATCACTTGAAAAGGGCCTTCCCAAGTCTGGGACCATTTGCCAAGGAATTTCGATTTCTTCTCCATTGGCAGAAAAACTTTTAAAACCAACTCGCCTGTATTAAAATATTTCTCTCTTATTCGACGATTATAACTTCGAGCAATATTTTCTTTTTGTCGAATCATGTCATCAAGCGCCAGGATTCGCTCTAAATCTAATTCATTCAACTCATCAAACATTGCATTCCAGTAATTATCAACTGGCAAATCATTCTGTTTTGATATCCTCAAAGTATTCAAATTAATTTCTAATGATAGCACTGCATCATGGCCATAAACTAATTTATAGGGTGAAGTATTTGTTGACCCTCTTGGTGAATTTCGATAAGCCCAAAGTACTTGGCTTAAAGTCTCATGCCATGTTCGAGGCTTGTTTCCGATATACTTTTTTATCAGACTTATCAAAATTTTATTTTCTGCCTCAACTTGCCCATTAGCTTGAGCATAGTAAGGAGTTGAAGTAATCATACTAATATTCCTTGAGACTGCAAAATTTTTAATTCGCTGACCAGTAAACATCGTTCCTTGATCAGTACTTATTGTTTAAGGAATTCCAAAGTGATGGATAATATGTTCCTCAATGAAGTCTATTATTTCACTTTGACCAACTTCTATTAGGGGAATTACTTCAACCCACTTTGTAAAATAATTGATTGCTACAAAGATAAACTTGTGTTGTTTCGATGAAGGAGGGTGGATCAATCCAATCAAATCTAAAGCCCAACCTCTAAATGGCCATGGTTTTATTATCGATTGCAGCTCGGATGCAGGGATCTGCTGTATCAAACCATGTAATTGACATTCTTGACATGCTTTTGCATAATCGATGCAATCTTTTATCATAGATGGCCAGTACACGTGATTGCGATATAACACCCATTTCATTTTCTTTCCAGCCTGATGGGCACCGTATATCCCATTATGGACTTCACCCAAAGCAATATTTTGATCATCTTGGCCTAAACATCTCAACAAACTTCCATCGATTCCCTTCTTATATAATTCACCAGCCATCAAGACAAAATTTATTGCTTGCAATTTCATCCTTCTATCAACCGGAATATTAGGATCCTTTAAATACTGAGCAATAGGCTTCCTCTAATCAGTATCTCCCCATTTATCTACGCACAAAACTTCTCTTTCATTTGCAGGTACTAAAATTTTATGAACACTGGCCAATTTCTTAAGAGTTTCTGGACCGATTCTATATCTCAAAGAAATTTGGGCTAATTCATTAGCAATTTCATTATCAATCCTTGGAATGTGAACCAAAGAAACTTTTCGAAAGGAGGTCAACAACTCCCAAGCAGTTATTAAATACTTTTGCAACCTCTTGTTATTGCATTTAAACTCCTTCGATAACTGCTTCAAAACCAACTGGGAATCCCCTAATATCTGGACTTCCAAAACCCCTTTTCTAATTAATATTTCGAGACCCAAAATTAAAGCTTTATATTCTGCCACATTATTCGAGCAAGGATATTTTAATTCGAACAAAAACTCTAATAGAATCCCTTCTAGTGAAATAATAAGGATTCCAACCCCTGCACCATCTTTGTGCTTCGATCCCTTAAAATATAGCTTCCAACAATCGACTTTAACATCGATTACATTTGCCCCCTGGTCATTCAGATCTTTTAAATTGTCTACCAGAAAATATGCAATGACCTGTCCTTTCACAGCTTTAGCCGGGACATACTGCAAATCAAACTCTGTTAAGGCTAGCATCCATTTCCCTAAACGTCCTCGTAACATTGGGAAACTCAACATATATTTGACGAGATTAGTTTGTGCTATAACCTTCACCGATTTAGCCACCATATAACATTTTAATTTCATACAGGGATAGTATAGAGACAAACACAATTTTTCTATCGGGGAATACCTTGTTTCGATATCTGTCAGAACTCGACTAAGGTAATAAATGGCCCGCTCCTACCTGTTCTCATCATCTTGGGCTAACATACACCCAATCGTGTTCTTAGATGCTGCAATGTATAATTTTAAGGGCTCATGTGGACGAACATTCGCCATAATTGGAGCCTTCAATAAATAAACCTTAATCAAATCGAATGCTAATTGATGTTCATTCGTCCATTCGAACTGTGAATCATTCTTTAGCTTTACTAAAGGAGAAAACACTCGAGTTCGATCAGAGAGATTCGAAATGAACCTTCTAAAATAATTTACCTTACCTAAGAATAATTGCACTTCTTTCTTCGATTTAGGTGCAGATAATGCTAATATTGCATCTGCCTTATTTTTATCGATTGCAATCCCCTATTTGTGAACAACAAAACCCAGGAAATTACCAATAGATACCCCAAAAGCACATTTTAAAGGATTCATTTTTAATCTCTTCTTCCCCATGGTGGTAAATGCTTTTCTTAAGTGATCAATGTGTTGATTCACTGAAATCGATTTGACCATAACATCATCGATATAAACCTCCATAAATTTTCCAATAAACTCATGGAAGATGGCATTCATTGCTCGCTGATATGTTGCACCAGCATTTTTCAAGCCAAAGGGCATAACCACCCATTCATAAGTGCCTAATACCCCAGGACAACAAAAAGCAGTTTTAGACACGTCATCTTCTGCAATGAAGATTTGGTTATATCCTGAATAACCGTCCATAAAACTAAGGATTTCGTTTCCCGTTGCAGAATCAAGTAACATATCTGCAATAGGCATAAAATATTCATCTTTCGGAGTAGCATTATTCAAATCTCGAAAATCAATACATACTCTTAACTTCCCATTTTTCTTCATTACAGGGACAATATTCGAAACCCACTCAACATAGCGTGCAGTTTGAATAAATTTCTCCTTAATCAAGCTTTCTATTTCCTCTTTTACTTTTTCATTGATTTTCGGAGCAAAACGTCTTGGGATTTGCTTCACGGATCTAGCATTCGGTTTTAATGCTAATCGATGTTCCACAAGTGAACGATCGAGACCAGGCATCTCATGATAATCCCAAGCAAAACAATCTTTAAACTCATGTAAAAGATTAAAAAGTTCAATTCGAAAAGGATCAACAAGATCTTTACAAATATATGTAATTTGAACATCCTCAAGAGTCCCTAGATTGATTTCTTCTAAAGGATCTTGAGATTCAAACCCTTTATAATGATCATCATCTTTTACAGAATGTTTCTCAAAACCCAAAGGTTCTAAATCATAGATGCAGTCAAAGGTAAAATCAACAACTTCATTAGAAATAGAATAAACTGAATTATCCACTTTATTGATATTACTTTGATTTTCAACACAATGAAGCATCACTTTCATTACACATAGGAGAAATATTTAAATTATGACAAAGCTCGATTGAAGATATCGAGCTAATACCATTACTACTATTAAAGGAACTCCTAAACCTACATGATCCCACTTCATCAGAAGAATCATTTTTATTCTTTACAGGAATAAAATTATTTAAATAATTATGCAAGGTTACCAGGTAATCGGAAACTTTCTCAACTTGGTCCAAGGAGTAACTTCAGAAAATCTTCAAGACAGACAGTCCCAACCAGTTGGAGCAAATCCTAACTCTGGGTAACGCAACTTCACCGAAAGGCCTTCAGAAGACAAGTAGCACCCTTCACAATTGTAAGAATTCAATGTTCGGTCAACATTCAAAGGTTTCAATTTAGGATTATATATCCTGAAATCAACATGCATTTGTTCGACATAGAGGTTCAAATCTGCCTTGATGACTTCAGGCTTGCCATCCTTTGTCCAAAGAAGAACACTCTGATGCACAGTGGAGAGTACTGCACCCACACCATGGATCCAATCTCACCCCAGCAAAGCATTATAGCTTGCTTTCGATGGAACCACCATAAACACAGTGTTGCGCTCAGATGAGCCAACCTTCACAGTAAGAGTAACCAACCCTTTTGCTGGAGTTGAAGTCCCACTAAAATCAGTTACAGCAATATTTGTGGGAACTAAGTCATCAAGATGCTTCCCCACTTTTATTAACATCCTCTCAAGTAACAGATTGATTGCCACTCCACCATCTATCAAGACTTTGTTTACTTTGATTCCACTCAAAGTAGTAGTTATATGAAGCAGGAGGAGATGAGACATTTGTTTTTCAGTAGGCCGAAGGAAATATCCCAGCTCATCTTCAATTCGGATGAAGGAAAAGGCTTCCTCATCCTCCATATCATAATCTTCATCTGGGTCACCTTCATATTCCCCCAGATATTCAGTTGGAATGATTGAGATCGTTCCAATCATGTCATCATCCCCTTCATCAAAATATTCTCCATCGACATCAACTTCTTTGTTCTTGTCGACCCCTGAGGACTGAGCCACTGCTTTACCCTTTTCCATCTTTGTAGGAGATGAAATTCCTTTCGGACAAGTTTCTCCATTAGAAGGAAATGCACAGAGGGTGTTGCCTCCTTACTTACTTCCACCTGGGGTTTCTTATTCTAATTGAAATTTCTTCTTCCCCCTCGACCTCTTGGATAACCTCTGGCTCTACTACGAAAGTAGGGGTATTGATTTTGGGGAGGTCCCCGATGTCCCCATTGTGTATTGTGTCGATAGAGAGCATCTCACTTCTGGAACTCCTGACAGTTCCGAATTCACTGGACACCTATAGCCTGAGATCGGCTTAATGGTGTAGCCATATTCTGTTGTGGTGTCTTAGAACTCTGACCCTCTATGCGCCAAATCGGCTGCCTCTGGGGCGCCTGTTCTTCCCTATGAGCCAGCTCTTTCTTCATTCTCTCCTTTTCGAAGATAGCTGCTGCCTCAGCATCAAAAACAGCAGTACACGGTGGACACAGAGATACGTCCCAGTCTTTAATCTTTTGTTGAACTAGAAAGTCCAACAAACCATCTCCCGCTCGGGATACACTGATTGAACCTGTGTCTCAAAATCATCAAGACCACATCAAAATCATAGGACATTCCAACCATGTTCACTCCGAAACATGGTTCCACAAAGCTGGCGTCTGCTTCGAAGGGATCAATATCAACCTTCATTTCCTTCTTGCCATCATCAAATTTCAGCCGTCCCTCCATTATTGCTTCCTGAATTAAGTCCCTGAAACGAACGCAACTGTTAGTCGAATGACTTGTTGCTTGGTGAAACTTACAATAAGGTTTTCATTTCAAATCTTTCACGGAAAGTAAAGTTCTACCCTCAGGAAGAATTAACTGTTTATCTTTAAGTAACACATCAAAAATCTGATAAGATTTTGAAATATCCAAACTATATTTCTTTCCACTTTTCAGTTTTGAATCATTCGACTTTTCATTAATAGGAAGCTTTTTGAATAAAGAACAGACATATGGAGGGCCTTTCTTAAGTTCGGCCAAATCGACCTCCGTTTCAAAATCGATTTCTTCCTCTAAGGACTCCATAGTCACATAAGCAACTTTTTCTTTTCGAGTAAAAGGTTTACTCTTCGATCATTGCTCACTCCTATACTTCTCTTTCTCCTTTTTCATAAGTTCGGTCTGACAAACTTTTTCGGCCAAATGGGCTAAATCAAGGATATTCATATTAAGCAACTTCCTGCGCATATAGAATCCTAACCCCGCAGTTGCTATTTTTACCACTTCACTCTCAGGTAATGAAACATAGCATCTGCTCCTAGCATTCTTAAAACATATCATGTAATCATCAATGGTTTCACCATCTTCGTGTTTCAAGGCTACTAGATTAGTAACTGCCACATTCATTTTCCCTCGATAGAACTGAGCGTGAAAAGCAGTTTCTAACTGATTCCATGTCGTTACCGAATTTGGTCTAAGAGTCAAAAACCAAGTAAATGAATTCTTCGTTAACGAAGAAGAAAAAAACTTCATTTTCAAATTTTCATCATTGGCTAAATTTCCAATTTCAACCAAATATCGAGCAACATGTTCACTAGTTGATTCTCCGACTTTCCCAGCAAACTTTGTAATTATCTTTGGATTTTTCACCCCTCTTGGCACTTGAGCCATTTGAACAACTTGGGGGAAAGCAGACACAAAGTGGGGTCGATTCTTAAAACCAACATTCAGACCAACTCGATTCCGTACTTCTTCCACAATCCTGGTGACTTGATAACGTTCACCGCCATGATTATCACGTAATCTGACTAGAAAGTCATCAGCATTTTGACCTCGGGGAACTGCATGAGGATTTTCTCTATTAACAACATCATTTTCATTTTGAAATAAATTCTCGAATCCCTCATTATTTCCCTTGGCATTATGCCTTTCATCATCCTCATAATCTACGATTCGAGCAATCCGTTCGACTTGTCTAGCAAGACGTTCAAATTTTGATTCGTGATCAGCCATCATGGGATTCAGAATTGTGGTCATCTGTTGAGTCAACAAATTGACCAAGTCATGATGATTTTTCCCTACTTGCTGTCGATACACTGCCATCGAATTAGTAGCATTTGAGGTAGAACCCACATTGTAATCACGAGAATAATCAGAATATTGTTGTAGGTTTTAGGGATTATTTCCTCCATTTACACTCCCAAACTGAACGGGAGGAACAAAACTACCCACCGGTTGAGTATAACCGGGAGAAAAGCCATAAGGGGGCCAACCGGTAATTACTGGAGGAGGTGGCAAATTACCACGCAGACGAATGTTACGCCCAATATTTCCAGTTTGCACAGTGGTAACTGCTATATTTTGACTTCCAATTGCACCTTTCGAACGTGAAGTTATGTCCGCTTGTTGCACAATTACTGGTAAATTATAATTGGTGGAGGAACCACCATTCACATTTGACACTTCATCAACCATGTGAATGATTTTCCCACTCCTCAATCGCATACACCAAATGACACTCAAACTTTTGACACACTTTAACTTTTTTTTGAAACTGTCCCACCGGGCGTGCCAATTTGTTTTGTCGATTTTTAGCAAACCAATGGTGGTTCGATATCTAGTGGTCTGGGAGCGAAACCTACTCCTCTATGCAGGTACAAGTTTTCTAAAAGTGCATTAAAGTGTCTTCGATTAGACGAGTATTGGGAATAAAAATAAATTGAAATTTATAAATCAATGAAAGAAACGAAAAGGTAAAGTTTTCGAAACAAAAATGTGCTGAAAACGGAAAGGTTTGTGTTGAAATTGAAAGAAAACAATAAAATGCCTTTGACCGGGTCAAAGGACTTTGACATGAAAATCTAAAATGCAGAAATGTAAATTGGACGATGAAGATAAAGGATACTTGAAAGATAAATTTGCTTGAAAGATAAAGTTTACAAGAAGATAAATTAAAAGAAAGAAAACATGGAAGGAACCCTACAAAAAAGTTATTCGATCGCAGACTCAGAAATTCTCTTGGATGTGAGGGTGCTCGAGTGTTTTCTGAGTTAAAGTTCTAACCTTTATTCTCTAAAACTTCTTAGTATTTATAATCTACTTTTGGTAACAGACAACTAATTACAATTAATAAAAAAATCACAATCTTGAATGCATACTCCTTGATAACCGTTCTCGCCTTTTGTCTGTACACATTTTTCATAATTTTCTCGCGTGATGAAAGCCTCTAACTTCTCCACTACCATAACTACTCAATCTACTTATTCGAACATCTTGTTCGATTACCTGTCTCGAAAATTTTGTTCAATTTGGCCTAACCGATTTAATAAAGTAAATGTAATCGAATCAGCATCGATTACCTTCAGCCCACGCGTAAGCGTGTATCTTTTCGAAAACTGTCTAAATTCTTCAATTTTTCCATCATTTTGAACTATTTCGCTTTAATAGAAAAATATTTTTTCGATCAACACTATGTACCAAAAAAAATTTTAAATTTCTTTTTTTTTTTCACTCTTAATATTTACTTATTCATTGTTTTGTAGATTGGCTGTCAGTTAAAAAATATTGATTTTTAATTATTTTCTTAATTTAAATTGTTTCTGTATTAATATTTTTCGCACATATAACTTGTTAAAGATGTATTTTTCATTCGATTTTTTTTTTATCGGTTGAAGAGTTCTTGATTGAAATTTTTTTTATAATTGTGGTTAAAATCAAATCAAATCAAATAACAAAAGATTGTTAAAGTATAAGACTATTTCATGTTGAAAGATAAAAGATGATTAAATAGCCATTAGTTTGATGAGCCATAGTAATTGACATTGAAATTGGGATAATTTATTTATTTATTTTTTATTTTTTACCAAAGATATGAGACTCGAATTCGCAACCTCTTAATTGAGTATGGGGAGACTATGCTATTTGAGCTATTACTCATTGGCAAAAAATTTGGAAAGATAGGAGACTCGAACCCGTAACCTCTTAATTGAGTATGAGGAGTTTATGCCATTTGAGCTATTACTCATTGGCAAAAAATTTGGAAAGATAGGTAACTCGAACCCGCGACCTCTTAATTGAGTATGGGGAGTCTATGCCATTTGAGCTATAACTCATTGACAAAAATTTGAAAAGATAGGAGTTTCATAGGAGAGACGAACCCGCAACCTCTTAATTGAGTATGAATAGTCTATGCCATTTGAGCTATTACAAACTAAAGTTTTTATTTAAAAGTGAATGCTAACTATACTTATAATGAAGGGAGAGAGTATATGTCTATGCTAATGATTTGACTTATTTTCATACGAAATTTTAATTTTCATGTACTACCAAAAAAAAAAAAAGTTAACCAATTGAATATTATCATATATTCATTATTTAAAGAATTATCTGAATATATAGATTCGATTGATTAATCTTATAAAAACTTTTATATTATCATGCATTAAAATTAAATTTATTTTTATATTATTAAATTATTTAAGAATGGAAGTTTTTAATTATAAAATAAAAAATATTTATTTTCAATTAAAAATTAAACAAAATTTATTTTTTATGATATATATTTTTGGTTTATAGGTGGTTTCCACGATATTCATTTTTATCAATTCACTTTTCACTATATTCACCTCCTCCTTTTTCTTATTTCCTCACCAAATTAAACTCTTATCTTTTTTTTTTTACCTCTACTATATTTCTTCTTCTTTTTCTCGTCTCATTAGAGACCAGATAATTTTTCTTTTTTTTTTTAAAGTTAATTTGTTGCGATATTTTTTATAATTTTATTATATTTAATTATTTAAAATAGATATCGTGTAAAAATAATTCTTTAGATAGATATTAGAATAGACAATGATTATGGTTTGTATAGAATAGATAATGTTTTATTTAATTTAGGTTATATAATATTAGATAATATTAGATATTGGCGTATTTAAAAAATATTTAGATTAATATTTTTGTTCAAATTAGTTAGGCAGAATTAATTTGTTAAATATTATAGAAATATTTATTTAAATAGATATTAATAGAATAAATAATGACTATACTTAATTTAGATAATGTTATATTTAACTTAGGTTATGTTATATTGGATAATATAGATGTTGATATATTTAAAGAATATTTAGACTAATATTTTATTTAAATTAGTTAAGCAGAGTTAATTTATTATAATTATTTTGATCTCTCTTGATTATTTTTAAATGGCATGATCAAATCAGTCATTAACTTTTTAATATTTGTTCTAACTGTCTCATTTGAGAAAATATCATTATCAAGATCTAGAGAAATTTTTTTATATAGGTCGACAAAAAAATAAATAGAGAAAAGGATAAATTAGTCTCTAACCTTTTATTTTGTGAACATTTTACTTCTTGACTATTAGAAAATACTTTTATGTCCCTGACGTCTTTAAAAGTTGAACGGATCAGTCCATTCGTTCAGAAGCCACCGTCAGACCTAACGGAAAAGGCTGACGTGACTCCCCCTCTACTTACCTGGCATCACGGCTGCCCACGTGGCATGTTAGTGGGATGAAGTTTTTGAAAAGTGGACACAAAAGTCCTTGTCGCTCAATGCGACGTCGTTTTGTGTGTTACCCCTTATATACACTATCATCCCTTTACTTATGTACAATGCCTATTACACCCACACAGTTATTACAAAATTACATTAAATCCTAAGGAAGACCAACGATCAAACGCAAGAATACTTTGTTTTTCCTCCAAAAAAATCACCATTTAGATTAAGAAAGTTCTGGTGTGTATTCGCCGTCGAAGAGAAAGAACCATATAGTATTGTCTGATTTGCCGTCTTCATCTCCGAAGGTAAGAATCCGTTGCAATGCTTAGTGAGTCGACTGTAAGGTTCAATGGATATGAAAGTATGATCATGCACCTACAACCTTCTCACAAAATAGTTCATACTTTCATAATTGTTTATAATTTTTTTATAATTGTTTTATGACTAACTTGGAATGATGAGATCTGTAACTTGACAAAGTTGATGAGCTTTACGACTATCGGATCTTTAAGTGAAGAGAGAAAAATGACCTACAAAAACACTCTGACGTCCAAATCAAAATTGATCTTAGAAATTTAGAGTTTAAAATTTTTGTTGTGTGATACCTAAAAAAGTACAAGACTCTCTTTTATATATATATATACTTTTTCTTCTTCTAATATCTTAATTTAGATAAGATTAAATTTATATTTGTAATTTATAATCAGATCTTACTTAGCTATTTCTGCTGAAGTGTCCGAGATTCTAAAGTCGAAAAGAAAGAATTGGGTTTAAGGGAGCCCAATTCTCTTTGGGCCGTAGAACCGTTAGGGTTGGGAGGCGAGTCCCCAACCATAATAAAAAAAATCAGAAAAATATGTTTAAAAAATGAATGTGTTGAGTAGTAAAGGGACTGCATCACACTAAGAAGTTTGGAATATAATTTGTCGTGATGAGTAATATATTAATATTTTTATTCGTAATAATATTATGAGAATATAAATCTTTTAAAATTATAACAATTTTGTCATGACATTATAGATTATGGCACAAAAGATTTATAAAATCAAATTACTTTTACAAAAATATCGTAGAGGACAAAAGTTTCCATCGGTTAAGAAGACTTGAGTCTCCTTAGATAAAAAATCAAATAATAAAATTATTCTAAAGAACTGTTAGAAAGATTTAATTATTAAAAAGGATCTTTAATACTAAAATTATTAAGAAGAACCAAATCTTTTTATAATATTTAAGAAGGTGAACCAAATCTTTTTATAAGAAGATAAATATATCTTTAATTATTTTTTTATTTATTTTTTATAATCTTTATGTTGATAAAATTTTTTTTTAAATTTTAGTGATTTTTATTAATTATTTATTTATTTTTATTCATTTTTTTATTTTTATGATCTTTACCTAACGAGGAAAAAAAACAAGAGATCATAAAAGTAAAAAATAAATAAATAAATAAATAATAAAATTACTAAAATTTTAGAAAAAATAAAAATTGTTAATATAAAAATTATAAAATATAAATAAAAAATAGTTAAGAATCAATATTTTAATAATAAATATCCCTAACGATTTTTTTAGAGTATTTTTTTATAAATTAATTAATTAATTAATTCCAAGTGAATATTCATACATATCTATATAGGGTTAAGAATCAAACAACATATATTAAAGATTATAAAAAATAAATAAATAAATAGTTAAGGATATATTTATCTCCTTATAAAAAGATTTGGTTTTTCTTCTTAAATATTATAAAAAAAATTGATCCTTCTTAATAATTTTAGTATTAAAGATCCTTTTTAATAATTAAATCTTCTTAATGGTCTTTTAGAATAATTTTTCTTAAGATTTTTAGTTATTATTTTCATGTGAAAGATTTTAATTTTTTACTAATAATTAATTTAACATTCATTATTTAAAATTTAAAAGAATTTAATGTGTATACTTTTATATTTGATTAGGTATTAAGTTTATTGCACAAATGGAAATAACTAATTTTTATGCTTGCTACTTAAAAATAATATCTTTTCTCTCTATGTATATAAAAATATAATTAGATATTAGCATAAAAAATTTATATTAATAGTTATAAAATTAACTAAAAATTAATTTTTTTAAATAATTGAATCTTAATTCTAACTTTTAATCACAATATTAGTATTCTCTTCAAATTATATGTAATAAATATTTGAAAGAAGAGAAGTGAAAATATAAATTAGAAAGATAAGCAGTAAACATTTAAAATTAAATAAAAAATATATATAATAATATTTTTAATTTAAATTATATTATCTTGTTAATTTTATTTTTTTTAGAACAGAAAGGTGAAAAAAAAGGTAGAGAATAAAAAAAAGAGAGAGAAAGATAATAAGACGAATGAGAGGAAGTTTGTTAATTTTAGAAAGAAAAATTTTATTTTAATTGTATTGAAAAATATTTAGTGACATATTTTGGTTTGTTAAATTATTATTTTAAATTATAAATTATATATAGAATAGAAAGAGTAGAGATAAATAGAATAAAGGAGAGAGGTAGATAAAAAAATATACAAAGAAAATTTATTAATTTTAAAAAAAAATATATTTTTTAATTTTAATAAGAAAGTGTCATGTGATATATTTTGATTATTAAATTAGTTAGTAATATATAATATATAATATAATTATATTTTAATTTTAATTTTAATATTTTAATTTAATTTAAATATAATTAAAAAATATTATGTTATATATTTTAATAGTTAAATTTATGATTAATTATTGATAATAATATAAAAAAATAATAAGTGAATAAATAAAAAAAATAAAAAAATTAATTTAAAAAAAATTAATTTTAATTATAATAAAAAATAATATAATATATATTTTAATAATAAAATTAGTAATATATAATAAATATAATAGATAAAGGCGAATGGCCAATAATTCATTTATTGATTGAAAGAGACGGTCGGTGAGATCCGCGTCACTCCTTCGCTCTGAGTGTCCTTCTTCCAATTATTTTGTTTGCCACATCCAACATGTTATATTCCATTTTTTTTTGTCCACGTGCCACCTTTCTATACGCAAATAATTTTAAAATAATTTTCACTCTTTTTTAATAATTAAAAAATATATTTTTAAAGTTTTCAATTGAGTAATGTTAAAAAAATTTATTTTTTTATACTTTGTTTGGTTTAGAAGAATTTGAAAGGAAAGAAAATGAAGGAGAAGAAAATGGATGAAAAAATTAGTTTTTTATTGTTTTTTTTTACCAAAGATAGGAGACTCGAACCCGCAACCTCTTAATTGAGTATAGGGAGATTATATCATTTGAGCTATAGTTTATTGGCTTTAAAAATTTGGAAAGATAGGAAACTCGAACCCACAACCTCTTAATTGAGTATGGGGAGTCTATGCCATTTGAGTTATTACTCATTTGAGCTAGTTTTTCATTGTTTGGATGAAAAAAGAAAATGGATGGAAAATGTAAAAGTACATGTAGGGCTCATATTAAAATTTTTTCTCCGAGATTGAGAAGAAAATTTAGATTAGAGTGAAAAAATAGGTAAAATTACAAATTTGTCATTATAACATTAGTATATATTATAATTTATAAAGGGTATTAATATAATTTCATTTAGGTATGATTTTTTCTCTTCTCATTTTTTCTTTCATCCAAACAAAAAAAATTTTCTTTTTATTTTTTTTTCTTCTATTTTCTCTTCATCCAAATAACACAAAAAAAATTTAATTTTTTCTTTTATTTTCTTTTTACTCATTTTCTTTCTATCTATTTTCCATTTTGCATCTAAATAAAATGTTAATAACAACTGATCTTTTTTCATTCTAAAATCAGTTAATATTAATTAATTAAAAATTAGTTTTTTATAATTTTTTTCCGACTCGTACAGTTCCTATATAGGATAGAATTAAGATAAATATTTATGTATGCATGTACATTATTCACAAATGGGGAACAAAAATTAAACTCTAAAATCAAATTAAATGATTTTTCTTAACCATAATTCAACTAATTACTATAGAGGTACTAAAATATCATAAAAGCTTTGATGAGTTTGAAAACTCTTATTTAATTTTGATGATGAACAAACATTATTAAAATATTTAATTACAAAATTATTAATTTGATTTTAACTCATACTTACTAAATTAATAATTTTGTTGTGCAGATTTTATGTTGGGCCGAAAAATGAGTTTCTGTTTTAAGCCCAATGATAAGCTTTGCTACATGTTTCTCATACCATGAGACTGAAATATTAAATGGGCCAAAATAAATATTATTGTTGCAAGCCCAAACAGATGCTTTCTTATATGTTCTATGTTTGATCCAAAAATTCATCAGGAAAGCAAATGTTAACTAATTGGGCCAGCTTTAATTTCAACACTACAAGCCCAAGTCTTATTAGTGATGAATGGTTCCAAGCCTGGTCCGAAACTAAGAAAGCAAATAGGCTTCATGCTTTCCAACGGATTCCATTGCTTACTAAGAATGGATTTCAAAACTTAATAAGCTAGCATTGGAAACATGAGAGAGAACTTGACTTTGATTTGATAGGGAATCATTATGATTAATGCTATACGCTACTCAAAGCAAGGGAAGTAAAAGCAATCTATCAATATGTTTCAATTTCATTTAATTGCTTTTACTTTAACTTCACATTCTCTCTCATCTCTTTCTTCTTCCTTCGGTCCTTGTCCAGGAAACTATGGACGCTATGCTCATCAACCAAGAAAAGGAAGAAGTTGCATGCATCAAGACCATCAAGCTAATGATGGCAAGAAAATATACTAAAATAAAAATGAACTGTGGCTGAGATATTCACCATATTTGGTTAGATTTGGTGAGGTATCTTGAGCCTTTCATGCTCAAAAATGGACGTTTAAGATTCGGCCAGCATGGAGGAGATTCTTGAAGCATGACTTGTCTTTGATTCTGTTTAACCACCACAGGGAGTAGCTAGAGTGGCGAAGTGATAGTTGAGGCAGTGATTGAAGCAGATGAAGTCATTATCATCATGAAGCATCAAGGGCGAGAAATCCATCTTGGAGAGCAAGCCAAGGATGGAGAGCTCGGATTGATGAAGGGTGATGATCAAGAAAGGACTAGAGGTAATTGCATGTTGGGTTTTGCATTGTTATCTCTTCTCTCTCTATGTGGCCGAACCGGTTCTGTTTGTTGAAGGAGGAAGAAGTTGGTTCGGTTTTTGTTGGCTTCAATATGTGGAGGCTTCCCTCTTCTATAAAAAGAGAGAACAGCCACTGTTTGGAGCAAGGAGAAAATTTGAGAGTGCAAGGCACAGAGTTCTCAGAGCTACCTGAGCTAACAGTTTTCTCTTCTCCTTCAATGTATTCTGTTTTGTATTTTTCTGTTTAATTTTGTCATGTCTTGAGTCTCATAGAAAAAGGCAAACAGTGAGGTTTGTATGAAAAAGCCATAGAGCGGAAAAAGCCAGAGAGTGCAAAATTAAAAGAAAAAGCCATAGATGTCTTAGAGTTCCTTTGTTCATCTATGTTGAGTTTCATGATTCTGTGGGAATCCTCTTGTAAGTTGGGTTAGCACTTTACAGTTTGTAATCAGGTTGATTATAGTGAAATTCCATCATTGTTGTGATGGAGACTGGATGTAGGCTGCACTGCACTTAGCAGCTGAACCAGAATATATCTGGGTGTAATCTCTCTTCTCTCCTACTCCATTTCTGTTTTCTACTGTACAGGAGCAAAAACTAAAAATGTCTCGTGCAAAGTGATGAGACAAAACAAAAAGTCTCGTGACTAGGGACGAGATAAAAGAAAAAGTCTCGTGTCCAGAGACGAGCTAAAACAGAAAAGTCTCCTCTGAACTCAGCAAGTGTTAGCAACAAAAAGGGGGCTAAGATTCAGCCCCCCTTCTCTTAGCCACTGAAACCATCAAGCTTAAATAAGTTTTCAATGGTTATAAAATATATACTTTTTGTAGATT
Organism: Arachis ipaensis; assembly: GCF_059453495.1. Taxonomy (NCBI): domain Eukaryota; kingdom Viridiplantae; phylum Streptophyta; class Magnoliopsida; order Fabales; family Fabaceae; genus Arachis; species Arachis ipaensis. The sequence goes on along the minus strand of NC_142440.1, from coordinate 7,254,195 downwards.
TTATAATTTTTTCAGTACAATTATGTAGTCAAAAAATATAAATAATAAATAAGAATAATATTTTCATTCATAAAATTTTTTTAAAATTTTGTAACATAAAATGACAAAGTTATTTTTATATTTTAATTTTGTACAAAACGTCATTGTCATTTTGCAGTTAATGTCGATATTGTTTTTCTATCGTTAGTGATCACTTCTAATAGCCTTCAAGTGACAAGTAATTAAACATAATAACAATAGCAAGATGAAGAAAGTAGAATATGAATATTATTGAATAAAAGACAAAAAATAAAAAATGAAAATGAACGCAGTCCTTCTTTGAGTTCGGGATGATTCCTCTAACAAACTCTCAATTCATGCATACGTAAATTGTAATTTTGATTCCCTTATAATGTACCCTCACATTCTCCTAACAAACTACCCAATTCAGCATTAAGAAATATTCTCCCGTTATACCTCATTTCATTTGCTAACATAGTCTTTCATCCATATTTGAGGTTTTCTAACTTTTGGTACTTTAGACTCTTCTATCTAATTTGGCCTAACCTCTTATGCTGTTTGCCCAATTTCACACTCCTCATCATGGATCAACAATTCATCCCTGCTTGGACTCTCGAATGAGCTATCAACTAGCTCGCCCTCTAACACAACCTTGTCCTCAAGGTTGAATTCAAGGAACATCCTTGTTAACTCTTCTAATTCTTCCCAAGTCGTCTTATCTCTGGAAGAGCCCTCCCAGTCTACCAGCACCTGAGCTCGCTTACCACCGCAATGTCCACAAAACGGTGACCTAAAATCGTAGTGGGCCGAGGCTGCAACGATGGGGGAATATTTGGAACTAATAGCAGTGCACTTGGTGGCTCACCATGGAATACTTTGAGGACGGAAACATGGAACACCGGGTGTAATATACATTGGGGCAGCATAAAATCTCTTTTGCAACTTATTAGAGTCATGATTAGTGAGGGACCGCTGTCTATAGGGTCGTACTTTCAACAAGACCCAATTTCCAACTTCGAAAGTCTTCTCCCAGTGGCGCTGATCCGCCTGCCATTTCATCTTTTCCTAGAATGCATTGTAGGGAATAACGAAGCTCTTGGTGCAGTGCTTTCCTAATCCTTAGAAATTTATCGACAGCCAAAATGGGATTGGAACCGAGAAGGTAACCCGGTAAGGTGCGCTTAGGGAAACCAAATAATGCCTTCTGAGGAGACATGTTAATTACTAAATGATGAGAACTATTATAACAAAATTCTGCCCAAGAAAGATAGGAGGTCCAGTGATTCAGATAAGAGTGAGTGAAGACTCTTATGTACTATTCTAGTGTGCGATTCACTACCTCTATCTGACTATCACTCTATGGGTGATAGACTATACTATAGTGCAATTTAGTCCCACTAAACTCAAATAAATTCTTCCAGAACTTACTAAGAAAAATAGGGTCCCGGTCAGAGACCATACTAACAGGGAAACCATGTAGTTAAACCACTGTGTTGATGACGGCCTTGGCCACGTCTCACGTTGTGAATCCAGGTTTCAGAGTCGAGAAATGTTCCACTTTACTGAACCTATCCACCACCACCAAAATCGCCGTATACCAAAATCATCGTGTACCTAGCAGATTAAGGTAATTGAACAATAAAATCTAAAAAGATTTCCATCCATGGTCTCTCTAGAATAGGTAGTGGTTGTAAGAGCCCTTGGGGTATAGCCAGAACATACTTGGTTATTTGACAATCCACACAACGCTCAACAAACTTCTGAACATTACTGCGCATACTTGGCTAAAAGAAAAGATCAGCAAGTGACTTGTAGGTTTTAGGCAACCCTTCATAGTCCCCTGGCACCGAAGCATGGAACTTTTGCAGTAGTAGTTCCCTTAATTTGGAGTAATCTGGAACCCAAATCTTTCCCTGGTACAACATCAACATTCCCTCACTTCATAGTCTGCAGTAAGTCGTCCTTCGTGTAATTGCTGGTGTAGTTGCAACATAGAGGGGGCAATGCATGTTAGCGTCCTTGAGTGAGTTAAGAAGCGAATTCTTCACTGTCGTGAGACTGCGAAAGACATAGGGAGTGTTTGAATTAGGGTGTTGGGACAATGCATCAGCCACTTGGTTTAAGTGTCCAGCTCTATATTCAATTTCGAAGTCATACCCCAATAGTTTGGCAAGATAATACTGCTGGTCTGGTGTGAGTACCACCTGAGTCATTAGCTCCTTTAAACCTTGATGATCAATTTTATTAACGAATTTCCTTCCTAGCAAGTAATGGCCATTTGCCGACGGCTTGAATAATTACGTATAGCTCCCTAATATACGCGAAGGCCAAGTACATTTTGTAATTCTATTTCTTGCTAAAATAAGCGAGATGATGCCCATTTTTGCATTAATACCACACTAATTCCCTTGTGAGACGCATCGGTCTCCACTGTGAATGGCTTTGAAAAATCTGGCAAAGCCAAAACGGGTGTATGCACCATTGTTGCCTTCAATTGTGAAAATGCCTGATCCGCCTCTACACCCCGAGTGAAAATTGTATTTCTTAAGGAGTTTTATCAATGGTTAAACTATCTAAGCATAATTCGAGACAAACTTTCGATAGTAGCCCGTTAGAATAAAGAACCCGCATAGTTGCTTAAGAGAAGTAGGTTTAGGTCATGCTTGAATTGCCTCAATTTTAGTGGGATCAACTTTCATCCCTTCTAAACATACAATGTGGCCAAGATAATCAACTTGTGTTTGGCCAAAGAGACATTTGGATCTCTTGGTAAAAAGCTGATGTTAGGCTAAGAGAGTGAGTGTCAACCCGAGGTGGTATACATGATCTTCCCACATCTTGCTATAAATAAGTATGTCGTCAAAAAATACAGCAATAAACTTGCGAAAGTAAGGTTGAAAAATTTTATTCATAGTGACCTAAAATGTTGATGGAGCATTAGTGAGTCTAAAGGATATCGCAACAAACTTGTAGTGACCTTGATGTGTCTGAAAAGCTGTCATAGAAATGGAGTTATCACTCATTCAAATTTGGTGGTAACCAAACCACAGATCAATTTTGGAAAAATATTCTGCACTAAATAGTTCATCTAAGACCTCATCAATCGTAGGAATAGGGAAATTTATCCCTAATAGTAATCGCATTTAAAGCCCGATAATTAACACAGAACCTCCAAGACCCGTCCTTCTTTTTTACTAGCAATACTGGGCTAGAGAATGCACTCTGACTTTCTCAAATCCCCCAGACATCCAACATCTTAGCTATTAAACGTTCAATCTCTTCTTTCTGAAAATGTGGATACTTATAAGGGCGAACACTCACCGGTTGTGCTCTCGGTGTGAGGGTGATGGTGTGATCAATCTCCTTTCGTGTTGGTGGCTGAGTTGGCTCCTCAAAAACATTGTTGTGTTCATTCAGCACCTGCTGAATTTCTGCAGAAATGGGGTTGACTCCTATTCTTCTGCACTTATCACCTTCAAATGATAAAGTGTAGTGACAACCTCAAAAGACACCATTCTCTGAAGCATCTTGTTTACTAATGGCTTTTAATTGCAGCAGTCATTTTTCTTGCAATTTAATATTTAAGACATTTACCGCAAACTCCATGGTAAGTAGCCCATATTGTGTCGTCACATAGCCCAAGCACATCAACCACTATACCTCAAATACCACATCAGCCCTTTGGAGGTCCAATACAAAGGTGCTGATAGTAAATTGGTATCCTTGCATGATTAAAGGCACATTGTCACAATAGGCTTTACAACCAATCACATCCCCATTGCCCACTACTACTTGGAAAGGAGTGGTCTATTTGATTGGAAATTTCAACCTTTCCGCCACACTTGCCTTCACAAAATTATGGTAACTACCTCCATTAATCAAAACCATCACAGCTGCCCATTATAAGAAACTTTCAGTTTAAAAGTAGTGGGTTGATACTAATCCATCGTCGCATTGAAGCTTATTTCTGGTTAGACAGCATCCACGGTTATTGTCTCATAAGCCCTTGCAGCCTGGACTACCTCAGGCTTTAACTCTTGTAAGATTTTGTGCATCTCTTCTTCACCAATAAATAGATAGCAAGAAGTTTTACACCTGTGGCCTGGAGACTATTTGTCCTCACAATAATAGCACAACCCTTTTTTCCTCTTTGCTTTGATTTCAGCAGCAGATAGTTTCTTAAAGGGTGGGTTAGAATTTCTAAAATTAGGAAAGGTTGTGTGTTGTGGATTAAAAGGAATTGGGTTTGATATATTTTTGAGGTGGTTTGTACGAAAGAGTGTTTGAAAATGTTGGGTTGATGTAGAAGTAATTTTTGAAATCGTGAGATGTGTCTTGGGGGAGGAAATGATAGTATGTTTTTACTGATACAATTTGGCTAATGAAACTGTAGTGACATAAGAGATGGATTTTGCTAACAATAATTCACATTTCAAATAATCTTGAAATCCACAATAAAAAGAGAAATTAACCAATCATCACTCAAGCCAGTTACTTGATTAGTAAGTTCTTCGAATTGAATTTGGTATTCTGTGACAGTGGTTGTTTGTTTTACCTCCTTAAAAGCTGCCTTGGTATCAAAGAACTGGTTCTACCCAAATTGCACTAGTAGCGCCTCCAAGAACATCTCCTAAGTGTGTAAATATTGTTGTTGACAACCCAAGGACACCAGAAGTAAGCCGCTCCTAATAGATGGAATAAGAGCATTCGAACCTGCATCTCTGGTAGCACCGAATACCACTCGATATACTCCCTTGCTTTAAACACCCACTCTTCCACTTTCTCACGTTCAAACATGGGAAGTTCCACTCGAACCCGCCAATTCCCCTGCTAAACCTGGTGTCCTATGACAACTCCATTGCGGTTTGATGAGAATTGTAGTTGTTCCTCATCGTCGGACTCGCTCGCCACCTTCTTCAGCTTTAATGTTTCCTTCAGTAGCCCCCTGATATCCTGTAAAGACCTTTCTAGCTCATCCAACCTTTCAGTGGGGCCGACACTTGATCGGAGATCTCAACAACCAATCATAGCCTTCAAGTGGTAAGTAATTAAACAGAATAACAATAGCAGAATGAAAAAAGTAGAGTATGAATATTGTTGAATGAAAGATAGAAGATAGAAAATGGAAACGAACGCAGTTGTTCATTGAGTCAGGAATAATTCCTCTAACAAACTCTCAATTCATGCATACATGAATTGTAATTCTGATTCCCTTACAATATACCCCCCTCATTCTCCTAACAAACTGTCCAGCTTAGCATTAAGAAATATTCTCGTGTTGTACCTTCCTTCATTTGCTAACATAGTCTTTTATCTATATTGGAGGCTTCCTAACTCTTGGTATCTTGGGCTCTTTTATTTGACTTGGCCCAACCTCTTGTGCCTAATTTCACACTCTTCATTATGGATCAATAATTCATCCTTGCTCAGACTTTTGCATGAGTTATCAATCTCCCATGACGACATCAAACACATTTTTCTGTATTATTTTGGTGAGATATATCACTACAAACCCAATATTAAAAAAAAGGTTCGACGCTAGTGAATTCACACTATTAGGGAAATAAGTTTTAATTTTTTTTCCGATCAAATGAATGATCATTATATATGATGCGTGAGCATTTTATACCCTTTTTCTGCCTATTTTCTAGTTAAATTTAGTTAGAATTAGCAAGTTTAATTATATTTTAGTGTTGAAATTCTCTTTAGATGGTACTTTGAGTTGTTTTGGTGTTTTTATTATTTCAGGTGAAATTCAGGCGAATATGGTAGAATTTTATGCAAAAACAATGGAAGAAAGTGGATGTTGTCAACCCTGACCTCCTTGAATTATAATGAGTATAACTTCAGTTATAGAGGTCCAATTGATGCAATTTTAATGGCGTTAGAAAGCCAACTTCTAGAGCTTTCCAACAATATATAATAGTCTATACTTTTTTTTAGGAATCGCTGCCATAGAGAGCACTAAATGCCGAGCCTAGGGTTTAGTGCCCAAGAAGGATAGAACCAGCGCCCAAGCATTGCTAGTTCTGGCGCTGAACGCCACCAAAGTGACGCCAAATGCCTACAACAGCCCCGGACCCGAGAAATCCTCGTAATTAATAAAGATTTGAAGACACAAAGCTTAAATTACAAGGAGGATCATAAGTTAGAGAGTCATTAAGAAAAGATTTGATTTGATTTTGTTTTGATTTAGTTTGAATTTGAATGATTAGATTTGATTTCGTTTTGATTTTGAATTCTAGGTTTAGTCTTAGAGGTTCTACTATAAATAGGGGACTTCCTTCCTCCCCAAAAGGGCATGCCTCGCAGAGGGGGGATCTTTCCTCTTCCACACTTTTCAGAATCCTAGTTTTCTCTGTAAGTCATGAGCAACTAAACCTTATTGGTTAAGGTTAGGAGCTCTGTTTATTTCTACGGATTAAGACTATTGCTTTTCTATTGTAATTAATGTATTAAGTCAGTTTCAAGGATTATTTTCGTTCTTAATCTTATGAATCTGGGTGGAACGAGAGTATGACCCTTATTCTACATGAGTTCTTGTAATTCTCGAGAAAGTTATCTCACTTGAACAATAGATTAAAAATAAATTCCTCCTAAATTGCTAATTACATGAACTAATTGGGATATGTGGCATATAATCCTGTTAGCTTTGGGTAATTAGGGTTTTTGTGGCTATAAACTAGTTTTGCACTTAGCTCTCTAATCGGAATTAAGTTACCACGACGGTGGCGGTTAATGAAGGTTAAAGGAGGTTGAATCACTAAGAGATTAGAGTTTAGTCATTTACTTTTTGTCATGGAATGAATCATGCATTGTTAAAATCGTTGGTAGGAACTTTTAATCCAAAAAAGTAAACATCTCCGAAACCTTAACTGTTTTCTCTCACTGTTTTTACACCAAACTCATTATTTGCTTTCTTTACTCTTGTTTTATTGTTTAATGCCTTTGAAAACCACTAAACAATCTTTTCTGCTTTCCTGACTAAGCCAGTCATTCGACCATTGTTACTCAATCTATCAATCCTCGCGGGATCGGCCCTCACTCACCTGAGGTATTACTTGGACAACCCAGTGTAGTTGTCGGTTAAGTTGTGCGAGTTCACGATTCGGGCACCAAGTTTTTGGCGCCGTTGCCAGGGATTGACTGTGATTGACAACTATTAGTTGTTTGATTGCTTAGATTATGCATTTTTAGTTTTTGATTTGTGTTAATTTTGTTTTTCCCTTTTAATTTTCGAAAATTTGAGTTTTATTTTAGTTAAAAGTTTCCTTAATTTTTGAAACTAAGTTTGGTGTCCCCAAGTAATTTTTCTTTTTAAAATTTTTCAAAATTTCTAGTTACTTTTCTTTGTTTAATTTTTGAATTTGTATTCTACTCTTTCATATTTATTTTTGATTTTTTTATATATTGCTTAAAAAAATATTTTATTCTTTCTTCTTTGCTTTTTTGTTTACTACATGGTGCGTTTAATTTTGTTTGATATTTTGTGCTAAGGAAAAATAATGGAGAGGGATTACATGGGTTACTACTCACACCCAATGAGTGATTCAAATTACTATGGATAGAGGAATTATCCGAATTTTGGTTGGCAAGGCCAAGAAAACTACAGTGCTCCATATTCCATCTATCAAGAACCATCATCTCCTTATTCATATCAAGAGCCACCATCTCTCTATTCAAATCAAGGACCCTCATCTTTTTATCCATATCAAGAACTATCATCTCCTTATTCATGTCAAGGACCATCAGTTCTTGAGCTTGCCATAGAAGAATTAAGGAATATTGCTCAAAGTTGCATACATGATATAAGAATGAGTGTCAAAAATATATGGAGAGATGTGGAGGTGATTACCAAGCATTGGATAGAGGAACAAGTAAACTCCCTCACAAGAGAAGCAATGCAAATTACTACAAAAGAATGTGAGAGAATCATTCAAAGGAGTCCATCTTCCAGTGAATCAGAGAGCTACATAGAGGGTGAGTTCGTTGAACCACCAATTCAAGAGGTTCTTGATGAAGGGTATACTCCACTCATCACTCAAAACCCAAGTCCTAAATTCAGAGTGGTGAAGATAATCAAGGAAAGCACTGAAAAGGGGATTATGACCAAGAAACAAGAGACAATATCAACGAAAAAGGGAAGATCAACAAAAAGCAATCCAACCCCTACCATAACAAGCAAGGTGAATCAAGCTACTAACAATAAAAGAAAGCTTGTTAGGAGGAATTCCAATCCAAGGGAACTAATTTTCTACTCTCCTCCCTTGGAGTCATTTCTTTTAACCAACCGGAAGAAGAGGAAAAAAATTCGACAATCAAGTGTCAAACTAATGACGTTAAAGAAGCGCTTGTTGGGAGGCAACCCAATACTAAGTATCCTTTAGTTTTTCCTTTAGTTTGTTTTCTTTATCTTTTATTTCTTTATTTATTTTATTCATAGTTTTCCTTAGTTTTATGATGTTTTTGGTCATGAAAAGTGTATAGAATAGGGACAGGAGGACTCTGGAGGAGAAACAGAACACCCTGGAGGGCATAATGTGCTGGCGCTAAACGCCAAGCCCGGCGTTTAGTGCCAAGAGTGGTAACAATGGAGCAGGCGTTTAACGCCCTGAATGGATTGCAGGGACTGGCTTAAATGCCAGATGGGCGTTTAATGTCCACAAGGGCACAACTCTCAAGGCAACTCCTACCTCATAGGGCGCTAAACGTCAGCTGGGCGTTTAACGCCAAGTTTTTCTTTGCTTGGGGACAAGCAAACTTTTAAGTTTGGTGTTGCAGAGCGAACTCTTTATCTTATATTATCATTAGTGACACGAAAGGGAGGTGATTCATCTTCACGGAGGAGCACACTTTGTGGAGTAAGATGGCCACCATAACTGAGGTGGTTGAATTTCATTATCTTCTGCCTATTTTATTTTCTATTTCTTAGTATTTTATCTTATTTCCTGTTTTTTGTTTGAAAGCCTTTGCATGATCAGTAGTGGTACTTTATTATTCTTCTAGTTTAGTTATTTACTTTGTTATTTTACGTTTATTTTGAAAAAAATAAAAATAAAAATAAAAATGAAAAATATTGTGTCATATATTACTCACTAAACTTGAAAAATCAAAAGAGAAAGAAAAGAAGTAGTAAAATACATGAGGCTTGAGTTATATATTATGAGTTATTCTGATAACTTTGATGTGGTGGTATTGTTTATAATTCTGAATGTATGAACTAAACAGTGCATATTTAATCTTGAAGTTGAGAATGTTGATTCCTGATGTACAAGAACTTAGAGAAGTATTATGGATTCTCTAAAGTAAGTAATAAATTGGTCATTAAAGCAAAACAAACAGCAAAAAGAAGATAAAAATAAGAAACAAAGTCCAAGGCTATGAGCATCAATGGTTAGGAAGGTCTAAAATGATTAAAAGCTCAAATGAGTTATTTTTCTAACTATATGCTTGTGGTGTGAATGTGTCAAGTAATCCTTGAGATAGAGCACTAAGAGTCAAGACCAAGTGCAATTACAGAGTATGCCAAAGGCTTTGAGTACCACTGTCTGGGAGAAATAAAAAGAAAAATTAGAACTCAAAGAGTTCACCAGTTAAGTGCTTGTAGTGTTTTCTGTGCCAAGTTAAGCTTGAGGACGAAACACTTAGAGTCATGGCTAAACTCAAGGTGCAAAACACCAAAGAAAAGATAAGAAAAAGCTGTGTTCAAGGATTAATCAGAGCTTCAAGTAGGAAGGGAGTCCATAATATCATTCGAGTTCTAATTCTGAAGGATATCAACATCTCTGAGCTTCAAAAGGAGTGAGATGCCAAACATATTCAGAATTATAGTTTCATTAGCCCCACTCAGTGATTAGATATGAGCTTTAATGAACACTCGAGTCCTAGGCATTTTTTCTTCTTTTCTCAGTCCTATATTGTTTTAGTTGCTTGGGGACAAGTAACAGTTCAAGTTTGGTGTTGTGATGCGTGAGCATCTTATACCCTTTTTCTTCCTATTTTCTAGTTAAAATCCTTTTTAGATGCTACTTTGAGTTTTTTTGGTATTTTTATTATTTTAGATGAAATTTGGGCGAATTTGAAAGAATTTTATGCAAAAACAAAGGAAGAAAGTGGATGCTGTCAACCCTGACCTCCTTGCATTCCAACGAGCATAACTTGAGTTACAAAAGTCCAATTGATGAGGTTTCAAGAGCGTTGGAAAGCCAACTTCTAGAACTTTCCAACAATATATAATAGTCTATACTTTTCTTCAGAAATTACTGCCATATAGGGCACTAAACTTCGAGCTTGGCGTTTAGCGCCCATGAAGGACAGAACCAGCACCCAATCACTGCTAGTTCTGATGCTGAACGCCACCAAAGTGGCCCCAAATCCCTACAACAGCCCCAGACCCAATAAATCTTTGTAATTAATGAATATTTGAAGACACCAAGCTTAAATTACAAGGAGGATCATTAGTTAGAGAGTCATTAAGGAAATATTTGATTTGATTACATTTGATTTTGTTTTGATTTAGTTTGAATTTGAATGATTAGATTTGATTTCATTTTGATTTTGAATTCTAGGTTTAGTCTTAGAGGTTCTACTATAAATAGGGAACTTCCTTCCTCCCAAAAAGGACACGCCTCCCAGCGTGGGATCTTCTCTCTTCCACAACCTTAGTTTTCTTTGTAAGTCATGAGCAACTAAACCTCCTTGGTTAAGGTTAAGAGCTCTTTTTATTTCTATGAATTAAGACTATTGCTTTTCTATTTTAATTAATGTATTGATTCAGTTTCAAGGATTGTTTTCATTTTTTATCTTATGAATCTGGGTGGAACGAGAGTATGACCCTTATTCTACATGAGTTCTTGTGATTCTCGAGAGAGTTATATCACTTGAACAACAGCTTGAAAACAAATTCCTCCTAAATTGCTAATTACATAAACTAATTGGGATATGTGACATATAATCCTTTTAGTTTTGGATAATTAGGGTTTTTGTGGCTATAAACTAGTTTTGCACTTAACCCTCTAATCGAAATTAAGTTACCACGACAGTGGCGGTTAATAAAGGTTAGAGGAGGTTGAATCACTAAGAGATTAGGGTTTAGTCATTTACAGTTTGCCATTAAATGAATCATGCATTGTTAAAATAGTTGGTAAGAACTTTTAATCTGGAAAAGTAAACATCTCCAAACCTTAACTGTTTTCTCTCACTGTTTTTACACCAAACTCATTATTTACTTTCTTTACTCTTGTTTTATTATTTAATGCCTTTGAAAACCACCAAACAATCTTTTTTGCTTGCCTGACTAAGCCAGTCATTCGACCATTGTTGCTCAATCCATCAATCCTCGTAGGATCGACCCTCACTCACCTGAGATATTACTTGGACGACTCGGTGCACTTGTCGGTTCAGTTGTGGATATTCTAAAAATTCGCACCAATATACTATAAATGTATTCTATTAATGTAATTACTGGTTTCCACAATAAATATCATTAATAATGTCAATGCCAACAATAAAATAACAAGGCGCGTTATTAAGGGTGGCAATCAGGCCGAAACCTGCCATGCCGGCCCGCGTAACTCGTCGAAATAGGCGGGTCGAATTGAAAATTTAAAATTTCCATAATTAAAAAGTACGCCTAATCCGCACCCTTTAATCTGCGGGTTTCGGCAGGGGCATGTTTTCCCCGACGGGCCCGTCTTTTTTTCTTTTTGCAGTTGAAGATAATAAGTGAAGATGTTCTAAGTTATAATTTGGATTATGTTCTATATTTGATTGATTAGAGACTTAAAGATATTTAATTATATTTTTTGGATAATATTTATTTTTATTTTTTACAATGTTAGTTTTATTAAAAACTTGATTGATGATTATGTTTATTATATATTTAGAATTATAAAGACTTTAATGTTTGTGAATTTAGAAATTATAATTTTTTTATGTATTTAGAAATTATAATATTAAAATAGTTGTGAAATTATATATATTATTTAATATTTAATAGTTTATTAATAAAAAAAAAGAAATTGATGGGCTTAACCCACCCACCCACCAACCTACCGTTATACCATAGTTGTAAGAACTGAACCAGTGATCAAACCGGTTAAATTATTGGTTTACTGGTTTAAACTATAAATCATGGTTGAACTAGTAAATCCGGTTACACGTAAATAAAAAATATAAAATACTAAAAATAGTCATAAACTTAAAAAATTTAAAGATAGACATGAAATTAGTTAGTACTACTACAATAGTATCTTAATTAGACACAATAAGGATAACAATTCATAAATTATATCCAATGAGTGATTTCGAAGTTGGAAAATTGTTCTTCATTTGAAAAATGTGGAGCTACTTCTGATTGGTTTCATTTTGATTTGCATTTTTCACAGAATTATTAGCTCCATCATCATCCTGATCATCTTCCAAATCCAATTGATATAGCATTATAGATAATGTTTCACAAATTAAGATAAAAAATAATATAAAACATGTTATAAAGCATACCAAAATCATAGTTGATCATAATTCATAAATAAATAAAAGAAAGCATACCTAAATCATCTAAAGGTGATTGAAGAGACATATTTGCAAGATCATTTCGTAAAGCATCAACTTCTTTAGGAGTTAAAAATGGTGGTGAATCTTCCAATATTCATTCCGAATGATCCTTAAATGCATCAAGACAAATTGGATCATAAACTTGCTTTCTCATTTGGTTCCCATGTTATCAATATACTTCGTTACTCTTATGATGATTAAAATTTTAAAATAATTCTTTCAACTTAAAATAATCAAGAAAGTACCTTTGTTGTAACCTTAAGTTGTAATGAACATAAACAAGATCATTAAGTTTTTGATGATCTAAATGATTCCTCTTCTTTGAATGAATGTGTTAAAAAATATTCCAGTTATGCTCACAACCTGAAGAACTACAAGTTTGGCTTAAAATACGAATCGCCAACTTTTGCAAATTTGGCGCTCCATAACCATAAGATTCCCACCATTGATCTTAACATTAAAAAAAAGAATAATTTATCACAATCATAAATATCAAATCATAAATACATCACAATTGTAAAAGACTAATTTTATGAAGAAATTCACTTGGCATAACAGTGCTTTGTTCACGTATTGCAGACGGTCTTCCAAAATCTTGTTCAGCATTCTTAAAGATCCTCATCTCACTTGTCAGCTTAGAATTCAAATCAGGATCACCATAAGTATATTTCTCAATGACATCCAGCAAGCCAGAAGTCATTTGTCTGTGCTTTTCAAGTTCTTCAGCATTAAATCGAAAAGTTAAATTTAACCAATAACCAGCCGCATGAAGATTTTTCTTGAGTTATGCATACCAACGGGTATCTAAAATCTTCAAATAAGGATCAGCAACCTTCTTTCTTTTTTGAAACCTCTTCACCATTTCTCCTCTAGCCTTATATATAGCTTGATAAAGAAAACCCATGGCAGCTCTGTCTTCACTATCCACAATATGTAAAACACGAACAAGTGGCTCAGTATGCTTAACAATATCAGTGCATTGACTCCAAAATTTAGAACCCAAGACTTGATCCACAAATCTCTTAGCTTTAGCTTCTTTATAGTAAGCTGAGCTTGTCCATTCTTTAGACATCACCATAGCTCTCAAAGGATCCTTTTGAGCCAAAATACTTTGCAAAACAATAAAATTAGTGGCAAACTGAGTTGGAGCTGGATGAAGTATTTCCTGCCCACCTATAAATTTTCTCATCAAGAACAGCGGATAACAATGATTATAGATATACTTGGTGATCATTGAAGCTTGTGACACAGTTTCATTCACTTATTGTAACTTTCCAATATCTTGAGACATCAGATTAACACAATGAGCTGTACAAGGGGACCACTACAATTTAGGAAACTCAGCCTCCAACAACCTTCCTGTAGCAAAATAGTTTGCAGCATTGTCTGTTACAATATGCACAATATTCTCAGGACTAACAAAAAAATACAACATCCCTAAACAACTTAAACAAAGCATCAGCAGTTTTTGAGACATTAGAAGCATCAACTGACTTTAGAAAAATAGTTCTTTTAGGACAATAAACTAAAAAATTAATCAAAGTATGCCTACAACGATCAGTCCATCCATCGGCCATGATAGTACATCCAGTTTGTTTCCAAATCTCATGATAACCATCTATCATTTTCCTCACATCCTCAACCAGTTTACTCAACCCACGGACTCTTGGATAATTTGGCCCTTTATACCCTGCACCCATGCTTGCAATAGCATCAATCATTGGCTGATAATAAGCTGAATTAACCACATAAATGGAACAGAGGCATCCATCATCCATTTCGCAATAGCAATATCACACTTCTCTACAATTTCTTTAATTTAAAGAACGCTTTTGATAGTTGGTTGAGTTCCGGGTGTTGTTGCCGATGGAAAATAGGATTGTAATCCTTTGACTTGTTTTCCTTTTCTAGAGCTAGGTGCTGGAACTCTGGATTTTTGTTGTTGTTGCATCTCATTACGTTCAATCTCGTCAAATTTTCTTTCAACTTCATCACAAGCATTATAACCTTCTGCATATTGTTCTTGAGTTTTTCTTTTCTTGCTTCGAAGCTCTTCAATGCTTTGATGGAATTGGTGTCTCACGGTAGCTGGCACCTTTCGACATGACTCAATATCTCCTATTTTTCCAGCCAAATGATGCTTAAACCGATGAATTTTTCCACTCCTAATAAGCTTCTCACAATATATGCATAACAGGATGGTATTTCCAGATTCCATAATTTGTTTACAATGACCCCATGCAGGATCGATTTTTGCTCTATTATTATTTTTTTGGGTTCCAATTGATGCATCAGAAGTTGATCTTAATTCTTGCGAAGATGGTGTTTCTGATGGGGTATTCGCTGAAGCCATTCTAAAACAATATAGAGTAGCAAAAGTATAAAACAACAGCAACCCTAAATTCCCTATTCTCTATTCCCTATTCAGCAAGACAACAACCTTAAATTCACAGAGCAAGCATATTCATACTAAATAGATTACTTTAACATCACCTATTTCAACAAGCGGCTATTTCAACAACAGAAATTTCACCTATTCATATCAGAAATTTCAACAAACAGTTTCAAGCAGATTCAACAACCTTAAATTCCCTATTTCAACAAGCAGATTCATACTAAAATTCATAGGTTCAACAAGCATTAGAAGAATAGAACAGAACAACTTCATAATTTCAACAAGTATTAGAAGAACAGAACAGAACAACATATGCATACTAAGATTCATAATTTCAATTTTCAACAAGCATTAGAAGAAGAGCACCAGACAGAACAAAACATAACAGCACAGAGCATCAAAAGAACAAAACAACTTCATAGTTCACAACCAACCTGTTTGACAGAGCAGAGGACGAAGACGACGGAGACCGCTTCACTGTCCGAGAGAGTAGATGACGGAAACGAAGACGACGACACAGACCAGCGAAGAAGACGACGAAGGAGCAGTGGTTCTGTTCTATTCCTTGAGAGTTCAGAATAGGTGTCGCGATGAGGTCTTCTACAGTGAGATGAAGAAGACAACACAGACTAGCGAGCGGCGGTGGCGCGGTGAGTGACAGAGTGAGGTGAGGTGAGGTAAGGGGGAGGGTTAGCCGTTGTGTTTAGGGGATTAGGGTTGGGGAAATAGGGATGGGGTATTGGCGTCTCGTTCGAGTCTTTTTTTTTTTTTTGAAAAACCAAAACGACATCGTTTTGGCAAGTAAATTAAAAAAAAAACTTTCGAACCGGCCAGGTGAACAAAAAACGCTAATTCTCTAATTTTTATTAGAACTGGACGGTTCAACCCGATTTTTTACAGTTCTATTCCTTGTTTGGTCATATTGATCAACTGAATCGGTCAGAAATTCGATTTTCCAGTCGATCGGCCGGTTCTTACAACTATGCATTAGACGGAGTAGAATGTCAATCCATCAAATGGTGGATTTTTAGCAGAACGGACTAGTCCATTTATTATCTCTGTGCATGATGATATAAAATTTGAACGTTACTGAATGAAATTAATAATATAAAAATAAAATGTTTGAGAAGTTCTAAGCTGAATTTTGTTGTCTCTCAATTTTTTTCAATTTTTTTTAACTTTTATTGAAATACTATCATATTAAAACGTGTCACATTAACATTTTATCTACTCTCCAAGGCAATTGGCAAATGCGGCGAGACGTAGCATTCGTGAATAAAACGCTATTTAATTTGCTGAACCTGCTTTCTTGTGCTATCATTTGGATTCAAGTATTCAATTCAACTCAGCCACAAAATAGTAGTAGATGGGTTTTCTTTAACAGCAATGCTAGGGGCCAGCAACTTTTGTGATTGGTAGCCATCAAATAACTATTAATGATGATCTAATGGTGTGAGATTGGTGTGAGATTTCATCCAATGACTCACATTTCTCTGCTGACTACATGCTGGCCAAAATTCAACAAAACTGCTGGCCCCTAGACTTTTCCTTTCTTTAATCTTTAGTATCTTTACCTTCCCTTCTCCACATTCTTATTGGATTAACATTTAAGTCTTTTTGGAAGGATGAACTGGCTCCCACTTACTTGCTGTCGTATATATTTGAATTTTCTGTATTCTTTCTGCTAATATTAACTTAGATATGATCATCATTATACATTTTTTTGGTAGAGCCAAAAAGCTAAGAAAAAAATAAAAGATAAAAGAGTAATAAAACAGGTGTTAAATATGATTAATTTTTTTTACGGATCAAACATGTGTTTAGTACATTATTATTGAAAGTATAGGTATTTTTCATTTGCATGGAACAAATTTTTTTAGTTGATATTAAACAAATTGGACTATTCAATTTATTATTAGAGAAAAAAAAAAAGAAATCGAACAATTTTGATTTCAATATTATAAATTTTTTAATTTTGTTTATTTTATAAAAATTGAAATTAAAACATGTGATTTCAGTTTAAAATTTTGAAAAATATAAATTCAGAGAGTTCAATTTTTTACTTTTTTTTTTAATTAAAAAACACAAATCGCTGTATTAGATTTATGCTAAAGACCATTTATCTAGTGAAAAATCGGTGCCTCTGATATCAAAATTTCACAATGAAATATAACATTTCTAATCACCATGTTAAGCACCATCATCCTAAAAAAATTTCCTTATATCTAAATATTATTTTGGCATCAGTATTTGTTGGCATTGCAATATAGTAAAAAGAAAGAGAAAGAGATACACTAAAAAACAAGAGTCCTCCAGCAATGAGCGACTTTATTATTTGTAGCTTCTCGATTCTTCGTACTGCTCTGTCCTCCCTTGTTCCTACTTTTTACGCCTCTTTGCGTCCTCCAAAAGTTGCCTAACAAAGCTAAAAGGAACAAAAAAATATTTTGCACACACTAACTATTCACGTGTATAAAACGTATCTTAGAATATAAAAAATATATTAAAAGAAATAAAAAATATATATTTGTATAAGATACATAATAATTAATTTTATGATTAACTTTTTATATATAAATAGTATCTTTTTAAATTGTATTGTTTTATATATTTTTAATATTATTATATATGAATTATTAACTTTTTATAAACACATAATGTAATTACAAAATGGATCAAATTTTTAAAATAACAAAATTATAAATATAATTATTTTTTAAATAAAATAATAAGTATATAATCACTTTTTGAATTAATATAATAAAATTTATATATGATAAAATTATAAATTTAATAGTAATTAATTTAAAAAACAACTCATATTATTTGTAATACTTCTTTCTTGTTTTTCTCACCCATATAATTCATATTATTCTTTTACAGATATCTTTTTCTCTCCTTTTTCAATGACAGATTACAAATAAAAACACACATAATTTGTTAGAATTTTTTGTGGTAAATTTTTATTGATTTTTGGCTTTTGTTTTTTGTGAAAACGAGTTGATGGTTTTAGTTTGAAATTCCTGTAAGCCATTGAAGTTTTTTAATAATTCACTTTGATTTTTTTTACTTCACTTTGGATTTAGATCATAGTTTTTTAGAATCGAATCAGTGATCAAATATATTAGACTGCTAATTTATTGGTTCATTAGTTTAACCAATAAATTATTGATTGAACCGGCAAAATAGTTTTATATAAATAAAAAATATAAAATAATAAAAAATTTAAAATTAAAATTTAAAATACATATCTTCACTAATTTATTGGTTCATTGATTTAACCGATAAATTATTGATTGAACCGGTAAAATAGTTTTATATAAATAAAAAATATAAAATAATAAAAAATTTAAAATTAAAATTTAAAATACATATCTTCACTAATATTTTAAAAATAATCAAGTTTTAATAAATTATAATCTGAATATTATTAAATAAATATATAAAATTTTAATATTTTTCATAATAAAGATTTTTTAATTTTATTTTTATATTAAAATAACTTTTTTTTATTTTAATAACTAATTGATTAGTTTATATTTATTATATTGTTATATACTATATGTATTTATTGAAGAACAATATTAATAAATATCATATAATCATAAAAGATAATTATATTATAATTAATAAAAATATTTGATTTTTTTATTTATACATATTTAATAAAATTTATATTAATAATTATGAATAGGTTTAATTATTCTGTTGGTCCCTATAATTTCGCAAAATTTTCAATTAGGTCCCTATATTTTTTTCCTTTAATTAAGTCCTTGCAATAAATTTTATTTTTAATTAAGTTCTTATACTTTTTTTCCTTTTATTTGGGTTTCTGCACTAATTTTTTCTTTTAATTGGGTCCCTATACAATTAAATCAATTACTGTTAAGAGGGATCTAATTGAAAAAAAAAATAGTGCAGAGACCCAATTAAAAAAAAAGTATAGGAACCTAATTAAAAATTTTCCAAAACTATAAGGACTAACAGAATAATTAAACCTTATGAATAATAAAATATATAATTAATTTAAAGATAAATAAGTATAAAATTAAAATAATATCTAAAAAATTATTATATATTTTTATCATATAATTAATAATTAACGTATAAAATAATAATAAATAAAATAGCTTAATAATAAAAAGAACATGTAATAACAAATAGAACCTAAATTCAAATTACATTTTCATCCATTTTAGAAATTTCTCTTTATTAAGACCTAATCACTATATAAACATATTATAAAGGAAAGATTCAAAGTTCTATCTTATAAATGTTAAAGGCCCTTAGAAGAAAGAGGTGTATGCAGTTGATTATTTTCTCCTTGTTATTTCAAAATAATTTAAAAATCTTGTGATTATTACCATGGAACAAGACGGTTGGGCATATGCTTGCGGGGTTTTGCTAAATGATATCGCACATTTTTAAATTCTTTGTTTCATAATAATTAGTTACGGAACTTGAAATAAAATTTAGGGAGTTAGATAAAAGATAATTGTCAAAATATTTTTGATATAGACCCATTTAAAATAAATTTGCTTAATCTTTTTATCTTTTTTATTTGAATAATATTGCCAAATTTAAAACCATTTTTCAAGGTTTCGTTCTAAAGAATTAAGGTCAAACTCATCAAATGTAACTTTTTGAATTTTTGAAGGTTGTATCTCACTTTTTTCGTAATTTATTAAAGTAGAAAAATTATCTACAGGTGTTGATATTATAAAAGTTATATATTCTCCTTCTTGAATATTAACCTTCCTCTTAAAAAATACATCAATTCTTTGATTTTTCATAATTATTTTATATAAAAATTTAAATATATATCCTGTAAAATATATAAAAAAGAAGTTAGAAAGACAAATATTAAAATTTATAATATTTATTGAATTTTTTTTATCAATTTATACAAATACAATAATATCAATACTTATTGAATATTTTAATATTTTTTATCATATAAAAAATTAAATTAAATAAACAGTAAAATATAAAATAATATTAAATTACCTAAATAAAAAATACCTAATTTTTTATATTTGAACTCAAAGGTAGATGGAGTGTTGCTTATTGAATAGAGAGCTGCGAAATGCGAATACACTCTAAGAGATGAAGATTGAACTTTGATATTTTAAGCCATAGTAAAGTATTTGAGCCAATTGAACTATTTTTATTTTTTAAAGAAGTATTACTAATTTTTTTAACAAAAATTTGGGGAGTCATGACCCTCCCTTGTCTCAACTAAATTTCGCCCTGATAATGATATAATACTTTATATGTGAGATATAGGACTCGCTTAAACTTTTTTTTTTTAATGGTTTTAACGCTCATTTGTAATAAATAAATTTTTAATTTTTTTTTATAAAAATAACCATAAACTGAATTTTTTTTAAAAGAGTCATGACTTTTTTTTTTTAATTCTAAAAGAGGCATGACTATTATCAGATGTGATTGTGAAATAGTCAAGTAAAAGAGTTGTAATAGTCATAATTTTGTTATGTGTACTTTACGAATGATTTAAATTATAATAATACATGATGAACAAAATTAGACTATTATAAAATGTGATTGTGTAATAGTCAAGTGAAAGAGTTGTGTTACGGTAGGTAACCGGAGAGTAATGGGCTGGATGGCGTTGGTTGGTCCAATCGTTTGAGGGAGGAAACCTTTGAGAGGGTCTGCGCCTTGGAGGCCTCCGTCCGACTTGTGAGTATGAATGAATGGGGGTGGTACCTGCAAGGACACTCTGATGCTTAAGTCAGCAAGAGTGTTAGCAGGTCTAGAGAGTATTGGGACTTAGAGATACCTGAGGGGTGTCAGTGTATTTATAGTGGTGAACCAATAACCACCGTTGGAGTAGTGCCACTTTTCTAGGGTGTTAACCGTCCCTTTATCTTAGGGAAGTTAAGATATGGCTCGTGGAAGTGGTTAGAGAGATTCTAGGGGCAGTTACTCATTCAAATGAGTGCTTATCTGCCAGCTAACCCTCGTTCCCGACTTCTTTAGAGCAAGTCGTGACGAGTACCGACTTCGTAGTGGCTGATCTGGTGAAAGGTGAGGTCAACCCTTTGGGTTGGGCCTTTTTACTTGGACCCTGGGCCTTAATCATTGGGCCAGGATATGAACAGTGCCCCTACTCAAGCCCAATTTCTCTTTAAGATTTGGGTTCGAGTATACTACTCGGGGTTGTAACCGACTTGTTGGGGGACCGACGTGATGTTCCGAAACCGACGTGACTTTTGTGACCTTTTGGTTCTGACAGTTACGTCTAATCAAGCGTCGTGTCCGTTAGGGATGTGCGTAGGGATTGATGGTCTTGGTAACGGTGCATTTTCATTAATGACTGCCCCGTTTTTACCATTGTGCCCCTAACGTACTTATAAATACTTTCCCTTTCCTTCATTGTTTCGTTTCTGCGATTTTTCAAATTTTCCCTTCATTCGTTCGTGCTGCATTTTTGCATCTTCAAAGGCTTTCGTTTTCTCCAACCCTCATTTTCGGATAAAGGTTAGTTCTTTTTGTAACATGCTTTTCTATTTGCATGCCTTTATTTTGTGGATAGGTTGGTTTGTAGACTTCAGTTCCGTATTTCCTCCTTTAGAGACCGTGTTTTTTATTTTCCTTTTCTTTTTCCCTTGTAGGTTTTTTGTTACCTTTTTAAGAAAAAGAAAATGGCTTCCGTAGATATCCTTTCTCAGTGGGTTGATGTCACGGTCCTAGGGGAGGAACCCTCGGTCGATACCGAGTTTATCACCAACCTTCGCACTCACCACAGAATTTGTATTTCTGAGGAGGACGAGCCGAAGTATGAATTGGTAGTCCCGGGTCCTGAAGACCGGGTTTGCTTTGGGAGGGTCAATGAGGCGGCCCCTCATTTTTTCTTTATGTATGAGTGTATGATCACCCGTTTGAGTGTTTTTCTTCCTTTTTCAAACTTTGAGATATCTATTTTGCATCACTACCGAGTTGCCCCTACCCAGCTTCACCCCAACTCTTGGGATTTTTTGAAAATTTATCAATTTATTAGCCAAGCTTTGGAGTTCCCGACTTCTTTGAAGATTTTTTTCTATCTCTTCCATATGACCAAACCCTTCAGTGGGCTAAACAATAAGCAACAGTGGGTGTCTTTCCGAGCCATACAGGGTCGGAGAGTTTTTACCCTTTTTGACGAATCCTTCCATGACTTTAAAAATTATTTTTTCAAAGTTCAAGCTGTAGAGGGTCACTATCCCTTTTTTCTGGATGATAATTCTTCTCCCCGATTTCCTTTATACTGGCTGGAGGCCTCCCCCTGCGAGAAATATGGTCTGGATGACCTGGATGAGGTAGAAGCAGCCATTGTGGGGTTCCTCCGAGAAGTGTGGGGGAGGGCCCCATACTTGGACACCAAAAAGTTTCTCTAGGGGTCTCCGACCTTTGTCCAGGCACAGCTAGGTAGCTTTTATTTGTTTGTTAGATTTCCGACTTGTCTGACTGACCTTTCCGACTTGTCTGATCTATTTGTTATTGACTTTTCAGAGATGACAAAGGCAAACGCTCAGGAGTCTTACCAAAGAGTCCAGGAGGCTAAAGCAAGGTCTCGCGCCAGGACTGGTGGCGCCAGGGCGGTTATCTCTCCTCCTCCTCCTCCTCGGAACGTTGGGACTCCCTCTCAGCCCATTGTGATTTCTTCTTCAACTTTCTCTCAGCCGCCCCCTCCGCCCGATCTTCTCCTGAGCCAGAGAAGAAGAAGCGCAAGGCTTTAGACTCTGGTTCTTCTGGTGAGGTTAAGGTGGATGCTCGTATAAGCATGGATGATGTTTCTGTTCGGCGCCACCTTACCACTCTGGTTGAGGAGAGCCTCAAGGCGGCGGGGGTTTGTGGCAAACTCTTAGATATTTTTGAGAAGGCTCCTCTCAGCTCTTTAGGGATGACCTCGAGGGTCGAGGAGCTGGAAGGAAGGCTTCTTTTATATCAAGAGCAGGAGAGGGATAGCCTCCGGGAGAAGGAGAGGAAATTGCAAGCCCAATGCAACATGGAGGTGGGCTTGAGGAAGACAGCACAAGACAGCTACCAAAGTTTATTTAACGATCTTGTGTTTGTAAAAAATGAGCTGTTGAATTCTCAGAGGGCTTATACCGAGTTGGAGGACTCTATTGCTGATGGGGCTGAGGAGGCTTGGAGGATCTTTAGGGAGCAGGTCGGAGTCATTGCTCCTGGCCTGGACCTTTCCCCTTTAGATCCTGATAAAGTTGTCATTGATGGTGCCATTGTGGATCCCCCTGTCCCCGAGATTATTTCCGAGTCAGAATTGAAGACTCGGGGGCAGAGAATTATAGAGTCCCCTCCTCGCTCTAAGGATGCTCCGAGTTCTTCTACAGTTCCTCCGACTTCCTCTTCATCTCCTATGGATGCCTCTCTTCCCGGTCCTGGTGCCTCTGGTGGTGGTGATCTGTCTACTGCTCTTGCAAAAAAGTAATTTGTTGGCTATTTGGGGCCCGGCCTGTGGGTCCCCTCTTTTTTAAACTCTTTATTTATTTTTGGCAGTGTTTGAACAATTTTTTGGCCTTTTAAGGCCGTAAACAAAACATTTAAAATACCCTTTTTTAATAAGGGTTTAAGTTAAAAAATAAATACCCTTTTTGGATAAGGGTCTAAGTTACCTTATGCGTGCATGCTTTTCTGATTGCGATTTTTTCGAATTCCCCTTGATCTTTTCTGGAAAATCTTTTCTTTGGCTTGTCTGTCTTTCCGAGCCTTTTTGTTTTGAGGATCTTTAGGATAGCCTTTTAATCTTTTCTTGGGTTTTTTCCTACCTCTCTTTTGTTATTCCTAGTACTCAATTTCGTTTCATTGAGTTTTTATGACTTAGGTTATTTTTGCGATTCGTTTTCTTTTCCTACTCGGTTCTTTATTTCGACTTATGAGTCGGAACGTTTCCGAGTTTCTTATGATCAACTTATATAACCTCTTTACACCGACTTGTACCTCGTCGTTTTATCCTGACGACCATCTAGGTCGGTCATGGGATTTTTACGTTTTGTCGAGCTTAAGTCGGCGCGTTTCGTAGAAAGAGAAAGCAACAAAGGAATTTTAGAGATATTAAAAAGATTTTTATTAATTGGGGAGGTACTTCATTGCTACTAAGGGCTTGGACAGTCTATTTCCCTTAGTCACTACTATGATGCCTCGTTAAAAACCCTTCTCCAGAAAAAACCCTTTGGTTTTGGGAAAAAAAATCATGAAGTTGGGAAAAGAGTACATCAGGGAGTAGAGTTCGCTTTTAGCTATAGTACCTTTTCATATTACAAGCATGCCACGACCTTGGTAACTCGGTGCCGTCCAAGTCGGTCACTTTATAATAGCCTTTTCCTAAGACCTCATTGATTTTGTATGGTCCTTTCCAGTTTGCAGCGAGCTTTCCTTCTCCTGATTTGTTGACTCCAATGTCGTTTCTGATCAAGACCAAGTCACTTGGGGTGAATGCTCTTTGAATGACTTTTTTGTTGTATCTTGTAGTCATCCTTCGAATGTCGGACCTCGGGAAGCAAGTCGAGCTCCTCTTTATGCCCCTGTATATTTCCGATTTCGTCATGGAGAATCACTCTTGGGCTTTGTTCGTTGACTTCTATTGGGATCATGGCTTCTACGCCATAAACTAGTTGGAATGGTGTTTCTCCAGTGGCGGATTGGGGGGTTGTCCTGTAAGCCCATAGCACTTGTGGGAGCTCTTCGGCCCAGGCTCCTTTTGCATCTTGTAATCTTTTCTTTAGCCCTGCCAGTATGACTTTGTTGGCTGCCTCGGCTTGCCCATTGGCTTGCGGGTGTTCCACCGAGGTGAACTGGTGTTTGATCTTCATACTGGCTACTAGGCTTCTAAAGGTAGAGTCGGTGAATTGGGTTCCATTATCTGTAGTAATGGAATGAGGTATCCCACATCTTGTGATGATATTTTTGTAGAGGAACCTCCGACTTCTTTGTGCGGTAATGGTGGCCAATGGTTCTGCTTCTATCCACTTTGTGAAATAATCTATTCCCACGATCAGGTATCTGACTTGTCCTGGCGCCTGGGGAAAAGGTCCTAACAAATCCATTCCCCATTTTGCAAAAGGCCATGGAGAAGTGATATTGATGAGCTCCTCCGGGGGAGCCACATGGAAATTCGCATGCATCTGGCATGGTTGACACTTTTTCACAAATTCCGTGGCATCTTTCTGCAAGGTCGGCCAGTAAAATCCAGCTCGGATCACTTTCCTGGCTAGTGACTTTGCTCCGAGATGATTTCCGCAGATCCCACTGTGGACTTCTTCCAACACTTCGGTGGTTTTTGAGGTCGGTACACACTTTAATAATGGTGTTGATATCCCCTTTCTGTAGAGGATATTTCTCACCAAAGTGTAATGTTGTGCTTCCCTTCGGATCTTCTTAGCCTCTTTCTCCTCCTTGGGGAGGATGTCGAATTTCATGTATTCGACCAAGGGGTTCATCCAACCGAGGTTTAATCCGACTACCTCAAGGACCTCCTGTTGTTTGTCTTTTTCTTTTACTACGGAGGGTTTCTGGAGAGTTTCTTGGATCAGGCTTCTGTTATTCCCTCCTGGCTTGGTACTTGCCAACTTGGATAGGGCGTCTGCTCTGCTACTTAGATCCCAAGTTATGTGTTTGACCTCGGTTTCTGCAAAGCGCCCAAGATGTTCCAGAGTTTTTTCCAAGTACCTTTTCATATTTGGGTCCTTTGCCTGATACTCTCCACTTATCTGGGAGGTCACTACTTGCGAATCGCTGTATACCATCACTTTTGTAGCACCGACTTCTTCCGCCAGCTTCAACCCAGCAATCAAGGCTTCATACTCTGCCTGATTATTTGAAGCTGGGAATTCAAACTTAAGAGAGACCTCTATCTGGGTTCCTCTTTTGATCCACCAGTATTATGCCTGCACCGCTTCCTGTTTTGTTTGAGGATCCATCTACATAGAGTTCCCATGTAGTTGGTTTCTCCTCTTGGTCTCCTGCATATTCTACGATGAAGTCGGTGAGGCATTGGGCTTTAATCGCCGTCCGAGTTTCATACTTCAAGTCGAACTCGGAGAGCTCTATTGCCCATTGAACCATTCTCCTTGCAACATCCGTCTTTTGGAGGATTTGCTTCATGAGTTGGTTCGTGCGGACTCTTATTGTGTGAGCTTGAAAGTAAGGCCGTAGCCTTTGTGAGGCCATTACTAAGGAGTAGGCAAACTTCTCTAGTTTGTGGTACCTTAGCTCAGGGCCTTGTAGAACTTTACTGATGAAATATACTGGGTGCTGTCCGACCTCGTCTTCTCTTATCAGGGCCGACGAGACGGCCTTGTCTGCTACAGATAAGTATAGGACGAGGTCTTCCCCAGCTATAGGTCGGGTCAGAATAGGAGGTTGGCTCAAGAATCTTTTGAACTCTTGGAACGCCTCCTCGCATTCCGGAGTCCATTCGAATTGACATCCCTTTCTCAATAAGGAGAATAGTGGAAGGGATTTTAGTGTTGATCCTGCCAAGAATCTGGAGAGGGCTGCAAGTCGGCCGTTCAGCTGCTGGACCTCTCTTAAACAGGTCGGGCTTTCATCTCCATGATAGCTCTACACTTGTCGGGATTAGCTTCAATCCCTCTTTGTGTTAGCATAAACCCTAGGAATTTTCCTGCCTCTACTGCGAAGGCACACTTTGAGGGATTTAGTCTCATCCCGTGTAACCTTATGGTGTCGAAGACTTGTGAGAGGTCTGCCAAGAGATTGACTTCTTTCGTGGTCTTTACTAGCATGTCGTCGACGTACACTTCCATTAAGCTTCCAAGGTGAGAGGCAAACACTTTATTCATCAGCCTCTGGTATGTGGCCCCTGCATTCTTTAATCCAAACGGCATGACCACGTAGCAAAAATTAGCTCTGGGCGTGATGAATGATGTTTTCTCCTGGTCTGGCTCATGCATCGGGATTTGGTTATACCCCGAGTAGGCGTCCATGAATGACAAGTATTGATACCCCGAGCTGGAGTCTACCAGGGTGTCAATACTTGGCAGTGGATAAGGGTCCTTGGGACAGGCCTTATTTAAGTCGGTATAGTCGACACACATTCTCCATTTACCATTTTGTTTTTTGACTAGCACTACATTGGCTAGCCATGTTGGATACTTGACTTCTCTGATGAAGCCGGCTTCTAAGAGCGCTTGTACTTGCTCTTCTACTATTAGGGCTCGTTCTGGGCCGAGCTTGCGTCTTCTTTGTTGTACAGGTCGGGACCCCGGGTAAACCGAGAGCTTATGAGACATGAGCTCGGGGTCTATCCCAGGCATGTCGGAGGCTTTCCAGGCGAAAAGATCGGAGTTATCTTTTAGGAGCTTAGTCAATCCTTGTTTTAGGATTTCCTTTAGGTTGGCCCCTATGTGAGTATTTTTTCCCTCCTCTTCGCCGACCTGTATCTCCTCTGTTCTTCCTCCCGGTTGTGGACGCAGCTCTTCTTTAGCCCTTGCGCCTCCGAGCTCTATTGTGTGAACTTCTCTGCCTTTTCCCCTCAGGTTTAGGCTTTCATTGTAGCATTTCCTTGCCAATTTCTGATCTCCCCTTACCATTGTTATCCCCGCTAAGGTCGGAAATTTCATACAAAGGTGAGGAGTGGATACCACCACTCCGAGTCGATTAAGGGTAGCTCTGCCAATTAAAGCATTATATGCTGACCCTACATCGATGACTATGAAGTCTATGCTCAGAGTTTTTGATTTTTCCCCTTTTCCAAAGGTGGTGTGGAGGGGCAAAAATCCTAGCGGCTTTATTGGCGTGTCGCCTAGTCCGTATAAGGTGTCGGGGTAGGCTCTTAATTCTTTCTCATCCAACCCTAGTTTGTCGAAAGCGGGCTTAAAAAGAATGTCCGCTGAGCTTCCTTGGTCTACTAGGGTTCTGTGGAGATGAGCATTTGCTAGGATCATAGTTATTACCACTGGATCATCGTGTCCAGGGATTATTCCTTGCCCATCTTCTTTTGTGAATGAAATGGTGGGGAGGTCGGATGACTCTCCTTCGACCTGGTAGATTCTCTTGAGATGCCTTTTGCGAGAGGATTTGGTGAGTCCCCCTCCTGCGAACCCTCCTGAGATCATATGGATATGTCTCTCCGGGATTTGTGGTGGTGGGTCTCTTCTATCCACATCATCTCGCTTTCTCTTCCCATGGCCGTCCGACCTTTCCATGAGATATCTGTCAAGCCGACCTTCTCTAGCCAGCTTTTCTATCACATTTTTGAAGTTGTAACAGTTATTTGTGGAGTGACCATATATTTTATGGTACTCACAGTAGTCGCTGCGGCTCCCCCCTTTTTTATTTTTAATGGGTCTGGGGGGTGGCAGCCTTTCGGTGTTACAAATCTCTCTGTATACATCCACTATAGAAACTTTCAGAGGAGTATAAGAGTGATATTTTCTTGGTCTATCGAGACCGAGTTCTTCCTTCTTCTTGGTTTCCCTCTCCCTTTCTTTTGTTGAGGGAGGGTGCCCAGGTCGCCAGCTCAGGTCTCTCAACTTGGCATATTCCTCCATGTTGATGTACTTTTCAGCTCTTTCCTGTACATCACTTAGAGAGATGAGGTGTCTTTTGGATATGAACTGTGAGATGGGACCTTCTCTGAGCCCATTGACTAACCCCATTATGACTGCCTCGGTAGGCAGGTCTTGAATCTCTAAACATGCTTTGTTGAACCTTTCCATATAGGCTCGTAAGGATTCTCCAACCTCCTGTTTTATTCTCAGGAGGCTTGGTGCATGTTTTACTTTGTCTTTCTGGATAGAGAACCTCATCAAGAATTTCCTTGAGAGGTCTTCAAAACTGGTAACCGACCTCGGGGGGAGGCTGTTGAGCCACTTCATCGCCGCTTTTGACAAGGTTGTCGGAAAAGCTTTGCATCGCGTAGCATCAGAAGCATCAACCAGATACATCCGACTTTTAAAGTTGCTCAAATGATGCTTTGGGTCAGTGGTTCCGTCGTAGAGGTCCATATCGGAGCTTCTAAAGTTTCTTGGAACTTTTGCCCTCATTATGTCCTCACTAAAAGGATCTTCCCCTCCTAGGGGCGACTCTTCTCTACTGTCACGGGAGTTCCGACCTTTGAGGGAGGATTCTAACTTTAAGAGTTTTTCCTCTAATTCTTTTCGTCGATCCATCTCCTCTTTTAGGTGCTTTTATATCTCCCTTTCTCGCTCCCGTTCCTGTTCTAGTTGTTCCAAACGACTGTGGTGGACATGGACTAATCCCATAAGCTCAGTTGCGTGGGACTGTCCGTCCTTCTCTGACTCACGGCCTTCTGAGGAATTCACCTTCGGGGTTTTGACTCCGGAGGTTCCTTCTTTGTGTTGATCGTTGGTTTCCTGATAGAGGGTTAGGTCCGCGTCATTATTTTCGGTATCCAGATTCTCTTGTTCAGAATATGTTTCCACATGACCCTCCTCAGGGGATCTGTCCGCCATCACTGGTTGATCTCTCGGGTCCCCGGCAACGGCGCCAATGTTACGGTAGGTAACCGGAGAGTAATGGGCTGGATGGCGTTGGTTGGCCCAATCGTTTGAGGGAGGAAGCCTTTGAGAGGGTCTGCGCCTTGGAGGCCTCCGTCCGACTTGTGAGTATGAATGAATGGGGGGTGGTACCTGCAAGGACACTCCGATGCTTAAGTCAGCAAGAGTGTTAGCAGGTCTAGAGAGTATTGGGACTTAGAGATACCTGAGGGGTGTCAGTGTATTTATAGTGGTGAACCAATAACCACCGTTGGAGTAGTGCCACTTTTCTAGGGTGTTAACCGTCCCTTTATCTTAGGGAAGTTAAGATATGGCTCGTGGAAGTGGTTAGAGAGATTCTAAGGGCAGTTACTCATTCAAATGAGTGCTTATCTGCCAGCTAACCCTCGTTCCCGACCTCTTTAGAGCAAGTCGTGACGAGTACCGACTTCGTAGTGGCTGATCTGGTGAAAGGTGAGGTCAACCCTTTGGGTTGGGCCTTTTTACTTGGACCCTGGGTCTTAATCGTTGGGTCAGGATATGAACAAGTTGTAATAGTCATAATTTTGTTACGTGCACTTCATGAATGATTTAAATGATAATAGTATATAATGAACAAAACTATTTGTTTTCTTTATGAAACTTGAAGGAGCTCGAATTAACAATTAATTTGATGAATAATTAGTTGTCTTATTAAATAATTAAAAAATTATTGAACTAATGAAATAAGTTATGATTATTATTTGTTAATTGAATTGTAATCATTAATCCTTTTGATTTGCAAGATACGTACATGTTTATGTACAAATTAATTTTTACCACTTAAGTGGAATGATTTTTTGAAAGATCTTTATGATATGTTTGATTAAAAACATGAAATTTAAAAATAGTCTAAAGAACTAGTCGGTATATTTTTTATTGATATTGTTATTTAGATCAATAAGTTATGTGAATGATAACATTAAATTTTTTAAATTATGTGACAGTAAAAATTCTTTTAACCACCGGTGTTGAATTTTTTGATACTATCGTGTATATTATATTCTTTATCTACAAACGAGTTTATTTTATATCTTATACTTTGAATATTTGATTAAAAAATGAAAATTTAATATATGCTAATAATTATTTTATATGATGGATATATAGGTCAATTCATAAAATTGTGCTTGAGTTTTGACTCAGATTTTTTTAAAAAAATATTATTAATTGTTATAATTAGTGGGAGCTATAGTATGAATATGCATTCTGTTTTGTGATCTTGAGCATAATCTTTCATAAAAAAAAATTGCATTATGTTCATTTAATTATATTTTTTAGACTTATTCTCTTTATGCAATTAACAATTTAATTGCACAGAGAAAGTGGGCTCTCATAAGATTATTATTGTACTAGTAATGTACAACTAAAATTTTTCATGAATATATTAGCACTAACAAATGCTAATTATGACATTTGTGAAACATATTGCTATAGATTTTAAGAAGTTTTTTTAAGTCTTAGATTAGTGGGAGTTGTTAAGTCATCAAATTATATTGAATTTGTGTAATTTGGTCGATGGATTGATATGCATGCTTATTTTTGGTTACGATATTATTTATATTTTTTTATATGTGTATTTTCTTGAAAAAACACTAGTATTTCATGAGAAACATGTAATTTCCTTATGATTAAAAACTATTGGTTATGTAGTTGTAGGGGAACTAGATGCTTTCTAGCTTAAAATTCGCCTCTGTTTTATAGTGAATTATTTTAAGTTGTAATTTATGGTCATAGTTATTTAATTCGAAAGTTATTTTTAAAATATTTTTAATTAAATAAAACAGAATCAGTATTGTCTAAGTGGGATAATATTAGAATTTTCTGTGATAAATTTTTATTGATTGTTGTCTTTTGTTTTTTGTAAAGATAAGTTAAATGTTTAAACCTAGAATTTCTATAAGCCTATGAAGTGATTTAGTGTCTGAATGTCATTATGTATTATTGGTGCTGGACCTAACGATTAGTGTATATGATTAAATAAAATAATAGTATAGGACCACTTGTGATTTAAGTTTTTTATAGTTTAAATCTGATCACTATATAAATATATTATAAGAAAAAGATATAAATTTTTATTTAATTTTTTTTATGACTAACGAATTCATCATGTGACACTTCTAAAAGATTAGATATGATATGTGTTTTCAAATATCAAACGTTTACTTAAACATTATTTTCTAACCACTTAATTTACATAATAATAATAAACTAGAGAGGTACATATATAATTTTCTTTTATTAAGTGTTTCTGTGTGAATACTTGGAGGGGAGCTCGGCTACTGGGGTCGGTGCCGAGTTATTATTTTTGGTGTCGATCTATGAGTTATGAGATAGTCCGAGCTTTTCGTCTAAGGAGATGTCTAGTCGTGCAGAGTATGAAAAAGGAAAAAAGGGGGGAGTGTACCTGCAAAGACACTCCGAAACTTAAGTTAGTATTGAGAATTTCATGTGGTGTTTAGGATAGAAGATCATACCTTTTGTAAGTGGAATGAAACAGGTCGGTTATGTTTCTGCTTTATTGTCTGAATTGAAGAGCAATAATAAGGTTTAATGGGTGATGATGTCTGGTCGGACGTTTTGATTCCAGGATGTAGCCCGTTGAGTTTGGTTGTAAAGCGTAACGCCGAACTATGCTGCATTTCGCCGAGTTATGACTCATAATGCCGAGTTATGACTTGATATTTGTAACGGCCGGATCATAGCCCCCAAGCTTAGCCTGGAAATGTGTTTAATGAAGTAGGTTAAGCTTATTAATGAAACATAAGTCGGTTATTTAGTGAGCGAATAACTCGGCCGATTTGGTTAGGCCTTGTAGCCCACAATTCAAGTTGCTTTATTAAACAGTTAATGATGGTAAATGGTGGGGTGACTAGGAGAGAGAAAGAGTTAAATGCACGTGCGTGGTTCCAATGTACCTCACTTTGTTTGATGTAACTGATTGATTGAGGGGAGTGGAATCGAAAGAGTTGGGTAAAGTGTGTTTAATTAAAACACTTTTGGAATCCTGAAAGTTTTCACTTTGGCTCCCTTTCTCTATCTTGTTTATTAGAGGCATTTTGAAGCAAAAATGAGTAAAAGAGGTATGCTCTAATTTATTTGTTTTCCTCCTACATTTGGCTGCTTTTCTTCTTCTTCTTCTTCTTCATTTGTTGGTTGTTGATGGGGTTTGAAAAGGAGAAAAAAGAGAAGATTGATTGGTCATATGATTGGGTGAATGAGGATGTGAGGAGTCGTGCATCTATGTTTTTGGATGAAGATGCTGTGAAGGAGATTGATAGTAGTAGGATCGTTAGGGTAGGTTCTGGGGTTCGGTGGAGCTACTTCCTTGTTCTTCAGGTGACAGGATTTTTCATAGAGGGGAGGATTTTGAGCATTTCTATATGTATAGTAATATTTTGGAGGAATTGAGGGTGAAGCTGCCGTTTATGGATTTTGAGTGTCAGGTGTTGAAGCAACTAAATTGTGTACCTTCCCAACTTCACTCTAATGACTGGGCATTTCTTCGTAGTTTTGAAATTCTGATGGATTTTCTGGAGGAGAAACCGACAGTGGAGTTGTTCTTTTCATTATTCCAAGCCAAAGGAATTTGGAAAGGGGGTTGGGTGAACTTGAATAGTTCACCCCGGTTTGTTGTTTTCAAACTTTACAATTCATCTTTTAAAAATTTCAAGGAAATGTATGTAAAGGTTAGGAGTGTTGAGGGAGAGTTCCCTTTTTATATGGACGAGCACTTTGGGGAGAAGTTTTCGATCTGGTGGTGTTCGGAACCTCAGAGTATTCTGGGGCCGGAGACTATAAATGCAAGGAATGAGTGCATCATAGAATACCTGATTGAAGTTGTTGATCGGAAAGAACTAATCTCGGTGTTTGACTTGCTTCAGTAGGAGGATAATAGGGACGTCGTTATAGAGTATTTAGGTGAGGCTTTGAATATTTGTGTTATGAGTGAGGTCGAGATATGTTGTAATTGTTTGTTTTGACTTGTTTTCTAGGAGGAAAATATCCTGGAGTGTCTGCACTGAGTCTGAGGGCGCGGGTAAAAAGCAAAAATTTGGACAAAGAGGGATCGTCCTCTAAGGTTGACAAAGTTGCTGGTATTGGTGAGGTTAACCAGCCCAAGCCGAGGAGGAGAAAGGTTGTTCTGAAGAAGAGGAAACATGATATGATGGATTTGTCTGATGAGTCCGAGGGTGTTAGGGATGAGGTTCCAGTGGAGGAACTTCAACGGTTTTTTGAAAATCAAAAGAAATTGAATGATATGGCCGAGCAAAGTGATGGCTCGTCGCTGTGGGGGAGGGATTTTCCATATATGGTGGTTACGGACGAGATTTGTCAAGGACCGGCGAATGTGACCTTGGCCGGTGAAGTCGGTGATGTGGCCATCGATTAGTATATGCAGGTATGTTTGTGATTTAGTTTTGTCAGTTATGTTTGGGATGGATATATGTGTATTAGTTGCTATGTCTTTGTTGAAGGTTATTAGACTTCGGCTTGCAAGCTTGGGACGCAGCCAAGAGAAAAAACATCGGCAAGCTACCGAACAAAAGCCAGATGTGAATTTGGAAGAACTGTTGAATTTGAAGAAATCTAGGGTTACAGAACTCGAGAGTAAATTATCTGAGGTTGAAAAAGAGCTAAAGTTGACCAAGGAAAATTAGGCCAAGGAAGTGGAGGATGTGAGAAAGAAAGAGGCTGATCTCTCAAGTATGAGTACTCGGATGGTAGAGTTTACTGTCGAGTTGAAAAATATGGAAAAAAGCAAGGAGACAGCAATCTTAGATTCTTTTATTGAGGGGTTTGAGCGAGCTTCTCTTCAAGCGAGGTTCTTAGCTCCTAACGTGGATTTTGGTCAGATGGATCCGGACAAAATTGTTCGGGATGGAACCATGGTTGAGGATGATGGTGCTGAAGAGGAGGGAGATGAAAATGTTGAGCAGTAACCCTAGTTTCATACATATGTTTGTTTTGTTTAAACTTTGTAATGGTAGTGGTTTAGTAAAAATGGTTGGCTCTTGGAATGAGCACTTTGACTGCTTATATTTTGAATATTTTTGCTGCCAATTTGAAATGGGTAAAATGTTGTGTTGCATCTTTTGATTTATATGTGGGATTATCTGCGAGGTACCCTGCTATAGGTGTAGTGTAGGAAATGTCAGATAAAATAGATGCAAGTTGGGTACAGTGAGTTTGTCTTCGTGTATGCTTTGTCTGTTAACTAATTTGATTGGTCAAGTCCGGGCAGTTTACATTGATAGGTAAAGGCCGAGTAGGCCGATTATGAATAGTTATCGGCTATTTGTTTGACTGGTAAAGTCCGAGTAGTCGGATTCGGAATATAGATCGGCTATCCGGTTAATCCGAATAATCATCTGTTTGTTTGACCGTGAAAGTCCGAATAGAACAGAGCTCGGCTGTTCATTTGACCGGTGAAGTCTGAATAGTCGGACTCGATATAGAGTTTGGCAGGATAATAGTATAAATTCGGAGATAAGAGAGAAGTGCTTAATATGATAATTAATTTGATGAAATAGGAAACTTATATATGTTAACAAACCTTTGGTTACAAAGGTGCAGGTAGGAAAGCCTCGTTAAAACCTCTCCAAGCAAAACCCGTTTTGGAAAAAATCTTGGTAATAGAAAAAAGAGTACTCGCCTGTCCCTGACTTTCAACTGTAATATAACTTTAAAGATGATACCTTCCAAGTGTTAGGCAAATCATTACCATCTAAGGTTTGTAATCAGTAAGCTCCATTACCGATGACTTCTATGATTCGGTAAGGGCCCTTCCAGTTAGCTGCTAGTTTGCTATGGCTTGATGGTTTTCTGGCCTGTTCGGTTCTTTTGAGCACAAGGTCGTTTACTTGAAAAGACCTTGGGTGAAGTCTTTGATTATATCGCCGAGATATGTGCTATTGCATAGCTAGGTGTTTCATTGCTGTGGAAGACCGAACTTCTTCAAGGAGGTCGAGTTCGGAATGTCGCGCTTCGTCTTTTGCAGTATGGTCAGCCATTTGAATGCGTAGTGAGGCTTGAGAGATCTCTACAGGTATCATTGCGTCGAAGCCGTATACTAGTCGGAAAGGTGTTTCCTTTGTTGTTGAGTGGATGGTTGTATTATATCCCCATATGATCTCTGGGATGAGTTCGGCCCAAAGCCCTTTGGCGTCGTCGAGTTTCTTCCTTAAGGCATGGAGGATGACCTTGTTTGCGGTCTCTGCTAGCCCATTTGTTTGTGGATGTTCTACTGATGAGAAATGATGTTTGACCTTTAAGTTCTGCAAAAAGGAGACGAATTTTTTATCGACAAACTGGCGGCCATTATCAATGATAATGTGCCGAGGTATGCCGAATCTACAGATAATATACTTCCAAATAAAGGAAATCATTTGTTGTGAGGTGATCTTTGCTAATGATTGTGCCTCTATCCATTTTGAGAAGTAATAGATTGCGATTATTAAAAATTTTACCTGCCCGGCCGCTAAGGGGAAAGGACCGAGGATGTCGAGCCCCCATTGGTTGAATGGGCAACTTATCTCGGAACAGTGTAGGAGTTCGGCTGGGAGGTGTGTGATCGGACTGTGCTTCTGGCAGTTGTCACAGCTTTTAACTTTTGTTTTACAATCTTGTTGCAGCGTCGGCCAATAGAAACCAGCTCGGAGGATCTTCAAAGACAGGCTTCGAGCTCTGAGGTGTGTACCACAGATACCTTCATGTGCCTCGGCAAGCACAAGATCGGCTTCTGAGCTGCAAAGACATTTTAGTAAAGAACGAGAGAATCCTCGTTTGTATAGGCAATTGTTATAAATTATAAAGAATGAGGCTTGTCAGCGAAAGTGCCGAATTTTCTCGACTTCGCCTGGCAAGATCCCTGTCCGAAGATAGTTTATGTATGGTGTTCTCCAATCTGCATTCTGCTTACACTTAGAACTTCTATTAATTCTATACTGGGTTTAACTAAGGTAGAGCGGTGAAGAGATGAATTATTTGTTTGGGTGCTGGCGAGCTTAGAGAGAATGTCAGCTCGGCTATTGTTCTCCCAAAGTATATGTTCAATGTGACATTTATGAAATTTTGAAAGTAAAGTTTGAATAATTGCTAGGTATTTGGATAATAAAGGGTCTTTTACTTGGTACAGCTCGTTTACCTGCTGAACAATGACGTTACCAGCAACTCGTTTACTCGCTCTGGTTGTTGCTCGCCTTGAAGGAAAAATGTAGCGATTTCTCAATGACGTTACCATTTCCATCATCGAGTATGATCTCGGTGCCGCACCCGTGTGGATTAGAGGAGCTGTCTACATACAAAGACCATTCTGGTGAACTTTCGGCGATGTCCAGTGCTGTGAATTCAGCAATGAAATCAGCCAAGAACTGAGATTTGATAGATGATCGTCCTTGGTATCTGATGTCGAACTCAGAAAGTTTGACTGACCATTTTACTAGTCGGCCAGCTAGTTTTGGTTTCTGAAGGACATGTCGCAAAGGTTGATCCGTCCGAACATGGATGACATGACTCTGGAAGTATGGCCGTAGTCTTCTTGCTGAGAAGACTAGAGCCAAAGCCAGCTTCTCAATGCTCGGATACGAAGTTCAGCATTCTGTAGTGTTTTGCTGGTAAAATAGATCGGCAACTGCTGCTTTTGCCTTTCTGCAATAAGAGCGAAGCTTACAACCCAGTTAGTCATAAATAAGTATGAAAATAATGGTTCCCCTTGAAGGGGGTTTGTAAAATTGGTGGTTTTGAAAGAGTTTCTTTGATGGTTGTGAATGCTTGTTCACATTCATCGGTCCATTGGAAAGCCTTTTTCTTTTTTAAAGTTTGGAAGAAACATAAAGACTTAGAAGCTAGGCAAGGTAAGAATCTAGAGAGTGCAACAACTCTCCCTGTCAACCGCTGGACTTCTTTGATAGTTTGTGGGCTTGTCATATCTAAAACAGCTCGGCATTTTTCTAGATTTGCTTCGATACCTCGGCTAGTGAGTATGAAGCCGAGGAATTTGCCACTTTGTACGCCAAAGGCGCACTTCTCGGAGTTTAGCCGCATGTGGAATTTCCGTATTTGACCGAAGATTTCTGCCAGGTCATCAAGATGGTTGTTGCCGAGCTTTATTTTGGAGACCATATCGTCAACATAGACCTCAATGTTCCTGCCGATCTGTCGGGCGAATACTTTGTCCATTAGGCGTTGATATGTTGCACCTGCATTCTTAAGGCCAAATGGCATGACTTTATAACAGTAGTTTCCATATTCAGTAATAAAGGCTGTCTTACTTTGGTCGGATGGATGCATTTGAATATGGTTATAGCCAGAGTATGCATCCACAAAGCTAAGTTTTTCATAACCAGAAGCATTATCAACTAAACAGTCAATAGATGGTAAGGGATATGAGTCTTTTGGGCATGCTTTGTTGAGATCGGTGAAATCAACACACATGCGCCATTTACCGTTATGTTTTTTCACCATGACGACATTCGCCAGCCATGTTGTGAATCTAATTTCCTGAATGAAGTTGGCATTGATGAGCTTCTTGATTTCTTCCAGAGAGGCTTGTTTGCGGTCATGGCCGAGGTTTCGCTTTTTCTGTGCTATAGGTCGGACAGAAGGATCTAATGCCAGTTTGTGGGATATGACAGATGGGTCAATTCTTGGCATGTCACCTGGGGTCCAAGCAAACAAGTTGGCATTTTGTTGTAGGAATGTTTGGAATAAGGCCTTCTCGTCCAAGCTTAATGTGGATCCAACATAAATGAACTTTTCTGAGTTATCTGTGAAATAGATTTTATGCAGATCTTCGGTTGGGGTTGGTCATTCTAGGCTTCCTGCTCTGGGATCAAGGTCGGCCAGGACTGGTAGCTTGGCTTGGTTACTGATACTGTTCACGCGGGCTTGCGTACTCTGATTTGGTTTTTTGAAACTGTTGTTGTAGCATTCTCTGGCCTCTCGAGCATCGCTGTAAATGGTTGCAATTGTATTATCCTGCAAAGGGAACTTAATACAGAGATGAATTGTAGACACAATAGCGCCGAACCTATTTAAGAAAGGTCGGCCAAGTATTAAATTGTACGGACTAAAACAGTCAACGACTAAGTATTGAATATCTGAAGTTTTTGATAAGGGAACCTCACCAAGTGTGGTTTGGAACCACACAGAGCCCATAACCTAGACCCTCTCACCTGAGAAGCCGACCAGGTCTCCAGTGGAAGGTTGGAGGATGTTGTTGCTCAGTTTCATCTTCTAAAATGTGGAGTAAAAGAGAACATCGACACTACTCCCAGGGTCCAATAAAACCTTTTTGACAAGGAGATCTCCGAGTTGTAGGGAAATCACGACCGGGTCGTCTAGATTTGTTACATTGGTGTTGAGGTCGGTTGTCTGGAATGTTATCTGAGAAAAATGTGGAGGTGTCTGCTGTTGGTGTTGATCGGCTTCTATGGAAAACATAGCTCGGTAAGACCGTTTTCTTGCCGAGCTTGTGGCCCCTCCACCTGCAAAACCTCCAGAAATACAGTTAATAATACGTCTTGGTTGGTCGGGAGGATTGGTGTTCGGTTGATCTTTATCTCGGCCATGCTGTGGTGCCGAGCTTTGGTCACCAGGGAGAGGTGCGCGTCGTTTTATGTGGCTGCCGATGTACTTGCCGAGCTAACCGCTTCAGAAGATCTTTGGCGATGACACACTCGTCAGTAGTGTGTCCGTGCTTTTGATGAAAAGAACAGTCTTTTGATCTGTCTGCGCCTTTTGAATCTGGATAGTTGCCAGCTTTTCTTGGTGGCTTGATCAACTTTGAATTCAAGATCTCATTGATGATGTCGTCACGCTTGGTGTTGAACTGAGTATAAGATTCATATCGGAGAGTTGGTTTGAAGTTTTTCTTACTATCTCGTGCTTTGTCGTCGTCTCTGTATTGTGGTTTCTCTGTTTTCTGAGCTTGTCAGAGTTCTTCGATGTCAATGTGACCTTTCGCCTTTTCACGGAACTCGACCATAGTTTTAGGTTTGGTCACGGCAATGGTCTCCTGGAATTTTTCTGGTCGGAGTCCGCTTTTTATTGCGTGCAGTTCCACCTCGGGGTGGAGATTGGGTATACTCATGGCTATCTTTGTGAAGCACGTCATGTAGTCTTTGAGGCTTTCATGTTGGCCTTGTTTGATTGTGTTCAAGTAATCAGAGTCATGTAGATAGATGGCTGATCCAGCAAAATGCTCTTCGAAGGGCTTTAATATGTCTCGAAAACGAGAAATAGAACCTGCAGGCAAAGAACAAAACCAATCAAGTGCATGACCGTCTAAGTAAGATGGAAAACAATGACATAAAATTTTATCAGATGCACCGTTTACTATCATTATGGAGGTGAACTTTTTGATGTATTTCTTCGGATCACCTAACCCATCATAGGGGTTTAGGGTGGTTGGCACAGTGAAGCTCCTGGGCAACACGAAGTTCATCACCTCGGTCGTGAATGGCCCAGGGGAGTTTTCTAGGTTGTCATCCTCGTCTTCTGGCCGAGCTTTCTCATTATGCTCAGGTTGCTCTTTTTCGTGCTGAGCAGTTTCGAAGACATGCGTCGACCCTGATTGATGCTCGGCTTCTTCCGTTCGTTCTTGTCGATCATTGTTATTTTCGATCAGGGTATTATTCAAATTAGCAATCTGATTTGCCATTCTTTGGTTCTCTTCGGCCATGCGCTGGTTGGCTTACCGTAACTCGGTCACCATCTGAAGAAGTTCAGATGGCGTAGGTGGAAGTTGCTCAGCCATGGCTCCAGGCGAGAACGTCGAGGCCGTTGATATAAAGAAAGAATTATATTCTCGGTCCCACGGTGGGTGCCAATTGTTCCTGTGTGGATACCTGGAGGGGAGCTCGGCTACTGGGGGTCGGCACTGAGTTATTATCTTCGGTGCCGATCTATGAGCCTTGGGATAGTCCGAGCTTTCTGCCTAGGGAGATGTCCAGTCGTGCAGAGTATGAACAAGGAAAAAAGGGGGGAGTGTACCTGCAAAAACACTTCGAAGCTTAAGTTAGTATTGAGAATTCAATGTGGTGTTTAGGATAGAAGATCATACCTTTTATAAGTGGAATGAAACAAGTCGGTTATGTTTCTGCTTTATTGTCTGAATTGAAGAGCAATAATAAGGTTTAATGGGTGATGATGTCTGGTCGAACATTTTGATTACAGGATGTAACCCGTTGAATTTGGTTGTAACACATAATGCCAAACTATGCTGCATTTCGCCGAGTTATGACTCATAATGTCGAGTTATGACTTGATATTTGTAACAGTTGGATCATTAAGTATTCTAATTCTTGATATAATTCCAGCAAAATCTAACAAAATTGTCTTATTAGTACCTCATATTTCAATTATCTCGTTATTTTAACCAAATTAAAATAGTAATATTCTATATAATCTTGTCAGTTAAATACCTTTTGTGCGACATGACGGGGTTCTCGTGGCCATGTTAAGGATTCAAATGGTGATGAGATTATTTAATTAATCAACTGCGAATTGGTAGTTTTAAACTTCTAATGTAATTTGACTACTTAGAATTAAATATCAATGGTAAATTGGTAATAACAAAGTACCGTACAGCAATTTTTGTTGACAACTAGGAGAGCAGTTTAATATTGACTACGTCTCAGAGCAGGTAACATAACCCCACAATCGGATTCAGTCAAGACTCAGACAACGAACACACGCCTCAAGCTAAATGGATCCGTTCACTTTCTTTCTTTAATCTTTTATGTTGCGGGCGTACATAGGAAACCTAACACTCCATTTGATATCTTTCTCAAAAAAAAAAACAGAGATGTTAGGGAAAAGAAAATATTACAATGAAAGAAAAAGATTTTATTTCAGAGATATATACATAAATTCTTTTGTTCACTATAAAATAAAAGACACAATATATAATAGCTAAAAAAAGATTAAAAAAAATTAAGCACTATTTATTTTATTTTATCTTTTTTTTTTATGTATCTGCCTGTGTTTGTTTTTCTATTTGTGTCCCAAATTAATATCCAAATAGAACCTGAAATAATTGTTCAGCTATATCTTTTCTAACAAAGTAGAATTACTTCTTATGATTAATGTGGTATAAAAATCACATTAATTGAGGTTATATGACCTATTCCCCAGCTGACACCAACAACCTTCCTAGTTCTGTTCATTCACCAATCAAGTAGATAATCACAATACTTCTGCCAAATAGTAGTAAAGGGAAAATCGCAACTTTTAGTTACTCATCTTTTATGAAAAACTTTTAATTACTACGCAATTGTTTAACCAGCAACTTTTATATAATTTTTATGAGTGTGATTGATGACTAACTTCTTAATAAAAAAATCAAATTATTGGGTAATATTAAATATTTCACACTTCTATTTTTTTATCCTCCAATCTTATTGAATATTAAAAGATAAAAAGCAATTAAAAACATAATTAAAGAAGGGAACAAGTGTACATAATTATAATTATAATGATTTAATATATTTATGTCACACCATCATATGAAGTATGAACACAGAGTTGACAGAGCAAAACTTATCACCGACGAACCCTCGTCTTTCTCTCCCACCCTACAAGAACGATAGAGAAATCCGATGCCTGAATCTTACAAAATCTCACCGGATTACAACTCCGGGAACACCCTCTTTTCAAAATAAAGCGATCAAAATTAACGAAAAGAGAGAGAAGATTAATATAGAAAAATATTACAACTACGAGCTAGTGCGTGACCCTTTAACTGGATTCAGAAAAACGCGAATCTCAGAGAGAGCGAAAGCGAGAAAGACAGAGAGAGCCCTCAGATGAAAAGGTTGAGGACTTTCCGGTCTCCGCCGTGAGCGTAGTTATCTCCGAGTCCGCTATCCAAGCACGCCATCGTCGTCACCGATTCCTCCGAATTCATCGACGGCGTTCCCGGCCGCCGAATTTCCTGCCGGCAACCGCTATGCACGGAACTCGGCGTCAGCCGAAGGTTAAGGTCCGCCGTCGTCATCATCGACTCCTCCGATCGCTTCCGCTTCCAGCCGGAACTGTCTTTACCAGATCGGGAGCTCGTGAACCTTATGCTCGGACTCGGGTTCGGGTCTCGGAGCTTCCGCGCGTCAGCGCACGTGACTTCCCCCTCGGAGCCGGCGTCAACAGCGACAGGAACAGGCGCGTCGAGACCGAGTAGCTCCGGCATAGGCCTGAGGGAGCCTCCTCGGAGCACCGTTTCAACGGCGGCCTGGCACACGTGCCAGTTTCCAGTCCACAGTAGTCCAACGGCACCGTTAACCGGGTTAACCGTTCGCCCACATGCTTCGAAAAGTAGAGACTGAAAAAGAGCTGCACAGAATATCAACAATTAAAAACATGTTAAAAAAAAAAGGAAGAAAAAGAAGGTTAAAAAAAATTAGTTTATATTTTTTACAAAAAATGGAAATGAGAATTACCGGGTCTTTGGGGCTCAGGGACATTGGAAATGAAGGACATGAGGCCGGCGCGACCAAAGAATTTGGCCACGAAGACGGTGGCGTGGCCTTGGGCCTCGGCGGTTTCGATCCACTGAAGGCATGGCCTTAAGATGCATGACTCGCTGCAACCCTTCCTAAGGACTCGGCACCCGTTGCAACTCATGCCTCTCTTATCACTAGTCACTTAGCTTTTTAGTTAACCTTACTTACAGCTTTGTGTTAAGATAACACCTAGTTACGCAATTGCCCCTCACATGAACCAAAATTACTAATACTAGCTAGAGGAAGAATAAGAAGAAGAGGCGTGACGTAGAATGGAGGAGGTGGGGAATGGAAATTGAGGCGAGGGTGCAATTGGGGTATAAATAAACTTGAGGCGCAAGAGTGAGTGAGTGAGTGAGTGAGTAAGGTTGGGAATTAACCAGGGTTGAGTTAAAGAGGGTGAGTGGGGTGTGTGTGTGAGGGAATTGGGAAGAAGAGGAGAGGATGAGATTCCAAAGACTTGGGCATGCGCGGCTCCGTGTTTCCGCGCATGGACGTTCCTCCACCGTTGGATTTCTTTGCGTTTTCTTTTAGCTTCGGATAATTGATAGGTGCCTTTCCCTTTCATCTGATGTGGAATCTTGTATGCTCTCTCTCACTTTTCCTATCCCCCATTTCTAACTATTTTTTATTTGTCCTCTTTTCCTCTAATATGAAGCAACTCGTCACTGTATAATATTCTTTTCGGTTCACCATATATTTGTTGTTGTTGGCCCGAAGATAAACTCATGGTCCAAATATACACACAACATAAGAATTTAAAAAAGTCCAACAGATTCGCACAGCTTGTGCTCGCTATTCACATGGGCTATTCGACCCGACTTTAGATGAGCATAGTTGGTCTGACTCGTTTTTTATCCGGCTTGCATGGTAAAAAAACCTTGTCAAATTACTACTATAGGCAGCTTTCCACTACTCCAACATGGAGTAATTTCCCAGATATTGAAAGAGAAACTGCCACCATTACATGTGACAAGACACACGAGTGATGATGAAGTCATCACCTATTTCTATAAATACCTTATTACATTTAGGTATTTTTCAATTCTAATTCTCTTATGCCTAAAACTTTTGCTAACTTAAGCATAAGAAACTCTTGCAGGTACCTTACCATCATTCACTTGAAGATGTCGAAAAACTTCACCCCTCTGGTAAACAAGTCAAAGCCTTCATGTAAAGCAGTTTGTACCAATAATGCAAATCAAGAGATAAATTTGACAGTAACAAACTTACAAGTTTATATTCGCGATAATTAGCAATAGACAAAAAAATCTACTGTAAACAATTACCGACGAGATTTATACTGCCATATTTATTCCGCCTCTAAATCCAAGAGTAAACAGGTAAACGACCAATAAATCTTCCGGTAAATCTGACGATTTTCAGCAACTTTCTTATAGTGATAACTGCGATTACAATTCTAAAAAATTTTGACAGTGGCGCAATATATAATATGGCAATAAAATAAATTTCATAATAATTTAATATAACAAAATCAAATTTAATAATACAATAGGGATAAATAAATATTATGACCATAAGTGATTTGTTTCTAGGGTTGCCGTCTTGCTCTACTCTGCTAGGATTAGGAGAAATTTTAATTGTGAGTTTTCTTTACTCTTGTGAGTGATTTT
Source organism: Arachis ipaensis (assembly GCF_059453495.1). NCBI lineage: Eukaryota > Viridiplantae > Streptophyta > Magnoliopsida > Fabales > Fabaceae > Arachis > Arachis ipaensis. Next base: position 7,209,587 of record NC_142440.1, on the reverse strand, counting down.
GGTTCAACAATGGCTGCCTCCTAGGGGTGTGACACATGTGCAATTAAAGAAGAGAATGAGGTATTGAGGTTTGAGGATGAGGACGTTCAAGAGAGTATTGAGAAGTGCAATAGGAGTTATATTGGCGAATCGAAAATTTACTGCTAGAACGTTAGAGGCAGTTCTCTATAAAATATGGAGACAACCAGAAGGCTTTCGGATGATGGACCATGGCAAAATTTATCCCAATTCTTTTTCAGCAGCGAAATGGATATGCTTAGGGTGAAAAAAAGAGGATCATAATTGTTTAAGAACTATATTCTGTATCTCAAATGTTGGAGAGAGAATAGTTCGATTGTTGAGAAAGAATTTTCTTGTGTTCCGATATGGATCCTGCTATGGAATTTACCGAAAAAATATAAAAGTAGGCAGAAGAATTGGAGGATCGTTAGGCAAGTTATGGATACAAACTTGTTTGTGATGAGGAAAAAAGAAGATCATATTATTAAGGTACTGGTGCAGCTTGACGTTAGCAAACCTTTGCGTAGAATTATGAAGATTTCAGGCTATAATAACTAGATTCTGGAAGTGAAACTCAAATATGAGAAAATTGGTAATTTCTACCACTGTTGTAGAGGAATTGGATATGAAATTAGAGCTTGCAATGGTTATTTGGAGGATTCGATGGCAGGAAAAATAGAAGAGAAAGGATGGGGAGCGTGGCTCAAAGTGGATCAATTTGGTCAAAGAGTTGAAGAAGACAAGGAGAATAACAAACCAAATTATAATTCTAGCACTGACACATAAGATTCTAGATACAAAAAACCAACTTCGGTATGCCTCGTACGAGGTTTTGTCCATCTCTTAATAAATGATAGGAGCTCGCAAGTTAGGGCAGAAGAAGAGGAAGTCCAAAGTGTGAATAAGGCGTTGCTACTAAGTGATTCAGGGAAAGAAAAATTTGAATCTAAAAGAGTTTTTGGAGGAAATAAGGAAAGAAAAAGGAGAAGAAACAGATCAGTCTTAAAGGGGAGTTTTAAAGGGGTGTGTGAGGGAATAAGTGGAGTTTTAAAGAAGAAGAAGCTGTGATGGGTGCTAAAAGAATTACTACAGAGGTGAAAGAAAATTCAACAACTAAAAAATAGTGTTTGGAGGATGGTAAGACAGCTACAATGAGGGAGGGTGCCACCCAAAATTGGGCACCCAAAGAGGTATAAAGATGCTGTCGTGAAACTGTCGGAATTTAGGAAAATTCCTGACAGTTCACAACATACTAGGGATTAATAAATCTCATTTCTCTGAAGTGTTATTCTTGTGCGAAAGTAAAAATAGCACCTTGAATGTGGAGGGAGTTCTAAGAAGAGTATGATTTAAACTAGTCTACACAGTGGATCCTATTGGTCAATCTAAAAGTTTAGCATTAGCATTACAGGAGGGAGTGAGTATTCAAGTTTTAAACCGGGAGAATTTTCTGATTCACTTTGAACTAGAGATTCATCAAAGTAACTTGAGGTAGGAGGTTCTGACAGTCTATTTGCACATAGATGAAACTATTAGGGAGGAACAATACTCAAAGTTTCTATAATTGATTGAGAATGGTGGAACGTAGATTATAATTATGGGAGACTTTAACGCTATTAAAGCTCATCATGAGAAGAAAGGAGGCAGACCTAAATCATCATCATCTATAAGAACTTTTAATAACTTATTAATGCAGGAGAGGTGGTGGACTTGGGTTACAAAGGTGATAAGTTCACATGATTGAATAAGCAATTTAGTGGCAATTTTGTCAAAGAACGGTTGAATTTCCAAATAGAGTGCTAGTGTCAATGCGATGGAGGGCAGAATTTTTAAATGGCTATGTTATGCACTTAGATGAAATGGGTTCGGACAGTGACGGATCCAGAAAATTTTGGTAGTGGGGACAAAATTTATATAACATGATAATAATTTTTATAATAAAAATAATATGTGTATATAAAAAATTAAATATTAAATTATCTATTAACCACTATATATCTATGTATAAATACATGTATTGTTTAACTTATTTTCAAGGTGTATTTTATATTTTAATATATATTTTATACAGATAATTATTTTTTATGTACATGTAGCATGATTATTATTATGATTATATATTTTGTTATTGTAAAATATGATTAGCCTTCAAAATATCTAATATACAAATTAAAACACTAAAATAGTAATTTAAATAATAATATATAATTTAAAATTCTATTCTTTTAGGTTTTATATTTTTTAAAAATTAAGTAATTTTTCTCTTAACACTATCATCAAAATTTCTCTCTTTCCATATATATTACTAAATAATTATTTAAAAATTCACTTCCCAATACAATTAGAAGCCGACTCTTATTGATATTCATAGTTAAAAAAGTTCTTTCAATTAATATAGTTGCTACGCAAAAATTAAAACTAATTTGAAAAGAAGATAAATAATATTCTTTTGAGTTGATTTTTAAAAAAGAATACTAATTTCGTTTAAAATTGAGAATTGATCATTCTAACGAATATCTAATATAAAATTTTTAAATTGACGATTAAGTACCAAAAGTTGAGTAAAAAATTATTGTGGGGTCAAATTTAATAATCTAATGGGGGCAAATAAATATTATTATCATATAATACTCAAAAAAATTTCAAATTGTAGTGGGACGCTTGCCCCCACACTACTGTACTTAGATCCGTCCCTGGGTTCGGATCACAAATCACTCCTTATTGATTCAGATAGGGAGATGAGGAGAATGAAGAGGAGATTCCGATTGAGAGATGGTGTGAGAATGAAGAGGTGGCGGAATTAATTAAGTATACTTGAACGCTAGACATTAGGGGTTCACCTATATTTAGATTGGCTAGAAAGCTCAAGACAACTAGACACTGCATAGTGGAGTGGCAACACAATTAGTCTTCTAATTCTTAAAAGAAAATTCAATAAATTAGAGAAAGAATAGTAGGGGAGAAAATTAAGGGCAATTAAGCAAATGGAGCAGCTATCAGGGTATGGGAGGCTGAATTAGAAGATGCACTTGAACTAGAAGAAAGATATTGAAAAGAAAAATCTCAAGTCTAGTGGCTAAAATAGGGAGATCGCAATACAAAAGTTTTTCACTCCAAATTTTAAACTAGAAGTAGAAGAAATAAGGTGCAAGAGTTAGAAGATGTAGAAAGGAATGTAGCCTCCAGCATTAAAGGCAATGCATCAACAGCCTAACAGTACTTTGAAGAGCTCTTTACATCTAGTAACCCAAGAGATCCAACAACGAAAATTGAGGGTATTCCAACAAAAATTAACACCGCCACCAACCGTGCATTAACCAGACAAATCACAAAAAAATAAGTGAAAGCTGTTGTTTTTTCTATCAATGCCTTTTCGGTCCCGGGTGAAGATGGATTCACTGTTAAATTCTTTCAATTTTTTTGGGAAACGATTAAAGGAGATGTTTTTCAGGCGGTTAGAAGTTTTTTCTTGGGAGATAAAATTCTGAAATCATTTAATACACTCATATTTGCCTTATTCCAAAAGTTCCAAATGCAAAATTCATGAAACAGATTTGACCTATAAGTTTGAATAGTATTTTTATAAAGTCTTATCAAAGATGATGGTGCACATGCTTCATTTTGTGATGAATAGACTCATAAGTGACACACAGAGTGCTTTTATTAAAAGGCGGTTGATTAGTGATAATGTTTTAATTGCTCATGAATTTATGTATTTTTTTTGAAGAATAAGAGATACAATGATTATGAATTAGCTCTGAAACTAGACATGAGTAAATCGTATGACAGGGTGGAATGGAGTTTTGTTTGGGAGGTTATGTGTAACACCCTAACTTTTAGCACCTCATGATCGTACTAAAAGCTCAGCCGTTACTTACATTTAAACCTTTTTATTTTATACTATATTTATTTAATATTGAGCTTTCGCGAATACCAACTGAAGTTTTATTTCAAAAAACAATGAGTCCGTACTTTAAACTAGTTAATCACAAAAATATATATATTCACATAATATTAAATACATAGACTTATTTCAAGATTATCAAAAACAAATCATACCCCCCTTAAAAACTAAAAACAATAAACGACGTGGGAAAAGTAAATTCTAACAACTCAACTCGTGAACATAATCTTCTATGCTCCTGTGCTCCGCACTAAACCTTTGCACCTGTAGCTAAAAGGGGTGAAAATAGGGGATAAGAACTGGAGAGTTCTTAGTAGGGTCGGGGGGTATAGTTAAACTCATTTTATTACCAAAGCCAATAATAACAGACAATAGAATACATTTAGACTTAACAAACAAAGGACACAAAAATCAAGCAATCATATATCACACCCACAATCACAAGAAACACACTCACAAACAAATATGCGCAAACATGTATGATGCATGTCTATCCCTAGTGCAGGTAATGAGCTCATTTGTCGGTTTCGACCCGCACCCGACACAATCCAACTCGCAAGTCGAATAAGGCATTCCAACGACATAACCTCTGCAAGTTTCTACTTCTTGCAGGCGCTGATTTTCCAGCTGAAGTATGTCGAACATGACCTCTGCAAGTACTTGCAGGAACTGATTCTCCAGCTGAAGCATGTGACTGATGTTCCTGGAACCCATTCCACATTTACGGGCATCCTCGCACAGTCATTCACATACAAAGCTCACGGCTTACATTTTCATATCGGCACCATAACTATTTACTTTCCGTCACCCTCTCGTGACTTTTCAATCATTCTCATATCCTGTGGCAGACAGTCTTTTAAAGCCTTTTCTTTATCTTTACCCTCTGCTCTCCTGTGGCAAAGATCGCTTTAGTTAATACATTCTTTTCTTTTCTATGCTCTGCTCTCCTGTGTTAGGGATTCTTTTAGTTTCTTTCATTCTTTTAATTCTTTTATTTTCTGTTATTTATTGAATTATACTTTGACTTAACTCAACAACCTTTGTCTGAGTTTGGCTTCCAGTGCCATAACCTCTGTAAGCAATCTCTGTTTTACAGGTGCGACTCTCTTGAGCCGATGTATGCAAACATAACCTCTGTAAGCAATCTCGGTCTTACAGGTGAGGCTCTCTCTAGCCAATGTATGTATTGATAACCTCTATAAGCAACCTTTGTCTTACAAGTGCGACATCCCCTGGATTGGCTGATGTATCTCTGAAAAGCAAATCTCGGTGGACTCACCACCATATCTCTGCTTATCTCCTTTTCTTTTCGTTCGTTGTTTCTTTTCTTTCTTATCATTCTACAATATAAATTATCTTCGCATCATTTCCTCGCATTTTCCTAAGTGTCTTATGGAAAGAGAATCAAAGATTCTTAAGTTAGATTTGTCTTTCTAAAGTTTTTAGGACAATTTTCTGCTTATCTTTTTAGTATATCATAAATAAAATAATATATTTTTTAGATAATATTTTTAATAAAATAATAACAATAATGTAAATAAGATCATTTAAATGGCAACTAAATAATATTTATATCTTTTTTTAAAAACTTAACTTCGTAAAGTTTTTATTCTTAAGCTCTTATTATCTACGTTTTAAACTTCAAGCTTTTAAATATTTTATTTTTAAACCAATATTTTTATAAAATTATATTTGAAACCTCACTTATCTCAATATTTATAAAAGCAACCCGAATTTTTTTTACAAAATATCCATTTTTACCTCTGTACTTTATTATCACCCAAAAGCCAAAATATCCGAAAACTTATATAATTACAAATTTTACCTTGATTTTTATATACAAATAGAATGTCACCTTTTAAAAATATACCAAAACCGAAGCTCTTAGTTTTTTTTTTTTCAAAATATTACTTATATTTTAATCCGTTTTTTAATTTTTCGATTACCGATTCGCCGTAACTTTTAATTTAATCTCTCGGCCATCAAACCTCACCAATTTTTACTCGATCTTCAACGATATTCCAACCCAAAAATCTCTAAAACAGTTCAGTCCCTGCTGGTTTTATCACAGCCAAGTCATGAACTTCACAAATACATCAATATATTTCCAAAATTTAACATAAATTCAATCAAACTTAATCAATAATCAATCACAACATTAAATCACTTATTCAACACATATTTACTCATTGAGAATTTATCGAAATCCTACCTTCTCACGAAATCAAAATACTCAAAACTCTGGAAAAATTTTCTGACCGAACTGCTGAAAAAGAAAACGTCAGAAATATTTTGTACCTTATAGAACTCCAATTGCCCAAACTCAAGAGAAAGGAGAGTTACGTCACCGTCAACTTCTACCGAACAAAAATGATGCCAACGTGTAGAAAAGGAGGATATGAACACTTTTATTGGATTAAATTTTTTTTTGGAATTACGGATATCAAAGAATCGTAACCAAAAGATCAAGGAAGCTACGGTTCTCTCTCTTTCTCTCTCGATCACTTCTCTTTCTTTCTTCTTTCTCACCATGCATGCAATGAATTCAAATGAAGCTAGATGATGATGATTAGTATAATAGAAAATGAGTAGATGTCTTGCTTCAATGGAATCCACGGTTATTTCTTCTTTTCCTTTCTCAATGGTTCGGTAGTATTGAATGAATAATAATAACTAAAAGCTGATGGGAAGGAATGATTATTTGTGATGTTAAAGCTTATTAGGAGTCATGATTATACATGTACATATGTATACATATAAGCTACGTTTCTTATTTCTTTTCTTTGTTCCTTTAATAGCTTCGGCCAATGGGAATGAAAATAAGTAATAATATAATATAGTAATGGTAATAATAGAATGAAACTAAGTAATAATAATAATAATAATAATAATAATAATAATAATAATAATAAGTCTATTAAAATAGTTTCTAATAAATAATTTAAATTTGAATAAGTCATAATTAAATTACTTCAATAATCATAAAATTCTATTTAATTATTTTTAATAAAATAGTTTTCTTAAAAACAAAATCTCAACAAATATAATGACTCATAAATAACTAATTATTTAATTTTTAAAAAAATCTGAGGTCTTACATTATGAGGAAGTTAGGTTTTTATAGGAGATGGATGGAATGGATTCAGGAACTGGTGATGACGGTTTTATACTTTGTTACTGTGCATTGTCAGCCTCATGGTTTCTTTAAGCCATGTAGAGGGTTGTATCAAGGCGACCCTCTTTTTTCTATTTATTTTTGTTTTGTGCAGAGAAATTGTCCCACCTGCACCAATGAACAGAACAGAGACTAGAGATTATATGTTTGAGACTTAATCCAAGGTGTCCTAAAATCAGCTATTTATTTTTCGCAGGGGATTCAATTCTATTCAGCAAAGCTACAGAAAAAGGGTGTCAAAATTTGCTTCGGATCCTATAAGTTTATGAAGATATTAGTGGTCAATCCGTGAATTTGGATAAATTCCTTATTATTTTTCAACAGAAATACCCCTGTGGACATTAGTGATCATCTATCTCATATCTTACATATTCCTCACATTGGCAACCAGAACAAGGACCTTGGGTTACCAGCGGTTATTCAGAGATCCAAGAGAACTACATTTTCGTATATCAAGGATAAAGTGACACAGAAACTGCAGCACTGGAAGAAGGCTTTGTTAACCTCAAGCGGCCAAGAAGTACTAATAAAGGTAATTGCACTGACAATTCCAATCTATACTAAGTTGTTTTAAACTACCAGAGACACTAGTTGGTAAAATTTAAAAGCTCATGCTTCAATTTTGGTGGAGACAACGAGACTTGGAGAGAAGGATGCAATGGGTAGGATGGAAAATTTTTTGTAGACCAAAATTTCAAGGGGTCTTAATTTCAAAGATCATAAAGTCTTTAACCTTGTAATGCTTGCAAAACAAGGGTGGAGACTGATAACTAGGCCACATTCTCTGATTTATAAGGTGTACAAGAGTAAATATTTTAAGTTCTCAAGTTTTTTAAAGGCGGAGGCCGGAGATAACCCATCTTGGGGCTGGCAAAGTGTTTCGAAGGATCAGAAAGTGTTGGAAAAAGGAATCCTATGAAAAATTGGTAGAGACAGTACAGTTAGGATTTAGGAAGACCTGTGGTTAAGAGACTTTCAAGTAATTACTCCTAATCCTAATACCAAGAGGGTCAAAGACTAAAATGGTCTCAGATTTGATGCTACTGGATAGAACATGGAACTAGTCACTAATTCGAGAGGCATTCAATCCAACAATTGCAAATGCTAGTCTAAATTCAACAATTTACCAGGAGGGAATAAAATTACCTGGATAAAGAAAAAGTCTAGGATATATACAGTAGCTTCTGGTTATGGTGTGGCCTTTCAATTTTTTTACCCTCCAACAGATTTATTTTGAGAACAGATTTATTTTGAGAACACTGCAGAAAGAAAGAATTATGGACATCCATTTGAAATCTCAAATGTCAATCGAAGATTAAAAATTTTATGTGAAAAGTGATGCACGAAGTTTTACCCGTAAACAAGAAATTGGGACAAAGAATTTAAACAGTGGTACCGATTTGTCCAAGATGCCACAGTGAAAAAGAATCGGTCTTCCATTGTCTCTGGACATGCCCTGACTAAGGGTGGCAAAGCTGGCTGGCCCGCCTCGTCCCGTTCCGCCAAACTAATATGGGTTCAACTTGCTACCCCGCCCTACCAAAGGATAGACTGGCGGGTTGGTAGGCCGGCTTGCCTTTTTTGTTTGAAATATTTTTTAAGAAAACTATTTCTTTTATGATGAAGTTCAATTTGAATACTAACAATTATTTTATTTTATAATAAAGTTATTTTATCCGATTAGTTTTTTAATATATAGAGTAATATTTTAAATTAATTATTAATTTATAAACAAATTTTAATTAACCATAATAATTTTTTTGATGTGAAATTAACCATAATAAAAATAACTTAATAAATAATAAATCTCTAAATCTCAAACATAACAATAATAAAACAAACACATAATCCACACATAAATCCATATCAAATAATCGTATTATACTTAAAACAAAACACAACATAATTAATAAAATCCATAAATCAGCACACGCAAATCAATTAACAAAGATAAATATAGGTTTACACACAGTTCCTTACTTAAAAAAAATAAAACAAAATAAATATCTTCATTTTAATCTATTATAGCACAAGCTAAAAAATTTGGAAAACATAAAGAAAAAAAGTAGGATATGAAAAGCAAACAAGCATTACAATAATATATTTTCTATTCCAATATTCATAAGCTTGATTAATATTTTAATCCCAAATTAGAGATTGGTATCTGTTACATACATATTCATCAATAACTAAATCACAGAGCCGCTAAGAGGCAGAGGAGGAGAAAAGATGCGCCGCAAGGAGTCTGAAGGACACAGAACCGCCGAGAGGCAAAGAAAGAGAGGAACGAAAGGCAGAATAGAGGCGAGACAAATGCAGCATCGATGGGACTCCAATTTTGTGACGACTGACGAGATGAGATGGGATAGGCGACGTGGGAGATCGACGAGAGGCGGTTCGCAGAGAAGAGGAACTTGGAGCGTGCCGCCGCGAACTGCGATTGTGTGACGGAAGAGGGAAGCAAGGCCGCAGGCACAAGGAGCTCAGGGAACAACGAGGAGCCGAGGAGTGAAGACCGACGAAGGAGCTGAACTGCTGAAGCCTAGGGTCAGGGAAGGGTTAGGTGGCTTTGGGTTGTGGCATGTTTGAGTGTGTTTACTGTTTAGGGTTTGTGAAAAACCCTAATTTTCTATCTATGCCATTTGTAAATTTACTGAAATATCCTAAAAAAAAGATGGCAGCCTGCGGGGCCAGCCCGTCTCGCCCAGCCTTAGCCCGCGAGTATTTTTCAAAGTACTTTTCAAGTGATCAACACAAGTATCATTAGAAGAAGCATTATCCAAAGTAATAGAAAAAATATTTTTATCAATTTTTCACTCATTCAAAAACGTAAAGATTTTAGAAGACAACTCAAATCTTGTGTGAGGAGGAGGTATATGACAAAAATTGAGAATTTTATTCTGTAATTTCCAGTTCTCATCAACAAAATGTGCAGTCAAATATATATACCCCTCATTGGTACTGGACGTCCAAAGATCAGATGTTAAGCAAATTCTATTTGGAATGGAAACTAAATTTTTTTTTAAGTTTCGCAGCTTCTCTCTTGTGAACTTTCACTATGTCAGACTTAACCGTATTCCTAGTAGGAAGTTTTAAAGTTGGACTTATATATTTCACCCAATTTCTAAATCTCCTATCATCAACCATATTGAATGGCTTATCCCCAGCAACTACATAAGAAGCAAACATATCTCTAGCCACTCCTGAATCAATCTTAAGTGAACCCATTTTAAGTTACAATTCTGCTATAGTCTGACCAATATCTTCATGCTAATTTTGAGTATAACTATCAAGATGTCGTTTTAAAGTAGAAGTGTCATATCGCTTACTTCCAGCTTTAAACACCTTCTTGCATCCTTTACACTCAGAACGTTCTACTCCATCCTTATCTGGACCGAGTTTTTTGAAAAAATTCCAAACATCGGATGTTGCTGGTCTGGCCCTTTTCGAACTAGGTTCATCATCCTCGACCGGAGCAGCCTCAAAACCAGCTCCAGCAGTAACAAGGTTACTCACAGTTTTAAAATTTATATTTTCTGAAATAACAGCAAATGTTAATTGTTAACCAGGTATTAACCATTATGATTTAGTCAACACTCAAAACTATTTAGTCAACACAGCAAATCTGCATCAGATTTAATCAACACTCAAAACCATTTTAAAACAAGCATCAACAATTCTGATTTAATCAAAACTCAACCATTATCAAACAAAATGAAAAACAGCAAATAATATATGAATCTGCATCAGATTTAATCAAAACTCAGAACCATTTTAAAACAAGTATCAATAATAATGATTTAATCAAAACTCAACCATTATCAAACAACACCAAACACAGCAAACAAACCTAAATCTCTGATCTAAAACCTAAGCCAGAAAACTAACATACCAGACGAGCAGTGACGAGCCGACGACCAACGAGAGGACAGACGAGCCAACAGAAGAAGCGAGGAGCATCGGCGATGAGGACAGATGAGTAGACCCAGAGAGCCAGAGGAGAGACGAGCATACCCAGAGAGCGAGAGGACAGGACCCAAGAGCCCAAGACCGAGACCACCGGCGACGACGGCTAGACGGAGCAGCAGCGGTGGCTAGAACCCAGGAGAACCGAAAAGCGACGGTGACGAGGAGTACCGCAACTGCTGGGGCCTGGGTGCGACTTTGCTGTCTGTGTGAGACTGCGAGCGTGAGGAGTAAGGACGCACGGCAATGGTGCCAAACGTAGTACGGTGGGGAGCGGTCAGCTGCAGGAGACTGGAGAAGCTGAAGCTCTGTGTTGTGACTTGTGACTTGTGAGTTGTGAGTGGGAGAGAGTGAGAGTGACTGTCATAGTAGCCGAGTGGTGAGGAGTGAGGACTGAATTGAGGAGGCTGCAATTAGGATTTGGGGCGGGTAGGGTTTCATTGGGGGCAGGTCGGGTTGTATGGAAGGTCGATTCTGGGCTTTTGGCCAAAAATATGGTCAACCTTTTATAAAAAAAATTATTAGCCCGCCGGGAAAGTCCGCCCCGCCCCGTCAAAGTCCACGGTTTAAGCGGTACGGGTTAGGCGGGCTTTTGTTATTCGGCGGTCCCACTTTTTGGTGGGTTACGCAGGCCGGCCCAGCGGGTTTTATCCCGTTTGCCACCCCTAGGTGGAACTACATACATTGAAACTAAATAAATTTTTTTTTGGATTCAAATAGAACACTTTAAACCTCAAAAATCAAAACAAGATTACACCCAAATATAAAAGACCAATTTAATACTTTACCCTTAAGATAAAGAATCATACCTAAAGTAACATATCTACTCTTAAGACTAATATCTGATCTATAATTCCGTGACAACTAAATTATAACAATACTACAAGAAAATGGAATATTTGTAACAAAAAATTTGTATCAAATTTAAAATTGTTACAAAAAAATAATATTTTGTAATAATAATTTTTTATTGTTACAAAAGAATAATGTTTTGTAACAACATTACAAGTTGTTATAAAACATGATAATATTTTGTAACAACCTGTTTTATTTTGTTACAAATTATGTTAGTTTTTGTAACGATATAGTGTTTTGTTACAAAATATTGTAACAATTTTTTTAAAAAAATTTAAAATATTTTGTAACAATTTTTTTTTTAACTTTCAAAAACTCCAGTTGTTTTGTAACGAAAAATTAATTTGTCACAAAATTCAGTATTGTTTGTAACAAGTTAATTATTTGTCACAAATTATAAGCATATTTTATAACAATTTTTTTTAAACTGTTAAATACTTGAAGAGTAAAAAAAATTGTGTATATATTTTTTTCAAAATAATTTTATTTTATTTCAAAAATTAAAATTTTTTATATAATGTATGTATTCATTAATTTTTAAAAAATAAAAATATTATTTTATATTCTTCTAAATAATTAATATATAATTTTTATTAATAATCAGATTTTTACACTACAAATTTTTTAATAATTAGTGGAAATTTTTAAAAACTTACACAAAATATTTTATTTGTGGCAAATTATAAAACTCCCCTGCATAATTTTAAAAATCCCCCCACTATTATACATAATTAAAATTCTCAACCCCTCCAAACAAACCCTAAAGCTCTCAGCCGTCGCAGTGTGAGAGAGAATATCTCGTGAAAATGTGCAAAAGGCTAGCTTCAACCCTAAAGCTCGCAGCCGTCGCTGCCTCCATCGCCGCCGCCATCACCACCGCCATATCTGTAAGACCCAAAACTTTTGAAAAATCTTATTATGATCAAGTCTCAAATCATATAGTTATTTATAGTCTTAATTTCAGAAATTATTTTATTAAAGATAATTAGAACAAGTTTTGATTAATTGAATTTGAAATAAATTAAGATTATTATTCAATTTTATAATTATTGGATTATTTTCTATATTTAAATTATAAAGTTGGTAATTATGAAATAATAAGAATTTTATATGATTTGGAGTAAGTAATTAATATTTAAAATATTAATACTGCTGCTTTGGAAAATAGAAAAATTAATTATATTATTTCTAATTTTTGGATTTGAACATTTTATTGAAATTAATTTGTAAAATTGATGAATAAATAGTATTTTTATACATTATTATTGTTGGAGTAAAATCTATTTCTAATTACTATATTATCCCCACTTTTATTTGAAATTACAAAACTACCCCTAGATCTATTTTTATTCAAAACCCTAATCCACCCTCACTCATCTCCCAGCCGCAGCCCTTCCCCAAACCTAAACGCCCTCAGCAAACTCATCAAGCTTGAAACACACATAGCAGCACAGAAAGGGTAGAGAGGAGAGGGATTCATAGGAAGAAGGGGAGAGAAGAGTGAGGACGACGCCGGCGGGCGTCACTGCCGCCGCGCCGTCGTGTCGCGCAAAGAAGAGAGAGGTGCGAGCCGAGGAAGGAGAAGGAGGAGAAGGCCGCACTGTTGCCGCCGTCCCTGTGCCGCCGCCATTCGGTCTGTCCACGAACTGCTGTCAGAACCGCGCGAGGATCGGAGGAGCGTCGCCGTCCTGTGGAGCCGTGTCGTCGCCGTTCAGCCCACTGCCAGAGCAGAGACGCACGAGGGAGGAAGCCGTCATGAGAAGAAGTGTCACGTCACTGCCGCTGTTCAAGCCGTCTTCGTCGTTACCGATTCCCTTCGTCGCCGCCGATTCCATTCGTCGCCGCCGTCGTTGATGAGCCCAGTCACCGCCGATCTAGTCTGAGGGTGAGGGAATGCGAACAGAAGGGAAGACGGGGAGCCACCACCGCTGCTGGCTGAACCCCCTGTGCTCCGTATCGCCTTTTCCATCTGGAACTGGCTTCACCATAGCTGAAAGGTTGGGCTTGGAAGGTGCTTCCGTCGTCATCTCTTCTCGCCAGCAGGTCCTTTTCCCTTTCTCTTCCTCTTTGCCTCCAATTAATTATATTCATTACTCAATTTTCTTGTTTCTACAGCAAAATGTTGACGATGCTACAGAGAAACTTAGGGCTAAAGAAATTGAAGTTTTGGCCCTTATTTGCCATGTCTCCAACGATCAACAGAGAAAGGATTTGATTCAAAAAATCGCACAGGTCACCCTTTTCTATTCATTGTTATCGAATGCATTATCCTTTATTAAAATTTGTTTGAATGCTGTTGAATATGCTGTTGAACATTACATAAGTGTGGAAATATAGATGTGACTGTGTCAAACGCAGCTGTAAATCCTTCTGTTGACCCTATTTTGTAAACCAAAGACTCTGTTCTTGACAAGCTTTAGGAGATTAATGTTAAGGCCTCTATACTTCTTCTCAAGGTAAATTAGTTCAAGCTGTCAATTGTTTGTTGTTATGAGCTAATGTTCTAATTGATGTGTTAACAACCTTTATGTTCTTGCAGGATGCAGCTCCTCACTTGCACAAAGGCTCATCTGTGGTTATTATTTCCTCCGTCGCTGGCTTCAATCCTCCTGCTTCTATGTCTATGTATGAAGTGACCAAAACAGCCCTTTTTGGACTTACCAAAGTAGGTACTTCACTTGCCCTGCAAAGTGTTCCTTGAACATCTAACAAAACTGCATATATCTTCTTGTTTTTAAGTTTGATAATTATTCGTAATATGCTGCATAGGCCTTAGCTGCTGAGATGGCCCTAAACACTCGTGTAAACTGTATTGCTCCCGATTTTGTGCCAACTAATTTTGCCTCGTTTATTACCAGTTGTCAATCATTATCTTATTGCTCCCAGTTTTGGTTCTTTAATTTCCATCCTTAAAATACCTTTTAAGGGCCAAGGTTAGGCACTGTATATAGAAAATTTGATGGAAAAACAGCTTTAATGAAGTGATACAATTTTGATTGAAGTAGGGACTAAGAAAGCTTTGAAGTAAATGTTGCATAATTATGTTTTCTTACTTTATTAATGACCTATTGATTATTGATTATATATATTAACTTTTTGTCATGGTTCCTTCAGGAATTATTGATTATTGAACTATTGTAATTTGGTATTTAACTTTGTGCAGGATAATTTTGGTAGACTGCATGATAGGAGTAAAGAAATACCAAAAGTAATGAAGCAACTTGGTCGCCTTTTTTCCAAACAGAGTGACTATACAGCTACCTCAGGTATCACCATAGATTAATATTATTATTGTACAATTTGTTTAGTTGCTATCAACAGTTCATGGATCAGTTCTAATTTAAAACTTGTACAGGATGAGACCTTGCTTTCTGATTGAAAGCAGCAACAAGAGCGTGATGTCGAGATTATGAAAGCTCAGTCTAATGTTGTCAGCATCCGCACGGTGAGCCTTCCAACATCTTCTATCCTTTATTTAATATGCCTTTATTTATTTATTTTGTTTTGTTTTGCTATTCTCCTTTTTTTGATTGAATTTGTTCAGTGACTAGTATGTTGATTTTCGTTGTACACTAGATGCTCTTGCTTACCAAAGAATCTGGATAATTTTTATTTGGTTTTATATAAATACCAAGTGTCATGTGTTACTATTTGTTATACTTACCAAAGAATCTGGATATGTTATACTTGGTTTTATATATTCTCCTAATTTCTTTTTTGTGTTAATTCTTTTCTTTTTAATACTCAAATGGATGGTATTATTTAATAAACATTCTAACTATGCTAATAAATATGCTAACAAGTTTTTATAATTTATTTTTTGTGTTTAATAGGCAAAATAGATCCATATATTGTGATACAATACAAAAGGCAAGAGTAAAGGAGCACAGTTGCTAATGGTTAGTTATATGGCATATTCAAGTTCATTTTAACTTCATGCCTAAATTTGGTTTGATAAATTTGGTTGTGTATTGGCTGAAAAATAAGTTGTGAATTGGTTGTTTTTGTTGAAACCGTAGACGATGGAAATATCCAAGTTTTAGGGGAGGTTTTGCCCAAATTTTTTTTAAACATTTTGGATAAAACTTAATGGAAAAAATTATAATTAGTGTTATATCTTGTTTCTAATTTTTTGTTTCGGTTTTTCTTATTTACAGGAGTGCTGAAATGGTGACCACATGCTACCTTGAGGGCTCAAGAATATTTTGATTTATAGAGACACTAATCTATGTTAGAACTTTTAACTTTTGGTTGAACTTGTGCAAGACATATAACTTGTAGAACTAATCAATGTACTCACTAATATTTTGTTTTAAAACAATTTTAGCTAAATGAGGCATGTTTGAATTATGTATGTTTTTACATATTATATAAATGTAGACTTTCTTAGTAAAATAGTTAATATATTAGTTAATTAAAAAAATAATTTAATAAATTATGCATGCAATTTGTATTAAAAAAAATTGTTACAAAATAATTATTTTGCTTTTGTAACTAAAGAAAAAAAATATTACAAAATCAAGTTACATTTTGTAACAAAATTTAATGATAGGAAAAAATAGATTGTCACCAAAAATACCTTGAAGATCAAAATTTGTTATCATTTTTATAACGATTTCTGGTTTTTTGTATCAGAAAAATTTGTTACAAAATATCACTATAAATTGTAACAGTTTCATTTTTTGTTACAAAAACTTTTTGTAATGAGACATGTTGCAATAGCCATTTTTTTGTTACAAAATTCTTTTATTTTAAAATTTTGATTTTTTGTAACAATTTTTTTTTATTACAAATATTACTTTTTTTTATAGTGCAAGTAGATAAATTATAATTGAATAATATATAACTAAATGATTATGTACAATATTTGATATTTATTACACTATTTCAATTCAAAACTAATTTGTGTTGAAGTTATTTTAAATTTGATAAGTAGCTAGGTTTTGTAGTATTACGAAATTTGACAATATTATTTGTATATTAAAATTAGTTATTAAAATTAATTATTAATATATTTATGTATAAATATAGATGTAATTTAATTTATTTTTAATATATATTTATATTTTAATATATATTTTATATTAATAATTAATTTATTTTAATAATTAATTTTAATGTATACATGATATAATAGTACAAAATTACATGTTTATTATACATATGGCACTTTTCAAGATAATACAATAGCCAAATGATTTTGTTATCTTATTAACCAGTAGCAAAACTTATACATTTTAATTAAGATAAGTTTGATAAAAAGCAGTAGGTACTATTTTTAATATTAACATGTATTTATGATTTATAAAATCAAAATGAACATAAAGAATACAGGAAACAGTTTGATTTTACACGGATCCTATCCGAAACTTAGGGTTTCGGAATATATAAGAAGATAACTCTCAATGTGCTATATTATATATTCACAACAAAAACATTCAAAAATAAATAATTGTACCGACTTTTTTAGACTGAGGATTCCAATAACTTATTAATAATTAGGATGACAGATAGACTTTTCTCTATAAAAATGCACATATCAAGTTTCCAAGAGTGCAAGGCTGGAAGGGGCAATAAGTGGAACTGGGAACAAAAATAGTGGGCATTTTTTTTATATAAAAGGCTAAATATATTTATTAAGAATATAAATAATTTAAATAAAGCACTTAAATTGCTTTTGCCGGTTTTTGTTTCTATTTTAATTTTTATTTTTAATATTTTCTAACTTTAAGTTTTTATAAAAAGAAAAACAATAAAAATAATAAAATTATATCTTTTTGTTTTTTATTTTTTTAAATTAAATAATAAAAATAAAAAAAATTCAAACTAAATGCACCCTTTTCTTTTATTTATATTTTTAATGAATGTTTTTGAGATGCACTAATAATTAATGAAGTAATGATTGAACATGTGGTGCAAGATAGGGGAACACATACATACATACACAGACAAATAAATAAATAAATAAATATATATGGTTAATTTAATTTTAGAACACATGTTTTTTCTTTTCCTCATAAAATTAAAACGTTAAGCTAGGTCTAATCTCATGTAATTTGTTTATTGTAATTTTGTAATAATGATGAGAATTTCAATGGACAAATAAGTATGAATATTATATATTCTGCGAAGTTTGAAGTTTGCCAAACAGGATTGAGTTGGAGTACAAGAAGTGTCGCTATTTTTTTTTTTTTTTGAGTTCAGGATTGAGTTGGAGTACAAGAAGTGTCGCTATTTTTTTTTTTTTTTGACGTGGAACTCAAAAAAAAAAAGGTTCGAGTTATAATATAATCTTATGAGCTGACATAACATTTTCATAATTACTGGTTATACATATACACGGATATATGAGTTTAATTTGATAAATTGAAAGCACAAAAAATTTTACGTACCAAATTAAATTTGTAAATTTATATGATCATTTAGCCATGCAGTAAGTATAAAATAATAGTTATTTTTACAAATAAATAATATATAATTATTATTTTTTTTATCAAGGTAGGGAGACTCGAACCCACAACTTCTAAATGAATATGGAGAGACTATGCTATTTGATATATAGTTCATTGAAAAATAATATAATTAATTAATATCTATGTAAATAAAATTTATATTGATATTATATAAAAATTAAATTTTAAAACATAAAATATTAACTTTGAAGTACAATAAGTGTATAATTAAGGCTAACTTTTTTTAACAAACTGCCTTTCATTATTAGTATGGAATACTGAAATAAAAATATAAACACACAAAATTATATTTAGTAAATGAAATATAAATATAAATATTATGTATTGAGATATTAAATTAGTATATTTTATATTTTTTTAATAAAAAAATATAGAAATACTAATAAATTTAAGTGGAATATAATTTATTTTTTATTTTTATTTTTATTAATATTTTATCAAGATTTTTTTTTTAATTTTATGTGAAGAAAAAAATGAGAGTAATTGAAATTTTTATAATTTGTTCAATTTTAAATTTAATTTATTATTAAATAAAATACAAAAATATTAATTTTGTGTATATTTTTTTATCTTGGTTTATTCTTTTCTTAAAGCTAAACATAGTCTAAATGTCTAATACGTAAGTCACACAACCTAAGGGAGGTTACAATGTAAAAGCATGACATTACAATAATATTAAAGGTAACCTTAATAGAGTAAAATTTAATATCCAATTAAGAACGGAAAAATACTGTGGCCAATACTTTTTATTTTTTAACCAATAAAATTAACAATAATTAATTATTGAAAAAAATTTAAAATTAAATACACGAAAAATATTCAAAACTTAAAAATAAAAATATTTAAAAATGGAATAAAATAAAACTAATTTAAAATATAAAATTTAAGAATTAAAATAAAAAATTTAAGAATTAGAATTTAAAATTAAAAATTAAAAATTTATAATTTAAGATAATTATTACCGGATGGCCAGCAGCTGATTGGCGATATATAGGTCGTTGGTAGGTGAAACTATAGGGTTAAAAATAAATATAAATAAATAAATAAATAAATACTTTTAAAAAATTAAAAATAAGTGAATATTCGGTATATTTAATAATCTAATATCTTATTGACTAAAATTGGCTACAACTATTTTAGTCCCTAGCAAGGTTGATTAAGAGTATATGACGTCCCTCTCATGCAAACGTGGCATCCTTATCGCTTTCCCTCATGAGTCTTCCTTCTTCATCAGTCTTCATTATTTTTATTTGGGATCGATAGATCGTTATTAAGTAAGCGTTTACCATTATTAAGTGAGTTATTGTTATTATTATTATTTTAACGTGAAGTGAGTAATTGTTAATATGGGTCCAAAAAAAATGTGTTTTCACAGTTGCGCTGAATATAAGATGATGAAGACGATGATGATATATATAGTTGAAGTGTTATTTTATTTACTATTATCGAAACATGCATCAGAATTTGTAGAATATTTACACATATTTCTTTTTAAATTTTACACGAAGTATGAAAGTATGATTTTGTTGGTTATCATCAATCTATGTCTATAATCCTGGCTTGAATCGGATAGGGTTGCAAGTTAGGGTGCTGTGTGTGCTGAGTGATTACTGAGTCACATTGTTGACTTCATGATTGAAAATGAAACACGGTTTATTTCGTCTTATTTGTTCTGCCATTATTCCTTCCTTAGTTATTTGACAAGATATTTGTTTTCTGTGCCCACAAATATTGGGTCATGGTAAATAATAGTTTTCAATAAAGAAAAAGTCTCGGGCAGCAATTTTTTAAAAAGTTGGCCAACATTTAATCATTAAAAGAAAATTGAATGATTTTATACTATTAGATTTTATTTCACATCATTAAAAACACTATTAATGACTAATTGATAGTTACAAAATACAAAAATTGCTGATCTCCTAGCACTCCTCTTAAATAAAAAAATTACAATAAAAATAGTAAAAAATAAAAATATGATGTGTAAGGTACATTATTTTTAAAAAATTTAGTTACAATATTCGTTTCTTATGAAACAAATTACAAATTCTCCACAATTACATATATATCGCCGTTGAGTTTAAGAAAATAATAATAATTATTGGATAATGACTATCAAATATTATTATTTTGGATTAAAAATTTTAATATAATTATGTATTTGATTAGTTTGTTTATTGTGGGAGAGATTATTGAAATCAAAATAGGTTCAATAACAAATTAACAAAGTCTTAAAATGGTTCAGACTCCTAAACACTCATTCTAATCATAATAACACATTCTCATGTGAACTAAGCTAAAGTAACCAAATCAATTCTCTCTCTTTTCTCTTCTTCACTTATATGATTACTTTCAAGAATAAGCAAAAAAAAAAACTCTAATTAAGGATCAAATTAAGAAGAAAAAGTAATTTTTAAAATAAAAAAACAAAAGAGAAAGAAAAAAAAAAGTCAAAAACTAGAGCAACAAAAAATAACGATTAAATCCAATGTAATTCAAAAAAATATATTTTTTTTTGTGCTTCATTAAGTAGCTTGTTGAAGATACTATCTTCCTTCAAGTACCAAACTAAAAATTGAAGAAATTGAAGGTTATGAAGCTCTACTATAAATTAAGGGTCAAGAATGAAACTTGGAGCCAAAACATTGATAAATAGCTCAGATTATTGAAGAAAATCGAAAAACGATAAAAGAGAAACATCTTAATAAGGATGTACGTAAACTTTAATCACTGCTACAGTCCCATCTCTCTTATGCGGCGCTGCTGCTGTATTTGGGGAAGAAAAAGTCAACTGTTCAAGCCAAGTTTCAAGCTTTAAAAACTTTACTCCTTTATTAAAAGGGTAAACAGCCAGAGATTGAATCAAGAAGTGAGCACACAAGTTTGGATCTTCATAACTTTCAAGCTATCCCTTCTTTTTCTTCATGAGTTTACATTAAATTTTCTGTTCTTCAGTGTTCATCTTTCTTTGTTTTTTTTTTCAATAGAAAAAGACATTAAGTGAGATATCAGTAAAAGCCATTGAGAGAAAAGGCAAAGAGAGTTATAAAAAAAAGCCAGAAAATTATGTCAAAACTCTTTTGTATGTTTTTCTGTTTTGTAATGTACACGTGATTCTAAGGGGATTTCCTTGCAAAGTTGGGTGAGCACTTAGTGGTTGCAAGTCTAGGGAGTGAACCTAGCCAAATCTAACTTGGGTAGAAGCTGAGTTTGTCCTAGATAAGATTGGGTTGAATCTTAGAAATATTTTTTTTCATATCATATCCTCCTCCTAGCAAAAGAAATAAATATGTTAGAACAAAGCAATCAAGTTCAAACACTAAATAGCAAGGAGCACTTGATAGGATTTTGAGCCACATAAAATAAACCTTAGCCAAAACTTATACATATACATGTAATAGAAGTTGTTCACTTGTTCAGAGCCTATACAATGAGTTATTCTTCTGTGTCTATACCTTGTTTTAGCCTCTTAAATAAGATGGACTTGTAATTATCACACACATAAATTAATGAAGATACTTTATAATGCAGTACCAGCAATTAACCAATATTAATTAATTAAGAATATATAACATGAATTAAATAAAGAGGAGACAAATTAAAACACCTAGGTCTATATTAATGAGTTTCTTATTTGAAGAAGACATGCCAACATCAAAATTCCATAATTAACTACTACATTAGTCTAGTACATACTACTTAAAATAAGAACAAGCAACCATCTGCTAACAAACTAGATTATATAGTAGATTTATTTAAGACTAATAAATCAACAATAAAGTTAACATGAATATCAATTAGCCACTATTAATTTAACTATTAATTTGAACAGTACTTATATCCAAATCTTTTGTCACATGGTTCGATCCAAATGAAGGAGGAATGCTTTGCCGCGCATCATTTGGTGTATTACTGGCGTTAGGCAGAGATTATTGGGCAGCTTCTATCATTACTTACACTTGTTCTGAAATTACCAAAATTTCTCAAAACAATTACCTTGTCTTCGGTAGAATTCTTAACAATAATCTGACACATGATTGAAAATATTGTATGCCTATAAAATGCCATTGAGCTCAGTTATTTTGAAAGAATGCCAAGCTGAATTCTTTAGATTGTCCTCCTATGATGAACATAGCATGGCGGATATCTCTTGCCATGGTTCATTTGAGTACTTCTGTGAGCACGAATCTCAAAAAAGTTTTAGATCTAATTATCCCATTCTTTTAATTCTAAGTTGAGATCGACTACAGAATATGTCTTGTAAACTCTACAAGAAAAATGATAAATAGTATGCATCTAAGATAGTTAATTGTAGTAGCTTAATCATGTAAACTTGACTCTCTATAGTGGCAGAATAAGGAGGGATGAAATCTTATATTTATAGATTCTTTAGGAGCATCAAATAGTTCTTGCTTATATTCTTGCTCTTTAACTACCAGAAAACTGTTAAGGTTTTCCACACGCTTTAAATAATCCATTTTGTCCTTCAACTGATTTTGAAAAGTTGTAATTGCAGTGTTCAAATTACCAACACTTCCTTCATCACTTTCTACATCACTTTAATTGTGTAACTCCCTTCTTAACTGTATGCGACAGTCAATAGTATAGATTCAGGGAAGAAAGTTTCAAAAAGATAGTAATTTAGATACAATTTAAAGTATTCAATTGTACATTTAGATTAAAGTTCCATCTTTGAGTCATATCTCACATGTAATTGCAAGTTTAAGATTCCTAAGATTCTCAAATTTTTTTGTCACATTCTCTTCTTGCTATTATCAATAGAAAACACAGATTTTAATTTTAACTTTGAAGATATGGACGGACATGAACTTTAACTTCTATGAACCATCTCAACCAAAAAATGCCATTAAATACTAGTAACTTTGAAGATACTATTGAATGCAAAACAAGAGATAGACAAAGTGCTGAAAATTCAAATTTTCAACCAAGTTATATAATTAAACTGCTACAATACTTGATGAAAATGTTTGATCACAGGAAACCACTTAAGCATCCCAAATAATCAACAATTGAAGGATCTGATCAATTGTGACAAAGCAAATTAAAGCTTCTATCATCAAGCAGTGACAAAACAAAGCTAATCAACCAACAATGAATTTGAGCACTGAACAAAGCAACCATTACCTTTGCTAAGTGATGGAAGTGAACAAAGTTTGAGGAATAGCAGTTGAATGCGATGGATGACGGCAACCTAGCGATGATCACCACGACGACAACCTTGCGATGACCACGACGATGGACCCCAGGCGAATAGCGACAGAACAGGGCCCGTGGATGCTAGCGATTGGCGAATCTAGGGTTTGGTTTGAGGCTTAGAGAATGACGAGACGAACGGTGATAGGTTTGGGGCTTTGAAAGACAACCACGATGGACCACTCTACAGACAACAACGAGGGACCGTGGGCTGGCGACTGATGAGCAGAGGAGAGGGGATGGCGACAGACGACACTTCGACAATCACAAGAAAGAAGCTGGTGACTTGCAAATGACAAGAGGGGCTAGAGCACAACCAGAGGTGGCGTCATGGATGACAGGAAGGAAGGTACATGGCTGGGAGAGAGGGAATGAGGATTTTGGCACTAAGGGTTATCTTCACCCTTTTTTCCTAAGTGAAGATCGACGAGTGAGTGAATGGGGATTTTGAGGGGGGGGGGATAGGGGATTGGGGAATTTGGGGGAGAAAACGACGTGATGTGTGCGCATCATGTTGTATTTTTTTATACTTTTTCATATACAAAATAAATGCATAATACTTAATTATGGAGAGTTTTGGTATTTAAATTGGATATTGCTTTGATCTTTTTGGTTTCGTGACTCTTGTAGGGAATTGTTAGAAAAAAAGAAGCAAAAGAACAAGGAGGAACCAAGAATTAAAGACAAGTGCAAAGAAAATTTGTGGATGCTGTTAACCCTGACCTTTTTACACTCCAATGAGCATACTTAGATCTATAGAGGTCTAATTGACGTGGTTTTAGAGGTATTGGAAAGCCAACTTTCAGAGATTTCTAACGATATATAATAGTCTATACTTTTCTTATGGAATTACTGCCTTGGTGGCGCCAAACATCCCAAGTTTGGCGCCATGATCATCACAACGCCTTCCTTGCTTGCTGCCTTGGTGGCGCCAAGCTTTGCATTTTCCAAGTTTTGTGCCACAATAAAAGAAACCAATGAAGAATGCTTTGCGTCGGGTTGGCGCCAAACTTGAGAAACTCCAAGTTCGGCGCCAACAATGATAAAAAGCATAATGGTCCCCACGTTGAAGAGAAGAGCACGAATTGTTTCTTATTATTTGTTTATGTAATTTTCTTTTATTTTAATTAAAAATAGAAAAAGAAATTATTTAGTTTTAGAAAAGATATTTTACATTAATTAGGTTAGATATAAAAGGAAGAATTAGCCCTCCGGAAAACTTCTTCCTCTCCTCAACTCCTAATTTTCATTCCACACTTTCATACTTTTCTCTACTAGAGTTTATTTTCTCCATGTAGAACTAAGCTTCCATTATTCAGGTTAGGAGCTCTATTTACTTTGATGGATTAATAATTATTTATTTTTCTACTTTTGATTAATGTTTTGATTATTGTTTAAGAATTGGTTTCGTTCTTCATCCTAAGAATTAGTGATTATTGGGAAATAACTCTAATTCAACTTGAATTCTATTTGAATCTTGGAAAAGTTATATCATCATTAGAATTATATCTTGAAATCAATTCCTCACAACTCTCTATTTATCTGGATTTAACGCGATACGTGACATATAATCGTCTTATTTTTGGGTATCTAGGGTTTGTGTGGCTCACAAACTAGAATTGAACTTAATCTTCTCATTCAACGAAGTGACCAAGGAATTGGCGGTTGATTGAGTTAGAGGAGATTAAATTATTAAGGAATTAGGGTTTAATCACTTAAGGTTTGCCATGAACATAATCTTTGCATGATCAAGGTAGTTAACATTGAATATTAATCCGGAAATTTAAATATCTCTGACACCTTAACTATTTTTATCATATTATTTTCTTAACCAATTTTAGTTTGTTTTTATTTAATTATCTGTTTTTATGTTATTTGTTATGAAAACCCTAAATTTTGATTGTCTGACTAGAATAATCAATTGACTATTGTTGCTTGATCCATTAATCCTCGTGGGATTGATCCTCACTCACCTGAGGTATTACTTGGTACGACCCAGTGCACTTGCCGGCTAGTTTGTGGCATTCAAATTCGGTACCAAATTTTTGGCGTCGTTGCCGGAGATTAATTGTGATTAACAACTACCAGTTGATTGATTATCTAGATTAGACTTTTTCTTTGTTTAATTTTCTTATTTGATTTTTACATTATATTTTTTTTATTTTTCGAAATTTATTTTTATATTAAAAATATTAATAATAAAAATTTTAAAAATAATAATAATAATAATAATAAATTAAAAAACATTTAATATTTCTTTTTGTTCTTTCTTCTTAGCTTCTCTATTTGCCACATGGTGCGTTTAATTCTGTTTGGTGTCTTGTGCTAAGGAAAATAATGGAGACAGATCATATGGGTTACTACTCACACCCAAGGAGTGATTCATATTATTGTAGATGGAGGAATTACCCGAATTTTGGTTGAAAAAGTCAAGACCAAAGAAACTTCAATGCTCCATGTTCCATCTATCAAGAACCACCATCTTCATATTCATACCAAGAACCATCCTCCTCTTTTTACTCATATCAAGAGCCACAATCTCCTTATTCATATCAAAAACTACCAGCTCTTGAGCTTCTCATGAAAAAATGTATACATGATATGAGGATGAGTGTCAAAAATATAGAGAACCACGCGGAGTTGATTATCAAGCACCTGGACAAGATACAAGCAAATTCCTTCCCAAGAGATACAATGCAAGATCCTATGGAAGAAAGTGAGAAAATCAATCAAAAGAATTTATATTCCAGTGAATTACAGAACTCTTCACCCTCTCACATAAAAGAAGAAGAAGATGCGCAAACAAAGGAGGAAGCCATGCACACTCCATGCTTGCACATTCCAATAATTAAGAAGAAAGCCATACAAGTCCCTTCAATTCTATGCATGCAAGCTCCTGAGAAGAAAAATCTAAATTCCCTGCCCATATTTGAATTGAAGTCTTCTCCCCCAACACTTGAATATGCTTTTCTTGGACCTAGTGAATTAGAGAGTTGTATGAGAGTTGCTTTTTGGTGGGTATCATTTTTCTCCTCATGTCCACTGAAGTCATTCTCTTAACCAACTGGAAGAAGAGGAAGAAATTCAAGAAGCAACATCAAGCTAGTGACGTTAAAGAAGTGCTTGTTGGGAGACAACCTAACGTTAGGTAATCTCTTTTTATTTATCTTTTTGCTTTGCTTCATGTTGCATATGTATTTTATGGATCAAGTTTGGTGTTGTTACAGGAACATGATACTTGCATTTTACTGGGTACTTGGCCCAGACTTTCATTGATAGTGTCACACTAAGTTTGGTGTTCTCACACCAAGTTTGGTGTTGCCACACTTCACCCATGCAAGATCCACGCCCTCCATGCCAATACATTAGCAACATGTTTATTTTTATTCATTTTGTTTTGCCTTTCATTTTATTTTTAATTTTGCTTGTTTGATTTGAATGAGCTTCCGCCTTGCTTCTTTATATCCACTAGACATCATGATTATTCTGATTTCTATCACCACTATTTTTCTTTGTTGCTTGAGGACAAGCAACCATTCTAAGTTTGGTGTTGGAGGCTATGCTCTACATAGCTTAAAAGGGGATAAAGAAGAAGATGATAAAGAGAAAGGCAGAGAGAACTAAGGTTGTTTCCTTTCCTTTTGATTATATGCATGTGTGTTCTTCCTTTTAGATAAGCATAGTCTAGTTTTGAATTGTAACATATTACCTTTACATCATAACTATCATCTTGAAATTTGTGAGAAATTTGTGAGTCAAAGCAATTAAGCATCATGATCATCAACAAACAGGGTAATTAAAGAAGAAACCAGCATGAGCATATGAGTATTAGAAGGCTAGCATGACTATTTTTGCTCAAACACATTTGAATTTTGTTTGATTGAAATTTTTATCTAGAACACTTTATAAAATCTTTGAAATTTTGAAAACCTTAAAGAAGCTTGTCCATAAAAGATCAAGTAAAGAAAGGGGAATGAGAAAGCTGAAGGCTTTGAGTATTAATGACAACTCACTAGTAAAGTACTTGTGGTGTTATGTATCAAGTAAAAAGTTTGAAAACAAAATACTTAGAGTCAAGGCTAGGCTCAAGTACAAAGCACTCCCTCAAAGCTTAAGGCTCTTAGCATCAATTATTAGAGAGTAAAGAAAAGAAACAAAAACAAAGCTTAAAAAGTTCTCTAGTTATATACTTGTGGTGCTTATGTATCAGGTGGTAATACTTGAAAACAAAGTATTTAGAGTCGAAGCTATAAAAACAAATGGTGAAAAGCACCCAAGAAGTTAGAAAAAGAAACGAATGAAAAGCTTGTTTCAAGGAAGGAGTATAAAAAAAGATTTCATAAAGTGAGTAAGATAAAATCATCAATCATTTAAAATTCTTTTGTGAGTGTTGCATGAATAGTAAACTATCCAACCATGAATATTAAAATTGCTACTCTTCTCACCTTGGATTGTCAATTTATATTGCATGATTCTTTGTTTGCTTGAGGACAAACAAAGTTTAAGTTTGGTGTTGTGATGCGTGCGCATCATGTTGTGTTTTTCTATACTTTTTCATATATAAAATAAATGCATAATGCTTAATTATGGAGAGTTTTGGTGTTTAAATTGGATATTGTTTTGATCTTTTTGGTTTCATGATAGTTGTAGGGAATTGTTAGAAAAAAAGAAGCAAAAGAACAAGGAGGAACCAAGAATTAAAGACAAGTGCAAAGAAAATTTGTGAATGCTGTCAACCCTGACCTATTCACACTCCAATGAGCATAACTAGAGCTACAAAGGTCCAATTAACGCGATTTCAGTGACATTGGAAAGCCAACTTCTAGATCTTTTAAACAATATATAATAGTTTATACTTTTCTTATGAAATTACTGCCTTGGTGGCGCCAAATTTGGGAATTCCCAAGTTTGGCGCCATGATCATCACAACGCCTTCCTTGCTTGTTGCCTTGGTGTTTCCAAGTTTGGCACCACAATGAAAGAAACCAATGAAGAATGCTTTGCGTAGACGTTGGCTCCAAGTTTGGCGCCAACAATGATGAAAAGCATAGTGGTCCCCACGTTGAAGAGAAGAGCACGTATTATTTCTTATTATTTGTTTATATAATTTTCTTTCATTTTTATTAAAAATAGAAAAAGATATTATTTAATTTTAGAAAAGATATTTTACATTAATTAGGTTAGATATAAAAGAAAAAAGAATCAGCTCTCTGGAAAACTTCTTCCTCTCCTCAACTCCTAATTTTCATTCCATACTTTCATACTTTTCTCTACTAGGGTTTATTTTCTCCATGTGGAATTAAGCCTCCATTGTTAAGGTTAGGAGCTCTATTTACTTTGATGGATTAATAATTATTTGTTCTTATACTCTTGATTAATGTTTTGATTATTATTTAAGAATTAGTTTCGTTCTTCATCCTAAGAATTAGTGATTATTGGAAAATAACTCTAATTCAACTTGAATTCTATTTGAATCTTGGAAAATTATATCATTAGAATTACATCTTGAAATCAATTCCTCACAACTCTCTATTTATCTGGATTTAACGCAGTGATATATAATCGTCTTATTTTTGGGTATCTAGGGTTTATGTGGCTCATAAACTAGAATTAAAGTTAATCTTCTAATTCAATCAAGTGACAAAGGAATTGGCGGTTGATTGAGTTAGAGGAGATTAAATTACTAAGGAATTATGGTTTAATCACTTAAGGTTTGCCATGAACATAATCTTTGCATGGTCAAGGTAGTTAACATTGAATATTAATCTGAAAATTTAAATATCTCTGACACCTTAACTATTTTTATCATATTATTTTCTTAACCAATTTTAGTTTGTTTTTATTTAATTATCTGTTTTTATGTTATTTGCTATGTTGACTATTGTTTCTTGATCCATTAATCCTTGTGGGATCGACCCTCACTCACCTGAGGTATTACTTGGTACGATGCGGTGCACTTGCCGGTTAGTTTGTGGTATTCAAATTCCGCACCAGGTTTTGAAAAACTGTACTCTATGGTCACCCCCAAAACCGTGACCATAGGTACTCTACAGTCACTTTTTTTCGAAAAAATATGACCATAGACCACTTTAAATCACCCCCTAAACCGTGACCATAGATACCTTTAGGTCACTCTCCAAAACTGTGATCATAGATCCTTTTAGGTCACCCTTTTAGGTCACCCTTTCGTAAAACCATGACCGTAGACCCTTTTAGGTCACTCTTCAAAACTGTGACCATAGATGTCTTTTGGTCACGGTGAAAAACCGTGATCATAGACCATTTTAGGTCATTCCTAAAACCGTGACCATAGACCCCTTTAGGTCACCCCCAAAACCGTGATCATAGACCCTTTTAGGTTACTCTTTTTTGAAAAATCGTGACCATAGACCATTAAGGTCACCTCCCGAAACCGTGACCATAGACCCCTTTAAGTCACCCTAAAAAATCATGATCATAGACTCCCTTTTAGGTCATCTTTTTTTAAAAAATTATGACCATAGATCCTTTTTTGTCACCCAAAAAAACTGTGACCATAGACTCTTTTAGATCACTCCCGTAAATCGTGGCCATAGATTTTTTAGGCCACTTTTTTTTAAAAACCGTGACAAAAAAAAGTGGCTATAGACCTAAAATATTGTAGTGAATAAAAAGTTGTACTGTTCATGAATGCATTATGAAAAAACAAAATAAAATTCTCTCCTAAATCTCAACTTAACAAATGTATCGACAACTAAATTTTTATTTCAATAAAAAAACAAAAACCAAAAAAAAAATCGAAAAAGATGACATAAACTCAATTCCCTTTTTCTAAGTCATTCACAAATCATCAATCGCAACTCAAACAATTCGTTGCTCCCTATCTCATGTACCTATTATTAGTATTTAATGACTTATTTTTAAAGTTTTTTATTAAATAAAAAAATTGTACTCTTTATTAATTTTAAATAAATTTTAATTTTTCCTATGTTATACTTTATATTAATGGTTTAAAAAAATAATGTACCAATCAGGTTAATATATATTTTTATAAGATTATAGAAAATAATAGCTCAAAACTTACTAATTTATTTATTACTTCTAATAATAAATTATTTTAAAAAAAAATACTGCAATCTATACTTTTTCCAAAACAGAATAGCATGACCGAATTTAGTAGTAGTATTAAATTATAATCTCGGTCTTATTATACATCATATGTATGTCTCTATATTACCAATATGCATCTTTGTTTAATGAGATGTGACCTCGTCATATATAGTTAAGTACTGAGTTAGCTAAAATATCATTTCCCATGGAAAAACGAATAAAAAATAATATGAAAATAAGAAGTGATCCCGACTGAATGCTACTCCATGGACCCCATTACTGTTTTTGACTTAATTTGCTACTCCATGCTACATATTTCTCGTTAGAACATAACTAACATCCCAACCCTCAAAATTAGTCTTATCATTAATTTTTATTACTGATTTTTAATATCAATCTTTTATTATTCTTTAAAAGATAACAAGTATTTCCAAACCAAAAAGAAAGTTCTAAAGTTAGTTTCTGCTGAACTCCACCGTTAATTTCTGTTTTCATAGAAAATAGGTTCATCACAAGTACTTAGGACTCCGCTTGTAAATTTATTGCCTTCGTTACATCCAAGTTCCCTATGCTTGCAATAAGTTGTAGTTTCATATTTTATATTTTTATTTTTAGATATGGTGTATAGATGTAAAACGCAACGTATTTAATTTGTAAGTTCAATTTTTTATAAATATTTTTTTTTATCAAATTAGTGGTCAAATTCTATTTTTTATTTAAATTTATTTTTTTTACAATTAGTACTCAAATTCAAAATAATAGAAGCTAAATATAATTATCAAATGTATAAATAAAATGAAAAGTCAAATAATAGAGTATATGATACAATTAAATAGTGTATAAAAAAATCTTAGTTATTGAAAGTCGTTGTCGTTGTCTCGCAAGTCTTGCCGCTGAGCGGCCTAGGCGGTGATGTTTGTGCCCCTCCATCAATACCGCTGCCACAAGCGTGCATCTGATCTTCGTACGGCACCACGTGTTACTCCATCCACGAAAGCAGCTCCAGCTTCCGCCTCTACTCCAACCTTAGGTCATCTTTATTTGTCATGCGTGAGAGAATCGTCTGATACCTCTCCTCAGACTCCCGCAGCTGCTGAGCCTGTTGGTGAAGGCTTCAATGACTTAGACTACACATTTTGAAACCATATGTTAAGTCAAATAATAATAACATTATATTATTAAGACTAAACGAACTTAATAATAAAATGAAACAACTTACTTATCAGCCTGGCCTTAGTCTTCATGAAAGTCGTTGATCCACCAGTATACTTTGATGACTTGACAGATGCCCTGTTAGCTCTGTTGGTGAGACGACGATACTTGAACCCTTTATCAGTCTCCCAATGGACATACAGTAACTGCTTAATGTCCGGACGGAGCCAAATGATGAGGTAGTTGCGGTTCTCACGTACATCCTCTAACATATGCTAAAGCTGCCTAGCCATCCGATGGTCAAAGATATTCTTGATCATGATATCATGAGTCTTGTCTCATATAAATTTCTCCTGCAAAAAGAATATTTAGCGTGAGTTAATCGAAATTAAATACATACTAAATAAAATAGAAGATATAAATTAACACTAAGGTTTGAATATGTTGAGTTCTTACCGCCCACTTCTGAAATTATCACTCTCTGATCTCAGTTGGGATCTTCTTGTAGTTCGGTCATGGGTGGTCGTACATTAGCTTAATGATATTAGCACACTCCTGTGTACATGCATTATTATTTGGCGCAAACCTATAAATGGAAAACTTAAGATTAGTAGTTTACTGAAAAGTTATTCAAAATTTTCTACAAACTTCAATTTTTTTTTACAATGCGCCAAAAACTACATCCATCACAAATTCACGTAAACAGCAACATCTATCAACAATCAATAAACAAGAATCAAGTAGTAAGATCTATCAATAATTAAGAATTATCAATTAATTAAGATTAGTAGTTTCATCTATATGGCATTATATGACTTAAGCAACAACATCCATCAACAATCAAGAATTATCAAACATAATAAGCAGTTCAAATCTACTAACTAAATCGAACCTACCTTAACAATCTAAATGCACTAAAATAAAAAAACTGCATGTAACTAAATTAAACTGACTAACTAAAATGGTTTACATATAAAAGATTTAAAATAGTACTCATACCGAAGTCCCATCAAACCAAATTGTCATCCGTACGATGGGAGGTGATGGAGGGGCATCTAGTTGGGATCCATGAGAAAATTTTGGCACTGGAGTGTTTGTCACTAGAGGCGGCGGCGTCGAGATAGTGCGCTACTCAGCAAATGGAGGTGGTGGAGGAATCCCTCTGATAAAGCAGACAGACGACTTTCTGATTGCAGGGGTGGTGCAGCAGTAGAAACCATGTAGTTGGGGTTATGGACCATGATGAACGGCTGATCCTGTACACCCATTGCCTGTGATATCATAGGGGTAGTCAGAGTAGTAGAGAGGGACGACTGAGAAGTCCCAGGGGTACCAGTAGAACCCCTCCCTCTACCATGACCATGAGATCGATCCGTGACACTTCTGCCTTTCGTCATGTCTGTAAAGAACATATAACTAAACACTAATCATGAATACAATGTAATAGCAAAGATGAAATTTTTAGATACTTTAAATCACATAAAACAACAAATATAACACAAATCATGTGTACAATCATATTATTTACAAAGAGCCGTTCAATTGACACAAATTCTCCCATAATTATATTATTTGCAAAAAATTTTGACATGACATCCCCTAAATTTTGAAATAACCTCCAAAATCAAAACAAACTCTACGAAAAATCAATCATACACTAAAATTCAAAAACAGCCACAAACGTACTATTTTAAAAGCAAATATTGATTTTAATAATTACACCAAAATTTTATTAAGAGCTCTTTGAGCCATTTTTACAAAAATGAGCAATATGTACATTTTAATCACAAAAATCAGCAACAATTAACAAATTATTAATCACAACTTCAAACTAATGGATGTAATCAACAACTAATCTACCTAATATCCTATATTCTAATCTAACCAATACAAAAAATAATAGAATTTGAATAATGAGAGTTAAAAAGGGGATGTTACCTGGAGGGAGCAGTGTAGCGGCGGTTCAGCGACACAGTGGCAGAAGCAGCGGCGGCACAGCAGGGAGAACCAGACGACAAAAAGGAGCCGTCGGAGGGGCTGCCAGAGAGAATGTGAAGGGAGAGATGAGATGGTGTAGAGAGAGAGTGGAAGGCGAGAGGGTAAAGGACACAATTCGAAATGAGGAGAAAGATTATTTATGGTTTGAATTTAGGGCACGATTACAGTCAGATTTATCGATAAAAAATCTGCTGGTAAATCTTCACATGTGACTAAAACGCCAGATTACCGTCGAATTTATGCGCCTATAAATTCGAAGGTAGCTGCAGTGCCAATTTTTTTACCTTTTTTCTCCTTTTATTATCATCAGAAAAGAAAAGCTAACGGTGAAATTTATATCTAATAAATTTATTATTGAATTCATTGGTGAAGCCGCCACTATTCTACAATACTAAATTCGACAATAAATCTAATAAGTTAATAACATTCAACGTTTTTCTTATAATGTATTTTGACATCTTCATATGAGCGGTCATTAATCAAAATTTATTTCGCAATATAATGGACTGGTCACTCGTTAATTAGTACGAGGCGATATAACTGATCATTTTAATTTAATCATAAGCATTAATGATAACACCTAATGTTTAAATAAAGCATATTGACAATCAAATAGATGTGTAATATGTGTGCTATGAATATTGAATAAAGAGAAAAAGGGGGAAATGGGAAAGAAGAAAGAAACAAGAGACAAAATAAAGTGGTTTAAGCAAGTGTTAGTATATATGTAGAGATGCCTAATTGTTCTAAATCCTAAAGAAATTAGTAACGTAGTAAGAATTGGGTATAAGAAAACAATATATGAAAATGAGTATGTGGTTAAAAATAGTCGCCCAGGGTAACGATGATATCATGCATCAGCTAAAGGGAAATGAGACGTGATATAATACAAACAAACAAAGCAAGCTTCAAATCAAGGTGAAAATTGAGGCAATATCCTAAAGATTCCGATACATATGGGTCCCGTATAATGTACTAGCAGCATACGTTTTGGATTAGCTAGAGTCCAATTTTCAACCCACAAATCATGAAATTGATGGTAGGGTAAGGTCCCCATGATGCATCCAATATAAAGTAAAGCAAGTAAATAAATAACTTGCTTGGTTGGTTGGTTGTCCTTCATGGTTATCAAAATCAATCGGCATCTCATGTACAGAACTTATGTTTAATCATGGCATAGCATCAAACATTAAGGAAAATAAAATCAGATATAGGAAATTATTTCAAAATAGATACAGGGTTAATTTGATGGTCAAGATGAAAGTACACAGCATTATTCCCTTATGAGTGGCTCATATTTTTACCTTAAATTACCAAAACAAAGTGATATATTTGTGTGTTAAGTAAGTGGAATCGCACTATGTATTAATCTAACCAAAGTTTTAATAAATAAACTAAGAAAATAAACAAATCAAAGCCAAAGTGTACCAAAGTTTAGTACTTTCTAGCAGTGGAGAGTGGTCCGGTGGTCCCTACCTTTCTCCACCCACTACTAGTAGAAGAGGAAAAAAAGAATGGTTGTGGCATTATATAGCTGTCAAGAAATAATAATAATAATAATAATAATAATAATAATAATAGAAATTTTACTTTTTTTTTAAGAAATACTAAAATAATATTTTTATTCTTTTTATTTGTAAAATATATATTTTTTTTTCTTATAATTTTTAAAAAATTTTATTTTTAATTTATTTTATTTTTTTTATGTTAACTAACGATAATTTTATTCTTTTTCTTTTAAATAAACTATTTTTTATAAAAATATTCTTTAACAAAAATTTTATTTGTTTGTGATTAAATTTTGTTTTCCGAAATACTCTTTAACAAATTATTTTTTTATTGATTAAACTGTATTTATACTAAAATATTTTTTTAAAAATTTAAAAAAAATCTGAAAAGAAAGCCATCTGAAGAAGGAGAAGTATAGATCCTCCAAGGATAACCTTCAAAAGCAAGGGTGATTGTTATTTGTGTTTTTGAAAAAAATAATTTGATTATTAAAAATAATTTGTTATCTTATAAAAAATAATTTAATCATTAAAAGAATTTTAAAAAAGGTTTTTGTAAAAATATAATTTAATCAATAAAAAAATAATTTGTTAAAAGATATTTTGATAAAAAAAATTAATCACAAAAAAAAATTTTGCTAAAAGATATTTTTTGTAAAGAATATTGTTTTTTTTTTTAAAAAAGAATAAAATTAACCTTAGTTCATACAAAAAATTTAAAATGAATTAAAGAAGAGATTTTTTAAAAGTTATAAAAGAAAAAAGTATACATTTTACAAATAAAAGAAAAAAATATTATTTTAATATTTCTAAAAAAATGAGTGTAATTTTTTCTAATAATAATAAAAAAAAAAAAAAAAGAGAAGGCTCTTATCAGAATTTATGGAAATGAAGGTGCATAGATACCATTAATGAAAACCCTGGATACAAAGTAGTATTAAAATGGTGAAACTAGAAGACCATGGAGATGCTCACAAGTCACAGTACGGTGCTTGGTGATATAGGTGAAAGAAAAAGCATGGCAAAGCAGAGTGGAATTTCCCTTGAGAGATTAAGAGTCCCTCCCCAACTTGCAAAAGAGGTTAAGGTTTTCAGATTTTAGATGACATGATCAATCTGCCCATCATATAAACTAAGGTCATCTCATCTCTTTATAATCTCTCACTTCTTAATTATCATTTTCTTCGGATATATACTTATAGACTATTTTTTATTTTTTCTCTTTCCTAGTTTTCTGATCTTTCTTCTTCTCTCTCACATATATGGTGCTGTAGTGTGTAGTCTCTGTGATTTAAGAAGGAACATTCAAGATTTTCAATTCCACCCCCTCCCTTTTTCTTTCGGAGAAAGTTTAGAAATCAAACATTTTTATTAAGTCTAAGAAATCAGTATTTTTATTAAAATTTAGTCAGTATTTAATCAATAAAAAAATAAATAATTTTGTATTATTAAATAAAAGAAATGACACAATTTTCAGAAATCAAGAATTAAATATTGCAGGAGTAGTTAACAGGTCGATTAAAAGTTATAAAGAGTGGAGTGATATTTGATATTTTGGGTTGTTGACGGTTTTTGTCGAAGATGATTAGGAATTAGTTTATTTTATCTGTTTAATACTTTTCTGTTGAGACGTTGATGCTCCACCTTATTATGTTGAGCTTTTTATTTCAAAAAAAAATTATACTATTAAAAATATTAATAATAATTAATTAATAATTACAAATTATAAATTTTGCTGGTTTCTAACACTCTTTTTTTATTAACCCAAGCTAGGAACAACTACATTTCATTTTACTTAATTTATTGCACAAATTCGTTCACGAAAAAGAATTAATCACTCCTCTGCAAACTACCTAGACCAAAAGAAAGGAAGAAACACGAACTCAATGAAACTACATTTTTTTTTAAATCTGACGGTGGACAAAAATAAAATTCTTTTTCGGAATAAAATTAATTTGATGTGTTAAAAATATAAAAAAAATTATTTTTACATTTTAGGTATTTATATAAAAAAATAAGGGTTTAGAAAAAAAGGTTGTCAGGTGTCGCCGATTAATTGCGCCGAGAACCTAACTGACCTTGGCTATAAGCATCGGCAAATCGTGAGCCGATGCCATCGTCCCTAGCCAACTACAATCGTTGATGGTGATAAAAAAAAAATTGTATGGTAAAAAATAGATAATAATATAAATCAAATCAGTATATCAACTTTTAATTCAAATTAGTTTCTATTTTATATAATTAATTTCAAACACAATAATTTATCCAATTCAAATCCATTTCAAATTTAATCATCCCATTCTAAAAATAATGACTTTTATAATCAATTTACTACTATTTTCAGAACTAATTATCAAATTGTCACGATTTTGAAACATATTACCCAGTTATCCATGTGTTTCAAAACGGTAGGTATTCTTCTTTTAAATTTTTTTCATCCTGTCAAATTCTAATTGGGCTAGGATTGCGTCGGAACATGCAAGCCCACGTACCCAACGAAACAATGGAGCAAAGCCCACATGTAGACCCAAAATATCTAACACCGTTGCAAAATTGGAAAATACAGGGGCTTTGGACACTGGATGGGCCTCTAATTTGCCAAGGGAGGTGAGGTTGATGTTGGATGCTGGGTAGTTAATGATACACAATAAGGTAGGCGGAAGGGGAAGGGATATTTGCAAGCAAGCATGGGCTTAATGGAATTTATGTTATGTTAGTGCTTGTACTTGTAGATTGGGTCTCTCTGATCCATAGAGCCAGTAGCCTTCGGGCAAAGACCCAAAAAAGAATGGGCCTTTGGCCCCTCTATAAACCAAAAAACCAAGACCCAAAAAAGAAAAGTAAAACAACAATCTTCGATTAAATTTCTAAAACAACACGACCAAAAAAACACATTTCCAAAACAACAGTGACATACCAAAAACAGAAATAAATCACTCCTGTCAAATGTCAACCCACCTAGAAAGGAAACAGTATAAAAGTAATGCAATGACTTCTATCATTTGTTTCAGGGATGTGTCTTAGTGGAAAAAGTATATTTAGACTTTTAGTAGTTTAAATAAAAAAATTTATAAAATAAAATAATAAATTACATAAGAGGAGTACTAAGACCAGTAATTTTTGTGATTTGTAACTATTAAGTAGTCATCAATAATATTTTTAATGGTGTGAGATTTCATCCAATGGTGTGGAGTTACTCATTTTTTCTTTTGCCAGTTCTATATTGGCCAGAATTTAATAAAGTTGATGACTCCTAAACTTTTCCACTACATAAATATCTTCATCTTCTTCCTCTTCTCACATTTTCTTCTCACAACAACCATTGCTATCATCACATTTACCACTGCACCATCAACATATATTAGAACCGATTATTATTTTCTCAGATAGAAGCTTCGACAGACTCCATCAGCGACGACTCTAACCACTACTATTCAACCACGGTGACGACGACCACCGCGATGGCTCCTGCTCCCCTTCCTCGTTGCGGTTCTTCCTCCTCCACTGAACAGCATCGACAATGATGGATCTCTCTGCCTTTCGCTCGTTCTTGACTTCGTGGCGACACTGAAAACGGCGAACGGCGACGGCCTGGAGACTCCACAGACGACGACGGCAAGACACGGATGAAAGACAGCAAAAACGGCGCACGAAAAGGCAGCCCGCGAAGATGACAACGGCGGCAGCTCCTTGTGGCGGTCGCACTCCTCTTTTCAGCGGTGACAGGAAAGGGGATGGCAGAGAAAAATAAAAGAACCAAGGGAAAAAGGACAAAAATGAAATTTTGAAATAGAATTATTTGTAAAAATATTTAAATATAAATATAATTATTATATTATTAATAAAAATTTTAAATTTTAGTCATCGATTCAAAAATTCAATGGCCCAGATTTATAAAGAATCTTGGATTATAAAGGATCATAATATACTTTCACCATTGAAAAAAGCTCATTGTTTCAGGAGGAAAATCATGACAGAGCAAGCACTTCTTGTACTAAAACCTTTCCTCCCATTAGTGTTGATATTGTGAAAGCTTCTCTTAAAACTCCTGACGAGGAAGATATTAGGAGAGCATTTTTTAACATTGGTTACTTCGAGGCCCGAGAAGAAGATGGTCTACCATGAGCTTTCTATAAATAAAATACTAGAATTGCATCTACAAACATATTGAGCAGGTGATTACTACCTTATAGAGGAACCCAGAAATTGTTAAGCCCCTGAATAAAACCATGTTAGTCCTCATCCCTAAAATTTCAGCCCAATTCAAGCTAATTTCTTTATGTAACGTTATCTACAAAGGGATGGCCAAAATTGTGGTGGAAAAGCTGAAACCATTTTTCAAAGATCGCATCTCTCCATATCCATCCAGCTTTGTTCCAGGGAGAAATATTCACGATAATATTGTCATTGTACAAGAAATGGTTCATACCATGAGAAGAATGAGAAGTAAATTTAGTTGTATGTCCATCAAAATTGATCTTACGAAGGCTTACAACAGATTGAGCTTGAAATTTATTCATGATTTCATCAACCATTTCGGTATCTCCCCTGCCCTTTGTAATATCATTGAGGTGTGTCACTTCTGCCACACTTTCAACTCTTTGAAACGATAGTAAATCAGTAAAATTCACTCTCACTAGAGGGATCAGACAAGGTGATCTCCTATCTCCATATATATTTGTTATTTACATGGATAAATTGTCTCACATGATTGAGGAAGCCGTAGACAAAGGGAATTGGTTCCCAATGCGAGTTGACAGAAGCGGATCACAAGTGTCTCATTTAATGTTTGGGGACGATCTCATTTTATTCTCTAAGGCATCTCCCAATTACATGAGAAAAATGCAGAGTGTTTTGAATAATTTTTGTAAGGAGCAGTTTTGAATGTTTTTTGTAAGGAGTCTGCTCCTCTAATAAACCAGAAAAAAACTAACATATTTTTCTCAAAAAATGTGCCTGAAGAGGTGAGGAGTAATATCATTAATATTAGTGGATACTCTAAAACGCCAAAAATTAGAAGATATCTTGGAACTTTTATCCATAATACATGGAGGAGGAAGAGCCATTTCAACTACATTATTGAGCGAGTTAAAACAAAACTTCAAGGAGTGAAAAGCCAACTGCCTATTTATGGCTAGTCGTATTACTCTAGCTCACTCTATTATTGGGTCAATGGCACTATATCCTATGCAACATGAGATTATTCCAAAAAGCATTTGCCTAGTGGTGGAGAAAGTTCAAAGAGCGATTATATGAGGGCGTGACTGTTCAACGAGAAAAATGCATCTTGTTAGTCGGGAGAAAATTACTAAACCAAAAGATAAAGGAGGTCTGGGGATTAGAAAACTAGAGCAAGTCAACAAAGCTTTTTTGTTGAAGAGAGGCTGGCAAATTGTTACCAAATTCGATTCTCTTTGTGTTCAAATTATGATTAGAAAATATGGGAGAGGACACAATCCTATTCAAAATGTAGTGACTAGCAGTGGTGACTCTATATTGTGGAAGAATATTGTAGCCAAATGGCACATCATCAAGGACAACGTAGGTTATCTATTGAAAAATTGTGAGACAACAAAGTTTTGGAGAGATGCTTGGCTGGAACTGAAGAACTTATTAGCTAATTTAGTATCTCCAATCCCGACTCTTAAGGAAGAAAATCGTTCAGTGAGTGATTATGTAAACGAAGAAGGATAATGGAAAATTAGAGAGTTGGATACCCTCCTCCCTGACAGTGTCATTAATAAAATATGAAGCACTCCCCCTCCCTCAAGATGGCAGCGATATCCTCTTTTGGTGACTCAATCCTAAAGGTGAGTTTACCATCAAACATACCTGTCAATTTCTTTTCCATTGCGACCATGACTTAGATTGATTATGAAAATTGATTTGGGATTGGAAAGAATTACAAAGGGTGAAGGTGTTCCTTTGGCAATTGGCTCATAATGCTATCCTAACGGCTTCCAGAACTGCAAGATGGGATAGAGGGAACAATCCCAACTGCATGAGATAACCTGAGCAAGCTAGCTATGCTAAAGTTTTTAGAAATGTTGAGAGTGGCTGAGTATATGGATATGCCAGACGTCTGAACTTTGCAAAAGTAATAGAAGCAGAAGTTGCAACAATACGAGAGGGACTGGCGATAGCATGGGAGAAGGAATTTAGAAGGATTGAGCTAGAAAAAAACTCCTAAGCAGCTGTAAATTTGATAAAGAATTTTCCAAAATACCACTCAACACTAACCCGCCCAATTAAAAAGAATGGAAAAGCTTCTCAACAGGAAGTGGAAAGTGCACATACGACATATATTTAGAGAGGCTAATTAGCTAATGGCATTGCAAACTTGCTGCTAAACTAAATCAGGGAGCATGCTACTTGGGTTCATCCTCCCAAGAAAACCTTTCTAATTTTATTTGCTGTAGATGTGGGGTACTGGGGTTTCCTTTCCCCGTTAGTCAGTTTTTTTTTTTTTCTCTTGGCCTTAGGGCCTCCAGTGTACAAAAAAAAATGCAATGACCAAAAGACAAAAAAAGTGAAGCGACGGCCATATATTTTACTCAATTCCTACAATTTCAAAAAGTAAAAAGCAATTCCATAAGCAAAGTCGTTTATGCAAGCTTAACAATGATTTGATTCAACATTCAACAAAAAGCAAAGACATCTGATGAATCTTCAAAGAACACCAATGCTAAGAACAGCCAAATTTACCAAAAATCAAACATCAATTAGCAAGCACTAACATTGCCATTCCTTGTTGTTCAAAACCACCCTGTTTAAAGTTTTAAAATTCAAAACAATAACAGTTCATAATTTAGACGGCACCTGATTAAATATTTCTCTGTCATTTATATAAAACAAAGCACAAGTAAATTGATTGTCAAGCACTTCAAAGGTTACAAAAGCTAGTTCCAAAATTTAGATATTCACATATTCTTAAGACATTACCCTAAACCATAGTCAGTTTTTGGTCTTACAACTGAACTGTTCATTACTAGTTACCCATATATCAAGTACTCAATAATATATTGAGAGTGTTCGGTGGTGCTGCAGGGTTGCGCACTGAACACCAGAGGCCCAGAGCCAAAGGTCCAGCTCCACACTGAGAACCTGAAATAGAAATGAGCAAATATTTAAGTCAGAAACATAATTGAAGGAGAAAAGAACAACAATTGTGAATGTTAAATTACATGAATTGAAATGGGTTATGAATGGGAGAAGCAGAACTCACCTGTCTTCCTAACTTTTTACTTATCAGCTCCCTCATTTTCTCCACAGCATGTACAGAGCAAGCCCGGAGTTCAACTTCCTCCTCAGTCCCCGGACCTATTTCTCCATTAGAATCAATGGTACTGGCAAGTGCTGGGCTATATTTTAGAACACCAAGTTGCCGAAGCACCGCCGGGACGATATAGTCTGCCATTATAGTTAGAGAGCTGATGTCTTTGAATTCACCATACCCTTGACCCCTAAATGCACCCCATAAATCTGCCGCAAATATCTGAGCTCTTTTATACAAGAATACCTGGCGGCCTTTGTATACTGAATGGTCTCTAAAGCCTAGCACATTTCAAATTTGGGGTTAAAGAAGCAATTTTTACACTCAACACAACCCATAGAAACTTCAACCAAAAAAATTAGTAATTATATATTTGAGAACTTGAACCATGAAACTTATCGTGGGAAAAGAAGCTTATTGTACCAGGAAAATGGCGCGCAACAAGAGCAACAAGATTCAAAGCTGATTTTCCGCATCTGTCCACAAGATTACATGCTTTTCCATCAAAACTTCTTTCCAATTCAATTCCAACCTAGCAATGCGAGGGTTTACACAATGGTTATTAAGCTTCAAGACATGCTTATACGATAGATTGATGGAGGGGGAAAACACAACAAAAATAAATTACCTCATGAAGTAACCGAACACGTTCATCTTCCAAAGGAAGAGGTCTAGGCCACTTCAAAAGCTCACGTAGCTGTGGACCTAACGTTACAAAGTGATTTTGTCACTGCTTTTTTTGGGAAACAATTTTCTAACTGGAAGTGAGCAAATACCAATGAGGCTAGACTTCAACACAGACACATATCTCATTTTTTCAAAATACTAGAACTGAAAAGCAGTTGCATGTCCCTTACAGGTCGTCAGCAATGGAGACAAGAACAAAATACTTTGAAGTCTTTGTTCATATAATACTGGTAGGTCGAAGGCAATTATTAGCATAGCATCTGTGAGTTTGCTTAAAATTGTTGTAGATGGACAACAACTGAAATTTAATTCTTCACATGACATGACAAAATCTAGGATTTCAACAGGCCTTAATTTCAACTGATAATAAAAATTTGAGCTAAACTAAAGATAAAGTCCTTAACAGAATTGCCATTTACACAAAAATGCTTACCAGTGTACTTCTTCAGGCGGTCAGCATCAAATGCAGATTTATCATTTTGAAGAGCTGCCTTTAGCCCAGATGCCAAATCATCATAGTTCAAATCCTTATCTGTTTAATAAGTGGGATGAGAAGCAAACTATGGAAAATAACAAACAGATAACAATTAAAAGCAGGTGGAAAATTCAAATGCTGATATCTTAGAACATGGTTCACTACTACATGTGTTTGAGAGTTGGGGTATCAACTTCCAACTGGATACTAATCCGTTGAATATTATCACTGAATATATGGCAGTGCAGTACAAAGATAAATAAATTAAGGAATTAGCTAACAAAAGGGCACTTGTTATGCAGATAAGAATAGTAACTTTTAAAGTTTTTAAAGTATTCAATTTATATTTAAAATGTATTGAAAAAAAAAACCCTTGTATTTTCAATAAAACTTTCCTTTTGTAACTTGTTAACCAAACCTATAAAATAAATTATTAAAAGAATTCTTTTTCAATAAAAACAAAGAAGATATGATGATATAAGGCAGTTTCTCATCCACATTTAACAATGAATAACTGGAGAATTCAAGATTCCGCTCATCTCATGTCCCATAAGAGCTTGCAACAAATTATTCATGTTTATTATGGACTTTTGTTCATATAATTCTACACAAGTGTACAATTGCAATATAATTAATTAATGATATACAAATATAATATGTGGGGTGCCGTATATGTTAAAAAGAAGCAGAGTCAGTTTACGGAGGTGGCTACGCTATGAA
Source organism: Arachis ipaensis (assembly GCF_059453495.1). NCBI lineage: Eukaryota > Viridiplantae > Streptophyta > Magnoliopsida > Fabales > Fabaceae > Arachis > Arachis ipaensis. The sequence goes on along the minus strand of NC_142440.1, from coordinate 7,165,101 downwards.
ATGGACCACTGCCATTGAAAAGAAGGAAAAAATTTTACGATGGGCATCAAACAACACCCAAAGGAGAAGAATCAAGTGAAAATAAAATATATGGGCCCAAGTGTTTGTGAGCAGTGCGTGTTCGTAAAAAATCAATGATTCAAAAATAACATTACTCTTGATAACACCAAAATGCTGTAACCAAGGCCAACACTAAAGTAATAACACAGAGATTGAAGCCCAAATTTGCCATATCTTCCATATTCACAATCAATTTTCATACCTACCATGAGTGGAAAACATGTTCTGCAGGGAATATAAACTTACTGATTCTGTACCACTAATAAAAATACTGGAAATATAGAAAGAGAAAAGAAATTGAATGCAAGACAAAATTGCCAAAAAAGGAAAGTAACAGAGGGTACCGGGCCAGAAGCAGAAATTGAGAGCGTCCAAAACAAACAAGTACTGGACGGTGAGTGGGCCGTTGTCAAAATAATGAATCCCTTCGAAATCCCAGTCAACCTTGGGAATGTCATCAATGGTGTTCACCACTTTCTCAATCCCTGAAAAAGTGAAAACGACAAATAGTTATTCTCTGACAATGCATTAAGCTGGAACATGTGAAAGAAAAGGAGGAGATTAGCAATGAACCTGCAGAGTCGACGAGAACGTGGGAGGAGTGGGTGGCGACCCAGGCAGTGGTTGCCCTAACGTCTTCCATGGAGAGTTGAAACCGAAGATGAGAAGAAGCACAATGCGGCGAGGTTTGATATTGGTGAGGCTCTTCACGTGAACCCTAAAACGAAGCCGTTTTGAGAAAAAAAGAAAGTGAATGTGAACGTGTTACTGTTACGTTATATATGATAGGGTACGCGGGAAATAGGGGAGTGGTGCGCGTACCTGGTTCGAAGTTTCGCGGGTTTTGATGGTGATGGTGGTGGGTGCGTGTGGTAGGGGCAGCTGCCTTAGTAGTAGGGGGATGGCATTTTCCATGTGCGTTTGTTTGGGCTTATATTTCAAAGGGTGAAATGCTTTGTTCGTTGGGTTTGCATTTGTGAGTCATAACTCATAACTCATAGCAGTCACGGGGGGTGGATAAAGTTGCCGTCTGCTTGCCATACCCACCACTAGACAAATCATCCAATCAAGTCAAATTTCAGATCACGTGATTGAATGCCTTACAAGGAAAATTGTAAATCCTTTAGTTGGTACTTGGTTGTTGTTTTCTTTTCAGTTTTTTTTTTTTTGGAAATTTTTTTTGGTGACTCTTTTTTTTTTTGGAAATTTTAATATATACAATTTCAAGACTCTTTATTTAGAAAATATTTTCTTAAAATGAGAAAAATTATAAATGATAAAATAAAAATTTAATTATTATTGAATTTATAACTTTATCATATGTATATTTTATTATCTGAATTAAATAGTGATTATTTTTTCACTTTTCATTTTATTAACTTTTTCAGGTTATAGAAAAAGTTGAGTCTTCTAGTTATATATATATATATTCATTTATTTTTTTTTAACACAGATTTCTAAGATTGAGATTGGATGAAGTATTTTTAAATTTCATAGAATTTTAAATGTATGTAAATTCAAATGTTTCAATTGAGTTATTGTTAATTATAAGGGTAAAGTATATTTTTTTTCCCTAAAGTTTGACAAAAATTTTAAAAATACTCCTAAGTTTTATTTTGTTTTAATTTTGTCCCAAAAGTTTTCGATTTGCATCAAATATACCATCGACGGCTAAATTTTCAAAAAATTTAAGACCAATATAATAATAATGTATGAAAATTATGCTTGATCTGCTTGTGTTGAGGGGTTGTTCTTATGAAATTGTTGTTGAATCGGTCTTAAATTTTTTGAAAAATTAGCCGTCAGGGATATATTTGATGCGAATCGAAAACTTTTGGGACAAAATTAAAACAAAATAAAACTTGGGGATATTTTTAAAATTTTTGTCAAACTTCAAGAACAAAAAGTATACTTTACCCTAATTATAAAATCTTTTATTTAAATGAAGTAACTATATTACTTGGAAATATAAAATTCTTTACATGGGTAAGGTAATTAAATTATCTCTAATAGTTTGGTTTTTCCTATTTAATATAGTTGTCTTTCTTCTTTATTAATTTTAAGTGAGATGAAGAAGAGGAGCCTGAGGAGGAATTAAACTCCTCTATTATGGCCGGGAATTAAAACCTCCTATTTTTAACTAAATTTTTTTTATGAAAATTCTTTGATTTTAATTTAAAAAAATTATTTGAAATTTTTTTTTGAAGTAAAAGAGCTCAATACAACAAGACAAAACAACAACATACAAAATATAAATAGATAAAAGTCTTACAAAACAAAAGTAAAGAACTTAACCCATAGTCATCTTTGATATTGTCATCAACAATCATTGAGTTCAATACCATCTCACTCTGTATAACTCATAAACGACCTTTCAATAACATCTGCTACTCCTGCTTCTTAGCTCCTGAATATTTTGTTATTCCTTTCCATCCATGTAGTCCAGATAACAAAAAAAATTCAATTAGCCACCTTTTCCTTTCTTCCTTCCTTGCAGGCACTCCTGACCAACTCTTAAAAATATTGTTTAATTGATCCTAGAATAGTCCATAATCTGTCATAGGCAATCAATCATGCACACCACATCTGCCAAATAAACTCACAATCAATAAACAAGTAGTAAACAGTTTCAACATATTTTTTACATAACACACATATATTATCATTCATATCGATAACGCCTAACCTACATAATCTCTCCATAGTATTAACCCTACCAATTAATACAAACCAAGTAAATAACTCAATCCGTGGTGGTAATAAACTCCTCCATATTTATAGAACTAGTAAAATTGTAGCTAGTAATATCATCTGAGAGAATTTTTGCTTGCAAAATCTGTACAAATGAGTTAGTAGAATAATCGCCTGATTTATCAAATTTTCATATAAGACGGTCCTCTCTCTCAGTCGTTAATTTCACTGATTGTAGAACCCCATGAAGTTAGTTAACTAGTTCTAACTCCCATTGAAATAGTTTCCTCCTCCATTGGAAAATTTCATATCCACTCTAACTCATCCCAAAACCCACAATCCCCTGTAATAGATCCGTTTTGGTTTGAGACCGAGAAAAGTCTTGGAAAAAAGTCTTTCAACACACCACCTGGTAACCAATTGTCCTCCAAGAACCGGATACTTTAACCATTCCCAACCTCCAAAGATAGTTCGAGGATCGTTTTATCTCTCACCTCCTACTCTTTAATCTGTAACTGACAAATATTCTTCCATAAATCCTCTCTTGTAAGTAGAGACTGGTGAAAAAGCAATACACTATGATTTAAGCTATTGGGGTCCTTATGTGCATCCGGTATACATGCAGGAGGTTGTGTTCAAGGTGTATGAGGCAAAGTTCCCACCAATACCAGACAAGAAGCTTTGGTCTGAGTGGCATGGGACACGGTTGCATCCTAATCCAGCCATACACAGGAAGGCTAATAGCAAACCTATTTTCACCAGGTTTCATAATGAGATGGATGAGGGTGAGCACCAAGAGAAAAGGTGTGGTCTATGCAAAAAAATCGAGAATACCCAGAGAGAATGTCCAAACCAGCCTATAAATGAGGCTTAGCTTAGTGTCGCCACTTTGTTCGTTGTTATTTGCGATTATTGTTTGTGTAGTTCCTTTAATTGTTCACTTTGTTCTTTGTTTACTTTAGTTATTTTGAAACTGAATGTAAGGTAATATGTGTTTACTTTGATTATTTTGTACTCGAATGGTAGGTTCTTTATTTACGTGGTTCATATTGTACTTGAATTCTAAATTTAAAATACAACCGCGTAACACATTTACATAAAATATACAAAGAACATAAAAGATGTCTCACAACCTAAATAACAGAGATAGCACAAGTTACATCAACGATGCATGCAAACATAAATAGTATTACCAAAATACAACTTTAATAACATATGAAATAACATAGAGTAACAGTATAACAACATCATCGGTGCTGATCACCTGGGTAATGCAGGCGACAGTGACAGATCCAAAAAATTTTGTCCGTGTGGACAAAATATATATAATATAATATAATAATAATTTTTAGGGTTAACCACCAAAAACGCCTCCGAATTATTCAAACGCTGACAAAAATATACCCAAATTTTACTATCGACAAAAATGCCTTCAAATAATTTAAAAACACAACAACAATACTCAACAGTAAATATATATTTTAAAAAAATACCTTAGAGATTGAATTTTGATGCAATTTTTTGCAAGCATGATTGTAAAAATAATATATTATTATACATAAAAATTGGTGATTTTTTGTTAAGTATATAATTTTTTTATAATTATTTTTGTTAACAACTAATAATACTTTTAAAAAAATTACAAAATAATATATACTTAACAAAAAATCACTAAATTTTAAGAATAATAATATCTCATTTTTTAAATTATGCTTGCAAAAAATTACATCAAAATTCAATCTCTAATGTATATTTTGAGAAATACATATTTAATGTTAGTTTTTTTGCAAGATTATCTAACATTAAATATGTATTTCTCAAAAAATATATTAGAGATTGAATTTTAATACAATTTTTTGCAAGAATTATTAAGAAAATGAGATATTAGTATCCTTAAAATTTGGTAATTTTTCGTTGTGTATAAATTTTTTTGTAATTTTTTTGTTAACAACTAATAATACTTTTAAAAAATCACAAAAAAATATATACATAGAAAAAAATATCAAATTGTAAGAATAATAATATCTCATTTTTGGGTAAAGTATACTTTTTGTCCCTAAAGTTTGGCAAAAGTTTTAAAAATACCCCTAAGTTTTATTTTGTTTCAATTTTGTCCCAAAAGTTTTCGATTTGCATCAAATATACCCTCGACGGCTAAATTTTTAAAAAATTTAAGACCAATATAATAATAATGTATGAAAATTATGCTTGATTTGCTTGTGTTGAGGGGTTGTTCTTATGAAATTGTTGTTGAATCGGTCTTAAATTTTTTGAAAAATTAGCCGTTATGGATATATTTGATGCAAATCGAAAACTTTTGGGACAAAATTGAAACAAAATAAAACTTGGGGATATTTTTAAAATTTTTGTCAAACTTTAAGGATAAAAAGTATACTTTACCCCTCATTTTTTTAATTATTCTTATAAAAAATCACTTCAAAATTCAATCTCTAAGGCATTTTTTGAAAATATATATTTACTGTTGGGTATTGTTGTTATGTTTTTAAATTATTTAAAGGTATTTTTGTCGATAGTAAAATTCGGGTGTATTTCTGTCAGCGTTTGAATAATTCGGGAACATTTTTGGTGGTTAACCCTAATTTTTATAATTATACTATGATATTATAGTCACAAAAAAAAATACTATGATATTATAAAATATGATTACTTCTCAAATTATTTAACTAACAAATTAAAACAATAAAATAATAATTTAAAATAATAACAAATAATTTAAAATTCTATTCTTCTGGGTTTCATGTTTTGAAAAGATTGAATAATCTTTTCATTATCAATACAATCAAATATCTCTCTTTCTATATATGTGACTAAACATTCATTTAAAAATTCATCTTCCATACGGTTACGAAGCCGGCTCTTTATGATGTTCATAGCAGAAAAAGTTCTTTCAACTGATGCAGTTGCTAGTTGCTACGGGCAAAACTAAAGCTAACTTCGAAAGAAGAAACACTAATGGATAAACAATATTTTTTCGAGTCTCAACCAATTTCTCAGAAAGAGCACCAATCCCCTTTAAGTTTGAGAATTGATCATCAGAACGCACATCTAATATGAAGTTCTCAAGTTGACTATCAAGTGTTAAAAGTTGAGTGGAAGAAAATTCTAATGGATAGAATTGAGCTAATTGGATCAACTTCTCATTATCAAACGCAAAAAATAAGTGTCTTGGATTCAAACAAGCTATACAAAAAAGTAATTCAGTATTCACCTCTGTAAAATGATTGTTGAGTTCTTGAAATTTTCTATTAACTACTTGATAGAATATCTCAACTTGAAAATGATGCAAATTTGAGATCTTTTGAGTTTTGCGTCTTGATCTTCCTTGTGACACAAATATATCATCCATTTTTAGAACAGTAATATTATGTTTGTCACAAAACAACGAGACTTCATCAAGTAAAAGAGACTAACCATCATCTCTTATATTTTGCAACCGTTGCTTAGACACTTTAACCAATACCATAGCATTTACAATGTCTTGATCATTCCTTTGTAACGCTTGAGATAACTCATTAGTAACTCCCAAGATATTTTTCATCAAGTGCAAGTTAAAAATGAATTCAAAGGATTGAATGACATTCAATAAATGACATGCTTCAGCTCTTTGTTCTGAATTATTTCCATCTTCCTCAACATATTCAAGAACATTGACCACGGAAGGAAACAAAGAAATTAATATAAGTATAGTTCCATAGTGTGAACCCCATCTAATGTCTCCAGCCCTCTTTAAAGCCATTTCTTGATTCAAACCACGTCTACTAGAAATGTCTCCACTTTATAATGCTTCAATTGTCTTAATCATCTGACTATCACGAAGCATATCTCTTCATTTACATGAAGCTCCAACAACATTGCACAAATTGGTTAACAAATTAAAAAGCAAAGCGATTTCAACTTATTTTTTTGCAACCATTACAAGAGCTAACTGAAGTTGGTGGGCAAAGCAATGTACATAGAAAGTATAAGAATTTTGTTTCAATATCAAAGTTTTCAAACCATTAAATTCTCCTTGCATATTACCTGCACCATCATATCCTTGTCCATGTATTCTTGGTAAACTTAAATTATATGTTCTAATAATGACTCCAATGCTAATTTTAGAGATAAAGCATTGGTATTAGAAACATGAACAAGACCAAGAAAATGCTCCCTAACTTGCCCTTCTTTGTTCACATACCTTAAACAAACTGACATTTGCTCCTTAATAGAAATGTCGCGGTCTTCATCAATCAAAACAAAAAACAACTCGTCCCCAAGATCATTAATAATAACTTTTGTCATTTCACTTGCTACAGCTCTTACAATATCTTTTTGAAATGAGGATGCTCTTAGTTTAAGATTTTCACAAGCATTTTTGAAAGCACGATCAATCTCTTCACTATGTTGTGCAAGAAAGTTTAGAAGTTCCAAAAAATTTTCTTGATTAACAGAATCATCTGTCTCATCGTTACCACGAAAGACCAATCCTTGTCGCAAAAAAAAATCTAATACAATCAATTGTGGCTGTCAAGTGAATTTGATAATTCTTTTTAGCTTGCTCAGATTGTTTTTCAATAGCAACACTAATGTGTTGTTTTGGCTTCATAAGTGCTTCACATTTTCTCTAAGCTTGATTATGAGCACTATCATGAATCCTAATATGAGTTTGTAGTCTCTCTTTTTTTCCAATTTGAAAAGCCATTAGTTACAAAAGCATCACCACCTTCAGTCTCAGGTTTCATAAGATAACATAAAAGACAAAAGATAGCATCTTTTGATATACTATACTCTAACCAATTGCCATAGTCATCAAACCAATTTAGATTAAATCTTCAAAAAGAAGAACCACAAGCAGTTTACGGGAAATCATGAGTCCTTGGTTGACAAGGACCTTTTTGCAAATATGCACACCTAACTTTGTCTCTGTCATTCGGATGATAACTTGAAATCTTTGGTCGTTGTCCTGGACCTGCTATAAGACTCTCTACTTCGAATTCTAAAAACCTCCTTTTGTTAGAAGAGATCGATGAATTGTTTTGGGATCCAACCTCCAACGATGACGTTCTTTTAAAATATTTCTCCATTACTAATAGGATAAAATTATAAACCTAAGTTAATTGACTAATATAAATAATTCACAATTCTATACAAATTTAAAAATACAGTATAAAATTATAAATACAAAATTGACAAACATGTGTCATTCAAATTGATTTCCAAATTCCAACAGCAACAACTAATGAGCTAAATAACTAATAATATCCTAAATTCTTAACTTAAAATAAGTCAATAAACAAAACAATTAACAAACAGATTAAGAAAATCAAAAGCAATTACATAGATGGAACTGAACTGCAGAAGCAGAACCCAAGAGGCAATTAACCAAAAACCAATTAACAAATAACAATGATTCATGAATGTATTATGTATGTAATGCACCAAGAGGCAAGACCACAAGAGTGAAGAGTCCAAGACTGAACTGCAGAATCCTAAATTCCACGAGGCAGAACCCAATAGTCGTGCGACACCCAACGGCACCCTGAACTGCTGAAGATAGAACCAGATGGTGTCGAAAGAACGAGAAGATAGAACTAGAAGAATGACGAGTATTGAAGCTGTGAAGACCGAGGAAGAAGAAAAAAAAGAAGATAGAACCAATCAACCATACGCCGAAGGAACGGGAAGACAAAATTAGACAAGGATTGAAGCTGTGAAGACCGAGGAAGAAGAAAAAGAACGCAGATGTCGAAGGAACACAGCAGCAGAATGCAGAACCAGACGCGGGCACGCGGCGATGCAAGGATAAACTGACGAAGCTGATGCGGGAGAAAGGCTGAACGGGACAGCAACAAAGAAACTGGCGGAGTGACGGCAGACGGCTGAAGGAAGTAACTCTGGAGGATTGGAGTTTGGAAGTGAAGGTTGGAGGCTGGAGCAGAGGAACAAAATTAAAAAGGGAGAGAAGGAGAAGGGTTAGGAATTTGGAGCGTGGGGTCAAAATTAATTTGGTAGTGGGGGCAAATTAGATATTTCACAAACATCTACTCTTTAATTTTTTCAATTTCACTGAAGGGCAGTTGCCTCCACTACATATTGAGTACATCCGTCCCTGCCAGGCGATGTCCGGTGCCACATCGTGGAGGCTGTGAGGTCTGCTATGACATAGGTCCGGAGGAGGCTGTGGGTGAGGAGAGGGATTTTGTGACTGAGGTGGTGGCTGCTATGGTAGTGGATGATGAACGACAAACTAACTGTTTGAGTAAGGCACTATAGCATATGGATGGGGATGATGCTGAGGATGACCAAGTAGAGGACACTGTGGTGGCGGCATCGGCTAGGATACTGCCATCAAGAGACCATAGTCCACAAATGGTGGTGTCGCATACTGTGCACCGGGTCGGACATGTGTGCCATATGAGGTGCCAGACCCCGATGAAGTGTATGGTACCCAAACCATGGTAGACATAGGAGCAAACGACTGCTGATGAACATGCCCTATGCTCTACTCCTTGCCCGTGCGAAACTGGTCCGCAAGACGCTGCATCGTGTGCTAGTCGGTGGTATGAATCTAGAATGCCTCCTCGACCATCGATGCCTCATGATGACTATTAGATGCCCCAAGGTCATGCCATCTAGGCGGGGTAGTATCCCAATCGTCCCTACCTGCCTGTGAATGTAAACCCGATAGTGTAAGTGGTGGTGGAGGTGGAAGAAAGGGTGGTGGTGGTGGAGGCAGTGAGTCATCTTGGTCGCGTGATATATCACCATGCTCCTCCTGTTAGTGATACTCAGCCTCCTCCTCAGACTCCACGTTCAAGTGCTCCCTACGAGGCCTGACCCTATCCCTCTGTGCACTTCCGTACTCTCTAGTCCCCTCTCTCTCTCTCTCTCCTGCTAGGCCTCCAAGTGTCCTCCCGAACCTCCTTAGCACGCCGATGACTGTCAGGCACATCCCAGAGAAGGTGAAGAACGTCCCTCGGCTGGCTAGCAGTAAGCTGGTTGTCACTAGGTAAGTCCAACAGCCTGGGGTCATCAAGCACATGTTGCCATGATAGGTGTTTAACACAGCAAGCCTGCCGGTACTAATCCCAATACTCCTGTGTAGGCCGATAGTGTAACACCCTTGGGAGCTCTGCGCAAAGCTGATGGCGACCCAGAGCTTCAGCGGTGGCGATGGCTTCACGGGGTGACTAGGAGCGGCAGTGACACGCGACGGTGTGGGACGTCGGCAACCACTCCTCCAACTCGCGCTCCTCCTCTCCGCCTTGGACTCGATGATGGCGACAACTTAGCAGCAACAAGCTCCCTCTCACGCGCTATCTCTCTTCTCGGCTCAGCTCTGATTCGCGACGGCACTCTCTCTCCCTCTTCCCTTCTACGGCGACGATGAAAAGCGCGACAGCTGGGCGTGGTGGTGGCGGCGCTGGAAACGGTCTCCCTCTCCCTCTCCCTTCGGATCTCTATCTTTACATGTGTGTGTATGTATGTTCTTGTGTGGGTTTTGGGGAAGAAAAGGAAAGGGGGTGGCGGTGGGTGAGTGGCGGTGGCTAGGTTAGGGTTTTGTGTGTTTGACTTTAGAATTAGAGTTTGATTTGGGGCAATTGTAAAATTAGAAATTTTTGGACAAATTGAGATTTTTGTTAAATTTTAATAAAATTAAGGGATATTGTATTAAATTGAATTCTAAATTAATATCTTAAAATTATTTTAAAAATATTATTTAATTATCAATTTACTGATTGGCTTTTAATTAAGTATTCTAATTTAAAATATAAGATAATATAATTAATTTTCTTTGTTTATAAAAATTAAAGTATTAAATTCCGAAATCTTAATTATTTAAACCAAATCATATAAAATTCTTATTATTTTACATTTGCTAAACTTTATCATTTAAATATAAAAAATAATTTGATAATTATAAAATCAGATAAAACCTTAAATTATTTTAAACTCAATTAATCAAAATTTTCTTTAATTATCTTTAATAAAATAATATCTGAGATTAAAGTACTTAATGAATAAATAAATAAAAAATTAGTTCTTAATAAGATTTTCCGAAATTTCTGGGTCTTACAGATAGTCTGTGAACGGCTGCATGAAGATCTAATGTCCCTCCTTAAATTGAGCCCTCCAACCATCATACCACTGCTCAAGTTTGGTAGGCCACCATACGTCCTCGCCCCGTCTTGTGGTGGTCAGAAACCTATCGACATTGACCGAGATCGCTGGCAATGGCTACTTGCCACCAAACTGGCACTTCACCCGATGAACATGGTGAAACTCAACGACGTTGAAACAGACGAGGAGAACAACAAACATCCATATCCCCCATTCTGCTTCATCCTTCAGCCATAGCGGGCGGAGGTCCTGCAGTGCAAGGTCGTCGTATAGCATCCACAGGAACTACAACATAAGTTGTAAAATAATAATTAGTAATAGGTTCCAAAATAGGATAAGTAATTCATTCCATTGTAACTGAATAAAAGAATCTTCCTTATCTCATCTAACTGTAACTGATCCAACGCCTGACGCCATTGAAGGACTCTCTGCTCGTGTTGGTCCCTACTCTGATGTGCCATACCTATCAATCTATGGACATTTGCAAGAATAACAACGCTTCAATTTATCGAACATCATATTGAACTACATAATGAAGAAGAAGAAAGCCATAAGTAACAGTTACCTCGCAGCCATGGGATACATATAAACCTGTGGCTCAGGTGGACACCAGTGGAAAAATCTCTAGTATATCCAAGAGACAAGCAGCGGAATGCATTCTGCAATATCTGTGGTGGCTCGATGTGCTAGTGCTACAGAGCATAGGGAGTGATACGTCAGGACAAGCACCGCGGATCCCCAAGACAGAGCACGACACTTCTGAAAGTCATCAAGTAGTGACAGCCACCGGAGATGAACCTGATTGTTTGACTTGTCAATCATTAAGTAACCCCCAAAATCATCAGTAGTATGTAACACTTCGTGTACTATTAGAGGGTGTCTGGATCAGTGGTATTGGGCATCTGCCGAAGTCGCTCCCAAAGCCATGTCAACTTGAGGGAGAAAGACTCCTTCCTCTTCACACCCTGCTGCTGAACTGCAGGAGGCCTGACACCACTAGCTGCTCCACCAACTCCCAGGTCTCAGTCCCATACCATGTGTGGAAATCCCGAAAGCACCTATCCACTGGCTCTCCATGCGCGTGTAACCTAAGGTGGTATGCAACTTCTGTAGGGTGATAGTGCACTCACCCCATGGCAGGTGAAAAGTGTGGATCTCAGGAAGTCAGCGCTCCACGAATGTCGTGATCAAGGAGTTATCAAACACGAAGTCCCTGACTGGTACCATGACGCCAAAGCCAGCCTCCCTCAAGTAGGGGACAATAGCGTTCGGTGGTACAAGTGTGTGACTCACTCGCCTCGGGAGAAGTAGGCAATGTCTCTGATAAAAAATAAAAACCTGAATAAGAAATCTATAAAACTATAAAGCTATCAAAGTTAACAAAATTAATAAACATATAAACATTAACATAACAAATTAATTTAACTTATAATTCAATTAATTTAACATATAACTATAGAAACGTGTACTTAATAAATTAATTTAAATAAAAATATTTACTTAAATAATTAACAACTAATTAATAATCATTGAGTCAATATATTAATTTAAATAAAGATATTTATTTAAATAATTAATCACTAAATTAATAAATATCGAGTTAATATATTAATTTAAATAAAGATATTTACTTAAATAATTAATAACTAAATTAATAAGCATCGACTTAATAACTTAATTTAAATAAAACCAAAATTAAATTAACATTTACTTAACAAATTAATTTCATTAATACCTAGAATCATACTCTACCAATTAATCCTTACTAACAATGCATTCATCTACCTAATATATATTGTATATTAGTTCTATAAAAATACCCTAATTATGGCTACACATACATGCTCTAATATAAACATAAAAAAAACAACACTAACCTCGAAGTTGGTTGTTCCAGCGATGTGCCATGTCACGTTCAGTCAGTTTATATCTGCATCACGTGTATCTGCGTGCGTCATAATTGCCGAGTAATTTGATATTATGATTAGAAAATGGTAGAAGTTAGAGAAAAGTTGAAGAAATGGATGAAATAACTTCTCAAAGGGCGTTGTAAACGAATTCTATATATAGGCGTCTCCTTTCTTATCTCGTTTACAGTGTGTTGATAGGGGTGTAATCGGTTCGGTTTGGTTCGATTTTGGACCGAAAACCAACTGAACCGACCTGTTCGGTTCTTTAGTGATGTCAACTATTCATTTTGCTGCTTTCTGGACAACCAAACTGAACCGAACCAACAGTGGTTTGGTTCGGTCAATTTTTTCAGTTTTTTAAAACTTAATCATCAGAATTAAGTCACCAAAAAATGAAGTTTAAAAAAAAGAACAAGACAAAGAAATCAATATAGATTATAAATTATAAATATAAACTATAAAAGGAACTTTAAATTTCTTTTTTGCATACCTAATTCAAGTTTCTCAAACTCCTCAATAGGCTCCTCAAAATAAGTTGTTATTGGAGAAGTACGAAGCCAATTTTGTGTCCAAATTAATGCCTCAACTGTCGTTGGAGTTAAAGAACTCCTCTATAAACATAACAATGAACAACAGAATATAGCAATTTTATTGAAAAATTTTATTCAAACTCGTCAACCTAACATTATCAACTTATAACAAAAAAATTTGAGAAGTTTCCAACAGACCAGCAACAACAACAAAATTATAGCCATAATTGAGAAGTTTCCAACAAACCAGCAACAACAATAACAACTTATAACTTATCAACTTATAAAATAAAAAAAAATTCCCAACAAACCAGTAACAACAACAACAACTTATAACTTATCAACTTACAAACCAGCAACAACAACAAAATTATAGCCATAATTGAGAAGTTTCCAACAAACCAGCAACAACAATAACAATTTATAACTTATCAAACTTACAAACTAGCAACAACAACAAAATTATAGCCATAATTGAGAAGTTTCCAACAGACTAGCAACAACAACTAATAACTTATCAACTTATAACATTCAAAAAAATTGTTTCCAATAGACCAGCAACAACAACAAATTTTATGCAACAAATTATGAATATACTAAGTTTCCAATAGACTAGCAACGGCAACAACAACAAATTTTATGCAACAAATTAAGGGTGATACTAAGTTACTAACCTACCAGCAACATCAACAAGCCAACAACAACAAATTTTATGCAACAACTTATGAATATACTAAGTTACTAACCTACCAGCAACAACAACAAGCCAACAACAACAAATTTTATGCGACAAATTGTGAATATACTAAGTTACTAACCTCAGAAGAAGTCATTGTGAGTTGCAGGAGAGGGCTCGGACTGAGGTTGTTGCTCGGGGACGGAGAGGACTACTCGGCGACGAAGAGGAACTGCTCGGCGACGGAGACTACTGCTTGGCAACAGAGACTGCTGCTCGGCGACGGAGAAGAACTGCTCAGCTTAGGGTTTTACTACATCAGCGCCAACTGGATGACGGTATGAACTGGACGACGGCGCGGACTAAACAATGGCATGAACTGCTACAGTTGCGACAATGGCATGAACGTGGGCTAGACGACGACGCTCTCCAACGCCTGCGACGGAGATGACTGGTTGACTGCTACAGTTGCGACTTGTGACTGGAGTGGAGGATGGCAACAGCTCTCTCCTCTCTGGCTCTCTGGTTCTCTCATGCTCTCATTCTCTCACGCATGGAGGAGGAAGATGGAGATGTGAGTTTACTGAGTGTGGCTTGTGGGTTGTGGCTGCGTGAAAGGAACTGAGGAGTAAAGAAAGGATTTGGGATTTTGTTATTAGGTTAAAGAGTAAATTGGTAAAAGGAAGCATTACTGAACCACTACTTCGGTTTGGTTTGGTTCGGTTCGGTTTCTGTCAAACCAACTGAAAACCGAACTGAATCGATCAATTTGATTTGAAAAAAACAAAAAAAATTGATTTTTCGATTTTTCATTCGGTTGTTGTAAATTTCGGTCTGGTTCGGTAACTTACACCCCTAGTAAATGAGATAAGGTCGTTACACATCACATGTAGAAATGTGATATGATCACATCATTTCGTGCCTTATCTCGTTTACAATGTAAACCAGATACGTGTATTCTTCTTTTATTTATACTGTAAACGAGATAAGAGATATGATGAATTTTCGTAAAAATCCTACAAATTGTATATTTTGGTGAATAAAATATTTTTTATTTATTTAAAAAAATTTCAATCTTCTTCCATAATGGACAATCTTCCTTTGAAAACCGCCACCACCACTTAAATAGAAGAACCGTATCCCGAAGCATTGCATCCCCCACTCCCAATCCTCCTAACCTTTTTGGAGCTTGCACTGTATCCCACTTCATTAAGGGATCCCATGCTTGCCATCCTCGTTATTCCACATGAACTTTCTTTGCAATGAGATTAACTTCTTTGCTACAACTATTGACATTTTGTACAATTTTAGATAGTATACTGGCAAACTATTAAGCATTGATTTAATAAGGACCAACTTACCCGTATTATTGAGTGTTTTCGCTTTTCATAAACTTAGCTTTTCTTTCACTTTGTCTATTATTGACTTCCATGTCTTGACAAGTCACGGATTCACTCCTAGTGAAATTCCAAGATATTTAACCGGAAAAGATGCTTCCTTACAACCTAGCAAACTACACATTCCCTGTGTCCACTCTTGTTAACAATTAATTGAAATCAAGTTGGATTTATCGAAATTGATACTCAAGCCAGACATCACCGCAAGATTCTCTTGTAATTTCTGATAGTTTTCTCATCCTGTGGACAGAAAAGAATGGTGTTATCCACAAACTGTAAGTGAGACAATTCAATATTGTCCCTTCTAACCAACCATGGAGAAATCTTTCTATTTCTCACTCCCTCACCTACCTTGCCTTAAGTCTCATTCCATCTTAAAGGATTTAGATGGCGATCCATTAATTAAAATCGACATAGACGCCGTGTAAACACATTCCTAAACCCATCCTCTCCATCTATGACCAAATCCCATCTTTTGGAGGACAATTTCCACAAAGTTTCACTTGAATCTATCATATGCTTTTTGAAAATCCAACTTAATTATTGCTGAACTCTTTTTCCTCGTTTACAACTACTGCATAGTCTTATAAGCAATCAATACCCCCATCATGTATCTTCCCCCATTCACAAAAGCACTCTGAGCAAGTCTCTCCTACTAATCCCGGTATTACGCTCCTCATTCTCCGAACCAGTACCTTCGATATAATTTTATACACACACATGCTGATCAGACAAAGGTCCTTAATCTCCTTAGCCCCAACAAACTTTGGAGCCAGAGCCACCCATGTAATATTAGAGTCTGTGGTAGCTTCTGTTCTGTAAAAATTCTATTACTGCAGCAGTGAATTCCGAGCCAATTTCTCTCCAACACTTCTTAATGAAATTCATATTGTATCCATCACTACCTGGCGCTTTAGACGACTCGCAATCCCATGTAATATTTGAAGATTTGTTGTTGACTAAAAAATTATTATATGCACAAAATGAATTAGTAAACTAACTACTAGACTAACTTAAGTTAAATTATTTATATTAAATATCTAAACACATGATTTTTCTATAAAGAATTTCAATTATTCTCTAAATTTATTTTCTTTCCCTTAATTACTCCATTTAAATAACTCTAAATGATTTTTTTAAGAAATATAATATTTTTATATAAATTAACATATTTTGTCGATTAAAAATATTAAATATTGTTTCACTTAAACTTTTAAGTATTTTAACTGATATTTGAATTAGCAAAATGCTATTTTAATTAGGATTTGTCACGATAATTTGTTTTGGCTCAGATTGCTAATGATTTTATTGAGTTATCCTATCAAGCGATCAAGGCGGTATAATAAGTTCTTTGGGTATTTGTTTTTCTTTTGGGATGATTGCTAATGGGCTTCACAATGGACAATGTTCTTTTATATGAATAACAAAAATTAAAAAGAAAATGGGCTCTAAAAATCTAATTTCTCGTTGATTTGGATTTTTTTTATTAAAATAGACTATTTATAAGTTTTTACGAAAATTTATCCTATTTTTTATTTTGTTTACAGTGTAAACGAAATAAAAATGCGTATATCTCATTTACGTTGTAAATGAAATAATGTACAAAACATTAGATATGTTTATTTTGTTTACAGTGTAAACGAGATATGTGCACTTTTATTTCGTTTATACTGTAAACGAAATATGTGAAGAATTATGACGTTTACAGTGCAAACGAAATACATTATAACAAATTTTTAGTAGCTATAAAAGGATGTCAACCCTTTGTATTCTTCACAAATATCTCACTACTTCTTCTTGTCCATTTTTCTTTCGAAAAATAAGCCAAAATGTCTAGTGGTACTGGATATGTGGTTATAAGTGTGTATTTCAATTGCCATATGAGAAACAGTGACACTTGGGTCATATTTGAGTATGATAATCCCATTTTGTTGCGCACCCGACGAGTTAGTTCTTTGTCCGAGTTGAAGAGTCTGATATTCAGTAACATTGGTGGTAGCGGAAGAAAAGAGGTAGGAAGGGTGGGGTATAGATTGCTAGCAATGATAGGAAATGGAGTTTTCCGGTTTCGTCTATTTTGGCTACATGGCGATGAACATGTGCGCCTCATGTTTGACATCCATGAAAAAATCATAGAGGCATAAGTTATGGAGCTTTCTACGGAGGTCGGTGATGTTAGTGGCGGTGGATCTGGCCACTCAAATTTTGTGCAGGACGACCCACCTCTCACACCACCACTAATACACATTGCGAGTCTAGTGGAAGACATGGACATGGATGGTGAGAAATCCAACGAGGAGTATGTTGCAGATAGCAACGATTTGTAGTTCTTCTGAAGATGATGTTGAGGAGGAGTTTGTACCCGAGACGCCGGTGGAGGCATCAGTTCGGTATTTTCTTCCCGCCCCCCACCCAATTTTGGCCTTATTAGTTGTACCCAGTCACTATCAGATGTTGGATCTGGATGTGATGCACGAGAAAACTCCATTTTCCAACATGGGTGAAGACGATTACAACTTAGATGGTGGTGTGGAGTTTCGGGTTGGCCACAAATTCAAGAGTAAAGATGCAGTGATGTAGGGTGTGAAGAATTACAGTATTTGCAGAAGTGCTAAGTACTAAGTAGTGGAGTCGGACTGATTAAAGTACCATATTTATTGCTGACAATATACAGTTGGATGCCCGTGGAGTCTCCGTGTTGCCCTCCGACAGAATTTTGGATCTTGGTGAGCCTTCGTTTAACTGTGGTGTAATTAATATCATTTATCACTGTTATATTTTATGTAAATGCCAACCATGTATGTGTTATTTCGTTAGGAAGGTGCGTAGGGTTGAAGGAGCACACATGCATTTAGCACCAACAATGTCTCAAGACCATCAACAGTTGAACATCAGCCTCATCTGTCATGTCATCCTGCCATTAATACAATCCAACCCATCCATTAGCATCCCTATACTACAAGGTGCAGTTAGGCAAAGCTATCACTTCAAACCCTTGTATAGAAAGGTCTGTATAGCGAAACAAAAGGCAATTGCATAGATGTACAGAGATTGAAAGGAGTCATACAATAAGGTACCTAGGTTATTACAAGTACTACAGAGTTATTATCCCAAAACAATATATGTTTCCAAGCCTGTACCATACTATGATGAACACCTCATGGTGTGCAACTGTAGCATGTTTGATAAGGTATTCTAGGGTTTCCCTATTCAAACATTGCAAGTCATTCGTCTCTATCAATGGCACACACCTGTATGGTAAATATGGTGGTGTTTTGCATATTGCAGTGACACAAGACGGTAACAGCAACATTCTTCCGTTGCTTTTGCAACTGTTGAGTCTGAGAGCATCGAGTCCTGGTCTTTCTTCCTTACTAATTTGAGACGACATGTGACCCCACAAAATGGCCTTTTGATTATCTTCTACAGATCCCAGGCGATCAAGGATGCACTGAGAGGCTGTCCAAACCAACCTACAGACGATGCTTAGTTTAGTTTCGTGGTGCAGTTGTTTGTTAGTTGTCAAAAGGTATTCAGTTTGTTCTTTGTTTACTTCGTTTATTCTGTACTTGCATGTTAGTTTCTAGTTTAGATCCTTACGATGTTTCCATTATTAGGGTTTTATGTTTAAGGTTTACTTTGATTAAATTGAACTTTAATGCACTTTTCTTCATTATTCAATTCTAAAATTTTAAATTTAGCACGGTAACACATTTACATACAACAACGACTAAAATCACATAAAAGGTGGGTGTCAACATAAATAATAGTGAGGACACAAGTTACAACAACGATGCTAACGAACTTAAATATTGTGCCAAGCTACAACTTTAATGACAAATAAAATAACGTAAAGTCTAAACATAACAATATCATCGATGCAGATCATCATGGTAATGCAGGTGCTGTCCGGTGCCATGGGGCGGAAGTCGTGCCTGTCGGTGAGGTCTACTAGGGCGTGGGTCCGGAGGAAGCTGTGAGTGACCTATAGATGGATCTTGTGACCAGGGTGGTCGCTGCAACGAAAGTGGACAATGAGGGCCATAGTAACTGTCCGAGTAAGGCACATGTACATGGGGTTGATACTGCTGCTGACCAAGTGGAGGACAAAGTGGTGACGGCATCGGCTGGGATGCTATCATCAGGAGACCATAGTCCACCGATGGCGGTGTCGCATACTGTGCACTTGGTAGGCCATGTGTACCATATGAGGAGCTAGGTCCCAGTGAAATGGACAGTGCCCAGACTGAAGTAGACACGGGAGCAGAAGACTGCTGATGGACATGCCCCACGATCTGCTCACTACCCATGTGGAGCTGCTCCTCCATGATGCGCTGCATCGTGCCCTAGTTGGTGGTATGAATCTGGAATGCCTCCTCAATCTAAATCCCATCCAGGCAGGGCAGTATCCAATCGTCCCAAGGTTCATGTGAACATGGACTAGATGGCTGATGTGGTGGTGGTGATGGTGGAAGGGGTGGTGGTGGTGGTGGTGGCAGTGAGTCATCGAAGCTGTCAGGCATATCCTGTCAGTGATACTCAGCCTCCTCCTCGGCCTCTATGTCCAAGCACTCCCTGCGAGGCCTAACCCTGTCCCTCCGAGGTCCTGCAGCTCCTTCGTGCTATGTGGCACCTTCTCTTTCTCTTAGCAGGCCTCCGGGTGTCCGATCGAACCTCCCTGGCCTGCCGACGATAGTCAGGCACGTCTCGGGAAAGGTGTAGGATGTTCCTCAGCTGGTTGGTAGTAGGTTGCATGTCTCCTGTTAAGTCCAACAGCTTGGGATCATCAAGCACATTCTACCCTGACAAGTGTCGAACACAGCAAACCTGCCGATATCAATCCTAGTACTCCCGCGTCGGCCGATAGTCTGTGCACGACTGAATGGATATCCGATATCCCTCCTCAAACTGAGCTCTCCAACGATCGTACCACTCCTGAAGCTTGGTAGGCCACCACATGTCTTCGCCCCGTCCTGTGGTAGTCAGGAACCCGTCAACGTTAACCAGGTCCCCTGGCAATGGTTGCTTGTCAAAACTTGTGCTTCACCTGGCGAGATGGTAAAATTCAACTATGTTGAAGCAGACGAGAGGAACAACAGACATCCATGTCCTCCACTCCGCCTCATCATTTAGCCATAGCGGGCAGATGTCCTGCAGTGCAGGGTCGTTGTAGGGCGTCCACAGGAACTACAATCATTAGTGACATGTGCTAAAATAGTATAAGTAATTTATGCAAGTGTAACCGAATAAAAGGGTAACTCGCTTACCTCATCCAATTGTAATTGATCCAACGCCCGATGCCATCGTAGGACTCTCTGCTCGTGCTGGTCCCTGCTCTGCTGTATCATACCTATCAACCTATGGATATTTGCAAGAATAACGATGATTCAGTTTATTGCACATCATATTGAATTACATAAACGATGAATAATAAAACAGTAGTGAACAGTTACCTCACAGTCATAGGGTACATGTAAACCTGTCGCTCAGGTGGACACCACTAGAAAAATCTCTGGTATATCCAAGATACTAATAGAGGAGTGCATCATACAATGTCTGTAGTAGAATGGTATGCTGTAGAGCATAGGGAGTGGTATGTCCATGCTAGCACCGCAGATCCCCAAGACAGAGAACCGCACCTCTAAAAGTCATCTAGTAGTGGGAGTCACCGGAGATGGACTTGACTATTTGACTTATCAGTCATCAGGTAACCCCTAATCATTAACAGTATGTAGCACCTCGCGTGCTGTCGAAGGGTGGCTAGATCATCAGTATCAGGCATCTGTTGGAGTCGCTTTCGAAGCTAAGCCAGCTTGAGGGAGAAAAACTCCTTCCTATGCGCACCCTGTTGCTGGATTGCAAAAGGCTTGGCACCAAGTAGCCGCTCCACCAACTCCCAAGCCTCAGTCCCGTACCATGTGTGGAAATCACTAAAGCACCCACCCACTGGCTCTCTATGTGCACGTAGCCCGAGGTGGTATGCGACGTCCTGTAGGGTGATAGTGCACTCACCCATGGCCGTAATCAGGGAGTTGTCAAACACAAAATCCCTGAGTGGCAACGTGTCGTCGAAGCCAGCCTCCCTCAAGTAGGAGACAATGGCGTTCGATGGTGGGAGTGTGTGGCTCACTTTCCTGGGAAGAAGTAGGCGAGACCTCTGGTAAACAATAAAAAACTCGAATGAAAAATGTATAAACCTATGAAACTATAAAAATTTTAAAGTAAAAAAATTCTCCCAATATATAAACGTTTACATAACAAATTAATTTAAATTATAAGTAAACTAGTTTAACAAATAACTACAAATATTTACCTTATAAATTAATTAAAATAAAAATATTTACTTAAATAATTAAAAACAACATTAATAAACCATTCCCTTTATAATTTACATTAAGTAAAAATATTTATTTAAATAATTAAAAAGTAAACCATCAACTTAATAACTTAATTTAAATAACAACAAATTTAAATAAAGTAATTTACTTAAATAATTAATAACTACAAATATAAACATCTTGTTACTTAATTAAGTTAACTAAAAATATTCAGTTAAATAATTAATAACTAAATTAATAAACATGCGCTTAGTAACTTAATTTAAATAAAAACAAACCTAATAAACATTTAAATAACAAACCCATTTCACTAATATCTAAAATCATACCCTATCATTTAAACTATTGTTAACAATATATTCATTCGCTTAACATATACTACATACTAGGGGTGTTCACATCCAAGTCGGTCCAAAAAAACTGCGAAAATGCACCGATCCAAATCGAAAACCATTTTAAACCGCTCAATTTTAGATTTTTTTAGATTTTAGATCGGTTTTATTGCGGTTCGATTCAGTTTACGGTTCCACTCTGCACAACCGAACCGAACCGCATATAATAATAATGATGATGATGATGATGATGATGATGATGATGATACCTAATTACCCATACGGCATAGTGGCATACGGCCATACAACGACAGCCCATACTCCCTTAGGCCTTAGTTCCTTAGTCCATTTCCCTTAATTTTCCCTCACCAAGCCCAGACCCAATCACCCACAGCACTGCATTGCACACACTCATTCAGTCATTCCCCATTTTTCCTTTTCCACAAAGAAACACAAACCCTAACAGCATCCCTTAACTTCACTGTCACTCACTCTTAGATTCTCAGTCTCTCACCGTATCTCACCGTCACAGACTCACACACACGTCAGACCTCACTCACTCTCACAATCACATGCCAAGTTACCGACGCCATCCGCCGCTCCTTTTCGACGTCGTTGCCGCCTCCTCTTCTCGGTGAGTTTTTACCTTTTTTTATATGATGATCAACATTATATGTGTCTATTTCTGTTAATGTATTGAATTTGAAGTCAATCTGTTCTTTTTACTTTGACAATCTATTATGTTAAATTTGTTATTTTTGATAATCTATTATTGTTATCTTTGAGAATTTGTTATATTAAATTTTTTGTTGTACTTTTGCAGATTTTAGATTTGTTCAGTTGATTTTAACTTTAATTTCAGCTTCATATCCTGAGGTAATATTCTTATTTTGGAATGTTTTTTTTTTTTTGAAAGTAGGAGCTCAAAACAAAAGTGGAGCGAGGACATAACTAAAATAAAAATACAAAGCAGTAAACAACTAGACCTACTGATCTGACACTCTGTCATCTCCGACATTGCCATCAACAACTAAAGGGGTCAGCACCTAACCACTCAGTGTAACTCTGAACAGACAAGTTGATAATCTCCTCAACTCCTTTTTTTTATTCTGAAAAATTCTCTGGTTTCGTTCCAACCAGATGTTCCACATAATGGCACAAAAGCACACCATCCAATTCTTGCGCTCCTCCTTATTACTTGATGCCTCGGTCCAACTCTGGAAATGCTTCTTGACTGTACCCGGGTATATCCATTGCAAGCCAACATGAGATATCCAAGCACACCAAACCTGCCAAGAGAAATTACAGCACGAAACAGGTGGTAATCATTTTCATCGCCTATTTTACATAAGGCACATAGAGAATCTTCTTGGCTGATAACCCCGAACCGACGCAATCTCTCCTTCGTATTGACCCTGCCAGTCAAGCCAAACCAAACAAATAACTCCACCCTAGGAGGGACAAGTCCTTTCCAAATTGACCTAGTAAAGCTGTAGCTTGAGATATCCTCTGGAGCCATTTCTACTTGCAACACCTGTACAAATGAGTTAATAGAAAAAATACCCTGCTTATCATATTTCCACACAACTCTATCCTCTCTCCCAAGTGAAAGTTTGACTATTCCCAAAGTGTTGTGAAGCTGGTTCACTAGATCCAACTCCCATTGGAACAACTCACGCCTCCATTGAAAGTTCCATATCCAAGTTAACCCATCCCAGAACCCACAATCCCCAATCACTGATTCTCTTTGGTTTGAAATAGAGAAAAGCCTTGGAAATCGATCCTTTAAAGACCCTCCCATAATCCAGACAACCTCCCAGACCCGAGTACATCTCCCATCACCCACTTCCATAGCCAATCCAGTTATCATCTTCTGCCTAACTTCTTGATTCTTGAATTGTAGGTAACAAATGTCCTTCCACGGACCCCCCTATCAGGTAATCTTTGAGAGGATAGAAGCTCAGTTGGGTTCAAGTTATTACAAGAGCAAACCACCCTCTTCCACAATGGGTACTCTTCCTCAGAGAACCGCCATGACCACTTAAATAGAAGGGCTGTATTGTGTATCAAAGCATCACCAACTCCCAATCCTCCTAGCCTCTTAGGAGCCTGTACCACTTCCCACTTCACCATGGCCATACCAGAACTCCCATCCTCCCTACTCCAAAAGAATCTTCTTTATAGAGAAATCAGTTTCTCAGCAACAGCCTTTGGCATCTTATATAGACTCAAGTAATAAACCGGCAAGCTATTCAACACAGATTTAATAAGCACCAACTTACCAGCTTTGTTGAGCACCTTGGCTTTCCAAAGGCTAAGCTTCTCCTCCACTTTGTCTATTATTGGCTTCCACGTCTTAACTAGTCTTGGGTTCGCGCTTAATGAGATGCCCAGGTATTTAACTGGAAGGAACTCTTGTTTGCAGCCTAACACATTACACATACGTCGTACCCACTGCGCATCACAGTTAATAGGGATTAAATTGGACTTCTCAAAATTGATGCTTAAACCTGACATCAACTCAAAGCACCGAAGCAACCTCTTGTAGTTCTTGATAGTCTCATCTTCAGGAGGGCAGAACAGAATAGTATCGTCAGCGAACTGTAGATGCGACAACTGAATATGATCTCTTCCAACCAATAGTGGTGATAAGCGGCCATTCCTCACTGCCTCTTCAAACATTCTTTGTAAGACATCCACCACAAGTACAAAAAGGAATGGGGACAAAGGATCACCTTGTCGCAGGCCCCTTTCTATTTTGAACGACTTAGAGGGCGAGCCGTTTATCAATACTGACATTGAGCACGAGCTCACACACTCCATAACTCATGCCCTCCATCTCTGTCCAAATCCCATCTTCTGTAGCACAAGGTCAACAAATTTCTACTTTACTCTGTCATATGCTTTCTGGAAGTCTAACTTTATTATTGCCGGTTTCAACTTTCAACAAATTTTGGAATGTTTATGTTAGTAACAATTCAATATGTTGATTATTTGAAAAAATATTAAAATAACATAAACTGATTTTGGTTATCATAGGATGTTCAAAACAGTGACCCAGGATTTACTAGTGCTATTCCGTCCACTTTTGAATCAGTTAGTTGTTTTTATGTTGAAGAATTATTGTTCAAGACTTGCTGTTGGATAATTGGATTGTTAGATATTTGGACATGTTGCTTTATAATGTTTTATGGAATTTACGTTTTATTATTATGTTGGATTGTTGGACAGGTTATCAACTCTATAAATTAAGTTATTATTTTTTAATTTAAAAAACCACGGATCCAAACCGATCCAAACCGCTTGTAATCGGATCGGATCGGATCATATTTCTAAAAAAAGTTCATCCAATCCAAACCGCACCGCACATAAATTAAACGTTCGGATCGAATGACTTTTTCCCCTTAAAACCGATCCAAACCGCATCGCAAACACCCCTACTGCATACTACTTTTATAAAAGTACCTTAAGTATGGCTACACATGTATGCTTTAACATAAACATAAAAAAAAAAACAACGCCAACCTCAAAGTTGGCTACCCCAACGATGTGTCGTGTTGCGTTCAGTCGGTTGATGTCTATATCTTCTGCATCGATGTACGCCATAATCTCCTAGTAATTTGATAATATGGTTAGAAAATGATGGAAGTGAGAGAAAAGTTGAAGAAATGGATATAATATGGACTCAAATAGCACTGTGGACGAAATATATATATACATGCTTCCTCTATTCCAGAAATTAATCTCTAAATGGATAACACAATGGTGAATTGCATATAAATGGATGCATGGTGTGATGTCCATAAATATGGACCTGTGAAGATTAGAGACCTGCAAAACGCAGGTAACGTTTTGCAGGAACAAGAAACAGAAAATTGCAGGCCCTGCAAAACGCAGGCTGCGATTGGCGGGGAAATGGAACAAGAAATTGAAACGTGTCCTGCATGCCGACAGGACCAAAGCTTGACCAACTTCGAACTGAGCAAAACGCAAAATGCGTTTGTCAGTGACCAGAGCAAAACGCTGGATGCGTTTTGCAGGCTCCATACATGCATGCGTGCCACGTGTTTTGGGAGGGGGTTCAGCTGGGTCCTTATAAGTGAGAAACGCAGATTGAAGTAGAAGCATAGTTACTGAAGCAAAATAGTTACTAAAGATACATTTTAAGGGAGAGTGAGTGTAGGAGCTGTGAAAGAGCTCGGTGAAGAAGAAGAGCTACATGGTATAAGGAAAAAAAATGGTGCGTGACTATACCAAACCAGAAGATCATATTATTGAATATTTGGATTATCCCCAATTTGTAAGTAAATTTTTTTACTATTTAACAATAAATATATAAATTTATTTGAATTTTTTTTATTTGTGTTGTAATTATTAGTATTGAGGTTATTAATATTATTATAATTAATATTTTGTTATTAGTAATTTTGCGTTGCGTTTTAAATTTTTTTAATACTGTTATTATGTTATATTATTATTATTATTATTATTATTATTATTATTATTATTATTATTATTATTATTATTATTATTATTAGGCAAATTAATCTCTTTATTGTTAGTAACGTTGTTGTTGTTATTATTATTATTATTATTATTATTATTATTATTATTATTATTATTATTATAGTGGATCTGTTAATGAAAATAATTTATTAATAATATTTAATAAGAATAATGTGTAATAAATTATTATTTTTTAGTGATTTACTATTATTTTTTATGATAGTAATAATAATAATAATACTGTCATCAACAGTAAAGTAAACGGTTTTGTTAATAATGTTTACGTTGGAAAAAAAATTATTATTATAGATATTATAATAAATGATTTTTTTCAGTAATATTTTGTAATAATAATTAATACTGTATGTTAATAATAACAAACCTTGTAGGTTATAGTTATTATAATAAATGGTTATTATTATTGTTATTATTATTATATTTGGATAACTATTATTATAATTAGAGTGTTATTATGATTATTTTATAATACTAGTTATGATAGTGAGAATAAATTATTATTAATTTTTAATAATTAGTAATACTGTTTAATAAATAATAGATAAATATTCGTGATTTTTTAACAATTTATTATTATTATTATGTTTTAATCGGTATTATTTAGAATTTAATAATTATCATTTTTTTTTTCAGGCTATCAGAAATTTGTTGTCCAGAAAACTGGATCCGCCAGATACGTTGAATGAGGTAGCTGCAGCGACATTGGCATTGACTGGTTTTCAACACGTTTCGCGAGTGGGCGAAATGAGAGGTCATTCTGCACTACTGAGTGCTTTGGTGGAACGCTGGAGGCCGGAGACTCACACGTTTCATCTTCCGGTCGGTGAAGTGACGGTAACACTGGAAGATGTGAGCTATATTCTTGGTCTCCCGATTAATGGGATGCTGTTACGGGTAGATCAGATAGCAGCCACCAGTTTTTGGTGGAGAACTGCATTGCGTGTTTTGGTCGGGAGCCCGGTCTGGACGATCACGTGTTGGGAAAGGTTAATATTGCTTGGGTCCGGCGGTGCAGAGACACCGAGCCGTGTGATACTCAGGAGTCTCTCGAGCGGTACGTCCGAGCGCACATTTCCTGCATGCTCGGTACAATTGTGTTTCCGAATAAGTCGACCGTTTCACTGAACTCGAAGTTTCTACCGCTACTTAGGAATTTCCACCGGATTTCAGGGTATAGTTGGGGAGCAGCCAGTCTGGCACACCTATACAGATCGTTGTGTCGTGCCTCACGATACAACTGCAAGAAAATGGATGGCCCACTGATACTGCTTTTTGTTTGGGCGTGGGAGCGTATGCCGTTCCTGGCACCTATACCCCGCGATCAACTCGGCAATATTGGTGTTCCACTAGCGCGACGGTATTGACTTTTAGCGTTGTTGTTATTGTTATTATTATTATTAAGCTTATTCATATTATTATTATTATTATTATTATTATTATTATTATTATTATTATTATTATTATTATTATTATTATTATTATTATTATTATTATTATTATGTTTTCGTTAGGTGGAGTCATTGGCGCCGATATACGAGATATATACGGCGGCCCACTACGCATTTTAGGCGAGGTCTCGACGACATGGGAATTGACGACGTAAGTTGTACCATTAATGTCCAATGTTTTTATTCAGAGGAATAGTTTTTCTAATCGACCTCTTGGTAACTATTATGCAGTTTATATGGCGGCCATATATGGGAGTGGGGATTCCGGATGGCCTCGAACCCCATATGTTCATGTGCTCCACTCAGTCGCCTTTAGTGTCATTCGAGTGCATAGAATGGCACGCGACAGATCGGGTCAGACGACAGTTCGGGATGCAGCAGCTACCACCAGGCCCCGCGTTCAACCTTGGTCGTGATCACTGCAAGCGGCTGACAGGAGCACAGAACCATGACTGGGGATAGATTTACAGTCAATGGGTTAACAGATGGACATTTGACCGCTATAACACATTGCAGCTAGGCGAGGAGATTATTGACTTCCATCCTCTCCCAGTGTACTACGACTGGTACACGCAGCAGTATGGGATTCACCTGCGGCTGTCAGATAGAGTTCCAGGCGGAGAGATTGGCGCCGATGAATCACAGCAGCAACAGGAAGAACCAGCTGGCCCTCACCAGGGAGTCCCGCCTCAAGAGCAACAGGAACATGTATTGTTTTTAATTCCTAATATTATGGTTATTAGGTTTATAAATAGCTATCAGTAATTCGTATTAATTGTATTTACTTGTTAATTAGGTTCCGGCATATGAGCACCACTATCAGGTCCCGGCGTATGAGCACCAGGTTCAGATGCCGGCATATGCCCAGCAGTTTCAGGACCCGGCATATGCCCAGCAGTTTCAGGACCCGGCATATGTCCCGCAGTTTCAGGATCCAGCATATGCCCAGCAGTGGCCGACATATCAGCAGCAGGCAGCATATATACCGGAATCACAGCCGCCTCAGGCACCTGAGCCCTACATACCACATCTGGTAATTCCAACCGAGGGTCACTTTAGTCCGTTGGGTGGATTGGACACCATCAGCTTCTCTAAGGTCCTGAGAGATACATATTTTCTCGGCTCGATGCAACCGCAGGAAGGGCTTGCTACATCTCATCATTCTACTGGTCGTTGTGCCACTTCAGGTCATACTAGTGACTTCGACTTTGATCACTCGACGGGTCATGTAGATCCGCTCGGTCCGTCCACACCACCACGTGGCCAGTTGTTTGATTTGAACGAGTACCCGCAACAGGAAGAGGGAGACTTGGGGTCCGACTTGGAGCACTGGTATGATCTTGGTGGAGCGAGTGCTCCGGGGATGAGTGGCAGCGGTTTGTATGACACTGGTGCTGTGAGCATGACAGATTTAGGTAGTGGTCCTGACGTCGGCAGTAGGCTGGACGCCGGTGTGTCTCAGGGTCATCCGTATAACTTACGGACACAGACTGCGCCTCCGGACAAATACACCCCATCCTTGTATTCGAAGAAGGCGCCGAGGAAGTAGTCTACTGTAGTTGATGGGTGATTCAGGGTTGTATTCATAGTTGTATTCGACATTTGTATTCAGTATTATTATTATGACATATTTAGATGATTCTGTTCAGTAATTATTATTATGACATATTTAGCCTTGTACCCGTGTAACTCTAAAAAATGTTAACTAGGTTACAAACTTTATTTATCATAACGAGATTAAAGACTTTATTTATTATAAATTGTTATCTAGGTTAAAATACATGACGATATTACATAAAAAGTAACATATAATCGTGAAGTAGGTCATAACAAAGTTACAATGAAAAGTTTAACCACTAATGACCTCCAGCGGAGCTTGGACCTGCGCGCTGAGGACATCGGCTGTGGCTATGTCCCTCGCGTCCACATATAGTGCACCGGCGAGGACCACGCATCTCACGTGAATCCATCTCATTCAAGTAGCAGGTGGACTTCGGTCTTCCTTTCGTTGCGCGCCTCAATGTCCAGTTGGCGATCACCTTCGCTCCTTCGTATCTATCCCATGTAGATGGATCATCCATCGGAACAAACTCGCCTCTGTAAACCTTGCAAATTTCAGACATCTTGTACACATCGTTTACGTACACTTGCCAATCGAGACGCTGATTGGCGCAACATGCAAGCACGTGGCGACATGGAAGTCGCTCGACCTGGAAATGGCCACAGTCGCAGTGTCGTTGCGCAAGGTTGACCGTGTAAATGGTACCATCTTGCATTTCGCGAACCTCAAACATCTCATTGCGCCTGTCAAACCGGTTGACCACAACGTTTCCTGCATGTCGGAAGCTTTCTTCAACTCTCTTCGTTGCGAACTCTGAATACGTAAATCCGTTGTG
Organism: Arachis ipaensis; assembly: GCF_059453495.1. NCBI lineage: Eukaryota > Viridiplantae > Streptophyta > Magnoliopsida > Fabales > Fabaceae > Arachis > Arachis ipaensis. Next base: position 7,134,678 of record NC_142440.1, on the reverse strand, counting down.
GAGACGCTCATGAGCCTCGGTACTCTTCCGAGTGAACAACTCATTCAGCCGATAGAAAGTTGACCGGACCAAGGCAGTCACAGGAAGGTTGCGTGCCCCCTTCAGGACAAAATTTATGCACTCTACCAAGTTTGTCGTCATATGTCCCCAACGATGACCACCATGGAATGCCAACACCCATCTCTCAACACCGATCTCATCGCACCATTGAGTATATGCCTCACCCCGCTCTTTAAGCCTTTGGTAGTTTTTGTTGTACTCCTGCTCCGTTTTAGAATAGCCTGTTGAACAAACCATTTAGTCGTAAGCAGATGTCACAAATTTACTCTGAATAGAACCATAATAGCGAGTTGATATACCCGTGTTCACCACGAGTTTATGCAAATATGGAGCCTTGAACCTCCTTAAGAAGTTGGAGCCGATGTGCCTGATGCAGTACATGTGCCACGCCCTTGGTGGTGACCATGCACTGTTACTGCGAGCTATTGCAGCATCGATGGAGGTATGGCGGTCAGAAATAATGGCCACCCCATCAATGGTGACAACATATCTCCGCAAATTTGTTAGGAAAAACTCCCATGCGTCTGCCGTCTCACCCTCGACTATGGCAAAAGCAATAGGCACAATGTTTTGATTCCCGTCTTGTGCAACCGCTACCAGAAGTGCACCTTTATATTTTCCATACAGGTGCGTGCCATCAACTTGCACCAGCGGTTTGCAGTGTCTAAATGCTACAATACACGGATAGAAGCTCCAAAAAATGCGATGCAGAACTCTTACACCTTGAACCTCCTCAGTCTCACGGTAAACGGGGAGCGTTTTGATTTGAACACGAGACCTTGGCATTTTAACCGTCATTGCTTTCAACCATACTGGCAGGGTCTGGTAAGAAACTTTCTAATCACCGAAAACCTTGGCAACGACTTTCTGCTTTGCCAACCAAGCCTTGCGGTAACTGACAGTGTAGTTGAACCTGGATTGAACTTCTGCAATTACAGACTTCACCTTTATCGAGGGGTCTGATTCGACCAACGGCCTAATGACATCTGCAATTGTGTCCGAGTCCAACTTGGCATGATCTTGTGATATCGTTCCCACGGTGCACGTGTGCTTGCCATTGTATCTCCTGATCTCCCAACAAGCTTTCTTTCAAATCAAGCTAGCCCGGATTAGCCAATCGCACCCTGCACCATACCCCTTGCATTTCGCATAGAATGTTTGCGGCTCAGACTCATACACAGTGTAATCAACCCCTCTTGAGATAGTGTAGCTTTTGATTGCAGATATCACCGACTCTCTCGATCCAAATTCCATGCCAACACTAAACTCGCCATCTTCCGCCGCAGCGTTGCCTTCACCTATGACATGCGCACCACCATCAGTCAGACGAGGCATATAAAATAAACACTATAGGAAACTTGAGTTAATAATCATAACATACCCGTATTCGCATACTCAGGAATTTCTGGGTCATGCATGGCTTCCAGATCTAGAGTCCGCATAAAAGACGAAACACCAAACGGGTGCTGGCTTATAATCGCATTTGCTTCATTTGGCACCTCCGGATTGCCTGCTAAGTCTCCGTCATCGTTCTCGTCATCGACTTCATAGTTAGCTTCGAACTCCTCTTCACTGTCATTATTTTCTTCTTCCCAATCTATATCACCAAGCTCATCAACATTGACCTCCTCGCCCCGACCGCGCTCGACCCTGATTGCTGCTCAAACTCAACGTACAACTCTATCATCGGCACGTGAAATCGGGTTTGTTGATAAATACAAAACATCTGCTGCATACTGGCATCGTCAGTAATGGGCATTAATTGAAACTGTATTAGCCCACCAAATACTTGCACAGGACTTCTGTATAAAAGGTTGCTCACCCTTTTTAAAATGTGGCTTTGAATGTTATTACAAAGCCCATTTTGCAAATCGACAAAGCTCATGGTACATGGAACAACAAATGATAACGGACATTCACAAACAAAAGTCACTCCTTCATGTGTGTTTGGTATAACTTCACCGTTATAATATACTCGCAAATTTGCAATATTTTCCATAACTTCAACCTCACGTACTCCGATTTTTTTGACACAGCTAACTGCAAAAAAAAAAAAAAACTAACAACTACAACATATGTATTTGAAAGAGAAGAATGATGAGTAGAATGGGAGTGAGGCCGTTGCGCTGAGGAGTGCTTCGTATTTATAGGCAGGTCTCTTCAGGAAAATATTTTTTTTTTCAACAGACGCAACCTGCGTTTTTCAAAAAAAAGAGGTGGCCCTCAGCACAAAACGCAGATTGCGTTTTGTTATTACATAAAAAAAATTAATTTGGCCCTGCAACGCAGATTGCGTTTTGTTATTACATAAAAAAAATTAATTTGGCCCAACACAAAATGCAGGCGTTTGAATTAAAACCAATTTAAAAAAATTTTGAAAATCCTGCACCAACTAAAACGCAGGTCACGTTTCTTTCCTTTCCTGCACAACAAAAAAAACCAAAACAGGCCAAAAGTAAAACGCATCTTACGTTTTACGCCTGTCATCATAGTAGGGAAAATTTTCTCCATGCATCCATTACGTTGAATATCACCAGGCTTTAATTCATATAAAAAAAAGACCCCCTCTATTCTTATCTTATTTATATTGTAAATGAAATAATAGTGCACGTATCTCGTTTAAGGCTGTTACACACCACATATACACACTTAATGAAATATGTGTACTCTAATTTTTTTTACACTATAACGAGATAAAAGATACGGTATATTTTCGTATAAATACTATAAATTATATATTTTGATAAATAAAATATTTTATTTATTTAAAAAAATCCTCCTGATTTTTGGTATTTACTTATAAGTCATCTAAATTTTTTATAAAACATAAATAAAATATTTGAATAATTTTACCACTTGGAATAAAAATAAATTTTAATAATTATTTATGAAAAAATATTGCTACGTGAACAAGATTACAAGAACAATCTCCTTTGTTTTCAAAATGCAATTCAAAGTTCAAACAATCTCCTCGAGGCTCGAATATCATTTCTAATTTTTTTTTTTGGAAATATTAAGTTTTTAAACTGAAAAACAAAAGTGGAAGAAAGAGAAGAGGAGGGTTTGAGTTTGGAATATCATGAAAATGCTTTTTAGCTGCAACATTTATGCCATTCCCGATTTGTATTGATTTGATTTTGATTTTGATTTTTTGATGGCCATAAGGCCCTTCCAATTCCAATCTTCCACCTTCTCCCGCGACACTTTCCTTTCTCTTTTCCGCACTTACCACCATCTTCATCTTCCTTCTTCTTCTTCCTCCTCTTTCCCCACTCTCCCCTCCATTTTCCTCCTCCGCAGCTTCGCCGCCTCCGCGCCATCTTCATTCTCTCGCCGCAACCGCTCTCATCCTCCTCCTCCTCCACCACCACCACCACCTGACACCCTGGCGCAGAAGATTGGAAAGTCCACTCGCCGCCCCGGCGCCACCTCCAAGGCCAGGATTTATGCCGATATCAACGTCGTCCGTCCCAAGGAATATTGGGACTATGAAAATCTCACCGTCCAGTGGGGGTAACAAATAATCATATTTATTATTATTAATACTTTTATTTCATTTCCTATTTCCTATTTTGTTTATTTAATATCGGTTTAAAAAATTGTGTTCATGAGTTGCAGGGAGCAAGATGACTACGAGGTTGTGAGGAAGGTGGGAAGAGGGAAATACAGTGAGGTCTTCGAGGGCGTTCACTCCACCGATAATGAAAAATGCATCATCAAGATCCTCAAACCCGTCAAGAAGAAAAAGGTGAATCCAATCCCTACACCAATTGCAGTTTGTATTAACTAATATGACTGCTATTTTTAATTTAAAGCAACGCTGCTGTTTTCAGTTTTAGTATACTTTTTCATTTCATTCCATTCTCATATGGCAATGAATGCTGTGCCGGGGCTTCAATGGCCAACTTTGGTCCAGTAGTTCATTTAGTTTGTTGTTAAATTTCTAATTTCAAACCTGTAAGATGTTACCCTTTCCAATAGTCCAATACTCTGGTTGTGTATATAAATTTGTACATCTTATAAGTTGTTATTCTGGTTGCAGATAAAGAGGGAGATCAAAATATTGCAAAATCTCTGTGGAGGTCCCAATGTTATAAAGCTGCTTGACATTGTTAGGGACCAGCAATCAAAGACCCCAAGCCTTATATTTGAATATGTCAATAACACTGATTTTAAAGTGCTCTACCCCACCCTGTCAGATTATGATATCCGATATTATATCTATGAACTTCTAAAGGTAAGTTTTATATTCTATTGGTTGTCTAAGTTCAGCTGTTATATCTTATTTTTGCAGTCATTATTTGTTTTGACATATTTCTGGACACTATGTATGCCGATGCTTTGTGGAAAATTCAGTTATGATTTTTGTATTTTTCTTTATGGTGAAATATTAGAAAGTGGCTGAGTCATTGCTGCATAGCTCTTTGACAGCTTCTTCTGCATTAATCTGACTGTCCATACTCATTTTGGTTGGTTTACTGCAATCCAAAGTATCAGCTATTAGTACAGGCTGTGTTGTATTAGGTCACTAACTATAGTGTTTCACAGGTGTTTGTATTGCAAATGATATATGCTAATATGTTGCCCCATAATTGTCATTCATTGACCGTTAATACTGAGCTGATTTCTTCTGTGTTTATCAATGCCTAGTCAGGATGGTTAGCTTGCAAAAAGCTACCATAGACATTCCTATGTTCCACTGCATGATGTTCCTTACTCTGTATTTTTCCACTGATTTATGATTCTTAAACTTCATAGCTTATGATTTTTTGCTGTCAAACTGCATTAGCAACCGCTAAGTTTTATGAATTTTTTCTTACAGGCACTGGATTATTGCCACTCTCAAGGAATCATGCATCGGGATGTAAAGCCGCATAATGTAATGATTGATCATGAGCAGCGGAAGCTTCGCCTAATAGATTGGGGGCTTGCAGAGTTTTATCATCCTGGGAAAGAATATAATGTCCGCGTTGCCTCCAGGTTTGTTATGTCTCTTTATTGGCTTCCTTTGTGGTATTTATAAATGTAGAAAAAATCTCCTCTGATAGATGCAATAAAAGAATGAATTGATTGAGGTTTGAAATAGGTTGTAGAGTGGCTTGTAAGGAAGTTGCTTTTGATTTTTGAAAATCACTTCCATTGCTTATGAATAATGCATAGCAGGAAAATAGACTTTTTCACTAAATGCACTTGTAATATCAGTATCTACTAAGTTGATATTTAGTCTCTGAAGACAATACAATCAAGGCAACGGGATATTGGGAACTACTACGGTGTTCAGCTTCTTGATGCTTCAGTGACAAAGTACCAAGATTATGGTCACTAACAACTCACTCACCCTCTTGTGTATGTGCACGAAGACTAGTGCTTTTCTCTTTTCCTTTTTGGCACTGAAAACTCAGTTTCCTGTCTACCACCTTGTGTTTATTGATTTATTCGATTATGATTTTGTAATTTTTGTGAAATATTTAACTTATCACTTACTCTTGAGAAACTGCTATTTTGTAAATCTTCCCTTTATGCCTGCATTGTTTGCAGATATTTCAAAGGTCCTGAACTTCTTGTTGATCTTCAGGACTATGATTACTCTCTTGATTTATGGAGTCTTGGTTGTATGTTTGCTGGAATGGTAAGTTATCCACTTTCATTAAAATGCAATTTGATTGTTATTTAGGATTTAGTTCTGATTCTTACATTGCATTGGTAACCTTGACATTTGTTTCTTGTCCATAACCATGATGTATCATTTTCTCATTGCAAAGCCAATTTATGGATTGCAGTCTCCTGTTCTGCTTATTGGGGGTCGTTTTTTTACAGATTTTTCGTAAGGAGCCATTCTTTTACGGACATGATAACTATGATCAACTAGCCAAAATAGTTAAGGTTGGTAAGGATTGTGAACTTCACTTGGCAGAGTCAGCCAGATTCTTTTGTTTGCTATGTGTTACTTAGGTGATAATTACTCGATGCTTTGCTTTTGCATGTGTCATGTTGCTAATTTTTAACTTTTATTGTTATTGAAAGCTGAAAACTACCAACGTAATTTTCATATTTTCCTTTTTTCAATTATATTATGTATACCATAATCTGTCCCCTTTCTCTGTTGTGATACTATTGTCTTTCTGTAAAGAAACGAAAAGTATCAGTGTTTGCCCTTGAGAATTGATAACATTTAATGTGAAGTCAATCCAAATTATGTTGTATTGTATCTTTAGAACTGAAAGGATATTTTGTTGGTTCATAGCTATCATACAGCAAACGGTCTCCTTATTTATTAAAACTGAAAGCGATGGAAATTTTGGTTTGATAATATGTTCTCTTGGAAAAAGTTTACTTCTTGAAGCTGTTTTTGTCCTGCTGCGATAGGTACTTGGAACTGATGAATTAAATGCGTATCTGAACAAGTACCGCATAGAGTTGGACCCAAATCTAGCAGCACTTGTTGGGAGGTTAATTTCTAGGCTTTATGATTCTCTATTTATGTTACTTCTGTTTTGTAAGTACTAAATATTACTAATTCCAGAAGTTTGAGCTAAGAAAATTTATATTTTGACAGGTATGCTCGAAAGCCATGGTCAAAGTTTATTAGTGTAGAAAACCAACACTTGGCAGTTCCTGAGGTAGCATGCCTTCTAATTATTCCAGCTTTGATAAATATCTGTATAGCCATTGATTCACATTCTTGGCTTTCATAGGCTATTGACTTTGTTGACAAGTTACTGCGGTATGATCACCAAGATCGACCCACTGCAAAAGAAGCCATGGTAAAGAGCCCAATCTTTTAGCATTCTTTATTTTCTGCAAATTTGTAATACGTTCAATGACACATTTCACCCTTCATGCCACATCCTGTATACATCACATGAACTCATTTTCTAGAAATTGAGTAAACAAATGTTTAATGATGTACAGGCCCACCCTTACTTCAATCCAGTTAGAAATGCTGAAAGCAGCAGAACTCATACACATTGATGCTTGTTCCTCCTCTGTTTGGCTAACCTCTTAAAGTCTGGTGGAGCATGATTTAAGGAGATTCTCCGTTACCCTGTTGTATAACTCAGGTTACCTAATATCCTATTTTCATTTTTATTCTTTCTTTCTATTCGTGATTATTTTTTTGGCATATCTAGGTCTCAACGATTTCATTTGTTTGTGTGCTCCAAATTTGGGAATGAGTGTTGATTCAATTTTAATCAAGTCATAAGCATGTGTTCGTTTTGGTTACTTGTCCCTTCGTTGCATTGACTTTTGTAGTCTTCAAAGTGGATGCAACGGAACAAATTTGCTTAGTTAGTTCTATTGGAACAACATAACAAGGTAGCACTTATTTCATTTTATTTTTCTTTTGGATCATTCCTCAACCATCATCGGGTTGAATTGTGGAATATGTGGGAGCCTTGAAGCTTCAGTGGGATATATATTTTGCAGCACACCACATTTTGCATTTGGGCTATGCAGTTTGACAGAAAAGAAAAAAAGAACATACATCTTTTTCTTTTGCATTGGTTTATCGATTGTTCGAATTATGATCAGTGGTTTGACATAATATTTGTGTGCGTCAGTGCATGTATTTTTTCTCGCCAAATTATGGCAAAAAATGGCCAATTTGTCACCCCATCCTCTGCATTATGAATGTACACTGCCAAATTGGTATCCCTCGTCGTTGTCTGAAGTTTTGTAGGTTCATTAATTTAAGGGTTTGCTAGGTCATTTGTTAATGTCACAGCCAATTATGGAAAATTTTGAAGTTTTAATTTAATCAATAAATTAGATATAGAAGTATCAACTTTTTATCTTGTCAATACACACTTTGTCCTATATTAATATGATAATATCCTTAAGAGTATTTTTTAAAGTGTGATTAAACAAATTTTTTTATAGGAGGATATTTCTCACATCTTTATTGGAGTAGGTGGCTTTTATTTATAAGAGAGGAGTGTAGATGAAAAAAATCAAATGAGTGATCATGGGCAACCCTCCCAACACCAAAAACGAGTGGTCTGGAATCCCGAATCTATCATTAGTGTTTTTTCTTTAAAGCCCAACACCAAAAGAGTGGTCAGCAATCTATCATTATTCGTTAGTGTTCTTTTGTTTTTTGTTTTTTTTTTTTAAAACTCATTTATTATATTCTCAAACATCTGTATTGTTTGGGAACTTTTTTTAATTCTATTCTGACGTTATTAGGAGCATTGAGTTCTTGTTGGAAGAAAGAAGATAATGAAGTAAAGTTGTGTAGTCTATCATTTTTTTGAAAAAAGAGTTGTGTCATTGATTAAGGAGATAAAGACTAAAATTCTTAATGCATTGATGTTTTAAAAACTTAATAACTGTTCTTTTTTTCATTTTATGTACAGTTTTGTTTCTTTTGATCGGATAATCATGCATTGGTTTAGGATGTTGACTAGATAAACCTAATGAAACATAATGAATGGTTTACAAAAGGAAAAAATGAAAGGTAAGTGAGATTATAAACATTAGCCTCATTTATATATACACAAGTTTAAATTAAGGTCAACCTGGTCAGAGATAGATGTAAGAGAGTTCCAGATCCAAAAGACAAAGATCCCCACTTCAACAGAAAGTGACGGACAAGGGTCTACATTATACATTATAGAACTCAACTAACTTTGAGGACAGAGATAGCAGTGTCCTCAATTGTCGTGGATCCTTGTTTGGTGCCTTGTTCACCTAGAATATTACAGTACCTCACATAGTCATTACTACTTACTAGTCACATTCACATACTACTTCAACGGTTGAACCTCGTTTGCCTTAATAATTGCTTCATGACACATCTTCCTAATCCTTTCCATAATCATTTATGCGTATCATTATGCTACTTTCCTCCCACATATCCACTTGTTTGTAGGATGCGCCCCTTGTTTTTCAAAAGCGTATGCATTTTATTCGAATTTAAATTTCATGAACTATTAGCACAGACAATCAATCGTTATCAAAATTAAATTCTTTATTTTTCTAGATTAACTTACTGTGTAATTTCATGCTCGCTTTAGGGACGGATTGATTTGAGAAAATGTATTTTTTTAAATAATTTTTATTTTTAACTTTTTACATTTTATAAAACGCGATTGGTTTGCAATAAGAATATTCATTTCTAAGCACCGAAAATAATAAAAATATGTTTGGTTAGATTATTTTTAAAATGTATTTTTAATATTTTAAAATCATAAAATTATAGCTTTATTAAATGTATGATTTTAGTTATTTAAATTTTTTATTAAATTAACAATTAGTTTTTGTACAATATCAATATGAAATAAATTACTATCTTATTATGCTATGATTTATATTTCGTATGACACTATATAACAATAAAAAACATCCATTAAAAAAATAATAAATCGCAACCAAAATTAATTCTATTCTACTTATTTTGTTATTGGTTATTTAGATTTACACCATATGAATCAATTAATTAATATTAAAATTTGTTGATGTAAACATATTTTTTTAACAAATAATTTTATTAATAAAATAATGAATAACTAAATATTAAAGTTAAAAGAGTAAAAGTTTAAAATAAGTTAACTTTTTTGTCAATATTTTTCAAGTTTCCATTTATTCTTTTATCGATACTTTTATAATTGATTGTCGATTTAAAAATTATTTTCATAACAAATTTTTTTTCTTTAAACAAGATAGTCTTGGCTATGAAAAAATAAATGTCAAAAATAAAAAAATTTAACAAATACATATTAATTCAGAAAATATTACTCAATGCTAAATAAAATAAAAGAATTTAATAAATACATATTTAATTTTAACTAGAGCTTCACTTTTTCTTTATTTACCTTGTCTATATAGTTCAGAGAAACAAAAATCAAATCTAAAATAAAAAACAGAAGGGTCAAATGAAATTAAAAAAAATTGAAAAAATTTTCACCTCTTAAAAGAAGATATATGTATAAACTGGAGACAAATAATGGATATTTTGACAACAAAACAGAACTTACGGTAGAAAAGGGAGGAAAAGAATTAGCATGGAAGTACACTTGGGTGAATGTGACAAGATTCAAACATTTATCCCAAACCTAAACACCTTAATTTTGGGTTGAAAACATTTTCAAAAATTAATACTGAAAACATGAAAATAGCGGTTTTAATTTTGTTTTATTTTCTTGAAAATATTTTCATTGAAAATAATTTTAAAATGTTTAATCACTCATATTTTTATAGAATTTTTTTAAATAAATAAATATTTTATTTACTGAAATAAATAATTTATAATATTTTTACTTATTTGCGTTACTTTACTTATCTCGTTTTTACTTAAATAACTGTTTACAAACGTAATACGTGCAACAAAAAACGTGTCTTATTTTGTTTACACACTAAATGAGATAAGACAACTTAAATCAATAAAAACGCTACAAATTACCTATTTCAATAAATAAAATATTTATTTTATTTATTTTAAAAAAAACTATTTTCATGCCTTATTTTTATTTTTATCAAAAAAAAAAAAAAAAACAAATCAATCAACCCGTTAGATTCTCATAAATTATTATTATTATTATTATTATTATTATTATTATTATTATTATTATTATTATGCACTTTTAAGTGTCACTTAAAATATTATAGTAATTATCCCTTAAAATATTATTTAGTGAGCATTGATATTAAAGAATATAAATATATCTACAAAATACTTAGCTCTATGTAATAAGTTACCAAATCTTGAAAGAATCATCACTACAAAAACTAACTCATATGGTAGGAGGGTCCAAAATTTTATAAAGTTCTTTTTCAAATATTGATATTTTAATGTAGGTGAAAACTCATGTGCAGTCGACGTTGATACCTGAGAGCCGTTAGATAATTTGACTGATTTGACTAAATTTTCATTTAACGGCTCTCAGATATCAACTTCACATGAAGTCAACTTCACTTGAATTTTCACCTTTAATGTAAATTATTTTTTTAGATATTGATCCCATAATATTCATAAATCATAACACTCTATTCTTGTCTTGTGATCTTTTACATCATTAATAAAAGAACCTTTAATTTATTTGATAGATATATAATTGGAAAAAAGTAATGTTTCTTTTAATTTAATCTACAAATTAACTTTTGAACATTCTTTTGTCTAAGTGTGAGTTCTTTGGACAGTTTTTTTTTTTTTTTTTTCTCAAATTGATTGGTACGATTAGTGAAAAACTTTATACCAAAAATAGAAAGTTCATTCTATTTTTTCTTTCTATTTTTTATAAACATGCTTCGTTTGTTTCTGTATCTTTGGGTTATCATTCATCAATGAAATAGTGGGATATTTTAGTCCTTTAACTCCATTATTTTAGAATATTTAGAGAGATTTTATAAAAAAAATCTTAGCATATCATGACTATAAACGACTAACTGACATTTAGGAATAGAAGGAGTAGATAATTATTTATCTTGATAGGAGCGTGAATACACTCTCCTTTGTGAGGATATGGAAGCAAAGTGCGAGATAATAATTGGAGACAAGGTTAACACATCTAAATCCTGATATCTTCTTGTTTATGGGACATTTGGCATATAATCCGATATCGTGAAACAACACCATGGGGACCATCTAACTCGCATCATCAATATATGCACTAGAATCTATTATCTTATGAATTTGATTGTCAATTTTAAAAAGGGTTGATATCAAAGTCGTGATGGAAAAGAAAAATATACAGGATTTTCTTCTTCTTTTGTTTTCTTTCTTCCTTCCCGTTTTGCCATACATTTTTATTTTTCTTAATTAAATATCAAGCAACATGGGCAATGGTGGCCTACCACTCACCTTTTCGAGTTCCATCCTTTTAAAATGGCGACGTTTCAAGTTTAGCCACTAAGTAATCAGAAACATACAAAAGAGAAATAAATAAATAAATAAAGATACCTAATATTTGCAATATGTAATCGGCGTAGTCCCATTAAAAGAAAAAGAAATGCCAATATGTGACAAATTAACTAAAGTTCTTAGAGATCTTGAGGTTCCCCTTTGATGCATGAGTATTATTATATTAAAAGCTCGAGCAATTTGACAAAAATATACTATGGTATAGCTAGTTGATCCTTCTTATGGTGGTTGTTTTTGTTATGAAATAATATTTTTACTTGTAATAACATTACGAGAATATAAATTTTTTAAAATTATGTCGATTTTGTTATGACATTATAGATTATGGCACAAAAAATTTATAAAATCAAATTACTTTTACAAAAAAGTCATAGGCGACAAAAGTTCCTATTGGTTAAGAAGACTCGAGTCTGCGTAGATAAAAAAAATTAAATAATAAGATTTTTAGTTATTATTTTCATGTGAAAGAATTTAATTCTTTACCAATAATTAATTTTTACATTTGATTAGGTGTTAAGTCTGTTGCACAAATAAAAATAATTAATTTTTATGCTTGTTATTTAAAAATAATATTTTTCTATCTATATATAAAAATATAATTAGATATTAGCATAAAAAAATTTATATTAAGTTATAAAATTAACTCAATTTTTTTTAAACAATTAAATCTTGATTCTAACTTTTAATCACAACATTAGTATTCTTTTCAAATTATATGTAATAAATATTTGAAGAAAGAGAAGTAAAAATATAGATGAAAAAGATAAGCAGTAAAAATTTAAAATTAAATAAAAAAAATATGTATATAATAATAATATTTTTAATTTGAATATATTATCTTGTTAATTTTATTTTGTGTAGAACGGAAAGGTAGAGAAAAATAGAGAATGAGAGAAAAGAGAGAGAAAGATAAATAAGAAGAATGAGAGAGGGAATTTGTTTATTTTGGAAAGAAAAAATTTATTTTAATTGTAATGAAAAAAGATTTAGTGACACATTTTGATTTGTCAAATTATTAATATAAAATATAGATTATAAATTATATATAGAGTGGAAAGGATAGAAAGAAATAGAAAAAAGAGAGAGATAGATAAGAGAATGTAGGAAGGAAGTTTATTAATTTTGGAAAAAAATATTTCCTCTCAATTTTAACAAGAGAGTGTCATGTGATACATTTTTGTTATTAACTTAGTTAGTAATATATAATATAGTTATATTCTAATATCAATTTTAATATCTTAATTTAATCTAAGTGTAATTAGAGAATGCCATATTACATATTTTGATGGTCAAATTTAGAATTAGTCAATAGTCATTGATAATGATATATAAAAAAGATAGAGTGGGTGAAGAAATAAAAAAGATAGAGAAAGAAAGAGGGAAAAGAAAAGAACTCTTTAATTTTAGAAGAAAATATTTAATTTCAATTGTAACGACAGAGTGATATGTGACATATTTTTGTTGTAAAATTAGTAATATATAATAGATAATAGATATAAGGGAAAATTCCACTCTCTTCTTCTAAGAGATGCTAAAATGACACTCTCCTCCACTCTATTTGTAAAATATACATTTTTCCCCTTAAAACTTTTAAAAAACCTATTTTTTTAATCCATTTTAAATTTTTTGTGTTAACTAATGCTAATTTTATCCATTTTTCAAGAAAAAATAAATTATTTTTTACAAAAATACCCTTTAGCAAAAATTTTATTTTTTTCTCATTAAATTTTATTTATCAAAATATCCTTTAATAAATTATTTTTTATTGATTAAATTGTATTTTTATCAAAATATTTTTTTAAAAAATTAATAATTAAATTTTTTTAAGATACCCTTCAATAATATTTTAATTATTAAATTGTGATTTTATCAAAATTTTTGTTAATAATTATTTTTATATTTACTATTAATTTTTCGATATCAATATATATTATTTTAACATTAAATAAAAAAATCTTACCACTGTTAATATGTATAACAATTAATATATATTGACATCGAAAAATAATCTTACCAAGTTTGTTTTATTTAATGTTAAAATAATATATATTGATATCGAAAAATTATTAGTAAAATATAATTATAATTGTTAACGAAAATTTTGGTAAAATCACAATTTAATAATTAAAGAATTATTGAAGGGTATCTTAAAAAAATAATTTAATTATTTTTTTATATATTTTGGTAAAAATATAATTTAATTAATAAAAAAATAATTTATTAAAGAGTATTTTGATAAGCAAAATTTAATGACAAAAAAATAAAATTTTTGTTAAAGAGTATTTTTATAAAAAAATAATTTATTTTTTTTTTTGAAAAATGAATAAAATTAATTAAAAAAATATTTTTTAAAAGTTACAGGAAAAAAATGTATATTTTTACAAATTAAAAAAAATAGAGTGTCATTTTAGTATCTTTTAAGAGAAGAAAATAAAATTTTCTCTAGATATAATTAATAATTTATAGGTTTCTCATGATTGAGAGAATCGAATGATGATGTTAGAACAAAACAAAACCTTCTAATGCGTATACAGAAGAAGCGTAGTGGGAATTCTGTTGAATATCACCCACCAAAGTGGGTTGGAGAATGGATTCTCTGATTTGATTTCATAGCTAAGCCCAAATAATATTGAAAATCCTTTTTGTGATTAAAATCAGTACAATTCATGTATATTTGGTTATCATCACTAATCTTATGCATTATTATATGCACGCGTATATCGTGTTTGTGTTGCGTTACGTCACTTGGTAATGGTGCTATGTGAAGATAGATATGATGATGGGCATGAGATGATCGATGACATGCATGCATGGATGTGGGTTGATGATGATGATGTGATGGTGAATGGTGCACGATGACGTGGCAGTAGGGTTTGTGGTATGTGAATTATCAATTATGTTTTGTTCTTATCCTAGCATTGGCAAATTGGCATGAACATGAATGGTGGGTATTATGGTAAATTGGGATGGGAAAGTTGACAACAAGGGCAAGGCACTAGCTAGCAGCAGCAAAATCCACCAAAATCTTTGTAGCGCAGAGACACTAATCTTTGGTGGCGACGACTGAAAGTGAAAACTGCCAACACGCTTCGCACATCTGTCCCATGCTGTCGGTGACTCCTCCCCATTGTAGATTTTTTTTTATCTTAATTATTTACCGTCAATATATTATAAATTTACGTGAAGTTAGTAGTAAAATTTTTTTAAATAATTTAATATATTTGATTAAATTATTTTCACATAAAAATAATTATATCTAAGTTTTTAATTTAAATAAATAAGTTAAACTTTAGGAATCAATAAAATTAGAGTAAAGTATTAAATTGATCTCTTACGTTTGAGCATAATTCTATTTTAGTCTTTAAAATTTAAAGTATCTTATTTAAATTAAAAAAAAATAGAAAAGTTTAGGGGCCAACAACTTTGTTAAATTCTGGCCAGCATGTAACCAGCAAAAAAAAATGAGTCATTTGATGAAATCTTACACCAATCTCACACCATTAAAATCATCATTGATGGCTATTTAATGGCTACAAATCATAAAAGTTGCTGGCCCCTAACATTCCTCAAAAAAAATTTCATTTAGCATCAATTTAGTACCACTATGAGGTCAAAGTTAAATAATTAAAAAAATATCTTATATGACAATAGTATAAGAATAAAGTCAACAATCTGAAGAATAATACAAGTTCCAAAGGCACAAAATCAAATTGTGAATACATCAATACATTTATTTATTATTCTCCTTAGTTTTATGGAAAATATTTTATTTAAATTATAAAAAATTGATAAATAAATATAGTAATGCATCCACATTGATTTTATGTCTCTAAAATTTGTACTTATTTTTTTATTATCGACTTTGTTCTTGTACTGCTGTCATGTAGGACATTTCGTTAATTTTTTAACTTTGATCTCACGGTAGAATTACATTGAAACTAAATAAAACTTTTTTTGATTTAAATAGGATACTTTAAATTTTAAAGACCAAAAATAAGATTACGGTCAAACGTAGAGAATTTATTTAATACTTTACCCATCAAATTATTATTAAGTTTAATAATTTTGATAAATTGATACCGTAAAAAATTTTATAATAATTTTAAAAATTCGACCAGATTAAACTAGCCAACTCAATTGGATAAACTAGGAATCGGCTACCAAACTAATTAGTTTCCGGTAAAAATTCGGTTATGAACAAACTAGTTAAAAGTTATTGGAAAAGTATAGAATATTAACATATTATCTTTTAATTTATTGTTAATAATAATTAATTATTATATTTTAAACATATATATAAAAATACATATCTAAAAAATATATTTATAAAGATATTTTTATTAAATACAGTCATAAAAAAGACACTTTTATTAGACACATCTACAAAGACACTTCATTAAACACAATTATAAATAAGAGTCGACAGAAATTGGTAGAAATGCTATTGGTAACGTAATGCGATTGAAAGTTATTAAATTGGTGTTTAAAATAATAAAATAAAAATTATTTTTTTATAAAATATATTTCATACATAAATATTATCATAACCGATATGATTTAATTCCAGTAAAATCTTTAAACTCCTTGGATATCTAACTTTAATGATTTAACAACTTGTTCGATTTGCAAAAGATTAAATTTTACATAGTGTTCCATTAAATTTATGTATTTATAAGACCTTTTAAACAAATCAATAGATAATCAAATATCTTAATAAAATATTTTTACACAATGATGAAAACCCAAATTTTTTTTAATTTAATATCTAGTAGGTGCATGCATCTTAAATCCACGTATATATAAGAATAGAAAAAGTGGGGGAGCTCATCATTACATTTAAAAGAGTAAAGAGAGTGGGGATTATGGTTTGTGAAAGTGAGTCCGGGTATGGGAAGGGGGTTCATATAATTATAACACTACATAATATTATTGGAACTATATATATGAATGCATATGTTGAATTTAGTGACCACGTGTAGTGATAAGAATTAGATGCATTCACATGAAAGGTCACTTCAGAAAATTTATATGAAAATTCACAATTAGATACAAATACAGCTAGATGGGAAAAATAGGTTAAATAAAAGAGATAAAAAGGTGAAGAAGGAAACACGGTACACTACAAAAATGGGCAAATGTTCCAGCCAGGGCCGCACCCTTGTGTCGGAGTCTTACCTTACAAACTGCTAAAAAATAAAGTAACAAAATTATATGTATAGCAAATTAAATTGATTAAATTAAATGTGAGAAATGACAGGTCCTATTGATAGATGAACCCAGGCTCTCATTGCATAGTCTCTCAAATCTCTATGACCTTACAATACATTGCATATATACATACATCACATAAACGAGGCCACTCCTTCACAGGTACATTCAATACCAACTTGATCTCTGTGTTTGTCTCCTTCCTTTGCCATGCAACCCCCCAACATCCAAAGCTGTATCCCACCGCCCACCTAACTAATTATAATCACAACTAGTTTAACATATATTTTTCGTTACATTATTGTGTTTAACATGTTTTATTAGCCTAATAATAATAAAAGAGAGGTTGTTTTCACGTGAAATTATTAATTGAGAATCGTTAGATAATTTGATATATTTGGCTAAATTATTATCTAACAGTTCTTAACTAGCAACTTCACGTAAAAATAACTACATATGAGTTTTTATCTAATAATAATAATTACAGAGATGCTTAGGACAAATTACAGCAATATATTTTAGTAGTGTTTGATCAAGTTTGTGGTGACTTTTTAAGTAATAGTATACTGAATTTCTTGTATTTTATAAATACAACATTACATTAGATGTTTTTGTAATGGAAAAGTATGAGGAGTCAATAAAATATTTATACAATGTGTATAATGGAGGTTTAGGGAGTATTAGAGATATAACTACTATTAGTGTTACCTTTTCTCAACAGTGGAAGCTTTTGAGATGAGTGGTATCATGACATGGTATTAGAGTGCTAGATCCGAAAGGTCAAGAGTTCGATCCTTGGCAAAATCCGAATGGTTATTCTAAATAGTATGTGAGATGTTCATTTTGTAACTCAATAGTCAATTGTACACATTATACAAATAGTTCATTGTCTCCCTAGCGGACTCTCTTGTAATTATAACACTACTAATCTTATCTAAGAAAAAGTTTAGGAAATAGAGAAGAGAATAATAAATATAGTGTATGTTACCAAATCATAGAGGGTTAAAGGTTAATATAATTTACTCAATTATACATATGTAGATCCAGTAGCGGAGATTGGTTTAATTTGGACAATGGGGCCATAGCTCCAAACCTTTTTACTCAAAACTTAAAATTATATTGACAAATTTGTTCTTTAGTTGAATTGATCATTTGTTGGCATTTAGGACACTTGGAAATATGTGAATGCGGATTTAAATATCCGTTTCAAGCATTTTTTTTTCATTGTTTTCTCTTACAGAGAGAATAAGAAAAAGTTTTTTTTTTTTTTTTTTTTATGGATCTCTAAATATTCAATATACAGTGGACTATATATCCACTACAATACTCAAGCTGTTTATCTATATACAATATACTACCATTTTGACCTTTTTAATTTTCTTTTATCTTTTCTTCTTCAAAATGTTCAAACCTCAAAATTTATACTTGGCTCAAGCATGTTGAAAATTTGTGCATGACATTGCAATATCAAAATTTATTCTTTTCTCCTACACTAATTTTATTATTGTTTATACATATATAGATATCTTCTAAAACTTTTATTTGGATAAAAAGTACAACATCTGTTGAAAATATTAATATTATTCTACTAGTTATAATTTTTTTACATATTTAATATTTTTGATAACTTTATAATTGTTAAAATCTAATTTCTAATATTGAAAAAAGATTAAAATATTTTAACTTTTTTAAGAAAAAAATGCTTTTTTTAAAATTAACATGTACAATTAATTTTAATTAAATCTTAGAGTTTAGTTAATATATATGTGTTTAAAAATGCTCTAAGGACACATGTTAAAATTATTAATTAATTTTTTTATAAAATAATTAATAAAAATTAAACTTTTAATATATTTATTGTGTATTTATTAAAATAAAATATTTAAAAATTTTATCAATGATAATCTTAATATATACTTTCAAGACACATATTAACTAAATCTTAAATTTTATTATATATAGTTTACATGTTAAATTATTTGGCCTCCCTCAATTTTTTTCAAGCTTGGTTACTATATAAGTAGATCATGGTCATGCAGGTCTTTGGCAAGGACACTAGGGAGTTTGTGAGGAATAATTATTTACTGTGACGATTTCCAATTCTGTCTTCTTGTTGTAGGTGGCGTGGCAAAAGAGCACCCTAATAAATATATGCAAATGTAATGCCTCCTTGACATTCTTTATTCTTTATTTGTATAGAAGAATTATGAGTAATATTAGATAATTAATTTTTCAATTAACATTAGTTAAATTTTTTTAAATTATATATTTTGTTTATTTTAAAATTTAAATTTTAAATTATAAACCTAAATATTAAAATTGGCCAATGTGACTAATAATTAAAAAATAATTTCTTATACTTTTCATGAATTATATATTTGTGTATTTAAATAGATGTTTTATTTTTTGTCTACTATATCACTATCTATGGTAGTGTTTGGTAGAGAGACAGAGACTAAAAGACTGATACTAATTAAGAGACAAATACTTAGAGACAGAGACTGAAATAAATCTCAGTATTTTGTTTGGTGTAAAGTGGGAGATAGAAATTGAAACAAAAATGAAGCTCTAATTTAATTTGTACAAATGGTAAAATTGGAATTAATTAATTGAAATGAGGGTATTTTATATATAAAATGTTATTAAAATTTCAGTCTCCTGTGTCCTCACTTTTTGGAGGTACTGAAATACTAAAATTTTGGAGACAGAGACAGAAATTTTAGTATCAATCTCTGAACCAACAAACATGATACTAAATCTCAGTCTTCTACTCTCTATCTCAGTACCTCAAAACAAACATTACCTATTAGAATATGGTTTTCGGCTTTTCGCACATTTTTATCCTTATTCTTAAATTCAACAGGTATTTTAATTATATACCTATTTAGAATTTTAGATGTGCAAGTGCAACTAATATTTTTATGTGGGTTATTCACCCAACATTTTATATACATTTACATAGGTTAAGGTATAGCCTAACTTATGTCGCCAACCGGGAGAACATGTAGGCTTTACTAGCTTAAAAATATCATACTTTTTCTATCTTAGCCTTTGCAACAACTTAGGTCAATTTAAGTTATCGATCTATGACAAAAACGTAGACACTAATGTGTCTAATCATGGCCAACTAACTATGACTTTTTATATAATAATGCCCATTATTATTAACCTTCGTAATGTTTAACAAGGTAATCAGAGACACAAAAGTATACTAGAAACAAAGGAAGAGGAATAAGTATGCATTTCATAGAATAAAATGTAGTTAATTAAGTAATCGATCCCATAAACATTCCTCGAGCCACACCATGGATACTTGTTTCTTATTTTCTAATCATGGGTGGTCAACATGCCATCTGTCGTAATCAATTTTTTTAATGAGAGTAATGTGAGAAATCCTTTAAGTATTTTGAGTATAAATTAGTGTTCTTATTCTGATTAATTATCTATTTTATTATATTTTTAATTTAAGTTTTAAAAGTATTAATAAAAACTAATTTTAAATTAACAAAATAAATAATACAGAACAAGATTATTTATTTACGCTCGGAATACACAATAAATTCTCAAATAGTGTAGAGACTCCATTTAATTTGTATAACTAGGTTGAGCGGTAAAAGAAAATTTACGCAAATGTTTTAATGTAATCGAGATATACTATTTCATCAATAAAAGTATTTAATTAATTATTTATTATCTTAAATATAAATATATAATTAGATTATTAGATGACAATCAAAAACACATTTATGCTATTAGTGTATAGTAATTAAAAATGCAACTAGTAAAATATTAATATTAATTAGCTTAGATTTTTTAGATAAATAATTTCATAAAATGACAAAAAATTTTATGATTAAAAAAAAATTATAATTCAATCAATGTTTCTCCAAAAGAAGCAAACAAAAAAAGAAAGAAAAGACATGTAGACAATTCACATTTTGAAAAAAAAAGTTTTTGCCTGAATTGACATATTAAATATATAATTATTTTTATCTATTATTTAAAATTTTTAGATTAAATAATTTTATAATAAATTAGTTAGTAAATAAAACAAGATGATATACAAAAGACAAAAATAGATGTTAGTTCTGTTTTAATTATATTACTTGATACAAAAAGAATCTAGGATAAAATAAAAATTAAAGAATAGGATTTACTCTATTTTAATTTGATTTTTTAATGCAACACTTAAGAAAATTATTCTACCTCTCTAATTTACACTCAATTTTTTTTAAAAACTAAAAAAAAATATATTTATAAAATATTAGAAAAAATGGCTACAAAATTTAAAAATTTTTATACCTCTTAATTTTAAAATTATAACTCATAAGTTTACTAAAATAAAATGGATCAACTCATAATTGGGTCTAAAATAATAAAAACATAAATATAAATAAATCTTAAAATAAATACTAATAAATTGATGCATATTTAATTCAGCTTGACTAGCTAATAAAAATTTTTAATGTAACTTGAAAATAATAAGACATTTGATTTTCCATAGTCGTTAATCACTTGACAAATTCTTGATTTATATTTTGAACTAATAATTTAGTTATATTTAAAAAATCTTATTTTATTCTTTTAGTATTGCTATTGTAAAACATTACATATTATCAAAAATAAAAATGATAATATTTCGTTCCAATAGAGTATTCTTTAAATTGAATAATTAATCTCCTTAACTAATATATATATATATATATTCTCTTTGTTCAACAATAACATGCTGCCTAATTGCTGTCATTGATTTGTTTAACCCTAACCACATTTGAAGGTTGATTGTCGTCAACCCTAATTTAATTTCTTGCTCCATGTGGTAGCTAATGAAGAAGAGACATGACCTTACCACAGATGTTACTGTTTGGTATCGACCCTACAGTAATGCTTGTGCTTCACCACCAGTAGCCATAGATTACTATATAAATGAAAAGAAGGGTAAGAGGGCCTGTACGGAACCCAATCTCTATTTAAAATATTAAATTAAATTAAATTAAATCAAGGGGAACATGATCTCTACCTTTGATCATTTCCTAGGAGATTTGTTCCTAACTGTTTTCTTTGTCTGTTTATCATTTAACACGCGGATGAAACATAGAAACATGATATGTGTTTGGGACCCCCATGTTCTACGTGATTGGGATATAATCCTTCCAAAATCACAATTTTGTATATCACATTTATTCGACCTACACATTTGATCTATCATTTCTATTTTTTTTTTCTTCGTTACAGTTTTCTTGGTCGTCGTTATAAAATTTTAGGGTGGTTATGTTTGTTGGCTTTGACTATCAAATTGGATCGTGAAAAGTGGACTAAGATGCTGCTTATAGAAAATTTTAAATTTTTTAGTACTTTTAATGTATTAAATTACTTAAGAGTTTTCTAGTGTATTTTGTTTTTCTTAATTGCTTGATTTATGTTTCAATAATCTCTGAAACTAATCATGATGCTAATTGTAAGGCTAAATTATATACAATACGGTGAAAACTCAGGTGAAGTCGACTTCACGTGAATATGATATCTGAGAGTCGTTAGATGAAAATTTAGTCAAATCAATCAAATCATTTAACGGCTCTCAAATATTAACTTCACGTAAAGTCGACTATACCTGAGTTTCTACCATACAATATAGTGAGGTATACCGCTTTGGATTCTAATTCTCCCAAAACACGATGCAAGTCCTACTAGGTAGGAAAACAATATTAACTACTACGCTGAAAGAAAAATTAGGGATGCATTTGGTTTTTATTTTTATTATTTTTTATATTTTTTTGTTTTTAGATAAATAAAAAACACAAATTAAAAGTATCTTAATTTTAGTAGGGTTCCTTCCAATCTTTTCTTTCATTTGTTCTTTATTTATGTTTCTCCAATTTATATTTCTACAAAGTCTTTTCACTATTTTACTTTGAAAAATTATTTCCTTTCCTATTCCAGACCCTTCGAAATTCTGTGAAAGTTCTAGGTTATGTTTTAAAACACTTTGAACTCTGAAAAGTGTTATTTCGTTTATACAATTTACAAGTTAACATTATCGATCATTCAATTTACTAGTATTTTTGCATGTATATTTATGATTATGCAACATTATGCATTATCTTTGTCTTCTTTTTTATTGTTAAATGAAATAGATAAACAATTCCTAAGCTAAACAGCTAAATTTATATAACTGCAATTAATAATTAATAATTAATAACAATTAATTAATATGAAGTACAATTTTAAAATATTCGTTAGTTTGATGTTTGCTATACCCTTATTAGTTATCTCGCGGAATTGTTATTAAATCGAAAATTTTGATGCATTTCTAAACAAAATTGGTTTTACTCTCAAAATCTAGATCACTAACCATGGTTTTGATGGTCTTTAATTGATAAAACCTAAAAACCTGCATAACAAATATAAAGCCACGCTAATCAAAATTAAGAGCAAGTAAATATTTACAAATTCACAAGGTTAACGTTCAAAAATTGATCCTTCATGGCAACCGAAGCACCATTAAGTGTTAGTGAGTAGTGACACTGTTCAAGTCAGGGACGGATTTATATATTGTGTAGTGGGGCAAACGTTTTCACTACAATTTGAAAATTTTTTTGAATAATATATAATAATAATATTTATTTGCTCCTATTAAATTATTGAATTTGACCTCACAATAATTTTTTACTCAACTTTTGGTACTTAATAGTCAGTTTAAGAATTTTATATTAGATGTTTATTAGAATGATCAATTCTCAATTTAAATAAGATTGGTGTTCTTTCTTAAAAATGAACTCAAAAGATATTATTTATCTTTTTTTTTTTAAATTAATTTTAGTTTTTTCTATAGCAACTACATTAGTTGAACAAAATTTTCTAACTATAGATATCAGTGAGATTTAACTTTTGATTGTATGAGAAGTGAATTTTTAATAACTGTTTGGTGATATATATAAAAGAGACATTTTGATTGTATTAAAAAAAATTATTCAGTTTTTTAAAAAATATGAAACTTAAAAAATAGAATTATAAATTATATATTATTATTTAAATTATTATTTTAATATTTTAATTTGTAAATTATATATTTTGAAGACTAATAATATTTTATAATAATAAAATATAATTATAATAATAATTATGCTATATATACATAAAAAATAACTATCTGGAATACATATTGAAATACAAAATATATATTGAAAATGAATTAAACAATAAATATATTTATACACAAATACATAATAGTTAATGAATAATTTTATAGCTGATTTTCATGCAATATAAAATTTTTATTATAAAAATTATTAGAATTTATTTATCTTGTGTTCTAAAGGCACATATTATAAGATTAAAAATTGAGAATTTTTTTTATTAAAAATACAAAAAATTTAAGTTTTTAATGTATTTATTTTACAGTTATCAAATGAAAAAATTTAAAATATTCTACTAATAATAAGTTTGTCATGTATCTTTAAGACACATATTAACTAAACTTAAATTATTATTATTATGTTATATATATTTTGCTTCACTGTCAAAACTTTTTGAATTCGAATAATCGTAACAAAAAAAAAAAGAATGAAATATAATTAAGAGCGGACAAAGCCAAATGTTTAGGGGTAGAATCAGTAGCTTTATAATGATGTTTTCCTTTCCACTCGTTAGCATGTTCCATCGTCATCTCCATTTTTTGATATGGTACTTTGAATATGATCCAAGGTTGATTGATAGAAAATAATAATAATAGTAATAATAATTCTTTTAAGTGATTTCAGCCTAGCTTGAGGAATTATTCTTATTTATTATTGAAATCTTTTGAAATTCTTTCGTCATTTCAGATCTAATTTGGTGTTGACTATATTGAGAAACAACTAGGCGGCAGAGAATATGTAACTTGGTCAGAAAAACTCTGGTGGAGGATCCAAAATGTTTTAATTTTAAAATTGAGAATATATAAGCAGGAATCTCATCGTGTTGTTTTCAATTTATTCACTTTATTAGTTTATTCCTACTCCAAAGTATAATGCTTTTTCAAGGTATATTTGTATGCTATCCCTCTTAATTTTCGCCTCCAATTTTTGCAAGGTTGAATCCTGAAATCCACAATTATCTTCCAATATGTATAATTCTAGTTATTTTATTTAAATAAACATTGTCTTAATGTTATCCGTTAAAAAACGAGTGAGTTTAACTCTTTAACATTATTATATAAAAGAGTGAAAATTGTCTTCTAATACTCTTTAGCACTAAATAGTTGATAAATTATAATTCCGTATTAAATTAAGTCTTATTCAATTTTAAAAGCTAATCCTAAAAACGAAAAATCCACATTATATATTATAAAAGAGTATTCTTAGGAGTTCCGTGATATCAATGGTAAAATCTCACATACATATTACAAAAAAAATTATTTTTAGTAGCAAATTTTGAGTAACAATAACATAATAATTATTAGAGTAAAGTATCGTTTTTGTCCCAACGTTTTGGATAAATTCTATTTGTGTCCCTAACATTTAAATCGTCCTATTTGTATCCCTAACATTTGTAAAAGTGATTCAATGTTATCATGCTGTTAATTACACATCATGAGCGCTTTAGTTTGAGTTTTAAAAATCTCTTCTTAAAGTTAGAATACAAATGTCTGGGATAGAATTGATGATCTACTCCAAAAAATAGCTCATCAAATGTTGAAACTAATTTCTACAACATTTACATAATTCACTTTTCTAGGGATATAATTGAATCTAAACACAAATAGTGGGTATAATATTAAAATCGAACACATCCAAGTGAGACCTAATTGAGAATGAATACATCGAAGTGAGAATAATTGAAAAATATAATCTGATTTGTTAGTATAATTGATAGTAGGATAACATTGAATCACTTTTATAAACGTTAAGGATATAAATAGGACGATTTAAACGTTAGAGACACAAATAGGACTTACCCCAAACATTGAGGACAAAAACAATACTTTACTCTAATTATTATATATATTATTTAATTTAATTTTTTATGACAATTATATTTGTTATTATTACTATATATTACAATTATAATTATATATTTTTGTGGCTATTAAAAAAGTCTTCACCGAATTATTGTTAAAATCTTTTAGCGATAATATAAGATGACTAATACCTAGTTAATTGCTAATAAATATATTCTTGTTATTTTTATTATTGCAAAATGTATAATCACTAAAAGTGATTTTGTTTTAATAGTAAAAATTGTCTTTATATAAAGTTGACAATTAAAAATTATTAAGTGACAATTTATTCGAACATATTAAATCATCGAATAATTTTTATTATTAATTTTATATAAAAACAAATGCATAGAAGTAAGTTTCTATCAAAACCAATATTTTTAAAAGAGTCACATCACGTAATTAATATCTAAAAGATAATTTTATAAGTTCTTGGATTTTTTTTTTATACTATATTAATCCGCTTCTATGACGATGATTTTTCTAAAATCTTGTAGCTCATTACAACTATTAAAATCAATTTAAAAAATACTTGACTCTTTGAAGTTTTTGCCAACTTTTTTAAGGAGTAGCTTTTTACTTAAAATGTTAACACAGATTAAAAACAATATATAACTTAAATATTATTTCACAAAAGCCACCAATTTGTGAAAAGTAACTATAACTAACCTAAATAAAAATAAAAATGAATAAAGTATTATTTTTGTCCCTAACGTTTGGAGTAAGTCTTAAAGTTGTTCTTAGCGTTTTAATTGTCCTATTTAAGTCTCTAACGTTTTAAAATTGACTCAATGTTGTCCTGCCGTTAGGGATCCATTAACAAAATTGACGACAGGACAAAATTGAGACGATTTTGAAACGTTAGGGACTTAAATAGGACGAAAACGTTAGGGACAAAAACGATATATAAAAATAAATTTTAATTTAATTTTATCTTTTAATAATATTAATTTTTTACTGTACATAGTATTCAATTATTTTTTAATTACATCTAAATAAATTACAATTAATCACATTATTTTTATTTTAAATAAATTTATTTTTTTATAATTTTAAAGAATTTTGATACATTAAAGACAAAAGGTATAATTTATATTTTATTGTATATATATTATTTTTTTCTGCAAGTTTATATACTAGTGATTCTACAAACATTTCATGATAACTAAAAATTTTTAAGAGTAAAATTATAAAAAAAATTAATTTATTTAAAATAAAAGTAATATGATTAAGTGTAATTTACTTAGATGTGATTAAAAAATAACTGAATACTATCTATAGTAAAAAATTGATATTATTGAAAGATAAAATTAAAACTTATTTTTATGTATCATTTTTGTCCTCAACGTTTTCGTCTTATTTAAGTCCCTAACGTTTCAAAATCGTCTCAATTTTGTCCCGCCGCCAATTCTGTTAACGGATCCCTAACGGCAGGACAACATTGAGTCAGTTTTAAAACGTTAGGGACTTAAATATGACGATTGAAACGTTAGGAACAACTTTAGAACTTACCCCAAACGTTGGGACCAAAACGATACTTTACTCAAATAAAAATGGTTTAGCTACTAAAGTCTTTTCTTTCTTACCGTTTTTCCTAAATAAATATAGAATTCATTAGGAGGAGACCTTGAATTGTATTTGATGTTTGACGAACAATTTTCCCTTGACATATAACTTTTAACCTCTTTTCCTTATTCATTAGATGCACCTTTTCTTCCCTTTATTTCATTCTAAATGCACTTTTGTCATTTGAGAACTCTTACGATGTTACATACGAGTCTTTTCAGTTTTCACAATGGATATTTCCTGAATTCTCACTAATTATTATTCACCAGTTTATCATCATTTAATTGAGGGCCCCAATTGAGACTATTGAAGGAATTTTGACGAGTCATCCGTGCATATTGGTTTTCAACAAAATATTTAATCATAATAAATTATTAATTTTTTCTTATATTGAAAACTTATTTGTCATTATACTTGATAATGAACCCTGCTTAGTTTATATAAAATTATAATGAAACCAGCTTGTTGTACATAATTATTGTTATATATTGTTGTACACAATTATTATTTTAAACCTCTTATTAAGTAACTAAGTACTACGACATGGTATATTGTTTTGTTGTTATATATTGATGTATGTTGCTCTATATATAATTAGCATGTCGTTATCACTAGTTATTGTCAACAACAAATTATATATTATGACAGAATGTTTCTTTCACATATATAAATTAGTGATGGGAACCACATTCATGATGTAACATATATATATATTATCATATTTCTTGTCATTTGTGTGAAATAATGCATAGTCCATTATTTTGATGTGTAAGAAAAATCAAAGTTGTATATGGCCATGATAATTAAGAATTAATCATAATCCATCAGCATATTTTGTTTTTAATCTGCCAACGAACCCTACTCGCTTTGAAGGAGAGCCGGAGATCATAGTCATTGGCTAATGAATTAATAAACCAATTTGTCAATTAATACAAACGTTTTAATTTTCAAGAATTATGAACGATAAAGAGAGAAGACAACCCGTCAAAAATTCATCTGTGTAATTTATTTTGTTTTGCTCAACCTTATTCTTGATAGGGATGGGTAATTTTGTCAAAATAGGATGATAGAACAACTGAGTTTTGTTCAAGTAATCAATTTTAAAAGAGAATTAATGTGAAGGAATAATTTGCAGTGTGATAATGATGCTATTAAAAGTTAAAAATTTTGGGCTACATTCACTACTAGGCTGATATTGAAAGATTAGATACATTTATATTTTATTTACAAAGTGTGTTATGATAACTTAGTTTAGATATGAATTTGAATGAGATAAATAGACTTATTTTTTATTATGAATATTTTAAGATTTACATGTTCATATGAAATGTATCAGAAATATAATAATTTGTGTTTTTTTTTGTTAACATTTTTTTAAAAAAAAATTGACTTTATTTTATGATATTTTTTAATAAAAAATTTAACATTCTGGTTTAATTTGCGCCACGAAAATAAAGAAGTCATTAGTTAAATAACTAAATAAATGACTCATTATTAGATTATATATCTATCTTAGATTTCATAGTCTCTTTTCCCTTGTAAATGAATCGCATAATAATAAATGATTAGCCTTCTTCTATTAAATAAGATATAAGTTATAAATAATATCTCCTTAAAGTTTGCATTAAAAAAATTTATGTATACAATAATGCTATGAAACCAAGAGGATATCAGCAAAAAACCAGCCAAATACCTCTGGGTGAATCTAAAATCTCTACATGGATGATGCTTATGCTAGGCAGTAGGATGTTTCTTCTACTAAGTATCAGAATGTTTCTTTTTCATACTAAATGGATGTTTTTTTATATATATTATAGATTTTTTTATATACTAAGAATCGGGATTGTTGGAAGTTCCGTGATCCCCGCCCCTATTTTTCCAACGTATCATTCAGAATTTTAATTTGGGGTAAGAAGCAATTAATATCAAATATTATAAATTAAAAACAAATAAAATTAATTAAATATAATTATAAATTAATTAAGTTGTTTACTTTTTGGCTGATCACCTCTTGGTTCCATATACTTTTCCATATATATAATATATAAAATCTAAACTTTACACCAATATTTGTCTAATGTCAAAGATCCTAAATGCGAGCGATATGACTCAGATAAAACTTGTTAATTTATCTTTTGTTGTCTACAAAATCATTTTAAAGATATTGATCCACGACTTCAAGAACGTATGAACAAAGTAATTAACCCTACTCAAAGTGCATTCTTGAAAGTTAAATTTATTTCTGGTAACATTCTTATAGCACACGAATGTATGCACTACCTTAAACAAAAGAAGCGAGACTTGGATACGAAATGGCACTCAAGTTTGACATAAGTCAAGTCTACGACAGAGTGGAGTGGCATTTTCTATGGTTTATTATGGAGAAGTTGGGCTTTGAATCGAGATTCATTGGCTAGATTTGTGAATTGTTGACAACCGTTTCTTACTCTATTATTGTGAAAGGTCAACCATATGATTTTTTTTAAATCAAATAGAGGCATCCGTCAAGTGACCCTCTATCCCCTTTTCTTTTCTTATTATGTGCAGAAGGATTTTTTTCTTGTTACACAAAGCAGAGCAAAATAGTCTCATTCGAAGAATTCAGATAAACAAAAGACGCCCGACTATAAATCGATTACTATTCGCTAATGATTCCATTCTATTCCATAAAACCTCGGAAAATAGTTATGCCTCTATTCTAGAATTATTGGAATCTTATGAGAGCGTCAGTGAGCAAAGAGTTAATCTTAATAAATCCGCACTGTTCGTCAGTAATAACACTCGAGAGCTTATTAGAACCTTTCTAGCAGTCTAGTTGAATATTTCTCACATAGGTGCATAGGATAAATATTCGAGTCTACCTTCTCTTGTCAACTGCTCTGAAAAAGCCGCATTCAACTCAATCAAAGATAAGGTTCTCAAAATAATACAAGGATGGAAAAAGGTTCTTGTCATCTAATGGAGAAAGATAGGTATTATTCCGAGCAGTTGGTAAAGCCATACCAATATACACATTGTCATGTTTTAAATTGTCAGACAGCTTACTAAATAAAATTTATAGTATTCTAATCTAGTTCTGATAGGGGCAGCAAGATTCTAAAAGGCGAATAGTGTGAATTAGTTGGGATAAGATGACTAGGCCTAAGAAAGAAGGAGGGCTTCGTTTCAAAGATTTCAGAGTTCAAAACCTAGCTTTTTTGGGTAAACAGTATCGAAAAATCATAACTCAACCTAATTCTCTTCTTTCTAGAATACTTAAGATAAATACTACAAATTTAATTCTATCCTTATAGTAGAAGTAGGAACCTTACCTTCTTGCGGTTGGCAAAGTATTCTTGAAGGGAAGCAAGTTGTAGAAAAAGGCATTAGTTGGAAAGTAAGTTCTGGTGATATCTGAATTTTCAGTGAACCATGGCTCACTCCTCCTTATCCCTTCATCGTTCTACCATCTGTAGTACTACTATTAGATAGTTACCATTTGTTATGGGTAAAGGACCTGTTTTTGTCAAATAAACCGTAGAACCAAATATTAATCTCAAATCTTTTCTCTCCAAAACTTGTTCAGTGAATCATCTCCATAATCCTAGGAGAAGGTGAAGACACAATTCAATAGGTAATGAACAGAACAAAAACATATTACATTACATCAGAGTACAGGATTACTTACCAATTTTATCATACCTCCATTGAATTTTGTCCGAACTTCATGCAACAGAGGCCAGTTTGGAGCCATTTATGGAATTTGAAAATCCCTCACAAGATTTTGCTCTTTGCGTTAAAAATCCTCCATGGTAAGCTTTCTGTTCTACTTTTCATTCACCAGCGGTTTCCATCTACTCCGGTAACTTGTCCAATCTACAAGTTACTTCTATAATCACTCATACATTGTTTATTTTTCTGTGGAGGCGTTAATCTAGTGTGGAAGAAGAATTCTTTGGCTTACTTCATTTCAGAACATAGATGTTCCTTGTTTTTCAATTGGTGGGGGGATTCGGTGTTACAAACTGGACCTCAAGAAATAGGTCCTCAAACTCAAAGAGTTCAACTGGTTTTGATTATAACTTGGAATATTTAGAAGGAGAGGTGTCGACAAATTTTCGAACATGTCTAAAAATCTCCAAAAATAGTGCTAGCAATATTGTTTAAGTTGAACCAGAAATTATCTATTTTGTCTTGTACATAATGTCCTAAGATTTCTTTCCTATCTACTTTTCTATATTATTTTATTCTTACAATTTCATGTGTTCGTGAATATTTGAAAATCTTTTTTTTTTCTTGTCCTGACTTTTGGACATTGTTTTTTTTTTCTCTATTGAACAAAATACTACAATTATTTTTGGAAAGAAAAAATATATATATATATTAAAATAAAAAATTTAAAATTTGTTATTGATAATAAATTTAACTTATACTAAAAAAAGGACATGTTAATTAAACTTTTAAAAATATACGTACTCCATTATTTTAAATTCATTTCAGGACAAACATTTGTACTATTTTATTGCTATAATAATATAGTGATTGTAATCGTAATTATATGGAAAAAAAACTAGGAAAAAAAGTTTTTGGCCGATGTACTATAATAATTGAACAGTTAATTATTAATATTTAGTTACCAGTCCAATAATACTCCATATATAAATGTTTATTTGTGAAAAAATAATTGAACAGCTAATTATTAAGGGTAATTTACTTGCTTAAAATGAAAGGAAGAAATCTTTATTCAAATGTAATAATTGTAATTCCTTTACTTGCACGTTTTGTTTTATTATTATGTAAACTGTGATAAGTTACCACGTTTTAAAATTTACACATAAATTGTGACAAGTAAGCATGGTTTATGAAGATAGCAAAATGAGAATAAACCGTGACTATTAAGTACGGTTTATGAAGGAGACAAAACGAGTATAAACCGTGAGAAGCAATCACGAATTAGGCTTGAATACTATTGGTGAAAACCGTGCTAGATTTCCACGGGTTTACAAGTAAACTGTTTGCTCATAAAACCCCTTAAGTTACCACGGTTTATGCGTTTAGGTATATAAATACATAATCCGTGTTAAGTCTTGACGGATTTCATAAGTGGTGGGCCAAAATTTTTGGTGCTGAGAGTTTGAGAGAGGATTCGGGAACGTGAAGCTTCTGGGGTGGTGAAGCCTCTGGGGTGGTGGAGCCATGGAAGACAAAGCTCGCATGTACCAATTAAATGGCGTTGCGCACGTGGCTGGAAACATCGACCAAGAGGTTAGTTATAATACCTTGGTCATATCAATATTTTTGCATTGGATGCTTGATATGTGTCAAAGTTTTGTGCATTTTATATATCTTCCTTAGTTATAATATCTTGATCTTAAAAAATATAGGACTACATGTTTGTTGGCATTATCTTTAGAAATGTAAAATGAAAGTAAATAAGTGAGGGGATCTATTAGCACTTTTATTATGCTGATTTGTTTATCTATTATTATTATTATTATTATTATTAGAAAAAATATGAAACCAATATGAGAAATAAAAAATGTCGTGTTTCAGTTATGGATAAAGAATATATATGCTCAAGTTGTATGTATATACTAATTTTTTTAAATTATATTTATTCATATTAATATTGCAAGTATGATGAGGATTACATGATATATTTGAACCACTCTGTTTTATGTTTTGATATGTGACAAGTTAGTTTTGTCGTTAATGAATCGTAAATTTTTAAGATTTCTTGAGTGTCGAAATAATTTCTTATCCACATATTGCAGCCTACTAGGGTTATTACCTGTGTTAGGAGACAACAGAATATGCCTCTACACGAACGGATTATACCGTATCTAGAGACTGCGGACTTGTATCACTTGGATAGGCTGATCAGTCAGTGGTTATGGGTTAATGAGCCTCTACTTAGCGCATTCGTTGAGAGGTGGCGCCCTGAGACCCACACTTTTCACATGCCGTTTGGGGAGTGCGCTATCACTTTGCAAGATGTGGCATATCAGCTAGGTTTGCCCATCGATGGGGAGGCCGTTAGTGGGTGCCTGACTGACTTTGAGAATCTGATGGACAACAGAAGACCAACATGGGAGTGGTTTCGGGAATTGTTTGGCGAGCTACTGCCGCCGAATAAAGTCAAGCAGATGACGGTTCACTTCACATGGTTCCATGAGAGGTTTTGGGATCTCCCAGCAGATACGAGTGAGGAGACCGTGCGTATACACGCGCGTGCTTATATTATGATGTTGTTGTTGTCTCAGCTGTTTGCGGACAAGAACGCAAACCGGGTTCACCTTCGCTGGTTGCCATATTTGGCATTGATGGACGACTTGGGAAGATATAGCTGGGGCTCGGCTGCACTGGCCTGGTTGTATAGATGCCTATGTCATGGGACAAACAGAAACGTTGTTAACGTGGCCGGACCACTACAACTACTACAGTCTTGGATTTTCTGGAGGTTTTTCAGTCTCAGACCTTGTGGTTTTGATGTGTTTGAATTTCCGCTGGCATCCAGGTATGGTTTATTGTTTTGTGTGGATAACATGTTTAATTTGATGTGTTATCATTCCTAATGAAAAGCTCACAATGAAATTTGTAGGTGGGCAACATATCTGCCGACAACCGATGCAGGGGATCAAAGAGTGGTGTCATCACGCCTTTGTTTGGATAGATTGCGTGATCGCGATGTGAGTCATTTAGTTTTTGCTCTTTGAAGAAGTCGTTCATGTTTACCCTAATGGTCTTATCTAACATTAGTTTCTCCGTTACAGTTTCTGTGGGATCCTTATTCTGCTCCCGATGTGGCAGCTATTGTTCATCCGGATATACTTGTTGAGGAGCACCGTAGGCTATGGATGGCGGCCATGAGCCTAATATATTTTGTTGCGATAGAGTGGCATCAGGTGGATAGAGTGGTACCGCAGTTCGGTGGGGTTCAGCATCTCCCCCAGTTAGCTCTGAACATAGATTGGCTCCATGCGAAGGATGGTAGGGGTGGAGATCGATGGTTCTCCAGTTATTATCAGGAATGACATTTGCATTGGAACAACAGGCTGGACTCAGTCATCCTAGTCGATAGAGTAATCTCGGTCCATCAGCGGAGTACCTGGACTGGTGGTGCTGTGTGGCCCACAGATTCCTATCCCTAGATGTTGCATTTCATGATCCTAGACTGATTGCCATGCCGGAGGAGGCTCGTCACAGAGGATCGTCCCAGGCACCTCCCAGAGTGCAAGTCCCGGATAGACCTGACAACAGGCGTGTGGAGCGGCATCGGCGTATAGGCACACGTGCCACCGATCGAGAGTGGCGATGGCTCGACGACCTTATGGATGAGGATGAAGGTGGTGCTGATGATAGAGGCTTTATGGATCATCATGTTCCTCGACGTAGGGCTAGACGGCACGATGGGAGGGATGGTCGTGGACGGGCTAGAGGCAGAGGACCCCTCGATGGGGATGAGCAGGTTTAGCACGCTGTGGGTGAGGATGCTGGAGGTTTGGACACAGGGATGGATCATGCCACGGATGCAGGATGTTCAGCCTCAGATTCGGGTGGATCTCAATGAGCCTGCAGCATCTCCATATGACCCATGGTTCACTTTGGGTGGGACTCCCCCATCAGCATTCAGCGTCGTTTCGCCACATACATCCAGTATCCACCTCATATGTCTGCAGTCGGACCCCACGATTCTCGAATGGTACAAAAGCAACTGCCTCCGTACGATCTAAATCAGCCGCAAAGGAAAGGGATGCAACCTGCGGAACAATTGGTGCGGCCGCAGGCATTGAACTAGACGCACCGCCCATGGCAGTCGAGCTATGAACTGGAGCTGATGCCCCAAAATTATCGACACCAACCTCCAACTTCGCATACAACTCGTGTATTCTGACTTCTGGAAAACTCCTAACACAGTGAAACAGAACCCGAATATCTTCATCAGCCGCTATCACAAATGTATCATACTTAACACCGGTCAACACAACTGCGATGGAAATCTTATAGAATAGCTTCTTCACCCACTTGTTCCCAAATACCCCAAACTTCTGCAAGATGCTATTCTTTACATCTGACAAAGTACTTGATGAACTGATAAATACACTCAACGATTCTCTATCAGTGAACTTCACACCGTATTATTTGCTTCTTTGAATTTCACCAGAGCAATGTACTAACACAAGAAAACTCTCTTCCTCACTTGCCATTGTGAAAATGCTCCTCTTCAATAGCTTGATTCTCACTCATATATATATAATTTTTCTCTTCATAAACCGTGACAAGTAACAAAGATTTTTGCATTTAAATATCCCTTCATAAATCGTGGCAAATAACAAGGTTTTATGTTCAAAAACGTCTGCTTCTTAAACCACTATGACTTACCACGTTTTATGATCAAAGTTCTCTCTTCATAAACTGTGCTTAATAGCCACGGTTTATGCTCATTTTGCTACCTTCATAAACCGTGCTTACTTGCCACGGTTTATGTGTAAATTTCAAAATGTGGTAACTTACCACGGTTTACATAATAATGAAACAAGACACGCAAGTAAAGGAATTGCAATTGTTGCATTTGAGTAAAATTTCTCCCAACCATTTTATTTAGGTAAATTGCCCTATTAATTAAGTATAACCCAAATTTTAGTGACATATCCGTTTCGTTAGTGACCAATCATGATCAAAGGTAGTAGTAAAAAAAAAATTGTTTTGATTTAATTTTATTTTAAGTTCCATAACATATCTATTATATTTATATCTCTAATTTTACAACCAAAATATGTCACATGTCATTTTTCCATTACAATTGAAATCAAATCTTTTCCTCTAAAATTAAGAAATTCTCCTTTCCTCCTTACTAATTTAATAATTTTACAATCAAAATTTGTCACATGTCACTCTCTCATTGCAATTGAAATCAAATCTTTCCCTTCAAAATTAAAGAATTCTCCCCTCCTCCCTCTCCTTTCTCTATTTCTCTCATTCCTTCAACCACTCTATCTATTTTATATATCATTATCAATTTCAATGACTAATTACTAATTTGACAATCAAAATGTGCAACATAACATTCTTTAATTGTATTAAAATTAAAATTAAAATATTAAAATTAAAATTAAAATATATCTATATTATGTATCATATATTACTATTTAATTTAATAATCACATGCGTCACATGACACTCTCTAATTAAAATTGAGAGAAAATATTTTTTTTTCAAAATTAATAAACTCCCTTCCTAAATTCTCTCACCTCTCTTCATTTTTTTTATTTCTTTCTACTATTTTTACTCTATATATAATTTATATTTTATATTAGTAATTTGACAAATCAAAATATGTCATCCGATATTTTCTTATAATTAAAATAAAAATTTTTCTTCCAAAATTAACAAACTCTCACTCTCACTCTCACTCTCATTCTTCATCTTTATCTTTTTCTCTCTTTTCTTTCATTCTCTATTTTTTTTATCTTTTTCTTCTACAGAAAGAAAAATTAACAAAATAATATAATTTAAATAAAAAATATTATTATTATTGTTATTATATATATATTTAGTTTTAAATTTTCACCGCTTATCTTTCTAATTTATATTTTTATTTCTCTTTTTTCAAATATTTATTACATATAATTTGGAGAGAATACTGATGCTATAATTAAAAGTTAGAATCAAAATTCCATTATTTTTAAAAAAATTAATTTTGAGTTAATTTTATAACTATCCGTATAGTTTTTTTATGCTAATATCTAATTATATTTTTATATACACAAGGAGAAAAATATTATTTTTAAATAGCAAGTATAAAAATTAATTATTTTTATTTGTGCAACAGACTTAACAGTTTTTTTTTTTTTACCAACGATATGAGACTCGAACTCACAACCTCTTAATTAAGTATGGGGAGATTATGCCATTTGAGCTATTACTCATTGGCAACAGACTTAACAGTTAACACCTAATTAAATGTAAAAGTATATACGTTAAATTGTTTTAAATTTTAGATAACAAATGTTAAAATTAATATTATTAATAAAAAAATTAGACTTTTTCATATAAAAATCATAACTAAAAACCTTATTATTTGATTTTTTATCTACAGATACCTTGGTTTTCTTAACCAGAGACTTTTGTCAACCTACGATTTTTTTTTGTAAAAGTAGTTTGATTTTATAAATCTTTTGTGCCATGCATAATCTATATTATAAAAACAAAGTGAATTGTAATTTAAAAAAAAATTATATTCCCGTAATGTTATTACGGATAAAAATACTAGTTATATAAATATTTATAGAATCATACATCACATATAATAATTTGAGATTTATATAAAATTTATCACACTAATATTTAATTCTAATTTAATTTATAACTTTATATTATTTTTTGTTATTTCAAATAATTTAACTTAAATTATAAAAAAAATTACACATTATATACCATATTTAAAGATATTACACCTTAATGAAAATAGATTTTAAAATATTACACCTTATATATGTATTTAAAAGATATTATACTTGTGAAGATTGAAAATTTTGTGTGTTTGAATTAGAAGAAATAAAATTTTATAAATAATTGAGAAAAAAAAATTTTCGTTCAATTGATTTGGATCTATTTTTTTATTAAATTTATAAAAAATAATAAAAAATATTAAGAAGTATGTTATTGAAAATAAACTGTAAAAAAATAAAGTAATAAAATACAAGAGTATAATACATCTTATTTGTTTAAGTATATTTTAATTGAGTAATTTATCACAACGTATAATAACGAACATTCAAATATACATTTAATTGATTATACAAGTGGTAACGTTTAATTTGTTTTTTTTTTTAAATGATATGTTTCTGTCTTTTCGGAGACCAGTTTCTTGTCAAAAATGATACTAAAATATATTTTATTGGAGTTAATCAGAAAATATACTGTGCTTAGTAAGAGCATTTTTAATATTAATTTTAAGTTTAATTTTATTTTAAATTCTACAAAATATACATAATCATTTATTAGATCATCCTATAAATAATAATTTAAAATTAAAAATAAAATTTGTCACTTTAGTATTTGTCTCAATTTAAATAGAATTTATATAATTTTTATTATCTTATTTAGATAATTATATAACTCATAAAATTTTACTGATTTTTCATCAAATAATATTATTTCAATAAAGTAAAACATGTTTTATTTCATCGATTAATTTTAATATAAATTTTAATTTTAAATAAGTACACTTCTTAAAAATTAACAAGTTATAATTCAAATGATATAGTCTTTTTACACTCTTTTAGAAGTCATGATTCGAATCTCACTTCCAACTTTAGCAAAAAAAATTACATTTTTTAAAAATATCAAAAATAATACTTTAAAAATACTCACATATTCGAATTTTAAATATATTTTTTCTTTTTTCTTGTGTTTTCTTCATTTTTTTGTTGTTGTCATGTTGGTGTGTTTTTTTTTTCTTCATCTTCTTTTTGGTTGTTGTAGTATTTTTTAATTCTTCTTTTTTATTTATATTGTGCAAAATTTATCCAAAAATAGCATTAAAATTTTTTAATCGTAACATATAAAATTTTTTAATTTTAATATAAAAATTTTTTTAATTGTGACATAACAAATTTTTTAACTATTTTTTTATTTTTGAACTAATTAATGGAGTGATGTTAAACTAATATATAAAATATCTATCTATTTTTATGTCATTTATATTTATAATAAATTATTGTATTTTTTATTTTTAAAATATATTTAAATATATTTTGTTGATAGAGTGAATTATAAATTTAAATTTATGGCTTTTAAAAATTTCTTGTACCATTTATAAAATCGAGTAAGACCGAATCAACGAAAATAAATATTATACAATATATAATATTTACGCCAAAAGTAACGTTATATAATATGAATAATATTAATTGAAGCATAAAATAAGGGTTAATACTTAAATTAGTTCCTGAAAGATCACGCGATTTTTATTTTTGTTTTCGAATGATTTTTTTAATCAAATTAGTCCCTAAAAGATAAAATATAAGTCAAATTAGTCATTCCGTCAGTTGGATAATGACGTGTCACGTGAAGTGTCATGTGACATGATGACGTGACACGCCACGTGGTAGGTCAGTGACACGTGGCATACCACGTGTCACTTGACATGTAAAAAAGTTTTTTATAGTCAAAATAGTTCTTAAAAATTCAGACGTAAGTCATTTTCATCCCTCAAATTTTAAAAATTAGTCAAACTAGTCCTTATATAATTTTTTTATAATATTAAATTTACAATATTTTTTTATACTACTAATTTTAATATTATTTTTTAAACCTTAATAAATAAAAATCTCTTTACATAAAATAACAAAAATAATTAAATTTTTATAAAGTTATTTTGTCATTTGTATTTTAAAATTTTATATTTTCAAATTGTAATGTTTTATGTGATTTTTTTTATTTAAATGAGTTTATCAAATTATTGTTGATTATATATTTAAAAATTTAATATTTTAAATTTTACTAAATAATATAGTAATTATTTTAAATTTTAAATATTTTAAATTTTTTAAAATTATAATTTTTATTATTGTTTAATTTATATAGTAAAATTCAATAATTTAAAAATTGATTTATGGAATCACTTTTTGAATCTTAATATTCTAATATAATTTTTTAAATATTTCATTTAAAACAAAAGAAATTTTATTTTAATACGAAGCATATTTATTTATATAATGTACTAGTGCGGAGTAGCATGTGTTATACATAAGTATAATGTTTTTTATTTCATTTTATCTCATTGATTTGTGAAATTAAAAGAAAAATTACATAATCTATCTCAAACATTTGAAACACACAAAAATTTATTATGATCTTTGCATGTATTACGCTTAAGAAGCAATTCGTTTATAATAATAATAATAATAATAATAATAATAATAATAATAATAATAATAATTAAGTAACAAATTTTTAATATTTTATAAAGTTTGGAATTGAACCAAAATTTGTGGATCTTTTTGAATTTTGATTCTAAGTATCACTACCATTACATCCTATATGTAAGTAATATCGTAATGAAAAAAAAAAAGATGTAGTAGAAAAAAAATAGTGGTATAGCTTTGTTTAGGTTAACATACATAAATTTTGATTTTGAGCATATAACTTTGTTTAGGTTAATAAATACATACATTTCAATTTTGAGTATATATATATATATATATATATATATATATATATATATATATATATATATATATATATATATATATATATATATATTCTAGCAAAATGTAATAATGTAAGAAAAATGTTTTAGAATAGAAAAGAATAAGAGAGATTTTGAGAAGAATTAAAGGAGAGAGATAATTTTATTGAAAAAATTTTTAAGAAGAAAAGATACAATTACTAATGTTTTGTTTGTCAATTACATTTCTATTAAAATTAGTAGTATCAAAAAATATTTTAAATTTAATATTATGAAAAAAAATAAAAAAAAATTATATAAGGACTAGTTTGACTAATTTTTAAAATTTGAGGGATGAAAATGACTTACGTCTGAACTTTCAAAGACTATTTTCACTGTAAAAAAATTTTTTACATGTCAAGTGACACGTGCCATGCCACATGTCACTGACCTACCACCACGTGGCGTGTCACATCATCAAGCCACGTGTCACTTAACGTGACACGTTATCATCCAACTGACGGAAGAACTAATTTGACTTACATTTTATCTTTCAGAGACTAATTTGATTAAAAAAATCATTCGGAGATAAAAATGAAGATCGCGTGATCTTTCAGGGATGAATTTGAGTATTAACCTCGTAAAATAATATACAATATTTCGTTTCTAATTTTTGATAAATTACATAAATAAAATAAACTAAGATTTAGTTGGGAGAGTAAACAATAATTCGTGAAAGGCTGCTATGATTTTTTTTTATTTAAATAAATTAAACAAAAAAAACAAAACAAAGTAACTGCTTAAATAGAAGGACAGCCCCATTTAAAACTACTCTTAAACTCCTCTAAAGGTGAAAGAAGCTCCAGATGAGGAAGTTATAACTTCATCGCCATCTTTGTCATAGTGTCTGCCACCGTATTTGCATATCTCATAATCAAATGAAAGTCAACACGCCAATTTCAATGTATGATATCTCTTATTTTGAGCACCAATAGATCAATAAATCTAAAACCATCTTGGTGATTAGTAACAAGATTAAACGCTTCCACACAATTTGTCTCACAAATACCATCTCGTTGACCCACATCCCAAACTAAGAGATATCCTCTCCAAATAGCAAACAATTCCCCTTGAAGAATATTATTACTCTCACTCATTCCCAAACACCTCTTTTGCCAACTCCCATTACAATCTCGAATAAGACAAGCAAAACCAACACTATCACCCGAACCAGAATAACTAGCATCACAATTAATCTTGAAAGTACCAATGGATGGGGATTCCAAAAACCATTTAGAATAGAGGGAAGGGACATACGTTGTAATTCAAAAATATTTCCAAGTTCCTTTTCTAATGTTAATGCCAGACAAATCACTTTTTCTGGAGGCCAAGTTCAATGAGGATTAAAGATGTCATTATTTCTTACTCGCCATATCCACCAAAGTCCCGAAAAAAATTTGAACAGATGCTCTCTGCTATGATACAAGAACCAGTTCTTCAAATCCAAAGGATGACAAGAAATATCCAACCTATGCCATACAAGCTAACCTTTTGGACAATCCCGAATACAATGTAAAACTGATTCCTGGCTAGAAAGACATCTTGGGCACCTATCGATGCTAACATCCCTCTTCTGAAGCGAAAACTTGCAGTAGAAAG
This sequence comes from Arachis ipaensis, assembly GCF_059453495.1. Classification (NCBI taxonomy): domain Eukaryota; kingdom Viridiplantae; phylum Streptophyta; class Magnoliopsida; order Fabales; family Fabaceae; genus Arachis; species Arachis ipaensis. Next base: position 7,092,195 of record NC_142440.1, on the reverse strand, counting down.
AGCCTCCTTAAGACACAGCTAAGCCAAAAACTTGTGCTTTTCCAGAACAAGTTAGCGCCAAAGCCATAGCCAATTCTCCCGCTCCTCCCAACTAAATAGCCGCTTACACAACCACAAGTAACCATTGCTGGAGTCATAGACTTTGGCAGCAGACTCAAACCAATACCAACCCACTTCCAGACCTACTTGCACATCTGGATTGTAAGAAAGAATATTACCTTTCAGATTCTGAGATAAAGGAGAATAAAGAGTATCCAAATGCCACCTACCAACCAACCAAATAACTTGTAACCGGAGATTTGAATCAGAAATGTGAACATAATCCATCTCATTAGATAATCGTCTTTCTCTCCTCCAACTAGAAAACCAAAAAATTTTGGTTCAAATCCCCAATACACCAAGTAAATCCATCCTTCAACACTTCTCAAGCCTTGCAAAGACTCCTCCAAATGGAAAAGCCCTTGTTCTTAGGACAAATAAAACAATCATATAGAGATGATCGGTATTTGGCATCCAACAATTAGACCCATAACTTGTTTGGCTGATGGAAAAAAAAATCCAAATTAACTTCCCAAGAAGAGCAATATTCACACAATAAGGATCTCTAATCCTCAAACCTCCATATTTTTTTGGAGTAACCAGTACCTTCCAACTAATAAGATTCAATCCTCTTCCATCAACTTGTCCTTTCCAAAGAAAATTTTTCATCATAAACTCCAATTTACTAGTCATTCCTTTGGAAAAAATAAAGACCTGCATATGGTACGTGGGAATAGCGACTTCAACAGAATTAACCAAGCAGAGTCTACCAGTCCGATTGAGTAAATTCCTTTTTCAGCTTGCTAGTCTACCCCGAATCTTATCCAGAACACCATTGAAAGCTAAACGGGTCACCCTAGAATGGCTAAGGGTAACTCCAAGATACTTGTCCAAGTCCTGGATAAATTTGATAGAAGATACCTCAGTGAAAACCTCTTTCCTTGTTGTAGAGACATTCTTGGAGCAAAGCGCTTTAGACTTCTCCACATTAATCTTCATCCCAAATGTTTTGCAAATAGTCTCTAAAACCAATATCATATTTTGCACTTGTCTCTTTGTAGCTTTACAAAATAGAAGCAAGTCATCCGCAAACATTAAGTGGGATATTCTTGGTCCCCCTCTAGAAACAGCAACCGGCTCCCACAAGCCCAAATCAACCTGATGACTAATAAAGCATGCCAATCTCTCCATACACAATACAAAAAGATAGGGTGACATAGGATCTCCTTGTCTAAGACTCCGGCTAGGAGTAAAGCCATTCAGACGATTCTCATTCCAAAGAATAGATAAGGAAGAAGCAGTGACACAATTGATAATCAAATTAATTGTAGGGCTGGAAAAACCAAAGCTATTAAGGGTATGGGCTAAAAAACCTCCAGTCAACTCTGTCATAGGCTTTCTCCAAATCAATCTTAAAGGCCAGTGTGCCTTTCTTTGATTTAGTCTTCTTCATAAAGTAGAGAACTTCTTGAGCAATAATGATGTTGTCAGGAGTTCCTCGTCCCGGAATAAATCCTCCTTGAAGTGGGCCAACAATCTCCGCAAGATGAGGATGGAGCCTATTAACAAGGACCTTCGTGATGATCTTGTGAACTACATTGCAGAGACTAATCGGCCTGAAATCTTTCATAGATACCGGTGATTCAACTTTTAGAATAAGAACCAGTAAAGTCTCCATCATTCTCGGATCAAGAGTAACACCGGAGAATGTCTGCTTAACCATCTTCCAAACATCAAGACCAATGATCTCCCAATATTCCTTGAAGAAGAAAGCTTGAAACCCATTAGGACTCGGAGCTTTAAAAGAGTTCATGTGAAAAACAGTAGTTCTGACTTCTTCCATATTAACTGGTGTCGTAAGATCATTGCAAGCTTCCTTATTCAGAGAAGGAAGAGGCACATCACCAAGACAACTCAAATCAACATCATCCAAACAACATAATAAGCTTTTGTAGAAAGACTCTGCTTCTCGACTCAGAACCCCTGAATCAGTTTTTCACATTCCATCCTTGAGAAAAAGGCCATGAATCTTATTATGCTTCCTTCGCACAAGAGTTTGAATATGAAATAATCTTGTATTCCTATCCCCAAACCTTACCCACAACTTTTTGGACTTTTGGAACCATAGGATCTCTTCTTGCACTAGAGTATTATTATAATCATCAAGCAACTACTGCTCTTTCTGACGCAAACAAATGCTATCTACCACTTCCAAACGCTTTTGTAAATAATTAATCTGCTGCTCTAATTCACATTTCTTAACAAAAATGTTACCAAACACCTTCGAGTTAAACTCTAATGAATTCTTCTGCACTTTCGAAAGCTTGCCATGAATCCCTCTATTGCCAGACCACCATGACTGATTTACAATATCCTTATACCCGGGATGAGTAGCCCAAGAAGCAACACATCGAAAAGGTCGATTCCCTTTAGGCTGAGGACGACCTTTACAATGCACCAGAATAGGGCAATGATCAGACTGAAGCCTATTTAGAACTTCTGCATAAGTCTCTGGAAAGATAGATAACCAACTACTATTTATACAGACTTGGTCAAGCTTTTTTTCCACGTCAACATAATTTTTCACCCTCCTGTACCAAGAAAACCGTCTCCCAATAGTCTTCAGATCAAATAAACCACTATCCCCTAATGAAGTAGCAAACCTGTCTGCTCTTTGATGAGAAAATTGACAGCCCTTAGATTCATGAGAAAATATGACATCATTAAAATCACCAAGAACAATCCAAGGTCCTTGAAACACCATGGATTGTGCCACAAGAAAATCCCAATGGAGAATCCTTTTATTAAATTGAGGACTTCCATAAATACCACTACACCTCCAAATTAAATTATTAGATTGAACCTCAACAGTAACATCCTGATCAAAAGTATCAATGAACTTACAACAAACACCATTCATAGAGGATAGAAACCAAATACCCCCCTTATGCCCGTCTGCTTCCACTATACCAACAGAGTGATACCCCAACCTTTCCCAAAATAATTTTAAATGCTGAAAAAGGGGAGTAAGTTTCAACCACAATAAAGAAAATAAGTCTAAATTTTCTAACAAGTTCCTTACAATGCACTTGGGTTAAATTATTAGAAGCACCCCTAATATTTCGAACAATCATATTCAAACTATCCATAAATAATAGGGACGAAATAAATAAGAACATAAACTCTAAATAGAATCACCAACCTCAATAGGTGGTTTGTCTTACGATACTGATACACTCTAATCTTCAACAATTGCCACCCTCGGACTCTCCAACGCTGCACCCGCCATGCTTCCATCTACTAAGATTTTCTCCGTTGCGCCTGTAACACCCTACCACACAGAGTTTTACGCTTAAATAGAAAAACAGAGGTGGTGAGGTATTACAATTTCTAAAATAAAATATACATGCATATAATAGTAGAAAGAGAACAATAAACTAGGAGCCTTGAAGAATAGGTGAAGTAAAAGTCGCGAAATAAAAAGCGCATCGCTCAGAAAACGAGTTAACTTGCGTGCTAAGAAAGCTATAGTCAACGAGTACAAGAAAACAAAACCAGGAATAGAGGGTCAAAGATACAAAATAACAAGCTCTTAACTCAGCCTGCGAAGTCAAGGCTGGCCAGAGAACATTTATACATATATATACATATTCCAAATCCAAACATACATAAAAAAAACCTGTCTCTCCATAAGCCTCTAAGAGAGTCAAAAGGAACAAGTCATGCGGAGAGAAAACTAAGTACATATATATACATAACTATCCAACAAAAAGTAACCCGATAACCACTTCGCTTCAGAAGTCCAGACGCCTAACGAGGTGCCTCTCGACCTGCATCTGAAAAATAACAACATAGTATGGGGGGAGAACCAGAGGTTCTCAGCATGGTAAAGGTGCCACGCATATAAGATATAAGGTCCTGGGAATGCCAGAAGCAATCCTAGAATGCCGACTCTCAGATCATAAAGCTTAAAGTATTAAAAAAAAAGCATAAAAGGTGGTCTTATAAGAGTAATTAAATCTAACTTAACTTAATCTTAACTCTAAGTCTTACCGCCTTTCCTCCATACCTCCATTTCCGACAACATATCACAGACAAATAAGCAGATAAAGGCAAGCATAAAAAGGTACAATTACTGCAGATAACAGATATACAATTAGCATAGAAATACATTTAAGCACACCCAGTTAATATACAAACAAGTAAATTCAAGTAATATGCACATGATGCATGCCTGACCTATGGCTGATGAATCCCATCTATCGGTTATCAAGCCAACCCGACAAGTCCGGTTTGCTAAACCCTTGGACTGTCCCTCGTCGTGCATTCCCAAGAATCTATGCATAGCTTTTTCTTATATACAAATATCAATTGCTCAATGGGGGTACCACTCCCGGGGATTTATACGTGCTCGGTCACTCTTACGATGTAGGGTCAACAGAGTATCGAGTTTTGACCTGGTACTCGTGGTGGCAAGCCACGGTACTTTACTCAGGGAACCTCGTATCTCAAATCATTTGATTGCTTAAACCAAGTATTATATATAATCATTTATAACATTTCATATTCAATTCATTACCTTTTCAACTTTACTTTACCTCCAAGTTATCTCTATTTCCTAACTTCATCTAATTACTAGACTTATTACTATCATTTGTGACTGGAAGAGTGAAAATAGAGGTTTAGAAGTTTGAAATTAGGTTTAAAACTCAGAAAAAAAAAATCATATTTGCTGGAATAGGGGCCACGCGTACGCGTGGGAGTATAAAAAGGCAGCTCGCGCGCGCAACCCTCATCATGCGTACGCGTACGCATAGGTCTACTTGCGTACGCATATAAAGAGTTCAGTAAAAAATTTCATGCCATGTGTACGCGTGGGCGTACGTTTTTCCAAAAATTTGATTAAGTTATAAAGCTACAGAATTTTCATATTCCAACCCAAAACTTCCGACGCGTATAACTTTTCTGTTTTAAATCGTTTTTCTTCTGTTCCTCAAACGACATAAATTTCACGAACCCAATTTTCATTTAAAACAAGTTTGGAACCATTTGGGGGTCCGAAAGCCAGGTTATAGCTCGCCGAAATTCAACCAAAAACCAATTTTCATTAAACTTCAAAAACCTCAATTTTCTTTAAACAAATTTCAATATCCACTTCCTTTGCCTACACCCAACACAAACACAAATTACAACATCTCCAAATAACTCTACTATCCATAAACAATCTTTACCACCAATCATCAAAATTCCATACTTCCATCAATAAAATCACCACTATTTTGCCATACATACATATACAATCATTACCACAAACTTACCAACAATATCACCAACACATACTTAATTTATATTACCATTCAATGTTTTTAATGCTAAGCATCCAACATGCATAATCATTCCAACCTATCTTATGGTTCTCTAGCATAAGTTTTTACATAACATTATATGTTAAATACGTGAAACCTAAACCATACCTTAGCCGATTTCCACGTATTGATCAAAGCAAAACACCAAAGATGCACATACAGCTTTACTTATCCAAAATCACCAAGCTTTGGCACCAATCTAAAGCCTCCACTGTCCACAATTTCAAGTTCCAATTACATACACACCACCTAATACAAATATACAACACATATACACCCAAACTCAATATCCATTGCACAAATTCAGAAATTAGATAGAGTTATGGTATTCTCACCTTACTCAAGCTTCGTATAAGCAAGAGTGAATATTTTTCTCAAGCTAATTGAATCCTAGTACATCAAAAAGCAAAGAAATTCAACACCACTAAATTTTTGAAAATTGGGAGAAGGAGAGGCTGAGAGTAATAAAGTGGCTTACCTATGAAATTTTTCCAGTAGAATCGTAGAGCTCAACACGGTGGTCACGTGGTCGCAAACGGTGCGACGATCGAAGTTCGGATGGAGGAGATACGGTAATTTGAAGTAACGTAAGGGTTAGGGAATTTGGTTTTCTTCTCCCCCCCTGTTTGTGCTTTCAGCGAGCTCTTTGCTGAAGTGGGGAGAAAGAAGAGCCTCGGTTCATTTAAGTGTTGGGCCAGTTGGGCCCACAGGTCCGGTTTGGACCTGGTTCAACCGATTCGGCCCGTTTGATCCAATCTTGGGCCGAATTTTTTGAAATTAGTGCCAAAATTCTCGTTTTGATGAGCTCTATCCTAATTTAATATAACATTTATATTTATAATTTTTTTTATTAAAATTTAATTTATTAACTAATTATTTACTAATTTAACAGAATTTACAACCCCACCATTTTTATCAACTGGCGAGTTCTGCAGGGAGGAAGGCTGCGAACACTTCTGGAGAGAAATTCCACGACGTGCAGGAGTTCTGCCCGATGGAGATGGCGCAATTTCATATTTTCCTCGCTGCCCCATCCTAATGCCAATTAATTTGCCTCCATCACCATGCAAATTGGGCCTTGGAACCCTTCTCGAACCATACTTGTGCTGCTTTCCATCTTGGTCCTTCAAACCTGATGGATGGCCCATTGTGAATTTTTTCTTACGCAGCACTTGTTACCAGCCCTCTCCATCATCCATGCATGCCTCATTAACATGACCATCAAGCCAATGATTTCGTAACCGCATCCTTCCCTTTAACAACTGCTAATTTCTCGCCCAAATTACGAGAATTCTCACCCAAATCGCTAGCTTCCGATTCAACCTCTTTCTGAATTTCATGATTGTTGTGTGGCACTAGTGTCGGGGCTTCAATATCTTTTCCACCACCAAAAGAATCACCCTTTTCTTCCAAGGACTCCTTCTCCATGCACAACTATTTATCATGCCCATACCGTGCACAAGTAGAACAAATCAGCTGTAAACACTCGTACTCCATTTCATGAGTCATACCCTCCACTACAATATGTTTTATTATAGGCAACCCAATATTAATTTGAACACAAGCTCGGGCATATTTTCCTCTTTCTGCAAACTTAATGGCCAAGTCTACTTTCACCGGAACCCCTATTGAAGAAGCAATTTGCAGCTTTGCTTGTTCCTAGTAACACCAAGTTGGAAGTCCTGAGACTCGAATCCATACTAGCGTTGATCCGAAGGATTGTTCGCATGGCCTAAATCCACGTCCCATGACTTTATTGCAACATAGTGACTGTCTATCAACTACGGGCCACCAATAATGACTTTCTGACGATCCGCAGCAATATCAAATTTAACCAAAAAAATACCCAAACCCCACGTCCAACAAATCAAACCCTCCTTTGATGCGCCATACTATTCGAAGCTTATGCATAAAAGCCGTGCAGCTATAATATTTATCTAGCACCTTGATCATAATGGCTTCCTAATAAGGTTTAGATAGACAGCTCTTTGCCTCCTTCGTAAAACTGACACTTGGTGGACGAGAATCACCCTACTTACCTGTCACCGTCGTGATACCATCCTCAGATAAGGACCCTACTAATGCAAAGGCTTTAGACTTTTCTGCACCAATGACCTTATATCTAAAAGAGACTTTAGATGACTTTTCTAAACCCTCGCGAGAAGAACCCTTTTTAACACTGGATACACACCCTCCCACACGCTCTCCCCCTTATCTCTTTTGATGGCATGGTCATCTTCCTCACCACCGTGTTTCACCCTCAAACACTCGCCTCCGCTCTCTCCTTCTCTCATTCTCCCTGGATACAGAGTACGTACTCTTTCTCTACTAAAGACTGCTATGATTTAGGTTGTAGGGTTGGAGCATAGCGATATATGATTCATAAGAGGTAGCTACGATTTTAGCAAGGAATAAAAAAAGAATTATATAATAAGTTGGATAAAAATGCTTATAATAATTATAAAAAATATCTTTAGTAAAAAATTTTAAGTTTATAAAAATACTTATAATAATATTATTTAACCATCAAAAATATATTTTGAATTTAAGTTGAATCTTGTGTATCTTTAGGCAACATTTAGTTTTAACCATCAAAAATATACATGTCAATTGTTTGTTTATTAAAACTTAAATTTTAAATGGACACATTAGTACATAAATACATACAATCAATTAGATATAATTTTTTACACTTTTATTTCTTATTCATTTTTATACAATTAATTTTTATACTTTTATTTTTTATATTTTTATTTTTTATTAATTTTTATAAGATAAAGATTTTTTTAATTTTATTGTATTTTATTTAATATTTTATTAAATATAATATATATTAATAATTTATATCTCTATTATTAATATTTATATATTTCTGTCTTAAAAAAAGACATAAATTAATTACTGTCTTATGTGATAATGTAATTATTCTATATATTATGATTATTTTCTTAGATGTCACCACTTGATCCAAAATTAGGAAAAAAAATTTGATTTGTGATTACTCTATTTAAAATTAGCATAAGAATAATTGCAAATCTTACAAAACAAAAAAAAAAGGAAGAAGAAGAAGTCACAATAAAAATACCCATGAGTTTCAACTACCAAACATATCAAGCAAAATACATGAATCACCACAAAAATTATGTGACGCACTATTATATTAAAGCATTTCTTGGTCATGGATGATTGGATGAGCATTCCTAAGGTTGCCAGAGTTTTAAATTCAGTACATTAAAAGTTAACATTTTTAATTATTTAAATAAATAGATTAAATTGTTAGCGTTTAAATGTAAAATATTCAGGGTCATAATTATTATGAATAAGTACCTTCTATAATTTTAATGATAAATTTTTTTTTTTCTTTTTGGTACCTTCACATTAGAAGTTTTAACCTATTTGACATTTTTTAAAAAATAAAATATAATATAAAAAATATATTAATCATATAAAAATGATAACTCTGATGAGATCAATAATTTTAAAATTAATTTTGTTATATAATTAATAATTTATTTTATTTTAAAAAAATATTAACCAATTAAATCATAAAAAAAAGTTGTCCGAGTGTTCTCCTTTTAGAAAGTAGGAAAATTGGGTAAATAAGTATGTGATAATAACACAGAATTGAGATTGAATGGAAAGTGGAAGATGGATATGTATGTCAGCATGTGTATATGTTGTTTGTTGCACATGAGTATGAATAGGGATCCACATCCCACATGAAACATGCATGTGTATATATTTACTACCATTTGGTATTCCACATGATTACAGTAGATGATCCATAAAGAGACCCATCATATTTTGGGCTATAGAAATTGAAGTAGGGAAGTAAGAGAGTGTTAAAGGTAATCATTACAAATGGGATCATGATGGCAACGCCTCCTTCAGTATTTAAATAAAATAAAAAGTGCAATTAAGAGCAACACTTCTACACAACTGCGCAGCCATAGCCGCCATATCCTCTTTTATTTGCCTCCTCCGGTCATCTTCTATTTTTTTTTTTTTCTCATTTTTTTTATCATTGTTCTGTTTGTTTTAATTTAATTTAAACTGTTTATAATTTTAGTCTAAAAATAATAATTAAAAATAAAATTAACATAATTAAACAAATTAAATAAAAAGAAAATTGAATTATTATTTTATAAAGTTATATAGTACATATAAAATAAAAAATAAAAGAAATTAGTGGATTTTGGAAAGAAAACTAAAAATATGCAATTAATTTTTTAATTAAAAAAATAAAGAAAAGAAAGAGGTGAAACGGCCAGGTATATAAAGAGACATATAAGGTGACTTTTGGACTTTATCCCTCTTATTATTTTTTTCATTTTCATGTATACGAGTGTATCTAATTATTATCTCACTATATATATATGGTGTATAAGTGTGAATGTGAATTTCCAAATTGGTGCGAACCTATGATGGCGTACGAACATTGAAGGCTGGCTCTACCTCTGATTAGTGACCCAAACTTCGAAGCCTTTTGGTGGCTGAGTTTTCTTTCTCACAAATCACACTATCATACTGCACTCCCTAGCTAATAATCACTCTCGATAACGCCGCTTTGGAGGAGATATTCTTCATCATCTCCCTCCCTCCTTTCATCTCCTTCATAGTCTATATAAGGCACTGCCATTTTTCACTATATCAATTCACTTCTCTCCCTTTTTCTTTCTTTTTCTTTGTTTCTCCCGGTGTGGAAGAAGTTAACATGGGTGAGGAGTTTCATCATGGTGTTGTTATGAGAGAGTATGATCCTAATAGAGACAGAGAAAGAGTAGAAGAAGTAGAGAGAATATGTGAGGTTGGACCCAGTGGAAAGCTTTCTATCTTCACCGACCTCCTCGGTGACCCTATCTGCAGGGTCCGCCACTCACCTTCTTTCCTCATGCTGGTATCCTATTTTATTCATTCATTCATTCTTTATTTCTTCCTTAAAAATGTTAAAAGTGTATTAAAAAAATATTAAAATGAAGAAGTAATTCTATTTATGTTAAAAAGTAAATTATAATTTTATTTTTAATTTAAATTTATAATTTAAAATAATTAATTATATTAATAAAATGAATTATTATTTTATTTTTGTGATTATCTTTCAATAGAGTTAAAATTTGTTTATGTAGAGACAATATTAATATTTCAATATTTAATAATAATAGAATTGTAGTTTGAATATTAATAGAACAATTATATTTCAAAATAAAAAAATAATTCTTTTCGTATGAGAATTTTATTCTCAAGCGTTCCGAACACAGTCTAAATCAATGAATGCCTGCTGCTTTTTCCTATTCCATTAAGAACTAGTGTCTTGCAAATAATTTATTGTTTCAATCAAGTCCCTCTCAAACCAAAACGGTATAATAATATCGATGTGTGTGTTCGACATCAACTATAGGTGGCGGAGATTGGAGATGAGATAGTGGGAATGATAAGGGGTTGCATCAAAACCATCACGTGCGGAAAGAAGCCCTCCAGAAACACCAAACACAGCGACACTAGTAACACTGGTAACAGTAACAGACATCTCCCTGTTTATGCTAAAGTCGCCTACATATTAGGCCTTCGCGTTTCCCCCTCTCACCGGTAACTAACTTGCAACTTGCAACTTGCAACTTCAAATATTAATAGATAAATAAATAAATATTTAGTAAGGTGAGTTGTTTTGTTTGGTGTCATGCAGGAGAATAGGAATAGGGTTGAAGCTGGTGCATCGAATGGAGGCATGGTTCAGAGATAATGGCGCAGAGTATTCCTACATGGCAACGGAAAACGACAATTTAGCATCCGTGAAACTCTTCACTGACAAATGCGGTTACACAAAGTTCCGTACTCCTTCCATCCTTGTCAACCCCGTTTTCGCCCACCGTCTCACCCTCTCCCCAAAGGTCAAAATCATCCACCTTACCCCCTCCCAAGCGGAAGCCATCTACCGCCGCCGATTCGCCACCACCGAGTTCTTCCCCCGTGACATCGACGCCGTCCTCAACAACAAACTCTCAGTCGGGACCTTCCTCGCCGTTCCCGACGGCGCCACCTGGCAAGGCACGGATCACTTCCTATCCGACCCACCCAAGTCGTGGGCCATACTTAGCATATGGAACTCTAAGGAACTCTTCACGCTCCAGGTGCGTGGTGCGTCGCGCGTGAAACGCACGCTTGCGAAGACGACTCGCGTGGTTGACAAGGCTTTTCCCTTTTTACGGTTACCTTCATTTCCGGACTTCTTCAAGCCGTTCGGGTTCCACTTTGTGTACGGAATTGGAGGAGAAGGTCCCGAGGCGGTTAAGATGGTTAAGACTTTGTGCGATTTTGCGCACAACGTGGCCAAAGAACGTGATTGCGGCGCGGTAGTTACCGAAGTGTCTGGTCAAGAACCGTTGCGGTTTGGGATACCGCACTGGAAGATGCTATCGTGTCCTGAAGATCTATGGTGCATTAAGAGGCTCGGTGAGGATTACAGCGACGGTTCCGTTGGTGACTGGACCAAATCTCCACCTGGAATTTCCATTTTTGTTGATCCAAGAGAAGTCTGAAATCATTATTACTCTACAAGAGAAAAAAATGGAGAGTATAGAGCCCTATGGAGTTGTAGAGTCAGCTTTGTCACTTTGTGCTTTTTGTTGTCGTTTTCTTTTCTTCTGCAGTTTTCAACTCTATGTGGTCTAGTTAATGTGTATAGTTTTTGGAATATAATTATCTAGTTAGAGTAACGACTTTGGGGGTGGGGATGGGAAGGAAGGAATAAGAGGTTTCTTTTAACTTTTTTTTCCTTTGGTTTTTGTAAAGTTGGGAAGAAGAATATCCTGATTTCCCCGCCTTTAGTTGTTAAGAAATAGCTTTTTAGTAAATGGATGTGGCTTTTTAGATTCCTCTCCAATCTCTACCCAAAAGCAATCTACATGCATTTTGGAGTGTTATTTACCCATCAATCTTTTCCAATTTTAGACTTTTGTTTTGATAATGTTGTTATTATTGATATTTTGCTTAATCTCATCTAATAACTAAATACCTGCTACTTTAGTACTAAAGTTTTAATAGGACTTTTTATTAAATAAAGAGGGTTATATTGATTATTAATTGGATAAATCTTAATAGCTATCTAGCTTTAGAAGAGACTGTATATGTCACGATTAGAAGTGGATGGTGCGCGAAAGAGAGTATCCATTGGGTTTGGGCGTGGGTGTGTCGTGTCGCTAAACTTTAATATTTGTTAAAGAAACTTTAGAGACTTCACCATCATCACTATTATCTTTGTCCTTTGATTTCGATATTATGCCCACAGGCAAGGATCTTATCCCTGCCCAATTTACTTTGATTGTTCATTGATATTGGTTGGATCCTAGTATCTTTCTTAATGGGGGCAGTGTCTTATCGTGTACATAATATCAGATTATTTTAAAATGTTTTTTTTAATTAATCATTAAATTAGTTATTTATTTATGTATAACTGTCTTTTTCTCTTTTATTTTCATTTTTTTGTGTGTATTGTGATGTGTTTATTTGATCAATTGAAGGATCTGAGTTATGATTGCATTATAATTTTGCAATGTCATATGTCATATTCTTTGCAGTGTTCTAAGTGTCCATTTGGCCATTATAAGACTTTATGTATCACGGTATTTTTTTCTCTTGATGATTATCAACTTATAATTTCAGATGCCTTTAATGGCAATAGAGAGTGATGTTCATGAGTTCTTATCTAATCTCTCACATTTTTCTTTACCATTTACAAGTTGAAAATATTTTAGTGTAGAATACTGTATAATATTTGATTAAGGGTTATAACCATGAGTTGTTTTGTATGTCTTATCTAACTGTCCTGCTTCTGTTCTCGCCACGTCAACCTTTTCAATCTGACGTTGCTGCAAGAGTTATCGCCACTTGACTCTGATTTTCTGCTTCTACTAGCTGTTAAGCACATTGTTTCATATATGTTCTGTTGTATCTTTTATATTTTCTCTTTTTCAATTATGGGCCCCTAGTTTACTTTGTCTACTAAATACTAATATATATACACCTTAGCAATTATGTTCCAATTAAGAAGGTAGCTGATTTTTTATCTACAATTATTTGTAGGTAGGAATGGTGATGGTGATATTTTGCTATGAAAAGTTTTAAGAGCTGCTTGTATGTAAAAGAACTTCTGCTATAAGTACACGATTCTATTTATCTTGTATGTGATTTTGTTGTCATGCTTAATTACTTAATATATTATAAAAAGGGATTAGTATTTGGGGAATTTGGATTATGAGGGAGGATATATAGAGGAGAGACAAATCAAGAGAAAGTACAGTTGCTGGTTTTATTCTTAGATTTGTGATTTCTCTTTTTTTTATTCTATTTTTGCATAGTACAAACACCAAACATAAGAGTATAATAGATAATGTTTATTGTTTGTTCTCTGTTAATTATGGGCTGGTTTTAGTTAAAACCATAAAAATTAAAAAGTATCTTTTATGTATAATTTCTGGATGTCATCTTATTGTTTGAATATTCTTAATTTCTTACTGTTATGTGATATAAAGTTCAAAGTTTATTTCTTCTTATTATTTAACCCCATTTAGTATGACAATTTGGACTTAAGTATGATAGTCTAAAGACATAAGGGAGAAAAAATTAAACAATCAGAACAAAGAATGAACTTGCAACAAGCAAAACAACACAAATAAGAAGGTATTAATTAAAGTAAATCAAATGTGTAGAATGGCACATTTTTTCATTCAGAATAAAAGTATAAATCTGTATTGTCTTCACTTTATAAATGTGTAGAATGGCACATGTTATAGCTGTTATTATGTCTCAGAATTATCCAGGATATTACATGCTCATGAATCAAATGGAAGTTTTTAATATTAACTAAACAGTTCTCTAACATTATTTGTTTGCTAAGAGTCCAGTGGTGGAGCTTAGTTCAGACAAGGAATGACTATGGCCCCCCAAATTTTTTATAAAAAATTTAGTAGTACTTTTTCAAAAGATAAAAAATAGTTCAATTGACTTAAATACTTTACTATGACTTAAAGTATCTAATAAGTTCAATAAACAACACTCTCTCTATCTTTATGTTCAAATATAAAAAATTAGATATCTTTTATTTATTTAATTTAATAGTATTTTATATTTTACTATTTATTTAATTTAATTTTTTATATGATAAAAAATAATAGAATATTCAATAAGTATTAATATTATTGTATTTGTATAAATTGCTAAAAAAAAATTCAATAAATATTATAAATTTTAATATTTGTCCTTCTAACTTTTTCTTTATATATTTTACAGGATATATATTCAAATTTTTATATAAAATAATAATGAAAAATCAAAGAATTGATACATTTTTTAAGAGGAAGGTTAATATTTAAGAAGGAGAACATATAACTTTTACAATATCAACACATGTAGATAGTTCTTCTACTTTAATGAATCACGAAGAAAGTGAGATATAACCTTCAAAAGTTCAAAAAGTTATATCTGATGACTTTAACTTTAACTTTTTTGAACGAGATCTTGAAAAAAGGCTTTAAATTTGGCAGTATCACCCAAACCAGAGAGATAAGGTTAGATGAGTTTATCTTAAATGAAGTCCATATAAAAAAATATTTTGACAATTATTTTCTATTTGGCCCCCCAAAATTTTGTTTCAAGTTCCGCCACTAGCTAAGACTATTCTAGGGTACTCAACAATAGACCAATAGTAGTCTTGCCGGTGAATTGCTATAATCATTGCCTAACATGACTCAACTTGCATTGCTTTTCTAGTTTCCTATAATATTCATTCACCCTGCCCTTTTTTTTTAACTAACTCTTCAAACTACCAAGATAGTTCCATTAGCTACCGTTATACTGTGACTATATGTCAATGTCTACAATTTTTTTCGCTTATGGTGTAGTAAAAAAAAAAAAACATACCATTCTTGGTCTGACATTTCTATTAGTTTCCTTAACTTGTGTCTTGCATATCCTTTTTCTTCATGCTAGCTCATGATGATCAAGAAATTTGGTATATATAAAACATACTTTTCTTTGCTGAAAAATTTTCTTGATATTTAAGAAAATTAAATAATCATATAAACTAAAAAATAAATTAATTTAATGTATTAAAATATAATATCTTCATATTTTTATATCATGACTATATGTGATGATGAAACTTTAAAATCATGCATGACTTCAGATAAAATTATTCAAAGTATTTATAATGTCATTTTTAATAAACAAAAAAATGTATTTTTTATAATATATTCTTACAGTTATATTATTGTTTTATTAAATTAAGTTACAATAATTTTTTTAAATAAATAAAGAAAGATAACATTACAAAAATCTTAAAAATTTTAACAAAGTGGTAATTTTTTAAATTATCTGTATATTCATCGAAAATCATATTAGATATACACTAAAATTATACACAAAATCAACTATTAGTATAAAATATGTATTTGAATATAAAATATAAATTAAAAATAAATTAAGTAATACATATATTTTAATATTATATACACAAATATAAAATGACAGATGATTTATAATTAGTATGTTATAATTTTTTATTATTATAATAAAAATTAATATTATTTATTAAATTAAAAAATATATAAAATAACATATTTTAGTACTCTCTTTAAGTACTCTCAGTCATCTTAATTTTGTTATTATTTTTTGTTCTAATTTTTTACTAGTTATATTTTTATTATTATTTATGGTTAATTTTTTATTTAATTTATCATTTTTAATAGGAACAATAATATATATTATAAAAATTTAGAATAATAAACCGTACACAAAAATTACAATAATAAATTTTACAATGACAAACAAAAAATATTCTATAATTATTTTAGCATTCTCAGTAGTATTTTTGTATTTAGTATTATTTTAAATGTATAATTTTATTACTTATGACTCTATTATTATGTATGATCAGTTTTTTATTTACTTTGTCCTTTTTAATAAGATCAATAATTCATATTATAACAAAATAACAATAAAAAATTTAATAAAAAAAATAAAAATAGGAAAGAAAGTCTAAAAATGATAAAAAAATTAAAATATTTGAAATGACTTGAAATAAATCTAAAAATTCTCACGGAAAAAACTGTTAAAATCAATAATGACCAACAACAAAGTAAACACAATGAACGCAAAAGTTATAATTTCTTAATTCACATTGTTTACACATTGTTCAAAAATCGTGTTGGTTATCTATACTTTTCCTTTTTTTTCTCTAAAAGTCCGTTCACTTGAAGTAAGAAAGGAAAAGTATAGGTAACCAAACAACAAAGAATTTAAACGCACTTTCATCATTTACAACGCGTTTGTCAAACACATTCTATATTTCATTAACTAGATTTTGTGTGTCTTTCATCTCCTTCTACCAACCCTACCCTTCAAACATGTTATTGTTTTATTTATGAAATTTTTATTTTTTTATGAATTTTCTTTTTCTTTTATTTATTATTTTTATTTTTTTATTAATATTTTTGTTTGATATTATACATTTTTATAATTATAATTTTTGTATATTATATTTATTATTATCTTTTTATAATATAATTTATTGATCCCATTAAGTAGAGTAAATTAAAGAACAAAAATTAATTATAAAAAAGTTATAATACTAAATAAAAATACTAAGAATACTAAAAAAATATTATATAAAAAATATGCTGAAAAAATAAAAAAAATTAAATATACTTAAAAAAATAATATTATAATTTAATAATAAGTTCTTTTTAATAATTATCTATTTAAAAATAATTTTAACTAATATTATCAAAGTAATATTTATTTTATTAAAATCAATTTTAATATAAAATTACAAAAAATAAATCATATTAATATAAATTTATTTTTATTCAAAATTAATTTTATAAAATTACTTTTATTTAAACTCTAATTCGACAAAAACCAAACTAAATACACACATTATGATTGGTAAGCAAAAAATAGTTAACCCGTGAAAGCAAATTGCATGATGCAGAGAGCGTGACTGATAAAAAAAATAAAATAAATAAGTTCAATAAAATAAATAAGTTCACAGAGGATGAATAAATAATAGTCTAATTTTTTTTAAATATGAAGGAAGATTATGTATAATTTATAGTAATAATTAATTAGTGTACTTTTTTTATATAAATTTTATTTTTTTATTTCAAATAATAAGTCAAAATTTTAAATTTAAAAATAATAAAATTTATAAAAAAAATTTGAGGATCAGACTTTGATTTGTGTTAAGAAAAAAATTTTGTCATAAAATAAATTAGAGAATTTGACTTGTACATTTAAATTTTTTTAATACTAAAATATAAATTTAAGAGTTAGATTTATATTTAAAAAATCACAAATCTAATATTTAAATTTATATTCTCCATATAAAAAAATACATAAAATTTCATATTATTTAAAAATACAATTAAAAATCCAATACTAAAATAAAAAAGCGTGCATAAGCATTGAGTAATGGTGAAATGGCCCCAGCAGAAGGCAACTTTGTCCCTAGTCGTAGGCTTTCATAGGGACTGAACTAAAAACCTTATCATTACCCACTCACTCATTCACATTCACATGTGTCACGAGTCTGAAGAGAGAAGAGTGACGAGACTTAGCTATTTCTGAAACACAAACTAATGTGAAAGCCAAGTGGCACCATCCTCGTTTTTTTTATTTTATTTTTCTCTCTCTCTCTCATTTTATTATTAATAATCACTTTCTGTCCTATATATAAATATATATAATTGAACATGGTATTGAATATTTTTCGTGTCCAAAATAAAATCGAAACTCGCAACTTTTTAATTAAGAAATGAAATAATAAATGAGCAAACTACACCCCGCGTAATTATCCTTTGAGTGATCTATGTCACTTTTGGTTTTGGGACTGCCATTCTGATCCATCGCATTCGTGTATCTTTTCCCCCTCCTTTTTTGCTAATGGGCTTGCCATTCATTTATGGCATATAGTTCTTCTTGCGACATCACTTTTGCTTCGAAAGTGATAGCTACAATAGTGACCATAGTTTAAGTGCAACCTTCTCAAAAATACACTGACATTGTGACATACTTTTTGTTTATTTCCATAACAGGAGAATCGTTAATCTTATGGCAGTCTCATTTTTCTAATTTTGATTTTTTATACTATGACTCAACTAACCTAAAGACCGAACTATATCAGAAACTACTCTATCTGTAATTTAAGTATCTAAAGGATATAACATGGTAAAAAGTAAAAACGATCAAGTCAATAAAACTTGATTGACCACATATACAACAAACGTACCTACTTCTATTATTTTTGGAAAAGGGCACATAACACACAACTTTTCTTTGTTTGGATTAACTTATCGTTTGCAGTAAAAAAGGGGGAAAAAAAAAAGATTACATTGACGTATCCCCTTTCGAGGTCTTAAATTGATCACTGTATATAGAGGACAAAATTTGTACTTGAGTTTTATGCAGAATTTAGGGATGCACTATATAGGGGAGGAAAAACAATTAGTGACAAAATAAAATGCGAGACCTTTTTACTGAAAAAGAAAATCTCTTCGTAAACCACCTTGGATGACACTGGTAGTATGGCTTTCTTTAAACGAAATCTCGTGATTAAATTTGATAAAGTTTTATAATAGGGGTTACAAATGTTTATCACATGAAGAGTTTAAATATTATTAATAGTTATTAATTTATATTTTTAAATATTGGAATGTTGAATTTAATTTTATGTATTTTGATTTTATTTATTTAGTTATTAGATTAGATTTTATGTTAATGGATTCATGTTTTCTTTATTTTGATCTAATAAGAGATTATAAATATCATTTAAACTATTGTAGCCGTCGTAAAGTGATTAGAGGAGTGTCAAATCACTCTCTTATTGTATTTGGAAATTGGGTAGAAGGTTAGTGATTTCTTTGGACTCTATTTCTAAACTATGGTATAAACAAAGTAGGTTAAGTAAGTATCTTTCTTATTCCATAAAAAAATTAAATAAAAAATAGAGCGATTATCTTTATATTCAATTTCCACCTATCTCTTTTTTTTTTATTTCAATATATTTTTGTATTTAATTTTAATCCGGTGTTTATTTTTCATATTATTTTATCTATAAACCAATCTAACATGAAGCGCATTAGTATCATGAACTATCAAATAAAGAGTTTAATTTTAATACATTGATAGATATTTTAAAATATACATTTTTACTAATATAACGTTATGTGATTGGATACACGTGTAAAATAATTTTACACTGACAATACATTAAAATTAATTTTTAAATAAATTAATAAAAAATTATAACATTGAATTTGTTGATTCTTCAAAAACCATGATGTTAAACACATTTCATCATTTTGTCAATCTTTTCTCTCATTTGATCTTATAAATTCAGTATTGCAAATTTTCATGCACTTGTTTGCATTTTTTTTGTCTTTTTCAAAATTCCATATAAGTCTATCATAAAATATTTTTCAATGACTTATTCAGCATTTACTTTTCTTTTAAAAACCCATATTTTTATCAATTTAGTATAAAAAAAATTTACGCAAACAATTAATCATGTATTATCACATAAACAAAAATAACTAATTTTCATATTCCTATTTAAAAATTTATCTAGACACATGAATCTAATTAAATAATTATATAAATTTTTTTATCAATAAACTATAACTCAAATGACATAGTCTCTCCATACTCACTTAAAGGTTACAAAAAAAATCATATAAAACTCTTTACACTGTTAATATATTAAAATCAAACTTTATATCTATTGTAAAATTTTTCAAAATTAAACTTACCTATCATATTATTTAAACAAAATAAAATAAAATAGGCGAAGAGGCGAAGTTAAATACGCATGCACTAATATTGTATTGCAGACATATATGTACTCTAAATTGCTCTTTATTCGTCGTCTTCTTTTTTGTTTATTATGTTCCAGTTCCTACCAAACCTGAAATTATCGAGAGAAATATTCAATTATTTTTTACATTATCATTTTTATTAATAAAAAAAGAAGGGAAAAATCCAACATATTTCAACTAGAGATTGATTAACAGCAACTGCATGCATACGGCAGTGAAATATAAAATATATTAAAAATTTATAGTGGTAGGTTCAAAAGCCCACCTGCAAAATTAAAGTTAACACATCTTTCTTTCTCATTATTGCAGGTCCAACTATATGTAGCTACCAAACTTTGATGGACATCATTATAAAATTAAAAGAAGAAGATGAATGACAAAATCCTGTCTTTCCGCATCTCGCTAATCTAAAAAACAAAAGTAAATGTACTGACCGAGGGAAATTTGCACCAATCTTATCCTATAATTAATGAAACCGCAACACTATATATCTATGATTGGTTAGTTAAGCCTGTTATTGTAATTATTTGTGAATGAAAAATTTAGGTGCCAACAATTTTTGTATTTTCTGGTCAGCACTTAACTATCAAAATGAAAGTGAGTGATCTTTTATCATTAGATGTAATCTGATACTATTAAAAATACTATTGATAACTAATTAATGGTTATAAAATACTAAAATTGCTGGCCCTAACATTCCTCATTGTGAATAGAAGTGTTAGGCAAGGTTAGGCTATATGTTGAGTTTCGCCTAATTGCCTACTTGCTAGCAATTAAACATAATCATTATTTAGGCGTGGAAGGTGATTATTCGAGTCAAATTATAGAGTCTTTTAATAAGATAGGTCGTAGATACTTATACGGGTCAGAGAGACAGAGAAAACCATGAAGGAAAGTGACTTACCAGTTTGCTATGGAAAGAGTGAGACAAGAGAAGATTGAATTTTAATATTTTATTTGAAAACTCAAAAGGATTAAGGAAAGGAAGAAGGTTGAATGGGTAGGTTCTTTCTTTCCGTGAGTATTTTTCATTTTCCTTTCCTTTTCCACCGCCATGCCTCGGCTTATATTATTTAACTTATTCGATATAAAAAAAACTTGTGCAGTCAACATTGAGAGGCATCAATTTATTTATTTTCTATAAAGAGTCAGTACTGGTTGATTCCGAATTAATTGTTAAATTAACTTGACATTCACATAAAATAGATCTTGTCCTAAAAAAAAGTGCTATTTTTATAATTTGAACCCAAAATCTCTAGTTATTTACCAATTCAACTAATTTCTTTTATATGATTTTTATACACGTTTAATAAATAAAAGTTTTATATATAAACGAAGTTTATGTATCATAAATTTTGTTCGCCGTAAGATGTTGTTGTTAGTGAAGAAGTACTAAGTGCGATCATGCATCTGTTAGCACTATCTCTATCTCTTTTTCATGCATCTACACATCTAAAGGTGGGATTAGACATCTCTAAGCACAGCTGCGGGGACAATATAATACGAAATTAGGTCCTAATTAGCATTATCCGTAGTAAAGAGGTCCACGTGCTTTGAATGGGAGTACCTAAAAATCATTTTTGTTTGACGTCTGAAACACAGGAGAAAGGAAGAAAAAGAAAGCTTCTACATAAACATAATTTGATTAGTTGTCCTAATGTTTAATGTGCATATATAGTATGTTTATTAAAGTGGAGGGTAATTATTGGTTAATATATAAATTCAGTAGCGTGCTGTCTGTCATTACCAGCATTTAGCACTAGGTCAAGGTCAAATGTAGTGGATACACCACTGAAAAGACAATGCCCAGTGAAAATTTAGAAGGGGTAGATAATGGATATATAGGTTTTGTCTTTTAAATTACTATTCCTCTTCTTGTTTTTTTTGGGTCTGGAATTACTATTCCTCTTCTTTTCTTTCGTTTGGTCTTTGGACTGGGTTGCTTGTGATTTTTTTTGGACCCAAGGTTGCTTGTGAATTAAATGAACTAGGCTTGTCAGAAAGGTCTGGCCCAATATAAAATGCAAATAGGCTCGGCCCAATATAACTTTAGGGCTTAACAAACAGCCCAGAGTGCACGCAGATGTTTTAAGTCTTACAGTTTCTTGACCCCAAAAAAAGTCTTTAAGTTTGTTTGGTGTCATTAAGTCGTTAAAAACAAAAATTTAATAGTAAAATTAAAATATTTAAAAAATAAAAAATATCTTTTAAAAGATTTTTTACTTAAAAGAGTTTTTAATATTATAAATAAATAAAAAAATATTTTTATACTATTATTTCCAAACTTAATTATTAAATAAAAAGATATTTTAAATAAAATATCCAAACATAAAATTATTTACTTTTCTAAATGATATTTTAAAAAAAATTACTTGAAGAAAAATCTTTTCATAGAAATTCATCTAAATAGATCCTTAGACATATGAAAAATTTCATGTAAAAAAAAAAGAGATAAGATGAGAAAAGAAATATTTTAGTGAAGAAAAAATTATTATAAACACAGTGCTAATGTATGACGTAAGATGAAAGATAAAAGAAGTGCATGTTTTTAATAGTGAGAGATCATACTTTACCCCCTCAATTGTTAAAAAAAAAATGAAAAGAATCCATTCCCTTCCAACGGAACTGCAAAGATCGCGAGAGAGTATTTCTGTTACATCAATCCATAAGTATCGACAAGAAAATTAGATATTTGAATGAAGGCATATTCTAATAAAAAGTTTCTGAATAAATGAGTGTTTAGCAGTTACAGGGATAGAATAAAATTAGGGATTCAGATTATCTTACTCATTTCTACATAGCAAAATAACCTTTTATTTTATTGCATTTTATTTTGTTGTTGAACTTGAACATCCTCAATCTTAGTCTTAAAAACTAGCACATGTATGAACAACACTAAAAGCTTATTGCGAATTGATTCTAGTTAACCTCTTTTGCCTTTAAATTCTGCTAAAATCTCCCCTGTCACAAGCAATCTCCAATAATCCTGATCTGATCTACAACAAAGACAATGAGATTTCTTTCCTCGTTACAGCACAACAAAAATGGGTCGTAATCTAATACTATAGAGAGAGAGAGAGAGAGAGAGAGAGAGAAGATTATACAAAAGAAAACATGTCCCTCCCTAAGATACTGAGTGCCTCCTACTTCTAGAAGGGGTTGATTTTGACTCCTCTATGACTGTAGAAGCAGGGCTTTCTGAAGTGTCAGAGCTGGTAATCTCTCCATTCCTTTCTTTGCTTGACCAAATCTTGGACAGTATCTTCTTTGAAAACAGGAACCCTTTCATTTTGTTGGCAGCCACTTTTTCAGCGTTCCCTTTAACATCATCATTGTTACCACCGCCTGATAATTTGTGTGTGTTCAGTTCTCCTTTCAGTGTCTTTATCTCTTCTGCTGTCGCCACGGCGTCCCATTCCTCTTCTGTATTGCTTGTCGTCGACCGTGAGCTGCCCTGAGATCCGGCGGGGAGCATGGACCTCATGGATCCCGGAAGCTCCGGTGTGCCGGTCCCTCCGGATGTTGCAGCGGCTCTCATCTGCTCAAAGAAGAGAACCTGCACCACCACACGCAGCGGAAGCCGCTCATTCTGCACGGCATGCATGCACGCGTCTGCAGACAACTTCCTGCAATCCATCAACCTACATATTCTCTTCTTCTCGCCTTTGCTGATCCCAGGATGTTCCTGCATAACAGGGTAAAGAGTCAGCCTCTCAAACTTGGTTGCTATCTATTATTGCCAAGTCTACACCAAAATCAACCATCAAAGTCAGCCACTCGTATAAAATACATGTTAGAATACAAATACACATTAAAAATAAATTAAATCATATATATATTTATACAGACAAATACATTAGTGGTTGATTTTAGTGACTAATTTTGGCACCTTAAATTTTTGAGAGAAATTGTTTCATGTTGTGGTAACAAAATTTGTATGACTAAAATGTCTAGAGTTTGATCGGCATGTGCCTATCTTACCTTCAAGTACATGTCAATGGCGCGATAAAGACCATCATGGGATGGTCTTGGGAAGCTTGATACCAATTCGGCAAGATTGACAAAATTCGAAATAGGCAAATTGGGATCTCGTGAAATCTCAGCAAGGTAGCCATCCACAAGCTTTGCAACCTTCATCTTCTTAGAGTTATCTGATACCATACTTGGGCTTCTCATCTCATGCAGTTCATCTTCCGACAGAGATTCGGCCTGACTATGCTGCTCATGTGCTATAAACTCTTCAACTAGCCTTTGCACGGTATCAACCTCAAACGTTGTTGTCTCACCAACTTGGCCACATATTAAAAGATCATCCACTGTAGCCTCCTCAAGGCATTGTCCAATTCTCCTCATCAGTTTGGACTTTTCCGACGGTTCGCATTCCAGCACAACAGCTGCTGTTAATAACTTGAGCAAGAAACTGCAGGAGGCACTGCCTGTTTCCGCAGGCAATAGTCGAATTATAGTCTCCAACAATATTGTATTCTTTGTTATATCCCCGGCCTGCATCGTACCCTTGGTAAAGCAAGGCAACCTTCTTGAGGCATAAGCACTTAGAGCTTCTCCAATTACAGCACTAGAAACATTTCCTCTAGTTATTATTGTTGATATGACCCGCTTATAGAGATCAAGTTGAAGATCACAAAGGTCTTCCACCCACCAGTCCTTTGGAACCGTCTGTTGTTTCCTCACACCGTTCCAATGAGGATCGTTCCCGTTTTCGGATGGGAGCTTTTTCCTGTTGTATGTGTATGACCACTCCACTTTGGATGTATCCATTGAAGCCTTGGTAGCTATGGAGTCAAGGGAATGGCTCACAATCTTAAGTTCCTCAGACCAAGGAAGAAGGGACTTGGTAGTTTGAAGAACAATAATCGAGTCTTTCCAGCTCCGGAAAATGCTGGAGTTGAGGAAGACTTCAATCTTGTAGATAAGGTTTCCTTTCTCAACAGTTTCGTACATCTCAAGATACTCTGCAGCGCAGCGAGCTGCGACAACATTGTACGCATTGAGAGTCACTACCATACCATAACAGAACTTGACACATATCTCAAATGCAACAGGTCCTCCAGGAATGTCATGGATGTAGACTTCATCATTGTTCCCCTCATTGGTGCCACTAACTAACTTCTGCAGGCGTGTGCTTTTGGACAGAAGAGGAAACTACAAATATTGATAGGATAAATATCAAGATCAGAACCTCCATCACTCTATTTTTTTTATAAAATACACTCAATTTTTCTTTAGTCCCACCATTTTTATTGTGAGTGTGTGTAAATGTGAGAACAACATTTGAATCCCCATTTTTATTATTTATTCAATGGCGAAATTACATATGAAAATGGTTATTATTTATTAATCCCCTTCATCATGAGACCAGTGAAATTAGCTCAAATAGAAAATCTTACCTTATGAAGATAAAATTTTACTTCTGCAACATTAATGACTATGTCAGTTGCCAAATCAGTTGCCACATACCTGGACAAACATATGCAGATTCATGTTATTTTTTAAAGAAACAAATCCAGACAAGAGAAACTGTTGAAGCTACTGCAGATGCAAAGTATGAAATTCAAGGTGTGCAATTGTTGATTTTCTGTCATGTATGTACATATTAACAGAAACAAAGAAAATTTAACATAGTTTTTTCTCCCTTATTTGCTGAATGCACCTGGTTGTTCACTGAAAAAACAGTGAACTTATAAGGTGCAGGGCATGAAACCAAATATTTGCCATCAGAAGATCAGTTCAAGGCTTAAGGATTCTGGACTTCATGACTGTCAAGACCTAAGAGCCATGAATGATATTCCAGAAAGAAGCTTTCTTTACAAAGGAAATTTTCTCTTATTTCAGATGAAATGCCTTTTTCTTTTGGGGATCAACAGAGAAAAGATCTTGACAACTTCAGGCTAGAAACAACAAAGAGAATAAAGACAATTTCTCAATGGTTTAATTTGAGCAAATAAAAGTCAAATTAGAGCGTGTACATTAGAACAATGGAATATAAGTAAAAATTAAACCAGAAGAAAACAAACCATTGGATTCCATAACAACATTATAATTCTAAGCAGTGAGCTCAAAGAAGGAAAAAAAAAAAAAGGAAATTGATCTCATATCAAACCTGATATTATCTCCATCAGTCTGAAAAGTATCAGGCTTTGATCCAAGTTTCATAAACTTCATCTTGGCCAATTAAAAAAACCTATAATACAGTTTTCCCAACTTGGATCCAATTCTTATAGCTACTCCTTCAGCTGCAGCCACCAAGTAGGACTTGGATGGAAAATTAAAAAAGGAATGTAGTAACTTGCTAATGTTCCAAGGTAAAGAAAAGAAGCATCATATAGAAACTGTGGTAATGTTGCTTCCCCTTCCTAGTATGACCGAATCTTTTCCCACAAATCAAGGCCAGTATGAGTGCAAACAGAAAAGCTAGGATGGCTTAATCTCTCCAAAATTTTCTTCTTTTTTTTTTCTTGGGGGAGCAAAGGTTTGGTTTGGTTATAGTTTTTGACTTGAATGGTAAGAGACTCAAAGAGGAGGTTGCTTACTAAATTGGTAACAAACCCCAATGAGAGCGGCAAATAAGGCCATCTTAGGAGACATTGCCAACAGAAGAGACCGTCATAAACACACACATGTATATATATAATTATAAATATACAAAATTCTCAGAGATAAGAGGAGACACCCCCACTTGCTCAAAACTGACACCAGCTTGCAAACCCTCTTATTAAATTTAATATCTGAATCTAGGTATCTTCAACAAATGGGATTTCAGATGCCACCAGCAACACCAAGTCACCAAACTCCTTAGTGGTCCGAAGGAAAAAAAAAAATTTGATTTTTTTCAGAAAGGAAATTTCATAATCAGCATTCCCCTTTCCCTCCTTTGAAGCCAAGCACAGCACAGAACCCTGCTGCAAACACAAGACAGCATATCTCGGTATGAGTTGAGAGAATCACCCGAATTAGTAGACAAAAGGCATCATCTTTTTGGTGGTTTATGCTCCACAAAGATCACTGCACACGCTTGACGATATTATTGACACAACAAAGCAAGAAAAACAAATAAACTAAAAGAAAAAAAAGATTTTTGTTTGAGAGAATGTAAAGTATTGGTTGAAGAAAATAGCATAGTTTAATTAATAAAGGTACATAGAATAAATCAACCCCAATTGCACACGGATCACAAGCTTGGTAATGATGTTATTGTTTTTGGTACAAAGACAAGCCAACAAGAAAACAGAAGAAATCCTCAAGAGATTTTGATGTAAAGGAGATAAGTTTGGGAAATCGTTGAAAACAAAAGATTTGCAGAGTTCAAATATAGTATATATATTAGGCAAGTGAGCAACTTACCATGTGGGAGCAGAACTCTGAAATGCTCAAATTGAATAATAATTAAATAAAAAAGAAAAGAAAAGAAGATGAATGAATGGACATAAATCAATCTAAACTTACCTCTTTAGTTTAGCAGAGTAACACACAAGTTCCTTTGTGAAAGAGAAGGTGGTATGGTATATGGAGAGATCTGAAACGTGAAAGTGTTGTGTGTGATTAGTAGGAATGAATGAAAATAATGAGTGGGGAAAAGAAAGCACAGAAACACAAAAGTTGAGTACTGTATCTAAAATCTAAATATGTATATCCATCAATCCTTACTTAAACAAAGAACCCCACACTCAATCAAAGTTAATCCACGGTTTATGTTTTGTTTAATTAAGTATGTTAGATAATTTGGTCGAAAAGAGAAGATGAGCTGTTTCTCATATTAGACAGGCACACATAGAAAGTCACAAACACTAAAAGCCAACCAATATCAGAATGTTCCCACTCTCTCTTTCTATCTCAGAGCTTTTGAATCAGCACCGTTGCCCCCACCGCCCCCACCTTTGTCTATCTCCCTACAAAGCCAACAACCATTCGCAATATCAGTATGATCAATCAATAAATGAATAAAATAAAAAGAGGATGCTACATGAGGCTGTTGTTTCTTCTTTGAACTTGGTATATTTAATTTAATTTAATTTGTATTCAATTAACTAACTTTATTAGTTCGTTCCCATAAAGTTCATAAGACTAAGAGCATTAGCATGAGGCCCCTCAAACCTTTTTTTTTTTCTCTCTCTCTCTCTCTGTTTATAATATTAATAATGTATTGATGGCAGTGTAATAATCTATTGCACGCCCCATCTGACAGAGAGCCACTTTTGTTGTTCCCTTTTCCTAAATACCAACCTGGTATTTGGAAATGAAAATCAAGGTCAATTTTTTTGTGCGTCTCTTGTCTTTTCATCATCACCCGGTATTCCAACTTTTTGTATTGACCCCCTATATTTTGAAATTTGCAAATGTACCCCGCACATTTGACGAATTTTTATTCTGTTTCTGTAGATGCCAACTATATATTTGGATTGGATCATTGGCGGAACTTTTTACTTAAAATCTTCAATCTGATTCATAAATTTCTTCTTTAGTTGAATTGGTTATTTGTTCAAATTTAGGATGCTTGGAGAAGTTAGAAATCTTTGAATGTTGGTTCAATTCTCTTTTAAAGCATTTTTTATGTTTTCTCTTACAGTAAGTACCAAAAAAATAATATTCTCTAAAGCTCTAAATATTAAATTTATGAGTCATGTTACACATACAAGCATTTTTTGTTTACAAGTTATACAAGTTGGTACAAATCCAAGAAAAAAATACGCGCACCACTCTTTTAAATTGAGCATCCAACGCACGCGCCTTACAACAAGTTTATTATGCCGCACTTTTCCTCTTCTTCCTCAATCAAAACGCAAATCATCAATATTCAAGCGACATTTGAAACAAACTACGATTCTGCGAAGAGTAGAAGAAATCAAGAAAAAAAAATACAAATCTCCATAAAAAATCACCATAAAAAAAGAAGAAACATTATTCAAGGTACTGTTTCTAGGTTTTTTTTCTAGATTGTCTCTGCCATGTGCCTCATCCTTAACAGCAAAACATTAAAAGATTTCAAGAAGAAATATATTGTCTCCCCCTTGATATTGGGTGTATTTCTTAAATCCTTTAAGTGTATTTCTTAAATCCTTTGGGTGTATTTATGTAATCATTTGGTTTATTTTTGTAATCCTTTGGGTGTATTTCTGTAATCCTTTGGATGTATTTCTGTAATTGTTTGGGTGTATTTCTGAAGTTCCATTATCTTCAAAACAATTTCAAAACTTGATTTCAGAAACCATGAAAATCGAAAAAAACAGAAAGAGATCGAAGGCAAAGAGAGAACACACGAAGGAGATTGAACAAATTTGGCTAGAAATTTGAAAAAAGAAATGAAATCTTTTGAAAAAATGGAAGTTATATATTCACACGTTAATTGATTTAGATTGATTTAAAAGTTTATTAGAGAGGCCCGTAACACAATCAACGCGTGCGTTTATGAGATTTTGTTCTCTTCAAACTTGTAAAGCTTGTAAGCGCAAAACACTTGTACGTAAAGATTAATCCTAAATTTATAGTGGAATACTGAAATTCACTATAATACTCTAACTATTTATTTATAATACTATTATTTTGAACTTTTTAATTTTATTTGATACTTTTTCCTTCAAAATTTCCAAACCACAAAATTTATACTTGGATCAAGTATATTGAAAAATTGTGCAAATAACATTATAATTTTGTAACATCAAATTTTATTCTTTTCTTCTAATAATTTTATTGCTTTATACATATATTTTCTAAATATTAATTATTGTGCTAACTATATCTTTTTTTTACGTTTTTAGTAATTTTGATAATTTTATAATTGTGAATATCTAATTTCTAATAATAAGAAAAATCAAAGCAGTTCAAGAGAAAAAGCTAATACATTTTTTTTAAAATAATTTAAATATATACACTTAATTTTAATTAGATATTATTATATAATTTCCAAATTAAATAATTGGCCCTCTAATATTTTTTTTTTAATTCTCTCACTGATTATATAAACTCTGGTATTATATTAAAATAAAATAAATCTAATTTAATTCTAAATAATAATTTTAAAATAAAATTATTTCATTAATTAAAAATTAAGTCTATAAAAAAAATACGGAAATTGTAAATATTATTTACACCATGATAAAAGAAACAATTTATGGATAAAGCAATTCAAAAGTGCACCTCCCATTGGGAGTTAATCCAAGGGCTAAGCCAAGAGTGCTTGTGATGAACCTCAGTTCAGAAGGCTCATGAGAAACTTTACCGAAAGTTATTGTCTAATTACTAAAAAAAATAAAATAATTAATTTTAAATTTAAAAATATAAAAACTAAAAGATTTTAAATATTTAAAAATTACTATAAAAATAAATAAAAATTAGACAACAAATAAGCCATACCTCACCACCTCTTGCTTCTCTCACTTTCATTGTAATCACGTTCCTTGTCCATATACCAACTTTTTGCCTTGTTCCTCTCTCAAATTACTATGCTACGTAGAATTGGAATCCCCTTTAACTTTAATCTCTCTCAGCTCCAACCATATTCCCAAAAGTGAAAATTAATTAGGAAAAGTATAGGCAAACAATCAAAATACTAAATAACGTAAATAATAGATATATTAAATGTTCATTTCACTAGGTATATTGATGGTTATTCTAATATTAAGATTTAAGTGAGTAATTTAAAAGTGTAATGTGTTTTCATTTGATTGGTAGTTGTTCATATTATTCAAAAAAATCATTAGTTATCTAACATAACCCAATTAATTAATTTTTTAGTGTATACTAGGGTATTTATATATACTTGCTAAACTTACTAAAAAGAAATAAAAATTAATATTTAAATTAAAAAATAAATAATAAATAATTTTTTAATATTTAAAATTTACCATAAAAAAATTTGACAATTTCGACACTAAAATTATAGGCACCTGCCTAATTGCTTTGATCTCATTTGGGTCAGGACCATATGGACCTGCCTTGGTGACCTTTTCTCCTACAAAAAATAAAATCACATCCATCAAATCTATAGTACTAAAAAGTGTGCAACATTTCTACACATATAATATGCATTTCTTATTTCATGCCTTTATTCTTTCCAAATATAATTTTTAATTAAATTCCTAAACTATACCTAAATTAAAGCTTTATATATCTTTTTTCTATTTTCACTCTCTAACCTAACACAACCTCAATTCAATATCTTCTAAATTCATTTTTTTCACATAAATATATTTTCATGCAAGTAGTCACGTATAAAATTATTTCCTCCCTGATTAATAAAAGATGGCCTTTGATTGGACAAGGTGAATGGTGAATGGTGACTGATCAGAACCATTCTGGTATATATAGATCACTACAAGTTTGTTTAATTTAATTAATTTAGTTCTCTGATACTCCTAGTGGACAACTTGTGACCACATCACCTTTATCTTATCCAATCTTTTATTCCCCTTCACTCCCACATGCAATCCTTCACCAATATACTTCTTCCAATGTTAACAAATTCAATTAAAAATTACAATAAAAATATAATATACAATAATATATATTCTTTTTTTCCTCCCCTTCTCAAACACATCCCTATGATAATGCTTAGATTTGTTTAATATTTCCCTTGCATCAAGATTCTTTTTTCTCCCAGGAAATCAGATGCATCAAAAACCTAAACACCCACAAATTAATTAACTATTAATTTAGGTCTTGTATGTTTCGCAAACACCTGATGTAAAATTGCAAATTGGTGATGCAAGAAAACACGCACGTAGGATCTATATGCAAAAACAATGAGATAGATTCCTACAAAAAACTGTCGTGACATTGAATTATAAAATAGGAGCGCATTAGTGACACAATCTTTGAAAGATTATATTCACGAAACATTGTCGCATTGATGATATATAGATGCATCATATGCATGTAACACTATTTCATCCATATTATTCAAGTGAATATTTAATCTCACAAAGTTCAACAATGGAAGTTAATTATAAGCTAGCTTGCTAGCTAGTAATACATTATAATTAAGTGTGTAACACTAACACAACATTACAAATTTCAAATATGAAGTGTAGTTCCTTTGGGCGTTTGGACCTTCAGCCCCTTTCTTTATAAAAAAAAAAGAAAAAGAAAAAAACAAATGTCAAATATGGTGGACAGTTTGTGTTTACGGTCACCGATATTAGGCGATAGTATCATAGTAGTAATAGTGATAGTTTAATTAGTTTAATTTATAATGTAAAACATGGGAAAGTTGAGGTTTCCCATTGGAAGATGGGGCATGATATCGTGGATGACTTCATTTTCATTTGTTTTTTTATTCTCATATACAAAAATTAATTGATTATGAATTGAGATTCTATTTAAAGAGTTATTATTGGCTAATAAATAACTACATGTATAAGACATTATTTAAATTTTTTTAATACTATTTAAATGAACTAATGAACTAATTACTAAACCTTCATTTTGGCTCGATTTTATTTGGTCCAAATTATACGTGGAAATGTTGATCTATACCACGTGATGAGCATGTTATAGTTGAAGTTCAAAGTCATCATCAATATTAATTATCTTGTAACTTTCGCAAAGCAATTGTCTTTCCAGCTAAACTCATCAATATAATTTCGGACTTGAGTACCTTTCTGAGGGGACCATTCATTCCAAACGTCCTTAGATTAAGGGCACCCCTTAATATTGCCTTCGTTTTTTGGGGCTTATATATATATTAAGAACAAGGAAAAGTACGAGGAGTTAATGAAATATTTGTACAATGTGTACAATAAAGGTTTAGAGAATATTAGAGATATAACTATTAGTGTTATCTTTTTCTATTAATTGAAGTTTTTGGGATGAATGGTATCATGACATAATATTAGAGTGCTAGATTCGAAAAGTCAAGAGTTCGATTCTTGATGAACCCATCTCTAGTATTCGGATGATTATTCTAGATAGTATGAGAATGTTCATTTTGTAACTCAATAGCCTATTGTACACATTGTACAAATAGTCCATTATCTCCCTAGCGGGAGAACAATCTTACACACCTCATCACACCCTCAAAAAGTAAAGCTGAGCATGATGAGTGAAAAGCGTTTTCACAAATCAATGACAAGAGTTAATCAAAGTTGTGTCGTATATCATTGAATTGTGTTCTCAAATCAGTTAAATTTCACACCTTATCTAATTACAGAAAAGATATACATGTCTGCATGTGTGTGCTATAATCAGATTTTGGCAATTATCGCAAGGCACATGCACTTTGGTGGTATGAATGCTTTTAAAAATTGCTATGAAGATGGACTAATCATGATAATCTAAGTGATGAATCCTTTAGAAGAGAAGTTGATCAGTTTCTGAAATAACAATTCAAAGGTATTATTCTCAAAGTTGATTTGAATATGATATGCAATAATAATAATAATAATAATAATAATAATAATAATAATAATAATAATAATAATAATAATGTTGTCCAAATTAAATAGTGATGTGGCTATTCATTACGAACATCTGTGGCTCAATTATATCCTCTTCAATTGGAACGAATGCTTGTACCTTAAAACAGCTCTTTGAATTTGAATGCACGTGTCATGTTCCTGTTTAGTGTTTTGATAGATCAAAGAGGTAGCCCGCAAAATACTCGGTCGCCACAAGTTTAGAATTTCAGTACTGCACGTAAAGTTAATCACCATCGATCAATAATTGTCAGAGATTATTCGTGCTTGTTGAAATACCAATATATGTTTGCGTTGACTTATTATTGAGTTGATCCAGAATATATAATAGTAATATATAGTACCGACCTATGCTTGGGTTCAATATATATGATAGTTAATTACACAAAACTGATCAAGTTATAGTAGTCTTCAAGATAATGCATGAGTTGAGTTACAATTTAGGGGTGGTTATAGATCGAATCGAATTCACAGATCTGCCGTAAATATTCGTATTCGATGCGAAAATTGCAATATGATCCGATCTGTATATTGATTGGATCGGATAGAATCTGATCTACACTCTTTAAGGATCGAATCGCAGATATTAATTCTACATCCGCGGATCCGCAAATTCGCAATATATATATATATATATATATATATATATATATATTTGGTATTATATTTATTTGTTTGTATGTTTTAGTTAATAATTATTATTTATATATTGTATTATTTTATTTTTATTATTTAAAAAAAATTAATTAAAAATATTTTAAAAATAAATAAATTTAAAAATATGAAAGAATATTTTTATTAAATTTTTTACCTAAAAATATGATTAAAAAGAAAAGGTTCAGTTATACGAATATATATGATGCGGATATATCCAATCCAAGCGTACACCTCTATTAATATGATGCATTTGGAGACAGAATCTAAGTCCAAACATAGAGGTCATTGGTCACCCATTTGATGATATCTTTTCTATTGGGCTTTGAGGGTTACGATAATGGCTAACGGGCGAGTCCCTCAGGCCGAATTTGGCCCACTTTGGTATGCGAGGCCCATGATTTTTTTTTTATTTCACTTTAGTGGATTATGTTTTATCCATTAATGGTTTATTATTTTAACACGTGCTGTAACATTATAGGTTTAAAGTCTTTGCTTGAATGTCACTTTATCATTAGATTAAGCACATAATTTGGTGTAACTTCAATTACATTCATTAGTATATAGAAATAAATAATAGAAAAAATGTGTATTGTTGAAGTTGAAGTTGAACATGATTGAGCTTCAGCTAGAATCGCAGAATCATGGACGATACAAGACGTCCAGCAAGCCAAGTAAAGTATCAAACCCCTCTGTGAGGGCGCTTACACCAACAAAACGAAGTGTCACCATCTCCAACACATGCCAATGTTTCACACTAATATATATATATAGGTGAATTCTATGATGTAGAAGTGATTGTCTTTCTATATATGTAGAAATATAGTGTCTACTTTTTTATTATGCCAAATGTATATGAGAGAGAATTAGAAGTGACATCTTACAATAAATGTTCAGATGCAACAGTGGCATTTATTATTCTCATCACTTGAAAGATTAGTAATATTTTCAAATCTAATTAAATTTAGGTGGGTTAATTAAAATGAGAGAATCAAAAGGACAATAAACTTACTTGAGTTGGACTTTTTTGTAGATTGATTATTGTGGTGAATAAAATCTGGGTCAATAAAAATGACTCCAAATAATTTCAGATTTTGGTTCTTTATTTTGTTTTTTTTTTATTATTTATTATATTGTTGAGATCTGAGTCATTTTATAGCGAAATTTTGTGTAAAATACGAAAGACCTGTAGTTGAAGTCGAATTGTGACTCTAGAAGCAATACTTTAAAAAAGTCTAATTACTTTTATATATTTTCATGTGAAAAAATATTTATACCATTAATTATATCTTTATAATAAAACTATTTGATATATTCTATTCAAATTACATGTTATAACTGTCAAATTGGTCTATTAAAAATTTGATATTATTATATTTTAATAAGATATATAAGTATTTAACGAATCACTTTTTTTACATATGTTCAATTAATAGTTAAAATTCATTCAACTTCTTTTATAGCTTTTTGAAAAGAAAAAATATTACAGTTATATTATTATTATTATTATTATTATTGTGTCACGTTAATAAAATTAATACATGTAAAAATAATATACTACGAAAACATATAGCATGTATCATGATATGAAATATTTTGGTAATTGATATGAAATATTTCAGTATTTTTAATCATTAATTTCAAT
The DNA here is from genome assembly GCF_059453495.1 of Arachis ipaensis. Classification (NCBI taxonomy): domain Eukaryota; kingdom Viridiplantae; phylum Streptophyta; class Magnoliopsida; order Fabales; family Fabaceae; genus Arachis; species Arachis ipaensis. Next base: position 7,056,197 of record NC_142440.1, on the reverse strand, counting down.
CATAAAATTAATTTTAATAATTGTTAATTTTAATTATAATATATTTTTAATTAAAATCAATAATTAAAAATAAAGAAACACAAATACCATAGTACATGCATGTGAATGCTTATTATACCGTGTGACATGTATTGTAGACCTTAGTCTACGTGCAATAGAGTATATGATTTCCTGTCCATATTTGAAGCTTTATAAAATGAATGCAGGGAAGATGCTATTTTTCATGACTTCATTTGCTATCCATTCTTTTTTCATAATTGTTAGTGCTATAAAACAATATGATACCATAAATCAGTTGAATTATGAGTTTAAAATTTAAAGAATTATTATTACGAAAAAAATCGAAAAAAAAAATATTTGGACTCATTAATTATTCACACAATAATATAATGATTAAAGATCGAAATAATATAAGAGAACCATGAAATTAAATAAGAACAGGAATATTTTTGTTTACTTCTATGTATGTCAATAATCAATCTAAAAAAAGCCCAACTCACTTAAGTTTATTGTCCTCTGATTCTCTCACTTTAATTAACCCACTTAAATTTAATTAAATTTAATAATGTTACCAATTCTTCAAGTGATGAGAACAGTAAATTCTACTGTTGTATCTGAACATTTACTATCAAGTGTCACTTCTAATTCTCTCTCATATACACTTGGCATAATAAGAAAATGGACACTACATTTCTACACATATAAAAAGACAGTCACTTCTACATCATAGAATTCACCATATATATATATATATATATCTCGTCATTTTAGTATGACTAAGTTACGGTGAGTTGATGACTACTATAATTATAGTGTTTTGAAAAATAGTGTTTTAAAAATATGACTAAAATTAAAGTAATATTTTTTTATTGTTAAATAATTTTTTTAAAAAGTATTACTTTAAAAAAATATTACCAATATATAAAAAATATCAATTTAATTTTAACAATACTTATATAATTACCATAATTATCATAATATAATTGTTACGTTGGGTAAACGGAGATTATTGGGCTGGACTCGCTGGATTAGCCCAATCGTCTGAGGAAGGAAGCCTTCGAGCGGGTTTGTGCCTTGGGGCCTCGGTCCGACTTGTGAGTATGAACGAATGGGGGTGGTATCTGCAAACACATTCCGATGCCTAAGTCAGCAAGGGTGTGAGTAGGTCTAGAGAGTATTGGGACTTAGAGATACTTGAGGGGTGTCAGTATACTTATAGTGGTGAACCAATAACCACCGTTGAAGTAGTTCCACCTTTTAAGGTGGATAACTGTCCCTTTATCTTAGGGAAGTTGGGATATGACTCCTGGAAGTGGGTTGAGAGATTTTAGGGGCAGTTACCCGTTTAAATGAGTGTTTATCTGCCAGCTAATCGTCGTTCCCGACTTCATTAGAGCAAGTCGTGGTAAGAACCGACTTCATAGGATGAAGGTCGGTGTAGGGTGAGGCTCAATCCTTTGGATTGGGCCTTTCGTTTAAACCTGGGCCTTAGCGTTGGGTCAGGATATGAACAATAATCATATTAAAATTCAAGTTAATGAGTTATAACTCAAATGAGATAGTCTCTCCATATTTATTTAGAGGTCGCTAATTCAAATCTCTCTATTTTTGACAAAAAAAAAATCATACTAAAATTCAATATATATATATATATATATATATATGTGTGTGTGTGTGTGAAGTCTCTGGTGATCTAACAATAAATAGTTAAATATGATTAAATATTGACCAAACTATTTAACAAATAACACATGAATTTATTGATCATACATTTAAAGAGGATGAAGATTATGATAAAATAAAATAAAACAGTTTTTTGCATTGCATTTTTCATTTTGTCATGCTAGTAAACTTTTCCATTTACTGCTATTTACATTCTCCTTAAATATATGATAATGAATCTACTTGCCACGTGTTATGTGTTGAATGACCAATCAACTTTTAGTCATATTTAGCCACTGTTTATTGAGCCACTAAAGACCCCACGATGTGTATATGACTATATATATATTAGTAGTTTGATATTTATAATTGTTTGGTTACTTTATAAATCTTGAAAATACATATAGGTATACCTTGTTTATGTAGTCTTATCACTTTAAAAAATTTATATATGTGTGTCATAGGAGTAAATTAAAAATTTAATCTAAGTTCTCATATTTAACTTGGCGACTCAGTTTTCTCTTTTAAATTTTAATTAAAAGATCCAATTAAAATTTGAGAACCCAATTGATAAGTTAGTATCATGTGCAAAGCAATGGCGTACACTATAGCTAACCGTTACTTCTTTTTCATGCTTCTTTTGAATCTCTGCTATGCAGCACACCACCTTTGTCTTAACTCTTTAAGTGCAGCCACTTTTCTTTTTTGTTTCACTCCTTTTCATTATCATGTCTTGCTCATTGCTTGTTATTACAGCTAGAAAAGCACAAGATATGAAAGAGACAGCAACTGATGAGATGCACATTGTGGCCATATTCCCCAAAATGATGTAAAAGGCTGAATTTTTTTAGGTTCTTGTAAAATTAGGGCAAATGACGTTAACAAACTAAATGAGATTTAATTTTATATAAATATCCTAAATACAAACATGGTTTATTGATGTTTTATCTGCATATTTATATAAATCAAATTTAATTAATTCGAATTAGTAGGTGTACTAGTAAATCGAATTTATTAGATTCGATTTACTATGAAAAACTATTTTATCGAAGTAGCCCATAGTTAAATCAAATTGATTGGATTTGATTTACTACATTTACATGTTAGATTCTATTTACTACTTCTGCAACATATATACAATAAATCGAATAAGTTTGATTTGATTTACAACTTATACAGCTTATTCACATTTCTTGCTTTTAAGTTAATTAATAACTTTAAAACATAAATGTCAATAATTAAATACTCCTATTTGAATTAAATAAAATATAAAAAAAAATCAAAACGAATAAGAATAGAAATTTATTTTTTGTATTTTAGTTCAAATTCCGAAAATCTACACTTTTATAAACTTGTGAATTTAAAAAGAAACAATAAATGATTTCTAAAACGTACTTTCTTTTAGTACTCTGTTTAGAGCTTTGATCTTTCCACCTCTTTTCTACTTTTCTATTTCTATCTTCTTCTTCGATCACAACAATTTGTACTCCTAGTTCTTGTTACCTTATAATCAACTTCTTCTCAATTAGCACTCTCAATCCAATATGAATTTCGGTGAAGGGAGGAACTCTAAAATTGATCCAGGAGTAAGGAGGATGAGGAGAATATTGTGGTATTGGAGACGAAAGATTATTCTCAGGAGTTGGAGGCTTGTATTAAGAGTCTCTTGGGGAGACTCTTTGCAGATAAGGTGTTTTTGATTGGCACAATTGACAATGCCCTAAGGGCGATATGGGGTAAAACGGAGGGTTCCGATCGATTGAGAGAGGTCCTAATTAATTCCAATTCTTCTTTGAGAATGATATTGATGTTCTCAGAATTGAGAAAGGATCTCCTTGACTCTTCAAAGATTATATCTTGCATGTGAAAAGATGGGTTGAATCGGATGAACAGGACCAGAAAAGCATTACTTATTTTCCAATCTGGATCCAATTCTGGGGTCTGTCTGAGCAGTTCAAAACTATTCAGGTTGAAAAAAGACTTGGGGAGAAAATTGGAGAGGTGATAGACATTGGTTTTTTCTCTGTTCATGGCAGAGAATCTCGAATTCTCAAGACCAAAGTCTGGCTAGATGGTGATAAAATGGTTAAAGACAGCATTCGTATGGTTGAACTGAATGGTAAGGTGCTGGAAATTGGATTGCAATACGAGAGGATTGGTGCTCATTTAGGATATGATTCCAAACACTGTTTTAAATTCATGGAGGATTCATCAGCGGGCGCTATTAAACAGGATCATATTGACGAGTGGGTCAAAGCAGATCAAGTGGGCAAGAGGATCAAATGTGGAGGAACTGGTGATAACTCCAGCTTCAATAGCTCAAACTCAATCACTCCCCAACCGAGAAAAAAGTCAATCCCAAACTGATTGATAGATAATTTTTCTAGCTTGAGTGTCAAAGGGACAAAAAATAACTCTATGGAGACATCTGGAGGTAATAAGGAGGATGATAATTTTTCGGAAGTGGTTTGGCAGTCAATTGAGAAGACTAGTGACGCATTAGTCCTGCAAGATGTTGCTGGTACTATGAACACTGATGAATCTGCCCCATAGAACTTACCAAATGAAGGAATGACCAGCAGGGGTTCTAAGTGAAAACAACTTGCTAGACAAGGGACTGATTCAAGTAAGTTGTTCAGAGGAATAAAAAGAAGAAATCAAGGAAAGGAAAATGAAAATAAGGCTAAAAAGATCTGTATGGTTGATGATATGATTGCTTAAATGATGGTGGAGGGTGCTAGCCGTTCAATGGCACTCAAAGAGATATGAAGCTCATTACGTAAAATTGTCGGAGTTTGGAGAGACCCTTGACAATCCACAATCTCAAAGGGATGTCACAATCCCACTCCCCTGAGATGGTTTTTCTATGCAAAACTAAAATCCAATCTCGACAAGTAGAAATGAAGTTGAGGTCATGTGGTTTTACAAATTGGAAGATTATTGATCCAGTGGGTAGCGTCGGAGGCTTGGCACTAGCTTGGAGGGATAATGTGGTAGTGCAAATAATTGATAGTTCAGATTTTTTCATCGTGACTTTGGTGAAAGACACATCCGTTAATGTGGAATGGAATCTCGTTGGTGTTCATTTCAGCAATCATGAACAGATCCGTTCAACACAATTTCAACAGGTGTCAGCAATCTTACAACAGCAATAAGGAAACTCATGTATTTTGGGAGACTTTAATGCTATTATTGATCAAAGTGAAAAAAATGGAGATAGTCTTAAATCACAGTCTTCTATAGCAGATTTTAATTATTTTTTTGGTGATAATGCTTTATTTGACTTAGGAATCATTGGTAGACCTTTCACTTGGAGTAATAGGCGGAGAGCAGGAGAATTGATTCAAGAACGATTGGATAGAATCTTAGTGGGAGAAACATGGCTGCAACCAAGGTTGCGAGAATCGAACCGGTCAATGAACCGGTAGGGTGACTGGTTTAATAATTCAGAAGTTCCACCGGAGTTCAACCGGTTTAATTAAATATATAATAAAATCATAAAAAATTTAATATATAATTTTAAATATTTGAATTTAATAATTTTTTAGCTGATAAATTTTAAAATTTTACAGTTTTTCATAATTTATGATTAAAAATTCACAAATAATCAACAAAATATATATATAAAAAAATAGCATAAACAAAAAATCCAGCATAAACACAATACAGCAGGGTCAAACCATAAACATCTCAAAATCAGGAAAATTTCAGCAATTCAGCACAATGCAATGAAGCATGCATCATAGGACCATCAACAATTTAGAATCAGACAATCAGCAACCAGAGTCACCAATCCAAAATCAGAACAAATCCGCATAAACAACTCAATGTAGAATTGTGGCAATGTTTTTATTTTGAATCAATAACAGCAAAACAACAATTCACCAAAATAACAAGTACAACAGATTGGATTTAAAAATCAATCTCAGCAAAATTAATAAATTAAACAATTGAATTTATAACTCATCAACGACAGAATTTATCAAATTTCAAAATCATCAAATAAAAATTCCAAAAATTAATATCTCAAAACTGAGAGAAGCATAGAAGCAAAGAAGCAGAAACGTAAAAGAGACATGGAGATAAACTGCGAGACATCACACCTAAAAGAGAAGCAGAGAAGCAGAAACGACGTCGACGAGGAAGGGAGAAGCAGAAACGACGAGGAGGGGAGAAGCAAAAACGACGCAGGGGAGGAAGGGAGAAGCAGTGACGACCCACGACGAGGAGTGGAGATGCGGCAACGACGACCCACGGCGAGGAGCAGCGAAGCAGCGACAGAGAGACAAAGAGCGCGACAGAGAGAGAGAAGGGAGAGAAGGGTTCAGCGATGACAAACGATGCGGGGCTCTGGGGGCTGCGGTGGCTACGGGCTGGGTGACTGTGGGTGGCTGCGGTGGCTGTGGGTGGCTAGGGTTCTTCCTCTTCTTTCAATCTCAAGCTTTCTTCAGTTTGAGAGAGGAGACGCCGAGAGGGGTGAGAGTGGGAGTGGGAGTGGGAGTGGGTTGGGGGTCCTGGGGGTCTTGGGTAGCCATTTAGGGTTTTTTTTTTTAAATAAAGTATAAAACAGCGTCGTTTGGATGGAATATTCAAACCAAAAATTCGCTAAAAAATCGGACGGTTCTGTCGGTTCACCGGTTAACTGCCGGTTCGACCGATTTTTTCACGCGATTTTTGGCCTTACCCAGACTGGCTAGGTGACCGATTTTCGGTTAATCCGGTTGAACCAGTCAGCCCGGTTTGGTTTTCAGAACCATGGCTGCAACTATTCCCTAATCCAGCAGTTCCTAGATTGTCCAAGACGGGTTCAGACCATGCCCCTCTCCTTTTTGACACTAATCCACAAACTGAACATTCAAAAAGAAGATTTAAATTCCAGACCCGATGGTGTGAGGAGGATTCAGTCCAAATTTTTATTAGTGAGGTTTGGAACACAGAAATTGAAGGCTCCCCCATATTTCGACTAGCTCAAAAGTTTAAACTCATTCGACATCGGCTGGTCATATGGCAGAGGAGTAGTCTTTCAAACTCTAAAAAACAGATTGATGAAATTACAAAGCAGCTAGAAGAAATGAGGGCATCAGGTTTAATGGGAGGTCTTGAAATCATGGAACTTGAGCAAAAATTAGACAGGGCCTACTTGAATGAAGAACTCTATTGGAAGGATAAATCTAGAATTAAATGGCTAAAAGAAGGAGACAAAAACACTAGCTTCTTCCATGAAAAATTTAAGGCTAGATCTAAGAAGAACAAGATTTGGAGACTCAAGGCTGAGAATGGAGAGTGGACTACTTCTAATGCAACCATCGCAGGGGTGGCAGAGGAGTATTTCAAGGGCATCTTTACTTCCACCAATTAGGCGGATCCTGAGCCTTTTTTTTTTTATACTTTGAGCTTAAGGTTACAGCTAGCATGAACCATAGGCTTCAACGTCCGGTCTCTTTTGAGGAAGTAAAGTGATAGAGAGAAGACCAAGTCAATAATCAAGATTGACCAAGATTCCAATTTAGCTGCTGAATCAGTTAGCAAAACAGCAGGCAATTACATAAGCTAGCCTAGTAGTATAATTTTCCCACTTGTATAAATACTGATTGAGCTTGTTTTGTAAAGGGTTTTTAGTTTTCATGATCATTCATTCAATACAAACACATACACAGATTTATGATTCATCAGGAATAGAACTTCAGATCTTTCTTTACTTTTTCTCATGGTATTTAGAGCCCATTAAGAACCATGGGAGAAATAGTTCCAATTTTCACCACTTTACCCAATGCAAAACATTTTCTTTCTCAACTAATCCTTGATAAACTTGATAAATCTACCTTCAAAACATGGGAGCAACTTGCTCTTCACACGATTGGTTCCAACAGTCTCGAAGATCATCTAATCAAAGAGAAGATTCCTCCAAAATTCTCCACTGATGCAGAAAAATAGAAGGAACATAATCTTCACAGTACAAAGAATGGAAGGCTCATGACCACTACCTCATGACTTGGCTTCTCACGTCTATGGATCTTTCTTTTAAAAATAAAATGCTAGATTGTGTCTTTGCATATCAGGTATGGAAAAAGATTCATGATCATTTTGCAAAAACCTCCAAGATTCAAATCACTCAGCTTCGAGCACAATTGCTATCAATCAAGAAAGGATGAATGATAACTTCAGAATATCTAAAAAGAATTCAACAAACTGTAGATTCACTTGCTTCTCTTGGATTTAGTGTTTCTTCTGATGATCACATTGCTGCAATTACACAAGGACTAAATGAAGATTATGCCTTGTTTTTAACTTTTGTTATGACTAAGGCTGATTCCATTACTCATCCAGAAGTAGAATTTTTACTTTTGGGACATGAGAATATGATAGAGAGGTTTAGAAAGACCGAGAATACTCTTATCCAATCTAATTTCACTCAAACCAATTTTGGTTATTCTAGAGGCAATGGTAGAGATTTTTTTGGCAGAAGAGGCCGTGGACAAGGATGTGGATTTGGTAGAGGTGGCAGATTTCAATCTTCATACTCTTCAAGAGTTCAATGTCAAGTCTATGGCAGAATGTCCCATTCTTCCTTGACCTGTTTCCATTGTTACAATCAAAATTATCAAGCATATTCACCTTCTTCGAGTTCAACCTCAGGCCCACTAATTCCTCCACCTGCATCATACCACAATCCAAGAGCTTATCTTTCTACTGCTACAAATTTTTCAAACAATTCCTGGTTTTCAGATACTGGTGCTTCTCACCATATCACCCCCGATCAATCAAATCTCTTAACAGCATCTGAATTTAATGGTTCTGACCAAATTTTGTTAGGTAATGGAACAGGTACTCACATTGCACACACTGGCCACACTTATCTCATTTTTTTAGATACAAATTGATAATTTTTTCTAAGAAATATTATTCATGCCCCTGATATGTCACAGAACTTAATTAGTGTTAAGAAATTTGCAGAAGATAACCACTGTTTCTTTGAATTTCATCCCACTTTTTGTTGTGTTAAATCACAGGAAACTCAGGAGATACTCCTCCGGGGCATACCTAAGCATGGCATATATGAATTTTAAAGAATTGCTATTACTTCATCTACTTCTAATGAATCTGTCTCAAACCAGCAAGTTCATTTTCCTAGAGATAATCAATGTAGTTCTCAATTTGTTCCTAGAAGTTTCAGTGCTAATTGTCTCTCATTTTCTCTTTGGCATAATAGATTAGGTCATGCTTCATCTAATGTAATCAAGAATGTCATTTCTAAATATAATCTTTCTATTTCTAATAATAATACAACGAATAATAAGGTTTGTGAATATTGTTGCATAGCAAAGATGCATGCTCTTCCATTTCAATCTAATTCTTTTCAATTTCATGTACCTTTAGAGATGATTTATACTGATGTTTGGGTCCAGCACCCATGTTATCTTATCATGGTTTTTGATATTATGTTTCTTTTGTGGATGCATTTACTAGATTTACTTCAATCTTTCTACTTCAAACAAAATCCCAAATTTTACAGGCATTCATATAATTTAAAAATCAAATGGAGAACCACACAGGTCTCAAGATTAAATCCCTGCAATCTGATCATGGCAGGGAGTATTTGTCATATTCATTTTCTTCTTTTTTAACTATGCATGGTATTGTTCATAGATTCTCATGCCCTCACACCCATTACCAAAATGGGAGGGCTGAGAGAAAACATAGGCACATTGTAGAGATTGGTATGGCTATGTTAGCAAGATCTTCTATCCCTCTTCTTCATTGGAATGATGCTTTTTTGTCATCTGTTTATCTAATAAATAGGCTCCCTTCACCTAATACTTCTAATGTCTCACCTTTTGAATTACTACATAATCAAGCCCCTGATTACTCTTTTCTGAAAATTTTTTATTGTTCATGTTATCCATTTTTAAGACCTTACAATAATAAAAAATTCTCTTATAAATCACAATTATTTGTCTTTTTGGGGTATGCACCCAATCACAAAGGGTATAAATGTTTAATGAAAACTGGCAAAATAATTATCACTCGGCATGTTGTTGTTTATGAAACTTCTTTTCTTTATCCTCAATTATTTTCTACTACCTCTGCTCCTTACATTAACAATAAATTCTCTCAAACTTCCTTAAGTATCCCTCTTTTACCTGTACTTGCTTAAATTTTTGTGGCCACTAATTATGATGCAGATCCATTGAAATTTAATGATGATCAACATTCCAATCAACAATCCTCACTTTTAAATTCTAATACTGATCCTACCCTTCAACCTGGTAATAATCATGATGTTTAACCCTCTAATACCAGTGATCCTCAACCCTCTATTCCTATTTCATGTAAAGAAATCTTGTTACTTTCTGTTACACGTACCCAAAGTACTCATAATCAACACCCTATGGTCACTAGATCTAAGTCTGGAATTTATAAACCAAAAGCATTAAGTGCACTCACTTCTTCCTCAAGTACTGACCCTCAATGTCTACAAACACCTCCTACTTCAGTAAAACGAGCATTACAACTTCCACAATAGAAGAATGGAATGCTATCTGAACTTCAAGCTTTAGAACACACGCAAACTTGGTCTCTAGTTCATCCAAGTTCCAATTCTACTGTGATTGGTTCCAAATGGGTTTATAACATTAAAAGAAACCCAAATGGCTCAGTAATGCGCTATAAAGCTCGTCTTGTACCTTTAGGGAATTATCAAATTGAAGGTTGAATTTTACTGAGGTATACAGTCCAGTGGTTAAACCTGCCACTATTAGAGTGGTTCTCACTCTTGCTCTTTCTATGAACTGGCTTATCAATCAGTATGATTTTAACAATGCCTTTTTAAATGAAAAATTACAAGAAGTGGAATACATGAAGCAACCATCAGGCTTTGATAATGGTGACTCTAACACTGTTTGCAAACTTCATAAAGCTATATATAGATTAAAACAAGCACCTCGTGCTTGGTACATTACATTATCTGCAGCTTTAGGCAAATTTGGCTTCACTACAACAAGGTCAGACCCTTCCTTATTCACTAAAAGAACTTCTTCTTCTATGATTTTTAGTTTAGTTTATGTTGATGATATACTGGTAACTGGTAATAATCAAAATGAAATCACTACATTGATGTAGAAATTACATGACATGTTTGCTTTGAAATCTCTTGGAACTTTCAATTATTTTTTAGGAATTGAGGCCACTAAACTAAGATCCAGTGCATATCATTTATCTCAAACTAAATACATAAAAGATGTGTTACAAAAGTCAGGCATGATTGATGCTAAGTCAGTCCCAACACCTATGATTACTTCAGAAAAGCTCTCTAAACATGGTTCTGAACATTATTCTGATCTTACTCACTATCATTTTATAGTAGGGGCTCTGCAATACTGCACCCTCACTAGAACTGAGATAGCATTCTCAGTAAATAAGGTAAGCCAATTTATGCAAAGACCTTTGCTCAGCCACTAGAGATCAGTAAAAAAGATCCTTCAATATCTAGTTGGTACAACTGAGCAAAGTCTTCTTTTTCATCCATCTACTAATCTTCGAATTTTTGATTTTGCAGATGCTGATTGGGCCTCTGATGTTGATGATAGGATATCCACTTCAGGCTATTGTATTTTCTTAGGCACTAATTTGGTTGCTTGGTCAAGTAGAAAACAACATGTAGTCAGTTGTTCCAGTGCAGAATATGAATACAAGAGTGTGGCAGCAGCTACAACTGAGATTATTTGGTTACAAAATCTCCTATTTGAGCTTGGTTTTTAATATTTTGGAGTATCTACCATTTATTGTGACAATGCTAGTACTGTCCAATTATCTGCTAATCACGTTATGCACAGCAGAACCAAGCATTTTGAGCTTAATATACATTTTGTGAGAGAGTTGGTTAACCAACATCAGCTCCACATTGTTCACATACCTGGTGTAGATCAAATTGTAGACCTTTTTACTAAGTCGTTATCTGTTTTCTCCTTTAATCGGTTCTTGGACAAACTCAAGCTCACTCCAAGAGTGTCCTTGAGTTTGACGGAGGATGATAGAGAGAAGATCAAGTCAATAATCAAGATTGACCAAGATTCCAATTTAGCCGCTGAATCAGTTAGCAAAACAGAAGGCAATTACATAAGCTAGCTGATGAGCAGATATTTTATACGCTTTTTGGTATTATTTTCATATAGTTTTTAGTATGTTTGTTTAAGTTTTATTAAGTTTTCATAGGTTTTAGTGAAAAATTTACATTTTTGGATTCTACTTTGAGTTTATGTGTTTTTATGCAATTTCAAATATTTTCTGGCTGAAATTGAGGAGTTGGAGCAAAAGTTTGATTCAGAGACAAAGAAAGCACTGTAGATGATGTACGGATCTGACCTCCTTGAATTCGAAAGAGCTTTTCTGGTAGGGATGGCAAAATTCCCCGAGACGCGGGGATCCCTGCGGGGACTGCCCCGAATGGGGATCCGATTGTGGGGAATTTTCCCCGCGGGGATGGGGATGGGGGACAAAATTCCCCCGAAGCAGGCGCGGGGACCCGAGCGGGGATCCCCGCCCCGTCCCCGCTATTCCCCGAAATTTATGAATTCATTGAATTATTCTTAATAGTTTATTTCTCATATATGTTTTTTAGTCATTTCTCACACACACATATATATAGAAACCCAAAACTCCTAATCTTTATTTGCATAACCTCTCTTCAATTCAGAGATCCCTAAGGCTGTCCATACTCCATCCAACCTCTCTGCAGCCACCCCCTCGTCACCCTTCTCACCGCATCGTCACACCTCACTGTGCCATTACCCTTACCGCGTCGTAATTTCTATTTGCGGCGTTCCTTTTCGTAACTCTACCGTCGTGTCCATTCTCCTCTTTGTTGTCGCGTCTTCCACCTCGTCCACTGCTTTTTTCTTTGGCTCGTCGTTGCGTCTCCCCATTGCGTTATTTCGAAAGAAGTCACCATCGTGTTATTTAGACTTTTTGTATAAAATCTTGCAGTTTTTGTATAAGATAGATACTTGTAGCTCTATTCATATGGAAATTAATAATTAGTTAGAACTATTATGTAGATGGGGAATGGGGTCCCCGCGGGGAATGGGGCTCCGTGGGGAATGGGGATGGGGAGCAATTTTCCCCCACGGCGGGGAATGGGGCGGGGATGGGGAGTAAATCTGAGGGCGGGGATGGGGAGCAGGGAGGCATCCCCCGCCCCCGCCCTGCCCCATTGACATCCCTATTTTCTGGTGCTACAGAAGTCCAAATGGAGCGTTCATAACGGCTATAGAAAGCTAACATCCAGAGCTTTCCAGAAAGGTATAATAGTTCATACTTTTCTTCAGAATTGAAGGCCCAAAACTGGTGTTCAACGCCAGCCTCCTGCCCTATTCTGGCATCCAACGCCCAAAGGAGAAGAGACCAGTGTCCAACACCCATAAAAAACCCCCTAGCTAGTGTTCAACGCCTTAGAGGCCTCCTAGCACGTGGATCTCAATCAAGCCCATCCCAAACACTCACCAAGTGGGCCCCATAAGTGGATTTTTGCACTAAAAGACTGTTTTACCCTCTTTATGTAATCCTTAATCTTAGTTTAGTATTTAAAGGACAAGGATCACCCTTGTTCAGGACTTTTATGCCATATTTTCGTTTATCATTGTATTTTCTTTCAGTATGAGTTTCTAAACCTCCTAGGTTGAGGGGAGGAGCTCTGCTGAGTTTTATAGATCAATAAAGTACTATTGTTCTATCTCAATACGTATTTGATTCTCTATTCTAAGATGTATATCCGTTCTTCAGCATTATGAATGCATTGAACCAGCACAAGGTTATCTCATTCTACAGTGGTTCAGAGTGAGTCTTTCATCAGACAATGATGAACCACTAGTTTGATTATACATCTCCTAGACGGCTAATCCACAACTTTGTTGGGGACTTCTCGAGACACCAGTTCAGCCGATGTATGGGAAGATTAGAGTCTTTGTGGCAAAGGCGCATCATTCTATGATCCAGAAGATTCGACCTTGTCTGTGGCGTTTTGAGTAGGATCACAAGAGAGAATGAACTGCAGGAGCTTCACCCTCAATCAGACTGGATCCGCACTAACCCTAGGGTTCAGATCTTGAGGAGCATTGGTGATCTTGTAAGAAAGGCGTTGATCACATAGAAGAAATCATTCACAGTTGGAATAGACAGTAAGACCGGATTAATCCAGAAGAATAAAGCATCTCCAAGCCTTAACCATCTTCTTATTATTGCATTAACCATCAACTGAGTAACGTATTATTTATTTTCTTTTTATGCGTTCAAACAAACATATAACTTTTCTATCCGCCTGACTAAGATCTACAAGATAACCATAACTTACTTCAAATCACAATCCTCGTGGGATCGACCCTGACTCACTCAGGTATTACTTGGACGACCCAGTGCACTTGCTGGTTTAGTTGTACGAAGTGTGGGAATTCGTGCACCACTAACCTAGTAGTATAGTTTTCCCACTTGTATAAATACTAATTGAGCTTGTTTTGTAAAGGGTTTTTGGTTTTCATGATCATTCATTCAATACAAACACATACACAGATTTATGATTCATCAGGAATAGAACTTCAGATCTTCCTTTACTTTTTCTCATAAAGAAAGCGACCTTTAGTGTACACCCGCAGAGTGCTCCAGGGGAAGATGGGATAACAGCTAAATTTTTCCAATTTTACTGGGATACTGTGGGCGAAGATGTATTCAAAGCAGTTAGAAGTTTCTTTCGAGGAGGGCGCATTTTAAGGAGTTTCAACCACACTAACATCTGTCTCATTCCTAAGATTCTTGATGCTTGTGACATGTCCCAGGTACGACCCATTAGTTTATCCTCTGTATTCTACAAAATCATCTCTAAGATACTGGTTTATAGATTAAAATGATGTATGAATAAACTTATTAGCCCTAATCAGAGCGCATTCCTAAAGGAAAGACTCATTTCAGATAATATCTTGATAGCACATGAGTGTATGCACTACCTCAAGCAGAAAAAGAGAGGTCTATATTATGAGATGGCCCTTAAACTTGACATGAGTAAAGTATATAACAGGGTTGAGTGACAGTTTTTGTGACTTATCATGAAGAAGATGGGATTTGATTCTACATGGATAGGTTGGATTCATGAATTGGTAACGACGGTTTCTTCCTCTCTGGTTATAGAAGGCCAACCATACGGGTTTTTTTTAAATCAAATAGAGGCATCCGTCAGGGTGACCCGCTATCTCCTTTTCTTTTTCTATTTTGTGCAGAAGGCCTCTCCTTCTTGCTACACAAAGCAGAGAAAAATCGGCACATTCAAAGGATCCAGATTACAAGAAGATGTTTTAAGGTTAATCATTTACTTTTTGCAGATGATTCTATATTATTCTGTAAGGCATCAGAAGACAATTGTGAGAGGATCTTAGATTTATTAGGGGACTTTGAAAGTTTCAGTGGCCAAAAAGTTAACCTTAATAAATCTGCAATATTCTTCAGCAATAACACTCCTCATGATATACGCACATCACTTGCTATTACCATGAATATTTCACACATTGGAGCTCAAGACAAGTATTTGGGACTGCCTTCTTTAGTAAATAAATAAAAAAAGGCCACCTTTTCTTCTATCGAAGAAAGGGTTATAAAAAAGGTCAAAGTCTAGAAATGATGTCTTTTATCTAATGGAGGAAGACAAGAATTAGTAAGGGCGGTAGGAGAAGCAGTCCCGATATATACCCTGTCTTGTTTCAGGCTTCTAGATAATCTAATAAAGGAAATCCATCGCATTCTTAATCAACTCTGGTGGGGTCAACAAGCTGCAGAACGTCGTATGGTTTGGATTAGTTGGGATACAATGACAAGGGCTAAGAAAGAAGGAGGGCTTGGCTTTAAAGATATACGTGCAAAAATTTTGGCTCTCCTAGGTAAACAATGTTGGAGAATTGCCACTAATCCTGATTCTTTATTATCTAGAATCTTAAAAGGAAAATATTTCAGATATAATTCTATTCTAAATGCAGAGTTGGGGTCCTTACCTTCTCAGGAATGGAAGAGTATCCTTGCAGGTAGAAGTGTCGTTGAAAAGGGGTTAAACTGGAGAGTTGGTTTTGGAACAGCAATACGAATCTTTAGAGATCCATGGCTCCTACCTCCGTATCCATTCTCAGTACCAGCTCTTACAGTCAGCCCCAAGCTGGACATTCAATCTTCTTAGTTCATGATCTGTTCTCTACACATAGGCATTGGAATCAGTCCTTAATTAATTCAATATTCTCTCAAGATGCTGCCCAGAGAATTCTATCTACAGTACCAGGAGAAGGGGAGGATAAAATTCAATGGACACTCAACAGATCCAAGATATATGATGTAGGTTCAGGATATAGAGTTGCTTACCTTTTCCACCATGTTTCTCTAGAATTTTGTCCAAATATCATGCAACAACCGAAAATCTGGAATTTCCTTTGGAGTCTGACAGCCCCACACAAGATTCAGGTATTCGGGTGGAAGTCCCTCCATGAAAAACTTCTCGTCATGCAGCTCATAAATCAGCGATTCCCAAGTACTTCACCAACTTATCCCATTTGCAATGCTGAACCAGAATCCTTGTTACATTGCATCTTCAACTGTCCATATGCTTTAGAAACTTGGAGCAAGAGTCCAATAGCACACCTGACCCCAAATCCGAACTGCATCTCCTTTTTCGATTGGTGGAGACTCCAAATTGTTGCCCCGGGTTAACAATCTATGAGTAAGAACTCGACCCGTTTTGCTTTGATTATTGCCTGGCATATATGGAAAGAAAGGTGTAGGAGGGTATTCGAACGCCAATCTATGAATCCTGAAGAACTTCTGGCAATTGCTACAAAATAAAATCAGGAACTTGTAAACTTATCCACTGAAATCCCAACTTGATTCCAACTTTGCTTTCTTATTAGTTTCATTCTTTTTATTGTGTCTTGCTAATGTTTAAGCGAAGGATGGGAGAACCCCACTTTCTTTTGTGTAGTCCTAAATTTTGGACAAAATATTTTCTTTCATTTGAAATAAAATAACCTACTGTCTTCGAGAAAAAAAATGATTTCTAAAAATTCATTAAAAACAAGAAATGTCAATAAAGTTGTATAAATTGTAAATTGAATAAAGCTGATTAGATTTCCTATATATATATGCTATAGAAATAGTAAATCGAATTAATTAGATTCAATTTACATGTATATGTAGTAAATCGAATCAAATCAATTCGATTTACTTATGGCTACTTCGATAAAATGGTTTTTCATAATAAATGGAATCTAATAAATTCGATTTACTAGTACACATACTAATTCGAATTAATTGAATTCGATTTACATCGAGAGATTATAAATTAAATCAATTGAATTTCATTTATATAAATATGCAAATAAAACATATATGAACCATGTTTGCATTTAAGACATTCATGTAAAATTGAATCTCATTTAGTTTATTCATGTCATTTGCCCGTAAAATTACAGAAATTATTTTTGTTATGGAAAAGGTGTTGGTATTTTTGCAGGTTATGGGGGAGTGGGGTGATTTACCGGGCGATGGAGGGAGCCAAGCACCACCGGGGGGGGGGGGCGTGGAGGACGTGGCACGCATGCAGGAAGCCAAGCACCAACGGGGGGGAGGGGGTGGAGGACGTGACGTCACGGAGTTCCAATGCTCTGCACCACCGAGGGGGCGCGTTGACTGCTGCCATGCAGGGAACAGTCTTCCTCCCCGGTAAACAGCAAGCAAGCTCTTTATAAAGAGCCTCACAGCCTTCCCCTGGTCATTTATACAAGCAGTAGTAGTGTGTTGTGATAGGGAGAGTAGAGGTGTTAGGGAGAGTAAAAAAAAGAAGTGTGTTTCACTACCAGGGTGATTTCCGGATCAACAAAGAGGGGAAGGAGGTTGCCGTAGAAAAAAGAGAAAGATTGGAAAATAGGAGAAAAAAATAGTTTGTATTTATTTTAAAAAATGGTTCGTAATTATTGTGCTCTGGAAGAATATATTATAAATTATTTGGATCATTCAATTTATGTAAGTTGGTAATTTATATTTTTATTGTGTGTTAAATTTCTGTTATTTTTTTTGTTATTTAACATATTAGAATTATTTTTCTGTTAATTTTAGATTAATGTTATGTTTTAAAAATACTATAATAAAATGTATATTATATGATATAATAAAAATTCTATAATAAAATACATTTTTTACCATAAAATATAAAAATAATATACTAAAATAAATATATAATCTGTAAATAAATTAGTACGTTGCATAATATTCAAAATTTTAATAAATAAATATTAGAATAATAAATAAATAAATAAATATTAGATATGCATTGTTATTAAATATTAGAAAAAAATATATTTTTTACGCACGAAGAAAAAAATATCGCCTGGGTTACGCGGAAATTATTTTTGTTTAATAATAATAATAATAATAACAATAATAATATATATACGTATATCTATTTAAACGGTTTGTATACTAATAAATATATGCATAAATTTTTTAAATAGTAAATATTACCACGTTAATGATTTTAATAAATAAAATATTAAAATAAATAAATATATTAATATTTGTTTATTAATAAATTTATATTTATAATTTATGTAACAAATATATTTTTGTTAATGTAGCCTAACAGGAATTTGTTGGTGCGTAAACTGGATCCGCCACAGACGTGGAACCCGATGGTGGAAAACTACTTACGCGCCACGAGATTCTACCACATATCGAAGATTAGGGTGATAAGATGATTTCACCCTTATTAGCTGCTCTGGTTGAAAGGTGGAGGCCGGAGACTCACACTTTTGTGTTGCCGGTGGGTGAGGTTACAGTGACATTGGAAGATGTCGCATATATTTGGCTTATCTATCGATGGAGAACCTGTGAGTGGATGGATTGACAGTAGTAGTGACTTCGTTCAAAGTCAGAGCATGGCAGTATTCGGACGTGAACCAGTACTCAGTAGTAATTCGAAATCCTATATAAAGCTTGGTTGGGTTCGACGTATCAGAGATGCGGAGCCGTTGGACACTAAAGAGTCCATAAGGAGATACGTCAGATGTCAGATTTTCTGTGTGTTAGGGTCGACCCTATTCACAGATAAGTCGACCGCATACGCCCACGCGAAGTATCTACCGTTGCTTCGCGATTTCGAGCGGATCCATACTTATAGTTGGGGGTCAGCATGTCTTGCACATCTTTACAGAGCACTATGTCGTGCATCACGATATGATACGAAGGAGATGGATGGCCCTCTTAATCTGTTGTTTGTTTGGGCATGGGAGCGAATGCTTTGTCTTGCGCCGGTACCGAGACATACCCTTCCACCTGCTGAGATACCAGTTGCCAGTATCAGGTGGAGTCATTCGGAACGGACCACATTGTGGTTAGCGAAGACCGTAGCGAATTTTAGGCATGATATAGACTACATGCAGGAGGTAAATATTTATGGTTCGTGTGATTCCTATTTCCAAACATTAATGTTAGGGTTATGACGTACGAATTATATGTGACGGTTTGAGTGGCGGCCGTACGAAGGAATGATCATACCCGGTGAGTTACATGGACATCTTGATGTGTGTGATACCGTTGCTCCGTTGTTGTCGTTCGAGTGTATCGAATGGCACCTTGCGGACTGAGTGATGCGTCAGTTTGGGTTCGCATAGCCTCCCCCGCGAGGAGCAAGGGACATTCCACTGGACCAGCATTGCCTCGCTCTTCGCGGAGTGCAGCTTCATGACTGGACAATTTTGCATGGGCCATGGATAGTGGAGTGGGGCAACAGGCGAAACACTCGACTGCGGGATCTGCACCCCCTTCCGATCTGGGACTTTATACCGACCAGGGAGTATCGGGATTGGTATGTGCACTCGTTCGGACATATGCTGAGATTGTCGGAGTATGTTCCTCAGGGCCCAGCTGCACCTCAGCCACCTGCACCTCAGCCACCTGCACCTCAGCATGCAGTGTTTGAGCCGTTTCCTTATTATGTACCATAGCCACCGGACCAGAATCATGGTAGCCATCACAGTCACCACAGTGCGTCCAACCACCACTCTCAGCACTCTCAGCACTCTCAGCACCCTCAGGGAAGCCACCCGGGCCAGTCCAGCCAGTTACGTCAGCCCATACTGACGATTCCAGCCGGTGATGATTGGTTTGACTTCTCCGCCGGCGGTCACGGAGATCAGCAACAACAGAATTGGGCCAACGCTAGTTTGGGTGGTTGGTCAGATTTTAGTGCTATGCATTCACCATCAGGGTCGGCTGATCCACATGGGGCATCAGTCGGTACGATGCATGGTTTGCGGGGTCATGCTTTCGAGCACTCGTCAGCGGGTGCGTCTTGTGATAGTAGATTCCTTCGGCGGACATACACAGTAATTGACGAGTACAACCCCGATGCATCCACTCCAGCATGGATAGGTGGGTCGGCTCCTCCGGCAGAGGCAGGTGGGTCGGTCGCTCCAGGTGCAGATGACCGGGATCCAGGGCACCCATATGACCTACGGACGGAGCGAAATCCGCCTGATAGGTATACTCCGTCGCGGCCAGGTCAAGGCATGATGGGTAAGACACTGAACTGGATGGCTCGTAGGAAGTGAGCATTGTGTTGGGTTTTTTAGATTTAATGTTCCTAAGGTTTAATGTAAGGTTTAATGTAATATCGTATTTAATGTTCTGTATGTTGACCGATGTAATTCGTACTTAATCTTTTGTATATTTGCTTCACGAAGGCAGTAAATATTTATATTAACTTGGTGTTAAACATCAATGGATAATCTCATATTTGAAAATACAAACATGACTAAGATAAAAAAAACTCAACTGACGAATTGCAAATTTAGAGATACAAACACGATGAAAATAAAACCCTAAACCCCCGCACCACTCGGTCCAGCACGCTGAGGACATCGACTCCGACTATGACCCTGAGCACCACAGAGATGACATATCCGAGGACCACACATGTCGCGTGAGTCCATTTCATTCAAGTATCTGGTCAATTTCGGGCGACCCTTCGACGTTTGCCTCAGGGCGGGATTAGCGACCAATGTGGGTCCCTCATATGAAGGCCATGTCTCGGCATCACCTAACGGTGTGAACTCGAATCTATATACCTTACGAACCTCTGTCATCTTGTACACATCATGCACATACAGCTGCCAATCGAGACGCTGGTTAGCACAGCAAGCAATAACATGGTAACATGGTATTCTTTCCACCTGAAAGTGCCCACAGTCACATCTTCGTCGCACAAGATCAACGACTAACACCTTTTCGCTAGTCCTTTTGCGCACCTCAAATACCTCATTCCGTCTGTCAAAACAGTGCACAACTATATTCCCAGCCTGATGCATATTTGCCTCAATCCGCTGTTGTGCGAATACGGAATAGGTAAATCCAGCACGCTTGCGTTCGTGACTCTCGGCACTCTTTCGCGTAAAAAGTTCATTTAACCGATAATATGTTGCTCGGACTAGTGCCAACACAGGTAGATTACGGGCACCCTTCAACACTGAGTTAATGCACTTGACAAGGTTCGTCGTCATATGGCCCCATCGATGTCCCTCGTCGAACGCCAATACCCAATGTCTAAGTCCGATGTCGTCGCACCACCTGGCATATGCCTCGCCTCACTCTTCCAGCCTCTTATAGTTGATGTTATACTCCTCCACCGTTCTTGAATACCCGATGTTGACCACAAGCTTTTGCAAGTGAGGGACTTTGAATGCTCGTAGGAAGTTGCTGCCGATGTGCCTTATACAAAACATCCACCATGCTCTTGGAGGTTGCCAGTCACCTCCGGAACGATTTACTGCTGCCCGAATTGACTCATGCCGGTCTGAGATCATTCCCACACCGTCTTTTCTGACAATATGCATTCGCAGATTCCTGAGAAAGAAGTGCCACGCGTCGGCTGTCTCCCCTTCCACCAAGGCAAAAGCGATAGGCACAATATTCTGGTTCCCGTCTTGTGCAACAGCGATCAGAAGTGTACCTTTGTACTTGCCATATAGGTGTGTGCCATCAACTTGAACTAGGGGCTTACAATGCCTAAATGCCCGAATGCATGGATTGAAACTCCAGAATACGCGATGAAGTATTTTTACCCCTTGCGCCTCCTCATTCCCGTTGTACAGTGGCCGTGTTTCTATTTGGACAACTGACCCAGGCATCTTCTGAACCATAACCAAGAGCCACCATGGCAAGGCTTGGTAACTCTCCTCCCAATCACCGAAAACCTTCGCTATGGACTTCTGTTTTGCCAACCAAGCCTTTCGGTAACTGATGGTATAGTTGAACCTTGACTGAATTTCGGCTATTATAGATTTCACCTTGATGGACGGGTCAGTCTCGACCAACGGCCTTATAGCCTCAGCAACTGTATTCGAGTCCAACTTCGAATGATCCTGTGAAATCACTCCCATTGAGCACGTGTGCCTACCGTTGTATCTGCGTATCTCCCAACAACCTTTTTTCCTTATCAAGCTGGCTCGGATAAGCCAGTCGCACCCACACCCATACATTTTGCATTTTGCATAGAACGTCTGTGGCTCAGACTCATACACGTCGTAGTCAACTCCTCTAGCGATAGTGTAACTTCTAATTGCTGCCACGACCGTCTTTCTAGAACTATATTCCATTTCAATCCGGAACTCTCCGTCCTCAGGATTAGCAACGCCTACAGAAAGTAGAAATCATCGTTTACTAATCAATCCAATGCATAAATTAACAACAACGCATTATTTAGTCATCACGTACCTATTTTGAATATTCCGGAAACTCCGGTGCATGCATGGCGTCGAGATCCACCTCACGCATAAAAGGTGGCACGTTCATCGGTTGACTGATCGAAGGATGAACCACTACATTCTCCGCTGCTATCTCAACTCCCACATCACCATCCTCATCTTCATCGTCGGCTTCATAAGTGGCTTTGAAGTCCTCTTCACTGTCACTATTCATTCCCTCGTACACTGCAGCTCTATCATCCCCCACCTCTAAATCATTTTGAGTCCCTTCTACCTCTACGGTTTCAAACTCAACATACAGATCAATCTGTGGCTGTCGCATCTGAGTCTGCCGGTGAATTTGAAACATATTCTGCATACTCACTTCGTCTGTGATTGGCATGGTATCAAACTGTATTAACGTACTGTTCTCATTAACGTACTGTTCTCCATGCTTTGACAGAGACCATTCTGAAGCTCCATTAACGTCATGGTGCATGGAACCACAAACGAAAACGGATTCTGGCACACAAACCTCACTCCCTCATGAGTATTACGTATTATCTCACCGTCGCGATACACCATTAAGTTTGCGGTACCCTCCATTACGCTTCAAACACACCCAAAGAACACTCATACACTCTTACTCATAATGAAAATGAACCCGAGCACTGCCTTATATAGAGGAAAGCTTTCACCACGCCCCCACGTGCTGATTGTCTCCGCCAATCACAGCTTGCCACGTGTCAAAACGCCCCCGCGTGCTGACTCATCACGCCCCCACATGATACGTACACGTCAGCACGCCCCCCACTTGCTGCTCAGCCAACCAACCATCTTCAGCCACGTCAGCCACGTCATCACGCCCCCCACTTACTGAGTCAACACGCCCCCACTTGCTGCTCAGCCAGCCAACCATCTTCAGCCACGTCATCACGCCCCCAGCGTGCTGACGTCATCACGCCCCCTACGTGATTCTCTCTTCGTCCAACCACATGCTGCCACATCATCTTCATGCCCTCCACGTGTAGCAGGCACCACGCCCCCTGCGTGTTGGCCTTGGACCACAGACATTCACCTAGACGTAAAACACATTTTTCCTCCATAAACAGCCAAAACACCACCTTGCAAACCATATTCAAATTCTTGAGCCGTAAAATTATGTGTCATGATATTAACATTTCTCTCAATCTTACCCTTAAAAAAAATTGAGTACCCACCATCTTAGATTAGAAAAGGAAGGAAT
Source organism: Arachis ipaensis (assembly GCF_059453495.1). Classification (NCBI taxonomy): domain Eukaryota; kingdom Viridiplantae; phylum Streptophyta; class Magnoliopsida; order Fabales; family Fabaceae; genus Arachis; species Arachis ipaensis. The sequence goes on along the minus strand of NC_142440.1, from coordinate 7,032,536 downwards.
ATATCTTTATTTTTTTTATGACGATGGAAGACATCTAAGAATAAAAGAGAAGGAGTATTAGAGACGATAATAGATCAATGAATAAAAAAAAAAAAGGAAAGAAAGAGTCTAAAATGTCCCGAGTTTTTTCCAAATTTAAATAAGACAAGGTCTAATTGTTTTTGACTAATTTTTTTGTTATTAAATATTTTTGTGGAAAGAAATACTCTATGATCTTCATGATTTTTACTACATTAGTGCAGTATCTTATTTGGTTGACAATCACAGCGAGCAACCTCATTATAGATCTAAAAGCATGTTATTTCATAAGGTCGGAGTAGTTTTATTTTTTCGACCTTGATGATAAATGGGATTTTGACAACTTGTTTATCTACAATGTCACCCCATAAAAGTTATCTAGAAGAACACTCCAATTCCAATGTTTAAGTCAGTTTATATATCTGATATCTCACTACTATAGTGTTTTCTTTCTCCTCTTACTAGAGTAACAACTTTTCTTTTTAAGGAGTTACCATTATTTTGTTCGTTACTTCGTTATACACGCATATATCTTAATGTTTAGGGGTAAATGAAATCATTATCATTCCATCCAAGATATGCATCAATCACAAGCAATAACTACAACTCATCTTCTCTCCTTACTAAATTAGTAGTAGTTCCAGTGACATAAATTAAATCCTCTAAATACCAATTTCATACAATATAAATAATTATATAAAACCATTAAGCAGTGGCAGAGTTAATCAAAAGCCAAACCAAATTTAACCATCAACATAAAATTCTAAGCATAACTGCAGCTAAAGAAAGTCATCACTCTTGTTCTCTTCACATGCAGTACTTCATTCACCTAGCTCAGAATAAACCGACACTGAAGATAACCTGCAAGAAAGCATCATTCTTTGTTAATATGAATGATACAAAGTTCAAACTTTGATGAATGGAAAATGAATGGGTGCTTACTTGGATCAGAATTGATCAACATAGCAGTTCCTCCGAAGCTGCAAGTTCCACCATGTCTCTTATGCTTCTGCCAGTAACTATTGAAGGCAAAAGAAGCGTGAGCAACCAGAGTGTCAGGGCTGTAACAATTCCCCTGAGGCAAGATATCAGTGCAATCAGCACCACCTTCTCCACAAGCATAGTCCAAACCCTGTTGCAATGTATCTTCCGGAACATGAGGCTTAGCCACACACCACAGCTTCTGAACCGGTATAATCATGGGGCTAGGGGAGCCATTGTTGTCAATGGGGTTACAAGGTGGCAAATCGAAACCTTCCGGTGGGCTAGCCGGTGCTGGAACAAGGAATGGTGCTGGTGGTTGTTGCAATGGAGGTGGTGAAGAAACTATTTGAGCCAATGGAGGCAGAGGCTTTCCATGTTCTACATTCTTTGGAGGAGCAGAGTAAGGAACAGGGAAATCCAATGGTGGCTCAGCTATTTCCGGTAATGGAGGAATTGATCCTATTTTGGTGGCAGAAAGCCTTCTTCTCCCATTTGGAATTGTGGTGGTTACAAAGTTGATGGTGTTGAATGATAAAAACCGAAGCTTTTTAATGGAGTCCAAGTGGGAAGACACCAAGGTTAAGTCTTTGTAATGTGAATGGATGAGAGAGTATGTGGAGTTCACACTTTGGAGGAACTCTACAATGGGTTTGAGTTTCACCATTTTGAAGTCATCGTTATTATAGAAAGAGTTCAAAGGGAATAAAGCAAAGGAAACTTTGATGTGTTTTTCCAAACCCCACCTCTTTAGAGAATGATGGAGATTCTTGAGAGAATGAAGAACCAAACCCAGGTTCTGGTTGTGTTGGTGTTCATGGTTGGTGACAAGAATGGTGGTGATGTTTGAAGCAGGGTAATAGGCAAGAACGTTGGACCTGAGCCAAGTTTCAGCCAATAGAATGCTGCTAGAGACTCCGTTGAGGTCTCCATGGCTCACATGAACAGCCAAGGGAGGAGAACCACCAGCATTGGTTGATGAAGATGCTTCTAGAATGTCTTCAGTTGTCTGACACAGGGTTATGAACTCAACAGATTCTTGACCAGCACCTGCACCACAACCACCATTGTAAAACAAAAAAAGTTGACAACTTTACTAGAGAGTGTTATGCTTGTTTTTCTTACCAGTAAGACCCAAGGAACAAAGAATGAAAAGAGGAATAAGCCTTGCCGCCATCTTCAACATTTTCTCTTCTCTTGCTTGCTAATTGATATTCCTCTTATATTATTATTGTAAATAAATAAAGCTTGTTGAATAATATTGCAGGGGAAGTCACCCGAGAAACGTGTTGCTATATGCTTGTGCGGTTCATGATTTTGGCTACGGTGCTTACATCTGCCTCTAAATTCTAAAGCTTCAAGCTTGTAGCTTTCTCTTACTTCTGTGCATTGTGCATGATGTTACAAGTACAACCAACACCATTCAAACCAGCACCCTCCTTCTCCTCTCTAATCTTCCTTATAAATGACCTTTTTGGGTTTAAACTTGTAACACATTACAAGCTAAGATTATAGGAAGAGTTTCAAGTATACCTAAAATACTATTCCAGTTATTTTAACCGTTGATTTGAATTATAAAAAAAATATATAATATATATTAATTAAAATCAACCTTAAAATAACTAGAATATCAATATTTTCGATATATTTAAAATTTTTCAAAAATTATATTAATTTAGGTGAATGATATAATGTCTATTATTTTATATCTAAGTTATTAAAGAAATAAATAAATAATATTTAATAAATTTTACATAATTTATTTTTTATTTTAAAAAAAAGTTAGACAATTTAGACATGCGTAATAAAGACACTGTAAAACTCACTATTAATTTAAGGGTAGTTTGGATTTGGGAAGCTTTTGCTTTGTGACACGTTGCAGAAAACAGAAACACGAGACTGAGACGTTTGACTCGATAATCGATAGAAGGCCCCAGTCTGGGCTCCACCGGACAACAAACGAATCAAGACGTTACAAAAGGCCCACAAAACACAGTGCCAATGGCCCAAGTACCGGCGTTGTATTGTGTTTGCTAGTGATGATTCTACACTCACGACAACAATAAAATATCTATCATAAGGCCATTGTTCCCAAAATTTCTTCATTCAAAAATGATAATTTAGATATTAATATCTATCATATTAAAAAGTTTAATAAAATATATTAAATTATTTTCAATATTTTTATGTGAACAATCATTGTAAAATAAATTCAGGTTTTTTTTTTAAATTATTCTAATATGACTATATTATGATAATTATGATATTTTAAAAAATATTATTAAAATTAAAATATTATTTTTTATTGTTAAACAATATTTTTATAAAAAAATATTATTAAAATAAAAAAAAATATAATTTTAATTTAACAATATTTATATAATTATCGCGAGATAATCATATTAGAATTTTTTTTTTCTTTACCGCACCGTACTGCTACTAAGTTTTGATGACTAAATTGTCACCAATCAATCTAAACGACATCATTGCTTTTTCTATTGGAGGTCGTCTCGTGATTGATAACTGGCAGAAAATTCAAATTCTTGTAATGTGTTGTTCACTTCTTCCCTGATCAATATACAACTGTTAGGTTGCTATATGCCTGTCTTCTACCCTATATAGGTCAAGTAGACTAGGGGTGTGTTTTTGTCAAACACGTTAGAAAGAGAAAAACACGTTACAGCTGTTTTTTGAAAGTTTTAATTTTTGGTTTGGCTAATTTTTCTTTCTATAAAGATAGAAGTGATTTTGGTCATAAAACCACATTTATAATAAATAACAATTTCTAACTTCTGCATTGCACTAACTGACTTTTAATCATTAATATTTAATATTTATTTTTTTTTACCAACTTTATCCTTTATACATATTATTGTATTATTGATAAAATTCTTATTATTTTTTTATATGAGTTCTGTTTTTTTATTATTTATTATTTATATTTTTTATTAATTTTTTATTTGACATTATATATTTTTTATAATATAATTTATTGATCTCATTAGATAAAATAAATTAAACAAAAAAATTAACCATAAATAATAATAATAATAAAAAATTATAACATACTAAAAAAGAGTATTAATAGTATTAAAAATATACTATATAAAAACATATAAAAAAATATAAAAAAATTAAACATGTACAAAAAAATAACATTATAAATTAATGTCATGTCTTTTTTAGTAATTATCTATATAAAAGTGATTTTAACTAATATTATCTAAACAATATTGATTTTATCAAAATCAGTTTTAGTATAGAATTACCAAACATAAATCATATTGATACAAACTTACTTCTATCCAAAATCAATTCTATAAAATTACTTTTATTACAAACCACAATCCAAACACACAAGACATTCAAAAACTTTTCCGGTACTTGTATTTCTTGTTTTAATAATCTTATTTGATCCTTGTAAACGTTTCCTCTCTAAAAATCTCAACTAACAATAACAAGAAAAAATAAATGTTTGAAAGGAGTCTAGTATGTTAAAGATTAATTTTCAGTTTAGACATGATGTAGTTTTGATCTCAATGAAATGTATTTGAATAAAATATTTTTAACAATATTTTTGTAGTTTTGAATTTGGAATAATATTTTTTTGTCTTATGGTATCTCTTAGTCTCATAAAAAAAAAAAACTAGTCTGTCATTTTTATTTTTATTTAAATGTGTATTATTGACCAATAAATTATGAAAAAGTATAAGGAGACAATGAGTTTAGTACACAATGCAGTTATGCATACAGTAACTTCTGTTCTCTATTTATGTTTTTAGTATGGGTATAGTGTATTTTTATCTTATTGAACTAATTTTAAAATTTATTGTTCACATTGTTTATAAAAATCATTGTCTACTTAACAAAATTGATAAATTATTTATAATAAGTAGTAACAATTTTTTTTGGGACAAACAATCTTTGTTTTGTCCATTTCAAAACTTTGTTTTAGGTTTTTCTTTTTCGTAATTGAATTTGGTTTGATTTAGATCCACATATTTTAAAAACAAAAGTTAAAGCCCAATATTTAAAAATAAAGCAAAAAAGTTAAGGCCCAGGCCTTCATGTTAGTTTGCCATAGTATTGCCTTAAAAAAATCTTGAACAAATTTAACATAAAATCCAAATCAAAATCCTTTAAAAATTTAATAAAGTTTAACATAAGACAACACCATCCAAAATTTCACACAATTTAACATAATATAATAAAAAATAATAAATTTTTTTTTTTGAATCAAAGGGAACTCAACACAGCAGAGTGGAGCAGATAGCAAAGCTATAGTAAGAATAAAATAAGATAACATACAACTCCTAGACACTGTGACCCGGCCATCAACACTCAAAGGGCTCAGCACCACTCTATTCTTCGTAGAACGTAAACGATCTGTTGATAATGTCCCCTACTCTTGAACTCTTATTTCGGAAGAGCCTGTCATTCCTTTCTAACCAAATTGTCCAGATAACAGCAAAGAATCAAGTGAACCATCTCTTCCTATCTACCTTCCTTCCTAGAAAGCTCGTCCAACTCTCAAAATGTTCCTTCAAAGTACCCGGAAAGCTCCACCTTTGTTGAAAGGCCATTAGCCAAGCACACCACACCTGCCATGTAATCTCACAACTAAGAAACAGATGATACGCGGTTTCTACAGGCTTACCACAGAGAAGACACCTATTGTCCTGCTGGTCAATAACCCGTAATCTGCACAGTCGATCCTTTGTGTTGACCCTTCCGACTAACGCAAACCAAGAAAGGAGTTCAACCCTCGGGGGGACAAATCCTTTCCAAACAGCACTAGTGAAGCTATAGCTGGTAACCTCCTCCGGTAGGACTTCCTCCTGCATCACTCGCACAAAGGATTTTGTTGAGTAGTCACCTGTTTTATCAAATTTCCATACCACACTATCTTCCCTCCCATTTGTAAGCTTGAATGACTGTAAGATCTCATGAAGCTGGTGTACTAAGTCCAACTCCCACTGGAACAACTCTCTCCTCCACTGGAAACTCAAAATCCACACTAGCCCATCCCAAAAGCCACAGTCTGCTATCACAGATTCATGAAGAGTTGAGACCGAGAAAAGCCTAGGAAACATATCTTTCAATACTCCAGCCGGTAGCCATCTATCCTCCCAGAATCGGATTGTTCTGCCATTCCCTAACTCCATCGACAACCCACTGATCATCTGATCTCTCAGCCCCGACTTACTAACTTGTAGCTGGCATATATCCTTCCAAGGACCCCCTCGCGTGGGAGTAGGCTGTCCTCCCACCATTCTTGCAGGATGCATATTATTACAAGAGCACACCACTTTCTTCCATAAGGGACAGTCTTCTTTCGAGAACCTCCACCACCACTTAAACAGCAATGCAGTATTTCGAATCACCGCATCCCCAACTCCCAACCCACCTGCCTTCTTTGGAGCCATAACCACTTCCCACTTCACGAGCGGTACCCCGTATCTCCCATCCTCAGTACTCCACAGGAACCGTCGTTGCAGGGAAATCAGCTTCTCTGCCACTGTCTTTGGCATCTTATATAAACTGAGGTAGTAAATCGGCAAGCTACTAAGAACCGCCTTAATTAGGACCAGCTTACCTGCTTTGTTAAGAGTTTTTGCTTTCCACAAACTCAGTTTGTCTTCCACCTTATCAATCACCGGTTTCCATGTCTTAACCAGTCTCGGATTTGCTCCCAGGGGAATGCCCAGATATCTGACTGGTAATGAAGCCTCTTTACAACCCAGTAACCGACACATCCTCCGGACCCACATCCTCTCACAGCTGATCGGTATAAGGCTGGACTTTTCAAAATTAATGGCCAATCCCGACATGAGCTCGAAGCATCTGAGTAGCCGATGATAATTCCTGATGGTCCCCTCATCAGGCGGACAGAAAAGAATAATATCATCTGCAAACTGCAAGTGAGACAACTCAATATTATCTCTACCAAGCAGTAACGGAGTTATACGGCCATTCCTCACCGCCTCTCCAATCATTCGATGCAAAACATCCACAACTAACACAAACAGAAATGGGGACAACGGGTCACCTTGCCGTAGACCCCGTTCCATTTTGAAAGGCTTTGAAGGTGATCCATTGACAAGCAATGACATAGATGCAGTGGTGACACACTCCTTTATCCAACCTCTCCACCTCTGGCCAAACCCCATCTTCTGCAAGACAATATCCACAAAGCCCCACTTGACTCTATCATAAGCCTTTTGGAAGTCCAGCTTTATTATTGCGGCGCTCTTTTTTCGTGTTTTTAGCCAGTGCACTGTTTCACAGGCGATCAGGGCCCCATCATGGATTTTCCTGCCCTTAACGAAGGCGCTCTGAGTCTCTCCTACCAACCCCGGCATTACCTTTCACATCCTCCTAACCAACACCTTGGATATGACCTTATAGACACACCCCACCATACTAATCGGCCTGAGGTCCTTTATTTCTCTGGCTCCAGTAAACTTTGGCACCAGCGTAACCCACGTAACATTCGAGTCTCTAGGAAGTGTAGCCGAAAGGAAGAAGCCTAGCACCGCATCAGTGAACTCCCTTCCTAAGTCATCCCAGCATTTTTTTATGAAGTTCATGTTGTACCCATCACTACCTGGTGCCTTTGTTGACTCACAATCCCACACTGTCTCCTTTATTTCTTCAACAGTTGGCAGCATCTCTAGCTCCAGTGCCTCTTCCTCGTTGATCTGCTTTACAAGCCCGTCCCTGAACCCAATCACTGGCGATGTCTCCTGGTGGTACAACCCCTTATAGAAGTCTCGAATAGCCGTCTTGATCCTCGCCTAGTTCCTTATCAACCTCCCATTAACCATTAAGGAATCAATCATATTCGACCTTCTTCGTGCTGAGGCTAGATTGTGGAAGTAGCGGGTATTTTTATCCATTTCCTTCACGTGCCGCGATCTGGACATTTGCTTCCAATGAAGCTCCTTCCTGATATACCATTTTCTACAGAAGTTTACCAACGCTCTCCTTCTTGCTTCAATAGTCCCATCAGCCGTGCCAGTACTTACCATGTCATCTACTTTCTTAATTTCATCTTCCAGCTGTGTAATCCTTTGGTCCATATTCCCAAAATTGGCTCTATGCCATCTGCTCAGCGGAGTCGTCAGAGCCTTTAGTTTATCAATGAACTGTCCCTCCCCCAAGTTCCTCCACTCCTCCTTCACCATTCTCAAGAACTCATCATGGGTAAACCACGAATCCAAGCTCCAAAACGGTCTTGGTCCCCCGCTAATTCGGGTAACCTCCAAGATCATTGGGCAATGGTCTGATAACCCTCTAGGTTCCCCTCTCAGTCTTGTATCAGGAAACTCTTCTAGCCACTCTAAACTAACCAGTCCCCTATCAATGCGGCTACATGATTGCCCTCTGAACCAGGTGAATAAGTGATCAGTTATTGCCAAGTCCACTAACTCCATATCCTGTATCCACGATTTAAACTCTTCTGCGGACACTGTTAAAGAGGTAGCACCCTTTCTCTCTTCTACATGAGTTACCTCGTTAAAATCCCCATATAACAGAACGGTACTTGGCATAACCCAGATAGGAAGCTCAACTCTTCTCACATAATGAGTTTTTCCGCCCTTTCATGTGGCCCATAAACTAGACAAAAAGCACAGGGAAAGTTAGTTTTTAGCAGCACACCTTCCAAGCATATCCAGCGAGCCCCTTTATAACAGTTGTTCATCCGAAACACCATGTCGTCCCACATTAATACCAGTCCCCCCGCAGCACCAACCGAACCAACTAACTCCCATTTAACTGCGCCATTTCCCCACAGTTGCGCTATATCAAAATTTGTCACCATCTCTGTCTTAGTCTCTATCAAGCCTAGCATATGCACATTAAACTTTCTCCGAAAGTTCTTAATCATACTTAGTTTACCAACCCCCTTCAACCCCCTAATATTCCAAGAACTAAAAATCATCGTATAGCACTTATACACACCTTTTTCCGATTCTTCGGTCGACTCCTCCGTGCTTTCTCCTTTCGCTTAGCCTGTTTTTTCTTCTGCGCAATTAACTCATTCTGTGCCTGTAGAATGGCCATGATGTCATCTTCCTCATCATACTGCACCGCTCCAGATTCTACTGCAAGCTTCCAGGCTTCTTGGTTTTCTTGCATATCAGCTGTCCATTTGTTCTCTGATGTTTCCGTCTCAGCTTCGCTCACTGCATCAGAAGGGGCCCCTTGCATACCCGCTGAAATTCTCCCCTGAACACCAGTATCTAACTCTCCCTGACAGCCACTGTCCCTGCCCTCTGCCAACTCATCTCCCAAGCTAGCCCCATCCCCTTCCAACGGAGAGCGCGACACTCCCTTGCCGCTGACCTCAAAAGAATAATAAATTATGATGGTTCCTAACATTTCTCTTTAAAAAAAATTAATAACTCTTTAAAAACTTAATAATTAAAATAAACATTTATTCACCCAAATTTTTTTGAAATTATAATGCAACAGCTGGTCACCCTTTCTGTTGGGACTTTGGCGTTGCATTGCACCGTAATACAAGATCCTTGTAGGGATGATCCACCGCTAGCTAGCGTTGATGTGGCAACCCAACCAACGCCATGAGTTAAAAAACTCAATTGGATGTATTCCAAATCAAATATTCTCCATTCCACTTTATTTGATCTTGTACAGATGAATAACAACACTTTCTCATCAATTGGGTCCTCTCAAAGCGTTACGTTATCGTAATACACTAGTACTAGTACACTTACCTATACAAATAAATTAATGAAATTTTAACTAAACTACTTATTAAGGGTCGTTCTTAGTAACCAATCTTTATCAAAATACATGGTAGGAGGCTAATCAAGCATAATTGCGGATCTTTTCCTTTTCCCTTCTCTTGTCTAGCTTTTGCAGGACATATATGTACAATTTTTGTGACTTGATCGTTACATTCTCCAGTTTTTTTAAGGAAATTTCCGTTGTATCCACTTTTGGTCAGTTACTTTCGTTGCTAAGCTTTGCATATTCATCTGAACTAATGATTATTTTGAAAGAAATGAGTTTACTACTGTCAAAAATAACAGTTGGAAACCAATCTCATTATAAACAAACAGTCTGCATTGAATGGTTGATATATAGAAGGTCATTTGCGTTGCGCTTTCAAACGTTTTTCTACTACTGTTGGACATGACATCACCTACATATATATTAACGTAACGTTAACAGTAATTAATTAAATGAATTAAAAGGATAAAAACGGAAATTCACTGCGTAATAATGCATTGCTTTTGTTTTGTTTTAATTATTGGAATGCAGAGGGCGGGGTACAAGTGGCAAAATGCATAGTTTAGAAGAAAGGCATAACTTTAATCATGGTATATTGGATTTGTGGGCTAATAAGAATGTGTGAGGCTTGTTTGCTTAGTGGAGGAGTCCAAATAGAAACAAAAGGGGAAAAGGGGAAAAACAAAAGCGATAAAGCAAAATTAGCCTTGGGCGTGTGCCATGTTCCCCGCATAGAATAGGATCAGGGTCGTCGGTGAACCAATCTTGGCTTAGTGAGTTCCCATGAAACAAAGCACAAAGCAATCAGAAGAAGACGTTGTGACCCCATGCATCGACTTTTTTTCTGAAATTACACTATTGACCCTACATGCCCTTTTACGTCTCCACGATATGTCTTATAATTATGATGAGGTGTCAGCCACACAATAATAATAATACGCATTATGATGAGCATTGAGTGATGATAGTAATTAATTAGTAATAGCTTAGAGAATTCATAAAGTTAACAGCTAATCTAGCTCGTCCTTCACTCTGTCGGTAGTATGGGACAAGCATACCATTTTACTAATTTATTTTATTTTTCTTTTGATTGTGTGTGACATTAGTTTTATCATTGTAAATCTCTAATTCACTATTGTTGCTCATTACATACATACTTTATTTTCACGTACAGTCGGATTTATAAAAAATAATCTTATAATCTCGTTGTTAAACTAATAAATATCAAATCATTTTACTCAAAGTATATATATTTGGAATTTTAAAGGATGAAATTCCATGAATTTAGAAAATAAAGTCATTTCTCATTTTTATCTAATCCAAATAAATTATTTAATTCAAAATTAATTGATTTCATATTTCTAAATGATAAATTAGTAGTTGCTCCTAGCTAGAGTGCTATGTGTAATAAATAGGGTCAATAATTTTGAAAATTGTTTATATATTTCAATTTTTCAAAACTTACAACTATGTATTTTGGTAAACGAAAATAAAAAGTGCTTCCAATAAGCAAAAGTAACAAAAATATATTTGGTAAAAATATTATTAAATTATAAAATAAATATAATATATATAAAAGGATAAATTAATATATTTATTAAGATATAAAATTATATTAAAATTTATAAATGAAAAAATTTAGAAACTAACACTTTTATTAAAATCTGGTCAACACTTAATCAGTAAAAGAAAAATGAGTAATCATACACCATTAAAAATACTAATAATAGCTAATTGATGACTACAAATCATAAAATTTACTGGCCTAGCATTTCTCTTTATAAATATAACTTTGGAAAACATTTTCACAACCTACTTATAAAAATAATTTTCATCTTCTAAAAATTAAAAGTATAACGCATAAAAGTTTAAAATAAAACATATAATCAATAAATTTTCAATTTACTAAACACAATATTAATTTCTACTTCTAAAAAATACAAACAATTACATTACTTAGCTTGGAATATGAGCAGAGTGGCCAAGGAATGGACAGAGACAAAGAGTCGTCAGAGAGAATATAGCATAAGAGCATCAAATATGGAATCTGTTCCTTGCCCTTCTTGCTTAACAAACGCACCAAGGAAAGCAAGCAAGCTATCAACATGAACATGAAGGTACTTAATTTTTTTAATATTACCACTCCCCAACCATCATGGTCGTTAACGTATCTGCAACTATCTCTCTCCATGAAAACGAAACACACAACTCCACCCAACACTGCCACGTTTCATTCTCCCTAATACAAATAGAGAAAATAGTCTATCTCCCCCTACATACCCTTTATTTATTACACGGTAAATGAAGCGCTTACAGCCAAGAAAAAATGTACATTTGACTATCCCATAACATAATTTATTAAAAAGTGCGGCTCCTGCTGACGCAAGCTGTTGGAGCATCTAGATCTTAGACAGCTAAAAGAAGTTTCCTCTCTTACTCACTCTCTCTCTCTCTCCAAGTGAGGAGAGCAATTTGCGGAAACCAAAACCCAGACATGAATTGGGGGAAACAAAACTTAACAACCACCCAAAGCCACGCGAATTCAGCATGAAATTCAATTTCAAACCACATCACTCTCTCTTCTTAATTATCATAATCTCACTTTTGTCCATATTATCCCTCGCTAAACCCCTCAATGAATCTCACATTACACGAAGAATCCTCCACCAACCACTTTTCCCCGCCGCTTCAGCGCCACCACCCTCGCCTGCTCAATTGCCACCGCCGGTGGACACTCCACCCACTCCGGACACCAACATTCCATTCTTCCATGAGTATCCGACTGGACCACCACCGGATCAGACGCAATCAGCGCCATCAACACCTTCCAACACCACCATCGCCAACCCGACGGCCACGCAGCCGACCAAGGGGACAAAGAAGGTGGCAATTGCCATCTCCGTCGGAATTGTGACGCTTGGGATGCTCTCGGCGCTGGCGTTCTTCTTGTACAAGCACAGGGCCAAGCACCATGCGGAGACACAGAAGCTCGTCGGTGGAAACTCGCAGAGGAACTTGGATGATTCGAGAGCGCCACCGCCATCGAGCTTTCTCTACATTGGGACCGTGGAGCCCACGCGCACCAACGCGAGTGAGCCAATCAGGTCGCCGTATCACAAACTAAATTCCGTTAAGCGGTCGGATCGGTACCGTCCGAGCCCCGAGCTGCAGCCATTGCCGCCTCTCAGTAAACCTCCCGACGGGAATTTCCCGCCGGCGGTGTCACCGTCTTCGTCGTCCGACGAGGAGAGCCACGACACGGTGTTTCACTCGCCGCAGAACTCGTCGGTTAGAGATGACGACGGGTACTACACGCCAGTTTCGCGACAGAGTTATCTGTCCAACGGTAACCCCGCGGCCGTGGCGCCCACGGTGAGGAAGGAAGCCAATTCTTCGACGCCGACTCCGGTTCCGTTCTCGAAGAGGACTTCACCAAAGTCGCGATTGTCTGGTCCGTCGCCGGATGTAAGACACGTCATCATACCGCCTATGAAGAAGGCTCCGCCGCCACCGGTAAAGGATGAGGAAGAGCATGTGGCTTTGGGACATTCTAGAAAGCCAAAGTTCTCAGCTCCTCCCCCAGCACCGAATTTGACGCATCTTCAGTCAACACTCACAAACACACCCCCGCACGTGATTGGGAACCCACTTAATCATCGGCCACCACCACCACCACCACCTCCTCCTCCTCCACCCCCGCGGAAAACAGGGTCTCCGGGAGTAAGTGTTTCCTCATCTTCTGTATCGAGAAAGCAACAGTCTCGTTCTCCAACTGAAGGGAATCGCGAGGCTTCTATTTCTGGTGTTAGGGTGAGTAAAAGTTCAGAGCAAAATGGAAATGGAAACGGAGACGGTGAGAAAAGTGTGAGCTCTTCCGAGAGGCATGAAGCCAATGAAACGGATGGAGTAAAACCCAAGTTAAAAGCTTTGCATTGGGATAAGGTCCGTGCTTCCTCAGATCGTGTTACTGTGTGGGACCAGTTAAAATCCAGTTCCTTCCAGTGAGTAGACTGTTCAACTCTGAAACTAAATTCATACTGTTTTTTATGCCGTATATAATGGATGTGATGTTTGTTTTTGTATTTTTAGATTGAATGAGGACATGATGGAGTCTTTATTTGGCTGTAATGCCACTAACTCTGCCCCTAAAGAACCTCCTAAGAAAACGGTTCTGCCTTCCATTGATCATGAGAACAGGGTGCTTGACCCCAAGAAGTCTCAGAACATAGCTATACTACTCAGGGCACTAAATGTCACCAGGGATGAGGTCTCCGAAGCTCTTTTAGATGGTACCTTCTTTTTCCTTCCATTCTTTCCCGTTTCAAATGCACTGCTGGTGACAAGATTGTCACGTTTTCTCAATTTGGTTAAAATAGGCAGTGTGTTTTCTTACTTAGTGACAATGATAGCGATTGAGCTCTCAACTTTTTAGAACCTCGATCAGTGATCTCTACAGTATTTTTTTATTCATGGGTCTATGTGCATACTTAGCAAAGACGTGCAGAATTTTCTAAGTGAAGCTTTTGGTATTACCTACAAATATAATGTCTTAAATATGATGACAAAGGAGAGGAGTCATATAATAAAGTTTACCTGTGTCATTTTGTGCCAACTAGCTAAAGAGGAACGCATCGTATATAAAGAAACTCGGTGCTTAGATAGAGAACTTCAATAAAACGTCATCATCATTGCATCTTAAATCAGATGAGGAAACGTCTAAACGGCATCATCATGCCATGTGCATCAATATGTTATTTTAAGACCATTTCTATGTTAGGTAGTTCGGAACTGTCGATTACAAACAGTGGCAAAGATAAAATCCAGCTCATTAGCGATACTGCTTTAGTCATAAAACGTCCTTTAGAAGTATAAAACAATGACCAAACATCCACCATAATATCTAATCACACTGATTCTTCCTCCACCACCAGCTGAGAATGATTTTTAATTCACGTTTTAAATTATTTTTTACTTCACTTTTAAACTCTTTTTTTTTTCCTTTTTGTGAAGGCTTTTTATTATATAATAATCTCCATATTTCCATTGTTAGTTGTCACTGTAAGAATCCCTTACCCATCTAGATCTTTATGGGCATTTTAACTGTCAAGGTTCCTCTAAAAGCAAAAGCACCCTAGGTTTGTGAGAACCATGGATTTCACAAATGATAAAATCCAAATCAGCAGCCAATACTTGCTTCAATCCTCTAATCCAAAGATGATGTTTCCTTTTTCTACGTTAATCTACTATGATGAGTATTTAACATATGTTATCTGAACTTCTGAAGATAGGATGTTCCCCTGTCACATTGTTGTTCATTTTTATCTTGAACCAGTCACTATCTATATCCTATATTTCTATTTTGCAATCACATTCATGGCACCACATTTGGATGAAACAGGGAATCCTGAAGCTTTGGGTGCTGAGCTATTGGAAACACTAGTAAAGATGGCTCCTACTAAAGAGGAAGAGATAAAACTCAAAAACTACAATGGTGACCTCTCAAAACTTGGGTCAGCGGAAAGGTTTCTTAAAGCTGTGCTTGATATCCCTTTTGCCTTTAAGAGGGTTGAAGCTATGCTATATAGGGCTAACTTTGATTCAGAAGTCAACTATCTCAGGAAGTCTTTTCAAACCCTGGAGGTCTGACTTGCTTGATCTTTCCCTTTGTGATCTTTAATCTCTTGGCTGTATCAGAGGAACTAATTGATAATCAGTTGTTAATGTTTTTCAGGCAGCAAGTGAGGAATTAAGGAACAGCCGGTTATTCCTCAAACTCCTTGAAGCTGTTCTCAGAACAGGAAACAGAATGAATGTCGGCACCAATAGAGGCGATGCCAAAGCTTTCAAACTTGACACACTCTTAAAACTTGTAGATATAAAGGGAACAGATGGAAAGACCACATTGCTTCACTTTGTGGTCCAGGAGATTATTAGATCTGAAGATGGAGGCGGGGAATCCGCGAATGGTAGTGTTCAGAACCAAATGGATTCCAAATTTAATGAGGACGAGTTTAAGAAGCAAGGATTACAAGTTGTGGCTGGGCTGAGTAGAGACCTTAGTAATGTTAAGAAAGCAGCAGGAATGGATTCAGATGTCTTAAGCAGCTATGTTTCGAAGCTCGAAACAGGGCTTGATAAAGTGCGACTGGTATTGAAATATGAGAAGCCAGATACGCAGGGGAATTTCTTCAACTCCACAAAGCAATTTCTGAAATATGCTGAAGAAGAAATCACGAGGATTAAGGCTGATGAGAAGAAGGCCTTGTTCCTTGTGAAAGAAGTAACAGAATACTTCCATGGGGATGCAGCAAAAGAAGAAGCCCACCCTTTCAGAATCTTTATGATTGTAAGAGACTTCCTAAATATTCTGGATTTGGTCTGCAAGGAAGTGGGAAGGATGCATGATAGAATTGTCGGCTCCGCGAGATCATTCCGCATAGCCGCAAGTGCACCATTACCTGTTCTCAACAGGTACAGTGCAAAGCAGGATACAAGCTCGGACGAGGAAAGCTCATCCCTCTAGTATTGTGAATACAAAAAGAAAGTAACAGGGAACATAAATGAATGTTTTTGGGAATATTTTAGTTTAAAACCATTTTTACAATGGCAAAAGGATTTTACTAGTAAATCGAGAAGTATAACCATATCTTAGATTTGAACATCAAAATCCTTAGCAACACAGTTGGGATAAAGATGGGTTGGCAGAGTTTCAATGCCACCTGAAAGCTTAGATGAAAAATTTCAAATGGGAAGTGCAAAGGGAAAGGGGGATGCATTGTTTTGTTTCTTTCAACTATGCAGCAGTATGCTATAGTCGAAATAGGTTACGTTAGATTAATGAGTTCCACACTTGCTCATATTGTAGAATGTTTTCATTTCACCCAAGAGGCCTCTTATATGTATTTTTTGAATCAATTATTAATAATAATGAATATCAGTTTATTTATCCTCGGCAATTCCTATATCTGTGACTCGTATGTAGTGTTTAAGACTTACCCCACCACGCCACACTAGATTACACCATCTATTTGTATGCAACAGCTTGGAAAGTATATCAAAGTGTTGTCTGTATATATTTTTCTACAATATGGTATAAATTCATAATACTTCATATTCTATATCACACTTATAACATAGTTTCATGATCATTACGGGATCATTCTAGGATGTATTAAACTCAACTTTTTAACACAAAAGTCGTAGATTTAAACCCTCAACATTTACAGATGAAATACAAAATTGTTCCCTGCATAAGAAGATCGACTGAACAAAGGCTAATGAGTAGTTTGAATCACATCACGTATATTGGTCTTTCTAGAATGATTTTCAGTTGTTTAAAGGTTCAAAACTTGTAATTGTTGGCTACAATTTCCAAAATTCTTAGGTCTTAAAATAATAAGGGAGAAACAAAATTTTACAGCAGCAATAACAAGAAAAATATTTATTATTACTGATGTTCAGAGGAGCAACAGTAATCCTTTTGAGGATTTATTTATAGCTAACACATACAACAAGTATATAATTTGTTGGCTTTAAAACTGCTGCTGCAATCTATGATCCTATATATCCACCACAAAAGCTATTGTTATTGCTGCTGAAAGCATGGTGCTATTCCAATACCTCTTGTTCTCAAGATCTTTTTAACCAATATTTTCCACCTGATTTCCTCTTTCTTGCTTTGTTTCGATATCCGCTGCTTAAAGTTCCTGCAATAACATAAATTTGATCAAATTTAAAAGTTCAGCTACAAAATTGAACTACATTAAATAAAATCTTAAAACAAAATATATCATGATAAATTTAATTCTAATGCAGTATCATTGTAAAAAGACTCTACACAATCAATCAATATATATTGTCATTTTTATGACTTCTACTCTCATCAATATAGAGTTTAGTAAATGTAAAATATTTCATACCACTAATATGTTGAAATTAAATGATGAAATATTTACCTGCACAAGGGAACTCTACAACCATCGGGATCAGAACATATTCGGGAATGCAGCTCTAATAGTTGCCACATCCTCTTGCAATGACCACAACCTCCAGGGACTCTAAGTTTGCATGCAGCAAAATGTCGCACGAGCAATTCTAGCCCCTTACATGCTGCATATTTACATGGCTGATTTGCTTTGAAGTCTTTATCACAAGGGCCAATAGTTCGGCAGCCATCTCTGCATATGTGAACAAGAGCTTCCATCGCCTCATACAGTTGCATGTATATCTTCCTCTCATTGATCTTTCTGGTCCTCTCCTTTTTATTCTGAATTATGAGTTCATCAAAAGGCAATCAGACAAGATAAGTGTAGTATAGAAAACCATCCATAATCAACAAGGATCGAACTCTAGAATTTGGTCATAAAGGTTTCAAGAACCATCATCATGGATATTATCTCTCCCAGAGTCTAAGTTATATAGTAAAATGAGATAGAAGCCTTACATTTTCTTCCTCGATCATGGACTCCAAAACTTCCTTTTCTAAAACTGGATGGCTCTCCTTCATCGCTTTCCATCCTTCAGACTCTGAAACTGCTTTGAAGTTGCTAAGTATCATACGGTGACAGATGAGGCTAAGCCGTGGAGCATCACACAGTAATGAAATCTGAAATACATCAATTACATTGTCTATCGTGAGGAAACTCGATTCTAGTTTCTGCTCACATTCCCGCTTCAAATGAGGGACCACGAATACATGTGACAGCACTAACAAATGTAGTACATATGCTTCCATCTCTTCCTTCTCATAACTGTGACAAAGAGAAATGCACATAAAATTTCAGTACATGAAACAAATATTTCTTCATATTTTGACACAAAATAGAATGAATGCAAACGTGGGTCAAATTAATGTTGATAATGATTAAAGTCTTGTGTAAATGAATGGATGGACTTGAACAGAACAAAAAAGTAATTGTGTATTTGTGTGTAATTTAGGCAAACAAATTCAAGAGAATATGACCCGGTCATGCTTCAAATAGATGATATTATAGATTTCAACACTACCACTGACAATTTTAAGGATGATTGAGAGATTAAACATACCACGAAGTGTACAAATATCGAAAGAAAACCCGAACAGCATCATGTGGTACCCCTGTGATTGTGATTGATCTCCACCTCCGACAAAAATTTCCTTGCTTCAGCAAGTCTCTTAATACGGGGGATGCCACTGCCTGTTACATATACTATGAAGTTAGATGTCTCAAGATCCACTGACTTAGTTGATAATATCCACCACAGAATATCAGTATTCCATGTTCATGCAGATCATAAAACCATAGCATTCCAGGGACCACCAAATCAAAACGTAACGCTAGCTTTTACAGCTTAAAGGATTAGGATTTCAGTTCTCTAAAGTCGTTGATAAGATAAGAAATTGAGGAATTATAGGATTTCATAGCATTCATGTTTGATCAATTGATTTTCATTATCCAACCAGCAACACACATGCACATCAAATAAACAAAATTTATATCTAGAATCATACTACTATTATACAAAATGAAGTGGAGTCCATGCACTTACAACTATGTTATAATGAGCGTAAACAATGCCGCCGTTACCAGTATTAATCCTAACATCTGCTTTAAATTCTGAATCAAAAAGACGATCCCACAATTCTAT
The DNA here is from genome assembly GCF_059453495.1 of Arachis ipaensis. NCBI lineage: Eukaryota > Viridiplantae > Streptophyta > Magnoliopsida > Fabales > Fabaceae > Arachis > Arachis ipaensis. The sequence continues at coordinate 7,013,150 of NC_142440.1, read as the reverse complement.
TGTTGCTGGAGATACATAGCTGCGCTCTCTCAACGCTGAATTATAATTCGCCACAAGGCGCCTGCAAGGACAACAACTAGTTGCCGTTGAACGGGGCAGAGGAGGTGGTGGTGGTGGCGGCAGTGGCGGTGCTGGAGTGAATTTGTTGTCATCTTGGAGAGAATTACAACAATTGTGGTCCACCCTAGACATCCGTTTATCTGCCAATCTACGAACACAAACAAACATAAAATCAAACACATCAAATGCATGTTCTGAGTGGAATACTGATTATATAAACTGGCACGATAAAAAGTTAATTATGTATACAATTCCAATTTAAATATAAACCTTTTTTATTATATGAATAAGGTAAAATTTCGCATTAGTTGAGATAAAGTTCACCCTGTTCTTAATAAAGTTGTGTAAATTACAAAACTATTAATTCCATAACAGTTTATCATACAATAGTACAATATTACAATGCTCTGTTCTTCTTTTGGGAGAAAATAACAAATTTATCGGCATGAAAATTCGATTTTACCATTCCAATCCCAAAAAGAATCAAATTATGCATCCAGAAATCTCATGTTCTAATCATTTATTGTTTTTCTCCTAAAACCACCATGCCTAATAAATCAAAATAAATAAGAATGTGAAGAAATGAACAAGAATTTACCTTGTGTTGAAGTTTCAAGCTTTTGGTGGCGGTGTCTGTGATTTTTGAAAAAATAAAAGACGCGCAACTAAACTACCGAGGGAGACGGAAGCAAAAGCCACCTCCGGAACCTTCCCCTTCGTAACGAGAATTCTCGAAATCTCGCACTTGAGGCCGAAGGAACAGGAATTTCTTCGTCTCAATTCAATTTATCATGTTCACTTCTCTCTCTCCCTCGATTTAAGGATGATTAATTTCATATTTATTTATTTATATTTTTATCGGAATAAAATTAGGCAACTAGGTAGGTAAGCTAAAGTCAGAAAAATCTAGCTGTGAGTGTTGGCTATGACTAAAAATATCAAGGAGCAACATAACACAAAATTGCACGTGTAAGTTGTTAGTGATCAGAATGATAATTTGAGATGCATATCCTCCAATAAATAGCAGATTCACACTTGATCAGTTCTTTCTCTTATTAGTTATTACAAACTCAACGTGAGTATATATTATTGTATATTTTTGTTGTTAATTACTAATTTACTAGTACTTAATTAAACTAAGACATTCATTTTAGTTTTTGCACCAAGTACTCTTCTGGAACCAAGTGGTTCGACTGTTATAAATTCCAACTCTTGTGTAAACTAAAAAACCGGTAGTATTAGACTATTGGCATTAGTAAGCAAAAGATTTGAGTGTCCCAATTTGTATTATTAAATGGTCTCGTTAATAAAATATATTTTAAACTTTTTAACAATTATTAAATAATTTTTATTTAATTTTAATTATAAATTAATTTTTTATATATTATTTAATTATAAAATTTATCTTTTATTTTATAAATTATTATTTTATTATTCATCTATCATGTTTATTAAAAATTAGAAATAAAAATAAGAAAATAGATCTTCTATTATTCGTGACTTCCATAAATATTTTGGTAATGCGAATTAATGAGTTTTTTTCTGTTGATCCGTTACATCCCTAAAAGTTAGAAAAATTGTATTTGTTGGTAATTCAATTGATTAAAAATATAATTAATAGAGTGAATTTTGCATGGCAAATATGAGTTTGTTCAAAATTCAATCGAACTTTTGTATTACACAATCGATTGAATTTTGCACTGCGCTATATATTAAGCCATTATGATTGAGACTTCTGTGCTATTCAATCAATCGATTGTCACTTTCAATCGATTGAATTTTGAAAAAATTCATATTGTCGTGCAAAATTCACTCTTGGTTGTACCTCTAATCGATTGAATTACTAACAAACACTATTTGTTTGGCTTTTACGAATGTAACGGATCAAAAGATATTGCCAAAATATTTATGAAAGTCACGAATAATAAAAAAATTTATTTTACTGATATTTTTGTTTCAACATAAACATAATAAATAAATAATAAAATAATAATTTATAAAATAAAAAATAAATTTTATAATTAAATAATATATACAAATTTAATTTAAAATTAAAATTAAATAAAATTTATTTTACAATTATTAAAAACTTAAAAAAATATATTTTATTATTAAAACTATTTAATAGTCTAAATGTTATAAAATCGTGGATCTCGCCGTGGTATTAGAAGAATCTTATTATGATATTATCTCTCCAAAACCAGTGCATATGTAACTTCAATTTCTATAGCCCAATTGATTTTTCAACGAATTATTTAAAATATTTTATACATTGTTTTAGTTAACTATTCAAAATAGATCATAATTATTGAGAAATTAAAATAAATAAATATATATTTTCATGTAATATTACCATTATTGCGTTAAGAAAAATAAAAAATAAAAAGAGAATTGCCTATTAAAATCTTAGAAAAATATGGGTATGTTTCGTTCTGAATACATGTTTGGAACGTACTTTATAATTGCCTAGTATAGTAGTATACAAATACCTTCGTCCTTCTGTTAAAGATTTTTTTTTTATTATTTATGATATTTTTTAATCCAATAAATTAATAACTAATCTGTGCCGTTGAAAATATAGTAGGTTGCTTTATGTCCCTGCCATCTTTTGAACATACATGTCCCTACAAAAATAAATAACTAAATAAAAATCTTATAATGGAAAAAAACAGAGTCCACACAACCACAAGTAGTACTAAATATATACAAATTAGTTGGCTGATAATAATGTTACATGAAATTATCATGCAAGTATATATATGCACTAACTAGTAGACATCAGACAGGGACAGGAAGAGTTTGTCGTTAACGAGAAATTATATAATATAAAATTTAATGCATTATATATATTTTTTTAATTACGTAATATTATATAAATAAAAATAATTATTTTTTATATTAATTATATAAATAATTATTTAAAAAAATAAATATAATTAGACAAATTTTTTATATTATCTATAAATCAAAATTAAATTCATACGTATACTTTTTTGTTTTCGTATAAAAAGTGATTAATAAATGTTGAAAAAAAAAGTAAAAATTTTTAATATAAAAAATATAGCTAACCAAAATACAAACATTATTATACACTCATTTATTGCATGCTCCATTAATGGAAGTGGTTTTTTTTTAATGTGTGAAAGGTTACATTGGGAAGAGACAAGCTAAGGTGTGGCATATGCCCATACGCATATCATTGTTCCAATTGTACGAGCCACACGCAGCTTCTATCTCATCACTTTCACCTTTAAATATATGAGGTCTCCAACTTTTAGGAAGATAAGTCTCAAAGTAGTTTTTGAAGTTGTATTTGAGCCTCAAAGTGATTTCTAAAATTAATAATTCTTTAAATTCGTCCCCTAAATTGTACTTCGAGACTTATAGTAGTCCCTGAGGAATTTTCCGTTCATCAAAACCTTAAAACGACGTTATTTTGAACAAAAAAAAAATAAAAAAGGGTGCAGCGTAGACCCCTAATTCGAACCAAAAAAAAGAAAAAAGCAAAAAAAAAAAAAGAAGCCTAGCGTAGAACCAACCCCCCTCCCCCAACTCCATTCCCAATCTGTTCCTTTCCCCATCCCCATTCCCATCTCCATCCCCAACCCCTTTTCCTTCCCTTTCCCCTTCCCCTTCCCCATCCCTATACCCAACCTCTTCTTTTTCTTCTTCTTCTTCTTCTTCTTCTTCTTCTCCTTCTACTTCCCCCAACCTTCCCCTTCCCCTTTCACATATATGCTCTGGTTGTTGTTGTTGTCGCTGCTAGATGAGAAGATGAAGGTGGAAAAAGACGAGGAGTCAGAGGCGGGTGGTTGTTGGTACTGCACGACGGAGGTTGAGCGGCGGACAGAATGTGAAAGCGATGATGAGAGTGGAAAGAATAGTGTTCATGATTTAATTGATTTCAAGGATTTTGTTATTAAATTTGTCATTTCTTTTTAGTTTGCAGTGGTGGTCATTAATAGTAAAAAATTTTAAAAGAGATTTTCGGTTTGAGACAAAGAAGTTGGATGCTTTGGAATGAAGTTAGTTGCATGACCCGTTTAATCAGAAGAGGAAGGGGAAGGAGAAGGGGATAGGAATGGGATGGAGAAGGAGAACGGGAAGGGGAAGAGGAAGGGGAAGGTTGGGGATGGGGATGGGAATGGGGAAGAGAAGAGGAAGGGGAAGGAGAAGGGGATGGGAATGGGGATGGGGAAGGAAAATGGGAAGGGGAAGAGGAAGGGGAAGGTTGGGGATGGAGATGGAACAGATTGGGAATTGGGAGGGGAGGGATGGTTCTACGCTACACTTTTTTTTTTCTTTTTTCTTTTTTTTTTTGGTTGGAATTGGGGGTCTATGTTACACCTTTTTTTTTTTTGTTTAAAACGACGTCGTTTTAAGGTTCTGATGAACGGAAAATGTCTCAGGGACTACTATGAGTCCCGGAGTGCAATTTCGGGGACGAATTTGAGGAATTATTAATTTCAAGAATCACTTTGAGGCTCGAGTGCAACTTCAGGGACTACTTTGAGGCTTATCTCACTTTTAGGAGGGGAATTTTTGAGAAAAGAAACAAGAGCTTCAAGACAATCACTACAAGAGACACATCGAATAGCGACAGTTATTTTAGAGATTTGCAGCAGTTTTATACTGCCGCAAAATGAAATTCCAATGATTCCACAAGCGTTGTCTATTAAAGGATGGAGATTTGATTTTGCGGCGGTTCTGAAAAACTACGAGAAAACTGTTGCAAATCAGATAACTGATTTTGTGACGGTCGCAGAACCGCCACTATTTAGTAAATAGGTTTTTTCAAAAAATTGTGGCAGTTTTTAACGTTGCTATCCTGCATGCTGGTTTAAAGAAAATTGTGGTAGTTTGAAACTGCCACAATCTACTATATAAGATTATAAAAAAAATTTCTGAAAGTCAAAGCACTTTGAAATAACCCTCTTTTTATAGGTGAAATACCTACATACACTAGAAAGGTTGTGAATTTTATCTACATAGTAATAATTAACAAAAGAAAGACAAAATGCTAACTTAACACATCAACAAAACATCTATATAAACATAATCTTCAGAACTCAACGGATTACAAAAATCTAAAGATAGCACTACTGAATTCTTCACTTTCCACCTCATACTTCTCAATATCTGGATATAAAACAGCAATAAAGGACATCATATTTCGGATCATCTCTCAAAGAACGACGACTGGCACAATGTGTTCGGCAAACAGGGCATTCATTGTTCCTGAGATAATACATGAACGATGAGTCTGCATACAGAGATTATATCCTGAGAAACAAAGAATGAATTCTCAAATCTCTACTTTAATTTATTTTTCAAACAAAACACTCCTTAAATCTTCAAAACGTTTAAGTTTCATTTATTTTCCAAATTTTTAGAAGAATTTTTATTTATTTTTTATATATTCAAGTGAGGCCTGCTTTTGGCATGACGCATCTCACACAAAACAAAGCAACAACCATTTTACCATTACTACATTCATGAAATATATATATATATATCCACACAATTTTCAAAAAGATCTTTGCATACCATCAGTAAATGGGTACTTTACTACAACAAACCAACTTATCATCCTGGCACATTTACTATGATTAAATGTGTACGGCAAATTTTTGCTGTGATTTTTAAAAGAGACACACCCCCCTAAATATTGGGATTTTCTTTGATTGGGTCTGAGTCTATAAAACAGGTTATTTGACGAAACTATGCCAGAGAGATTAAAGTAAAAGATAAATTTAAAAAGAAAAAAAAAAACAGTATTCTAATCCTTTTAGTACCAACATAGGTTCAAGAACAGAAATAAGTTCACTAAGACAAGTCTTAATACACACCAAGCATCCTCTCAACTTTGGCTCAAGCACACCAAATTTCTCAAGTCTAATTAATAGTATCGATAGCAGATGTTTATAACTCTTATGTCTCTATCAATCAATTGAGCAAATTGGAGAAATCTTGAAAAAAAGGAAAAAGCTGTTTGCATACCTAGGCTAATTGGATCATCTAACTTCTCAATTCTCTTGCAATTCAGTAGAGCTACAGAAGCATCATTTTCTAGTGATTTAAGCATGACAACACCAGGACAGTCTAGCAACTTAATGTTTTTGTCCAATTGAACCTCTTGCATTGATCTTGTTAATCCAGGAGTAGCACCAACATTAACAACATGAGCTCTTTTCAAGCTATTAATAAGACTACTCTTGCCAACATTAGGCAGCCCAATTACACTCACTATAATAGTCTTCTTGATATGCAAAGGCAAAGAAGCAATAAATAAATAAGTACTATAAGTAAAGCAAACAATAAAATTGACTAAGAAAGTTACAAAAACTATTTAAATCTACCACAAGTTTAAAAAAGTAGCAGAAGAATTAGCAAGTAAAACACCATATACTATAGGGAGGGAAGAAGGGGTACAGGCACAAGCTATATGAAAACAGACACGAGTTAAGTTATAGAACCTCATGACTTCTTATGTCTGTTAATCAAATTGTTAATCACTTGTGCTGTTTTAAATACTAAATAGGGAAAAGTTGGGAGGAATGAAGAAAATAATGTCTGCAGCTGCACCAATAACATATTTCATTTACCTTAGGTAATGGAGCAGGCTCCTCATTAACCTTCAAATTCAAAGCCTCAAATCTAGGGTCTTATACAAAAAATTTAGGTAGCAAACTGAGGAACAAGACTAGAATTCAGCACAACAGGAATGTTTATATTATATAAATATATCCAAATTCACAATAAATTATTGCACATAACAGCAAGGTTAAAAAAAAAGTGTAATTACCATCTACTAGTATTTGAATCTGAAACTGTCACCCTATCGGGCAATTGAGAGGGAGCATGTGAAGGGAAATATTCTGTAGTTTCTTTTGCTGCTTCAATGAGGCACTGATCAATTTCTATAAGCAGGCCAGAAATTTAAACCAAATTCAATGGTCATTTACTTGAACATAAACAATTTTCTCAACAAATCATCAATCTTTTCCTCTCATCTTCCAGATAATGTTAAGACAACCTTATAGGACCATAACAATTCATACATCATCCACCGCTAGAGAATCCTATTTGGTCTAGATGCACACCCCATTCAATGGTAAATGATGTGAGTCTTCATGATGTACTACGCACAACATATCTTGCACATCCCATATACACATAATATTTTTCTTTTACTAATAGATATTATTGTATACTTTTAGCTGAAAACGGGTTTCCATCATAAGAAGTTAATACAAAATAATCCAATACAATTTTGTTTTCATATAGTCTCTAGTGTAAATAATTAATGATTAATGATCAATGATTATACCTTTGTAGCTGGAAAAGCAAATGAAAACCAAATAAAACTATATCATTATTTCCATGAGGACTCAAACGAAGCAACTCACATACACACACACACACACACACACACACACAAACACACACACACACACAGAGCAGGAGCAGCAGCAATATAAAAAATAATGAGCCATTATAGATAGCAGGAGAACTACTCTTTTTTCTTCCAATTATAGCTTTTAACACTTTCCAAATAGCACAAAACCAAGGTCCAAATGCGAACAAGCACCATCAAATATTTTTGAATAATCATATTTCTAAATCACCTCTTTCATCATATACAATAAGAGTATATTACTATATCCCTTACACTCAATCAAATGATTTAATCAGCATAGTTATCATCATCAAAATATTCATCTTCACTATCATCAATACCATTTTCAGCAGATTTGAGAAGAAAACAAGTGAAAAAAAAACAAATGAAAATTAAAAAAATCTCACTTTTTTTCTAATGCTTACGCAATCAAAATAAGTACAAAAATGCTGCATGTTTAATAGAGATTAAAAAAAAAGAAGTCTTTAGCACTCAAAATCTCATATAAAAAGGTGAAGAAGAAAACAAAACCCAAGTAAAGAAAAAAAACAAAGAAGGAGAAGAACCTGAGATGGTGGTGGTGGCAACGGAGACCGAAAGCGACTGTGGCAAGAAACTCGTACAGTTGCAGCAAATTCAAACCACAGATAGAGCAGATTTGGCGGAAGAAATTTGCAAGGGAGCACTGCTTCGGGGTCAAGGCCAGTAGAAGCAGCGACAATCGAAGCTCATGGAGTAAGGGTTAGGGTTAACAAGATTTGGGAGGCTCATGGAGCAATGGATTTCATAGTAAAATTAGACAAAAATCAATTAGCTAAAATAAAAATTGGACTTGTAACAAACACAATTAGCTAGTATAATTAGACAAATTTCAAGAATTCACCTCGTTTTGCTGCTCCAGCAATGTAAAAAAAAAATGAAATCAATGACCTAGGAGAAAAAAGAAGACAAAATAAGAAAACGAATACCCAAACAAACAAAGAAAGGAAGAAAGAGTAGAACCAGTGATGGATGGTGACGGTGAAAGGCTGGCGGCGACATAAACTGGAGGCGACAGAAGCAGGACGCTCATGCATCTACAGCAGATTCGAACAATGCACACGTAGAATGAGATGGTGAGCAGATCCGGAGGAAGAGACGAAACAGAGGAGCTCGACATCGGCAGAAGCAGCGCCGATAAAATTTCGGGACGAAGGTCGAAGTAGATAATGACCAGGGACGATGGCGAGAGAAGTCGAGGAATGAGTAGATACAGAAAAGTGAAAAATAGAATGAAACAGAAAGAGGGCAAGTTGAAGCCGAACCCTTGATGGATTAAAAGAGTCAGGTTAGCAGCGGGTTTGTAAAAATTGCTGCAAATCAAATCATACAACTGCTCTTCTCAAAATCGCCGTTAAATTGGCAAATTGTGGCGGCTATCAAAACAGACACTAATAATCTGTCACTATTTTCTGCTTCTGTTGTAGTGAATATTTATACCAGAAATGAATTTTTGTATGTGAATATTTTGTATAATATGATCCTATATTTTACTATTAATTGATTATGTCACGAAGATAGACTTCATTGTTTGCATTTTGACATTTTTGAAAGATTTTGTTAATATGTGTTCTAAAAACATATTTAAGATTATTAAAATAGAACTATTTGACTAAAAATATTTTAAGATAAGTTATTTATATATTTAATGTGTTAAATACATTAGTTTTATTTTAAAAATTATTACTATATATAATATTAATGTATATTATAATATATTAGGATCAATTAGCATTGATTAGAATGATTTAGCATATCTGAATATTTATTATACGATATTACGTTTTTATTATTTTGATTCTCTTAGCATCTATAAATATTCTTTTGGAAAAGTCTAGGGGGCCAGCAACTTTGTTAAATTTTGGCCAGCATATAACCAGCAAAGAAAAGTGAGCTATTGGATGAAATCTCACACAAATCTCATACCATTAAAACCATCATTGATGGCTATTTGATGGCTACAAATTACAAAAGTTGCTGGCCCCCTAGCATTCCTCTATTCTTTTATATTGTATCATTCGAGACAACTTGAATACACTCAAACCATTTTTCTATCGTTCTCTCTTACCTTTCTAACATGATATCAGAGATATGGTATCTTCCTTGAAGAGGATATGTTGTTTTTCTTTTGGTGAAATCACCGTATTTTTCACACTTTTCCTCTATTCTATTTTTCTTGTCATTTGTCCCTTCTTTGATGTTTTTTCACCTCACCGACTAGCCTATTCTTTCCGTCTTGTGTCTTTCCGAGTCGAATGGTCAAACACCATTGTCATCCGGCTGCTTACCTATTCTCATGGAGAAATCATATAATCTTCGCTCTCTTTCGTCAGTTCAGTCTGCGTTTTCTCGTGGCAGTTCTATCTGCGTTCCCTCGTGGCAGTTTTGTCAGCGTTTCTCCTTGTGACAGTTACGTCTGTGCTTACTTATGGCAGTTTTGTCTGCGTTTCCTTGTGGCTGCACTTTTTTGTGGCAGTTCCGTCTACGCTCCTTCCAGTAATTCTGTCTGCGCTTCCTTCTCAGTTTATACAGTTTTTTTCTCTCTTTATTTCGTTGTTTTAAATAAGTTTTAAACTCAAGTTGTCACTTGAGTTTGAGGGGGATGTTAGAATATATTAGAATCAATTAGCATTGATTACAATTATTTAACATATCTGAATATTTATTATAAGATATTACATCTTTATTATTTCGATTGGGTCTTTTTTGTACGGAGTTGTTTTCTTTCCAATAGAAAATGGAGCCCGTGATAGTCAAATATTGGGTCTTTGGGTGTGCTTTTTCAATATTGGCTCCTTGATCTTTAAGGTTAGTTGTTTTTTTTTTTATTCAAAAATTTGTAATTCAACACCAATTTAAATACAATAATCTTTTTTAGTAAGATAGATTGAACAACCCCCAATCCTAAATTTATTGTCAATGTAACTGATAGACCGAGGTGACTAAATGATAGACAAAAAAAAAGTTGAATATGCGCCTTATAGCCTCGATAATGGGGGCGCAAGCAGAAGCCAATGAGCATTCCAATTGAAACACCTAAGAACAATGCAGAAATCTTTTCATCTTCGATGAGAGGCAATGCCACTCTAACGGAGAAAAATCTTCCAAAAAGGATACTAATTCCAAATTTCATTGTCTATTATTTCCGGTGAAAATTGTGGCAAGCAACGAGGAGCTCTTCATTTTTGGCAACCTTGAAATTGTCAGCTCCTAATTTAACCAAAGTTTTCTTTACTTCAAGTAAAAACTACAATTCTCTTTACTTCAAGTGAAAGAGAGAAAACTCCTAATGAACCAAAGTTTACCTAACAAATCTATTTTTTTTCTCTTTAATCAATACTCATTGATTCTAATGTATTCTAACCTATTACTTGTACAATGATCGTGGCTCCTGAAGCCACGTGTCACTCTCACACTAATTTGTAATAAAAAATTGAAAACGGAGTAACTCAAAAGCGTTTCGTTCTCGCCTTCATCTTCTTTCTCCATTCTCTATCTTTCGTTTGACGTTGTCCCTCTCCTCTCTATCTCTCTCGAAAACTCTAATCCCCTAATTCCCGTTGTTCTCTCCTCGATTGGCTATTCTCTCCTTCTGACCTGGATCATTTCTCTCTGTGCTGTGACCTCGATCCTTCCCTCTTCTCAGTGTGACAATCTCTTTCTCTCTCATTTTCTCAATTTCTCTCTCACAATGTCGCTCTCACTCTCAAACTCGATTTTCTGTCTGTCGATCATTTTTTGCATTCTACCAGTTTCCGGAGGCATTGTGGAGGCCACGGAAGAAACCATTATGGCCAGTTCACGTCTGAAATGGGAGACCTTGGATGAAGGGCTGGAAAGTGGGCCGAACACAGCAGAGGTCCTTTAAGTGCAAATGTTCGCTCACTAGAACAGGTTAGATATCGGATGTTTAGCCATCGTATTTTTTAGGAATTTGTTGATATTGTTTCAAATAAATGTTAATTACTATTATGTATACTCTGATCTGTTGGTAAATGAAATGAGAATAAATGTTATCATTTGACACCTGTTTCTGCCATTGCTCTACTGTGCTATTAGGTTAAGGTTTAGAGAGATGAGTACCAATTTCTGGGAGAAATTTGTCGGAGTAACCGAAAGATATTTAGCTTTATAAGTTTGATTTCTCTCTTACTTCTGATCCTCAGATCTGAATATCTGATGATGTCGGCCGTGAAGATCTTCGATTAGATCTCAGAGGTTAGTTGGGTTTATCTTGATTTAGGATTTCTCATGTATCTTAGCCTTAGGATTTCTTATGTATCCTATAAATTATAGGCATTAGATTGAATTTGGGTTTTTAATATGTAATTCATAGCAGTTTTGAATAATTTTAATTAATTTTTTGAACTCCATCTTCATGAAGAGAGATTGTTTTTCGATTTTCTGTTAGATGGAAAGGAGAAACAAGAGGATAAAGTGAAGAGGGTGCAACAACAGGAGGAACGTGTTAAGTGTGCTAAGGTAAGAATCATTGTGTTTCATTCTCAGAGAATATATTCAGTTAAAATTTATTTATCTTCAGAAGATGAGAAGAATTTGATGAATAATATTCTCTTACCATTATAAATAAGATCTTTGGATGATCATGAACCCTGAAACAGCTTTTAATAAAATTTGTAACTTAAAAGTGTTATAGACTCTGCTCCTAATTGATTAATTTTTCTTTGGAGACTAAAGAAACATACCTTTGTTGTACATAGATGCATAATTCTTTTAGCTTTGTTAGTTAAAATGTGGCTAATTTTTTGGTTCTAGCAGCAACTGAAACAGAAGCATGTGGAAAAAAAACACAATAAAAGTGAGACACATAATAAGAGCTATATACAATCCATATAAAAACACTTCAATTGCTCTCCGAATATCCTAGAAATTGTAGGCATCAGATTGAATTTGGTTTTCTAATATGTAATTCATAGTAGCTTTGAATAATTTTGATTCTTCTTCTGAACTCTGTCTTCATGAAGAGAGATTCTTTTTCGATTTTCTGTTAGGTTCTTCGTTTTCAGTATGCAGTGATTTTATTAGGGTTTGCAATTGTGTTCTTGATTTCCCACTGGGGTTTGCGTGTTTTAAATCTGAGTTTTGTAATTTTTTGTTGGTTTTAATACTAAATTTTCTATAATGTACACTGAACTATTGAGCTATTAATACTCATACACACTTGATTTAGGGTAGAGTTTAGGGAGAGGGATGATTTATGGGAGTGATTGCTGATTGGAATATGGGTCAAATTGAAAAGCTGGATTTGTGGTCACAGAGCTGTCTTTTCGCTTTCATGATGGCAATTGTGAGGTGATCCAATAGGTTCGACAGGTTAGTAGGCATTAGATTGATTTAAGTTTTCTAATGATGTATTCATTCATTGGACCCTTGCTCTATTGGGTCTTCCTTTATTTTTTTCAATTTGTTGTTGGAAAAAACTACAGCAATAATAGAAGTATAATGTCTAAAATTAGTTTTAGTATTTAAAGTATATAACTATAAGTTCCGGAATCAATTTGGGAATAAGAAAGTTTATTACAGTGCACAAAATAAGTTAAATAAACACTATTATTAGAAAACTGTCTCTTTTATATAGGGTTAAAGGCCTTATTATCTTTGTGTAATTTCTTTTTTCGTAGTAATCTGATATTGTGAATTATGAATGTTCTATTGATTTTTTAAAATTTGTACATCATACTTTGCTTTACTTTTTTTGTTTATTTATTTTCTTTTAAAAGTTACCGATATAAGCACATGAGCTCTTGATTTATCAATGTGCTCAAAGCCTACACCCGCCTTGGAAAAGTCGCGAAGTAACCCTTCCTTACCTATTTGCTTCATTTATTTATTCTAATACTTATCTCATTGAATTAATTTATTGATATGTGTTTCGGTGCATTGATAAGGAGCTTTTGAAATTAGGAATCTGCCTGGGCTATGGATGCTTTGTGTGCCATTGTTTAAGAGATACGGTTAGAATTCAAAGAGACAGGAACATTTCACTTAGATGGTTCAAACCTTGCTTTGTTTTTCAGAAGGATCTTGGGATAGATGCTGCTGGTGTAAATTCTTCTTTTATACGCCTTCTGAAACTCCTTCCTTTCTTATCTTTGGTTTGCCTTAGTCACTAAACAAGAAGATGAAGAATATTTTGGAATTCAAAACTTAGTCCATGAAGGTGATATTTTTTTTAAAGGAAAATTTAGCTACTTTGTTTATAATAATAGCATTTCGTGTAAAGAAATTGGAAATAACTTTGCAGTGAATTTCAATTCTGAATTAACAGAGGCTATAATGTTACTTTAGTTGTTTCAATCTGAAATTTCTGGTATTATACTATCATATGTGTGTATTTGAGTTTCTTGGGCCCAACTTTGGGTGGATATCTCAGGCTGCCAGATTGCGTGTTGATGGAGACAGGTAATGGGCCTGAAGCTCGCCAAAAATAAAAAGAAAACAAATGTATGGGTTCTGAGCAAAAAAGTGAAGTTAGTCTCATTCACTTCAACCCGCCCATCATCTCTCTATGTCGATTAGAAACCCTAAATACTATCTTCTCCTTCGTGCTCTCCTCGATAGCCCTGTCAATCCTTCTTGCTGAGCAACAAAGATCACTGGTGCGGGCTTCAACAACCTTGGTGAGACATGGAAGGTGGATATCTCAGTCAGCGATCCTCTCCTCTAAGGATGGTCTGGATATCTGTCTTTGTCTGGTACTGCATCTTCAACCTTTTTTATTTAGGGTTTCTTTTTTCTTTTGGTTGTGTTTGATTCGGGATTTCGTATGTGTTTGATTTCTCCATGGTTTGAGATGTTCAAATTGTTTGGCTCATAATGTTTAAAATTCTAACCATGTTTTATTCAGATTGGAATGAAACGTTTTTTTTTTTATTAATAGCTGATTTGTAGTAATATGACCAAGATTGAAAGCGACTTTTGATGTTTCATTATATGAAAATGTGATTCCATGCTATGGTTGATGCAACATACTTTGCCATGCTTTTTCTAAATTACACTAATATTCCCGTGGTAGTAACTAAATCCGAATGGCCCTCGAAAGGTGGATCCAACGAGCCTGATACAACAATCGACACTGCAAATACTTACAATAGCAATCTAATAAAGCATGTGCTGAACCAAACTGAACTCCCAAGTATCCTGGAATTGCTGTTAGTACTTGCATTTATGAGCTCTACAACGAGGATATGAAGTCGGGGCCATTGTCTGAGAAGAATTGGGGACTCTTCAATGCAAATGGTGCACCTAAGAAGGGAAAGACTCCTGATTCCTATCACTTCGATGGAGTGGCTTCTATCTCCACCACGGATCCAAGTATGGTGCTATATGCATTTTAGCATTGATTAATTTGGAAATCTCTATAGTTTAAAAGCTCTAATAAAGTTCTTTTATTATGCACAAATTTTCAATTAGTCTCTATAGCTTAAACATGGATAGTTAACTGCTTATACTGTGCAGAATTTTTATGTCAAAAACAGCAAATCCTCATCCGATATATAGGAAACTGATTAGGAAATGTCTGTTCAAATGAAATTGATTAAATGAGTGATGCATTTTTTTACGAGTGATGTATTTTTATCCACTCATTTTCAGATAGTAAATGAGGTCAACAGTTGAGAATAATATTCTTTGTTATATTCCGTGTTCGTTTCTCTCATTTTTTTTATTTTCTTATCTGCTTGATTTTTTAGTGCAGAAATGCTCATCATTTATTGAAGTTTTTTTTTCTGCTTTTTGGTTATGAATTGTTTATTTTTTCTCGAAAAATATTCTTTTTTCTCTGTCAAAATTTTTTTAACTTTAATAGAAAACCAGATATTTATTTTAGTTTCACCGATGATATCAAATAATGTTTTAATATTTCGATTACTCATGCCATGTTTCTTAATTTTGTGCTTTCTATTTCTCGATTTTTAAAATATATAATTTGATGCCTTTGGAAGAATAAAATACTTTTGTTGTAAAAAGTGAGAAAACCTATAAAATTTGATATGGTTCAATACCAACTGCTGTTGTCCTCATTTTGTATCTTGAGAAATCGTTACCTGTTTCCTTACTATTTTTTATTTTCGTTATTTCTGTTTGTCCTTTTATTTTTGTCACAACCAAATTGAGTTTCAAAGTCACCTGTGCGCTTTTTTCTATCCTCTTTTCAGTGTTATTTATTCTTGGGTAGTGATCTAAGTAATTAATTAGTGTTGCTGTTCTGTCCATTTTTTCACCATCTGATTCACATTGGAGCTATTTATCTCTTATATTTCTAATTGATGAATGATGCTCTTTTGCGCATTTAATTTTGAAGAACTGTTGTGTTAAAACAGTGGTAAATTCTTTCAGAATTGGTGTCGTGTAATTTCACTCAGGCTGGTAAGCATTCTATTTTGATTTATTCATTCGTTTATTCCTTTTGTTCATTTCTGTTCTTGTGTTGTTTGATTTAATTTTTTATTATTTGACACATGTTTCTGCTAATGCTCTACCGTGCTATTAGGTTAGGGTTTAGAGAGATGAGTACCGATTTCGGGGAGAGATTTGTTGGAGGGACCGAAAGATATTTAGTTTTACAAGTTCGATTTCTCTGTTACTTCTGATTCTCAGATCTAATGATGTAGGCGGTGAAGATCTTCGATTAGATCTCGGAGGTTAGTTGGGTTTATCTTGATTTAGGATTTCTCATGTATTTTAGGATTTCTCATGTATCCTAGAAATTGTAGGCATTAGATTGAATTTGGGTTTCTAATATGTCATTTATAGTAGTTTTGAATAATTTTAATTATTTTTTAAAACTCCATCTTAATGAAGAGAGATTGTTTTTCGATTTTCTGTTATAAGGAAAGGAGAAACAAGAGGATAAAGTGAAGAGGGTGCAACAATAGGAGGTTCGTGTTAAGCGTGTTAAGGTAAGAATTATTGTGTTTCTTTCTCAGAGAATATATTCAGTTAAAATTTATTTATCTTCAAAAAATGAGAAGAATTTGATGAATAATATCCTCTTACCATTATAAATAAGATCTTTAAATGATCATGAACCCTGAAACAACTTTTAATAAAATTTGTAACTTAAAAGTGTTATAGACTTTGCTCCTAATTGATTAATTTTTCTTTGGAGATTAAAAGAACGTACCTTTGTTGTACATAAATGCATACTTCTTTTAGCTTTATTAGTTAAAACGTGGCTAATTTTTTGGTTCTAGCAGCAACTGAAACAGAAGCATGTGGAAAAAAAACACAATGATCTTGAGACACATAATAAGAGCTATATACACTCCATATGAAAACACTTCAATTGCTCTCCGAATATCCTAGAAATTGTAGGCATCAGATTGAATTTAGTTTTCTAATATGTAATTCATAGTAGCCTTGAATAATTTTGATTCTTTTTCTGAACTCTGTCTTCATGAAGAGAGATTCTTTTTTAATTTTCTGTTAGGTTCTTTGTTTTTAGTATGCAGAAATTTTATTAGGATTTGTAATTGTGTTTCTGATTTTCCACTGGGGTTTGCGTGTTTCCACGGTGATTTCAAACTTATTCGGATCATTTTTGTGTAGTTAAATCTGAGTTTTGTAATTTTCTGTTGATTTTAATACTAAATTTTTTATAATGTACACTGAACTATTGAGCTATTAATACCAAGGTTCTGAAAACCGGACCGGACTGGCCGGTCAGACCAGTTCAATCGGGAACCGGCAACGCAAGCGGTCCGGTCCTCTTCCTATAACCGCTTGGAAAAAAACCGTTTAAAAATCGGCGAACCAGCCGAGAACCGGCCGGTTGGGCCGGACCGGTAACTGGCCGGTTCCCTTAAAACGACGCTTTTTTACTTTAAGAAAAAAAAAACCCTAACATTCATTCTCCAACCCCCCCTTTCCCATTCATTCAGATTCATTCACTAATCACCTCACAGCTCACTCCAAGGACTCCATCGTCGCCGAACCCTAGCCCTAGGAACCCCGAACCGTAGCCCTCCATTGTCGCCGCCGTTCAGAGGTCGTCAGCGCCGCCGCCGTCCCCAAGTCCTCAGGAACCCAGTAAGTCAGCAGGTCTCTTCGTCTTCGCTGGCTTCTCGAACCCAGGTTAGTGCTCCTCGTCTTCATCTTCTCTGAGCTTCTTCTTCAATTTTTGATCCATATTGCTTCAATTCTTCTTGGGTCTTGGCTTGAAGTTTGGTTCTTCTTCTTCTTCGGTCTTCAGTCTTCGTTCTTCGGACTTCAGTCTTCTTCGTTCTTTGTTCTTCGGTCTTCCTTGTATGTATGGTTCTGATTGCTGTGGAAATTCGTTCTTTGTTCTTCAATTCCTTGTATTTATGGTCTTCCTTGTATGTATGTTTGGATTGGTTGCTAATGCTGGAAACTGTCTCTGTTATGTGATTTGTATCCAGAACACCTAATAGGCTAATATTGCTGTTTTGTAATTCTAACTGTTACTCTAGAAACTTGTAATGTTTTGCAATATTGTTGAATGCTGTAGGCAGAATTTAGATATGGTCTTGTTAATTTCATATCTGTTTTTGATGCTGAAAACTTATTCTATTTTGCTGTTTTGTTTATACTGAAAACTTACTCTTCTTGGGTCTTGGCTCCTGTTTTTAATTACTGATGGCTCCTGCTTTAGGTTAATAGTATGCGAAATTGTTACTCAGGTTGTGAATTATTGTTCGAAATTGATTCCCTGGCGATGGCACCAAAAACGGATGCACAGAACCATGGTCTAAACATATCTTCACAACTTCGCATAACTAACCAGCAAGTGCACTGCGTCGTCCAAGTAATAAACCTTACGTGAGTAATGGTCGATCCCACAGAGATTGTTGGTATGAAGCAAGCTATGGTCACCTTGTAAATCTCAGTCAGGCGGATATAAAATAGTTATGGAGTTTTCGAAATTAATACTAAAATAAGGATAGAAATACTTATGTAAATCATTGGTAAGAATTTCAGATAAGCGTATGGAGATGCATTCATTCCTCTGAACCTCTGCTTTTCTGCTGTCTTCATCCAATCAGTCTTACTCCTTTCTATGACTGGCTTTGTGTAAGGATGTCACCGGTGCCAATGGCTACTTTCAATCCTCTCGGGAAAATGGTCCAAATGCTCTGTCACAGCACGGCTAATCGTCTGGAGGCATCACCCTTGTCGTTGGTTGCATCCTATTCCTCTCTGTGAAAATGGTCCGATGCGCTGTCACTGCATGGCTAATCATCTTGGAGGTTCTCGATCATACTGGAATAGAATTTACTATCCTTTTGCGTCTGTTACTACGCCCAGCACTCGCGAGTTTGGAGTTCGTCACAGTCATTCAATCCCAGAGTCCTACTCGGAATACCACGGACAAGGTTTAGACTTTCCGGACTCTCATGAATGCCTCCATCAATCTAGCTTATACCACGAAGATTCTGATTAAGAGATCTAAGAGATACTCATTCAATCTAATGTAGAACGAAAGTGGTTGTCAGGCACGCGTTCATAGGGAATGATGATGATTGTCACATTCATCACATTCAGGTTGAAGTGCGAATTAATATCCTAAAAGCGAAATAAGATGAATTGAATAGAAAACAGTAGTACTTTGCATTAATCTTTGAGGAACAGCAGAGCTCCACACCTTAATCTATGGAGTGCAGAAACTCTACCGTTGAAAATACATAAGTAATGAAGGTCCAGGCATGGCCGAATGGCCAGCCCCCAAACGTGATCAATAGATCAAAAGATAATCCAAAGATGTTCCAAGATGTCTAATACAATAGTAAAAAGTCCTATTTATAATAAACTAGCTACTAGGGTTTACAGAAGTAAGTAATTGATGCATAAATCCACTTCCGGGGCCCACTTGGTGTGTGCTTGGGCTGAGCTTGAAGTCTACACATGGAGAGGTCATTTTTGGAGTTGAACGCCAGCTTTTGTGCCATTTTGGGCGTTGAACTCCACTTTGCAACTTGATTCTGGCGCTGGACGCCAGAATTGGGCAGAGAGCTGGCGTTGAACGCCAGTTTGCGTCGTCTAAACTTGGGCAAAGTATGGACTATTATATATTGCTGAAAAGCCCTGGATATCTACTTTCCAATGCAATTAGAAGCGCGCCATTTTGAGTTCTGTAGCTCCAGAAAATCCATTTTGAGTGCAGGGAGGTCAGAATCCAACAGCATCAGCAGTCCTTCTTCAACCTCTGAATCTGATTTTTGCTCAAGTCCCTCAATTTCAGCCAGAAAATACCTGAAATCACAGAAAAACATACAAACTCATAGTAAAGTCCAGAAATGTGAATTTAACATAAAAACTAATGAAAACATCCCTAAAAGTAACTAGATTCTACTAAAAATAATGCCAAAAAGCGTATAAATTATCCGCTCATCAGTTAAGAACATGGTTAATCATTCTGTTGTGGCTCCTGTTTTTAATTGCTGATGGCTCCTAACTTGTTATTGTTCATTGTGTTGTGGGGCTGTTTTTTATTTCATATCTGTTTTTTATTGTGTTGTAGTTGCTGGTTTTGCTTTAATTTGTAGTTGCTGGTTGTGTTGGTTTTCCTAGCTTTGTTTGTAATTGTTGGGTGAAGGTTTAGTATTTTGTAATTGCTGGCTTTGTTTTCTAATTGCTGGTTTTGCTGATGGCTCCTAATTTTTTTGTTCAAATTTGCTAATGGCTTTGATTTGTAGTTGCTGGTTGTGCTGGTTTTGCTAGCTTTGTTTGTAATTGCTGGGTGAAGGTTTAGTGTTTTGAATGTCTGATACTCTGATTTGTGATTTCTGAATCTGAAATTAATTAAATCATTGATTTTATGTTGTTGAAATTGTTGATTAAAATGGATTTGTTATGCTGCTGTTGCCGTTTTTTAATTTTTAAGTATGATGTTTTTGAATTTTTGTTGAAACAGTTATTGATTTCAGGGTTTAGAGTGATTATTTGTTGCTGGTATTTAACTTTTGTTACTGTTAAGTTCTGTTAAGTTGCTACATTCAAACTTGTGCATTGGCCTATTCATCTTCACTTGCAATAACAAAAAGCTCTCATTTGATGATCCATTAACTACCTCATTTTCTGGTACCATTTCTTTTGTTATGGCTTTAGTTGAAAAAATTGGAGGGGCTGGATGAAGAGACATTGATGCCTCAGAAGACACCACCACCATCAACATATCCTTGTTACTTGAAGGTTTCTTTAGCACAATAGTTGAAATCACAATCATAATTACATATATGTTTAAATAATTATCCCAAAAAAAAAAAAAGAAACTCACAAGAACATCTTGAGGTTTTGATGATTGATAAATCTTTATGTTGACATTTAATATTTGAAATTTCTTTATACTATTTAACTTGAGTTTGTATATTAATAAGATTATATGAATTTGATTGATGACATTTAATGTAGTTTTTTAAATGTGAAAACTATTTTAATATTTATATTATACTATAATTATATTTTAGGTTGTTTATTTATAATTTATTTATTATTTTATTTTAAAACGGTTTTTCCGGTTGAACCACCGGTTAGATCGGTTAGACCAGTAAACCAGTGAACCAGTAGCTAAAGCGGTTTGATGATCGGTCCGGTTTTCTGAACCTTGATTAATACTCATACACACTTGATCTTATTTATTGTTTGATTAGTTATTTTGTTGAATTGTTTTTTTATTTCTTTAAACTTTTTGTGATATGTCTCGACCTTGGTTGTTGGATGAAGTTTTGATCATGGCCCTCCTTCTCCTTCTGTGCTCTCTTTCTTCTATACCCATCTATTTGTTTTAGGGTAGGGTTTAGGGAGAGGGATGATTTGTGGAAATAATTGCTGATTGGAATATGGGTCAAATTGAAAAGCTGGATTTGTGGTCATGGAGCTGTCTTTTCGTTTTCATAATGGCAATTGTGAGGTGATCCATTAGCTTCGACAGGTTAGTAGGTATTAGATTGATTTAAGTTTTCTAATGATGTATTCATTAGGACACTTGCTTTGTTAAAGTGGAAAAAATTGTTGTTTGGAAAGAAGTGGGATATGGCCATTTTGTGTACACTTGCTTTGTTAAAATGGAAAAAACTGTTGTGGTCAAAAGTGAAAAATTCTGTAAAATTCTCTCTGGTGTGATATCAATTGATGGTTTCCTTAATTTGTATCTTAAAGATACGTCATGTGTATCATTACTACTCTTTATTTTGTTCTCTTTCTGTGTCTTTTATTTTTTGGGTTTGATATTCTAGTCTTTTTTTCTCTCTGTATATTCATACTGATTTCTCTATTCTTCTATTATCAAAATGAACAATTTCACTTGGATGCATCCAATTTTTTGTACAAATTGATAGGAAAAAATTGGTATTCATGGTTGATCATCAGCCCGTTGAGAGTGACACAATATGCCCTACGTATAATGATTTTAAAGTTTCTACACATGAGTTTATGTTAAAGCTGATTGAACGTGTTGAGAATCATGTTTTGAATGCGGTTAGTTTAGTTTCCTCTTTTGACTTCCTAGTTATTTTTTAACAAGTGTTTATTCACTTTTTTAGTATTATGCGTAACAATAATATTGTCTTTTCTATCAAAACATGTATAATTAGCGTGCTATTGTTTCGGCTTCAAATGTGGCTTCTATTGAAGACCCTGTTTCACATATTTCCAGTTCAGTATTACCTGTTGTAAGTTTTCATCTCTATGTTGTATTTTCGACCATTATTCCTTGACTCGAACCCGCAACCTCTTAATTGAGTATCGGGAGACTATGCCATTTGAGCTATTACTCATTAGCAAATTTGATATTATTTGTTTGTCTAATAACTAATAACTAATATGAATTTTTTTTGTGTTATTATTATGTCTTACTGATAACATTTTTTTATTCATTAGGAAACTAGATATTTCTTTTAAGTTCAAGTATGAAACTAAAGCAATTTTTACTCTTTGGATTATTAATGTGATTTTTCTTAATTTTGATTCTTATTTATCTCAAATGTTAGAAGATCTAATTTTATGCATTTGAATAATAATATACTTTTGTTGTAATACGTGAAAAAACCTATAAAATCCTATACGGTTCAATTTCAATTGCTCCCTCCCTTAAATTTTAATGCGATCAAATAATTTTTTTATATACATAAATTATATTGGTTTTGGTTCTTATTTATGTTTATTTTTTGAATTATATTGTTTATATTTTTAAGTTGTATTTGTTGTTGCATAATTTATGAAGTTGAACAAGATACAATATTCTGTGAGACAGGATCTCTATAGCCAATTCTAAGACGTACTCATCAAAATTAATGTTTTGAAAAGCAACCATACTTATACAAACTATGAAGAGTTAGAAAAAAATATTTATACATTGAGTAGTGATAGAGTAAAATATTTATACATTGAGTAGTGATAGAGTAAATAAATTTATTACATTTAATTAAGAATTGAACAACAAAAATATTTTTTATTATTAACGTAAAAAGTAATGTTTGATATATGAGTAGACTGTTCCATAGTTCTTTATTTTTTAGAACAAGTACCCGTTGAAAGATGAAGGTTTTCTAATTTGGCTTCATCCAAAGTCTTTGAAAAAGCCATACAATGATGATGAATACCACGGGACAATTAGAGGGTTGTCAAAATTTCATCCAGAGATACCAAAGCTGATCAGGGTCCCGGAAAGTTGTGAACACTCTTAACAATCCAAGAAGATTGAAAAAATAAATCCAAAACACAGAATATATATATTTTGTACACATTTAGTTAGATCTTATTTTTAATAAATACATATATGTGATATAAAAATAAAATATTAACCGTAATTTAATAGTTAAAAATCTAGTATAAGATTCATAATTTAAACGTATGAGATGCATTCTCCAAAATAGTAATGTTATTTGACCAAAGCTGGCCAAATTTTTATATTTTAATTTAATTTATAGAAATATTATAAGTATAGAAAAATAATTTAAAAAGAAAATGGTGATGACAAAAGTATATTTTGGGTCGGTAAAAAGTATTTTTTTAAGAAGGAATAAAAATTATTTTTTATAATAGAAAAAATAAAAATAAATAAAAACATAATGTGTAATACATTTTTTTTAAAATTTAGTTGTAATATTATGTTTGTACCTAACTTTCCTCTCCACAAAAAAAATATTAGTTCCTTATTATATACTAGTATACTAAGTACTAACATGCTTATTAATTCATTTTTTATATAAATATAATAATAAATTTAAAATTAGTTAACATATTAAGTAATAAAATATTTTATTTTAAAAATTATTTATAATAAAAAATATTTAAAATAAAAATAATTTAGACACCAAACTACTTTTATATTCCTTTTATACTTACAGTAGAAGAATAGAAGAAGAAGATTTTATTATACATACACTAAAATTAACTCTCAAAATTAGTTATTAGTATAAAATATATGTTAGAATATAAATACACATTAAAAATAATTAAATCATATATATTTATATAAATATATTAATGCCTAATTTTAATGGTTGATAACGTACGAATAATATTTTTGATAATTAGATAGACATATAAATGGATTAGTTTTTCTTTCAACAAAATTCATTTTGACCTATTCATTTTGTTCCAACATATTTCTCTTCTGGAAAGTCTTTTGAGTTGGACTTTACGTTTCAGGTTGTAGCGTGGCCCAAGATCGTTTTATTGGACTTTTTTCATTGCTTAGTTTTTTTCATTGCTTAGTTTTCTACTTTTATTTTTACTTTTTTAGGCTTACTATGTTTGGTGCCATGTATGTCCCAACAAAAAAAAATATTGAACCCAAGTTTAACCAAAAAGAAGATGCATTGAATACAAATACCTCGTTAATTAATGAGGTCACAAATATAGCAACCATATCCATGCATCATGCTTCATGCATCGTTATAGCTAGCGAGAAACTTTTCATAATGAAGAAATATCAGTGTATATAAAAATGAAAAAGGAATAATTGTGGTGGTTGCGAAATGATGAAAACCAACACTGAAAACAGCTCCATGAAAGGGTGGTGATTAATGGATGGTGGCCAAACAAATATATATATCACACTTCACATAAGTCACGGTAATAATAAATGGTAATTCGCATTTCCCAACCTCACAGTCACCAATATTCTATTCCAAGTTTCCAACCACACATTTCTTCTTTTTTTTTTTCCCTCCCATGTAGAGTACGTGCCCCTTATAACCGCTATATTGCTATATTTGTTTGTCAATAACTATACGTTGAGCTAAAACTACAAAAATATTTTAAAAAAACAAATCATTTAAAAGATGGAATAATAAATATAAAAATATATCAATATCTTGATCTTATTTTTTTTATGATTAGAATGCAGGGCTAACGCCCAAAAGCACTACAACAAAACAATTCCCGGATTCAATCTTTAAGGTAGCGTTTGGTGGAGAGATAGAGACAGAAAGACTGAAATTGAGAGACAGAGACTAAGAGACAGAGATTGAAATAAATTTCAGTATTCTGTTTGGTACAAAATGGGAGACAGAAATTGAAACAAGAATGAAATTCTAATTTAGTTTGCAAAAAGGGTAAAATTAGAATTAATTAATTGAAATGAAGGTATTTTAGCTATACAACGTTATTAAAATTTCAGTCTCTATCTCTAAAAATTTTAGTCCTTTGTGTCCCCACTTTTTGGAGGTACTAAAATACTGAAATTTTGGAGACAGAGACAGAAATTTTAGTACCAGTCTCTGAACCAACAAACATGATACTGAGTCTCAATCTTCCAGTCTCTATCTCA
The DNA here is from genome assembly GCF_059453495.1 of Arachis ipaensis. Classification (NCBI taxonomy): domain Eukaryota; kingdom Viridiplantae; phylum Streptophyta; class Magnoliopsida; order Fabales; family Fabaceae; genus Arachis; species Arachis ipaensis. The sequence continues at coordinate 6,987,900 of NC_142440.1, read as the reverse complement.
ATACCTCAAAACAAATGCTACCCAAGTTCCTCGCCCTGGCTCCCGAGACTCTCTCATAAAATTCCAACAATTTCTTCTGCTCCTCAAAAGCCCACAGGAACGGAGTTGATGCTCCCACGTCAATTCTCCGAAGAGGCTACAATTGCCGCGAGCAAACATATTAATGACGATAAAGGTATTTTTTTTTGCTATGCTACAAATATTTTATTTTATTTTTTTTGTTATTCTGCACAAGCCTGGCTGAGGAACTCCAAACCTAATTATTCAAATTCAGGCTTTTTTCATGGCTCAAATCGGTCCGATAATCCTAAATTTTTAGCCAATATTCAAAATCAAATATATCTCTTATCTTAACTAATAAAATAAGATAACTACCCCAAATTATATAAAGGGGCCAAGAGTCCCTCAGGTATGACACATTTTTAACCTTCATCTATACCTCTTAGATCTATTATGACTTCAGCATCAGAGTGCCTTTGTAGGTACTACTCCCACCGTTCCAGAAGTCCAGCCCCGTTACCACCTTGACCGGTGAATCCCTGATCCATCCCACAACCCGTACTAGCGACTTCGTGTACATTGACGCCGTCTGTGGGGATCGCCAAGTCGTGGCGGCATGACTAAAAACTTCGAGGAGCAATTCTCAAGTCATCACCATGAGTCAGACCAAAACAACCTAACGCCCGAACTACAGAGCAACGTCCCTCCGACCCTCAGAAGGATAACCAGCACCGTGCACTGCTAGCCAACCCCCGATAGGCAACAACAAAAAGGCAACCACCAGCTCAATAAAGCCCGAATGCTTGACGGATTGGGAGAGAAAGCAATCCAAATAATCCAAGAACTCTACCAAAGAGTACAAACCCTTGATGGTCGGATCGCGACTAAGGAGCGATACCAGCCAGAACACTTAAGTCAAGCGACCTCTAGGAGCCGATCTCGGCAAGAAACCAAGAACAAAAGATCGCCTGACTAGCGTCATGAAAAAGGCCAAAATCGCAGTGGCTCCAGGGAATTTGGTGGAAATATGTATGAAAATTGTTTGAATGAATTGATGAATTTAGGAGTTGAAGTGATTGTGAATTGGATAATGAGTATGAGATATTGTGTAGAAATAATTGGTGTTGAATTGGTTATGGTTTGAGTGGTTTGGGGTTAAGAATTTTAAAAATTTAGAGGGTTTAAACTTTTGGTGAAAACTGGAATTTTGACTAATTTCGGCAGGTCATAACTTGGCTTCCGGACCTCCAAAACTTATGAAACTTATTTTGAAAAAAAATTGGGTTCGAGAAGTTTATAACATTTGAAGAACAGAATAAAAATAATTTTTAACAAAAAAGTTATGCGCGCAAAAATTTGGTGAAAAAACCCTGGTTTTTCTGAACTTAAACAGCTTTTTGGGCAAACTGATATGGTTGTGTACGAGACATGTATTATGCGTACGCAAGATTTTTCTCTGCCCGCTATTCTCGTGTACGTGAAACACGGCTGCGTACGCGACATTTTCAATTTTTCACTCATATGTACGCAGAAATGTGCATGCGTACACAGAACCTTTCCTCTGCCCAAAATACTCGCGTACGCGAACAGTGCATGCGTACGCGACACTGTCTGTTTGCGAATTCTCGCGTACGCGGCAGGAGGCTGGCGTACGCATGACCCCTGTTTTGTTAAAACTTACAATTTTTTACTTTTCAAACATTCGTCTAGCTTTTTAAACATCTGTAACTCCTGTTTAAGGTTCGATAGCCAGTGTTGGGATTAGAAAAGGGGGCAAACCTATTTAGGGAGTTAAGTTGACTTTGAGGAAGAGTTGTGAAGTGAATTATTGAATCAATGAGGCTGGGTAAAGATGCATAAGATATGGATAAAGATTATAATGATAATGATGAATTGTGATTGTATGAGATATGAATTGATGGTGATGATGACATTAATAAATTATGAATTAAAGATCCAATTGGCATGTGCATTAAAATTATCTGAAACACGAGTTTTTCTGTGTAGATGCAGTGGCTTGCCGCTATCTCGCTCCAAGTTGAGACTCGATACTCTGTTGACCCTTCATCGCAAGATGTGATCGGACACTTTAACTCCCCGGATTTTCCCATTGAGATGATAATTGATTGATGATATATATGCATAGACTCTTGGGGATGCGCGCACGCAGGAACTGTCTAGGATTCACTACCGGACATGTCGGGTTTGGCTGGATAACCGATAGATAAGACTCATCAGCCATAGAGTAGACATGCATCATATGCACTTGTATGTTTTGTTTGAGTATGCATTGTTTGGGCTTGACTATTTATTTACCTGTACTTAACTGCTACATGATCTATTTGCTGTATCTATTTACATGTTTATGTTTTTCCTTATCTGTCTTGTTTGTGTTTACTTCTAAGAGATCCCTTTGGTAGGCGAAGGAGGCACCGATGGTTGCTTCATTTGGTAGATTGGAGGTTTGCAGAGAAGAATAAACAAAGAGTTAGATTAGGACACTTCAACTTAGTCACCATAATTCAGGTTTAGTGAAAACTTTAGGATGTGAATATAGGTTGTTAGAGTTTTGGAATGCCTTTGTCTTTTCGGGACATTATTTATTATCTATGCGGGTATCTTTACCATACTGAGAACCCCTGGTTCTCATTCCATACATATATTATTGTTTTTTCAGATGCAGGACGTAAGGCACCTCGCTGAGCATGCTGGAGACTGTTGGGACGCGAAGATCTACTTTTGCAGGTTTTGTATTTTGTATATGTATATATGTAGTATTTTTCATTGATAAACCCCCTTTTTAGGGTTTATCATATGTTAAATTTAGATTATTTTATCACCTTTTACCCACATTTATTCAATGAAATAGCATGGTTTCATGATTGTTTCCAAATTTGTGCTTAAGTGTGAAAACAAGCTTTCTAGGCCCTTAATTAGCTAAATTTAATTCACCTTTGATTCCACTAGATGCCTTGATTTGTTTGTTAGTAATTTCAGATTGAAAAGGTTAGGAATGGACCAAAGGAATGAAGAGAAAAGCATGCAAAGTGGGAAAATCATGAAAAGCCAAAGATTTGGAAAAAGCCCATGGACGCGCACGTGCACTATGTGCCTACGCGCGAATTGCGAATTGCTCCATGGGCGCGCACGCGCACTGTACGCGTACGCGCCGGTCTCTGCACATGATTTTTAAATGGAAAACATGCCCAGCGATTTTTGAGAGCTGTGGGGCCTAGTTTCAAACAACTTTGGCACCTAAAATTGCATAAAGGACCAAGGATTGAAGGAAAAAAGGGGATTCACTCATTTTTACTCATTCACACTCATTAGGATTAGTCTTAGTTAGTTTTAGAGAGAGAAGCTCTCACTTCTCTCTAGAATTAGGATTAGGATTAGGTTTAGTTCTTAGATCTAGGGTTTGATTCATGCTTTCTTCTATTTTTACCTTTCAATTCCTTGTTGTTACAATCATTACTCTTCTATTCTTTTGTTGTAATTTTCTTTATGTTGCTTCTATATTTTGTTGTAGATCTACTCTTATTCCTTCTCTTTTCTTCAATTCAAGTTGAGGTAATTCATAACAATTGTGCTTCTTTTGATTGTTGTTGTTAACTCCTTGTAATAATTGTTGTTAGATTTCATTCTAGTTGTCAATTTACTATGCTTTTCTTTCATACCTTCCAAGTGTTTGTCAAAATGCTTGAGAAGATGTTAGAGTAGATTTTAGTACTCTTGGCTTGGGAAGGTAACTTAGGAACTCTTGAGTTGCTAATGTCCAAGTGATTGACGATTGGGAGCCATCAACTCTAGATCTCACTAATTGATTTGGTGGAGAACTAGGACTTATGGACTTGGATTGACATAGCTCATTTGAATTTCCTTTATTAGTTAGAGGATGACTTAATGGGGTTGATCCTTGCCAATTCTCATGTTGTGGTTAGTGATTAGGATAGAGATCCTTGACCATCAAACCTTGTCAAGACCTTTTGTTATTTGAATTTCATTTCCATTTACTTTTCATGTTTCTCATCCAAAAACCCCAAAATAACTCATAACCAATAACAAGACACTTTGTTGCAATTCCTAGGGAGAACGACCCGAGGTTCCAATACTTCGGTTTATAGATTTTAGGGATTTGTACTTGTGACAAACAAATTTTTGTATGAAAGGATAATTATTTGGTTTAGAAACTATACTTTACAACGAGATTTCATTAGTGAAATTCTAAACCGTCAAGAATCTTATTCATCAAAATGGTGCCGTTGTCGGGGAGTTGTAATGGTGTTGTGTTATTGGTTATTGTATATATGTGAATATTGTAAATAGCTTGATTTTTAGATTGCTTGCTAGTTTTTTTTTTTGCTAGTTTAGGACTTTATTTCATTATTTCTTATTAGCTTTTGTCGTTATTTTCTCTTTTTACCATGAATTCTCACTTTGGCTATGAGTTTGGTTCTAACTATGTTGTAGGAAATGAGGACTATAATGAGAATATGTATCAAGGATGGGATAACCAAAGGTGGAAGGAGCCATATGCATATGATCAATCTTCATGGCAACAACCTCCACCAATGGCTATAGTGAATATCCTTGTAACTTTCAAGAACCACCACTATATGCCTATGAGTTATATCCTCAACATGAACCTCAACCACGCTCACAAGCCTATTTTCACCAAACACCTCCATATGACCTTGATCCATATCCACCATACCAACCACCTTTTGAACCACATGAGCCATACATAGAACCACCATTCCAATATCAATACTCCCAAGAACTACCTCAATATACACCACCATACCCTTACCAAGAAGAACCACCTTCCTACCATGAACCCTTTCTCCAAGACAATGAACCCTCTTACTCACTCCAATCCCGAATGGATGAAATCCTTAGCCTTATACTTCAAGGGCAAGGAGAAATGCAAAGGGAGACACTAGAATTTGTGGCTACCTTGACCAAGGTGGTAAACACTTTAGCCTCCCAATACTTGAGTACTCAAAGCACTCCCATGGTCACATGTGGAGAATTAATTGAGAAGCATAAGGAGAGATTGGAAACTCCGGTGAAAAATGAGGGATGTTAGTTTGTATTAGAGCAATTGGAAGAGTCTATGATCATTGAAGAAGAGGAAGAAGTGGTTGAAGACTTAGGAGATGCGGAACCTCCTTGGGAACCTAGACTTGAAGAGAACCTCTCCAAGAATATTGAATTTGATGTTGAGGACGAAAGTGCACAAACTTCCAAAACAATTATTGAATGAAGACTTGGAAGGAATGGAGAAAAAATTGAGTTCCCTTGGAGATGAAGACCATGCATCCAATCTTCTTGGTGGTGAATTCTTTGAATTTGAAGAACCTTCCCCCAATGAGATAGAAAGTGATGTGGGGGTAGATTTCTCTCAACCTCCCATTTATGATTTGAGTGATGGGGAAGAGTTAGATGAAATTGATGAACAAAGGATTGGAAGTGAAGAAGCTTATGAAGAGGTGGAGATTAACAAGAAAGAACGCAAGGGAGTAAAGCTTGCTAGCACGTTAGAGATACCTCTCCCCAAGCCATCACCATCCATTCTTTCATTCAAGTGGGTAAATTCCTTATACTCAAGCTTTATTATCCCCTTGAATATGGTTTGCTTGAGACGGATGATCAACTTAGACATATTTGTGGCTTTAAGAGCAAAAGGGGGATGGTTAGTGGTTGGAAATATCATTCTAAGCTCATGATGGTTGCATGTTCAAAGTTGAATAGTAATGGTTGGTGTAGAACCCAATTGCAAGGTTCTAAGAAGTTGTTTGGGGGCTTCTTTGAGAATTTATCATGCACACCACCCGAATGGACTAATAATGATCAACTTCAAGACGGGTGTCAAAACAAAGTGTGGGATCCCGGATCGCACAAGGAGAATCAACTTTAGGAGCCCCAAGCTTGTGAAGAACTCCATCAAGACTTGGCTCAACCCTTGAGAAATCTTGGGACACAATGGAGAACCAAGCATTGGTGGGAGTTCCAAGATGAATTCAAGCACAATCCACCTTAATGAGAAGCTCCCCATAAGTCCAACTTAAGGACAATAAACAAAAGTGCTAGGTGGGAGACACCCCACCATGGTAATTTCTTTTCATTTTTCTCTTTTGTACATATTGGTAATTAGTTTAAATTCATGTTTTGATTAGTTTTTTGAGTATATTTGGTAGTTAGTACGTTAAATAAGGTTTTATGGTGTTTTGGTAGTTGTTTGGAGGTTTAGAATGCTTGGTTTGGTGCAAAAATATGAAAAAATTTTGAAAAACAGAGCACCATCCGCGCGTCCGCGCACCTGGCGCGTACGCGCACATCAAGCATTTTCGCTAATCCACGCGGACGCACCATGTACGCGTACGCGTGGATCCCAAAAACCCACCTCCCAGCCAAAGACCCGAGAGTTGTGTAAACGCTGTGCGCGCACTGTGCCCGAGGCACAAACCAACTCGAGCGTATGCGCACCTGGCTGGTATGCGCCACTCTCAAAATAAGCCATCGACGCGGACGCACCATGTATGTGTACGCGCCGCGTCCATTGCACCACCACCCGCGCGCGCGCAATGCACGCGTATGCGCGGATGTCCTTCTTTCAATACACTTCTTTTCTTCCCCTCTTTCCAATTCTTTCCTTCTCCTTTCTTTTTCCCTTCTTCTACCCCTCATCCAACACTCCCAAACATCATTGATAACCATTTATTTTAGTTAACTAATTAGTTAGTTAGTTAGTTGATTAGTTTGTTTTAGTTAGTTTTCATTTTATTTTCTCTTTTCCATTATAAGTGTTGGATTATTGATTTTGTTTACTATATTTTGCTGCTTATTGTTGAGGTTATATTTTGCCACTTGGTTTTGAATTTTTCCTACTTAATCTTGAGAATACCAAGTACATGACATTGCCTTCAAGCTTTTAAATCCTTTTGAATTGCATGATTTAGCCACCATGTAATTTGAATCCTTTTCCTCGATTAGGCAATTTCTTGATGGATGTTGCGCATTTATCTTAATGCATTGTATTTCACGATCATGTGCATCTATATGTTATAACTTGAATGCTCTCATGCTTCTTTAATGCTTGTTTTACCTTACAAGTCTACTTAAAGCATCTTAAGTACACTAGGATGAGTGAAGTGCATGCTTCTTTTGTGACATAGCTTTTTATGCTAATGTGTGCTCTAAACCGCGCGTAATTTAGAAGTTACACATCTTTTTGTCATAAATATCACACTAATTCACTCACTCAATTCTAGTGATTAGTACCTCATTCCAACAGTGTATGCTTCCTTGCTTTTGTGTTCTCTCATCTTATGGTGTTATATTTTTGTTCTTCATGAATGATGTACCGCAAGCAAAGATGGAAGCGGAAGAAAGAACACGCAGCAACCGGTTGACCTACCAGCTGAAGGTAGCAATCCGGAGAGTCGCCGCACCCCCTTGCTCATCTTTGAGTGCACCGAGGACGGTGCAAACTTTTAAGTGTAGGGAGGTCGTCCGACCGGTCGGCGATTTTGGGTGACAAGTTTTAATCCCAACACTTTTGCATTTCATTTTTTTTAGGTTTTTTAGGATTTTTACTTTCATTTTCTTATTTTTGTATATATATACATAATAAGCTTTAGTCAAAATAATGAAATTTTTCAATATTTCTATCTATAGGGCACCAATTGATTTGAGTAAAAACCTTTCATTGAACTTGCTTGAATTATGTATATTGTGGAACATGATTTTTGAGCTAAGAATACAAGCTAGTGAGATTTGAGCCTAATGGTGTAGTTACATCTTATAGTCACTTATTTTCCTTCTTGTGTGCATTATTCTCTTCCTATGGTTGTAATCTTTGATTTGTTTGATTCTTTATGTCCATTGTTTTGTGTATTCATGTATTTATATGATTGAGGCCATCATTTCATTGAGCTCACTTACCCAAATAGCCTTACCTTTTATCTTCCATTGTTAGCCATTTTGAGCCTACGATTAACCCACTTTGTTCTTTAATTTAGCACATTACAAGCCTTGAAGCAAAAAATAATAAATGTCCTTAATTTGGATCTTTGATTAGCTTAGGCTAGTGTGTGAGTGTCATTCAAGTGTGGGAACCTTGGGACATTGGGTGAATAAAAGGGTAGTTTTGTATTTTTGTTATAAATATTGGGAATTGGGTGCATGCTCATGTATTAATCAAATGTAAAACCTTATGCATTGATGTTCTTGTATATAGTTTGAAAGAAAGAAAAAAATGAGAAAAACAAAAGAAAAAGAAAAGAAAAAAAAGAAAAAAATAAAATAGAAAAAGAAAGAAAAAGAAGAAAAACAATAAAAAGGGGGACAAAATGCCCCAAAGTGAAGCTCGATAAGATCAATGCATAAGTGTTGTGATCAAGGAATACACGAGTCTGTGGAAAAGTGAAAATGGGTAGTTAGGTTAGTTTGAATTGTATAGGATGTCATAAGCTAGGTGGGAAGTCTAAGCTTATCAAATATTCAAATTTCAAGCTCACTTTACCAAATAGGCATCCTACCTTGACCCTAGCCCCATTACAACCTAAAGAAAAGACCTCATGATACTTGTATGCATGCATGAAATAAATGTTGATTGTTAGAAGAAAAACAAATCTTAGAAAGCATGATTTGGGGGGAATTGAGAGAATCAACCCTAAACACTTGAGCGAATAGAGTGCAAACACATCCGATGAGGGTTTGATGCTTAATTACATGATTTCCACCTATGATCATCACTTTTCATGCAAGTTTGCAAAAATATTTAATAACTCAATTCAATTGTGGATTAGACTTGCCAGTCCTAGGCACCTGTGCATATATGCTTCTTGAGGATTGATTTATTTTGACCAAGCAATTGCATTCATATAGATAGTTGCATATAGTTTAGATTGCATTTAGATTAGTTTGCATTGAATAAATGCCAAACCCTTTGCCTTCTCTTGGTTTAAGCATGAGGACATGCTTGGTTTAAGTGTGGGGAGGTTGATAAATCCCCTTTTTAGGGTTTATCATGTGTTGAATTTAGATTATTTTATCACCTTTTACCCACATTTATTCAATGAAATAGCATGGTTTCATGATTGTTTCCTAATTTGTGCTTAAGTGTGAAAACATGCTTTCTAGGCCCTTAATTAGCTAAATTTAATTCACCTTTGATTCCACTAGATGCCTTGATTTGTTTGTTAGTAATTTCAGATTGAAAAGGCTAGGAATAGACCAAAGGAATGAAGAGGAAAGCATGCAAAGTGGAGAAATCATGAAAAGCCAAATATTTGGAAAAAGCCCATGGACCGTGCACGCACACTATGCACCTACGCGCGAATTGCGAATTGCTCCATGGGCGCGCACGCGCACTGTACGCGTACACGCCGGTCTCCGCACGTGATTTTTAAATGGAAAACATGCCCAGCGATTTCTGAGAGCTGTGGGGCCCAGTTTCAACCAACTTTGGTGCCCAAAATTGCATAAAAGGACCAAGGATTGAAGGGAAAAGGGGATTCACTCATTTTTACTCATTCACACTCATTAGGATTAGTCTTAGTTAGTTTTAGAGAGAGAAGCTCTCACTTCTCTCTAGAATTAGGATTAGGATTAGGTTTAGTTCTTAGATCTAGGGTTTGATTCATGCTTTCTTCTACTTTTACCTTTCAATTCCTTGTTGTTGCAATCATTACTCTTCTATTCTTTTGTTGTAATTTCCTTTATGTTGCTTCTATATTTTGTTGTAGATCTACTCTTGTTCTTTCTCTTTTCTTCAATTCAAGTTGAGGTAATTTATAACAATTGTGCTTCTTTTGATTGTTGTTGTTAACTCCTTGTAATAATTGTTGTTAGATTTTATTCTAGTTGTCAATTTACTATGCTTTTCTTTCATACCTTCCAAGTGTTTGTCAAAATGCTTGAGAAGATGTTAGAGTAGATTTTAGTACTCTTGGCTTGGGAAGGTAACTTAGGAACTCTTGAGTTGCTAATGTCCAAGTGATTAACGATTGGGAGCCATTAACTCTAGATCTCACTAATTGATTTGGTGGAGAACTAGGACTTATGGACTTGGATTGACATAGCTCATTTGACTTTCCTTTATTAGTTAGAGGATGACTTAATGGGGTTGATCCTTGCCAATTCTCATGTTGTGGTTAGTGATTAGGATAGAGATCCTTGACCACCAAACCTTGCCAAGACCTTTTGTTATTTGAATTTCATTTCCATTTACTTTTCATGTTTCTCATCCAAAAACCCCAAAATAACTCATAACCAATAACAAGACACTTTGTTGCAATTCCTAGGGAGAACGACCCGAGGTTCCAATACTTCGGTTTATAGATTTTAGGGGTTTGTACTTGTGACAAACAAATTTTTGTATGAAAGGATAATTGTTTGGTTTAGAAACTATACTTTACAACGAGATTTCATTAGTGAAATTCTAAACCGTCAAGAATCCTATTCATCATTCATCTTGTACATAACTTGTATTTTGTCCCTCTTAGAGGTTGAATTCGGAGAACCAGGGTTTATATTTTATCTTTTGGATAATATTTTTGGGTTGTGTATATATATATATATATATATATACTCTGGCCGGCCTTTATTTCACAGGTTGAGTCTAGAGCTTGATATATGTTTCTTTGGAATGTGTGCTTGCACCAGTTGCATATCTGCAGTGATTTCAAGGTTGAGATTCAGAAGGCTTGGCAAAATGATCAGGAGCTGCAAAAAATGTTGTAAGAAATAGAATAGAAGAAATAAGGAGAGGTTACGTGAGACAAAGAAGGAGTTTGGAGGTACAAAGGAAGGATCTGTGTGCCAAATGTGAGAGACTTAAGGTGTAATGTGCTGACAGAGGCTCACATGAGCGGATTCTCGATTCATCCTGGGGCTACCAAGATGTATCATAACCTGAAGGCGATATTTTGGTGGCTAGGAATGAAGAATAAGGTGGCGACACTTGTTTCTAAGTGCTTGACTTGTCAAAAAGTGAAGATTGAACACCAGAAGCTATCTGGCATGTTGCAACCAATGGAGAATCCACAATGGAAATGAGAAAGTATCACCATGGACTTTGTGTCTGGTTTGCCGAGAATTAGAGCAGGTTTGATGCAGTATGGGTAATTGTTGATCGGTTGACTAAATCCGCTCATTTTTTGCTTGTTCGTATGAGCTATACCTTGGAAGAGTTGGCGCGTTTATACATTAAAGAGATTGTGAGACTACATGGTGTGCCTATGGCTATAGTTTCTGACAGAGATTCTCGCTTTACTTCAAGGTTTTGGGGAGCATTCTAGAGGGGGTTTGGGACTCGGTTATGCCTAAGCACTGTGTACCATCCTCAAAGCAATGATCAATCGGAAAGGACAAGACAGACCCTGGAAGATATGCTGAGAGCTTGTGTGCTGGACCAACTGGCAAGTTGGGACCGGTATATGCCACTAGTGGAGTTTGCGTATAACAACAGTTACCATGCGAGTATCGGAATGGCTCTGTATGGGAGAAAGTGCCAATCTCCACTATGTTAGTATGAGGTCGGAGAATTGAGTTTGTTGGGGACTGAGTTGGTGGCAGAGATGACAAAATAGATTAAGAATATCCGATCTAAAATTCTTACCGCTCAGAGTTGTCAGAAAAGCTATGCTGATCAGAGACAAAAACCTTTCGAGTTTGAAGAGGACGACCATGTGTTTTTTAGGGTTACTCCGACTACAGGTATCGGGAGAGCGATAAAAACAAAGAAACTGAATCCCCATTATATTGGTCTGTTTCACATCCTGAAGATGTTTGGGCCAGTGGTGTATCGAATAGCTCTACCACCTCATCTTTCGAACCTACACAACATATTTCACGTTTCGTAGCTTCGGAAGTATACCTTTGATGCAAGCCATGTTATAAAGCCTGAACCATTTCAATTGAAAGATGATTTGATGTTTCAAGTGATCCCGGTCAGAATTGAAGATGTTAGTGTTAGGAAACTCCGAGGAAAAGAAGTTCAGTTAGTAAAGGTTGCATGAAGTCGAGCCGAAGTTGAGGAGCACACTTGGGAGCTTGAATTGGAGATGAAAGAGGATTATCCACAGTTATTCTCATGTAATTAAATTTTGGAGACAAAATTCCTAATTAGGTGGGTAGGATGTAAAACCTTGAAAATTAATAAATAATTAACTAATAAATTAACTATGATATAAAGAAATTAGGAAATTAAATTTTATATTTTAGAGAAGTAAAAATATTTAAAACACGAATTAAAACACTAATTTTAAAGATTTTGACTCAAAACCGGGCCAACGGGCCGAACCGGTTGAACCGGGCTCGTATTGGGCCCAAGGCCCAACATATAAATGAAGAACTCAGCCTTCCCTTCCCCTAACACACATGAAACACGCTGAAGAAGGAGAAGAGTGAAGAGAACCCTAACCCCAAATCACTCCCAACTTTAATTCCTTCTAACTTTCAATCTGGAACTCCGATCGCGCGCATCGTCTGTGACCATCGCCGAGCTCTTCAAATTCATCCGAATAAAGTGGTAAGAAATTTGATATTTCTCACCTTGTCCTACTCTCTTTAATTTCGTGATTTTTGGCTTAAGGGTATTGAGAATTTTGTGTTTTGATGGTTTAGGGTTGAACTAGCTTAGGGTAATCACTGGATTTCATCCAATTGTTCGTGGGTAAAGGTAAGGAACTATTATCCCCTTCAAAATTTCCAATTTCATGAGGTTAGGGTATTGAAAGTGTGAATGTGTATGAAATTATATGAAATTAGGTTGGAGATATGTGAAGTTGATGTCAAATTGGTGAAGTGGAGTGCTTGAATTGGAACTCTGGTGGTTGGAAGCTTGTCAAGTGGACTCTGGAGGCTTGGAAACTTGTAAAAACGAGATCTTGAGGTGTTTTGTAGTTTGGGAGAAAATCTGCCAAGGTATGGTTTTGATTTCTTGTAGTTAATCTATAATATTACATGAAAACTTGGGATAGTTGTCATAGGATAGACTTGAATGCTCTGAATTGTTGGATTTGGCAGATTAAAATTGTATAAATATGATGTTGATGATGATTGGTGAATTTGGTGGAAATATGTATGAAAATTATTTGAATGAATTGATGAATTTAGGAGTTGAAGTGATTTGAATTAGATAATGAGTATGAGATATTGTGTAGGAATAATTGGTGTTGAATTGGTTATGGTTTGAGTGGTTTTGGGTTGAGAATTTTGGAAATGTAGAGGGTTTAAACTTTTGGTAAAAACTAAAATTTTGACCAATTTTGGCGGGCCATAACTTGGCTTTCGGACCCCTAAATCTTATGAAACTTATTTTGAATAAAAACTGGGTCCGAGAAGTTTATAACGTTTAAAGAACGGAATGAAAATAATTTTCAACGAAAAAGTTATGCGCGTCAAAAGTTTGGTGCAAAAAACTGGTATTTCTAAACTTAACAGCTTTTTGGGCAATTTGATATGGTTGTGTATGCAACATGTATCATGCGTACATGAGATTTTTCTCTACCCACTATTCTCACATGCGTACGCGGAACCTTTCCTCTGCCCAAAATACTCGCGTACGCAGACAGTGCATGCGTACGGGACACAGTCTTTTTGCAAATTCTTGCGTACGTGGGAGGAGGCTCGCGTACGCATGACTCCTGTTTTGCTGAAACTTACAATTTTTTACTTTTCAAACATTCCTCTAACTTTTCAAACGTCTGTAACTCCTGTTTAAGGTTCGATAGCCAGTGTTGGGATTAGGAAAGAGGGCAACCCTATTTAGGGAGTTAAGTTGACATTGAGGGAGATTTGTAAAATAAATTATTGAATCAATGAGGCTGGGTAAAGATGCATAAGATATGGATAAAGATGATAATGATAATGATGAATTGTGATTGTATGAGATATGAATTGATGGTGATGATGACATTGATAAATTATGAACTAAAGATCCAATTGGCATGTGCATTAAAATTATCTGAGACACAAGTTTTTTTGGGTAGATGCAATGGCTTACAACCACTCGCTCTAGGTTGAGACTCGATACTCTGTTGACCCTCTGTCTCAAGATATGACCGGACACTTTAACTCCCCGAATTCTTCCAATGAGATGATAATTGATTGATTGATTGATTGATGATGATGATGATGATGATGATGATGATGATGATGATGATGATGATGATGATGATATATATGCAATAGACTCTTGGGGATGCGCGCATGCAGGGACTATCCAGGGTTCACTACCGGATATGTCGGGTTTGGCTAAATAACCGATAGATAAGACTCATCGGTCATAGGGCAGACATGCATCATATGCACTTGTATATTTTGTTTGAGTATGCATTTTTTGGGCTTGCCTATTTGTTTACCTGTACTTAACTGTTATATGATCTATTTGCTGTATTTGTTTACATGTTTGTGTTTTCCCTTGTCTGTCTTGTTTGTGTTTGCTTCTGAGAGATTCCTTTGGTGGGTGAGTGAGGCGCCGAGGGTTGTTTCATTTGGTGGATTGGAGGTTTGCAGAGAAGAATAAATGAAGAGTTAGATTAGGATCCTTAGACTTAGTCACCATAATTCAAGTTTAATGAAAACTTTAGGATGTGAATATGGGTTGTTAGGGTTTTGGAATGCCTTTGGCTTTCCGGAAAATTATTTATTATCTATGCGGGTACCTTTACCATACTGAGAATCCCTGGTTCTCATTCTATACATATATTGTTGTTTTTCAGATGCAGGACGTGAGGTACCTCGCTGAGCGTGTTGGAGACTCTTGGGACGCGAAGATCTACTTCTGGGGATTTTATTTTTTTTATTTTGTATATGTATATATGTAGCATTCTCCATCTTGTACGTACCTTGTATTTTGTCCTTCTTAGAGGTTGAATTCGGAGAACCAAGGTTTATATTTTGTCTTTTGGATAATATTTTTGGGTTGTGTATATGTATGTATGTATGTATGTATGTGTGTGTGTGTGTGTGTGTATGTGTGTGTGTGTATATATATATACTCTGGCCGACTTTTACTTTGCAAGTCGAGTCTGGAGCTTGATATATGTTTCTTTGGAACTCTATTTTCACATGTATGTTATCTTATCCGTGCGTTGATATCTATCCCTTATACGCTTAACAGTTTCAAGTGCGACGTATTTTCTGTTTGTTTTGTTCAACTTTTTTTCTTCAAGGCTCCTAGTTAAACTTCTTTTTATATATGCCTATGTACGCATTTTACTTTTATAGGTTGTAATACCTCACCACCTCTTATTACGAACTTAAGCGTAAAGATCTATATGGTAGAGTGTTACATCCTCTAAGTTCTCCCCCAAACTACCCTCAACGCCTATTTCCACTTCCTGCTAGCCTCGGAAACCGAAACCTCCACAACCTCTACCTCCGCCTTAGCCCCGGCTCCAGCAGCCCCAGTAGCAATCACATCCTGAGAAACTGTGCGAGAATCTGGCTGAGTCACGAACTGAGGGGTCGACGGTGAAGCCTCACCACCCTCGCTCCTAGCATCCCGAGCCATAGCAACTTTCAATTGAGCAAGCGTGGTCAAGCCCCCAACCATCTCAACTAAAAAAGGGATAGAATTTTTTTTCAGTAAAGTTACAAACTCGGCGATAAAGAAGAAAAAAACAAAAACATAAGACAACAAAACCCACCAACGTAAGTCTGCCACGCCACCGGGTCCTCCATTACATCCTGAGGATTTAATGACCTATCCCCAAAAACCAACAACAGAACGTCGGCAATATCCTTGTTCTCGGAAGACAAACCCTCATATGTAATCCAAGTTAAATACGACGCACCGGCACCAAAATTCCAATACGTAACAAAACGGCGTTCCCCCTCAAGGGTCAGCCAGAAAGGATGGTGTCCCCGAGCAGGCCATATCTTGAAGTATTCCTCCTTAAAATCGTGGAAGGAATCCTCAAATAATCCAAAGATCCGCCGGTTTGGCTATGCTCAGAAAGATACATAGCCTTTCTTATGCTTCCCCTCTTTGGTCAGAAGGGTACATAGGAAGAAATATAAGAAGACCTCTATGCGAGTCGAGAGCTCCAAGTAATCACAAACTAATTTAAAAGTTTAGATGACCACTCAGCTATTAGGATGCAGCTTAGACGACACCACCGAACACCGATTCAGCAAGGCTTGAGCAAACGGGAAGAAGGAAAGTCACACCCCCAACCAAGTAAACATTGACTCATAGACTCACAAGCAGTATGCGACTCGGGGGGAGTCAGGGTTTATATAGCAGACCCTTTCATTCATCTCGGGAAGCAAAATCTCGTATTGTCGCTCCGCTTTGCCACCTCCACAAATTGCGCCATCATCTCGCAACTTCTGGAGATCCTCCTCAATAACTTGGAAGAGTGTCCCCCACACGTCAGAGGTCACCCAATAGTAAGCGTTGGAGACACCCCAACCGAGATAATGGGAGCCCTAGCGCCCTCAGTTCTCCGACGAACCATACCTAAAAATGAAAAGGGGCACCACTGTCAGCCCACTTCCCGGAGCAAGAAAATCGTACAAATTCTAACACAGGGGCAGCCCCCCCTTTCCTCTACCAATTCCCACAAAACACGAAACTATGGCACCCCCAGTTTTCTAACTACCACTGCTTAGAAAGCGCAAATCATAAGGTAGAAGCAAATAAGATAAAATGGAAGCAACAGAATTAATACCAACCTGATTTTGGAGAAAACGAACGAGAGTATAATGTAGAAGCTAAACACGGCACCAACGAGCATACCAAAGAATCAACAAACGCATCCAAAAACAACTCCAGAAAAGGGATATGAAAAAATACTCAAGAAAAATGGAAGAGGAAGGGACAGTCACAGGCAAAGAATTTTCAAAGAAAAACAGAAATGAGTAGTTACAGTAGTAAGGCAAGAAGAAATAAAAGCCCAAAAATCCCAAACATTTTTGAATAAATAAAGAGCAAAGGAAAAAATTGGCTAGGGTAAACCAAAACTTCCCCACATTAAAGCATCATTTATGATGCCTAGGTAACCGCAATTGACAAAACCCTTCTTTAGGAAAGGCAACGGACAAGTAACGGGACGATCAAGCATTCCCCAAACGTTGCCCTCCCCTGCCAAGCTCACGGCCGCACGGCGAGGATCAAAAGCTCCTTTAGCGATAAGACCGAGCACGCTCCAGGGGCAACTGTTATGGACCCAATCCTCGAGTCCCTTGCCAGAGCAGTCTCCAAACCCGATTATCCAGGTCCAAGCTTCCCTCATGGCCCAAACCGCCCTGATAATCTCAAATTTCTAACCAACATTTAAAATCAAATATCTCCACTATCTTAGCCAACAAGATAAGATAAGATAACTACCCCTGACTATATAAAGGAGGCCAAACCGCCAAGGGCTCCCTCAGGTACGGCACATTCTTAACCTTCATCTATACCTCTTAGATCCATTCTGACTTCAGCGTCGGAGTATCTTTGCAGGTACCACCCCCGCCGCTTCAAAAGTCAAATTCTATTATCACCTTGACCAGCAAATTCCCAATTTATCTCGCAACCCATACCAGTAACTTTGTGTACAGACAGCTACCCTCTAGCATAAGCAACAAAGTTCAAAGCAATACAAGAAGGAGTCAAAAAGAAAGTATGAAAATCAATAAGCAAACTATGCCTATATGCTGTTAATCTGTCCGCACAACCGTTAGCCTCTCTTAACTCGTGATAAATCTCCCAATCATTCAACTTTCTACATCTTTCTCTGATTATTATAAATAAAACTCATTTAATTTGTGTGTATCCAAACAAAACAAATGTTAGAAGTTAATATTTTTAGTAAAAAAAAAAATTTAACTAATATTGATTCAAATACAAAATAAATACAAAAAAAAAAATATGAATCACTTAATATTTATGTTTAAAAAAGTATAAAAAAAATAGTTTTAACAAAAATATTATGTATATATTTAAAATAAATTATCAAATTAATTACGGTATATTTATGTATGTATTATTTAATTTATTTTTAATGTATATTTTATATTTTAATATATAATCTATACAAATGATTTTCATGGTTGAATTTCTATTGTATTTCAATATCTTAATTATTTTTTTTGTCATTAACATAGTGAATATATATGCGTACAGAAAAATGTCATGATGATGATGAGGCAGTGATGAATGAGGATATGATAGAGTGAGAGACAACAAAATGAGGGTTGTTGTCCTTATTGTTCGTGCGAGTGTGTGCAAGACAGGCCATTCAGTGACACATACAAAGCATATAATAGTTGATTGAATACAAAAGCAGTTGGTCTCGGAACTATGATTTTCCCCACTCCCCCATTCTGCATCTGTAAGCAATAATAATCAAACATATACAGAGTTACAGAATGGCATCATAATACATATAGCCCAGTCAAACTTGCTGACCATCTTGGGTTTGATGTATGTTTCTTAGTCAAAGGTTCTAACTTCTAACTTATTCTTCCCATCACTAATACCTGAGCCATACCTCAACAAAACAATTAGATATTGTTTGTTTCGAAGAGATTGAAATCGATAGGGTTGAGTCTGATTTAGTATTGTATTTGGTGATTAGTGATTAAAATTAAAATTCAGTTTATTTTTAAAAAATGAAATTATAAAAGAGGATAATTTTTTAGAGTAGAGACTAAAATTTTTTAATAATATTTTTTTAATAACTAAAAATATTTTAATATATTTTTATTTTATATTTATATTTATCTTAAATTAAATATGATATTAAGATATAATTTAATTTTATATATTTTATATTAAATATAATATAAAAATTTAATTTAATTTTAATATTCTAATTTTTTTTCAGTCCCTATTTCTCGGTCTAAGTCTCTTTTTTATAAAAATATAGACACTAATATTTTAAAAAACATTAGGTAACTTTTATTTTTTGAACTAGCTAGTTTATAATATCCAATTAGATTTACTAAATTATAGTATAATATGAAAGCTTATGTAATTCAAAGTAATTATTAGGTAATAACTTGTAAATGCTCAGCAATACTAGACAAGAGATAATATATTATAAATTTTGTATCCAGAGATAATTTCTAAAGTCGTTACAACTACGAAGTTCTAAATCACTTTTTGAAATATAATACACTTCATTAATGTTCTAAAATCCGAGATAAAAATTTAATAGTTTAAAATTTTATTTGAAATTTAACATGGAATGAATCGAATATAATAAAATAATATATTTATGTATAAAATATTATTTAAAATTTAAAATTTTTATATTTTATTATATTAAACTAATTAACTACTAAAAATTCAGATCAATTTGTATAATTGATCAATTTTTTTAATCAAATTTTCAGGTATTAACCTAATTACTAATCTATTTTTATCCTGAACCGAATCGATTTTTGTTAATTCAGTTGAACTGATAAGTTCAGTCTAATTCTCATATGCACTATAGTGTATTATAATTTTACATATTAGCATTTTGTAGAGTATTTTGTGTCCATGAAATCATACTTTTTTTTTTATATAACACAAGAAATATAAAGAATAATGATAATATAACTTTATTTGTAGGTAAATATAGATGTTGCATAATTAATAATATCATATGGTAGGTAGTAGTAGTAGTAGTAGTAGAAGTACTTAGGAAAGAGTGGTGAGTGATGTTAATGATGTATATAATAATATGAGTGGGAGGCAAGTTAGGATAGAAGAGGAGCGTCTTCTTGGCTTGCTTGGGTTCACTTTCACTCACCATTTCTTCTTCTTTTTATAAAATCTTTTCATTGTTGCAAACACACAGACTGGATTGTGGTCCAGCCTTTCACACGTGAAGACGCTCCTCCCCTCCTATTTTATTCACGTGTGCTATCATACTTTCATCAATTTTTTTATGTGGCCCCTCATCAACACAAATTATATTTTCTTCCTCAAAAATTCTAAATTCTATCCTTAATTATCTTATCTGCTTAAATATTTTGATCATGGCTTCAACCCCTTTTAGGCGCTATGTATTGTATTTCAAACTATATGCATATGCTTTATGTCTTTATTTGTCACCAATGCAAATCATACATTCAAATTCTCTAAGCCGCAAAATCCTAAAATCTGTGACCTTTTTAGTTTTTTTTTGGATTCTTCAAATAATAATAATAAGGTTTAATTATTCTGTTAGTTTTTATATTTTTATTAAATTTATAATTAAATTTTTATATTTTTTTAATTAAGTCTTTATACTATTTTTAATTTTATAATTAAGTCATTTTTAGTGTAAAAAATATTAAAATTAACTGAATTTTTTTTGTAAATTAAAAGTATTTATAAGTAAAAATATAATTAAATATTTTACTGCATGTATTTTAAATAAAATATTCTGTTAATTTTAATGTTTTGACATATAAAAAACTTAATTATAAAATTAAAAATAATTAAAAAATTATAAAAATTTAATTAAAAATTTGATAAAAACTATAGAGACTAGAGTAATTAAATCTAACAATAATTATTTTTAAATAAAGATGTGGATCGACCTTTAATTAATTACTAGGGTATTCAAAGTTAGATCAAACAAAACTTATAGTACTATATTGTTTTTTTTTTTTTTGGTGACTAGTACTATATTGTTGTTTATTTAAAAGCTTTGGTCAATTAGTCAATTTATCGATCCGTAGCTAAAATTGTTTTCATTCCATGTGGCTTCAGTATTAAGCTAATTGTAATCTAATAGATGAAGAAGAAGATAATTTTTTCTATTTATTTTGGTGAGACCATAAGTGTGATCTAATCTGGCGGTCAAGGACTGTAAAAGATGGCTTACGCCAGTTAATAATAATGGCAGCATCACAGATTTTGGATCTTGTGTCATTTAGTTTAATTTAGTCCCATAACATTAACAAGTTATATATGTATGTAATAACCTGCTATGTGTTAATAACAAATATATTATTAGAGCCATAATCTCTAGTCTTTCTAAATTTGATAGAAGAAAAAAAGATTATTCAATGTGTATAATGGACATGGTTTCCTGACTATCTTATTAAGAAAATGTTTATGCTTAGAAACAAATTAAGACCGTGAAGACTTATTAATGGCAAGTAGTCAAGTCCACCTATTTTATTGTTTTTTAATTTGAATTTAATATACATGTTCCATTTAAAAATGCTAGTTACCACTTACCAAATGCAACAAAAGGAATATAACTGGGACTACTAATGAGTACTACGGGCTCATAACACTCACTATGTTTTCGGTGATCTAAGGCTTGGTTTGTTTAAAGTGAGATAATGAGATAGCAATAGAACATAAAGACATAAAATTATATTTGACATCTAAGATATAAATAGAGATATTGTGTTTAAAGATATTGAATTAATTTATTTTATATCGATTTTGATAGAAAAAAGATAAATACACTAATAAAAAATATAACTTATTTTTTTATTTTTTTTATTATATTTAATTTTTTATAATTATATTTTTTATTATTAAATTTTTTTTCAAATTTTTTAAATAAAAAAATAAGAATAAGTTAAACCTTTATAATTTATTCTAATTTATCATCATACAAAAACACTAATTTTTGTGTCTCTGTCTTTTAAATTTTATTTTTAATATTTTATCTTATTCTATTTTTAAAACCAAATTAAGTCTAAAGCACTTTTATCGATAACAAACGACAAAATGAAATAATAATAAAGCTAAAAGAATGAAAATGAATAATCTTCATAGTTCATACCTCTATATAATGGCAATAATTAATCTGATTAATACCCTTTATTATGTTTGTCAGTTATAAACTTATAATTATGCAAAAAATATGTTTATTGGATGATAGATTTTTTATTTTTTGGCAACTGTGTTAGAAATTAGAATACGTGTGCGGGTGTGCCTATTTGTGGGGAGCAGAAAATAGCTGTACTTGTCTTGAGAAGGAAAATAGGATGTGGATTCAATGGCTCAAATCAAAAGTGATGCTGAAGCTTAAATGGGGCTAATTTAGTTGGCCAAGTAGGGTGGCTGTCTGGCTGAAGGAACCAAAAATCAAGAGTGTGAATTGAAGTCCG
Organism: Arachis ipaensis; assembly: GCF_059453495.1. Classification (NCBI taxonomy): domain Eukaryota; kingdom Viridiplantae; phylum Streptophyta; class Magnoliopsida; order Fabales; family Fabaceae; genus Arachis; species Arachis ipaensis. The sequence continues at coordinate 6,965,850 of NC_142440.1, read as the reverse complement.
ACATGTGAGACCATTCATAATAATGTTCCAGTGGAACTTAGGCAACAGATAAGGTCATGGACTTTCATACATTATAATTCTTTCCACTTTTTCTATTATATTTCTTTTTATTAGAGAAAACTACCAAATTGGCTCTAGCAATATGAGACTAATCTATACAAAAAACTACTAAAATGATATATGAAAGTTCATATCACTGACAAAAAAAAATGTTAAAAGATGCTAACAATAAATAAATTTTTAAAAAATTTAAAAATACGATAAAAAGAATTAATTTAGTGCTCACATTTTAATAAAATTTTTTACAATTATTATTAAAAAATAAGATTTTTCATCCTTAAAATTTAGTAATTTTTTGTCAAGTGATTTTTTTTTTAAAAAATTTATTATGAATGACCACATTATTTGAAAAATAAAAAAAATCTAGAGATCAAATTTTGTTTCGAATTTTTTTGTTCACTTTCTATATATTTATTTAAATATTGACATAATCGTTCACTAAATATAAAAGTTTTTTATTATTTACAAAAAATATAATATTTATTGATTTTTTTGTCGTATTTTCAAATCATTTAGGAGCTATTTTGTTGATAACATTTTTTAAAAATTTTTTTGTCAACGACTAAATCTTTCAAGTACCGAATTACTAGTTAACTCACTCTATATATATATAATAACTAACTTTTGTTATATTCATTCTGTATTCATTATTCTAAAACTTATAACTATGAATATACATAAAAAATTAAATTCATGCAAGCTAAGGTGGAGGAGTGATGAGGGTTCATCTAGGTAGCTAAGAGCAAACCACATGGGACAAAGGTGACCATATCCTACAGCTGTCCCTAAACTGTAGGGGAAGACCCCAAAAGTGGTGTACCATGTACCATAGCTCAATTCTTAACAATCTCCCATCACATTTTGTTTTTTCAAAGAAAATATAGTAAATTTAAAAGATACAAAATCCAATTTCAAATAAAATACATATAGGGTATAATTATAGTTATAGTTTAGTAGTGAAAAACTGTGTAACCGCTAATTAACGTCCTACACTCCCTCCTTATTGTGTTTATTTTTGGCGGCACAAAAACCGGTATATTTCATTCCCCACTCACTCCACACTCTCTTCAACTATTTAGAGGTTACAAATGCCAAGACAAGTGAGCTTAGCATAACTCAACTTTCAGATTTCAGATTACTAAAAACAGAAAAATGGGGAGCTCTCTCACTGCCACCTCTTTTTCTTTGTCAAGTCTAATGTGTGAAGAAGAAGGTGAAGCTTGCTTCTTTGAAGACAACTATGATGATGAAAATGAACACACTGGGATTGTTTTTCATGAGGAAGATGAAGAGGAATACATTGAGTATTTGTTCAGCCAAGAAACTGCTTTTGGATTCCACAATCATGATGATTGCTCCGCCGCCAGATTCTGGTTGAGGACTGCTCGTTTTGATGCCATTGATTGGATTTTCAATGTTAGTTTCATTCTTGTTCTTACAGTTTTTGCAATTTGTCTTTTGGATTGTTTTATTTTATGGAAAGCTTTTTTCATTGTTTGATTCAGACACAGGCCAAACTTGGATTCAAAGTTCACACAGCTTATTTATCAGTCTCCTACTTTGATCGGTTTCTTTCAAAACGATCCATTGATGTAAGTACCAAACTCATTGGAGATTATATAGTGACTATCTTATTATTATCATTTTTTTTAGTTTGAATAATGGGTTTGTTTCTTTTAATGATGTAGGAATCAAAACCTTGGGCTATTCAATTATTATCGGTAGCATGCTTATCTCTTGCAGCAAAAATGGAAGAGCAAAATGTGCCTCCTCTCTCTGAATATCCAATAGTTGAATACAGATTTGAGAGCAAAGTGATTAAGAACATGGAGCTTCTGATTCTTGCTACCTTGGATTGGAAAATGGGATCATCATCACCAACTCCTTTTTCTTATCTCCATTACTTTCTCACAAAGTTCTGCCCTGGATCCAATTCACACACAATCATCACAAAAGCCACCCAACACATTGTAGCCATGGTCAAAGGTAATTTTTTGATAATTCAATCAATCCTTTCATGAAATACTAGTTTTATATTATTACCAATAAATAAGACCTTAACTTTACTTTTTTTTTTGGGGGGGTTTCTAATGCAGATGTTAATTTGATGGATCAACGGCCATCTATAATAGCCTCCGCTGCAATATTAGCAGCAGTTGATGCTACATTAACAAGAAAGACCATGGATCTTAGGATAAGAAAAATCTCATCTTGGGGCAATCTAGAAAGTGTGAGTTTTTTTCAGTTAGTATAGTGAACGGACCAAACAAGTTCATTGTTTTTTATTGTGTGAATTGAACAGAACAGAACAGAGTTTGATGATGTTTTGGTCTATGTTTATGTTTATGCAACAGGGAGATGTATTTTCCTGTTATAATCTTATACAGGAAAAGAGGAGGAACAAAGTTAAGACCCCTTGCTCGAATTTAATGTCAAACCAATCGAACTCCACGTGTGTTCTTGAGAATCAATCTGACACCACTTGTTCCGGAGTTAAGAGAAAACTTTCTTTTCAGGACACTGAGGAAACTGAAAACTACAAGAAGCTACATCGTCACTAGTTTGTGGTTCATCATCCACCATTGATTTAGTTGGTGTTTTTCATTTCACTGATGATTGAATCATAGGTTTTTCTTTTTTTTCTTTTTCTCTAAGAAAAAATTGATTCTTGTTAGTTTATAATTATAGGTCTAGTGAGTGTCATCCACCATTTTTGTGGAATGATTTGGTATTGATGATTGGGGTTTTATTTTTTTCACTACCCAACAAAAAGTTTTTTTCCCAAGTCACAACCAAGATGATAGAGAAAAAAAAAGGAGAAAAAGGAGGAGTAAATAAATAAAAAGATAAAAAAAAGTGGCTAGCTTTAACCTACATTGAAGGAAGGTGAAACAGAATTGCAAAGATGATGAGCTAGAGAACCAGAGAAAGCTACATTGAAGACTACTTGTCCCTAGTAATTTTGGGCAGTGTTTACTTTCGTTTTTTTTTTCTTCCCCCTAATTTTGAAATGAAGAGGGTATTGCATTTTTAATTTAATATATATAGGTTTGTATGTAATGTATGCAAGGAAATAATAACAACAACATTATAGCAAGTAGGAATTAAAGCAATAGGCCTACCCTTTTAAATGGGATGCTTTATTTGTTATGTGACTTTGAAAAGGCTGAAAGCCACCGAGAATGGGGAATTGGTTTTGTTTGATTTGATTTGATGTATGTGTGTAACATCTGGGTTGCTTGCTTGGGCCATTTGTAAAGTTGAATCAGATTTTTTTAGTTTGCTTGGAACATGGGAGACTACTTTATTTTCAAGTGCATCTGGGATACTACTTCCCTCTATTCTCATCATCTGCTGACATGATATGACTATTGGGATCCTTTTTTTTCAGCTAATTTTATGAATATATATATATATAATTGGATAAAATAGGATATAAGACAGCCCAACAAAAAATGTAGTAGGATTGGTACGGTGCTCTTGCAGTGCCTATGTCTATATATAAAGATCAAATTGATATAAGTTTCACAAAAAAATAGAAAAGGGTAAAATTCTTATATGTTATCATTGAATTTAATCAAAGTTTGCGTGGTAGTGAAATGCATATATACTATGTACTCTATAATAATTTAATGAATAATAACAGTACACTTTAGTTAAGGAGAATAATAATAATAAGAGACAAAAAGAATACTACAATAATAATAATGGATATACGTATATAGTTTGTACAGAGCTGAAATCATGAAAAGAATATCTGGGACTGATGACAAATCGGCTTGAAGCCTTCAAGTTGAAGCAGGCTCAAGGCTTGTATCTATTATTAGATAACAATATATTTTACTGAGAGAAGAAATGACTAAAAACTTTGTCCTAAGAGGGCCCAGCATGCAGATGATGGTTTTCTGTTAGTAAAATTAGAGATGCATGGGAGATTATAAGGAAAATATTAATGGTGTCAGAATGTGTGTCCTTCACAAGCACAAGCATGCTTATCCAGTCTGGCATGAACTCTTCTTGTATTTTGCTCTAAACAAATTACTGTGGGGTTGGTTCCTCATATTCCTCCTTGGTTCACATGGAGAACTACTCAACAAGATAGATTCTCTTCACCCTTCCTGTTTAAAGTTTTAATTTGCTGTTAATTTTTCAGCTATGGTCGGACTATATTGAATTATTGACCTAATCCTACTCATCTGACACATACCATATTCACATGATCCATCATAGCTGAATAATATATATATATATATATGTAACAGATAGATGATAATTGTAAAAATAGAGACACAAAAATTTCTCATAAAAGAGAGTAACAGAGAGATTAATATAATTAGTTTAGTTCACAAGTGGCGATATATATTGAGAATTGGAAATACATATACATTTGACAAAAGAGTACGAATGGAGTCTTGGCAAAATTTAAACTGCACTTAAATTAATTATGATAGAGCTACAGCATAGGGGGAATAACATTGATGAGGACAGTTTCCACCCGTGAGTGATTCCATGATGACGATGAAGTAAGGCCTCTATGCTCTACATTATATTCTTCAGATAAGCTTTAATTTAATATGTTAAGTTCGCCATATCTATTCTTAACTATTAATTAATGAAGGAGCAAACAAGATTTAATTACGTTGCAGAGACATGCATGGTGGTTGTTGGACCACGGCACAGAAATGTACATTACATAACATGGTACGACTAAACGGAGCTTTAGCTGTTAATGATGTGCATGTCATGAGGAAAACGTTGGTGTCTATACATGTTTGGATTGGACAAAAATTCTTTGTCTCTGAGTTTGAGAGATTAATTGAGTTAAAGACAAAGTTAGCTCGACAGATCCGCGGCATCATATGCACTATAGTATGGAGGGAGGGACCGGGTTCAGGTTTTTAACCTCAATTCACAATTCACAACCAAACACGTTCCTTCTTTCTCTATCATATCTTCAATTCCTTAGCAGCTTCATTTTTTTCTTTCTTTTTCTGGGAGACTACCGTATCAACAAATATAGGACTTGTTTGATTTAATTGTATAATTAATTATATCATTATCAACTTAGTCACCAAACGACTACGACATCACTCTAAGAATGAATCCTCTCTTTTTTTTTTCTGTTCTACTATATTCTATTATACTTGGTTATTATAATTCAAAACATGTATCGAGTCTATCTTTATCGTTTGAATAAGTATAAGGAGCCAATGACCTAAGCGTACAATGTGTACATTGCAGGTTTATGAAGTATTAGAGATATGACTGTTAGTGTTATATTGTCCTGTCAAGTTAGGCTTTTGGGATGAGTGGTTTCATGATATAGTATTAGAGTTCTAGATTCAAAAGGTCAAGAGTTCGATTCTTGGCGAGATCTTAGCAACTAGCAAGGCAACACGATGGGTCTCAAACAATTACATACAAATTCCGGATTTCATGTGGACCAAGGCTAAGTAGGCCCATTTAGCGGTAGTTCCCAGAGAGTTGGCGTTTGTGTACAAATGGGCAAAAACGAAAAACATTAAATGGACCTCCCTTTAAGAAGCCTTGTGTATGTTCTAGGTTGAGCCCACTTGATAAGCCCAAATGGAAAAGTGGAGAACACGTTCCGAAATTTGAAAGAGAATTTGAAAATGGAACACTTTCCCTCCTCCCTCACCAAACGGACGCCATGAAGAAGAGGCTTCCTTCATCCGCAGAAGAATTCCTTTCTTCAGCCACAAAGCTAACTCTCAAAACCTCGAAGCCATCACTCAAAACCCAAATTCACGCCATCAAACCATCCTCCGAACTCTCCTCTACACTCCCTCAATCCCTCTGCAATTCAATCTCCTCCGCAATTCAATCCTTCCACAACCTTCTTCAACCAAACCCTCCAACAACCCTCAGCCCCACCAAATCCCCTCGCACCCCTCCCTCCAAGCGCCTCCGTCGCTCTTCTCGCCTCGATCCCCCACTCGCCAACCCGGATGATGAGAAGGACAAAATTCTCGAGCGCCTCCAAATTCTCGCGCATATCGCGCAACTTTGCGTCTCGCACCCCAAGAAACCGTTCTCGCCGTCGGATTTGCTCCCGGGAGTTCAGGTGCTTCACGATAACTTGATCGTGTTCGAGTCCGACTCGGTTCTTTCCTCGTCGATCGAGTGCTTGTGCGAGGAATGGTGGAAGGACAATCTTCCCGGCCGAGAGTCTTTAATCTCGCAGACTCTCCCTTTTCTCCTCGCGAGATCTCTCACGGTGAAGAAGAAGGTCGACGTGCACAAGGTCTACACGCTCCGGGAGGCTTTTGCTCTGTTTGACTTTGACGACGACAGCATCGAGGATTTGAAGCTGTTGCTGGTTCGTTGCGTGATTTCGCCGCTGTATTTGAAGACAGAGGACGGAAGGAAATTCCTCTCGTTCGTGTTTGGTCTGAGCCAACAGTTAGCGAAGGAAGTTTTGGCTATGATTCGCTCCCAGATACCGTTTGGGAGGAAGTCGATGCTTGAGTCTTACGGGGATATCCTGTTTCGGGCATGGAAAGCAGCTGAAGGGGATTCGAAAAGCGAAATTGAGAATGGGTTCTTGCAGGAGATGATCGAAGCTGCTATACATGCTGGTTCTTCAGCCCTTGCTTCATATATTAGAAGGATTTTTGGAGCATTTGTTGAACAAAGGACCACAGATGGAGTTGAGAAGCTTCTGTTTCAGCTTGCTGAGCCTGTGATATTTAGGTCCTTGCAGGTAAGAGAATGATTGTTAAGCAGAACTTTCTGAATCAGTCAATTAAACTGTTATTATCTTTCCATACGTTCTGAATTTTACTTTGCGTTCTTTGCAATAGGTTGCAAACTCAAATGTTAGGCAGAATGCTTTACATTTACTTCTTGACTTGTTCCCTCTTGAAGACCCTGATGCTACGAAAGAGGAGAAAGATATATTGCTTGATAAGCAGTTCTTCTTATTAGAAAGGTTACTTAAAGATGATTGTCCACAAGTGAGAACAATTGCTGTTGAGGGTTCCTGTCGTGTGCTTCATCTGTTTTGGGAAATTATTCCTTCACCAATCATAACAAAGATAATTACAAAACTATTTGATGACATGTCTCATGATGCATGCAGTGAAGTGAGGGTTTCCATGTTAAATGGCATAATTTATTTGCTTGGCAATCCCCACTCTCATGAAATTCTTAAGGTTCTCTTGCCAAGACTTCGGCATTTAATGCTGGACAATGTTCTCACGGTTCGAATTGCTGCAGCAGATCTCTTAGTACACCTAGAGGACGTCAGAAATTTTCAGTTCAACAAGGTACATGTTCTTGAAGTCAGTGTTGATTACAATGTTCTTGTTTCTTATGTATTTGGTAATATTATGCATTCTGATTGGTTTGCTGACTGTTCTTTTTTTGAATATTCTGGAGGTGGTGGAGCTTGATTCACTATTGTCTATCCTTGCTAGTGATCAACCTCCTGTGGCTCAGAAGATAACAAAATTGCTTATGCCATCATACTTTCCCTCGAAAGTACCCATTGAGGAGGCATGTAATCGTTGCATTACACTTATGAGAAGGTCTCCGATGGGAGGTGCAATCTTCTGTAAATTTGCAATCTTGGAAGGAGCACCTAAAGATCATCTTATGGAACTCATCAAAGCATTCATGAGTTTGGTCTTGTCACCTCATAAGTTGGATGCAAATCAGATTGAGGGTTTTCTTGTTGCTGCTAGCTACCTTTGTGATGACTTAGCCAGTGAACTATGCTACAAGAATGCCCTCAAACAATTATTTACTCAAGAGAAAGTAAAAAAATTACTTACTTTGGCATCAACAGGCCAAGCTCAATCTTCTTTATTCAACCTCCTTTCTGCTGTCCATCCAGATGGTGTTGCTGGACTACTTGAAGAATGCATGGCTATTGTCACAAACTGCAATGGCTTATCTGAGGATGTTGATCGCCAATCTGAAATGAGGTCTGCACATAAGTTATTGCTTTCATTGGGTTATTTTGATGATATGTTGGAAGCCTTAACATCCCTCTTGCATAAGGCTGCTTACCGGTGTCATATTAAATTTGGCACAGTCATGCCATCACATAGCATTTCTTCTGTTAAGGGGAAGAAATCTAAATCCTCTGGAAAATTTTCATTTAAATCAAAGATTATAAACAGAAAGCAATCTTTTGAGGATGATTATTTAGTTGCTGTCGGGATAGCATGGCAAGTTAGGGACTTCCTTCTAAATGAGGATACCAGAAAAGCCTTGCTAAGACCTCAAACGTTAGAGATGTTATTTTTATCCCTCAAGATAATCTCCGAGGTCACAATTGTGCATTGTGGGGAGTATGATTACATGGACATTTCACCCATTTTGGCATATATGGCTATTGCTCTGCAAATGACCGTTGATATTGTTAGCACAACTAGTATTCAGAATAATGATACGAAGAGGAAAAAATGTAAGACTGAGGCTTCTACATCACTCTCAGAGGCAAGTATAATATTTAACTTCCATTTTTCTTTTTTTTTTTGGTTGACTTTTTGCCGCTTTTGAAACTTTATAGTTCAGAATTTTATGCACCTCTGATCTTATCAGTTCTCTTTTTTTAATTTTGTCTTTCTTTACTGCCACTTTGTTTTATCAGTAACTAATTGACTAATTTAATTTCCACATTACCCCTTGTATCTTTGAGTTGATCTTATTGTAAAAGGACCAGATTGGTTATAATTATAGCATGCCTAATTCGACTTTTATTACTTTCTGTTTAAATTTCTTTTGAGCAGTCTGTCTTGGAGCAGACGATAGAGCATGTGCTCGACTGTTTAGAAAAACTATTTGTAGCAGATGACTCCACAAAAAATGACAAAGTTGATTCAGATCTTCAGTCTGCCAACAGGACAAATAGAATTGCCACACAAAGGGGTATGTTATCTCCTTAATATACATGTTATTCAAGTAGTGGTGGGGAGTAGATGTTTATATGATACATAGTGTTTTAGGGTCTAAGAACTACTTGGGGATCAGGGGATGCTTCTTAACAATATGCTGTTTAACCATAAAGATTGTGTGTTTATGTTGTGTCTTGCATTTGTCCATGTATATTTTACCTGTACTTTATTTCTGACTTTTACACTAAACATATGCATAGATTCTGCGCACAACAAACCTCGGCAAGTATTATGTAAGGTGAAGATGCTTACTGCTGTTCTCAAGTTCATGGCTGACACATTCGCAATGGATTTTGCTCCCCACAACCATGAATTATTCTTAAATTACACATCAAAATGTGTGCAGCACATTATGTCTTCGTTGGACAGGCTACATCATAAACAGATACAGTTTAACGAAGATGATATGAAAAGCGTATTCTTTTGTCTGAAAAGCTCTTTCACCTATGCAACAAAAGTACTAAATATGACACTCACAGATTCCAGTGGATTATCCACAAATTCACCAACAGCTTTTGCCCTTGCAAATGACCTGCTTGATTTAGTCGTTTTGATTGAATCATACTTGGGCTCTGGATATGCCTCGCGTCTTGTTGCAGCAGCAAACCCTTGGCTCCCCGATTTGGTTCTGGCATTAGCATCTATAAGTGTTCAGAAACATGGTGTGGGTGGCAGGAAACATTCAACTGCATCTGACCAAATGAAGCTTCGTATTCCAAAATGGCTCTTGATCGTAGCCAAGACTGAGCTGTCATCTGTAAAGGATGCTGCAGAAGATGGATATTCCGACCAACAGAAATTCTCCGCCTTTGATAGGCTTTTGTCCATGCTGGTTGTGTTATTGAAAAAGAATTCCGATGTAATGGATGCAGTTGGGGTTATTTTCTTGGATTCTTCACTTGTTGGGCTGGAAAGAAAAGACATTGGACTGGCATTAGGACTATTGCACTTTGTACGTTTCAAGTTGTTCGAACATGACGACAGGGATTGGGGTGACATGATGCTGTCTTCTCTGCAGGGAATCTATCCTAAGATAGAGAGGGAAATTGCAGAAGAGAATCATGAAGAGGAACTGGATAAATTAACCTTTGCAAAAGATTTGATTGAACCTCTTTGGATGCATCATTTATATGAAACTGGAAAGGTATCCATGACAGATGAATAGAAAGTTAGAACTAGTTTTATTTCTGAATGTTTCACCTCCTCAGTATCATTCAGTCTAAATAATATGAAGAGGCCTTTAGATGCCCAATATACATAATTCTCTTCATTTACAGTGTAACTGAAGCAATAGCATAAAGCAATATAATTTGCCAGTGCATTACAAGTTTTTTTTCCCCTTAAAAAATCCAATGAAATGCACTCGGACAAATCGCAAAATAAATGCATAAATAGAAAAATAAAAATTGAAATCCTAGAAAAGAGTTTCATTCTAGCAGTGCTAAAGGAGTCAGCATTATCTACACACTGTATTTTGCTGCGTCCTTTCATCTACCATTCTCTTTTCATATAACAAACAATTGAATAAACTAGTTAGTAATCTACAAGGGACCTCGAAGCTGTGTGATATAACCAACCATAAACAATATTCTGAACAGAGTTATTATGCACAACAAAGTTCTTCAAACACGGATCTTCTTCAAGCGAGCTGCGATTGGCATGCCTAAAAATCCAACCAACAAGCTGAAGAACCATTGAACCAGAGTTAGAGGTGTTGTGTTTGCAAAGGTTCCCAAGTACTCCACTATTATGATTTGGAAGAAAACAGTAGCAGTAAGGACACCCACGAAAACATGATTGTTCAATATGCCTTTGAAAACATCTATTTCCTCCATCTCACGTGAGTTAATCTCATTGAAAACCTGCACAACCAAAACCAAGCCACATATGTTAAGGTAAATTTTTGCAACAGTTAGTTATAACTGAAATATCATGTGCTTTGAATTTAGTCAATGTTACCTGACAAAAGACAAATGTGTTGAAAATGAGTGTGTTTAAGACCAGATCCGAGTCAGGGCCGTCGAGCGAAAATATGGATTTCCCCCTTGACTGAAGAAACCATATCACCATAAACTGATACAATGATTGTCCCAAGATGTTCCTCCACATGACATTGCTGATGAAATTGCCCTTCCTTCCAACAGGCAAACGCTTCATTAAATCATCATTCGGAGGTTCAGTTGCTAGTGCTAGTGCTCCCAGTGTATCCATGATCATGTTCACCCACAAAAGTTGAACAGCTGTGAGGGGTGCACTTCCTGTTGAGATAATGAATCCAATATAATTAGAGACAAACCGATAAGAGGTTCATAAATGACATTGAAAGTAGACAAATTAAGCTAATTTTCTAACCTGTCACACATGCTGAGGTGAAGTTCACTATCAATGCAACCACATTAACCGTTAACTGAAACTGCACGAATTTTTGAATATTTATGTAAACAGAACGTCCCCATTTGGCCACTGTCACTATTGTGGAGAAGTTGTCATCTAGAATTATGACATCAGCACTTTCTTTTGCAACCTGCACAATGCAAGAGTTATGGAATTAATTAAGATCATAATGACTAAAACTTAACACAATACTATTTAAATTGCACTTACCTCAGTTCCAGCAATGCCCATAGCAAGTCCAATGTCAGCTTCATGAAGTGCTGGAGCATCATTTGTTCCATCGCCAGTTACAGCTACAACTTCCCCAAACGTGTTACGCAAGTGTTTCACCAATGTGTGTTTGTCTAAAGGCGACGACCGAGCCATAACCTGAAAAAGGAAAAGTATGTCACAACTATTGTTAATGGAAGTATTAAACAATGAATAATTTATTTGATAGAATGAAAGAATTACCTGAATTTTGGGAATGAGTTTAAGCAATTCTTCCTCACTCTTCTCTCTAAACTCTGGACCTTCAATGGCTATGCCATCATCTGTTAAGATCCCACATTCCCTGGCTATAGCCTTGGCAGTATTGATATTATCTCCTGTAACCATCCTCACTGTGATTCCAGCAGAGCGGCATACTGCTACAGATTCCTTAACGCCGGGGCGAACCGGATCCTTGATACCAACAATTCCTATACAAGTATAGCCAGAATCAGGAATTGGATCCTCAGAAGAGAATCCATTATCTAATTCTTTATAGGCAAGGCATAATGTTCTGAGTGCCTCATTAGCAAACTGGTCTATTGTAGCCTTGAGATGGTTACTTGATTCTTCATTGAGCAGGACAACCTCGCCGGCAGAGTTAAGCACCTTGTCACAAGAGGCCAGGATGATCTCAGAAGCACCTTTGCAGTGTGCACGCAATCCACCACCAGGGAGCTCCACCACAAGGCTCATTTTCTTCTTGGTGGAGTTGAAAGGCTCAACTTTAACAACATTGCATTCTTGTTTCTCTGCTTGAAAATCTCCACCAAGTGACAAGCCAAACTCCAAGATTGCAGTCTCTGTTGGTGTCCCTAAGATCTCTCGCTTCCCATGTTTGTTAACCACAACCTCTCCTCCAGTGTTGTTGAATATTGACTGAAGGAGCAGTTTCATGGAAGAATCAGGAAGCTCAGAACACAAATCAGAAGCCTTATTGTTACTCACTTCATTGGTGTTCATACAAATGCATGTTTTCACAACAGTCATGTGATTAGTTGTTAGAGTTCCAGTCTTGTCACTGCATATAGTTGTGGCAGATCCCATGGTTTCGCACGCGGCCAAATGCCTCACAAGGGCCTTATCATTCATCATCTTCTTCATGGCGAAGGCAAGGCTCAATGTCACAGCCAGTGGCAGCCCTTCTGGGACAGCAACAACTACTATGGTAACCGCGACAGCGAAGAATTCCAGCATCTCCAAAGCATCATCTCCATTCCAGCTCCATATTCTCCCTTCTTGGAGCTTACGGCTCACTAGTCCTTGCACAAGAACCGCGAATGTAACCACGGCGAAGAAGAGGCCTATCTTGCCAATAATGGTTGCAACTCCATTCAATTTAACCTGTAATGGAGTTTCATCATCTCCACCTTCACTCAGAGTTGCCATCAACTTTCCCCATTGAGTCCTCATTCCCACAGTGGTAACCAACATCTTGCAAGATCCATCTTGAACCTTGGTTCCAGAAAGAAGAAATGGATACTCAGAGTTCACCATAACCGGTTCACTCTCCCCTGTCAAGCTTGATTCATCAATCAACACAGAGAATCCAGAGAGAAATAGTCCATCAGCAGGTACTTGATCACCAATTGAAAGATGCACAATATCACCAGCAAGTAATTCATATATTGACATCTTCTGCCTGCAACCGTCTCTTGTTACCTGAACTGAAATCTTCTTCTTCTCCTTGTCCAAATCTTTGAATTGCAATGACTGCCTGTAATCACTGGTTGCTGTCACAAACACAACCAGTAGTATGCTGGCAACAATGCCAAGACCGTCATGCGCTCCCTTTGGCCAACCTTCTGTTGCAATGCCAACTATCAGAGACACAAAAGCACACACTCCAAGTATCATCAGAGTCATGTCTTGAAGGGCTTCCCAAACAAAAACCCAGAAACTCTTGGCTTCGCTTTCGGCGAATTTGTTGATCCCATATATGTCTTGTCTCTTGCTCAGTGAATCGGGATCACTGCTAAGCCCCTTGCTGGTTGATGTAGAAAGCTTCTCTGCAACGCCATCAACCCCACCATGAGATTTCAGCTTCTTCACATCATGGCCTTCAACAATAGTCCCCAATTCATCACCACTGATTTCAAAACCTGCTGCTTTAACTTCCTCGGGTACTTTTTCATCACTTGGTTTCACTTGTGCACCTGAGGATGTCATCATGAGTAAATACTAAATACATTGAATCTTGAACTCGTTCACCATTCAGTATAATGCTGATGAAAATCCTTACCTTGGATAAATTGAAATGCTGCTTTGGAAACCAAAACTGCCACCTTCAGCTTCTCCTGCAATATAGAGAGAACAATAAGTCTTCATATTGTTTATAATATGGGAAAGCAGAAACATAAATGGCTTCTTAGTATCATTAAAAACAGTGAACATCAAAAAACATGAAAAGATACCTTGTTGCCAAGACGCATGGCATCTGCTTCTTGTCTCTTGGAGAGATTTGCAGTGAAACGGAACCTTCTTTTGGGGTTCTTGACCATCCCACATAGCTTCCTCCATCTCTCAAGTGCTTCTTCAGATGAATTCTTAGGCTTCACATCAAAATTCTCTTTTAGGTAGCTCTCCATCATCTTCCTCAAACTTCTCCAACGAACCAACTTCTGCTCACTAAATAACAACAACAATAATCTGCTTCCTATTAACTATGAAGTGTGAAACATGAAATATTCAAATGAATTCGGAGAGACTCGGTGAGACCCCTGTCATATAATGGGTGTGACTATTTCCTGGGTTCCTAGCAACCTTCTTAGAAGTTAGGTGCGAAACTTTGAATGAAATGTGATTTTCGTGGAAAAAGAGAGAGACACTGTAAGTAAAGCTTGGTGGGGGGGACCTTGAATAAAAAATAAAGACAAAAGTGAAGTTTCTCAGAACCCCATCCTGTCTTGAAGAATCAGAAAAGATCAAAAGAGAACATAGTAAGAGGATATTTGAAACAAGGCTTGAGTAACGGTTCTGTTGATGGTGTTCTGTTATGTTTTGTTCATTGTTGGGAGATATAAGGGTCAATGGCTGCGCCCGCCTAATACAATACTTTAGAAGACCATATGTTCTTGTAAATTGTAAAACTTATTCGGCGCAAACTCAGTCAGGTGAAATTGATACCTGAGAGTCGTTAGATGATTTAATTGATTTAATTAATTAAATTTTCATCTTAGATATCAACTTCACGTGAAGTCGATTTTACCTGAGTTTTCACCAACTTATATATAATGAAACGAAAATCACCTAGGGTCTGTTGACAAACTTCAAAAGCTATTCCTTTTTTTTTGAGTTTTTTATTTATAAAAAGTAGTAGTAGTATTATTGTTTAATATAATTTTTAAAATTAAATTATAATTTTTTAAAAAATTATTTAAGTATTTATAAAAAAATTTAAA
The DNA here is from genome assembly GCF_059453495.1 of Arachis ipaensis. Lineage (NCBI taxonomy): Eukaryota > Viridiplantae > Streptophyta > Magnoliopsida > Fabales > Fabaceae > Arachis > Arachis ipaensis. The sequence goes on along the minus strand of NC_142440.1, from coordinate 6,950,822 downwards.
AAAAATTTATAATAAAATTTTTTATCATATTTTTTATAAAATAAATACTTTTAAAACAAAAAAATTAAACACAAAATAATTTATTTATAAGATATTTTTAATATAATTATTTATTATTTAAATTATTTTTTAAAAAAGAGTTTAATTAAGCTTTTAAATTTTTATTTTCAGCTTTAATTTATGATTTTTTTTTTGTTTATGGTATTTTCCAATCTAACAGATTAAGAATTAATTCATTGTGAATTTAAACTCTATTTAAGAGTTTGTCATTGATCAATAAATTACTGTATATATAAAACAAAATTTGAACCTGCTTAAATGAAAAAATGAATTCTCTCCAATTTTTTAACATTTGAGAGAATAACGTGTGATCTCTTTTTACAGGAGAAGATCTATTCCCCTTAACTGGATAAGTGAATTGACTATTCGACTAACCTAAATTTTGGTTTGCTTTAATTTATGATTTAATTATGCGAAAGCCGAAAATACACCACTAGCACCACTTTATGTCTTTTTAATTTAAACGTTTTGTCAAGTTAAAGGACTTTATTTATTGTTGTGGGACTTTATTTATTGTTGTGGAACACGACGCAGCATTGTTTTATGCCTTTATGCTGCTGGTACTCCTCCTCCTCCTCTAATATTAAATCCATCACCGCGTTTTTTCATTCTTAAATTGGTAACAAATGATAATAATATCATCAATCAATCAGTGCCTGAGAAGTAAAGAAAAAGAAAAAGCATCTTCAATTGAAAACGCGTAAAAGGACATCGGAAGAGAAAAATTACAAATAAACATACCGCGTCAAGACGTGTTTGGTGGGCGCAGAATGACTCGGACCTTTTCGCTCAAAAATTCAGTCTTTTGGGCCGTCTCCAAACACGAATAATTCTACAACTAAATGTTTTATGGGCTAACTACTTGTCTAGGACATAAAAACAAGGATAAATAGTAAAAAAAAAAAAAAAGACAAATTTTATAACCTACTGATTCACCTCATTTACTTGCCCCTTTTTAGATGAATAATACGAAGTGACGAATACATCAAAATGAAGCTTTATGAGTCCTCATTGTTTTTGAAGCTAAAATGGAATATTATTTTTTTGGTTTTTTTTTGTCGCGAAGCTAAAGTTGGATTTATTTTTTATTTATTTATTCTTTTTTAGGTGTGTTAGGCATATTTTTAGCAAATTTGGGTCGATTATATCTCTATGATCTGCAAGCAAAAAAAACTCAAGGCAAATACTACCAAACCTTAATTTATAGAACAAATCAACAAACCAACCAATTCTAACGCAAATGCAAGTAACTGTCTTTTTACAAAACGTTTTTTTTTTTTTTTTTTTTAGTTTATCAAAAATCAAACTCAAAACCTTTTCAACATAAAATTCTAATACTATGTCTTGAAATTATTCATCTCAAAAATTTAAACGAATAGAAAAATACAATATTAATGGTTAGTTGATGTTTTCATAGTCTCAATCTACGCAGGTTTTGGTCAATTTTTTTTTTTTTTTGGTCAAGTTGAACTCATTTTGGCAGTACTGGTTGAAGCGTATGGACCAAAGGAAAACAGATCAAACCATTGGAACGTTCATGTGTGGCCATGTGGGCATGAGATTTTTGGGTTATGATGTGTTAATATCTTAGTTAATAATTTTCCAAAAACAACCCAATAAACAGAAGCTCTTTCAGATATTTGGATAGGTCCATAAATATTTTTTTATTTTTAATTTATAAAAAATTATGATATTAATGTTTGATATAATTTTTGAAATTAAATTATAATTTTTTAAAAAATTATTTAAATATTTGTAAAAAAATTTACAAGAAAATTTTTTTATAATAAAAAACTTTTTATTATTATTTTTTTAAAATAAAATATTTTTAAAATTATAAATATAAAATAATTTATTTATAAATTATTTTTAATATAAATATTAATTATTTAATTTTTTTTTCAAAAAAAAACTTGATTAATCTTTTTTTTTTTTTGGTGAACTGATTAATATATTTAATTAAACTCAACCTAAATATTTGTACGGACCAGCCCATCAGAAAAAAAGATACTACGGAAGTGCGAGGGATGGATGGTTTACACTTTACACTACTTTACTCCAAAGGCATCTTATTCCCGTTCAAAAATCAACGGCTGAAAACGACCGGAATCAAAGAAGAAAGATTCTGCACAGCACATCATCGATCGGATCCACTTCAAGTCTTCAACCATCCACATAGACTTGGTGCTAGTACCATACCTTATTATTTTGCATTTCTAATATTTTAAAAAAATAATTCATAAAAAATATTTTTAAAAATGAAAGCTCAATATAATTTACTTTATATAAAGTTAATAATTAAAAATTATTAAATAATTTAATAAATTTGACTAAATTATTATTTAATAACTTTTAATTATCAGTTTTACAAATTAATTATACTTAAATTTTTATTATTTTTAAATTATTAAATAGTTGATAAAATTATTATCTAAATTTATTATAATTCATGTTAAGAATAAAAAAAATAATTTTCTTATAAATGACATTCAAACAATTCATTTTGTTAAAAAAATTTATACGAATAATTAAATAATTATTCAAAAATTACATGCAGATGAAAATTTATTTTTTGTCAAATAAAAAATAAAGAAAAAGGCTATCATTTCATCGCCACACCCTGGTTCGTGAAGCTCAGTGGCTCAGTGCATCAAGATCCCTCTCTCTCTCTCTCTCTCTCGCTCTCTCCTTCTCTCATTCTCTCTCTTCGTAAGCTACGAAATCGAAGATGACCAAGGGACCGGGACTCTTCTCCGATATCGGCAAGAAAGCCAAAGGTGAAAGCTCATTATGCTCTCTCACTCTCTTCTCAATCTCTTTTACCTGAGTCTCCATCTCTTGTAACAAATTTTTTTCGTTCTTGATTCGAAGCTACCAAAAGACTTAATAGATCTGCATTTGTTGTTTTTGATCGTAGATCTTTTGACTAAGGACTACAATTCCGATCAGAAAGTCACTGTTTCCACCTACAGCGGCGCCGGAGTGGTAAGCTCTTCGGATTTTCGTATTTCACCCAATCTATTCTCATTTAGTTACCTTAATTGGAGTATTACATATGAGGGATGATGGATTTGTGTTTGAGATCCATCGTTATATCTATGAACCGTTTGCAATGCGTTATAGTTAATATAGTATTAGCATGATGAGGTTAATGACGATGCTCCTTTACCAATTTAGAAGCTTCTTTTCCTCATGTATTGACTTTTTCCCCCCAAATGAATCACGAATTTGCTTTCAAAAAATTATTTAACTCGAATTCCGCATTGCATTTAAGAGAATCCGTTGTACGGACAAGGTTTATTGATGCTATCAAACAAATAAGAAATGTAGTTATTGGATGGGTGGTCGTGTACAGGTGTACTGTTCTTAGGATCTTCTGTCTGAACATGTTTGGTGATGTTCTAAGGAGAATCTTAACTGCAGTTGCATCCATGAATACTTGTGTATGTCTTTTCGCACTTATTTAGAATTAGAATTTTTGGCATTTATTGGTGTCTATTTGAGACTCCTACATAAATCTGAAGGTGGAGAAGGTGTGATAGGTAAAAGTAAGTGGGAGTTACAATCAAATTAATAGTTGTAGCCTTGTATATTAATGGTTGTACACATCATTTTTTAGTTATTTAGAGTTGCATGTTTTTCTCTCAGTTAGTTATTGTTACAATGAGCTAAATGTTCATCATTCTAAATGTGTAACTCTTGCTGCATCTTCTACTTTGGTAAGCTGATTTCTTCTTGATTCTGTCTTAGGCCCTTACTTCAACAGCCGTGAAGAAAGGTGGACACTCAGTTGGGGATGTTGCAGCACAGTATAAGTATAGGAATACTCTTGTTGATCTCAAAGTCGACACAGACTCAATTGTGGGTTGCTTTATTTTTTTTTTTTAGATTATAATACAGTGATAGTTCCATTATCGAATACATCATCTTATTCGTTTACCCTCTTCTGTGTCAGATCTCTACTACACTCACATTTACTGACATTATTCCGTCCACCAAGACTATTGCTTCAGTTAAGCTGCCTGATTATAATTCTGGCAAGGTATATACATCTTCTGGCTTGTAAAATTTGTCCCAAATGAATAGCTTATGTTGTTTCTGAAGTTTGTATGATTTGCCATTGGCAGTTAGAGGTTCAATACTTCCATGACCATGCTACCTTGACAACAGCCATTGCAATGAACCAATCCCCTATCATTGATGTTTCTACCACTGTTGGTACCCCAAGCATTGCGATTGGTGGTGAGGCAGGCTATGATACTACTTCAGGCCGTTTTACTAAGTACACTGCTGGGATTAGTTTCTCAAAACCCGATTCATCTGCTTCGATAATCCTGTAAGCTTCTTGTGCCTGTCAAAAAAAAATGGTCTTGTTTGAGATCTCTTAACAATGCCGTTTTAACGCCCCAAGTTAACATTTAACAAGTTTCACTTTCCAATCAGTGGTGACAAGGGTGACACCATCAAAGCATCATATCTCCATCATCTGGACCTGTTAAAGATGAGCTCAGCTGTTGCAGAGATCACTAGAAGGTTCTCTACAAATGAGAACACTTTCACAGTTGGAGGCTCTTTTGCTGTTGACCATCTTACACAGGTCAAAGCAAGGCTTAACAATCATGGAAAGCTTGGCGCCCTCCTGCAGCATGAGATCATACCAAAGTCAGTGCTGACTGTTTCTGGTGAGGTTGATACCAAGGCCCTAGATAAAAAACCCAGGTTTGGATTGGCAATTGCCCTCAAACCTTGAGGGTTTTCTTCTCTAATTCAAGAATGCATTGTATGAATTCCAAACTTGATTCAATTTTTTTGGGGTGGCCCTTGAAGTGAGGGCAGAATAAGTAGTGCCACTGATGAGTGTTTCTGGGTTCTTGACGACTAAATTATTTCAATAACTTGGTACCCGCCATTTGCTTTTTGTTTCACATTTTGTTTCCCTCTTATATTGTAGAAGCCTAGAAGGCATTCTGAGATACAGGAGTCCTGTTTCTTATGAGAAGTTATATTATGCATTTTCCCCTAAAACTGTACTTTCAATAGTTATCGGTGGCACGGTTTTCACATACAGTACACGATTACTGTTAATGGCCTATTATTCTCCCATTATTATTATAGGAATTCTGTATGCACTATCTTTATATACAATTTTTTTATATTTTTCATATTTGTTATTAAAGATGATTATAGAAATTGAGAAAAAATAAAAAACATTATTTTTTTATACCATAAAAAGTGTAAAAAATATACAGTGATACGAATATTATTATTATTTTGAAGTGGGAGATCACAATCTTAGTTGGGAAATGGAAACTAGAGCATGATACATGGAAACTAGAGCATGATACTTATGGCAGCCAAAAACGTTAAAATTATATTTTTGAAGTAATGGCCTCGATCTAATTTTATGCAAGATAACATAAGCAAAAGGCGCAAAGGATAAATCTACCCTTGGCCATTATTTTTTTCTCTTTAATTTTAACAGCGATATTCTTTTTTCTTTTCACCTTCAAATATTATGGAGGAGGGACAAGATCAAAGGCAAATATCTTACCATGTGCGTCATCTGTCATGTCATCTACTCGAGAACATTAATATCCGACCTTTAGACATTAACAAGGTAAATTTCAATTTTGACAAACAAATTCCTCTGACCCAACAAAACTTATGGAGAGAACGATTTATTTTACAAAAGAGGATTTGTTTAGTCCTATCTCTTAATGGTCTTTTTTTCGTCATGCAAACTGATTTCTTATCTAAAATAGTAAAGTGTACCTACAAAACCACATTGAAAAGAAAAATCTTGTAAAAGAAACAAACTATATGCATCTCAAATTCCATCATCGCCAACCATAACACACTTAACATGCTTAGTTCTTTTCTGTTGTTTCAAGCGTTCAGTCCCGTTGTTCATCAATCAATCAAATATTATATACACTGAGCATGCAAAAAGTACGAACTATGACGAGAGAAAAATGCTATTCGATCCGATGGGCGGTTTAGAGACCTCTATCAGACTATTACCTTATAAAGCAAATAGAAGAGGAAGAAGATTGATGTGAGAAATGGGAGTAGTGGGTTCTATGGTTACCGTGTGTGGAGCTGTTTGTGAAGATGGAGTGGTGCAAATTAAGTAACTTCCCTCAAATAATGAAATTAGGCCACAACTTATTTAATTCCCATACTTTGGGACACATCCTCAATCACACATTGAAGAACACAAGTAAAGAACACAAGTACACAACTAAAACAGTAAAATTATCCCTCTATTAGTCTATTCACAGAAGCTCTCAAGGTTGGAGCATTTCTGAAAGTGAATCATCTTAACTTTACCGAGTCCAATTTTCTAGAGAGGGTGAAGGAGCCACAAAATGACATCATAGTGGAATCATATAATGAGTCTACCCTTAACTTGAACAGAGGCATGTAATCAAGGTGCTAGAGAAGTGTACTAGTGTCTCCATCTCTCTATTCCTATCCAAATTACATTCAAATCCAGCTGCCTGGAGGGTAACTACGTGCCACCTATAAAGGTTTATGCTTCCGTAAAAGCAAACAAGAGATATAGACAGTAGCACACTATAGAGCAGGCACTTCAAGCCACCATAGCAATGCTTATACCAAGCCAGAATAAACAAACCCAAGAAACATTATCAGCAATAATGTCAAGCATTTCAATAAATAAGCAAAACATAATAGTCCTCAAAATCCCACGATTTGTTCAGATCCAGACCCTCCAAAAAAAACTAGCGACCAAAAATAGTTAAAGCTTTAAAATACGAAACAACACTAACAGCAGAAACAAACTAAGTAGCAGTATATAGAAAAATGAAAATGTGAACAAACTAATCAACGGTCTGCATGATATCCTCAGGAGCGAACTTGGTACCCTTTTCCTTATCAGCGGCAGCACGACCCTTAGCCTTGCGGTCAAGAAGCGACTTCCTGTCCTTGTCCAATCGGAGCTTTGTAATCACCACCTTCGATGGGTGGATTCCGACGTTCACGGTGGATCCGTTAACCTTCTCGCGTGTGATGCGCTCGATGTGGATCACCCATTTGCGACGGTAAACCTGAACCACCTTCCCTTCGCGGCCCTTGTAGGTTCCCCTAACCACCTGCACCTCATCGTCTTTACGGATCGGCATGGAGCGCACGTTGTACTTCGATCGGAGATCGGTGGAGAGGGGGGCGCTCATAAGAACGCGGCGGACGCTGGACGGAGCAGTGAAGTGAGCCTTGCGGCTCTTCCTACGGCTGCTTGAAACCCTAGGATTGTACTTCATTTTGGCTCTGTTACTTACACTCTCTGGTGTGCTGAGAAATGTGAAGGGTTTTGGTTTCTCTTCTCTCTCTCGCTATGTGACGGCAATGCAAGGGTGTATATATGAAAAGCTCAAAACTAGGGTTTCAGAGTCCTTTTTTTACCAGGTATTGGGCCTATTGGACCAAATTTCCAAATTGACCGTATCTTGGGCCTATTGGGCTAACAGCCTAATGGGCTTAATAATTAACTTTTATCCCAAAGGAAAACGAATTTGGTATTTAAATGTCTGAAATTCCCCATGACAAAAATGTCCAAAAACATTGAAATGCAAATAACCAAAAAATAAAAATATGACCAAAATAAAAATATAACCAAAATAAAAAAGTTGGAAATTCTTATACCGTAAAAAAAAAATTGAGATTGTTTTGACTAAGGAAAAATAATTATTACCTTGCAGAAGTTTGAGGTATGGAAATTGAGCAAATAAGTAAGAAGTGTGTAACGCATTATTTGGATTGGTAAATTCACGAAAGAGGAAAAATAAATGAATGATAAATATGGGGTTAGCGTGTGTGCTTTTGTCTTCGATCTTACGTTGATAAATTTGTTAATTCTGTTCTTTACTTCTTTAGAATGCAGAACCGCTTGGAGTGCATGTGCATTACTGGATTTTATAAGAGAGAGGAAATTGTTGTCCTTCTTTGGTTACTCAATTTTGATTGTTAGCTACTGTTGACATCACATGGTAGGAAAAACTAGGCCGTCCATTACTTGGTTGGTATGCCACATGGCCATATAAACCCAAATCCATCCATTTATATAAATGCAAAATCTGATTTGTTCCGATTTTGGAAAACAGATTAAAATATTGAGGACTTGATTATGAGATGAGTGTAAAAATATATTACCAGGACTATTACTACTGGTTGTAGTGTAGAAAAAGAAATAAAAGGAGAGAAAGGGAAGGGAAGGGCGAAATTAAAGAGAGGCATTTATGAGTCATCAAAATCACATGTGCCATTAATAGCCTTCCCTGAACCAATATTTATGAGCTCCCAAAGAAGCATACTGATACACCTATACGGTCATGAAAATAGCAGTGGAAGCATTGAGTGTGCCCTGAAAAGCGCGTTAGGATCTTTGGGAAGAAGGAAGATAGTTAGATAGATGAGTAACGGGTGGAACCACCAGTTCGGTGTTATCGACACCATCTATGAGGAAGAACCCGAGTTCTCTTCCACCTCCTCTTCCCCCTCTCTCTCTCCACCCTCCTTCTCCTCTTCTCCCCCACTCCTTCACTCAACTATCAGCGCCTGGTAATAATTACATCGTTATAATTATTTCTTTCTCTTTTCCTTTTTCCGTTATATATATTCTCTCTAAGCAAAATTATCGATTCGGTTCAGGTCTCTGTCTTCTGGCCATCAAACGGACCTCCTGTTACGTGTTCAAGGAACCTGCTTTCGCCTACACAAGGTTTGTTAATAACTCCTTGCATTTTGATTCAAATTCAGTCGATGCTTTTTCTTTTGGTTACGTTTATTAGTGTTAATGCCTTAGTTTACCGTTGCATTGTAGCTTGATGTGTAACTTTTTATATTAAGAGGGGAAAATAATTGCAGCTACTTTGGCTGCAATTGCAGTAATGACATTAATGCAACGTATAGCAACCCTGAAAATTCTAAATTTGTGATTGATAATAATGTGAAAACACGACTTTGATTACTTGAGGGAGACAGTGGAGAAAAATCTAATTTTGTTTCGGTTTATAGAATATGACGTGATTAACCGTTGTACTGCAAGTAGCAGTGGGATTCCCATTAATAAGTTGTGTGACCTACCCTACCATACAGGATTCGTGAAATCTATCTATCTAACCCCCCCCCCCCCTCTCTCTTTTCTCTTTCCTCCTATACATTGTAATTGTTCTCAGCATTCATATTTAGTTATTTACCACGCATTGCTAGCTTGTATCAATGCAAAACATGTGGGATGATTTCTTATTCAGCTGGAACAGCTTGATCCACTTTTACAGTTGGCTTTCAATAGTTTTAAATTCTCCTCGATTAGGATCACTCACACTCAGTACCCAAATTTGTCCTATTCCTGTGCTTAAAAGAACACATCAGTAACCCCACCAGAGGTGTCGTTTTCTTGTTCTTCACTCACAACAAAGGTCTCGCTGTTATTACCCAACCAATACCAAAAAAAAAAAAGGTCATTCTATCACTACTCTTTCTTAATCCTCACAGTATTCAACTCCTAAATTTATAGGGTGCTCAATTTCATACCCCATGAACATTGCCAAAATAGTAATTACAAAAATTCTTATTAGCAAAGCCACATTTAACGATGCTCTGGTTTTGTCGGATAGGCTTTTCTGGCAAAGCAGAGCTTTAAGGCTCTTTCTCTCTGCTTTTGAATTCCGGCAAAGAGGGGACGTTCCCTTTATTTGATTTGATGACATAAAAGAATGTGCTTCACTTTTCTAATTTTGTTTGTTTATTTGTTCCCTTGTGTAAATGAAATGACGCGTCATCACACACCTCTCCCTTTCAGGATCGCATCATTTCACGGAGCTCCTATCTCAAACGCCACCTAACGAACCTCACCGAATTCACACTCTCCCCGCCGTTAAACATAACGCCCCACACCTTCGCCGCCATCGCAGAATTCTGTTACAGCAGCAGAGTCCACCTCACGCCCAATAACGTCGCCGCCATCAGGACGGCGGCGGGGCTGCTCGGCATGACGGATTCCAGAGGCTACGACGGGGAGAATCTCTGCCACGTGGCGGAATCCTACTTCAACAGAATCGTTGGTATTGACCAAGAGTACGCATCGGTGGTTCTGCGGTCCTGCATGGCTCTGCTTCCCGAGGCCGAAACGACGGCGTCGCTTGTAAGCAGGTGCATTGAAGCGCTGGTTTGGGATGACTACGATGGTCACGACATCGATGCAACTTGCTTAAACGTCGTCGTAGAGATTCGCCCTCAGGATTTTCAATCTGTCGTTGATTCCATCAATGCGCGCCTTCCCCACCACGACGTTCTCTACAGGATGATTGATCTTTATTTCAAGGTGCGCCACGTCACGTCACGTCACGTGTTTATTTTTCCATTAAAAATTAATTCATTAAATTGATTACTGTTCTATGAAGGAAAACAAGAACGGGAAACTTACTGAGGAACAGAAATCTCAGTTGTGCAATTCGATAGATTGTACGAAGCTATCGCCGCCTGTGTTGATGGAGTGTGTTCAGAATCCGAGAGTGCCTTTGAGGTTCATAGTGCGAGCGATGCTGGTGGAGCATCTCAACACGCGCCGCTCTATTGCGGTGGCGGCTGCTGCTTCCGGCGGGAACCAACAAGATGAGCGAGAATCACTAGGGGATATTCTGCGGCGTGACTCGGCTCGGCGTCAGACGGCTCAGCTGAAGGAGGCGATGGATTCGACGTGCTCTCGGATTCAGAGCCTGGAGAAGGAGCTTAATGGGATGAGGAAGATTCTGCTGGACCATCATGCCGCCGATGCGGAGCAGCAGGAGCGGAAGTTGAATGCCCTGAACTCAGAGCGTTCGGCGAGTTTCCACGTTATGCCGGCTGCGGCGGAGGAGAGAAAAATAGGGAGAGGTGGAAGGGGGTCAGTGTCGTCGTCGGCGCTAATGTATGATGGGGAGAGTGGGACTCCAAGGATGACGAAATCACTTAGGCAGAGGTTGATGAGTGGCCTCAAGAATGCATTTCATAGGAAAAGCTTATAGAAATCGAACTATGTACATACATTTCGCCAGGATATAGTCAGGATCACTAATGTTACTGCACTTCTTCCACCAGATTCAACTCATGCTTAGCTTCTTGCTTTCCAATTTTTTTTTTTAATTATATTATTTAGACGTAATAATTTATCTCAGTCGCCATTCTTGAAGTTAATGTATTCACTATTCAGTATGTTGTGTGATACAAGTTTCGTTTACCATGCTTAGCGAAGAAAATACTAAATTAACTGTATTATGGAGATTAGCACTTTCAGGGTTTTATTGTTTACCTCTTACTTTCTCCCTGTATAAAAATGTTACGCAATTGTAATCCAAATCTTAATTATTGGTTTGAATCGATAATTCGATATAACTATGAGCTTGGTTAGACTTGGCTATGTATATGTATAGGTGCTTGTATTTGGCAGGTATGGGATAAAAGATTAGTTGGGTACACTAAGAAGGCATATAAGCTATACAAGTTAAGGAAAGCTCTAAGCATCGGTTAGATGGAGTTTAGTACAGGTACAAAAGCAATCCAGACATGAATTGATGAGTGCGTAGGCCACATTGATAACCAGAATCATCACTTGCTTAGTCCAATGCGTTTGTTGTTGGACTAAGGTCAAATGATCAATCTATAAATATGTAGGAAGTAAAGTGATCATGTCAGTCTAAGGTACTTATTTTGCATGTGATTGTAGCTAGTATCTTATTAGTTGTGCCAATCATAATCATCACAATTTGTTCATGCCAGCTCATCATAACTGAAAACCGGCACAGTCATGGAGGCTCACCTACTTGGCTACTTGTTATCAAACAAATTTATAAATTTGTCTCTTATTGTTTTATCTATTTTTGGTTAATTTCACCTAATAAGTAATAACTGTTGTGTGTTGACTATTCTCTCAGTTGAAGACGCATACACCTTCAAGGCTTCAACTTACCTCGAATAACGCTTTTTTTTTTGTCATTTTTATGGGTTCGGGCGTTCGGCAACGGCCCAACCCACAAACCAGAATAGCAGATGATTATAAGGGATGGAAAAGTAGTGTTTCCATTATACATTAGCGCCGGAGGGTAGATATTGTGAGGGATGGAAAAGTTGTCCTTTTGTTTCTGTTTTGTTGCTGTAATTCATCACTGTACTTTGATTTTTTTGCTGAAAGTTGAATTTATTGCTTAAATTTGTTGCTAAAAATATCATTGAACTAGTGTTTTTAATGCTGAAAATCAACATTGACATAAATCTGTTACCTAATTTGTTGCTAAAATTTGTAGCTAAAAATATAATTGAGCTAGGTTTTTTTGTTGAAAATTATTATTGAGATAAATTTGTTATTAATTATCATCATTGAATTTTTAATTTATTGCTGTGTTGCTCAAATAATTATTTAGCTAAATTTTTTTCTTGTTGAATTTGTTAGTGATTGAACTTTTTTTTTGGACTTGGTTGTGGGTTAGGACAAAGCCCAACCTACACCACAAAGACAACAACTTAGCTAAGGAATACAACTAGAATGGGTTTTAATTCCCTGCACCTAATAGCACTAATCAACAACTACTGGCAATTAAAACAAAATAAAGCATTGGAAAGATGGAGAACAAACTCAACAAAGTAGCTGTCACGAGAGAGTTGAGAGAGAATTTTTGATGCGCTAATGTTTTCTGCATTGTTGAAGTCTTTAGACAACTCAGAACTGCTTGACCGGAAGTCTCTTCGACGCTTGCAAGGGATATGATAAATGCAAAATGAGACCCGTTCCTGCCGCGACAAAAATTGAGACAAGCTCCAATGGCTAACCACTATGCTTCTCCCATTACTATAATTCTTATTCTTGTCCTCCACACCTGCTTAATTTGAAAAGCCTCTCCGTATAGGAGGTTATCATTATGTATCAAGGTAGCTGTGAAACCCAGCACTATTGGACTAGTATCTGTAACGGGGGATGTTGCTGATGATTGCATCGTACGACTCTAAGGCCCCGTTTGTTTGATGTCCGTGTCTTGTCAAAATAATAGACAAATATACATGTATGGTGATCGACATACAAATATACACAAAATACATGTATTTTATGTCTCAGTAAAATGGTGAGACACAGATTTTTAGTGATCGACACGGATCTGTATTCTTTTTTTTAGACTATTTTATTCTCATTCATTTTCTGAAATTTCAAATATCTCCCTTTTTTGTTATAAACCCTAACCAGTGATTTCTTTTGCAATTGTCCTGCACCATTGAAGTTGTACCACCGCCGCACATCGTCTCCGTTTCCCGCCGACTCTCCTCACTGATTATTGCGTGGTGTGCTCCGGTCGCGGTGAGCTTGTGTTGCTACTCCACCGCCTTTGCCCCTCCATCCCGCAGTTGCATTAGCCTCCTCCTAGCTGTGCTTTGCCTTGTTGCCTCTGGTATTTTTCTCTTGTGATATATATTTTTTTTAATTTTGATTATTGATAAGATGTGTTATTATTGATTGAGTGCTATTCTAGTATTTGAGTATATGGCTGATCGAATTATAGGTACACTCAGAAATTCTTTATAATTACTCATTTTATTTTCATCTGAATTCTTCAATAGACAATGGATAATTTTGGTGGTGGTTGTTTCAAAGCATTTTGAAGTTTGATAAGTTATTTTCCCTAATCGAAGAGGAAAAATAATGGAAAAAGCCATGTGTCTAATTTAAAGAGGGCAATTTATTTGTATTGTGTCTATAAAATTACTTATTAATATGCTTACTAAGTTGTTGATCAAATTGTTTGTATTATGTGTTGTAGAAATTGAATAAGTTGGATGATAATTGTTTGTAGAAATTAACATGTTAATTTACAAGTTTGGATCTTTTTTCATTGTGATAGTAGTCATAGTTAATTTTGTCTTAGAAAATTATCAATCACCTATCTCAAAGTATTATTTCCTTTCTTTTACTTAATAAAATTATATATTAAAACTCTTAATTATTTTTAGCTGATATTTTTATTGATATGTATTTAATTAGATTTCAATCATATTTTTTTTTATTTTGTTCATTGCTACTTAATAAAATTACATATGCTTATGTAATGAGTGTCTTTCTTATTTTTAGTTTAATTGAGCGTTTTTTCTATTCGTACAAATTATTAGAGTTCTTCATTTATGTATTTACTTGTTATTGTTTTTTAGGAAGTGATGATGGATCGTTCTGAACAAATTAATCTATGTGTTGGATATTATTGGATTTTGAGAATGCAATTTGATACGTAATGCTGCTATTTTTAGTTACTTTATATATGTATATTAGGAATAGAAGGCAGTGTCATTCTTCGATTGGTCGAAGAGTGAACACACTGCCATTAAGGCGAGATACATTAGATAATATCATTGGGGAGGGTGGAGATAGAAATTGCATATGGGAGTTAAGAATGAGTTTAAATGCATTTGTAACTTTATGTGAATTGCTACAAATTCAAGGTGGATTAGACGAAGATGGTCATGTTGGCATAGGCGAGCAAGTAGCTACTTTCTTAATCATATTAGCTCACCATACGAAAAATCGCAGCTTACAAGTTAGGTTCTATAGGTCTGGTGAAATTATTAGTAGGTATTTTCACAAGGTATTGTGTTCGATTTTGCATGTCCAAAGTATCTTATTTGCAAAGGCAGACCCTGTACCAGAAGATTGTGTAGATCCCAGATGGAAATGGTTCAAGGTAGGTCATGTATATAGCTCCAATTTTTATTGGTCAAGTTAATTCTGCGTGTAATAACTTTTTTTTTTACATTTGATAGAGTTGTCTAGGAGCATTAGATGGAACTTACATAGATGTTACAGTCCCGAAGAGTGACAAATTTAGATATCGGACAAAAAATATAGAATATCCACCAATGTCTTAGGAGTTTGCAATCGGAACATGAATTTCGTCTATGTCCTTAGCGGTTGGGAAGGATTGGCATCTGATTCACGGATACTTAGGGATGCTATTACTCGACGTAATGGCTTGAAAATACCTGTTGGTATGTCTAAATCAATCTTTTGAAAAGAATAATAACTATTTATTATGAGAATTACAATCTATTTCTTATATTTTTCCATCCTTTCATTTTAGGGTGTTATTACTTAGTGGATGCTAGTTATACTAATGGGAGAGGACTTTTATCTCCTTATAAAAATGTCTGCTATTATGTGAATGAGTGTGTTCAAGGTCATCGGGCACCACAAAATCATCTAGAGTTATTTAATAAGAAGCACTCTTCGGCTAAAAATGTGATTGAGCGATGTTTTGGGTTGCTTAAGAAAAGATGGGCAATTCTACGAAGTCCCTCGTTCTATCCTATTAGGATTCAAAGCCACATTATTATTGCTTGTTGTTTGTTACAAAATTTTATTCGTATGAATATGGATGTTGATCCTAAAGAATATGCAACTCTTTTATCAGAACATATACACGTAGGAGATGATACTATAGTTGATGAAGCTGATACAATTGATGTTGTGAAAAGTAGCCATGAGTGGACTCAATGGCGTGAAGACCTAGCAACCGAGATGTGGCAAATATGGAGAGGAGAACGTGGCGTGTAGAGTTTTTATCTTTACAAGTTTTGTTATGTATGCAATTGTCCTAGACTATTTGTATTTGAATTTATTTGAGTTTTTTTCTTTGTGCAATATGTATTTGCCAATTCGGATTTATAACTTGTATTCTAATTAAGCATATAATTAGACAAGTGTTTGTTTTAATTAAACAAGATAATTTTACTACCATTGAACTCTAATTTTGATAGTAATTCTGCTGCCATGATTTACTTTATTTGTTATTGTGCATAAATATTATCTAGCAGCAAATGCCCTCTATACCCCGCCAATGGACTGAAGAAGAAACTGAACAATTTGTGGTTTTCATGGAGGAATTGGTTGTTGAAAGCAAGAGGGCAGATGCCAGTCAATTTAAACCAGTGGCATTTCAAAAGCTGGCGGCCAAAATAAATGAGAAGTTTCCTGGATATGGTCTCACTGTAAAGCACATTAGAAATAAACACAAGCGCCTCAAAGAAAAATATATGTTTGTGGCTGAGATGTTGAGTTGTAGTGGTTTTGGGTGGAATTCTGAAAAGATGTGTGTTGAAGTGGATAGTAAACAAGTATTAGAAGCATGGGAAAATGTGTGCATTTTTGAACATTTAATCATTCTTCTTACAAGTACTTTTTAATTTTCATGTAATTGTACGTATATGAATTTATAATGTATACTTTGTTTTATGTTGTATAGGGTCGCAATGTTACGTTTTACACTCCAGGCAAGCCATTTCCGTTGTTTGAACGTCTTGGGAGCATTTTTGGCAAAGATAGAGCTACCGGTCTTGATGCATGTAGTGGAAAAGATGCTGAAGAAGATGTCACACCGGGCTCTACATTTGCTGCGGCCACATCTGGTGGCTTGGGTTTAGGCGGAGACGATATTGACATAGAAGATTTAGCAGCTGCCGAGAGCGAACTACCCAACACCTTTTCGACCTCTTTTGCTTCATAAAGTGAGAGAAATCAAGTACGTCAAACTCCAACTAAAAAAAGCAACGATGCTGCAATCCTATCAAACTTGGCTGAAACTTTTAAGGCTGCGGTTGAGGATCAAGGAAAGCATGTGCAGTACTAGCCAATGCAATGTCTGGGGTTAATGAGCAAGTGAATCTTGGCCGAACGTTGAAGAGTCTTGGTTTCGACACAATGGAGATCGTGCAAAATCCAGAATTGAAGGCAACCTTTTGGAGTTTGGACGAGGAAAGGGCAGCATTCGCACGAGATATAATGGACAATTTTTAGCTATTGTTGGTGATGTTGGTGGTCTTAGTTGTTAACTTATTATGTGTATTTTGCTAGAACTTATTAGACTTTTTAATGTTATGTTGTTTTTTCGGATGCTAATCAAGTGAAGTACACTAACTAGTTTGCAACTCTTTTATGCATGACCAGAATTTTATTCATATTGTCTAGTTTTCTGTGTTGATTTTCTGCTATTATGCAACTAAGTTATCCATTAGGTGAATGTTTATTGTGTTGTGCAATTTGCACTTAAAATTGTGTAATCCTACCAATTCTATTGAATTCTTCATTATGTATATTAATTTTCTGCACTTAAATTATTTATTAGGTGAGTGTTATTTGTATTGTGCAATTTTGTCTCATATTTGTGCAAAAATGCAAAATTCCATTGAATTCTGTATTATTTATGTTAATCTTCTGCACTTAATTTATTTATCACGTGAATATTAATTGTATTGTATAATTTTGTCTCAAAAATTTATGCACTTCTGCAGATTTGGAATCAAGTCTTGCTTACAACTTGTGTTTTCTTAATCCTGTGTTGATGTTTATAACCTGAATTCTTAAATTCTGCACTTACATATTTGTGCAAATCATACAAGATATACTCCAAATACTATTAACTAAAAAAAGAAGCAGAGCAAACCAAAATAAACATCAAAGAAACAACTTTTCATTGAATTTTCAATTCATATAATTTCATTACAAATGAAGGACCCAGCAATCAATTGTGTATTTACTAAAGCTATACCAATATAAGTCTTATGCTATTGTTTGTCATGATTCATTGTAAAAATACAAAGCCAAATATCACAAAAGAAAAATACAACTTTCAAAGTCTATTAATATCCCAACAGCCATCATAAGATACTAGTACTTTGTTTTATCCTCTTGTAGCTTTATTCCTTGAGATTTTTTTCCTTTGTTTGCTCCTTATGCATTCTTAAAGTCATGTTTATCTGAAATGATATAAATGTAATACAACAAATTGAACAGTTCACAACTAAAAAATCCAATAACAAAAGAAAAAGATAAAGTTCAATTATCTTTAGTACTTTATAAAGATAAAGCAATTTCTTTACTAATAGTATGATCAATTCACTGAAGCCTTTACTCAATATTTTTAACTTGGATTATGAAATGAATTAAAATAGGTTTCAACAACGTCCAAAGTGTGACGATGATCTCTTCTTTAAGATGAGGCAGAAATTGATATCACAGCATTGAGGGCAGCAAGGCACTCAAGTTGGAAGGGCAATGAAAGAATTCATGAGAAAATCATCAACAGATCAACTTTTGCCACACCAACCAGCCTGCAATTTCCCTCTTCATCCAATCTCTTCCCTCTTCCACTTTTCATGTCACCCTTTGATTCTTCAGATGTCAACACTGTCTTCACCATTAGTGGTGGAGCCTTGTAGATACTCCCAGCAGTACACAATAACTTGGGCCTTGAATTCAAAATCAACCTAGCTTGTTACAAAGATGATTGTAAGAAGTTAAGTTTAATTTTTACTATTGATGTAAGGATCACTTTGCCATATATATAAAATTGTACCGTTTGAAGATTGTAATCTCCTATGAAATTAAATAGGTTACCTTGCCAGATTATTGGTTAATGGTCCTTGGAATGCTTCTGGGACTATATTAATCTTCAAAAATGGGATAGTGGCAAGGATCACACTCACACGTATATATAAAATAAGAGTTATATGCTTAAAGAACTCATATGAGTACAGAAGTTAATTAATTTTGAACATTATTTGTAATGAATTTCAGCTAATTGTAAAAAAATCTTATTGAATTTTGTAGTATCCACCCTAAATGGGTCATATAAGATGTAATAGCATTTTAAGTTTTCAACCCTTGTCAGGATAATTTTATATCCATTACACTTTGAGAAGCAATGAGAAATTATTAACTTTGTAACTAATTCACTTTCATGGTACCAAGAACTCATCATATGCTCTGTAGAAAATAACAAAAAAACATTGATATGAATTTAGAGAAAGAGAGTGGCACCTCCGGAGTATTTCAACGGTAATGAATAAAACCAAATATCAACATACAGCGCTTTCCATCGATGAGCAATGCTCTGTGAGTACCGCTGGCTAAATGGACCTGCAAACACACGCCCAACAATTAAGAGGAGGAAGAAAAAGAAGAAAAAGAAGGAGGAAAAGAAGAAGAAGAAAAAGAAGGAGGAATAGAACTACACAGAGATGCGCCCATAGAAGATCCACCCAACGACGAACAAGGAGGAGGCCAGAAGAGAGATTTTTGGGGGTAGGGGTGAGGGGGAGAAACCCTCGAAGCCAATTTGGAGTTCCTGAAGTAGGTTTTTTTTAATTATTTAATTATTTAATTTTTAATTTAAATTATAAGGAGAAAATGGTCTTTTATTAATTATGTAGTGTCTTGTTCTTTAATAACAAACACATTATTAGACACTATCTTAATGTCATGTCTATTATATCCAAACACTATACACAAACACAAATATTTTATGTCTATGTCTCAAGTGTCTATGTCTCAATGTCTATGTCTTAATACATACACAAACCAAACGCAGCCTAATCTTCTCCTTCCTAATGAGTTATGCTACCTGGGGTGAGGGATTGAGGGTCCAGTTGAGGGATAGTTGATTTTGACTCTTAAATTTTTCAATTGTCTGTGCAAGTTCATTCCCTGTCTTTGGAGTCCATGTGATGCTACAATTGGGGAGTTTTGTTCTGCAATCTCGTATATCCTAAAGCACGGCGTCTATTTTCCAGATGTTGGAACTCGACTTGATTGCCTCAACCAAAGGTAAACAATCAGACTCTATAAGAACTCTTTCTATCTCCATATTGTCTGCCATGATGCTCGAATGTGATTTGATTGTAGAGGCAACACCGCCCTGAATCGCACCCATACTGTCTCGAATGATCATCGCCACTGTACCAGAGTTGGAGCTCTGGGTGAATGCCGCGTCAACATTGATTTTGGTCCATCTGGGTGAGGGAGCTCTCCAATGAACTGGTAAGCATCTTCTCCTATTTGGAATTATTGGTGATTGCTGTAAGTCCTGGATAATTAATCAATAAATTAATTATTATTCAAAGAAATTAAAAAATTAAATTTGATAAGTTAAAAGAGTAAAAATATTTAAAATACGAATTTTAATAATAATTTTAAAGATTTTAGTCCAAAATTAGGCAAACGGACTAAATCGATTGGACTGAACCTGTTTTGGGCCCAAAGCCTAGCATATATAAGATTGAAAATAGGCCATCTTCCCTTCATAACTCATGAGGGGGAGGGGAGAAGAGAGATTGAAAAAGAAAACCTAACCCCCGAAAATTACCTCCAACTTCAATCTTCCATAACTTTCAAAGTGGAGCTCCGATCGCCGCACCGTTTGCGGCCACGTGTCCATCTCATCGAGCTCTTCAATTCTAATCCAACAAAATGGTATGGGCCTTTAATTTTCATACCCAGTTCTCTGTTCCTCTCTTTTTCACATTTTTAGTTTGGGTATTGAGGGATTTTGATGATTTCGGTGGTTTAGGTACAATCTAACATTGGATAATTATTATATTTTACCCCAATCATCAATGGATAAGGTAAGAAAACTATAAATCCTTGTGGTTTGTCCAATTTTGTGAACTCTGACGTTAATTGTGGTGAATTGTATGGATCATATTGAAATTGTGTTGAATTGGAGTTGAATCGGTGAATTGGAATGCTTGGAACTTAGCTTTGGATGGCTGGAATTTATTGGAATTGAATTAGAGTCTTTGAAGCTTGAAGTTGAGTGTTTTGAGCTTTGGGAGAAATCGACCAAGGTATGATTTTGGTTTCTCGTAGTTAATGTATAATGTTACGTAAAATCTTAGGCTAGTTGACCGTAGGATAAGTTGAATTATATGAATTGTTGATGTTTTATGATTAGTGGTGATATATGTTGAGTTTGTCGGGAATCATGTATGAAAATGTTGAATAATTAAAAGGGTTGGATGTTGATATTGAATGGTATAGTTAACGGAAGTATGTGTAAAAATGGAATTATGTGTATGTATGTCTGTAATGAGTTTGATGTGAATTGTAGTGAAAAATTAGTGAATGGCATTGATAAATTATATGTTAAGATGAATGTGGTGTGGTTGGTCTTGAATATAAAATATGATATTGAATTTGATGGTAAAATAGTTGGAGTTGAGGTAATCATTGTATATATGTATATCTATGTGATGAATATGATGTTGAATTCATAATGAAGTATTGGTATTTTAGGTGAGTAATGGTAATGCTTGAGATAGATTTGGTTAGGATTTGGTTGGTTTTAGGATGTGAAACTTTGGAAAAAGCTTGAGGTTTGTGTCTTTGGTAAAAACCACAATTTTAACCAACTTTGACGCGTCATAACTTGGCTTTTGGATTTCCAAACTTTGTGAAATTTTTTTGAAAGAAAATTGGGTGAAGTTTATGACGTTCAAAGAACGGACGAAAAATAATTTTTTAACGAAAAAGTTATACACGTTTGAAAATTGGGTTTAAAAATAGAATTTGCAGAAACCAGGAAAAAGTTATACACTCTGGGAGTTTTGAAAGTTGTGTGTACTCATATTATGATGGGTACGTACACGCTGGAAAAGTTGTCTGGTGCGTGCGTATGCACAGTATGATGCGTACGCACGATGCTCTTATTTTGCACTAAAACCTTGTTTTTAACTATTTGACCTTTTCGACAAGCTTGTAAACCTTTGTAACCACTGTTTTGTTGAAAATTCAAAATTTTTGAGCTATCAACCATTTCTCTAGTTTTCCAAACTTCTATAAACTCTATTTAAGGTCCGATAGCTAGGTTTTAGGCTATTGAGGAAGTTAGAATTTGTATCGAAGGAGAATTGAGAAGTGAATGATTGATTTGACTAGATATTAAAAGTGATGAATGAGACATGATTGAGAATAATTATGACATTATGAGATCATGATGAGTGAGTTTGATTAAGATATTGATGGTTATCAATGGCTAAGAGAAAGGGGGTTGAATCTTAGCTTCTTTTTCTGCTGTAACGTGCTTTTGCTTTCTCAAAGAAATTTAGGAGATATTTTTACTTTTGTCTCGTGATTAACTAAGAGACATTTTTATTTGGGTAAAGTACTAAATTGGTCCCTTACGTTAAGGCGTAATCCTGTTTTAGTCCTTAAGATTTAAAGTGTCCTATTTAAATTCAAAAAAGATTCATTTAGTTTTAATGTAGTCCCACCGTAAGGTTAAAGTTAAATAATTAACGAAATGTGTTACATGATAGCAACACAAGAACAAGGTCGATAATCTGGAGAATAAGTACAAGCTTCAAAGGCACAAAATCAACCGTAGTTGCATCAATACATTTATTTATTATTCTCTTTAGTTTTATAGAAAATATTTCATTTAAATTGTAAGAAAAATGATAAATAAATGTATTGATGCATCCACGATTGATTTTGTACCTTTAGAGCTTGTACTTATTCTCCAGATTATCGACCTTATTTTTGTACTACTGTCATGTAGGATATTTTGTTAATTATTTAACTTTGACCTCACAATAGGACTACATTGAAGCTAAATAAAACTTTTTTGGATTCAAATAGGACACTTTAAACTTTAAAGACCAAAACAGGATTATGCCCAAACGTAGGGGACCAATTTAGTACTTTACTCTTTTTATTTTGTCTCCTAAGTAACAGAAACAGAAATGAAGTAGAGAAGAAGAAATAATACCCAAATGTATCATGATTCAGCTACTTAGTACAATGTAGTCTACATCTAGTCTCCATCACAACTATGATGAAATTTTACTATCTCTTTTTCAAGATTACAAACACCAATGCTTCCCTAGGATCTTCCCAATCTTATCTGGGACAAATCTAGATTCTAACCCAATCCGAATTTTGACTAGGACTCTTCCTAACTTTTAACTGCAAAGTGCTAACCTAATTTGCAAAGGAATCCCCTTAGGATCATGACACAAAATAGAAAGATGTACAAAGCAAACCTGAGACATTTATGACTTTTTCTCATAATTTAACTCACTGCTTTTTTTCTCTCATTGGTTTTTTCATACAAATCTCACCATGTTTGCCTTTTACAATGAGACTCAAACAGATTAAACTGAGAAAAAGAAAATACTAAATGAACTACATGGAGGAGAATAACTGAAACAGCGTGGGTAGCTGATGCACGAAAACTTGTATCACTACAAATTTCCATCGGCAAGTGCACCAGATTGTCGTCAAGTAAAAACTCACAATAGAGTGAGGTCGAATCCTACAGGGATTGATTGGTTGAGCAACTTTAATTAGAGGAGTGTTCTAGTTGAGCTAAGCAGAATTTCGTTGAGAATTACAGGAAAGTAAATGGCGGGAAAGTAAATGACAAGAAATGTAAATGGCTGAAAATGGCTGAAGGTAAATGGCAGAATGTAAAATGCGAAAGGTAAATTGCAGAAACTTAAATGGGATTAGGGGTAATGAACATTAAAGTAAATAGCAGAAATCAAATAGAATGGGTAAGATCAGAAGTGGGAGAGCTCATTGGGGTCAGGAGATGTTATAATTAGGGGTGTCCATGGATCGGATCCGATCCGCATATCCGCGGTGTTTATCCGAATCCGATCTGAAAATTGCGGATATGGATCTGATCCGCAAGGCTTTCGGATTGGATCGGATCGGATTGCGGATTTTGTGTTGGTATCCGCATATCCGATCCGCATATCCGCGTATCCGCAAAAATAAAGAAATAAATAAGTAAAATATTCTTTTTATGTTTTATTTTAACTAATAATTATCATATATGTTAAATTATTTTAATTTATTATTCAAGAAAAGTATGTTTAATATTATTTTAAGAGTAAACATATTTAAAAGAATAGAAAAAATAAATTTTATTGATATTTTTTTAATAAAAATAAGCTTTTAAAAATATTTTTGTGTTTTGTGGATATATCCGATATCCGATCCGATCCGATCCGCAAATGTGCGGATCGGATCGGATCGGATCGGATCGGATCCAACCTTAAAAACTGCGGATATTGGATCCGATCCGATCCGATGATTGTAGTGCGGATCGGATCAAAATTTTAGCCATATCCGATCCGATCCGATCCGCGGACACCCCTAGTTATAATCCTCCGGATCAAGTTCATTTTCATCTCTTCCTCAATCAATGCATTTATTGATCTCCTTGGAAATCTTAGGTGATTGGATCCCAATTCCTTGGCAATCCAATCTCTCTAAGCATGTTCAATTGCCCAATTCCTTGATTTAAGTGCTCATGGGAAGAGACGAAGTATGGTCGCTAATTATACCACACACATTTATAGATCACAGATTAGTAGGACATGTCACGATATCTATCCAAACCCCAACCTAATCCAATGTGAGAAAGAGTTCAAGCATGATTCTGGGATTTCTCTTCCAAGCCTATCACAGAACCCAATTATATTCAATTTCTTTCCCAAGACAATTGAATGATTTAATGAAGAATGAAATCTTTTTAGGTAAATCAAGAGAAAAGACAAAAGAAGAAGATGAAAACTATTATTGATCCATTGAATTACAACAGAGCTCCCTAACCCAATGAAAAGGGTTTAGTTGTTCATAGCTCTGGGAATAGAAAGCAAAAATGAAAAGTGCATTATAAAGTAAACTGAATTGCAGAGAAAGTAAATGTACAAAGTGTTTACAATTTTTGGATCCCCCAGATCCCAATTCCCGAAAAGAAAAAGGAAAAGAAAAAAAAAGTACATAACACTAAAAGAAAAGTGCAGATAAAATGGAATTAGGGTTCTGAACTCCCAGAGGTCCCCTCAGGGCCTCCAGAGAGCTCCCTTCAATCTTCAAAGACTCCTTTATTTATACTCTTCTTCCTATCTTCAATTGAGTTTGCAAGTCTCTGGATGTGGGCCTTTAAGCATAGTTGAAGCAGTTACAATCTCAATGGGCTTAGCTCAGCTTGCATGAAAGAAGTTGAGTCAGGTATAATCATGTTAGTCAAGGAGTTAGTGTGGTTAACGCTAAGTGTAAATTCTGGTTCGAAGACGTTAGTGACACTAACTTTGTCACTAACGTCCCAACCCTCTTGAGCCACGCTAATCCCAACGTTAGTGCCACTAACGTGACCACTAACTCAGCCTTTTCTAACTTTCGATAGCGTTATTGGTGTTAACTTTGCTATTAACACTACAATCCATCCTTCTTCCACGTTAATGGTCCATTTTAGTGACACTAACTTTGTCGCTAACGTTACAAAACTCCTTTTCTTCTATGTTAGTGCTCACGTTAGTGGCACTAACGTGGGCATATTGGCCATTTCCAACATTAGTGACAAAGTTAGTGTCACTAACGTTGGCTCTTATCCCCTTGCTCCACGTTAATACCCACACTAGTGATGTTAACGTGGCCACTAACATGGGTAATCTTGGCCTCATCCAACGTTAGTGACAAAGTTAGTGTCATTAACGTTGGCTCCTTTTTACACTCCACGTTAGTGGCACTAACGTAGGTCATCTTAACCCCTTCCAACATTAGTGACAAAGTTAGTGTCACTAACGTTGGTGATTCTTTTTGCTCCACGTTAACACCCATGTTAGTAGCGTTAACGTGGCTTTTAACGTAGGTGTTCATGGCCTTTTTAACTTGGTGTTAACTTCACCACTAAAGTTGGAGCTTCCCCTTTCTTCCACGTTAGTGCCTACGTTAGTGGGACTAACGTGGGAACTAACGTAGGTTAAGTTGGCCTTCGAAGACGTTATTAGTGTTAACTTCACCACTAACGTGGCTCTTCTCTGCTTCATTTGGCCTGAAATCAACCAAACAAAGTGCATCAAAGCCTTGCTAATTCCACAAGATTTTGCATCATTCATAATAAACAATAAATCTAGTATAAATCTCATGAAAATGCACAAAATTAACGATGTTTGATTGAATCAAGGCATGCACGAAATTCTCATCCAAATACTTACTTATTGCCTAAGAAATGCATGAAACTACTCTAAAACAAACTAAAAATGGCTTGTCAAACTAGCCAAGATACCTTGGCATCACAACACCAGACTTAAATCTTGTTTGTCCTCAAGCAAGTGATAGAACATAAGAAGAATGAAATGAAAATACAAGAGATATAAGTCCTTATTCAGAGAATTCAAATCCTTGGTTCATGGAGTTTCATGCATGGCAATTTAGGTTCATGTTCATGCTGGTTTCTAGGCTCTCATATGCTCTTGAATTCCTACTCTAATGCCTTCTATGAGACTCTTATTCTTGATCCTTAACTTCTCTATTTTTGTTTTCTTTCCTTCTTTGGAGCTTATTGCTTTCTGTAGCCAAGTGTTTTGTATTGAGACAACTTTTTAGGATAGACTTTCAGCCAATATTCCCGAACCAGTTGGTTCAAGATGCTAGGTGTTGAAACACCCCTAAGGACTTAATCACCCAAGTCTCTCCTCAACACATACACACCACAGGCACATAGTTTGTCATTCATTCATTAGACCTTGGTGTCCAGCACCTCTTTGGGTTGCTAAATATTTTGTGACGAGGTTGCTCTTGATAGTGGACTTTTAGTTGACAATCTCGGGTTAGTTAACCCAAGTTGTCAAGTGATGAAGCACTCCTAAGAACTTACTCATTCAAGCAGATCTTTGCACAAAAACACCACAGACACATGCCTTGAGGTTCAAACTATTGGTGCCCAGCTTTATTTGCTGCTCTTTTCTTTCTTTTTCATTCTCTTTTTTTTTTCTTTTTAGGATCTTATTGATCCATTTAAGTCTCATAGAATACACTTCAAGCTCATAATTCAAGAGATATCTTAGCCCTGTACCTTATTGATAAACCAACTTAGCTAGCAATTACCACCACAACACTAGGACTTTATTCTGCACATTGGATTTCACTCTTGTCTTTCACAGCAAATTCTCATAAATTCTTTTATTAAGCTCAAGGACACAGCATATAATTCAAGCAGGATGAAAATGAAGCAAGTACTTAGGCTAGCAAGCCATAATAGCATAAAGACAAACAAACAGCACACAATTCAACAAGGGTACACTTGCACTTCCAATTAACAGATTTAAGCTCAAGATAGTCAAGTAACAGTACAACCTCTTGGAATTCACTTGTTTCTTCCTTGTCATCACCATCCTTAGCCTTTTTGTACCCTTCTTCATCTCCTTAAATGATGGTGTCCATTCCTTCCAAGAGATTGAGTGTCTTCCGGCAAAGATATTGGAATTTGCTTGTTTCCCAAGCACTTGAGAGATGGTTAGCATGCATGTATGCTTGTGATTTTATGAACTTAAGTTGGTGTGTGAACACCAAACTTAGTTTCTTGCCTAATGCAGCAGATTGAATACATACAGAGAACCTCATGTGCTTTTATTAAGAAAACAAACTGTGAACCAAAAAAACAAACTAAGAATTAGAAACTAAACACATGTTAAGTAATTTCTCTGATTGTTTGGAGTCAGTGACTTGTCATTGAAGGGTTGCAATTTGTTTTTAAATGAAATCAGTGGTGGAACACCAAACTTAGCATCACACATTCACCCTTTGAATTGTTTTGGTGTGCAATACCAAACTTAGCTCCTTGCAATATAGAGAATCTACTTAACTCTTTTATTGAATTAACTAGGAAAAGAAAACTACCTCTGGTTGGGTTGCCTCTCAACAAGCGCTTTTTTACTGTCATTAGCTTGACATTTTATTCATAAATTTCTTCCTCTTCTTCCAATTTGTTAAGAGGAATGACCTCAAGTGGAAAAAGGAGCCAGTTAATGCCCTTTGTTGTGAGTGTCTCTTTCCAGCAAGCTTTCTTTTGTGATTGGCTTGAGTGAACTTGCTTGTTGGATCAGGAGTTGGATTGCCCTTTGACCTTCTCTTTTTCCTGAATATGATCCTTTATTTTCTGGTCACAATCCTCCTTTTGGTGCTTGTTTCTACTGCCTTCACATCTTTGATCTCAAGACTTGGGTATTGTTGGATAGTTGGAGCATCCTCTTCCTTAAGAACTTCTTGAATTGGTGGTTCAATAAACTCACCCTCTATGCAACTCTCTATTTCATTGGAGTGTGGACTCCCTTGGTTGACTTCCTCCCTTTCCTTAACATGATGTTGCATTGAGTCTTTTGGGAGTGAGTTTGCATGTTCCTTTGTCACCCTTAGTAGCCTCTGTGGGTATGGAGCCTTAGGCTTATATACTCTCACAACCTCCTCCTTCTTCATAGGAATCTCACTTGGTATGGGTGTCTCTTTTTCTTGTTCTTCTTATTCCTCCCTTGTTCCTGACCATTGAATAAACTCCTCTGTTTCTGGAGAGAGTGAAGTGGTCTCTCTTTGTGATCCCAGCTCTTCAATGAATTGTTCTTCAGAATAGGATTATGCTGTCTGTCTCAATTTTTCTTCATGCTCCCTTTTTGTTTTCTCCTCTTCGTTTGTCTTTATCATTTCTTCAAGGAGGAGTTCTATCCTAGCAAGTCTATCTTCTTCTCTCCTTTTTTTGAGTTCTTCAATGATGAGTTCCATCCTAGCAAGTCTATCTAAAGGAGGTTGTGTAGGTTGTGATGGTTGGTTGGGGTTGGCTTGTGAATAGAATTGGTTGTTTTGTGGTTGTATGTTCTGAAAGTGGTATGACTCTTGTGGGTAATGGAATGAGTTTTGTGGATGATAAAATGAATTGTATAGATTTGGGATGGAATTTTGTGCTGAGGCATACTCAAATGATGAAGAATTTAGACATGTAAAACTAGGAGGTGAGGTTGGATAATTGAGAGGTGATGGCTCTTGATGAATGGGGTATGAATGAGTGAAATCTCTTTGATTTTGATTTTCCCAGCCACAACTTGAGTAGTGATCAATTTCACCAAAATATGGACCATTTTGTGGCTCTGGAAAGTACCCCATTTTACGTTCTTGATACTCCCACCCACCATGAGCATAATAATGTGAATTATTCTGCGGTGGTGGAAAGTTTCCCATGAAATTTGATTGACCAAAATATGATGGATGCTCCTTTCTTCCCTACAAAAAGCTCTGTCTCAAATAATAATTACCAAAAGAAATTAGAATCTCCATTGTCATAAATGAAGGATTCTTAGTGAGGCAATATTACAAACAGTTAGTAGATTAGTTATGCAGAAATGTAACTAAGCAAGAAAATTAAACAAAAAAATCAAAATAAAAGTGCTGAGACTGAAAGTAAATAACAGAAACAATGAATTAACAAAGCAAAAGAAAATTGTTCAATCTAGTTATCCTCTAATTTAATCATTGTCAATACAAAATCAATCTCCGGCAACGGCGCCATAAACTTGATACATAAAAACTTGTCTCTCAACAAATTTTCACCGGCAAGTGCACCGGATTGTCGTCAAGTAAAAACTCACAATAGAGTGAGGTCGAATCCCACAGGATTGATTGGTTGAGCAACTTTAATTAGAGGAGTGTTCTAGTTGAGCTAAGCAGAATTTTGTTGAGAATTATAGGAAAGTAAATGGCGGGAAAGTAAATGACAAGAAATGTAAATGGCTGAAGGTAAATGGCGGAATGTAAAATGCGGAAGGTAAATTGCAGAAACTTAAATGGGATTTGGGGTAATGAACATTAAAGTAAATAGCAGAAATCAAATAGAATGGGTAAGATCAGAAGTGGGAGAGCTCATTGGGGTCAGGAGATGTTATAATCCTCCGGATCAAGTTCATTTTTATCTCTTCCTCAATCAATGCATTCATTGATCTCCTTAGCAATCTTAGGTGATTGGATCCCAATTCCTTGGCAATCCAATCTCTCTAAGCATGAACAATTGCCCAATTCCTTGATTTAAGTGCTCATGGGAAGAGATGAAGTATGGTCACTGATTATACCACACACATTCATAGATCACAGTATTAGTAGGATTACATGTCACAATATCCATCCAAACCCCAACCTAATCCAATGTGAGAAAGAGTTCAAGCATGATTCTGGGATTTCTCTTCCAAGCCTATCACATAACCCAATTACATTCAATTTCTTTCCCAAGACAATTGAATGATTTAATGAAGAACGAAATCTTTCTAGGTAAATCAAGAGAAAAGACAAAAGAAGAAGATGAAAACTATTATTGATCCATTGAATTACAACAGAGCTCCCTAACCCAACGAAAAGGGATTTAGTTGTTCATAGCTCTGGGAATAGAAAGCAAAAATGAAAAGTGCATTGTAAAGTAAACTGAATTGCAGAGAAAGTAAATGTACAAAGTGTTTACAATTTTTTGATCCCCCAGATCCCAATTCCCGAAAAGGAAAAGAAAAAGAAAAAGAAAGTACATAACACTAAAAGAAAAGTGCAGAGAAAATGGAATTAGGGTTCTGAACTCCCAGAGGTCCCCTCAGGGCCTCCAGAGAGCTCCCTTCAATCTTCAAAAACTCCTCTATTTATACTCTTCTTCCTATCTTCAATTGAGTCTGCAAGTCTCTGGATGTGGGCCTTTAAGCATAGTTGAAGCAGTTACAATCTCAATGGGCTTAGCTCAGCTTGCATGAAAGAAGTTGAGTCAGGTATAATCACGTTAGTCAAGGCGTTAGTGTGGTTAACGCTAAGTGTAAATTCTGGTTCGAAGACGTTAGTGACACTAACTTTGTCACGAACGTCCCAACCCTCTTGAGCCACGTTAATCCCAACGTTAGTGCCACTAACGTGACCACTAACTCAGCCTTTTCTAACTTTCGATAGCGTTACTGGTGTTAACTTTGCCATTAACACTACAATCCATCCTTCTTCCACGTTAGTGACACTAACTTTGTCGCTAACGTTACAAAACTCATTTTCTTCTACATTAGTGCCCACGTTAGTGGCACTAACGTGGGCATATTAGCCATTTTCAACGTTAGTGACAAAGTTAGTGTCACTAACGTTGGCTCTTATCCCCTTGCTCCACGTTAATACCCATGTTAGTGGCGTTAACGTGGCCACTAACGTGGATAATCTTGGCCTCATCCAACGTTAGTAACAAAGTTAGTGTCACTAGCGTTGGCTCCTTTTTGCACTCCACGTTAATGCCCACGTTAGTGGCACTAACGTGGGTCATCTTAACCCCTTCCAACGTTAGTGACAAAGTTAGTGTCACTAACGTTGGCGATTCTTTTTGCTCCACGTTAACGCCCACGTTAGTGGCGTTAATGTGACTCTTAACATGGGTGTTCATGGCCTTTCTAACGTTAGTGGCGTTAACTTCACCACTAACGTTGGAGCTTTCCCTTTCTTCCACGTTAGTGCCTACGTTAGTGGGACTAACGTGGGTTAAGTTGGCCTTCGAAGACGTTATTGGTGTTAACTTCACCACTGACGTTGCAAGCTTGCTCCCCTTCCACGTTAATAACCACGTTAGTGGCACTAACGTAGCCACTAACGTGGCTCTTCTCTGCTTCATTTGGCCTGAAATCAATCAAACAAAGTGCATCAAAGCCTTGCTAATTCTACAAGATTTTGCATCATTCATAATAAACAATAAATCTAGCATAAATATCATGAAAATGCACAAAATTAAAAATGTTTGATTGAATCAAGGCATGCATGAAATTCTCATCCAAATACTTACTTATTGCGTAAGAAATGTATGAAACTACTCTAAAACAAACTAAAAATGGCTTGTCAAACTAGCCAAGATGTCTTGGCATCAGTAGCTATGAGAGTGAACTCTGTGCTTTTCACTTACTCTCCTTATCTTCAACCCATGGCCGTTCACCCTTAATATAGAAAAGTGAAGCTTCCAAGGTTGAAACAAGTTCAACACTACCACTGTCTTCTTCTCCATCTTCAGAGACTAGCAGCGGCTTCATCAGAGGGGAGAGAGAAGACCGAATCTGTTGCATGCAACTCACCTCCATTGTTGCTTCTTCTGTGCTTGAGATCTTGTGGCTTTTTTCTTGGTTCCTCAGCATAGCACAAGTGAGGAAAGAAACTTTTGATGTGCTTTGACTGAGTGAGACTAGCTACTTGGTTATAACCCTTCCTCCTTGCTTGGTTTTGGCAATACCCCTTTTGCCTTTCTTTATAACCTTCCTTCTGTGCTTTCTATTTTCTTCTTTCTTCATCTTTGGTTGATGTGACCGATGCAAGAGAAGGAAGAAAGAGAAGAGAGAAGTGATGGCTTTTGGTAGAAGTTTTAAGGAAATTAAAAATGAATTGGAACTTGGGAATTAATTTTCTTAAACCAGGGGAGTAGGTAACCGAAAAGTGCTTTGAAGAACTTGGGCCATTTCCTTTTTTTCTTTTATTTTGGATCAAATATTTTTTATGGGGTTTGACTTAGTTATGATGGACCAAATAGAGTATTGACTTGGGCTTTAGACATTTGTTCCTTGGGCCAACTTATTTTTTTTATTTTCTGCACACTTGATCAAATATATTAAACAACCAATTGGTAATATTTTAATAAACACTTAATAATTTTTTAATAATGTTTGTTCATCATTTTAATTTAATATTAGTTTTTCAAACTCAACAGATATGATGAGAATGATTATGATAATGAGAGGTGAGGATGATTGATGATGAATATGTCTATAAATTCTCTTTGATTGCAAATGCTGACAGGACACATATTCTCTCTAATGGTGACGGGACACATATTTCCTCTAATGGTGACAGGACACATGTCCCCTTTAATGGTGACAGGGTACATATCTCATCTAATGGTGACAGGGTACTCTCACTCTAACTATCAGCCGATGTGCTGAGAAAATTATGCGCAACAAAGAGACAATGTCTAGGGTAGCTACCGGACATGTTGGATTTGGCTATATAACCGACAGATGAGACTTATCAGCTACAGGACATGCATACATCATATGCATTTGTATATTTTGTTTTGGCTTGCCTAATTATTTAACTGTAATTAACTACTACTTGTCCTATTTGCTGTAACTGCTATCTATATATGTATTTTTCTTGTCTGTTTTGTTTGTGTTTGTATCTGAGAAATCTCTCATATGGTGGAGGCTTGATGAGAGTTGTTCCACCCGGTGTTTAGGAGATGTGAAGGAAACGGAAAGTGAATAGTTAGATTAGAACTAGAATCCCTTAGATAGATTCCCGAGATTTCTGTTTTAGAAATAAATTTTAAGTTTGATTCTGAGTGTCGGAGTTCTAGGAATGCCTCTGACTTTTCCGGGGCCTTATATATTATCTATATAGGCAACTTTACCATACTGAGAACTCTCAATTCTCATTCTATATATATTCTGCTGTTTTTTAGATGCAGGTTGAGAGATACCTCACTGAGAATTCTGGAGATCCTTTAGAAACAAAGAACTATGTTTGGGCCTTTATTTTTTGTATTTAAATTGTATATTTGTAGTTATGTTTTTCTCTGTATATAACTTGTATGTTTGTCCCTCTTAGAGTTGACTTAGGGAAACAGATTTTGTATTTTTATCTTTTGGGATACTTTTGGGTTGTATATATATATATATATATATATATATACATATATACTCTAACCAGCCTTAACTTCGCAGGTCGAGCCTATGGCTCGATATGTGTATCTTTTAGAACTCTGATCTGTTTTACCCTTTTTTTCGATCTGGTTTATCTGTTTTACGTTTATTCGAACGTGTGTAATTGTGATTTTCTGTTACGCTCTTGTTTAGCTTTTCGTTCAAGACTCTTAGTTACAATTTCCTTCAATTATATTTATATTTGTATTTTTCTTTTAGAGGCCGTAACACCTTGCCACCTCTACTTTACAGTTCAAGCGTAAAACTCTGTATGATAAGATATTATAATTGCTCTGATTGATCTATGCTTTCTATGTATTCTACTTCTATAAGTCTCGCAAATGTTAGAATATTTTGAGGATTTGGTTTTATTTGGTTGAAAATTTTCCGCCAGATGCCTTCAACCTCTGTCTTGGTTCCTTTTTTTATTGTTTGGAGAAGCTCTAGCTAGAAGGGACGTTACACTATTCATATCATCTGTAACCCTTGGAATTTTGTTGATGATGCCCCCCATGTCTTCTCTTCCCCCGGTTTTGAATAATTCTGAGTATTGGTATTCAATAAGATTTTAAGATCTTCCCTTGTTCTTGAATCCATTGGCATGAAGCATCTTTAATTCTATTAATCCTATTTTTGTCTCTTCTTTAAATAGTTGAAGCATAAAAAAGATTGTATTTTTTTTCTCCTCTTCAACCATTTAGATAGTGTTTAAAAGAGAAAAAGATGCTGAAGACCGAGACTGAGAGACTAAGACTAAAATAAGTTTTAGTATTAAGTTTGATATAAAGTAAGAGATACAAACTGAAATAAGAATAAAATTTTAATTTAATTTACACAAAAAAGTAAAGTTGAAATTAATTAATTGAAATAAGAATATTTTAAGTATAAAATGTTATTAAAGTTTCAGTTTTCATCTTTAAAAATTTCAATTCCCTATGTTTTTATTTTTTAAAAGTACTGAAATATGAACATTTTGGAGACAAAAATTAAATTTTTAATATCAATGTCTAAGCCAAAAAAAATAGTATTGAATCCCAATCTCCCAACTTCCATCTCAATATTTCAAAACTAAGGCTACCTTAACTCTTGCTCTCTGCCGAGTATTTTTTTTTCTCCTATTTCCATAATGCGGCAATCGCTTGTTTGGCTTCCAAAATTTGCTTTTGCTGCTCTAAGTGTATGCGCAGTATTTTAGAGTTTTTGGATTTTAATCTTCCATTTGTTGATTTTCCTGTCTGCCCTTTTGAACGTGTCCTTGCTCCATGACATGAGCTCCTTCTTGCAATTGTTTATTCTCTTTGACAAATCCTCCCATTCTTTTCCACTGCAATCTTGTGAGCCCCACCCTTTTTTTATGGTGTCACTGCAGCCCTCATTGTCCTCCCAAAAGTTTTCATATCTAGACAATTTTTTACTCCTTTGTTCCGACTTCAACTTGAGAATAAGAGGGAAATGGTCAGATGAGATTGCTGACAAGGCTGTTAGAGATGCACTTTCAAACATCTCTCTCCATTTTCAATTCACAAGAGCTCTATCAAGCCTTTCTCTTGTGACAAAACCTTCTCTTGAGTTGCTGAACCATGTGAATTTGTTGCCGTTTAGCTCCAAATCCATAAGTGCATTTTTGTGAACAAATTCTCTGAACTCTTCAATTTGGACTTTAGGCTTCAGTTGCTTGCCCATTTTTTCCTTGGATTAGGATCTCATTAAAATTACCCATAAGACACCCAGGTTCATTCCTTAAATCAATGCTATTAGTCAACACATTCCATAGCTTCCTTCTGTTTTTGAAAATAGGGTTCCCATATGTGAAGCAACAATTCCAAGCATTACCTTTGTTGTCTTTAATATTAGTGGAAATGAAATTATGACGCCAAGAGTAAACAAACGCATCCATTCTACTTTTTCATAATAAACATAGCCCTCTAGTTTTCATAAGGAAGATTATGGTCGGCTTATACTGTTTACATAAATTTCTGACCGGCTTGAATTTGTTGAATTTATTGTTGTGTTGCTGAATAATTATTAGTTAAATTTTTTGTTCCTAAAAATTATCTGAATTTGTTAATAACTATTATCACTGAATTTTGAATTTGTTTCTGTGTTGAAATAATCACTTAACAAAAATTTTTTTGTTGATAATTATTGATGAACTGAATTTGTTGTTAAAAATGGTTGCTAAGATAAAATTTTTTGTTTGCTCTTTTTTTACTAGAATTTAAAAAATATCTTCGTCATAAATACCGTCAGAAATACCATCATCTCAAGAGCAAGCATTATCAAATAAATTTTATTCTCACTTGTTTATTTAAATTGAGAAAGTATTTTATATTAATGATTAATTTATTATCTCTTTTTGTATCAATAGTTATGTATAAGAATTGATACTTGTTTTTATGTTTGTGAAGACATGTATTTTAACTTTTAATTTTAATTTTATTTTTATAAATTTTTGTCTTTATTTTATTATGACCGGGTATCCATCGGTTAAACCAGTAATTCGGTGACCCAGTCGTATGATCGGATTAATTACTGATTTGATTATGATAACTATAGAAGTGAGTTTATAGTTATCAAATTCGGTTCAACCTGATCGGTTCGACCCAAAACCCGGTCACCTAGTCACATGGCTGGACCGAGTCACTCGTCGAACCGGACAATCACTGGATCTATTGGAAATCGGTTTGACCGAGTTAGTTTTCAGTAAAACCGCTGACCCAGCTAGTTAGTTTAACCCGATATGTGTCTTCTTTTTTTAAAAAACCTGAAAAACGGGGTCGTTTCAGCCCCCTGGCCGGTTGAATGAAACCCTAATCTGAAGGAACCCCCCGAAACCCCAGCCTCGTCTCTCTTCTCTCTTGATAGTCTCACATTCACGGCCTCACCCTCACCTCGTCAATCGTCACTCTCAATCTCTCACGGCCTCACCTCATCACTCTCTCGGCCTCGCACTCATCTGAGACTAAAGGTCGTCGTCGCGGTCTTATGCCCCTACGTTTACTTCGTCGGTGGCAAAAGCAGACGGAACCAGTCAAGCAGCATCTGCTCCCTTGAGCGGTGGTGGTCGTCTTTTTGTTTCATCGCGGTCTTAGAACCAGTTAACCAGGTGAGCTATCTTCGAATTTTCGACCCTGTTCTTTCACTGGTTCAGTGATTTCGGTAAAATTAAAATTATTGTTGAACCTGAGCAAATTTTAATTAGAATTGTTGTTGAATCTGGTAGTTGTTGCTATTGTATTTGATTTTTTAGAATTGTTACTGAACTTGAGCACATTTTTTTGTTGCTCGATAACATCGTTGAGTTGAATTTTGTTGCTAGATAACAGAGTTAAATACTTTAATAGTTAAATTTGTTATTAAATTTGTTAGATAATAGAGGAAATATACTATGCAAAATCCTTGGTGGATTCTATTGCATATGAAAGATTTTTTAGACTTGAATATAAACAAAATGAGGGTTCTGTGATTACATATTGCACTTCATTATTAAACATTGTTCTAGTATAAAATTTAGAATTAAGTAAAATTTGGAATTAAGCAACATGAAAAAATTGCATTTTGAGCCTGCAACTCAAGATCTAATAGGCACCAACGTAAAATTAGAAGGATGTTTAAATGAATTGTTTCAAGTCCTCTATTGATTTTACCTCCATTTGATTGGTTGTGTTGCTTTAAAAATATTTGAATGTTTCATTTTAAAATGATAAATATACTTAAAATGTTGTATGGGATAAGCTCATTATTTATTTATGCAAAATGTACATCAACTTGAATGCATATATTCTACCAAGAAGCTTTACTTTGCTTTTATTTTTATAATTTTATATTTTTATTTAATTATGACCGGATCAATCGGATGAACCAGTAATTTACTGGTTGAACTAGTGATCTGATCGTATGATCGGATTGATTACCAGTTTGATTCTGATAATTATGGTCAATATGATTGATATTTGGCAATTCTATACCAAAATTGATTTTGATAAA
Organism: Arachis ipaensis; assembly: GCF_059453495.1. Lineage (NCBI taxonomy): Eukaryota > Viridiplantae > Streptophyta > Magnoliopsida > Fabales > Fabaceae > Arachis > Arachis ipaensis. The sequence continues at coordinate 6,913,448 of NC_142440.1, read as the reverse complement.
ATAAATATTATTTATATAATATTAATTAAAATCATTTTTAGATAGATAATTACTAAAAAAAATATGGCATTAAATTATAATGTTATTTTTTAATCGTTTAATTTTTTTGATATTTTTTATCGGTTTTATATCTGTATGCTGTTGTGTGTTGTGACTCATAGTTCTAAAAACTGAACCAAATTTGTCGGTTCAACTGGTTTAACCGAAAATTGGTCACTAAATTGGTTCGGTTAGTTTTATACTCTTTGAAAAATCGGTTGAACCGGCAGTTAATCATTAAACCGCCAGACCGATCGGTTTTTGAAGGTTTTCGGTTCGGTAAACCATTCTAAAACGACGCCGTTTTCACCTTTAAAGAAGGGGGGGAAAAGAAAAACCTGAAGTTATCCCCCAAACGCCCCGGTCCCACTCCTCTCTTTCTCTCTGGAAACTGGAAATTGAAGAAGTAAAGAACCCTAGTTCCGTAGTCGCTTGTTGCGGATTCTTCTCATCGTTCCTCTTCTCTCGGCGTCAAGGTCGAGCTCAAAGCCTCAAATTCACCGCCGAAACCCGAAACCCCCCTCCTCGCCGTCGCACGAAAGTCGCGCTGTGGCGTCGCCGTCGCGAAGGCTTGCCGGTCGTCGTCTCTTCGTGCTCTCTCTCTGCTGAATGCTTTACATCTATAGCACATGTATGCACCCACTTTTTCTTATGTTTTATCTGTTAGGAGATGTCTATGATGTTATGTACTTTGAAAACATTTATTTCACACTTCGATGTCTCGGTATAGGTCCTCTGTTTTCTGTATGCTTTGATTTCCAGTTCTTACATGCATTTCTGAATATTTTCATGATTTGGTTGTAATAAATCAAAATAATTAAATTGGCAATTTCAGTACTTTTCTTTCCTGCCATCATTACTAGCACGATCCAAGCAGCTTCAAAATTACAATCTTTGGTCGAAGTTTCAGTTGCTTTGAAAGTTGTGGCCACATTTGATTCATCTTAGTTGGTGCTATTTATGTTGATAATAAGCACCATTATTACACCTTTGCTTTTTGCAAACAAGGTTCTACTACAGTCAACTTAATGATATGGTTTCTGCTGCATTTTATAATGATTTATTTCTCATACTGAAAGTTTAGTCCATATATTTTGTTTAAATATGTGTTTTCTGCTAGAAGTTGTAAGATATCATTCTCAAGAGCTATTTGTACCTGCTTTAAGGAAATTTTCCTATAATTCTTAAAGGTTTATATGGGATATCTTTGTGGCATCAATGCATTTCCTTGCATCTGATATAAATTATTGTGTTTTGTTTGGAATTGGGGTATCTTCAATTTATTTTTGCTTGTTCAATTCTGAGTTGGAGTTGGGCTTAATTGTGAGCCGCTGGGTTTAACTCCGAGTTGCTGAGTTAATAATATTGATTTTGTTGATATTTGCTTATTCTGGATTGCTGATTTTCTGATGATTACTGATTAGTGATGATTAGTGCTTGTGTTTAGTTAAAAATTTGGTTGTTAATGTTTTTTTTTGGTGGTAGAACATTATGTAGAATTGTGGAATTTTGAATTTTATTAGGTTAGAAATTATTGAATTTAAATATTTGAAATTATATGTTGAATTTTTAATAATATTAAATTAAACCGGTTGAACCATTGAACCAGTGACCAGTTATCTTACCGGTTCATTGACCGGTTCGGTTCTCGCAACCTTCCTGTGCATGCATTCCTAGCTGCAAAGTAAGGAAACAGGGTGGTAAATTTAAGAAACCCTAGGTAGGCAGGTAGCAGGTGATTTCAGAAACGACGCAATGGGGAAGAAGCAGCATAGCAAGGATAGGATGTTCATCACCAAAACGGAGTGGGCCACCGAATGGGGTGGTGCCAAATCCAAAGAGATTCGCACCCCCTTCAAACGCCTTCCTTTCTATTGCTGCGCGTAACTACTCTCCCTCTCACTCTTAGTTTCCTCCTTTCACGATGATTATCTCTTCACCTTTTACTTTTTTAACGATTCAGGCTTACGTTTACTCCGTTTGAATATCCGGTGTGCACAGCTGATGGGAGTGTTTTTGATGTTATGTGAGTTTCTGCAATCCATTGCAAGCGTTTTTACTTCCTTGTTTTTTTAAAAAATTTGAACTTAATTGGCTGTAATCTAATAAATTGGGTTTGCAATTTGGTTGCAGGAACATCACCCCGTATATTGTTAAATATGGGAAACACCCCGTCACTGGAGCTCCCCTCAAGCAGGAAGATCTCATTCCACTAACTTTCCACAAGAATTCTGAAGGTTTTTTGTCTTTCTCTGCTGTGGTTCAGTGTTTCATAGGATTTAGTTTGCTTCTCCTTTTCGTTCGTTCTTCAAATTGTGTTGATTTATTTCGTTGGGATGATTGATTTACAGTTTTGGATTCTTCTTTAGATTAATATTTTGGTTTATCTGCTTGCTTCTTATACTAAGTATGTTACTCAACCTGCAAATTGAAATATAATAAGTTCCCATTGGTTCGTCATTGTTGGAGAGGTGTTGAACGTAGGAAATGACAATGACTGTTTCCTTCTAATTGTTTGATCATTATTAGAAACTTGTATGTGCATTCCGCTCTTTGTGGATATTGTTGTTATGTTACATTAGTAATGTTTTCTAAGTGAATGCTTTTGCAAATTCAACTAAGCTCTGGCAGAATTTTTCTTTGAGATAATTTTGCTAGTATTTTTGTGGATCTTTTGTATTGCTGAAGCAGTCTCCCATGATAATATGGTTTCTGTTGTTTGGGGAAGGAGTGGGTAAGGGGTGTAGGCTATATCATGTTTTCCTGGTTGGGTTTCGTATATGTTACTATTGACTAACATTTCTTTGTTATTCTGCAGGAGAATATCAATGTCCTGTGCTAAACAAAGTTTTCACTGAATTTACACATATTGTCGCAGTGAAGACTACAGGAAATGTGTTTTGCTATGAGGTTTGTTTTTATATGATCCTTGTTGTTGATAATGCTAGTTTACTTGCGTAAATAGTTTTTATATTGGTGTAAATTATGGAAAATAGGCTGTTAAAGAATTAAACATCAAAACAAAAAACTGGAAAGAGCTGCTCACTGATGAGCCATTCACGAAGGATGATCTTATAACTATTCAGGTTAGTTGTTTTGGATGCAACTGCTTTATCCATTTTTTTGTCTTTCATTGGCTTGTTTTTAAATCTTGTTAATTCTTGTGTATCTTTGTAGAATCCTAATGCACTTGACAAGAAGGTTCTCCTGGATTTTGATCATGTAAAAAATAGTTTGAAAATTGATGACGAAGGTATGCTACAGCCTGAAGCTTCATCTTTTGTGAGCTACTATAAATCATTTGATGATGATGTCACTGCTTTCATTGTAATTACTAGCAGGTCTGATACCTTCAATTTTATTTTCTTAGAAATACAGAAAATGAGATCAGATCCAACCTATAACATAAATGTGTCGGGCGATGTCAAGCAAATGCTTCTAGAGCTTGGAACTGAGAAAGGAAAGGAAACTGCAATGCATGGGGGAGGTGGTGGCAAGGCACAACAAGAAAGAGCTGCTGCACTTGCTGCCATCTTAGCTGCAAGATCCCGTGTTAAAGAAGATTCCAAATCAGATCAAAATGGAGAGACTAAAGCTCCTCAGGCTTTTAGTATTGTAGATGCTGCATCTGCTGCTGTACATGGAAGAAGTGCAGCTGCTGCTAAAGCCTCTTCTAGTGATAAAACAGCTGCTAGAATAGCTATGCACATGGCTGGTGATAGGCAGGCAGTGAATGCAAAGCTGGTAAGTTACAAAATGGAACCTCCTTATAACCACTTACTAGATTTAGGGAGGTCATAGGAATAATCTAATGATCATTTCTGTGTACTACATGATGAAAGGACCTGACCAGTGGGCGTCTAACCACTGCTCTATTGTTAACATCGTTTAATTGCAATTTTTCTATTTTAGGTGAAAAGCCGTTACACTACTGGAGCTGCTTCCCGGTCATTCACTTCAACATCATTTGATCCGGTTACCAAAAATGACTTTGAATATGTGAAAGTTGAGAAGAATCCAAAGAAGAAAGGATATGTACAACTGCATACAACACACGGAGATTTGAACATTGAGCTGCACTGTGATATAACACCAAGGACATGTGAGAACTTTATCACTCTTTGTGAACGTGGATATTACAATGGAGTTGCTTTTCATCGAAACATTCGGTAGGACGAGAACCTTTCTGTTTGAATTTCTCTTTCTAGCTGGACCAAATCAAGGCTCACATAGTATGATGATGTCTTACTATCCTGTATATGCAGGAATTTTATGATACAAGGCGGTGATCCTACTGGTACTGGAAAAGGTGGTGAATCAATATGGGGACAGCCTTTTAAAGACGAGCTTAACTCTAAATTAGTTCATTCTGGAAGAGGTGTGGTTAGCATGGCAAATAGTGGCCCACACACGAATGGTTCCCAGTTTTTCATCTTGTACAAGTCCGCAAAACATTTAAACTTTAAACACACAGTATTTGGAGCAGTAGTTGGTGGCTTGACTACATTAGCAGCAATGGAAAAGGTTCCCGTTGATGATAATGATCGGCCCCTGGTGAGTCATGTATTCTTATCAGTATCGATGCTTTTTACTTGGGTTCAATTTTAATTTTATCAACTGCATTCCTGTTCAACTAAAGTACACGGTCAAGAAATATGAATAAGCTTTAAAATAAGCATGTTCTTCTGCTGTGTACATATATGTTTTTAGCTATTCATCTTTGATTTCATGCATTGAATTTTTGCTGTAAAGTGGGTACTAAATATCATTGTAACTTAAAGTCACGTGGGATTACAATATTCTGCCCCTTTATGAGAGGTTTATACTTTTACTATCTCATTAATACAATGCTGTCTCTCATCATGACTCAAGAACTTGTTTGTTAAACGGTGCCAAGCACTCAATGGTTTAAATAGTTGAGCTTACAGAGCAACGTCTAAGTGATACATTTAATTCATAATGCTCTAAATACTTTTTGTTTGGGTCTTTCAGGAAGAAATCAAGATAACGAGTGTCACAATTTTTGTGAATCCTTATACAGAACCAGATGAGGAAGATGAGCAGGATAAAGAAAAAGAGAAGATCGAGGATGAAGATAATGTTTGTTCCTTTTACTGGTTGTGTTTTCTCATTTCTTTAAGGTTTTTTGTTGACTAATCCCATGGACTTGTTTCTTTTCTTGTTTATAATTTAGAGTAAGGTGGGATCATGGTATAGCAATCCTGGAGCTGGAACATTAGAATCTGGAGGTACGGTTGGTGGTGGTGTTGGCAAGTACTTAAAAGCCAGAACTGGTCAACAGCCTGAGTCAACAACCAGTACAGCCGTTGTAGGCAAGAAAAGAAAAGCCGGAGCTGCCACTGGTGAATTTAAAGATTTTTCTGCATGGTAACAATCCAAAGCTTGTACCATTTGTAAAGAAAAAAGAAACTGGTATCATTTATTATAGCAATTATCTTTGCATATGGGAAAATTGACACGAGAGTGAGAGAAAAATATTAATTGCATCCCAATTGGGCTAATTTTTTTTGATATTGGAAGAGTGTGTGAGTTGTGCTTGGTTATGGTGTATACAAGTGTTAGACACAAATGTGGGACAGGGAGAAATCGGACCGTCCGAATTCTTTGTAAAAAAATTCGTTAATCACAAATCGGACCGTCCGATTAGTTTTTGTTTTTTTTTTTATTTATTTAACATGAAATCGGACCCTTCGTTTACAGTTTTTTTTTTTTAAAAAAAAAAAAAACTGAAAACGGACCCTCAGTTTTCCATTTGTGTTTTTTTTAATTTTTCCTTTAAAACAAAACGGACCCTCCGTTTTTAGTTTTTTTTTTTTTTTTTTTTTTAAAAAATCAAAACGGACCGTCCGAATTTTATAAAAAAATTATTTTTTTGTAGATCTCCTCTAATCGGACCGTCCGAGTTCCTTATTCCAAATCGTTCGGTCCGATTTCAGCCTCCTGACACCACATGCATGAAAAGCACCCCTATTCTCCATAATGCTGTTACACCCCAACCCTTCCCCCATATTAAAAATAAAAAGCGTCCCAATTGAGGATTTGTACAATAACAATAGGTGTATCAGTTACAAGAATAGAATCATTTTGTCCAGTTTGTGTTTCCCTCTGTCTCTTCATTGGAAATCGCAGGTTGCAATCATGATCTGTTGCATCTGGATTTGATTGATTGACGCAACTGGCTGGCTTACCAAACAGTATGAATAAGTAGAGAAGAGTATATTAGAAAATTTATTGACGACTTTATTCCATGGCAGATATGCGAATTTCCCCACTATGTAAATGGTTTAACCACACTGTTGCTCTCTGTTGGGCGTTATCAATACGATCCGATCGACTTTTGGTTACAGGGTTCAGGGAATTTCTTCTATTCTTGTCTGGCGTGAGTGCTAAATTCAGCTAAGGTTGTCCTTCACAACTATCTAGTCACCTATGACCTAGCCTTGCCAGTTTTCCTTGTGTGTGTAACAGAATATAATCATCTTTTTCATTGACTTGTGTCATAGACTCAAGGATGCCACATTTGTCATCTTCATATTTAGGGGGCAAACTGTTCATAAATCATTATTACAATATGGAGAACATTTTACAAAATTATGATTATGCCTAGGCCAGTGCCATACTGATACAGTGGAGAACGAAGAAGAGACTAGACTTACTGTAAGGGTTAATATTCAAATTTGTATTTTAAGGATAATCTGTTTTTTAAAATAGTTTTTAAAATTTTTTAGTTATATTAGTTCATGGAAGATATAATTGTAAGTCAAATTAATTCTTCTATCAGTTAAACGATATCATATTATTTATCGTATGTTATAACAATGGAGCAATATCATTACACCGTAAAGTATATCTTTCAAAAAATGATAAAATAACTGGCTGCTAAATATGTTATAACATATATCCGGGAAATTTTATGTAGATGTGATTAGTAGTATGCCAATTCATAAACAAATAATGGTTTGCTTCCATGATTTTAATATTAGTTGTGAAACTTATCTTCGTGGTATTTAAGATTAAAGTAGTAAATTATGAAAGTGACATACTGTACCAAAATTATAAATAATGTTTGTTCTTCAATCCCTTCTACAGTCCAAACCACAACTAATTAGTAGTTTAGTGGCATAATTGAGGAAGTGACATATCAACCATATGATATCCTTTAAATGTTATATAGCTTTCAATATAAAGAAATGGGATATGTATTGGTTCCGCTCAACAAAGGAAAAAAAAAAAGAAGAAAAAGTGGCCAAGTTAAGCGGTAAGTGTGTCTCGTCTGTTTTTTTTTTTATCCGTTGACTGGGAATTAAAGATAAGGGTGTTTAACTAGTAGCAATGTTTGTGGTTAATTTCATGAAATAATTTAATCTAATTAATATAGTTCTATTGATTGTGGTTTAATTGGGAGGGAGGTCCTCCTCGCACACTGTTAGCTTAATTGGTTGAGTAGGAAAGCAAAACAATGGACCCGTTCCCACTTAACCCCACCCTCACTACTCACTAGTAAGGGGGCAAGAAAAGAAAAGGGAAAAAAGCAAAAGCTTCTGAAAGCACCCTTTTTCCCATTTATATATGTATGACCATGGATTTCAGTATGTGCAATAACCTGTCTGATCCTGTCCGAGATTAATGGCCGAGGGTATATAAGGGAAAAAGAATAGTATGTTATTTGAGTATAGTCATTATTATTGTTATTATTATTATTATTATTATATTGTTCTGTTATTATTGAATGGGACATGAACTTTAATCATAAAGAAATTTATATTCAATCTAATAAGAAGCGTAGCAATTCTCAAGACAAAAACAATTGCCTAGAAGAACTTGAAGGCCCACTTAAAATCAGGGGAACAAAGGGTTCAAACATGGATTTTCCCTAATGATTGATGAAGAAAAACCAAAGAAGGCGCATTGCAAGTTTCCAGAAAAGATCACACCTCAACTTAATTAATTACTTAATAACCAATTGGCATAACATAATAATAAAATAAGATAAGTTGTTTATACCGAACGCGCTGTCTAATAATATTAATAACAATAATGTCTAACCAAAGAAAAAAGCAGACGTGGACACACCGAAACCCCCCTCAAGAACAATATATAGGTCATACAATAAGAGCAGAGACGTGATGTTTTTTCTTTTCTTAAAAAAAGAAATGGGATGTCAATTTGTGATGAGGCTAGTCTGGGCCACAAAGGATGAAGTAACTTTTATTATAATGTTAACAAGTAACAAGTGTTAAGGGGGGAATAGACTGAAAACAAAGCAAAGAGTAAAGTAGAGGATGAGAGGAATAGTTGGGTTGGTTTGGTCATGAAATAAAATTTGAAGGAAGGAAGTGGGGTATGTAGGTAAGGTAGGTAGGGTGGATTAGTGCGTGGTTATAAAAGAATGAATGAAATAGAAATACTCTTAGAAGAGTAGTAGTAGTAGTAGTGCAGATAAAGTAAGAAGGCATGCCCTAGAACTTGGAGAAGGAGTGCATTTTGGTATTAGAGTACAACATTATTATAAGAGTGACACAATGATGTGGTATGGGATTATGTAAATGTAAATGTAAATAGTATAGAAAGAAAAGGGGGCAGAAATAAAGTTGGTGGGAATTTTGGCAGTGTTTGGAGAGGGATTAGGAGGCAAGGAACGTGGTGATGAGAGATGATAAGTGGGTTTGATGAGGATCATTCACGCCGGCAGCTTTTCTCTCTCTCATCCCAATTGGCACTTTCGCACGCCTGCTCCCACTCATCAAATTCTTCCAATTTTTATTTCTATAACCATCAAATATGGGAATTTTTTATTTAAATTAAATAAATATAAAATTTACTAAAATATATAAAATATAGAGTAATTATATTTCGGATAAAAATTAAAAAAAAAAAAAGCATATTTCGGATATTCAGATCTCAATTTATGATGTAATCACGGCTGACGTATTTTGAGTGCACCCAAGATACGTATAAGGTGAAGAAACGGATATTGAGCATTCAAGATGCATTCAAATGCTAATCCGAAATATGCTCAAAAGCGTAATGTGGGTCACAAAACCTGGCCAGAGGCATATATAAGGCCACAGCAATTGAGATTTTCATGTATTTAAATGGTTTTTAAAAATTTTGTAATTTTATAACATCTTAAATTTGAGTTTATGAAGTACATATGGCTCCGACAATATGTTTGCGACAAAGATATCAGTTGATTGAATGCGACTTGGCACATAGTTGGAGTTTTAGATTTTAAGGTTAGTTTTTTTCTTCCTTTTTTATTTTCGGTAAATAATTAGTTTAAGTATTTAGACTTTATTAATTTAGTTAATGTATTAGGTATTTTGATTTTGTTAGTTAGAAGTTCTATTAACTAAGTAGGTATAGTATGTTTTAATATTTTATATAAATAATTTTAATTTAAGTTAAATAAATATAATAGTTAAACGTAAATTAATATATTAGTTAAATTAAATAAATATATTATTCCTTACCCTCAGTGCCCAGTTCAAAATTTATTACCAGTTAATTTAAAATAGTGCAACATGAATGATTTATTTTTTAAATCTTGCTTTATTTTTCTTATAATTATTTAATATTATGAATATTAGTAATGAATATCAATGTTGTCTGGAATATAATATTTTTTTAAGGATATTTATCTATTAGATTTACAATATTTAATAATTATTAAATATAATTAATGGTTTAGAAGAGATTAATTTGCAAAAGTAAATGTTGCGACTATTGCAGGGACGTTGGTTACTGTTGTCAGGCTGTGTGACCTTAGGTCTCCTGCTGGATATCATATTGTCTTATATCAGGGAGGCGGGATTTGGACATGCAGTAGAGTTGAGGGATTTCATGTTTGACAATTTCTTGATCTCTGTATTTGTCGAGTGGTGGAGGCCTGAGACCCACAGCTTCCACCTTCCATGGGGTGAGGTCAGCATTACGCTTTAAGATGTTGCATGCCTAACATCTTTTATCTGGGCATTAAAGGTTGTATCAGAGACTTCCAGAAATACCAAAGACACCCCATGTGGGAGTGGGTTGAGGATTTACTTGGCGCTAGAGAAGCAGATTTTCAGTTTGAGAATGACCTGGTTGAGGAACATAGTTTCGCACATTTCAGCTGGGGCAGATATGAAAACACTCCATAAATACGCTAGGGCTACTTGATGATGTTTATTAGAGACTTTCTTTTCATGGACAAGTCAGCTACACTTGTTTCTTTAAGATGGTTACCATTGCTGATAAATTTTAATCATTGCAAATAATTGTAAAAAGATTTGATATATAATGATAAACCATATTTGATAATATATAAAACATACATTCACTGGAGTCAATTTACACTAATTTAAACTAAGCATACCTAAACCTAAACTACAAATCATAGCTTATCTCGGGTCCAACTTTGAAACATTGGGACATCTTCGTCTAGTGTACCCCTCTCTTCGACAAAGACTACATCTCTTCTTCTTTGTACGTTCTACAGCATCCATCTCATTCCGCAACCAAGTAGATATTGGCTTTTCTATTGCCTTCCGTTGCATGGAGGGGTTAGGCTTCAGCCGTGCACCATACCATGTAGGCTATATCTTCTCGTCCGGTATCAGCAGAAACTCCATCTCATAAAACTTGATAATAGAAACCATCTTATACATGGGGTCGACCAGGTGCCTCCACTCGATGCTTGCAGCTGCACATACCGCAGGTGTATGACGACAAAGATAATGCAAAGACTGAAATAATCCACAGTCGTATATACGCGCATTAAGTCAAACGCGATATGAAGTTTGACACCATCCTTCCATCGGCTCCACCATCATAATGGATAACTTTTATCACTGGCAAACTCACCATTCAATTGTTATGGCCTTAATTATGACTTTGACTATATTTCAAGTGTTGTGACCCACATTGAAATATTAATATCTTGAATACTGAGTCTAATCAGCGTTTGAATACATTTCGAATTATTTGTTTATTCACGTTACACGTATTTCGAATACACCTAAGATACGTCAGTCGTCATTACGCCATAGATCGGAGTCTAAATACTCGAGATATGCTAATTTTTAGATTCTCCATTCAGTATCTGCAATATGGTACGTGAAATATTTAAGTAATTACTCTATATTTTATGTATTTTCGTAAATTATATATTTATTTAATTTAAATAAAATAATCTTCAAATATGTGTGATCATTTTTTTCTTATATTTATTCTGACTTCATTTTTTTTTATAAAGAAACAATATTTATACATATTTAAAGATATATATACTTTAATTTATGCCAAAAGATTAATTGTAAGTTTCACTTGATTTTTATTTATTTTTATTTTTAAATTAAGAAGTTTGTGAAGTATAAGTAATTATTTGTCTAATTATTATTATTATCAGTATACTATTACGTGAGATTACCACCGATAGAAATTCTTAAATATTTGATTTTAATAAATACACAATTAATATATTAAAAATTTCATATTTATATTTTTTTTAAAATTTAAATAATAATTTTAATTTATGTCTTTATAATAAATATTAATCAAATTAGATGTTTCATTTAAGAGTACTAATATAATGCACAACATTTTAAACATATTCTCATTCACTCTAATATAACAGAGTAATTAAATATGTTATAATAGAATAATTAAATTTTTTTATAATAGTATAATTAATCAAGTGTTTTATATATTTATGTAATGTGATTGTTTATTTAAAATATGACTTTTAATCTTGTGATAGTAAAATGATAAGTATCAAGTGAGTAGATAAAAATATATTTAAATATCAATAATAAAGAAATAAAAAAAAGAAGATAAAAGTAAAAGCTCCCTCTTCTCTTGCTACCTTTGCTCACAGTCACACTTTCTTATTTCTTATCTTTTGTCAGTCAGAATTCTATTCTAAGCATCAGCTGGGCCACGAGCCTCCCCACTGGAGTTAAATTACAAATAAATGATTTTATATTAATTTTCTATATGGTGTTCTTGTAAATCATTTCATAATATAAAATTATTTTTTATTAATTATTTTTAATATCAAAAGTAAAAAGATATAAAAAAAAAAAAAGAGTGCCGCGCACACACATATATAGTGCTATAATATTCCTTTAAAATTATAACATGATTGCAATTAAAACTTTAAATGTAACTTAAATGTTAGGTAAAAATTTATATCTAGTTATTTTTATATAAAATTATTAAATAATTTGAGATATCAAGATAAAAACCATTTTCACTATCTTCATGAATCACTTGAAAATTTTATACATTTTTTTTTTTATTAAAATAGCTAGAGAGGCTCGAACTCGCGACCTCTTAAATGAGTATGGAGAGACTATGCTATTTGAACTATAACTCATCGTAAAATTTTATACATTCTAAGTATTGAATACCTGATCAACTTAATGAGGTTATTTTATGGATATAATAACTTAATTAGTTATAATGTCCCACAAAGCAATATATAACACCTGCTTACAAAGTCTCCCCTTGACGTCTCATATTTCTGAGTCAATCCCTTCTTTCGATGGGCATATACATATTAGTATTTTGCTTTTGAAAAGAGAATCCAGTGTCTTCGTCCCAATAAAAAGAGAAAAATATTATGTGTCTATTATTGTATATATATATTTTTTTGATTAAAAATAATTTGAAAAATTATGGATATGAGTATAAATATATGATATTTTAGAAAAGAAAAGAAAAGCAAAGCAACCCCACTTCCGTTTCCGCCCCCCGCGCATCGATTGCGCAAAAAAGAGAAGAATTTAAAGTTTAAACGAGTCCATTATATTTTGTTTCACCCTTGAATTCTACTACAAGTAGGTTCTATGTATAACCCCTTTTTCCCCCACCTGAAATAAAGAGATAGAAGAGCAAAGGGGGTAAATAAGTAGCTAGAATCCGAATCCAAATCCAAATCGAAACAAGTAGTTGTATGATATGAATGAATAGGCAAAGTAGTGCAGAGAGTAGTGTTAGTTAAAAGGAGGATAGTATAGCTTGCGCAGTGAGACGCAACAAACCAAACAGAAAGCGCTCAAAAATATATTGATGTGGGGTGGGTCATGGATACATTGTTTAGAGTAGTGAGTTTTGAACAATACCAACAACAGCAACAAGTTGAGTTAGATCAGTCCCTCAACTCCACCACCACTACCACTACTTCCAGCAGCTCTAGATCCTCCCGACACAACTATCACCACTACCAACAACAACAACAAGACGAAGAATGCTTCAACTTTTTCATGGATGAAGAAGACCTCTCCTCGTCTTCTTCCAAGCACCACTACTATCCCTATCACTCTCAATCCCATCCCCACACTTCCACTCCTCCCGCCACCATCCTCACGCCCAACGACTTCTCCCACTCCTTCGACTTCAACCTCCAATTCTCATCAAACACCAAGTGGGCCACCGACATCCTCCTCGACGCCGCCCGTGCTCTTGCCGACAAGAACACCGCCCGTCTCCAGCACCTCATGTGGATGCTCAACGAGCTCAGCTCCCCTTACGGCGACACCGAACAGAAGCTCGCCGCCTACTTCCTTCAAGCGCTCTTCAGCCGCATGACGCATGCCGGTGATCGAACCTTCCGAACCTTAACCTCCGCCTCCGATAAGACCTGCTCCTTCGAATCAACCAGAAAGACGGTGCTCAAGTTCCAAGAGGTGTCTCCGTGGACGACCTTCGGACACGTGGCAGCCAATGGCGCAATCTTGGAAGCTTTGGAAGGTGAAACAAAGTTGCACATAGTTGATATCAGCAACACCTATTGCACTCAATGGCCAACGCTATTTGAGGCCTTGGCCACTCGCTCCGACGACACCCCGCACCTCAGGCTCACAACCGTCGTCGTAACAACTGCTCACGGCGGATCTGTCCCGGCGGCGCAGAGGGTCATGAAGGAGATAGGTGCCAGGATGGAGAAGTTCGCCAGGCTCATGGGAGTTCCGTTCAAGTTCAACGTCGTTCACCATTCCGGCGATCTCTCCCAGTTCGATTTCGGGGAATTGGACATCAGGGACGACGAGGCGCTGGCCGTTAACTGCGTCAACTCGTTGCACTCGATCGCCGCGGTTGGGAACCGCCGCGACGCGGTGATATCGTCGCTGAGAAGGCTTCAGCCCAGGATCGTGACGGTGGTGGAGGAAGAAGCCGATTTGGACGTTGGTTTGGAAGGATTCGAATTCGTGAAAGGGTTCCAAGAATGCTTGAGGTGGTTTAGGGTTTACTTTGAGGCGCTGGAGGAGAGTTTTCCGAGGACGAGTAACGAGAGGCTGATGCTGGAGAGGGCGGCGGGGAGGGCGATGGTGGACTTGGTCGCGTGCTCGGCGGAGGAATCGTCGGAGAGGAGGGAGACGGCGGCGAGATGGTCGCAGAGGATGCATGGATCGGGGTTCAATACGGCGTCATTTAGCGAGGAAGTGTGCGATGACGTTAGGGCGCTGCTGAGGAGGTACAAGGAAGGGTGGTCAATGGTACAGTGCTCGGATCACGGCGGAATGATGCTGTGGTGGAAGGAGCAGGCGGTGGTGTGGGCCAGTGCATGGAGGCCCAGCTTCACGTAGTGCTGATCGATCATCACTCTCTTCTTTTGGCACGTGGCTTCAGCTTTCTGGTTCGGTTCGGTTCGGTTAGGCTCCGTTGGGTTGGATTGGGAGGTTAGAGCGTTCTTTCAGTGATGGATTTTATTTTCTTTTCTTTTTGAGTTTGGTAAGTAAGACATGCAATAGGATTAGTTAGCAAAAAGCTGGGGTACGCTGGTGGGATCAACGGGGGAGTTTGCTTGTATTAAAAAAAAAAAGAATGAAGCAAATTGATTTTCATTATTAACTTTTTGTGATTATTTTTTGTTTTCTTTAGTTAAACTATTATGAAGGAAAGTTTATGGTCTCTGGCTCTCTGCATATATATGTGTATGAATCAATTGTTCAAAGTTATATGCTCATCTCGTTCTCGCAGGTATGCGTATCCTCATTTAACTGATACAGCACTCACTCACAATTTCATAAGGAGCATATGATCTATTAAAAATGTTTTCGGGCTCCAGAAAAGTTCCATAATATCATTTGATTGAACTTTTTAAATATATCCGAATCACTTTGTTCCTTTCATCCAAAATATCTTGTTAATTGCAGTTGAGTTACAGTTTAGGTTTTAGTCTTTTTGTATTTTCAGTTAAATTTGAAGTCCTATACTGTTCAGTTGTCCTTCTTTTATAATACTCACCAAAAATAATTCCTAACTTTATTATTTATTTCAAATATTGTCATAAAACAATTTCTCAAACATCATCACCTTTTAATTTATTCTAAAGTCTTGGTCCTTTACTCGATTCTCTTCTCTAATCCTCTTTGTTAAACTTGAGACCAAAATAAATTTATTTTTTGGTGACTATTGAGACCAAAATAATTAATTAAAATAATAATGACCTCCCAACTGTTGTCGGTTTATTGTTTTTAGTTTATATTATTTATTTAGTTTTTGTTTTAGAATTTTTTTTAAATAAATAAAATAAATATTTTATTTACTAAAATATACAATTTATAACATTTTTACCAAAATTCATTATATCTCTTATCTCGTTTATAATGTAGACGAAATAAAATTGCACATATCTCATTTACACTGTAAAGGAGATAAGGCACAATACGATATGGCTTTATCATATTTATACACGTAGTATGTAACGGTTTTATCTCGTTTACAGTGTAAAAGAGATACGTACAATTTTATTTCGTTGACACTGTAAATGAGATAAGACTAAACGCGACCTATATATACAATTTGTTTACAGCGTTCTTTGGATAGATTTTTCATTCATTTCTTCAACTTTCCTCTAATTTCTACCCTCTTCTAACCATATTATCGACTTACTCGACGAGTATGGCACGTGCAGATGCACATGATCCGAACATTAACCGACTGAACGCGACATGACACACGCGGAGGCAGCTAACTTTGAGGTTAGTGTCTTTTTTTTTTCTGTATATGTTAGAACATATATGTGTAACCGTACTTAGGGTACTTTTATAGAATTAATTAACAACACATTTGGTAGATGAATATATTGTTACGAAAGGTTGATATGATATAATTTTAGGTATTAGTTAAATTAAGTTTTTAAGTAAATATTATTCATTTTGTTTTTATTTAAAGTAAGTTGTTAGGTAGATATTAGGTGATTAAGTTATTAATTATTTAAGTAAATATTTTTATTTTTGTTAATTTATTAATTAAATATTTATTAATTTAGTATTAATTATTTAAGTCAATATTTTTATTTAAATCAATTGATTAACTATATGTTTATTAATTTAGTTATTAATTAATTAAGTTGTGTCTGTGCCTCATTTTTCTTTCTAACGAACAAATGCTGCAGCCTCTCGTAGGTGCATCGCACAATTGCTGGAATCAGTAAATAACGTGTACCCTTAAGAACTGCATTCATACATTTGGAGAAGTTCGTTGTCATGTATCCAAATCGATGATTGCCATCATAGTGTTGTAGCCAGATCTTTTTGTTAAACCTACCAGCCTAGTCTGTCATTTCTCGCGACAAATCTCTCAGGGCATCCATGTACTACTTGTACCCAGCCTGGTTTGGACTATAAGCAGCATTTATGAGATATCGCTTTTCCTCGACAGACTTAAAATGAGACATGAAGTTCACAGTCATGTATCTGACATAATAAACACGCTATTATCGGCTCTCAACCACTATTATCGGCTCTCAATGCAGCCTTGAAAGCCTGGAATCTATCAAAAATAGTTAACATGCCATCTTGTGGGATCACATATCGTCTAATATTGGTAAGGAAAAAAGACATGGACTTTGTGTTCTCAAACTCAACAATTGCAAATGACAGAGAAAGGATATTGCTGTTATCGTATTGTGCCACTACAATGAGCAAAACACCATCTTATTTACTATACAAATGCGTACCATTGACAGAGAAACGGCTTGCAATGCTTGAAATACTCCACACAGGCAAGGAAGGCCCAAAATACTTTATCAAATATGCTACAGTCACGCACCATAAGGTGATCATCATAGTACGATACAATTCTGAACTCACATATCGTTCTGGGACAACAACTCTACAGTGCTTGCAATAACCTTAACACCTTATTGTATGACTCCTCCCAATTACCATATATCTGTGCAATAGCTTTTTGCTTCGCAATCCAGATCTTTCTGTACGAGAGTTTGAAGTGATAGATTTTTCTAACTGCACCTTGTAGAACATGGATGCTGACGAATGGGTTGGTTTGTATCAACAACAGGATGATATTGCAGATGATCTTGGGACATGGTGGGTGTTAAATATTTGTGCACTCCTCTAACCCTACGCACCTCCCTAACGAAATAACACATACATGGTTGGCATTTAATCCAAATATAACAATAAAAAAATGAGAAATTACACCACGGTTAAACTTCAACTCACCAATATCTGAGATTCTGTCAGAGGACAACATGGAGACTTCAAGGGTAGGCTGTTGCATATTGCCGGCAGTGCACATAGTACTTTAATCGATCCGACTCCACAACTCGATACTCAACACTTCTGCGAATGCTATGATTCTTCACACCCTGCATTATTGCATCTCTGCTTCTGAACCTGTGGCCAACCGAAACTCCATACCACCGTCTAAGTTGTAATCGTCTTCACCCGTATTGAAAAATGGAGTTTTCTTGTGCATCGCGTCCAGATCCAATGCCTGATAATGACCGAGTACAACTGATAAGGCCGGAATTGGGTGTGGGACGGGCATAAGATACTGAACTGATGGCTCAATCGGCGTCTCTGATACAAATTCCTCCTCCTCATCATCTTTGGAAGAACCACTGTCGTTGTTATGCGCAATACTCCTCATCGGAGTCCTCACCATCAATGTCCATGTCTTCCGTTGGACTAGTAATGTGTGGCGGTGGTGGTGCGAGATGAGGGTCGTCCTGCACAAAATCCAACTGGCCAGATCCACCGCCTCCGACATCACCTACTTCCGCAGAAAGCTCCATCACTTGTTCCACCAAGATTCTCCTGTGGATGTCAAACATGATGCGCACATGCTCATTGCCATAGAATCAAATTAGACGAAACCAAAAAACTCCATTTTCTATCGGTACTAGCAATCGATGCCCCACCATTCCGATCTCTTTTCTCCCGCTACCACCAATGCTACCCAATATCAGACTTTTCAGCTCTGACAAAGAACTTACTTGCCATGTACGCAACAGAATGGAATTTTTTCACTCAAATATCACATCAGTATCACTGTTTCTCATATGGCAATTGGGATATACACTTACAACCACATATCCACTATTACTAGACATTTTGGCTTATTTTTTGGAAGAAAAACGAAAGAGAAGAAGTAAAATATTTGTGAAGAACATAAAGGCTTGCACATCTTTTTATAGCTACTAAAAAGTTGTCGGAACGTATCTTGTTTACATTGTAAACGTCATATATATTCATGTATATCATTTACAATCTAAACGAAATATATATATCTACTCTGTTGAGTCTTATCTTATTTATAGTGTAAACGAGATACAAGTATTCTTATTTCGTTTACGTTGTAAACCAGATAAGAGATACGATAGATTTTGGTAAAAATGCTACAAATGGTATATTTTGATAAATAAAATATTTTTTATTTATTTAAAAAATCATTTGTTTTGTCATAATTAAAAACATAGAAATCTTTGATAACAAAAAAATTAACTAAAAACAGTCAAAAATCATCTTATTTATTATTTATTAATTATTATAATAATTAGTAAATATTAAATAAAATAAATTTATATATAATTTTTTTTTATTTCTCTAACGTTACTGTAAAAACAGTAACTTAGTTTTCGCATGCCAAAATAATTATTAGACGTCATCACAATTCAACAATTTAGAATGAAGCTCAAGCATATTGACTAAGTTCATGTAGGGTGGTAGTTGATCGTTGGAAAATATATTATCCAATCAGATTTGACCGGAGGCGAGCTTCATTTGCATAATTGTTTTGTTTTTATCATTATAAAGTAACCATCAAGCTACACCTAATTAAGATGGACAATGATCTGATCGATAATCTTGTATCTAATATTAAAATTATATAAGATCATTAATAGTAGTTAGCCTTACCCTATCAAATAATCTTTTATATGCCCAACACAAATGGTTCCAAAAAGAAATAGGGTTTGGTATTTTTGGCGTATGGAGATGATATCACCTTTAAGCATATTCATTCATTTATATAGTTTAATAAATAATAAAGATCATCATGGGATTTAATGACTAAGTAAATGTTCATCTGGTCATCCATAAAAGGATGTATAAAAAAAAAAAAAAATGAAACCAAAGAAGTGCATAAAAGAAGGTCTTTATCTAGTTTATGGGCAATAGAATCTTAGGACGGCCACCAAGTTGGGTTAATGGTTGTGGAATCTCATTAAAAGGTGTAAAGTCATTAGCGGGTTAAGGGGTTTTATTTTAGTGGCCAGCACGCTGTCTTTGAAATGGTCTTCTTCTATTTCATCTCTCTTTCTTTTATATATAATTTCCTCCCATGATGTATCCTCATTTTATATCATTGTTGTATAGAAACAGAATAGTCATGTTTGTATCCTTTCAAATAAATGTCAATTTAAATACTTGTTAAATTAATAAAATAAAAAGGAATATATGAAGAATTGCGTGCTTTTTTATATGACACACGTTTTAGCTTTAGCTTGATTAGGGCCCCACAAGACCCTGAGGTCTTTGATGGAGGGGTAAAGATAAGGGGAGAGGGGGGGCTCATATAAGAGGCTCCTTTTTCCCATGAAAGCTAATAAATTGTAAGTACATAAACAATGAAAAGGAAATAATATGAATAGTGGGTTCATCTTTTTAGGGTTGCATATCTTGAAGTTCTGATGAGACTTGCCCCCTCCACGTTAACACATCCACTCTTGCACTCTTTTACAACTTTTCCACCTCCTGATTTTTAAACATTTATAGTTGCTTTCTTTTGGTGTTTTTAAAAGGGAGTTTGATGCTGGCCCATACCTTCTTCTGCTGGTTTAAGCTTTAGTATCCTTTTCTATATCAGTGACAACGACCAGCTTATGCCTTTATATTTTTATGGGACCAGGGACAACAAACAAAGCTAACTCCAATGTATAATTTCATTCATTTCCAACCAATTCTATACTTCAGCATCTTTGCCTCTACCTCCCTCTTGTATTGTTTAATAATACGTTTTAGAAAGGAAAGAGAGAAAAAAGAATTCCTCTTTCCAATTTCATTTAATTAAAATATTATAGTTTGCTAATTCTAACAGGATTGAATGATCAAGAAATAAAATAAGGATCAAGCTTGCTAGTTGCTATTGATAAATGGTTTTGTGATGTCTTGGGGTCTTGCATTGGGCCTATCGTGGTGGCTGTAAGCATTATGCAATTGAAGAGCCCACATTATGTGGGCTAAGAAAATGGGCTCAATATTACTTTTAGCTAGCTAGTAAGTAGTAAATAGTAATGTCTCGAATTTAACCAATTTGAACTGGTCTAGTGGTTATTTCAGTAGTCAGCTTAAGTAAGTGTCGGAATTTCGAATTTCATTTTATGGATAACTCTACTTCACACCCCTCAATTGATTAAAGCTTTATCTCTAGTCTATGGATAACTCTACTTCACACCCCTCAATTGATTAAAGCTTTATCTCTAGTCTCCTCTTTTTCTCTTTTCTTACCCTAATATTCATAACACACTTATGTTAAACCAATTTAGCACAAAAGATTGGACAAGAAAAAGTCAGCATAAAGTATACTATACACATAAAAGAATAATTTGCACAAAGTATTACACAATGCCATGGCACAAATCGATCAACAATGACGGGTTATTAGTAAAGAAAAATACCAATCAACTGGATAATCTTTCTCAATATACAAATATGCTCCCTCAGATTAAACTCAACATACCCTAAACTAAGACTGTGTTATGCAGGTTGAAGTATCTGTGTCCGATTCTTGGGAATTGGTGTGTCAACTTGACATGCAACTTCGTAAGATATATATATGTATTGAGATTTGAGACTATATATATGACTGGAAATGTACAAAGCTACATAAATAATTTGAGTCCGGTCCAACCCTGAGGCAGTCTCCATTTTCTATGCCAGTAAATAGACACTCTTGACCACAATGGGAACTCAAAAGTGTACTCCAGAGGCTGATCAACAGGTCCTGCTACCACCAAAGGCAGCCACACATATCTTGAATCCCTTAAGTCAGCCGGGTTCCATCGATCGGCCATGAATATAAATAAACCTTGGAACCCGGGTTGAGGAAGCACAAAAGTGCTCTGAGCAAAGAATGTTGTAAGCCGAAACATGTTGTTTCCCACAATGCATGGATTTCCTATTGTTTCCCAAGGCCCCAATACTGAATCAGCTGCATGAGCCAGTGCCTCGTTAGGGGCCCAACCTGTGCAGCCTGATGTGATCATGTAGTATGTGCCCCGATGCTTGAATAGAGCTGGTGCTTCTCGGTGCTGTCCCACGAGAATCCTTCTCATGGTAGGTGTCACATTGAGATAATCTTCGGTTAGGGGACCAATGTGCAGTTCACTATTGTCTTCAGAGGAGTAGATTAGATATGCCACACCATCTTCATCTTTGAATACTGTCATATCCCTGCTTTCACATCCATGGGGCCTTTGGCTACCAAGATAATCAAAAGGACCATCAGGTGTATCGCTGATGGCTACACCAACAGCTGCTTTGGTGTAGTTGCCATCATCAACATGCATCCACATCACATATTTTCTGGTCTTCTCATTATAGATTACTTTCGGCCTCTCAAGCACATTAGACTTGTGCAGATCATGGGTCTCATCTGTTTCCTCTGCTGCCAATACAATTCCTTCATGTTTCCAGGTCCATAAATCCTTTGAAGAATAACAACCAACTCCAATGATGTCCACCTGATAGAGATAGAGATAAGGGCTAGAGTCATGTAAATCAAATAGTAGTAAATATGCAACATTGACTGAAGACAAGTACCTCTCCTCTGACAACTGGAAGGTCAGTAAACTAATACTATAACCACATGATAAATAGTTTTTACTTTTTACATCTAAATGCACCCATAGATGGCAGAGCATGGTGATGTAAGAAAAGTTCACTACATGTCCATAATAGAAGGAGAAAAAAGGGAAAGCAAACTCCTCTTGATGCAAAAAATATGATCTATATTGATATCTACTTGAGCATATTCAAAACATATTGGCTATTGTTTGCACCTTAGTTCATGTTAATAATAAGAAAATCAAACAAACTAATTGAATTCAGGCACAAGTTTTTCCTCAGCCACAGCGCTATACCACTTCAGAACTAACTAGTTGAGAAGACGTGTCTGTCAATTAGTAGGGCAGATTTTGAGAGATGCAAAATATTTTCCTTGACTTCTACTACCAATAAAGCCTCTGCTGGTTAAAAGAAGGTAGGGTAAAGTATATTTTTTTTTCCCGAAATTTGGCAAAAGTTTTAAAATATTTTTAAGTTTTATTTTGTTCCAATTTTGTCTCAAAAGTTTTCGATTTGTATCAAATATATTCTCGACAGCTAAAGTTTCAAAAAATTTAAGACCAATTCAACAATAATGTATGACAATTTTGTTTGATTTGCTTATATTGAAGGTTGTTCTTGTGTAATTGTTATAGAATTGGTTCTAAATTTTTTGAAACAATAAAACTTAAGAGATACTTTTAAAATTTTTGCCAAATTTTAAGGACAAAAAGCATATTTTTCCCTAGAAGGTAATAAGTAATAACACCATGCTGAAGGCAACAAGTCTGGCCTCTTTTTGTCTTTTGTGTGTGTGAAATATAAGACCATGTAAACCTCAGACATTGGACAACTTAGGTGAAGAAATTTTCTAGGATGATCATCATAGCAGAGGCCCTTATATCAATTGGAAGTAAAAACTTCTTGTTCAGTATTACAAACTAATAGTCAGTGAAAAGGGCTAGGCATAGAACCTATGCAATCTCAGTTGTGACAGAAGGCTTCAACATCTCGGAAAAGGGACCATCTAAGTTCTGTCACCATACTTAAAAGGGATCAAAGTCTGTTAGGCTTCTATCTCTTGTGATGACATTGTTTTTAACTAAATGCTTAATATGTTAATATTTGCATCGAAATGGAATGGTCTCTTACATTTGCTAATATTGTCAGTTGACAAAATTGAAAGGGCATCATCCACTTTTGGTAGATTAACAACAAAACAGAAGTCTTATGCCAAAATAAGCATATCAAGTACCAAATAAGACCATTGAAACAAGTACCATGTCTACTCATTTATTGATAATACTGTATGAGAATGTCCAGAACCTAAGATGCAAAAGTTACTTGGAATGGATTTAGAATACAGCCCTCAGACAATAATCTAACAAGTTATATATGCATGTATATGAAGCAGCAGTCATTTTCTGCTTATTTGGAAATCTTGTCATTTATCTTTTTGCCAAAAAAAAAATACTAAAGAGGAAACCAAGTTAACATTGCAATTTGTAGAAAAATGCTAGCCACTTCAACTACCATAAAGAAATTGAACCACAAGGGCAACCATTAACTTTGATTAAAACAGAAGTTCACTAAATTACCCGAGCAGGTCCTTCCTTGTGAACATGGTAGGTGGGCCCATCTTTATATTCACCATACCAATAATATGTCCTTGATCCTTTATCATAAAGAATGCCCCCTCCATGGGCTTGGATAGGATTTCCATCAGTATCCAACCAAATTCTCCCAGGGTAGTAGTAATTACTATCATTCCCAGCAGCCTGATTTGGATCTAGAGCTATCTTATGACCCGGAAAAAATACGTGTCTAAGTTGGGAATTTTCATCCAAGAATTCATCAACCAATGTGGTTTTCCGTTTAGGTCTGCGCTTCGCCGCCCGAGGGGACCTCTTTCCCCTTGGTGGGGGAATCTGAACATCTTCATCTTCCAATTGTTGAAGTTCCCGGAATTGGGGATGATGAGTCACATGCAATTGAGACAATCTGCCATCTCTATCTTCATGAAGAATATAAGAATACAAATGAAGCAAAAGAAGGCATCCTATCAAACTCCATAACACAGCAGGCGTAGAACACCTGCTCCAAGAATTACAGCACAGGTTTGTTGATTTCCTGTATTTACTCCTTGTCCTCATTTTCTCTTCCTCTTAATCTTGGGGATTATGCTGCAATTAACAAAATGCAACCTATGGAAACCTGATAACAGTAACCAAGTACAACACACCAACATTTAAACTACATGTCAGGAAAATTGAAAGCACTATGCTACTATTTCATTACCCTAGTCGATGCCTAAATATGGGAAATCAGAGTTGTACTGCAAAATTTGCAATTGCACCTCATATTTTAGATCCAGTCACTGAGAAAGGCATCAATGATAGAAAGCAACTAATTAGGAAGAAGAGTGAGCTGACCTGGAGCTATGAAATGAGCACAAGTTTCCGACATGCGGTTCTGTTGGTGGTGGTTTCTCAGCAGTTTTGGATCTGGGGATGTGTGAGATTTGTGAAATATGATACTGATTTTGCAACCAAAGAAGTTGTTTCTTAATCTCTGCAACTGACTCACTCACTGGATGCCTTTTGGTACCCACCACGGACACAGACAGGCCTAGAACAAAGAGGTTTGTTTCATTTTTTCTTTGCCTTCAATTCAAGCATTATATTCGGCAGTCAAACGTAGTAACAGTGTTAGTTCGTTGGTCGTGTTTCTCAATTCACATGAGCATTCACATAGATAGAAAGACACTTTTACTGTGCATTCATTTACTGTTGGTTATCCAGTAACAATGTGACAGTTAGCGACGATAAAGTACTGTACTATTCACATGGAGTAGGAGATTATTTGTTCAACTATTATTGTGTGCATCAATCATCATAATTGATTGGAATGTTGACTTCCACCCACCATGTCTCACTTTTTAAATGCGCAAAAATGTATACCGTCTCTTGGTATTACTATTAACAAAAATAAATAAATAATACTTAAGTAGTTAAGTGGAATATTTATCTAATTAATTTTTAAAAATGTTATTTGTACATCAAAATTAGTCACTAAAATTAACCATGAATATATTTGTATATAAATATATGTATAATTTAATTTATTTTTAATGTGTATTTATATTTTAACATGTATTTTATACTAATAATTAATCTTAATAGCTAATTTTAACATACACATAACATAATTGATTAATTTTATATTTTCTCTCTTAGTTACTTTGGTCATGATAAGTTATTTATTTCCTTTTCTTATTAAATATTTTTATTTATTACACAAAAAATATTACGTGTTAGTTTTAAATAACAATATCCTAAATATTAGAGAAATTATATTATTACTTTTTTTTTAATAATATCCCTTTACACATTATTTTTTTTAGATTATAGGAGTAATAATATCTATTTTTGTGTAGTAAGTCTAGCGGTAGATATAATTCGTTTTATTCAGAGGTTGAACTTTTCTTTATCTGAAGTAGAAGATGTATACGTTGGCTCTCAAAAAATTGATAGCGGTAGACACCTACAAAAACACTCCGACGTTCAAGTAAAAAGAGTGTGTAATGAGTATAATGTGTATTCAGAATGTACTTTTCTTGTTTTAATTTTTTCTTGTTGTGTTTGACTTTGATAGTGCTATATTTTAGTTACTAAGTTGATCTATTATTACAGAACTATTGGGGATGTTAGTCTAGTTTTTTTTATAACCACTCTTGAACATTATTTGAGCTTATATTAAAAAGTCTGCTAAAAAGAGAAAATACATACTAAAAAGGAAAAATACGTACTTTTGATCTAACACGTTTTATTTATATAGTTCCGAATTATAAGTAATGTAGGTCCATGTATTAGTAACGAGTCATGGTCCAAGTTTAATCTATGATATTTTGCAATAAGACAGGTAGAACTTAAATAATTTTTTAACTTATAAATTGACATTGTAATAATAAGTGGTAGTCCCTCAAGTTCAACTTATTATACTTGAAAAATAATAAGCATGTTAGAGAAAGGTGTTTAAATTCAATAAAAAAAAAAACTAAGAGTTATTATAAATAATAATAATATGGTGAGCTCCAGGTTTAACTTGTTTTTTTTTTTTTTAAGAGAAATATGTTGAGCCTTTATGAAAATCGAGTTATAACTCAGTAAGATATGAAAGAGATGTAGTTCGTGTTATAATTCGAAGATATAAGAATTGAGGATTACCTTTCAAAATCAACTTGATAATCTTAAAAATAAAATTGTTTAAACTTGTCATTGAAAAATGTGTTGCTTATATCAGTGTATTTTTGGACGAGCTCATGGTTGATTGGTTGTTGAATTGACCTGGACTAATAGGTGTTGGGTTGCTTTAACTGATTTTGACTTATAAATGCCGATTTGTTTGGAGTGATTCCGACTTATAATTGCCGATTTATTTGAAATGATTTTGATTTATAGGTGTCGGCTTATTTAGATTGATTTCAACTTATAATTACCGGTTTGTTAGAATTAATCCTGACTTATAATTGTTGATTTGTTTGAAATGATTCCGACTTATAGATGTCGACTTGTTTAGATTGAGTCCGACTTATAACTGTCAATTTATTTTTGTATACGAACTTTAATATTGGTTTGTTGTAATATGTATAGTATGTAGGAAAAATAGTAACCAAACCAAAGACACGAGTAATAACAAAAAATAAAGAATGATAAATCTAAAAATAATTTATATTTATTGAGATTTACTATCTTAACAAAAAAGGTACAAGATGAAGTACCTCGTTCCTCTAAGCAAAATTCGGTGTGAAAAAAATCTTGTGAATGAAAAAAATAATACATCTTCGAGTTATGACTTACATCTTAGTTGTGCTTAGTTTTAGAGATGTTGTACTCCAAGTATCAGGTAGTTCTTTGCATAGTAGTATTTAAAGGGTATAAGTCTCTTTACCGATCACTTTGCATATTCAAAAAGGTCTTTCTGGTCGTCCTCTTTTGATTAAGTTGGTTTATCAATTTGCTGAGTTTGTCTAAGTTCTTCGATTTCTATCAGTCCAACTGCTTTTCTCAAAATTTTGCTAAAATCTTCGGCTTGGCGATATCAATAGTCTCTTGGAACTTGCCAAGACAATGACCACTCTTGGGTGTGTGTGGTTCAAGTATTACATTGTTATAAAGATTCCATTCCCATGGGAATTAAAGATACCTAAGGAGAAGGTGGGAATTGAAATGATGGTATTTTGCCTAGAATCAAACTTGCTTAGGAATAGTTTTTCAAACTTTGAACCAAACATGGGAATATGATATTTCCATCTTAAAATTCCTAAGAATTATTTATAATTCTTCCAACCACACACACCCTAAGGACATGGAGGTGGACGTCCGGATTGAGGTTGAGAATCTCCATTACTATTTTATTGAACTTTGTCATGTAGTCAGGGAGACTTTCATGTTGACCTTATTTGATTATGTTAAGCTAGTTGCTGGAATCATGGACATAGATCTTGAATGCTGCAAAATTGTTGGTGAAAAAGCCAGCCAGTTTTTAAAAAGTAAAAATAGAACTTGCAAGTAAAGATGAAAATCAGAATAAAGTAGCACCATCTAAGAATGTAGAAAAAAAATGACATAATATTAATTCAAAAGTATCATTAAAAAACATCATCAAATAACTTGGTCACCTGCTGAACTTCAACTCTCAGCAAATAATTGATAGCCAATAATTCGGCCTCAGTAGGAGAAGAAAGTGGATTGCTTTGTTTTTTCGCCATTAATTATAACTTACAAAAGAAGGTAACAAATCGAGAAGAGAAAATGATAATGGGATTAGATTTAAACTCGTATCCCACGTGGACACTAAATATTCTTGTGTAGTAAGTCTGGCGATAGATATAACTCGTCTTATTTAGAGATTGAGCTCTTCTTCGCCTGAAGTAAAAAGGATATACGTCAGTTCTCAGAGAACTAACGGCGGTAGACACCTACAAAAATATTCTGATGCTCAAATAAAAAGGAGTATAAAATGAGTAGAATTTATTGTTTGTAACAAGTAATATTTAAAAAATATGAATTAAAAATATGATATTAAATTATTAAATTAAAAAAATAAATTAATAATTAAAAATACTAATAAAAAACAATAATTTTTGTTTATTATCTTTGTGTTTTTTATAATTATATTATTGTAGCAACAGGAGAAGAAATAATAATGAATTGTATTGCCATTGAAATTCAGTGTTGTTATACTTTTACTTCTAATGAGTTTGTAGTTCAAATAACTAAAATTTTTTTATATTATAATCATAAATAAGGTTAATTGATTTTGAAAATTTATATTAAATATAATAATTTTACGATTTAAATTATGTTATAATTTTATATATTTAATATATTTTTTAATTTTATGTAAAATCTTAATTTTCACAACTTAGTACCAATACTCAATTCAGGAAAATAAAGATATAATTTTGTTAATATAATCACTAGAAGTATATACTTTCTTGCTATTAAATTTTTGGAAAAAGATTCTTAAAAAAAAATACTTACAAACTAATTTTTTTTTAAATTAAGAATAAGATTTAAATTTAAAATCTTTAATTGAAAAGAAAAAGACTGTCATTTAAACTATAATTTATTAACACTTACAAACTAAAACTTGATAACGTATAGTTAGTCTTTTTTAACAACTAATATATCTTGTGCTAGTTAAATTCGAGTAATACTAGTAATATTAAAAAAAATAATTAAATTTATTTTATTTAGTATAAAAATTATAATTTTATGTATATAATATTTATAATTATATATTTATTATATTTAAAATTATATAATTATAATGATAATTAATAAAATAATTTTAGATGATTTAAATCAATTTTTTTTTTTATTTTTTACGGTTTTCTTCAATTTAATAGGCTAAAAATTAATCCACCACAATACTAAGTTTTATAATAGATAATTTGAACCAAACTAACGGTAATAAATGGAGAAATTTGCATGCTCCTACGGCATGCTTTAATGACAAACTTTTATATATAATAATGGATTAATAGCTAAAAGTTAGTAATAAATTTTTCTCTAATTTTAGTTCTGCAACGCATGCCTCTTTGTAGCATAATTATCAAAATCGAATCAATCAGACTACTAATTTATTAGTTTATTAGTTTAATCTGTGGATCACTAGTTAAACCAGTGACTTAATCTCACTTAAACCATCAATTCATCGATTTTTATTAAAATCAGCTGATTCTCACCGATTCTTTTTTTTATATGGTCGAATAGTTCAATTAGACCGACCTTATATCCAATTCACTAATTTTTTGGTCATACTAATCCATTCGGTCTAATTCTTATAACTATGCTTTATAGTTGATACTTGATACCTCCTTTCTTTTAGTTCTTTCTTTCTTTGGGGGAACATGCGAAATAAATGAACTCTTGGTCCTTAGTGGCATTATTAAAAACACTTTTGACATTAAAATACTACAATTAATTGTTAACATGAACCGTTGTCATTATGCAATCATTATTGAGTAGTTTAGGCAATTATTAACTAGCTGTATTATACTTAATTTTTGAGACATTCTTCCATCCATTCCATCTAGTAGTTTAGGCCATTCAATTCTTTTAAAGAAAAAGAGGAAAGAGAAAAAATAGCAGATAGAAAATAAAATAAAAAAACATTTTTTATTAATAGAAATACAAATTCTCCTAATTTTCTTCGCGAAAATATAGAAATATTTACGCTTAAAAATAGGTAAAAATATATTCTCTTTATTTTTTTACACTGTTCTCCAATTTTTGTCTTGCGACCTGCATGGAGTACCATTTACATATTTGAAAATTTCTCATAACAAAACAGAAAAAAAAAAAAAAAAAAAAGGGAAAAGTAGTATACACAACCCCAGACCCCCATACCTCCTTGATTTATATATTTACCTTCCTCAACTTGTACATAAATTAAAAATAAAATAAAAAAAATCGTATCTAGATGTGAGAGTATATAGAGAGGGGTTTGTCCCAGCAGAGAAAAGCCTCCGCTACCCATGCTAAGACCAAGATAACCATGATGATGGAGAGAGATATCATAGAAGACCACAACAATGTTGTTGAAGTTCTTATTGGCCTGCACTGATGCTCCACAATTTCAGTAACTTTGTTCTTTACCAAGGTGCAATTTGACAGCCTTTGCAAGTCTGGATATATGTCCAACAAGTCCTGAATGGATCTGCTATAGGCATGAGCCATGTTGTACGACGATTCTGTTATAAATCTTCCCTCTTTTCTGCATTCCTCTCTTGTCTTCTCTTTGTGGCATGTAAACTTTGCAAGTATCTATGCCCAAATAAACTTTGTTCTATGAAATAGCTAGCACTATGTTGGTCCAATAAGGTATTTAACATAGAGATATGTGAATACTTACTTTTGATGTTTCGCCAATTGGGATGGCACCTTGGGAGCAGCTTTGTGGAATGTAGGTATAGTTTGGAGCTGCAGAGAAAGGGTCACAAATCTTGATTACTCCCATTATTTCTTCACTTTGTTCACCTACTACTCCTAGCAGCCGATAAGCCACTGACATATTGGAATTCAACTATGAAAAAGAAAACCATTGTATCATCAGAACCTATAGTACTAATATATTCATTACTATGTAGCTGATGCAGAAGGAATCAACCAAATTTTCTACCTCAACTATGAAACTGTGGATGGTGTATCCTATTTCAGTAATCAATTTGCCGGAGAATGATGCATTAACGCACGGCAACATGGAGCCAAGGCTACTGTTCTGTGGATTTTGTTCGAAATCCTCAAAGGCAGAGCATGCATCATCAGCAAAACTGCATTCAACATTGTGAATCTAGTAAAAAAAAAGGATGGTTCAGTTCAATCCCGCACGTAACGAAAGGTATGACAACTTGTTATACTCACGTGTGAAGGAAAAAATCAAAACCCGTCAAGAACCAGCACAGGCTTGTCAAGATCCAAAAGCAGGAAATTACGCTGAAACAAATGCAAAATCAAATTATTTGTAGCAAAATGCAGTGTATAATAAACCTATAATCTAGTTAAATTAATATTGAAAATTCTACTGTGTCTTAGTCTTACATTATAAATCCAGGGCGCGAATGCAGCAACAGCGGCCAAACTGAACCAAAAACGGCAAAGTGAGAAAAAAAAATCATCAATATCAATGAAAGAATGGCAGAGAGTCATCGGAATTTATTATTTTTAGTCGGTTATTTATCAATGTTTAAAAGTATGAGATAAAGTATGTTGTTGGATTACTAGACTAAAAAAATTAAGTTGACGGCTAAATGATAACCAAAAACAATAAATTTTTTCTAATATTTCTCGTATTAGTGAAGAGAATTAGCTATGAATGTAAAATAGTAACGCTTTGCTCACCAAGCGCTCCAACCAGAGTGGCTAAGTTGACGACCACAATAATCAAATGTGCTACATACCTAAGACACATACATTATAAGAATGAAATTAAATGTACACAAATAAATAATTAGTGAAGTGATGAGAAATAGTGTGTAGTAGTTTTACGAAGTATGAGTGGCTTTGTGAAAGGATTGGCCAGTTGTATCGATAAAACGACGGATGACGCGCGAATTGCTTCGGAGATCTTGAGTAGTGGAATTCAATCGATCACAAATCTCTGGATTGTATGGAATCAAAAGGAACTGCATTTGTTTCGTTGTCTTCATCACTCTGCCTATGGTCTCTAGAGCATCTTTGCCTATGCCAACCACAGTTTCTTTCAGTTTTTCTGTCCTCCGAAGGGTCTTCTGACTCACCACGAGGACCAAACTGGAAGCAACTCTGCAATGCAATGCATGCATATGTAACGAAGCTACTTATCCCAAAAGTTTAAACTATTAGGCAGAGGTACATGAATTATTATATATCTTACATGGCGAGAGAGGTGAAGAATAGAAGCAAGAGGAAAACATGGAGATAATAATGGTGCAAACATGGTGGTGAGCTTAAGCCACCTCTTAGGAACTTGTTGGCTAAGATGAAAATGGTGAAGGCTAGGCCACATAACAACCACACTCCGGCAAATGTGTATCCATGGACTCCTGTAAATGCCGCAGACTGGAAAGGATCAGAAGAAGCAATACGCGTAATCAATATTTCAACGTATCACTTTGTTCAAATTGAATGAAACTGATTAAAGACTCACAGCGAGGTAATGTTTGTTTCGAACATCGAAACCTCCATTGTAACGTTTGAAGTGTCTTAAAGGATCGGGTCTGTTGATGGTTCTTCCTTGAATAGGTGACCCCGACACTGAGCATTTATTTTGGAACAAGAAGGGATCAGAAATGAATGGCAAAAACAATATTGCAAGAAGCAAGAGGCGCTGGGTTGAGTTGAGCATGTTGAGCAAAGTGGAAGAGACAACATTATTTGCTGTCTCAAAATAATGTGAACTTTTTTCAGTAAGGGGGATTTACGTTTGACTTACGGGGTAAGATAAGAATAGCTTGTGCCATGGTTTTGCGGATAATAATATTTGTATTATGTTCATGGAAGGATATCATATAAGTATTGTTAGAGATGGAGGTAACGAATCAGAAGCCGATATTCTTCGTTGTTTATTAGCATGCAAGGAATGTTAACTTTTATTAAATTTTAATGCCTCTATCTTAGCATCCATGTCTTTCTTTAATCTGTAGCTGCTCCCATCATCCTTTTTCTTGTTTTTCTTCTCTTGCCTTTCAAAGTTCAAAATTCCATTTCAGGTAGCATTGGTTTTCTTTTTTTTTTTTTTTGGGTAGGCTGAAAATGACTTTATAAAATATAATGTAACAGTTCAATTTTTAATCACTATACCCAATATTTAAATTCAATATTATATGAGAACAACTAGGGAACCAAAAGCATATTAGCTAAAAACCAGCCAAAATGTGTTTGGGCTCCATGAAAAATTGGGTTTTGGTTTGTGCTCCGTGATCCCAGGAGCAGTTTTCAAACATATTATTCAAAAAGTGATTCTAATTAAACGGTTTTGTTTACTTTTTGGCTGATCACCTCTTGGTTCCATATACTTTTCCATATTATATATTAAGAAACAAGAAACGTTACAGAATCATTATTTCTGTCTAAAATTACTTTTTTGGTCTGAAAATTATTAGTTAGAGTAAGTGAGTACCGTGATATGCCTGTATTGTTTCCACTTTTTAGAGAAAAAAATTATGATAACTTCTAACAATGAAACTTTTTTTTTAATCAAAAATAGAAAGATTCTAACCCATGATCTCTAAATAAGTATGAAAAGATTATATCATTTAAATTATATATAATTCATTGGTTTTTTTTTTTTTTCCTTTTTCTTTTTTTTTTTTTTTTGGACTTGTCCTTTTTCTAACTTCGGAGACATCCAATAATAAAACAAAGATTTCTAAAAGGTCGAAAATATTATCCAGAAAGAAAAGAGAGTTGAGAATTGCTGATCTACCTTTGCCTCTTTGGTCATAATCAAACTCTCTTTCTTTGTGGGTCATAAATCAATCTCTTAATCTTTTTTGTTTTTGGGTCATGTATAGCTCCGAGGTTATTACTTTTTTAGTTTTTGTCTACTTGAGGGATAGCTTGTTAACCGAAAAAGAAGATAAAGCCCGTTAGATCCACAACCCTTCTGCTGCATTGTTATTTAGGCCTTGTTTCCCTTCCCACAACCCATTTTGCATGCTTAGATTTAATGCCACTTAGGCACTTAGCATTTGTGAAGCCCATACATATGCTGAGATTGAGAGTCATAATCCATGGTGCATTCTTCGCAGGGCACAACTCACTGAACTCAGCCATAATAATGGTACAAGCTCCAACCAACTCAGCTAGCAAAATTTATATTGATTGCGCGGTGGTGTAAAAATCATTTAATTAATTAATATTATAAGATGTGGGCTCAAATAATACCATATACCTTTATATTATTATAACTTTTTATATATGACATAGATTCCATTTTTATTTTATATATAAATAAAACAATATTCAAATACTTAATGCTTTCTTAAACAGATTAATGAGTTAATCATTAAATTAATTTAAATTAGTTAGATTCTGTTAATTAATTAATTTTTTGAGAGATTTAGAATCAACTATTATTTTTCAAAAAAAAAAAAAAACTCAAATACCATTAAAATTTATTATTTTAATTATTAACCTAATTTTTAAATTTAATAATTGAATAATATACATTTAACTTATATTTTTAAATATTAATAATTAACTACTAATAAAAAATAATAAATTTTACTGTCTTTAGTATTTTTTTCTTTTCAAAAAGTTAAAAGGAGTATTCGTACAAAAAAAAAAATGTTAACCGAGTGGTTTTTTCCCTCTTAAAAAGCGGAATAAATGCTATTTGTCTTATTATTAAATGATATGATAATAATATAATATAGATCGATGAGCTAAGCCTGGTGTTATTCTTTTATGTGGCATAAATCTATATAAAAGATTGTCATTTTCCAATGACAAATCTAACGTTGCCTATCTTTAAGAGTTGGCACTTGGAACTTGGAAGCTCCCCTTTGGCCCACATCAATATAAGTCCAAACGGCTTGTGTTATTTTCTTACCTAATTTTTAATATATA
Source organism: Arachis ipaensis (assembly GCF_059453495.1). Lineage (NCBI taxonomy): Eukaryota > Viridiplantae > Streptophyta > Magnoliopsida > Fabales > Fabaceae > Arachis > Arachis ipaensis. The sequence goes on along the minus strand of NC_142440.1, from coordinate 6,878,713 downwards.
TTTTATATTATAACATATATTTTATATTAATAATTTAGTTAATAATTCAATTTTAATATTATCAATATAAAATATTTTTTTATAAATCAACTATTATATATATATACTATTTAATTTATTTTTAATATATATTATATTTAAATATATTTTAAATTATTAACTTTTGTATACATTAATATAATTGATAATAATATTGATATATAATTATATTTAGGGCAATTTACGCATCTAAATTGTTTGATCCCCAATATTACGTAAATACATTGTTTTAGTTTTCAATACGCAAATGCATTGTTTCACTATTTTATGTAAACCGCTACTGGCAGTAGCGGTTTATAGGTGTGCATAAACCGCTACTACCTGACGCGGTTTATGTGTGAGTGTGTGTGTGTAAACCGCTGCTGGCAGCAGCGGTTTACGTGCGTGTGTGTGTGAGTGTAAACCGCTACTGCCAGTAGCGGTTTACGTGTGTGTGTGCGTGTGTGTAAACCGCTACCGCCAGTAGCGGTTTACGTGTGATGCTTTGCCTATATAAACCGTGGTTGTAGCCACGGATTATGTGTTTAGAAGGTTTGAGGAGTTTTCTAGAGAGAGGAAATTCTAGAGAGAGGTCAGAGCAAGTTGTGAGCGGGCCCGAGGTTCCTCAGCGGCGACTTCTGGCGAGTTATCATGGCAGGCAGGAACCTGTACCGACTGAACGGTGTTGCGCATATTGCCGGTTCTATTGGTGACGAGGTTAGTTAATATTTATTTCTTTCTAGTCTTTGCATATCTTAGTCAGAAAAATGGTAGGTTAGGTAGACGAATTAGAATTTATAGATTAATCCTTGTAGTTTGAATTTAGGGTTCACATGCTAGGATGTTAGTTCACTAATCTTGGTTTAGTGTTTTTAGTTTTTCTTGGTTAGTTATAGATATGCCTAGTTACATTAAATTCAATTCCATTCAATGAATGTTATGCTAATTAATGTTGGTTTAGTTTAGGGAATGGGATAGTTGACATTAGTGAATTATTATAGTTTGTTTAGGATATTTGTATGGTATGAAGTTTTAAATTTTAAATCTTTATAATATTTTAAAATTTCTGGATGTTAATAAGTAAATTATTTGTGTTGTTATTTTCCCTATCGTGAGTAGGGAATTTTTTTTTTTAAATATTATATAGGAGAATTTGTTGATGGTTTAAGGTATTCGTATACGGTTAGATATGGAAATTTGTTTAAGGATATGAGAATTTAATTGGACTCTGTTTTTGTTTGTTGTTCTATGCAGCCCAATAGGTGTATATACAGTGTGAGGCGGCAACAGAATATGCCCATGCATGAAAGGATCATCCCGTATTTAGAGAGGGTTGGATTGTACCATTTGGCTAGGCTAAATAGCCAATGGTTCTGGTTGGATGAGCCACTCGTTAGTGCGTTCGTTGAGAGGTGGCGTCCTGAGACGCATACGTTCCACATGCCTTTCGGAGAATGCACAGTGACATTGCAGGACGTGGCATTTCAGCTAGGGCTGCCTGTGGATGGGGAGGCTGTGAGTGGTTGCCTTGGTGAGTTTGAGACATACATGGAGGGTGGCCGACCAGCTTGGGAGTGGTTTGAGGACCTATTCGGTGAGCGGCCCCCACCGAATAAGGTCAAGCAGATGACAGTACACTTTATATGGTTCCACGAGAGGTTTAGGGTGCTACCACCAGATGCGAGCGAGGAGACTGTCCGCATCTACGCACGGGCCTACATCATGATGCTGTTATCGACTCAGTTATTTGGGGACAAGAGTGCGAACCGGGTTCATATACGATGGTTGCCATTTGTGGCAAACCTTGATGGCATGGGGAGGTATAGCTGGGGTTCGGCCGCTTTGGCGTGGCTGTACCGATGCATGTGTCGGGTAGCGAACAGAAATGTGACTAATCTTGCGGGCCCGCTCCAGTTACTACAGAGTTGGATATTCTGGCGGTTTCCGTCTCTTAGGCCGGCCGGGTTTGAGGTTTTCTCTTTCCCGCTGGCATCAAGGTATGGGTTATGCTTTTTTTTGTTTAACAAATTTCTTGGGAATATTTTAAATTTTGTGTCTCATATGACTTAAATTTAGGTGGTCTACCTACTTACCTCCTAATGATGGAAAGGAGCAGAGGGTCATTAGGTATCGGCTTGCATTGGATCGACTGACCGCTCGTGATGTAAGTTTTATAGCAGTAAGAGTTTCATTTTTTGTTTGCTCTGTATTCGTGACTAGATATATACTTGTTATTGTAGTCCTTGATGAGTTCTTAAATTTCAGATTATGTGGGAGCCCTACTCCGCGCTTGATGTACTTGCCGTGGTCCATCCAGAGATACTTACAGAGCAGCACAGTCGCATGTGGCGAGCCGTGACTGCCTTGATATACTTTGCGGTCATCGAGTGGCATCAGGTTGACAGGGTTGTTCCACAGCTGGGTGGAGTACAGCATATCCCCGAGGATGCTTTGAACGTAGACTGGCTGCATGCTAAGGACGGTAGGGGAGGCGATAGGTGGTTTCCCCACTACTATCGGGCATGGCATGAGCACTGGGAGAACCGAGTTGATGCCGTCATTTCCATTGAGCGAGTGGCAGATCCTGGCCCATCTGCAGATTACCTAGATTGGTGGTACCGTGAGGCTCAGCGGTTCCTTAGCCCGGGGGCTGCATTCGCCGATCCTAGAGGCACCCAGATACCTCCAGAGGCATATCAGAGAGGATCCTCCCAGGTCCCACGCATATCACAACTACCTGATATGCCGGACAACCGTCGTGTTGAGCGACGCCGTCGTGTTGGCACTAGGGACACCGGTCGAGAGTGGAGGTGGTTACATGATGCGATGCAGCAGGATGATGCAGGCGAAGATGCTAGAGCTGAGGTCGATCACCGTGTTCGTCGGTGTAATGCCAGACGTGGGAGAACTCCGGATGATACACAGCACGCAGGCGGAGTTAGTGGGACCGCAGCGACTGAGGCTGGAGGGGATACATTCACTAGCAGAGCTTATTCTCAGATGCCGGAGTTGACGCCGACCATGACTATGGATTTAAATGATCAGCTGGTCAGTCCACGGTTTTATGCAGACTTTGCTGAGTTGATTAGGGATGATGCTGGCACGTCGAATGTGCAGTTTGGTGGCCAGTCTTACCAGCAGCAGATGCCAGATGTGCAGATGGAGACCGCAGCTTACCAGCCACATATGACGGAGATGCATTCCCAGCCACCTGATTATCAGGGTCAGTATGGGGTAGATCTGAACGTGCCTCCAGGTAGTCCGTTGGATACTTGGTTCACTATGGGGGGCACCCCCCAGTCCGCGTTCGGGTTAGACCATCCAGGTGATGACGTTGGACAGGAGGCAGCCCGACCGACTCGAGTCAGACGTCCTGCTCGATGTGGGACAGGATCTCATCTTCTTGGTGACTTTCATGATGCTACGAGAGATGATCCCGATGGTTAGCACCATGTGTTGTTGTTTTTCATTTCTCGTTATGTAGTTTATTTTCCGGTTACGGACTTTTATGTTTATTTTAATTGGATGACTGTTATTTTGGGTACTTGTTACTTTATGTTTTATGCCCGTTGGACCTTATGTTTAGTCTTGTTGGAGGACTTTTATTTTGTTTAGTTTTTACTTTATGATTATGTTGATGGACTCTATTGTTTATCGATCGTATCGGTAAGATGGAAATTAAGCACAATAACTCTAGAAAAGTGAAAGATAACTACTGATATTATCATTAACACCAGAAAACAAAAAGACTTAAAACTCATAACTGATACAAGCAGACACGTTTGTTATCACGGACACTACGACAAACGAAATAAGTAAAGATAAATCTACATCCCACTAGTAGAACCTCGCTGAGGGCAAACCCGTCGGGTATGACCGGGCTGCCTGCACAGACCACACCTCTTAGGTCGGCTGGTGTCGGCTTCGTCCATGTTGTTGCGGATGCGGGTGGACCGTGGTCGTCCTTCTCTTGCCCTTCTCATGCCCGGGTCGGGTATAACCGTCGGCCCGTCATATGGTGGCCAAAGCCCCTCTGGAATACATGGTGAAAAGGACATCTCATACACCTTAAAGACCTCAGACATGATGTACACCTCATCCACATAAGTTGCCCAATCTAGCCGTGACTGCGCACAGCATGCGAGGGCATGGCAGCAGGGGTAGTGCAGCGCCTGGAAGTATCCACAATCGCATGTGCGATCCCTCAGAGAAACCCGATAGCTACCCAAAGAGAATTTGCCGGTGGGCGTCGTGTCAGCCACAGTATAGTCAAGGTGATGCCTATCAAACACTGTCACCGTGAAGCACCTCGATTCCTTCAGATTACGCTCAATGGCCTTAACTACTGCCTGTGAAAACCGGTGCCCGGACCCTAACTGTGCCTCTGCCGTCTGCCCCCGGACAACAAACAACTCGGCCAGCCGGAGATATGTCGACTTAACCAGAGACGTCACCGGTAGGTTTCTTGTGCCCTTCAAGACAGAGTTCACACACTCAGAGATGTTGGTCGTCATGTGACCGTATCTTCTCCCCCCATCCTTGTGCTGTGTCCACCTCTCATACTCCATTCTGTTTGCCCATTCGCACATGGCCGGGTTCTCCGTCCTCATTATATCAAACCAATAGTCAAATTCTGCTTCCGTCTTCGCATACGCGGCATTTACCAACCACCTCCGCGCATCCTGCCCCTTGAAAGTGAGGACAAAATTTGCAGCAACATGCCGAATACAAAATGCCCGATAAGCATGGGGGTTGCCAACCACTATCGGGGCTCTCTAATGCAGCCTTGATGCCGTTGTGTCTGTCAGAGATCACGAGAATACCTTGCTGTGGAGTGACATGCCTTCTAAGGTTCGAAAGAAAGTACGACCAAGACTCTGCGTTCTCTCCCTCCACGAGTGCAAACGCAACAGGCAAAATATTCGAGTTACCATCCTGTGCGATCGCCAACAACAACGTCCCGCCATATTTGCCATACAGGTGTGTGCCGTCGATGCTTACCAGCGGCTTACAGTGGCGGAAAGCCTCAATACACGGAGGAAACATCCAGAACATCCGATGAAAGAAGACTCTATCTTCGTCAACTTGGTCACCCACCCTAACCGGGGACGTCTTCAGTAGAGCAATCGAACCTTGCATCGTGCATGTGACCCCAAGGATCCACTGAGGCAGATCAGCATATGACTCCTCCCAATCGCCATATATTTGTGCTACTGCCTTCTGCTTCGCCAACCACACCTTCCGATAACTAGGCCTGAATCCATAAGTCGCCTCTGTTGCCTCTTGCAACACCTTAATAGACACCGACGCATCACCTCGAACCAATGGATAGATTCTCGCACAGATAACATGATAATCAAGCTGCTTGTGGTCGCTTGATATCGATGTGGCCATACACGTGTGCGGACCGTTGTACCTCCTAACCTCCCATGTGCTCTTCCTTTTCCGCATGACTATCCGAATCAACCACGTGCACCCGTTACCAAACTCCTTGCATCTCCCTTGGTATTTAAGGTTGTCGGACTCCATAACCTTGTACTCAACTCCACGCCGAATACTGTAATCCTTCACACTCAACACGGCTTCCTCTTTACTCTGGAAGGATTGGCCAATCTGAAATTCAGACATAGATGTCCCATCATGCATCCCCTGCCCATCGAATGTTGCATCAGCATTCTGCTGTTGGCCGATGGCTTCCAAGTTCAAAGAAGAGAGGTGGGGGGGGGGGGAGGTACTCCTGTGTTGCAGGACCGGAACATCCATGGGCTGAACGTCCACCTCTTGGAATATCATCATCACTGTCCCCACCAATATCGACAGGCTCTTCATCTGAATCATCGTCAAACAGTGCATTCTCAACCCGATCCGGTCCGGCATCACATTCAAAATCAGGAACAACAGGACCAACATATGCATGAACAGCCCCAGCACGTTCGGGCTCCGAGTTCGGAACTGCCACTGCTACCACAGGCATCGATGTTGAGGTACCACCGGCTGGGGTCGACTGAGGATTAGGGGCCGATGCCCCTGAGCTATCCACACTATCTTCCAACTTCGCAAACAGCTCAGTTACCCTCACCTCCGGAAAACTACGCCTGCAGTGAAACAAGACCTGCAAGTCTTCATCCGACCCGATCACGAAGGTCTCATATCTCACACCAGTTGAGACAACATCAATGAGAATCTTGTAAAATAATTTTTTTACCCACTTCGTCCCACACACACCGAGCTTCCGTAATATGCTTTGCTTAATCTCCGCCAACGTATTCGAAGATCGGATAAAAACACTAAGCGGTTCTCTATCTGTGAATTTTACACCATGCCTTTTGCTCTTTTGAATTTTTCCAGAGCAGTGAACCAGAGCCACAAAATTATCCTCCCCCTCCATTTGTGAATAACACTCTACTTCTCCACATTTGGCCCCTCTATGGTTTATATAGGCAGCCCCATTCAGCCCCACACACGTAAACCGCTATTGGCGGTAGCGGTTTACACACACGCACACACACACGTAAACCGCTACTGCCAGTAGCGGTTTACACTCACACACACACGCACATAAACCGCTGCTGCCAGCAGCGGTTTACACACACACTCACACATAAACCGCGTCAGGTAATAGCGGTTTATGCACACCTATAAACCACTACTGCCAGTAGCGGTTTACATAAAATAGTGAAACAATGCATTTGCGTATTGAAAACTGAAACAATGTATTTGCGTAATATTGGGGATCAAACAATTTAGATGCGTAAATTACCCTTATATTTAAGTGTACTTAAATATATCTACAAAAATATTTTTTATTTTTATCAAAATACAATCATGCAAAAGACTAGTATATTAAATTCAACAAGTGTCAATGGAATACCGCATCTATCCGATATGTTGAATAGGTGAATATTATTACAAATCAATGAATTTCCATAATGATAAATATTTAGTAAGGATATTTTTCAAAAGATAAATCATCGTATAACAAGTACAAAAAATTGAGAAAATATATATTTTTTATATTTAACCAGTGTATAAGTTACAGTTGGCAATTGGCATGCCATGCCTACCACTACTAGCTTTCCTTTGATTGGTGATGATAACTTAAGATATTCATAAATCTGCTTGTCTGCTGGCGCCATCTGTCTTCACCTCACAGCAGCCAAGTGTATAACACGCTCTCCCTCACAAGACCAAAATCTCATTCTGCAGTTTCCAACTGTTCGGTATTCTCACGCGCCAACATTAGAGAGTGGGAAAGGACTCCACCTATTCCAGTCCATCCTTAGTTTGGCATCCGTGGCAACTCACCACAGGACTAAAAATAAAGCTCAGGAGCGACCCCGATCCCCTGCTTCGCCACCATTGCGAAGTTTCGTTCCCATAATGGGACCCGCCATATTCAACGAACCGGATTAATTAGATTGTCCATAACCGTTGGATCTTAGCTAAAGTCCAAAATTATTTTTTGGTTGTGTATGGTATGGTATGGTATGGTATGATATGAATGAATGCGATAATCAGTGGGGAGCGAGGGAAGAGAGAAGGGAAGAGGTTTTCTGTGAAAGAAAGGTGAATTTGGATACGAAGCCTCTAGGTCATTTTTTCCTGTATTCTTTTCCCCTCTCTCTCTCTCTCTCGCATATTCTCTTTCTCTCTCTCCGTGTTGGAGAGGGAAATCGTAGATCTGGTTTTTCATTTTTGTTTGTATACTTTTGTGATCAGAATTGAGAAGCAGAAATCATAGCAATGGGGCTGTGGGAAGCTTTTCTCAATTGGCTACGCAGGTTGGTTCCATAACTTCTCTTTTTCTTTTTCATTAGGAGCAGTTAGGTTACATGAAATTGCTTTGAGGAATTCTATATCGGTAATGCGACCAGGAAATTCTTGATTGTTGAACAATTGGATTGCCGTGCTCTCCGTGCATTTATATTATTTATTATTTACTTCTTTTGTTAGAAAGTGTTCAATTCAACTTAGTTATCGAGATTAGTTTTAAAGAGTCAATTTATTCGCATGTTATTGTTGCAATGTCTTTTGTTTTCAATAAACCTGTTTAAGTTGATTCATATTTTAATATGATGCATCATCTAATTTGAACTCTGATAGTGGATCACTTTATCTGAAATGCTTGAGCTTACTATGTTATTATGAATATGATTGCAGCCTATTCTTCAAGCAGGAAATGGAGCTATCTCTGATAGGACTCCAGAATGCTGGAAAGACTTCCCTTGTAAATGTTGTTGCTGTAAGTATATTAATCATGTGAACAATCTTTTGGCAGTTGGCAATTTATCGTTCAATTGCAGCAAATTGACTTACAGAAATTTTCTCTACATTGTTTCTAGACTGGCGGATATAGTGAGGACATGATTCCCACTGTAAGTTCTGTTCATCAAATGCTTTTAATTGTTAATTTCTCCTCTACTTACTGGCTTTTTATCAAGTTTTCTTTCTATTAAGCTGAATAATATTCCAATCATTCTGTTCTTATCTGATTGCAGGTGGGATTCAATATGAGGAAGGTAACAAAAGGCAATGTTACAATAAAGCTATGGGATCTTGGAGGGCAACCTAGGTTCCGCAGCATGTGGGAACGTTACTGTCGTGCAGTTTCTGCTATTGTGTATGGAACATACTCCTTTCCAGTTACTACCTTATAACAATGAAAAATTCTGTGTGTATGTCATGCAGTTTCTGTGTGTGTTCAGTTTCTGTCCCACGCACACACTTGATTGGTGCATAATGAATTCATACACTGATGCACATTTTATAGCCCATAATATATTTTGGATGTCGTGTTAGAGCTGAGGTCAAATCAAAGGCCCAATGTTTCTGCTCAACAAATTGCATGGTGTTTGTTTTTATTGTAGAAGTTCGGTTACCACCGGATTAGTCCTGTTTAATAATAGCCGGTAAATAAGTTTTTTTTTTCTACAGTTAACTAAACAAGCTTATTTTTAATCATACAAAACCATAATCCATTTAGATACCTGTTTAAAGAGTATTTCCCTGGTGTATTAGTTGAAAAAGATTGTTGCCTGTTCCTGAAAAACACAGCAAAATTTCTCTACAAGTTGAATTTGTTAGTAGTGCAATCATTATGTCGTAGATAATGGTTTCTAGTTAATAATGCTAATGATTATTAAATATGCTGGAGTTCATACAAAAAGGAACTGTGTACTTGTGTAAAGGAAAGAAAACTCTGGATATTCTCTCTTGAAATCTCCTGCAAACTTGATTACCCTGCAACACATATGTTGTGTGTTTCCATGTCCTAGAAATGTTAAAACTTGGTTATAGTTCAATATAACTTTAATTGTATATATTAAAATTGTGATGTTGCTGAGACCTCTTAGTTACTAGTGTAATTGGATCTTGCTATTCAAATTTCTCCGAATTGAAGGTTTTTGCTACTTTACAATTACATCTAGCTCTAGAATTGCAATCATTAGTTGACTTTGTAAACTTAGCTCCAATAATCTGATTTTTCCTGCAGTTATGTTGTTGATGCTGCTGATCCAGATAACCTTAGCATATCAAGAAGCGAACTTCATGATTTGCTGAGTAAGCCATCATTGAATGGCATCCCTCTGTTGGTGTTGGGGAATAAGATCGACAAAGCAGGGGCTCTGTCTAAGCAAGCTTTGACTGATCAGATGTAAGTTATATGTCTCTTTTACTCTGTTTATTTTGAGGGTAGTAACGGTGTAATTTGTAAACAAATCCCGGGGTGTTTACATAGTTAAATTACTTGAGTATTAGATGTTCTTCAATTTTACATTCTTTTGCCTTTATATATTAGTTTGGTGCTGAAAAGTGTTCTCTGGTATGCAGGGATCTGAAGTCGATTACTGACAGAGAAGTTTGCTGCTTCATGATCTCATGCAAAAACTCGACGAACATTGATTCTGTTATTGATTGGCTTGTGAAGCATTCCAAGTCAAAGAGCTGAGAACCTTTTGAATTCTAATGTAATTTCTCGGTGGTGACGCTCTCCGGTTCACTGGATGCATCTCATGTCTAACTTGGTTGCTGATTAATTTATTCTCCCCTTTTTTGGTCTCAGTTGCTTTGTAATGTAATATTCTTGTCCTATAGGGAATTCAACCTGGTTGATATACATTTCAAGGGTTACTTTATGAGTAAATCATGTCATTGTTGATGTAGCTGTATCACTAAGTTCACAGAACTGCTTTTCCGAGTGAAATCAATGCATTTGAATTTGTAAATTAGATCAGATTCTTTCTAATTAGTATTGTAGCAACGCGGAGTCCTGTTAATTCCTGAGTTCGTTAAACACGCATACACTCTGCTGTCATTTTGGCTTATTCCTACGATTCTAGTTGGAACATTTACTGGAAAGTTAGTGTTTGAGTTTGTTTGGTGTACACAAAAAAAAAAAAAAAAAAGAAAAAACAAAAGGAAAGGAAATGTGATTATTTGTTATTTTTTTCTCTCTTGTTTCTTATTGAAAATTGATTGCTCGCATATTTTCAGACGTTAATAAAAGCTAGGCGTTTTAGAATGTATAGCTTTAAAGCTATGGAGAAAAATGTATATTATTTTGACTCCAAATCCTATTTTTTCTTCACATATATATTTTATTTATTCTCTGTGAAATATAAATCCTAATCTTTGATTATCATCATTTTTTTTTTCTAAAGTTAGAAATGAGACTCGAATCCAAAACTTCTAAGTGAGGATGGAGAGACTATGTCATTTGATTATTTGAACTATAGCTCTTTGTCATCTTCATTTAATCTTAATTTTTCCTCAAGATATATACTTGTATATTCTCTTCAAAACATAATTTTTGACCGTCATCATTCAACACTAGTACATACTTCCAATGCTCTAATGGCAACACACCTCCATTAACTATGTACATTTTTTTTCATATTTGATGATCATATTTTACTTTAAAATGATTTATTAATAAAATTTCAAAAGTCAATTCTTTTATTTTTGTCAATGACTTGTTCACCCATCATAACGTATATATGTATATGATAATCTACATATAATGTAACTAATTTATCAATATTACAGAAAGTATACATCATTATTTTGTTTTATTCGATACGTTTTGCGTTATAATATGTCATATACTCATTTATTTAATTTTAATTATATTATCATTTAAATAATTTTCTTTTTACATGTTTTCAATAACTTTTTCTTGTTTATCAAAATTCTCTAAAGTAAAAAAATTAGTAAAATAAAAAAATAATAATCTAATCTCTTGAATTAAAATAATAAAATCACACATAATAAAATTATAAATTTAATAGTGGTTAACATTTTATTTTATCTCTTTATAATTTTGTCACTTTAGAAGATCTTTTTTCAGACTTACATATATAGCTGGCTGAAATGGTGCACCATGCCCACCGATCTAACCAGCAAGTTGCATTCGCATTATCTACTTCCAAAAAAAGAAGCTCTCTCAACATCATCATTAACTGATGTATAATTTTGACTAACCTAAAAAATATGTGAACATAATAATCAAATGTAGCAACAACTTACAACAAGGATCCGCGTAAGTATGTCACTGGAATTATACTAGTAAAACTGTAAAACATGTATTCTTTCATTTACCATATGAAGATGTCAATCATGGCCTTACACACACTCAATAACTACCATTTTATCGCATTCCTCCCTCTGTACCTACCCTCATTAATCATTATCCAGGGAAAATAATAATTATAATAAACAATAAACTTGTGTACAGGAGGAATTAGATACATGCAGGAAGCTGTAACCATGATTTCAAGCCAATATACTGCTCATTTCAACCATGTCGGAGTTATCACCATCTGCATACATTGGCAAATATAAAATCTGGTTAGCTAAAAAGACTAACACAAGCCAATTTAATGGAGGCATCAGAACAACATGCAACTAATTTGATCTTGTGACAACCCTTCAGTAGCATTAATCAGCAAAACTTGTGTCTTTTTTTACAAGAGAATGGGTTTGGCATGCAGTTACACGGTGAACAGTGTTGAGTATATCAATGAGACAAGTGAGGGTGTGTCGAGTTTCATTACAGAGTTGAAAAGAATTTTATCAAAGACTTAGACCCATGTTTTTCTGCGGAAAAAAAGCAGCAGACTAGAGATTTGCTTATAGTCCAACAAAGTAATCAACAAACATCACAGTTGCTGACATCAATTATTGGAAAGAGAGATACCAGATATGAAGCGCTTTGCATTTTAGTGCTTTCATTGCTGCTTTTGCAAATACCCGTGCAGCCTCTGCTTCCGCTTCTGCAGCTTCTGCCTCCCTAGCTGCTGCCTCAGCCTCAGCAATGGCAACTTCAGCTTCTGCAACTGCTTTTGCAGCTGCAGCCGCTGCCTCTTGAGCTGTCACACCTTTCATTTTTGATAGCTCTGCATCAATTTGGGATTTTGAAAGGAGGCTGACATCAGTCTTCTCTGATTTGGGGGAATCTTTTGGCCTTCCTTCCAAAAGTAACAAGGAAGAGCCTCTTCTCTTCTCAGAGATTGTTGAATTTCCTGTAATTCTGTACTTATGCTTTACCTGTGATCATACTATATTCAGGATCTGATACAACAATTCTTTTCCCACAAAGTGGGGTTGGCTACATGGATCAAAATCCCATTGCATCCTACCATCAATCATATCTATAAAGACATTAAAATTTAAGTACAATTTAATAGTTTCATCAATGAATTTTCTTCATCTTCCATTACCCTACCTACTGACTTACCTTCCATTAGATCTAGTATCCTAATTGGAGCTTGGACAGGTCTTCTCATCACATGACTAAACCAACAATAAGTGCAACTTCAACTTTCTACTGTATTCATTTCTAATTATATCTTATTTTGTTGATCACTCATTTATTGTAATATTCTCATCTCAACAATATTAATCATATTGTCTGGTTAGTTTTTACTGTCCAACATTCAGTCTCATACAACATAGGCTCTGATCTATAAAGTAAAATTTTCCTTTGAGCTTTAATAGATACTTTAACAAAGGATGTCCAAGGTAGTCTATTCCAACTGATCAAGTATTAGATTTAATTACATGCCCATTATTCATCTTACAAAATATTGGTTTATTAGACAAGAAATATGAACTGAAATAGAATTTTCACTATGTAGCTCAACTGTCACAAGAGAATATGTCTCTGCTTGCATCTGTACATATAATGAATTAATTTCTCTGTGCAAATTATTCTTAGTTATTAATTGCATTAACAAAAAAACATGTTATTAGCATAACATGGTCAAATAAATGATCCAAGAATCATCCAGATTAATACTGCCTTATTTGTTATTACAAAGGTCTGCACAAGCAGGGATGCTGCTTCTTGGCCACCTTTGTTCCAATGCCAAGCTGAATGCACCTAGCTACTACATGAACTAAGAGTGAAGTTACCTTCATTAACTTTCCACTTGCTACCATATGCTTCAGTTTTGCTGACAGTAACTTTCTGAGGTTCGGAGGACATGAGTATTGATCCTAAGATGCGAAATTTTCCAGAATTACTTTTGAATGAAATGGTACAGACAAGAAAAAACAATAGATAGTATATTATGATTAGTTAACTAAACTTTGGGAACCATAAAGGTTATAGATTACCAAATTAACAGCTCGTTAAGGCTTAGCAATCAAATGTTTTAATGGAAAAGAAAAAGGTTGGGAGAAACTCAGCAGACAGGAATTTAGGAGCTGCAGGTAATTAATAACAATATATTATGGAACTATCAGAGAAACATCACCAAACATGGAATTTTAGAAAATCATCACCAAAGCATATTGGTATGCGCGTACATATCTATTACATATTGATCATATATCATTTGATATAAAATGAATAAATTTCAAGGGATATTATTTGATTGAAGTGGAATAAACGAGAATAAAATATGGTATACTTCTAGATGTAAACCAATTCATGAGAAAATAATCTGAAAAAGAAAGGTCTACTAAATCAGCAATTAGGTTAACTTTGTGGTGTTCAAGTTCACAAGCACTAACATTTTGAAGCCACATGTTTCTTGAAAAGTTAGATTCTACAATGATAAATGGAAGTACAATTATACCTCTATGTAAGCAGCAATGGCAGCCCGGTCAGAACCTTTCGGCTCTTTTAACTTGATAATGGACTCTAGTATGAGAGTATCCAACCTGCCACTGTCAAAACGCATATTGCTGCTGTCATTAAAAAGTATATCACATTACATTATGTTTCAGCACTTTCAACATATTAGCAAAATCACCACAAACATAATCAGTGGTTATCATCAGAATATAAAGATTAATCAGCTATGTCAAATTGCAATTGGAACATCTGACAATTAAATCATATAATTTATCATTGCCATGCTTAAATAAGAGACAACATAAAATTCAATAAAGTAATGATGAATCAAAGTATTGGATACCCAGCTACATGAAAATAGCAGCAACTGCTTGCAACTTGGTCTTCTTTTTATCCATTTAAATTCTTAGTATACCAGCACATTACTTATGAAATTCTAGAAGTAATTAATCATCTGCAAGGGACCTTATTTTACAATTATAATATGTTTATCCATATGCAATTAAATAACAAGATCAAATCCAAAGCAACCAAGCATCATCTTCTTTTAAGTGTAAATGCCAGAGAAATTTAATAAGAAGTTCTGTAACCTTGATATGTGTTCTTTTGAATTAGCAGATTGTGATGCTCCGCCAGAAATTGCCAGAGGCTTATAATCAGCAACTTCATCCCGTTGAACTACAGTACTTATGGCCATGTGGTTACAGTCAATTTTGGGAATTGGTAGGTTCTTTTTTAGGGCAAGCTTTGCTTTCTGCCTGGATCCCCATATTGCTGTCACATTTATATTCCTCCATTTGTCCTGTTCACAGTTCAAAGCATCCATAAAAATACACCTGAGCATGCCTCAGATTAGACAATTTTAGCAAAGTAAATGACACTGAAATTATTTCTTATGATTCAATAGACTTATGGTCATTGACAAGTGCCTTTGTAACCTTTCAAATCAGACATAATAATAAGACTCCCTATTTAACACTTCCCACAACATGCTTGGCCCTTGACATAATGTACCTTGAGATCTACATTTGATCGCATGCGCAGAATGGCACTAAACTCTGGGTCTGTAAGTATTGTGCGCCATTTTCCAGCCCCATGTTTGACTACTCCAGCTTTGAGCGCTGCTTCTTCTTCTGCAGTCCATTTCTGCTTAGGCGCACCCATTACAAGAACTCAACAGCACTTTCCGAAAAGTGTAATCTTTGATTTTAACTCTGAAGGAAGAAATCAAAATTGGGTGCAGCTGTTTTCAGCATGTCCATCCTCAAACAAGAAAAATCTGATAGTTATGGACCTACAAACAACGTTATAAGACAAGTAATAAGCACATGATCCTTCAAATAACTCAATAGATTAGGCCTTTAAAATGGTAACATAAAACTACAAATATGGACACACAAATTGTTATAACTACATGCCAATTGATAACCTTGATGATAAATAATCAATTACAACTCATATTATCAGTGTGGAATTATCAGAAGAATACTGTATCATCTCAAATTGAAACCACATGATGCTATCTTCTCATTTCTAAAATTCATTATGCAGACAAATGTTCAATTTTGGCAGTTTGAATTAAAAAAAGCACAATGACAACGATGTATCAAGAAAAGAAAAGAAGAACCACCATAAAAAAATGCCTTTCAGCTCAAACATGCATAAACACATAAATATGTGCACATTTAGTAAAATTTCAAGAAAAAAATTATAAAAGAGGAAAATAATCAGTAAATCACCGATACATAACTAGCATAAAGTTCACTGACCTTGCAAGAAAAATAGCATTAAATTTAACAACTTTAATTGAGAAAAATTGGGACGAAATTGAAGGAAGAATCGGTGAACAAAGGTGCAACGCACGAGAGAATCACCGGGCGCTTGTGAGATTTGGGGAAAAAATCAAATGTTTTTACGTGCAAAGAATCGAATTTGACACCAAATGTTTCAAGACGAAGTTGAGAAGAACGAGATGTACCAGAAAAAAAAAAAGAAATACCCTTTATATTTTGTGTGTTCTTTTCAGAGAGGGAAAAGAATAAACAAAAACAGAACAAGAAAAAGACTTAGAGCTCAATATTTTTGGAATTGCTCAAATAGTCCTTTCACTTTGTGAAATTCCATTATGGGATTGGAGTCCAATGCGAAAGCAGAACAAAAAAATACTTGACAAATATTTATCGTATTAAGAGCGATTTGAATTTTGAAAGTGAACAAAAAAAAAACTCTTTTAATTAAAACGAAATATACCTTTTTATATGAACAAATTAGAAATTATTTTTAATTATATTAATTATTATGTATCCATTTAAGACAGGGCGATAATTCTTGATTCTTCAATGAATCAAAGAATGTTTAAAATAAATGGTCGAGTTTAAAACTTTTTTAGTATATAAAATAACTTTATAATAGTTATTATTTTTATATATTGTACAAGAAAATAGCTTCATAAATATTAGAAAATTAATAAACAAATTAATAAATACAAAATAAATATATTAAAAATTTAATTTTTTTATATTTTAAATTTATAATATTAATACTCTCTTAAAATATAAAATAGATAAATTCTTAAAAATATTGTTTTATATTTTTTTTAAAAATTAATCAGACATTATATTAATCAAATATTTTTTATAATAAAATAATTAAAGTTTTATGATATAGCAATCAAATTTCTTTCATAATAATATAATTTAATGTCTCATGAATAAAAGAATCCGTTATTATTATTTATTCATAATTTAAACATAAATAAGAATGAAATTTAGTTACTATTTATGATGCAGACATGTATGTGTAATATAAAATATTTTTTAAATAAATTATAATAATATTTTAATATTTTTTAATTATATAAAATATTTAAAATATTTTTTATCTTAATAAATAAAATTATATACTATTTTTAAATTTATTTTAAAAATACATGCCAAAAAAAAAGTTGAACACATTTAATACATAATGATATTTTTAAATGTGTTCTGTGAAAATTTTTTATTTTTATTAAAGTATGATTAAACAAAAAAATACACGTATTTTATTGATTAGTGTCGTATCAAAAATATAATTTTTTTATTTTTTATTAAGACATTATTGAATAAGAAGATATGTATGTAGGACGAATATTAATGAATATCACATAAACACACAATAAAATATCTGTATTTTATAAATTATTATATTAAGATAAAAAGTCAGATGTACAATTATATTTATATAAAATTAATAATTAAAAATAATTAAATAATAATTTAATTAAATTTATCAAATTATCTAATAATTCTTAACTCTTATTGGATATCCAGTCATGAGTCTTCACCCGATATTATTTATGAATTTGATTGAATTTTTAAAGTTCGATTAAATTATTTAGTGGTACAGGAACCTGGTTTCTAGAAGCTTCCATTACCCCGGGCGGGGAACCAGGAAATGAGGCTAACCCAACATTGGAGGGTCCATTCTTCAAATATGAAGAAGTGCGAGGGCTAGAATACGTAAATTCACGCCAAACAGTAAATCCCACACGAGTGCGAATTTTGTGTTCATTTCTTAACTCTCTCTTTTTCGCAGAGAATCAAACAAAAATCGAAGTAACTGAGGAGACAGCACCGAAGAATGGCATACTCTGTGCAACGTGCGGCGAGCCATGGCCGTGGCCTACGCACCGTTTTGGGAGGCGCCTTGCGTCCATTCTCCTCCGACGCGTTGGTGGAGAAGCCCAAACCAGGCGAGATCGGATTGGTTTCCGGTATTCCCGACGATCACCTTCGTCGTAGGGTATTCTTCTCTATTCCAATTCTTAACCTAATCTTATCTTATTGGATGCAATGATTCATGTACCAAGATGAATACCCTCTTTATTTTCTTTCTTCCCCCGTTTTATGCTATGCAAATTTAACCTAGGGATTCTTGGTTATCTCGCCAAGGTTCATAGGTGCCTTATTTCAGCTGTCATTGGATCACCGCATTGTAATTGATGGTGGTTGTCTACTAAATGATCCTAGGTTGAACAAAGATTTTAATTTTAGCTTACGATATAGTGGCGTTTTCACTTGCATAATATTTGCATGATAGTGTATTGGCTTTTAGCTTAATTTGCTTGAGGCCATATTTGTGAGGCGAATGTCGAACTTGAAAGTTTTAAAAATATGGAAATATCAATAGATATTCCTTCTCTCTGTGTTTCTTGCAAGCAACTGAAATTCAATTAGTCACATGCCTTATAGCTGTAATGTGGTGCAGGTTGTAATTTACTCTCCTGCTAGAACTGCTACTCAACAAGGATCTGGAAAGGTTGGAAGGTGGAAGATTAACTTTTTGTCAACCCAAAAGTGCGTTTTCTTTTTATCTCATTGCTTGTTCACTATTTATTATTTTTCAAAACATCGCAACCTGGGTCATATCTTTATTTTTCTTCTTTAACTTTCCTTCAACATAGTCTGTCAGTTTGGTAGCAAGCCTGGATTTTGATTTCTGAATACTCATCAGATATCTATCCTTCAAATATTTTCATAAATTTCTGATAAAGCTTATGTTGTCATTGGCATTTCCTTCCCCATGGCAATTTGCAAAGATGTTCATATGAAACGTATTTCAGTTCACTGATTTTGTTGGACATCCTTGAATAACACTAGTTATTGATTAACTTTAAGTTTGATGGATTACTACCAATCTTGCCATATGATGCTGAATATAAACCTTTCCAACTGATCTTATCACTTGATTAATCAATGGTCCTTTCCTAATTACTAATGATGTCTCATAGACCGGTCATTATCAATAATGTGTTTATAGGTGGGAGAATCCGTTGATGGGCTGGACATCAACTGGAGACCCCTATGCCCATGTTGGCGATTCTGCCCTGTATTTTGATAATGAAGAATCAGCCAAGGAATTTGCTGAGAGACATGGCTGGGAGTATGTGGTATGTGTAAATGTACAATTTTTGGGTGACTTTCGTATCTTTGGCTTCTGAGTTTTGCCTTCAGGATGTTACTTGTTATGGTTTTATACATGTGATTATCAAGATACGCCATCATATTGTGTATGAAATATTAATTCATAAATTCTTACTAATGCATTTTAATTTTTAAGTCAGAAGAACTAGTATCTCTTGTTTTTCAGATGATTGTAATTTTGTTATTTAATAGATGGCATACATTTACATAATTCCATTAGAATAAGATCTTTTGATATTTATGTTATTTCAAGAATTGTGTTACTAATCAGGTAAATCCACCTGTTTAATATTTGATGCGTTGGTTATTCCTTGAGCTGTGCTCCTTTTTTCCCTTCAAAAAGAAATTGTAATTAACAAAAGCTATGTACTTGATGCAGGTCAAGAAGCCACACACACCATTGTTGAAGGTTTGAGCTTCTTTGACCATTTGTGTTTATGACTACCAATTTTCATTTAGTTCCTTTCACTGCTTTTACTTGTGCTTGGTGTTTGTCACGTTGGTGGTTCCTGCTAATTTTACTATCTGATTATCATCAACTATTCTCCTTGGTTTTCTTCAACATACCAGCACTAGTAAATGAATGTGTTGGGTTGATATGCGAAGAACTTCAAAATAGTCCTGTTAAGCGCAGTACCTTTTAGCCTTTTAGTGTTTACCAAAAGTAAGTTATAAATTATAATTTTTAAAAAATAACATATTTCCTAAGGCAAACAAGTTGATCTTCCTTACAAAAATTCGAAGAAAAAATGTAGCAAGAGGTGCTTCTTTTTGAAGAGAGGTCTTTCATTTATAATGTGGTAAAATTTATTGGAAAATGCATGTGCACTACATAAAACAGCTCTTTTAACGGTCTTACTGGTGCTTGCAGGTTAAAGCATATGCAGACAATTTTAAGTGGAAAGGTCTACCCACCAAACCTGATTCGGAGCAGTAATTTATTGGCTCTTGTTCGTGCCTAGTCCTGTTGCTATTTACGGGTTCTCTGTTGACGAGCTCCCATGTCAAGCAAGATGTTTTCTCTCTCGCATATTTTCTTGGAAAAGAAATTTCAAACATGAATTCCTTATAAAAATAAATGACTGGTCTTCCATTACTTTAGCTTGCCTCTCTGATTTGCCTCCCTCGATGCTGTAATGAACTAATGTCGCAATCTGGAACTGATTGTTGTTGTCATTCGTAGTGATCCCCATTAACTTCCTCTTGACATCATTTGATACTGGAACTGGAATACCATCCGCCATTGCTAGGGTTCACAGTCAATGTCTCCGAAATTCAAAGTTTACAAGTACTCGTTATGAATCGTGCAGAAGGAGCGTATTCATCCATGCTTCTAGTTTTTATATATTTGCTCGTGATATTCAGTTGATCATGATAATCTAATTGCACTATCCTTTCAAATTTTGCCCAATTTTGTATTTAATTGATCCATTGGTCATTACATATGCATTGATTTAATTTCTTTTTCCTGAGAGAAAACGTATGACAATATATTTGGTCGAAGAATCAAAACATCTTCCAAATTGGATCGCGACCTTAGAAACGGTTTTACCCAATAACCGCATACGTTTACGTAAGCAAAACTAAACCACGCTGGAAGGCTGATAGTAATTGCGTTTAGTTGAATTCTGGCTTCTGGGTAATAGGGGATTTAAAGCTAAATTAGGGTTATCGAATATAAATATTAAATACTAACAGTAAATATCAATGGAAAACTAAGGGATACATGGAGAAGACCTGTTACATATACGGAATTTCCATCTACCATACGATATAGATTATTACTATTATTATTATCTAGCAAGTGCCTAACATCTTGCAGGAAAAGAAAGTGGGCTAATTTGAAGTAATTTTTGTTATTTTTCCTACAGTTATTCCGCTTGTATTTGGTAGAAGCTTCTTCATATAATACTTAGAATTGCGAGACAGATTGATCATTTTCCTTCGCCTTTCGGGAATAGCATCGATTGAACACTCTGAAAATCCACGCCTCACAAACCTGTCAGTAAGTTGGGAATACTGTTATTTAGAAAGGCTGCCATGAAAATTGTACAGCAATAAACCAAAACAACTACTATACACAATAATCAATTTAGGAACTCTATTGGGGAAGGTAGGTACTTACCAATCTGCCGTCCGAGTAGTAAGTAGGAAAAGCTTATTCAATCCAAGCGATGATGCTTTCTTCTCGATATAATCTGCATGTATTTCATCATGTAATCAAAATACATAGTTCTTTTTTTAAGGAAAGAATTCAACACAACAAAATGGAGCATACAACTAGCTAAAGAAACAAAGAAAAGAACTCAAACAACACGTACTCAACTCCTACTTTGCCTTCAACGACCATCAACTAAGAACAGTTGCTCAAAAGCATCTTCTTAACACAAACGTTTAAAACTTGGTTATACTTAATAAAAATATTGTATCTGAAGGAGTTAATTACCTGTACCTATCAGTCTATCACTAATATTGATAGTACAATCAGTATGGAGTTTTCCAGCCAAACATCAAATGTGAAATAATCATGAATATATATAATATATAGTCGTAGTCCTAATTTAAGTTTATTATTATTATGATATCAAATATGATCTTTATATAGTGAATGGACATCTATCAAGCTTCAAGCTAAATCATCAACCATAGAAGAAATAGCATACCAAGCACTTTGTCTCCTTGTCCTTGGCCTCGACAATCAGGAGATACTGCAATAGCTGCAACCTCGCCACACTTCTCCTCAAAGTAAGGAAAAAGTGCAGCACAAGCAATTATTTGACCTTCTCTTTCAACGACAACGAAGGAATCCAGCGCTTTTAGTAGCTAGAACCAGGAAATAGTAAAAATGAGGCTTTCATATAAAATTACTACTAGACCATGTAAACTATGATCACCACAAATGACACAAGTGCAACTATGTAAACCTCTTCATCAGTCCGCTTCACTAATATGCCAGATGCCTCCAAAGGCTGAATGATTTGTTTTATTCCAGCAAGATCTGTTATCTGTGCCATCCGAGTG
The DNA here is from genome assembly GCF_059453495.1 of Arachis ipaensis. Lineage (NCBI taxonomy): Eukaryota > Viridiplantae > Streptophyta > Magnoliopsida > Fabales > Fabaceae > Arachis > Arachis ipaensis. Next base: position 6,856,633 of record NC_142440.1, on the reverse strand, counting down.
CCTTCGTATAGGTCACTGCAAATTGTAAATGACGGATAGGAAAATGAAAAACGTCTTTCAAGTAAAACAGCACGAATAATCTGCCGCTCTGATGCAGATAGTATATTGCAACTGCAAGGAATGTAGGAAATTCCATGAATGTCAGAATTTGGCATTCATTGAATTTTGGGTTTAGACACAAATGAAAAGAAAATATACTTCAAACATGTAATGTTTTCCTAGTGGTATGGTCTGTAACTTACGAAACACAACAAGCAGGTGCTCTAGTCTTTACACTGATGAGGTCAATTTGTTAACTTGTTTTAATTAATCATTCAGTCATTTTTTTATAGCCAATGGTTGCATAAGATTGTCGACAGATGGAGTTCAAATCCAGCCCACATATTTACAGCCTTACTGCCTTGGACAACAAGAATCTCAACAAACCCTAAAACCCTATGCTGACCATGTTATTAGAAAAAGCCTCTATCTTACCAATTTGACCCTATGCAGACAGCAGTAAGAAATCAACTGGTATGCCAACTATTCTTGAACCATGGCTATAACAGTTGAAATATAACTCAAGGATATAATTGAATTTAAAAGCACCAAAACCGAAAGTCAATTTCGGTAACCAAATATTCTACAAAGTTCACAATCATAGCAAACTGTTTTCTGGAAAGAACAGCAAAAACTGCTTACCTAGCTACCATTGTTCCCATGCCATCTCTTTTAAACAATTCCAACAACAAAACTCCACCAATAGTGCCATCCAACAAGTGAACTCTTTGAACACCACCCTGAAAAATGGCAGACACTACTATAAGCAACATACTTCTGAAACATGTATCAAATGAGGTTTGAAAGCATAGCCATTATTTCAACCAGAAACTTCTCAAGGAAATTCAAATTCCAGTTATTCTATCCACTACATGATAAAAATATTTGTAGATAAAAAGCTATACGGTTCTTCATGACAGTATGGTAGAAGAAACAGATGAAGACCATCTGTATGTTGGTCTTGTCAGGATTTTGAAAATGCTTTTGTTCTCACAAATGCTCACGAATAACAATTGTAAAATCAAATATCTCGTAAAGATAATGACATTTTTTAGAGAATGTTTCAGAAATATGATGTTAACACCAAATTATGTCACTCGAGAAATTATACTTGGAAACAGTCAATTGTTGGAAATAGTCACTTAAGCCCATATATTGAGAAATTAGTCATTTTGCAAATATTCAAAGGCTATATAGAGTGTAGATTTTAGGAGAGAGAGGGAGAGATGAACATTTGTGTCAAACAATGCTTGAAATAAACTAAAACATTCAGACCTTAGGTTACTCAAGATGTAATGTAATATAGACTTAAATAAGCACAACTACTGTGCTCGATATAGAAAGACAGAGGTGCATTATGGACTCACTCTGCAAACAAAAGCTGCAGCAGCCAATTCTGACAGGTAACCATTCATTCGACTAAGTCGCTCTTGACCTCCAATAGCAAAACCTTGCTCCCCAAACCCTAGACCATTTCCATTGTCAAAACCAACACCATTATGAAAGGTTGCATTATTCAACCCAGTAAAAGGTTTGCCATTGGTTGAAGATTGGGCAGTCCCATTAATATTGCTATGCTCGAAAGAGTTGAAACCTTCAACGTCAACAGCTTTCACATAGTTAGCAGCTATTTCACTTTGCTCTGCCCGTTTACGAATTAACATGTCTGCTTCTTGAAGAGGCAAGAAACGAATTAGGCGTCCACTCTCATCGAGTATTGGACCATCTATAATGCATATTAGCTTGTCTGCTCCAATAGCCAAGGCACACGCTGTTGCAACTTCGTAGGTGCTATAGACAATAAAAGAGAGAGAAAAAAAAAGTTAATAAATATAAGCATTTGTCAGACTCATAATTGAATAAAAGGGCAACATAATAAGTCCAGCAGCTCTAATATTCATACAAGAAATAGAAGCAGGTGATTTACACATGGATTCTGTTACCCACTTCTCTTTATGTTTTCTTTCTCTATAGGATGATTGGATCAAATCCAACAAAAAGAAAGAAGAACACATTGGCACAGGTGGAAGTCCAAAAGAAATGGCATCACTAAAATCTATGTACTGGTACATAATCAATATTTTTTTTCTTTCACAAGTCTCAAGTAACGAGGTACTACCAATCAAACTATTTCACCAACTAATGAACTGAATGACAATATATCTTATTCTTTCTCCTAAGCAGCAGATTATTGCAAATTCTTTTAGTTCTATACTCTGATGAGCCCGTTTGTTCAGATCTATTCCTATGTCCAATTGTTAAAAGATAACCGTAAAAAAATGTTTTGCACAATATTGATAAAAGAAGTCTGGTTGAACGTATAAAATAAAGGCATAAAACATTGAGCATCAGTCTCTGCAACAAGTACGCATAATATAGCATAAGATTGATACTCAAAAAAACATGAAAAACCATAAATTACCCAGAAAAAAAACTGTTATAAAGACGGCATATATATTAGCATGCAATTGTCAAAAGCCAGTTGAAGAAAGTAATCATCAGAAACTCTAAAGCATACTTGCAATTTAGTACTTCTCCAGAGCTGGAGTAGCCCAAGTTGCTTAAAATAACTACACAACCACCATCAAGCCTCTCACGCATGCGAGATGCATCTACCTTTTTAACTTCCCCGGTTGCCCCAAAATCAATTCCATTGACAACCCCTCTTCTCTGCCAAAAGGAATAAATACAAAAATAACAAGACTCTCTAACATAGTGATAACAGAAAGAGAGGATCAATTTCAAATAATCATTGCTACTTTGAAAAGTAAGCCACAAAATTCAAACCTTGGCTGCAAGAAAGTTACCACTGGCAACACTGACACCAACTTCGTGCCAACGACTATTGTCACCATGCCTGCGGATGTTGCAGATGGCGGGTCCAGGTGAAAGCTTTGCTTCTAACAGCAGCCTTATTTTCCCAGCCGCCTCCATTGCAGCAGCTAGAGATTCATCATCAGTTATTCTATACCTACCAACGTACTTAGGCTCACTCCCTACAAACACAAGAAGATCAGTATTCAGTAGCCGTGGAACCATGCTCAAAATAACAACTTTTTTTTTTACCTATTTTGCTTATTGAGGAAAAAACAAGAGAGGGTTTTGGCAAGTAACATATATTTTCACAGTATCCCATGATTATTATGCGTGCATTTAGATAACATGTGCTTTAACCAAATAATTATATTGTGACTAACCTCTCTCATACAAAAGTTGATCAATTTGAGCATGGGTCCCTGGTACAAGAACAAACCGGATTCCAAGGTGATGAAGAAAAGCTATATCCTGCAAACAGACACACAATGTTTAAATGATGCCCAGCTTCAATTCATTGACCCAAACATGATCACGGCAAAAAAACAAACATCTCATGTGCATGAGTTAACACCACCAGAACACACACAAAGAAAAACTCATCGTGCCTTGAGAACGGGATCCAGGAAAGGACTATCAACGATTTCGCCGGAAATAATGACAACAAATGTGCCACCGCGATATGCCCACAAGTAAGGCCATGCTTCCCGGAACCACCGCACGAATTGCTTGTCCTCCTCATAGTTGTAGCTCTCCTCCTCCGCACTCCCATTCACTCCTTCGTCTTTGAGCACACTGCATTTCGGTGAGATTGTTATTCCTCTCTCTCGGTTACTGGCCACCAAGGAGAGAGGATTTGTGAGGTTTGGGTGTGGGTGGGAAATGAAAGAGAAGTGGTGATAGAAAGAGCGTGTGTGTTTGGTAGGGTTTGGAAGGGATATGCAGCAGGTGGAGTTGTACAAGGAAGCCGCCATTGAAGAGATTCAAACACCAAATTGTACTTTGCAGTTGGGGAAACAGGTTGAGAGCCACCGTTGGTTTGGAACGCAGAACGGTGAACGAAGAAAGGGTTAATCTGTAATAATCATAAAAACTGGGGATAGAAAAGGTATTTTAACCATTATAGTACTCATTCAGTCATTCTCTCCGAATAATTTGTGTTTGACTTTTTTTAGCTTAAAAAGGTAGGAAGAAAGTTGGTAAGAGACCAAGAGATTTTCTCTTATAAATAAAAATATTTAAACTCTAAGAAATCTCAGAAATTAATCAGATCACAATTTATCATCTTTTTCACTGTTTATTTTTTGTAGATATTGATAAAAGAACACCAAGGTTTCTTCCTGTATTAAAAAAATTTAGCGCTTTTTCACCATTTCTTTTTAATGATAAAAAATAACAAATGCTGTTTTTGTTTTTATAATTTCTTCATTTTTTCTTGTAAAATTATAAGTTAGAAACACTCAAAATAAATCCAAATAGACCCTTGTTCCCTTCTACTACGAATTCTTGCAACTCTACAATTTTTGTGCGTCCCGCATACAGACAAATATTAATGAGAGCATGAAATTACGAGCGACACATGTTTCCCTGTCTCCCTCAATTAGTCAATTCTGATTTCTTCCCTCATCTTTATCATCATCGTGGAGCAAAGTTTAACGGCGTAAGCTGAGTCAGAAACAAAAATGGCTGGGAAAGAAATTGGTTTTAATTTATGAAGATAAAATTTTGGTGTTTGCTGTGGTCTCTAAAAATTATTGTCTAATTATTAAAAAATTAAATAATTGATTTTAAATTTTAAAATATAAAAAAGTGAAAATTTTTAAAATATTTAAAAATTACTATAAAAAAAATAAGTTAAGCACAATTGGCCTAAAATTTTACTAGAACTATGAAATCCAGCCATACACATAGCACGAATGCTATATAATACAAACACAAATACGCGACAATTTCGAAAACTTACGAAGCCACAATTATGATATGGAGATACGTAACATTTATAAAACCCACAAATACTGTTATAAAATGTGAGTTTTAAACAAAGAAAGAAACGTGGTAAACCTAAACTTAAAATATTAGTATAAGCATTATAATAAAGTATAAACTACTATAATTAAAAGTATGAAATAATATGACATCTATCAAATTAAGAAGAAATCATAGGCTGCGACTGTCACTATATGAGGAATTGATGATGAGGCTCATGGCTTCATCAATCATCAATTCAATACAAATGAATAATCCGAATACAGTCATTGCCCAGGTGGCATTACCAATGGCCTCCACAAAAAACAACCTTCCCCGGTTCCCCCTCCCTTCATCAAATCATTCCTTTTTTTCCCATCAGGACTCCAGTAACCACCATAATTGTAAGATCAAACCAATCTTCTTATTTATTTATTTATTTTTCTTTATGGTAGTGGAAAAGCATAAGGTTTTTCCAAACAAATTGGTTCTTCATTATTTTTTTTTTCCCTTAAAATATGTATTTTAGGAACTTCAACTACTCACCTACATCAAACCATTTGGTATCTACTATGTTCCTATCGAAATATGCTCCGTCCGCAACTCCCAAGTCCCAATAGTCCCACGATTCTGGCTTCTACTTTCATAATTTTTTTTTTATTTTTTAAAAAAACACACACACAAAAATGGAGCTTGAAATTTCTGGGTTAAAATTTAAATTTGCGGAAGAAAGAAGAGTCCAGATATTCTAGAAAACAATACAATAAAAAATAATGAAAAACAGAGAGTGTAGTGTAGTGTGTACCTTGAGAATGGGGTCCAAGTATGGACTATCAACAATTTCTGCGGAGATGACAAGAACGAAGACGCTGTCCCTATGAACAGATATGTAAGGCTGTGCTTCACGGAGAACCTTCACGAACTGTTCGTCTCCTACTTCTTCTTCTTTCTCCTCTCTTCTTCTTCCGCACCCTCTCACAAACCACTCTGCCTTCTTTTTCCTCTTCTCCAGCATGTACCTACAGCCGCACCCCAACCCCAACCTTGTTGAACCCGGATTCCAGAAGCGGTAGCACGTGGGGACACGTGACACTGATGACGACCATGTTTCCGGTGGCTGCCACAATCGAACAGAGATGGGTGGTTTCGAAGTTCTAGGCGCAGCCATAGATATATGTATGTGTTAGGTGAATGGCTTATTTAACGGATCTCTCTATATCTACGGTGATTTTAGGAGCGATATGCATGTATATGTAATTTTATATATAAAACTGAGATTTGTAGCTACGAGGAGGCCTTTTATAGGACCAGGGATGCCGCCGGCAATTCACCACTTACGCGGCGAAACGCTAGCATTCGATGTAGACGTTAATAATTACTATTTATTGCCCTCACATATAAATAATATTACTAACAAATGGCAAGCTTTTAAAAAAAAATCAACAATCTATATAAAATATAGAAAAAGTCTAGGGACCAGCAATTTTTGTATTTTTTAGCCAGCACTTAATCATCAAAACAAAAGTGAGTGATCTCCCACTATTAGATGTAATTTCACATCATTAAAAATATTATTAATGACTAATTGATGGTTACAAAACATCAAAATTACTCGCCTATAGCATTCTTCTAAATTATATAAATATTTATATACAAAATTACAAATATATCATAATTAATATTTTATATGAGCATAGTAATTTGAAATTAATAATAAGAACAGAGTCGTTCAATGCATATATGATATTACATAAAAAATAAATAGAGCAACATAAATAAAAAATAAATATTCTTTTGTCATATAGTATTTTACCTCTTCTTTCTACAACAAAAATTAAAATTTATTAAAAATTAATGTATTTAGTCTAAATACATTAATATTTTAATAAATTTAAAAATTAAAAAAATAGTAATTTAAAAAAAAAATTAAACAGTAATATAGAAATATTTATTTTGATAATTCATAAAAATTGAATTCATAAATATAAATACTACATAAATTGATCTAGGCTCAAAATTAATTGTAAAAAATCATATGTAATTATTTTACATAAAATTAATAACTAAAAAATATTAGATAATAATTTAATTAAATATATTAAATTATTTAATAATATTTAATTATTAATTTTATACGAAGATAATCACATATCAATTCCTATAAAAATTAATAGGGTATTGTTGTAATATTTTTTAATAACAGTATTCCCAACTTACTGACAGGTTTGTGAGGCGTGGATTTTCAGAGTGTTCAATCGATGCTATTCCCGAAAGGCGAAGGAAAATGATCAATCTATCTCGCAATTCTAAGTATTATATGAAGAAGCTTCTACCAAATACAAGCGGAATAACTGTAGGAAAAATTACTTCAAATTAGCCCACTTTCTTTTCCTGCACTTACTAGATAATAATAATAATAGTAATAATCTATATGGTATGGTAGATGGAAATTCAGTATATGTAACAGGTCTTCTCCATGTATCCCTTAGTTTTCCATTGATATTTCCTGTTAGTATTTAATATTTATATTCGATAACCCTAATCTCTGCCATCCAGTCTCAATCTCGACCTCTCCCTCAAAAACAGTCTTAAATTAAGTTACACTAAGGCTTAACGCTATGGCAAAATTGATGTTTTTAACGGGAGCAGTGGCAGTGGTGGGCGCCACCAAAGTGCACCGTTTGTCCGTTTGTTGTATATTTGCGTGATTCTGTGTTGTACTTTTATCTTGTTTTGCTGTGTTGTCTGCATCCTAGTCATGTCATAGGAACCCGTTCTTGAAATCACTACTTGGTAGTTGCTGGGGGTGGTGTCTTACCGTGGTTGGTGAGAAACTACAGAAGCAGGAACACAGTAAAAAAATGTAAACAACTAGAGGAGCCATATGATATTTTTTTGTTTTGGTATTTAGTAAGAATTAAAAAAAAAATGATAAATAGGTCTTTAACTTTTTGGTCTACAAATATTTAAGTTCTGAAAATTTAAAAATACATTTAAGTATCTGGCATTCTTAATATCTAGACAAATCGATCATTTTGTTTACTTAGGTTTCTCAAACCCAACGGAAAAATTAAACATGGCTTCCGTTGTATTGAGCTGGCCGATATACGGATGCACACGTAGAAAAATTTTTAAAATTAGACAAATTAGATCCAATGATCGATATATCCAAATTTTGAGAAGGTTAATGACTTAAATATATTTTCAAATCCTCAGGTATTTAAATGTCCATAAGTCAAAAGGTCAAGATCTTATTTACCCTTTCTCTCAAAGAAAATTTAACGTTTTATTTTCATTTAAGAAATTGAAGACCGAAAAATATACTATTTATTTATATATATTTAAAAATGAGTGTTATTTGAATACTTCAAACAATCTACGAGTAAAAAATTTAGATAAAAAGGTTATTTTTTGAAAACGTATATCACATCAAAATCTAAGAATAATAAAATAACTTTTTTGTAAAGAGGACTCACTCTATTTGAAAAGGATATCACTAGAAGAAGCCAAACTACAATGTATTTAACGAAAAAATGGTTTATCCTTCTTTCATTTCTTTGCCTATTTGAAAAAGGATTCCTCAAAAGAGTCATAGGCTAAGTTTGAGGCATGGTTAGCCACCGGTTCAAGTTAGAGACATGCTTCAACACAATCGTGATATTTGTAGCATTATTGGAGCATAGGATTGGAATCAAACATAGAAATTGATAGGTGGGATCGTCAATGCAATCAGACGTGAATATTGATAGGTGGGAACGTCCACTCAACTTTCCCAAAATTAAGAGAGGACCACAGAAAAAAAAAAAAAAAGAATAGCTCAAGCTAAAGGGCACGACTGGTATATGCTTATATTGATATGAAAGGAGGAACTAAATGCTTAGGTTGTCACGGTCCTTGCAGTAACTAAAGATTCAAATAAGCAACTACCAAACAATCAGTACCACGCTCTAGTGCAATATCTCAATACATCATCGCAGTGCTCTCCGACCGTAGATCCTAAAACTTGACGGAGACATGGCCAATAAACTAAGGCAACTATGTCATGTTCTCCACTATAGTATAGTCTCAGATGATCACATCTAACAACTACAGTTTCAATTCTTGAACTGATGGTCTGGACTGAACTTGAGATTACTTTTCAGTTTTCAGTGTACTCTCTTGTTTTCAAAATAACTCTTTTTTTTTTTTAATTTCAATGATGACATCTACATGCAAATACAAATATGTTTAACCAACTATTTCAAATTATTTAATGGTGAATATTATGGTGTCTAAAAAGTAGTATCTATTTACTAAAAATGGTTAAAAGTTATTATTTAATTTAAAAGATATAAAAATAAATAATTTTTAAAAAATCAAAACTTACTACAAAAAGTAAGTTAAGCAAAATTTAGACAAAAATTTATAAACACCATAAAATTGGCCTTATTTAATAGTTTATAATATCATCATCACACCAAGATGTCACAATTGAAATAGTAATCTTTTTTGATATATTAAAAGAATAAAAGCTTAATGTATTTAGATGTAAAATAGATCTAGATACATTAATTTTTGGGTAAAGTACTAAATTGGTCCCTTGGGTTTGGGCGTAATCTTGTTTTGGTCCTTAAAGTTTAAAGTGTTATATTTGAATCCAAAAAAGTTTCATTTAGCTTCAATGTAGTCCCACCGTGAGGTCAAAGTTAAATAATTAACGAAATGTGCTACATGACAACAATACAATAACAAGGTCGATAATCTAGAGAATAAGTACAAGTTTCAGAGACACAAAATCAACCGTGGATGCATCAATACATTTATTTACCATTCTCCTTAGTTCTATAGAAAATATTTCATTTAAATTGTAAGAAAATGTATTAATGCATCCATAGTTAATTTTGTGCCTCTGGAGCTTGTACGACCTTGTTCTTGTACTACTGTCATGTAAGACATTTCGTTAATTATTTAACTTTGACCTCATGGTAGGACTACATTGAAACTAAATGAAACTTTTTTGTATTCAAATAGGACATTTTAAACATTAAGGATCAAAAGAGAATTATGCCCGAACACAGGGTACCAATTTAGTACTTTACCGTTAATTTTTTAAAGTGTAAATACTATAAAAAATAGTCAAAACTACAATATATCAGCTGGCACCATGTTTAAGATTCAGCAGTGCAATAACGAAAGAAGATAACAGTGTTTTTTTTTTCTTTTAAAAAAAAAATTACGTCAATGGAGATGTGCCCAAATAATGATGAGACTCAAGGCAATATACAACAAATTAGGGGCTAAAATATCCCCCAATAATGCAGTCATCTTATCAGTACTTCAAACAGAAAAAGAAAACTGAACAAAAGCTTAAAATATGGTACAAAATTGCACGTAAGAATCCGAATATTTATGATGTGTTTTCAGAGCAATAGGCAAAGATTTGAAGAAAGGCGAGACGCAATGGAAAAAAAGAGAACAAGATCGAGACGGATGCCGTTGGTAATTGGTAGTGATTTTACGTAATATTTCATCTCGATGTTCTAGTCTTTTTCGGAGTTTTTGCCAAAGCCTTAGTGGAGTTCGAGAACTTGATGTGATAAAGATAGATATTGATCGAATGAGGACCCAGTAAAGCGAACGGCCGCGAGAGAACGAGATATATAGGTAACCTCCTTAGAAGCTTGAAAAGATTGAAAATAAAATATCAAATCAAGATTGAAGATTGAAAACTACCTACCTGGCCATTGGGTTTCTAACTTCTGATTTAAAAAAAAAAAAAGAAGGAAAATTACAGAACCAACAATAGAGCTCAAGAATCGCTACATAATTTTATCAACACGAGACTCCATAGAAAATCACAAGGAAAACAAACTCATAAATTTAGCAGTGCTGTTGTGGTGACGATAGTGCAAATAGTACTTCAACAACAATTAAACTCAGATAACAATCACCATAGTTACAAGACTAAGAAATAAGACTCAAGTGTTAACACAATTGTAGAGACGCAAATGCTTCGTCTATTGAAAATAAATGAATAAAGTGTTTTTTTTTTCCTTCTTTTTTTGGGGTTTCGGGAAGGAAAAGAAAGGGGAGGGGGGGTTAACTCCTAAGATAGTAACAACAGTATAATGAACTGACGGATCATACAAATGAAACTACTAGTGGGCACAAATATCTACAGCCTAGAAAATTAATTGTCATACAAATTTCACACCATTTAAAATCCTCTAATATCTAATCTACAACATTGCCCTTCTGTTTTCGCTTCTGTATAGGTGGAATCAACAATTACATCTGACAATCACGTACCTTAGGTTATGTCACCTACTTCAAGCTACCATGAGTTTGTGAAGAGTCCATGCCGAGGGAGCTCAAGACCAAAACTGCCACGTACGCTGCTCGTCATTTCTGGAGTTGGGTGTTACAGTTATCCTATCTGCATTAGTGGACAGCCATTTACTGAAATCAGGAGATGAAACAAGTTCTTCCAAGGCTTTTTCAGTGGACTCCTTAGTGAACGCATCCCATTCTGCTGCTGAATATTTTCTTCTCTCAGGTGTGTTGTGTATGATGGATGGGAATAAATCCTCTGTTAGCTTCTTGGGTGGTGTTCTAGTGAAAACTGACCAGGAACAAACTTAGTGTGTTAAGCAAAACTTATTCAGTGCTTTCCTTTCTCCCCTAATCATCAGGAGAACTAGATAAGAGGTGACATTTCCAATGCAAAGATAAGTATATTGAGATGAGCAAACCTCGTTCAGAAGATTTACAAGGTGACAGGGTGAAACTTTTTAGTGGAGGTTGAAGAAATGTAGAATCCTCTTTGCTTTGCATATTGTACACATGTCCATCATTTGAATTATCAAAAGGTGATGAATCAGGATCCTGGGATCTCCTCCTGTTCTTTTTAGGTGATTTGAACATACTCCTGCAAAATTATTTCACAATAAGAATATACAGGACAAATAGTTTTCAGAAAACCCCTCATGACTACAAAGTGCCCACAGTTTAATAGCTTGAGCGTCAAAACTAGGAAATTGCAAATCATAAAAAACAATCCACATAATATGATTTACATTAGGTGGTCTCCTATTTATTGATGATATTGAAAAGTAGAACCCCAGTACTGAAAAAGATTACAAAGTAGGATTCAGAGTTCATGAAAGTGGACTAACCTGCGCAAGCGACGAAGGAATCTCGATCTAAGCACTCTCTTCATCACGTTGACCAGTGATCCACATAACAAGGCCAATGCTCCCAACAGAGGATCCATTGAACTCTGCATGCAACATAATCTTATCAAAGCTGTGATCATATGTATGATATGTGAAATAATGGGAAAGTAAGGATAAATGAAAGAAAAACCTGAAGGATCATAACAGCAGCCAAAATGCGAATGGCCCATACAACAAATTGAGCAGTGCTTATGTCCACAGATCCATCTTCAGTCAGGACAAGTTTGCGGACCACCCAGAACCCCAACCAGGCTCCAAGTATCGTGACAAAGGCAAGCGAAAATATTGCCAACTGTAGTTGAAATTTCATGAGTAAAGCATTCAGAGATCCTCGAAGACATACGTAATTTGATACACACATGATACAAAAAGAAAGGCAGATAAACAAAGCAGTCCATAGTACATTCTGTAGTAACCAGAAATGAAATGACAAATGACAATATAATAGATGATTTGTCAAATACACAAAAGCGCACGCACACACATCTTGTGGAAACAATATAGTCTGAGTTCCCAACACTGATCTTAGCATTCTTACGTTTCTCACCCTCCTGCTCCCTACTCCTTCAGGACCTGTGATGTTACATATAGTATTTCCAAATTCCCATTTCTGATCTTTAACATTCTTACATTTCTCACCTACCTACTCCTTTCAGACCTGTGATGTCTTGCAATTTTAACAGCCACCACCTCTCCACCTAGACATAGCAGCTCTCATTTTCACTACACTCAGACCATGTAGTGCACATCCTCATATGGACCTTGAACACAACAAACCTTGTTTTCTTTGTAATGCAGAAATCCAACACGCCAATTCATAGGACACTGCTGGATTAGATCGCAACAGGTTTGAAGATGGATTTTAACCAAATGCCAACTCTCCAACCTAACCAAAGCCTGGGACCAGCTAAGAGAAGTTAAACCTTCTTGTTTCGAATATTAACCGAGAAAGTTGCAGAAACTTAGAAAGCTCATGTGTGTCATTTTTTGACAGGCTGTTGCTTCAAAGAGATATGGCCTTTGATGGCCAATGGTTCAAATTAAATTTACAGAGGAAAGAAGTTAACCATCACAATCATAATTCAGAAAACAAATGAATAGAGTGAAATACTCTAGAAAATACTAAAGCTAATTTTCAGAAAGCTTAGATAACTTACATACAGGATTATACATGTCTTCATCAATTCCTAACTCTGTAAGCATTGCACGAATTAAGCCTGGCACATAGCGGAGGAGGAAGGTCCCAAAACCAATCTGTAAAATGATGGTTGGAATTATAAGATCCACATTCATCAAAGATATTATGTGAAATGGAAGTGAATTGTATTGAGGTTACACTTACAGCAGATGAATATATAAATATACCAAGGGAACTCTTCCGACCAGTTGGAAGCAGTTTCATTCCCTGTCAATTAGAAGAGACAAATTCCATGCTAAGATCAACAAAGTATTAATTAGAGGAAACTGGATTTTAGTGTCAACATCTAGCAACCATGTTATACACAAGTTAGATATATCAGCTTTTATAATCTATGCTCTAGCATCATATTCAACAAAAATTCATTCCAAACTACCCGGACTGATTTAAACTATAAAATAAATTACAGCCCAATGAATTATGTGATACAATTTCAGCCATGAATAGTAACTGTTTTGCATTTTTGCCTTAATGACCAAGACCATCAAAGATATTGCAAGAAAAATTTGGATCAGACAAGATAAGCCTACAAGAGCTGACATTTTCTTGAGAGGAAGAATTGATGAAGTCTTGGTCAATTTCTCAACAAGACTCCTCATCCTAAACATCATATGAGAGTACAGTCAAACTATCTAAAGTTCTAAACATCGAGGAACAGTAACAAGTTACCTGGTAAAGAATCATAAGTATCACAAGAATGACCCCAACTGCCATTGCGCTGCTATAATAAAATGCTAACGATTTGCTTAAGAAGGATGCCAAGCTCATTAGAGTAATACCCAATATTAACAATACAACACGATATGCAAAAAATTCTGCAAGAGAGAGAGAGATAGAGAGAACAGCATTAGAGCCGGTTGACAGTGTTCTTAAGATGGATCAATAGCACAACAAGAAGCTATAACACATCAATTTGACAAACACAACTAAGACCATTAACCTTCTTCGACAGACACCTCAAAATTTTCCAGTGTTGAGCTAGCAGTCCTTATATCTAAGAGCTTGTGGTCAAAAGGAGACATTGATCGAACCCAAGAACCCTTGGTAACTTTTTCCCACTGGCCTTGTGAGCACATTCCTACAGCAAGAGATGCATTCCTGAACAAGATGCACAAAATTGCCCTAATAAATTAGATATACCATTTTACAAATCCTAGTTCAATTTAATAAACGAAAACTATGAGTTACAAAGGGAATAATATTGCATAATCAAATTGAGACTTGAGGTATAAGCCTAGTCCTAGAGAAAATGGTGTTCACCATGTTCACTCACCAAGACAACAAATCACTAGAACCAACCTCATTGATCAAATACATATTCATACCGAGCACAAAAAGATTCTTCAAAAGCAGATAGGCTACACAAATACACACCTATGGAAACAGATCTCTATGTGTGGAATGCGAACATTTGGATCTGCAGGCAACACCTTCACTTTCATGGAGTGCGCGAATTTACTCAGGTTTCTAAACCTTGACAGTCCGCGTATCCTAACTCTTTCGACAACCACACTAACACCAGGCTTAGAACCAGGAGATTTCCCCACAGGAAAGCCACGTGATAGCTGCAGTGTCGAATTCTGGTTAAGACCTGCAAAAAGAATAAGCCAAATTTCAACCTCCATAAAGCACCAGATTTACATATCTGCATGTGATACTGTGATAGATAATTGATAAATCACACTTATCCACTAGAGCCAAGAAACTTATGTATAACTAAGCCAAACATCCCAACAATATGATATTCACTTGAAGAAACAATTTATACAAAGGAATGTCAACATAACTAAGAGCACATCCACCACTACAAATGTTATAATAAGGACATTACTAAAGAAATTTACGGTATCTCTGTCTGCATCATGTAACAAGTAAGCACATAACCATGCTTATAGGTAGATACAACAATAACAGCAAATATAGTAAAACCCTATACTTGAAATTTTGATTAAAAAATTTTAAGAACGATGAGATAGGGATAAAGAATGCGTACATAAAGAATGTTCATCAGCCAATACCAGAACCGCAGAAGCCCAAAGACATAACAGAAGAAGAAGGAAAGCAAAAGGAGCAGCATGTTGAGCACGAGTACCCGCCATCGCTATGGCTGAGCTTGGAAATCCGAAAGAGGAAGAAGAGGCGCGCGTTCAAAATCCGCTAAAAGCTGAGGGTAATTCTGCAAAAACCAAAATTTTTGGGCCTCTACCAAGTGTCTTCAGTCCAATATCCATTTCTGTTGGGGCTGAAACCGGTCTAACACTAACCCAAACTAAAGATGCTGAGTACTACATTGAGAGATTGAGACTAAAACTTAAATATATGAGTTTAATTAAGTTTTAATATTATGTTTGGTAACTGATTTATGTTTTAATATTTTGTTTAATTTAAAATAAATATAAAAATTAAATAAAAATATTTATTAAAATATTTTAGTTATTAAAAAATATTATTAAAATTTCAGTTTTTATCTGTATAAATTTTATTTTTTTGTGTTTTAAGGTATTGAAAAGACTAAAATTTTATATTTTGAGACTAAAATTTTAGTTTCAATCTCTGGTCATTATAGTCTCGATTCCCAATTTAGTCACTCAAAACAAACAATATCTTAGATCCTCTAAAATAAATTAAAAAAAGTCAGTAAAATAATAAAGTGAGAAATTAATCACCATTATTTTTATAAAGTGCATGTCCTACTATCTTAATTTTTTATCAACTTTTTTATTTTAGAGGATAATTTTTTTCAAAAGTAATTTGTATTTTAAAATTATTAATGTATATTCATGTTTAAGAACTATTATTTATTATATTTATTTTAAATTTTAGAAGCAATTTTATTAAATATGATTATTATAACTTATACTTATTGAATATAACTTTTAATTTATATCAAATATAATTGTTACATTTAAAAAAAAAAAAAAACTAAAAACGATATACAAGTTTTAAAGGGAACAATAATACCAAATCCACCCATAGTCTATAACTTTTATTTTAGATCTATAATATGTTGTAACATGTATTAGTGACATGCTTAAAACAATACGTATATTTATCAACTTAAGATCTTGTCCGATTGCAATATTTATTACTCACATGCTTGTTTGGTTTTCTGTTTGGTAAGAAAAAGAAGATCGAAAATCAAATCACTTTCCTTAGCTGGAGGTCATATATATACCCGTCTTTTGAATCAGCAAAAGAAAGGCATGCATGTGTACATCGAAAGAACTAACATAAAACAGAACAAACATAGGTATAGAAAATGTTTCATCAAGCTTTTGATGGGAAAGACAAGAATGTCCTAAAAGCGGGGGATAAAGTGATTGCATCATTGACCCTCGATTCAAGCAAAAACAAATTAAAGCAAAACCATAGGTACGTGCAAAATTGAATTGGAGAATATGGTGCACAACGGAGCAAGCACTACCAGAAAATAAGTGTCGGATTGTGAACATTAGTGGAGGATTTTTAGTTTATTCTGACTCCAAAATCTTGATTGTCTGCTCTGTTGTAGATTCCGGAGTCAATGACAACATTATTTTTCTCCTTGGTGAGTTAATAAGCTATCATTTAAGATTGGAATGCAGACCAATTCATCATTATGATAGTGTAGTAATATCAGTAAAAAATACATCCTGTGATATTAGCTAATACAACAGTCAGCATGTAATTTTTGCTTGGTCAACAAACACCATAATAAATCTTTGAAATAACATAATGCTTTAAAATACTTGCTTAGCTCAAGTGACTTGCTAATTGTTCCCAGAATTAAAGTAACGATATAGTATCCTAAAAGTTTTCTTAAACATTTTTTATACTAAAGGAAAAGAGCTTGTTAGAAGAACAAATTATCAGAAGAAATAGTGGTAATAATTGTGGTATAGTAATAATTGTAATTATCATTTAGTTTCATTCGAAAACTAAATACTCTACAGTCTAGATAACTTATTTGAACGAAAAATCTTTGTATATATTGTGGTGTAGTAATTATTGTAATTACATTTAGTCTAGGTATATTATAATAGACCGTTACATATTCATAGGAGCGGAGCCAGATGGTAGGAAAGGGGGGTAATGACTAATAACCCCCCTAATTTTAATTTTTTATATGTAAATTATATGTAAATTTTAGTTTAATCTCTTTAAAATTTTATTTTAGTCTTATTTTATTGTATAAATATTTTTGGTTTTTTTCTAATATTTTATCTAGCTCCATCCCTGCATACTCAAATATAGCTGTAGGGATGAGAGTAAACTCTTCTAAGACTAAGAGAGGGAAGATTCTGCCATTACTTCTTCGTTACAGCAATAAGAGGAACGTACAAGATAAAAAGGAGAATAATAAAAAAGATATATTCTTGTAATTAACGTGTTGTCACTTAGCACTAATAGTGAAAAGAGCGTGAAATAATGTCAAGGGAGTGATCCGAAGTTTCTAACTGAATTGGTTGTGGACTTGTGGGTGTAGGAGATATTATTAGTACTTTAGTAGTGAGAGAATGAATGAGAGAGGTAGGAACTAAGAAGAGAGAATAGGAAGGTTTAAGAGAGAGACTGCTCTCTAAATCTCAGCCAAACACCTCTATATTATTCTTGTTTTTCTGTAGTTTTTCTTTCTATTTGGTTCTGTGTGTGTGAATTCTTTTTCTACGTACCAGATGTTACATAGACATAGGACTTAATTTAGTGAATGTGAAGTAGTATACTGGTATCTCCTAATTGCATGAATAATAAAGGTCATACTAAACTGAAAAATTCATGAATAATAAAGATAATACTAAACTGAAAAATAAGTTTTGGTGACGAGTGAAAAATTGTTATTTTTAGAATAGAAAAAATTAAACAATAAAAATCTATTATACATGTTCATTTTAAATTTAGTAAAAATCTTCAGTCTTTATAAAATTCTACTCTTAAATAAATTCTTGAATAATAACAGTGATAGAAGAGATATATTTGTCTTTGACGGGACAAAAAAAGGCAAATTTAATTGAAAGAAAAAGAGAAAAATAAAGATGCAGGTTAAACCAAACCAATAGAAAGAATCAAATTTGTCTCTAAAGTAAAGATAGAAACAAAAGCTCTTGGTTAAACCAAACTAATAGAAGTAATTCTTAATTTTTCTAAGCGGCAAAAATTTAAACTTAGACAAATTAATTCTTGATTTTTCTAAAAGATAATATAATTAAAAATTAATTTGTCTAACTTTTTACGAAATAAAAGGATTCTTTATTTTTTATCTTATTAAAGATTAATGTTTTCTTTCTAAAATATGATAGATTATTTACTAATTTTTCTTAATTAAAAACTAATATATATATCCGAAACAAAAACTGTTAAAAGACAAAATTACGCCAACAAAGAAAAGACATAAATACAACGGTGGAGACGTGAAGTTGATAATTAAGAGCCGTTAGATAATTTGACTGATTTGACTAAATTTTCATCAAACGGGCTCTCGACTATCAACTTTACGTGAAGTCGACTGCACCTTAGTTTTCACCAAATACAACGAATAAAGATAAGGATAAGAGGGTTATTAATTATGATGAGCTCATGATTTCATTAGTATAGTTCTTCCAACAGCACACATACTATTACTGGAGAACACGGACAAGATGGAACAAGGAAAAGTGAAAACACAAGATATTTAGGTTTGGTGACTTGGTGCTACACTTGTACTTGCTTTTTTGTTCAAGTTCCAAATTCTGCAATGCTCTGTAAGGCTGGCCTCCATTGTTGACCCCCACCGCCACTTCCTTTCTTCTTCTTCTTGCTGCTGCTGCTGCTTCTCATTCCATGAACCTCTCCCCCCGGTTCCACCTGACACATAGTAACAATGCGTGCTTAAAACTGTGAACTACTACTCCCAGTGTTTTAGTATATATGAAAATTAGTTAGCACAGGCACGCGCCTAATCTATTCCAACTTGAATCACTAACCATCCATAATAGGATAAAAACTAACGTGTAGTTGTCTAAATTGATAGAGTTAAATAATCATCTCATGATTTTTATTGTCAAAACGTGAGGTTTTTGTCCTATAAACTTTTAAACTTTACCGATGCAAACAGATCCAGGGAGAAAAAGGCATCTGATAGCCTCAAAATGGAAACGGACAGAGAAAGGAAGATCCATTTCCTTCTTTCTCCTTTGTCCCTCTGTTTTCCCTCTTGCGGTCAAATAGTGAAATACGTAAAAACCAAAAGCCACACTGCTCGCTATACACTCCCCAATCAATAATCAAACATTGCTTCATGGCAATAGATTGTATGCATGTATGTGCACTATTCACCTTAGCAGTAGAAGGATTGGGATTAGTGAGATCTTTGTGCTTCATTTCAACCCCTAGAGCAGGTCTGTCCTTGAGCAGCTTGCCAAGTTTAACGGATTTCTTGGCAGCAAACTCCTTTAACACATCTGTCATCAAGAAAAGATTAAGCGGAATAATAGTAGTGAGCTATTATAGGTATAAGGTAGGTACCTTGAAAACTGATTAAGCGGTAAAGCTGGCCAATAAGCAACGTATCATTGGGACGAAGAAGCTTGAAGTGGTTGGAAGAGTGAATGACATGCGCAACGTAGTGACCAGGGTTGGAGTCCATCACCTGGCGAGCACTAACAGACCAGTAAATCCTCTCGATCTTGTTCCCTGGATGCTGGATCACCACGGTGGCTGCTTCTGCCGCCTGACAGTTTCCCATCCGATCCTAAATTCTTGTTATGAAACTACCACCACAATGCAAGGCTTATAGCTTATTAGATGTTGCTATAGCCTCACGTTGTAATAACTCATAAGGTTTTGATTTGGATCATACGGAGGATTGAGATGATGACGCAATCTGAGGAGCGTATTTTGACATTGAATTTGGAAGGTGGAGATGGTGACGCAATGTGACGATGGAGAGAAAGAGATGTGGATTTGGCTTTTTGTTGTTTTTCTCTTAAATGAAAGCCAACTATATATGTTCTAAGTTCACTGACGCACGCCAAGTGTATGTGCTTCTACTTCCTCATGTATGAATTCAAGATGTATATGTGTGAGTCACAAACACCACAGTTAGTGGTAACCAATGAATATATACTATTGTTTGTGACTTGTGTGAGTGAATTAATAATAACTAATTTAGTAGTGGAACTAATAAGATGACTGAGATGTTGGTAAATGTAATTGAATCGAGTATTGTTACAGTGTAATGTTCACGTACTCTCAGAGAAAGGACATGGAATCAATGAATGAATGAATAGAAGGGACTAGAGAGAGTGGAAAGTGGAAACCATCTACTTTCAGGATAGATCTGCATAACTACCTGCTTTGCTGGATCTACACGCCTCTCAGAAAATAAAACCCCATGTGACTTGCTTTGAATTGGAAGTTGAAACACTCTAATTTACTCTCATATATTATATATTTTTTTGAATATGAAAAAAGAATTACTAATTACTTTCTTTGGGTGAGGATTCTTAATTACACTAGTAATTCAGTTGAATGAATGATGTATCACTTTAGCAGTATTCATGAATCATGCTTCCAGTTTTCATCAATAATCATAACAAATCACTTGCCTCGAATTAACCTAAGCCTCCAAGTGCATTAGCCATCATTTTCTCTATGCTTCCTACTAAATACCAATGAATGTGCTCATCACGAGGTGCAGAAAGTTATAATATGGTCCATGGCAGGGGAAGAGGTTTATACAATTTCCACCGATGAATAAGAGTAGATTGGGCCTACATTATTTCCAGGTCTCCAAGACTGGAAATGATGGAGCTCTTGGTCGACCCAGGCTTCGTCAGGCAGTGTTCAATTAATTGATTTATTTATTTAAACTGGTTTGATGTAATTTCAGTTTAATTTGGAGTAAATTAATTTTTAAAAACACTCCTAATTATTATATTATGAAGCATATATAGTATATGGCGGATTCGATGGTCCCAGAACGTTTGGACCATTAAATGGTCCCATAACAAAACATGTTTTTTAAGTTTTTTAATAACTGTTAAATAGTCTTTTTTTAATTTTAATTATAAATTAACCTTATATATTTTATTTAATTATAAAAATTATTTTTTATTTTATAAATTATTATTTTATCATTCATCTATTATGTTTATTAACAATTAAAAATAAAAACAATAACGAATTAGATCTTCCATTGATCATAATAATTTTTTGGCAATCCCAATCGATTAAAAGTTTATCTTTGATCCGTTACATCCGTCGAGGGTTGTGAAATCGTGTTTCTTAGAAAATCAATCGATTGGATTAACAAAACAATTGATTGAATTTCAGGTTTCCTATAACTCAATCGATTGGACTTTA
Organism: Arachis ipaensis; assembly: GCF_059453495.1. Taxonomy (NCBI): domain Eukaryota; kingdom Viridiplantae; phylum Streptophyta; class Magnoliopsida; order Fabales; family Fabaceae; genus Arachis; species Arachis ipaensis. The sequence continues at coordinate 6,835,084 of NC_142440.1, read as the reverse complement.
GGTTATCACAAAACAATCGATTGAAAGTTGCAAAGTAGTATGGCTTGTCCAAAAATCAATCGATTGGTCATATTACCTAATCGATTGAACTCATCAAAGCAATCCGAGTTTAATTAATTCAATCGATTGGTTATGTTTTGAAGTTTGTCCGTGACTAATGCTATATTCCAGTTCAATCGATTGGTATGAGAATTCAATCAATTGAAATGTGACGTAAATAAATTTTTATTGCATCCAATCGATTGAAATTTGAAACACGCTATATATTAATCCTGGTAACCATGCGTATTCAGCCTCCCTCCCCTTTTTAAACATAAGAACACCATTTCTGCTAACCTCTCTCCTCTCTCTAAATCCAAAAAAACTTCTCTCTTTTTCTTTTCCAATCTCACCAACATCCAATCTAAACTACATACATATTATTAATGATAAAGTTGAGCAAAAACTACTTTCTGAAGCTGAGACTGCATGGACATAGCGTGAATGATCAATACAACATGTGCTTTTTCCTTCCATGAGACTCTTTCTAAAACCACATGTCTCTAAGGCTACAGATGGAACCTTTGTTCGGGTAATGTACATACTTTTTTTATTTAATAATTCAATAAATGATATCTATTGATCATCGTTAGCATTTACGCCATGCAAATTTCATCCTCCATAGGTCACTACTGCAAGAAGTATTTCCTTTTTTTTATTTTAAAGAGCCACACGATGATATTTTTTATTAACTGAACAACAGATTTGTATAGTATTAATAATTTTGTTATTTTTAATGATAAATTCATGTTTTAGAATTGAAAATATAACGTTATAATTGTTGTTGTGTGGCCTAATTTTCCTATCGGTTGAATGAGCCAAGAACTAATTATTGATAGATGATCTTTGTGATGTGAAGATACGTACAATTCAATCTTAGAAAAGAAATTTGACTACTGCCATTATCTATTTCGTTTATTGATATTTTGTGTCTTTAAACTTTATGCAGGTAGCTTCATTGGAAAAACTGTACAAGATTTTTGAAAGATGCTAGGTAACCATATAGATTGTTGCTCTCTGCGATATCCTCTTTAATATTGTGCTCTGTGAATATGTAACTATAGTATTCAGGGAGCTCGTCTCAAAGATTTCCTTGGTCTGGTGAGTCTGAATCATGTTTCTTGTAAAGTACTTTCGAATGTAAAAAGCATTTTGAGAACAATTGAATTAGATGTGTTCTTGTGTATTACTTTCGTGTCATTGCAGCCAGCCAGCCAAAAACGAACAATTCTGATATCCTGTTTTGTGGTCATTCTTTGAGCAGCCAATCCTAATGTTGGATAAATACTTCCAGTTTTGTTATGCAGCTAACATTTACCATTGAATTTTGTTGATATATATAAGGATTGACCAAGGATTCCTTTGTTTGAAGTAAGGAACTTTCTTAGAATGTAAAATGTAAATATAATATCCCATCACACACTGTGTAATGTACAAAAATCAATTGCTTTTGCTGAATGTATCTTATATTAATATACTCAGATTTTTAGATTATTCCCAAATTCCGATCGGTAACTTACTTCTATCAAGTATCGTGGATCAATAACATAATAGGTTGTAACTTGAAAGTAATAAGACCAATCGATTGGGTAATAAGACCAATCGATTGATTTTTGGGCGAACCATACTGCCTTGTAATTTTCAATCGATTATTTTGTGATAACCTGAAGTCCAATCGATTGAGTTTTGAGAAACCTGAAATTCAATCGATTGTTTTGTTAATCCAATCGATTGATTTTTTAAGAAACACGATTTCACAACCCTCGACGAATGTAACGGATCAAAGATAAACTTTTAATCAATTGGGATTGCCAAAAAGTTATTACGATCAATGGAAAAATCTAATTCGTTATTATTTTTATTTTTTATTGTTAATAAACATAATAGATGAATGATAAAATAATAATTTATAAAATAAAAAATAGTTTTTATAATTAAATAAAATATATAAAATTAATTTATAATTAAAATTAGAAAAATACTATTTAACAATTATTAAAAAACTTAAAAAACATATTTTATTATGGAACCATTTAAACGTTCTGAGACTGATGAGTTTGGAAAACTCTACCTCCAATTAAGTGATGATCAAACATTATTAATAAAACCAGTTGCAAAAATTATTGATATTAAACTTAAATTGATTAAATTAATTTTTGCAATGCAGGTTCAGTTTGGGCCGAAAACAAATTTCTGGAGCAAGCCCAACTACTCTCAGCCTTTGGTTTTAAAAATATATGTTGAATATGGCTGATTTAATTTTTATGTTACTTGGGCCAAAATGATTTTTATTGCTCTAAGCCCAAGTGTGTTACATGCTCTCCATTTGCTTTATGCATGTTCCAAATTTTATCAAGAAAGCAAATGTTATCAATGGGTCAAGAAACTTAATTGATTATAGCAAACAAGCCCAATTCCATGAGTGTTACTCATGCTTTGTCCGAATCCATGAAGCAAAGAATAACAAATCCTCAAATGCTTCCAACGGATTCCATTACTCTTCCTGAAAGGATTTCAAAGCCAATTTAAACATTGGGAATATAAGCAAGAGAGAGAAGATTGATTTGACTAAAGGGCATCATTGCTACACGCCAACTAAGGGAAGCAAAAGCAAGATATTCTTCAATTAATTAGTTTAACCACTATTGCTTTTCTCAGACTCTTTCTTCTCTCTCACTTCTTTCTCTCTTCGGTTATTACACAGGAAACATTGGTAGCCATGGAAGCAAAAATGAGCTACCGAAAGGAAGAGAAAGCAAGCCTAAAGACCATCACAATGATGGCAAGAAAACATACTAAAATAAAAATGAGCTGTGGCTGAGATTGTCACCATTTATGGACAGATTTGGTGAGGTAATCTTGGCTTCTCCATGCTCAAAAAGGAAGAAGAAGATTCGGCCAGCTGGAGGAGATTCTTGAAGCATGGCTTGTCTTCGATTCTGCTCAACCACCACAGGAAGTAGCTAGAGTGGCGAAGTGATGGTTGAAGGCAGAGATTGAAGCAGATGAAGTCATCATCATCATGAAGCATCAAGGGCCAGAATTTCATCTTGGAGAGCAAGCCAAGGATGGAGAGCTCGGATTGATGAAGGGTGATGATCAAGAAAGGACTAGAGGTAATTGCATGTTGGTTAATGCATGGTTATCTCTTCTCTCTCTATGTGGCCGAACCGGTTTTGTTGAAGGAGGAAGAAGTTGGTTCAGTTTTGGCTTCAATAAGTGGAGGCTCCCCTCTTCTATATTAAGGGTGGACAGCCACTGTTTGAAGCAAGGAGAAAAATTGAGAGTGCAAGGCACAGTGTTCTCAGAGCTACCTGAGCTAACAGTTTTCTCTTCTCCTTCAATGTATTCTGTTTTGTATTTTTCTGTTTAATTTTGTCATGTCTTGAGTCTCATGGAAAAAGGCAAACAGTGAGGTTTGTAATGAAAAAGCCATAGAGCGGAAAAAGGCAGAGAGTGCAAAATTAAAAGAAAAAGCCATAGATGTCTTAGAGTTCCTTTGTTCATCTATGTTGTGTTTCATGATTCTGTGGGAATCCCCTTGTAAGTTGGGTTAGCACTTTACAAGTTGTAATCTGTTTGATTATAGTGAAATTCCATCATTGTTGTGATGGAGACTGGATGTAGGCTGCACTGCACTTAGCAGCCGAACCAGGATATATCTTGGTGTAATTTTCTTCCTTTCCTACTCCATCTCTGTTTTCTACTGCACAGGAGCAAAAACCAAAAATGTCTCGTGCCAAGTGACGAGACAAAATGAAAATGTCTCGTGGCTAGGGACGAGCTAAAAACAGAAAAGTCTCCTCTGAATCCAGCAAGTATTAGCAAGCAAAAAGGGGGCTAAGATTCAACCCCCCCTTCTCTTAGCCACTGAAACCATCAGAGACCATCTAATCTATGGCCATGTTACTGTCAAAAACATGTTTAGGTAGCTACTAGTTAGGTATATCGGACTCTTGTTAATGATTGCTAAATGCCATTTCCAATAAAACATGATAATATGTTAAGAACCGAAAATTAAGCTACCTCTTCAAGAGTAGTTAATACTAGTGAAACAAGTCCTTTAAAAGTAGGTAATTTTTTAAAATCGTACCTAAAAACTTTTATCAACTAAATTCGTTTTTTAAAAAATTACAAATTAATTGTTAATGTAAATTGTTCATGGAATCACGAAAGGATAAAAATAATTAATTTATAATTTTTAAAGGATTAATTTGGGAGTTTAATTTTGATGCACTAACAGTGTAAAGCATTTTATATTGTCGTGCAATCACATCTGTTCTTTTGGATGACCATTTATGGGTCAATGTAAAAGATTATTATTTTTACTGATGTGGTGTTACGTAATTAGATGTATGTGTAAAATTATTTTATACTAACAGTATATCAAAATTAAATTTTTAATTTGATTGATAAAATTTTTCAAAAATAAATTTAAAAAATATTCATTCTTCAAGGCTAATTTTATCATTAACCCATATAATATTATAAGTGTCAATAACATTCTATAAATATTCAAAAAAAAGTAATAACTTTATAAATAACAATAATACATAATATATAATTTAAGATTAACCCTTATAATATTATAAGTGTCAATGATATTCTATATAAGTTAGATCATGAAAACTTCATAAAGACAACTAATTCAATTATTAAATAAGGAGGATATAATACTCTACCATACAGAGCTTTACACCTAAGATGTAAAACAGAGGTGGCGATGCGCTACAACTTCTAAAAGAAAAAAATATTTATATAATATAACAAGGATATTTTTATCTAAGAGCCTTTTGAAGAAAAGTTATTAAACGAAATAAAAGTAGAACAACGCAACACTCACGATCGAATAAAAGTAGAAAGGTAGACAAGATTGAATAGAAATGATAATATATGTATAAGATCAGAGTTCCAAAATGCAATTAACAACCTCTGGGCTCGGCTTACGAAGCAAAGACCGACCAGAGTATACACTCCAAAATAACCCAAAACAAAAAATCAACTACCTGTTTCTCCAAGTCAAATTCTAAGAAGGACAAACATAGGATTCAAGGTGGAGAATCTATATACATATGTAAATATAAATATAAATAAAATACAACTCTGAGTCCCAAGAGTTCTTCGCTTCCTCAGAATCTCCAGAATATACAGTGTGGTTCTTCTTAACATGCATCTGAAAAATAACAACATGTATGGAATAAGAACCAGAGGTTCTCAGCATGGTAGTGGTGCCCACATACATAATATATAAGGTCTGGAAAAGCCAGATGCAATCCTAGAACTCTGACACTCAAATTATTAAACTTAAAGACTTAAGACGGAAACCATAAACAGGGGATAGTTCTCTAAGGTTCTTAAACTTAACTAAACTCTAACCAAAATCCTTAATCCTTCACCTTCCTCCAGTCCTCCCAAATCTAGTGGAACCACACAGACAAATAAATAAACAAAGGCAAACACAATTAGAATGCAAGTAATGCAAGTAGCAAGTATAATAATTAGACATATTAATTCACATAGCCACTCCTAATTAATGCACAAACAAGAAAATCAAACATATGCATATGATGCATGCCTGTCCTATGGCTGATGAGTCTCATCTGTCGGTTAAAAAGCCAAATTCGACATGTCTGGTAGCTAACCCTAGACAGAACACCAAACACGGAGCAAGTGGGACAACGCCGCAACCCTTGCATCTTACCTGCGTACCTGAAGCAGGGGACAACCTCACCACTGCCTCTTACCCAGATGGTGTTACAGTTCTTGACCCGAAGCAAGCGGTGACAGAATACAGCCCTTGCGTCTTACCCGAAGCCTTGAACCTTCCCGGAGCAAGTGGATAACACCACTGCATCTTACTCGGCTTATTGACTCTTACCTGGAGTCACATACAGAAACACATTTTTATTATTATTACAATTCATTCTTTCATCCATTCATTGAGTTAAGCCCCAAATTGGTCCCTGAGATTGGCGAGTTGCACTGATTTAGTCCTCCAGATCCTGATTGCACTAAATTAGTCCCCCAGATTCGAAAAAATGCACCACGTTAGTCCTTATCCTATTTTCCGTCACCGAAGGACTGACGCCGTTAGTGACGTAGCCAAATGTTGCCACGCTGGACACACTAACGGTTAGATGACATGGCTTAAAATTTGATTAGCTCCAATTTAGTCCATATCCCCTTTTTAAAACCTAAATTCATCATGTGACCTCATCATCTTCTTCTTCTTCCCATTTCTTTCTGGTTCTTCTTCTCCTACTCCCTTCCGAGTTTAGCATCATGATTGCAACTGGGAGCCAGAGTTTCATGCGGTCCAACACAAGGAGTTCCAGTCAAAGTAGAGCATCGAATGTTCCACAGTGGTGTGGGTGTGGGTGTCACCCTGTTCTTTGGTGGTCTACATCAGAGGCTAACCCTAACAAACCATTCTTTGGGTGTCCTAACTACAATGTTAATGGTAAGAAGTCATGTGATTTGTTTGTCTGGGCTGACATTGGAGAAGAAGACCTCAGAGAAATGGTAATTTCTAATGTGGATGGTGACCAAGTTAGGGTGAATTTGGCTTGGAGAATTGGAAAATTAGAGGCTGAAGTTAGAATACAAAAAGTGTACATTTTATTTTTGGATTTGTTTATAGTGTTTGTTGCTGGTTTCATGTTGGTAGTTAAAGCTTGAAGATGATTTTATTTTATTGTGGTCAGGGTTAATGTATAGTAGAAGAAAGAAAAAGTATCCTTGTCAAATTTTCAAGTTGTTAGTCATTGCATAAACGTGAAGCAAGTTGTTTTCTGTCATCCAATGAAATTGTTGAAAAAAATTACAAAAAAAAAATCTGAAGTAGCATAATTAAAGCTGGAACAAATTGTCATAATAATAATAATATGTTACCATATATATAAGTTTCAATAAAAGTAACAATACCCCTGCCATATTAATGACAATTCTCTCAGAAAAGTAAAGACTAGTCCTAAATCCAAAATACACCCATGCTAAAGGATAGAGAGTGCCATCATTGTTATATTGTATCCAAATATATAAACAGTCTACTGCCATAAATTTAGGCCACAAAACAAAAAGTATGATTCCCAAAAAGATTCACAGTATCATCCAAAATAGGCTGCACAGATCAAGTACATCTTCATTTCTTCTTTCTTGGTGGCTTGAAGTCAGGTGTTGGGACAAATTTCAGAAAGTTGGCCAATCTGAAAGATGTGGTTGAGCTTGCTCCTTGTAGTGGATCCATAGTGACCGGTCCTGATGGTGGTGGTGATAACCTCCTTCTGGTCTGCAACTTGATGGCCTCGCAGGTGGATCCTGTTTCATTTAAATAAGACATAAATTTAGTTAAATGTGCACATCAATATTAACTATGGTTTGTGAAACTAAATGCAACTAACTATTGACTATGTTGTGACTGTTGTGCATCCGAGTAGTTTGGTTGGGAGAGGTCGATCTCAACCACCTGGGCATCAATTGGTGCAGGTGTCTGAGCAGGGGCTTCTGGAGGAGCTTGAGCAGGTGCTTCTGGAGGAGCATAAGCAGGTGCATCTGGAGGAGCTTGAGTAGGTGCATGAACAACATTTCCTTGTGCATTGGGTTTTGTCTTAGCAGCAGCGACAGCTGCAGCTGCAGCAGCAAGAGCTTGAGCAACATCAGCTGCTCTCTTTTTTGGACAACCCCTCTTTGTGTGCCCCTTCTCTAGGCAGTATCTGCAAGTAAATGGTTTAAGTTGTCTCTTTAGAGTTCCAGTCATCTTAGATTTCTTGCTTCTTCCATTGCTCTCATTTGCATCCTTTCTCCTTTTCTTTATGAGTGGTTCGGTCTTCTTCTTGGTCTTTGGAGCTTGTGGCCTATTCTGCTCAGATTTCTCCCACAGAGATTGTCCAGGCAATGGATTTATATAATGTGCATAAGTGTCTCCATATGCGTCCATGGTGAGCCACTTATGGCAGAAATCTTTAGGTCTCTTATTCACCCTTGCGAGAGCCGCATACGCATGCACACAGGGCATTCCTGAAGTACTTAACAAAGTAATGTGTTATTAAAGTATTCAATTATTCGCAAATAAAGAGGATCTAAAGGCTGGTTAATTACCTGTTAACATCTAAAATTGACATGTGCACAGTCGCTTGCCCAAATCCACTACCATGTTTGTTGGATGACCATGCACTTCAAACTTCTCATACTCATTATCTCCAGTCCAGATTGGCATCCAACTTTTAGACTCCTTCCTAATCTTGTCCAACCTACTTTGAACCACTGGTGGTAGCTTCCCCACATGGTTGGCTAGCTTAACTTTGTTTTTAGCGATTGTTCTCATGACAAACATTCTGACCTCCTCAAGTAGAGTGATGATTGGCTTGGCCCTTGCTTCTTTAATTCTTGCATTAAAGACCTCGCATGTGTTATTGCAGATATTATCAAGTTTTGGAGCATGACTAAATGCTGACTTTGTCCACGAGTCTCTAGGCCACTTGTTCAGGTAATTCCAAACATCTTCATTAATTTTCTTAATCTTCTTCATGTTGTCAGATAAATCTTGATAAGTGGTTGATCTTGCACATTCCCAGAGTAACCCCCTTAACTCTAAATCTTTTCACTACTTGTTAAAGTTCCTCCATAAGTGCCACACACAGAAACTATGGTGGACATAAGGCATAACCTCCTGGACTGCAGAAAGCAGGCCCTGCATGTGAACACAATATATGTCATGATACATAATAGTTCATCCACACCTCAAGTTTTAAATCACCAAACTGAATACTATCTCTAAATACCTGGAATAAATCATTTGGATCTTCTTCATAAAATTCATCTTCCGAAGGAGGAAGAGTCTTCATTTTCTCGGAGTGCCAAGAGTTGGCTCCATCAGACTCTGCTCCATGATCCAAAGCATTGTCCATGTCTTCATCTCCTGTGACAGGGACTTCTAAGAAACTTAAGTCCACCTCACACTCTTCATCATCCACCACCAATGCATCATCATTGTTAATAAACTTTCTCTTAGACTTTGCAAGTGCCTCAACAGGTGCATGCTTCAACTTAGAGTCTCTTTTCTTGGCTTCACATTTTTCCAACTACATCATCATCACTTGAGCTATCATCTCTCCCAAGTTCATATGAACTGTCCTTCGTGGTGTGTTCATCTTCAAAAGAAGACAATATCAAAACTTGTTTTTTCTTGTGATGTTGTTGTACCTTACTCACTCTTGAAGTAGACATTGTGCAATAGGCTTTAGTAGTGGTTTTGGGCTTTGGATTTACTTTGGACTTGGACACAGAATTCGGGTTGGGCTTGGGCTTGGAGGCATTCTTCGGGTTGGCCTTGGGCTTGAAGGAGGATGTAGTATTGGATTTCGGATTTGGTTTGGCCTTTGAATTGAGTTTAGATTTTGGGGTAACTGGAGAAGTCTTGCTAATAGGCTTAGCAATAGTAGCTTGGCTAGGATTAGAGTTGGATGTGGTAGTGGGATTATTTTTTTGGGGTGTTGGGTCATTAGCACCAAGATCTGTTGGTTCTGTACTCTTGGGTGGTGAGGTATTATGCATTGGTTCATTGTTGTTGGAGAATGGAGTCTCATCAGCAGGGACAATGGGTATATTAGTTTGGTTTGGGAACTTGTCTGGTAAGGGTTCATTGTCGGGTTCATCACTAACCACTCTGAGCTCATCATGGTCACCCTCAACATAAACAACAATCTCATTCCTTTCAAGAATTTCTGATGATGAAACTGCACGCTCAAAGTAAACATCAACTAGTCCATCATTCTTCTCAGCCATGAAACACATCTCTCTCAACTCATCATCAGAATTCAGAGCTCTTAAACCACTGTCTAAACTCCTCCCGGGAACATGCCACCAACATTCTCCTAGCTTATCAGTTCTTTATAATAATTTCTCACCTAAAATACATCTAAAGTATCTACATTAATGTCACCAATGCATGCCTTCTTATCAGGAGAATATACAGTCATCCCTTTTTCATCTTTCTGAAACTTTTTCCCATGGTGGAACATAATATCTAATTGCACATCCATCTGCATGATTCAAAAAAATTTATTTTCATCACCAGTTCCACACAATGATCACTTTAAGATAGTTTTCATCAACTACATTCATACATGGCAGAGAGAAATACCAAATAAAACACAATTATCCACCATCGAAACAGAGCATGAAGACAAACCCCTAAAAACAGTCCCACACAACATCGAAATAAAATCCTAGCACAAAATCCACTACAAACCTTAGGGAATAACAATATACAAAGCAATAAACCATGATCAACAACCATCAAAGCATTCCCTAAAATTTGAAAAAAATAAATTTTAACCTCTTCACTAACCTCGGTGACGGAACAGAAGCTCCTTGTAGCGGCAAACCAACTCTTCAGACAACCGTACAGTGTTCACTCGTGTTCCAACAGTCTCCAGAAATCCTATTGCAGTTACCCATTCCTATTTTGCGTCACTCATAGAAGAGAAACGTTTTTTCACTCTGTCGCTCATGGAGAAGTTGAAGACGAAGAGTGGAGACAAAAGAGGGATATGTAAACGTGTTATTTTCCATCACATACAAATGACGTCGCTCAAAGGGATTTTTTAGCGCCAAAACAGAAACGACGCCATTTCATAGTGTCCAACGTGGCAAATTTGGCCACGTCACGAACGGCGTCAGTGCTCCGGTGACAGAAAATAGGATAAGGACTAACGTGGTGCATTTTTTCGAATCTGGGGGACTAATTTAGTACTCTGGAGGACTAAATCAATGCAACTCGCCAATCTAGGGGCCAAAATGGGGCTTAACTCTCCATTCATTCTCAATTCATACTCGGAGCTTTGAACTCTTAACCGGAACAAGTGGATAACACCACTACATCTTACACGACAATCTCGCCTCTTACCCGAAGCAAGTGGATAACACCACTGCATCTTCCCCGAAGGCATATCACAATCAAATTCAAGTTCATTTTCATTATTATTCCAATTCAGTCATAATCATTAATTCATTAATTCATTTTCCATAAATTCTCAACATCTCTACACTTCTTTAACATATACCCAGAGCGAGTGGTCATTGTCACTGCCTCTTATTCGGGCACCTCTATCTCATTCAATTCATTCAAATTCAATCACCATTATACCTTAATGTCATAATCCTCGTCAACCCATTTCTATCTCATTGAAATTCATTATTATCATCTTCATAATTATATCAGTTCATTTAACACTTCTCAAGCTCAAAATCACTACTTCCCATAATTCATTACCACACAACTTGCTTCACTCTCAAGTTACTACTCCTTCCTAATTTCGTCTCATCATTAAGTATTCAACTAAGGTTTAGGGACTAAAAGAATTAAAATATAGGTTTTAGAAGTTCAAAATTAGGTTTTGAAACATAAAATCCACTTTGCTGAAAACAGGGATCACGCGTACATGTGGGTGAGTTTTTCCTTGCTCGCATACGCGAGATGCCCAACCCGAAAGGGTTGGTCGCGTCGCGTGTAGTGGTCGCGTACGCAAGATATGCAGAGTGGCCAAAATGCTTAAATGCTGTAGAATTTCAGTTTTGTACTCCAAACTTTCTACGCGCATAACTTTTTCGTTTTAAAATATTTTTCATCTATTTTTCAAACAGCATGAACTTCACGGACCCAATTTTCATATGAAATAAATTTTAAAGAATTTGGGGGGTCCGAAAATTGAATTATGGCTCGCTGAAATTTTACCAAAAAACTAGTTTTTCACAAAATCTTCCAAACCTCTATTTTCACAAAACATAAATCACTAACCATATCCACTCAACAATACCCTGCACCAAAACATACCAAAATCATAACAACACAGACCCACACCCTATCATAATCAATCATACCTCAATTTTACATAACCTCATACATAAATTCCTCAATTAACCAACAAGATCATCAATAATTTATCATCTATACATAATCATTATTATCAACTTATCAATCATCATTAAACCATCATTTATCCTTTTATTTCCATCATAAACAATAATCACAAAAAAATACTCAATCTAAATCAACAACTTTCATCAAAGGTACTAAGCAATTGACATACTCATGCACTCACATCTATCACATAGTCACCTAATCTAAGTTTTCACAAGATATTATATTGAATACGAGAAACCAAAACCATACCTTGGCCGATTTTTTGTGAATCCCAAAAATCTCAAGATTCCACCGTTAACAATTATCCACATCCCCAAAGTTCATGCTAAATCTCTCAACTTTGCCAATTTGCCTCTAATATCACCAAATTGTTTCCAAGTACACATACAATTCAATCTAAATTTTATACAACAACACTAGGATTATTTAGGGTTCACAAATTCAGTAATTTGACAAGGGTTAGGGTGGTCTCACCTTACCGACGCGAAATTAGGACAAGATCCAGCAAGTCCACGAAGCCAATTCGGTCCAAAACACCGAAATTACACAATTTCTCAACACTAAATCCAATTAATTTTCGAAAATAAGGGCTGATCTGCATGGAGTGAAAATGAGGCTTATCTATGAAATTTTTGGATGAGTCTTGTAGAGCTCGTCGAGATAAACGCGTGGCCACAAACGGTGCGGCGATCGGAGCTCCGGATTGAAAGATAATTAAATTTGAAGTTGGACAAGGGTTAGATTTTGTGACTTCTAGCGTGATTTCTTGTGCTTAATGGGGAAGAAGTGGCGGACAAGGTTATATATACTGGCCTTGGGCCAATATGGGCTCGGTTTGTTCAATTTGATCTGTTTGGTATACTTTTTGGCCAAATTCTTTAAAATTAGTGTCAAAATTCATATTTTAATTAGTTCTACTTATTTAAGCTGTGAAATTTAATTTTCTAATTTTTTTAAATAATAATTAATTTATTAGTTAATTAATTACTAATTACACGAATTTTACAGAGGAAATATAAGAGTATCTTCGATAGAAAACTCATCTCAGTTAGGGGTGGCAATATGTACCCTACCTACGGGTACCCAATCCGACCCCTACCCGACTAGGTAGGGTTGTCAACCCGATCCGCAGTGGGTAAGGTAGGGTGCGGGTAGGGTTCTCGTGCGGGTAAGATAGGGTGCGGGTTGAGCCTCAACTCTATCCGACCAACCCGCACTCTATATATGTATATATTATATACTTATATAAAAATATGTTTTAAGTGGATGTTGAACCAAAGACCTCTCACTAAATGCAAAAGATCCTTAGCCACTAAAAAAAATCATTAATTGCTAATTTAATATTTTTTTTTTTACATAAAAGTCAGTTCTATTTTGGATTATCATCAAGTTATATAATAATAGTGTATATTTTCTATAACCCGCGGGTAGGGTCGGGTACCCACGGGTTAAGAGCGGGTAGGGTTAGGGTTGAGATATTCTCAACCCGCGGGTAGGGTTAGGGTTGGATCCAAACCCTACCCTACCTACCCATTGCCACCCCTAATCTCAGTTTCTATTTATGGTTCATTTGTCTTTTGTCATAAAAAGTAACTACATATCAGTTTTTACGTCATAAATAGTAAATAGAAACTCAAAACATCTCTCTCTTTTTCATTAGGAGGAACTATATTTAGTCTCTATTGTGGTTCTATTTAATTAAATAATTAAATTAATGTTGCTATTTTTTTTACAATAATATTATTAAAATCTATAAATTTAAAAATAATTTACTATTAAAAAAATATTAATATTTGAAAAAAAATTAATAACTTCATAAATAACAATAATATACAATATATAATTCAAAATTAAACTAATTTATAAAATTACTTAACATAAAAAAAATATAACTAAACTCTATAGTGAACAATATGTGTTTAATCAAGTTATCTTTCAATTGTCGATGCTGCTGTCTATTCAAAAGTTGAACATTTTTTTTAAAAAAATTGATAGTATAATACAAAATTGTCCTCTTTCAATTGAAACTGTGATAAATCATTTTTGAAATCGTCATATTCTATATTCTAGACCTTAAAACAAGTGTCTCTTTTATATAATTAATTAACAAATATATAATATATATGTAACATACAAATGCAACTGTCATATTCATATTCATATACGAATACATGTAATATATTAATATATATTTAATTTATTTTTTAATGAATTTGTCACCTGTCAAATATTTATTGGAATGTGAAAGTTGGTCTGAAGAGGACTCTCCTCCTTCGTGCACGTGAAGAAATTCATATGAATTTGCCTCAAATTCGCCTCAAATTCATATTTCTTCTTTTGCATGGTTGGAGTTGTTTTAACTTTTAAGGGCCAACACCTAAATTAGCCGATTTAAACAACTTTATTTTTTTTTTGTGACTATTTAAACAACTTTATTTAATAATTAATTTTAAAATTTTTTAAAATTTAGAATTTAAATAATTAAAATTATTTAAGTTTTGAATAATTAAAATTAGATAAAAAAAAAGATAAATAGGTTTTTGACTTTTTTTATTCGCAGGCATTTAAGTCTTCGAAAATTTGAAAATACATTTAAGTCCTAACTTTTTCAAAATCTAGACATATTGATTTCTCATATTCACTTGAGCATGTCAGATTCAACAGAAAAATCAAACATGACTTCCATTGTACTGACCTGGTTGATACGGATGCACACGTGAGAGAGTTTTTAAAATTGAACAAATTAGATTCATGAATCGATATGTATAGATTTTGAAGAGGTCAGTGACTTAAAATATTTTTAAATCTTCAAAAACTTAAATATCTGCAGACTAAAAAGTCAAGAATCGATTTATCCTTTTCTCTTAGATAAATAACCTCCATACAAATCTTAATCCCTTTTTACTAGTTCCGCTGTCGCTCCTAAACACGCCGCGCCGCTTCGTCACGCTTCCATCACGCCATCGCAGCACCGACCGGAGTTCATGCATCCCATCGTCATTGTAGACCGCCGCAGCTTCCGTTGTGTTACTGTTTTTCTCCACAGTCATAAAAGAAATATCTACTAATACAGAAAAAATATTTAAATACTTAAAATAACATCCGCTGCAACAAAAAAAAATCCAAATGTCTAAAAAAAATCATCCGCAAAAAGAGTAGATTGGGCCTACATTATTTCCAGGTCTCCAAGACTGGAAATGATGGAGCTCTTGGTCGACCTAGGCTTCGTCAGGCAGTGTTCAATTGATTGATTATTTATTTAAATCGGTTTGATGTAATTTCAGTTTTCTTTTTTATCAAAAATAAAAAAATTCGAATCCACAACTTTTAAGTGAGTATGAAAAAATTATGTCATTTGATATAATTTCAGTTTAATACTTTAATTTGGAGTAAATTAATTTTTTAAAACACTCCTAATCATTATATTATGAAGTATATATAGCATATGTTACTTACTGTCAAGAACATGTTTAGGTAGCTAGGTATATCGGACTCTTGTTAATGATTACTAAATGCCATTTTCAATAAAAACTTATGATAATAGGTTAACAGGAAATTAGGCTACGTCTACAAGAGTATATAATATTGGGTTAAGGGTCAAATTAATTTTTTTTAAAATAAATAATTTTTTAAATTATATTTAAAAAATTTTATTATTTTTTTTAAATTATAAGTTAATAGTTGATGTAAATTATTAATAGAATAACGGAAGGATAAAAAATATTAATTTATAATTTTAAAAAATTAATTTGATTATAAATTTTTAAGAAACAAATTTAAAAAAAATTATTTTTTAAAACTAATTTTATCATTAACCCTATAATAATATAAGTGTCAATAATATTCTATAAGTTGATCAAGAAAACTTCATAAAGACAACTAACCCAATTATTAAACAAGAAATTAGTTGCAAACTCAGTTTATTGTTCGATATAGGAGCATGTCAATGATGTCATCAAATTTGTCGAATTAAAAATTATTATATTACATTATATTGTATTGTACTAGGATAATTGAAATCAATAATTTAACTAGATATCAATTTTACATAGATATCTTGAATAAAAATTAATTACACATCAATAAATTTATATAAATTGAATTAGATAAAATTGATTTAAATATTTATATGTAAATCGAATTCATTCAATTCGATTTAGTAGGCATTTAGATAAATTGAATTCAATATACTTGATCCAGAGAGATATTGTATGATTTCTAAAATTTTGACTAAATCCTTTACTAAATTTAATAAACCTAATTCGATTCACTTATATAAGATACACATAATAAATTAAATCAGCTCAATTCAATTTATTGCAGTACATATTATGAAATATATAAAAAAATAAAATTATGTGTATTTTATTTACGTGTTTATTTTAAATCGACCCGATCAAATATATCAGATAAAAAATACTAAATATAAAATAGTTTGATATTAAAATGAAATTAGATTTGAAAAAGTTTTTAAGTCACACAATGGTTATTGACTTTTTTTTATATCACCAACATCATAGAATATATCCCCTTTTTTTTCTTACTTTGATTATAGGCTTAGTAAGTTGTGTTTAATCATTATATTGTTGCTAACTTGCTATACATACATCATGTTATGTATATCTACACAAGCAAGGTGCATGTTTACCTTTGAGACTATGGGTTATATGCTTACTATTTAGATACCGTGTACATTATTTTTAGTGTATTTATAGATAGATATGAAGTGAGTATTTATAAGGATTTTTCACTCCAACAATTTGACTTGTTTCTCTATATTATTGGGCAATTTGAACAGATACACTTCTTTAATGTTAATTCCTACCTTATAAATTTTGATTTCCTTCTATTCAAAGAGAGACGAATTGCTCCATTAGCTCTCGTTTGTTAAATCATTTAGTTGCATAATTTGAGTTTTGTGCATAAGAAGCCGGAAGGAGATATGTCTTTTTTGACGATAGTTTACTTGAAAAGAGAAAAAGAAAAGATGTTTATGAAGAGGCAGATTATCATAACATGACATAACAAAGAACAAGATCTTGAAGATAAACTTAAATTGACATTGTTAAAATTTTGGAAATTGAAGATAGATAGATATAGTCAATATTTTTTTTTTTGGACATTTCTTTGATTATATAAATAATTTTTCTCTTGAATTATGTTCTATTTTCTTTTCAGCATATTATATTTTTTTTATATTTTTTTGTATTATATAAATTATACATGAGCAAGATTTATGATCAAGTAGAATGAAAGTTATGTGCTTCATTTTGGAGAAGTTTGGTTTTAGGACTAGATGAATTAACTGGATGCGAGAATTCGTCACAATGGTATCTTATTTTATTGTTGTAGAAGGTTAATCATATAGTTTTTTCAAACCAACTATCACACAATGAGACCCTCTATTTCCATATATTTCCTTTAATTTTTTGTGCAAAAAGTCTTTTCTTCTTGCTATACAAGACGGAATAAAACAGGCAGATTCAAGAATTACAGATTAACAGAAGATGCTCTGCTATCAATCACCTCCTTTTTGCTGACGACTCCATTCTTTTTTGCAAAGTCTCTGGTGAATCATGCTACATAATTCTCAGCCTATTGTCTACATATGAAAGATTTAGTGGTTAAAAGTTAAACATGAAAAATCAGCAATCTTCTTTAGCAATAATACTCCCAACACAGTTAAGACTTCACTGGCAACTCGACTAAATATATCACATATTGGCGCGTAGGATAAGTACTTAGGCCTCCTTTCTATCGTCAATAAATCCAAAAAAAAAAACTACTTTCAACTCAATCAAAGAAAGGGTACAAAAGAATCTTATGGGCTGGAAACACAATATTCTATCTAACGCAGAAAAACATGTTCTCATAAGAACGGTTGGCGAAGTTGTTCCTATTTATATACTGTTCTGTTTTAAACTTTTAGATACTCTATTATCTGAAATTCATAGCATGTTCACTCAGTTTTGGTGGGAGCAGTAGGAGACGGAGAGACGTATAGTCTGGGTTAGTTGGGATAAGATGATCCGAAGCAAAAAAGAAGGGGGACTTGGTTTGAAAGATCTACGTGCTCAGAACCTAGCGCTATTGGAAAAATAGTTTTAGAAACTAGTTATGCAACCTAATTTTCTACTGACCGGAATGTTAATGGGCAAATACTTGAGGTATGAAAATGCACTAACAGCTGAAGTTGAAAGCTTACCTTCTTGGGGATAGCTTAGTATTCTGGAAGGCCGTCGAGTTGTAGAGAAAGGTTTGAACTGAAAAGTAGGTGCTGGCTATGATATCAAAATTTTTGGGGATTTCTGGCTGCCTCCATCGTTCCCTTTTTGTATTAATGATGCGTGAACATCTTTCTTACCTTTTCCTAGTGAATTTGCATTTAATTTGTTAACTTTTATCAATAATTAATTATCTTTTAGCCACTATGAATACTACTTTAAGTCTTGTGCAATTTTGTTTATTTTAGGTAGCATTTGGTTGGATTTGATGGAGTTTCTGCAGAGAAAGAGAAGAAACCAAGGAGCTGACCAGCAAGAAGCGACGTGTGCGCGTGCCTGACGCGTACGCGTGAAAAGCGAAGTTGCTCAGCGACGCATGCGCGTAACTGACGCGTACGCGTGACACGCGAAAAAGGCCATCGACGCGTACGCGTGACATGCACGACATGCAGAATCTGCAGAAAACGCTGGAAGTGATTTCAGACTGAGTTTTGACCTAGTTTTCAGCCCAGAAAACACAGATCAGAGGCTGCAGAGTGAAGGAATCAAGTGGTTCACATCCATCAATTGAAGGCTTGCTGATTGCCATAATTAATTCTGATTTAATTTTAAATATTATTTTAAAATAGGAAAAGATATTATTTAGTTTTTAAAATTATATTTTAAATTTATTAGGATTAGATATAAAAAGGGAACATTAGTTAACTTTTCATTCAACCTGGAGGGATTCCAACACAACATTATTCCAATTCAATTGACAATCCTTATTTTCTCTTTACCATGAGCAACTAAACCTCCACTGTTAAGGTTAGGAGCTCTGTCTATTTGTATGAATTGATTTTATTGCTTTTTCTATTTTAATTCATGTATGGATTTATAATTTAAGAATTGTTTTCATTCTTTATCTTATGAATTTGGGTGGAACGGAAGTATGATCCTCTTTCTAATTGTGTTCTTGTATAACTTGGAAAAGCTCTTTATTTGAACAATAGCTTGAAAATATATTCTCCTAAATTTTAATTATCTGGATTTAACGGGATACGTGACATATAATCCTTTTATTTTTGGGTAATTAGAGTTTTTGTGGCATATAAACTGGAATTTGATCATCACCCTCTAATTGGAATTAATTGTCCAAGGAATTGGCAGTTGATGAAAATTAGAGGAAACTAGAAAGGTCTAAGGAATTAGGGTTTAGTCACATATAGTTTGCCATAAATTAAATCCTACATGATTAAAATAGTTAGTAAGAAAAGTTAATCCGGAAAAATAGATACCTCTGAAACCTTAACTGCCTTCTCCATATTCTATTCCCAAATTAATCATTTCCCTGTCTTCTGTTTAATGCTTTTTTTTTAAACTCTCAAACACTATTTTCTGTTTGTCTAACTAAGCCAATCAATCAATCATTGTTGCTTGATCCATCAATTCTCGTGGGATCGACCCTAACTCACCTGAGATATTACTTGGTACGACCCGGTACACTTGCCGGTTAGTTTGTGGTTGTAAACACCGCACCAATTAATTGGACTCAATCTATCCAGCCTCATAATCATTCAATCTTTTGGGTGAAAGGCCTCATGCTTAGTCCACGAACATGGCATCAGAACTTGATTCATAGCCTTTTTTCCCTGAAATTACAAATAGAATACCGGCTATTAATCCTATAGGTGGAGAAGATGAATTACAATGGTCTCTCAATAAGACAAACAAATATGATGTAGCATCGAAATATAATATTTCTTACCATTTCTACCATGTTGCAGACGATTATTGTCCAAACGTAATGAGAAACTCCAAACTCTGGTCTCACATTTGAAAATTTGTAATCTCCCTAAAACCCACTTTTTTTCTGGAAATTGTTCCATGGAGCTCTACCGGTAATGATCAATCTCAATGCAAGGTTTTCTTCCACAAACCTAGAATGTTTTCACTGCTGTAATGATTGTGAATCAATCAATCATTATCTGATATCTTGTTCAGAGGCAAGAAAGTGAGAAAAAAGCTCTCTATTCAGTCTTCCATTTTTAATCATGCACTTAGTTTCATCAATAATAGTTGAGATGGAAGGAAAATGTGGCGCAACAAAGAGATAGAGAAAACAAACTCAGATTCGCGGCTATTATTTGTTGGCAAAATTGGTTGGCTAAAAATCTTTAGATATTTGAACAGAAGGTGGCACTAGAAGAGACCTTGTAGGCAGCTTGAAGCTTTTCTACTCTTTTAGACAAAATGGAACAAACACACTATCCTAATTTTTTGGCACTTTTTTATTTTCTTATTAGCAAGTTTGTGTTTAATAAACTATCACTTATGTAATTTTTTTGAGATACCCTCGTATACTCTTTTTGTTTTTGTCCTAAATTTATATTATTTGTATTTTTTTATTGTTAGAATAAAATATTTTATCTTTGATAAAAAAAATATAAGTTAACTCTATAAATTAATTATACAAAGTTGTTATTGTACGTGAATATGAAGGATTACCATGTATTCATAACATGCAACGAAAGAAAAGAAAGTAATCCTAAAAATCTATTTTGTGCTTAAATTTTACTCTAAAATAAAATATAGATCATATCTAAATACCTTTAGACGCTTTAGTAAAAATTACTTTCTCCTTCGATGGTGCGAAGGCGCTATGCGTATCCACATCGAGACCAACATTTGCTGTCAACACTTTGACTAATGGATATCTGATCTAAATTGAGAACCTCTTTGCAACTTTTTGCACACCATAAATTCTTCTCCAAGAATTAGACTCACATACATTTATGGGTGTAGAGGTAAAGGAATAAAACTCTTGTTATTCTCTCCTGTTATTCCTCTACTCTTGGCATACATATATATAATATGAGATTTGTTACTGGTTTTAAATTTGAATCTCAATTCAAATTTGAATCATATCTTATTATTTTAAAGGGGTAAGTATTGTTTTGGTCCCTAACGTTGAGGGTCAGAATCGAAATCGTCCCCAACGTAATTTTCGATTTAGAATCATTCTTAACGTTTTTTTTCGCATTAAAATCGTCCTTTTTAATAAAATTTTTAATTTTATTCCTCCCTACTTTAATAAAAAATTATAAAATTTTTAAAAAATAAAATAAAACACGCGGTGTGTTGGGGGGAAGGGGAAAGGACGCGGCGGTGTTGGGGGGGGTAAGAGGAAAGGACAAGAGGGTGGGGGGAAGGGGAGAGGGGGAGGGGGACGGCGGCGGCGAAGCTTGAAGCCGCCGTCGCCGTTGAGAATCGCGAGGGAGAGAGGAGACGCAAGCCACTGCCGCCTCGCAACCTCGCCGCCTCGCCCCCTCGCCACCTCGGTGCTTCATTTGCACCTCGATTTCTTCTTCTGCATCTTGCTTCTGCTTTCTTGCTTTCCTGATTTTGCTTCTTGTTTCTTCTTCTTGCTTTTTGCTTCTGCTTCTTGGTTGTGTTTGAGTTTTTGCATCTGTTTCTTCTTCTTGGTTTGTTGTTGTTGTTGTTGTTGTTGGTGGTGGTGGTGGTGGTGGTATTGGTGTTGGTGTTGGTAGTGGTGTTGGTGGTGGTGGTGCTGGTGGTGGTGGTGCTGGTGGTAAAGGTGCTGGTAGGGGTGAGAGTAATTTTGTCCGAAAAAATTAAAAAGATGATTTTAATACAAAAAAAAATGTTAAGGATGATTCTAAATCGAAAATTACGTTGGGGGTGGTTTTGATTCTGACCCTCAACGTTAGGGACCAAAACAATACTTACCCCTATTTTAAACTTGAATCTTTCAAATTTATAAATCATATCATAACTCAATTTGAAACAGAATCAGTTAGGATCTCATCCAAATTTAGGATTCAAATTTAGAAATAGAATAACTAATTATTCTCAAATCTCATTTAATATTCTCAATTATCATTTTATTATTATATTCTTGGTGCTAGCAAAGAATATAATAATATTCCATTTGAATTAATATAATTATTTATTTGATCAAATCAAAATAATAATTAAATAATTCTATAACAAAGAATAGAACATTCGTTAGTGTGTGACCCCATAGGTTCAATATTAAGCGGGTAGTAAATTAATCATACTAAATTTACTAATCAAGGTTGGCGTTTAGCAACACTCCTCAACGACCTAATAGTATGAAGTAATATATTTTTACTAAGAACCTCAGAAGAACAAAGTATAATTCCTTCCATCTTTTCAGCTCTTGGTTAACCCTTAGAGTATGATTTAATTATCAAACTCTAACTTGTTACCATTATTATAATGAACTGTGAATGACCTAAGAAACTCATTTCTTTATTCATTCAATCCCCTTGGTCAAGGTTTTATTCATCTCAGTCATTATAATCATAGAGCTCAAACTCTTTACCGAGAGTTGACGGATTTCTTATTGACTAATCATTAATTCTACAAGTATTTAAATCATACCCAATATCTATTAATCTTCATCCAATGAAGACCATTATATATATATATTGGTCTTTCCGAATTATTAATGTCCTTTTTAATAATCCTATGACCAAGAACAATTTAGATTAAATTATAAAAGATTTATCTCTCAATATTATGATCACTATTACAATGATAAATCTCTAAATTTAATCAAGGACCTTATTATATTAATATTTTAAAATAATAACAATAACAAATTATTTGACACATGATTGATTGGATTGTGGTCATACTACTTATTCCCAACAATCTTCCACTTGCACAAGAGCCAATCATGATAGATTGGATTTTGGGCATACTATTATCACAATAATCTCTCACTTGCACTAGAGCCAATCAATCATGTGTATAATTTTTTAATCCACATTTGTGTTTGTCAAAACTCTTTTGACCTTAAACACATTTGCTCTTGAGCATGTTTGCTTGACCTTTTGTAAAATATACCTAGTACATAATAAATATCACATTTTCTCAAAACATGAAATCTCCCACTACAATAGTGCATAATTTTATTTTAAAGACAATCCTTATTGAACATGATTATAAAAAAAAATCTAAGTAACTATTAGATCTATCTTTATAAAATTGTATCATTATACAAATAGGCTACTTTTTCGAAGAGTTAGTTTGACTATCAAACCTTTTATACTTTCAGGATAAAGTATATCCTCTATTGAGTGGTATACAATTCTAATAAAAGTAATTGTACTCCCACTCTTTCTTTAAGATGGAATTCCTTTTCTAAAAAAGAGTTTAACCTCTTATCACAGACACTTTGTCATAAGAGTGATAAAAATAATCTCATTATTTTTTTAGGGTAAATCTCATTTATTGGACCTAATATCAATTTTATTGTTGTGCAATCTCTTAACACATAATAAGACATCTCCAAACTTTAATATTTTTGAGTTTCAGCTTATTCCTTTTCCATATCTCATATGGGTAAAAAATTGATTTAGTGAGAAATTTGTTAATTTAGCAACATTTCTAAAATGTAGTCCAAATATTTAACAAACAATAATACTCAACTAAAGTACATAGAGTACTAGTATTTATGCATTGAGAAAATCTCATTCTCTATTCAATAAAATATCAATTAGATATTAGAGATTTTACTTTAAACTCTTATAATAAAAATACTCAATATCTTTATTATTGATCAAACAAACCCTTAAGAGCAATTTTGATTTGCATCCTCAGTACTTATATTGAGTTTTGCCAAGAAGATCACAAATTTTAATCATATTAAAACTAATTATAAATTGTTTGTAACAAAATAAATCTCCAAAAATGCTTGTAAGAACAATTCTCGCAAAAGCCATTTGCCTAATGGCATTTCAACTTTTAAAGTTGCTTAATTCAAAATATATTTCCCAATACTCCCACTAGTTTAAATAAAATTTTTGATAGTCATACTATTTTACTTTGGGCACCACATCTTCTCAAGATGTTCAGTAATAAATAGTGGGGAGATGCCTTTAAAATTAGAATTTATGACTGTCCAAACAACCCATGTAAAATAATATTATAAATATTTCAAAAGTTCTGACCATTTCAAAAACAATTTTATTGTAAGATATTATTTTAATAGAATTATCATCTTCATGATAACCCTTTCATACATGAGAACAATTCTCAAATGTCAATATATTACTTTCAAATATGTCATACGAAATATGGACATATTTAAAAATTTAAAATACGAAAGTAAATCAAGAAATCTATATTTCTGAAAAAAAGTTATTTAAAATCACGAATGAGTACCTTGGTTGTCAAGTTGTTACTCATACCTATTCCAAATAAATATGATTAAATTGTATCACATAAAATTATAATCTCAAATAATTATCTGGTTGTCAGACAATTATTTAACTGAATTATATTTTATACCCCTAGATTGTCTAGATTCAAGTATAAAATTAATTCTCCTTATACATCATCATATGCATAAATAAATTCTATCTTTGAATACAAGTCTCCTGGTGAAGGTTGCTCCTTGTAAACAAGAGATAAATTTATTTTTGGCAAACTCCTAACTTTTAAGATTTATCTCAATTATTAGAGAATTTCTACCAGTATTTATAGATTAAATTTTATACACCCAGGTTGTCTAGGTAAAAATATAAAATTAAATCCTTAATACATCAAATGTATATATTGATTATTATTTTGAAAATAAAACTTCTGGTTGTCATGCCGCTCTTTATAATCAAGAATATTAGAAAAAATTAATTTCTAAAATTATAGTATTCAAAACACATTAATCAAATCAAAATTTGATTTTTAATAGACTAACGTTTATCTTTATAGAACTGTCAAATCAAATTTGAAATATATACACTTATATATAAAAACAATTATTTATATTCCTTTAAAGTGATGTTTCAAAGTCATGATAAAAAAATCAAATAAAATTTGATTAAATCATAACCATAAAAAATAATAATTTAATCACACTTAAATAATTAACATTGAAATAAATTAACTATTAATTTATTAAAAAATCATCTCAATGAAAATAACTGCATCGCATGCTTAAAAAAATTTGAATTAATCCTATTAATTCACAAATCTAAAAAAATAGGAATAAAATTTAAATACAAAAAAGTCAAAGCTCTAACACCACTGAAGGATTACCATGTGTTCATAACATGCAGTGGAAGAAAAAAAAGTAATCCTAAAGATCTATTTTGTGTTTAAATTTTATTTTAGAAATAATACATAGATCAGATCTAAATACCTTTAGACGCTTTAGTAAAAATCACTTTTTCCTTCGATAGTACGAAGGCGCTATACGTATCCACACTGAGACCAACCTTTGCTGTCAACACTTTGATCAACTGATATCTGATCTAAATTGAGAACCTCTTGGCAACTTTTTGCACACCATAAATTCTTCTCCAAAAATTAGGCTCACATACATTTATGTGTGTAGAGGTAAAGGAATAAAACTTTTATTATTCTCTCATGTTATTCCTCTACTCTTGGCATACATATATATAGTATGAGATTTGTTACTGATTTTAAATTTGAATCTCAATTCAAATTTGAATCATATCTTATTATTTTAAACTTGAATCTTTCAAATTTATGAATCATATCATAACTCATTTTGAAACAGAATCAGTTAGGATCTTATCCAAATTTAGGATTCAAATTTAGAAATAGAATAACTAATTATTCTCAAATCTCATTTAATATTCTCAATTATTATATTATTATTATATTCTTGGTGTTAGAAAAGAATATAATAATATTTCATTTGAATTAATATAATGATTTATTTGATCAAATTAAAATAATAATTAAATAATTCTACAACAAAGATTAGAACACTTGTTAGTGTGTGACCCCATAGGTTCAATACTAAGTGGGTAGTAAATTAGTCATACTAAATTTACTAATCAAGGTTGGCGTCTAGCAACACTCCTCAACGACCCGATAGTATGAAATAATATATTTTTACTAAGAACCTCAAAATAACAAAGTATAATTCCTTCCATTTTTCCAGCTCTTGGTTAACCCTTAGAGTATGGTTTAATTGTCAAACTCTAACGTGTTACCATTATTATAATAAACTGTGAATGACCTAAGAAACTCATTTCTTCATTCATTCAATCCCCTTGGCCAATGTTTTATTCATCTTAGTCATTATAATCATAGAGCTCAAATTCTTTACCGAGAGTTGACGGATTTTTTATTGACTAATCATTAATTCTACAAGTATTTAAATCATATCCAATATCCATTCAACTAGCACCCTAGGATATTAGGTGTCCGGAATCAAAATATAATAAATACATTGTTAATTACTATGGCAGTCGCAGGTCAAAGAAAACTCTATTACTATGTTCATCTTGAGAATATCCTATTGACAAATATACGGTAATTATAACCATTAGAAATTCTCAAAGTGAGTCAGTTCAATGGTCATATCTCTATATGCACCATCTATATATATAATTTAATAAATGAGATCTATTAATTTTCATCCAATGAAAACCATTATTAATGTCTTTTTTAATAATCCTATGACCAAGAACGCCACACCCAAATATAAATAGTGACTGCAAGGCTTCACTTTCCAATACAACAAAGCCACCTCCGTCGCGCCTTGCCCCATCAGAGGAGTTACAATTCTTTTCGAATTCAGCTTCGCAACTTTCTTCACTTTTCGCGATGATTTTAAGAGATTTTTGAGAGATTTTAATCCTTATTTGAATTTTGAGCGTTGCGATTTTGATTGAGAAAAAAGAATCGTTTGCGTTATTCAAGAGTTAGGGGAGTGCGTGTTTACACGCAATCTAAACTAAATGTCGTTTTTGTTGGATTTGGGCCAACTTGTATGAACTTATATACTAAAAAGATTTGTATGTGTAGCAGATCTCAAAATATAAACGGAAGAATCAACCTCATAAAAATAAAAATAAAAAATCGAAAATGATAATTTTTTTTAGAAAAGGATAAATAGGTCCCTGACCTTTTTTTCTGCAGACATTTGTGTCCCTAAAGATTAAAAAATACATTCATGTAACGTGGACAAATTTACTCCTCCGTTGAAGTGACTCTGTTGGATCCGACGAAAAAATCTGATGTGGCTCCCATGGCGCTGACCTGGCCGTTACGGGAGCCACGTGGCATGTAGCTTTTGAAAACAAGACATATTAGTCCTCTGACACCAAAATGATGTTGTTTCACTAAGGACCCTCCAAACACACTTTAATCCCCTTATGCAATACCCATAACACCCAATTAACCTGCTCCCTCAAAGTTCCATGAATCTTTGGAACCTTGGCAACCGATCTAATCTTATCCTTTCCCACCAGGTTGGATCCGCTAAGCAGAACCCTCATATCACTAGCGACTCCGACTTCATCCTTGGAGGTATGACCATCACCGGAATCCATCAAATTGAAGGCGGTCACGTTGACTTTCGAGGCCTCACAGGACAGTGCGGCGGCTACATCGGAGAAGGACGTCAATGCGGCGGATTGGCGGTCCAAAATAGCTGAAATTCCAAGCAATGCCGAAGAAGCGTTGTTGAGAACGAGCAACTTGTCTTATGTGACTTGGAGGTTTTCGAATAAGAAGGTGTTGGGATTGGAATTGAGGGATTCGGAAATGAGAAAAAGAAGGTCGGCGCGAATGAAAGAGGACAAAGTGAGGAGGAGCTTGTTGAGAAGTATGAGGAGGAAGGCTCTGGTTTCCGAGAGGGAGAGGAAGCTAGGGGATTGCGATGGTGTGCTTCAACGACGGCGTTGCGAGGACGATAAGGCGGAGAGCCTGTCGAAGGCGGATGTGTCGATGCGGACATGGGCGAGGCTGGCGGCGACGGTGGAAATGGTGGAGGAGGAGAAAGAGGAGCCCTTGCCGCCGAGTGTAACAGTGCTGAGCTCGGCCATCAGTGGCGGAGGATGAAACTAGTTGAGACACTAGACAACGGAAGCAGGTTTTACTATTTTAGGGGTTTGGGTTTTTCACCATAACCTAGTCAATTCTTTAACTCAGATATGGGTGTTATGGGTATTGCATAAGGGGATTAAAGTGTGTCTGAAGAGTCCTTGGTGAAACGATATCGTTTTAGTGTCGGAAGACTAATATGTATTGTTTTTAAAAGCTACATGCCATGTGGACTCTCGTAACGGTCAGATCAGTGCCACGTTAGACTTTTTCGTCAGATTTAACAGAATCACTTTAACAGAATCTCTTTTTTTTAATTGTGGTCTCAATATCTTTTGAGATCGAAAGAAGTTTAGTGTTTTTTCTAAAAAAAAAAAGAGTAACAATTTCCTACATGAAAAATGTTAGGAGACCATAAAAAATTCTGATGGTCCTTCTGATTAATCTCAGACACGCCCAATTTCATTTGAACCCTAGCAGTGGCAGCAGTGAAGTACAACGCAGTCGTACTCGCACACTCTGCTCTCTGTTCCTCTGCCTTTCTCGCTGTCTTCCGGTGGCGGTCTCTCCCTGGTCACAGTCTCTCAGTGGTCGCCTGTCGCTGGGCGCTACTGTCCGCCACTGGTCTGGTCGCTGTTCTCCCTTCACCTCTGTCCGAAGCTCTCCACCGCCACGCCTCTGCTGTGCTTTCAGCCTCAGGTTTGTTTTTTACCCCTGTAATCATGTACCCTTAGTCCCTTACACTATATATAATATTAGCAAAAATAACTATAGGGCTTTCTTTTGTGATTTACTGATTTTTAATAGCTTTTTATTTTAATTGTGGATTGTTGTTGTATTGTTCTAATTTTTTAGTGATGTTTATGCGATTAATGGATTGTTAACAAGTATTGAGGAGTAAAATGTCTTCACTTGGAGGAGGTGTTGCTGGAAATGAAGGTGATGGCAAGATTGTTAATAATCCATAAATTTGTTACTACTTTTGACTCAAACTTTTTTATTGTAATTAGTTCCAACTTCAAATTATTGTATGATGGATTATTTGTTTAGGTATAAATCGTTAATAAGCTATAAATTGTTATGCATTTTGAGCTACTATGACGTAATATAATTATGGTATTTGTACTTATTTTCTCTGGGTTATTATATTAGATTGGTGTTTATCTTTTTCCTGTTTGCCATTATAAAGTACAGCATGTATATCTATTTGAGCCTACGTTTCTACGTTACTTGCAGTAATAAGATTTTTTGTAGGCACTTATGTTTCGTGATGCATTTTTACATTTTTTCTGTTCCTGTACTAACCTTCTGTGCCTGTATAGGCACTAGTTTCTGACAACCTTGCTCAGTTGCTTGTGAGGTGCTTCTTCATCTTCGATTCTTCCAGTGGACTCCTAATCAAAATACCAATTGTGAAATTTTGATTTATTTTTTCATTTTCCGCATAGTGAAGGGAGCAATGGAAGGTGAAATTTTCTTTCATCTCATCTTCAATTTTCCTTGGGGAAAATAGAGTTTTATGTGAATTTGTTCTGAATTGGCCCTTTGTTTCTTTTTTTTTTTAATTGAATTTTTATTTTAACTTTGGGATATGAAAATTGAAGGGAGAAGCAAAGAGAAGAAGGCGGAAGAAGAGGGAGGGCATGTGCGGTGGTTTTAGGTGACATTGGACGCAGCCCAAGAATGCAATACCATCCTCTTTCACTCACCAATCAAGTTTTTTCTCTTCCCTTCTCTGTCTATTTTTCTATTTTATCCATCCAATTTTATGATTTGGTGTCATACTTCACTCCAATTTTATTTAATTTCCATAATATTGTTACCAATTTTTGTACTGAACGAATTCACCAGAACCTGAATCATCACCGCAAAAGAACTGCTCTTTAAGTTATTTTTTCAAAGTTTAGATTGCAAAAGTGTTATAAATTGGTCTGAGAATCAACCATGCTGTTTAATTGTTGTGTTATATATTTGAGATTGTACCAACATTTGTGTTTAATATGACTGCCAGTTATTTGGTGGCTAGATTCTTCATATTATGCAGTTGGTAATCTAATTTTATGAGCATGATTTTGGGTATTAATCTGGAGTTGCTCAGGTTAGCATTTCTTAACAGGGTTCCATATTTTTTAAGGTCTGCTAAGTTGTTAGCTGTTCTTGTACTATATTTCCAAGACTTAGCTGATGCTCAGACCTTGGAGTCCATGATGCTGTTTCTGTGATTAGATAAATTATGGTGTGTAAATGAATCCTTGTCCTTTAAAGCAATTAATTTATACTAAGCAATAAGTAGAGTTTGTGTACACAGCAGTTGCCTTGTGTGATTAGATATTGACTGGGTCACATTTGATAAGCTATTAAGGTATATTGATGTAGAAAGGGATAGGTAACTTAGGAGTAATTCAATTGCTTAGTCAATCTGTTTTTATCGGATTGACTCATGTATTCTATGACCTTGCATTTATACATAAATGATACATTTCGTTAGTTACATTGCATACAGAACATTGTCTTGTTCTTGACATTGCATAATTTAATTGAGAGTTAATTTAGACTCAGAAACCTCTCAAAACATACCTGGGAATCATGAAGGACCATCTCTATTGTAGTATTGTGTTGATTCCACTATTGTTCACTTCTCCTTCATAGGCACCTCTCAAACCTTCACAACCCACACCTTGAAAGATCAATCTAGCTTCTTTGCATTGACTCCTAGGAAATTGATTTTCTCGGCTATTTTTGAGAGGAAAAAGGAACAGGGAAGGAAAATGCAGTGGTTCTGAAAATGAAGTGGTTTAGAGGCAACTGGTAGGAGTTAATATGAAGTGAGGGTCTGCTATAGGAAGGGTCTAAATATATAGTAAATATCCGAAGCAAAGTAGGAGGGAAATTTGAATTCTGTTTTCTTTTTCAAGCATGTTAGATTTAATGCAGTGGCAGTGTGAAGCTTAAGCGTATTATTGTGTGATCAATCTAGGACTCTACATAGAGATAGATCCAAAAGAACCTAGGATAATATGTTATCAATACATTTAAAACAAAAGTATTTCAGCTTAAAACATATTTTTAAGTATTTCCTTTCCGCCATTTCAGTTTCATGTGTCTGCTGTTTTTCTTTTACTGACACCATCTTGATTTCAGTGTTATTTCTTTGGTTTGTCCAACTTTGATGTCCCATGCTTTTACAGTCATAGGTATATTTTCTTCCTTG
The DNA here is from genome assembly GCF_059453495.1 of Arachis ipaensis. Taxonomy (NCBI): domain Eukaryota; kingdom Viridiplantae; phylum Streptophyta; class Magnoliopsida; order Fabales; family Fabaceae; genus Arachis; species Arachis ipaensis. Next base: position 6,803,856 of record NC_142440.1, on the reverse strand, counting down.
GACATCCCAATAAAAAATTTTTGCCATCAAAATTATGGTTCTAAAGCAGGACTATTTTTTTGGTCTTTGTTGAGTTGTAGCCGATGGTTCCGATCATGATTAAGTTTTAGGAGTGGTTCATTTCCTTAATATTTATTATATACTGAATTGGAAAAAAATTCTAATGTTAAGGGTTGTTTGGTGATTTGATATATATAATGGAGAACCATCATATTCTGGTGTTAACTTTATCTAATTATTTATTTACTTTTTTATTTTTTGTTCTCTATTTGCAGATGGAGGGTAAATTTGCTGAAGAACTTTATGCTGAAAGCTTAGAACTTTCAAAATCAGAACTAAAATCTACTAGTGCTCATGATCAAGAAAATAAGTTACATGGTAAGGTTTAGTGTGGATGAGTTGACATGGAAACTCTATTACTAAATGCAAAAAATAGTTTGCTTTAGACTTGACTTCACTCCATGACTCATGCCATTCTATGATTTCGTATGAATTTCTTGTTTAGCCAGTGCATTGTATTATCCTAACTTCCACATCTCAATCATGGTAATGAGTGAAGGATATTGTCCGATAGGCAATGGCTTTTTTCAATAGAAGTGTCGATATCATATAAATTATTGATATTGGCTTATCTGTTTTCTATGGCATAGAAGTTATTTTGTTTGTGCATAAACTCATGGTGCTGGTGCTTTGTACTAATTATCTATTATGCTTTTAGAATGTGATGATGATGATTTTTGGGGTGATTCTGATGACAAGTTGGATAAATCATCAGATTTGGACAGAGAGTGGCAAAGGAGGCATGATGAATTCCACACGGTATTTTGACAACTTGAGTAAACTCTGCTTATTTTGTTCCTATTTTCTTAACTCTATAAAGTGATCAGCTGCCCTTTTTCATTCTCTGGCTTACTTTTAATAGACCGGGTATCGGGAAGGTCTTATAGCAGGAAAGGAAGCTTCATCTCAGGAGGGGTTCAATATTGGTTTTAAACAATCAGTCCTTGCTGGTTATAGCTGGGGTGCTGTAAGAGGTGTTACGAGGTATGCGTTCTGTTCTTTCAGAATGAGATGATTTATATTATGTGTAAAATTGAGTTCAATAATGTTTCTTCCCCATTAATTTATTTTTTAAAATATTTCTTTTGCTTATTTGGACACTGTGAAGTGCATTTGCGCATCTTCCAGATGAGTTAAAAGAGAAGCTAGTTGAAAAGCTAGAAAAACGTAATGAACTCCATGGGATGCATGAATCTGTGCATTCTGTGTCAACAGCAGATGTCCTTAGATTCTTTCATGAAGACATCAAAGCAAAAGAAGCTTTAGAACAGAGCAAAGATGTAAAGGTTAGCCCCTGGCAAACTTCACATGTTTCTCATTTGAGAAATTATCACCAACAACTTGAATCTCTGATTCATGATACACCTACCATGGACATTCATTTACCTGAGCCAAAATAGAAGGTGTTCTACCTGGTGTTTAAAGCTGTTTAGCTTAGATGATATGAGATTATTGTGATATCTTCCATGTGCATGATTGTAAAATTTATTATATGTTTCGCATAAAATAAATACAGGCAATTTAGTTCCCAAACCAGTGAATTCAATCATGATGCTTACATGAAGTCATATATGACTCCTCCTTGTTCTCTCTTCTTTTTTTGATTTTATATTGATAGTAAGCCTATTCAGATCAATTAATTAATCAGATGCTATCGAAACCTAGGTGCTGCTATAATTTTTTGCACTCATGATGGTTTCTTTATTGGCTACAAGACCTCAAAAGACTTGATCCTTTTCTTGTATTCATTTGTTACAAACGACCATTAGCTAATCCAATTTGTATTTGATGATGATAAAGATAAAGTAAAAATAAAATATATAAAGCATATAAATTAGTTATACTTCTTAATGATACAAATATTGTGAAATCAACAGCTCAGGATTCAGGAGCATAAGTGCCCATTGTTTATCAGATAACATAAAAAAACAAAAATAGAAGTGCTTCGAACACAGCTTGGGAAAGCAAACACTCAACAATATTGAATAGTTTTTGTGAACCAATTCCATACAGCTTAGCAGGAGCCACAAATTCCAGTATTTTTGTTTCACTCTCCATGTAAGAGCCATGCCTCATTCTCGTATCCTGGCAATTTGAATTGTCTCAAAGCTTCATAACCGAGTTCTTCACCGTAATAATAATCCTGCAGATTACTCCTAATCATTTCTTTTCCTGGTTGTATTACTCCTCAGCTTAAGAATGCAAGATCGAACTTCAACTTGTTTAACTTCAAAAGCATACCCAATGTAATTATTAGCTTGTAGTTGGTGAATAAGGTTTTAAATTGTGAAATCATGTGTTGTTGAAAGATGATACATTGATACCGAATAAAAAAGGCCTATTTGGTTTACCTCGGCAACAAACATCACCAGAGTGTGTGCCATCTGCCAAGGAGGAGTCATATATGATGAAGTCATATATTACTCTGATAGAGAGGCGCCCACTACTAATAGGTTTGGACTGTGTTACAAAAGGAGAGGTAAGTAGAGGTCAAGTAGAAGTGTTTTAGGAGTTGTTACGATATCCAGCTGGCTGATAGGTTGTTATAAATAGCTAGGTTATAGTTAGTTGAGGGAGGATAGTTTTTCTGTTGTGAATTCTGTTAGAGGTTGGAGAGAATCTCTCTCTCTCCGAGTTGGTAGTTCCAGCTGTGTAGAACCTTCTAGGGAGAGCTAATTGGCCATCCCGGTGTATCAATAAAGCTTGATCATTCTGCTATTGCTGGTCCTATCAACTGGTATCAGGAGCTTGAGGATCCCAACGCTAAATGGTACAATCGAGATCGAGGAAATTGGAGTCACGATTTGACACAATTGAATCGCGCATGGAGGAGATGTTCCGATCGGTGCAGGAGACGCTATAGCGCTTCGATTCCCGAATAGATGCGTTCGAAAATCGCGCACCTAATCGGAATGAGCGGGGTTCACCGGGATCGCACCTGGCAGTAGGCTCATCGGCCGGAAGCCGAGGCACGTTGGAGCAATGGCGAAAGCTGGAACTCCCGATCTTCCGCGGAGACGACGCGGTGGTTTGGGTTGAACGCATGGAGCAATTCTTCTTGCTGCGCACAGTGCCAGAGGAGGAATGGCTCACAGTCGCTACCTTTGCAATGGAAGGAAGGACATTCACGTGGTTCAGGTGGTGGGAGGACGGCGCCGGTGCTGCAGTGGCGGTTTTTCAGTGCGGCGCTGCTACGCCATTTTCAACCGGAACAGCTACAGAGCCCTTATCAAGCGCTGCTGAAGCTGAAACAGACGAACTCAGTGCAAGGCTACGTTGACCAGTTCGTGCTTCACGCGCGGCCCCTCCGTGGAATTGCGCCAGAATTGCTGATGGATCTCTTCTTGAATGGGCTGAAACCAGAGGTGGGGGAAGAATGTAAACTGTTCCCATACCAGTCAGTGGACGAGTTAATGGAACTGGCACAGAAGGTCGAAAACCACAACGCTGCCTTGCGGGGGGTATCGGGATGCGGTAAACCACTGGCTCCTAACTTCGCCGTTGCCAATTCAACTGCCACCAAAGCGGTGCACCCTGCTATAGCGTCCAACTCTGCAGCAAACAACAGTGTGGAGTCGACGACGGATCCCTTGCAACGGCGCAGATTGAGACATCTCAGCAACGAGGAATATAGAGCTAAGCGGCCAAGGGGGAATGCTTCCTCTGTGACGAACCATACACTGCAGATCACAGTTGCAAGAATAGAGAGTTCAAGCTTTTAATCATGGAGACAGACTTTGAAGCGGATTGGTTACAGCATGAGGCAGTTCCGGAAACAGGGGAACAGGGACAATTGGAGCTCAAATTCATGAGCTTGAGTGGACATCACAAGTCAATCAAAGCCTGGGCAGAGGTAAATGGCCGCCGTGTACGCGTTCTCATAGATTGTGGAGCTTCGGACAACTTCGCGACACCAGAGATTATCGCCGAGTTAGGCCTGAGAATTAACAACACCCCTAAGTTCCAGGTCAGGGTAGCGGACAGTACCAACAAAGGGGGACAGGGAAGGTGTTTGGGTGTCACGCTCCAATTCAAGGAAGTGGCAATCAAGGAAGACTTCTTCATCTTCCCAACTGACGAAGCAGAATTTGTCCTGGGACTGGCGTGGCTAGATAAGTTGGGAGACGTTCTCGCAAACTTCAGAAAATCACGCCTTCGATTTCAGAATGGGGACAGCATGGTTACATTGCAGGGGGACCCGGAGTTGTGCTATGGAGGTATGCACCTTCAATCTGCAGTTTTGTCCATTCAAGAAGGGGGAGAAGGATTTATGGTCCAGCTGTGGCCCATGACTTTGCAAGCGGCTACAGTATCGCAGGTGCCGCAGGTAATCGATTCGGTGTTAGCTTCTCATGCTAAGGTGTTTCAGACACTACCAGGGCTGCCACCACATCGTTGCCATGATCATGCCATTCCACTGATAGAAGGAGCTTCAGTTCCGAATATAAGACCTTATCGTTACCCGCACCATCAGAAAGCAGTAATTGAACTAATGGTACGAGAAATGATGGCCTCAGGGATAATTCGACCAAGCTTCAGCCCCTATGCGAGTCCGATATTGCTGGTGAAGAAAAAGGACGGCAGCTGGAGATTTTGTGTCGATTATAAGGCATTAAATGGTATTACGGTGCCGGATAAATTTCCTATTCCCATCATTGATGAGCTACTCGATGAATTGGCTGGAGCTGCAGTCTTCTCTAAGCTGGATTTAAAATCGGAGTACCACCAAATTCGGATAAGAGATCAAGACATCCACAAGACCGCCTTCCGCACTCATGAGGGCCATTATGAGTTTCTAGTCATGCCCTTCGGCTTGACCAACGCCCCTAGCTCCTTCCAAGCCTTGATGAATGACATTCTTAAGCCTCTATTGCGGAAATTTGTCTTAGTCTTTTTTGATGATATCCTCATCTACAGTCAGGATATGGATAGCCATGCCCTTCATCTCCAACAAGTTTTCCAGATTTTAGTGGAGAACCAACTGGTGTTGAATGAGAAGAAATACACGTTCGCAGTGAGCTCGGTGGAGTACTTGGGCCACATTATCTCGGCACAAGGGGTCTCGGCGGATCCTAACAAAACCACAGCGATGCTAGAGTGGCCAGTGCCTACGGACCAGCGAGCTTTACGGGGATTCTTGGGCCTTATCGGCTATTATAGGCGGTTTGTGCAAGGATATGGGGTAATCGCCAAGCCGTTAACAGAGTTGACAAAGTGAAATGCGTTTGAATGGAATGACAAGGCACAGGAGGCTTTCGAGAGATTGAAGAGGCTGATGGCATACCTACTGACTCTAGCAGTTCCGGATTTCAATCAAGACTTTGTTTTGGAAACGGATGCATCGAGTGAGGGGTTGGGTGCGGTGCTGTCCCAGCAAGGCAGGCCAATAGCATTCCTAAGCCAAGCACTATCTCCAAGGGCCCGCCAAAAATCTGCATATGAGAGGGAGTTGATGGCCATTGTCTTCGCTGTCCAAAAGTGGTGGCATTACTTGTTGGGTCGACATTTTATTGTTCTCACAGATCAGAGAAGTCTGAAGTTCCTCATGGACCAGCGACTCATGGATCCAACTTACTTGAAGTGGACCACTAAATTGTTAGGCTTGGATTTTGAGATCCGATACCGGCCAGGCCTTGAGAATAAGGCAGCAGATGCATTGTCACGGCAAATGATGGCAAGGGTGATTTCAGTAGTACATATGAACCTCTGGGAAACAGTGGAAGAGGAGGTGGCTCACGACCAAGAGCTACAAAAGATTGTGATCGCCCTGTAGCAGGGGCTGGATGACTATCCGGGGTATTCCCTACACAAGGGTCGGCTGTTTTATCAAGGGAGAGCAGTGTTGCCTGCAAATTCTTCTCAGATCCCACTTTTGCTGGTTGAGTCCCATGACAGCGGGGCGGGTGGACATTCAGGCTTCTTTCAAACCTATAAGCGGCTGGCAGCAGCGGTTCATTGGCACGGTATGAGGCAACGGATCAAGGATTATGTTGCGGGCTGCCACACTTGCCAGCAAAACAAGCATGCAGCGATGAAACCGGCGGGGATGTTGCATCCACTACCAGTTCCAGAGCGAGTTTGGGAGCACGTTACGATGGATTTTGTGGCGGCATTGCCAAAATCCAAAGGCATGGACACTATTCTAGTTGTGGTCGATCGGTTGACTAAATATGCTCACTTTATCCCCTTAGCTCATCCATTTTCAGCCAAGGAGGTGGCACTAGCCTTTATTAAAGAGGTAGTTAAACTACACGGGTTCCCCAAGTCAATCATATCGGATAGGGATAGGGTATTCATGAGTAAGTTTTGGTCCAAACTGTTCCAAGTAGCAGGGACAAAATTGAAGTACAGCACGGCATTTCATCCGCAAACCGATGGCCAAACCGAGGTGGTGAATCGCTGTTTGGAGACTTATTTGCGGTGCTTTGTGGGGGGCTACCCGAAGGAATGGTTGGAGTGGCTTCCATGGGCGGAGTTTTGGTTTAATACGTCCTACAATGCCTCAGCCCAAACAACTCCATTTCAAGCACTTTATGGGGTGCCGACACCCATTCTTTTCCGGGGAGAGACGTTTCCCTCGCATGTTGAGGAGGTGGCAGCATTGACCGCAGCCAGGGATGCGGTGTTGGCAAGGTTGAAGATGCACTTGGTGCAGGCTCAGCAGCGGATGAAACAAGCAGCGGATAGGCATCGAAGGGATGTCGAGTTCAAACCGGGTGAGTGGGTTTATTTGAAAATGCAACCTTATCGAATGCGGACACTAGCGTGGAGGGTCAATGAGAAGCTAAGCCCTCGATACTATGGACCGTTTGAAGTGGTTGAGAGGATAGGGGCAGTGGCATACAAGTTAGCCATGCCTCAAGAGTGCAGACTTCACCCAGTCTTCCATGTTAGCAAGTTGAAAAAGGCTGTCCCGCCGCAGCAGCAGGCAATGGCGGAACTTGAAACAAAATTTTGGGGGGGCCACATAGAAGATAATTGTCAAAATGCTTTTGATATAGACCTCATTTAAGATAAGCTCGTCTAATTTCATCTCTCTAGTTTGGGTGATATTGCCAAATTTAAAGCCGTTTTTTAGGGTCTCGTTCCAAAAAATTAAGGTCAAACTCATCAGATGTAATTTTTTAAACTTTTGAAGGTTGTATCTCACTTTTTTCATGATTCATTAAAGTAGAAGAACTACAAGTGTTAATATTATAAAAATTATATGTTCTCCTTATTAAATATTAACATTCCTCTTAAAAAATGCATCAATTCTTTGATTTTTTATTATTATTTTATATAAAAATTTGAATATATATCCTGTAGAATATGTAAAGAAGAAGTTAGGACAAATATTAAAATTTATAATATTTATTAAAATTTTTTTATTAATTTATACAAATACAATAATATTAATACTTATTGAATATTTTATTATTTTTTATCATATAAAGAATTAAATTAAATAAATAGTAAAATATAAAATAATATTAAATTAAATAAATAAAAAATATTTATTTTTTTATATTTGAACTTAAAAGTAAAAAGAGTGTTGCTTATTGAACTTATTGGGTACTTTAAGTCATAATAAAGTATTTAAACCAATTGAATTTATTTTTATCTTTTGAAAAAGTACTACTAATTTTTTTATAAAAAGTTTGGGGGCCATGGCCCCCCGTTGTCTGAACTAAGCTCCGCCACTGGCAGCAGGTACAGACGCTTCCACTAGGGCTGGCTGAGGATGGTGAGCTGGTGATGTAGCCATCCCAGATTGTGGCATCGCGAACTGCAGAGGATGGGGCCTTGGAGTATTTGGTGCGCTGGGTGGGCCTATCTCCTTGTGAGGACAGCTGGGAATGAGCGGCGACATTGCGGGCCACCTTTCTGGAGCTCCACCTTGAGGACAAGGTGGTTGTCCGAGGGGGGAGTATTGATAGAGAGGCGCCCACTACTAACAGGTTTGGACTGTGTTACAAAAGGAGAGGTAAGTAGAGGTCAAGTAGAAGTGTTTTAGGAATTGTTAGGATATCCAGCTGGCTGATAGGTTGTTATAAATAGCTAGGTTATAGTTAGTTGAGGGAGGATAGTTTTTCTGTTGTGAATTCTGTTAGAAGTTGGAGAGAATCTCTCCGAACTGGTAGTTCCAGCTGTGTAGAACCTTCTAGGGAGAGCTAATTGGCCATCCCGGTGTATCAATAAAGCTTGATCATTCTGCTATTGCTGGTCCTAGCACACTCCCTTTGATTCAATTTTCTAGACACATTATAAAGCCCCTCTCATATTCAATGGTAGATCTATGCTAAAAGTAAAATGCAAATTATACATTTATAATGTTAATGATGATTGTATATTGAGTGTACCATTGAGATTACCGCCCCGGGGATGTTTTACTGATTGTAAAGTTTAAGAAGCTCGTTCATCACGCCAAGCAAAATGTTAAATAATAAATACAAGTGCACTTGGGAACCCAACAGTAATAGATTCTTGATTCTAATAAATCATTTTCCACATGCTTCAAATAAAGATGTAAACATAAGGCTACTTGTTTTGGGGACAAAAAAATTAAATAGACATCAATATGTCTTGATAAAATTATTATTACAGCCACGCCTGCCTAGCTCATCAACGTTACAATTTATTCCCCTCACTCATTGGCATAAATAAGATACGAAATGGTGTTTGAATGAAAAAAGCTACCAGTCACTGACTATAGTCACAGCAAATGAAAGAATCAATACAGGTCCAAAGCAATATTACTCCCACGTTCATATATATGATTTTAAAGCATCACTCCTCCTCTTCATCTAGCAATGCAAACGAGAAGGATGCAAAAAGGCACTCAGGGTTTCCATGACGAGTAATACTCCGATACCCACTATCAGGATAATCACATTATTGTACCTGTAACATCAGAGAGCAATTGCCAGTCATTGTCGACATCAGTATCATCACTCCAAGTCTCCAACCCAAAGTAATCATCTCATTAGACACACCAATAAGAAACAAAAATTCATAAACTACATACCCCCATGCCAGAACTAGAACTTTCTCATAGAATACACTTGATAATTCTGAATGCGCAAGACTGGACACAAAGGAGGAAAACATTAGTTAATGCATCACTATAGTTTCATATACGTATATATAAATATATCTAAAGAAGATGCATAAATAGTAAATGCATCATACAAAGTTCCAACCATATAGCTTTTAGAAGTGAGCATTATTAATAGAACAAAAGCCTAAGTTACTAGTCATAAAAACAGCTACATGTTATGCTAGAGCACATTGGGTAGAGACTGCTCCAAGTACAAACTCTATGGTGTGTATAAGTTGATGCACAAAGACTTCACTGAACTCAAACTCTTCATGACCATGAGAATCATTATTTGACTCCACTTGCAAGCTCTCCTCTGTGGTTTGAAGTGCTGTATATGATTCATCCCCATGCCTCTGAAGTAACAAAACTATTCGAGTCAGAACAAAGGCAAAAGTTCCATGTGTAAAAAGAGAAGAGGCCTTATTCAAAAATAAGCATACAGCTTGGTGTTGAATCTTCAAAATAAATGGTTCAAAAGCGTCATCTGGTAGGAATGGAACAAAGATTATAAGTGTTGTTCATAGACAAAAACAGGGTTTTCAAGAGAACAAGGGTTTGGAAGCTAAACAACCTACAAATATTTCTGACCAACAAAGAGTTGGTTTTCACCCAAATCATCTGCTGGACTCAGGAACATGTAGATCATTATATGGTATAAATCAGCCTGAGAAGCAGTGCACCACTTCACAATAATAAGCAGGGAGAGATAGCCAAATAAAGCGTTGAGAAATATCATCTGGGGAATAAATTGGAACCTGAGAGTAAAATGGTGAAATAACAAAATTATATTCACTTTAAATTAATGAGCAAGTTCATGAGATAGAAAGATATTTATTAATCTGATTGCATATGCAAAGAATTGTTGAATACTTTATAGGAATTATATGTTAAAGAATACCATACGACTACCCAAAACAAATGTTCACGTTCAAATATATATTAACATACCAGACATTTACATTGTTCCGAAAGAATAGGGCATTGCAAAAATGGAACAAAAACAATGCACATCATCAAGCAAAGTTCATGGAAAATGGTAATGCCTGTCTGAAATGTTCTTAGTGTATATTAAATTTTAATGACTTTCCATCATCTATTAAACTGCAAAAATGAAATTGCTGAAAGTTGCTAATAAAGAAAAGCTTTGCAACCAAAAGAACCAGCATTTGAATACACCTCGTGATTCGTGCTTCAAATGTTCGTGATATGAAGAGTACAGAGTTATTTAAAAGATATTTTAGTTTACATTTTTAGAATATTTTATTTAATGTATTTTAATTTTGTTTATTTAATTACTAGATTGGGCCTTATGTTTATGGGCTTTAGGGTTTTCTTTGTTTTAACCTAATAAGAGGTTATAAATACCTCCTTAGCTATTGTAGTCGTAGTATAGAATTTTTAGAGGTTTTAAAACCCCTTTTTGGTTTCGTGATGAAACCATGGTGTGGACAATTGAGGTTGAGGAGTCCCTCTCTTGTTGCATCGGGGAATTGGGTAGAAGGTTGAGGAGTCCCTTCGATACAATTCCCAAACTATGGCGTTGACAAGTTAGGTTGAGGAGTCCCTTTCTTGTTGCGTCAAGAAATTGGATAGAAAGTAGAGTGATTCTCTTTGTATTCAATTTCAATCTAACCTTTTTTGTTTTTATTTCAATTTCAATGTATCTTTTCTATTCAATTTCAATTCTTGTCTTGTTTATTTCTTTTATTTCCGTATCATTTGGTATCAGAGCTCAGGTATTAGATTAATTCTTATTAATCTATATTTGTTCTTCTTTTATCATAAAAAAAAAGAGTCCAGTGTTTGTCGCGTCTTTCATTTTGTTCTTGTGTTCTTGTTTTGGTTTGCGTTTCATTATTTAAAAAAAAAGAAGAAGAAGAATAAAGTGAAAAAAAAAAACAAAAAAAAGAAGAAAAAAACCAAAAAAAAAAAAAGAAATTATTTTTCTTATAATTATTGTCCTTTTTATATATTAATTTTTTTTCACCTACAAGATTCGAGGACGAATCTTTTTTGAAGAGGAGGAGAATGATACGTGCTTCAAATGTTCGTGATATGAAGAGTACAGAGTTATTTAGAAGATATTTTAGTTTACATTTTTAGAATATTTTATTTAATGTATTTTGATTTTGTTTATTTAATTACTAGATTGGGCCTTATGTTTATGGGCTTTAGGGTTTTCTTTGTTTTAACCTAATAAGAGGTTATAAATACCTCCTTAGCTATTGTAGTCGTAGTATAGAATTTTTAGAGGTTTTAAAACCCCTTTTTGGTTTCGTGATGAAACCATGGTGTGGACAATTGAAGTTGAGGAGTCCCTCTCTTGTTGCATCGGGGAATTGGGTAGAAGGTTGAGGAGTCCCTTCGATACAATTCCCAAACTATGGCATTGACAAGTTAGGTCCTTTCTTGTTGCGTCAAGAAATTGGATAGAAAGTAGAGTGATTCTCTTTGTATTCAATTTCAACCTAACCTTTTTTGTTTTTATTTCAATTTCAATGTATCTTTTCTATTCAATTTCAATTCTTGTCTTTGTTTATTTCTTTTATTTCCGTATCACCTCGATTAGAGAGGGTGAGGCCGGCCTCCTCCACTAACAAAGAATGTCAGCTCAATTTTTCAAAAAATAACTGGAATGATATTTAGACAAGCTAGATAGCCAAATGTTTCATTAATGCCCTGGCAATACTAGCCCTGTACAATATGGACATAGCCATATAAGCTCACCATGCATAGCATAAGACAGGTAATCAGACATTTTACATAATGATGGAGAAAATATGTTTAACTATTCTTTCAGAAAAATATGAATTTTTGTACCATTTTTTCAAAGGAAAAAGTTTCAGGTAAACTAAAAGACTACCTGGCTAGAAAGTTTCTTCTCCCTGATTATGAAATATAAAGGGCTGCAAGTAGCAAACATATTCCATGACCCCAATCACCAAACATTATGGCAAAAAGAAATGGAAATGTAACTATAGTATACACAGTGGGATTCGCTTCCTGATACTTAGCAACCCCCCCTGCAATAGCACAAAATTCAATGTGCAAAGTATTGAGATATTGCAAAATCCACCAACTCTATGATTGTTTTTAACATTCAATATCAAGTTTGATCAGTCTGTTTTGAAACTATAGAACTTCAAAAATAAAATGTATTGAATTTTAACTTCTGCATTTGAACTGTTTAGATAATATCAACTTTAAACATTCACATTCTAATAATAAATCTAATCCGATCCAGGTGTCACTATGTCTATTAGAATAAATAGACTGAGGCTTGCTACTCTTTATCATTTCAGTATTCTTCTGATGTATTTAATACAACCTAGTACGTCAATGCTATAGTTTTCAGGAGAACTGCAGGACAAATACTGATTAGAAGAAGAAGAATAGAAGTAACAGAATGAGGCTTGCTACTGAGAAGAAGAAAAAGGAAGTTTAAACTCATTCATGTATCACGACTTGCAACTATAAATGTCATTTTGTTTGTATATTGATACTCTACAGAACATGCATACTACAAACCTATGATGATCATGCAATAAATATGTTTCACTTATTTTTATATACTATCTATCCCTCCACACTCACAGGGATCACCGAACTAATGGATAATAATGCATCTTGAATCTGAAAAACCACACCAGCATATTCCATAAATCAATTTTAGTGACCCACTAACCCTATAGAAAGTATTAACTCTGGGTAGACCAAATGAGATCCATGATGGAATCACAATAACAATTTACCTGCTTTGTTGCAAAAATAGGACTCCACCCTTCAACCACAAGACATTTTTTCGTCACATCAAGGCTCAGCATGTTCAAGGTATGGTAAACAGATTTTTCCTCATGAGTTGAGAAAAATATAATCAACAGAAAGTAATCAGTAACACCAATAGAAGAAAATACTTTTTGAATAATTGGAAGATGAACACTGGCACTCAACCAAATACTTATAAAGAAAGCTTTTCCAGACAGTTATAAAAATTCATTTTTATTATGTTGCATAACACTGAACATGGTTAAGTTCAATATTTAACATACCAAAGGTTCCATTGCTCAAATTGCGATCCAGCATCTATAGTAGTCTTCAATTCTGAAAGTCTTCCTGAAACCTTACAGAAAACATTTTGAACCAATCATTTTCTTGGATATTCAGGGGAGACAACAAAGGCTACTGTTCACTACTACAAGAATATATTTTCATGTAATTTAAGCAACCAAAAACCAGCAGCAATCTGATGTCAAGGAATACTGCTAGATAACATCTCCCACTCCACCAATTAGGCAAAGACAGGCCAATCCAACCATTTCAAAAATATATTGTTCAAAGAACGAACCCCCCCTGTATTTTTTGGAGCTCAAAAATATACAGTCGAACACATAGTAAGATATATTAAAATTGATCAAATTGCAATCAATAAATATCTTAAAATAAAATTATTTCTTGTTTATTAGCCAAGTATGAATCACATGTTTTTTTTATTATTTCACCAAATTCAATGTACTCTTGAGTTGAATTAAAAAAATATTTTCATGAATAATTTTTTAGAAGAAAGATGACAATTGCCGTATCTAATTTGTACAAAATCAAAAGATTTTAAAATGAGTCTATTTATAATTATTTGATTCGATTTAAACAGATAAAAGATAAGTATCTTGATACGTGCTTCAAATATTCGTGATATGAAGAGTTCAAGAGTTATTTAGAAGATATTTTAGTTTACATTTTTAGAATATTTTATTTAATGTATTTTGATTTTGTTTATTTAATTACTAGATTGAGCCTTATGTTTATGGGCTTTAGTGTTTTCTTTGTTTTAACCTAATAAGAGGTTATAAATATCTCCTTAGCTATTGTAGTCGTAGTATAGAATTTTTAGAGGTTTGAAAACCCCTTTTTGGTTTCGTGATGAAACCATGGTGTGGACAATTGAGGTTGAGGAGTCCCTCTATTGTTACATCGGGGAATTGAATAGAAGGTTGAGGAGTCCCTTCGATTCAATTTCCAAACTATGGCGTTGACAAGTTAGATTGAGGAGTCCCTTTCTTGTTGCGTCAAGAAATTGGGTAGAAAGTAGAGTGATTCTCTTTGTACTCAATTTCAACTTATCTTTTTTGTTCCTATTTTAATTTCAATGTATCTTTTTATTCAGTTGAATCCTTATTTTTTTATTTATCTTTTATTTCCGTATCATTTGGTATCAGAGCTCAGGTATTAGATTAATTCTTATTAATCTATATTTGTTCTTCTTTTATCATAAAAAAAAAGAGTCCAGTGTTTGTCACGTCTTTCATTTTGTTCTTGTGTTCTTGTTTTCGTTTGCGTTTCATTATTTAAAAAAAAAAAGAAGAAGAAGAATAAAGTGAAAAAAAAAACAAAAAAAAAGAAGAAAAAAACAAAAAAAAAAGAAATTATCTTCCTTATAATTATTGTCCTTTTCATATATTATTTTTTTCACCTACAAGATTCGAGGACGAATCTTTTTTGAAGAGGAGGAGAATGATACGTGCTTCAAATGTTCGTGATATGAAGAGTTCAAGAGTTATTTAGAAGATATTTTAGTTTACATTTTTAGAATATTTTATTTAATGTATTTTAATTTTGTTTATTTAATTACTAGATTGGGCCTTATGTTTATGGGCTTTAGTGTTTTCTTTGTTTTAACCTAATAAGAGGTTATAAATATCTCCTTAGCTATTGTAGTCGTAGTATAGAATTTTTAGAGGTTTGAAAACCCCTTTTTGGTTTCGTGATGAAACCATGGTGTGGACAATTGAGGTTGAGGAGTCCCTCTCTTGTTACATCGGGGAATTGAATAGAAGGTTGAGGAGTCCCTTCGATTCAATTTCCAAACTATGGCGTTGACAAGTTAGGTTGAGGAGTCCCTTTCTTGTTGCGTCAAGAAATTGGGTAGAAAGTAGAGTGATTCTCTTTGTACTCAATTTCAACTTATCTTTTTTGTTCCTATTTTAATTTCAATGTATCTTTTTATTCAGTTGAATCCTTATTTTCTTATTTATCTTTTATTTCTGTATCATTTGGTATCAGAGCTCAGGTATTAGATTAATTCTTATTAATCTATATTTGTTCTTCTTTTATCATAAAAAAAAAAGAGTCCAGTGTTTGTCGCGTCTTTCATTTTGTTCTTGTGTTCTTGTTTTCGTTTGCGTTTCATTATTTAAAAAAAAAAGAAGAAGAAGAATAAAGTGAAAAAAAAAACAAAAAAAAAGAAGAAAAAAACAAAAAAAAAAAGAAATTATCTTCCTTATAATTATTGTCCTTTTCATATATTATTTTTTTCACCTACAAGATTCGAGGACGAATCTTTTTTGAAGAGGAGGAGAATGATACGTGCTTCAAAAGTTCGTGATATGAAGAGTTCAAAAGTTATTTAGAAGATATTTTAGTTTACATTTTTAGAATATTTTATTTAATGTATTTTGATTTTGTTTATTTAATTACTAGATTGGGCCTTATGTTTATGGGCTTTAGTGTTTTCTTTGTTTTAACCTATAAATACCTCCTTAGCTATTGTAGTCGTAGTATAGAATTTTTAGAGGTTTGAAAACCCCTTTTTGGTTTCGTGATGAAACCATGGTGTGGACAATTGAGGTTGAGGAGTCCCTCTCTTGTTACATCGGGGAATTGAATAGAAGGTTGAGGAGTCCCTTCGATTCAATTTCCAAACTATGGCGTTGACAAGTTAGGTTGAAGAGTCCCTTTCTTGTTGCGTCAAGAAATTGGGTAGAAAGTAGAGTGATTCTCTTTGTACTCAATTTCAACTTATCTTTTTTGTTCCTATTTTAATTTCAATGTATCTTTTTATTCAGTTGAATCCTTATTTTCTTATTTATCTTTTATTTCCGTATCATTTGGTATCAGAGCTCAGGTATTAGATTAATTCTTATTAATCTATATTTGTTCTTCTTTTATCATAAAAAAAAAGAGTCCAGTGTTTGTCGCGTCTTTCATTTTGTTCTTGTGTTCTTGTTTTCGTTTGCGTTTCATTATTTAAAAAAAAAAAGAAGAAGATGAATAAAGTGAAAAAAAAAAACAAAAAAAAAGAAGAAAAAAACAAAAAAAAAAGAAATTATCTTCCTTATAATTATTGTCCTTTTCATATATTATTTTTTTCACCTACAAGATTCGAGGACGAATCTTTTTTGAAGAGGAGGAGAATGATACGTGCTTCAAATGTTCGTGATATGAAGAGTTCAAGAGTTACTTAGAAGATATTTTAGTTTACATTTTTAGAATATTTTATTTAATGTATTTTGATTTTGTTTATTTAATTACTAAATTGGGCCTTATGTTTATGGGCTTTAGTGTTTTCTTTGTTTTAACCTAATAAGAGGTTATAAATACCTCCTTAGCTATTGTAGTCGTAGTATAGAATTTTTAGAGGTTTGAAAACTCCTTTTTGGTTTCGTGATGAAACCATGGTGTGGACAATTGAGGTTGAGGAGTCCCTCTCTTGTTACATCGGGGAATTGAATAGAAGGTTGAGGAGTCCCTCCGATTCAATTTCCAAACTATGGCGTTGACAAGTTAGGTTGAGGAGTCCCTTTCTTGTTGCGTCAAGAAATTGGGTAGAAAGTAGAATGATTCTCTTTATACTCAATTTCAACTTATCTTTTTTGTTCCTATTTTAATTTCAATGTATCTTTTTATTCAGTTGAATCCTTATTTTCTTATTTATCTTTTATTTCCGTATCATTTGGTATCAGAGCTCAGGTATTAGATTAATTCTTATTAATCTATATTTGTTCTTCTTTTATCATAAAAAAAAAAGAGTCCAGTGTTTGTCGCGTCTTTCATTTTGTTCTTGTGTTCTTGTTTTCGTTTGCGTTTCATTATTTAAAAAAAAAAAAGAAGAAGAAGAATAAAGTGAAAAAAAAAAACAAAAAAAAAGAAGAAAAAAACAAAAAAAAAAATTATCTTCCTTATAATTATTGTCCTTTTCATATATTATTTTTTTCACCTACAAGATTCGAGGACGAATCTTTTTTGAAGAGGAGGAGAATGATACGTGCTTCAAATGTTCGTGATATGAAGAGTTCAAAAGTTATTTAGAAGATATTTTAGTTTACATTTTTAGAATATTTTATTTAATGTATTTTGATTTTGTTTATTTAATTACTAGATTGGGCCTTATGTTTATGGGCTTTAGTGTTTTCTTTGTTTTAACCTAATAAGAGGTTATAAATACATCCTTAGCTATTGTAGTCGTAGTATAGAATTTTTAGAGGTTTGAAAACCCCTTTTTGGTTGTTACATCGGGGAATTGAATAGAAGGTTGAGGAGTCCCTTCGATTCAATTTCCAAACTATGGCGTTGACAAGTTAGGTTGAGGAGTCCCTTTCTTGTTGCGTCAAAAAATTGGGTAGAAAGTAGAGTGATTCTCTTTGTACTCAATTTCAACTTATCTTTTTTGTTCCTATTTTAATTTCAATGTATCTTTTTATTCAGTTGAATCCTTATTTTCTTATTTATCTTTTATTTCCGTATCATATCTATTTGGATATTGAAAAATGTATTTGTAAAAACGATGCTACATGGTTTCAAATTTCTTTATTTGAAAAAAAACTTGATGGACAAAAATTTTTTAAGCTTTTCCCAACTTGTAGAATGAATTAGACAAATAAAAAATAAAAGAAAAAAAAACCTGTTGACATATACATAATATTTATAATATAGAAATTTACATAAATAAATAATTTGGGATTAAAAATTATATAGATGTCCTAAATACAAATAAGTTGTATATTATATTCTGTATATCTTTATATAAATAGAATTAGTTAAAGTTAAATTACTATGTAACACAATAAATAACACTAAATTGAATCAATTTTATTCGATTCACTACTGGTACAACATATACATACTAAAACGAATCAGTTTGATTAATTTATTACTTCTACATGTTATTGAGATTTTCTAAGTTAATTATTTATTTATTTTTTATTAATTTTAAAACTTAAATATCAATAAAAAATATTTCTGTTATAAAATATCAAAAACTTCAGAAAAATAATAATAGAAATTTAAATTTTGTGTTTTAGTTTAAATTTCAAAAGATCTACATTTTTACAAATTTATAAATTAAAATATAACAATAAATAATTTTTAAAAATTCATTACAAATCATTATTTTATTTATTTGTATCTAAAGAATTATTACCGGAATTTTGATGAAAATGTGATTATAAAGTATATGAAAGTTAAAATTTAGATTTTTTAGAGGTAACATATAATATCATCAAAACGTTTATTCTACCCTTAATTTCACAAATTAAATAATAATCTCATTGATATAATATTTTTATTATTTTTAAATTACATATTATATAAATAAAGTTGATCGTATACCTCTTTGGAGAGTTATACTTTATATTAAATTTTTTAACATTAAAACTTAAAAATTTCAATAATAATTTTTTAGAATTTTTAATAATTTTTAAAAATCGTTTATTGTTTCGATTTAAATTCATAAGTTTGTAAAAATATAAATTTTTTGAAATTTAATCTCAAACACAAAATTTTAAATTTTTATTAGTTTTAATTTGTTTGACAATAGATAGAAAGTACATAAAGAATACAGAGAGTACATAAAAAAAATTAACAAAAAATAACAAAAAGAAAAATATTTACATTTTACGACTCCATGCGTTTTTTTTTTTTTTTCATTCTTTTTAGTCTTTCTCTACTATGAAGATAACGATAAGGACAGTGATTTTAACAAAAATGATGGGCATAACAGATGAAGAAGTGGCACGATGATTGTTACTTTTGTTTTTTTTTAAACCTAGACAACTCTATGCATGATTCTCAAGAGTGAATGATAATTGTTACTTTAATTTTTTAAATCTTGGCAACTTTATATATGGTTCTAAAAACTTTTATTGATTTCTTTAGTTTTAGTATTAGATTTAAGTTTCGTATTTATCATTTTTTTTTGTTAATTTTAATTATATTTAGAACTACTTTGGATTGAAGTTGTAATATATTAATCCATAAATAATAAACTCTTATTGAATTCTATAAATTAGTTTTTTATTTTTATTTTTGTGTGAACATTTGTAAATATATTATTTATCAAAATTTATAATGTACATAATATTTATTAATATTCGTAACTTTATACATTTAAGATACTATGATCCAAGGAACATTAAATATATATTTGGAGTACTCATTCACCGTATATGATTCAACAAAAATTGTGAATTTGTGCATAAATCGGGCCTTCAGATATTCAAAATATAAACTTAATGAATTTAATGTAAGTGTAGTCCAGATATATTATTGTAACAATTTAACTATAATATTAGTACTTATATTATTCTACTAATTAAATATTCAATACAAATGAATATTAATAGCACTGAGAAAGTTATAAATCTAATTTAATAAATTTAATACAAACAAACATTAATAATAATAAAAATATTATTTATACATCAAAATCAATTACTAATGTATTTGTGTATAAATATATGTATGGTTTAATTTATTTTCAATGTATAATTATATTCCAAACATGTATTTTATATTGATGGCTGATTTTAATGTACACGTAGCATAATTCTAATCATAATAGAAAAAGTTAATAATTTAAAATTTAAATTTTAAATGAAATATAAATTAATTAAAATCAATCTAAATAATAACAAAATATATTAATTTTTATTTTTTAAATTAATCTCAATCAAATTATTAATATTTTTTATTTTAAAAAATTATTAAAATTTACAATAATACACACTAACATTAAACTCATTATATTCATATCTCTAGTATTTGCTATATATTCAATTTTTTGTTAAATCATATTCCATCGTATCACACCCACAACAAAAAATCCTATCATATTGTATTAGGATTTAATTAATTTAAAATAAAAAACAATTTTTTATATTTTAACTAAGAGATTTTGAGTTGAGGATTAAAATTAATATAAATTTATTTTTCTTTGAGCCGGTAGAAAATGCAATTTTCATTCCGCAATATAATGCAAGTGTCACTAATTCAATGTTAGTCACACATATTTCAAGTTTAATAAAATCATTAATTTTTCACTTATTCCAATATGAGATAGATGCCGTACGTAATTTGTGACGGTCTCTAGCTGATTATATTTCATTATTTGTTCGTAAACCACCATAGGATATAATAAATTATGATTGTGTGTATTTAAATATAATATGCTATATTCTATAGTGGATTATATTAAATCCTAAGTCGTAGTAAAATGTAGAAGTTTGAGTTAAATATCAAATTCGTCCCTGAAAAATACTTCGATCTCCATATTAGTCCTCGAAAGATAAAGTTAATCAAAAGAGTCCCCGAAAGTTACCTATGTTAATCACGTTTGTCCTTTCGTTAATTCTCTTGGTGACCTGGCTAACGTCTGCTGACGTGTGTCGTTAGCTTCCAACGTGGAAGAGGCCAACGTGTCATAACCTATTGCTGACAAGGTAACTTTGGCAAAACAGTTCAAATCAGTCCCTAATTGTTTGAAACCTAATTCTAAATTCGACGATAAATACGTCCCCTTCAGCAATCAGAGGGCCATATGCCTGGGTTCGTGTTGAAATTGCTGGTTTGGGGCGACGATGGAGGCAGGAAATGGAGGCCGTGGTGGTGGTGTGTCGTTCTTCTCGAACGGCAGTAATGGTTCCAGCGCGTCAATGTGAACCAGGAGGAAAACCCATGAGGAATCATGTTTCTGTGGGTTGAAGGCTGCGATAAGAAAATCTGGGATAGCAGAGAACCCACATAGACTATTCCGTGCATGTCCAAGGTACCGGGTGAGTGTTGTGTAAGAAGTTAAGGGTTTTTCATGTTGTTTTGTGTTTTGGGGTTTTATTTAATTTTTTATTTTCTGATTTTTGAATTTGCAGAAGGGCAGTCACTGCAACTACTTTAAGTGGGTTGAGGATGATGAGTATGAAGGGGTGGGCGAAGGTGGAACAAAGAAAAATTATGGGGCTGAGTTGCAGGTTGATAGTGACTGTGATGAATGGAGGTTGAAGGTGGCATGGAGACTGGGCAGCTTGGAAGCTGAAGTAAAAGCATAGAAAATGTTAATAGTTTTCCTGTTTGTGGTAGTTGTGGTTAATGTCTCCTTTGTAGTTTGTTATCTCGTTCTAAGTAAAAGAAATTCTGTTGATATGTCATGGTGTAATGAGTTGAATCCCTTGAATGAGAATAGATATTGCATTTGGTTTTTTAAGATGAAGACAACAGAATCCAATTGAATCCCTTGAATGAGAATAGATGTTGCATTTGGTTTTTTAAGATGAAGACAACAGAATCCAATTCAAAGTTTCCAAACCAAATCGAATCACTATTACAGTAAGATGTACTAAGGAATGGACATAATCATTAGTCAAAGTACTCTTAAACATTGAGTAGTCAAAGTACTGTTAAACATTAAGTTGCCATAGAAGACTAGATGTCACATTGTCTTAAGGACCAAAATAAAAATATTTAACATGAGGATACAGACCACAGCAAAGTCATAAGCTTTTACTCAGGGTCCAGGTTTGGGTTGCAGCTCTATTTTTCCTCCTTCTTGGACAAGTGTGACTATCTACTAGTGTCTTAATTTGCCAAGATCCATCTTGTTTATTACATGCACAGTATACTACCCATGGACAATCTTCAGATTTACAGACAGCCCTAACTCTAACCTTGTCATTTTTTTAAAACAAAATATTTCTACCCCACTGGATTGTATAATCCCTAGTTGCTTGCATGAATTCATACTTGGACTTAAATACCATATTGACCTCAAATTTCAACTGTCCAAACTTTGTTTTCTCATTGAACTGAGGGTATACAGCTGGTGATTCTTCATCAGACTCCAACACCTTATCAGAATCCTCTGAATGCCAGGAGTCAACATCTGAGGCACCATCACTATCTTCTAAATCTGGTAACAAAAATTTCACAACATAAGCTACCATGACATTTGCAAAATAGTTCAAAAAACAAGTAACCCTAATGAAATTAACATACCAGACTCAGAGCTTTGTTCATCTTCAGACCCCTCATAGTTGGAATCATCAGTGTCTATTTCTTTATCAGCTAATCTTTTCTTAGGGGGCTTGTGCTTCTCTCTGACTTCAGACTTGCTGGCCCTTTCTCCACTTCTTTTTCTGTTACCCGAGTCACTGTCACTGTCACTGCTATAGAGGTTGTCTCCTACAACTTTTGGAGGCCTATAGAGTTCATCGTCAGTACTCTCATAAGGGTCATGAGAGTTAGTGTCATCTTCCTGGAGGGGAGCTTCCTTCACTTCTCTTCCAGATCTTGTGACTCTGCAGCCACTGCTACTTTGTTTATCCTTTGCCCCTTGTGAATTATTGGCTGCCTCTGCTGGTGAATTTGATTGAGGTGGGACTGATTTGGCCTGATAACTGGTCTTCTTGGCCTGAGGATCAGGCTTCATGGGCTGAGTTGTTGTCTTCTTGGGCTGAGATGTTGTCTTCTTAGGCTGATGGGCTGGTTTATTGGGCTGAGACATGGGCTTCACCTTTGGTTGGTTGGGCTCAGATATGGGCTTTATTGTTGGATTGGGCTGTGACTTGGGCTGTGAGGTTGTTCTGTTGCGGTGAGAGGTTTGCTTGTTGGACTGAGGATCAATTGTTGTGGGTTTCTTCATAGGTTGGGAACTGCACTTCTTAGCTTCGAAATACTTCCCCTGTTTCAACCTTTCTGCTTCCACATTCACTACTTCCTCCTCAATCTGGTCTACTATACAAGGCTAAAAAATACAATTCTCCAGGTAGATATTGATCAGATTGTAGTTTCTCCTGCAATCCTTGCACATGGCAACCAAGTCTGCGTCTATGACTAAGTTTCTCAACCCTAATGAAAGGGGAACTCCAGGATCTTTCCACCAACAGTTTCCAGCTTCAATGTAACCCAACTCCCTATAATAACCCCTTACAAAGAAGACATCAAGCATGTCTCCTTCAACCCCCCATCAACACCTCTGTATTATCGGGTTCATATACCATATCTCCTTCCGCATTCTTCTTAAACAATCCACCATGGTGAAACACAAAGGTCATCGGAGGACCTTCCATCTACAATCAGAAAAAAGAAAACATCCTTAGCCCACACAGATTGCCACTGGCTATTCTCAATCATAACACAACAAACCCTAACCCCAAAACAAACATGCAACAATGAAAAGTAACCCTCATTAAAATGAAAGACCCATAACTCAATATCATCACAATGGCAGTCAAATCAATGTATTCTGACACTTCAAAAATAGTCACACAAACCCTTAGCCTCCTCAAACCCCTACCTGTAATCAGACAGACATACAGAACGCCATCCCTAAGTCATCAGGCTACAAACTGACTTCAAAAAAAGGAAAAAACTTTAATGCTTACCTCTAACCGTCACGATTGCTTCTTCCACAATCAATGTTGCTAACAGAGCCGATGACCTCTGTTCTCAGTAACACCACCTACTCGGCTTTGATCGTCAACCAACAATGAGAAACGTGGATGGCGACGTTCGAATGCAAGGTGAAGGGGTTAGGGCATGGCTTGAGGGAGACGAAACATTTTGGAGCCAAACATGGAGATACTTGGTATGGAATCGAGTGACAGTCTACAACGTTTTGAATCCACTCTGCCCACAAAACGACACCGAATTATGTCTATCTGGACATTCACTCAAAACGGCGTCGTTTTCCTTCTCTGCCAGCGTGGCAGTTAACGTCCCACGTGAGCAAACGTTAGCCATGTCATCAAGCAAATTGACGGAAGGACGAACCTGATTCAGTCGTGTATCTTTCGGGGACTCTTTTGATTAACTTTATCTTTCGGGGACTAATATGGAGATCGAGGTATCTTTCAGGGACGAATTTGAGTATTAACTCGTAGAAGTTTACATGGAGTTAATTTAGGACACAAATATAACATATTTTAAAAAATTGTATTTATATAAATTTAATTTTTAAATAATTAATTTATATAAATTATCCTTAAAAATATATTCAAATTAAATTCATATATTATATACAAAGATCTCTTCTAGTATTTTTTAATTATTTTTGTTTGTAAATAATAATATAATAATAAGATATAGGTTCTTTATTTAAAAATAGGATAAAGTATTGTTTTACTCTTTAATATTTAGAAAAAAAATACTGAGATCACCCAACTGCATGCAAAAATTACCAACATCACCCAAAACAATAAATGATTCGTAGATCATCCAAAGGCTTTTTCTATGCAAATCGAATTAGGATATTTCAATTTACATATGTACTAAATTAAATTAGGTAGAATAGATTTACTAGGACAACTTTAATTACATATAATTCAAATCAGGTTAGGTAGATTTAGCACATGATTTCGAAACCCATAATAATTCAAATTAGGCTGTTTCGAATTAGTTCATGGTTTGGTGCCTATAGTAATTCGAAATAGGTGGTTTTGATTTACCCAATAGTAAATCTAACCAACCTAATTCGATTTATATAGGACCCTCAACTCACACTAAATCTAATTCACCTATTTCGATTTACATGGAGCCTGACTCTATATAATTCAAATTCACTTCATTCGAATTATATTTTACCAACCCATACCCCACTAAATCCAGAGAAAGCGACACTACTTAGCATAATGGAAGGCGACCCGAATAGGATCTACCGCTTAGATAGAGTCGCACATATTGCTAGTAGCGTGCACGCTGAGGTTAGTACAATGAAACTTAAAATTGTGATTTATTTTATGTAAAAGAAATGCCATGTGTTAGTTTTGGTTAAATTGGTTAGATCTTGTTTATTAACATGATTAGAAGATGTAAACTTTTAGTAGTAGTAGCTAGAGATTTGATTTAGTGGTCAAAATGTGTTAGAAGTCATTTACTGATTTTAAACTATTTAAAATGTGAATATTATAATTGATAGAATCTGTAAATCTCGATGAGGGGTAATAAAATTAGCTAGAAAGATGGTAGAGTGTTAGATTATACGAATAAAAATAGATGTTGGATAAGGGATTATGAGAATTTAATAGAAGTATGGTTAAAATAAAAAGATAATTACAAAAAATCCATTTTAGATAAAAAAAAATTTGTAAAATTTTGGGATTATAAGAGTATTTTTTTTATGTCACGCAGCCCCACCGTTGCATCTCGAGTATGAGGAGGTAACACCGTATGCCATTAGATGATAGATCATGTCGTATGTCCAGATGGCTGGGCTGGCCCATCTCGCGAGACTCAATGATCACTGGTTCAAGTTGGATGAACCGTTAGTCAGTGCATTTGTGGAGAGATGGCGTTCGGAGACTCATACCTTTCATCTGCCATTTGGTGAGTGCACGGTTACGTTACAGGATGTGGCCTACCAATTAGGGCTCCCGATCGATGGTCACTATGTCAGTGGATGTTTGACGGACTTCGAGACGTACATTGAGGGAGGACGGCTGGCGTAGGCGTGGTTTCAGGAGTTGTTGGGTGTGATGCCTCCACCTGACTGCATTGACAAGTTCATTGTGAAGTGCACTTGGATGCAGCAGACCTTCAGTCACCTTCCAGAGGGGGCATACAAGGAGACAGTCCAGAGGTACGCCAAAGCGTACATTATGATGCTACTATCGACTCAGTTCTTCGGCGACAAGTCTGGTACTCATATGCATATCAGGTGGCTTCCGTGCGTGGAGAGGTTAGAGGACATGGGTAGTTATAGTTGGGGATCTGCCGCTTTGTCTTGGTTATACAGGTGCCTATGCCGTGTATCCAACAAGAATGTGGCTAAGTTGGCAGGACCTCTACAGCTCCTCCAGTCATGGATCTTCTGAAGGTTTTCGGGTTTTAGTCCTGACGGATTTGATTCCTTTCACTGGCTGTTGGCCTCGAGGTACGCAATTGATTATTAAATTTTTTTCTGTGTTGACACATTATATTTATATTTTTCTTAGTTGTTAACAACGTTTATTGGGTGGCGGGTGGTCAAGTTATCAGCCGATGTCTAGCAAGAAGGGACCTCGTGTCGGGCACTGCAGACTACGGATAGATTTACTTCGTCCTTGTGATGTGAGTACTAAACGGTTAATTGTTTTTTTGTTGACGTATATTGTGAGTTCACTGTACATTAAGCGTTATGTTGGATGTTGTTGCCTTTTCAGTTCGTTTAGATGACGTACAGCTCTCCGGATGTCTTGCAGGTAGTGCATCCGGAGATATTAGAGCCACGGCACACTGTGTGTTGGAGGTCCACGACGGCCTTGATATACTTTGTTGTGATCGAGTGGCATCAGGTGGATCGGGTTCTACCTCAACTTGGAGGAGTTTATCATCGGCCGCATCCTGCACTGAACATCGATTTTTGATGTCGAAGGACGGTCGGGGGTGATCAGTGGTTTCCCTTTACGTTGCAGAGCTAGCACATTTATTTGGGATCGTAGGGCAGACCACATCTTACGATTTGATGTTATTCTTGATCCAGGACCCTCTCATGAGTACTTAGATTGGTGGTATCAGCATGGGTGGAGATTCTTGTTGCCTAAGCTATTCCTTGGAGACCCCAGAGGTATGTCATTTTAGTACTTAGATTGGTACCCTTAATGTATGTTATTTTAGTCTGGTTACCCGTGTTGTATGTCATTTTAGTTTCGTTATCGTTTTGTATGTTATTTAAGTTCGGAGCTCTGTGTTGTATGGTATTTAAGAAGGGTACTCACTATTTCTTATTTTAATATATGACTGGTACTCATGTTGTGTGTTAATTTAGTTATCATTTTGTATGTTATATAAGTTCGGAGCTTTATATGTTATTGAGATTTAGGACTCGTGTTATTTAAGGAAGCACAGCACACGACAAATAGCATCAACCAATAATGCGTTAAACATTGTACCAACATACAAAATTACAAGAGAGAGAACAATAAAGACAATAAATGAAAATAACATACAATCTAAATACATAACATCACAATAAATGGAAATAATACTAAACAAGCCCAAAACTAACTCTAAAACCATAACGTCACACTAAATGGAACATAACACTATATGAAAACAACACTAACATTAGTGCCTGACGTAGAACCGTGAAACACCTAGAAGCCTTCAAATTCGCCTCAATATCCTTCATCAGATGCTGACTAAACCGATGCCCCATTCCCAATTGTGTCTCTGCCTCTCTTCCCTTGCGCACAAAAAGCTTCGCCAATCGTCGTCATATGCCCGAACCTCCGTCCTTCATAACGATGCTGAGTCCACTGTGCATAGTCAATCCGATTGGCCCAGTCACACATGACTGGGTCCTCAGAGCGGAGGATGTCAAACCAGTAGTCGAACTCTACCTCGGTCTTCACATAAGCAGCATTGACTAGAAATCTCCTAGCATCCTTGCCCTTAAAACTGAGGGCAAAGTTCGCTGCAACATGCCGGATAAAAATGCCCTGTACGCATTAGGCGAAAGCTAACCACCATCAGGAGCCTCTAGTGCAACCTTGATCCCGTTGTGCCTATCTGATATAACAAGAATGCTTGGTTGAGGCGTGACATGCTGTTGAAGATGGGATAAGAAGAATGACCATGACTCTGCATTCTCACCCTCCACAAGTGCAAATGCGACAAGAATGATATTAGAGTTTCCGTCTTGCGCAATAGCAACTAGCAGTGTTCTATCGTACTTCTCATACAGGTGGGTCCCGTCTATGCTAACCAGGGACTTGCAAGGTCTGAACGCCTCGATACACGGTGGGAAAGTCCAAAAAATTTGGTGGAAATATGCTTTCTCCTCACTCACCTGGCCACCCAGTTGCACTGGACTCGTCCTCAACACTGCAACACTTCCCGACATCGTGATTTGCACCCCTAGAACCCATCACGGCAACTCATTATATGACTCCTCCCAGTCATCGTAAATCTGAGCCACAGCCTTCTGCTTAGTCATCTAAACCCTCTTGTAAGTCGGTCTGAAACCAAAATGGGACTTTGTCGCATTCTGAAGTACCTTGATCGACACGGCAGCATCGACCCTAATCATAGGGAGTATGAATGTCGAGATCACATGGTAATTGAGCCTCGTGTGATCACTAGATATGGAAGTGGCCAGACAGGTATACGGTGCATTGTACCGTTTTACTCCCAAATACCTCAGCGCTGTCGAAGACTGATACGAATCAACCATGTGCACCCGTTGCCGAAATACTTACACTTTCCATGGTACTTGCGGTAATTGGATTCCATCACTTTATACTCAACCCCACGTCGGATGCTGTACGTCTTCACACTCAACAGGGTCTCGTCTTTATCCTGAAACTACTGACCTACTTGGAACTCAGCTAGTCCTCAGGTATCCCGTGTGTCTCTGTCCCCGAATCCGGCAGGCACAGCCAGATGCCTCTGCTGTCTCATGGCATCCAAGTCCAAAGCTGAAAAGAGCGGGGGGTACTGCGGTGTCCCTCAACTGCCTGCTACTCCACCACCATCTGGAGTATTTCTCTCATCCTCATCTTCGCTATCATCGACAATCATGACGGGCTCTACATCATCATCATCCTCATCCTGAAATACATTTTCAACACCATTCGGGGCTCCACCCTATCGGGGATCTGGGACCACATCATCAATGCCGGCCACTACAAACGCAGCATCAACTACCAGCACAGTATCAACTCGTTCTGTGTCACGAGTACGATCCAAGTCAACAGCGAAGGACGGGGAGACCACCAAACATGCATTAAGCTTAATCACGAGCAAAGATAAAGAGGCACTAATAGGCCTCGAACTCGACCCAACGGCCATGGCTGAATGCAGAGGAATCCGGTCAGAACTTCCTAAGCTAGAGACCACATTCACAAGCTTGGCCAACAGCTCAGAGGTCCTCACCTCCAGAAATTGCTGACGACAGTGGAACAACACTTCCAAATCTTCATCACTGATTATGACGAACGAATCATACTTTACATCATCCCGCAAAATCGAGATCAGAATTCTGTAGAATAACTTCTCCACCTGTTTCCGCCTTGCAGACATAGATTTCGGATTATATTATCCTTAGACTCGGTGAAACTCATCGAAACTCTAATAAAAATACTAAGCGGATCCTTATCCGTAAACTTAATTCTGGAACGCATTTTTTCTTAATCGACCCTCTAAGTGTACCAAAACCAAAAAGCTCTGATCACTAGCCATTGTAAGGGTCACTATGATAGAGAATTCACATTTCACAACTATTTATACACATTTGCTCCCTTCTAAATTGAATTACCCTGCCTCCATTTAAATATGTTGCTAAAACAATAGTAAATCTGCTTAACTAATTCGAATTATGTGTTTTGATCTCCAACAAGGTAAATCAAAATAGTCTAATTCGATTTACTTGGAATCAAACCACCCATGCATAAATCTGACTAGTCTGTTTCGATTTACTTGATTCAGGGCTCGATTTACATGTGGCCTAGTAATTCTACTTAGCTTAATTCGATTTACTAGTATAAATTGCAAATCGAATTACTCTAATTCGATTTATATAAATAAGGCCTTTGGGTGATCCACGTACCATTTCTTGTTTTGGGTGATATTAGTAATATTTGCCTCCCTTTGATTTATTCAAATATTTTGCCCTAATATTTATGTCAAATTTTAGTTTGATTTCTAACGTTTTAAATATCTTATTCCATTCTCAAAACATTTTAAATAGACTTAATATTATTTTATAATTAAATTTAATATAAATAATTAATATATTTAAGAATTAATATATATAATATTTTTTTATTAATTATCAAATTTAATAAAAAATATTTAATTTATTTAAAATTTTTTAAAATTAAAATAAAATATTTAAAACATTAATAACAAATTAAAATTTTGCTCAAACTTTTAGATTAAAATATGAGTAATTATTCAAATCATTTTCTGACGATTTTAAGAGAAGATATTTTAGTTCCAAGAAAAATTAATACACAGATCAATTTTCATGGTTTTATTCTGACAGATAAATCAGTCTCCAATTTATTTTTCGACAGAGTAATTATTCAAATCAGTCCCCAAGTATTTTAAAAGCGGATATTTTAGTTCCCAAGAAAAATTAATACACAAATCAATCCCCAACATTTTTCTTTGTGAGACATAACAGTTTTTCGTCCATTTTATTTTTACTATATGTCAATTTTTATTATTATTAACTTAGTTTTGTGCATGTGAACGATGACACTAATATATTAATACAATCATTTTATTAGAAACAAGTAAGGTGAATAATGATGCTTTGAAATCCAAATTAAAATATTTTCTTTTAATAGAAACATGTTTTTTAAAATGGAACATCTTTTGATTATATTAAATACAAAAATATCAAATAGTTTCAATCTTAAATTTCTTATAGAGTAATCTCTAATAATTTTATTGAACATTATTATTATTATTATTGAGTGACTATATATATATATATATATATATATATATATGTTTTTTCGATTTTTAACAAATTGATGGTGGTTTGATATTTAATGGTCTGAGAGCGAAACCTACTCCACTATGCGAGTACCAGTTTTTCAAAGTGCATCAAAAACCTTTTGATCGGACATAAACTTAAGGAAATCTAAAAATAATAAATAAAGACTTTGAAAATAAATCGATTGAATTTGAAATGATTTGCATTGAATTTAAAAAAAGCACTAAAATGCCTTTGATTAGATCAAAGAACTTTGAATTTGAAAAATAAAAGTACTGAGAATGTAAATTGGACGAGAATGTTAAATGTTACTTGAAAGATAAATTTGCAAGAAAAATAAAGTTTGCAGAAAAATATAAATGAAAGTAAAACAAATGGAAGGAACCCTATCAAAATTTGACTCGAAGCAGACTCAGAAATTCGCTGGGATGTGAGTATACGTGAGTAATTTCTGAAGTAAAGTTCCAACTCTTGTGTCTTCGAGCCTTCTCCTATTTATAGCCATCTCCAGCCAATCAAGTTAAAATGTAACTCCCACGTTGATGATAACATGTGTAACTGTTCCCGCTTCTCTTGCTTTATAATATAATGTCCAAAAATCAATCTTCGAATCTTGAGGTCTTCAGTTTATTTCATCGATCAACTTACCGACCAACCATAATAATCAGACTTCGACTCAATATAAAAAATGCATTCTCGATGTAAGCTTCCCTCTAAGAATACATGCTCACTAACTCTCGAATAACTCCCTTCTTTAAAATAAATTATTTTCGATTAACAAATTATTCCCTAAGATTAAATGTGTTATTCTCGATATCATTTTGAGAAAAAACACTTAATCCTAAATTTGCCATTAACACAAGACATTAATTAACCATAATAACACTCGCTTCGCTTTTCTTCCTTACACCTTTCCAACACGTTTTTCATAATCTTTTAACTTCTCTCTCCACCACTTTACCTTCTTTAGGAAGTTACTTCAATTTCAAATTTTAAACTTTATTCTCTGAGACGGCTAAAGCAACTTTACCCATTAAATTGAATTTTTTCTTACTGTCCCTTCCACTTCTTAATTGCATACACTATGGTCACACCAAAATCATTTGACACACTTAATTTTAAAATTGTCCCATCGGATTTACCGATTTATTTTGTCGATTTTTAGCAAATCGACGGTGGTTCGATATCTAATAGTCTGGGAGCGAAACCTATTCCTTTATGCGAGTACCAGCTTTTCAAAGTGCATCAAAAACCTTTCGATCGGACATAAACTTAAAGAAATCTGAAAATAATAAATAAAGACTTTGAAAATAAATCGATTGAATTTGAAATGATTTGCATTGAATTTAAACAAAGTACTAAAATGCCTTCGATTAGATCAAAGAACTTTGAATTCGAAAATTAAAAGCATTGGGAATGTAAATTAGACAAGAATGTTAAATGTTTCTCGAAAGATAAATTTGTAAGAAAAATAAAGTTTGCAGAAAAATATAAATGAAAAATAAAACAAGTGGAAGGAACCCTACAGAAATTTGACTCGAAGCAGACTCAAAAATTCGCTGGGATGTGAGTATACGTGAGTAATTTCTGAAGCGAAATTCCAACTCTTAGTGTCTTCAAATCTTCTCCTATTTATAGCCATCTCCAGCCAATCAAGTTAATGTAACTCCCACGTTGATGATAACATGTGTAACTGTTTTTGCTTCTCTTGCTTTATAATATAACGTCCAAAAAGCAATCTTCGAATCTTGAGGTCTTCAATTTATTTCCTCGATCAATTTACCGACTAACCATAATAATCAAATTTCGACTCAATATCAAAAATACCTTTTCGATATAAGCTTCCATCTGAGAATACATGCTCACTGACTCTTGAATAACTCCCTTCTTTAAAATAAATTATTTTTGACTAATAATATTATATATATATATATATATATATATATATATATATAATAAATACATATATAAGAATTTAATAAATAAATTTATTATTATTTTTATTCAAAAATACAAAAAATTATGGGATAATATTATTGTATAATTAATAATAATTATTTTATTTTTTTTATGCAAGACTGTTATATTTGATAAAAAATGTTAGAAATTGATTTGTATATTAATTTTTTTTTTGAGACTAAAATATCTATTTTTAAAATTCTTCAAAACTGATCTGAAAAATTATTCTTCGAAAAATAAACTAAAAACTCTATCAAAATAAAATCTTAAAAATATTTTTGTATATCAATTATTTTAAAACTAAAATATCTACTTTTAAAATTTTAGAGACTTTAAATAATTACTTTTAAAATATTATTTTACCCGTGAAAAGTAATATAAGTTCCCCACGGAAGGGGCGTTGTTTGATGTCGATGGCAGAGGCTAGAAGCGTAGCCTCCAAAATCGTGCGTCCATAGGGACTGCTGATTGCACCACAACAATACAAACAAACCACAATTGAAATACCCGCGAAGCCAAGGCAAAAGGGAAATTGGGTAGTTGGCATCTCCGCATCTCATCCAAGAATCTTCTTTTGTTAACGTCAAAATATCCCCGGCCCCCTTTCTTCTCAATTCTTCTCATTCGTCCTCGCCTTCCCCTCTTCTTAATAATCTCGTCGGTCTGCCTTCCCTTTTAAGTCCTAATGATTTCATTATATAATTCGTTCTTTCATTTCACTAACGGTTGCGTGCTTGTTTTAATTGACAGATAATTGTTTTAATTGTGAGGGCAAGGGGATCACGGGTATGGGTGGTGAAGACGAAGCGGTTGAGTCGGTTAGCGGTGGTTGTTCACGGGCAGGGAAAAGGAGGAGGCTATGGAAGAAGATGAAGTCCCAGCTGGTGGAGTACCACGCTCTACCTGGTTACTTGAGGGACAACGAGTACATCCTCCGCCATTACCGCCCCGAATGGCCTATGAAGCAGGTCCTTCTCAGCATCTTCACCATCCACAATGAAACTCTCAATGTTTGGACGTAAGCACCCTCTTATGTTCTTCTTTCAATATATATATATAATTCTGATCAAAGAATGAATGATGAGCATATCATAAAGCGTGAGTAATTTTGGCTATGTTAGGGTTTGCATTCTCACTTTTCTGAGCAAAACATGCATCTGGTTCTGACTTATTTGCCCTGCTCTGTTTCTATTTAGGCATCTGATTGGGTTTTTCATATTTCTGGCATTGACCATATACACTGCCATGAAAGTTCCAAAGGTTGTAGATCTTAATACACTGCAG
The DNA here is from genome assembly GCF_059453495.1 of Arachis ipaensis. NCBI lineage: Eukaryota > Viridiplantae > Streptophyta > Magnoliopsida > Fabales > Fabaceae > Arachis > Arachis ipaensis. The sequence continues at coordinate 6,770,011 of NC_142440.1, read as the reverse complement.
CATTTTCCCGACCTGCACAAATTACAATCAGAGCTTCTCACTTGCCTCCCTTCCATGCCTGATTTTCACAAGATCAGGGACGAGTTAAGGACTACGTTGCCCTCAATGGATATGCTTCCGTCAATCTCAAGTTGGCATGTAAAAGAACTTCTGTATAATTGTTTGCCGGAAAGATTTTCCAGTGCCAATCATACCGATTCTTGTGTTCTGGTGATTGCTTTACAACTTATTACTGTTTCATTCTCCTCTGTTTTATTTATTTATTTTCTTTTTCAGAGTAGAACAACATTTTAGCTGGTTCTATCATTATATGTGGGTTATTTACTTATTTTCATCGATCCCTTACTTGCGTATAAAAATAAAATCTTCTTTTAAGGTATCGACCCGAAGATTGACCACTAATTGATGCACTGAAAATCAAAATATAGGATATGATGTGAGATGTATACCTGTAGTAATATGTTGATTACATTGTAGATCAATTTTCGATAAACGAAAATCAATGAATATATTAAATATCTTGGAGTTTGACTTTATAGATGGAAACGATGGCAGTTTGTGTATAACTTCCTGCCGAGAGCTTTAGTATTCCTTCTGCAATAAATATTTCGTATGATTCTCAATCAAAAGGTTTTGTTGTAGCTTTTAATTTTTGCTTTTGCTGCTAATAATGATTGACTAACATTTTGGATGCCAATATGAAATGTTTGTTTGCTGAATATGTGCAGCATAGTGTAAAGGAGGACCTGGCAAACATTATAGCACCACTGATGATTAGACCAATTACAAGGTGGCCTTTTTTCGCATTTTTAGGAGGGGCAATGTTTTGCTTGCTAGCTAGCAGTGTCTGCCATCTACTCTCTTGCCACTCCGAGCGCATATCTTACATTATGCTCAGGCTCGACTATGCTGGCATTGCAGCCCTGATATCTACCTCATTCTATCCCCCAGTATATTACTCTTTTATGTGTTATCCATTCTTCTGCAACCTTTACTTGGGATTCATTACCATATTGGGAATCGCCACTATCTTGGTTTCTCTCCTTCCAGTCTTTCAAAGTCCAGAATTCCGCACCATCCGGGCATCCCTCTTCTTTGGGATGGGTTTGTCTGGTGCAGGACCTATACTGCACAAGCTGTATTTGTTCTGGGGCGAGCCTGAGGTATTCCATACAACAGGCTATGAGCTTCTGATGGGTGCTTTCTATGGTATTGGAGCACTGATCTATGCCACCAGGATTCCGGAACGGTGGATGCCTGGGAAATTTGACATTGCTGGACACAGTCACCAGTTGTTTCATATATTCGTCGTGGCTGGGGCGTATACTCATTATCGTGCTGGATTGGTTTATCTCAGGTGGCGTGACCTTAGGGGTTGCTGATTTTGTGAACCATAAAGGGATCAGTCATTGATTGCCATTTTGTTGTATAATCTGCAGCTATATGCTAATTTTACATCTCGAGCTGGTCTAAATTTGTGATTCCAGTTTGGGATGTTTATGCATCACTCAGTACACAGGACATATGTATAGATTTAGAATCCTCATGCAATTAAGCAATAAAAATTTCATGTGTATCGTACATGATTGGAAACAAATTCTGTCTAATAACCAAAACACTAGCTATATGCCTTTGCTCTTAATGCAACTAAAATACTGACTACTTAGTAAGACTGTAAGAGTGTCAAAAGGTGAAAAAAATTCTTATAGATTTTATAGACTTTCAGCCTCTAATTCTACCAAAGGAAAACTCGATTTTCTTGATTTCTTTACATGTTACCAAATTAACAAACAAAAATTGAAATATGGTCAATCAAAAGACAAAATAGATTAGACGAATTATGCTTGCATAGATTTCTTTATAAGGGTTTTGTTTAGTTACCACTCCTGAATTCAGAAGGAAAGAATTAAAATAGGTCCAAAGTAAATAGGATTTTTTTTTCATTTCTTTAAACCGTGTATATCCTTCTATCAAAGGTTCAATATTTGAGGACACGTTTTTTTCCTATTAGGACTCTTGTAATTGATACTTAAACGAAATTAAAAAGTCACCAAAAAATTTAAAAAACAAGACACGTTTTTTTTTGGGTGTGGGGGTGGGGGGCGGGGGGTGGGGTAGGTCCTGCACCATATTTCATATCTAATTTGCTGAAGTATATTTGGGTCTTATGCTTGGTCCATGTTCAAAGATGAATCCCTATTGGGCTGGGCATTATTGGCCCACTATGAAGCGTAGTTGACCAATAGGCATGGTGGTTGGATGGAGTGCACACGGTCCCAATGGACTGATACAAGGTCCACTGCTAGCTTTGGTATCTCCTGCTCCATTATTGCATGGTCCAATGCGTTGTATTTGTAGTTTTGTACCTCCATCTTATATTATTACTTATTACTTATGACTTTATGACTCATGTGACTTATGTCCATTATTTTCTTTTTCACGTAATTAAAATTATTAATGTGAAAAAATAAATCACTAGAATTCCCACAAAAGATGAATAAATTTAACTACATCAGGCCGTTTCTAAATTCTAATGTCATGTTAAAATATTGTGTTCAATAGTAAATTAGTAATAAACATAGCATTTAAAAAAAAAAAAGATATATCCGAAGTTCCAAACACGCCTGAAATTTGGAGAAATTCAGAGCATAAGAACCAGGTAGATACAAAAATATGGCAATAAACTCCGTATAAGCAATAAACATAGCATCTTAAAAATATTTTTACAAGACTAATTGAAATAAGAAACAGATATATACATAGGGTACATATGCATTAAAATATGTGTCGCTTCTTTCATTTTTATTTTAGGAGCGAAATCAACGTTTTCTTTATTTTAAAATTAATTTTGATGTTCTCTTAATATAACTTTTTATTCAGTTGGTTTATATTGTAGTTGGCTCTCTAGATTTTTTTTATATATTATTTTAAAAAAAACATAATATAATAATATATAATTAATTCACCGTATAAATTTTCTTCTACAAAGCATAATTAGTTTGTCCCTTCTTTTTATCAGTTTATGGGGTCGTCGAAAGCGCAAAGAGAACCCTTTGGGGTCCTTTAATTGATGCATAATTGAAGGTAATTTTGCGGCATTTGCATACAAGACAAGAACCATTTATTCATTTTGGTCAACCTAGAGAACGTTACACGTCAAAGTTATGGTTCTTGTATAACAGACCACGTAGCTTCATTTGGTTCCAAAATTAGGGAATGGGAAAGGAAAAATGAAAATGCAACGAACAGTGTCCCTCTTGTTGCGGGCAAAAGCGTCACTGTCACTGGTTTTGGATCTCACTAAAGTAAGCGGCAAGAATGAGACGTATTATGAAATTAAGCCTAAGGTAGTGCACGGCCAACAAAAAAAAAAAGCCTAAGGTAGTGAATTTTACTTAGTAGTTAGTAACACACACAATGCATGGCATATTTTAGGGGTGTCCGCGGATCGGATATCGTCGAAAATTCGATCCAATCCGCACAATTTTCATCGGATCGGATCGGATATGATATCCGCGTTTTTTAGTGATGGATCCGATCCGATCCGATCCGCAAATGTGCGGATCGGATTGGATCGGATATCGGATATATTCGCATAATTAAACCTTTCTTTTTAATTATATTTCTATGTAAAAAAATTCAATAAAAATATTTCTTTCATACTTTTAAATTTATTTATTCCTAAAATATTTTTAATCAAACTCTTTCTAAATAATAAAAATAAAATAATACAATATATGAATAATAATTACTAACTAAAACATACAAACAAGTAAATATAATACAAAACATATATATATTTATTTATTTTTAATTATTATTGTGCGGATCTATGGATCGGATACGCGGATATAAAGCAGATATCCGCGATCCGATCCGATCCGATCAATTTGCGAATCGGATTGTATCCGCAATTTTCGGATCGGATGCGAATATTTACCGTAGATTTGCGGACATGATCCGATCCATGGACACCCCTAGCATATTTCACTTTAAGTAAGGATTTGTTGGTCACATCTCTGCCCATTTGCTACATCCAAAGATCCGGATAATGAATATTTTCACATAGTGATGATTTTTCCAAATAATTAAAATGCTCCTTTAACTTTTTAACACTTTTTGGGCACTGCCTTAATAAAAGTGATTGGTGCCTTGTAAAAAAGTTAACGCTTAAAAGCCGGAGGCATCTAACCATAATAATTGAGGCCATTCATTCACTGGTGGGATCTCATGTGGAACATTATTAATATTATTATACATTTGTGATTTCGTCATCTCACATTACGTTCACCTCTTTGGTATTTAAGCAATTCATGACGCACTTTTCTTGGTGTGAATGACGATGAACAGCATCAAAATTCACAGTGACATTACAGATAAAAAAAAAATAATTATTAATGGAAACCTCTCTGATAAAGATGTTTAAAACCTTATTTTTCTAAAAATATTTTTTTATTAATTAAAATTTAATACATATAATCGATTAAATTATATTTTTTTTATCAAAATTATATTAGACAAATTAATTTGACAAAAAAATTGGTAAACCAAATCTTAAACCAATCTAAATTAATATTCTTTTTTATAAATGACCACAATAACTTTATTATAAAAAATGACTAAAATATTCTTATTATATATATTTTTTAATTTTAAAAATCCTAAATTCTAATCCTATAACGGCACAGAAAAAAGAAAATAGTTAAATTTTAGGGTTATATATATATAATAAGAATATTTTAGTCATTTTTTATAATAGTGATATTGTAATTATTTTTTTAAAAAAAATATTAATTTAGATTAATTCAAGATGTAATTTATTGATTTTTTGGCCAAATCAATTTATCTGATCTAATTTTAATAAAAATAATATAGTTTAATAAATTATATGTATTAAATTTTAATTATTTAAAAATATCTTTAAAAGAAATATTTTAAGTATCTTTATCTAAATAACTCCCATTATTAATTCATGTTTACATCTATATTTTATACCAAATAAACCTCTTTTATTTACCTACACCAATTATTTTTCCACGTTGGAATTAATATGGATCTGTGTGTGGCAAATATTTATTGCTCATCGGTACTTCTGTTTACTGGATTTGACAGACACGTGTATAATTATACGGTGATTTCTAGTGAAATATCTATTGAATATTTGAATATTGATATCGAAAAAGCTCTGCATACAAGTCCTTAGGGCTTGTATGCTTTACAAGTTCATTAAACAATAAAATCAAAATATGCACTGCTTCAGGTATGTTGATTACATGCGCTATATAACATCGCGCGTATATCTAACTACCAGATTTAAAATATTTCTTTCCCTTTTCGTTTTCGTTATTTTGAGATTTCGTTGTTCTTCTTCACGCGCGTTTTCCCTCCTTCTTCTCCATCGTTCTTTTCCTCTCCTTTTCTCACTAGCATCTTCTTCGTTTAGGTTACCTTTTTCTCTCTCTGCAACTCGAGCTTCGTTTTTATTTTTGATTTGTTATTTTCTGAAATCAAAGTTTGATCTCGTTTTGAAGATAATGGATCATTCAACCTCAGATTGTCAGCTGAATGCAGGCGAAGTGGATTATGAGTCAGAATCTAACGAAGTCCCTGAGGTTTGATTTACATAGGATTAGTATGAATTTTCTTTCAGTAATTTGTATAGCATTGTGTAGTTGAAAAATTGCTGAACATTGACTGTGAAAGTAACACGTTTACCTGAATCTGTCGATTCAATGTATTAGTTGTGATTAATTACCTGAAATTTGTAGCAGACGCTCGGGTGTAGATCAATTCTTGTTTGGGTGTATTTTAGCTAGAAGTGTGGGTGTATCTACACTTTACTGGTTTTTTGTTATTTTAATTGACTTATTGTTGTTCAGGTGTATCAGACATGATTAGCTATGTTTTTAGTTTTTGAGATGGTGTATATCTGCAGGCTGTGTATTTACAGTTTATGGCTTTAAAAGTCATTCTGTAGTTGAGTTGTATCGTATTAGACATGATTGGGTGTATTTGAATCATATATATGGGTGTATTCACAGTTCTGACACGGTGTATTTTGCAGCCTCTCTCAGTTGTTGATGACGAGCTCGTTCCAAAGGTCGGAATGACCTTTACCACCCTTGAAGATGTTGGAAAATTTTACAGGAACTACGCCAAGGCTGCAGGTTTCTCTACAAGAGTTCGGTGCACAAATAGGAAGGGAAACGAGATTAAGAACCAACTGATTACATGTAGCAGAGAGGGAAAATAGAAATCTAAAATATCTCCGACCGAGAAGACGAATCCGACAGCCGGTTTAAACTGTCCTGCAAGAATTTATATACACACATTGAAGGATGTCGGTGCTTGGATCATTTCAAAGGTTGTGCTGGATCATTCACACCCCTGCTGTCCAAGTAAAGCAGAGATGCTCAAACAACACAGGGAACTAAGCATGTCCATTCGTCGTACGATAGAGAATAACGAGGAGGCCGGTATCAGACCTAGCAAAACCTACCAATCATTTGTTGCGGCTGCTGGGGGTCACCGCGAGCTAAATTTTATCGAAAAGGACGTGAGGAATTACATTACCAGGGAAGTGCGGAATGTTTCCGAACAAGAAGATGCAAAGGAATTCGGGAAATATTTGTTAAGAATGAAAGAGAAGAATCCGAATTTCTTTTTTGAGCTCCAACTCGAAGAGGATCAATCGATTAAGCTGGCTTTTTGGGCCGATGCAAGAAGCAGAGCCGCCTTTGAGTATTTCGGAGACGTCATTTCATTCGACACCACCTACAACACAAACAGGTAACAAATTGCCCCTGTTTATGATGCTAAATTAATTTATTTTTACGAATCCGCATCAGAGGTGTATATTGGCTGTTTCATTGGGTGTATGCGAAGCATTTGTTAAGGTGTAACTAATGATTTTGCATTCTGGACCATGGTAATTTGTTTCAGGTATAATTTGGTCTGTGGTTCTTTTGTCGGGGTGAATCACCACGGTCAATCAACACTTCTCGGATGCTCTTTGATGAAGAACGAAGAAATTGAATCATTCAAATGGTTATTTCAAAGCTGGCTTCGTTGCATGGGAGGAAACGCTCCGAAAGGGTTTCTCACCGATCAGTGCGCATCCATGAAAAGGGCTTTAGAGGCCTGTATGCCAACAACAGTTCACCGCTGGTGTATTTGGCACATCATGAAGAAGATTCCAAGCAAATTAAACGGGTACAAGGGACATGCCGATATCGAACAAGAAATGAGCCAAGTTGTTTGGAACTCTCACAGCAAAGACTCATTCGATAGGAATTGGAATGATTTTCTGCTGAATTTTGGTCTTGCGGACAACAAGTGGCTTTCAGGTAATGTCTTTTTAAAATATGCAGCAGAGGTGTAAATTGTATGTCCCCTCGGGTGTATTTACAGCCTGTGTTTGGGTGTATTATGCAGATCTGTACGAAGACCGTCACATATGGGTTCCTATCTATCTGGATCAGCACTTCTGGGCAGGGATGAGAAGCACACAAAGGAGCGAGAGCATGCATTCATTTTTTAACAAGTATATCACCCGGAACAGCTCGCTTATTCAGTTCGTCAAACAATACGATAATTGCCTCGGAAGCAGGGAGCAAGCAGAGAGAGAATCAGATGCTGCAGATTTTCATACGCTCATACCGTGTGCAACCAAATCCTGCATTGAAGCTCAGTTTCAAGATGCGTACACTCACGCAAAGTTTAGGGAAGTCCAAGCGCAATTCAGAGGAAAGGCGAATTGGATCACCAGATTAAAGAATTCCGCTCTAGGCTATTCAGTATACGACGTCGGAGAACAAGTTTCCAGCTCAATATTCAACAAGTTTATGGTTACTTACGACTCAGTGGCAGCCGAGGTAAAATGCCAATGCTTATTATTCGAGTCGAGAGGGATACTGTGCCGTCACGCACTAAGCGTGTTAAGCTTCGAACAAGTAAGCCAAGTGTCACCGAGATACATACTGGAACGATGGAGCAAGAAGGTAAAGAGGCGACACACACACATCAAGAGCAGCCACGACGAGCCACTAATGGAGCCAAGAAGCAAGAGGTTCGACCAATTGGTTTTTCGTTCGCAAAATATCTGCGAATTTGCCTCCGAATCGGAGGAGCTGACTGCAATTCTGCACCGTGCGTACGATAACGTCATGGCCGAGATGGAATCATTAAAAGCCAAAAGGAAGGGGATATCTTCTTTATCGCACGAAGACGGCAACTTGGAATCCGTTAACGAGCTTCAAAGCCCGCCAAGGATTCAAACAAGAGGACGTCCAAAAAACAGGCTAGGTTCAAAGCTGGAGAAACAGATCGCAAATGCCACAAAGAAGAAGAAGACGAAAGTTTTAAGCGAGGTAAAAGTACTATTCTTTAAATTTGTGGCAATTGAGTTTATTTTTCTTGTTAATAGTTTAGGTAATGTGTGTGTGTTATATTTCAGATAAACCTTTTTGATGCTGCATCAGCGGCGCATTCAAATTGCAGCCAATATCAAGGACACGTTATGAGTTATCAGTTCAGGGTACCAGCAGCATGGGATAACTCGTTGGGTGTATAGTTTTACAGAATATGGGTGTAAAAGCACCGTTATTTTGGGTGTATTTTCGTTAATTCACAATTTACATATAGACACATATATGGATACATATAGATCAAAAGCTGTAAAAATTCTTAGGTTATGGGTTTATATTTGATTTGATGTTTTTCTTCATATTTTAGTACATGTAATTCATACATTTTGAATACAGCACAGACAGTTTGGGTGTATATTTTATGCAATCTTGGGTGTATTATTAGACTTGCGTTGGGTGTAACAGTTTATATATGCCTTGATTTTTTCCTTCATATTTTACCACCTGTAATACAGCTTTTGAATACATCACAGACAGTTTACCAGCACAGATAGTTTAACTATGGGAAAAAATATACATGGAATAGAAGTTGTTGATAAATGGCAAATATTTACATCATTTGTTCAATTTACAAACTACCAAGCAGTTGGATTACCCAGTTTCTATATCAGCAGAATTAATCTGACAAAACGGACTTAATAATATAGAGGATGGCTTCGACAGCCTTATAGCACTACTCTCTCTAATTGCCTGATCTCTCTGTGTCTTCATCTCACTGAATAGTATCCGGGATGCGTACTCCACTCTATAGTGGTCCACCTCCTCCTACAATTAAAAAGTATATTCTGTTTAAACAACAATATTAATTCAGTAAAGTAATACAGAGTTATATGGTTCTAAAGACAGTTACCTGTGGCCAATTATCCCATTGATACTTCCCCTTTTTGATGTTTTCTGGCTCAATTAACTTCATCCACTTCATAACGTACACAGCGCAGTCATAGCTGAAAACGAAGAAAATAAATTACAAATCTCATTTACACAAAGTTTAATGTTCAGAGTCACAAATTTATACCTTGTTTTTTGGCCAGATATTTTAACATGTGGTGATTTAATTTCCTTCTCCCTCTCCCCTTTCTGAAGAGGTTCCCCGCCGGCATATGTTATCAATCTTGAAAATACGTATCCCTTAAATACGAAAACAAATCAGTAATACACCCGAATGAATGGACAAGATACACCCAACGGAATGGACAATATACACCCATCATAAGTAAAGAAATAGACCTATCTATTAAAGTAAAGAAGACAGAGGCAACTTACAGTGAATTTATTAATGGCCTTTCTCTCATCGGTGGGAGCTTTTTTGTGTAGCGGGTCAAGTATTTGACATTTCCGCTTTCTTGCATTTATCAGCCATAACCACCAATGCCCCGAGTAGCAGACAGGGGCAAAAATCTGAAGGATTGCCACATGTGAACAGTGTTTTATTTTATTTTGCAAATAAGTAAATAAGCATACTAACAAATTTAGCAAACGAAAACTTACATATGGGTGCGAAGTCAATTTTTTTCTATCTATGAAGGGAATGAAACTCGGGTAGGCTTCCACCCTGAATTCCTTTTTCGTTTTCGGTGATACGAATTCCCCGTTTGGGTGATCCGAAAGTGCCATGCACTGCAAGAATTGCAAAACAAGAAATGAAATACTAAACTTACACCCAATGGAACGTAAAAAATACACCCAAATCAATACAGAAAATACACCAAAAGTTCGGAGAAGTAACACTTACCACAATATCGGGGGGGAGACAGTATATTTGTTCTTTAAACCTCTTTTCATTTTTGTTGTTGAGGATGAGGCAGATGGCAGATACAATCTAGAACTATATGCCAAAATCAATTTTACATTAATAAGCATTGTAATTGACTTTGGTGTAAAAAGATTAATGTTATTCTAATATTACCTGAGATTCTATATCACTTTTTGCCTGTAGGGAGGCAAGGTGCATTCTCATCAAAATGTATTCTCCTTGGCCAATCAGAGTGCACATTTCCTCATACTCGTTAGTATTGCCATCTGCATCTTCCTTCAGTCTCGTCCCCCAGATGTAGCACTTTTGTTTTATATCATCTGGAATTTGATTCATTCCCCCAGGAGTTTCAAACTTTGCAGAACTTTCTCCCCCAGTCTCCCTCTGAATTTGTGGACTTGTGTTTTTTTCCTTCGCCGCGCTGCTTGCTATTCTTTGGACCAAACTGTCCAATTGTTCTATCAAATTCGCAGCTTCTGGAGATTTTTCCCTTTCTGTCTCCTGTGTTGACGCCCCCTCCTGGCTTGAATCAGTCAATCCAAGGCTGAATGATGGCACCCCTGGATCTGTTTTAGGAACATAGGATGCTGTCCGTGCCATCATCAACAGGGCAGCAGCGTCTTCTGCGTCTGGATGACTGCGTCATCATGTATAAGAATAAGAATAAGAATAAGAATATACGGATGATAAGCAAAGATTGATTTTAGTCTGATGAACTTACATTTTAGTTGGAGCTGGGGGAACCGTGGGTGTGGTCTCTTGAAGTTGTTTGGGGGTTTCAGGAGTGCTGCACAGTTACAAAAAATTAATCACGGCGTAAAAGAAACTAATCAGGAACAATATACACCCAAACTGTTAGCTAATATACACCCAAACTCTAAACAAATATACACTCAATACTATTTCTTACGTTTCTGTAGTCCCTTCAATCTGTAGCATAGGGGTTGGTTCAAAATCTGTCTCAGTGGTTGTTTGGGATGCCGGCACAAAAACCTGAATCGGGACTCTAAACAAGAAGAAAAATGAAAGGTTAACAACGCCTTTGAAAATAATAAGGTTATAAGGTTGAAATATTATTGGAAAACTCACATTGCAAGCGCTTCCGACGGTGTCTGTTCCCTCACAATCATCATATTCGAATCAGACGGACTCAACCTAAAATACACCCAAAGAAATTCAAGAAATACACCCGAACAATTCAAAAAGAAGACAGGCTTTGTTTTTTTGAGAACTTACATAATTGCAGTTTTTGCTTTTTTTTCTGCTTTTTTTTCTTGAATAAAATAATAAAGGGCTTTTTTTTCTAAAAAAATATATACAGAATTAGAAGTAGAAGGGTAATAGAAGAACAAAAGTAACGGTTATTTGAAAGAGAAATTACATGCTCTGTGACGGCTGGTTTACACTACTCTGTTCTGTGTGTCCTTGAGAGGAAGGACCATCACTTCCCAAGTTCACAGCCGGTATTCTAAAACAGATTTCATGTTATTCATACAAAATAAGATACAGGTATAAAATACACCCAAATGAATGCACAAGATACAACCAACCGAATGGACAATATACACCCAACACAACAAAGTTAATATTCCAACTTATTAAACAACATACACCCAACTTGATCCACACAATACACCCAAATGGTTCCACAAGACACACCCAAATCATGATAACAAGATTTTATTAAATAATAAAGCTTCTTACGTTTCAGACGACACATAGCGACCTTCTGTCGATCGCAGGTCAGGTTGGTTCTCCCTGCGAAACAAGAAACAATTATTAGCATACAAAACACAACAAAATATGAAATAGACAGCCCAGCAAGACATACCCCTCTGCAGCAGATTTATCAATGTTTTGTCCTAGCCATTCATCCAGTTCGTCACTTGATATTTCATATGTCTCACTACATTCATAAAAGAAGATGTTAACAAAAATAATTACGACGATAGACGGTAATATAGCTTACGAGGTACTGTACCCCTCAAAGTATTGGTCTTCTTTAGGAGGTGAATCCTCCACGACAACTTTTTTCTTTTTTGGTTGTGTTCTGGGTGGAAAAAAAGAGTACCAATCAGAAATAAAAAATTAATTTTATCACAGAATATTATGCAAAGAAGTGCTTACTTTTTTGGTGTTGTTTTTGTTTTTTTCTTCTCCTTCTTCTTCTCTGCAGGTGATGATTCTTCGCTCCTATAAGTTAATAATAGACACTTCAGTTAATACACGAAATCTTTATAATGAAGCCAAAAGAAAGGAGTAATAATTTCAGGACATTACTCATCACTTTGTTCAGATTCAGATTCTGAATCAGAATCTGACTCCTCTTGCCTCTGCTTTCTTTTTCTAGAGTCCATTCTGGAAGGCAAACAGTGATTATTTAGAACATACTAAAAATACACCCAACGTGATCAACAAAATACACCCAACTCGAAAAAGAAATTACACCCAAGTATGGTACTTACTTTTTCCCCTTTTTGATGGGGTGTTTTCTTGCTGAATCCTCCGAGTCTTGTTGAGTCTCAGACTCAGAGGTAGAAGTCTCACTGTCAGTAGCTGTTTCTGTCTCCGAAGACGATGTTGGACTCGCCTTCCTTTTTTTTGTTTTTTTTATTTCTTGTTTTTTTTGTTTTTTTTCTTTTTTTTTCATTTTTTCTCTTGCTCTTGTCTCCGCCATCTTCACAATCCCCTGAAACATGAGATATTTTAGCTAGCAGCATTCAGGTAAATAAAATACAAGCAACATATTATGTTTACTTACCAAAATTTCTTCTCTTTCTGCAGTCATTCTTTCCACCAACTGCTCCTTAGTCCAGTTGGCAATCCAAGGCTTTGGTGGTCTTTCAGCCCTCTTCTTGCCTTTGTTTTCAGAAAGATGAAAGTATATTATCATGAGGGCAAAGAGGCAGCCATCAATTGCCTTCTTCTTCTTCTCCTGGTAGTCTGTGATGCCCTTTATCAAGAAGGTCAAAACATGCCCCCCCAGTTTCTCTCCGATATGCCGTCCATCTTAAAAATTGGGGCGAGGTGCACGGGTGATATTTTGTTTATCGTCGTTGGCAAAAGGAACGCCATCTGTATGTAGAGGATGAATATCCTCTTGAACATCAGGCGTTCCTCTTCGCTGCCAACGCCTATTTCCATCATTTCATCGGTAAGACTTTTGAGGGTCTTACCCTGGAATCTTCTATAAATTATTTTGTCATCATCAGAAAGTTGCTTATACTCAACTTTATCAGGAAACAGATTTTCTACAAAAAAGAAAACAACAAAGTATCAAAATCGGTTCAAAAACACCCAAGCATCAACCTTAAATACACCCAATCATTAACTTAATATACACCTATAATTTTGAGCTAGTTACCTGCTGCATTGATGCCAAGCGCATCACCTATTGTCTTTGGTGTTATTTGGAAAGAACCATATCCTGTCTTCAGTCTGTTCTCCCCAAGTTTGAAGTTGTTTGCCAGTTCCCTTAAGAGTTGGTGATCCACCCTTAGAGGTGGGACGTGCATCAACCCACCAAATCCGAGATCCCTGACAATTGCCTTCTTCTCCTCAATCATGTTTCTGAACTTGTCACTCAGGAGATGTGTGGCACACTTAAGGTCTTTCGTTTGGTTTCTTGCTGCCATTTTATCTGAAACGAAAAATAAAAAGTCAAGGATATCAGTAAGATACACCCATATATAAGAGTCAGATACACCCATTAATAACAGTAAGATACACCCACAGATATGATTCAGATACACTCATTGATAACAGTGAGATACACCCATAGATATGATTCAGATAAATCCATATATATCAGTCAGGTATCACTCAAACATGCTTCAATATCAAATTAATTGAGATATCAGTAAGATACACGCATATATGAGTCAGATACACCCATTGATAACAGTGAGATACACCCATATGTAAGAATCATATACACCCATTGATAACAGTGAGATAGATATTATTTAGATACATTCATATATATCAGTCAGATATCAGTCAAACATGCTTCAATATCAAGCCACATTACAAGTTCAAGCAGTATACACCCCCCAATCTACGGAATAAACCCCCAAAAATCAACAACAGTAGCAGGAGAACTTAGAACAAGAACGTAGAACGACGTAGAACTTAGAAGAACGACGTAGAACTTAGAACAGTGTAACAAAGAAGCAAGAATAATAGCCCAGTAAACCCTAGAAAAACGACGTAGAAGAAAAGTAGAATATACAGTAATCTTAATGAACTTACGTTGAGTGTTGTTGCTTTGTTTTCTCTTCAGATTCTTCACGGAGAGTTTGATGTTGTTTTGATGGAGGTTTCGAACAACGATTTGTATATTTTGAATTTTGATTTTTGCTCGAAAATGGGAGCGTTTCCTTGTTTTCGAAGCGTTTTGAGAAGTGGAAGAAGTGGAGGAAGTGGAAGAGTCTGCCATACGTAACCGTCTGTATTGAGCGCGTGATTTTGACGCGCCATGTTATGCTTCTTTATGCGCGTGTCCTCGATTTGAGCTGGGCCAACTTGGATGCTTGTATACTTGTATGTGTAGCAGGCCCGTATAGATATCTGGACTTAAAAACGAAATATTCCCATCCAGAAAGGATAAAATAAATCAATTTGTACTAGAATATATTAATTTAGAAAGGAAAAACAAGTGTAAACTGAAGTCTTATAGTGGGACATACACAAGCTAGTTTAGATGAATCAACTTAATGAAAAGTTAGGACCGAGTCCAAAAATTATTGTTTACTCTCATTTTTTTCCCCGATGACTAATAATGCTTTATTCCTCGTGTTACTTTACAGGCAATCATATAATAAAAATAGAGGAGTGCTAGGACCAGCAACTTTTGTAATTTGTAGCCATTAAATAATTATCAATCATTATTTTAATAGTGTAAAATTAGTGTGAGATTTTATCTAATGACTTATTTTTTTTACTAATTACATGCTGACCAAAATTTGAAAAAGTTGCTGACCCCTAGATTTTTCCATAAAAATATATAGAGTGAAAATATTTTCAGATGACATATCTATATACTGACTTTCTTGCTAGATCTTACACCTCTTCGTTAATGCAAGCCTGTGAAATCCTTTTTATTTCAAGTTGAAGAAATTCGCAGGAGAACGAATGTGTTAATTTAGGTACAAGAGTAAAGATTTAATAGCGAGACAAAGCTTGCAAATTCGAAAGGGACGTGAGGGATTAAAGTTTTGGCGGGGCCAACAAGTGTGGCCATAGTAGAATAATTAACGATATGAAACTACTCATCCCAAAAGTTTAAACTGATTTTGGGGTTTATCATATACTATGTCATAAAACTATTCATCCCAAAAGCTTAAGCTAATAGGAAAAGGTAACACTAATAGTTATATCTCTAATACTAAATCGGATATCCCTAAACTTCTATTGTATACATTGTACAAATATTTCATTGACTTCCTATACTTCCTCTTAACAATATAGTTTGATCAAATTTATTATAAAATTAATCATAAAATTTTAATATTATGTCATAAATTACTTATTCTAAAAATTTAAGTTGATAGAATAAAGTAACATTGATGTTTAAAAAAGTATAGGCAGACAATAAAAATATTAAACAATATAAATAACAGATATATCGGATGTTCAATTTAGTAGATGTGCAGATGGTTATTCTAATATTATAATGGGTAAAGTATATTTTTTGTCCCTAAATTTTGATATAAAAGTTTCAAATATATCCCTAAGTTTTATTTTGTTTCAATTTTGTCCCATAAATTTTCGATTTGCATCAAATATACATCTGACAGCTAATTTTTCAAAAAATTTAAGATCAATTCAACAACAATTTCATAAGAACAATCCTCAACACAAACAAATCAACATAATTTTTATGCATTATTGTTAGATTGGTCTTAAATTTTTTGAAAATTTAGCCGTCGAGTGTATATTTGATGCAAATAAAAAACTTTTGGGACAAAATTGAAATAAAATAAAACTTAAGGGTATTTTTGAAACTTTTGCCAAACTTCAAGGACAAAAAGTATACTTTATAATTTAGGTGTGTAATTTGAAGTGTAGTGTGTTTTACTTGAATTGGACCAATTTTAAGACTCATTATTCATGTTGTTAAAAAAAATCATTGATTACTTAACATAATCCTATTTGTTTATATCTCTAACAAAATCTAATGTGAATGGAAGTAAATGCAGGAACCAAACAACGCACAGAGTATGGACGAGTTTTTTGCTCTATCAGACTCTGCTCTGCCCTACAATAACATGCATAGAATCCGTCCCGCTCATACTCACGAATAATAAAAAATTGATCTTAACTCATTCCGTCTCTATCCGCTCTTATAATTATTAAAATTCAATAAATAAAATTAAATTTTAAAATTTATATAACCATCGTCACATACATAATATAAATTAAAGTAAAAATTTAAATATAATACAATATTATTAATTATTTTACATATATTACAGATATTATATATTAAAATTATATATATTATTTATATATCAAGATGGATAGGAGCGGATATTACCTAAATTCGGTCACTATTTCGTCCCCCAAAAATTTATCCCAGTACAAAATAGATAGTTACTTGTCCCGACCGAAACAGAGACAGATTGGGTATCCTCATATTCGGATAGTATTTCCATCTCTTAAGTTTCATTTTGTGTAAACGATAATGTGCTAATAGCCTCTTGCTTGGAGCTACCTTGAGTACCTTCCTACAATGCTCCATCAAACTAGATTACCTACTAATAATTTCTCACATATTTAGTTTATCATTCCAGAATTCCCTACTCTCTAGTGCATAGCACTCATGCCAGTTTATGGGATAAACTTTATCATAACATTAGAACAGAATCAATTACTTAAACTAGAAAGATAAAAGAATATTATACTTTGTTACTTTACAGATAATGGATCATAAAATATTCAAAGTAAAGAAATTAGTGGGTCATAATTAATTCATAAATAGTACTAAACCTATGTGGTTTATCTCTTGTTGCAATGCAAGTATAGTATCTCTTAGGGAATATAGTGGATCTACAGTAACTGAGTAGTGCACGTAAAAGACTAAGGGAAGGGATATGAAGGATTTTTTTTTTCCCGATCGGTTACAATTAATGAGTCTTAAATCCCAAATTCATTGGTAAAAAATGAGAGATTATGTCATTTAAACTATAGTTCGTTGGCCGGTATCAAAGAGTTTGGCGGGTTCAAACTGTCGGTCAGATACACGTGTCCATAAACGCGCCCTTTGGAGGAGTGCTGTTACAAAATCGAAAAACGGCGTGCCCATAAACGCGCCCGTTCGAGGGGTGCTGTTACAAAATCGAAAAACGGCCTTATGATTATATTGTCTTACCAGATACAACCAATATGTATACCTTCTTCTTTCCAATTATTTTTAAAAAAGAAAATATCTTCTATTTAATTATATACAAATTAACATTTAATAGTTAAAATACTTCTATTTTTTTTCTAATCTTCTTTTTAATATGTATACATTCATATTTTTTTTATATTAAAACATAATTTAATAATTAAATATCTATTTTCATAAATAATTAAATTATTTTTACACAAATATATAAAATAAAATTTTAATATCTTTTTAATGATTAAATCATGACTAAAATAGACATTTTAATAATCATAATTTTTTGTTTATATTTTTGTTAATCAATAATTTTAATAATTCTAATATAGACGTTATTTTTAGAGAAAAATTATGTATTAAATAATTAGATTTATTAATATTTAAATAAAAAGAAAAAGTAATTATGTGATATAATTTAAATATAATAACATTGATTAGAAAAGAATCAATTAACTATAATAAGATTTAATATAGTATTCTATTAAGAAAAAAATCAATTACATGATATAAATTGAAAATGTAATGAATTAAAAATTTTATTTATAAAAAAAATTATAAAAATAACTAAAATCTAATGGGATATTGATATTAGATATAAAGAATTTAATAAGTAGAATTGAAAAAAAAAATTAATAACATGTGATATATTTTAGTGTAAATATTTGAATAAATTATCTTTATAGATTTATTTAAGAGAAGAATCAATCACAGTATATAATTGAGAAATCGTAATGTAACAAATTTGTTTTTTAAAAAAATGAACTAAAGACGTAAATGATATATAATAAAAATCAATATATGTATATATAAAAACATTGGGACATATAATATTTTGATACAAATTTTTTAATCAATTCTTTATTTCATAATAATTAATTTAAATAAAAAATCACTTGTCTGATGCAATTTAAAAAATAGAATGTAATAAATTAAAAATTTTATTTATAAAAAAATTTAATTAAAGAATATACTCTAAATATAATTGGAATAAATCAATCATGAATATAGATATTTATAGAAATTTAATACTATATATATATATATATATAGTATTAAACCCGTGCAATACACGGCTTATATTTCAATTTGACATCATTGGCAAAATAATATTTTATAATTATAAATTTTTCGAGTTTAATATAACACTATCATCGTTATTATATATCAAATGTGTTGGATATGCTGTTTTATTTATCTTTATTCAAAGTAAAATGTAAATAAAATAGTTTGAAGTTTATAATATTCTTGAACTATAAGGAAAGAGACATGAAAAAATAAAAACATATATAACTGTAATAATAGCATATTAATTTTACAATAAAGTTTATATTAAAAAGCTAGTGAAAATTTATTGACAACTTAGTATCTTATTAACCTCATTAAAAAAGTAATTAGCATATAATATTGTGCTCACTGTTACACATTTCATCTAAAATTTGAAAGCAGAGTTATAGATAAATTAGTTATATCTACAGTAAATATTTGTACAAAATGTAAATCATAACATGTTATTAAAATAAAAATAATACTTTTCTTACCTAAATATTATTAAAAACTTCTTTGAACATGACATTATTGTTGATGACCTTTTCAAGAGTCTTCTCACTCCCAAGTTTAGCAAGATATCCAATAATATCTATAATAGATTAAAATTAAAAAAAAATTATTGTCTATAAGTTTGTTAAAAAAAATACAATCGAATTATCAATAAAATAAATAAATTTATCAATGAATTATACTTTCTCTAAAACAATAAACTTACCAATCAAATAGGTGTAATCGAACTCAGGAGCATTGAAAGTGTCAAAACTCACAAAACTAAATCTATATATTGGGATATTTGACAATTTAAAAGTATGTGCATATCGGTACGTTAGTTTAAATTAATCACATACTCATTATGTGTAGTCTTGAAGTTACCCATATTGACTCATTGAGTCCAATACCAAAATATCTTATTTGATAAGATATTCCGTCTCTTAGCAAATTTACGAATCGAGACACAAGAACCAAGGTATATTTTTCCTTCCTAGAATTGATAAACAAAAATAAAAAAAGAACTAAATGAGGATAAATAAACAAATTTAAAATATGAATAACATAAATTTAATATTATTTAAGAAATTGGTAGGAAACTCACGTCTTCATCCGACCAAACCTCTCCTGCTTATTGATTAGGGCGAGTCACTTCGTCCCTTTCTTTAAGAATCCCACACCTTGCAAATTCCTTTCCAAAGAGGCGAATCACCACTTTTGGCAACGGGTTGAGGAACACCAACCTCCTCTCTCATGTATTTACTACGTAACACCTTAACCCATAGCGCATTAGGAAGAGTCAATATTCCCCACCCGAGCTTCATAAGAAAAGCTTCATTATTCTTACTCATCCTCCGTATGCCTAAACCCCCATTAATCTTTGGTTGGCAAACCCGCTCCCACTTAACAAGATGGGGCTTCTTCTTCTCATTCGTAGACCCCCAGATAAAAGATCTACTGTGAGCTTCAATCCACGAGCCTTCCAGTTCGTATAGAGCAAAAAATGGGCATTTTCGCCAGGTTATGTATAAGGAGTTCCTTGAGAGTTGACCCGCTGGAGTTTAGGACTCTTGCAAATACATCAGCTTAGGTAGGAATAACGAATTGGTGTGATATATTCAAATCATAACATATGAACAGTAACTAAAAACTAGTATTCTTATTGAGACTAGAACTCATAGAGAAGAAAATCTATTTATGAATGGAATCAAATATGAATGGAATCAAAAATGCAGTATATACAAAAAAGGGTTCTACTAAGGTTCAATTCCTTAGCTATCTCTAGTGGTATTGTTTCCACTCCTTATCTAAGGTATTGGCACCGAAACGGGGTCTACGGGCCTGCAATCCGACCAGCTAAGAGCCACTCAAAGCTTGAGGAAGAATACGATATCACTAAAGCAACCTTGAAAGCAACGCGTAATTGCTTGCTGCACTTCGAGCCAAACCATCTCAATTGAGTATGGTAATTGAGAATTTTTGTAACTTGATAGTGTTCATAACCTTATCACTCGTATACGTACACACAAATTGTCAATTGTAGGATTAATTTCTACAATTTTGTGAATACCAGCCATTAAAAAAAGTAGGAAAATTTTAAATTTTAGATATATGTAAAGAAAGAGATTAATATACTTTAAATTGTTGTATTATACATGTCTCATAACTGATACTTTTATAGTTGACCATAGTTAGAATTCTCTAAACTTGATTGGCTTTACTTTAAATTTAAATTAAATTTGTAAATAAAATAAATATATAAATATATTTAAAATATAAATTCTAAGAAACACAAATTTTCAAATTTTCAAAATAGCATTAGAATAAAAAGAATTAACAAATTTTTAAAAAAGGTGCCTTTTTAACTATAACTCAAATATATTAAACATAGTAGAGATCTTATGCGATAAAAGTTGTTACTTAATTTATAAATAAATTTTTTCTTAGCAAAATTTAAATAATTAAATAATATCTTTATTTAGTTTAATAAATTTAAATTAATTTTTTCAAAAATTTTAATTTATGAGCAAATAATTTAAAATTAAAAAATAACAACTTAAGTAAATAATAATTTATGATTTAAAAGAGTAATTTATAAATAACTTAAAATTTAAAAAATAACAATGTAAACAAATAATTTAAAATTTAAAAAATAACTACCTAAGCAAAACAACCTAAAATTTAAAAAATAACAACCTAAGTAAAATAATCTAAGTAAATAATTAAAAATTAAAAATAACAACCTAAGCAAATAATAATTTATAATTTATAAATATAATTCTAAAAAATTTTAGTGACGACAACTAAGCAAATAAATTTTCAAACTCAACATATTGAGCTCCACCTCCATCGTCTACATGTAAACTCCTATTTGTATTACTATATAAAAATTTAAATGAAGAACCAGTCATACAATAAAAGTAGAAATACAAGAATATAATCAATTAGAAATTTTAATTATAAAAAATTTAATTAAGGGATATGGTCAATATATAATAGAAATCAAATTATTGGCATAAATGCTTGAATAAAAAGAAGGTTTAATTATTCTGTTGGTCCCTATAGTTTCGCAAAATTTTCAATTAGGTCCCTATACTTTTTTCTTTTTAATTGGGTCCCTGCACCTATTTTTTTCAATTAGGTCCCTATTGACGGTAAATGTTACAAAAAACGTTAAGAATATTAATTTGACCATTATAACCCTCGTCTACCCCTTACAAATCAACGAGACTCAGTAGGATTCTGAGTTCTCACTCTCTTCTCTTCGCCTCTTCCTCAAACTTCTCCTCCTCTGTTTGCGTTCCTTACTATGTCAATACTCATGGATCAGAGTCAATTATCTTAAGGAGTCTGTAGTTCCAGAACCCTCGTCAAGTAGAGACATCTTTGTTTTTGTGGTGAGGCAGTTGCTGTGATGTCTTCTTCAGCAGTAGCAAGCCATGGAAGAAGGTATATTGGTTGTGGAAGAATGCCAAAATGCAAGTTCTTCGAGTGGATTAATGATGAAGAAGATGAGAAGAGTGGATGGTTGAAGCAAAAGGAAAGGAGGCTTCGTTGCTTTTGTGGAGACATTCTGATTCTTCGGAGTTCAAGTACATCAAAAAACCCAAACAAAAGATTCATTTCTTACCCTAATAGGAGATGCAAGTTTTTTGAGTGGGTTGATGGAAAAGAAAAAAAGTTATCTGGAGAAGATGGAGTAAACAGTTCACAGCAAGTACTTGAAAGAGTTAAAGAATTGGAGGCACAAGAAAGGAAGATAGATAGATTAAGTGTGGATCTAGAGAGATTAATTACAGAGGTTGGAGAAATAGATGCTTGTGTAGAAAGGTTATGTGATGAGATGAGTTCAGTAGAAGAGCAATTTGCTAAAATGGAAGATAGTATGAAAAAGCAAAACAAGATGCTAATTATGCTGGTTTTAATATTAGGTGTTTTGATTGTTGCAGTGTTATATGTAAAGATGTAGAAAGTATGGCTGTTATGGTAATGTAATAGTCTATATAAGACAATAGTGTACTGTTTATGTTGAGTGCAATGAAGATATATGAAATGTTGTTTAATTTCTCTAAATAAAAGTTGTTCCTTTGCTATTTAATATGCATAGAAGTATGATACAGAGAAAAAAGTAGGTAAAATAAAAGATGCATTGAATTATAATAGATACCATTGTTGTTTACATTATATAATGTATGACACATAGATAGGCACAAAATAAATGTAACACCCTCTCATAACAGTTTTCCACCCACATAACAAAAGTGGTCCACAACACATAATAACAGTGGTCCAAACCATAAAAAAGCAGAGTCACCGGTGAACACTAAAAATCCTACATAACACAATAGATATCAAAAGGAAACCCTAAACTCTCTTCAGCCTCAAACAAGTGTGAGGTCAACATGTTCAGGCGGCTGACTTGTTGCCTTCCTAACTCCAATCTTGAATCTTCTACTTCTTCTCACACCAAAGATTTTGGTATTGGGTAAAGGTTGAGATGCTGGTGCAGTGGACAATGATGCTGGTGTAGGCAAGGTGGTGGGCAGTGATGCTGGTGTAGGTAAGATGGCTGGCTGTGATGGTGGTGTAGGGGTGTGTGGAGGCTGTGATGGTGGTGCATGTGTGTTTGAAGGCTGTGAGGGTGGTGCAGGGATTTGTGGAGGCTGTGATGGTGGTGCAGGAGGGTTTGAAGGCCTTGATGCTGGTGCAGTCATAGGTGCAGCCCTCCCTCTACCCCTTCCTCTGCCCATCCTTACTGCTGCTCTTCCTCTGCCTCTCTCTCTAACCATCCTGGATCTAGCAGTAGGAGTAGTTGCAAATCCATTTGCTTCAACAGCATCACCAAGTTCATTAGCAGCAGCATCAACTCCTCCAATTCCAGTTACAGCATCAGATCCTTGTGTGCCTTCAAGAGCTAGAACATGAAATAGCAATTAATAATAGTTCCTCAACATATGAACAAAATAACGGAGCAACCGATACTTGTCACTATAGGATTTGGACAGAGTCTCCTATTGTGTCCGTATTGGCCACAATTACTGCAGGTAACAGAAGTTTCAGTTCTTCTATATTTTGTTTGTGTTCTGTTTTCATCGGGTTCCCTTATTCTAACCATCCTTGGCCTTCCTGGTTTAACTCTGAAAATTGCAGGGATGATGGTATCACATTGTATCTTTGACCACATGTTTTCTCCACTGATTGGTGATATTGACTGCCCATATGTAGCAAGGTATGCTGTCTTGCTGTAATAGTTACTATAATAATCTTCCGGGTTGTCACCCTTCTCAAAGATAGCACAGCAAGCATATGGACAAGGCATACCACACAAGCCCCAGAACCTAGAACTATACCTTCCAGCCATCAAATCGACCACAAACCTTTCCATGATCATCTTGTTCTTATGGTGGACTTCAAACTTGAAGTCTCCTGCCCATTTAGCTTGCCACTCCATAGCTCTAACCGCAATGATATCTAGCTGTTTATTGGGTTTTGGCAAAACAGAGCCCTTATACCTCTCTATCTTCTTCTTTTTCTCTGCAAACCTTGTCATCAAGTAGCACCTAATCCATTCAAACATAGTCAGAATTGGCTTGTCTCTTGCCTCTAAGATTCTTCCATTGAATGCCTTTGAGATGTTGTTCATCAGCATGTCACTCTTGGCCAGAAATAAGAAGTGACTCTTTGTCCACAATTTTCGATCCAAAGCAAACAACTTGTCATAACAGTCTCTGTTGATCTCATTTAGTTGATTCATCCTTCTTTTCCATTCTTCCACATAAATAGCTTTGGCAATAGATAGAATGAGGTCCCTTAGTACAGTACCATCCCCATATGCTTTTTTACAGTTGGCATATAAATGCCTCAAACAAACCCTATGCTCCAGTGTTGGCAATGCCTCTTGAAACACTTGCATCAGCCTCTGATTTATAGTTTCAGTGCAGAAGACAAGATACCCATGTAACAGATTAATATAGCATCTAAACATAGCAGATTAATGTTCACAAACATAGCAAATTTTGAAGCAGATTAATATTCACAAACATTGCAGATTTATGTTCACAAGCTTAGCAATTACATATATGATCATATACATATCAGATTAATATTCACAAGCTTAGCAATTACATATATGATCATATACATAGCAGATTTATATTCCAAGCAAATTAATTGCAAAAAAATTAAGTGCAAACAAATTAATTAATCAATTTGTGATACCTTTTGTTGGTCACTCATGAAAACCCACTTTGTTGATTCTCCAATGTCATTTAACATCATCTCTAGAAACCACCCCCAGCTGTCCTTAGTCTCTGCCTCTACTGCAGCTACGACAATCGGAAAGTAATTGTCATTCGGATCTCTGCCAACAGCAACTAGCAGATGTTGTCCATGGTCTCCCTTCAAGTGACAACCATCCACGCCAATAATAGGTCTATAACCCGTCAAGAAACCTTTCTTGACTGCATCAAGGCACATATACATTCTCATAAATTGGGGTTGGTGCGTAAGAGAAGGCCTATCAACTAATATGCTCAGACTATATCCTAGATTTGCCCTAAGTATCTCTGCACAGTAATCCCTTAGCTTAGCATACTGTTGGATTGCCTGCCCATGTACCTCTTCTCTTGCCTTCCTCCTTGCCCAGTAAGCCTTACCAACACTGATATTGGGCATGTATTTGTCTTGGATGGTCTGAATAACTATCGCAAGCTTCATCTCCTCGCCTCTACTGATGTTGTTGGCAAACTTCTTTGAGATCCAACTACTTGATGCAAGTCTTCCGCTATAATTCCTTCCACATGTATGCTTTTCATTCAAAGTCTTGATCCTGAAACAGTAAGAACCCTCAACCTTACTTGCAAAACAAACTCACTTACACTTTTCCTTTCTTCCTTTGCAAACAACTCTACAGTATCTTTAAATTGACTAAGTGACTTAAATTACAGCCCTACCTGAAATTCATACTCTCTGTTTATCTCTGCCTCATTGTATTTAGGAAACCTCCTATTTTTTATCATATCATCAGAGTCCCCCTCATAACTGTCTATATCATCAGTCTCATATCCATCAGATATGTCCCCAACTTGCTCATCACCCTCCCTTAAACCTTCATCACCTTCAGCTATTCCAGCTGCTGCAGTTCCCTCATCATTTAGTGGGCCAGTAAATCCCCCAAATGCATTTGATTATGGATCATTATCCTCCACCTCAAACCCAAAGTGATCCTCATGGTCACCATCATTAGCACTATCATCAAATACCACTTCTTCAGTAGAAGGCTCTGACTCAGCATCCACTTCAACCTCTATCAACCCAGAGCCACTGTCTTCACTTTCCTCTGGTACACAATCAGCATCACTTGAAGTGATTTCAATCCCGTTACTTTCTCTGACTCCATCGACAAATACCTCGCAATGTTTGCAGGAACTTGACACCAGTGACCTAGCCATTCTCATCGCATCCCCATCGGACTTCATTTCTCTAAGACCTGACTTCAAATTCATCCCAGGTTCCTTGTACCATACCCTGGCGAAACCCTTATACCCTAGTTGCTTTAGCTGACTGACAATCTCTTGCAATGACCATTCATCAACGTCAAAATGTAAATTTTTCACAATCATTCGTCCTAAATACTCTAATCGTTGTTCACTGTCAACAAATTTGCCACCATGGTGGATTTCGATAGTGAAATCCGAATCACCCATAACTGCATACCAAAAAAAAAATATATATATATAATGCCATAAATCCTTCTTCAACCATTTTCAGAAACAAAAGAAAGCTCTAATGAACAATGTGGCAAATTTTTCCAGGAGAAAAAAAGAAAAACCCTTCAACGACTAAAAGGTTAAGCGTTGTATTACCTAGAGGCAGCACCAACGCCTACGACGATGGCAGTGACACTGGAGACGCGAAACCCTCCAGCAATATTCCAGTGGAGTTGATCTTGGCAGCTGAGGGAGTGGACAACCAACGAATGTGAATGAGTTTTTTCTCTAAGTTTGGGAGAAGAGAATGAACAATTTCCTTCTAAATGTGGGAGGGTAAATTTGTATTTCAGAAAATAGGAGTGAAAGAGAATTAAGGATTTCACAAAAAGTTAAAGAATCTTTAATTTAGGAACGGAATATTTCGTTAAATCTAACTGTTTGGTTACGGTAGGGACCTAATTGAAAAAAAAATAGGTGCAGGAACCTAATTAAAAGAAAAAAAGGTATAAGGACCTATTTAAAAATTTCGCAAAACTATAGAGACCAACAGAGTAATTAAACCTAAAAAAAAACAAATCTAAAAGTTTGTGATATGACGCATTTTGATTGATATTTTCGAATTGGTTTCTTACTATATATCCTGATAAAGGAAGAGTCCATCTTTATTCTTGAAATTGTAATTAAAAAAATAAAAGTTTAATAAATTAGTTTTTACTTTATTTTTTTATAAAAATAAATAATTAAAAAAATAATTAATAAGATATAATATAGTTATATGGGTAAGATTATGTGATACATTATGATGTGTATTTAATTTTTAAAATGGTTGATTTTAAAATAAATATTGATGGATGAATATGGATAAAAGGAAATTAAAAGTGAAACAGTGCTACGAAAATTTGAATAAAAAAAAGAAAAAATTTAAAATGACAAAGGAAAAACAAAAATAAAAGAGTAAATATAAATAAGATGAATTAACAATTATTTTAAAAGTTGATAGTAATTGAGAAAAAAAAAGTAAAAAATGGATATATAAAGTAATTAAAAAATTAACTGTAATATTCAAAATTAATTTTCACGTTGTTAAAATATTAATTATGTAATATATAGGTTAAGGATTTGAGTGAATATTGGTTGAGTAGCATTTTTATTTTTAAAATTAATTATTAAAAATAACGGTTATAAATTTGTAACACTTTAACAAAGAAAATAGATATATTCATTAAGTATAAAGGTCTACTTTTTTTTTTATCCGACCTCCTAATCAGTGGGGGAGTTTTGTGTGGATAAGGGCATGGCCCCTCAAAATTTTTGTAAAACTATTAGTATTTTTACTCTAAAAAAATAAAATTAGCTTATTTGATTAAATTGATATATTTTTAACTTATGTATCTGAGTTTTATGTCCATTTTTATTATTTTTTCAAATTTTTTATTCTATCCTATTTGATTTAACAAATAACATATTTTTAAATCAACAACAAATGACATATCTTTAAATCAACGTTGCAAATTAAATATCATTATAAAATTAACACTAAATTATATTTAGCTTCTCGTATAGTTTCATGCATTATTTTATTTTTAGAATAAAAAAATTATAATATAACTAGTAATAATATCAGTTATTAATAAAAAGTTATTTTATTTTTAAATCAACTTTACAAATTTAATGCCATTAGAGTATACCACTGTTTATATTAATAAATTTTGATATTTTTATTTTATTAAAAATTTAAGACTTTGTTTTGTTGTATTATATTATTTAATTTGTAATAAAAGTAATAATAAACATAATTAATCTTGAAATTTTTTAGAGATAAATATTATTAAAAGTAAAATTAATTTTTTAAAATATTAAAAGATAATTTATAAATTATAATTGATTTTATATAATTTAAATAAAAATTAATTTTAAAAAAAATCAGTTTTTAAATAAAAAAAATTAGTTTTCTAAATAAAAATAGATTTTTCTGTACAAAAACTAATTTTTTTTTATGTAAAAACTGATTTTTTTTAAATTGATTTTTTATTTAAAATCAAATTGACTTATTAACCTAAACAAATTTTTTATTAATCAAAATCAGAATTATTTTTTGTTAATCTTAACCATATATAATCCTACATATTAATAATAAATTTATAAATAAAATAATTATATTTATAAATTTTATTTTAATATAAATCCTATTATATAATTTTTAGATTTTTGGCTCATCTAAAATTTTTTTTCAAACTCTGCCACCACTCCTAATAGGTCGGATAGTTAAGAAGGGTCTAGTTTTACTTATCTAAATAAGTAATTGTCTAATCTCTCTTATTATCTCTATCTCTATTAAAAGATAAATTCTAATAAACTCCTAAAATAAAGGAACCGTTATCCATCAACAAGATGGAACTATTTAAAAAAGTAGTTATCAAATCTACTATAAATATCTTGATATCCTTAGATATATTCATGTTTCAATCTACTAAAAATTTACCTAAAATTATTGCTAATTCAAGTACTACTCTCACCTCCTCATAAAAATCTACCTAAAATTCTTGCTAATTTAAGTACTACTCCGGTACTCCCACCTCCTCACAAAAAATTCGAATGGCGGGCGTACCTCACCACCAGCATAAATAAATCAGAAATTATTTTTGTTGAGTTTGAAAATTATAAAATTGAATTTGAATTTGTTTTAAGAACAATGAAATGATTTAATTTAAAAAATATATATATAAAAAATTGCATTCTTCTGTTTGGACGTCAGCTTCCGAAAATTCCACCCTTACTATTAAAATAGGATTACGATTCCATATACGATAATATGCAAATCAAGGGAGAAATAGGAATATATAATAGAGAATGTTAGTTATGGGTTGATAAACAAATTAAGTAGCGTACGCGATTGCAAAAATTGCTCCTTCGCAAGGCTTGTATAAAAATCTCCAAAGTGGCCTCATGATTCAGGAATCTCAATAGCACGCAGTCCTCTGTTTTACTCGTCCATGGTCTCCATCACTAGATCGAAACAAATCTCACTTCCACTTATAATAGTAGGTTAGTTTGTACAGTATGTGTATACGAAAAACAGTTAGAATAATAATAATAGCGTGCCAAACATTTAAACTGGATTATTTAAGAAGTCAATAGGAGAAAAGAAAGAAAGAATCCATCTGGCGAATCAATATTGGCAAATAATTAAATGCAGCACAAATAAAGAAGAAATCAAAATTTTTAATAGAATAAGAAGACCCAAAGAACGGTATTGTTCAATAGGGCCATGCCGTTGATGGCGCACCCCTGTGTTTGATATAAACGACACTGCGCATTTACGATAGCTTCTCAAGACTCCATTGAAGCGTTTCACTTATTCCTCTAGCCTAGCCATATATAAATAAAACGAAGAAGAATCTCAACCATTTTTGGAGGGGTCCTGACTCCTCTCTGATCTATGCTAATAACCAACACAAAAACACTTCACTTTCACCGCAAACAATGGTATCATCCGAACCCTCTTACCACACCGTTCCCACCATGGCAAAATCATCTACTCACTTTCATAGAAGTAAAACCTCCATCTTCCTCTCCGATGGTTGCCTCTTCCTCGGTGGAGCATTCTCCGCCCTCCTCATCGTCGGGGTTTTCTTCTCCTTCACAACGCCCATCCCCAGCAACATCCCCAATTTAGGCTCCGTCACCACAAAGTTCACCGCCGCACCCGCCGTCGCTTGCGAAACCTCCTCCTCCGGTCCTGACCTCCGGTTCGATCCTCCCGATAGAACCTTCTACGACGATCCAGAAATGGGGTACACCATGGAGAAGAAGGTTCACAACTGGGACAAGAAGCGCGAGGAATGGCTAAAGCATCACCCATCGTTCGCCGCGGGAGCAAAGGAGAGGATCATGTTGGTGACGGGTTCTCAGCCTAAACCGTGCAAGAACCCCATCGGTGATCACCTTCTCCTCCGATTCTTCAAAAACAAAGTTGATTACTGCAGGCTCCACGGGTACGACATATACTACAACAACGCGCTGCTCCACCCTAAGATGTTCGGTTATTGGGCCAAGTACCCAGTGGTGAAGGCCGCCATGCTGGCCCACCCGGAGGCCGAGTGGATCTACTGGGTCGACTCAGACGCGTTGTTCACCGACATGGACTTCAAGCTCCCCCTGGAGCGTTACAAGGACCACAACCTCGTGGTTCACGGTTGGCCCCGCCTCATCCACGAGAAGCGTAGCTGGACGGGCCTCAATGCCGGCGTCTTCCTCATCCGCAACTGCCAGTGGTCGTTGGACTTCATGGATGTGTGGGCCAGCATGGGCCCACAGACCCCGAATTACGAGAAATGGGGGAAGACGTTACGGTCAACGTTCAAGGATAAGTTCTTTCCAGAGTCAGACGATCAGACGGGCCTGGCTTACCTGATCGCCATAGAGAAGGACAAGTGGGCGGACAAGATTTATTTGGAGAGCGAGTACTTCTTCGAAGGGTATTGGGAGGAGATTGTGACGACGTTTGAGAACGTTAGTAAGAAATATGATGAGGTGGAGAGAAAGGTGAGGGAGTTGAGGAGGAAGCACGCGGAGAAGGTGAGTGAGAGGTACGGTGAGCTGAGAGAGAAGTTTGTTAGGGGTGGCGATGAGGTTGTTGGGCGGTTGAAGAGGCCGTTTATCACACACTTCACGGGATGTCAGCCTTGTAGTGGGGACCACAATCACATGTACTCCGCCGATGCTTGCTGGAACGGGATGCTCAGGGCGCTCAATTTCGCCGACAATCAAGTCCTCAGACCTCACGGTTACATGCACCTCGATCTAGGAGATAACGGAGTTACTCCCATTCCTTCTGATTATCCCCAACCATGAACCTCCCCTGCCCCACTCAGGTATAATTTTAATCATTAATCATTAATCATTAATTTAATATTGTTGCCCAATCTCAACACATATTCTCTATGTTGTTATTGGTTTTTCAATTAGCAGCAGTCGAATAGTATACTAGGAGAGTACTTATCACTTATTAGTTATTAGGGATCTTTTCTGTCGTGTTGCGATGACCTGAGTAATTAACAACAAAAGGGGTTTTCGTATTAGTATTAGTTTATTAGGCCCACTGTCTCTAATTTTTAGTTTTGAGGCATCGAACAGGTGCGCATTAGTGGGGGATAATACGTTCTTCCCGGATCCCTAGGGGAGCGTAATGTTGGTGGCTGATGTGTCTCTTATTCCCTGCTAAATCTATCTTTTTGACTTGTTTTCGACAAACCAAACTTAATCTATGGTCTTTACGCATGCTTTGAAAATGACTGAATTGCTTTTCAGACTTGCTAGTTGCTACCTGGGAAAATGAGGCTTCTCCCAAGAATTCTTACTACAAGACACATACTAGTTAAACCTATTTGATTTACATAATTTATTGTTTGATATATTAGCAAGGTAAATTTATTATTTTTGTTTTGAATTATTTTTTTAGATTATGAATATTTTTTATAGTAATTATTAAACTTTTATTTAAAGCGAAACAATAACTTCTTATTATTGATAATTTGATATTTCAAACAATAAATGACATTTGAACCACCTGATTTGTTCATAAAATATCTAAGAAATTCTCTCTCTCCCCGTGCTTTCACACCGATCTAACAATTAACTATTTTTTAGAAAATAAATATTCTCAAATTTTTTTTTCAATTGTTTGGTAAAGTATAATCTCTTATCTTATACTCTTTAATTGGAATAAGAGAAAATATATAAAAAAATATTGAATGATGAGAAATCACACCTTACTAAACAATTAAGAAAAAAATAAAAAAGCTACACTATTTACTTTTTGTTATGTAAATGTCATATTTTACCCTAAAACATAAAATTTAATTTTGATTGAAAAAATCATAATTATCCAATCAAATTTATGAGTTTAGATAATTTTTTTATGTGGAAATATATGATTAATCTTTTGTATAAAGTTACGGTATATTGAAAGTGTATAAAATTAAATTCAAAACATAAACATAAATTAGGAAATTATGTAAAATAGTTTTTCATGTAAACATAATATAAAGTGCTTAGTCACAAAAAAAAAAAATATAAAGTGCTTAAATTAGTTTAATCAAACATTTTTCCCGCTATGTTAAATTAAAAACATTAAATGTTGTTATTTCGGTGTTACTAGTGTTTCTTTATCTGATAAAATGACATAATCCAAGATTTTTTTTTTCCTCTCTAAAATGTAATTTTTCAAAATGATAGGAAATTTAATTATTTCCTTAACAGAATTTCCTTACCTAGAGATGTTAAAGTTTGTTATTAGGAGTATTTTAGATACATATGCGTGGGTATTCTGCAATCTGTACTATATGAATGTTAACGAATGGTTTACGACAACTTAATTTTGAATTTTAGTAGTAAGTAGTAACAATATAATATAACTCAAATAAAGCTATTTGACGTAACAATAAATTACTTGCTCTTATGTTACTAGCAAAAAACAATAGTGAAAAGTATAGGAGAAATGTTTGTGCACGCAGACAAGACATCCCTGTTATATATCTGCTTTCAGACAATCTAGTAAAATGATATCTTATTTAATATTTATCTCAGTACAAGGGTAAGGTGCGCAGGAGTTGTATTCTATTGTCGCTCAACCACCGTTATCCAAAAAAGAAAAATGGAAGCCCAACCACCATGATCTTTAAATGATTGGAATCAACGTGAATGTAGCTACCAAGCATTTTTATTATTTCTTGCAGAGTATTAGCTAACACCTCATTGAAAAATAAAGATGGCATTAACTAATTAGAAGTTCGTACGTATCGGCAGCTAACCTGTTAGAAGATATTTTAAAAAAGAAAGCAACATAAACGTTTCACGGAGTCAAAATTTAATGATGAAGCATATTGTGAAAACTATTTAATAAGAAAAATGATACTAATCGAAGTAGTGTACTGTATGCTGTCAACTCACTAGCCGTGGTTGGCTTCTTGTTTGTTTGGGAAGCATTTGTTGTAGATCTCAAAATGTCTTATTATGGACATGCAGGCAAAGGACCCATCAAGTTTGGAGAAAGCTGATCGTGGCCCATCAATAAATATGGGTATATGAAGCACATGCCTACGTTCAGAGCTTTTTCATGGATAGTATTTATCACCTAAGTTGTGGGTCATAGATTATCAAATTCCAAAAGTGAGACATATCGATACATCCCCATAGTTACAAATCTACAATCCTACAAGTTACAACACATATATTGGCCATTCCATTTGCCCTTTGCTTGTTTTACTTCTTTTCCTTTACTCTGCTAGCTAGCTCCTAGCTGGAAAGTTCAGATTTAATAGGATGTTAAGCTCTATGATGTTCATATCTGATGTATCCTAAGTCAACATTGCTCAATAAAAAGTGTTGATGAATCGCTAGTGCCTAGTATGACTATTATTAGTTAAATACAAAAAAAAAAAAACAAAAGAACCACTACCACATTACCAAATTAACTGGACGGCAATCACAATTCACAGCTAAAAGATTAACGGTATCAACGGAAGCAATACCCAAATTTTAACCGATCAAATGTCAATAGCTATCAATAACAAAAGCGCAATCAGCCACGACCCACCTAAAATACTAAAAAAAAACTCAGATCAATGATAACACGAGTGTGTTTCTTGTTTTTTTTTTTTGGTGTTTAGACTTACACAGTTACACATTCGACTCCTTAACAAAAGGAGCAGAATTGGAAGTTTGAGGCATAACTTTGGGCAGCTTTTTGGCCATCCTTGGCTTCCTGGTTCTATTCGAGGTGGAGGGAGCCGCTCCATCACCTAAACCATGTTGCGCCATCACGGAAGAAACACATGAATGCAGCCACTAATTTTATTAGTCTTACATCAACAAATGAATAATAAAATTACCAGGCTCGTGGAGTGGAGAAGATTCCGTTGAAGCATTTGATCGAACAGGTGGTGCATCCTGCGTAACTTGATGTGTATAAGGAGGCAAGAGGGGGCCAATTAAGTTGCCTCGACGAATTGCATCTTCCTTGAGCTTCTTCTTGCGAATCTTCTTCCGTTGAGCCCTCGTTAGCTTCACCGTCCCGGAATCGTGTTCTTCGTCGCCGCTCGTGGAAGCATTGTCGTAATCATCCGAACTCCCTAGATTTTCAGTGGGATCCCAAAATGTTAATTAATTTCAATTTCCCCGCCTTCTACTTGTTGCGAGTGTCAAAGGAGGTTACTATTCAGTAGTAATTTGTTACCAGAAATAGCATGAGAAGGCGAGCGTTGCGTGAAAGCATAAACGGGTTTGAGATCTTGTTGAATCTGCATTGTGGCAACAACACTTGAACACTCAAATTGAGCGTAAGAAAGAAGAGAGTAGAAGAATAGAGATGTAAATACCGGTTGATGAGATGGTTCGGGTTCGGGTTCGGGTTCGGGTTCCGGCGAGGAGGGATATAGAATGTTAACGATGGCTTCATTAAACCTGCGCTTTCTCTCTTCCGGCTTCATACGCTTACCCTTTTGTCCCTTTTGTCCTTTTCACTGAAACCATACCCAGCTCAGTAAGATCATTCAATTAAAGCAAATAGCCAATAGGTAACGGTTTTTTTTGGCCAACTAGATTTTTTGGGCTGGGCCAACTAGATTTTATTGTCTCCCTAGCAGTGTTGTTTATTTTATTCATTTTCTCGCAAGTCCAAAAGAAAACATAATATTTTTCATATCTTTGTTTCTCGTTGTGCGTTTGTAAAAATTAAAAAGTAGCACAATTGCATTAATAATAATTTTATGATTTCTCTTATCTATTTGGACAAGGCGTTTGCAATTTTTCATTCAAGAGGATATTAATATGATAACAGTTCCAACCATTTATATTTAAGTAGACAAGTTGTTAGACTAGGATACTAAATAATATTGTTATTTAGACAACTAAAAGTCTAAATGTAACCTTACAACTAACAACTACTACAACAACAATGTGATTTTTATTTTATTTTATTTTTACAATCTTGTTATATATTGTCAGTAAAATAATTGCTTTTAACTGTCAAGAATCTAAATAGTAATTCCCTAACATATATTCCAAGATTTTTTCCCCTTTTACATATCCAATTGCGACATGCCCATAGAGGAAAGAAATGCATAGTGGCATTGAAATTTGAGCTACAGTTAGGCTTTTATAGGCCAGCATTAAAGGCTATCATAATGCAAAGGGAAGGCCACCCTCAATATGTTTGGCAATTGAATTGTGATGGGACATTAGCGTATGGCCATCTCATCTGGCCTTGCTGCTCTTAAAAGGTCACAATAACCTCATTAGTTATTACAGAGAATTCTAAGAATCTGGAGATTATCTGATCTCAGATATCTATTTAAGATAGAATAGTATTTTACTATTTTTAAATGCTTGGTTTATAAGTTTAATCTGCGCGTAATTTTATTAATGAATTTCAGTTTTTTCGATTAAAAAAAACTGAAGTTAATGGTATAATCATTATCAGCTACTGCTATGAAGGGCCATACCAACTTTTCTGCCCGAAATAACTATCTCTCAACTCTTTCCCCACGCAATTGACACCGTCGCCATACACACTCTCGCACACACAGACACAAAATAATATACTTCTCGTATGATCCATGCCCGCCATTTTTTCACTTGGTTAGTTTTCTTATTTCCCGTTCTTGATTTGGCTTTGGAATTAATCCTAAATAGCAGTACTAGTACATAAGGCTGCATTTATTTCTAAAAATAGGACAAGACAAAACACTAAAATAGAGACATAAAATTTTATGTTGTTATATTTTTTTTTGTGATAAGTTAAAATAAATTATAAAATTTTTTTATTTAAAAAATTTGAGACGAAAAATATAATAATAAAAAATATAATTATTAAAATTAACAAAAATAATGAAAAAAAATAAAAAATAAGTTATGTCTGTTGTTAGTGTCTTCGTGTCTTTCCTCTCAAAATAAATACAAAATACACTATTTCTGTAAACAAACGCAGCCTAAATAATGTCGGGACGAATAATGCAAGTATTGCTCAATCACATTTGCATAACATTTCCGTATTTAGAAAATCTGATTTGAGAGACGTCGCTTACAAGTCCTGACTAGCCTTCATCACAGAAAAAAAGAGAAAAAAGAACACGAACTTGAAGAATTTCACAAATTGAAAGAAAAAGACAAAAATAAAAAATAAAAAGCATATTTTCCTTGGGTTGACTAAAATTCTAAAACAACCCTTTTCTTGGTCTTGCTTGGACGGCATACGCATAGCTTCTTCTCCGAGGAGAAATAAGATGCGTGACATTGATATCATCATCATCATCATCATATCCAAACTCACACGGCTTGTCCTCATCGATCCTTGCAATCCGAGGCGGTTTCCGGCTAGTATTTCCATGGCTGCTGGTCCTAGCGGGGAGAAGTTTGATATTGGTGGTTGATGATCTAGCGGTGAAGGATGTTCTGGGGAGAGTGGGAGTTGGGAAACCCATGGTGGTGTCGATGACATAGCAGGTAGTGATGGCTTGAACGTAGAGGTCCTTGGGCTTCCTCAAGAGCCTCATGAGTGACTCCATGTACCTTCTCAACTTGCTTCCTCTCTTGTTTGTCATGTTTCCACAATGCAACCTAAGCTTCGATGCTTGAGCACCTTATCGCAATTCACGGACCCCTTTTTAAATACACACATCTTAGCTACCCCATTCTTATATGTTGTTCAATGCTTATAGCTAACCAACCTAGCTAGGATATGCAAGAGGACAAACCTTGCTACGTACAGGACAGTTTTATTTATTTATTATATATTGCTAGATTCATTCTCTTCTTTGATCCTTTCAATCATAATCGTAATAGAATCTCGATTTAATTCTTAAAATCTTTTAATATTACAATTTTAAATGAGTAAATTAATTTTACAAAATTTATATTAAGTCTGATGATTTTACGATTTAAATCTTGTTTACATACTTAATTTACTTTTTTTATTTTCACAGTAAAATTTCAATTTCTCTATCTTACTTTCAATATTAATGTCTATTTGAGCATGCAAATTAAATAACATTAACCTTCTTGTACACTGAACCACCATTTTCCTCCCAAATAACGACTTTTAAATCTTACATGTTTACTTTAGCTAGAGAATTGATTTTTTTTTGTTCAATATCAAATTACGATCATAAATCCTAAATTCTAAATTTTAAAAAAATAAGGTAAAAAAATTTTAACGAAAAAAAAAAGAATTCGTTACTATATTAACTAATTAGAAGTTAATTTTATATATACATTTTCATAAATGGACAACGGTTAGTATATTTAACTTAATTTAGATAATTAGTATATTAATGCACATATATTTGTGGTTTGAAATAAGGATTTACACTTTTACCAATGCTAAAATGGGGGTAGGTAGACATAAATAAGTGAACAAAAGTACTCATTTTATCACACAAGTTAGGTTCTATCCCACACTAAATTGTGTAAATGTACAAAGTAAACTATATATACGTTCATTCTTTACATATAATATGTTGACAAAAGCAGAAACAGATTTAGTTTGTTGGAGGGTGGACTGTGCGGAAGTGATAGCAGGCATACCTATAAGGACTTCTCATAAATTACAATTTAAACAAGACATAAACTAAATCCACAATCTTTAAATGCGCTATAAATCTCGCATATATAATATATAATACTAGAATATAAATATTTTAGAACAAGATTCGAAATGGCCGTCGACGGCAGCTGATCAAGGATAGAAAAACCAGTGTTATGTCTATCCATATGCCGCTTAATGTTTAATTGCTCTAACCTTGTTTATTATTGAGTAAACTAGCAAGGAGCATAATCCATGTGCTAGATGCTACTTTTATTTTTTGGTGTTTTCTTTGGGTCTCTTTTTTTTGGGTATTTTTTGTGATAGACTGATGGATGATAGTTTATTGCTTGGTATTGTATTGGGCTAAATATCTCTATTTCTCTTAGCCCAATTTAAATGAAGTTTATAATGCTTTGAAGAGAGTCCACGATTGAATTTTCAGATTGTTCGGATTGGGCCCAACATGTTATGTGATTCATTTTCTGGGTTAAAAAGGAAACTGGCAAAAGAAATCTTCACTCCAATAACAAAAAAAAAAGTTTTTAATGTTAGGCACTACATACAAAAAGATAAGAATGAGCAGTATGAGTTAGAACGCTATGTAATTAGTTTCTTGTCAAAATAAACAGGAATTACATGCAGTTTGGTTCTTGATATCTCATAAGAGAGAGTTTATATTATTAAGCATTTGATTAGTTGATTAATGATTATGAATGATGTAGACGGAACACTGGACTGTCTGTGAACTGTGATAAACGCCAAATACTTGTTCAGTCGGCATGCCTAACTCATACACCTAAATTCTTCTTTCTCCCATTCTTTTTTTTTATAGAATAAAATAAAAATAAAAATCTGAAAGGAAAGACGTTTTCCTATTAGCCCTCGCAGTTAATATAACAAACCAGTTAGGGAAAATTGAAAATAGTTGAGCAAAATGAAATTAGTAAGACACCGAATGCTGTTGGAATTAACCATA
Source organism: Arachis ipaensis (assembly GCF_059453495.1). NCBI lineage: Eukaryota > Viridiplantae > Streptophyta > Magnoliopsida > Fabales > Fabaceae > Arachis > Arachis ipaensis. The sequence continues at coordinate 6,731,138 of NC_142440.1, read as the reverse complement.
CTATACTAATAATTAATGAATTAAAAACACTACGAATACGTGCATTATTGGGGGTGCACCATAGCAGGGTAAAAGAAATTATTCATGGTACAAAGCAATTAGCTAAGGTCTTCGTATGAGTGAGTATTGTATTGTAATGTAATTGTTAATCTCTCCAAAGTCTGAAGATTGATTATTATTATTATAAATATTTGTATAGTATAGGAGTTATGAGAGAGTGGCTAAGTGGATCATGTGACATGCTACAATTTAAAAATTATTATTGTGGTCGATCATGTGACTCCCACAGTATCTCAAAGTTGAATGAATCCCTCGATAGTAGATTTGGTCCATTTATATGACCACCCAATTTTTTAAAATTAAAATTGCACTCCACACACCACCAAGGCTTTCCTCTCCTCTAGATCGAAGATGAATCAAAATTATTAATAAATTAATATTAAAAAATGGTTTGTCCTTCCAAGTCCCAACCCGTAGCTACAGTAAAGAATTGAATCCAACCTCCCTATAAAGATCCATCCAGTCTGGACACATAGCATTTCCATCGGTGCTATCCATAATTCCATATTCAATTTCCATTAAGAAAATGGATACAATCTGTTACGTAATATCAATACTGCTAGCTGCTTTACCCATCAGACCAAACCTTATAGGGAACACCCAACCCCAACCAATTTCTAATTATCTAATTACTCTCCACCTACTTTACATATGTTTCTTGGCTACATTTTCAGAACATAAATTAGGTGAAAACAACTTCATTAAACTATAAATCTTTGTCATTTGAATATCACTCTAATGAGAGGGAAAAAAAAGGCATTAATTTTATGGCTGTATTTCTATTCTTTATATGTTAATAGTATTAATATGTTATCCCATTCCCACGTGACCTGGGTAACCGTTGTTTTCTAAATCATAAATTAATTAACTTCCCAATATTAATGTACTAGTACTTAATTATTTGATTTCCACCTAAAAAAAATTGTCTTCAATCTTTTACACACTACTTTCTATTATATATTGACAGAATACTAATTTTCATTGACTCGTTTACAAATTACAATAGTTAATATTATCATCATAATTAACAACGAATACGATACTAATAACATAATAGAGAATTAAATATTAATTTTTTTTAAAGAAAAAAAGAGAAGGGAACCAGGAGGGAAAAGTTGTGGAGGTCAAAATGTGGTCTTCCTGAATCCTGCTTAATATGATGAATCTGGGTGGTAAGTATAGTGATGAAAAAAGAAAGCAGAATTAAGGAATATTTAATATGCAAAGCGTACAAGGTTAGCCATAAAAAACAGTGACATAGGGTTGAGAAGGGGACAGTGTTTTGGCAGAGTCACGTGTCAGTGTCCAATTGGGTCGGAGAGAAGGCAAAGGTGGAGAGAGAGAGAGAGTGTGTGTGTTGGACTGAAACTGAAGACTGTGCCATTCCCATTCGCATTAGGATTAGCATTGGCAAAAGCGGTCAAAGCAAAGACCGGATAAGCAAACCGATGCGTACAGTCAAAGCAAAAAACTGTCACGGTCCAATGCTTCGCTGGCATTTTACCCAAATTGCATAAAAGGCAACCTCTTTTGGTGGGACCCACCCTTCCCCTTTCCTTTCGTTTTTTTATATTTCTCAATTTTTTTTTTTGGGAGACCGCAGATTGTCGTTTTATTTATCAGAGTTAAGGTATTGCCATTGAACTTGAACACTAGATATTAAGAAAACTACCCGTCTTCATTTTTCTTTTTCATTTTTCTTTTTCATTTTTCGTTCGCATGGTGGGTTCCACCTTTTAGTTTATGTAACATGGGACCCACTGTGGGACCGCACCAGTTATTCATTCGTCCCGTGGGGTTTTCCCTGAACTTTTGTGAAACTCCTCTGCCTTTCTTAATGCTTCGTGTGGGATAAACCGATAAACCATTTCTTTATTTATGCCTTCAAAGACCAATCTACCCTTTTTAAGTCTTACCAGATCATGAGGAAATACCGAAATAGTGAAATACTCAATAACAAAGGCACCATCTGATGGAGCTTTCTAAGATGGTAAAAGTGGAAAAAGTATATTTGGGTGCTTAAAGGACCAAGTAATGGAATTAGAGATATATATATATATATATATATATATATATATATATATATATATATATATATATATATATATAATACTATTAGTTAAGTACATATAGTTAAATTTTTAATATATTTAAAATGAAAAAGATTTCAACCTTTTTTTTTATTTTAAATTAATATAATAATTAAGGACAAATAGGTTACATGTATGTTGATCATAATTTAATGTTACTCCTTCCAAAATTAATAAAAAACTATATTAGCCACACCTACATTTTTAATATAAAATTAGTTTCATTTTCTGTACTTTGGACAAGAATTTAAATTATAATCGTATATAAATTAATTTATTTTAAAATGATTGATAATATATACTTTTAGTATGTAAATAATAATATTTGATGTGTAATTTACTAAACGTTGATTTATCATCTTTTTTTTTTTTTGTAAAATTATAGCATAAAATAATAGTAATTTTATTTTTTATTAGTTAAAAAATTATTCATAGTTTTTATTTTGTAATTAACTTAGTTGATAATTTTTATTATTGTTTTCCTACAAAAAAAAATATCAATTTATATTATTTATATATTTTTTAAGATTAATAAGTAAAAGAATATTAATATTATTATGTTTATTATTTTAGATAATTGGGTAATTTACATAAATAAATAGTTTGGAGTTGCAAATTAAACAAATATTGTAAACTAATTTTGATTACACATCCTATTCTAAATAGCTTTATGTAAACCGAATTAATTTGACTCGATTTATGCTATTACATGTAAATCGAATCATTTTGATTTGATTTAGCACGTTCAGTATTAAATTGACATAGCTTATTTTGATTTATTGTCGGAGAAGTGTGTAACACGCTAAATTAAATTAGGCTAATTCAATTTACTATTTATACACAATAAATCGAATCAGTCTTATTCAATTTATTATTTATACAGATTATTGACATTTATTACTTTTAGGTTGTTTCATTCGTTTTTTGGTCGACTTCAACAAATAGTGTTGAAACGAGTTTGTATCAACATCTCAAGTATCGGGGAACAGATACGATTCCTCTAAAAAACGGTGAGCTCAACTCGAAAATTATTTGATTACGATGTCAAAGCAATTTTATATCGACATTACTAGTGAGAGAATTATGAAAAACTATAAAAGAATAAGTAATTAAATAAAGAGGAAAATGAAAGTGTGAAATATTGATTAAAACAAAATAATAACAAAAACTTAAAGAAAGTAAATGAAAGTGAGTCAAATAAACAAAAGCAAAACAAACTAGAAATTTGACTTCTAACACTCACATGCACTTGCACTCCATATACTTCCATTGCGTCGTGAAGACTGAGAATTCTATGAGTTTATGTGATGATCTAGTGTTCTTGATTGAAGTCTCAAAACTCTTATAAGTTTTTACTATTTATAGGCCATGAACTTGTTCTGGAATATGTTGTCCACTATCTTACTTCTTCCTTTTTCTTAGCTATGATCTTGTCTTGAGTGATAAATGTTGATCCCTAAAATTTAACACCCACGTTTTCCTTGGTATTCAAGTCCCACGTCTCTTTAGCTTGCTCTTCAAATTTCGCTTCCATATTCTCCTCTTCAGTTTGAAGGTCGAGTAGCAAGCGTTGATAACCTTTCGACTTTCGACGTTGTTTGTACCCTCTTTCTTCGACTTCAACTTGTCCATTTTCGTGTCTTGCAGTCGAAACACCTTCTTGTCGAAACAATTCATTTTTTGTACTAACATAAGTTTTACTGCTTATATAAATTATTGACATTTGTCATTTTTAAGTTAATCTTCAATTCTTCATTAATTTTAAATATAAATATCAATAAAAAAAATCACCCAAGTGAATTCAAATAAAATATAAAAAAAATTTGAATACAAATAAGAATTCAACTTTTATGTTTTAATTTAAATTTTAGAAATCTATATTTTTCCAAAGATTAGTATTTGAATTTCACTATAAAACTAAAATTTTTATAGATTTTATTTTAAGAGACTAAAAAACTTTTTTAACATTAATTTTAAAAAGACTAAATTAACGGGATTAATTTAGATTGTATGATTGTATTAGAAATTATAAATTTTATATATAAAAAAATACTCAAATAACCTTATACTAAACTTTTAAAAGTCTAAATTAACTTTTTTGAGAATTAATCTTAAATGACTAAAATACGTTTTTATATTAAAATTTGTTTAATATATACTTAGATTTGTAAATTTTAATTTTTAAAAAGACTAAAATATTTATATAATTAATGTTTAAGAGAATAAAACAATCTGTAAAGGTTAATTTGAAAAAAATATTAAAACACCATCATAAGATTAATCTAGACTGTTTGATTGTATTAGAATTTAAAAATTTAAATATAATTTTAAAAAGACCAAAATATTCTTGTAGTTCATATTTAAGAATATTAAAATATCCTTTAGTATGAAAAAGACTAAATTATTTTTATAGAATTAATTAAAATTGTTTGATTATATTAGAAATGAAAAAAATTAATCTTTAAAAGACTAAAATAATTTTATTAGAATTTATCTTAAATTTATTATATTTAAAATTGTAAATTTTAATTTTTAATAAGAGTAAAATATCTCTATAATTAATTTGCATACTCATATTTTTCAATTGAATTATTGAAAACATATTAGACCATAATAAGACTTTCTTTTTAAAAAAATTATAAAAATAGTTGAAATTCAATAACACATACAAATAAAAATCGTCATTGATTTGAGCACACAAAAATTTGCGTGTAAAGCTGTAATGCTGTCCACGTCACCAAAAGTTTGGGTTCTTATGGTAAGAACTGGGTTCGGATGATAAAATTATAAAAAGCTCAAAAACTCATATTTTTAAGAGAGACCCAATATTATCTCCAATTTCATTACTTATTTTGGTTTTTTAAGCACTCAAATATACTTTTATCATCTTAAAAAACTCCATGATATAATAATAGAATATACACTTAAGTTATTATTATGAAATCGATTGAAGCTTGGTTTTCTTCAAATCAACATTTTTAAAATAAAAAATAAAAAAATTGAATGCATTGCAGGACATGTAAATGTAACGCTCCCCAACTACTGTACCTTGTGTAAATTTACCCAGCAGTAAGTTTTTAATACACATATGCATACCTGTGTGTACCATAAATATAATTGGTCAATAATGAATATTTTTCACTAAAAGCACTGAAAATGTTCATTCATAGCATACACACATCTAGATACAACCACTATCCATTGAGTGCAATCAACTGACATGAATGGATGAAAGAAAGGGCTTGGAAATGTATAATAGCTACACGTACCATACCGCTGATTCTTACAACTCTAAAATTAAAATACGAAAAGAAGAAAACAACAAAGGAAAATGACTTTTCCAGAGTGTGCGACTCAAAAATCAAAATAGAATAGAAGTTCATGATCCATGAACATTGAAAAGGGATATTATTGTAATTCTATAATACTATATACTATTAATATACTGGTTAGGGTATTAGCGTAATTATGTAATTCAAAAGACCTCCTTCGTGTGAATCGTAGACTGTCATTATTATTGTAAAGTATTGGAGTAATTGATTTTAATAAACAAAGTAAAAGTGGGAGTTTACGACGACAGATTGAAGACTGCACGTGTGGTGCGCAGGCCGAAAGGCTCATTGACCGGCTACTGCCCGCACTCTTCCGGTCACCGTATTTTAACCCTTCAATTAATTAATAAATTAATTTCACCCGTGAGGTGAGACTAATTGCTTTGATGGAAACGCCTCCCAGAAAAAAGAAACAAGAGAGGCGTTAGTGTATAGAGAGGAGCGTGGGGAATGGCTTTTCTGCTCTAGTTCCCAGTCCCCGATTTTGTGGCAGTGGTACGGTTCTTTGATTTATCATTTCAAGCTCTTTATTTTTTTAAACCTAAGCTCACTAATCCTTAATATTAATAATAATCGTTGTGAGCAGTGGCCTCATCTCATGATTTGGTGATCTGGGGTCTTCTCAATTATTTTTTTTTTCCCTTCTCTCTCAACTGTTTGTCTGGCATCGATTTACTACTTGATAGTAGTAGTGGTTGTAGGGTAGTGGCCTGCACTCCACTGTTTCCTCTTTGATTGGTCTAAGATTAGATTCTTTTTATCTTTTTTATTTTTTTCGTTTTTGCTGCTGAGCTCTTTTAATTGTTGTTTTGGCTGATTTAACCCTCCTAGTCCCTTTTTGAAGAGCTTGAGCATGAAGTGAAAGAAGATGATATTTTTTGACCACATATCAGATAAAGCCAACAAGACCACCCTAGAGAATTTCTGTAGACAATAATAAAGCAAAGTTTGAAGAGGGAAAAAAAAAATGCCCCTCTGGAGGAGTAGACTAGTTCGTCCTCTCTTCTTCTTTTTCACCCCCTTTTTCACATGTGTGTACTCAGATGTAGTGTCCTTTGAAGAGTGCTTGTCATTGCAGTCATTTTGAGAGCCTTCGAGGGTTTTTCTTTCCCCCTTGTCATTCTAGTTCTGTTCTTTGTTGGTTTGTTCCGGTGAAAGAAAAAAGAAAGAGAGGGTTTCAAAAATGCCGATGTTTCAGCCTTCCAAGAGGGACATGGTAGGTGGGTACGAGGGTGGAGGGGACGGGCAGATTCTAGATCTGGACACTGCCGTGAAGGACGGTGTGTTGGGGGGAGGCGTTGGCGTTGGCGTTGGCGTTGTGGGAGGCATGGCATGCGAGAAATTGGATCTGGGGAAGATGATTGAGGAGCTGGACTTGTCGGAGGTACCAAGCGTGTTCATATGCCCAATCTCTCTAGAAGCAATGCAAGACCCCGTGACACTCTGCACCGGCCAAACTTACGAGCGGTCCAACATCCTCAAATGGTTCAACCTGGGTCACTTGACCTGCCCCACTACGATGCAGGAGCTTTGGGATGATTCCGTTACCCCCAACACCACCCTCTACCGCCTCATATACACGTGGTTCTCTCAGAAGTACCTTCTCATGAAGAAGAGGTCGGAGGATGTTCAGGGTAGGGCTTCCGAGCTTCTTGACACGCTCAAGAAGGTCAAGGGTCAGGCTCGCGTCATGGCTCTCAAGGAGCTTCACCAGGTTGTTGCTGCTCACGCCACTGCCCGCAAGACGCTTCTCGATGAAGGTGGTGTCTCTGTAATGTCTTCTTTGCTTGGACCTTTTACTTCCCATGCTGTTGGCTCTGAGGTTATTGGTATTCTTGTTTGCTTGACTCTTGATTCCGATTCCAAGAAGAATCTTATGCAGCCTGCCAAGGTTTCTTTGATGGTGGATATCCTCAACGAGGGCTCTATTGAGACCAAGATTAATTGTACTAGGTTGATTGAGTCATTGATTGACGACAAGGATCTTAGGTCCGAGCTTATCTCCAGCCATAGCTTGTTGGTTGGGTTGATGAGGCTTGTAAAGGATAAGAGGCACACCAATGGAATCTGCCCTGGCTTGAGCCTTTTAAGAGCAATTTGCTCCCACAAAGAGATTCGCCATTTGCTTGTAAGCATCGGTGCTGTTTCGCAATTGGTCGAATTGTTGTCTGCTTTGGAGCCTGATTGTTTGGAATTGGCACTTTCTATCTTGGATTCCTTGGCATCTATACCCGAAGGCAGGCTTGCTTTGAAGAATTGTTCTAATACCATACCAATCATGGTCAAATTGTTGATGAGGATCTCGGAGAATTGCACGCAGTATGCGTTGTCCATCTTGTGGTCTGTCTGCAAGCTTGCACCGGAGGAGTGCTCGTCCGTTGCCGTGGACGCAGGGCTTGCTGCCAAACTCCTCCTTGTGATTCAGAGTGGTTGCAATCCTCTATTGAAACAACAGTCTGCTGAGCTTTTGAAGCTGTGCAGTTTGAATTATTCGGATACAATCTTCATTTCCAAGTGCAAGCTTACAAGAACCATCCTATAATTGAGGACTTGGCTGGCTTTGTAAATTCATGAGGTGGTAAAGACAAAGTGAAGAAAGATCAGCAGCTTGTGTTCAGAGAAAGCAAAGTCTCTAATAAACCCCAACACATGGACCATGGGTTTGAGGTGCGAGTCTCTCCTGTATATACCCGTTAGTATTTTGATTCCAACAATTTATTTGATGAATGAAAGAGAATGAATCATAATGTGGACATTGGCAAAACCCTTGCTTGGGTTGGGTGAGTGATTAAGTTTGCTTGCACTGCGGGTTTGTTTTTGGCCAGTGTTTATTCCAATAAAAGCCCCAATCAAGAAGAGACTGGGAAATTCTTTATAAATACCGCTATGGGGGTAACATGGATGTAGAAGTGAAAGTGATGTGGTTGTTGGATAAAGATACTTGTTAGGACTTAGGAGAGTGATGATGATCACATAGAGATGAATGATGGAGCTTGCAATTTCAATTGTAATTGTTGAGGAGTTGCTTTGCTCCATGCCTTACTTTTCCTTGTATCTTCTTCCTCTTTTTTAGAGGCCTCCAATTTTCCATTAAAAAAAAAAAAAGGAATACTGGGAATTTTGCTTTTGATCTCAAAAACGTGTAGAGAGGACTGGAGAGCCTTCTATGACTGTCAAATTTTTATGTGTACAATGGGAAACAATCATTTCTTTCATTTTTCATTCATTTACTATCCTGCAGCAACTTGTTCAAAATGCAAAATTGTGGTATTTGGTTCGATCCAATTAAATTCTTTGATATGAATTGCTAGTTGTTTTCCTTTTTGAAGTTGCCATTTTGCTGCTGCTGAAATGACCTATGAGGAGGGAGGGAACAGAGTGAAAGAAGGAGATAGATGGCAGGTGTGTGTGTGTGTGTGTGTACCTTTCAGCAGATGTGGTTGAGTTCACAGTATTTATGGATGAGTAGACGGTCCAGGTGGGTGTAATACTTTTTTCCTCTTATCCTTTTGTGGTAGAATTTGAGGACAAGACCTCCAATGTTTACTACTCACTGAAATCACTGGCTGAATTGCAAAACAAAGAAAAAGCAAAGCCAATAATAGCTTTCACTGAATAGGAACGTTGAATTGCACTTTGCCCTCATCAATACATTCATTCAATTAGAGAACACCCATGCCTATGTAACTGTTCATCCCGATAGGTCTACTATAGGAGCATGTGTGAAAGTTACGTTCAGATTTTTATTTTTTTCCCCGGTTCCATCATCAACTTTAAACCACAAAAAATAATGGGAAAAGAAAAAGAAAGCTGAATAGGAAGTTTTGTTGTAGACCTTACTCCAAGATTAGTGAAAGTGACAATTGAGTTCCTTTTTGATCAGTATGTTACTTTCTGATAATATATTAGCTTTGGTGTTGTGCAACACTATTTGTATATGCAAAACTGACATGTTTGCATGTACTCAATTCAATCAAGAGGTGGAAAATAAGAATTTGGTATTAAGAGTTGGGGTCATATTAAAATGTAAGTGGATGAAAACACATTTTTGAAATATTCTAGAAGGCTACAAAAGATTAATAGTTTAGATTCTGCTTTTAAGTTGGGATTGAGCAACCTCCCAATACGTTGCTTGCCTTACGGTTATGGATTAAGATACCTTCAAGTTTGATTTCAACACATCTTAATTCTTTCTACATATAAACATTTGCTGAAAAATGAAAAGAGAAATAAAGAATGAATGGAAGGTGACTAAAGAGTAAAGACATGAACTTTAGTAAAGGGGGTTGAAGGCATCATTTTCTGTTTTTTTTTTTTTTTTTCGTTGCCTTTACGACATGCCACACATTTTTTCTTGACCGTCTGTGTCTACAATTACCAAAATCTTGATAATGTCAATGGAGTGGGGCCTGTTTGCTCAATGATTTCATCGTTGAATGAGAGCACATTCATAAGATCAAGAGCACATAGATTTCTGGATCCCCTAACGTGCGCATCATGATTATGATCAATCTCCCAAATTCTTTGAACAAAACCATCCACGAATATTGCTTTACTTTTCCATCTAATTCCAGATTTTTAGAGCATTTTCAATAGTGTTTTTAGAATATTACTTTTGATATTTTTAAAAAGTGAATTGATTTAGAATTGAAATTTGTATTAGAGTTAATTGATTAAATAAAATTGATATCATCTTAAAGATACAAAATCATTTTAATAGAGAACTAATAAAAATTAGTACTCATATAATTATGTTGATAAATAATTAAAAATAATATAAAATTTTAATTGAATTAAGATTAAACATTGAAGGAATAAATTTTATTTTTAATTTCAAATAATTATTTATAATATATGGTCCTACAAATATTTATGTGTCATTTTGTATGATCTAAAATAACAAAATGACAAAGTATATGATCGCTGATTTTTTATATGAAAAAGTATAGGTAGACAATGAAAATACTAAACAATGTGAATAATTGATATGTCGAATGTTCAATTTAATAGGTATGCAGATGATTATGTTCATTATTTTTAATTGAATGGTTATTCCTTTTGATTCGGTTTACTTAATAATTGGTGGATGTTCAATTCATTTGGCGTGCGGATAGTTATCCTAATATTATGGTCTAGAGGATAATTTGAGAGTGGAGTATATTTTTATTTTATTGGACCAATTCTAAAGCTCATTGTTCACATTTTTCACAAAAGTCATTGTCTACCTAACAAAACCCGATTGATATTTAACCACACCATGGTTAGACATTTGACCCTTAGCATTTAAACGGAGAAATTTGGGAACATAAACAGAATAGTTTTGAAAGAATTACTTGTGAATAAATGAACTATCAAGAAATTAACATCAATAATAATAGAGCAAATGAGCCTTGTCCTATTAAGAAAGTTTTTTTTTTTTTTTTGGTCAAGGTCCTATTAAGAAAGTTTGACCACCGTAACAGCATAATTGTATTAATAAATACATACGACCCAATAATAAACCTAAAAGCTGACCCAATAATATCCCCAACTCCTCATTGCAAGAAGTAGCAAGCCCAAGATCACAATTGGAAACTGAAAAGAAATTCTACTGCTGAAATGTTAGGTTTCATTCTTATTTTTTTTTATTAGTAAATCAGACTAAAAAAAAGATCTGATTTTCAAATCAATTTTCATATTTTATAAATACGTCAAATATAAAAAATATTTTTATTTATAATTGATGCTATATTCCATGGTGGCTTACTGAAAAAGTTTAGTCCTTTTTTTTGGGTTCATAACACACTCTCAACCATTCACACACACAATATATAGCTCTTTAATCACTCCACTTGGGGTTGAAACCTGGTGTGACATTTTTAGACACAAACAACTTTGTCATTAGAACATGGCCACAACCACAGTTTAGTCCTTAAATAACTATATATGATCAATCTAAAATATCATCCAAAACGAGAAATATATTGGCTTAAATTTTGAGCTCAAATTCGTCACAGAATACTTAGATTATAAACACCCCTACTCAAGATTTCGTCATGTGCGTTCGGTTCTAACTCGTGAAATTAGATTCTGTTGTCCCAAAAAAAAAAAAAAAAAAACGTGTGAGGACTTCCATGTTGTAATGTAATTGATTACATTGACCAGGAAAATTTCTCCATGTGTAGGTTGAATTCCATGTTTTAGTTATGTTTACGTCGAATGGTTTTGTTATCTTCTGATTTTTTTAATAGATTTTAATATGTCTATATTTATAGTAATTATTGTGGTTATGCAATATTATTAAAATTAATTTTTTTATATTTTAATAATAATTTTTAGTAATATTTTTTTAAAATTATTGCTAAATAATAAAAAGATATTATTTTAATTTTAGTAATATTTTTTTAATATTATAATTGCTGTAATCACTGTAGCATAAACATATTAGAATACTAGATAATTGAATTTCCATTGCTAACAATAGAGGAACGATGGAAAAAAAATACACGAATTAATTGAGAAATGGAGCAGGATTAATTGAGGAACGATGCAAAAAAAATACAAGTGTCAAGTGGAACAAAGCTGCTAGATGGATTATTCGGGGAACACACGAATTTGTCAATTGATTTAGTTTCACCGTGATTTCGATTCACCTTTAAGTTGTGCTGTATCCATTGATTCCATTCAAGCAAAATATTGAGAAATTTAACAAAAGCATTTTCCTTTTACTTTTACTTTCTTTTTTGTCAACAACTTTTGTAACAGAGAATACAGATTTCTTGATATTATAGTGTTGTGAAATTACTTAATCTAAAAGTTGAAACTAATAAAGTGATGCATATGAATATAGTTAGATTTTTAATAAGTTTTTTAAATTATCTTGTACTCATTTTGTTTTTTAGAATTACAAGAACTAAATTTTAGATTTTATAATCATAACAATTTTAATACTCTGTCATAAAACCATTTAAGCAAAAGATGAAGTTGAAAGGAGACACATGAATGGAAGACCAGCATAAAAGTACTTTTGACTCATGCTAAAAACATGATTAAAAACCAACATCGAAGAGTTCAAAAGGATTAAGAGATGAAAAGAAAATCGCACTTTGATTCATTCTGGCAAGTAATGATACTAAGGGATGGCTATTTAATTTTTCTCTTTACAATATTACTCATTATTCGTGGCTTGCTATGATGATTTTCAAGATGAATTGCATATTGTTGGTGGCACCGGCACCTTTAATATTAATGCACAATAATAATATAGTATACAGCAGTAGTAACAAAGTAGCCATTACAATGACACAAGTGTTTGTGTACGTTTTATTATTCAGCATAGGGAGCTTTTTGTTGTCTTTACATACATGTGATTAAATTTGTTTATATTATTAGCGTATAATAAAATATCAAATTGAAGATGGGAAGAAATTAAAGTTGTTGAACAAAGAGAGAGAGTCAAAGCAGGATGACTCGCCCATTGAATAATATTTGTCTTAACAAATTCACTGTTGGGAAAAGGAACGAATTTGATGTGAGGCGATCTTAATAATTAATAGTAAGTATATTTACTTATAAGTTATAATATTAGGCTCTGCCTAACAAGAACAAAGTCAAAGTCAAAGTCAAAGTCAGCCGCCGGAGGCTAAAGCCAAGTAGTCAGCGCATTACTAACATACGTGCGGTATGGGTTTGATTTGGAACTTCAAAGTTCATTCAATTCTAAATATTTTAGGAGATGTTTTCATTTTGTTATTTTAGAGGAGAAAAATTGAAGAGCTTATTATATCTAAGGTGTAAAATGGAATAATTTTTGTAGAGAAAGTGAGATCAGATTTGCATGAGTAGTTAGAGTATGTATTAAAGCAAATAATTAATAATTCATGAAACTATATTGTTTGAAAAATAATTGGTCTTATTATGATGTTAACTACTACTATTTTCTTGCGTCTATCGTAATATGAACAAGACTAAGCAGCAAAGGTAGAATTTGATTCACAGAGAGACGGTGGATGTGATCCTCAAGTGTCAGATCATTAGTGATTTGATTAATGGATAATTTATTTTAAAAAATGTGTCGACCAAATATTCATCTCCCGATCTCTAGCAGTTAGCACAGTTCAGAGTTGAGACAACTAACAATAGGAGCAACTTTCTTATCTTTTTTAATAAATCAAATAAAAAAGGAAAGGAGCAGGCAAACTTGAAATACACTTTGTTACCAGGATGGATGGAATGGAGAAAGGACTTCGTTAAAGACATTTGTTCGTAAAAGTCGTGCGTCCATTGGTTCGTGCAATTGAATTTGGTCAAATTAAGATATCATTTGACATTTTGTGCGCAAATTAAAGTAGTAATTATTAAAACGGGTTTGTTGGCGATTGAAGTCCCCTTCGAGTGTGACAAGAAACCCGAGGCGGCTGGCTATTTCCAAAATTGGTAATGCTAGAAAATAATATTTATAATTAAATATTTATTATATTTAAAATTATATAATTATTTTAACGATAATTAATATATATTAAATAAGATAATTTTAAACTATTTGAATTAATTTTTACTATCTTTCAAATATTAATATTTCAAAATTAACACAGTATATCAAATAAATATTTTCATAAATTATAGTAAGATCAAATTAATAAGTAAGATGTCAATGCTTATGAGATGACTAAAAATAAACTGTTTCTGTATAAATACGTTGCAATAAGACAAATTAGAGGGATATTTTATTGCATGAGAGAATAAAAAGAATAGTGATAATCTTATCTTGTATTTTGACCAGAAAGAGTAAATGGTTTTGCATTATGTCATTTGTTACACATGCATGAATATACTATTCCGCCGACGGTATGAAGACAAAAACCACGCACGTCATACATCACATAATATGATATGACATATCCTTCTTCTAGCTAGTTGTCTATGTCCCCACTCACTCATGCCGTTGGCTTTTATTGACAATCACATACATCATACATTACATACATACATGCACGTTTTCATTATTCATTTATTCTCTCAACTATTACTTAATTCAATTTCTTTCTTCACACAACAATCTATAAATACTTAAATTCAGAACATACACTACTCCTAATTACATCTACTAGCCAGATCTTAACTATTATTTTAGTCTTACACAGAAGGAACCATGGAAGCTTATTCCAACAACTCTTATTATCAAGTGATGAGGAAGGCGCAAACAAAGCCCAAGAAGGCTCCCGTGGCACCACCACCACCAACGCCCGTCAAAGTATATAACGTTCACCCCATGAACTTCCGAGACCTCGTTCAGGAGCTCACCGGTGCACCTCAGTTCAAGCCTCAGTCCCATCCCCATCCCCATCATCATCATCATCATCATCATCAAAATCCATTGTTGTCATCATCATCAGCCATAGACATTAATATTGCATCAGCACCCACTACTGCAAACTGGTATATGGGCGGTGGGGGCGATATGAAACATTGGAATTCATAAGCTTGCTTAATCTCTTACCAACATATATACATACATATATATCATCATATGTATCAACTCTCTGTTTCTGATTGTCATTCAGATCTAACAGGGCATGTGTGTGTATATATTCCAAAACCAAGAATTTATTTCCGGCCAGGCTCCTGTACCACTGGCACTTATATTATCATCATTGTTTCCCCTTTATATCAGCTGATTTTAATATAAAGTAATAAGAAATTAAATTTTTTTGAATATCTATTCTTTGGTTCTTTCTTTTTATAATGTTAGATTTGTACACTTTTGAATAAGATATAGCCTGTACCTTGTACCTGATGAGGGTGAGGATCAAAAGCCCGTTGAGACCAGCCCATGGATCTTGCGAGCTCTTGAAAGAATGTAGAGTGGTACCTACAGTGACACTCCAACACTCAAATCAAAGAGTTAGAAAAATAGCAATTAAATATTAGAGTTTGGAGTGAAGTTAATCATACCTTGTAAGGGTGGTCGGATTCTCTCTTATTAGATTGTTTATCGTATCATATTTGAAAGAGGATAAGTGCTTTTGAATTTTAAAAGTAGATAGGGATTGTGGAGGATTTCTTGGAGCGAATAGGTCACCCTAGACCGAGTCGGGTTGGGTGGGATCCGGAGGTTTTGTCCGGAACAACTTTAACTATGTTTATTACTAAGGTGTGCATGATTTAATTTGTTCTCAATTCAAGATACATACAAGATATACATTTAGTTAGAAGGTTTTTTTGAGGAGGACACATTTTAAGGAGTTTCAATTATACTAATATCTACCTTACTCCTAAGATTCTTGGTGCTTGTGACATGTTCCAGGTACGACTCATTAGTTTATCCTTTATATTCTACAAAATTATCTCTAAGATACTGGTTCATAGATTATAAGGGTGTATGAATAAATTTATTAGCCCTAATGAGAGCGCATTTCTAAAGGGGAGACTCATTTGAGATAATATCCTGATATAGCACATGAGTGTATGTATTACCTCAAAAAGAAAAAGAGAGATTTAAAGTATAAGATGACCCTTAAACTAGACATGAATAAAGCATACGACAGTGTTGAGTGGCAATTTTTGTGATTTATCATGAAGAATATGGGATTTGATTCTACGTGGATAGGTTAGATTCATGAATTGGTAACGACAGTTTCTTACTCTGTGGTTGTGGAAGGCCAACCATACGATTTTTTTAAACCAAATAGAGGCATCCGTTAGGGTGACCCTCTATCTCCTTTTCTTTTTCTATTTTGTGCAGAAGGTCTCTCCTTCTTACTACACAAAGCAGAGCAAAACCGGCACATTCAATGGATCCAAATTACAAGAAGATGTCCTAAGGTTAATTATTTACTTTTTGCAGATGATTCTATATTATTCTGTAAGGCATCAAAAGATAATTGTGGGAGGATCTTAGATTTATTAGGGGATTTTGAAAGCTTCAATAGTAAAAAAATTAACCTTAATAAATCTGCAATCTTCTTCAGCAATAACACTCTTCATAATATATGCACATCATTTGCTATTACCATAAATATTTCACACATTGGAATTCAAGACAAGTATTTGGGACTTCTTCTTTAGTAAATAAATCGAAAAATGTCACCTTTTCTGCTATCAAAGAAAGGGTTATCAAAAAGGTCCAAAGCTGGAAACGATGTCTTTTATCTAATGGAGAAAGACAAGTATTACTAAGGGCGGTAGGAGAAGAAATCCCGATATATACTCTGTCTTGTTTCAAACTTCCAGATAATCTAATAAAGGAAATTCGTGGCATTCTTAATCAATTCTGGTGGGTCAACAAGCTGCAGAACATCGTATGATTTGGATTAGTTGGTATACAATGACAAGGGCTAAGAAAGAAGGAGGGCTTAGCTTTAAATGTAAGAATTGTAATTAAAATCGACCGCTTAGTTAATGTAAAATAATAGATTAATTATCCGGAATAAGTTCAAAATTTAGAAGTCTTAAATTGAAAATTTAAAGATGAAATTGAATTCAATAAATTTTTCTGAGTAGAAAAATGTATTTTTAACAGAAAATTTTTATAAAAATACGTGTCGGCAGTACCGGCTCTAGTATGACCGGTACTGCGTATTGAGAAAAATAAGATTTTGAAAATTGAATTTATTGTTTTGGAAAGACAAAAATAATTTAGAATTGAAAATTCGGTACTAATTCTAAAGGTTTTGGCCCAAAGTAGATTAAATGGGCTAAAAACGCTAACGGATTGGACCGAGTCTAAGTTGAGCCCAAGCCCAACATATATAAACACCTTTTAATGAGCGTTTCAACTCATTTTAACCCTAACAAAGAGAAAGGGGCGCTGGTAAGGGAAGAGAGGAGAAGAGGGGTTGTTACTATTCATCATCTCCTTCATTTGGCCATAACTTGAGTTACGAAGCTCCAATTGACGAGTTGTTTGCGGCCACACGAAACTCTCGCCAAATCCATCATTTTTAGCTAAGATTTGTAGGTAAGAATTCAAAACTCGTGCTCCAGTTTTCTGCCCTAAAATTTTTGCATTTTTGAGTTTTGTTTTTGAGTAGACTTGTGTGTTTTGGTTGTTTAGGGGTGATCTAGTATTGGAATATTATTGGATTTTATCTCTAATCTTATTGGGTAAGGTAAGTCTCTTTAAACTCTTGTTGTTTGATGTTTTGGTTAGCCATAGTGTTGATTTTTGGTATGTTATATGTGTATAGCTTGATAGTTGGTGAGTTTTGAAAGTGGTGTTAGTGCTTGAGGCTTGTTAGAATGAAGCTTTGGGTGTTTGTGCTTTTGGAGAATCGGTAAAGGTATGGTTTCGATTTTTCTATGTAATATGTAATGTTTCTGGACACTTAGACTAGTGGACTTTAATATAGAATTGAATGATGTTGGTGCATGATTAATTATATGTGAATTTATGTTTGATGATGAAGAGAATGATATGGAGTATTGGAATGTGTGATATATGAATTATGATGATAATATGATGAGTATTAGTGTTGTTTGTGATTATGGTGATTGATAAAAGATATTGATGAATTATGATATTGTTGTTGGTGAATGGTATTGATTATTGAGACTGAGATTGAATAATGATAATTATGAGGATTTAAGGTGAGATATGAAGAATGATGTTTATGATGAGTAAAATTGTGCAAATTGTTGATGATTGAGATCTTGAGTTGGGAATTGTTGATTTTTATTGAATTATGGTGGAAAGATCGAATGAAATAGAGGTTGAGTTGATTGAAGTGCAATGGAATGGTAAAGTGTAGTGTGTGGTAGTGTTTTGTGATGAATGGAGTAGGTTTTAGTTTGGTTTGGTTTTGAAATTTGGAAACTAGAGAACTTTGATATTTTTGTGTAAAACCTTGTTCTTAACAAATTTTGGCGGATCATAACTTGAGCGTCAGACTTTGAAATTGAGTGGTTTCTATTTCAAATTAAAGATGATTTTAAGAGTTTTAAAATGATATAAAGTTTGAGGAAAATGGAGTTTTGTGGAGGAAGTTATGAGCGTTTAAAGTTTCGTGTTTAAAACTGAAATTCTATAGCATTAAAATTTTTCTGAGTCTGATGCAGCATGCGTACGCGAACCTGTGCACGCGACGCGGATATTCTCCATTGCCTGGGGGGTCTCGCATACGCAGGCACTGTGTTGCATACACGAGCATGTAAATTTTGGCTATGCGCGTGCGAGTTTTAACACGCGACGCGGGGATTCCTCTCAGGTTAGGAGTCTTGCGTACGCGAGAGAGGAGTCGCATACGCGACCCTCACTTTTTCAATGCGTGCGTACGCACGGTAGGGGTGTGTGTACGCACAGACCCTGTTTTGTTGAAAAATAGTTTTTCTTTGTTTTCATGGATTCTCTAACCTTCCAAACGTCTTTATCTACTATATAAGATTGCTAATTAGTAATTAGGCCCTAAGATTGATAGGGATAGTCTGGTGAATCATCAAATTAGTGAAATTCTGTATGAGTCTAGAGCTGATGACTTAGAATTTGGAAGGTTGTGGACGAAATTAATGTATGTTGAATTGTAAAGTATGTCTTTGAGGAGATTTTGAGAAAGGAGAATGACTATGATGAAATGGAAAGTTGATAATGGTTATGATGAGTTGAGAACTTGGAAAAGAATGATGAGTTTGATAGATATTGAAAGATAGTGTGCCGGACACTATATCCTTGGAACGATAGTGTGCCAGACACTACATCCCTGGAATGTTAAGACTTGAGAGTTGAGAATGGATTGAGAGGAGAAAATGGTGGTGACTGACGATGATTTAAGGTTGATGGACTTGTTGGATGTTATAAGTGTGCAGAATGATAGTGTGCCGTGCACTATATCTCTGGAATGATTTATGACGAAACAGATGTTGTTGTTGTTTTTCCTTCTTTGCCACAAGAGTGTGCCAGACACTATATCCTCGGAATGAGCATGCAAGTGTGCCATATATCCTCGGAACAAAAGCGTGCCAGGTGCTATATCCCCGGACGTGGAAGAAAAGGTGACATCTGAAAGGATATGTCGGGTTTGTATTTATGGACCGACAAGTGATATCATGAGCGAATAGGACATGCATTCATCATGTGCATCTTCTATGTGTTTTGCTTGCTCTGCCTAATTGCATCTTTTGCCTAAATGTATAATATGCTTACTTTCTAGTTGTTTTAATTGCTTTACATGTATATTACTTGTGTTTTACTTGTTTGCATTATCTGTGATTGTCTGGTGCTGAGGAGGTTAGGTAGGCAGTGGCGATGGGATCGCGTGGAGGGTAGCTTGGCGAAGGCTGTGGGACAGCAGTGTTATTTGGTATTAGTTAAATCCCCTAAGTTTAGATAACCCTGTTTATGGTTTATGGTTTAAGTTATTTATTTCGTTATGCTTGAATATTTGTATAGATGTGAAGTTCTAGGATTGCCTTTGGCGTCCTGGAACCTTATATCTTACATATTGGGCACTATTACCATACTGAGAACCTCTGATTCTCATACCATATGTTGTTTTTTTTTTAGATGCAGGTCGCAACCCAACTCGGTGAGTTTGCGGATATGGTGACAGAGCGGAGGATGATCTTTCTTATGCTTTAGTTTACTTTACTTTTGTTGTAGTTATTCTCTCACCTTTTGTATTCTATATTTTATGGCCTTAGAGGCTTGATTTGAGAGATAAGTTGTATAAGTTGTTTTAAACTTCTAAGACTCTTTTGTATTTCAGTTTGACTAGCCGGCCTAAACTCCGCAGGCTGTGACTAGTCCTCTTTTTGGCATATCATACTTATATATATATCTTGTTGATTTAATTATTACCTTGTGTATCCTGGAGCTATCTACAAGGTTTTATAAGTATTATGTCTTGTTTTGTTCGTATCTACGCGCTTAGTTACCTTGTGTGTACGTTTCGCGCTTTGTAATTCTGCTTTATGCGACTTTGAGCTTTTATTCTTTCATCGGACTTCTAGTTATATAAATTCTTGAATATATTATATATTATAAGCTTTAAAACTGTTATGGCACTTTTTTATCCTTTGCCCAGAGAATTATATCTACAGTACCAGGAGAAGGGGAGGATGAAATTCAATGGACACTCAACAGATCCAAGATATATAATGCAGTTTCAGGATATATAGTTGCTTACATTTTTCACTATGTTTCTCTAGAATTTTGTCCAAATATCATGTAAAAACCGAAAATCTAGAATTTTTTTTGGAGTCTGACAGCCCCATACAAGATTCAGGTATTCGTGTGAAAATTCCTCTATGGAAAACTCCCTGTCATGCAGCTCATAAATAAGCGATTTTCAAGTACTTCACCAACTTGTCCCATTTGCAATGTTGAACCAGAATTCTTGTTACATTACATCTTCAACTGTCTAGATGCTTCAGCAACTTGGAGCAAGAGTCCAATAGCGCACCTGACCCAAAATCCAAATTGCATCTCCTTTTTCGATTGGTGGAGACTCCAAATTGTTGCCCGGGGTTACCGATATGTGATTTAGAACTCGGCCCGTTTTGCTTTGATTATTGCCTGGCATATATGGAAAGAAAGGTGTAGGAGGGTGTTCGAACGCCAATCTATGAATCCTGAAAAACTTTTGGCAATTGCTACCAAACAAAATCAGGAACTTGTAAACTTACCTACTGAAGTCCCAACTTAATTCCAACTTTGCTTTCTTCTTAGTTTCATTCTTTTTACTGTGCCTCGCTAATGTTTAAGCGAAAGATGAGAACCCCACTTTCTTTGTGTAATCCTGAATTTTGGACAAAATATTTTTTTTCATTTGAAATAAAATAACCTACTGTCTTTGAGAAAAAAAAAAATACAAGATATACATCTAACAATAATACTAGAAAAACAAAAAAAATAGTCATATTAAATAAAGCAAGTTCGAACTATTTTTTATTAATTTTTTTCTGTTATCAAATATTTTTGTATATCTAATTTATAATTATTCGTCCTTGATAGTCATACAACAGTGATAATTATAGAAAAATACTCAATTTGGTTCCTAAAATTACATTTGAACCTTAATTTAATCCTTGAAATTTTAATGGTCTTAACTTAGTCACTAGATTTTTCAAATTTTAATCATGTTAGTCCCTGCGGTGATTTTCGTCACGGAATCAATTAAAAAGTTTAGTCCGAGACAATTGAAATTTCAAAAACTAAATTAAAACTCGAACTCGAGTATAATTTCAAGGACCAAATTGAATATTTTCTATAATTATAACAACATAACTCCCTAGCTAATAAACAATCCAACATAACGGTTTCTAAACATTAGGTTAATTAGCCAATGATTATGATTATTATTTCTAGAAAATGGCTAATTATGAGATGAGCAGAAGGGACATGAGCATGTTCAATAGCTATGTTTGTTCAATATGGAAATTAAAACTCTTGGGGGTACATTTACTCTGCTTTAGCAACTATTGCGCTAAACAATATATACTAAATTCATTAATCCACCTAATTAGTATATATAGTCGGCTCTAAATTAGCACATGAAAAACATTCTTTTATACAAGTTTCAGTCTTTGAAGGTCAGTTGGAATACACTGCAGTCTTAAAATATATTGGCCGAGACGCGCATACATATCACATGCAGATATAAATGATATATAATCAACCAATAATTATTAATTAGTGAATTCCTTACATATAGGAAACTTCATATACTAAACTCTTAAAAAAAAAAAAAACAGTCGAGCATCACACTTCATCAGACCTTGTGTATGGTTTTTTGTATGAAATAATGTTAAACAAATCTGCTAAATTAGCAGGAGCTGAAACGCTGGCAAGAAATAAAAAATTGTCTAAAATATTGTTCTAGAGAGAAATTTGAGTTACTTTTATGTCCTGGTAACAGAATATGAACCTGTATGATTGAGATATAAGGTTGTTGGTGAATTTCTTCGTTTCAAATTAGCGTTTCTTTGACTGTAGGACTGGAGAGTATTTCTTGGAAGAATTTTATGTTTTCAAAAAGAAAATTTAACTTATTTGTACTGAATTTAAGTATAATTCAAATTACGTCTTTTATGAATTAAAAAAGATTATATTTTTAGACTAGCTGTTAAAGAATAAATTTATTATTTTTAATTAGTATATTTAACTATTAATTTTATTATTTTAATTTAATAATTTAATAATATATTTTTAATTTAAATTTTTAAATATTAACTATTAACCGCTGATAAAAACAATGGTCAAAACCCTCTTATATTTCTCTTACGTTAGGTCCAATCTAAATGAGAACTGCACGAGTGATAACAAGCAAATATGGAATGTCCATTTGGTAAAAAGTCAGGTAAAAACTTAGGTAATATCCGAGAGGCGTTAAATGAAAATTTAGTTAAATTAGTTAAATCATTTAACAGTTCTCCCCACCATGTCCACTTTCCCCCTCCCTTGACTTGTGGCCCTAAGATATAAGCGGGATCTGGGTAGTGCGTAATGATGAAAAAACAAAGGATTAGCTCCTAAACATCACGAATGATTAATTGATTATATTCGCCTGAGTAAGTTCATTTAAGAAAAGATCGATTGACTCGCATTTTAAATCTAGTTAATGGGTGTGGGTGTGATATCTTATTAATTATTGATACTACATTTACTCTTCTAATATATCTTATCGTACACTAGCATTTACACTTTGGCACCTATACTTTTTTTTTTCTTTTAGTTTTTGGGGGGTTAATTTGTAGTTATATTTTTATTAATTTCGTTAAGTGTACACTAAAATTAATTATTAAAATTAATTACGAATATAAAATACACATTAAAAATAAATTAAATTTTATATGTATTTATATATAAATATATGATACAAATTTTAATAAATTATATTTTTATTTGTAAGATAAACTTACATCATATTTTTAATTTAAAAAAAAAAACTTACATATTCTATTTTATCTCTGTCCCAAATTCACTTTATTGGACCTGTCAATAACTTTTTCTAGATATATTTAGATTTATTCAATTTTGCAAAATAAGCCATTCCAACGGCAACTAATGAAAATCATTCTCGAAGAAGATCTAGAATAAAAAATCGATGAAAAAAAAATACGGATCTATCAATTGTGCATATATCCATCTTTTTAGTCTTTTTGTTAGCCTCTTTTCGGCATTGCATCTCCTTTTTGAGCTGGTGCTTGACGTCTTCCTGCCGAGCTTGCTTGGATTCCAGTTGTTCAAACCACCTCAAATAATTATACACCAGTCCCAAAATTTTGACAATGTTATGCCCTTCTCCTTCAATATGAAAAACTGGATGGTTGAGTTGATGAGGTTGAGGTGAAGTCTGACGAGATTGAGAAGAAGGGTGTCTATGATGCTCATGGAAATGTGGAGGAGGTAAATGTGGAATAGATGGAGGAACGTGGGAAAGAAATGACGAAAAAAAGAAGACGACAATTCCGGCCACGACCTCTGGTATGAGAACTAGAATTAGAGACCGTTTCACCATCGTTTATGTCACTATTTGCCATTTACAAGAACGTCACTTTAGGTTTTTCGGTAACGGCGCAAATATTTTGAGGTGTTACCTGAAATTAACATGAATTTGAAATTGTACATGAGGTCTAAACCTTTTTTGGAAGAAATCTGACTTCGACACAATTTAAGCAGATTTTAGGTTAGATTGAATTAAAAAAAATACATATGTGTTAGAGTATTTATATAGTAGTAATGTAGACTTAGTCATTTTTTATTGATGATTTTTGAAGATCATGGATGATTATTCTCTAATAAAGTGAAAAGTTACTTTCTAAGTTTCTATGCTCTGGGTGGTTATCATCTAAAGGTGATAACCGAAGTAGTGGGGAGGTGCGCTTGCCTTGTTCCCCAAGTCGGACCGGTTACAGGCTTTAGATCAGAGACCCGTGTCCAAGCAAGTCTAACCCATGTGGAGTAGGCCTCCTGTCTTGGGCCGATCTTAATAGGGCCAATCTCAAACTTAGCTTATATGTTAGGAGCGAAGTGAACTAGGCTTGTATCATGTAGGTTTAGATATGAACAATATCTATGAATACTTATTAAAATTTTTTATTTTAAAATATTACTATTTTTATGCTTTTTTTAGTACAATAAAAAATATATCAAAATTTTAATAGACTAAATTAAAGTTTTGACTCTTCAAAATTTCAATTTTTAATAAAAGTAACCCTTGAATAAAAGAAATGATAAATAATTTTAATTCGATAAAACACCAAAAATAAGGAGATATATAAGAAAAAGGATTCTAAAAAGTACAGTTTAATTTTTTTTTTCAAACCTTCTAAAAGAAATGAAATATTTGCATATTACAAATTTAGTGATTTTATGTTTGTTTTATTAATTTGTTTGTAATTTATCGATGTAGATAATCGACTATCAAATGTTGTGAATTTTTAAATTAGAGACAATATCAATAGAAAATTTAAAAAATATATTGAAATATATATAAATAACTTTAAATAGTTTTGAGGTTAAATATTACAACAAAAGTAAAAAGAACAAAAGAAACTAAAAAAAATAAAGTACAAAAAAAATGTGAAAGGAAAGAGTAAAAAACGTAAACGAAAATTTTTCTATGAGTGTATGCAAATTATAATTTTAGAGTACATAAATAATAACCTCTCTGTGAGTATATAACTGAATTTTTGTCATACATATTATTTGATGGGTCTTCATGATTTTTTCCACCATCATATTTCGAATACCAAGCCAAATTGCTATACATGAGCACATAACCAATTTTACATATATGTGAAAAAAATATTTATTTTCAATCTAGCAAATGCCTCTAGTATTTATTTTTGATCGAAAAAAAATATAAATATTTAATATTATTCAATAATTTCAACAATATTATCTTCAACAATTTTTTTTTCTTTTTTTATTATTTAATGATTTTTTCAATTTCTTCAACAATTCAAACAAATCCAAAAATTTTTGATCAATTAATTTCTTTCAAATAAAAAACTTAAAATCATGTGCCACCAAATTTATAAATTTATTTTTAAGTATAGAAATGTGACATTATTTTTTATTTGTCCGAATCAAATTAACTTATTTTAAAATGGTTTGACTTTATACAAATTAGATAGACCAATTTTTATATCTTCTTTAAAAATTTGTTCATAGATTTTTTTTTTTCTAATTCTACCTAAAAATGAATAAATTTGGTGGGAGGGTAGAAACTATATAAATGCATGCTTGGTCAATGAGGATGGAAAAAAAATTTTCATTTAAGATATTTATTTGTAGCAATGTGACCAATTTTAAAAATATACCTTGTTACGTATTTTATTGTCTGACTTTTTCTAGAAAATATAAAAAATAACTTGAGAACTTTTCAGTCTTCAAACAATTTAGTTTCTTGAACAAATTTAAGAAATTGTGATACAAAACCAAGTTATTTGATAGTCCCAACATTAAAACCATTCATATTCAACATTTGAGTAACAATTTCTTTCACATTATGTTGCTCCACGCATTTCTTTTAATATCTCAGGCAAATTAGTTGTTTGTGGAACTCAAAGGTATTTGACATTTCTGTCGATTATTTTAGATTTTTAACATTTCATTAAATTTTTTGGAGTTAAATTCCACTTTAGTCTCTGAGATTGAGATTGGTGAGTTACACTGATTTAGTATTCGAAATTCCAATTGCACTAAATTAGTTCTCCAAATTCGAAAAAATACACCACGTTAGTCCTTCTCCCAACTTCTGTCACCGGAGCACTGACGCCGTCAGTGACGTGGCTAGTTCTTGCCACGCTGGACAGAATGAAACGACATCGTTTCTAATTTGGCGCTAAACACCCCCTTTGAACGACGTCGTTTGTATGTGATGAGAAATAAAACGTTAGACACCCTATTTTGTGTCGACTCTTTATCTTCTACTTCTCCAGGAGTGACACAGAAAAAAAAGTTTCTCTTCCATGAGTGACCCAAAATAGCAGCAGATAGCTGTAATATGATTTCTGGAGACCATTGGAACACGATGTTCACTGTGCAGTTGTCGGAACCGTTCGTTTGCCACTACAGAGATCTTCTATCTTGTCATCGAGGTTAGTGAGGATCATAAAATTTTATTTTTTCAAATTTAATGGAATGATGTGATGTTTGTTGATCATGGTTAAATGTTTTGTATATTGTGAGTCCACAAGTTTTGAAGCTAATTTTGTACTAGGGTTTTATTTTGATGTTTTGTGGGACTGTTTAGAGGTTTCATTTTATACTCTGTTTCGATGGTGGAACAATTAGCACCTTCGCATGAGTGATCGTATTTTTTTATGATATTTTCTATGCCTGTTATGAATGTTATTGATGAAAACTGCCTTAAAGTTATCAGTGTGTGTTACTGTTGATGAAAATAAATTCTTTTGAACCATGCAGATGGATGTACAGTTAGATATTATGTTCCACTATGGGAAAAAGTTTCAAAAGATGAGAATGGGATAACTATTTATTCCCCTGATAAGAAGGCATGTGTTGGTGATATTGATCAAGATACTTTGGATATATTCTGGGTGAGGAATTATTATAAAGAACTAGGATATGGTAAGATAGAAGAATGTTGGTGGCATGTTCCTAGGAGGAGTTTAGACAGTGGTTTAAGAGCTCTGAATTCTGATGATGAATTAAGAGAGATGTGTTTCATAGCTCAAGAGAATGATGGGCTGGTTGATATTTATTTTGAGCATGCAGTGTCATCACCAAAACTTCTAGAGGGGAAGAAGATTGTTCTGTATGTCGAAGATGAGCATGATGAGCTCAGAGTGGTTGGTGAGCCCAGGGTCGAGATGGAAAACAAAACCAACCTTGAATCACCCAAAAAATATAGCCCTACCAAGCCTAATGAGAAAGATGTAACAATGCCTGGCAATGAACCCCCTAACAAGCAAGATCCCAAAACAAGCTAACCACACCCTGTCTCCCAACAATGAACCCAGAACCACATCCAATTCTAATCCCAACGAAGACAATAAGCCCACTGTCCTGGCTGGTAACACCTCACCACCCAACAGCATAGAACCAACAAATCCTGGTGCTAATAACCCAATATCCCACATCAATAAACCCATTACCAACACTAACCCTAACCAAGCTACTACTGCAAAGCCTAAGAAAAAGACTCTCTAACTTGCCCAAAGACTAAACCTAAGGAAAAGGCCATCTCAAAGTCAAAATCCAACAATACATCTTCTTCCAAGCCCAAGTCCAGCTCCAAATGTCTGTCCAAGCCCAAGAGAAACTCGAATCTCAATTACAAAACCAAAGCCTATTGCACAAGATCTGCTTCAAGAGTGAGGCAAGTCCAGCAACCACACAAGAAAAAATAAGTTGTAATGTTGTCTTCTTTTGAAGATGAACACACCATAGAGAATAGTTCATATGAACTTGGGGGAGATGATATCTCAAGTGGTGATGACACAGTTGGAAAAATTGATAAAGACAAGGCAAGAAACTTTAAGTTGAGGCATGCACCTGTAGAGGCTTTTGCAAAATCTAAAAGGAAGTTAAGTAATGATGATGATGCATTGGTGGTGGATGATGAGGAGTGCGAGGTGGACTTAAACTTCTTATAAGTCCTTATCACAGGGGATGAAAATCTTGACAATGCTTTGGACACATGAGCAAAGTTTGATGGGGCCAACTCCTGGCACTCCGAGGAGCTGAAGACTCCTCCCCCTTCAAAAGATGAATTTTCAGAAGAAGAGCCTGATGATATTTTTCCAATATTTAGAGATAGTATTCGGTTTGGTGATTTGAAACTTGAGGTGGGAATGAAGTTCAATACAAAGTATGAATTCAGAGAGGCAATGAGGGAGTTTACAATTCAAGAAGGTAGATAGATTCAATTTATTAAGAATGATGCTGTCAGATGTAGGGCTGTGTGCAAGGTTGAGGAATGCAATTGGGTAGTTTATGCCTCAAGGGATCATGAAAAAACATGTTGGCAGATTAAAACATTCAACGATGACCACACATGTCCTAGAGAAGCCACCAACAGAGCTGCAAATAGGAGTTGGTTGACTAACAAGTTAGTGAAGAAAGTTAGGAAGTATCCTAAATTTAGACAATGTGAGGCAGTTGTGTACTTCAAGTCTAAATGTGACCTGATTTTGAATAGAAATTCAATTTTTAGAGCATTGGCAGATGCTAGAGCTAAGTATAAAGAGATGAGAAGGCCCAATATACAATGGTGAGGGACTATGGTGAAACATTTCTAGAGTGTAACCCGAGATCAACAGTGAGAATTGACACTATTCCATAGCCAGATGGAGGGGTGGTGTTTTAGAATATGTATGTTTGTCTTAGTGGCTACAAGAATGGATTTAAGGCAGGATGTAGGTGACTGATTGGATTAGATGGGGTATTCCTTAAAATACAGGGGAGGCCAGATTTTATCCGCAATGGGTCAGGACACAAATTATCACATATATGTTATAGCTTGGGAAATTGTGGATGTGGAGAATACGGAGAATTATAAGTGATTTCTGGAACTGCTCCACGAGGACCTCGGAGACTACAAAGAAAACAAATGGTTCTTTATGAGTGACATGCAAAAGGTATACTCATTCATTATCTTTATTTCCTTCCATGGTACCTTTTGTTATTTTCTTTTTTAATTTAGCTACGCTTGTTTCTTAAATGGAAGCTGGATTATAAATAGTGTAGTTGAGCTTGTTGATTAGTTGTGATTGTTGTCATATTTCGGAATACAATTATTGTATGTTTCCAGAATAGAATTCTTGTATGGTTCTTTACTGTTGCACCATAGATTGGTTTGAATAGGACTTGCCTTCTAGCTGGAATATTTTATTTGGTGTGAGTAGTGTAATATAGGGACCAAATTAGAGAACGATTTAAAGGTAGGGGACTATTATGTATTCATTAAACAAATGTTAGGGACTATTATGGGTTTATTTATTGTATCTGAGGGACTATTATGTATCACGACAAAAGTGAAATAAGTTGTTGTCTTCGCATGCAGGGCCTTATATCTGCTGTCCAGGAAGTCATGCCGCATGTTCACCATAGGTTCTACATGTGGCACCTATGGAAAAACTTTAACAAGCAGTGGAAAGATCTAGAGTTAAGGGGTTTACTCTGGGAATGCACAAGATCAACCACGTATTAAGACTTCTCTGATAATATGAACAAGATTAAGAAAATTAATGAAGATGCATGGAATTACCTGAACAAGTGGCCTAGGGAGTCATGGACAAAGTCAACATTCAGTCATAGACCAAAGCTTGACAACATATGCAATAATGCATGCGAGGTATTTAATGCAAGAATTAAAGAAGTAAGGGCCAAGCCAATAATCACTCTACTTGAGGAGGTCAGAATGTTCGTGATGAGAACGATAGCTAAAAACAAGGTTAAGCTGGCCAGCCATGTAGGGAAGCTACCACTAGTGGTTCAAAGTATACTGGACAAGATCAGAAAGGAGTCTAAAAATTGGTTGTCAATCTGGACTGGAGATGATGAGTATGAGAAGTTTAAAGTGCATGGATATCCAACAAACATGATGGTGGACTTGGGCAAGCGGCTATGCACATGTCAGTTCTGGATGTTAACAGGTAATTAGCTAGGATTCACATATGCTTTCTTTGGAATAATTAAATACTTTAATGATATCTTTGTTTGCTGTTTTCTTTAGGAATGCCTTGTGTGCATGCTTGTGCGGCTCTTGCAAGGGTGAACAGGGGACCTGGAGATTTCTATCATAAGTGGCTCACCATGGACACATATAAAGACACTTATGCCCATTACATAAATTTCTTACCTAGACAAAATTTTTGGGAGAAATCTGAGTCCAACAGGCCCCAAGAACCAAAGACCA
The DNA here is from genome assembly GCF_059453495.1 of Arachis ipaensis. Lineage (NCBI taxonomy): Eukaryota > Viridiplantae > Streptophyta > Magnoliopsida > Fabales > Fabaceae > Arachis > Arachis ipaensis. The sequence goes on along the minus strand of NC_142440.1, from coordinate 6,700,853 downwards.
AGAAAAAGACTGGACCACTTACAAAGAAAAGAAGAAAAGATGCAGACGAGGACAATGGAGGAAGCAAAAAAATCTAAGCCTACTAGAGTCCTAAAAAGACAACTGAAACCCTTCATTTGCAGATATTGCCTACAAAAGGGGCATATAAAAAGAGGTTGTCCAAAGAAGAGAGCAGTTGATGTTGTCACTGCTGTTAAAACTAAATTCAATGCACAAGGAAATGCAGCACTAGGATCAACTGTTGATCCAAATACTGTCACACCAGAAGCTATAAATGTTCCTCTACCTTTTGCGAATCAAGATGCACCCCAAGTCAAGCTCCTCCAGATCCTGCACCTCAACCTGTTAATGTTCAAAAAGTTGAGATCGACCTTTCTCAACCCAACTACTCAGATGCACAAGAGTCTCAAGAGGTAAATCATTTAGTTTAACAAACCACATCTAAAATTATTGTGCACAATCAGCCTAAATTTGGGTATTATTTAATTGGAATAGGCACCACTTTCGAGGCCATCCAAGTTGTAGACCAGAAGGAAGTCCTCACTACCATCAGGACTGATCACCATGGATCCCTGCAAGGAGCAAGCTCAGCCACATATTTCAGACTGGCCAGCTTCTTGAAATTTGTCCCAACACCCGGCTTAAAGCCCCCAAGGAAGAAGTAATGAAGATGTAGTTGAATTAAGAATCTTTTTATGAATCATACTTTTATTTTTTGGCTTCAGTATATGACATTAGACCAATTGTTATATTTGGAAACATTGTAAGGTTGATGACACTCTCTATCCTTGTTATTGGTGTATTTTGAATTTAGAACTAGCTTTTAATTTTGTGGGGGAGTTGTCACTGATATGGCAAGTGTTTTACTTGTTAATACTCATGTTGAAAACTCATTGTTATGATAACATCTTATTATTATTATGACAAATTGTTCTACTTTTAATTATGCTACTACAAGTTCTTTTTTACAATATTTTTTCATCATTTTGTTGGATGACAAAAACAGAGTTCTTGGTTTATGTTTATAACAAGACTACCAACTTCAATAATTGACAATGACACTTTTTCTTTCTTCTACTTTACAATAACCCTAATCACATCAAAACATAATCATCCTCAAACCTTAAATACCAACATGAAAACAGCAACAAACATTATAAATAGAGCCAACAATAACATGTACAATTTATGGGTCCTAACTTCAGCTTCTAACTTCCCAATTCTCCAAGCCAGATTGACCCTCAGTTCATCAACATCCTCAGTAGCAGTCACCCTTCCACTGATGTCTTCTTCTCCAATGTTAGTCCAGACAAACAAACCACACCCCCTCTTTTCACTGATATTGTAGTTAGGACACCCAAAGAATGGCTTGTTAGGGTTAGCCTCTGTTGTAGACCACCGAAAAATAGGGCGACAGCCACACCCACACCGCTCTAGAACACTCGATGCTCTACTAGTTCCTCTGGAGATCCTTTTGTTTGACCGCATGGAACTCTGACTCCCACTTGCACTCATGATCCTAAACCCAGAAAGCTGCACAATGAGGAAGAAGACGAAGAACAAAAAAAATGGGTAGAAGAAGAAGAGGAAGAAGTTAGGGCAAAAATTTTGATTATAAAAGGGGATAAAGACTAAATTGGAGCTAATCAAATTTATTGCCATGTCATCTAACCGTTACTGTGTCTAGCATGGCAAGAACTAGCCACGTCACTAACGGTGTCAGTGTTCCGGTGATGAAAATTGAGAAAAGGACTAACGTGGTGCATTTTTTCGAATCTGGGAAACTAATTTAGTGCAATTGGGATCTCAATGACTAAATCAGTGCAACTCACCAATCTTAGAGACCAAAGTGAAGTTTAACTCAATTTTTTGTGACAACATAGTTCTCAAATTATGATAACTCTTTCTTATTTTTTCTTGAGTCATTGTTATGAGAGAGTTAACTATACTTAAAGAATTTCAAAGTTAAAAGAAGATTTTTTTTTACTGTTTAACTTTACAGAATTTCAAAGCTTGAAGAATTGATTTTTTATTGATATTGTTCTATACAATTTGTCCTACTACGCGTGCTAATTTATTTTATTGATATTTTTTTGTAATTTTTTATTGTAGATGATCGACTATCAAATATTGTAGGTTTTCAAGTAGTCAAAGATAATATCAATAAAAGAATTAAAAGAAAAAAAAGAAATATTAAAATATAGATAAATATATTAATTTTATAGAATTCCAAAGTTAAACGTTACAATAAAAGTAAAAGAAAGAAATTAAAGAAAAAGTACAAAAAAGAAGTTTTTTTTTTGTGAATTTGTTAACTCAGATAATTAGAATGTTGAGAGTACTTGTCAAATGATTTTAACTTCTTTTACTAATTTTAAAATTCTTATTTATAGAGAATTATAATAATTAAAAAATTATAATAAAATCATAGTAGAAGTTATTTTCTTCTAATAACTAATATGACTATATTATGTGTATATTAAAATTAATTACCAAAATTAGTTGTCAATATAAAATATATATTAAAATACAAATATACTCTTCATCCTCACTTAGAGATCTCAGTTTTAAGTCTCATCCTAACTTAAAAAAAAATACAAATATATATTAAAAATAAATTAAACCACATATATATTTACACATAAATATATCCACAAGTCTTCATAATTTCTTTGACCATCACATTTCGAATTCTCCCCAACGTTTGGGGTAAATTCTATTTGTGTCCCTAATGTTTAAATTGTCCTATTTGTATCCCTAACGTTTGTAAAAGTGAGTCAATGTTATCCTGCCGTCAATTACACATCATGGGCGCTTTAGTTTGAATTTTAAAAATCTCTTCTTGAAGTTAGAATACAAATGTATGAGATAGAATCGATGATCTACTTCGAAAAATAGTTCATCAAATGTTGAAACTAATTCCTACAACATTTACATAATTCACTTTTCTAGGGACATAATTGAATCTAAACACAAATAGTGGGTATAATATTAAAATCGAACACATCCAAGTGAGACCTAATTGAGAATGAATACATCCAAGTGAGAATAATTGAAAAATATAATCTGCTTTGTTAGTATAATTCAAAGTAGGATAACATTGAATCACTTTTATAAACGTTAAGGATACAAATAGGACGAATAGGACGATTTAAACGTTAGGGACACAAATAGGACTTACCCCAAACGTTGGGGACAAAAACGATACTTTAATCTTTTTTTTTTGTTTAGAGGCCTTGTAGTCCTTCGAAAAAATTATCAAGGATCGAGTTTGGTATTCACTCTAAAATATATGTTTTCAATCTAACAATGTTTGTTTTTTTTTTTCTGAGTTAAGATTCAAAGTGGTCCTTAAAATTGTACTTGAGTCTCAACGTGGTCCTTTAAGTTAATAGTTATCCCCGAACTTGTATTCCGAAACTCATATTAGTCCCTAAAGCATTTTCCATTCATCGGAACCCTAAAAACAACGTCGTTTTGTATTTATTAAAAAAAAAAAAAAGAAAAACACCCCCTTCCCAACCCTTCCCACACTCCCTTTTCCTTCCCCAACCCTTTCCTAGTTCTCCTTTCCCTTTTCCTTTCACGCTCCCCTTCCCCTTTCCAAATTTCCCTTTTCCTTTTCTTTCCACGGTTCCTTTCTCTTTCCCCAGCCCTTTCTCAGTTCTCATTTCTCTTTCACGCTCCCCTTCCTCTTCCCCATCCTCAGTTTTCCTTTTCCTTTTCCTTCTACGGTCCCTTTTTCCTTTGTCAATCCTACCCCAATTTCTCTTTCTCTTTTCCTTCCATGCTCCTCTTTCTCTTCCTCAACCTATCCTCAGTTCCCTTTTCCCTTTTTCCTTTTCCCTTTCCCTTTCCCTTTCCCTTTCCCTTTCTTAATTTGAAGCCCTTCCCATCTCTCTTCTCTTTCCTCAACCTAAGGCACTTCCTAACCCGAGGTCTCTGCCACCGCCTCTCGTCGGTTTTTGTCACGGCACCACGATGCTCGCCCCACTTTCCAACCTAATTTTTTCTCTTTGTTTTTTTTCTTTTGTATGGATTCTTTTTTTTATTTTTTTATTGCAATGGAGTTTTTCTGGATGTCTGAATACATTGATTTTGGCATGTGTTTAACTCTGTTTTTGTAATCTCTTTTTTACTTGACTGGAATCTTTGTTTCATTAATTTACTGCATAAAGTTCACGTAATTTAAAAGTATATATACTGTCTCTATTCATTTGTTGTTTTATACTGGGTATATAAAGAAAAATAAAATGAAGTAATTGAGGAATTAATTTTGATATCAGGGAGGCAAGGGAGACAAGAGAAGGAGAGGCAGAAAGAGATAGAGAGAAGACAAGAGTGTAAGAGACTAGGTTGGAGAAGGGGAGCGGTGCGGCGCGACACCATAACGGAGGTCGACAAAAAGCGGCAACAGAGAAAAAGGAAAAGGGACTCGGGTTAAGGAAGGGGAGACTCGGAGTTTTTTTTTTTTTTTTAAATATAAAACAACGTTGTTTCAGTGTTTCGATGTACGAAAAGTGCATTAGGGACTAGTATGAGTTTTGGAGTGCAAGTTCGAAAATAAAATTGAGTAACTATTAAATTCAATAACCATTTTGAAGTTCGAATACAACTTTAGAAACTCCTTTAAAACTTATTTTTTTTTTTAGAATTTTTTACAAGAATAACAAAAGGATAAAAAATTGAAAAAAGTATTACTGTATTAGTGATCAATTTTTTTTTTATATGCCTGTTTAGAAATATCCTAACAAAAATTAGATTAAATGCATGAGTCAATTTTCGTTGCAAAAATAATGATTTTGTCAAACTAAAATCATATATTAAGAGTCAAAATGTGGATTATTTTATTGCAGATCAATGTATTTTATAACTGAACTGTTAGATGATTGAAAATTATTATGTTTGTACTTTGTACTTCGTAGTTTAGTAGAGGGCGAAACGACGCCGCATAAGAGACAAAGGGTATTATCTGGTTAAGAGGTTAGAGGTCCTCATCAGTAATGTAGTGATGAACTCATCGATCATCATGGATGAAACTTGAAACTTGAAACCTGGTTGGAGAGAGAGAGAGAGAGAGATTGGAATCAACCATGTCCTGGTTCGCAAGGACTATTGCTAACTCACTCAGACTCGACGACGAAGACGAACAACAACACCATAACCCTCCTAACGCCAATGAGCCCCATCCTCCCAACACCAAACCCGATTCAGATTCGACTATACCCGATCCACGCTCACCCTCATCCCCGTCCCCCGCATCCACCCCTCGCGGCGTCAAAGAGGACCTCTCCGAGCTCACCAAATCCATTTCCCGCCAGTTATGGGGCGTCGCCTCCTTCCTCGCTCCCCCTCCCCCTCCCGCCGACCACGCTCTCGCCGCCCATCCTGCAGGCAACCTCGATTCGGATGCACCGCCGAGAGAGCAAGAAGAAGAAGAAGAAGACCTCATTGCTGGAATCCGAAGCGATTTTGCGGAGATCAGCGGGAGGTTCAGGAGTGGGATCTCCAAGCTTTCCGAGAACAAGGCGGTATCGGAGTTGACGAAGATGGCGTCGAATTTCCTTCAGATTCGACCCGAAGAAGATGATTACGATCTCGAAGGTGTGGTTGGAATAACCGAGGACGTTGTGCTCTTTGCCAGAGACGTTGCGATGCATCCCGAGACTTGGTTGGATTTCCCTCTACCTCACGCTGCCGATTCCGATGGTATATTCAATTTTCTTTTCCCTGTTATCAGAATTAATAAGTAGGTAATTTCTGTCTTTCTTATCATCGCTAATTTCTTTTCCTGAATGCTACTTCTTTTTTTGGAATCAGAGCAATCAAAAGCACAAAATGCAGTTTTTCCAGGTCATGGTTACAGGAATATCTGAATCTTAATTAATTATTTGTTATTCGAAATTTAGATGTGATTTAATTTACTACTTTGCTCACAAATTTCATAGAGACTAATCCTTTTTAACATCAACACATTATGAACTTAGCGACTGTATGCTTTTATTGATTTATTTCTCTTACATGTTAACAACTCTGTCGAGCTTGAACTTGAAGCTTGGTAATCTGTACAGTAATGTTTACTTTTCCCATTCCATGAAAATCAATATTTTCATTATCACCATTTTTTTGTTTGTTTCTAGTCGAAATGTTTAGCAGCTAAAACTGTTTAGAATTCGCTTTGTTCATCTTAAGAACCTTCTTTTGGATAAGAAGAGTTATGGCATTAGGATGTCACGTGTGTGTTCTGCTTCTTTATCTTCAAAATTTTATTTCAATGCAGATTTTGATTTGTCTGATGTGCAACAAGAACACGCTCTAGCTGTTGAAAGTCTAGCTCCAAGCTTAGCTTCTCTTAGAATGGAACTTTGTCCGGCATATATGAGCGATGCTTGCTTTTGGGTGATTTATTTTGTACTCTTGCACCCTAGACTCAACAAAAGTGATGCCGATCTTCTATCAACCCCACGGGTGAGTGAAATGCTAATTGGAAGTGATTGTTCTTGCCTTGATGTATTTGTTTGGCTTATTTCAGAAATTTCATGGCCTAACCATTGTTCATGCCTTGTATAACCAAGATTATGATATTTACTTTATTGTCTAAATACTTTAACCACATGCAACTAATTCATAAAATAGAGACATATTAACTTGAAATTCATGTAATGTGTGCAGATAGTGGAAGCTAGAGCAATGTTAGCCCATACATTAGAGAAAAGAAGCACAGAAAAGGAAGAACGTGATTTATCTGCAAAAGGTGATTTTCCTACAAAAGAGGGAGACCAAGATCTCCTTGTGCCAACCAGTGTCCCACTAGAATCAGTTCCTCTTCAAGTTAAAGCTGCTGTGGTTGAAGCAGCCCCATCTGTGGATATATCTGATTTTGAGATGGAGAAACATCCTGTAACTCAGACTACTGATGTGTCTATGATTAAAGAAGCACCGGTAAATCTGACTGCAGAACAATCATCATCTATTTCAGCAAATAGATTTTTGGATGAAGCATATGATGAGGATGATGCTGATGACTGGTTGAAAGAGGATAGTTCTGAAATGGTTGGTGGAAGTGGAACTTCTGGGCCTGCTGGTAATGAAGAGGACGTGTCATTCAGTGATCTTGAGGAGGAGGATGTTGCTTCAAGTTATAAAAAGACTGGATCAGGGTCTGACTCTTCAACAAAAGACTCTCGAGATTGGGTGCAGTTAAGCAGACAGGCTGGTTCTGAGCATTCAAGTGCTCGAAATTCCGAAACCAAGGATTCTAGTGATTGGCTGAATGTTGATGACATTGACGTAATATGACAATGCCTCAGAAACTGGCCTAGATGTAAGTGTTTTTACTATATTCCCCTTTTATTTTGTGAATATGTGCATAGTGTCTGTACTTTATGATTAAACACTGGAAACCATATATGTGTACATAAAGCCTGTATCCACCAGGCATTATGTTATGTGTGTTTATAACTGCACCACACATGAACAAAATCTGATTTCATATTGGAATTCCTGTTTCAAAGTTGTTTGTGAATACTTTAAACTGGCTGAACTTGTATTTGAACGATCTTATGAAGCCAGGTAGAAAATATCAGTAGCGGCTGCAATAAATATTTGCTTTAATAGGGTATCAGGAGAACTTCCCTCTAAAATGTTCGGAATACAGTGACCGAGACATAAGCAAATTAAGCATGAGTAGAACTTTTATTTTAGTAATAATTAGGTGTTATACAATCCAAATAATCCAGCATCTTCCCGTAGGAGGAGGTTGATTACATGATCCTTATTCCGCTTGGTTTTATCCATAGCAAAATTTTCAAGTACATGATGCATATTTCATAGTCTTGGTGAGGCTTTTTGGTCTAGACCTTCCAAGGTTCCCATTTGATCTAGATATTGCTCCTATGATATCCTTTGGGCTTTGATGTATATACATGAAATTTGATTTTCTCAGAGTAAGAATCCTACTAATGAAATTCATAAAAGTGGCTTCTATACTGATATATTTGTTCTTGAAATTGTTTTACGCTGGACTCTTGGTTTGTTTCTATAATCTAATAATCATAATAAAAATATAGAAATGTAGCTGATATGTGAGAAGTGGCGTTAGTAGTTGTAGATGTACAACAAACACCCTCATTGATTCTATTAACATTGCCGAATTGGCTTTTGTGGGCGTTATCGCGTCACAAAAGGGGTTCGATATTGTTTTGTACCGACTCCAGTTAATGACAAATAATCTGAAAGACATGGAAACAAAATTTAATATGTTCATGGGACAGATAAACTGTTACCTGTGTAAGTGTTGCGTAAACTTTAACTAGTTGGTTTTGTAGTTCTCTAGCGGCCTAAGATATGCACGATAATTGTGCAGCTTCACATCAATCATGAGATCTCAATAGAGTACTCTCTTTTTCCACCTTTCAACATTTATGCCGCATTTTGTCATGTTTCCCCTTTCTCTTCTGCTCTAACATATACAAATATACAATTAAAGCACTAAGATAACATTTGTTTTGAAGTACTGGGACGGAAACTAGGAGACTGAGATTTAGTATTATATTTGTTAGTTCAGAAATTGATAATAAAATTTAGTATTTTAGTACCTTAGTGGGGATACAGGGGACTAGAATTTTTTGAGAAGGAGACTAAAACTTTAATAACATTCTATACCTAAAGTATTCTATTTTAACTAATTAATTCTAATTTTACTCTTTGTACAAATTAAATTAGAGTTTCATTCTTATTTCAGTCTCTGTCTCTTACTTTACACTAAACACAACACTGCGACTTATTTCAATCTGTCTCTTAGTCTCAGTCTCTTAACCTCTGTGTCTCTTCTAAACGCTACCTAAGTTTCCATTTTATTTTTCGTAACCACATTTGAAGAGTCTATTATCTAAAGCAGTAAAAAATGAAACGGGGGCTTGTTTGTTCTATTTATTCATCAACCACTACCCAAACAAAATGCTCGTGGGAAGTATTGTTAGAGCTACATTCATTCTTAGTACATGGACATCCTTCTTGCGAATTGGAAGGTGGATAAAAGCCTGAGAAGACTTCAATTCCAAGTTAGGATTGGTGCTCTACGCATAACCTGTTTAGCTGTCCAAGATAGTTTTGGCACTTCATTTTCCATTAGATAAAGTTTAAAACATGGGATTCCACTTTTGCTTCTAAAGTTCTTATAAATGCCAGTGTATTATATTACCCTTTGCATACATTAGATAACAGGTACGCCAAAATCAATAGAAATCAATAGAGTCTATACGCAAATCGAATTCAACCATTCCTACCTGTCATTTTCCGATGCCAAATTGACCCACTCGAGTCCTGATCAATGAGGAAATAGTTGAATACATCACACACGTCAAAACCAAGGGTAGGTTGCTTTGGTGTCTTGATAGCATGCTGGAGGCATGGATCATTGGTGACTTGGTGTGTAGAGGTAGAAGCTGCTTTGGTGTCTTGATAGCATGAGGTAGAAGCTGCTTTGGTGTCTTGATAGCTTGGTGTGTATGTGTAGAGGTAGAAGCGAGAGGATTGGTTCGGCAAGGTGTTTGATACTTTAATAATATTAATCCTTTTAATTATACGAGTAATACGAGTAAGGTAATTCAATGTTTGGCATTGGTGTACTCTCTGTCTAATTTTTATGTATTAGTAGAATTTTCACACTATCAACCAATGAAAATTTAAAAAGCTTGTCAATTTATGGTAACTAATTACCTACAAAATGCATAATTTTTTACTTTCTGTGGACTAAAAATTGGTGTATATATTAGCTTTAGTAGTAATGATACTTAAATAGAGTACTACTAAGAGTGTTTGGTTTCACTTACTAGATACAACTAAATGTAGTGGTTTTCTACATGTAAATGATCAAAATAGGTACTTACAAAATTTACATGGTTGATAAAAATTATTATAAAAATACAAATGTAAATAAATATTCAAAATATTTAACAATGTGTCATATATATAATATAAAAATTTGAAATATTTAAACACGTGAAATATATATTCACAAGAAAGATTTAAAAATTATATTTGATATATTTTTGGTAAATATGATTAGAAAAAGAAAAATATCAGCGTGTTTTTATAAATTGATACTAAGAAAAATACTCAAATATACTCGTACAATATGTGTGTTAACTAAAATTACTGGTCAAAATAAATAAAAATTATTGGCCACATTGAACTTTTCTCTTAGAAAAATGAACTTTTGTTTTGATTTTTATCATATACCTTCTAAATTCTTATCTAAATATTTTTACCAAACTTCATATTAAATGTATTAATTGTTTGTCAAATACAAAAATTATTTACTGTTTATTAAAAAAAAGTACTTTCTGATTATTTTCATCAGATTTTAAATGTTTGTCTGCTCTTTAAAAAATTATTGTGATTTATTATTTTTATTATAAAATAATTTTACATATACATTCAATTCAATTACATAATGTTATATACATTAGATTTTTATTGACCGCATAAATAATTATAAAAAAAATGAATGTGACAAATGTAATTGTATAATTATGTAAAATATTTTACAATATTAAAATTAAACTCTTATTTTATTTGGTGTTCTAGGCTTCTAGTTTATATTTTTGTTAATATGCAGACACAGTTAGTTTATTAATTCATTAGCGAAGAGCATAATTTAGGTTTTTGAGTTTACTATTAACTTCTTAAAAAGCATAGTTTATTTTTAGCGTTCTTCAAAACGTTCAGCTAAGCATGAAAATGATTTTCCCTTGATCAGAATAAAGTATTTGCTTTAAGCAACTAATGTAGGCAGGTCAGTCTATGAATCTCATTTACGGTGGAAAATCTATGTACAGCGACAATGGAAAAGAAGGTCATTAGTTAGAGGAATCTAAAATCGAAACGACGCCTAAGAATTCTAATGGAGCTTATTTACACGACGACACATAGAGCTCCCAGGTGGTAGCTTCTCAGTTCTCAGGATCTAATGGAGCCAAAACTACCTGAAAGGCGTTCTATCTGAGACCATAGCATGTTCCCAATAGAAACTATTGGCTTGGCCACCAAATTGTTGGTGGTTTCGTCCATAGCCAACAAGGAGGAGGAGGATGATTTAGGAACCCTATAAGGCGACTTGTGATCAGTAACTACGGTTCCGCCACACTCTTGTCTCACCAGCTCCGCTATATTAGGGTTGACTTGTTGACCAGAAGAGTCTGTCACAAAGAATGATCCCACCGCATTGTCCCCTTGTGTTCCAATCTCAACCCTTGATACCGATAGTCCATTCTCACGGAACACCCTTGTCACGTTCGACAGTAGACCCGTCCTATTCTTGGTGCGAATATCTACCCTTAATCCCTGCATACATACCGTACCGCGTTAGCTAGTGATGGCGAACAAATGATATTATATGCAGATTCATGCATGCACTTTAAATAAAAATACACCTTAATGGTGGGTGGAATGAGACGTACATGGGAGACTCTGCGTTCTATGGCAGCGATTAAGCATAAGATGAGCTTTTGTCTCTCGGATTCTTCGTCCAGACAAGCGCCAGCGACGGCGTGCTTTATAAAGTACTCCTGCTCGGCCATGGAACTCTTGGACCTGATGGCGGCGTGGAACACCACATAGTGCAAGTCGGTTAAGACGCAGACGGTATCAAAGAGTAGTTTAGGACGGTCCCTGCTCCTCACGTTGACCACCCAGTACCCTTTGTCCTTGCATCTACTAACGGACACGTGGGTCCCATCACACCCCTTCTTGTGCTCCCCGCTACTCTCCCCGTGACACGCACGGCAGCTCTCGTAGTCCCTGTCCGCGTACATCAGCTGGTGGAGCCGCCGTTCTGTGTGGGTGCGCCCCGCCGCCAAGTTTCTCAGCCTCACGCTTTTCCTCTCTCCGATATCGCCGTGGGCCTCCACCACGTTCTGAAGCTGCTCTTGAACGTGGCCCAGCCGTATTGGGTCCTTGATGGGCCCTGCTTTTAAAGCGTCTTCTACGTAGATGATGCAGGCCGCTCTGTCGTTGTGGGTCCAGGCCATTCCCGAGGTCACGGTACAGCCCAACTCCGCTAGCACCGCAGCTATTTCAGATAGTAGGCCGGGCCGGTCCAGCCCAGTCATCTCCAGGGCCGTGTTTTGGGGTGAGTGGGGCCCATCGCAACCATATGGTTCTGACGTAGTTTCATCATCTTCATCACTCGAGATATTTCCTTTTCTTCTAGTGGTACATAGTTTCTGTAAGTTGAATATATTTGCTTAGTTATACTTATACTTATACACTTATATGTTCGTGTTAATTTTGTTTTATGGTTTTACAAGATAGAAATAGGTACTGATTTGGATTATACTTGAAGTGATGACATGATAGGACAGTGGGAACAAAGATAGAAAGATGATGACCTGCTGAATGTGGAGCATGAGGGTTTCGTCCGTGAGCTTCTTGCCAGCTTGATCGGTCACGTGGAACACTGCATTGTATCATTATAATAATTGGGTTCATTCACTAGTTAAAAACTTAAAATAATAATAAAAAAAAGGAGCAGACCACAACACATGGATGAGAACAGGGTCATTATATTGCAGTTTAGAGACGATAGTAGTTATGGGGCTAAGAGTGTACATGACTCATGCATATGTCATACGGTAACAACAACAACAACAACAAACAAAGCAATTTATCAATTATCTACTGATCACCAGAGAAAATTATTATTTAAAAATGTGTAAGTGATCCTCATAGAGGGGCAGGTAAACCAATTTTAAGTAGACACAAACTAAAAAGAGACAAGTCAGTATTTTGTTATTTAAAAGATTTCTGTGTTCGAATAATATATATTCCTATCCCTCTTTAATTACAGTGTTGGTTCAATCATAAATGCGAAAGAAAATGGGAGTGCAGAGAGTGACACATACCATCCATAAACCATCCACCATCAGAGGAAATGTATGATCTAGAAATAATAAGATCAAGATCTGTCAACACCTGGACCATCTCCAATAATATCCCGTGCTTGTTTGCACTATCGACCTGTTAAGGGGAACCACAATATTTACAACTTTGAATTTGATTTATTTATCTATATAAAGGTTAAACATTTTTTTAAATCTCGTGATATATGATACTATGCCTGGTCCTTAATTTCTGGTGTCCTGGATCAATTGACCTCACTCGTTTGTGCTTTTAGAAAACATAAATACATATTTAATTTTTTTGGTTGATTGTTTTAAAAAAAATGAAGCAGAAAATAAGTAATTTATCTTCATATATTTTTAAAAAGACAAATATACACATTTAAAAAATATAAATTATAACCAATAATATTAAAATAAAAATAATTATACCCTTTATTTTCTAAAAATACCATTTTATGTAAAATAACTTCTTATTCATAACTATAATTGTAATTTTATAATAAAAATACTTATATCTAAAATAATTATATAAATATATCTAAATACAAAATATTTTTTATTTCTATTTTAAAATACTTCTCTGAACCGTACAATAATTGTACAAAGAAATGAGGCTTATTTCTGCTCGTAAGTCTGCTTTGTTTGCCTCTGATTCCCAAATCAGTGGCTCTCCATTGCCTAATAATGTCATTTTCATAGAATACAAATCTAATTTGGTTTTTATTTGTTAGGAGTGAAGCTGGGATTTATTTGTCTTTAAGTATAATTTATACTAAAATGAGATGACACCAAAAAAGAAATAGATAAGAAAGTAAATTGTTTCACGAATAGGTCTCAAATAAAGCTGAAGACCACTAATGTACTCCTAACTTGTCACGGCCGAAAGGGTAAACACCATTATTAGGCACGATAATAATATCCATTGCGCTTTAATTGGTTGCAAGTGGTATATAAGTGTGACAACTCAAGCTCTGGATCGTGATGCATCACATATGATAAAGTATTACACTTAAGCTAAAAGTGGGTTGAATTCAGGAATTTCTACACAAACACAATGGATATCTGTCTAATTGCTGATGCATAGCATAATCCTAAAATTTATCAAGTGATTTATTAAATATTAATACCATAAAGTACTGCAAGACTAGGGTTGGTTCAAAATCAGTGGGTTACGAAAACGATGTATAGCATAATCAAGCATAGTTAGAAATTCAAGTTCACATTAGATGAATAAGCTATGATTTTAAAGTATTAAACATATGCAAGTTGTTGGATATGAAAAATGCAGCTAACCTTCACTACGGTGCATTCTCGGCAAGAATCGTTGTCTATGCAGACCCTATACACACAGAGAATAACAGAAACCATTAAAATATCTTTACAATGAACCGTACCATCCGATCGAACCAAAAATCAGAAGCAGGCGAAAAAAAGAAGAGAAAATCGAAGAGCGAATGATGTGTAGTACCTGGGAGGATGTATTCTCTCAATGAGCGATTCAATTTCCCGATCCATGTGTGGATGGTAAAATATATCCATTGTCTATGACTAAGAACAAATCAGATAAGCTTCAATTAATTGGAGTTTGGCGGCGGCGGCGGCGGCGGCTGCAGGGTGATAACCCGAACTACTGCGTCTTCGTCGATCTGTACAATATGATGTATGAGTAGTTTAGAAGCATTCAAAGCGGCATCGCAATTGAAAAAACGCGTATTATATAATAATTGAAAAAGGCAGAAAGACGCGCGATATTGGAGCGCCGTCAATCTTGTTTTCTAAGCGATAACACCGAAGCAATTAACCAAAAAATTCGAAAAACCGTTGGAAACCTTTCAGGATTTTAGAACCTCTGAGAAATTTCGTAGTAACGAATTGTTTGTTAAAAAATGACCTGAAGTTGTTACGGAAATTCAAATTGAAAATACGGTTTCTCCGGTCGCATTGGAGGATTCAAAAAAAGGGGCGGCATTATGGGTTGAAGCTTCCAACTAATTGATCAGGCAATTTTCCTTTTCCAACAAAAAAAAAAAAGAAAAGAAAAGAAACTAGGTAAAGTAAACGAGATTTGAATAGCGCATAGTGAATTGAAGAAAAACATGGGAGGATAGGATAGGATAAGATAGGATATGTGACGTAGGGCGGTTATGAATTACCTGTGGAAAAAGATGCAGCAGAAGTGAAATTCATGTAGTGGAGGTTTTCTATGTAAAAGAAAGAAAGAAAGAAAGATGGAACGCAGGGATACAAAGAAGGAGGCAATTCTTGATTTCTATGTTTGGCAGCGTGATCCCTGTTCACTCAACAATTCCAAGTGTTTGTCTATATATATAGATGTTGAAGCTTGACAAATATGTATACCCGCTAATGTCGGGAACAAAAAGGAGAAGTGCACCTCCTTGGTAACAGAGTAGCTAGAAGCCAGTATATATTTTGTTTCAATGATTAGGATTTACTTATAACTTATAAGATAGGAGAGTGAGGCTGCTGAGCCTGAATGGCGCACCACATCATCCAAGTTTCCAGAACTGAGTCTCCAAAATTAGGAAAATGATTAGAACGTGTATCCACGGGGTTAATCCAGTAAGGCAAGGTAGACGTGTGGTAGTGCCACGTAGCCTTTCCTTGTGTTATAGGTGTCAGCCCCGGTGTTCTGCACATGTGGTCAAACTCGGAAATTAAATCGCGGTGGCTGGGTCTCGTCTCCCTCACTCCTCCTGAAAGCGACTGCCACGTGTTTCTTTCAAGAGAATGCGGTTGGGAAATCAGTTTTGGGATCACACCACGCCGTGTTTTTAGCATTCAGTTCTCTGCTTGGCCGCAATTTCCTTTCACACGAGTGTCACTCAACCTTTGGAGGCTGGATGCCTTTTCTTTATTTCCCCTTTTCACCTTTTCCCCAAAACTTCAGGAACTGTGCAAGTGTGCAGTAATAATTTAGTCGTATCTCGATGCCTTGACTCTTATTATTACTAAGAGCATTTTTCATTGAAAGCTAGATTTTATACTGACTATAATTTTATGTTTAATTTTTAGGGTAAATTATTAGAATAAATCAATTCACAATTAAAATTATTCAGATTTTCTAAAATAAAAATAGCTATTTGAATGTTTCAAGATCTAATTTTATATAAATAAAATTTATTAACTTTGATTTATCAAATCAGTACTAAACTAAATTTATTAGATTCAAATTGCATATAAATTGATATATACCTATAAATCGAAACAAATGGCTTCCATTTGTATATGTATGAAAATTGAAATAATAAGATTCAATTTTTATATAATAACATAATTCGATTCTAATAGATTCAATTTATTATTTATTATACTATATGAATAAATCGAATGCATCAAAAAATACATTTACTCAAATTCCAAATATACTAAAGAATACATTTATTCAAATTTCAAATACAATACTCTTTTATAATCTACACAATCAATAATTTAAAAAATTAAAAAACTAATATTATCTAAAAATTTACGAGACTTTTTTAAAATATGCATAAGCTATCAAGAATAGAATAGACGAAAGAATATTGTATGGAATTTGAATTTTTTTTATTAATTTTTATATAAAATATTCATATCATTGAAATTATTCATTTTGTAACGGAGTATAACTAAAATTTTATCAATAATTTTAAATTAAATATTTTTATAAAATTTTAAAATTTTTTATTATAAACATTTTTTTAATTATAGTAAATAATTTTATAAAATTTAAAAATGGTTTAAAATATGTTATAAATACTATAAAAAGAAGTATATTTCAAATTTTTTATTATAAGTATTTTTTGTAATTTTCACTATAGTAAAAATTTCACCTTCATCTCCTATTTATATACATTAAGCATATACTAAATTGAACATGAAATTTGTACCATAATCACAAAAATATGCTTATAATAAAAAAATTTGAAATATACTCTCCTTTACAGTACTTGTAACATATTTTAAGTCATTTTTAAATTTTATAAAATTATTTATAATAATTAAAAAAATATTTATAATAAAAAAAATTTTAAAATTTTATAAAAATATTTAATTTAAAATTGTTGGTAAAATTTTAGTGGTATTCTATTACAAAATAAATAATTACAATAATATGAATATTTTATATAAAAATTAATAAAAAAATTCAAATTTCATACAATATTTTTTCGTCTATTTTTGATAGCTCATACATATTTTAGAAAAGTCTCATAAATTTTTAAATAATATTATTTTTTTATTTTTTAAATTATTGATTGTATAGAAGAGTATTGTATTTGAAATTTGAGTAAATGTATTCTTTGAGTAAATGTATTTTTTTAATTTTTTAAATTATTTAATAAATAATAAATCGAATCTACTGGAATCGAAGTATGTTATTCCTCACGTATCATTTACATGCATATAAAAATCGAATCTTATTGTTTCGATTTACATGCATATACAAATTGAAGCTATTTGTCTCGATTTATAGGTATATGTCAATTTGTATGCAATTCGGATTTAGTATGGCTTCGGTAAATCGAATTTAATAGATTCGATTTATATAGAAATGGATCTTGGACATTCAGGTAACCATTTTCGTTTTAGGGAATTAGGTAATTTTGGGTGTCAATTGGTTTATTCTAGTAATTTATCCTAATTTTTATTTAATTTATTTTATATGACCAATTTTTTTAAGATAATAGTGTTATTTATTTAATAAAAAAATAAATATAATTGTTCATATCCTATCCCAACACTAAGGCCCAGGTCCAAATAAGATAAAAAGGCCCAATCCACAGATTGGCCTCCCCGTATAGCCGACCTCTACAGAAGTGGTCGGAGTCAACACAAGCTCCCCCAAGGAAGTCGGGATCGAAAATTAGCTGGTAGATAACACTTATTCAAATAAGTAACTGCCCCTAAAATCTCTCAACCCACTTCCAGGAGCCATATCTCAACTTCCCTAAGATAAAGGGATGGTTATCCTCTTTAAAAGGGGGAACTACTCCAACGGTGGTTATTGGTTCACTACTATAAATACACTGACACCCCTCAAGTATCTCTAAGTTCCAATACTCTCTAGACCTGCTTAGGCTTCTACTGACTTAAGCATCGGAGTGTCTTTGCAGGTACCACCCCCTTCTTTCCTACACAGTAGTCGAACGGAGGCTCCCTGACGCTAAGCAAGTCGGAGACTTTCTTCTTCATCACGCCTAGAGCAAACTATTGCTATGTGGACATGCCTTTTGGGTTAAAAAATGCTGGGGCCACATATCAAAGGCTGATGAATAAGGTGTTTGCTCCTCACCTTGGGAATTTAATGGAAGCCTATGTGGACGACATGCTAGTAAAAACCAAGGATGAGACCGACCTCTTGACAGACCTCTCGCAAGTCTTCAACACCATAAGGTTGCATGGGATGAGGTTGAATCCTGCAAAGTGTACATTCGCGGTGAAAGCTAGAAAATTTCTGGGATTTATGCTTACACAAAAGGGGATTGAAGCAAATCCCGACAAGTGCAAGGTAGTCCTAGAAATGAAAAGCCCGACTTGTCTAAGGGAGGTCCAGCAGTTAAACGATTGACTTGGAGCTCTCTCCAGGTTCTTGGCAGGATCAGCATTAAGATCCCTACCAATTTTCTCTATACTAAGGAAAGGATGCCAGTTCGAATGGACTCCTGAGTGCGAAAAAACATTTCAGGAGTTCAAAAGGTTTTTAAGCCAACCTCCCATTCTAACCCGACCTCAAGTCGGGCCGGGGAAGAACTCGTCCTGTATTTGTCCGTAGCAAACAAAGCTGTAGCATCAGCCCTAATACGGGAAGACGAGGTAGGGCAGCATCCTGTATACTTTACCAGCAAAGTTCTACAATGCCCTGAACTAAGGTATCAAAAATTAGAAAAGTTTGCGTATTCCTTAGTAGTAGCCTCACGAAGGCTACGACCTTATTTTCAAGCGCACACAATAAGGGTACGAATGAACCAGCCCATGAAGCAAATCCTGCAGGAGACAGATATTGCGGGTAGAATGGTTCAATGGGCAATAGAGCTTTTCGAGTTCGATTTAAAGTACGAAACTCGGACGACGATCAAAGTCCAATGCCTCACCGACTTCGTGGCGGAATACGCAGGAGACCAAGAGGAAGCCTCCACTGTGTGGGACCTATATGTGGATGGATCCTCGAACAAAATCGGAAGCGGTGCTGGCATAATACTAGTTAACTAAGAGGGAACCCGAATAGAAGTCTCCCTCAAATTTGAATTTCCCGCTTCCAATAATCAGCCAGAGTATGAAGCCTTGATTGCGGGATTGAAGCTGGCGGAGGAAGTCGGCGCAACCAAAGTAGTTGTGTTCAGCGACTCTCAGGTGGTGACCTCCCAAATAAATGGAGAGTACCATGCCAAAGACCCCAACATGAAGAGGTACCTAGACAAAACCTTAGAGCATCTTAGGCGTTTTGCAGAGACCGAAGTTAAACACATAACTTGGGATCTCAATAGCAGCGCAGACGCCCTCTCCAAGCTAGCTAGTACCAAGTCAGGAGGGAACAATAGAATCCTGATACAAAAAACTCTCCAAGAGCCCTCTGTCTCAAAACAGAGGCCAAACAAGACGTCCTTGAAGTATCTGGATTAGGCCTCTGATGGATGAACCCACTAATCGAATACATGAAATTTGACATCCTACCCAAAGAGGAAAAAGAGGCTAAGAAAATCTGAAGGGTAACACAGAATTACACCTTGGTAAAAAATATCCTCTATAAAAGGAAAATATCTACACCACTGCTGAAGTGTGTCCCGACCTCAAGGACGGTTGAAGTACTAGAAGAGGTCCACAATGGTATCTGCGAAAACCACCTCGAGGCAAGATCATTAGCCAGAAAACTCATCCGAGCTGGGTTCTACTGGCTGACCATACAGAAAGATGCCACCGAGTTTATAAGAAGATGTCAGCCATGCCAAATGCATGCGAACTTCCACGTCACTCCCCCTGAGGAGCTCATTAGCATAACTTCTCCATGGCCCTTCGCCAAATAGGGATTAGACCTACTAGGGCCCTTCCCCAGGTGCCTGGACAAGTGAAATATCTAATAGTGAGAGTAGACTACTTCACGAAGTAGATAGAAGCAGAACCATTAGCAACAATCACAGCTCAGAGAAGTCAGAAGTTCTTCTACAAGAACATTATCACTAGGTATGGGGTTCCCCATTCCATCACCACGGATAATGGGACTCAGTTCACCGACTCCACCTTCAGAAACCTAGTAGCCAGCCTGAAGATCAAGCACCAGTTTATCTCGGTAGAACACCCACAAGCAAATGGGCAAGCCGAGGCGGCTAACAAAGTCATACTGGCTGGACTGAAGAAAAGGTTACAAGAAGCTAAGGGAGCATGGGATGAAGAACTCCCTCAAGTACTATGGGCTTATCGGACTACACCTCAAGCTGTCACAGAAGAAACACCCTTCCGACTTGCTTATGGCATAGAAGCCATGATACCAGTTGAGATCAATGAGCAAAGTCCAAGGTGATCTTCTACGACGAGGTTGGCAACATACAGCGACACAAAGAAGAACTTGAGCTACTCCTTGAAGTCCGAGAACAAGCCCAGATAAGAGAAGCAGCGCTGAAGCAAAGAATGACAAACAGATACAACAAAAAAGTCATTTGAAGAAGCTTCACTCCAGACGATCTGATCCTAATCAGAAACGACATTGGAGTTAACAAATCTGGAGATGGAAAGCTTGCTGCCAACTGGAAAGGGCCATACAAAATTAGTGAGGCCCTAGGAAAAGGCTACTATAAGGTGACCGACTTGAACGGCACCGAACTACCTAGGTCGTGGCATGCTTGTAATATGAAAAGGTACTACAGTTAAAAGCGAACTCTACTCCCTGATGTACTCTTTTTCCCGACTTCATGGTTTTTTTCCAAAAAAGAAGAAAGGGTTTTCCTGAAGGGGGTTTTAACGAGGCATCAAAGTGGAGGCTAAGGGGCAACAATTCTTAAACCCCTTAGTAGCAAAAGGTACCTATACAAATAAATAAAAGATCTATCTCTTCGTAAATTCCATTAAGTTATTTTTTTTACGAAACGCGCCGACTTAAGCTCGACAAAACGTAAAAATCCCATGACCGACCTAAGTGGTCGTCAGGATAAAACAACGAGGCACAAGTCGGTGTAAAGAGGTTATAAAAGTTGATCATGTAACTCGGAAGAATAACGACTAACAAGTCGTAAAACCAAGAAAAACAAAATGCATTGCAAAAATAGCCTAAGTTACCCACAATTCAAATAAGAAAGTTTGAGTTCACAAGGAATACAAAAATAGATAAAAGAAAGCCATTCATAAGGCAGAAGTTGTCCCAAGTCTTTTCAAAGTCAAAGAAAACTCAGACAAATGCACAGCCTGCCCAAAGACAAGAGGCTTTCAGCAAAAAGGTTAAAAAGGGTGTTTTGGAAAAACCTAAAAATGAGAACAAAAAGCATGCACACACCAGATATAATTTAAACCCCTTATCCAAAAAAGGGGAGCAAAAAATTAAAGGTGTTTTTTGTTAACGGCCATAAAAGGCCAGGAAATGTCAGAAACCAACCATCACAAATAAAATATAAAATTGTTTAAAAACAAGGGGCCCACAGGCCGGGCCCCAGTAACCAAATATATTAGTTGGGAGGAAGATCAGCACCACCAGAAAGAAGGACCATTGCCACTAGAAGGAGGACCAGCAGGGAGAGAAGTCGGAACAACAACAGGGGAGGACGGAGCAGGTTATTCAAGACCTTGAGAAGGAACCCCCGAAGAACTCGGAAGGTCCCTTTGTCGCGGAGGAGACTCTATTATTTTTTGCCCCCGAGTCTTCAAGTCGGAATCTGTCTCAGGTTGGGGAGGAGAGACAATGGCCCCATCCACCACAATCTTGTCGGGGTCAAGGGGAGAAAGGTCCAGGTCGGGAGCAATGACCCCGACCTGCTCCTTGAAAACCTTCCAAGCCTCCTCCGCACCTTCGGTCACCGAATCCTCTAAATCCTGGAAGGCCTCCCGACAACCTTCCAGCTCTTTCTTCAAGTCAAGGTTCTCTCCAAAGAGCCTGACGTGGTTATCCTCCGCCTTCTCCTTAAGGCCCTCCGCCATAGCACACTGGCCTATTAACTTCTTCTCCCTCTCCCGAAGCCGATCCCTCTCCCCCTTCAACTCGACGACCTCCTCCTTTAGCCTCTTCTTCTCCTCCTGATAAAGGAAAATCCTCCCCTCAAGCTCCTCCACCTTTTGGGCAAAACCCAAAGAGCTAAGGAGATTCTTCTCCAAAATATCAAGGAGTTTGGTACACATCCCAGCTGCCCGGACACTCACCTAAACTATAACATTGAGATGGTTCCGAACCATAGCATCATCCATATTGATTGACGTATGGGGAAAAACATGGTTCCAGACAAATTGAGAACCATCGAATGTAGAAGCCCTAGAAGAAGAGCCAGAAGTCTTACGCTTCTTCTTCTCGAATTCAGGGGAAGATCGGGGCGGAGGGGGAGGAGAAGAAAGAAAATAAGCAGAAGAAGAAGATACCATTATGGGACGAGAGGATGTCCCCAAGTTGTGAGGAGGAGGAGGGGGAGGAGGAGGAGGAGGAGGAAGAGTGCCAGCAGCCCTTGCCGCGTCCACCCGCGCCCGAGACCTCTTCCTGGCGTCTTGGACCTTCTGGTAGGAGGAGTTAGAAGCTTTCTTCACCATTTTTGAAAAAGAAGAAAGCAAAAAATTAATCCACATATCAAAAGAAGTCGGAAATAATAAACTCAAAAAGAATTCAAAGTCGGAAGCAATGAAATCAAGTCGGAGAAAATCAAAAAACAACAACAAAGTCTACCTATTTGGGTCCGAACAAAACTCGGGGACCCTTGAAGGAATTTTTTTGTGTCCAGATAAGGGGCCCTTCTCCAAACTTCTCGAAAGAACCCCACAACAAGATTTTCAACTTCGTCCAGATCATCCGGACCATACTTCTCCACAGGAGAAGCCTCTAACCAATAAAGGGAAAAGCAAGGAGAAGAATATTGATCCAGGAAAAAGGGATGGTGACCTTCTACGGCTTGAACTTTGAAAAAGAAGTTTTTAAAATCATGGAAGGACTCATCAAAAAGGTTGAAAATTTTCCGGCCTTGAATAGCTCGAAAAAACACCCACTGCTGCTTATTGTTTTGCCCACTGAAGGGCTTGGTCATAATAAAAAGATAAAAGAATATTCTCAAAGAAGTCAGGAAATCCAATGCCTGGCTGACAAGTTGGTAAATCTTTAGGAAACCCCAAGAGTTGGGGTGAAGCTGGGTAGGAGCGACGCGGCAGTGAGACAAAACAGCTATCTCAAAATCAGAAAAAGGTAGAAAAACTCCTAGGCGGGTAAAAAGGCTTTCATACATAAAAAAGAAATGAGGGTCCGCATCAGAAGCCCTCCCAAAACAAACCCGGTCTTCTGGATCCGGGGCATTCAATTCATATTTTGGCTCATCCTCATCAAGAACGCAGATCCTATGGTGGGTACAAAGATCAGTAATGTGGTCGGTGTCTACTAAGGGGTTCTCCCCAAGAACGGTGTCATCCATCCACTGTAAAAGAGACTCTAGAGAAGACATCTTTTTCTAGTAAAAGGGTGACGAAACCTACAAAGAAAAAGGGGAAGGATCAAAAACAGGGTCTCTAAAGGGCCTAAAGCAAGTTCCTCAATAAAACAGAGTTACTAGACCTACAGTCAGACGCATCGTAAACACTCCTTTAAAACAAAACATGCAAATAAGAGCATTTCATAAGAGAGGGGAAGGAAAAGAACTGACCTTTACTTTCGGAGAGGATCAAGCGCGACAGCAAGCACTCGAAGAAGGAAGAAGCTTTCTTTCGAACGAAGAGTGTAAGTTAAAAAGTTTTCAGAAACGAAACAAAGAAAGAGAGGGAAAAGTATTTATAAACACGCCGGGGGCATAATGGTAAATCGACGTGATTATTAAAGAGATGCGCTATTACCAAGGTAACTGCTCCCCACGTGTAAATATGAAACCTCTAACGGACGCGACGTTTGATTAGACGCGACTGTTGAGAAATTTTGAATCACGTCGGCTTTGAAAAATCACGTCGGCTACAAGACCGAGCTCAAATACTCGAACTCAACTCTTAAGCAAAAAGAGATCGGACTCGAGTAGGGGCACTGTTCATACCCTGGCCCAACACTAAGGCCCAGGTCCACATATTGGCCTCCCCGTATAGCCAACCTCTACAGAAGTGGTCGGAGTCAACACAAGCTCCCCCCAAGGAAGTTGGGATCGAAGATTAGCTAGCAGATAACACTTATTCAAATAAGTAACTGCCCCTAAAATCTCTCAACCCACTTCCAGGAGTCATGTTTCAACTTCCCTAAGATAAAGATACGGTTATCCTCCTTAAAAGGGGGAACTACTCCAACGGTGGTTATTGTTTCACCACTATAAATACACTGACACCCCTCAGGTATCTCTAAGTTTCAATACTCTCTAGACCTGCTTAGGCCCCTACTGACTTAAGCATTAGAGTGTCTTTGCAGGTACCACCCCCCTTCTTCCCTACACAGTAGTCGAACGGAGGCTCCCTGACGCTAAGCAAGTCGGAGACTTCCTTCTTCAGACGATTGGGCCAACCTAGCGAGTCCAGCCCACTAATCTTCGGTTACCCAACGTAACAATAATGTTAAAAAATTAGGATAAGAGAAATTTTAAAAAATTAAATATTTATAAACAGATAAAATTATTGGGAGAAAATAACACAAAAAAATAATTAGAAAAATAAATTTTAGGACATTATACACCCATATGACAAAATACATAGCTTTTGGTTCAATTTAAGTGATGTTGTTATCATTTTTTTCGGAGGCTCTAGACATGCTCGAATACTCGCCGACACCTCTCCTTCCAAATATTCCAATCTATAATCAAAACCAGTCGAGCTCTATGAGAGTTTGTTCTCTGAAGTCCAATTTGTAACACTGAATCCCTCCAATAATCGAAGAACAAAAAACAACTAGAGTCAGAAATGAGATAAGTCAAAGAACTCTTCTTCCACACTAGAATAGCATCTCCACAGAAAAATAGACGGTGCATGAATGATTCTGGAGCTGACTTTCAGATTGGACAAGTTGCCGAAATAGATGGGAACCACTAGTAGATGAGAAGCATAATAGGAAGCTTACCATTGAGGATTTTTCACGCAAAGAGCAACATCTTGTGAGAAATTTTTAACTTTCATAAATGGCTCCAAACTGGCCCTCTGTTGCATGATGTTCGAACAAAATTCAATAAAAGTACGGTAAAATTGGTAAGCAATCCATGCAACATCATATGTTTTTGCTCTATTCATCACCTATTGAATTGTGTCTTCATCTTCTCTCGGGGTTATGGAGAGGATTCGCTGAGCAATTTTTGGAGGAGAAATATTTGAGATTAATGCTTGGTTCCACTGTTTATTTGACAGAAACAAGTCCTTTACCCATAATAGATGGTAACTATCTGGTAGTAGTGCCATAGATGGTAGTAGGAGGGAGCCATAATTCATTGAAGATTCAGATATCACAAAAACTTACTTTTCAACTAATGTCTTTCTCTACAACTTTGCCTCTCTTCAAGAATATTTTGCCAACTTCGAGAAAGTAAAGTTCCTACTTCTGCTGTAAAGATAGAATTAAATTTAAAGTATTTACCTTAAGTATTATAGAAAGAAGAGAGTTAGGTTGAGTCGCGATTTTCCAACACTGTTTATCCAAAAGAGTCAGGTTTTGAGTCCTGAGATCTTCAAAAACAAAGCCCGCCTTCTTTTTTTCGCCTAATCATCTTATCCCAACTAATCCACATCATTCGCCTTTCAGAACTTTTTTGCCCCTACCATAATTGGGTAATCAGTATTAATCTCAAATCTTTTTTCTCTAGAAATTGCTCAGCAAATCCTTTTCATAATCCCAGGAGAAGGTGAAAACATAATTCAATGCGTAATGAATAGAGCAAAAACATATAATGTTGCATCAGGATACAGGATTGCTTACCAATTTTACCATACCTAAATTGAATTTTGTTCGAGTTTCATGCAACGGAGGTTAGTTTGGAGCCATTTATGGAAGCTGAAAATTCCTCACAAGATTTTGCTCTTTGCGTGGAAAATTCTCCATAATAAGCTTCTTGTTCTACTTCTCATCCACCAGCGGTTCTCATTCACTCTGACAACTTGTCTAATCTGCAAGTCAGCTCCAGAATCACTCATGCATTATCTATTTTTCTGTAGAGACGCTAATCTAGTGTGGAAGAAGAATCCTTTAGCTTCCCTCATTTCGGACCATAGATGTTCCTTTTCTTCAATTGGTGGAGAAATTCGGTATTACAATCTAAATTTCAAGAAACAAGCTCTTTGAGAACTCGACTGATTTTGATTATAGTTTGGAATATTTGGAAGGAGCGGTGTCGGCGGGTTTTCGAGCATGTCCAGGAGCATTCCAAAAAAGTGCTAGCAACATTGCTTAAGTTGAATCAGGAGCTATTTATTTTGCCTTATGTATGGTGTTCTAAGATTTCTTTTCTATCTATTTTTCTATGTTATTTTCTTCTTACAATTTTACCTATTCGTAAATATTTGAGTGCTGACTTTTTGACATTATATTTATTTTGTTATTGAATAAAATACCACTATTATCTTTGAAAAAATATGGTTTCAAGAGAATAAAATAGCTTACAAAACTGCAATCCATAAAATTTTGACACGTGAAATTTAAATTTTTATATATTATATCATATTTATTCAAAGTATAATATTTTTTTTTCAGTAGTACGTTGTGTGATGTTATCTTGTTGTAGTATTATTTTTTTCTTTCCTATTTTTGGTCAACTATGTAGAGTGCATTATCTATATGGTTTGCAGTTTGTACGTTTTTTTCCTTTTTTTGGTATGGGTAAGGGCCAAAAAACCTAGTCCAAATACACAAATAAGAGAGGAAGGGATTTCTTTTTTTTTTTTTAGTTTCCCACGGTATCCCTCAACCCGGCAGGTCAAGGAAGTGGAATTATGAGCTACAAAATGGCTTAATGAGCCCAACAGCAATGAGGTCTAATTACAGAATTAGGCTACAACAAGAATACAAAAGTACAGACGGTCTTTCTGATTGTTGGGCCCAAGATTGGGGTTGTCCAACCCAATAAAAAATCTTTTCAAAAAAACAAAAGAAAATACAAATACTTCTAAATTCTGAACCTTATATAAATACAGAGTTCCATACCATACCAGCCTTCTAATCGAGGTTAGCTAGAATACGATAATAATCTAAATATTTTAATTAAAGACTGAAAAAAATATTTTACTAAGGAGTAATAGATGATAATAATTTTTTAAATAATAATAAAAATTTAATTTTTATATACTTGTATAAATGAACATGTTCATTCCAAGAAATTGGTTACATGGTGTGATCCTTTGATGAAAGCCACAAGCAAGGTTCTTGGTGGCAACTTCATGTTCAATTCTCCTTCTCCAACCTACAGTACATGGTTTGTGCCTTATGCTACTCACTACTCTCACTCCTATGAAATCAAATAATTTTCATTGCTTATTATTTTTTTTAAAAATGGAGAATTTCATGTTCAAATCACACAGCTCAACCTGCTTCCTTTCACTTTCACACGCATCGAACTCAACCAGTAGAACCTCTCATCATCTTTTGCCCTTCTTGTAAGAATAGTAATTAATTAATCGCTTAATTAATTAATTTAATTGCCTAAAATAGATTTCAAAAATTTTGAATACTAATTAGAAAAATTAAATATAATTTTTGGACTTAATAGATTTTTCTTAGTTGAAAAATGTAATTTTCTGTAGAAAATTGTGTACAAACACGTATCAGTAAATTAGTCGGCAGTATCGGCTTAAATCTATCCAATACTGTGTGGGAGCGGTAAAAACAGTAGAAAATTTTATAAAAACATTTAAAGTTGAAAATCAGACGCTAATTTTAAAAGTTTGGCCCAAAAATTGGAAAACGGGCTAAAAACGCTAACGGATTAGACCAGACCCAAATTGGACCCAAGCCCAACATACATAAACACTCACATGCACCCATTTCAGCTCATAAAACACTTGCATGAGAGTGAGAGCTGCTAAAGTAAGAAGAAAGCAAAGGTTTCACCAAACACTATTCACCTTCAACTTCATTCAATCATAACTCGAGCTACGGTGCTTCGATTTGCATGCCGTTTGCGACTACGCGAAACTCTCACTGAATCCGTCACTTATAGCGAAGTATTGTGGTAAGATTTTCGAAAATTTCTGTCCAATTTTCAGCCATTATGAATTTCAAAATTTTGGGTTTTGGTTTGAGTGGATTTTTGTGATTTTGGGTGTTTAGGTACACTCTAACACTTGGTTTCTATTGAGTTTTGTCCTAATCAACTGTGAATAAGGTAAGCTTGCTCTTATCCCTTGTGAAACTATGTATTTAGGAACCTTAGGTATTGATTTGTGGTAAATTAATGTGTATAACTTGGAAATTTTGATTGTTGATGCTTGTTGGAGTTGATTGGTGGATTGATTGATGCTTGGAGCTTGAGGAATGGATTAGATTGCAGTCATATTGGTGGTTTAGTGCATATTGGAATTGGTCAAATTATGGTTTTGGTTTTCTCTATGTAATATATAATATTTCTGGACACTTAGGCTAGTGGACCTTAGGATAGGATTGAATTGATTGTTGGAATTTGTTGAAATGACGATGTATGATGATTTGATGAATTTTGATAATTTTGATGAACTATGTTGTTATTGTTGGTACATGGTGTTGAATATTGAGATTGAGGTTGAATAATGCTAATTACGATGATTGGTAATGATAGAATAGTATTTGATGAGTGTGTTGGTTGAGAAATGGTTTTAGCATGAGAAATTTGATGATTGGGGTTGAGAATTATGAGGATAGTGTATTGTAAGTGGAAATCTGGTAAGAGTGGTGATTTGAGACAAAATGGTAAGTTCTGATGTGAATTGATGTGTGTTGTGGTTTGGAGTTGGTTTAGTTCAAAGTTTTGAAAATTAGAGAACCTTGTTGGATTTTGTGAAACTTGATTTTTACCGAACTTTGGTGGATCATAACTTGAGCCTCAATTTTCGAAATTGATTGTTTGTCTTAAATTGAAGTTCATTAAAAGATCTTTAAATTGATATAAAGTTTGAGGAAAATGTAGTTTTTTAGAGGAAGTTATGAACGTTTAAAGTTTGGTGTTTAAAACTGAAATTCTACAGATTTGAACATTGTCTAAGTCTGGTGAGGGTTGCATACGCGACACAGTGCACACGACGTGAGGATTCCATTTGGGTTGGACATTTTGTGTACGCAGACACTGCATGCGTACGCGAATTATCAGAATTTTGACCCTTGCGTACGCGAACTTTAACACGCGACGCAAGCATCCCATTTGGGTTGGGGCACTCACGTACACGAGCAAGAGGTTGCATACACGACCGCCTATTTTTACCCTTGTGCATACACACGGCAGGGGTGTGCGTATGCACAACCCCTGTTTTGCTGAAAATTTGTTTTTCTTCGTTTGCAAAGGTTCTCTAGCTTTTCAAACATTCTTTAAGTGTCGTTTAAGAATACTATATAGTGCTTAGGTCCTAATATTACTAAAGATGAGTTAGTGGCTTAATTTAGGAAATTTCTGTATGAATTTAGAAGAATGAGACTTAGGTTTCTGGAGTACTGAGGATGGATTAGTTGAGTGAGATGGCGGAGCACTGTAACAATGATTAATGTGATGAGTTGTGGAATTACGGGTTGATGATGTTTGAGATGAGTCTATGACTCGGGATTAAATGATGACTTTACTGAGTAATAAGGATGATTTCTGAAAAGTTACTGATATTGTTGAGACGTTATACGCCTGGCAAGGACGGTGGTTAATCCCGCTTGTCGAGGTCGCGACTGCGGCATAAGGATGGTAGTTAATCCCGCTTATGTTGAGATGTGAGGTCTGTGGCTAAGTATCCCGCTCGCATCCTTTCGAGTCACAAGAGTGAGTCGGACACTATATTCTTGGGAAAGTGAGCCGGGCACTATATCCCTGGGGGGGTTCCCATTTATATTCGTGACTGAAAGGCGACATTCCCATTGGAATGTATCGAGTTGGCAGTTGAACCGACAATGTGATATCACAGCCAAATAGGACAAGCATTCATCATGTGCATATTCTATATGTTTGCTTGCTTTACCGACTTGTATTGTTTGTCTTATTGTATAACAAGCTTAATTACTTTTTGATATACATGATTATACTTGTATTTTACTTGTATTGCTATTACTTGTATTTTTTACTGGGATTGAGGAGGTTCGGAAGGCGGCGGTGATGAAATCACATGTCAGTTAGGCTAGCGAAGACTGTGGGACAGCAGTGTAAATATTAGATTAGATTTTCCTAAGTTAGATGGCCTGTTTAAGGATTTGTTTATTTATTTTATAAGCTTGAATATTATGATTGATGTGAAGTTCTAGGATTGCCTCTATCGTCCTGGAATCTTATATCTTACATTACTGGACACTGTTATTATACTGAGAATCTCCGGTTCTCATACAATATTCTGTTGTTATTTTTCAGATGCAAGTCGCAACCCACCTCGATGAGTTACGTGATGGTGACAGAGCGTAGGATCTTTATCATATTTGTTAGTCATTTTGGATATTTTGTTTAGTACTTTCACTTTTGAATCTTTATTTACCTTAGAGGCTAACTTTGAGAGAGATTATGTATATGCTGTTTTAGCTTTCAGAACTCTGTTATGTCTGTATATACTAGTCGGCCTAAATTCTACGAGCTTCGGCTAGTACTCTATGCCTATTATGCTTTTATATCTATATATATATACTTTGTTATTCTTTACCTGTATCTTATCCTTTCATTTTAGCTTCGTGTGAACTATTGCACTTTTGTAACTATGTTTTTGATCTTATTTCTTTATCGGGCTTCTAGAATTACTATCTTTTTCTATATATACATGTATAATATTGTATAAGTCTTAGAATTGTCATAACTTTTAATTATCTTTTGTTTTACAGCATGAAATAAGGTTTAAGGTAATTAGGGTGTTACACTTCCAATTCTACCCCTCACCTTCAAGCCCCCCTTTCAGGCTCAGGCTCAGGCTTAGGCCCAGAGTAATAATAGCATCATCATCATCATCTACATCTAGCTCCAAGTCCAAGGTTCTCAATGGCCTTCGAGTTGACAATGTTGGACGATGACAACAGGAACAGGAAGCTCCTCCTGTTTCGACTTCCCAGGATGCCTCCAAAATTGTTGGAATTTGGCCACCTTGAAATTCCTCAGAGATACAAGCTCATCAGAACCACTTCCCTTGCCTTTGTTATCTGTAACATGGATAAGGTTTTTATTCTACTTTTACCAAAGTTAGCTACTTGATCATAGTTCATATTGATAGGTGTAGTTATTTTCCTTTATTTTCTTATCAAGTTGCTAAATTTTGTAATTGCTTACATGAACATGCCATAGTTAATAATTTTTTATCAAAAAAAACCTTTCTAAGAGTTGCATCCATGAAAAGCATTTGTTTTTGGCATGGCCAGGTGAACTTGAGCATTGCCATAATTCCAATGTCACATCAATTTGGGTGGAATTCATCCATGGCTGGGTTGGTTCAATCCTCATTCTTCTGAGGTTATGCATTGAGTCAATTGGCGGATTGGCTAGCCAAGATATTTGGTGGCAGGTTAATTACCTGAGGCAAAATCAATTTTAAGGATACTTTTATTTGAGGCATGATCAAATTGAGACATCTAAAATTATCTTTGTATCTTACTATATTTTTAATTAAATTATTTTTTAATAATTTTTTGATCTATTGTTGACAATTAGCTCCATCTGTAATTTGTTTTTTTTATGAGAATTGGTTGAATAAATCAGATGTTGAAGCTTTGTAGAGATGGATAATGATCGGACAATTATTCCATTTACAGTTGACACTAAAGATTTTAGTTTGGATTTTGGGATTATGAAGTTTCCTTGTTATATTTTCACAAAAATTCTTGAGGTTGGAGTACTGGTATGGTCAGTGGCTACAACTTTTGTTCCTCTTGTTACTGGATATATGCCTGGTTTACTATGTCAAGGATTTTGGTCAGTAATTTTTTCTATTTTTTCCTGTACTTTTTACTTATTAACACATACTTTATGATATACGATTCATGTAGCTTATTTTATTTAGTGGGATAAGGCTTAATTGTTGTTGCCAATTTGCCACAATGTATCTAATTTTTTTAGTGTCAATTATGTGCATAAATCCTTGATTTGTCTCACATATTTTCATGGCTTTGATATATTTATCTTTACATTGAATTTTCTATCTGCCATACTTAAAGTGTATTTAGTGTGTATGTACAGTAACGTCTATTTTAATTACGTCTTGATTTTTATTCAGCACTCTTACTAACTGTCTTAACTCTTAAGTGTGTGTTTAGATTTTAGGTTGGACAAACTGTAGTTTGAATAGAAGTGATTTTGTAAAATTGATTTTATAGAATTGATTTTGAGTAGAAGTAAGTTTGTGCCAACATGATTTATGTTTGACAATTTTTACTAAAATTGATTTTGATAAAATAAATATTATTTGGATAATATTAATTAAAATCATTTCTAGATAAATAATTAGTTAATTACTAAAAAAATATAATATTAAATTATAATATTATTTTTTTAAGTATATTTATTTTTTTATATTTTTTAAGTATTTTTTATATAGTATTTTTTTATAGTACTCTATTTTAGTATATTTTTTATAGTAAAAATTAATATTTATTTATTAAATTAAAAAATATATAAAATAACATATTTTAGTACTCTTTTTAAGTACTCTTAATAATTTTATTTTTATTATTATTTTATTTTAGGTTCTAATTTTTTAAAAGTTATATTTTTATTATTATTTATGATTAATTTTTTATTTAATTTATCATTTCTAATAGAAATAATAATACATATTATAAAAAATTAAAATTGTAAACAGTGCACAAAAATTAGAATAATTGTTTTAATATTCTCAATATTTATTTAGAGAAAATTATGAAAAAACTAATAATAACTAACAACAAATCTAAACGTAAGTTGAGTAAACGTGTAGAAGCTGTAATTTCTTGCTTCTATTGAACAAGCTTTTGGGATGCAGAATCACGTTAACATTCAAAGAAGAAAAATTGCCAAACATCAAAGAACAACGTTCAAAGCATTAAAACGCATTTTTATTATACATCCAGATTAGAATTGGTGAAGGTGTTTTTATTATTTATAAATTGAAATTAGAATCAGCATTAAAACTTTATACATTGACTCAATAATTTTCAATCAACTAACAGTTCACCTATATTTTCAATTTTTTATACATTAATCTCGAATAAAATGACCTACTTTTGACTCTTAATATATGATTTTAGTTTGACAAAATCATTATTTTTGCAACGAAAATTGACTCATGCATTTAATCTAACTTTTTTTACAATATTTTTAAATAAGCATGTAAAAAGGTGGAGAAAAATAATACCTTTTTCAATTGAGAAAGTATAGGGAGCTAATGACCTAAGCGTACAATGTGTACAATGAAGGTTTGAAAAGTATTAGATATATTATTATTAGTGTTACATTATCCTGTCAAGTTACGCTTTTGGGATGAGTGGTTTAAGGATATGGTATAAGAATTCCAGATCCGGAAGGTCAAGGGTTTAAACCTTGGTGAACCCAAAATTAGCTTTTTATAACATGAGATGTTTATTATCCTTGGTATCCGGATGGGTATCCCTGGTATCCGGATGGTTATTATGCATAGTATAGGTGATGTTCATTTGATTCATAAACCAAAGATCTAGCCCATTGTACACATTGTACACTTAGGCCATTGGCTCCCTAACACTACTCTTTTCAATTTATTTTACCTTTTTTCTATTTATGTAAAAAATTCTAAAGAAAAAAAAGTATTACATTGAAACTAAATATTTTATATGACATGTATATAAAGTTGGTGATGCGCTAATGAATAGCAACTTAGTTTGCTATTTAAAATGTAATAGTCGAAAAAATCATAAAGACTTATCAACAAAATATACTTAATAAAAATACCAATTATACACTCATACAGAAATACAACTTATGTACTTTAAAGTTATAAGTAGTTTTATTTAATTATTAGAAAAAAATAAGGATTAAGTATGATTTTGGTCCCTAAGTAGGAGCTGAAAATTTTTTTGTCATCAACTTTTTTTTGCATACAAAATCAATCCTAAAGTTTAACTTAATTTTAAAATGGTCTTTCGAACAATTATACGCTCACCCCCTATCACAATTTCGTCATCTCCTTTCTGCTTCTTCATCTTCTTCATCCTTCATCTTCTTCATTCCTGTTTAGTGATTTCCATATTCAAGATTCAAGCCAAACCAAAAACAGAGATTCACCCAATCAACAGAGCATGACATTGCAACAACATCAACATATCCAAAATCTATATCATCAGTAGACAAACTCCATCTTATATTTTAGGCCAAATCAGAATCACCAAGCAACAAATAACGAGAAAATTACACAGAAAATTCCACAACAAATTTCACACAGAAAAAGAAGAAGAAGGATAGGATTTAAATTTACTAGTTCAACCACAGCAGCTACGAAATTATAGATCAAGCCATAATTCAGCAGGGCGAGTGGGGAGGACCAGCGGAACAGTGGTGGGCGGTGAGGGTCGTCGAACATCGGCGAGGACTCGGGAAGCAGTGACGAGGGCGGCGAGAACCAGAAGCGGCGGCGAGGACTAGAAGCACCGGCGGCAGTGGAGGACACGAATCCCTTCAGCTCGCGCATCGCTCTCTCTCTTTGCGGTTAGCGACGGTGGCTCAACGGCGACGACAAGCCCAGTACGACAACGCGGCTCAACGGTGACAACGAGTCCAGGACGACGGCGGCTCCTCCTCCCCCCTCCCGGCCCTTTCCCCTTCGTGATCCCTTCCCCTTTCTTCTCCCCTGGTGGTCCCTTCCTCCATTTAACCCGTTTTCTTTCTTTCTTTCTTTTTATTTTATATTTTTTAATCAAGGATAATTTAGTAATAAAAAATAAAATTTTGGTAAAAAAGACGATTTTAAAATTAAGTTAAAATTTTGGGACGATTTTGTAAGTAAAAAATGATTGGGAACGGAAAAAATTTTCAATCCTTACCTTAAGGACCAAAATCGTACTTAACCCAAAAAAATAATTTCTACTGTAATTTTTTAATGGTTATAATTCTTTATAAATAAAGAGTTTTAAGATAAGTGAAAAAATTGAAATTGTTTGACAAATATTCACATAGAAAAACCTTTTTTTTTATACTTTTATTTCAATTTTTTTTCTTTTTACTTTTATTTTAACATTTTATTTCAGAATTCTATAAAATTAATATATTTATTTATTTTTTAATACTTCTTTTTTTTTCTTTTCTTTAATTTTTCTATTAATATTATTTTTAGCTTGAGAACCTACAACATTTGATAGTCGACATTATTAGAAAAATGTTGATTATCGTTGGATTTTTTATTAAAAAAACGAATAAAATCTAATGATAATTATTTACCTTTGAAAGGAATTAGTTAATATAAATTTTGTCAGTAAATATTTACCGTCTGCGACGAATTATCTACTAGAAAAATTATTTGGTTACCGACAGATATTTTCGATAGTAATGTTAACACCTCAATATGTTGTTTTCCGCACGATTATTATCAGATTATTTTTTTGATAAAAACAACCGTAATGTCAATTTTCTTGTTAAAAAAATTATAAAATAAATGGTCAATTTTTAATTTCTTATTTAATTTTTTTCATATAATTAATAATCAAATAAATTATCAAATATTTAAATAAATTACAAATTAAATAAATTAAATAAGGAGATCACTTTAATAAATACACTTAAAATGTCTTTTTTTAAAGACGTTTATACGTGTCATTTTATTATTGGACATCTTTATTAAATCGGTTAATAATTTATTTTTTAATAAACTAGAACAAAATTGATTTATTATAGTAATAATAATAAATCCAATGGTCCGCATTACAATTATTAGACCTGATTTAATCCGATCGAATTACATAATCTAAACTGAATATCTTTAAAATTTTTTATAAAAAGATAAATATATCCCTAACTTTTTGTTTTGCGGACATTTAAATCCCTAAAAATTTAAAAATATAATTAAATTCCTAAAAAAATTAAATTTATTATTATTGTAATAAAAAATCAAATTTATTTAAATTTGTTAAGAAATTTAAAAATAACTAGTTCATTAATACGTCCAATAATAATGTGATATGTACACGTAAACGTCTTTACAAAAAGACGTTTTACGTGTCTTTACGGGAGCATCTCCCATTAAATAAATACAATAAAACCAAATACTAATCTATGTAGATCTAGTCGTCCTTTAACAACCATGGGCTCATATAAAACAGATGAACGAACAGAACGAGTGTGTAAAGTGTTCACGCATCTACAAAGTACAGAGACTAAGCCCAAGCCCATAAAACATGTAGCTCAAGAAGAAAAAAAAAAATGTATTCTAATGGTTGGTGTAAGGCTGAAGCGATAGTATTTGCAGTGGGGTTGGCGCAGCAGAAATGAAAAGGACGGATAGGGTTATCGCTTCCACGAAAGAAAAAAAACAAAATTGTAGCTGCAATAGGAAACGGAATGGGAGTTTCTTAACCTCATAATCTTATCCCTCTAACTTCTATCCCTTCTTTCCATATAGATATTGAGCTGGAAGGTGTTATCGGTAATTTGGGGGTTAATGGAGCTGCAAGTGTTGGAGAAGGGTTTTGATTATGCCCGTAAGAGAAAGAAGTGGGTTTTTATCCTGGGTGCAGTCAGCTTCGCCAGTTATGGCGCTTACAGGCTTTATAACGCGCCTATCGTAGCGCGTAAGAGGATGAAAGTCTATAAGCTTTTTGGCACGCTGATTTCTGTTGCGGAAGCCGTTTCCGAATCCGCAGAAACCGTTGGGATCGTCTCTGGAGACCTCAAGGACTTCTTGCAAACCGATTCCGACCAACTTCCCAACAGCTTGAAGCAGATTTCCAAAATAGCACGCTCTCAGCACTTTGCTGATTCTCTCGCCACCGTCACGCGCTCTGTCACTGAGGGAGTTTTGCGAGGCTATGGAACCGTAAACCCCTCCAACGCCGACCAAACCGGTTCCGCATCGCTTCTTACGGACCGGGTGCTTGACAAAATGTTAACGCCAGCTGGGTCGGGTTTTGCCTCTGTAGTTGTTGGAAGCTTTGCTAGGAACCTCGTACTTGGTTTCTATTCAGGCGGTGCAGGGTTGAATTCGAGGAATGAAAATGGTGTCTCAGGTGCTGATAGATCATCCTCCAATGGTGTCCAAGTTCCGAATTGGGTGGATGTGGTTTGTGGTGATAAGTGTGCGGAACTCATTGGAAATTGCGTTCAGATTTTTGTGAGCACAGCTGTTGCTGTTTATCTTGACAAGACCATGCATATCAACACCTATGATGATTTTTTCTCTGGGTTAACCAACCCAAACCATGAGACTAAAATGAAGAACATGCTGGTGACTGTTTGTAATAATGCCATGGAGACTCTGATCAAAACAACGCACCAGGTGTTGAGAAACCCAAATCCCAGTTTCGGAGAAGATACTCCTTCAAGAATTGAGGCATTAGATGTAGAGACATCATTTGTTGATGAATCCAAACCGGGAAGTGAGTCTGATGATGAGAATGAGAATGAGAGTAGCTGGATCAGCAGGGTCTCATCCACTTTGGCAGTTCCAAGCAATAGGAAGCTTGTTCTTGATGTCACCGGGACGGTGACATTTGAGACTGTTAGATCGGTGATGGAGTTTCTGTTACAGACATTTGTTGAATCCATCAGAACATGTGTTGATGTTGTTCGCGAGGCAATGCTTGAGATTGTAAGATATGCTGCATCCAAATCCTCCGTTATTGTGACAACATGTCTCTCGTTGTGCCTCCACATAATACAACCGGTGGCACTTGGCCTTTGATACCTGCTCATACGTGATTCAAGTCTTGAACTAGCAAAACTTTTATCATAGTTTACTATCTTTATAGTTTATAGTATACCGTACATGGATAAGTTGTGTAAATGAATATGTATTAAAGGAATTATATTGTGAAAATATACATGAATCTTCCTTCCTGCGTTCATGAGAACATCCACTTCAAGGTACGAACTTGTAGAAAACTTGAAATTCATTGGTCTGAGGTGTAATCATTTTCAGATCTATTCCTCACTTGGAATGTTCTTGTAAAAAATAATAAGTATTACTGTATATAA
Source organism: Arachis ipaensis (assembly GCF_059453495.1). Lineage (NCBI taxonomy): Eukaryota > Viridiplantae > Streptophyta > Magnoliopsida > Fabales > Fabaceae > Arachis > Arachis ipaensis. Next base: position 6,662,572 of record NC_142440.1, on the reverse strand, counting down.
TGTTGATCCCATCATTTCTATTGATTGGGTGCCCTATTTATTGCATAAGTTTCATTCCAACCGATGGACAATTGGCCAGTTAAGAATTCGAAAGTAAAGTGCAAACTGCAAATTGAGCATGTGCATAGTATTGGAAAAATTTCAAGTATTGGTGAGCTATTAATCTCAACTATATATATTTTTTATAATTGAGATTAATAACTAAAATTAATGAAATATCATCATTCCTAAAATACTTGAAAGTTGAAACACTTCCCATGCTCCAGACATCACCTGTCAATCACTCCAAGGCAGCTATGCCTCCATGTACAAAAAAATGGCCCATTAAGATATGTTGGGCCGGTTGAATAGAATCTTTAATCAAAATCTATCAATCTATTTCATGTGATCACACCAAATTACACTATCACTAGGATCTATATCCGTACGGGACTATTTAACTTTATTTTATTACAGAGCAACTTTATTTTATCAAACTTATGTTAAATATTTAATATTATTGAAAAATAAAAAATATGAATTTCATTAAAATTTATTATCACATCTTAATAGTAATTTTATAATTTAATAAAAGATGTAGTAAAATTTTTTTTATGTCAAATAAAAAAGAGAATTCAAACATAGGGGATGGTAGCTGGTATTGGTAGGGTAGAAGAAAGACTTTAACATACTAGCGTATAATTTGATGCCTGCGAGCGGCTAGTGGCTACAATCTAGCTCAGGAATTATGCAATGATAACTCCAAATGACCATTCGCAGAAACGAAGGAATAATAATATGCAATGCATGGATCAGCTTCATGGGCTTGGCCGCTTGGGCACATAATAACAACAAAATGCAACTCCAAAAATTTTCGCCTGTTTTTAAAAAATGCCTTACTGCTACTTCATAGGGGTAGCCACTAGCCAGAATATATACTTCATAGGGGTACGCACCAATTTATAGAGCCATGCCATGTGAAATGTTTTCTTTTTTATTATTATTGTTATTTTCTACATCGCCAATACTATTAGTAATCTAGTATGCAGTTAGTGTCATTAATTTCTTTTGAGGTTTTATGCTTCTCTATGAAGGGAAGTCAAATAGAAAGTTTTAAATGACAGCTGAAGTAATGGTAAGTTGAAGCTCAACTGTCAACCAATTTATCAAAACCCCGCAACTACATACTGATCAAGTTACATTGAATACTGGAAGCAGCGCAGAGGACAGTAATAGCTTACATTAAATCTAAAGTTATGGTTACTTCTGCAAGTCAAAGCTCACGTACTTCCTCTTTGTCACTCATAAAAATTAAATACATTCCGAGCAGTATCAATTTATTTCAAATGTCCTCTTATGTATAATAATAGAATTTTTAATTTGTTCACAAAAATAACATATTCAAGTAACTTACTAGCTCTAACTAGCTAGTTAGTTTAGTTTGGCTTATTAGCATATTGTTGTTAGTTTAATAAATCACGTTGACAGAAAAATAAAATAACAATTTAATAAATAATAAGGACCATTAGATTATGGAAGCTAGTTTGTTGTTGAAGATAGACCATGGTCCATAGATGTGGAATTGCCGGAAATGGAATCTATTATATATCAAAACAAACTCTGGCTAGTAGATGCTGATATCTCATCCCAAATTAAAGAAGAAAGAAAGCTAAGCAAATCATGAAGCTAACAACAAAGAGGGAGAGGTGAGATGAGAGTTCAAGGGCGGTTATGATGGTTCTGAGTATAGATATAGTCGAGATGTGCGGTGAGTGTTCTTCTCATCAAGCATTCCTCTGCACCAACACTAAGGCCTTCACACTTGTCCTCTTCTACCTCAACATCATCCTACACATGATATAAATGGACATTAAACACCAATATTAATGCATATATAAATTCAATAATGATTTCAACAAATGAAACCTCATGATGATGGTGCGGTACTACTGTAGCCTCAGGTTCCATGCGTGAGGAGTAGGTGAGGGTGTAGCAGAGGAACAGAACCGTGAAGAACAACCCTGTGCTCATCTTGCTCGCCATGTATTTGTGCTACAACACAGAAAATAAAGTTAAATATGAGAGAATTTGTGTGCTTGTTGAACAAGTGGAGGAGGGAAGGGTATCTATTTATAGAGATAAGGATGTGAATCCTGAATGTGGTGGAAGGTCAAATAGCCTTTATTATTTTAATGGAAAAATCTAGGGCCAGGAATTTTTGTGTTTTCTGGCTAGCACTTAACCATCAAAATAAAAGTGAGTGATCTCTCCCCATTAGATGTAATCTCACACCATTAAAAACATTATTAATGGCCAATTGATGGTTACAAAATACCAAAATTGCTGGCCCCTGTCATTCCTCGCCCTATTATTGTAATAAAACTCTAAATAAAAATGGATAAATGTTTATTCTCAATGTCATTTTTATAACACTCCTACGTTTCCAAAACAACAAGTTTCTCGGTTGAAAATGAAGGATGATTTGCAATTTATATGTATCTTAGTAAAATTTCTGTCTATTTACCTTTTTGTTTGTATTCCCACTCCTAGCATATAATTCGCAAGCATATCTATATTTAGCGTTGATTGATTAAAATTACAATATGGTCATCATCCAAGTGTTCACGTGCTTAAACAAACTAATCACGCTTAGAACCATAAACTTTCAATTCACAGGCGCCATTAATAACAACTACAAAAAATAATTACGTACGAAAGGTATCTCAAATGTCACAGGCGCCATTAATCAGCCTTGCTCCCTGGATTGACTCTGGTGCCTGCAATCTGCATGATGAGTTTGCTTCGATATATAAATACATGTAATTAGAAAATTAAAAAGTAATAATTTAACTCCCGTTTTTTATAACGTGATGTCACTTCATACATAATATTTTTGCATTGTATGTGATCCGTCCCATGTAATTCAGAAATGCCAACTATAACCCGAAAAACTTGTCAAGCAAACAATAAAATTCTTAAGGCCATGTTTGTTTAGAGGTATTATAGAATATTATTAAATTAGTATATTTTGTGTTTATTTTAACTAAAAAAATTTACAAAAATATTAACAAGAAATATAATTTATTTTTTATTATTTTTGTTTAATTTTTTATAATTATATTTTTTAAATTTTTTAATAATTTATTCTAATTTATTACCAAACAAAATATAAAAATATTAATTTTTGTATTTCTATATTTTGTGTCTTATTGTCAGTGAACTTATACTCCAATTGTAATGGCTGCAAACATCTCAGTACCAAATACATTTTAAAACGATCACATCATTACACTATGATCTATATAATGAAGAAGTCATAATACAACAAAGTACAACTCAAATTACAAAAAATACATTATAAGTACTCTTGAAAAAATACTTTTTTTATTGAATTATTTATTGACTTGAGCATTAAAATATTTTTTATTTTTCACGCTCAATATCCTTTAAATTACGGAGTATACTTTATCAGCAAAAAAAAAAATGAAATTAAACAATCTACTTTTTGATAGGACGAGATATACATCAAAAGATCATCTCAAGTAAAAACAATATATATGTTTACGTGAATTTATAAAAAAAATGGCAATATTTTCTTAAAAATATATATTACCAAAAATATAAATTAAAACAAAACAACAAAAATAAGAACGGTTATAGTCTATTTCAACTCGTAAAAATAAAAACTTACATATTTAAATATCCAATTCGCTTTATTTTAGTCTTAAAGCAGTGACAACTTTAGGTCAAAGGTTTAGTCTAGAAACCAAACGACCGTCAGCATTACAAAAATTTCTTTTAGAAATATTGATAGGCTATAAGATGAGTAATATATTATTTATTTGCATGTTAGTCGTCAATACTTAGTTCTTGGAAAATCTTTTAGTGATTGTGATTTAAGACCAGATGGTATCTACTACACATATATACTATCTATATGTAGACAACTTAATAAGATTAGGAACATCAAAAGTTTATAAAATCTTAATAAATACTACTATATATATCACTAAATACTTACTGTTTCTATATATCTTTCTTAGATATGTAATTTTAATATTTATTAGGTCTTATTACAATAATTCAATTTTTGTATGTTATTAAGTAATGTATGTAATAGAGTTTTATATTAATAGCTAATCATATATATATATATATTTTGGTTGCCCACGGTATCCCCCAGTCTGACAGGCCAATGACTAATCCGTTGCAGATCGGAGCTCCATTTAAAGATCTGCTGCTGGTCAATGGGTTGCTGCATATACAAAGTGGGATTCGAACCCCCGACACTTGCTTAAGCGGACGAATAAACTGACCACTCGACCAACACAAATTGGTTATAGCTAATCATATCTGCTAATTATCACCAAAATATAAGTGTTTAATTCTAGATCTTACACTAATAGCGCTATCTCAAACAAATTTGATTTGCTGTCTATAATTTATATACAAATAACATTAATAAGATACTATATGTTTAATTAATTGTTTATCAAATTAAAGATTGTAAATAAACATTCTTTCTTTTTCTTGCGTGTGAGAGAGAGAAGCAGAGAAGAGCTCGTGACAAATCCACCCACCCACATTTTAACATTCCATCTTATTGATCACATCTTCAACTAATAATATTATAAAAAGAATTGATAGGTATAGACATTATATACATATAAATAAATAAAGAGAGAGAGATGGAGAATAGAATTTTAATGTCTATTGTTGTCTATACTTGTTTTTTCTGATGCTAAAAGAACTTTGTTCGATTTTGTTGAAGAAATTAGTTACATAGTATATAATAGATAGGTTTCTTGTGTGCTATTTCTTTTTTATGTATAACTTTGCAAGAAAATAGAGTCTAGTATATGCAATTTTGATACTCAAGTCAATATAAGTGTATTTTTTAAATATAAAGCTAAAGGAAATAAAAAAAAAATCTTATTCTAAAATTGAAATAATTCTTTTATAACCAATTGATAACTCTATGATAATCGAAATATAATGTTAAAAAAATAGTTTTTGTCCAAATTATTAATTAATTACAACCGAATTATAATGCCAGTTCATATAGTAATCTTTTCTTTTTCATTCTTTGACAAAAAAAATGTTAGTATTCTAATATATTTAAGTTTCTAACTACAAGACAGTTTAACGAGTCAAGAAGGGAATTTTTTTGTTAAAAAAAGTTAAAACTTTCGGTAGGTAAAGAAAGTGTTGTGTCGGACAAAATATTCTTAAGCTCCTCATAATATTCAAACTATGTTATGGGTCAAAATAAAACTTAACTGTCAACAAAATAATGAGTACCGAGTTTTTGTGTTGACTTCATATGCTAGAATGTTGTTACTGTTACTAAAGCATCAAGGAATATTAACCAATTAAATTCTAAACTTTTTAAAAGGAATATTTGTTAAACAAAAATGTATACATCATTACATATATACTCAGCACTTATATTATTGATTCAGATTCAAAGGATAGTAGTCAATAGTCATTTAATATTATTATTTGATCAATTACTTATCCCTATCTCCACTGTAATGAGAGGTGGTAAATTGATAGAAATCTGTTAGAGCGTATGTGTAATTCACTAAAAAGGATGAATTGAGAAAAGTCTGTCTAACCTGTACCGTTTAATCCGTAGGTTTTGGTGTGCTTTGGCAAGGCGGATTTTTTCATTGGACCTTTTTTTTGTTAGGGTCATTTTTTTCTTATGATGTTATTAATCCACAGGAGGATGAAAATGATAATTGAAGATGTTTTAAGTTATATTTTGGATTGTATTTTATATTTGATTGATTATAAACTTGAAGATGTTTAATAATATATTTTGGATAATGTTTGTTTTGCTTTGTACAATGTTAGTTTTATTATTTTGTTTTAAAAAATTTGGTTTATAATTATGTTTATTATATATTTATAATTATAAAGACTTTAGTGTTTGTGAATTTAAAAATTATAATTTATTTATATCTTTAAAAATTATAAATTTATTGAAATGATTGTGAAATTATATATATTATTTAATATTCAATAATCTATAAAAAAAGATTTGGCGAAAGAAAAATTTAGAACCGTCTCACTGGGTGGAGCGAAACGAACCGGATTTTTGGCGGGACCAGAACGATTTTTCCGTTTGCCACCTCTAACTGCAACATCAAATTATTTAATTAACCAACTTGCTGTATACGATTATGGCGTATCAACGTTTGTGGTAGATAAATAGCCCAACGATGTACCTTCAAACTGAATAATTTGAAACCTGTAGCTGATCATAATGAATCTGGGACCATCCATACCAAACAGATTCCGTGAGCAATTTTGGAATTAAGTATTGCAATTCCATTTTGCAACTTCGTGTTAACTAAGGACTAAGAGGCTATCCACAATTTCTTTGTGGTTGTTGCATATGCCAAGCGGATTGGAAGAGTTAGCCATCATATATAGAGTCATAAATCTGATCATAATCAACCATGCTATTGCTATATATATACTAAAAATCAACCACCAAAATAGATTCTGAAAATGAAAATAGGCATGCATATTTAGTTATTTGCATCCCAAAGTGTAACATTTCTGACTTATTTGGCTACTCACAAATAAAATGTAAACAGAGTATTGACAAGCCCTGCAGTACTCTTTAGTAGTTTATTTTCACTACGCTCTACACTCAAATGTCTTTATCCCATCATTGATATATCATGAAAACAATTTTTAGTGATGAATTCTTTTGAAAAAAAATATTTTCTATAAAGAATAAATTTCTCTAACGAAAGTATAAAACATTAGACACTCATCATTGTTTCGGAATTATATACTTTTAAATGTTTAAAAAGCTCAACTAACTGCTAACTGTGTTAGATTTCGTGATTAATGAAGCGGATATATGTAATACCAATGTCTCCTTCAAGTATTGGCACATATCTTTTTTTATCGATTGCATTAATTAAAAATAAAGCCTAGCTATCTTGAGTGCTAATGGTGGGTGAGAACTGAGAACAGCGAGAAAGCCTTTGATTCTTGGCCTTAGTTTCAATTTTCAAAGGCAATATGATGATTGGCAAGTACCAAAGGTAAGTGATTGAATTTGGGGGTCCATTATTTGAAAGAAATAAAAAGGCCGGCTTCTCAGCTTTCACAATCAGAATAGTCAGTGCTGAAGAAGCAAATCCGAAAGGAAATAGATAACAAAGTGTGTGTGGAAACTTGAAATCTTTAATGATTGGAATATATAAGTGGATACGAAAACTTTGCCACAGATATAGTCCAAAAACAGCACTATGACTTGCCTTTTTCTCCTTCTCGTGTGAACACAATTACTAGCTAGCTTCAAGTTTATGCGCTAACACGCGTGTTTTCAATGCGATTTAAATTGATTTTATTAAAAAATTCATTCGATTTAAAATATTAATTTGATTTGTAGTGCAGTTTTAAATTTGATGAATTTTTTTTAGAGAATCTGATTTAATTTCAAATTACTTAAATTGGATTGATTTCGTAATTTTGTAAATTAAAAAATTAAATATATATAATAATTTTTTATTATTAAATTTTAAATAATTAATAATATCATAATAAATTTTAATAATATTAAAAAAATAACATAATAATAAAAATAAAATTATAAATTAATTAAAATAAATAAATAAATCTCATTTTAAATTGATAAAATATTTACTAAATAATAATAATAATAATAATACATGAATAACATTAAAATTTATAACAAATTGAATGTATTACAAATAAAATTTTAAATATAATAATAAAATAATAATATTATAGTATATTGTGTAGTTTAAATTATATTGGAATGATTTTGAAAAATAAATTCAAAATTTAATTTAATCTATACAATTTACCAAAAATAAAATATAATCAAATTTAAATTAGTGCAATTTTAATTAATTTTTTATTTAAATTAAATTAAATAATCAGTTTAATTTAGGTCAGAATTTGAAGTTTGATTATCCTACTTCTCAGCAGCTTCAGTACATGCATCCATTATTTTATAGGAAAATTATTAGGTATACTGCTATACGAAATTGGAACTCTGGTGTTCCATGTACAATCAATTTTTCGGTATGGACGAATTTGATCCTATGAAGAGCACGAAAGATTCACAATGACTAACTTGAAAAAAAAAAAAAAAAAAAAGCTTTGTATCATGCTTTGCATGTATTATTCTAAATAATTATTATCCCAAATAATACAGTTGATTCAAAAAGATCGCAATTCAAATTATTAATTTCCTTCTACTACTTGGATCCTTAATTGTTGGTGTAACTAATTTTTTCTCAGTTGCCATTTGTTATAAATATTATTTTCATGAAATTCTTTTTAAAATAATTTATTTATTATAATATATAAAAAAAAAGAGCTCAAAATAGCGTTATAACGAAAAAATATCCCATAAATTTTTTAGTTTCATGTAAAATTGGTATATCATCTATAAACTTAATCTGCAATAATATAAAAAGAATCAACTATTTCAGAACTACATTTATACTATCATAGAAAACAGCTATATAATCAATATAGTATTAATTTCATAATTTTAGAAATTAAATTATCTAATTTCATAAAAAAAAATAGTATAAAGAATGTTAATTTATATTAATGATTCGAATTCTAATATTGCGTATCATATTTAGAAAATAGTTAAAATCATATTTAAATTCATAATTTTTTTATACAATAGTTGATATTTTACTTTTTAAATTTTTTATCTATATTTATAAATATAAATACAACTTTATTTTTTCTCCAATTGTATTCATATATATTGATATTATTATTATTAATGTGTTTTTTTATATGAATAGCTATAGTTAATAATATTTATCTAACTAATTACAATTTTTTTTAAACGGAGGTTTATTCCTGCAATCAGAAGTTACACTACAAACAAAAAAAGGTAAGATAATAAATTATTACTTTTAACTTACTAATATAAACAATTAGTTAATTTATAATTTTCTTTTTTTGTTTTTGTAAGTTGTTCGTTTGCGGTGCCTGCTGAAGGGTTTTAAATATTTGATAGTGATTCGGAAAGATGCATAAGACCCACAACATTCATTTTTGGTCAAGAAGACCCACAATTTTAATGTTTAATCCCATTTAAATTTGGGCCTGTATTCGTTGTCCCAAGTCCCTAACATTATACATGCTGAAACTGTTCCAACTTAAATGCACACTGTTAACCAAAAAAGAAAAAAAAGTGCGCACTAAGTTTATGGCTTATGGATCAATAATGAAATCATCAACAATGTTCTCTTTTTTTTTTCCTAGAGAAAATGCTAAGAATGTCATACCATTTTTTTAAAAAGGAAAAAAGAAAATGCTATTTGAAGTGACCGGTTTTGAAGGTCAGTTTAGGAGAGTATCAAAATTTCAAAATCTCCACCAATTGATATACTATACCCATTCGGCATTCAGCAAAAACGAAGAGGGAATGAACGATTCAATACCAAATACTATTCACATAAAAGTATCTTTAAATAATTAATTATATAATATTTTAATTAAATTCACTTAAAATTTTTATTTTAATTTTATTTTTATTGTGAATTAATTTTTTATCTCCCTAAAATTCAACTTAATTCCGCCATTCAGGATCAGATTCAATTGTATATGCAGTCCAGCTATATAAAAAAATCGAAGTGATTAATTAATTCCACCACATTTGAATTTTCTATTTTTCTCAATATAGTGTATAAGTATATATATCTCAAACACTGAAACACATATAAAATAAAGGTAGCTACTCCAACGAAGATTTAATGATTATCATCATGTGAAAATATATCATTTTAATTTAATGATAGATTGTAGGACTTAATTTTATTTGAAGTAAAAGTGTTACCTTTATTTAAAATGTTACTAAATAAATAAATTATACTTTTTAAACAAGGATCATCATGAGAAGATATTTTTGACATCTTTATGGGAGTAGTTGCCTAAAATAAATACACACACCGACACACGACTATATGCTTAAAAGGTAGAGCGACTTTTATTGGCCACTATCTAGATTGTAAATACTATCTGTAATAAGATTATCTGCTTCATATAACTGCTCAAAGGACCTGATTAAGCGAAGCGATTAGTGTATACATATAGTATCTATTGTCCTCAACTGTGTATACTTTCGTTGATTGATTGGCTTCACAAAATTCTTTGAAAAGTGTACAGTATTGCTAGCACTACTATTGAATATTGATGTTATTTAATTCAACAAAATTATTTATACGTATACAGATTAAGATATATGGTGGATGGTTACGTTTTACAAACGTTTATATAGTGGACTGACCATGACAACAAAAAATAAATGATACGCATTTCAAACGTTGATAATATAAAAATTTTAAATATTATTTAATAATTATTAGTTTATATTTTTAAATATTAAAATATTTATTTTAATTTTATATATTTTAATTTTTATTTATTTAGTTATTAGATTAAATTTTATGTTAATGAATTTAATTTTTTTTTTATTTTAACCTACTAAAAAATTATAAATATCTTCTAAACTATTATATATAGTTAACATAGAGAAGTTCGAAGAGTGTAAAATTAGCATTCAAAGATTACAGGAGTATTAAATTAACACTTAAAGATTAGATGAATGTCAAATTAGTACTCTTTTAATTTAATTATAATAGTTTAAAAGGTATTTATAATTTTTTATTAAGTCAAAATAAAATAAAAAAATCTAAATCTATTAATATAAAGTTTAATCTAATAATTAAATAAAAAATTTAAATACATGAAATTAAATTAAATTTTTTAATATTTAAAAATATAAACTAATACCAATTAAATAATATTTAAATTTTTTATATTACGGATATTTAAGTACTTATCAGTAAATGAGTAAAGAAGTAGCTCATTAGTATAATTGGTTATCTAATTTTTTTTGATAAAAATACTATTTATACACTAAAATTAGTTACTAAAATAAGTTATCAATATATTTGTATATAAATATATGTGTAGTTTAATTTATATTTAATATGTATTTATATTCTAACATATATTTTATACTAATGACTGATTTTAGTGGCTGATTTTAGTGTACATTTAGCATAACTCTTTTCTTTTAATATACGTTTGTCCTTCTTTAATAAGATTTATGTCTTTGGTTAATTTAACCTAGAAAGAAAAAGCATTGTGTAGTAAACTTTTTAAAGCTTAAACCAAAGAAATAAAGAAAAAGCTTAAAATAAAGGTAGCGGCACTATTACTATTAAGTTGGCTTTACATTTTTGTTACTATCATGATCCATTGAATTAGTGTGTTTCCTCTTGGTGGTGACTGGTGAGGTAGCTTTATGTTAATCAATCTACGTCTATGGAAACAGAGTAGAAATTGGAGTTTACGTGGAAATGCGTGTTAAACTTGAAATGAAGAGACAGGATCCCGCCCAGACGAGCGAGCTTTCAATTCAAGTAGGTGAGGCCCTTCCTTCACTTACTTACAAAAACGTATGTAACAATGCAAGCCTACATTCTTGACTCCAAATAAAGTTGAAGAAAGAATGACATCATTTAGAAAAGAAAAAGCTCCAAGTCTACTTCATAAGATGGATAGAGAGAAATCAAGACATTCCCCCTTGTTAATACTACAAGAGTCAATAGTAAGGTGTCGGATTTGCCTATGAGCATCAAGTATCTATTATTAATAATAAAATATTATGTGGTTCATATTTTTTTGCATGCTCCATCACTCTAGCTAAATTTTGGGATTTTCTTTTTATTATTTAATTGCATCTCAAGAAAAATATCTCGATGTTTTAGTTAAAGTAAATTCTAAAGTTTGTTTTGGACTTTTAAAAATTTTTATGTAGCAGCTTCTCCTTCTTGTTGCAATTATACGGTCACTGCTTAAAAAGAATTGGAACGTATTATTAAATTAAGTATCCAGAGAAAATAATAATTGTGCAGAAGTATTAGCTAAATTTGATCATATTCAATCTCTTTTTTTTAGTTTATAATTTTCACTGTACTTTCGTTTCAGTGTTTTTTGCGAATTTTAAGGTTATCTTTCTATATGTTATTTCCTGTCCCATTGATAATTAAAAATATATTTTATATTTAAATTAATACTAATAATTCTATAATTATTTTTACTAAAAATATTAATTTATATGGTCTTTGGATAAAAATTAGATGAATTTTATGATGTTTTTATTGTGATGCTTAGATTATCTAACTTACTTTTTAAATAAAAAATAAATTATTTAAAATAAAAAATAAAATATTTAAAATTTATTAAATTATATATATATTAGACACAATATAAAAGAAAAATTAAGTAGAGCCTCAGCTCAATCTGTTTTGCATTGCTAGAGACAAGAGTAGCCAATTGACAGAAAGCAGTGGGGCCCAAGCAATCTGCATCAGCGCTTCAAAATTTCTCTAACGTTCACGCCTCGTTCGAACATGAATACGCTAGCACCACTGCATAATTATTGTACGAGCGTTTGGATAATTCTCAAATGAATTTTAAGGAGAAAATATCTTGGACGAAATATCAAAACTAAGTAATAAGAATGTGGCATAGTTTTATTGTTGGTTAATTTTGATTTTCTTATTTAAAAAATTAATTAAACTAATTAATTAACTGTAAAAAAGTAAATAATTTAAAAAATCAGCTAGGTCAACTGATTTTGTTATTTCTACTTCAACAATTTTGGATATAATAAAAGATTAAATTTAATCAAATTTCTTTTCACATGTTATTTTTTATTTGGTGTTCTCCATGACAGTTTTGTTTTCAAGGTGGCTAGGATGACTATGAACGCCGAAACAAAAGGAAGGAGACAAGTAGCAGGTTGACTCGCATGTGGGGATGTTTTTGACCAGATTAGATGAACAGTAAATGTGCTAACGAAGAATGGTAATTGTTTATGTGGGTGTTTAATTTAAAAGATTAATTAAATAATTATAAATATTTTTTTTAACATTATCTTAACATGACATATCAATAACAAATGAATTCTGTTAGACAGCTAATGGAGTATTTGTACAATGAGTTATTTATTTGGTTCAATATGAGTTAAAAAATGGACATTCAAAATAAAATACTATTAATTTTTCAAATACAATACACCTATACTAACCAAAATAACCATCCGTATATCAGAAATAATAAACATCTGATATCCTATTGAATCGAACATCCCTAAACTATCATTATACACATTGTACAGATACTCTCTATACTTCCTCATAATAAATTTATTGTGAACGTGAATTTTGTGTGCCATTGCCTAATAAATTACTGTATATATATAAAGTAATATTCAAATTAAAATTTTAATACTTATTTAAATAAATAAATAAAACAATCACTTATCCAACCCAAGTTAATTTTCAAATATAATGTCATGTTTTGTATCCAAAATCTTGGCCCAAAGACAAGAAACCAAACACTCTGCACCATTTGCAATTTCAACGAGTTCTGAACGAATTAGCTCCTTGGTAATGGCTCAATCTATAGATAGAAAGCCCTTCAACCCAATGCGAATGACCTATTTCTTGCGACACCTCCAACCTCTGATTAACGCTACCTCCACCTGCAACATCCAACTAAACATGTAATTAATAAACTGAATATATTAATTATCAATCAAAATATCATTAAAACCTAATTTCTGAACACTCCCAATGCACATGAAGTTTACAGTAAGTCAATTTCATAAACATAATTATATTTTGGTTGGTCCCCCTTCAACAGAACAGAAACTCCACTTCCAATAACTAAGACCTTCGCTGCCATGGGCTAGAAACGTATCAAAATTGCTCGAGGTTGAAGCCCTTTCTCATCCAAGTTCAAAGCAACACCTTACAATCTCTCTGAATCAGTTTTGATGTTTTTATTTCTTAGTTTTTTATTTGGTTGGGGCCGAATAAAATAGTATGGAATTGGTGCTGTGTCAGCTTTTTCTCTTTGATGAAATCCTATGCTTGCTTCTTGCTTCTACTTTGCGTCCCCTTGTGTTCACATGCTTTGCTTAATCAACATCTTCCATAGCTTCATCCATTGCTTTGCCATGGTCAATTAGCATAAGATTAATACCAGCCTCTTGTTACTTGTTAGACGCATTCACAATAAAAGAAAAAGTTGATGAGGCTATATGCCTAATTAATCAGCAGCTGGATTTATTTTAGAAAAACTTAACAGATTGCTTTTAGAGTAAAAAAGAATTAATATCCATGATTCGTTGATAGATAAAATTTATGAACATGGAGATTAGGGATTATTTTTCTTTTTCGATAGTTGAGATCATGAATGATTTATAAGAATATGCATGTGAGAAAACAGAAATTACCGGAGGCGTTTTTTAAACTAACAATCATGGGAAGAGAAATTCATTTTTTTTGGTTTTGGAAAAACAAATTTATTGAGACACAGTGCCTTTTTTAAATTTCAATTTAAAAAAAAAAACAATTTGTCAGAAGCAAAATCACAGAATAAAATTTATTAAACTACTCTTCTATCTTAGTCTATGATAACAATAAAAAGTCTTGTGACTCACAAATTCAACCCAATAAAATACATAAATTCAGTTATAATTTTAGTCTTTATTATTTTATTTTATCTTATCTTTAGTTATTCTTATTATCTTATCTTTATTTTTTTTAAAAAAAACGAATTTTCAGATCAATTATATCTACATAAATAATAAAATTACACCATTCTCATCTAAAATCATTTCGCACATAGGAACATATTAAAAATTAAAGAGTGCTGCTTTTAATGTGAAAATATCTAGTCGTAAGTTTCAATCGTACAATTTATCTCTTAACAAAATATTATTAGAAGAATATTTAATAAAATAAATCAATCCATTTAAGAATATTACTATATTAACAAATACATATCTTATCATTTTTCTTTTAAATCTTTTAATATTTCAATTTATTTGTTAGAATTTTTAGGAATTTTAAATCTGTGCCCCTATCCAAACAATGAAAAGCCATTATATAACACAATGAACTAATAATAATAATAATAATAATAATAATAATAATAATAATAATAATAATAATAATAATAATAATAATAATAATAATAGTTTAATGGACAAAGAATTATAACCATTTTGAAATCTTCTGAGACAAATGAAAAAGAAATAAAAAAAGATGTGTGAAAAATAAAAATTCAAATAAAATTGCCTCAATTTTTTATGTAAAGAAATAAATATCGAACATTATATCGACTTAGATCGATCTTATTAAATTGTTGGATTAAATAT
The DNA here is from genome assembly GCF_059453495.1 of Arachis ipaensis. Classification (NCBI taxonomy): domain Eukaryota; kingdom Viridiplantae; phylum Streptophyta; class Magnoliopsida; order Fabales; family Fabaceae; genus Arachis; species Arachis ipaensis. The sequence goes on along the minus strand of NC_142440.1, from coordinate 6,647,331 downwards.
GATTAAATGTGATATTTAAAGCACAATCATCTAACATTACTCACTTTAGTGTTGCAATGTTATGTTTTTATACAAAGTAATAAACATAACATAATCTAGACGTATAATGTCAAGTTGTGCAGTGTGCTTTTTTTTTTCTTTCATTTGTAATGAGAATTAGAGAGTGAAAGTGTTTTACTTTTTAAAAGAGAGAGCATGAATTAAAAACGTAGAAGAATTGTATTAAAAATATGAATTAAGTTTAAATTTAACAATAATTTAACATATCTTATATAAGAGAGATTAAATTACAAGATTCACGCAAGAGTCTAACAAACTCTACGAATTTAATCATTAACTAATTACAGTTGGACCAATAAATCTATGACTATACATGTATAAAATTCCAACAAACTAAATCAGAAGTATTCTAACAAATTTATACATGCATATAACTCTAACAAATTAAATCAGAAACACTCTAATAAATTTACACATGTCAAGTTATTGCTTCATCTTGATATGTAATTCTTTCAATTAGTTCAGTATCACACTTGTCTTCATTAATTTGATACTTATCTCTATATATTATATTTATTGTGTTTAATAAAATGAAATAAACAAAATATTTTCGTATAACCATTAAACCATATATTTTTTATAGTTTTATGACATTAAGGGGTTTTGAGGGAAAAAAAGAAAAAAAAAAAAAAACTTCTCCTACATTGAAGGGCAGACATTGCTAACAGTTGTTTGCGGGGTCGTACAGGAATATATATGAGCATATGCGGATATGCCTGGCCATTTTATTTCTTCCCACTAAAGCTTTATACAATTATCAATTTGTCATTGACAAACTCTACGTGAGAATATTCCCCAGGCCATATTATTCTTGATTAACAAAATACCATTTAAAAATCTCCAAATCAGCATCACAGACAAAGAATGCCCCATAATTAAACCATGCTTGTTCTTAGTTAAAATTTAATTTTTATCTACCCCCGCTACTTTCAAACCTAAAAGTAACACCTAAAGAATGATAGAATAACGTGTTTTGTCTGACGTTTTTATTTTATATGGATTTAACCTTAAGTAATTCACGTTGAAAAAAATAAATAAAATTTAAAATTATGCAAATATTTTAAATCATAATTGGTTACTGATACGAGCAAACCTATTCATAATGGGCCAAATACAGTAATTACAGAATCTACAACTCATAATGTGACAAATGTACCAATTGCAGATCCAACAAGCAAAAAAAATAAGAAAAACACCTATGTGGATGAAGGATTATGAAGGGTGATATGAGGGTGCGTCACAGGAAATTCTTATAATATGCTGAGGTGGAAGAGTTAATTACAACAATAGAGAGAATGCATGTGTATAAGGAGAGAGGAGTGTATCGGAAGAGGATAGGCATATTTCAAATGAAAGGTTGCTATAGGAGTCTTGCTGCTGTTGTTGATTTACTACAATTACATGCTCACTGTTTCATTGATTACTTAATATTTTTCCTGCATTGTTATATATCTTCACTTGCTGAATTTGTTCTGGTGTGTATTGTCTTTTGGTTATCTATTAATTACATATTTTATCCTAAACACCTTTATATAATTAAATTAAGTTAATTCGATTTATATTTATACAGATATGAATTAACATAAAGTGTAATTATTTTATATAATAGTTGAAATTAAACTCAGAATAAATCATAGTGCCGTTAAGATTTCTATATTCTGTTAGAATTTTTACCTAAATAAAATATTTGTGCCGTCACGGTTAACATAAATTTATTTTCTTTTCTACTTTTTTACAGTTGACTACGATCTGTTCACTTTGTCAACAATCATCATGTCTATCCTCTTTATTTTTTGTTAACCGGAGAGGAATAACAATGCAAAATAACTCACAAGGACCCGAGAAAGAGGAGGGAGTGATTCAATTGGAGGAGGAATATGTGATTTAATAGCCTAATTCGTAAGTTTTTTTCTCACAAAGCAATCTCCACTGGTACTATGGAGGGGACTTTTTGAAAGCTATTTGGGGCATCCAAAGGTTTTTAGAGTGGTGAATTTAAGACAAAATTAGTTTCAATTTTTTTTATAAAGAGTGGAATATGTTGAGAATAGAAAGAGGTTTTTTGTGGCTGTTTAAATACTTTGCTCTACAGGTTCAGTGATGGAGGGCAGGGGTTAGAATAGAGGAGCAACTCCTTACAAAAATTTCAGTGTGGATACAATTTTGGAGACTTTCGAAAAGTTTTAAAACGTTGGAAGTGGCACAAAAACTGAGAAGCAGTATAAGAGATGTGTTAGAAGTGAGGGTTCTTCTATCAAGAATTATTAAGGCGAGAGTGGAGATTGATGAAAATAATCTGGATCGAGATGTCTTGAAAGTTGCAGAGCCAGATAAAGTTCCTCTAGATGTAATTATTAGACATGAGAGGGTTGGAATGGTATGCACCTATTGTGCCAAAATAGGCCATGACCATAAAACATGCCCAATTTTCATGGCTGATTTAAAAGAAAGTAGAATGCAAGAGGATAAAGTGGGAGAGTGGGTGCGAGCTAATCAAATAGGAGAGAGGGTGGAAACAAGGGGGGAGAGTGGTCCGAATAGGGGTAGAAGAACTAATGGGGAGCAGAAATTAAGAAAGAAGAAGCCTATGCCAGAATGCCTAGTTGAAAGTTTCTCAAGTTTGAGAGTGAAGGAACCGTTGAGGAATCATGATGATAGAAACACACACTCAACTAATATGTAGAAAGACAAAAAGAATCATAGTGCTCAGAGAGATGAGATTCAGATATGGTCCAGCATGGTAGATACTAAGAACAAAGAAAATTTGGGTGGTAGGATAAAGGAGAACTGTCCAATGAATGACATGAAGCTGGAAAGTTCGAGTAAATTTAAAAGACTAAAACAATGGCTCAAACAAATCAGGAGAGCTACGACAACATTATTGGGCTGAAAAGAAGAGTTGATGAGGAGGAGATGGAAAGGAATGTTAATAAGGAATACACTGCTAAATTTGATGTGAACATGGAGATGGTGGAAGGTGCTAGCTGTTCAGTGGCATCCAAGGCATCATGAGAGTTCTGACATGGAACTGTCGGGATTTTGGGAGACTCTTGATAGTTCACAACCTAAAAAGGATGTGCAAATCCCACTCTCTTGAGATGATTTTTCTCAGCAAAATAAAAGACTAACCTCGCAATGTGGAGATGAAAGTTAGATCATGTGGATTTAGCAGTTTCACTATCGTAGACCCAGCTGGTTTGTTGGGTGGTATGATTTTAGCATAGAAATATTTCATGGAGGTGACGATAACCGCTAAAATAGATTATGCAATAGTTGCCAAAGTGAAGGATGAGACTAAACACCAGGAGTTGGGATTGGTGGGTGTTTATCTAAGCATTAACTAGCAGATCTAAAAAGAACAAGATCAAGAACTCTCGCCTATCTTTCTCCAATTTGATGGCAAAATTGTGATTATGGGAGATTTCAATGCTATCAAGAGCCAAGAGAAAAAAAATGGGAGGTAACCTAAGGCCTCAGGCTTCGATTAGTAATTTTAATGCGTTTATTGATGATAATGTTATGGTTGACCTTGGAATGGTTGACGCCAACTTTACTTGGTCAAATAGAAGAGTTAGGGTAGATTTGATCATAGAAAGACTCGGCCGAGTTTTGGCTGAGGTACAATGGAGAAAGTGGTATGAAATGGCGGTGGTCCGAAAACTTACGAAAAATGGCTCTGATCATACACTGCTTTTACTAGACATGGATCCACCAAAGTAGACTAGTAAAAGAAGATTTAAATTTTAAGAGAGGTGGTGTAGGGATGATGAAGTTTGGAGGATCGTCTTAGAAGCTTAGGGTATGGCAGTTGGAGTCTCTCCCATATTCCTATTGGCCCAAAAACTCAAACATTATCGCCATCAACTAATAGGTTGGCAACAACGGAGCAAATCAAACTCTATAAAAAAAATAGAGTCTCTAAATAAGCAGATGAAAGATAGAAGGGCAGCAGGGGTATTCAAAGAAGAGGATATTGTTGTTTTGGAGAAGAAGTTAGAGGAAGAGCATTTAAAAGAAAAGAGATACTGGAGGAAAAATCCAGATGTCTATAGTAAGGAGGGGATCGGAATACGAGATTCTTCCACCAAAAATTTCAAAATAGAAATCGAAAAATAAAATTTGGGAACTAGTTGGAGACATTGGTAAGGTTGCTTCAGAGTTAGAGGGTATTGCCAAAATTGTTAGGGATTATTTCAAAGATATTTTCACAGCTACAACCCTCTTGGAACCCTCTACTGCTTATGCCAATTTTATCCCTAAAGTTTCAACCCCCATGAATTGTAGACTATTGAGGCCGGTTACGATGAAGGAAACCAAGAGAGATGTCTTTAGCATCTGTCCTCAGAGTGCGCCAGGAGATGATGAATTCACTGCAAAATTTTTTCAAATTTATTGGGATATTGTGGGAGGTGATGTTTTCAAGGTTATTTGCAGTTTTTTTGGGGGTGGGAGAATACTCAAAGATTTCAACCACACTCAAATCTGCTTGATTCCAAAGGTACCGGACGCGAGCTACATGACTCAGGTTAGACCTATTAGTCTCTCTTCAGTTTTATAAGATTATTTCCAAAGTGATAGTGCATCGGCTCCAACTAATTATGAAAGAGATAATCAGTTTGAATCAATGTGCTTTCTTGAATGGGAAAACATATCTAATAACATCCCCATTGTTCATGAGTGCATACACTACTTGAAAACAAAGAAAACAAGGTTGGAGTGTGAAATGGCCCTCAAGTTAGACATGAACAAGGCCTACGATAGAGTCGAATGGAAATTTCTATGGTTTATTATGGATAAGATGGGATTTGACACTAGATGGATATCCTGGATAAAAAAAAGTCACTATTGCTTCTTACTCTGTGCTTGTGGAGAGAAAACCGTATGGTTTCTTTAAAACAACAAGGGGTATCTACCAAGGAGACCCCTTGTTACCATACCTTTTTCTACTATACAAAGCAGAGAAAAACAGGACAGTTTAAAGCATTTAGATATATTGAAGGTGTCCAGCTGTCAATCACTTACTTTTTGCGGATGACTCCATTCTTTTTTGTAAGGCTACTCAAAAACTGAACTCCAATGTTTTAGGCTTGCTAAATGACTACAAAAGTTTTAACGGTAAAAAAGTAAATCTTAATAAATTGTCAATTTTCTTTAGCCAAAATACCCTTCCTTTTCTCAGACACCAACTAGCTGGAAGTAACATTAGTCATATTAGGGCTCATGATAAATACATGGGACTACAATCTATCGTACATAGATTGAAAAATGCTACCTTTGGAACGACTAATGATAAAGTTAAGAAAAATGTACAAGCTTGGAAACGGAACCTCCTATCAGCTGGTGGGAGATATGTTTTAATTAAAGCGGTGGGTGAGGCGATACTAGTATATACTCTATCATGCTTTAAGCTTCCAAACTCTCTATTAGATGATATTCACAAAATCCTAACGTAATTTTGGTGGGGGCAGGAAGGTGAAGAACGAAGGATGACGTGGATTAGCTGAAAAAGATGACAAGGCCCAAGAAGGAGGGTGGACTTGGTTTCAAAGATTTGAAAATACAAAATTTGGCATTACTAGACAAGTAATTCTGGAGGTTAGAAACTAAATCAAATTTATTACACACATAGCTTATTAAGAGAAAATACTTTTGATATAACTCTCCTATCTCAGCAGAAAAAAGCTCTCAATCATCATGGCATTGGCAAAGTTTGCTAGAAGGGAGAAAAGTGGTGGAGAAGGGTCTGAAATGGAGCATAAGGTTGGGTGATAGTGTTCGAATTTGGCAAGAGTCTTGGCTCCCACCCCATATCCGTTCTACCTTAATCCAGACAGTAACATAAGTATAAATTTCAGTCAAATTAAAGAACTAATGAGAGAAAATCGTACCTGAAACAAAGAACTAATTGAAGCTAACTTCCCTCTAGACCTTGCAACCCATATTCTAAGTGTTCCCCTGAATGAAGATGGAGTAGATAAGCTGATTTGGACCTAGAACAAGAGGAAACAATATAATGTTAGCTCTGGCTACAAAATAGTCTACACCTTCTGTCATCCTCCAATAGAGCAATACCCCCAAATAATGAAAAACACAGTAATTTAAAAAAGGGTTTGGAGATTAAAAATACCAACAAAAATAAGCTCTTTTTTTTAGCGAGCGTTACATAAAAAATTACCTATGTTATTCAACATCCATAACTGATTCCATGCAATGCCCTCCCTGTGTTCACGATGTGGCTCTGACGATGAAACTACCATCCATTACCTTTAGAGATACGGACAGGCTGGAGAAATTTAAAGTGCTTTACCACTAGGGTTTTCCTTTCTCATATTGAACCAGAAACATTTGGGAATTGGTGGATGGAAGTCTAAACACAAGTTGAAAATAGGATTGAGGGAGATTGGAAGTTGAGCTTCTTTGCAGCTATTTGTTGGGACTTATAGAGGGCACGAAACGAAGACATTTTTAAAGGGAGGAAGGATCAATTTCAAAGCATTTTGGAGGTAGCAAGAAATCTCTCCATGGAAATGAGTAGTTGATTAAGATACCAGAGACACTGTTTTTTCCTTTTCTTACGAATTTTTCTTTATTTGGTTAAGAACAATAGTATTACTTATGGGAAAATTCCTTTTCTATTTACATTTTTATCCCTCTTTGGACTTTGTTTATTTTACTTTTGTCAGTGAAATAAAATAATGTTATTTTTCGTTGATTATATTACGTTGATTATAGTAGCTATTTATACCATAATTTAAAACCATGGTCCAAATAAATTCACTTCTACAAGATATTTAAAAATATTCAACAAGCTGTGTTAGTTAGTCATGTGGGTTAGCCCACCCAACCTACTCGGAGTATTGACTAAATCGTAATTGACCCAATGTGAGTGTCAAGTAAGACATTGTTAAATTATTATAGATATTCATTTTCAACTTGTCCATTACAACAACGTGGGATAACTTTTTCAAATACTAAAGAAGAAACTACCTATTATTATTATGGAAAAAGTTTGGTAACAAAAAATTTCTAGCTATAATTAGCTAAAACTTTCTATAATTTACTTCATTTATATAACTTAACAACAGTTTTATTTTTTATCTCACTTTCCTATCAATTCACTTATCATATTCTTATCAGCCCCACTTATTAATGATATTAATTATAATATCATATTCCTTACTATTAGGCATTCTTATAATCAATACTCAATATTTCCTTTTATAATTTGATTTTTATATTTAAGAATACAATAAAGACTAATAATAATTATAAAAAATGGTAATGATAATTTGTATTAAATGAATTAATTGTAATTGATTTTCTGTTTTTGTTAAGTCATTTATCATCATTCAATGGAGAGATACAAAACCTAAAAGCTACCCTACTATTTTTTTATACTAAACGGGGCCTAAGGCCCAAAGCAGAAAAAACCAAACAATAATCTTTCTAGAAAACTTTATCCCTCTTTCATCTGCACAAACCAACGGTATCACCATGGCTGGAACTTCTTCAAACTACCTAATCCCCTTTTCTATAATTTGTCCATGCTTAGCCAAAGCGTCAGCACATTGGTTAGCCTCTCTGAAAACATGCCGAATCACCACCCTGTGCGGTCTAGTCATAAGCTCTTTTATGGAACGCACCAACGAAGCTTCCATATGATTCTCCACCACGGCACTTTGAAGAAAGTGAATGGCGCAACTAGAATCAGATTCCACCACAAGGTAAGGGATGCTCATTTCCACCGCTAATTTCATACCCACAAAAAACCCCCAAAGTTCTGCAATTGTGATTGTATACTTCCCGATGTTCATGCTAAATCCAGCGAGAAACCTACCTCTAGAGTCACGGATGATGCCGCTACTAGCTCCTCTGCTACCCAGTTGTAAGACAGAGCCATCAACATTTAGCTTGGCCCAGCCCTCTTCAGGTGGTTCCCACCCAATCTCCACAGTCCTAGTAAGTCTGAGAATTTTGCTACTCTATTCAGTAATGTTAAGAATGTAATTGTAGTCTGCTGCTAGAAATGTAACCATATGTTGAATTAGGGCTTGTTGACTATTCTGATTATTGAAAACAAGCTCATTCCTGCATCTCCAAGCTGTGTTGTAGGTAGTAATAAAGATGATAGTCCATGGTGTACCATTGTGGGAAGGAGAAAACTTTAACAGATTACTCTCTAGCCATTCCTTGTGGGTTTGGTTGAAGAAGTCAGGCTTCAAGTTACTATTGACAATGCTATTCCAGACGGTGCGGATGAAAGGACAGTCACGCAACACATGGAGTAGAGTCTCATCATCATTTCGGCATCTTGGGCAGCTTCCATCTTCGGTAAGTCCTCTCTTTTTTCTCTTGAAATTTGTCATCAGAGCATCATGAGTAATCAACCAACTAAAAGACTTGAGTCTCTGTGGGAGTTTTGCTTTCCAAATATGTTTATAGAGTCTGTTGTCTTCTCCCCTATCCCTATAGAACGTTTCATATGCTGATTTGACAGAAAAAATACCGCTCAGATTAACTAGCCAGCTGATAAAATCATCTCCAACATAGGGGTTAGGTGCTTTAATAGTATGAATAATGTCTGTGACCTCCTCGGGTAGAACCATATTTAACGCTTCCCAGTCCCACTCGCCATCTTTCGTTACATAATCTACTACTTTCTCATTTAGTTTGTTTTCATCTAACTCAACCAGAGACACCTCCGACAGCTTTGTAAAGCCTGGAACCCATTGTTCTTTCCAAAAAGAAGCCATACCTCCATTTTCCAGCCTCCAAATAAGGCCACTTTTAAATTTCTCCCAGACTTTAGTAATCCCGAGCCATGCATTAGAATTACTTGATCTGTGTTTAATATTAGGCATGATACCTTCGCAACAACCATACTTTGCCCGCATAACCTTGACCCAGAGCGCTTCTCTATTATGGATGAGGCCCCAAGCAAGCTTCATTAGGAAAAGAGAATTTGATTCTTGTGCCTTTCGGATGCCTAACCCCATTTTTTCTTTCGGTTTACACACGCTGTCCCAGCTAAGAAGATGAATTTTTTTCTCCTCATCACTACTTTCCCATAAGAAATCTCTGCAAATTTTGTCTATCTTATTGCACACTGCTACTAGAATCTTCATGGTTTGCATGCAGTAGCTAGGAATAGTTGATAGCACTGATTGCACAAGTGTGCACCTTCCGGCTAAAGAGAGAGTCTTTCTATTCTAGCTAGATAACTTGCTTTGCATCTTGTCAATAACAAATTGAAAGTGTTGTTGATTGCATCTTTCATGAATGAGAGGGACTCCCAAGTATTTTTCCAAGTTAGCTGTGAGGTTGATTCCTAGGTCCTGGCTCAGCATTTGTCTCATGGTATGATTAACATTGTTGGAAAAGTACACACAAGACTTTCTAAGGTTTATTTTCTGTCATGAACACTCGCAGAAATGGTTTAAAGCCTCCTTGATAATCTGAACTTGTTTCCTATCCGCTTTTGCAAATAGAACTAGGTTCATCTGCAAAACAGAGATGAGAGATTTTAGGTCCTCCTCTTGATAGAGTTATAGGTTCCCATTTCTTATCATGAACTAACTTATTTACCAAATGGGATAAGCGTTCAATATACAAAACAAAGAGGTATGGGGAAAGAGGATCTCCCTGTTTGATTCCTCTATTTGGGATGAAGCTTTCTAATGGAGAGCCATTCCAAATAAGGTTCATGGATGTTGTTGATATACAAAAGCTAATAACACTTCGAATTTGATCCGGGATCCCTGCGTCTTTGAGGGAGTCCATCACAAAGAGCCAATTCAGTCTGTCATATGCCTTTTCAAGGCCTATTTTAATCGCCATCAAACCTTTTCCATGTTTTTTATTCCTCATGGTGTGAAATAAGATATTATCTGCACTAACCCTGCCAGGCATAAAACTTGACTGAGTATTAGAAATAAGAGAAGACATATATTTTTTCAATCTAGATGCAATGAGTTTAGTCACTATTTTATAGCAAACATTACAGAGACTAATAGGTCTAAAATGCCCAAAATTTTCTGGTGAGGGAATTTTGGGAATAATAGCTATCAGAGTCTTATTCACTTCTGTTATGTTGTGAGACTTATTAAAAACTTCTTTCACCCAAGTCGTAAGGAAATTTGCCACTACATCCCAGGCTTGTTGATAGAATTTGGCTGGGAGGCCATCGCTTTCCGGAGCCTTCCAGCTTCCCATAGAAAAAACCGCTTCCTTAAGCTCTTCGCTAGAAACCTCCTTAGCTATATCTTGATACTCTATATCCTGTAACTTAGGAAACTGATTAGAAACAGCAAAGTCATTATATCCAAATTCTGAACAGTATAGGTTCTTAAAGAAATTAACACCCCAAGTTTTAAGAGTGTCCACATTATCCACCCATTCGCCTTCCTCACTCTTTAAGGCTGTGATTTTGTTTCTCTTACATCTTTCATTTGCCTTTGAGTAAAAATATTTTGAATTTTTATCACCAAATCTAATGATATCACATCTAGACATCTGTTGCCAATAAGTTTCCTCATGAATTGCTATTGTCTCATATTCTTTCCACAAATCTCTTTGGAGTTTATCCAAAAAGGGATTATTGTTGAAGGAGTTTTTTTTGTTGATCCCTTTCAGCCTTAGGAGAATGCATTGTTTTTTCCTGAAAATATGCCCAAAGACTTCTTTATATCAAGTCTTAGCTGTGTTGACAAAGTTGCTAATATTCTGTAATAGACTATTTTGTTCCAGCCAACTACTTTTAACCATGTTATTATAATCTTCATGCAAAACCCAAGGAGCAAGGAATTTAAAAGACTTAGCTCCTTCTTCCCTTTGGGCTAATTGGAAATCCAGCAAAATGGGGAGATGATCGGACTTTAGTTTGGGTAAATGCTTGACACCAACATCTGAGAAACAATCAGAAAAATTAAAATTGCTGATAAAACGATCTAGTCTTCTCTTTGTATTCCCCCTTTGCCAAGTAAAAGGGGGTCCAGAGAATCCTAAATCCTTAAGCTCGCAATTAAGTAAAACATCATTAAAAATACTAGTATCAAGAGAAAAATTAGAAGAACCCCCTGTATCATTCATAGAAAGAATGGAGTTGAAATCTCCTCCTAAACACCAAGGTCCATTAATATTCTTAGCTAAATCCTTGATCTTTGTCCAAAACTCTCTTCTGTTTCTGACCCTAGGGCTGGCGTAAATAGCAGTAAAAAACCAAGGAGCATTATTTTGCCACTGTACTTCCATATGAACAAATTGTTTGTGAATGATGAGTGACTTTATGTTCCATGAAATTGACCTCCATAGACACCAGATGCCACCTGAAAAACCTTCAGCATCACTAATACACCACGAGTCAAACCCCAATTTTTTGATAATAGCCTCAGCCTTAGTGCCCGAGACTGGGTTTCCAACAAGATACAAAAATTAGCTTTATATATAAACATAAGATCATTTAAGATAGATTTGAAGCCTTTCGAAGAGGCTCCTCTATAATTCCAAGATAAGATATTCATAGATATTAATATTAACCAAAAATAAAAAACTACTCAGAGATAAGAAACTCCCTGGTGCAAAAGAGTCCCCTCTAGGCTTCCATAGCCTTAGGCTCCTCTTCGATATCTGCTACATTCCCATTTGGAGCAATTTCTTCGATGTTGTCAAGGTCAATGGCCATCTTGTGTGCTTCTCCACTATAGCTACTTGCTCCCAGAGGGTTCTCTTTATAATACTCATTGTTTTACTCTATAATTCCCCCTCCCATAACCCTTGCTATGTGAGCATCTAAGATAGGATCATTAGTATCATAAGTCGGGATATAATATCCATCTTTGTGGCTTGAATAATCTGCTTTTGAAAGTCTGCTAAGTTGTCTCCAATATTCCTTGTGCATTTGATCATTCTCTTTGTTTTATTTTCCTTGAGAAGGGTGACTCGGTTCAGTAATAATAATTGTCTTCTGCTTGGGCTGGCTTTCCTGGTACTTTCCATTTTTTCATATCTTCTCTCTCCTGAGCTTCTTTCTCATTCTGAAGAGCATCAAACCTATTATTAGAAGTTTCTTTTTTGATATTCCCATAATTCCTCCTTGATTCTTGCCTAATTTTTTTTCTGGGGCTTTTTGACAACCATCCAGGGACCATATAAACTTTTCTCATTTATAGTAGTTAAACCTGATTCTTTTTCCCCAGATTGGTGCTTGTGACTTTCCTTAAGTGTACCAACGACTACTTCCATCACCCTCGGATTTTCCGTTGCAATCAGATCTTTCCTAAAATGATTCCCTGTATTCACCGTTGCTGGCTGGCCTTGGACCGCGGTGGCGTTTTCCCCTTTCCGGTGGTTCTGTTCATCGGTAGCTGCTTAAGATAGTGGTCTGTCCTTTACTTCCTTCATCTTTTCCGGACATCCATCATATTTATGTCCATATCTACCACAATTGAAACATATTAGATGAAGACCTTCATATTCTAGTCTAAAATCTTTTCCCAAGGCTAAGAAAGATGGCACCAGCTTTTTCCTTAGGTCAACTTCCACGCAGATACGTGTAAATTTTTCTCTTGAGTGAATAGACGTATGTTCATCGATTTTGAGCATAGTTCCAATAGATTTTCCAACCTTCCATAAGAAATATCTATTATACAATTCGGCTGGGAGATTGGGAATCATGATCCAGACAGCAACCTTTTTAACCTCACTCTCTTGGGGGTATGAATAAAGGCCGCCACCTTTGAACCAAGAGGTAATGATCAGCGATCATCCAGGGACCCTCAAAAAGAGTGTGTGAATAATCCTCTTGGTTAGAGAATCTCACTAGGAAGTACCCTCCGACAAGGTCCATCACACGTACTGCTTCCTTCTTTGTCCATCTCCTGTTTATCCACCATTCCATAGTCTGTAAGTTCAGATTCTTCCCTAAGGGCTTAACGATGAGTGCTTGCTTTCACGGCTTGCACCATTCATCATATTCTTCCAAAGAAACCTCTATAACAGGATTTGGATTGAAAGGAGTCTGTGATTCCTCCATATGTTCCATCAAATCTTCATCAGATATGTAGTCTTCTGTGACCATCTCGACGATTTCATATGGATTCAGCTTTCCAAGCCCGTCGTCCATCAGCCTATCCTTGTAGGACATCTTGGAACCTTTGGATGCACCATTGCCAAGGGTACCAACATTTTCCAGTGAATCTTTAGACTCTTTAACAAGCTCTAACTTTTCTCCTTCTTGTGTGATCTCCGTATGTTCTTTTGCTTGATCTTCTCCATCCATCTTGACTTTTTTTGTGCTCTTCGTCACCAGATCTTCCTCTTCTGGTGATCGTTTGTCAGTTTCGACGATAGTGGTTAGAGGGTTCATTTAGAGAGATTTCTTTTCAATGATCCTCCAGTGCCAACTTAACAAAGCTTAAAACCTAATACCATTGCAAGCACAACTCTAATACCATTGCAAGCACAATTAGAATAGGTCAAAGAATTTTACAAGAAATCATCTTTATCATTGCAAATAGTATGGCATTTTAATTCGACCTTAATACAATACTTATGGTAGAAGGTGCGAAAGAATTTGAATAACAGATGGACTCACCCGACGAGGTTGTTGTCAGTCAATCAATTTTCGAGAATATGGAAAACTACACTAGCTTTGATGAGGTATGGTAATAAACTGATTTTATTTTTTTGTGTGTTTTTATGTGTGTTTTTATGTGCATTTATAATTATATTGTACTAACTAAGTTCATACACATAACATTCATACGTTTATATACATAACATCCATAATTACATACAACTAACATCTAAAAATTAAATTCATGTTTATTAGATATTACATCCATACACATATCATTTTTTAGTTATTGCATAAGTAACTATAAAGTTAACACAGATGTTTTTAAATTTGATCATTATTGAATTTAAAAAATATTAAATTCTTAAATTAATTTATTCAATTGATAAATTTACTCATAACATCCATAAATTCATACACATAATATTCATAATTTCATGTTAATAACATCCATAATTTTGTACTCATAATATTCATAATTTCATACATATGATGTCTATAATTAATAAATTTTTATAATTAATATTATCAAATATTAAACTATACGTCTTATTGTATTCTTCAAATTATCTCATATGTGTACTAATAGGTCATAATTTTAATTATTTTAATATTTTTATTTAATATTCATATGTATGCTTATTTATTGATTTTAATATGACGAGTTAATAATTATTTTTAAAATTTTATTTTTTAATTTTTGTTTATATTTTATATTTTATTTTTTATTTTTTAATAGTTTATATGTAAAATATAAATTATATAGTAGAAGTTGTTAAAAAATTTTAATTTAACTTCAATAATTTTTGCAGAGAATTATTGCATTTTAATGGATAATAATGTGATCGAGAGATGTTAGAGATTTGATTTAGGAGAAACTGAAATTGATTTTAGAAAAAATATTAATGACTCCAAGTATGCAGCAAAATGGTAGGTGATAAGGAAAATAAATGATAAGAAGGTGTATGTCACTTGCTTATCAAGAGAATGGAAATTTTTATGTGACATTTCTATATTACTGTAATTATTCTTTGGCTACCTAGTATCACTCTATTATTATATATGAATAGGGAGATTTAGAAGTGATTTCTTTTAAACCTGCTTAAAATATTTGCTAACTTAACCATCAGAATCTTTTACAAATATTTTTTATCATCGTTCAAGAGAGGATATTGGACGATCTATCGTCTTGCCCAACAACTCCAATCCTTCACCCAAAGAAATATGAAGCTCACATTTAGATCCACGTTTTTCGGATAGTATATCAGAAGAATTTGGAACTGTTGATATAGTATCTCAAAAAATGTTATTTAAAAAAATATTACTAAAATATAAAAAATATAACTTTAATTTTAATAATACTTATTGTTACTGTGGGTAACCGGAGATTAATGGGCTGGATTGATAAGGTTGGCCCAAACGTCTGGAGGAGAGGATCTCTGACTTGATTCGCGTCTAGGAGCTACCGTCTGACTTGTGTATGTGAAAGAATGGGGGGTGGTACCTGCAAAGACACTCCGATGCCTAAGTTAGCAAAGGGTTTTAACAGGTTTAGAGAGTATTGGAACTTCGAGATACCTGATGGGTGTCGGTGTATTTATAGTGGTGAACCAATAACCACCGTTGGAGTAGTTCCACCTTTTAAGGTGGATAATCGTTCCTTTATCTTAGGGAAATTGAGATATGGCTCCTGGAAGTGGGTTGAGAGATTTTAGGGGCAGTTACTTATTTGAATAAGCATTATCTGCCAGTTATCCTTTGATCCCGACTTCTTTGGAGCGAGTCTGTGTTGGATCCAACTTCTTATAAGGAGGTCGGTGGCAAGCGAAGGCTAATCTTTGGATTGGGCCTTTTAGGTTTATTTGGACCTGGGCCTTAGTGTTGGGTCAGGATATGAACAGTGCCCCTACTCGAGTCCAATCTCTTTCACTTATGAGTTGGATTCGAGTATTTGAGCTCAGGCTTGTAGTCGACGTGATTTAAAACCGACGTGTTTTGATTTTTTTAACAGTCACGTCTAATCAAACGTCGCATTTGTTTCGGGTTTCGCATTTACACTTGGGAGCAGTTTCTTTGGTAACGGCGCATTTCTTTAATAATTGCGTCGCTTTTTACCAAGTTGCCCCTGGTGTGTTTATAAATGCTTTTTCCTCTCTTTTCTTTGTTTTCTTTTGCCTTCTAAAAACTTCCTGCAATCCTTACTCTTTTCAAAGAAAGAATCTTTTTGGCCTTCCTTCTCTGAGTGCTTTACTGCTGCTACGCTTGCTCTCTTTCGCTTTCGCAAACGAAGGTTAGTCTTAGTTCTTTCCTTTTTCTCTTTTACCATTTTGTGCTTTACTTTATGCCTTAGAGGAGTTTTTGCGTGTTGTTAGTGAGTACGTTGGTCTTAGTCATTTTTCGTTTTCACGCCCTTGAGAGAGGTTGTTCCGTCTTTTAGAGGTTCTGTGCATGATCCTTTTCCATTTTCCTTTGTAGGTTTTTGTCGCTTTTTCTCCTATTTCTTTTTACTGGAAAAGATGACTTCTCACGTTTCTGAGTGGGTAGACGTTACTGTTCTTGGGGAGGAACCCCTAGTAGATACAGACTACATCACCGACCTCCGCACTCACCATAGGATTTGTGTTCTTGATGAGGATGAACCCAAGTATAAGTTGATTGCCCCGGGTCCTGAACACTGGGTTTATTTTGGGAAGGCTGCCGACGCTGACCCTCATTTCTTTTTTATGTATGAGAGTCTCTTTACCCGTCTGGGGGTTTTTCTGCCTTTCTCTGATTCTGAGATAGAGGTTCTGAACCATTGCCGAGTTGCTCCTACTCAGCTCTACTCAAATTCTTGGGGTTTTATGAAAATTTACAAACTTGTCAGCCGAGAACTGGACTTTTCGATCTCCACAAAATCTTTTTTTATCTTTTCCATCTGACCAAGCCTTTTAGTGGCAAAAATAACAAGCAGCAGTGGGTGTCTTTCCGGTCTATTCAAGGTCGGAAAGTTTTCTCTATCTTTGATGAGTCTTTTCATGATTTTAAAAACTTTTTCTTCAAGATTCAAGCTGTAGAGGGTCACCATCCCTTTTTTCTGGACGAAAATTCTTCTCCCCGTTTTCCTCTATACTGGTTAGAGGCCTCTCCTGTGGAGAAATATGGCTTGGATGACTTGGATGAGGTTGAGGAGGCTGTTGTGGGGTTCTTCCGAGAAGTCTGGGGAAGGGCCCCTAACCTGGATACAAAAAAGTTTCTTCTGGGCTCTCCGAGTTTCGTGCAGTCCCAACTAGGTAGCTTTGTTTTTGATAACTTCCGACTTGTTGGTTTTCGAGTTGTTATTTCTGACTTGTAGTCTTTCTATTTACAGACTAACTCTTTGTTTTCCTCTTTTCAGAGATGGTAAAGAAAGGTTCCAGCGCCTCCTACCAGAAGGTCCAAGACACCAAGAGAAGGTCGCGGGCACGGGTTGATGCTGCGAGGGCTGCTGGCACTCTTCCCCCTCCTCGTCGTCCTCCCCCTCGTGATTTGGGGACATCTTCTCGCCCAATTATGGTAACTTCTACTTCTGCCTCTTCTCTTCCTCCTCCCCCCTTCATGCTCGAGCTTCCCCTGAACCTGAGAAGAAGAAGCGTAAGACCTCGGGGTCAGCCGCTTCTTCCAGGGATTTTGATGGTCCCCACTTTGTTCAGAATCACATCTTTCCCCATACTCATATTAATATGGATGATGCTTCCGTTCGAAACCATCTTAATATCGTGATTCAGGGGAGTGTTCGGGCTGCTGGGGTATGCATCAAACTTCTTGATATTTTTTAGAAAACTCCCCTTAGCTCTTTGGGTTCTACCCAAAAAGTTGAAGAGCTAGAGGGGAGGATTTTCCTTTATCAAGAGGAAGAGAAGAGGCTTTTAGAGGAAGTTGCTGGCTTGAAAGAGGAGAGGTCCCGACTTCAGGAGAGGGAGAAGAAGTTGATGGCTCAATGTGTCATGGCGGAGGGCCTAAAGGAAAAGGCGGAGAAGAATTACATCAGGATCTTTATTGACAACATTGACCTTTAGCGAGATTTAGAGAAGGGTCGGGCGGCTTATCAGGATCTGGAGGACTCCGTAGCTGAGATCTCGGAAGAGGCCTGGAGGATCTTTAAAGAACAGGTCGGAGTTATTGCTCCTGGCTTGGACCTTTCTCCTCTTGATCCTGATAAGATCGTTGTGAATATGGCTATTGTTTCTCCTCCCCGACTTGAGACGGATTCTAAGCTGAAGACTCGTGACCAAAGGATTGTAGAATCTCCTCCTCGTGAGGATTAACAAGAGGGATCTCAGCCGATGTCTTCAGACGCTCCGACTCCTGCTGCTGAAGAGGTTGCTCCGTCCTCCCCTGCCGCTGATTTGACCTCTCTTTCTTCTGGTGACCCTTGATTTTCCTTCTAATTGATTCGAGCTATTTTGGGGGCCCGGCTTGTGGGTCGCTTTTGAACAATTTATTTTTGTTGTTCTTGTGGTGGTTTGGTGACTCTTCTGGCCTTTTGGCCGTAAACAAAAAATTTCATTTTTGCTCTAAGTAAAATACCCTTTTTTGGATAAGGGTTTTTATTAAGATATTTGATTTGTGCATGCTTTTTGTAGTTTTTTTGGGTTTCTCATAAGTAACCTCTTTGATCTTTTTTATTTGAAAAAACCTTTTTATCTTGGCAGTCTGTGTTTTTGTCTAAGTGTGATTTTTCAAAGACTAGAGACAGCTTCTGTCTTTGATTTTTGATGGTTTTTTTGTCCCTTTTTGTATTCCTTGTACCCAGTTTTCGTTGATTGTGTTTTCTGTATCTTAGGTTATTTTTGCTATGCATTTTTATTTTCTCGGTTCCTTCGACTAGGTAGTCGTTTTAGGTTTTGGGATTCCGAGTTATTGCGATCGACTGTGTAACCTCTGTACACTGACTTGTACCTCGTCATTTCATCCTGCCGACCACATAGGTCGGGCATGGGATTTTCACATTTTGTCGAGTTTAAGTTGGCGCATTTCATAGGAAAAATAATTATTGGAATTTATAAAGAGATGTAGAAAAAGATCTTTATTTATTGACGAAGGCACTTTTTGCTACTAAGGGGTTAAAAATTGTTGTCCCTTAGCCTCCACTTTGATGCCTCATTAAAACCCCTTCAGAAAAACCCTTCTTTTTGGGAAAAAACCATGAAGTCGGGAAAAAGAGTACATTAGGGAGTGGAGTTTGCTTTTAACTATAGTACCTTTTCATATTACAAGCATGCCACGACCTAGGTAGCTCGGTACCGTTCAAGTTGGTTACCTTGTAGTATCCCTTTCCTAAAACTTCATTTATCTTATATGGCCCTTTCCAATTAGCAGCGAGCTTTCCTTTCCTTGACTTGTTGACTCCGATGTCATTTCTGATCATGACCAAGTTGTCTGGGGCGAAACTTCTTCAAATGACTTTCTTGTTGTATCTGTGTGTCATCCTTTGCTTCGGTGCTGCTTCTCTGATCTGGGCTTGTTCTCGAACTTCGAGGAGTAGCTCGAGTTCTTCTATGTGCCCCTGTATATTGCCAACCTCGTCATAGAGGCTCACCCTTGGACTTTTCTCATTGATTTCAATTGGTATCATGTCTTCTATGTCATACGCAAGTCGGAAGGGTGTTTCTCCTGTGGCGGACTGAGGTGTAGTCTGATATGCCCATAGTACTTGAGGGAGTTCCTCAGCCCATGCTCCTTTTGCATCTTGTAACCTTTTCTTCAACCCAGCCAGTATGACTTTGTTAGTTGCCTCAACTTGCCCATTTGTTTGTGGGTGTTCTACTGAGGTGAACTGATGCTTGATCTTCATACTGGCTACCAGGTTTCTGAAGGTGGAGTCTGTGAACTGAGTTCCATTATCAGTGGTAATAGAGTGGGGGATTCCATACCTTGTGATAATGTTTTTGTAGAGGAATTTTCGACTTCTCTGGGCGGTGATGGTTGACATTGGTTCTGCTTCTATCCATTTCGTGAAGTAGTCTACTCCCACTATTAGGTACTTTACTTGTCCAGGCGCTTGGGAAAAGGGTCCTAATAGGTCCAATCCCCACTTTGCAAAAAGCCATGGAGAAGTTAGGCTAATGAGCTCCTCGAGGGGGAGCGACGTGGAAGTTTGCATGCATTTGGCATGGTTGACACCACTTTACGAACTCGGCTGCATCTTTCTGCAAGGTCGACCAGTAGAACCCGGCTCAGATGACTTTCCTAGCCAACGACCTTGCTTCGAGATGATTTCCGTAGATACCATTGTGGACTTCCTCCAGTACCTCTACCGTCCTTGAAGTCGGGACGCACTTCAATTGTGGTGTGGATATTCCTCTTTTATAAAGTTTATTTTTCACCAGAGTGTAGCTTTGTGCTTCCCTCCGGATTTTCTTGGCCTCTTTTTCTTCTTTGGGTAGGATGTCGAATTTCAGGTATTCGATTAATGGGTTCATCCATCCGAGGTTCAATTCGGATATTTCAAGGACGTCTTGTTTGCCCTCTGTTTTTGTAACTGAGGGTTCTTGGAGAGTTTCTTGGATCAGGCTTCTATTATTCCCTCCAGGTTTGGTACTTGCTAGCTTGGAGAGGACGTCTGCTCTGCTGTTGAGATCCCAAGTTATGTGTTTGACCTCAGTTTCTGTAAAACGCCTAAGATACTCCAAGGTTTTATCTAAGTACCTCTTCATATTGGGGTCTTTAGCCTGATATTCTCCATTTATTTGGGAGGTCACCACCTGAGAGTCGCTTAACACTTCTACTTTGGTCGCTCCGACTTCCTCAACTAACTTTAACCCTGCAATCAAGGCTTCATACTCTGCCTGATTGTTAGAGGCTGGAAATTCAAACTTGAGGGAGACTTCTACTTGAGTTCCCTCTTGGTTGACTAATATTTTGCCTGCACCGCTTCCGACTTTATTGGAGGATCCATCCATGTATAGCTCTCATGTGGTGGAGGCTTCCTCTTGCTCTCCTACATATTCTGCCATGAAGTCGGTGAGGCATTGGGCTTTAATTACCGTCCGAGTTTCGTACTTGAGGTCGAACTCGGATAGATCTATGGCCTATTGAACCATTCTACCCGCAATATCCATTTTCTGAAGGATTTGCTTCATGGGCTGGTTCGTTCGAACTCTTATTGTGTGTGCTTGAAAATAAGGCCGTAACCTTCGAGAGGCAACAATTAACGCAAACGCAAAATTTTCAAGTTTTTGATACCTCAATTTAGGGCCTTGTAGAACTTTGCTGGTAAAGTATACAGGATGCTGCCCGACCTCGTCTTCCCGAATTAAAGCTGAGGCTACAGCTTTGTCAGCTACGGACAGATACAGGACGAGTTCTTCCCCAACTTTAGGTCGGTTCAGAATAGAAGGTTGGCTTAAAAACATTTTCTTAGTAGGGAGAAGAGTGGTAGGGATCTTAATGCTAATCCCGTCAAGAACCTGGAGAGAGCTGCAAGTCGATCGTTTAACTGCTGGACCTCCCTTAAGCAAGTCGGGCTTTTCATTTCTAGGACTGCTTTGCACTTGTCAGGGTTGGCTTCAATCCCCTTTTGTGTAAGCATAAATCCCAAAAATTTCCTTGCCTTCACCGCGAAGGTGCATTTTGTAGGATTCAATCTCATCCCATACATCCTAATGGTGTTGAAGACTTGCGAGAGGTCGGTCAAGAGGTCGGCCTCATCCTTGGTTTTTACTAGTATGTCGTCTACATAGACTTCCATTAGACTCCCAATGTGAGGTGCAAACACCTTATTCATCAGCCTTTGATATGTGGCTCCTGCATTTTTTAACCCAAAAGGCATGACCACATAGCAATAGTTTGCTCTTGGCGTGATGAAAGAGGTCTTTTCTTGATCCGGCTTGTACATTAGAATTTGATTGTATCCCGAGTACGCGTCCATAAATGACAAGTATTGATACCCCGAGCTGGAGTCTACTAAGGTATCAATGTTAGGAAGTGGATATGGGTCTTTAGGACACGCCTTGTTCAGGTCAGTGTAATCGACGCACATCCTCCACTTGCTGTTTTATTTTTTGACCAGCACCACATTTGCAAGCCATGCCGGATACTTGACCTCTTTGATGAATCTGACTTCTAGGAGGGCTTGTACTTGCTCTTCCACCACTTGAGCTCATTCAGGTCCGAGCTTCCGTCTTCTTTGCTGAACAGGTCGCGATCTGGGGTATACTGACAGTTTATGTGACATGAGTTTGGGATCTATCCCTGGCATGTCAGAGGCTTTTCAGGCGAAGAGGTCGGAATTCTCTTGTAGGAACCTTATAATCTTCTGCTTCAAATCTTCTTTTAGGTTGGCTCCTATGTTGGTGTTTTTTCCTTCCTATTCTCCAACCTGTACCTTGGTTTTTCTCCCGGGTTGTGGTCACAACTCTTCTTTAGCTCTGATCCCTCCGAGTTCAATTGTGTGCACCTCCTTACCCTTTCCTCTCAAGTTCAGACTTTCGTTGTAGCATTTTCTTGCTAATTTCTGGTCTCCCCTAATGGTTGCAATTCCCTCTGGTGTTGGGAATTTCATGCAATGGTGGGGGTGGACACCACTGCTTCGAGCCGATTTAAGGTAGTTCTGCTTATTAGGGAATTGTAGGCTGAACCCACATCGACGACTATGAAGTCGATACTCAGAGTTTTGGATTTTTCCCCTTTTCCAAAAGTTGTGTGGAGGGGTATGAATCCTAGTGGTTTTATTGGTGTATCCCCCAGCCCATATAGGGTATCGGGGTAAGCTCTTAACTCCTTTTCATCCAACCCCAGCTTATCAAATGCTGGTTTGAACAGGATATCGGCCGAGCTTCCCTGGTCTACCAGGGTTCTGTGTAGATGGGTATTGGCAAGGATCATAGTGATCACTACCGGATCGTCATGTCTGGGAACTATGCCTTGCACATCTTCTTTAGTAAAGGAAATGGTGGGTAGGTCGGGAGATTCGCCCCCGACCTGGTAGACTTCCTTCAAGTGTCTCTTGCGAGATAACTTCGTGAGGCCGCTCCACCGAATCCTCCCGAGATCATATGTATGTGTCTTTCCGGGGTCTGTGGTGGTGGGTCTCTTCAGTCCTCATCGTCTCGATTTCTCTTGCCATTATGGTCTGACCTTTCCATGAGATATCTATCCAACCGACCTTCTCTGGCCAGCTTTTCTATCACATTTTTAAGGTCGTAACAATCATTTGTTGAGTGACCATATAGCTTATGGTACTCACAGTAGTCGTCACGACTCCCCCCCCCCCTTTTATTTTTGATGGGCCTAGAGGGAGGTAATCTTTCAGTATGGCAAATTTTCATGTATACATCAACTAGGGAAACTCGTAGAGGAGTATAGGAGTGATATCTCCTAGGCCTTTCAAGGCCGACTTCCTCTTTCTTCTTGGGCTCTTTCTTTCTCTCTTTTGATGAGTGAGAGTGCCCAGGTCGCCAACTTGTCTCTCGAAGCCTGGCATTTTCCTCCATGTTGATGTACTTCTCAGCTCTCTCCTGTACATCACTCAGGGAGGTAGGGTTCCTTTTCGAGATGGACTGGGAGAAGGGATCTTCTTGGAGTCCATTTACCAGACCTATAATTACTGCCTCCGTGGACAGATCTTGAATCTCCAAACACGCTTTGTTGAACCTTTTCATGTAGTCCCTTAAAGGTTCTCCGACTTCCTGTTTTACTCTCAGGAGGCTCGGTGCGTACTTTACCTTATCCTTTTGGATTGAGAATCGCATGAGGTACTTTCGCGAGAGGTTGTCGAAACTAATGACCGACCTTACCAGGAGGCTATCGAACCACTTCATCGCTGCTTTAGTAAGGGTTGTCGGGAAAGCCTTGCAGCGAGTAGCATCGAAAGCGTCGGCTAGGTACATCCGACTTTTAAAATTGCTTAAATGATGCTTTGGATCCGTAGTTCCGTCGTAGAGGTCCATATTAGGGCTTTTAAAGTTCCTTGGAACTTTTGCCCTCATTATGTCCTCACTGAATGGATCTTCTCCTCCCAAGGGAGAGTCTTCTCGGTCACTGCGAGAGCTTCGACCTTTTAGAGTGGACTCTAGTCTTAGGAGCTTTTCCTCAAGCTCCTTTCGTCGCTCAATCTCGTTCCTTAAATTTCTCTCTGCCTCTCGTTGTCGTTCCAGCTCTTGCTCCAACTACTCCAGGCGCCCTTGGTGGCCATGGAACAGCCCCATGAAGGCAGTTGCATGGGGCTGCCCTTCCTTTCCTGGTTCGCGCCCCTCAAAAGAGTTTTCCTTTTGGTCTTTTACTCCTAAGGTGCCTTCTTTGTGTTGGTTAGTCACCCCTTGGTGGGTGACTATCGCTCTGTCGTTATTAGCAGCTTCCTGATTCTCTTGCTCAGAATCAGACGCTGTGTTTTCATCCTCATTGAATACATCCGCCATTACTGGTTGATCTCTCGCGTCCCCGACAACGACGCCAATGTTACTGTGGATAAACGGAGATACCTGAGGGGTGTCAGTGTATTTATAGTGGTGAACCAATAACTACCGTTGGAGTAGTTCCACCTTTTAAGGTGGATAACCGTCCCTTTATCTTAGGGAAGTTGAGATATGGCTCCTGGAAGTGGGTTGAGAGATTTTAGGGGTAGTTACTTATTTGAATAAGCATTATCTGCCAGCTATCCTTCGATCCTGACTTCTTTGGAGCGAGTCTGTGTTGGATCCGACTTTTTATGAGAAAGTCGGTGGCAAGTGAAGGCTAATCTTTGGATTGGACCTTTTAAGTTTATTTGGACATGGACCTTAGTGTTAGATCAGAGTATGAACACTTATATAATTACAGTAACTATTATAAAAAAAAATTAAGTTATCTGATGTATGATATACATATAGCATTTTAAAAAATTTAAATTCCATGTATTTTATTAATCATGCATACACAAGAAAACATAGAGAGAGACAACTACAATTTTAATCCAAAGATTTTCATCTCCCCCACTTGATGCCTTGATGGATGGCGTGATCATTAACCAAATCTATCCACTTGCCTTTAATTAAATGACTTTATGTTAAATCATATCATTATTGGATGGAATTCAACATTAAAATATACTTAAAAAGTTTGTTAATTGCACGCCACTCATCCTTAATTAGTGCTAACATTAGCTTTAATTTGCTTTCACCATTGATAAAACGAATCAATGAAGAACCAGTTTTGTGCAGTGTTGCACACTGTAGCATAGGATCATGCATGTAGGCATATATCCATGCAACACCTGTTAGCTTTAGAATGGCCAAGAAAGTGAGGTGGCTCCACCTCAGCAATCATCCCACCCAAACACCATCCCCATCACATGGATCCCATTTAATATTTTTATGGGTAAATATTCAATCCGTGTCCTCTTTAATTTCACAAAAGATCAAGTAAAACTATGAGGTTTCTTTTTTAATCTAAAACGATGTATTTTTTATAAATAATAAAAGCTTTCTAATTCTTCAACACGGTGAAAAATAATTATTATTTGAAATAGCGTTTATTTATTATTTGTTGCATAGTGATTTGAGAAGGACTGGATGGGTAATTTTTACCTTCGTCACTAAGCTTAAATCCAATCCCTTTCAGGGCCCCACAGAAGACGTCACCTAACTCCAAAAAAAGTGAAAGTGACACTCCAACCCCACCATAGTGCCGCCTGACTCAAAAGCTTTACCATGCAGCAGTACAAATACGGTTTTCTGACGAAAATGCCCCTCGTATACGTAGTTAATTACATGCCTCAAAAAACCATAAATATGCGTCTTCTACGCAGCTATTCTTCCCTTTTCTCCCTCTTTCCGCCTTCTCTTTAGTTTTAGAAGCAGCCATGCTCTCTGCTATCTCTGCCTCCGACGCTTTGATCGGAAACCCCTTTGCCTCTTCAGCGTTCGACGGCGGTTTACCGTCGTGGGACTGCACTGACTTTATCTTTGCCGCCATTAACACTTCGAGCTCCGGTTCAGATGATTCCAACGAAAACAATGCAAAAGAAAAACCCGGTTCGGAGGCCGTTATGGACGAGCGGAAACGTCGGAGAAAGATATCGAACCGGGAATCGGCCAGGAGGTCACGGATGCGGAAGCAGAGACACCTAGAGAACCTGCGGAACCAGTTGAAGGCGTCTAGAGTGGAAAACCGGGAACTGAACAACCGGTTGCAGTTGATGGTTCATCATTTTAACTGCGTGCGAACCGAAAACGATTGGTTACGGTCTGAGAGAACCCTGTTACGCCAGAAACTGTCGTACATGACTCAAATTTTGTTATTCCAACAACTTCGACAACAACCCTTCTCTTCCTCTGCATGGCCATGCAATAATGTCACGCCGCAATAACCCCTAGCTAGCTTTATCACGATAATTAGCTACCACGCGTTAATTAATTATCATAATATTGGCTCCGGTAATTAAACATATTTTAATTAAGCTAAGTTTAATAACTTGTCTTAATTTGCCTGCGTAAATTATAAAAAAGTAGCTAAAAGGAGGTGATTCATGTACGGTATTATGGTGGGTGGTTGTTTCCGGTGCTTTTTTTTTTCCTGAAACGGGAAGGGTTTTGGAAAAATATTGTTCTCATTTCTCTAAATTTTCCTTCTTTTTTTTTCCGCTTCTTTTGTTCCGAAAACCCGAAGGGTTATAAAATTATTATGTAAAATATATTATCATTATTAATAATTAGGGCTTCTGCAGCTGGTATGTATATTTCTTTTTCTGGTTTGCTTTGTTGCTAAAATATTAACTAGTAATAATAAAAACATAAAATGGTAACATTATATTATTTTTCTAATTTTATTTTTTTATTTAAACTAATAAATAATAATAGCTAACTTTTTTATATATACTTAAATGTATTGGTCTCGTATCATTTCTCTAAAACTAAACCGAAATTGTCAGAATTTTATAATTATTATAATATAATAGTACATAACACACATAGTAATTTAAAAATATTTATTTTCATATACGTCGACAACAAATCATATATCAATAATCCGGCCGCATAGTGCCCTGTGGGTACCAGTAGGACTTACAATCAAATAATTAAATTTTAAATGATAAATTATGTCTTTTACTTTAATTATCATCTTATATATGCATGTCGTTGATTACTTTATTAGGTGGCAAATAGTAGATGCCAACATTGCTAGTCAAGCAACGGTCAATCAAACATTTATTTAATGCCAAAATGCTTTCTCTATTCTCCTATTAACTTTACCATAAAATTAAATTAAAGTAAATGTGCATGGCTCTGTATGATTGAAACAATGGGTCTTTTAATATATTATAGTAATTCAATTGAAAGTGAAGACTAGAGTTAAAAAAAAATAGAAAAAGAAACAAGAAAAACTAATAATCTAATAAAATATGAATGTACATACCTATACTGTTCATAGAAAAGCAATACGATTCTTTAATGGAACCAAGTACAAATTTAATCTCTCTTTTTCTTTAAGACGTGAATTGGCTTTTGATTTAGAGCAATTAAGAATTTAAGATAGGGAGTAGGGACATTTTTTTTTCAGACTGATAGATTACTCCCCCTTCCCCGGTTCCTTTGTTCTTTTCTACATTAGTCCATGCAACTTTAGGCCTTGTTCTATATTTTTGGTCGGAAGGCCTTATATTATTTTTTGGTCGGAAGGCCTTGATCTTTTTTTTTTAAGTTCCCACCGTGTTTCTGAGACTCTAAACACAAGAATTAATTTGTTGATCTTTTTTTTTTTTTTAAGTTCCCACCGTGTTTTTGAGACTCTAAACACAAGAATTAATTTGTCGTCGATCAGGGTTTTATTTAAGGGTTTGTTATTAGTCAATAAATTGTTGTATGTACAAGATGAAATTCAAAATCCCGACACTTACTTAAATGATTTAGTGAACTAACCACTAGATCAAGCCAACTTAATTAATTAGAAAATAGAGACACATGAAACTAGAATTTTTAATAACAGAGACTGCAACTTTTATAACATTTATTTCCAAAAATATTCTTATTTAACTTTTCAAAATTTAAATTTACCAATGAATCTTCATATTTATTTAAAATTAAATATGATATTGATAATCAGTCTAAATACATTTTACATTAATCATAATATAAAGACTTAATTCAATTTTTATTTTTCAGTGTCTCTCAGTTTTAGTCTCCCTTCTAAATACAACATTAATATATATGAATAAATGAATGCGTGTAGGTATGACTAAAAAAACATTTAAAATTAAAGATTGACAAATCTATCTGAGAAAAAAAGTTTAAATTTCTGTAAAGATTGTGATACAATTATACAAATATAAAATAAAGTAGTGAGTACAGTAATATGATAATTAGTTTATTGTCTAATTACAAGTTTGTGATATCCTGTAATGTATTTCTATAATACTACACTCTACACTTGCTATAACTTATATTTATGGTGTTTTGATTTGCTGCAAGCGTCATGAGTCCGTCTTTTATATGTGATAGTTAACCTAAAGCAACATGAGAAAATAACGTCACAGAATCTAGTAATATAGGGTTAATAATGACTCTCTGTCTCGAAATACTATATTTCTCATTAAGATTTAATAAAAAAAATATTAAGAACTAAAATAATTCAGTCATAACTAGTTAAAATTGTTTTAATTTGATTTTATTTATATGAATTTTTTATATTTTAATTTTTTATTTTACTCTCTTATCATATTTTTTTTCGATTGTTGAGTTACAAATTCGATCCAAAACAAAAAAAAAAGACACAAAATAAATTCTACATCTCAGTCATATCTCCTTCGACGTTATCATTAAAGATAATGATAAAAAATAAGAAATCACTACTAATATAAAAATATTTAAAATAAAAGAAAATTACATCTAATACAAGGTCTAACATCAAATAAAAAAAAAATCTTTCACTAAATACTAGGGCTACAATAACAAACTCTTGCTAAGCTGTCTTTATCTTTTATTGCATTATTCCGTCTCCAGCATCGTATATAAGGCCACATCTCTATAATCATTACCACAGTTGCACACGTATATCATTTTTGTGATCATGCAGCTTCTCATTAGCACCACAAGACTTTATTACTCTCGTTTTGTTTATTGATAATTTTTTTTCAATTGTTGATAAATTTTTACTCCTACTATATAGAATCTTGATATTATTGAAATTATGCAAAAAAAATTTCACTTTATTTCTTTCAAAATTCAGCCTCCAATAGTTATTACCTTGTCCTTTGGCTCATCTCACCAAAATTGCATCATTGATTTTGAAGACTAACCGCTCTAGAGCTGCACCATAATACTCCTCCAGCAAGAATTGGATGGATATTTGAATACACTCCACCAAAACATTAACTCTAGAATCTGCATCCAAACATTCACATAAAAGCACAATAATATTATTCTCAACATTTACAAGATAGCCACTCACTACCGTATTCAAATTTTAATTTTCATTAATTTTAATTATTTTTTTGTAATCACTAATTTATTGTCTTACCTACAAAATATTTGTTTTATATTTTTCAAAGTGAAATAATAATTTATTCTAATTTTTTAACACAATATTTTCAAATTTTATCATAATTGGATTAAAAAAATAGCAAATGCTTAAATTAATTTATTCAATTGATAAATTTACTCATAACATCCATAAATTTATATACATAACATTTATAATTTTCTATTAATAACATCCATATCATACTCATAACATTCATAATTTCATACATATGATGTCCATAATTAATAAAGTTTTGTAATTAATATTATAAAATTTCAAACTATGTATCTTATTGTATTTTTCAAATTATTATCTCATATGTACACTAATAGGTCATAATTTTAATTATTTTAATATTTTTTATTTAATATTAATATGTATGTATACTTATTTATTGATTTTAATATAATAAGTTAATAATTATTTTTAAAAATTTATTTTTTAATTTTTGTTTATATTTTATTTTTTTTTCTAATAGTATATATGTAAAATATAAGTTGTATAGTAGAAGTTGTTAAAATTTTTTAAGTTAACATCCATAATTTTATATGTATAACATCTATAATTTTAAATACATAATATATATAATTAATAATTTGGTGTTAATTTATTCTTTATTATTTTATTTTGTAGGTTAAAAGTTAATAATTTTGGACGTTTTTAATAAATAGAGACTAATCAAATATAAAATATTTTTATTTTTTATAAAATGTATTGAAGTGATTTGAGAAATTTTTTAGGATTAAAAATATTAAAATTTAAAACTTTTTATTTGAGAAAAAATTTATAAAATTATGAATGTAATAATAATGAAAGAGCATTTTTTGAGATTTAATTCACGTTAAATTTAGAATTGACTTTTAGTTTAACGTGAATTAAATGAGAGAAGATAGTTATAGAAAAAAATTAATTGTGTCAATTAAATTCAAAAAATAATTCGCACTCTTTTATAAGTACAAATGTTATTGATAATGTATTTTTATTTATTGTCTATAATATTTTGACTACTTAACATTACTCATTTAATAAATAAATAAATGAGCAATATATAAGGTGATGGATGGTATTCTATGATGTATGGACACTGACACGAACACGGGACACGACACGACACGGGACACGTAAATTTAAAATTCTTATAAGACACCGAGACACGACATATATATAAAATATAAAGTAATTTTTAGATAAATTATAATGATAATTTACTATTTTATTGATATTAAAATATAAATTAATTTTTTAATATATTTTTAATTCTATAAAATATTTAAAATGTATTTTGTTTTAATAATTAATAATATATACTATTTCTAAATCCATTTCAATAATACATGTTAAGAATAGAACTGGACACGCCGATACGTATTTTATTTTTTTATTAAAACTGGACACAAAAGATACGCGTGTAATGTGTCCTACACTAAGACATGATAAATTAAAGAAGTGTCCGTACTTCATAGATATTGCTCTACTCTGCTGCTCCAGCATTATTAGCATGTAGGCATGATGGTACATGCATGCCTACATCTATTGCCATACATTGGATACTTGGAGCTAAAACAAGGGCAAAAAGGGAAAGCTATTCATCAGCCATGAAATCGTTTCTCACTCTTGACCTTGACCGTGACAATGACTTGCCCATGCCATAGGTACTAAAGAGTAAAAGTCAAGAGAAGGGATTAATGGGCTGAAACAGACATAGCTAGATCAAATGCCATTGGCTTCAATGCAAATTGTCTCACTCTCAGTCTCAGAAAGAGGAATTCCACAAGGACATTTTTCTACCATGCTTACACAAACACAATACCATTTTTAACACGCTTCCGTAGTAATGCCAAACGCAGAAATTAAATATGGTAATATGACTTGTTGACTTATATATGATACTGTTACGTACGAATATGTAGCGAGTGGTTCTCAGATTTTATTACGAAGTAGATCCATGGCAATGACAATTGATAAAGCTGAAAAATAAAGTGTAAATAATTAATTATCATATATGTAATATTCATGTTGGTGGCCAAAATTGCAGTAAAAACTAAAAAGTGACATGACGAGGACATTGTCCATCACTATCACGCTACACACATCTAACAACTCTTAAGATAGCTTATATTAATGAAGCTTGTTGTGAAAAGATATTCCAAGATGGAATGAATAAACAAAAAAGAGCTATCTAGCCAGGGGAAGGGGACCCTGTAAAGATGGTAGATCAGAACAAAAGCTAGCATGCATATAGAATTAAGAAGGGTTTAGAAAGGAAATTAATAAGAATGATGCAGTAGGAGGTGGCTCACATCACATGGGCTTGCATATCCAAGGGAGCATAGTAGTTAATGTGTGAGGTGTGTGATGGCCACATTATATTAAACCTCATGGCAGGGTTTTGAAGCGAGTGCCAGTGAGATCATCAAATTTTGGATGTGGTAATTGCACAAATTTGGTAATCATAAGTGCAAGTCAATAAGGAATTTAAAGAGCACATTGCTGAGTTAGCTAGACCTCCTAAAGGTAGAGTTATAGCTCCACATATTTCATTTTAAGATTAAGAATAGAGATTAGATAGTAATAATAATGGTGGAAGAGAAGAAAAAGGGGATGGTCAAATGTGAGAAGAGCAAGGTATGGTGGTGATGCCCTACAAATTTGAGGCAAAATGATAATTGGGGTCTCTACTGCTTGATGAGTGGATTTGGTCATCATTGCTACAATCAAAAAGAGGCTCTCTTTTTTTTCTCTTTGCACTGCCAAATTGAAACGCCCTTACCCGATCTCTTTTATTATCAGACCCAATCATGCCACCCTAGAATTCCTGTCTCCACGAACTTGCATCAACACTCAATCATTCATTCATTTTATCAAACGGAATCTAACTTCCATTTTTCAAGCTTTCTTAGACCAACTACTGTTCTGTTTATCAAGTGGCCTGTCAGAAAAGAAACAAGAAAGATCACCATTCACCACAACGTAATTGGCTTTGGGTTCTCTTCCCTTCACATTGTTTTGGTTTTGGATATATAATCAAATTAAATATCACATGTGTAAATCTACGGCAATTGTAGCTAGCTTAGCCAACCCTGTACTTTTCTGTCAGTAGTATTGAATTGTTGATATTAAAACGCACGTAACATTCATATATATAAAGACAATGTTTGTTAATGGCCCTTGTTTTAATATAATATATACTTGATCAGGATGGCACGCATATATAAAAGGAATTACCATATAGAGAAGTATGTTTAATTTCTTAAGGGCCCCTCGTTTAACAATTCCTAGAATAGGACAATTACTTCGTCAAAATGCATATGAAAATAACCTATATATTAATGGTACAATTACTATCTCTATTGATAAAGATAAATTCTTATATCGGTGACCCACGCCCAGTGTGAATATTAATTATACTAATTAAAGAGGTGACACAGATTAAACAAACAAAATAAACGCAAGAGGAAAAGGAAAAGCTTGCATTGGTATAATTATGATTATGAGGATGGACTAATTAAAAAGTAGTGTTTGTTGATTACCCACTTAAGCCTAGTGTAGTTTCCCTGTTGAGGTCGTCACACTTTTTGTCATAATGCAATTATTAATAAGTACAACCAGGGCCTTCACAAAAAGGACGTGTTAGTTCACCTCAATAATTTAGAATTCATCGTTCATCAAGTTATTATCACAAACAAAAAGTTATATATGCTACTTCGAGTTCTAGGTGCTAGAATCATGGGCATGGCTAAGACAATAATTAATCATGGATATCTATCTAAATTGAACGAATTGGATCAGGTTCAATCATAATTAATCACCCGCACGATTCGACCTCAATCATTGTGTTAATATATATATGAGACACCATTATGACAATGTATAGTTAGTAGCTACATGAATGAGTTTCAGGCCAGTGTCCAAAATAACGATCAAAACTAACCACCTTATTATATAATAATAATAATAATGAAATGTATATTTCATGGCAAACAATAGGAAGTAATATGGGAATGACGAGTTAAATAATAAAAAGAAAGTGAGGTTGAATTTGCATTAACGTGTAACAAGTTGGTAGGTAAAAACATTGCATTTGGAAGTGAAGGGAGCGTAGAATAAAGCAAAAGAGGATGTCTTTCTCAGGCACAGATCCCAATGGAATGAAGGAAGGGAAGTATTGCTTGCTGGATCACATTCATTCCTTTTGTTTTGTTTAAAGGAATTTGCTTTGTTTCCTTTACAAATGTTCCCATTTATACACATTATTCCACATACACAATTAACAAAACAACTTCTTCCTCAATATCATGAATCATGCCTCAACTCAAATGATGAAGACCCTCCTAGATGCTGACACCTTTGTTAACTTGAACAATCAAAATAATATAGTAGGTGTTCCTTCACACCCTTCTTCTTCTGCTTCTGTAGAAGCAGTTCTACCACCAAGCTTTTGCTGTTACTATGGAGTTGAAGGTGAAAATGTTGGATGGTATCCACCACTCCCTGTCTTGCCCCTTAAATCCGATGGCTCTCTCTTTGACATAGAAGCTCTCAGCAGAACAAAACAACAAGGTTTTCTCTTAACTCTTACTTAACTTGTTTTCTTCTTTTTTTCATCTCAACTGCACTGACTATTAAACTTCTTTGCTACACTTTTTCCGTTTCTCTTCATAGCACCAAAACTGGAGGATTTCTTTGGTGGGCAAAGCCAAGAATGCAACAACGCCAGAGAAGCACTGCCTCTGAGCTATAACATGTTTCACAATCCAAATTATCTAAATCATGTACAAGAGAATATCAACTTGCTTCAGAACCAGCAGCATGATGTTAACCAGCAACACTCATCATATTATTCTTCTGCATCAAGAAACAACAACAACCATCATCAGGTGATGCTACAAGGATACAATATGGTTAAGGAGGAAGTGCCTGGTATCCACCATGCAATGGAGGCAAAGCTGGTTGTTCCTTTGGAGGATAATAGAGGTGAATCGCTGTCCATTGGATCGGTGGCGTTCGGGGATTTACAGTCACTGAGGTTGTCCACGAGTCCAAGCTCCCAATCAAGTTGTGTCACAACCTCACAACAAGCATCACATGCTGTCATGAGCACTACAAAGAAGAGGGTGCATGATGAAATGGTGGAGCAGAACCAGAAGCAAATTGCTCATAGAAAATCCATTGATACCTTTGGCCAGAGAACATCTCAATATAGAGGTGTTACAAGGTTGGTGCTTTTGTTGCTGTTAGAAAGACTAGTGTTTGAACAATAATAGGTTCAATAATTGCTTTCTTATTAATAAATCTTTGTTAAATTATTTAGGCATAGGTGGACTGGTAGATATGAAGCTCATCTATGGGACAATAGTTGCAAGAAAGAGGGTCAGAGTAGGAAAGGAAGGCAAGGTATGAAACAACAAAGGAAACAATCTATCATTGGAAAAATCTTCACCTTTTTTAGTCATATCTCATTATTCTTTATTCTGTTTCCTTTCCATTTATACGCTTTGCTTCCTGGCTGATGATTACTCCACTCAAATATACCATGGATCTCAGTTTATCTAGGTAAGGTTATCAGATCCTCTTCTGCTAGGATCTTCTATTATTATTACTTTCTCTTATATATGATAACAAAAGAGGAAAAATTAAGGCTTACGGACAAGTGATTCCAAAATTTATATATATCACAGGGGGTTATGATATGGAAGAAAAAGCAGCGAGAGCTTATGATTTGGCTGCACTCAAGTATTGGGGACCCTCCACTCATACAAACTTCCCAGTAATAATGATTGATTGCTTTTTCATTTCTCTATCTCTTGAGTATCTATCAAAAAGTCTCGGGCTTAAACTGATATCCAAATCATCATCTTATGACAGTTGGAAAATTATCAAAATGAACTTGTGCAAATGAAGAACATGACTAGGCAGGAATATGTTGCTCATTTACGAAGGTAATCATTGCTAATAATGCATTTTTTTAAGCTAACAGCCAAATAAATTACAATGAAATTTGTCCAATCAGAAAAAGCAGCGGATTCTCAAGAGGGGCTTCAATCTACAGAGGAGTAACAAGGTTGGTAGTCTCATATCTTGAAAACAAACTCCTCTTTTCTTAATTGTGTTCCTCCTCTGATGTTTTTCTCTTTTGATAGCAGACACCATCAGCATGGAAGGTGGCAAGCCCGAATTGGAAGAGTGGCTGGAAACAAAGATCTATATCTTGGGACATTCAGTGAGTTCTTTAACTCATTTCACTTAATTAGCTGCATAATTATTTTCTTTATTTTCTAATTATGTTTACTCTTCAGAGTAGAGTATTGCATGTGTACCATGCTTCCAATAATAATAGCAGCAATGGTTCAAATATTTGAATAGAGATGACCACATTCACAATATCAATATATATGCTTTATGACTTAAGAAAGCTAGTCTTTGATGAAACTCTTCTTTTCAGAGACTGTAAGGCTGATGCATAAACCACTTTAATATTGTACAGCACTGTCAGTTCAGAAACACAGCTTTTGTTTTATTAAAGTTGTTATACTTGAGAAAGATAAAGTGTATAAACAACCATAGCTTCAATTTATCTTTTGTTTTTTGTTTCTGTAATTAATAAAAGCTAACAATAAATGAATGAAACTTTAGGTACCCAAGAGGAAGCTGCTGAAGCATACGACATTGCTGCTATAAAATTCCGAGGAGTTAATGCAGTAACTAACTTTGAAATAATCAGATACGATGTGGAAAAAATTATGGCAAGCAATGACCTTCTTAGCATTGAACAAGCTAGGAGAAAAAGAGAGGTCATTGTTAATAATAACCATAAACCATCTACATATGATGAAGAATCGATTCTAATGCACAAGAGCTGCAAAAACCCTCAGATCATGATGATTAATCATCCACCAACAATGGCATTAGAGGAGGAATCAAGTAGTAAGATTGGAACACATATTTCAAATGAAGATAAGACAGGTTTGCCAATTCTCTATGGAAGACCTTCAACAACAGCAGCCTCTACTAGATTACTGGCTACCATTCCAACCGGTTGGGACCAACCACCATCACATCTGAGACCTAATAAGCTTTCCTTGCCTCAGATGCCAGTTTTTGCTGCATGGACAGACGCATAATCTTATACATATGATGAGCCATGTTATTTACTTCACACTAACGAAACTTAGCTTAATGGTGGTAACTAAGAAAAGATTATGCCTTATAATGGGTTCATACCAAAATTACAAGTGGAGAGGTTAGTGTTGGCATGCGCAAGAAATAGGAATTTTCCATAAGTTAGATGTTGAAAAAATATTTCCAATTTATTTGTGCTTTTTAGTTTTTTTTTTTTTTTTCTCTCTTGAAAAAATTGGCAAGCTGTTTTATGCATGCATGTACACAAAAATGTTTGAGTCACACTCAAATGCATTAGGTTATAAAAAAAATGATCTTCTTTCACTTCTTATAACATGGTTGTTATTTTGTATTAAAAAAATAGTAGATATTAAAAAAAATATACATAAAAATTGTACATATAATATTATTATAACATTATGCTGTTAATCCATTCATGCGCGTCACTAATTAGATAACGAGGCATTTGGTTACCTTAAGAGAGTCATAGTTACTCCCACCGTTTATCCGCGCTTGGTTGAATTTTTTCACTTTAACATTCGGAGCACTGGGTGAAGATTTTTTTTTCGTATGTGAAGATGTATCGCCTAATTCTTCAACCAAAACCCGTGATACAAAGGAACAAGAAGGCAATCAAAGGGTTATGATTGTAAAGACAAACTTATCAACGTAGTGTCCCAGGGGAGGGTTATATCATAATTATTGTGTTACCCAACAAAAAAAGATAGAGGGAAAAAACCATGATTATTATTAGTCTCAAAATTGAAAATAGTATCATATTTGATAACCAAAAATTAAAACTAAAATTTTAGGGATATAAAATTTCAATTTTTTGAGATTAAATTTTCTAGTGACGAAAATTAAAATTTTATTAATATTTTTTAAAAATATTTTTATTTAATTTTTAAAATTTTAATTTTAGCTTATTTTAAAAATAAATTAAATTTTTTTCATATTTATCTTAAATCAAACAAAATACTTAAATATGATTCAGTTTTATATTCAGGGACAGATCTATATTGGTGAGCGTGGAAGCAAGTGCCCTATTGAAATTTTATAGAGTTCTATGTAATATATGGAATAAAAATTTATTTATCCCATTCAATAAATAAATTTGACTCCATTTTAATTTTTTTAATCTATTTCCGTTTTTATAATGTATAGAGAGAAGATTTTACTATCTTATAATAATATTATATTAATTATTTAATAAAAAATAATTAAATAATAATAATAATAATAATAATAATAATAATAATAATAATAATAATAATAATAATAATAATAATAATAATAATAATAATACAATTGAAAAATAAGTCAGTATTTAAATCTAGGTACCAAAAGCGTTATTTATTTTTATGCTTTCTAAAATTTTAATTTTCTTTTTTTATTGTTGACTCTTTATTTCTTAGTAAGACTTCTTAATTTTATTCTTTAATTTTTTTATTTAATTAAAGATCTATTTTTATATTTTTAATTCATTCAATTATTTTATATTATATTTTGTAGTTATATTATTGTATCTTTTTGTTACATGGTTAATATATAGTTATTGAATAATAAAATTTATTAATAATTTAAATTTTAAAATATAGTAATATTAACTAGTAACAAAGAACAGTTGAAATAAAAAATAAGATCCAAATATATGATATCCATTGGTATTTCTTCTTTTGAAATTAGCTCTAATTTTGTCGGTAATAATGACATCAATTGAAAAAAATTTTCAATTATAAATATTATAAATAGTCGATTTCATAATCTTACGAGAGATAAATTTTTATATGATTATTTAGTGACATATATAAAAAAAGAAAAGAGACATTTAATTATATTGACAATAAAAAAATTATTTAATCTTTTTAAAATATAAAATTTAAAAGAATAAAATTTTAAGTTATATATTATTATTTAAATTATTATATAAATATTTTAATTTATTAATTAAATAACTAAAAAACTAATTATATTTTATAATAATAAATTATCATGTTATATATATTTTATTAAATTTTTTAGATTTGTCACTATTTATATCTCTTAAATCAAATACAATATAGAGAATTTTTTCTTTTTACTATTAGACTCTTAATCAGTATTTCTACTCAAACCCAGAAAAACAAAACATATTAAATTTTTTGAACAGTGTGCCACTGGCCACAAGTCTTGTTTTATTGATATTGACCATGGCATTTTATGTGACAAGAAATAATGGCGTTGCTATTCTTGAACGACGTCCAACATCATCATTACTTATTCCATTTTTACATATGGAGCTTTATCGAAAGGCAGCAGATATTCCCTTACCCAATTCTGATCTGTGTCAAATTAAAAGGGCAAAGGTGCTAAAATAGTTTATTTATTATTCCCTAAGGCTAAGAATGAACTTTTATGCGATCTGATTAATGGCTTAATGACCTGTATGGAATTCCAATTTGTCTGTTACTTTAAGGAAAGCCCCTATTGTTGGAAACTTTTTTTTTTTTCTGATTTTATAGGCACTCTAATGATGGTGCTCACAAAAAGCAATCCGGTCAATGTCTAATAACGTGGGCTACCTTCGTAACCGATTCAAACTCACTCCATTTGGTTACTTAATTAACTAGCCATGTAATATAACCTATGATTTTTTTTTCTCAATTTCATGCTCTCTAGTCTCTATTGCTTGAAGGCAGTTCTATATGCCTATATATAGTACGTATATGTCTTCTTGTATTTGACTGTGTTTCTTCAGAGAACAAATTCTACTGCACCTCAGTTTTAATTTGGGGGCGCATATATTTGGTAATTGTCACCATTTAAAATGAATCATGATCGGTGTTTAGAAAAACACTCCCTGTCAAGCTGACTCAAATATAAATTAAATAAAAAAATTTAAAATATTTTACAAGTTTTAAAATAAATAATTCTACATTTTTAACAAAATTAAAATAATTAAAAAGGATTAAATCTTATCTGTGACATATAGAACATATACATTTAGAAACTTGATAAAATAGGTATTTATTGCAGATCATGACTCTTGAATAGAAAATCTCACATAGTCAAATATTTGTTCATGAAAAATATTTTTAAAAAAATAGGATGGGTTTTGTAACTCAGTAATTAGACAATACATTTATAATTCACATGAGACCATATCAGCATTAAGTAATTTTAATTAGAAAATAATAGTTGATAATATAATAAGCGAATCAATAAGGAAGTTCTCATACAGAAATCAAATCAAAAGTCCACACTTGGGCGGCTCCACCTCTAAGAGTAGTCATTTCCTCTCGTGTGTCCGTACAGAATAACAGATCCAACGTGTGGCCTACACGTTAGGTTAGCAACACCCCTGCTAGTTGAAGTCTGAGCCAAATGCATCTAGGTTAACGTCATAACCGCTGTTAACTACGATTTTTTAATACGAGCCTCCCAAATTAATTCAAAATATATAATTTCAAATACAATCAATCTTTGATCTTTCAAATATATACAATATCAAATCAAATCAAATTAAATAATACTTTCTCATAAAAAATCATTTTCAATCATATGAAATGTCGAATATACTTTATAAATTCAGAGTATATAAGCAAGTATCAACAATACTTCAATGTTCCAGAAACACATATTCAAATAAAATCAAATATTCTAAAATAATACAAAACTTTATCAAATATGTATACAGTCTAATGTGCAGATTGAAAATCTGAATTTCACAAAAATAAATATTTAGTTCTAATAAATCCATTATTAAAATCAAATTCAAATCCTTTGTTGATAACTTGTAAGTATAGTCATAACTTTAAGCAGCATATATCAAAATAATTATAGATGTAAAGTCAAATAATTATAAATGTAAAATTTACTCATAACTTGGTCCTAAGAGATCGAAGAGACTGAGTTCGGAGTGCCAAATTAAAAGGTGAGAAAGGTTGGAATAGAATGGAATGAAAGAGCATAGAATTTGGACCGAGACAGTGGCAACAACTTCCACGGCTACATCGCAGATGTAATCATAACATCAACAGCTCCAACCGTTCCATGACAACACCAATATCAGTACTCAAGATAATTTTCCGCAAAAACACAACAAAAGTAGGGCGATAGTACTAAAACAGAGACATATATTATCGCAATTAAAACAAGAGCATGTAAGAAAATAACAAAATGCAGCAGAGTAAAGGTGGAAGCATTACAGTTTTACAAATGGAATCAGAACAGGAGAAAATGGCGCTGATTTAGAAACAAAAATGAAGGGGGTGTGGGGCTGAGCAAGACCAAACAGGAACTGAGACGGTTCATTAGCAGTGACGTCGGTGATGCTCCCCTGACGACGAGCTCCGTTGACGACAACGGCAGACGCGACGATGGTGAATG
This sequence comes from Arachis ipaensis, assembly GCF_059453495.1. NCBI lineage: Eukaryota > Viridiplantae > Streptophyta > Magnoliopsida > Fabales > Fabaceae > Arachis > Arachis ipaensis. The sequence continues at coordinate 6,606,755 of NC_142440.1, read as the reverse complement.
GCTCCTCCATTGCGACTCTCTCTTCCCCCTTTCTCTGGCCAGCTCAAACTCTCCCTCTTCATTCCGCAATGACAGCGGCCCCAACAGAGACAGCGGCGGCCTCAACGGCAATGGCTTGTCCGCGACAGAGGCGGCCCCCCTTCTTCCCTTGTCACAGTTCTTCCTCCCCCGCAAACCCCCTTCTCTCTTTAAGAAGCTCCCTCATTCGCTCTCTCAAGTTTAGCAACGGCACCCTTCGATGATGACCAAGGCAACCGCAGCGATGATGGATGCTTCAACGACAACGACAAGGCACAGCAGCGCGGGATGGTGCCTCCTTCTCTTTCTCTCTGTCTCGCGTCTTGGTTCTCTTCTCTCTCTTTTTCTTTCTTTCATTCTCATGTGTGTGTGTATTAGAAGAGGATTAGTATGGATAAAATTAGGGTTAGGGTTGGAAAGAGAGAAAAAGGATAATGTAAGAATTTTAATAAAATTGGATAGTTGGATAGTAATAAAAGAAATCAAATATAAAATGTTTTAAAAAAAATTCAGGACGTTATAGTAATAAACTTGAAATAAAATCGACTATGTTATATGTACACCAAAATTAGCCACTAAAATTAGCCATCAGTATAAAATATCCGTTGAAATATAAATATATATTAAAAATAAATTAAATTATACATATATTTATACTCAAATATATTCGTTAATTTTAATGTACGAATAACATTTTTGAAATAAAAAATAACTCGATCCTGTGTCAGCGTTATTGATGATGTATAGCTCATTGCTCCAAAAAAATTATATCGGCCGACGCTCAAATAAAAAAAGTATGAGATAAATAATAAATATTTAATTAAATAGCGTACTACCACATGTGTTTGTTATCTGAGCTTAACAGAATTAATTCGTTAAAGCCATATGGCCGAGTAAGTGCATAAAATACAGTTATTTACTTATTTATAAGTTATAAACCAATTTATAGATATAATTGGGCCAAATTATAATGGACAGATCACAGCCAAATCATATGAATAAGAAATATTTTAAGAAAATAGGTTTGAATTTTGATAATTTATTGAGTCTAATTATTATATAAGAAGTTAAAAGTATTCTGAATTTAAAATATTATTTAATAATAAAATTGAGTTTGTTCAAAATGATAGAGAGAGACTGGAAGAGAAAGAAAAAGTTAAAATTTTTTAATTAATTACAAAATATCACCACCATCAAAATTGTTAAATTTGGCTATATTAAGTAAGGATTAAAAAACAAACCAGAACAATAAATTTAAAAGTTTTTTATCTCTCTTTGCATAGTATTTTACTTTAAGTAACTATTTTGTATGGATAGTATTCAAATGAGAAATAAAAATTATAAAAATTAATCTCATCCTTATAATACAATGGCATTATTTCACAACATGTAAAATAAAATAATAAAGTACAATTTAATTAATATACACAATAAAATAAATGTGAAACTTATATAGCAACAGTCAAATGTGGATAGTAATGGTTGCCTTCTATCCTAAAGTACTATATTAAACTGCGACTTAAATTTATAATTATTAGTTAAAAAAACTTACAATTCACTACCAAAAAAATATATTTTAACGACAAACTTTTTGTGATAACAATATAATGGTCACTAATTCTTTAATTTAAGTTATGTTTTTGCGGCAATTATATATTTGTTATTATTACTATATATTATAATGGTAATTATCTTTATTGTCACTAATAAATACAAAAAAAGTTTTGTTTGTAAAATTTTTAGTGGCCATAAAGTTATGGCCAGTATTATTATCATTAAAATATTTTTTAGTAAAAAATTTTTAATGACTATAAAATTATAGTCAGTATTATTCTTATTAAAATTATATTGTAATGACAATTATTATTATTATTACTATCATTATCTTTTTAATAAAATATTTTTAGTGGTCATAAAATTATGGCTAATTTTTTATTTAAACTAAAGAAATAAGAGACTCAGAAAAACCAAAGAAAGAGGTCTCAGAGAAGAGAGAGCCTAAGCTCACTGCCGAAATTCATCGTAGCCGTTGCTGCCGCCCTCGCCACCGCAGTTCAGATCAAGCAAAGGCTCATACCTATCACTTTCTACCTTTCTCTCTTTTGGTTTTCGATTTAGGGCTCATGAACTCGCTCTTTGACTTAGATCCTTCTTGCAGTTCCGATCTGCTCCTTCAGGTATCGCCGAGTCGACTCGTTTGTAGCTTCGATCTACTGTGCTCTCTCTTACAACTCCTTCATTTCATTTTCTTACAAGTTAGATCTTCGCGTTTGCGTTACTCATTATTTTCACTGTTTTAGATCTTGCGGTTCCAGTTCTTAAGCTTCGAATTTAGTTTTCTGCTATTAATGCTAATTCTTGTTCGTGCAACTGAAGCTATGTGTCGTCAATTGAATTGTCGTTTGATTTATTTTTATTTTCAATTTAAGATGTGAGATGATAAAGAAATCTGCAATTTGGATGATGCCTGATTAATGTGCCTTTGGATGTATGTTTTTAGCTTACGAGCTTAGTTTGAGTGTTTTAGGTTAGGAATCTGGCGGATTTTTCTTGGTTTTAATGTGTGTTAATTCAACATAGTCATTTCTTTGATGTATTGTTACTTTTTCAGTGTTGTCAAGTGTTTGGTTAAGTCATTAACTATATAAAAAAAAATATTTGTAACAAAAAAAATTGTTACAAAAAATAAAAATTTTGAAACAAAAGAAATTTGTAACAAAAAAATGGGCCGTTGCAGTATGTCCCGTTACAAAAAATTTTTGTAACAAAAAATGAAACTGTTACAATTCAAAGTAATATTTTGTATCAAATTATTTTGATACAAAAAACGAAATTTGTTACAAAAATGGTAACACTTTTTTAAGTATGAATATTGTTAGTTTGGAATTTATACTGTGTGGATGTAATACTTAGTTTATGTAGTCTAATTATACTTGGGGAGGTTGAAGGTATTGAGGTGAGTCACCAGAAGGGATAAGCACGAGTTTCTATTTATGGTGCTACCCTTCTCTAAGATCTGTGTTTTTGTCTTTTGGGTCAGGATCTCAAGGTGATGTATCTTTTCTGTTATTCAGTTCAATTTTAATAACTTTGAAAGACTAAAAACCCAACTATCTAACATGCTATGTGTGATGTTAAAAGAGGTCAACAGTTAGATTGTTAAAAAATTAGCAAACTGTCTATTTTTGGTATTCTTTGGAACTAGTAGGTAAAGGGAGTTATTTTTATTTTTTAAAATATAACATTTAATTTTTACTACGAGTGCTTTGCACGGATAATCAATTTATAAAGAGAATGTCCACAATCTTCTTCAGTGAGGTATTGATGCATCTTGCCTCAAAGACAATAAATCGATAAATGCCTTACCGGGAACCCTTTGCCTTTGACTCTTCAGCTTTCTTTTAGTATGAATTATGTCACTTTATTATTCTTTGGCAAAATGTCAAGTTATGATACTTAAATAATTATAAATAAAAATATAATTGATTTTTCTGTAAGATAAATAGAATTGATAGTGAGAAATACATGAGTGCAGCATTTTAATGTTTGTGTTACCTAGATTATTTTTTTTAATCAATAATAGATTTAGGTTTATTATTGTAATTTTTTTAGTAAGAGTATATAAAAAATACATAGTATATAAGGCGTAATAACTCAACAAATATTTTTCAAGGAGATTTTTCATTCTCTTCAACAATGAGAATAACTTATTTTTCTCCCTCTCTTAATCCCTTCTGGTTCATCAAACCATCAACATCATAATTTGAAATATTTTCTTAGATTTGGATTAAGCAATGAGTGGCTTACCCAATTGACATTGCTAAGTAGTGGATGAACTCGAGGGACATAATGCCATACTTAGGAACTGTATTGAGCAACTAACAGCTATAGAATCATCTAAAGTTAGCTTTGTATTTCATCTGAGAGAGAGGCTTTATAGGAACAGGTAATTTTTATTGTTGCTTATCTTTTTAGAAATGCTGTAACCTGTAGTATGTCATTCTAATTTGGTTTGGTTACCAGAAATTCAAGCTAGGTCAACTCCAAAACCAGATTTAAGTTTAAAATTTATATGTGAAAACTGTCTGTGAAAATTGATAACTGTAAATCTGAGGTTAGAACAATTTGATGTTTATTTGTTTTTAAATTTAAGTTTGTATGATTATATTATATTTCTTCTCACAATAGAATTGAATATAATGTGCAATGCCTCTTTAGTGTCCAGATCCAACTTGCCTGGCCCAAAACTTATTTTTGTTAAGTTCGGATTTGCAATTTTCAACGAGTGTAATTTTCGGGTTGAGTTCAGGTTGACGGTTTTTTTTTAATAATAAAATAAAAAAATTATTATTTCTTTAAATATGATCTTTGGACTTTAATTCTTTTGTATTTAAACAAGTTCGCCGGACCACGGCGAATTCCATTCAAGTTTTTTTAAAACATGCACTTTTATGTTTAGAAAATAGTATATAGATCTACAAACAATACATAGGAGTACACAAAAATACACAGACAATAAGCATGGTTTTTTTAATGATTTTTTAAATATAAATTAAAAAAATAAGCCATATTTAATAATGATAACCATTGTTATCGTCTCTAAAATACATAGGCACACCGGAATAAGCAATATTTAACAAGGATTTTTTAATTATAAATTAAAAAAATAACTATTTCCCAAAAACAATCCACTACTACTTTAAATATATCAAATTGGAAAATTAATAATGGTAACCATTATCATCGTTTTCAGAGTACATAAGAATACACAAAAGTACACAAGAATAACAATCCTTATTATTTTTGAGAAATAGTTATTTTTTTAATTTATAATTAAAAAATTCTTTGTTAAATATGACTTATTCCGATGTACTTATGTATTTTTAGAGACGATAACAATGGTTGTCATTGTTAAATATGACTTATTTTTTTTTAATTTATAATTAAAAAAATCCTTGAAGAAGCCATGGTTGTTGTCCGTGTATTTTTGTGTACTCTTATATACTATTTGTAAATCTATATACTATTTTTTAGACATAAAAGTGCGCGTTTCAAAAAAACTTGAGTGGAGTTTGCTGGGAGTTAGGTGAACTCTATAAAATTTATAGAGTTTGTCGGGGGTTAGGCGAACTTGCCAATCGTTATAGAGTTCGCCGGGAATCCGACGAACTTGCTTAAATGCCAAAAAAAAAATCGTATTTTAGAAATTAAAGTCCAAAAATTATGTTTGGAGAAATAATATATTTTTTATTTTATTATTGAAAAAATCCGGCCCTCAGGTTGACCCCTGAAGTTATATATTTATATTTAAAGTATACCTTTTAGTAAAATTTATGATAAATTGTTTACTTTTATATTTCAACTTTAATAACATACTAATTAATTTTTCTCCAGATTTTTGTAAATATTGTTGATCTCAAGTTGTACACTGTTAACTTTTGGTAAGCTATTCTCATTTCTCCATTGTTTTGAGAATATTTTACATACTTGTTTGTAAAATGCTGATTTCTTTGTCATTATTTAATTATTTTTCCTTTCTATAAAGTTGAAGTGTTTTTGTTGAGTCTTGAACCCATTTTTTTATTTAATCATGTCTTAACTTGTTTAATTTAATTATCTGCAGATTGAAGAGTAAAAAAAAAGAAGAAAGAAATGAAAAAAAATTTCCAACTTAATTAAAAAGAAAAATCAGAAATTGTACCTATAGTTTATGCCAAAGTTGAACAGTCACAATTCACAATTCAGATTTTTACCTTCATTGAAAATTCTTTTATGCATGTAATTTTTGAAATTTGAAATTTTTTTTATGAATTGTTTTTTTTATTTGACATCGTTGCATTTATTAGGTTCTTGATGCTAATAGTGGCCATGAATTAGCACCATCCAGCACTTGAAATTAGGTTTGAATCTTAATGCTAATAGTTATTTTTTTGAAAGATTATAGCTTTATCTATTATTGTTTGTTTGAATCCAGCACTAAATGATAAATATTTTTATATCTTATATTAATAGGTTGTTATTCATCTTCAGGAAAATCAAGCAAGCAAGTAAAAGTTTGATAAAGAAATTTAGAAATTCATATCAACAAAGTATTTTAACAAGTATAGTTTGTGTGGCTACTAATGTTTTTTTTTTAATGTTCGGATGACATAGCATAATACACAAACATATTTGAGTTTGTTTCTGTTTGCCACACACATTTGATTAGATATAGAAAAAACAACAATAGTATTTCATTTTCTATATTGAGATGTACTTTGCCGAAAGTGGCATGCATTTTAGGATATTGCATTTTCTGTACTGACTGCTCACCTATAAATATGATATATTTCAGGATCATGTTTTCTTAGCCCTAACACCCTATAACTCTGCTACTTCCATAAGATACTTCTCAAAGATTCTCATATTACATTCTCATTCTCAAAACACAATCAAGCCTGCTTAAATTTTAAATGAGTAATTAAATTTTGGGATAAGTACGATTTTGGTCCCTAAAGTTTAGCGCCAGAATCGATTTCGTCCCTCTTCTAATTTTGGATTTAAAATCGTCCTTAACGTTTTTTTTCATATTAAAATCGTCCTTTTAATTTTTTTTTGACAAAAATACCCTCACCACTACCAATATAATTACCTCCTCCACCACCACCACCACCAACTGCCACTCCACCACCATTATCAACATCATCATCACCATCATCATCATCATCAACACCCACTGCCACTCCACCACCACCAACACCACTACCAACGCCGCCGCCGCCGTCCCCCTCCCCCCTTTTCCCTTTCCCCTCCCCCTCCCCTTCCCCCCACCCCCACCCCACCCAGCGTCCCCACCCGTTCCCTCCCCCTCCCCATCTCCCCCTTCCCCCCACCCCGCGTCCCCACCCGTCCCCTCCCCGTCCCTGTCTTCCCTTCCCCCACCCCCACCCCCCATCTCCACCTCCACCTCCATACAGAGAAGCAGAAACAGAAAATCAAAAAATTCAAGCACAAATTTAACACAAGCAGAAACAGAAAGCAACAAATCAACAAATCAACAACAATAATATTCCACAACAAAAGAAGAAGAAATCCAAAAATTCACAGAATTCACAGAAGAAGAAGAAGAAGAAGCGGCGGGCGGCGGTGGGTCGGCGGTAAGAAGAAGAAGAAGAAGAAGAAGAAGAAGAAGAAGAAGAAACGGACGGCGGTGCAGCGGCGGGAAGAAGAAGCGGCGGGCGGCGGTGCGGTGGCGGGAAGAAGAAGCGGCGGACGGCGGTGCGGCGGCATGGCGTCCCCCTTCTCTCCCCTCCTCCACCCTCCCCCATCCCCTTTCTCGGCCCCCCTCCCCCCCTTTCTTTCTTTCTCTCCCCAATCCCCACCCACCCCGCTTCTCTAATCCCTTTCTTTCTTTTTTTTTTTTAATTTTATATTTATTTTATTTTAAAATTTTATTTTTTTATTAAAATAGCGGTAGTTTAGGAATTAAATTAAAAATTTTATTAAAAAGGACGATTTTAATACGAAAAAAAACATTAAGGACAATTTTAAATCCAAAATTAGAAGAGGGACGAAATCGATTCTGGCGCTAAACTTTAGGGATCAAAATCGTACTTATCTCTTATTAAATGAGTAATTTAATAGCGCAAGGCCGTAGCAGATAAGTATTACTTAAAAAGAATAAACACATTTCAAACGAAATATTTATTTTTTATTAATAAGATTTATAATAATAAAGTTACGTAGAAATATAATATTCTCACATAAATGCATGATCAAACCAAACATTTTGCATGTATAATTGTACATGTATCTTTTGTATTGGATCGGTGCTTGAGGAGTTGAGGTATAAGCTTATTTTTTTAATAAACTGAGTATAATTAAAAAAAAGCCTTTAAGATTTTAGCGACAATAATGATGGCAGCTAAACGTGAATAACATTATAATTTAAGAATTTTTTTAGTGGCTATATAAATTGCCGGTGAAATGAATTTTCACAACAATAGTAATGACAACTAAAAGTGAATAACATTGCAATCTTATAATTACTTTTAGTGGCCATATAAATTGCTAAAAAAATGGCTGCTAAAAGTTATATACTTTTTGCGGCCATTAAAACGGTCTTTACCGGCAAATGTTATAATCCACTAAAATCTTTTAGCAACAAAGCATAAGACGGCTAATGTCTAATTGTCGGTAAATGTATTAGCGCCTATTTTTGTTGCCGTTAAAAACAAAATAAATGACAGCTAAAAGTGATCATTTTTGTAGTGATTATGTACATTTTTTATTATTTTAGTTAAAAATAATATATTTTGATATTATTTTCTAGGATTACTAATATCAAGTTTAGATAATTTGGATAAAAATCTTAAATACTTTATGTCTTACTTCTTTTAGCAAGACTTCAACAACTTATAAAAGTTAACAGAATAGATGGTTATAAATTAAAATGATAGAGAAGGTAATAATTAATTACGATCAGGTGGAAGAAAAAAAAAACGAGAGACAAGAACAAGGTAATATAATAATGGCGATGAGACAATGACAGGTATGTGTATAGAGAATAATATAATAAGAGAAAGAATAGTGTTTGATATAGTGAGAGGATATAATAAAAATATAAATTAATAATTTTTAAAAAATAATAAAATTAAAGATAATTTAAAAATTAAATATAAAATTAAAAAAAAATATTTTTTATCAATTAAAATTATGCATGAAGATAAAGAGTGTTTTGAATATAAATTTTTATCTCGACTTCAAATTAAATACTATTAAAATAAATAATTAAACTTAATAAAGTTTATAAATAATTAATTTATAAATAACATTTCTAAATCTTTATTTTGATTTTGTCACACATAATAAATTTTTTTAATATCTTATTTAAATTAAATTTATAAATTTTATACATTCTAAAAATTAAATAACTTATAATTTTTTTTAATTTTTTTATTCTTAATATTTAAATTATTTTATTAAATTTATAATTTTAAAAATAAAATTATAAAAATTAATCTCTTACAAACAATAGAAAAGCGTATTGTGCCTGTTGATAGTGAGGTGTCAATTTTTCATGAATTCATTTTTCCTCCAAAATGAAAGAACTATTCTCTCTTCTAAATTTATTTTAGAAAAATATCTTTATTATAATTATATTACAATTAGCATTTAATGAATAATGCATTATTATACTAATTTAGAAAAATATCTTTATTATAATTATATAAAATTAATATTTAATACATTATTAACTAATAAAAGTGAGGTGTCAATTCCTCATGAATTATTTTTCCTCCAAAATATGAGCATTATTCACTCTTCTAAATTTATTTCAAAAAATATCTTTATTATAATTATATTACAATAGCATTTAATGAATAATGCATAATTATACTAATTTAAGAAAATATCTTTATTATAATTATATAAAATCAATATTTAATGTATTATTAAATTAATAATAATAATAATAATAATAATAATAATAATAATAATAATAGATATCAATAATAGATATCAATAATTAAATGCTAAAATAATTGTCAAACATTGTCTATCTAACTACAATTAGTTAACAAATTTAATTTTAGTTGCTATGTTTTATTTTTTATATAATTATGTTAATTGTCAATCATTATACATCAAATTAGTATTTAATATATAATTATATTAATTGTCAATAATTTTTTTAATTATACATCAAATCAGCATTTAATACATAATTATGTTAATTATTAATAATTTTAATTTTCAATCATTTAAGATAATTTTAAATTAATCATAATTTCTGACAAGTTGATATTGATATCTACCTTAAAAAATTAAAATAAAAATCTATGCTTCTAATCATGATACAAATATATATGATATGATAATGGCTTATTCAATTACGACAAATATATGATATATAACGTAAATAATAAAAAATTAACTTAATAATAACTAATTTATATAATTATTTTTATTCTAATAAAGTCTATATATAGCGTTTTTTTGTGATTCATGAGCCTAGATCTAAGAGTCAACTTATTTTTTTAATTTATTATTCTTTCTTGACTACTTCATAGAATAAGAATGTATTCTTCAGGTCCTTTTAAGGTACAATTTATAATTTTTTATAGTATTTTTTATATACTCATTCTATTATATTATTCTTTTGATAATTTAATGATTGTTTTTACTTCAACTTATTCTTTTCGTCTAATGTTCCAGTGCGATTGTCTTTTGCCGCAATCGTTTATAATGCACCACATCCATCAAATACCATCTCAAGTTGTATTCACTGATTCGGGTTCTAATTACATGGATGTAAGTGTCCAACGAAGGACACTACAAGAAAAAGTAATATTTGTAACAAAAAAATTGTTACAAAAAACCGAAATTTTGAAACAAAAAGAATTTGTAACAAAAAAATAGGCCGTTGCAGTATGTCCCGTTACAAAAAAATTTTGTAACAAAAAATTGAACTGTTACAATTCAAAATAATATTTTGTAACAAATTTTTTTGATACAAAAATCGAAATTCGTTACAAAAGTGATAATGGAATATGGGATCTACTCACATATTATGACCAACCTAATGGAATGTGGGTAAAGTTAGTTTTCTTGGGAGGAGCTCGATTTTTTATTGAGGAATTGTTTCCACGGAGCTTTGTAGGCTAAGTTCAAGTTCCATCCCCTCCATGCTTTCTACGTCTGCTCAGAAATCTTCGAAGTGGAGCACATAATGAGATCGAATTTTCTCAATTTAAGTTCAGTTTTGGTAAATCCGTGTCAAACTCAGAGATATAATTTCAACAATTGGTAATATATTCAAATTTTCTTATTTTAAGTTTTTCGTAATTAAAATAATTTTATAACATATTGTGATTTTTTTCAGAAATTACCGGCTTTCTTTTGCATCAATGCGATGCCATTGAGGGGAATAAAGGTCAGTTTAGTTTCTCGGTGTGGCAATTCTATACCTCGCCGCATTACATGAATAGCGGATGATGAAGCTTATTTAACAAGAGGATAGTCTGAATTTGCACAAATTCTAAATGTTCGAACTTATGATGTTGTTTCAATTGGTTGTCGTTACAAAAATGACTCTAATCTATATATATCTAAGGATTAGAATATATTAAATATTATTTAAGTAATTTATTTCTAATATTGGTATTTGATTAAATTAATTTTAAAAAAATTTAAATTGTTGCCTCAATTTATATATTACGGCTATTATTTTTGGATATGTTATTTTTAAATTTTTTAATATAATTTTTCCCTATTTTTAAGTTTATTTTCTTTCTTGGCTATATATGTATCACCTTTTTTTTGTATTTCAGATTAGTAATGCAATTATTAAGAGAAGTGTAATTCGTCAATAGATTAGAGTAATTAAAAGTTTAATTATATTGTGTGGACACAAGATTGATTAATTAAGATTAAGGCGTGGTAAAAGAAAAAGAATCACAATACGTGATTTTATTTCTTACTAACATATGAAGATACGTGAAAAAAAAATTAAAATATCACTATTTAAAAAAAATTGTTAATCATGTGTATGAATGAAAATTGGAGAATATACATGGATATAAAAAATAAAAAATTGTTGCATGATTGTAGAATAAAAAATAATCATAACAAAAAAATAATTAATATATATGATTTAAATATTTTTATGTATAATTAATATATATGTATTCATAAATAAGGAAAGATTTAAAATTATTTAAATAAAATAAATAAATATATCCTACGAAAAAAAGCATTGACTAAACGATTAATATATACGAATAGCATAAATAAGAAAACCATTAAATCAAAAAGAAATAGTACGTTTTTAATTTTGGGGATAAAATGTAAATAATTATAATATAATGATTTGTTTAATTATTAATTTTTATAATTATTATTTCAATCATATATTTAGAAAAAGAAAGTGGATTAACAAAAACGATTAATAACTACATTAGAATTGATACACTTAATACCAGATTAAGAAAAAACAAACGCATAACATGTTATTTTTTATTAATAAAATTATTACAATTCAAATTAATTTTAATAAAATAATTTAAAAATATAATTTCAACCTTATCACATGCATGGTACGAATTATTGAACAATTTACTATCACGTGCATGGCACGGGTTATTAAACAATTTTTCATGTGTTTTTTTTCCTCCAAAATGAAAATACTATTTTTACCTATAATTATTATTCTTTATCATTTTTTTTATTTCTATTTCTCACATTTAATTTGTTAAATATATCTTTTCAATCATTGTAATTTGATTTACTTATTTTAGATATTATTTATTAAAATTTATTAGGCAATATACGATAAAATAATTAAAAAGTCATTGGTCAATCTCATCACAAAGGAATAAATTTTAATTAAATGCTAAAATAATTGCCAAATATTATTTACTTTCAATCATTTAATAAGTTTAATTTTAATTGATATGCTTTATTTTCTACTCACATTTCTCTTGATTGAAAAAGAAGAACTTATATTATGTTAAAAAATAGGGAGAAGTGGCCAGTACATTATGGTTGATTTTCATGATTTGTGTTCCGAGGGTTACCTGAAACTGTAGGTCGATCTCGGACGAGATCTTCTGTACTGGTCGGAGATGACGTGTCCGACTGGTGGATGGCGGCCGGAGCTGTCGTGTCCGACTTGTGGGACTGGCTGTACTGCTGATCCTTCGTCACCGGAGGGTGGGGGGTACCTGCAAGAGACTCCGATGTTTAAGTTAGCATGGGTATTAAGTAGGTTTTTAGTAGAATCAGAGTATGAGTTATACCTGGGTGCTCCAGTGTATTTATAATGATGTGGAGTGACCTTTTTAGATAAGATAAGTTAGTTATCTTATCTTATCTTATCTTTGGGTGAGGTCAGCTTATCTTCAAGGGAACCACCTTTATCTCTATAGGCTTGGACTGCCTTTGGATTTGGGTCGTGTTCCTCTATTTGGGTCCTTTACTGGTCTTTCCTGTCGATTTAGCCGAGCTCTTTAAGCAGAGGTTGGATAGCCTGATCTGAAGAGGTCGGTCGCTTTGTTACTGAACATCCCGGGTCGGATAGCTCGACCCAGGGTGTGAACAGTGCCCCTGCTCGAGCTCGGTCTTTCTTTTTGAGGTCGAGTCCTAGTTCTTAAGACTTCGATCCTTCTCTGGTGAAGCCGAACTCGAGCATTTGTCGACTTCTTTCTTTGTAGAATCTTCCTTTTTTGAATGTGGAACGTTTTCTTCTGAAAGCGCGCGCTTTTATATTAGCGCTCTGTTCTTGGGAACGTGCAAGGGTTTAATACCTTCATTAATTGGTTTTAATTGCCCCGTTTTCCTTGGCTTTTTATTTTGAACTTTACACACAGAAACGGTTTCTCTTCTTCGTTTTTACTTGTAACTTCCCTTTTCTTTCTCCCTTTCTGTTTCCTGAAGTTTGCGGTTTTCACATTTCTTCCCTGCGACGTCATTTAGTGATTTTTTGGTGTCTCTTTTTGCTCGAAAGGCGATTCTGTCCCTCCGTCTTCGATCTTCTACGAAACTTCTTCCTTTGTTCAGGTTGGTTCTTCTTTTCATTGTTCTCATCCTTTTTTCTGATAAGGCTTTGATTCTGACTGAATGTACGTTGGGAAAGCTTGATCCTTTTGTAGTCTTGTGTTTGCTTGTTACTGTGATGTATTTTTTCTGGTTTTTTTTTCATCTTTATGCATACTCCTGGTATTTCTGTTGAGGCTTTCTAGGGCTTTGCATGTTCTGCTGTTGCTTCTAGTTGTTTTTTGATACTTTGAAAACTGTATTTGTTTACTTCTACAAAGATTGCCCCTTGATTTTTGCCCTGTTGATAGCTTTCCTTGCTGCTGAACCTTTGTAAGAGATGATCGATGCTTTGTTTTGATTTACTTTGTTTGTTCGGAGGGGGATTTTATTTCTCTGAAGAAAAGGTTACGTCTTTGATGATATTTTGTTGTTTAGTAGCTTCGTTCGTTGATCAAAACTGGGATAGTGAATCTGGGAGGTAGTTTATTTTGATGATCTGTGGCTCGTAGCTTTCTTCTCAAAGTGTCGCTTTAGTTGAAAGAAAAAGAAAAAAGGGTTTATTATTTTCTTGTTGGGACGTATCGAGATGTAGGCTTGTAGGTTTCCTGAGTCCCTGTCCTGCTAACTGCCTCCAAAGGATGCCCCTGGATCTTTTTGGTGTGGGTTCTGGGGTTTCCTTTTGTTGTTTGTACTGCGCTGGATTATGTTGGCCGAGTTGTTTTGATTTCGTCCGAGATGTTTTTTAGTAATCCAATCTTCTTTTCTTGTTTGTAGGACTAGTTGGCCATGTCTTCTCGCAAAAATATTGTAGAGACGTCCTCTAAAGTCCCTGAGGGAATGTCCGATTGGTTGGACACCCTTATTTTGATGTGTGTTTCTGTGGTCAATGCTGAATTCTGTGTGGAGCTTAGGAAACATCACCGCCTTTGTAAGAGTAGAGATCAAGAGAGAAATTATGAATTGGTAGCACCTGACTCCGAGGAGAGGGTTTGCTTCCCTACCATGACCCAGGGGGAGCGCCCTTTCTTTTATGCTTACGACTATTTTTTCAGCCAGTTGGACATCACTTTTCCCTTCACTTCCTTTGAGACCGATTTGTTGTGGTCGTGTAATGTAGCCCCATCCCAGCTTCATCCGAACTCCTGGGGCTTTATTAAGATTTTTCAGCTTCTTTGCCGAGAATTGGATGTTACCCCTTCTCAAACTCTTTTCCTTTATTTGTTTGTTTTAACTAAGCCCGGGATTTCTGCAAAAAAGAAAGCCTCGTGGATTTCTTTTAGATCTGTACAAGGACATAAGGTTTTTACCATGTATGACGAGTCCTTTAGGGACTTCAAGAACTATTTTTTCAAGGTTCGAGCTGTTGAAGGAGCTCGTCCCTTTTTCCTGGAAGCGAATGATGAGCCATCTTTCCCTCTGCATTGGCAGCAGAATGTAGTAGTATCCCGCTACACGTGAGAAATGCTCGACGAGATTGAGCAGGCCTTTGTAACAGTTTTGGAGAACCTTTGGGGGGAACCTCCTCATCTGGATACTAAAAATTCTTTGGGGGATCCCTCTCTCGTCCGAACTGCGTTGGGTATTACTTGATATATATTGCTTCTTGTTTTTACTCTGCTTTTTTCTTCTTTCCTAGTCTGTAAAACTGCTGGTTTACATTTTGCAGAGATGGCCAAGAATAACGATGCAATGAAAGCTTTCAAGAAGGCGAGAAAGGCTACTACAGCTCAGAACATCTCGACCAAGACGGATGGGGAAGGATCTTCTCAGACGACGTCGAAACCATCTGTGCCGAGCTCTCCTGGTCCGAGGAGAATGATTCCTACTCCTCGAGTCCGTTTGATGGATCCTCCGCAGTCTTCTGCTGCTGCTGCATCTTCTCCTCCGGCTATTCTTCCTTCCAAAAGACCTCGGACTGTTGAACCCTTTAATCTGGATGCGCCTGATTTTGATCCTATTGGCTTTGTCGACCAGCAGATTGGTCCTTATGGTGCCCACTCTATGGATGATGTTTCTCTCCTTCGCCATTTAGATTTTATAACTCGGAGTAGCATCAAGATGGCGCATATGGGTGCTGCCCTATACCGAACTGCCCAAGACCTTCCTCTGCATGCTACTAAAGCCTTTATGGAGGAGGCTAAGCGGGAGTTCGACCAGATAAAGAGTTTGAAGGAGGAGCTCGAAGTGAAGGTGTCCAAACTGGAGAAGGAGTTGGAGGGCGAGAAAGCTAGTTCTATTGCTTTGGCGGCTTCTGTGAGGTTGGCTGAAGACATAGCATTAAGGCACAAGGATAGCTACGTCACGTCCTATAGGGAAGTGATGCGTCTTAGGGAGGAGTTGGAGTCAGCCCAGGTTGATTATGCCGAGCTCTAGGGTCACCTTGTGGGCAGTGTAAATGCTGCTTATGAGAACCTGAAGGAGCAGGTTCGAGTTATTGCACCTGAGGCCGACCTTACTCTCTTTAGTCTGGACAATGTTGTAAAGGATGGCAAGATTGTCCCTGACGACCCTGATGACGATGATGTTGAACCTCCCTCCGTGCTTGCTACCAAAGCCTCTGTGGTGCCGACTTCTTCAGTTCCTTCGGTTGAGGCCAGTCATCCCGAGTCAGAACCTGACTGTCGAATCTTGAATCGGGATCATGGGACTGTGGATGCCGTGCCTCTTCAAACTCGTCCTCCTTCGCCCCGTGTTGGGTGCTAGTGTGTGGTGGGTATGAACTGTTTGGTGTCCTCTTTTTGGTTTTTTTAGAACAAATCAGAGAAGAATGTGATTATTTTGCTTGGGCAGAGGCTGAAGAGCAAGACCCATAAATTCAAAGACTAAAGAAGAAAGCAAGTGTGTTAAAGGAAAACCTGCAGAAAGCTGAAAGAAAATTTGCATTCGTACTTGCTGTTGGAGTTCTTGGATGGATAACGGCCGAGATGCTACTATATGATCGAATTAATTGAGGTTTAGGGGGTTAACAATTATCTTTATTCGTTTTGCTCCTATTGTTCCTAGTTTGATATGAATGTCAAATGTTGAGTGAAATGAAAAAATTGACATACATTTAGGGTGATAACAGTTATGTGTAAGGTGATAATAGTGGTAACAGTTATGTGTAAAGGTATGTGCTGTAAACATTATCAAGTATTTAGTGAAATGAAAAAATATGAGTTCCTGAATTTTGACATACATTATTGAGCATTGTAACATTTTAAATCAGTTTAATCAACCAATAAATAGAAGGCTTAAGTTGCCAATTCACATAACTATACTACTGAAAATTCATTTTAACCATTGATAATGGAGAAGTCTTAAAGTAGCTTCTCTTAACCATTATAATATCCAAACAAGTCTTAAAGATAATCATTAAAAGATAACAACACAAAAGATAACCATGAAACTAGAAGTCTTAAAGTAGGCTGTCTAAAGTATTAAAGGGACATCAACCTTTGGTCATTACCACTTTCATTACAAAACATAAAGTAAACATTAAAATCTACTATAAATTCATCCCAATGCTTTCCAGGCCCTAGGTGGTGTTTTGGCCATGTACTTCAAGGCCGATCATGGGTCTGCATACTGTGAAGATCATTTTGCAAGCATCCAAGCAGATATAGATCCTCTCAAACTGTGGTATCATGTCCTTACTAGGGATTGGTGTCTCTAATTGAAACTCAGGAGGTCTCTCCACTTGTATCCGAACAGTGGTTCCAGGATTCGACCTCAGTAACTCGGCAGCATAGTCTTGTATCCTCCTATATTGCTCTCCATAGGTACCATTAATCTCCTCCAATGCTTGCTGCTTCACTCTGGCAGCTGTGGTCTTTGTGAGGTCAACATTCCACTTGCTTTGAGCCTTCCTCATCAAGGTTCTCAACTTGATTTTTGGGTTCTCACAAATCTTCTTTATAAAATCCTTACTCAGCCACTGAGAACTCATGATACCAATCTTGGTTGCCTTGCTGCATGTGTGTTTTTTATAATAGCTGGTCAACCGCCATGTATCCTCTCTCTTCATCTTATGGCAGTATGCAAACCACTTGCATCCTTCTTGGAAAATAGCCTTACACCTATGGCTATCACACTTTGAGAACCATATTCTTCTGTCACTGTGCACAACATAGCTAGTTACACATTCCTTAAAAGCATTCCTATCTACATACATTGTCCTAACTTCCCATTTATACTCCTTCATATTCTTCAAACTCTTGTGCAACGGGTACTTCCTCAACGAGGGATCCCCTTCATCATCACTTACAGGGACATCCCATAACTCCTCACTCTCATACCCATAATCTTCATCTCTTAGTCCAGCAGCCACCACTTTCTCCTTTTCCTTGTTAACACTGGCATTGAATTCTCCTTGCACTCTCTCAGTTGGAACATTCTGTTTCATCTTTTGGGAATCCTTCATAGTTGTGATATCAACATCATACAAACCCCCATCACCATTTCAATCGTCATTACTGTCATCAAAAGCCACTTCCATTGCACTATCTTCAGAGCTATTTTCACTCCACTGTTCATCACTCCCTGCATCATTAGTGGCATCATCATTCTCTGGCTGGTAGTCATCATCCTCAGATTCATCATCACCTTAAAAATTTGACATCTCTGCAGACATAGAATCCTCCTCCAACATATCAGTTTGGGCTTCTGTCACCACCTTGGGCTTCTTACCTACCTTGGCCTGTTCAGATGATTGGGCCTTATGCAGCACAATTGGACCAGGCCCAACAGTCCCTTCAATGGGTGCAGTAGCCTCACCACCATTTATCTCTTGAACTTCCTCAATTGTACAACCTTTCCTAGCAGTAGCACCATCTTTGTGAACAACAAAAAGCTCTACCATGTTGTCCCTCATTCCAATTCTGGCCATGTCCATTGCATCCTTGTCTGTGTGAAGCATCCTCAGTCCTACCTCTGTTTCATCTTTTGGAGACTTATACCACATTGCAGCGATGTTCTCTGCCACATATCCCTATTCGACCACTATCTCAGTTGCCTCGAATCTACTCCACCTATCTTCATCACAGTAGTCCACTATCGAAGTATCACCCCCACGTAGTGTAAAAGTTCACCATCAAACCCAAACTTCCCTCCATGGTGTATCTTGACACTAAAATAACTCATTGTCCCAAAATCTGTCAGACAAACATAATATACTTCATAAAATCCTCACATTGATAAAAAAAACAACAGAAAGGCATAAATGCAATCACTAGGGAAAAATAAAAACTTCCAAAACAAAACAAGAAACAAATATAGAACTATAAAACAATACAATCACACATACAACATCATTACATATCAACATGCATTAAGATGACAACCAAATGGGTTGAGGAGATTTGATAAAGGAATACCTGGCACGATCTTCTTTCGGAAGGGAAAGGTTTCAAATTAATTGCTTTTGTGGAACTTAAATATTACTGAAGAACAATGTCACCTCTCTAGCTGTGAATCGCAACCCTTGAGTGACGATCAGTAGGGTTCGTGGGTTTTTTTTATCGTTTCGTGCTTCACAAGAAGAAGAAAAATAGTCAGTGGTAGAGTACGTATGCGTTCTGTCCCAACGCAGGAACCATTACACGTCTATTAACCTCTGCCCCTTCAGTTTGCCACGTCGGACACGACGTTAACAATTTCACTCCCATTTAACGACAAGACTTAATTGATGCTAATCAAAACTATTTTGGACGTAAATAGGACACTTTAAACGTTGGAGACTAAAATAGAATTCACCCCAAACGTAAGAGACCAATTTAATACTTTACCCAAAATTTAATATTTCACAATGAGATTTTTTTTTGTAACAATTATCTTTTTTTATGCAAATTATTTTATCTTTTTCATTATATATTAATACTTATATCTCTTAATTTTCGCTTTCATTTAGAAATGAGAAAAAAATAAGGTGCACACTGTGAGATCAATTTGCAACCCAGTTACTCAATCATCTACGTGATTACCAAGCAACCAAATATATAATTATTCTCCAATTTAAAAATTTTAACAAAGGCATTGGTATGCATATTAGTTTAACCTTTTACTTATTTAATTTGTTTATGTTATATTTGTAATTATATTATATCTATTTTTACAAATATATCTTTTTTAGAAAATACTCTTAGTATTAACACATTATATATTAAATAAATATTTTAAAAATAACTATAACCTACAATAAAAATAAAAAGAATAAAAGACAAATAGGTCCCTAACCTTTTAAAATGCGGACATTTTCGTCCTTCAAGATTGGAAAATACATTTTGATCCCTCACCATGTAAATTCCGTGACAATTATGTCCTTCCGTGGAATTGGTGCTCGAAACGGTAACGGAGATTGCTGAGGTGGAGGGGTGGAGAATGATGTGTCAGTTACGGTTGCTGAAGTGGATGGGGAACAAATTGTTGGAGGACAAATTGGTCCTTAATGGCCAAAACGACGCCGTATGCATCCCCACTTTCATGCCCATCATCCCAGACCTCTTCTTCTTCTCTCGTCTCACATATCTCTCACTCCACAACCCTCTCCACCCTCCAAAACCTCCCCTCCCTTCTCCTCCCATATTCCTCTACCGCCGCCTTCTAACCACCCGCTGCCTCGTCTCCGGTGGCGTTGACGGCTTCTTCTCCTCCGACGACCTCATTTCCACTCGCAAGTCCACCTTCGACCAAGGCTTCACCGTCATCACCAACATGCTCCGCTGAATCGAGCATCTTGATAACTCTGTCATCTCCAAAGGTGTTTCTGACTCCGCCAGAGACTCCATGAAGCAAACCATTTCCACCATGCTAGGGTTACTCTCTTTCGACCAATTCTCTGTTACTGTAACCGTTTCCAAGCAACCACTTCACCGTCTTCTTGTCTCTTCAATCATCACTGGGTACGCCAATTTCTAACTCCAATTGTTTCCTTTCTATGATTTCCTTGATTAATTTGTAATTTGGATCCATGCGTGTTTGGCTTTAGGTTAATTTTGCAACAAAAAGAGGCAAATTTTGGTTTTTTATTTTTTATTTTTTGAACTGTTCAAGTTGAATTCATCATGCTCGACTTAGTTGTTCAGCTGCCTATAGTTCATTTCACTCTGATTATTATAAGATGATTTGGATGAGTTTGATTTTTTATTGATTTTGTAATGAAAATGGCCTCTTTTTTACCCTTTAAAAGCTGCTGTACTAAGATTTTTGGATATATGCTACTTCTAGTACTGATCCACCGAGGAATTCTCAGAGCCAGTCGGAATATGGGAGGAGAAGGGAGTGGAGGTTTTGGAGGGTGGAGAGGGTTGTGGAGTGAGAGATCTGTGAGACGAGAGAGGAAGAAAGGGCGCGATGAAACTGCCATGGAAGAAGAAGAAGAAGAAGAAGAAGAGGTATGGGATGGTGGGCATGAAAGTGGGGGATGCATACGGCATCGTTTTGGCCATTAAGGACCAATTTGTCCTCCAACAATTTGTTCCCCGTCCATTTCAGCAACCGTAACAGACACATCATTCTCCACCCCCTCCACCTCAGCAATCTCCGTTACCGTTTCGAGCACCAATTCCACGGAAGGACATAATTGTCACGGAATTTACATGGTGAGGGATCGAAATGTATTTTCCAATCTTGAGGGACAAAAATGTTCTCGTTTTAAAAGGTCAGGGACCTATTTGTCTTTTACTCAAATAAAAAATAAACTAAATAGATATTGCAAAAAATAATTTTATATGTTCTGCTATGCTGTGCTATGCACTTAACTAAGCTATCTGGGTGCTTTTTCATTTCGGGTCCCTTAGTAATTATTTATAGAGGAGCTTTTGAGTCTACTTCAACTATCAATCTAATAATTGATACCTGTTATAACCAAGCTCACAAACAACCGTAAACCAAATAAGTGGTCAATTGTATGTTGCATTATCAAGAGTAAAGATGATCTGCGAGTGCTGTTGGAAGATCACGGACACTTGGAAGATAATTGTACGATGAATGTGGTATATAGAGAAGTTTTTGAGAGCTTATAATGAAAAGATAATTTCTAAATCTCTTAGTCAAATTTATTAAAATTTATTACTATCAATTAAAAAATTCTAGGTGCTAATTGGTAATACATTTTTATTCTATATTTACATATTGAGAATATTAAAATTATCATAATATTATTTCAAGTACATGTTTTTCAGACATCAAAGGAGAATGTTGAGTTGTTTTTTAGTGATTTTAAATTATTTACTGTTTATTAAAAAAAATTGTGCATTCGAATTCTCTACTAATTTATTGTTATTCATTTTGAGCTAATTTTTATATGTTTTTACTTCACAGTAAAACAACGTATAAATATTTGTTGGTGAGTATATATGTCTAACTTATTAAAAACATAAATTAATAAAACGATTAATAACTACATTAGAATTGATATAGTTAATACCAAATTAAAAAAATATTTTAAATTCATAATATATTACTTTTTTATTAATCAAAATATTATAATTTAAATTAATTTTAATAAAATAACTTAAAATTATAATTTCAAACTTATCAGGTACATGACATGGGTTATTACTTATTACACTTATTTTGTTTTTAATAATGAATTTACTTTTACAGACCAGACGAAAAAAACATAAAAACAAAAATGGATTACATAACATGATGCCCACCTTGTGGATTGAAAAATATATGTGGTAAAAAAAAATGTTTGCATATAATACATTGGTTCAAGGGTTTATTAATTAAAAATAATTTGTGCTATTCGAGCGGATTTGATGGTGTTTGTTCTAGCAAAATATATATTGTTTGGTGGAAAAGCACCATGATAACATATAATACATGGTGCCTTCTGTAGCCATTGTTTTCCATGTCTATGGTGGCTATAAAGAGCCATCCAATTGATTGTAGACATCTGACGTTTTTAAAGAGAGTTTGATTTTTAGTTACTTTGTATTAAACACGGTAAAAGAACTAACGGTGAGGGTAAAAATTTGAAACGGTGATTAGAGGAAACAGATTTTTTTTTTTTGCTAGAAAAATTAAAGAAAATACAGATGTTAGCACAACATCCACGTTGTTTACACATCCAATTCAAGACCCTGAAGAAAAACAAAAGAATTTTTGGATCACAAAATGTAAAAAGTGGCCAAAGATTTACACATCCAATTCAAGGCCCCAAAAAAAAAAGAGTTTTTGGATCACAAAATGAAGGAATTACCATCGCAGTAAGCACTTATTTTATATCAGCCTTTCCATTAATTCCTTCCAATGTTTAGAGAAACTACCACATATATACTAGCGACTCAACAGGTACTTCAGCCGCTTTTTTATTATCTTTTAAGAAATTAATTTTATTTTTTTGTTAATATATCATTCATTCTTCAAATTTATTAGATAAGTATTTTTTATTTTAATATTAAACGTGACTCTATTTATATCATATTTTGTTGAAATTAAAATTACTATAAAAAATCTTTTAAATGATAAATTATAAAAGCACACCATAAATGAAGTATATATCCCTTCCCATCACCATCACATTTCCTCCAAATGGATTATTATTTTCTATTATGTCTCGCAAACACGGTATAATGATTCTATTGTCTCTTTATTAGTCATTGGTGCTTCATCCCAAATTATCACTGTTGTTTGCCTAATCAGTTTTGCGAGATCACATTATTTACTTATGTTGCATATGGATGATGGCTCTAAATTAATTGAAATTTTAAATCTAGAATGAGCTGTTCGACTCCCCGGACAATAAAATTACAGCTATTTCTGATGACGCAGTTACCAAGACAATATGTGCTTTACTTCTTAAGTCTGTAATTATAGCTCTGTAAAGAAATATTTTGCCTGCTCTCCCTGACCCATCAACGAAAAGTACTCCACTTTCTCTCTGATCAACTGTATTCATAATGCACTTGAAAGCTACATACTAGTCATGATTCAATCTTTTTATAGAGCACAGGTCTTCTTGAGGTACTTTGATGGACAACTCTTTTTGGATAATTCTAGGCATCAAATTGAAATTGTCGTTGTCCGAAGTTAGAGCTGGTATATCGTATTGTGCAATATGTTTTCCATGTTGAAGGAAGATGTCATTTAAATCCTTGAGCAGGCGATTTGTCAACCCATGGCATATTTGTTGATGGATAATCATCCACCGTATATGAAAAAACTCGTCCCACAACCTTCTTACATTTGTTGGCTCACAAAATAATAAGATAGTTGCAAACAACCTTCTTAAAGCACATGGCATTCTTAAAATAGATGCCTCAACCAAACACGCCCTTATGCTGCTGTCACTCTCTAACAGTCTTCGATGCTGAGCGGATTGCTTAAGGGACGAATATTGGACATCATTCATGGTTAGCAAGTCATCCCAACCAGTTGGTCCTCTTAAATTTGACAACAGAATACGCAAATAAAATTTTTCTTTTTCTGTTAGTGAAACAGTATAAATCCGACTGATAGCTCTCTTTTGTGACTTGCGCCAATGCCATTCTTTTTCATTGATGTGCCAAGTGTAATATTTTGCGATTTTTCTATACAAAAGATGCCTAGATTGTTGGTCATCTGCCCGATTAAGTACAAAGAATTCAGTGAGTAGACAACTTTTTTTTCTCTGATTAAGTAGACAACTTTTTTTTCTCTGCATAAAGTCCAACTAGCAAAACTATTTCAAAATTGCTTTTTTAACTAAATTATTCAAATATAGATGGTCAATTTTGATATAATTATTGTTTAAATTTTTTTTTTCGAATTTAAGAGTTACCTAAAATAAAATTATAGACAGTAGGTTAGAGACATGATATTACCACTATTCTCTTATTCCGAATTTTTAATGTCCTGAATTTGTCATCCTCAATAATAGGAGGTGTACCTACAAAGACGTCGACACTCAAGTTAGTATGGGATACAAGAGGAAGTAAGATAGAGATCATACCTAAGTGCACGTATTTAGGATAGTGTATATATTATGAGATTACAATGTTACAAACTTTTTTTATGTAGGTTGTTTTTTTTCATGAAATACTCTCATCATAAGATGCTTAATATTTTATTACGGTCTTTCCTCATAAGATACTCTTAGGCTTATATATAGCCAATGTTGTAATATTCTCCTTTAAGAGTAGAATGATGGTTACAATGTAACAATTAACCTCATGAAATTGAGTTATTAGACATTATTAGAATGAGTTATGAGGAGTTAGTATCCTCTTTGTAACATATTTTTTGGAATCCAAGAGATTACTTAGGGTGTGTTTGGGGATCACGTTGGAAAATAGAAAAGCCCGTTTGAGCGTCTTGAATGTTCCATTATCATGTTTGGCAACTTTTTGGAACCCCTAACCCAGAAGTGCTCTCACCTCTGAACGTACGTTCACGTGAAGCTACAAATTCAAGCTTCTGCCTTCACGTTGGAAAAATTAATTACTGTTGGAGGAATTAGGTAAGAAATTTATTCCATATCTACCAATTGTACCCTTAATTTCTTCTATAAAAAGGATGCACATAACCACATCATTTCACCATTAGTTCTTTGTATGTTCTTCTCTGTATGTTCTTTCTTATAGATTTTTTTTCCAGATTTATTTTCATCACTGC
Source organism: Arachis ipaensis (assembly GCF_059453495.1). Taxonomy (NCBI): domain Eukaryota; kingdom Viridiplantae; phylum Streptophyta; class Magnoliopsida; order Fabales; family Fabaceae; genus Arachis; species Arachis ipaensis. The sequence goes on along the minus strand of NC_142440.1, from coordinate 6,581,642 downwards.
TAAGGTAAAGATTTTAATTTTTTTATTATTTTTAATTCTTTTTTTCATATTTTGATTTTTATATTTTTTATTGTATTTTTTATTTATATGATAAATATTTTTCATATCATTTTTTTAGTATTCTGATGTTATTTTTTTAATTTTCTATTGTTATATTTTTATTATATTTTTTTATTTATATGACAACTATTGTTGATATAAATTTTTATTTTTATTAATTTTTATGATACTTTTATTATTTTTTATTTATATAAATGATACTAAATTAAAGAGTACTAACGACACTAAAATAAATTATAAAATATTTTTTTGTTTAATATTATAAAATGTATAGTACTCCCTTTTATATTTTTATTTCTTATTATTTTTTAGTTCATATGAATTTTTTTCATTATTTACTGTTCTTTATGTTTAATATGTAAAGTGTCTTTTTTATTTTTATTTGACTTTGTTCTTTTTTATTTTTTACTTATTTTTATCATTGACTAATAGCATATATAAAGGAAAAATAATTAACCACATTAGTTACTTTTGAAACTAGAGTTAGTAGCTTCTAGAATTCATGTATAAATAAGACTCTTCAATTTACTGTAAAGGGGAGTAATAGTTAACATTCATTTTCTTCTTCTTTCTTCATTGTTCTCTGCTTTGGATAAGATTTTATTTCTCACATGGTATCAGATAGTGCCCAAGATCCATGGAGCCGGAAATTATCAACAATAATCCATCATCTACTGCTGCTGCTACTCAAGCATCACCCTCTGCGTCAATTCTAAAGCCCCTTTCTGTTCCTTTACCAGAAAAACTCAACGATGATAATTTTCTCACCTGGCGCCATTCAGCTATTCTTACAATTTCAGGTCAAGAACTTCAAGATCATCTGGACCAACAGAAGATTCCAACAAGATACGCATCATATAATCCAATCTTACATAATCGGACAAAACATTTTGAGTTAGATCTCTACTTTGTTCGGGACAAGGTGATCACAGGCTCTATTGCTGTCACACATATTCCATCAACTGAACAAGTGGCAGATGTGTTAACAAAGCCTCTGTCATTAGCCAGCTTTGACAAGTTTAAAAGCAAACTCAGGTTGGCATTCAAACCACCATGAGTTTGTGGGGGGATAATAGCATATATAAAGGAAAAATAATTAACCACATTAGTTACTTTTGAAACTAGAGTTAGTAGCTTCTAGAATTCATGTATAAATAAGACTCTTCAATTTACTGTAAAGGGGAGTAATAGTTAACATTCATTTTCTTCTTCTTTCTTCATTGTTCTCTGCTTTGGATAAGATTTTATTTCTCACATTGACTTTTTTTATATTTTTTTTAGTGTTCTAATCCCTCTGGTATGTTATTATTTTTTTATGGTATTCTTATTGTTTCTTGTTCATATGAATTCTATTTTTTTTTCTATTTTATGCACTGTGTTTATATCTTATACGAAGTTTATTTTATTTTTTTATTTGATATAGTTCATATAAATTTTTTTATCTTTTATTATATTTTTTTTATTCATATGATATATATTGTTGGTTTTATAAAATTTTTATTATTTTTTATTTATGTGAGTTCTCATTTTATATTTTATTATACTTTATTTTTGTTTCGGTTGAAATTTTTTATTTTTTATTCAACTATGTAAAATTTATAATTATAATTCTCATATATTATATTTTATTGTAACTTTTTTTATAATATAGATTAATTGATCCCATTAAAAAAATAAATTAAATAAAAAATTATTCATAAATATTAATAAAATTATGAATGTTGGATGCCAAAAAAAGTCTTATAAAAATAAAATTATTGAGAGTACGGTATAAAAATAATATTAAATTAACATTCTCACGTTATTACTTGAAATTTTAAAAAAAGTTAACATATTTGACTAAATATTCTTATATATATATATATATTTTTTTTTTTTTTTCTAATAGAACAATGAGTAACAATGAATCTCTAAAGACAAAAGCAGCATGGAACATGGAGACTATTAAACAATTTATCTAAGCATGTTTAGTTCAAGTTGCTAAACAGTAATGGAACCACTCTTATAAAAAAAGGTTGGAAGGATGCTTTGTCTCAATTTAATGAAAAAACTGGAAAACAATATGATAAGATTCAATTAAAAAATAAGTGGGACAATCTTAAGAATGAATGGTCAGCATGGTACAAGCTTTTTGGCAAAGAAACGGATTTAGGATGGGATTATACTAAACATACTGTTGATGCACCAAATGAATGGTGGGAGAGAAAACAATTGGTACATAGTAACTTATTATTAAAACAAAAATTTCAACTTTAATTTTGGTAATAAGTCTTGTGTTGATTAGTTGTACACATGCAGGAAAATTCCTTATATGAAAAATTCAGAAATAAAGGGCTCCCTTTTAAAGATGTTATGGTCGATGGCAATGTTACCTAGTGGCATAAAAGAATATGGTGATGGATATCGACCATACTTTGGGAAAGGTCATGTTGATATAGAGGAAGGTTCCGGAGATAGTGAAGAAGGTATAAGCGCTAGTGTGGGAGTTAATTCTGAATTTCAACACATAAATCTTAGCTCTTCTCAAGAAAATAATAGTCAAAAGAATACGGAAAAAAGAAAGAGAGATGTGGTTTGTGAAACAACAAAACAGAAGAAAAATTTTAAAGTTTCTGCCTCAAAGCAAATTGCAGATGCAATAAGTAGAATTGCCTCTGCATCTGAATCACGCTCAACTATTGTGTCCACATTTCTAGTACCCGGTGCATCTATTGGAAAAGTAATGGCTGAGATTTAAAAGATGGAAATGATCACTAGTGATCCCGATTTTCATAGTCGTTGTTGTCAACTAATGATGTTTAAACCGGCTAGAGAAATGTTTGTATCCTTAAAAGGATATAAGCAAAGATTGTTGGATTGGCCCAAACATGTAGCATATAATCCACTACCATTCATGCAAAATTAATATTTTTTTTATTTTCATGCAAAACTAGTTAAGTTATTATTGTACTCCATTTTAATTTGTCCATGAATTTTTTGTTATGCTAGGATAAGACAATAGAAAAATTTGTGTGTTGCTTATTTAGTTATTTATCATTTTATATAATGTTTGTGGTACTTAATTATTGTTCTTATTATATATAATTTATTTATTAGTTTGGTATTGATAAGAATTTATTTATATTCTTATGTAGGACTTAATTTTTGTTAATTAATTTGGAATGAACATGGAGTATTTGTTTGAATAGTATGAAAAGGAACAACATGAAGAATCAAAATTACTTTTCATTATAGAAGAAGAAACAGATGAAATTGAAAATATTTCTGCATTAATTGGTCAATATGCAGTCAATTATTTGTGCAAAAAACTATACAGAACTAATAAACAAACAGGTTATTTATGGGTGCAAGAAATTTTATGTGGCCATGGCATTCTAGGGGTGCACAGAGCCGGCCCGGCCCAAAGACCCGGCCTGGTCCCGAACACTTTAGGAGCTAATTTGGTGTGATTTCATTGGGTTTAGAGCCGGGTAAGGGTCTCAAAAATAGACCCGGTCATTATTTCGGGTCGGGTCCGGGCCATAGCTCGGGGCACCCAAAGTCGGCCCGGTGGTCCGGTCATCATACATAATTAATATTTTGTGTTATTAGTGATGGATCATGACTATTCTTATGTGGAATTTAAGTATTGTAAACCTTAATATTTTGTGTTATTAGTCATTATAAGACTATAAGTTAATGTTTTATGTTTAGAATGCATAAGACTTTAGACTAATGCATAATATTGTGTTATTTGTATTGATTTAAATATTTGGTATTATTAGACAATATTAGTATTGATTGTGGTTTTGCTTTAGTATTGATTGTGGTTATGCTTTAATTTTAAAGAATGGTTAGTTTTTGTTATATTTTTCTAAGTGAATTTTACTATGTTAAATAATGGTTGGAGTCTTGAAAATTTGGATATTTTTACATGCTAGCTTACAAGAAGGTATCAATGTAATGTAATGTTAACGGCCCGGTTTTCACCCAGTTTTTACCCGGTATAATTGTGGCCCGAAAGTGTATTGGTTTCATCGGGTCTAGGGTCGGGTTCGGGTCTAATAAATAGACCCAGTGTATATTTCGGGTCGGGTCTGGGTCACATCAAACTCGGCTTCACCCGACCCATGTGCACCCCTATGGCATTCGTTGTTATGAAATGTTTCGGATGGAAAAACATGTTTTTTTTTTCAATTTTGTGATGAACTAGTTGAACAATGATTAAAATGTACAAGACAAATAGGAGTTCAGGAAATGGTTGCAATGTTCTTAAATACAGTTGGTCATAGAGTGGGTAATAGGATGATACAAGAAAGGTTTTAACATTCTGGAGAGACAGTAAGTAGACATTTTCATGAGGTATTGGTTGCTTGCTTGAGATTATCTATTAAATATATTAAGCCATCGGATCCTAAGTTTCAGAATGTTCATAGCAAAATAAAAAATGACCAACGATATTGGCCATTTTTTAAAAATGCTATAGGAGCAATTGATGGTACTCATATCCCATGTGTGGTTAGCCCAAGTGATCAACCCAAATTTATTGGAAGAAAAGGATATCCAACACAAAATATAATGGTTGTGTGTGATTGGGACATGTGCTTTATTTTTGCTTTACCTGGATGGGAAGGCACTGCACATGATGCTCGTGTATTTGATAACGCTATTACAACTCCTACCATGAATTTTCCGCATCTTCCTCCAGGTTAATTTTTATCATTTTCTTACAAATAAACTATATTTACTTGGTTATCATGTAACTATTTTTTTTTTCTTCATTAGGTAAATATTATTTGGTAGATGCCGGTTATCCAACACCGAAAGGATATATTGGTCCATATAAATGTGAGCGCTATTATCTTACAGATTTTAGGCGTTCTTCTGGATTTACAAATCATAATGAAGTATTTAATTATTATCACTCAAGCTTAAGATGCACAATAGAAAGGACTTTTGGAGTGTGGAAAAATAGATTTGCTATCTTGCGACACATGCCCAAGTTCAAAATTGAAACTCAAGTGCAGATAGTATGTGCAACAATAGCTATTCATAATTTTATTAGAAGACATTCTGAAATAGATACTGAATTTAATCAATATGAACATGCAAACATTCTTGATGGAGAAGATAATAGTTATGTTGGTGAAAGCTCAGATCAAACTCTAACTATTAGCTCTTCTGCAGAAATGGACCATGTTCGAGATTCGATTAGGGATCAAATTATTAATCACATGCAGTAGAAATAATAGTGTTCTTATGTACTAATTTTGTATAAGATATTATTTTTTATGTATTTCATTAGTGTTTTATCTTTTAATTTAATATTTATTAGTGTTTTTATGTATTAAAATATATTTTTTCAACTTTAATTTAGTAAGTAAATATTAACTTTATTATAAAATAAATTAATAAGATTTATTCAAATATCTAAAGTAAAATACTAGAATAATATAAAAAATTATTTTAATTGATGTCTCTTTTAGTAATTTTTTATCTAAAAGTGATTTTGAGTAGTATAATCCAAACAACATTTACTTTACTATAATCCATTTTGATATAAAGATTGTCAAACATAAATCACGTTAACACAAACTTACTTTTAATCAAAATCAAGTTTGCAAAATCAATTCTATACAAACTCCCGTTTGCAAACTGTAATCCAAACACACACTTAATCATCAAATCGGTTTTTTAGAACTTCTTATACTCTTGGACTCAGTTGTTAGTATTGGGCTTATAAAAATATTCTAGAACAGACCTTCAAACTCGGTATGTCTTTCTTTCGAAAAAAATTTCTGAGTTTCAGATCTCAGCCCAAGTGTCTCATCCTTTAAGGTAAAGCTTTTTATTTTGCTTACTTTTTTTATAAAATTCGATCTCTGACCATAATTTCTATCAATCCTAGGTTGCCACCTTGCTTTATGAGTTTGGAAGTTAGATTTTTTTAAATCAAAGTTTGTATATTGTGATTCTAGGATTAAGAGTCAATGTTTCTATTCCTTGAATGTCAGATTTTTTTTTATTTTTTGATTTTTCAGTTTTATGGACTTTTCGTTGTGGATACCCCAACTCGTAACTTGTAAGCTTGAGCGTTTGAGTTTTTGAGATTTTGACGAAGACATCAAAATAAATTCAAATTGTCATAATCAATAATTATTAAATTTACTATGCTTGAAAAAGTAACTCAATCGTAAAAATATTGAGTTTAAAAATAAAGAAATTATTTCTCTTAAAACAATTGCATAATAAATTCTTTTCGTTTAAGTGCAATCTATCTAAATGAAACTTTTTCCGATCTAAAGTAATTGTTTGGACAATTGAACGATGGATTTTTCTTATTTAGATTAATTGACTCATGATTTTTTTTTAATAAATAATTATTCAAAGATTATTCCTTTATTTCTACCACAAATTTTCATATTATTATTTTGTAAATAATAATATGCTCTAAAATATTTTATAAAATTTGACTAAAATAAGCCATACTTTTACGTGTCTAAGTATGAATGTGGTTTACCTTCAAAGAGCTTAATAAGGATTTTTAGTATTTTTTTCATTAATAGAGAATGAGTTTTCGTCTTCCAACTTTGTAAATTTTGATTTTTGGGTGTCAAGTTGTGTTCTTTGTGGTAAATTTGCAAAAACCTTTTTCTTGATTTCTTGCTTCACAATTTTTAAGTTGTTATTAAGCCTCCAAATTATCGACCATTTAATTGGTCTAGCAATTATAAGTCTTTGAAGCGTATAGTGATGTAATCACAAATTGAAATTTGTAAATATTTTCATCTTTTTTGTGGAAACTTTTGTATTATGTGTTTTAATACTTGTCTTTTGTGACCATGTATTTTCTACTCATTTTTTTATATTGTTCATCTTGTGAATATGTGTTGTGCTAAACTCATCTTGGGTAGAACTTAGAATGAGGAGAATGTGATAAGCAACGTGTCTCTACAGACGTCGTCATTATTCAGAAGTGTTTTTTTCTCTCGAGTTTAAAAGTTACTTGAACAAAATTGTAGAGAGTAGATTGGAGACACGATATTGCCACCATTCTCCTATTGCAAGGACTCTGACACTCAAGTTAACATGGGTCGCAAAAGGAATTAAAACAGAGATCATATATGAGTGCACATATTTGGAATAGTGCATATATTACGAGGTTACAATATTACAAGCTTTTTTTATATGGGTTGCTCTTTTTATAAAATATTCTCATCATGATGCTTAATGTCTTATATATTATGGTTTCTTCTTATATAATGCTCTTAGACTTATATATAGTCAATTTTATAATATTTTCTTTTTAAAATCTAAGAGAGTATTTAATCATCAAATCAGTTTCTTAGAATTTTTGTATACGGTTTGAATTCGGTTTTTAGTATTGAATTTATTAACATATTTTAGAATAATTATTAATTACATGATAAATAAATTATTACTTTAAAAATAATTTTAATATTTCAATTTTCTTAAACGCACCTTCCTGTTTTTCGAAAACCTAAGAGATGAACAATGCTAATGATCGAGTTGGTGAGAACTCAAAGGTTTGTTAATTGAAATTATAACAAAAATAAAAAGTGCTAAAATAAAATAATCATATATATGCACACATGATAGAATTTGAACCGATAATTCGTTCTGATTGGCCAATAACTTTTGCAGCCTGGTCCAAGGGAGCATCTCCTACGGTGCTTTATAAGGCGCAACCGGTCCACCCAAACATACTATTTGTATCTTAGTTTATCTTGTTGTTGTTTCACTCAATCCTTACACACTCTCATTCACTGTCCTGCAATGAATTTGCAGAACTCACACTCGAACTGTTGTATGTTCAGAGAAAAAGAGAGAAAGAGTTGAACACTAGAGAACTGAAGAAGCAAAAAACTTCACTTTGACACTATTCAATAAACTGTTAAATACAATAACAAAAAAAAATCTAACCACTCACTCCACTACCTTAAGAATAGGACTCCACTTCCTTAAAAATAGAAACTATCTGAACAAAAAAGATTAACTTGCCTCTGAGGCCACTAATGACTTTGACCCGATTAACTGAATCATACACATAAGCATAAAACAGAAATAAATAAATATCAGGTCCTAATACATTATTTAACATTTCTCCTCCTTGGATTAGAGACCTGGACACATTCCAACTTCATGAATCAATTGACTAAATCGACTAACAGCAAGAGGCTTGGTGAAGACATCAGCTATCTGATTATCTGTCTTGCAATACTTCAGCTCCACCTCTTCCTCCTGTTGTGCTTCACGCAGATAATAGAATCTCAGCTTGAAATGTTTAGTCTTGCCATGAAAGACTGGATTCTGAGCAATTGCAATTGCAGCTTGATTGTCCACATACAACACAGTTGATCTTTTCTCTTGCAGCCCCAAATCACAGAGTAACTTTTTGAGCCATACTGCATGCTTTGCAGCTGCAGTTGCAGCCACAAATTCAACTTCGGCTGTAGACTGTGCTACAACTTCCTGCTTCTTTGAGCTCCAGGAAAAACAACCTGATCCAAGTGAAAAACAGAAACCCGTTGTGCTTTTCATGTCTTCCACCGAACCACCCCAGTCACTATCTACAAAACCAACCAGCTTCATCTCAGGAACTGCTTTGAATTTCACACCATAACTTTGAGTCCCCTTTAGATATCTCAACACCCTTTTTGCTGCAGTAAGATGTTCCTTAGCTGCACAATGAAGGAACCTCGATAGAATACTCACTGCATACTGAATGTCAGGCCTAGTAGCTGTTAAATACATTAGACAGCCTACTAGACTTCTGTACTCATTCTCATGCTCAGAATCCTGCACATTACTCTTGCTTAACTTCTCTTTCTGATTAACAGGAGTAGTGACTGTCTTGCATTCTCCCATTTCAAACCTCTTTAGGACCTCTCTGATGTACTTTCTCTGACAGATGAATATCTCACCTTCTTTTTGCTGAATCTCCATGCCAAGAAAGTAAGACATTCTCCCCAAATCTGTCATCTCAAACTGCTTCATCAGTCCTACCTTCAGCTTCACTATCTCACTCTCCTTCTCTCCTGTAACAAGCAGATCATCGACATAGATAGACACCACCACAAGGCCTCTCTCACTCTGTTTGTAGTACAGAGTGACTTCACTTAGACTCTTCTGGAACCCAAGCTGATGCAGATAACAATCAATTTTGCTATACCAAGCCCTGGGAGCTTGTTTCAGCCCATACAAGGCTTTTCTCAGCTTATACACTTTATCTTCATGGCCTTTAACAACAAATCCTTCTGGTTGGTCTACATAGATGTCCTCAAATAGGTCACCATTTAGGAAAGCTGATTTCACATCCAGCTGATAGATGGTCCACCTTTTCTGTGCAGCAACAGCTAGTAGCAATCTGATGGTATCCATGCGAGCAACCGGAGCAAAAGTTTCAGAGTAGTCCACCCCACTCACTTGAGCATATCCCTTCACAACCAACCTGGCTTTATACTTGTTCACAGTGCCATTTGGGTTCAATTTTGTCTTAAAAACCCATTTGACACCTATAGTCTTCTTGTGATCAGGCTTAGACACAAGTTGCCATGTGTTGTTCTTGTTGATCATGCTCAGTTCTTCTTTCATAGCTGAGGCCCACTCCACACTTCCTTTTGCTTCCTCAACTGTTCCTGGTTCTAGGAGAGCCACATTACATCTGGCATAGACCTCTGCCAGTGGTCTTGTACCTCGCATAGGCAAACTATCAATCAATTCATCTTCAATCAGCTCACACTCATTCTGTAGATCTGCTTCCTCATTTAACTCATCCTCATTCTGCACATTAGCTTCAACTACAATATTGTCAGTCATTTTCTTTTCAAATACTGCTCTCTCCCAATTTTTATCTTCACAAAAAATCACATCTCTACTCACAGTAATCTTTTGTGCATCAGGACAATACACTCTATAGGCTTTAGACTGAGAACTATACCCTACAAAGATACCAGCCTCACCTCTATGATCAAGCTTGTCTCTACTGACTGAAGGAGTCAAGTAATAGCATAGACAACCAAATGTTCTTAGTCCACTAACCTTTGGTTTGTACCCATGCCATGCCTCGAATGATGTCTGCTTGTTGAGAGCTTTGGTTGGTAACCTATTCAACAAGAAGATAGCAGTATTTACTGCTTCTGCCTAGAAGCTCTTGGGTAGTTGTTTGCCTTGTAGCATACATCTTCCCATCTCCACAATGCTTCTATTTTTCCTTTCACTCACCCCATTTTGTTGGGGAGTGTAAGGAACTGTAAACTGCTGCTTTATGCCAGAGTCCTCACAGATGGCTTTGAACCTTTTTGAGGTATACTCACCACCATTATCACTCCTCACTGTCTTTATTTTACAATTTGCTTCATTCTCCACCTCTTGTTTGAACCTCAGAAATACTTCATCAACTTCTGACTTTTGTTTGAGAAAGTAGACCCAGCAAAATCTTGTGCAGTCATCAATGAAGGTCACAAAGTACTTGCTTTTGTTCAGTGACTCCTCAGGCATAGGCCCACAAACATCTGAGTGAACCAGTTGAAGCTTCTCCTTGGCCCTCCATCTTGTTTTCTGGAATGGCTTCCTTACTAGCTTCCCTTGCAGACATACTTTACAATCAGACACTTCACTTCCCAACTGAGGCAAGTCTTCAACTAAACCATGCCTCTGCATAAACTGCAATCCCTTATAGTGAAAGTGGCCCAACCTTCTATGCCACAACTCCTCCTGACCCTGCACACATGCCATAGCTTTGCTCTCTTTGCTTGCAGGATCGAATGCAAATGTTTTGTTCTGCATAGGGATCCTAAACAAGAGTTTGCCCTCCTCATCTGCAATAGCACATTCATTCTTATCAAACACAATCTTCATGCCCTTCTCAACTAACTGTCCCACACTCAGAAGATTCTGATCTATCTTGGGAACATAGTAGACATCAGACATCAGCTTCACTCCTCCAGGGCCTTCAAGTAACACATTGCCTCTTCCTTCAACCTCTAGATGATCACCATTCCCAATTCTCACTCTAGTATTGACTGATCTGTCAATATTAGTGAAAATTGCCTCATTTCCTGACATGTGATTGGAACAGCCACTGTCCACCAGCCACCCATCACATGAGACTTGAGACACAAAGCCTGAAGCAGCAAACAATTGCTCCACTTCACCTGCAGCTGCTTGAGCCTCTCCTTGTTGAGAGCTCTTTTCTTTGCAGATTCTCTCTATGTGCCCCATCTTCCCACACTTCCTGCAGACTACATTTGGTCTTCTCCAACACCTAAAGAAAGGATGACCTTTCTTTCCACAGTGTTTGCAGGCTTCATCACTCCCTTTCCTCACTTGTGCATCACTTGAACTAAAACTGGTCTGTTGAGCACCAAACTGCTTGCCTTGCTTCTTCTTCTCACCACTTCCATGCTTCACCCTAGCCTGCATTGCACCTTCAACTGGGTCATCTCCTCTCCTCAGTACCCTCCTTTGTTCTTGTGCTTGAAGAGCACTAACTGCTTCAGCAAATGGCATCTCTGAGATTTCTCTTGTGTTCTCAAGAGATGCTATAGTAGCTTCAAATCTTTCAGGTACAGAACACAGGAGCTTCTCGACAAGTCTTTTCTCTCCAAGATCAGTACCCAACAGTGCCAATTTATTGGTTAAGTCTAGGAGTTTATCAGCAAATTCTTGAACTGATTCATTTTCCTTCATCTGCACTCTTTCTAGCTCCCTTTTAAGGTTCATTGCTTTCATTCCTTTAATCTTCTTATTGCCCTCATATTCTTTCTTCAAAAAATTCCAAATATCTTTTGCAGATTCTAGACTCATAATCCTATTAAAAATAATAGGAGTAACAGCAGCATAGAGACTAGATCTTGCTTTGGCTTTTCTAGTCACACGTTCTTTGTAGAGCTTTTGTTGATTTGCAGTTGGATTGGCAACCAATGGAGGCACCACGTAGTCATCCTCCACTGCCTCCCACAGATCAGCTCCTTCAAGGAATGCTTTCATCCTCACTTGCCAGACATGATAATTGCTCCCATCAAGGATTGGAGGAGCAATGCCTGCTAGCCCAATAGTTGTTGATGAAGCTTCCATCACCACAGCCCTTAAGATACTTAAGGCTCTGATACCAATTTGTTGTTGTTTCACTCAATCCTCACACACTCTCACTCACTGTCCTGCAATGAATTTGCAGAACTCACACTCGAACTGTTGTATGTTCAGAGAAAAAGAGAGAAAGAGTTGAACACTAGAGAATTGAAGAAGCAAAAAACTTCACTTTGACACTATTCAATAAACTGTTAAATACAATAACAAAAAAAATCTAACCACTCACTCCACTACCTTAAGAATAGGACTCCACTTCCTTAAAAATAGAAACTATCTGAACAAAAAAGATTAACTTGCCTCTGAGGCCACTAATAACTTTGACCCTATTAACTGAATCATACACATAAGCATAAAACAGAAATAAATAAATATCAGGTCCTAATACATTATTTAACATATCTAATAGTGAGTATATGATAAAACTTTCGGTTTCTTTCGTCGAAAAACTTGAAAAACCTTTTCTATTTTATGTTTTTGTTTTCCTTTTTAATATCTAAAGATTCTAACTCTTTTTCTCTCCAATTCAGCACTATCTGAAGATGGGAAGTTCCTTTTGCCTGCACGCAAATGCAGACGTCCCACCTGCACAGATTATATCATCTCTCTGCATGCAGACGACATGTCAAAGGGAGGTGATTTTTCTAATCATGAAACATGAGAATTCATTATTTTCTTCCTTATTAGTGTGAATACTTACACCTTTTTCTTCCCCTTTAATAAGTTCACAATCTATGATGGACAGCCTCCCCATGCCCGAGCAAAGATTACAAAAAGTCGCTCCACCAGGCTGGTGAATTTAAAACAAGTTGCACCCAAGGTTCCTACAGGCAATTATCCAGTGGCTCACATATCATATGAATTGAAAGCATTATGTACTATGCAACTATAATAGGTTCTTCTTTGGATTAACTCAATTCTTAAACTAAAACATTTTATCCAAGTAGTGGAAGATTTTGCTGAAAATCTATTTGCTTACATGCTGACCACGTAATGCTCATTGTGTATCTACCTCAATATGGCAAGCAGGGGGCCTAGGAGAATGAACTGCATCATGGATTCCCTTCCTGCTTCTGCAATTGAACCGGGAGGGGTGGCCCCTACACAGACCGAGTTTTCCCTCAGCAATGCAGATATGTTCCCCACATTCCCTTTTTTTCGATCGAGGTCAAATCGTGTTGACAACTCTCTTTCTGGACCCCTGGCTGATCAAAAGGATCAAGGCGCCCAGGTGGCACGAGCAGCTGCAGTGTTGGTGCTTGAACTTTCATGGGCGGGTGACAATTGCTTCCGTTAAAAACTTTCAGCTGGTGGCTTCCACAGAAAATGGACCTGCTGGACCAGAACATGATAAGATCAAAGTTGGGAAGGATCTGTTTACAATGGGTTATCGATATCCTATCTCAGCATTTCAGGCATTTGCAATCTGCCTCAGCAGCTTTGATACCAAGATTGCATGTGAATGACATTTGAACAGGTACACATTTGAAAGCAAACCCCAATATGTAAAAACTCAAATATGGCTGAGATGATACATAAACAAATAGAAAGACAGAGAAGCTAAAGGAGTTTTAATAGTTTTACTACTATCTTATTGCCAATATTATGAAATTCCCGGCTGGGAGGTTTGTTGTGTATTATCCTATTTCTGGTATTAATAATGGTGACCAAATTTATCTAATGAACAAAAACAATTGAGCATTGTCTTACTTTTTTCTGTTAACTTAAATATAATAATTTAGGATTTATGGTTTTAGCCATGTCCACCAATTACTGTATAGGAGAACATCGTTGCATGAAATTTTTTTCTGGGTACTGCTTTCTTTGATGTCTAGGTTTTTTCAGTTTGCTAATTGATGTGCTTGCTTCTTGTTCTTTCCAGCTCTCAGCCATATTGATATTGCTATGGTGCTGGAGAAGCTAGATTTGAATCCCACTTGGTGGGAATCTATCTCTAGAAAACCGTTTGGTAAAGGTGATTGTTGGTTGGTGTTGAAACTGAGTTTGAATGGATGAGTTTCACTTGGTTCCTGGGATCACAAGCTTCTGGGGAAGGTCACAACATCAGATGAAATTGTAATGTTCCAATGTTGAATCCAGTTCTCCATGTAAATAAATTTAATTCTTTTTTTTTAACTCTTTATTTCCTTACAATTTGCCCTCCATTTGGTTGTTTATGCAATACAATGGTGGTATCTGTTGAGATTATTATGTAAGTAGGAGTAACTGCTGCAACTTTGGATAGCCCTGACTTCATCCTCTCATATGAACATATTAAGTGTGCAAGAGCACAATTTCAAAAAGTTGTTTCCTCTACTTTGATGTTATGCCTTAGAAACTCTTGGCTGAGAAATAGCAATGAGTTATCAAGAGCATTAAAGAATTCAGCTCTTTTCATTATGTAGTTGGCTACTTAATAATATATTATGAACTTTGTTGTGAAAGGCAACTATTCAACATGTTCAGATTATAACCATTACATTATGCTTATCAAAACATCAATAAAAGCAGTTAACATGCAAATAAGACAGACATGGGGAGACAGACAAACTTTGGTTTTCAAAATGAGTCGAGTCCATCGGGATGACCTGTTTTAACTACTTTAAATAGGCGGATTTTTGCTCAAAAATAGGTTTGTAAAAATGAAATCTTTAATGGGTCTAACCTGATTAACCCATATTGGGTTGGCCATTTTGTCCATTTGACACTCCTATTTGCTACCTACAGAGACAGGCCAGAAAAATTTCTCTTGGTGCTTCTCACTCTGACTCTCTGAGTCAGTGTTCATCTGCAACCTTCTCTTCTTCTATAAGCTTCCCTGTAATAGATTGAGATTGTTATGGACCTTAAATTTAAGTCTAATTCATTGGATAACATTGTCATGTCATGGCTATCACAAGTGCTTCTCCCTTCTTTGTAAAAGTATTGCTCCCTCCTCACCTTCCCAGTAGAGAAATGTTATTTGAATCCCCAAAAATACATCCAACAAAATGTTGAGGTGAAA
Source organism: Arachis ipaensis (assembly GCF_059453495.1). NCBI lineage: Eukaryota > Viridiplantae > Streptophyta > Magnoliopsida > Fabales > Fabaceae > Arachis > Arachis ipaensis. Next base: position 6,566,488 of record NC_142440.1, on the reverse strand, counting down.
AAAGAAGATTTTGTATTAGAGTGAAGATCACATCAAAATCAAACACATTATGAATGAGAGAGAGAAAGTAACCACATTAGTGAAGATAAAGTATTACTTCTACCATATAAAATGTTTTTAAGCCAAATAATAATATATTGACTAGCAAGGTCATTTGCCATTCACCTTGACTATTTTACAAGACACATAATTGTCATGGAACTATACCAGATATCGTATGTTAGAAGCCCCCAAAGGGCACCCCAAATGTCAAAGCATCAACCTTGACGAATTAAACTACCTCCCTGATTATTCCAATTTTGCCTACATTATTGTTCATGTCATTTAATGGTGTTTGAATTAAGCTACTACTTATTCTTGACAGTTAGGCCAAGTTCACCTGCAACAATAACAGTGGTAGCCATGTCAATGAACATTCCATGCTCCACAACACCGGCGATTTGCAGAATGGAATCGCTGGCAGCCTTCAAATCCCCAATACTCTGCTTGAAATACAAATCAATGATATAGTTGCCATTATCAGTGACATAAGGCTCAGCCTTTTCGCCCAAAGTTCTGAGCTTTGCAACGCAACCAAATTCCTGAAAGAGATTCTGAAGCCTGGAAGCAGTGAACTTCCAACAAAATTGAATAACTTCAACGGGCATAGCCAAACCGCTACCACCAATATAGTTAACGAGCTTGGACTCATCGACGATTACAACGAACTTCTTGCAAGCACCTTCAACCATCTTCTCCCTCAAGAGGGAGCCACCGCGGCCCTTGACGAGGTTAAGGTAAGGATCAACCTCGTCGGCACCGTCAATGGCGAGATCAACGACGGGGTGAGAGTCCAGATCCGATAAGGGGATCCCGAGAGAGAGGGCTTGCTCGTGCGTCTTCTTGGAAGTGGGGATTCCGACGATGTCCTTGAGCTTGCCCTGACGGAGAAGCTTGCCGATTCGGTCGACGGCGTGTTTGGCAGTGGAGCCGGTTCCGAGGCCGAGAACCATACCGGATTCGACGTACTCGACGGCTTTGTAGGCGGCGATTTTCTTCAAATCGTCTTGGGTGAGAATGAGCTGGGAGAGAGAGGAAGAGGGGAGAAGAAGGCCAGCTTCCATGGCTGCTTTCTCGGAGGCAATGAAATGGGGGCAGGGGATTGCCATTGAATTGGGTTTGGGGGAAAATGAATGAATGTGAATGTGTGGGGGAAAACAGAGGAAGGGGATGCAAGTGAAAGTGTGTCTTACGCAAGCTTTTGTCTCACGTTTACCGGTTTCAAAGAAAAAGCGCGTGCGAGAGTTCCACACCTTTATATATGATGTTACCCCCAATTCTTCTTTATCCATTTTCAAAATCTCTTCTTTCATTCAGATACTTCATTTCCTGTGTTAATTATCTCGGAAATTTCGAGTGGGTTTTTCTGATTCATTTTTATTACGGTATATTTCGTTCGGTGTGATTATTACTAGGGTTTTTTGCTGTTGATCATGGAGATTTCGGTGTTTGGGAGCTCCCAAGATAAATTGGGAATGCCCGAATTGGGAAATAGGGAGCTGGGTTTTATTAATTTGAAGGATGGTTTTAGGGTTTCGAATGATAGGGTTTGTTTCGGGAAAAATATTAGGTGGAAGAAAGCTGGGATTAGATTCACTCTGAGAGCTCTTCAGTCTGAACCTATTCAAGCGGAGAAGCATTCTGGTGCTGGTAGAAGATCCAAATCGGTAAGTTTTTTCTGTTTTGATTTGCATGCTGGGTTCTGTTTTTGGTTGGTGAGAATCTTGTGTGGAAAAATGGGATTTTTATTTGGGTTTAACCAAGGAAGAAGCTTTTAATTAATTAAATAGTTCTGTGTTGTTTTTGTTTTGACCTGATTTTTCTATATATTGTTAGCTTTGAATTAAATTCAGAGTATGTAAATATTTGTGTTGAGTTATTCAACAACATCAGCCACTCAGCTAGATGAATAATAACTTAACAAGTCAACACAAATTAGGATTTTATGTTATTTTATTTGTATGGGTATGGTTTTCTTACATTAACCTAGATTTTTTTATTAATGAAAACTGAAAAAACCATGAGAATCAAAGACTAGAGTGTTTTGTATGGGCTAAATGTGGATAAGATATTCTCTCTTCATCTGGATTTTATGCTAATTAGTAGAGCTATCCCTTGCCCAATTGGGTTACCCGGATTGGCGAGTCTCAACCCAATATTTACTTCAAGGATCGGTCAGGACAGCATTACAAAGAGTGCCTGTCGCTGGCAGTTGATGGGAAGACTCCAATTCAAGTGTATCAGAGTTTCTGCGAGAGCTTCAAGTCTTCGTTCTCTCCCTTCATGGGCTCTACAATTACTGTAAGACTTTTGGATCCGACAACTATGTGATCAAATATCCAATTTAAGATTAGTATGTATGGTTGATAAGGTTGTAATCAATATCTTTAAATATTGCAGGGCATATCGATGGGTTTAGGACCAGATGGCGAGCTACGTTATCCATCTCACCATCATCTCTCAAGTGTTATGACCAAAACATGCTTAGCGTTCTCAAGCAGCATGCTGAAGCATCTGGAAATCCTCTATGGGGGCAACTTCTTTTACGAGGACAAGCCCTAATCCTTGGAATTCGTACTTGGAATGAGCATGCTTAGCGTTCTCTTCCCCTCTTTTACGAGGGCAAACCCTAATCCTTCTTCAGCGACTTTTTCTTCCCTTTAAACCTAACACCGATTTGTTTATGCCTTCACTTGATGGTTTCCTCTTCTCATCGCTTCTTCAGGTATTTTTTACATGAGTGAGAAACAGGAAGCAAAGCATCGGGATCATTCTATCTTTTGGTTGTTGCTTGCGTGGTTACTTTTTATTATTTTTTTAATATCTCTTGCTTTGGGTTGTGGGTGTCCATGGAATTCGCGTTGGTGGTCCCGCCCTGTACCTGAATTCGTGTTGAGTTCTAAGTTTGTTGATCTTTCTTTGGGTTCCTTTGATTGCGAATCCACTTGATTTAAAAACTCCGAAATTTTTTTGATTGTTGTTTATCTTGGAAGATTTATTATACAGAGGTGCTCCCCATTGAAAACTATTGTTAGTATCTTTGATAGAAATCTAGGAATCGCTGGTTAAATTATTTGGTGTGGTTTATTTGGTTTGGGGTTTGTGCTGTGATAATTAGGAATTGGTAACTGATTAATGTTGGTGCATCTGTTTTTTTGGATTTCCTGAAAATGTATGATAAAATCATTGTCCACTATTTATCATTTATTCTGAATTCATCGTGCTTGATTTGTGATATGTAATTTAGAATTTTCCTTGCATTTTGCTTGGTTTCACAGATGCTGTGAAACAATTAGCTGCTGTTATTTGTTGGCTGTTATTTTGGTGCTATGAATTTTCTATTTTATCCTGAGATTATGTTTAGGTGATGAACTTAATTCCAGGGAGAGGTGAGAAAGTATTTAAAAAATTGGAATAGTTTCTCTAGTTAAAATTTAGGTGTTTGCTACTCTGTTGATTGAATCAGATGACTTATTGTTCTTTCTTGTAATTGAACTAATCTGTCATGTCAGAGTTGTTTGCATCAGTTGACCTGTTCTGTTAGTTACAGATTAGAATGGAACCAAATAAAAATGGCACATTATAAAGGTTTAGGTGGAAGGTTCAAATCAGTGGTGTGTTGCAACATGGGTTAAAGAAATTGTTGATTTTTCCTCACGAATTTAAGTATTAGTATATAAGCTGATTTTGATTTTCAACTTAAAAAATATTATGCTATTCATTTACTGTTATCCATGGACCACGGTAACAGATAAACGAGGGAAAAATTGACAGAAAGCTAGAATTGAATTTTACTAACGGTGAGATTTAGATTTACATTAGAAATACACACTATGTAAAGGATACTAACTATCAAGAAACTAACACATTGTGGTAACTAATGACAGAAATTACTCACATCTATCTCCAATTAAGTAAATAATATCTCTAAAATTTAATCTGTTTGGTTGGTAATTAAATGATCGGACTAATATTTTAATTTACAGCAGGGTCAGGATGCTCACAACACTGGGATTCTTGTTGGCACCTTGAAATGAGAGCAGGGAGTGGATGAAGAAAACTGTCTCAGCATCAATGGCAATGAAACTAATGCTACGGTTTCTAGAGCTATGCATAAGCTTAAGTCTTTCTACTTTTGACAACTTTCACCCACTACAAATTTAGCATATTAAATTGACTGTAAGTTCGTTCTTTCTTTTTTCTTTTGGCCTTGAACCATCAATTCCATCAAACTATCAGATTTGTTATTGATTAGAATTTCAGGAAGAAGCAACTGAAGTAATTACTATTGTTTTGGTGTTTCTTTATTTAATGTTAAGCAGGTGTTTAGCGTGTAATTATGAGCATTTCACATGCTGCTGATTCTATTGGTTTGAAAGAGATACCAAGATATGAAGTTAAAATTATTGAGGAGGATGACTGGATGAAAGGAGCTCAGGTCAGTTTGCTTCTTTTCTAGATCAATATCATGAAGTTGTTCTTGTGTTGCTTTAGAAGATTGATCCAATATCTACGCAACTTCCTTGCTATTGAAGTTCTGCATTATTATGCTATATTCACATTTTTTCAGCCATCTAGTCTCTGTTCTATGATATTTGGCAAAGTTTTTCATGAGAAAAATGTCTTGGTATGCCTTTCACTCGAAGGCAGAGTAGCTGAAATTTTTGGGTGTATCTTCTAGTGTTTCTGTTCAAATCAATTTTGGAAGGGCATGAGTGAAAATCAGACAGGTTCATCTTTTATGAACTAGAAATCGAGTCAATGAGGCAATGATGCTCTTTATGAAATTGAGTTAGTCCTGTGTTCTAGCTGTTAAATACTAACTGCTAATTGTTTGGTTTCTGTTTAATAGCTATTAAATTTACTGCGTTCTTTACTTAGCATTCTTATTTGGGGAATGATCACTTATTCATATTATGGAAAACTGTCAGTGCGAGAATGTTACTGGAAATAAACTTACAAATTTTTCAATGCTTTCAGGAATCATTTCATCCAGTTGAAGTTACTGAAGGCCTATGGGTGGTGCCCAAGTGGATTACTCCACCTGTACGCATATCTCACACTTATTTTTTTGTCAGAGTTTATCTTCCCTTTTCATTACAGATAATGTGTTGCTAAACTTCCTATAGTTGGTAATTATACATTGCAAATCTATTTAAGTATTGAATTTTTTGCATCTTGTTTGAATACCATTTTTAACTTTGACCATTTTTCTTCTTGTTTTCCCCACATCCTTTTTGTCTGAGAACTATTTGTTCATCCTAAATTGAATATTCTTTGTGAGACTAGTATATTCTAATGAGCAATCTTGAATCTTACACAGGATATTCAAGCAATGAATATAATTCTTAATCCTGGACTAGCCTTTGGAATTGGAGACCATCCGACTACCAAATTATGTCTATTACTCCTACATGACCGTATAAAAGGAGGAGAATACATCTTGGACTATGGCACTGGCACTGGAATTCTAGCAATTGCAGCTCTAAAGGTATTTTATTGATGATCTGCATATGTTAAGAACTTAAAGTAAAATGAAAAAGCTATTTGGAACTGGGATACCTACTCCGGTTTCAGTTAGCTAGAATGCCTTTGCTGTACAGTAGAGTTCATTTTCATTCTTACTTTATTTCCTTGAACATCTCTGTGTGGAAAGCTAAATATTATAACCGTCTCTATCATATTCACATATTTTAACTGTCTTTTTTTGGTTAATTTTTTGTGGTAGCTTCGATGTAAGGATTTTTTTTTTTTCATAGCATCGATTAGAAAATACTTGGGTTATCAAATTAGTGAAAACTTTCAGGAGTTAATTGACAGAACATATGTCAGATATGAATTTTCAGAGACATTTTGATATGATATGTTCTGTACTTATTGGGCCTTATATAGGGTTTAGGGTTTAATTATTAAGTTAGTATGAAAGAGCATATTATTGATGTAATAGAATCAGTTGAGAAATTAATCAAATGAGAGTTCAGGAAAGCAATTCTAGACCTTCTGCAGTTTCATATTCACCAATAATAGACTTTTGCAGTTTGGTGCTGCCTTTGCCGTTGGAGTCCATATAGATTCACAAGCAATTGCATCAGCATCTGAAAATGCTACTCTGAATAACATCAGACCAGACAAGCTACAACTGCACTTGATTGCAAGCCAAACTTCTTCATCCTGCAGGGATGATTGGCCATCTAGAGTTGTCGAGGGAGAAAATGCTTTCGAGATAGACAGAGTCACTCACAAGGATAAATATGATGTGGTCATCGCAAACATACTTTTAAATCCTCTGTTAAATCTTGCTGATCAAATTATCTTTTCTGCAAAGCCTGGAGCAATTATTGGTCTCTTTGGAATCTTAAGTGAACAGGTAGTTTAAATGTTCAATTAATTCTCATTATCGATTTTCTTTATTCGGAATGCAGCTATCTCTTTGCTGCCAAATGCATATTCTTGTTGGTGGAATTGCTTTGAATCACATTCTCCTCCTAAATTCATCTCCTTTGTTCCTTATGCAGGTCCAGAACTTTTACAAAAATATTCACTATTCTTAGAAGGCATAGAAGTGTCGAAAATGGATGACTGGGTCTGTGTGAGTGGCAGAAAAAGAAAGAATATAGAGTTGATGATATACTAGGAATTATAGTTGATGATCAATACATTTTGTTTATGTTTTGAATTATATTGAGTTGTTTGTTTATAGTACTTTTCTTTTAGTTTGATAATATGATGAATTTGTTTATTTTTTGAAATATTATAAATATTCGAATACAAATTAGATAAAAATTTGTATTAAATTTATATTTATTTTGTATGAAAACAAGTTTATTTTGTAATTAGAAAAATTAAAAAAAATCTATTTTACCTTACTGACGGATTTACAAACGGATTTTTTGTCTGTAATCAGAGTGTGAGATGATTTTCCAAAGTTCAAATTACAGACGGAAAATCTGTTGAAAAATCTGTCTGTAATTATAGACGGAAAATTCGTCTGAAAATTTGTCTGTAATTACAGACGGAAAATTCGTCTAAAAATCCGTCTGTAATTACAGACGAAAAATTCATCGGAAAATCCGTCTGTAATTACAGAGGAAAAACCCGTCGGAAAGTTCGTCGTCTCAGGGAAATGGATGAAAAATTTACAGAGGGAAAATCCGTCGGTAACTGGTAAAAATCCGTCTGTAATTTTCTGACGGGACTTTTACAGAGGGACAAAATCTGTCGGTAATTTCGTCGGTAACCAAAAATCTAGTTGTGAGGGTAGTATGACATAAAAAAAAGTTTCACTTTGTTAGACGTGGAATTTGGGTACTTCCTGGTAAAATTCGATGTTGCTGAGGATTGTGAGAATGTCATGTTTGGTCGGTATTGGGTTGATTGAGGGTCACTACGTAGCGGTGAAACCATGGGATGTTGATTTCCGACCTGGTGAACAATCTTTCGGTTCTACGTTAGTTTGGATTCGGGTCTTCGGTCTCCCAATATGGTATTATCAGGAGCAGGCAATGCTACGTATTGCAGCTGTAAAGTCGATTTGGCCACCAAACTGGCAAAGAATGAGAGATATGTCCGTACTTGTGTTCAAATAAATTTAGAGTTGCTCGTGATCAAGAATGTCATAGTTGATGGTGTCTCTTTTACCTTAGCCCAAGACAACAATAAAGAAGTCTCGCGACCCACAAATTCAGCCCAACAGAATACATCAATTCAGTTGCAATTTTAGCTTTTATTGTTTTATCTCATCTTATCTTTATTTGTTCTTATCTTATCTTTATTTGCTTTTATCTTCTATAGGCCAATGTTCTATAATATTTAGTTTTACTTTCATAATTTACAATTCAATCAATCAAGAAATACAAAGTACAACATTTTTCATCTTTTCTTTTCTCATTCTTTCACAATTTTATTATAGTATCAGAGTCATGGTATCCTCATTGAAGAGGATACATATGTTATCATCTTTCCGGTGAGAAATCATCATGCTTCTTTTTCAACCTCCTCCCACAATGAATAATCAATCTTTCAATTTAGCTCAGAATCCAACCAATCTCTATTACATCCATTCAAGTGAAAATCTTATCTTAGTCTTGGTACCCCTGTTCTAACAAGAAACAACTACCATTCATGATATAGATCATTCACTATAACCACAATTTTCGAAAATAAATATAGATCTCTTACTGGCAGTTCCGTCTGCACTTCTTTCCGACAGTTCCATCTACGCTTTCTTCCTGCAGTTCCGTCTGCGCTTCCTTCTGCAGTTCTGTATGCGCCTCCTTCCTGCAGTTTTGTCTGTGCCTCCTTCCGGCAGTTCTGTCTGCATTCTGTTTCAAACAGTCCCGTTTGCACTATGTTTCAGCATCCCCTCTCTCTCTTATCGCACTCTTTTATCGTGCTCTACGCGCTCTCTGAAGATCACTCTTATTGCGCTCGATGTGCTCTTTGAAGATAAATCTTATCGCGCTCTATGCGCCATCTGAAGATCAGTCTTATTGTGCTCTAGGCGCCCTCTGAAGAGATCACTGCTTGCTCTTTCTCCCTCAAGCACAACATCTCCTTCCTCTCTTATCACGCCCCCTCTCTTTTATTGTGCTATACGCGCCCTCTCTTATCGCGCTATATGTAAAATCAATCTTATCGCGCTCTTTTATTGCGCTATATGCGCCCTCTCTCTTATCGCGTTATATGCGCCCTCTGAAGATCAATCTTATCGCGCTCTACGCGCTTGCTCTTTCTCCCTCAAGCACAGCATCTCCTTCTATGTTTCTGCATCACCACGTCACATGCGTCTTCCTCAACCATTTCATCAGAACTTATCCAAGCCGTGGATTATTGACATCTTCTATCCACCAGCTTGCAGGGGCCTATTAAACCACTCTTTCACCTTAGCCCATAACAACAATAAAGTTTCGCGGCCCACAAATTCAGCCCAACAGAAAACCTAAATTCAGTTATAATTTTAGTATGATTTTAACTCTGCTTTGTGAATTTTGTACTAGATATGGTCATAATAAATCTCAATGCTTAAGAAGGGTTCCCATGAAGAGAAGAGTGTTGAATCTGTTCAGGGGGAGTCGCAGGGCAACGACAAGTCAGATCCAAAAATTCAAAATTCAGGTGGAACGAAAACTGTTGATCCGGCCAATAATTTAGGCAAGGATAATGACACTAATTTGCATGCAAAATCTGGAAATGATTCCGTGCATGAGAATGGAGCCAATGACAAGGAGACATGTGGAGAGAGAGAAGTGGACTGGCATAAGGTGCTGAAGAAAGAAAAATTTAATCAATATTAATATATTGATAAGTAATGATGTGTTTCTTACATTGTTTATGTATATATTAAATCTATAATAATAATAATAACTATAATAATAATAAATGACATTAATCAATATAATTAACTTATTATCTTTTAATCAATAATAAAATCAAACATTTTTGTGATAAATTATGTACGATAAATGATATTTTAGAAAAAAAAAACACTACACCAAATTTGTCAGATGCTCATTTTATATTTTATACATTACTTAATAATTATTTAATTATTTAATAAAAAATTTAATTTCAACCAAAATTTTTTAATTTACTGGTAAATATTAAGTTAAGAAAAAAATTCATCCTTATAAACTTCCACTAAATAATTTAATTAATTAAGTAATGCCAACTATAATCTTTTTTTATTCTTTATTACGTATATGTCATATATATTTTTATCCTATACTTTTAGCTACAAGTTAAAGTTTAATTCTAAAAGTTAAAAGATATGGATAAAAACATAGTTTGATGCAAATTCAATAAATATTTTTTAATATCGAGACAAATATAATTCAACAGTAAGAATTCCATGTTTTTGTAATTCACAAGATTTTTTTTTTGCAAGAATGCAGAGTTTCGTGTAGTCTCTGTAATGCATGGCTTCTCCCAAATTTCTCGCATTTATCAAACTGCTAGTATCAGATTCTCGCTTGTAGTAAAAAGTTTTGGCCCACCACCTATTGGTTTATCACTCGTTTGGTTCACTAACATGTACATTACCATAACGAAAATAATATAAAAAATAATTTGTGCTATTAATATCTATAAACACTAAATTATATTTAAATTATGCACTTTTAATTTAAATATTGTAACAATAGTTTAAAATTAGGATAAATCACCCATTTTAATTGGTTTGGTTTCAATATTATTTCTTTGTCTTATTATAACTTTTATTTGAGAAATGTCTTTATATAAATCGATATGACTTAATATAGATGCACAATAAGTTATTTCAAACAAGAACGATTTATTAGGGCTGCACATACATATATAATTTGATTTAATGTGAGATGCAACCTTTTGGGTAAATCAAACCAATTTAAATGGGTGACTGACCCTCAAATTATATTTAAAAATTAAAATAGATTTTTGTTGGTATTTATAAACACTAAAAATCTACAAACACTAGAATTTTAAACCCATATAAGAATAAATAAATAAAAAAATAAAAATCCTTTTATAAAAATAATTTGGTTTTAAAAATAAAAATAATTAAATTTAATTAACATGAATAATTAAAAAAACTCTTTTTATATAAACAAAAATGTAGAGTAATTATTCAAATCAATCATTGAGATTTTTAAAATCAGAGACTTTAGTTTTTAGATTTTAAAATAGATAAAACAGTCTCCAACGTTTATTTTTCTTAGACAATTTAGTCTCTCTCCAATTTGATTCAAAGAGTAAAGTATAAAACTATCCCTAAGAATTTAAAAATCTCAAAACAGTTCTTGAAAATATTTAAAAATTTTAAAACAGTCATTTTGATTACAAGAATCAAATTAAAGGAAGACTATTATATTGTCTAACAAAAAAAAGTAAACATTATGAATTGTTTTGTATATTTTAAAACTTAGGAGATTCAAATATTCAATATTAAAATTTTAAAGACGTTTTTTATAATTATTCAAAAATGTATTACATAATTAAAATTTACAATTTTAAAATCTAAAATTTTTATATAGTTTTGAATTAATGTTACAACATTTAAATTAAACCTCTATAATTTATAAGATATGTTAGTGTTCATGAATTCTAATAGAAATAATAGAGTTTTGTCAAAAAAAAAAAAAAGAAAACCATTAAAAAAGAAAAGAGTTTCAGACAGAAAAAAGGTGTCATAGAAGGTGTTTTCCTTTTTTTTTTTTTTTTCCTCTACTTTGTAAATTAGGGTTTTTTTTTTTAAGTCATGTATTGTAAATTTAGTCTTCGTCTAAAGAGGAGAAAAAAAAAAAAAAAGCAAAACAACCCAAGACTTTTTCTCTCTAATTTTTACCAATTTTTTTTGTATTAATGTTATGTGTTCTATGTTTTTGTTAGCCTAGTACATAGCCCACACTATAAGGCCCAATTTTTGGTGCCCAATTTTTCATTTTGCCTTTACAGTAACATTCCATGAGTTATCGTACTTTTATTATTCTCAATACTAATTAAGCAACCTTTCCTTCATAACAATTGGCCACCGCTAGGCGTTACACATTTGAGTGGTGGGTCAACAATTGGCCACCGCTAGGCACCATTTTTTATATCATCAGAGAATTGTATGTCTGTATATTACATATGAAAGGGTAGCAGCATGCGGCTTTTTTTATTGAAATAAATATAGAAAAATTTTTATTTTCTTAAATACATGTGAATCGAAACCTTTTTTAAGATGCGCAGCACCAAATTATGGAAAGCACCCACGAATTGGAAATAGCTTCCATCTTAACGCTGGCGCTCACGAAATGGTGGCATGTATGGTAGAGGAAGCATTGACTACCAACCCAACCTTGACAGACGCGAAATGGGTCATTTTATAGATGGCATCCACCAATTGGACATGTCAATGACAACACACACAAATTGGACCATTTCAATTCTAGCACACACGAAATGGTTTTCTCGTTTTAATTTAATTAAAACCGGTACTTTAGATAGAAAAAAATAGTTTGTTAAAAAATGATTCCCCATTTTAGATGTACTCATCAAACAAAATTAATTCTTAAGGAGCCAAAAATCCTACCACAAAGAAACGATCAATCTTTAACAAACCAACGTTTCAAATTATTAAAATGGTGGTTTAACTAACTTAATTAAACTATAGCATATCCCGTGGATCAAAAATTACATAATTTAATTAATTAAGTGCGTGGCTGGGATCTAGAATGTAGAAAGTTCTAATAATTAACAACTAAGAGCTTAAATAATTAAACTCTTTTGAAAAAAGAGCTTAAAGTATAAGGACTTTTATTAATAACAGCTTATAAATAAGTTATTTTGTGTTTGGATTTTTAGTTATAGAATTACTTATTTTAAAGTTGTAGCGTTTGGATAAATAACTCAAAAAATACAATTTTTTTAGACAAAAAAATAGATATTAAAATAACGATGATAACAAATACTTTTCAATAGTAATAAAATTTTAATTCACAGTAATCTTGATGACAATGTCAAAGAAATTATTGTGTAGTTAGTGTTTGCTGTTTTATTATGTATGATATGGTAGGTGAAAATAAAAAACAAATATGAAATGTGTGTTAATGTATATTTTGTTGCTGTTTTTTTTACTCCTATTAGAACTCTCTCCTCCTACTGGGGTCAAGAACTTACTATAACTAACTATAAAAACAATAGTAAACTACATAAAAATAAAATCACATGTGAAAAAAATAAAATTAAAATTGAGATTTCATATCAGTATATCACACACAATGTTACATACAAATTTAATAATAAAAATAGTGATAAAATGATAATAAAAAAATGAAAAGAATATATACAATAAGTGGTTCAGATAGAACATTGTTTTAAAATGATGGTAGAAAGTCAATATGTTATCATTAAGTGAAAATGGTGGTGGAGGACTAATACTTTTATGTTATTACAACTTAGTTAGTGTATTTCGTGTTTGGTACCAATGAATTGGGTCTAATTCGCATCTGGCCCTTGACTTTCCCCTCTGCCTCCATTTCATGGGTACCACGGCTGGGATGGCCGAATTCACGTTCGCCATACTAAGAAGCTCATTTTGTGGGTGCCATACATAAGATGGATTCCTGCCACCATTCCGTGGACGCCAACTATTTTTAATTTGGGTGCTTTTCATGATTTAGTGTTGTACATTTAAAAAAAAAAAGTTTTGATCCATGTGTATCTAAAGAAATAATAATTTTTTTGTATTTATTTCAATAAAAAAGACAGACAACTAGATATATCAGCGTGAACAGAATATATATATAATAAAAAAAAAATATCTGTGAAGCGAGGGATAAAATAGTGAATCCAACGTGATAATAAAAAATCATTAATATGAGGGATTTGCGATTCATATTAACATCATCATCATATTCATAGATTATTATATACATATCAATACTAGACAATAAAAATATTTTTAGCTAATATTTGACAAATATTTTAAATGTTAAATATTAAATTTTAAATTTTAATAATATAAAATTAAAATATTAACTAAATATCGACTAATATTAAACAAAAGTATTATCCCTAATATTTTTTATATATATAACTAGAATGAGATTCGGGTCATAGGCAGAAAGATAAATTAATTATATTATATAGTATATATTTTAATATTATTTAGAGATTATTTTAAATAATATATAGACTAATGTTAAATTTAAAATTTTTTATATTAAAAATATTTTACAAAATATTTATTTTATAATTTATATATAATTCTATATAATTATTCAATTAAAATGCAATACAAATTGAATTATAGTTGAGAGAAATAATAAGTGAACAAATTATTTTTTTCAATTAATTAAGTTCTCTTTCTTCTTCTTGTGTATCTCCTCTTTTGTTTTTTTCTTATTCTTCAACTGAAATTTGTGTGAATAATTTTTATTCTGTTTAAGCCAACTTTATTAAATTAAGTTGCTAAAAATATTTGTACATCTAGTAATATCGTATAGTTTATTGTTTCAGAAATTTGAATTTGTTTATTTAAAAATATATATATTATATTAGAGTTATCAAAATTTACACATTTATTTGTTATTTGCAAATAATTGAAGGACAAAGTCAGAGAAAAAAAGAATTAGAATAAAAACACAAAAAATGTAATATAAAATTATGAATTAATTTTATAATGATGAAATATTTGAATGTAGTTAGTAACAAGATATTGTGCCAAATTTAAACTTATTTGAAAAAATTTTCAGTAATTTTTACTAGAGATAAGAGATGAAGTAATAATAGTAAGAGTCGTATGCAATATACTTTATAAATAGATCAAATATATAGTAGTAAGAGTATTATATAATATCTATAAGTAGGTCAAATAGTATAAAATTTAAATATTTATAACAAAAATTTACTTATAATTATTATGATATTTTTAATGTATACATTTATTGAATTTAATTTATAATTTATGTTTTAATTGAATAATAATAATAATAATAATAGTAGTAGGTAAGAATTTTTTATTTTTATTCTTTTTTTTAAATATAATTGATTGATTCTCATATATTGTTATGTGTTTAGAAATATTTATATGATATTATTAATAAAAATAAAATGGTTAAATTTATTGTATAATGAATTGATATCAATTTTTGTAGATTATAAATTGATAAATAGATAAATTTTTTTCTTTTTTGGTATTGATAAATAGATAAACTTATTGAGTTGGATAAGCTACCCTGCATAAGCTGCGTTCTTTTTGTTTTCTTGGGCAATGTGGACAATTGGGCATCTCTCGTTGTTTATGAAAAAGTATATCTTCCAAAATCTTAACTAAACAGCCCAATATGAACGGCATGAGAATATGGCTAGGTAGAGGTTAACTAAGCGGGCTATAGAAGACCACCGAACTCACGTATGGAAGTTTTAAAAAGTGTCAATGATATGAGGCATAAGGGAGGCTTTTGAGTGTAGCCAGAAGAGACAGTATTTCAAGAGAAAAGGAAGTGATAAATATTAAATAGAATTATCCACTACAAGGTTGGGTGACTCTTAATACAGATGGTGCTATGAAGAGAAGTATCAAACAAGCAGGTGTGGAGGGCTCATAAGAAATGAGGCTGGCAAGTGGGTTGTTGGTTTTTCTTATCATATTAAAAGATGCTCAGCCTTCAACGCTGAGATTTGGGGAATCAAACAGGGACTTGAAATAGCTACGACAATGGAAATGAAGAATATTATTATGGAATGTGACTCCAAAGCAGTGATAGAAGTGCTCAATAACAAAAGAAACCTCAATAACCATCCAAATGGCTTAATTAGAGACATCAACAGATGGAAAGACAAAAATTTAAATATCTATTTTGTGAATATTTTTAGAGAAGGCAACCGATGTGTCGATTGTCTAGCACGAAAAAGTGTAAATTTAGAATTATGTCTCCATTTTTGGGACACTCCTCCTAAAAAAGTAGTCCAGTTACTAGTAGATGATGAACAAGGGGCATCACTGCCTCGTATAATTAGTGTGTAATCTTTTTCCTAGGTTTAGGTCTCGTTTACTACACCCAAAAAAAAAAGAGGTTAATAGTTAAATTAGTCTTTAAAAGATAAGGTATTTTTTAAATTTGTCTTTGAAAGATTTTTTTCAATCAAATTAATATTTTAAAGATTACGAATTAATTATATATGTCCTTCAGTTACTCCATTCACAATTTTCGTGAACGATTAATGATGTTAAATATTAATTGATGGCATACATGACACATAACATGTTCAATTAGACGTTAACTAAATATGTTTATGAAAATCTATCAATTTAGTCACTAGGTTATATTGGAAATAGGATTTTTGTAATTGAGAAAAATAACTAAATTAATAAATTTTCATAAATATATATTTGGTCAATATCTAATTAGATGTATTAGGTATTATATATGTTATCAATTAACGTTTATGATTAATTCGTAATTTTTGAAAGACTAATTTGATTGAAAAAAATTTCAGGGATAAATTTAAATAATGTCTTATCTTTCAATGACTAATTTGACTATTAACATGACTATGTAGCTACCAAAATCTAAATTCTCAACCACATATGTAAAATCTGTAAAAGAAATTATATATATTGATATTTTAATTGATCAAAAAATTAGAAGGGATAAAAATTTTATCTTTTGTATAATTATAAAGAGAAGTGTTAGGGGCTAGCAATTTTTGTATTTTGTAACCTCAATTGGCCATCAATAGTATTTTTAATAGTGTGAGATTACATCCAATGGTGGGAGATCACTCATTTTTCTTTTGATGGTTAAGTGCTGGCCACAAAATACAAAAGTTGCTAGTCCCCTAGACTTTCTCAATTAGAAAATATTGTATAAAAAAAATATAAAAAAATGCACGCCAATTAAAATAAAAAAAATTATACTTGTATAATTTTTTTCGACCTTTTTATATATATTTTTTTATAGTATAAAAGATAAATCTTTTTATGTTTTATCACTTTCTCTCAATCGCTTTTAATACTAGAAATAGAAAATATAGACAAAAATATATATAGAAATAGTGTATAACATTCTTCCAAAATATGCGATACACTAGGGTTCAATAGAACAAGAATATATGACAGGAAAACTATTTTGGTAGGCATGATTTTAGCAACTATATTACGCACTATGGACATTCTCCCGTGCTGCATGGCTTTAATCAATGGGATTATATATATTGTGTGTCTATACTTTATCAACAAATCAACATCTCTAATTCAGGTAAAATCACCCAAAAAGATTTTGTCCAAAATTTTGCTGCCAATGTCCTATTCAGGAATCAATTAGATGCATAATTTTTCATTCTCAAATATGTACATCAGAACGTGACTTTGTCCTCCAACTACAAAACCCTAATTAACCTCCTTATGCATGCCCTTTATGTCTATAGAATTATGGTGCTACACGGAAAATGTTTGGGTGTCTGTTGCTGAATGCGTAAGTGAAATGTTGCTTTTTAGTCTTCTTAATTATGAGAAACACTCATGGAGGAAACCATGTGAAAGTTAGCATCTAAATAGAGAGACAAAATTCTCACATTTTTTTCCTAAAACATTCAGTATTATATTGGAGGAAGATGATTAACTCTCTCTTTCTCCTTTGGAATAAATAAAATAAAGTTGATCGTCTGTGACAAGGAATATGCTATTAGAATATTATTGGTACAATAATAAAATATAAAGAAATGTTAGAGGGTCGTTAGAATTATTATTTTTTATCATTGATTAATCATCATATTTAAAAGTGTGAGTTAAAATATTTATTGAATTACTAAATTAAAGGAATTGGGTTGATGACTAAAATTGATGGTAAAAAATAATAAATTCTTATGACTTTTTGGCATTCTTCTAAATTATATGAACATACAAAAAAGTATTTTTTTAGGTTTAATTATTCTGTTAGTTTTTATAGTTTTACTAAATTTGTAATTAGATCTCTTTATTTCTTTTTTTTACTTGAATCTTTATACTACTTTTAATTTTGTAATTAGGTCCTTTTGTATGTGTCAAAAGCATTAAAATTAATGGAATATTTCTCTAAAGAAATATACGATCAAAGATCTAATTAAATTCTTAATTGTGAGTACTTTCAATTTATAGAAAAATATTTTGTTAACTCTTAACATTTTTTATACTAACAAAGCAATAATTACAAAATTAAAAATAATATAAAAATTCAATTAAAATAAAATATAAAGAATTAACTACAAATTTAATAAAATTATGAAGACTAACAAAAAAACTAAACTTACTTTTAACATGCAAATTAAAATTGATTTATGATGATGAGCTAAACATATTATCCAATGTCTTGGTAATTTCATCATGTGAAAATCTTTTTTTTTAAATTAATGTTGTTAAATATAATTTTTTACGATATAAATTATTTTTCACATATTTGTCTTAATCTTACTTAAAAATATATGATAAAAAAAATTATATTTAACATCAAGTAAAAAAATAAAACTATTCATTTAATTTCTTTTGTTTATTGCATAGTAAAAGGATTTATTGTGTTTTTTTATATAATCCTCCAATTTCGACTATTGCACTTTATTTATATATTTCTTTAATTTTATATCTACTTTTAGTCTGTTATTTTTTATGAAGAAAAAAAAAGTGTTGGTATCCATAGACTCATTTTTTAACGTATGAAAAAGTTGGATTTTTTTTTTTTTTTTTGCGTTGAAAATGGACTAATTATGTGTAATTGTAGATGAGTGAACGCTACAAGAGGAGCAGACCTAACATGCAGGTAGCAGGTAGCGTGTTAAGCCAGCACACAGGATACATACTACAACATGCAGGTGGCATACTTCAACACGCAGCTTGCGTGGTTGACATATGACACGTACGTGCTGATTGGATATCATTTCAATTCATGACCTGCATGTGTGAAGGATTCCTGAGTTATTCGAAAATTCTGCCTATAAATACAAAGTTCGTTATTATTTTACTTCATTTTGAAAAGATTTGTTTTAGTGTTGGTGGTGCAATGAAGGATATTGCAAATATACTTGTGTATTATAACAGTGAGATTATATGAAATGCACATACATGAAGGTGTGAGTTTTGTGTATGAGAATCTATTTTCGTCTGTGATTTCATGCATTATGACATTTGCAAAGTTACAGTACGGTCCTGTCAAAGCATAGAGAGTGATATCTTAAATAGGGATGGTAACGGACAGGGACAGACTCAAATGGGGCAAGTAGTGGTCTTGGCCCCCCAACAAATTTTAAAAGCTTATATACTATTATAATAGATGTATTATATAGAGTAAAAATTTAATAGTGTAGTGATAGTAAAGAGAGTTATTATTTTTTATGTATTAGAATTTAAATTTCTCTACATATATTTATATTATTTATATTTTTTATTTAATTTAGAGTTTTTTTTATATTTTTTTAAGATTAATTTTAACATTTATAATCATATAAAAAATACTTTAATATTATTTATAATAATATTTTTTTTCTAATTTTATTTAGTTGTTTATTTTTTATTATTTTTTAATTAATTTTTATCCCTATTATTATATAGAAATACTTTAATATATTTTAAATTCACATAACAAAATTGTTAGTACAATTAACTTATATTATTTTATGTTATATTTTTTAATGATATAAAATATAAAAATATAACTTACTGTCACATACATACTTAATAAAGTAAATTAATTAACAAAATATTTAAAAATATATAATTTTATATTTTATTAGATGTAAAACTATAAAAAAATTATAAAAAATTATAAAAATTGAGATAATTTTTTTATTTGACAAGTATTTATTAATTTTTTTAATAACAAATTAATTATAATTATATCTATTATTAAATATATATAGTATTATATTTGATTATACAAGATTTTAATTTTCGGCCCCTTCACTCTTCGATTTCTGGATCCGTCCCTGGTAACGGGTCCCATGGAAGCGGGGACATGCCCTCCGCCTCCCGTCCCTGCTCCGTCCCCACCACGGGTAACGGGGACTTCATATCCACAGGGGACCTGGATATCCACGGATATCCGCGGATTTTACAAATTGTATAAACAAAGATTCAAATTCAACAACAATTGTACAAACAGAGATCCAAATTCAAAAAAATTAACAATAATTGTACAAACAAAGATTCAAATTCAAAAAATTAACAATTTTAAACAATTTCAATCACAGAAAATTAATAATCGAACAAATCCTAAATTTTCAAATAAAAATTCAATAACAATTGCACAAATAAAAATGCAAACCCAGGAGATTAAAAATTTTAAACAATTTCAAACATTGAACAAACTCTAAACCCCAAATGTTGAAAAAAAAAACAAAAAAGAAACTAATGAGAGAAAGGGACTTATTAATGCAACGGCCACGACGAGGATGTAGGAGGCAGCGACGATGAGCGGCAAAGAGGTTGTTGGAGGCAGTGACGACGCTGCTGGTGGCGGTGATGATTCTCCTGAAGGCGACAACAACGAGGAAGACCGATTAGGAGGCGACGTTTAATATGAACAAGCATGGAGCAGAAGGTGGCGACACTGTTGAACGAACGCGGTGCAGAACACAACGATGATGAAGGGGCGACAGTGAGTGAGAGGGCGGTGATTTGCGCTGTGAATAAGTGAGGGTGGCAGTGACCAACGATAAGGCTTGTGAGCGGAAGAGACGCAAAGAACCTTGGAGTGGTTGGCGAGGTGACGAGGCGGGAGGAAGACAGCGACGACACTGTTGTTGGAGATGAGAAGCAGCAGCTGGAGGCAGAGGAAGAAGGAGGTGACTAGGTGAGGTAGCTGGGTGAAGGAGATAGTGAATCTCCTGAGTGAGGAAGTGAGGCTGAGATATAGGATAGAAGATTAGGGTTTTTAACTTAATATATAAGGGTATACATGTAATTTTATATTTGCAGGTATTATACAGGTACCCACGGGGCGAATACCTCTTCCCCTGCCCCCGCCCCATTTATTAGACGGGCACTCGTACCCGCCACCCACGGAAAAAAACGCCCCCCATATCTGCTCATCGGCGAGTAAATTTCCGCGGATACCCGCCCCGCAGGAAAAAATTGCCATCTCTAATCTTAAAGAAGGTGAGCAATATTCTGTACAGAAATTCTGCTATAGTATTTGGCTGCCTAATACAATTTAATATTATGTCCATCATTAACGAAGCAAGTATGTAGCACATGTTTTATATTCATCAGAAAACTTAAATGCAACCGCCACAGGTTAAGTTGTATGTTGAGTTTGAATATATAGCTGGCGACGAGATTCAACATGACTCAGATATGAAAGATGATAGAGCTGAGGTATACGAAGGAAAGAATAATGATAGCAAAGAAGACTTCAAAGCTAACTACGAAGCCGGTGACAAGGATGAGGATGGTGACAGGCCAAGTGAGGCAGTCGTGGAAGGTTCCATGCGCAGTCAGTCAACCCTTCGATGTTTCGCCTTTTATGCGTAGCTTGGATCTTGACGCCATGCATGTACCGAAATTTTCCTAAATATGCAAACATAGGTACGTGAGGAGTGAGTAATATATTTTCTTAATTTATATTTTTGATAGATTGATGAGTGATCATTTATTTTTTCTGTAAGTGTTGCTATTTCTAAGGACGATGAGTTTAGGATCAAGATGGAATATAATTCTATACAGTCAATGGTCGCGACAATTAGGAGTTACATGATCTCTAGACGTTTAGAGGAGTTGATGACACTGTGTATGAGTTCGAACCATAGATATTCTATGCGAAATGCAAGGCGTATGGCCATGGATGCGACTTCCTTATCCGAGCTAGCTTGATTCGAAAGAAAGATTATTTGGAGATAAGGAGATACAACGGGAGGCACACGTACACCATGGGAACAATTTTAGATGATCATTCCAAATTAGACTCAAACACAGTTGCGAATGCTATAAGGCCATTGGTTGAAACCGACCCATCCCTGAAGGTGAAATTTATAATTATGGAAGTCCAGTCCAGCTTCAACTACACCATCAGTTACCGTAAGGCTTGGTTGACAAAGTAAAAATCGAAAAAGAAACCTACCAAACTTTGCCAATGTTGTGCATGATAATATGGTTCGTAAGATGCTTGATTCGTTTGTCCAAATAGAAATATGACTCCTATATAATGAAATTAAAGAGATAGACAGTATCAAGATACTTCATCAGATATTCTGGAATTTTAATTCATGCATTAGAGCATTTCAACATTATGGCTGCGTTTGTTTTTGAGAACAGGACAAGACACGGAGAACGAGACAAGACAAGACATTGATGGATAGAGATCCAAAATTTTGTGTTCTTGTATTCTGTTTGGTGATAAACTAGAACAAATTATGAAAATTCAATTTATTCTCATTTTTTCATTCAAAAAATTTGAGATGAAAAATATAATAATAAAAAATATAATTATGAAAAATTAACAAGAATAATGAAAGAAAAAATAAAAAATAAGTTGTGTCCGTTGTTAGTATTTCCGTGTCCTTCCTGTCAGGATGGACATAAAATACATTAATTCAGTGTTTCTGGACACATTGTCTCCATCTATGTCTCTTTTATTAAACACAATTTTATGTCTGTATCTCTGTTTTCAGTGTCCTGTCTCTATAAACAAACACGACCTATAAATCTTTGGTTCATGTCGACCATACACATCTTTATGGAAATCATCCCAAATGTGAATATTAAATAAATACACCACTTATTTTTTCATATAAAAAAGAAAATTCTGACATATACACGTGTATATGAGTATATATCTTTTTTTAAAAATGAAAGGAAAATGATGTTTACAGTCAGCTTACCTACCAAACAAAAACAAAGAATTAAAATTTGATTGATATGCTGTTTCTTGTTAGTTAAGCAGAGGTCACATCCCGCACTATGAGTATATGACGGACAAAGTTGAAAATATCTAATTGTCTCGCATTATCGCATAAACCAAAACCAAGATGTGATCCATCAAACTCAAATGACAAGAATAAGATTATTGTGGGACCCATATTAGGTCCATGAGATTACAGGGCCTCAGATACTAATCTTTTGATCATAAGGCCCGTATTCAATCGGTATTTCTCAACCACACGTGACGTGAGTGAAACACAACATCTCGGTTCTGCTTCCACAAGTCATCCGTGGCTCCAACACTATGTCTTGTTGGGGCACATACATAAGGGCCCAAAAGGGATGGGACCACTGTTCTCGTTACTAAAGCCCAACTCAATCCAAACAAAAAGTTAAAAATGAAGCAATTTAGTTACTTGGTCCCTATTCCCTAAACACCTCCTCCTTCTTCAGATGCTGGAAATCAGGTGCCGTAAGTAACAATTTATTTACGATGCACGTCTTTTGGAACTTGTAAATCAATGCACTGGTTCAAATAATTCATAAAAAACATAACTGCTAGGGTGTTATTCATGCCGCGAATTTCGCGCCAAAAAAAATAAATTAATGTTGAACTAGTTGACCATAGAGAATAAGCAAGAGTTGCAAAAAGGATATTCACCTTCATTCTACGGAAAGTCACACATTTATTTCACCCTTAGTTTTTACCTTTTTTTAATCATGTATAGTTTTTAGAGTAAAGTAAAATTTTAGTTCAAATACTTTAGTCTTTAATAAATTTTTAATATTTTAAAATTTTTTAGATAAATTATTTCATCTATAAAATTAATTTATTTTTAATTCTTTTATAATAAAAAATTTTAAAATTATATTTATCCACCGCATATATATTGAAAATTTTATTAAAAACAGACTCATCTATCTTACAAAAGTAATTATTCCAATATAAAGTTTACTACAGACCAAGTGTTTATTCTAATTTTTATCATATTTCTACAAAGGAGGGACCAATTCCCGGTCCGCAATCTCTCATGGAGGCTGCAAACTGCAACACAAACAAAAATCTATCGTTCCCATTCTTCGACGTGCAGTGCACACGCTTCTTATTTGATCTTGCCAATAGCCACTTTCCAATTGATTTTCAAAGGGACGCTGAAAATTTTAAAAATACGATCTTGGGGGGTTGTACGGATTGACTAATGAGTTAGGCAACATCGTTGATGATTTTTTTGGAGTGAATTTATATATAATTTTCTATATATTCTTTTACAACAAATATTTTAGATATGACATATATCAGTTTGAAGCAGATAATGATAAGAGTGAGACTGTATGTGAGAGGCATTATTTGAACATGAAATGTCCTCGTAGGAGAAAAAAAAAAAGACGGAAGGAATCATTTCAATTTTTTTTTTTTGTTTCAGCTGAAAGAATAAAATATGATTTTTTATTATATATTTTATAAGTAGAATAAAAAAATAAAAGTATTAAAAAATTATAAATTATATTTTATTCTTTTAATTGAAAAAAAATAGGAGAATTTATTCTAAAAAAAATAATGATTAACACGAAGATAAGAATTAAAATAAAAAAATGAATTAAAATTAAAAATAAAAAATAAAAAAATATATTGTAATTAAATATAAAGAGAATTATTTAATTTTTTATTTAATTTTTTGATGAAATAAAAAAAGAGACTTTTCAATTTAATTTATCTATATCATAATTTAAAAATTTAATTAATTAAAGAGGCTCACTTATCTTTTTATCTAATTTTTAGATGTAACAAGAGAGGATTTATTTAATCTTACTTGTTTATAGTTGTTCATATCCTGACCTAACGCTAAGGCTCAGGTCCAAATAAAAGGTCCAATCTAAAGATTGGCCTTCATGCGACACCGACCTTCTCTTAAGAAGTCGATTCAAACCACGACTTGCTCTAAGGAAGTCAGAAGTAAAGATTAGTTGGCAGATAACACTTATTCAAATAAGTAACTGTCCCCCAAAATCTCTCAACCCACTTCCAGGAGTTATATCTCAACTTCCCTAAGATAAAGGGATGGTTATCCTCCTTAAAAGGTGGAACTACTTCAACGGTGGTTATTGGTTCACCACTATAAATACACTGACACCCCTCAGGTATCTCTAAGTTCCAATACTCTAAAAAAACTTGCTTAGACCCTTGCTGACTTAGGCATAGGAGTGTCTTTGCAGGTACCACCCCCATTCTTTCACGCGCACAAGTCGGATAGAGGTTCCTAGACGCAAACCTGATCCAAGGCTTCCTCCATCAGACGATTGGGCCAACCCAACGAGTCCAGTCCACCTAATCTCCGGTTACCCATCGTAACATTGGCGTCGTTGCCGGGGACTCGAGAGATCAACCAGTAATGGCGAACAATTCACCCGAAGATGGCCACACAGCGTCTGACTCTGAGCAAGAAAATCAGGACCTTGGGATCAACGACGCGGATACAGTCACCCATCAAGGGGTGACCAACCAGCATAGAGAAGGCAACTCTGGGTTGAAAGACCCAAAGGAAAACTCTTCTGAAGGGCGTGAATCAGGAAAAGAGGGACAACCCCATGCAGCCGATTTCATGGGATTGTTCCACGGCCATTAAGGGCGCTTGGAGCAGTTGGAACAAGAACTGACCGACAGCGAGAGGCGGAGAGAAACCTGAGAAACAAGATCGAGCGACGAAAAGAGCTAGAGGAAAAGCTCTTAAGGCTGGAATCGGCCCTTAAAAGTCGAAGTTCTCGCAGCGACCGAGAAGACTCTTCCTTGGGAGGAGAAGACCCATTCAGCGAGGACATAATGAGGGCAAAAGTTCCAAGGAACTTCAAAAGCCCTGATATGGACCTCTATGATGGAATCACTGATCCAAAGCATTATTTAAGCAGCTTTAAAAGTCGGATGTACCTGGCCGATGCTTCTGATGCTACTCGCTGCAAGGCTTTTCCGACCACCTTGACGAAAGCAGCGATGAAGTGGTTCGACAGTCTTCCCCCAAGGTCGGTCACTAGCTTTGACGACCTCTCGTGAAAGTTCCTGATGCGATTCTCCATCCAGAAGGAAAAAGCAAAGCACGCACCTAGCCTCATGAGAGTAAAACAGGAGGTTGGAGAGCCTTTAAGGGACTACATGGAAAGGTTCAATAAAGCGTGCCTAGAGATTCAAGACTTGTCCACAGAGGCAGTGATTATGGGCCTAGTAAATGGACTCCGAGAAGGTCCCTTCTCCCAGTCCATTTCAAAAAGGCATCCGACCTCCTTAAGTGATGTACAAGAGAGAGCTGAGAAGTACATCAATATGGAGAAAAACGCCAGACTTCGAGAGCCGAGTTGGCGACCTGGGCATCCTCACTTATCAAAAAAGAAGGAAAGAGAGCCCTAGAAAAAAGAGGAAGTCGGCCCTGAAAAGCCTAGGAGATACCACTCCTATACTCCTCTACGAGTTTCACTAGTTGATATTTATAGGAAAATTTGTCATACTGAAAGGCTACCTCCCCCCAGACCCATCAAAAACAAAAAAGGGGAAAGTCGTGGCGACTACTGTGAGTACCATAAGATATATGGTCACTCAACAAATGATTGTTACGATCTTAAAAATGTGATAGAAAAGCTAGTCAGAGAAGGTCGGCTTGATAGATATCTCATGGAAAGGTCGGACCATCATGGGAAAAGGAAGCGAGACGACGAGGACCGAAGAGATCTACCACCACAGACCCTCGGAAAGACATATACATATGATCTCGGGGGATTCGGTGGAGGTGGCCTCACAAAGTCATCTCGCAAGAGGCACTTGAAGAAAGTCTACCAGGTCAGGGGTGAGACCCCCGACCTCCCAACCATCTCATTCACCAAAGAAGATGGGTAAGGAATCATTCCTGGACATGATGATCCAGTAGTAGTAACTATGATCCTTGCCAACGCCCATCTTCATAGAACCCTGGTAGATCAGGGAAGCTCAGCCGACATCATTTTCAAACCAGCATTTGATAAGTTGGGGTTAGATGAAAAGAAATTAAGAGCTTACCCTGACACCCTATATGGGCTAGGGGATGCACCAATAAAACCATTGGAATTCATACCCCTTCACACAACTTTTGAAAAAGTGGCAAAATCCAAAACTCTGAGCATCGACTTTATAGTCGTCGATGTGGGGTCATCCTACAATGCCCTAATAGGTAGAACCACTCTAAATAGGTTCGGAGCGGTGGTATCCACTCCCCACCTTTGCATGAACTTCCCAACATCGGAGGGAATGACAACCATTAGGGGAGATCAGAAATTGGCAAGAAAATGCTACAATGAAAGCCTGAACCTGAGAGGAAAAGGCAAGGAGGTGCATGCAATTGAGCTCGGAGGGGTCAGAGATAAGGAAGAGTTGTGACCACAACCCGAGGGAAAAACTGAGGAGGTACAGGTCGGAGAAGAGGAAGGAAAAAATACCAATATAGGATCCAGGCTGGAAGAAGAGTTGAAGAAGAAGCTTATAAAGCTCCTACAAGAAAATTCCGACCTCTTCACCTGGAAAGCGTCTGACATGCCTGGGATAGATCCCGAACTCATGTCGCATAAGCTATCAGTATACCCCGAATCGCGACCTGTTCAGCAAAGAAGACGAAAGCTCAGGCCAGAGCGAGCTCAAGTTGTAGAAGAGCAAGTGGTCATGTCCTTTGGACTGAAAAATGCTGGAGCCACATATCAAAGGCTGATGAACAAGGTGTTCGCGCCTCAACTTGGGGGATTGATGGAAGTCTACGTAGATGATATGCTAGTAAAAACCAAGGATGAGGCCGACCTCCTCGCTGACCTTTCGCAAGTTTTCAGCACCATAAGGATGCATTGAATAAGACTAAATCCTGCAAAATGCACCTTTGCAGTGGAGGCAGGAAAGTTTCTGGGGTTCATTCTTACACAAAGGAGAATTGAAGCTAATCCCGACAAGTGCAAAGCAGTCCTGGAAATGAAAAGCCCGACTTGCTTAAAGGAGGTCCAGTAGCTGAACGGCCGACTTCCCGCCCTCTCCAGGTTCTTGGCGGGATCAACATTAAGATCCCTACCACTCTTCTCTCTACTAAGAAAATGATGCCAGTTCGAATGGACTCGTGAGTGGGAAGAAGCATTCCAGAAATTCAAAAAGTTTTTCAGCCAATCTCCCATTCTGACTCGACCTAAAGTTGGAGAGGAACTCGTCCTGTATTTGTCCGTAGCAGACAAAGCTGTAGCATCAAAAAACTTGAGAAGTTTGCGTATGCCTTAATAGTAGCCTCTCAGAGGTTACGGCCTTATTTTCAAGCTCACACAATAAGAGTTCAAACGAACCAGCCCATGAAGCAAATCCTCTAGAAGACGGATATTGCGGGTAGAATGGTTCAATGAGCTATAGAGGTATTCGAGTTCGACTTAAGGTACGAAACTCGGACGGCAATAAAAATCCAATGCCTCACCGACTTCGTGGCAGAATATGCAGGAGACCAAGAGGAAACATCCACTACATGGGAGCTATATGTAGATGGATCCTCAAACAAAGTTGGAAGCGGTGCTGGCAGAATACTAGTCAGCCAAGGGGGAACGCAAATAGAAGTCTCCCTCAAGTTCGACTTCCCAGCTTCTAACAATCAGGCAGAGTATGAAGCCTTGATTGCAGGATTAAAGCTGGCAGAAGAAGTTGGTGCAATCAAGGTAGTCGTGTTCAGCGACTCCCAAGTGGTGACCTCCCAAATAAATGGAGAGTATCAAGCTAAAGACCCCAATATGAAGAGGTACCTGGACAAAACCTTGGCGTATCTTAGGCGCTTTGCAGAAACCGAGGTCAAGCATATAACTCAGAATCTCAACAGCAGAGCAGACGCCCTCTCCAAGCTAGCAAGTACCAAATCAGGGGGGAACAATAGAAGCCTGATCCAAGAAACTCTCCAAGAACCCTCTGTGGCAAAAATAGAGGCCAAGCAAGACGTCCTTGAAGTATCTGGATTAGACCTCGGATGGATGAACCCTTTAATCGAATACCTAAAATTCGACATCCAACTTGTTCATACCCTGGGTCGAGCTATCCGACCCGGGATGATTAGCAACAAAGCGACCGACCTCTTCAGGTCAGATCATCCGACCTCTTCTCAAAGAGCTCGGCCAAATCGACAGAAAAAACCCAAAAGGGGCCTAACTCAAGGAACACGACCCAGACCATAAGGCGGCCTAAGCCTATAGGGATAAGGGCGGTTCCCTTGAAGATAAGCTAACCTCACCCAAAGGATAAGATAAAGATAAGATAACTAACTTATCTTATCTAAAAAGGTCATTCTACACCATTATAAATACACTGGAGCACCCAGGTATAACACATACTTTGATTCTACATAAAAACCTGCTAATACCCTTGCTAACTTAAGCATCGGAGTCCCTTGCAGGTACCCCCACCCTCTGGTGACGAAGGATCAGTAGTGCAGCTAGTCCCTCAAGTCGGACACGACAGCTCCGGCCGCCACCCACCAGTCGGACACGTCATCTCCGACCAGCACAGAAGATCTTGTCCGAGATCGACCTACAGTTTCAGGTAACCCCCGGAACACTACCCAAAGAAGAAAAAGAAGCCAAAAAAATCCGAAGGGAAGCACAAAACTATACTTTGGTGAAAAATATCCTCTACAAAAGGGGGATATCAACACCTTTATTGAAGTGTGTCCCGATCTCAAGGACGCCAGAAGTCTTAGAAGAGGTCCACAATGGTATCTGCAGAAATCATCTCGGAGCAAGGTCCCTGGTTAGGAAAGTCATTCGAGCCGGGTTCTACTGGCCGACTTTGCAGAAAGATGCCACCGAGTTCGTGAAGAAGTGTCAATCATGTCAAATGCATGCAAACTTCCATGTTGCTCCCCCCGAGGAACACATAAGTATAACTTCTCCATGGCCTTTTGCTAAATGGGGATTATTGGACCTATTGGGACCCTTTCCCCAAGTGCCTGGACAAGTAAAATACTTAATAGTGGGAGTGGATTACTTCACAAAGTGGATCGAAGCAGAACCATTGGCCACCATCACCGCCTAGAGAAGTCGAAAATTCCTCTACAAGAACATTATCACAAGGTATGGAGTACCCCACTCCATCACCACTGATAATGGCACTCAGTTCACCGACTCTACCTTTAGAAACCTGGTAGCCAGTATGAATATCAAGCATCAATTCACCTTGGTAGAACACCCACAAGCAAATGGACAAGTCGAGGCAGCCAACAAAGTTATACTGGTAGGGTTGAAGAAAAGGTTGCAAGATGCAAAAAAAGCCAGGCTGAAGAACTCCCTCAAGTACTATGGGCTTATCGGACTACGCCTCAGTCTACCACAGGGGAAACACTTTTCCGACTTGCTTACAGCATAGAAGCCATGATACCAGTTGAAATCAACGAGCAAAGTCCAAAGGTGAGCTTCTACGACGAAGTTGGAAATATACAGGGGCACAAAAAAGAACTTGAGCTACTCTCTGAAATCCGAGAACAAGCCCAGATAAGAGAAGCATCATTGAAATAAAGAATGACGAACAGATATAACAGGAAAGTCATTCGAAGAAGTTTCACCCCAGACGATTTGGTTTTGATTAGAAATGACATTAAAGTCAACAAATATGGGGACAGAAAGCTTGCTGCTAATTGGAAAGCACCATATAAAATTAGTGAGGTCTTAGGAAAAGGCTACTATAAGGTGACCGACTTAAACGACACCGAGCTACCCAGATCGTGGCATGCTTGTAATATGAAAAGGTACTATAGTTGAAAGCGAACTCCATTTCCTAATGTACTCTTTTCCCGACTTCATGGTTTTTTCCCCAAAGAAAGGGTTTTCCTGAAGGGGGGGTTTTTAACAAGGCATCAAAATGGGGGCTAAGGAGCAACAATAATTTGTCAAACCCCTTAATAGCAAAACAGTATCTTAATGAACAAATAAATATCTTTTTTTCCACATCTCTTTATAAATTCCTTTTACGTTATTACCGTTCTTTCTACGAAATGCGCCGACTTAAATTCGATAAAACATCAAATTCCCATGACCGACCTAAGTAATCGTCAGGATAAAACGACGAGGTACAAGTCGGTATAAAGTGGTTATAAAAGCTGATCATGTAACTCGGAAGGATAACGACTAACACGTCGTAAAACCGAGAAAAACGAAATGTATCGCGAAAATAGCCTAAGTTACTCGCAACTCAAAAAATAAAATTTGAGTTCACAAGGAATACAAGAAGAGATAAAAGAAATCCATCAAAAGGGCAAGCTGTCTCAAGTCTTTTCAAAATCAAAGATAACTTAGGAAAAAACACAACCTGCCCAGAGATAAGATGCTTCCAGCAAAAAGATCAAAAAGGGTTTTTTCCGAAAAAACCTAAAAGCAAGAACAAAAGCATGCACACACTGGATATAATTTAAACCCCTTATCCAAAAAAATGGACAAAAAATTAAAGGCATTTTTTTTGTTAACGGCCATAAAAGGCCAGAAAATGTCAAGTACCAACCACCACAACAAAACAAAATATAAAATTGTTTAAAAACAAGGGGCCCAGAAGCCGGGCCCCAAATAGCCAAATTTTAGTTAGCGGGAAGATCAGTATCACCAGAAGGAAGGTTACCACCACCAGAAGAAAGATCCACAGGGAGAGAAGTCGGAACAGCACCTGGGGAGGAAGGAGCAGATTGTTCAGGACCCTGAGAAGGAACCCCAGGTGAACTCAGCAGGTCTCCACCTTGACGAGGAGGGGAATCCACTATCCTCTGTCCCCTCGTCTTTAAGTCGGAGTCAGTTTCAGGTCGGGGAGGAGAAACAATGGCCCCATCAACTACAATCTTGTCAGGGTCAATAGAAGAAAGATCCAGGTCAGGGACAATAACCCCGACCTGTTCCTTGAAGATGCTCCACGCCTCCTCTGAACACTCAGCCACCGAGTCCTTCAACTCCTAGAAAGCCTCCCGACATCCTGCCAGCTCTTTCTTTAAGTCTAGGTTCTCCCCGAAAAGCCTAACATAATTCTGCTCCGCCTTCTCTATAAGGCCCTCCGCCATGGTATATTGGCCCATCAACCTCTTCTCCCTCTCCTGGAGACGACCCCTTTCCTCCTTCAGCTCGGCGACATCATCTTTAAGCTTCTTCTCTTCCTCCTGATAAAGAAAAATCCTCCCCTCCAATTCCTCAACCTTCTGGGTTGAGCCCAAAGAACTAAGGGAAGTTTTTTTCCAAAATATCGAGGAGCTTCGTGCATACCCCAGCCGCCCGAACACTCCCGTGAACTAAGATATTAAGATGGTTTCGAACGCAACCATCATCCATATTAATTCGGGTATGAGGATAGATGTGGTTCCTAACGAACTTGGGGCCATCAAAATTAGCTTTCCTAGAAAAAGAAGAGCCTGACTCTGAAGTCTTGCGCTTCTTCTTCTCGGGTTCAGGAGGGGGTTGGACGGGGGGAGAAAGAGAAGAGGCAGAAGATACCAATATAGGGCGAGAAGAGATCCCCAGACTGTGAGGAGGTGGAGGAGGAGGAGGAGGAGGAGGAGGAGGAGGCAAAGTGCCAGCAACCCTGGCAGTGTCCACTCGGGCTCGAGATCTCTTTTTAGCATCTTGGACCTTCTGGTAGGAGGAACCGGAACTCTTCTTCACCATTTCTGTAAAAAGAAATGATAAAAGAATCAACCTACAAGTCGGAAATAACAGCTCGAGAAGAGATCAAAGTCGGAAGTAGCTAAATCAAGTCGGAAAATAATAGAAAAGTAACAGTAAAGCTACCTAATTGAGTCTGTACAAAAGTCGAAGACCACTGAAGAAATCTTTTTGTATCAAGATAAGGGGTTCTTCCCCAAACTTCTCGGAAGAACCCCACAACAGCCTCCTCCACCTCGTCTAAGTCATCCAGGCCATATTTCTCTACAGGAGAGGCCTCTGACCAGTAAAAGGAAAAACGGGGAGAAGAATTTTGATCCAAGAAAAAGGGATGGTGACCCTCTACAGTTTGAACTTTGAAAAAGAAGATTTTGAAGTCATGGAAAGATTCATCAAAAAGGGTAAAAACTCTCAGACCTTGAATGGCCTGGAAAGATACCAACTCTTGTTTGTTATTTTGCCCACTGAAGGGCTTAGTCATATGAAAAAGAAAGAAGAAAATCTTCAAAGAAGTCAAAAAATCTAATCCACGGCTAACGAGTTGGTAAATTTTCATGAAACCTCAAGAGTTGGGGTGAAGCTGGGTGGGAGCAATGCGACAATGAGACAACACAGATATTTCAAAATCAGAAAATGACAGAAGAACCCCCAAACAGGTAAACAGACAATCGTACAT
Source organism: Arachis ipaensis (assembly GCF_059453495.1). NCBI lineage: Eukaryota > Viridiplantae > Streptophyta > Magnoliopsida > Fabales > Fabaceae > Arachis > Arachis ipaensis. The sequence goes on along the minus strand of NC_142440.1, from coordinate 6,533,777 downwards.
AAAAAAGAAAGGAGGGTCAGTTTCAGTAGCCTTCCCAAAGCAAACCCGGTCTTCAGGACTCGGGGCAATCAACTCATACTTCGCCTCATCCTCATCAGAGCCACATATTCTATGATGAGTACGGAGGTCGGTAATATAATCTGTGTCCACTAAAGGCTCTTCCCTAAGGACTGTAACATCTGCCCACTGTGAAAGAGACTCTAGGAAAGACATCTTTTTCTAGTAAAAAGGTGACGAAACTTACAAAGAAAAAGGGAAAGGATCAAAAACAGGGTCTCTAAAGGGCCTAAAGTAAGTACTACAATAAACAGAGTCACTAGGCCTACAGTCAGACGCATCGTAAACACTCCCCTAAAACAAAACATGCAAATAAGAGCATTTTATAAAAGAGGAGAAGGAAAAGAACTGACCTTTAATTTCAGAAAGGATCAGGCGCGACAGCAAGCGCTCGAAGAAGGAAGAAGCTTTCTTTCGAACGAAGAGTGTAAGTGAAAAAGTTTTCAGAAACGAAACAAAGAAAGAGAGGGAAAGTATATATAAACACGCTAGGGGCATAGTGGTAAAATTGATGCGATCATTAAAGAAATGCACCGTTACCAATGTAACTGCTACCCCACGTGTAAATGCAAAAAACCCTAACGAACGCGACATTTGATTTGATGCGATTGTCGAGGATTTTAAATCACGTCGGCTCCAAAAATCACGTCGGTTCCCATTTCACGTCGGCTACAAGCCCGAGTTAAAATACCCGAACCCAACTCTTAAAGAAAAGAGATTGTACTCGAGTACGGGCACTGTTCATACCCTGACCCAACGTTAAGGCCCAGGTCCAAACAAAAGGCCCAATCCAAAGATTGTCCCTCATGCGACACCGACCTTCTCTCAAGAAGTCGGTTCAAACCACGACTTGCTCTAAGGAAGTCGGAAGTAAAGATTAGCTAGCAGATAACACTTATTCAAATAAGTAACAACCTCCCAAAATCTCTCAACCCACTTGCAGGAGCCATATCTCAACTTTCCTAAGATAAAAGGACGGTTATCCTCCTTAAAAGGTGGAACTACTTCAACGGTGGTTATTGGTTCACCACTATAAATACACTGACACCCCTCAAGTATCTCTAAGTTCCAATACTCTAAAAAAAACTTGCTTAGACCCTTGCTGACTTAGGCATAGGAGTGTCTTTGCAGGTACCACCCCCATTCTTTCACGCGCACAAGTCGGACGGAGGCTCCTAGACGTAAACCTGGTCAAAGGCTTCCTCCATCAGACGATTGGGCCAACCCAACGAGTCCAGTCCTCTAATCTCCGGTTACCCATCGTAACAATAGTATATAATCTCATCATCAAACTTAAAAAGAGATTTTTTGTATACCTCTAATCACTCAATTGTGATTACAATAATTTAAAAAATATTTATAATTTTTTATCAAGTTAAAATAAAAAAAAAATCTTAATTTCATAAACATAAAATTTAATATAATAACTGAATAAACAAAATCAAAATATATTAAACTAAATTTAGTATTCTAAAAATATAAACTAATAATTTTTAAATAACTATTAAACTTTTCATATCAAACTTGAAAATCAGAGGAGCTGTTGTGTTGTGATTTTGATAGATGGTGGTGTAGGAGTTGTGTCCTTGAGGCATCCATGACCATGACCATGAGCATGTGCCATCTCTCTCTACGACTATCATTATTCTTGTTCAGTACATCAAGATGCTACGCGGATTTCAAATAAATATCCAACGGCCATTGTTTATATTCTTTTAATTATAAATGAATGGTATGTACGTGAATTTGGTGTATATGTAATGTTTGTTTATGATGCGTGGCACTAGTTACTTTTGTTGAGAGAATAATAGTCATTCTTAGGCTACGTTTTGAACGAGCTTCCTTGGCCTTTTTTTTTTTCTCTCGTTTTGGCTGTTGGGCTGTAAAGAAGTGATTGATTTGGGAGTGAAAGCGCGGAAAGTGGCAGATGCAGATTGTTATTATTGGTGTTTTTTGCCATTGATTGATGATCAGAGCAGGCCTAATCATAGGAATCCTGCGAATTATACGGTCACACAGATAATGCACGGGTCGACTCTCAAGTCAACCACACCCGAAGCAATGAATCTTGGTGATTAGTATACTATAGAATTAATAAATGAAAAGTAAAGGTAATTTGAAATTGAACGTGAGGGAGTAAAAAGACAAGAATATCCTTGGGTGTAATGTCGCTGTCACATTTGCAGGCGAGTCCAAATGGAGAGTCCCGAGTCCCCACACCCAGCCAGCTCGTTTTCACTTCCGCTCAACTCATTACTTACTTTCATGTTCCGCATGCGCGACCCTTCTTCCTCTCCCTCTCCTCTCCCTAACCAAATTTGGCCAAGTGCTTTACTACTCTCACAAATACACCTTAATTAAAAAGAAATTTGCCCCCGTTGACTGGAAGTGGCGGAGGGGTAGATGGATGTAGCATTCGGGGCGGCGGTGGTGTTGGTGGCACTAGCAGTGATGATGAGAAGCTGCGAGTCAGATCCAAACGACGAGGCGTGCCTGAGGCACCTAGCGAAGTCGTTAGAGGATCCAAACAGGTCCCTACAGAATTGGATAGAAAAGAATCTGGAAAAACCCTGCAACGACTCACTATCCAACCTGCAAGGGGCAACCTGCAACAACGGCCGCATCTTGAGGCTCTCCCTCAACAACCTCTCTCTCAGAGGAACCATCTCTCCCTTCCTCTCCAACTGCACCTACCTCCAATCACTCGACCTCTCCTCCAACGCCCTCACCGGACCCATCCCTCCCGACATCCAGTCCCTCGTCAACCTCGCCGTCCTCAACCTCTCTTCTAACCAACTCCAGGGCCAGATCCCGCCACAGCTCACAATGTGCGCCTACCTCAACGTCATTGACCTCCATGATAACCTCCTCACTGGTCCCATTCCCCAGCAATTGGGCCTCCTCGTCAGGCTCTCCACCTTCGATGTCTCTAATAACAGGCTTTCCGGTCCCATACCGCCTTCTTTGTCCAACCGGACCGGCACTCTGCCCCGCTTCAACGCTACCTCCTTCTTGGGGAACAAGGATCTCTACGGCTACCCTCTTCCGCCCATCAAGACCAGGGGTCTGTCTGTTTTGGCCATTGTTGGGATCGGGCTCGGGAGTGGCCTTGCCAGCCTCGTCCTCAGCTTCACTGGGGTTTGCATATGGTTGAAAGTCACGGAGCACAAGATGGCTCTCGATGAAGGCAAAATCAGTCAGCTCATGCCTGATTATTGATTCTTCAGTATATACTAATTCAATTCCATAATGTTCCAAATCCAAGGTATCTTTGATTGAACTTCATTCTTGTCCTCCAATCATGGATGCTATTCTTCGCCTCAACCCAACCCAACCAAAAAAAAAAAAAAGAAAGGAAAAAGGATTTCCCTGTAGGCTTTTTTTTTTTTAATCTCTAATTTAGTGGTGAGGTGTGGCCTACCCCTTAATTTTCTCTTTCTTGGTACCTATGGGTCGTTTCAGATTGTTGTCTTTTACCGATCACGGGCCATGGGGGGCATATACATATAGGTAAATCTTTCTTTCCTCATGACTATTTTTAAGTTTTAACTAGTTCATTTTTCCCCCAACTCCGATTTTGATCGGTTCTTCCTTCAATTGTTGTTATACTCTGTTTCTTAATTATTATAATTAGAGGTGCATAAATGGAAACAGCATCAAACACAGTTGCAGGGTGCAGCAGCCAGCAACGCAGCTCAGCTTTAATTTTTGAGTTCCTTGATTTTCGTTATCTTTGTAAATTGTAACATTAAGTAAAAGGATGATGATGATGATTATAGTGCGTTGGTTTTGGTTGGCACATGGCACTATGGCAGGGGTGGTAGGGTAGGGTAGTGGTACGGCTACAGGAAGCGCCGTTTAACTGCGAACTTGTCTCTCTGCCAGAATGCTATAACACAAACACCTAGACTGCAATTTTCTATTCTCTAATTTCTGATTTTCTATACTAAATATTTGTATTCAAACTTCAAAGTGCCGATTTTTTTCTTTTTCTTTTTCTTTTTTTCTTTCACATTGCTGGAGATGCAGTGCTTTGCTAAGTTGAGCTGGTGGATTCAGACTCGTTTTCCACATAATAACTTATTAGCCCAACGTCAACATAGTTTCACGTGCCTATATATTTTTGTTTTTGAATTGATCGTAACAGCACATTATGAGATAATTTCACATTAAAACTTCATCTATGACTCTATGTAGGTAGCTTATTAAGATAATTACGGGTAATTTTGCTCTTCATTCATGAATCTTGTGAGCCAAATCACCTCTCAACCTTGTATTTTAATGAATTATGATGTCGGGCAATGAGTTAGCAAATTCAGATTTACATCCATAAAGTAGTGATAAGGAAGGGGGTTAACGTGAATCGGTAAATCCTGTGGTTCTCGTAATGAGAGACTGTGTGGTTCTTTATGTATTGACTGTTTTACCCTTCTTTCGTAAGGGAAGTGGGCCTAGGCTCTCTGCTCGAGTATCTGTTCCTATGTGTTATGTGTGGAACATATCATAGGAAAATTTTCAGGTGTTACAATCACTTTACTGATACATTGGTGTGACAAGTACTATTAGGTAGCCAATTAAAAAGTTGTTACGTACAATATTGTGTAAAGACAAAAAACACCATGAAATGACACTCAATGGACGGCTAAAAATAATCCTCAAAGAAAGCTTATTATGAGATAGCCGAATTAAAATAAGCCGGTGGTGACTCTTGGCTAATGGGCTTTTATCGTATGCCCTTTTTTTTTGGACTAACTTACTTCTTTGAATTAATGGTTGATAATTTTTAGCCCAAATTGTATGATGGGTTTGAAAAAGAAAAAACATGTGAAATAAAAAAGTTATATAACTAATCAGATTTGTAATTAATAGAGTTAGATTTTTCGATCTCTCTCCAAGAACTCTCATCTCTCTCTTAGTTTCTCATACCCAAAAAAAAAAAAGAAGATTTGTAATTAAAAAAAAAAAGTAATCAGATTTGTATTGTAATGGGTAGATGATATTTTCCACAATTATGGAGGATTGGAAGGTTAGGAAAGTGTGAGGAAGAAGAAGGTGTAATTTTGATGTCGCTGGAATATTTGTTAAAGGAACGCAATGTTGAGATGCATAATGCTATGCTGAGTTCCGGCATCTTCCCAAGGAGAAGAGCCGATTTGAAGATATTCCAGCAGCCGACTCCTCTCCCCGGCGACCTTCTCTCCGGTGGCTCACTCCTTGCGTCGCCGTCTCCCTCCGCTATTGAAGCAGCAAGATTCTTATCTGGTAGGGCCTTGGATTCATTCAAGGAGTGACGTAGGCTTATGTGCATCAGGATTGGGGAGGTAAGTTCCACTAAGAGGGAGTGTAGTTGCTGTTAGTGTTTTCTTTTTAAATTGTATTTATCTTTTGGGTGTGACTCCGGGTCGGCTCGGTCTTAGGCGACCCTGGCAAATGCCTTAATAAAAAGAAAACTGTGTTTTCCAAAGGATATGATTGTTGGAGCAATAGTAGATGAGCTTACAAAGAGGAGGGAGGGGGTTTCCCGACGTGGTGGCTCTTGGGGTCTTCCATTTCTGTGTTTGTGTCCTTTGAATGTGTTCATTGAGTGGATGTAGTCAGGTATTGAACGGTTCCTGGCGTGGCGGTTGCAGTGCTGGGCAGGAGAAGTTGGTGGGATAAATACTCAGTACGACAAATTGCGTTGCATTTAGAGCAATAGGTGAGTTCCACTTTAAAATCTGTAAAGTAGAGAAATAAGAGAAAAAGTGAATGACACATTAAGTATACCCAATTGTGCTAATTGTTGTAATGATTTCAATTTATTCAGAGAGGATGGGGTCCTGCAGCGGTGTTGTAGAGGGAACGTGCCAGTGGAATGTGAGGAGCAGGGATGATTGGGTTCAACGCAGCGGTGTAGGTTTACAAGAGCAGGTACGTTCCTATTAGTGTTTGAAAGTATGATTTAATCTCTGAATGTAACATGGTTGGTGATATATGCTGTGGTTTAAATGTTAGCCTTGAAGGAAAAAAATGGGTCAACAACTTTGTAGTCAGATTTATGGGAGTGTTCGCGGGAGGGAAAATTAGTAAAAATATGCCTTTTAACATAATGTGTTGTTATAGTTGTCAATTTAGATGGTAATATTAGTTCTGATGATGCAGCAGCCGTGTGAGATGCATTTGTTGAAAATTTGATGTGTATAGTAAATCAGGATTGGGAGCGGTGTTCTTAATGAATCGAATTAGTTGTTATTGGCAGGTTTAACATTGCGTTCTTGGTATACTCTTCCACCTTCTCTATGATGGATTCCTCTTCTGCCATCTTGTTTGAGTCCTTGTTCTCTCTGTTCTATGTATATATATCTTTATATGTACCTTGATCATGGTCCATAGTCTTCGACTTTGATTCATTAATATTGGAGTTAATGTCAAGTTTCTCTAAATCAATAGCACCAATTACTAAGGCGTTGACTTCTTTGAGTAAAACTAAAACAGCAGCAACCCATGTCCCATGGTAATGCAAGTACCAATTTTTGTGACTTCTTTGATTATAACCTATGTTCTATCAAAAGATTCTTTAGATATTTTTATTCTGGTAATAAAATTTTTTTTTGTTTTTACCTTATATTTGAATTAACACTAATCAACTTTCTTTTTTTCCTTTTACACTAAAAATATTAGCCTTCTACTATTCCCCATTTGTATTATGTGATGAAAGCAATGGGGCCCTTATTATCAAAAGAGAGAAATAAATAAATAATGGTTGTTTGAGTTCATAAATCAAAAACCAAAAGCTATACAACTCCAAAAAGAAATAACAAAAGAAAAATGTGTAAGACATGACATTTTGCCTCTCAATAATCTTGTAAATCTTTTGTCTTTTAGGAAACACAGATTTATACAGAACACATATGATTAGAGGATTAGGAAGCATGAACAAATTAAAACTAACTGAACTGCCCCATCTTCGAAACTATAGTTAAATTCAGCAATGATTAATGTAAGCAAATTAAAGAGAAGAAAAAGAAAAATAAGAAACTCAATCTATATCTCTCCCGTATGTGTTTTTGTTCCATATACAAGTTGATGGACTTGGCTGTGTTTTCATTCTCTGCTGCTTCTTTGTTACATTATTATTTTCTTCTTGACGAGGACTACTGTTTAGAATGCTATTATTTTCTTTAACCACATCAACTTTGACTATGTGATGATCTGAAGTCCCTTAGCAAGAAAGCACAAGATAGGACCCTGCTACGAACTTATATGTTGAATCTGATGATGATAATATGTAATCTATCCTTGTTCCATACTTACATGTCCCTTGCACACCTGCATTATAATTTTGAGGATTAAGGAGTTTTCAAAATTGATGAAATGTATGTCACATAATTAAAAGCTTAAGGTATTCTTGTTTTACTTTGTCCTTTGGCAATCATCACAACAGATTCACATTCCCGTGAATAGTCCTTAGCATCCGTGTAGTGCTTACTCTTTAGATATTTCATCACTTCAACCTTTGGTATTGGTTTTCCAATCTCTTCAGAGTACTGAAAAACAAAACAAAGGGAAAAAATAATATCAAATCATACGTAGGACTAACTTGACTTAAGTTTGTGTCATTACTCTTAGTTTTCTGTTGAGGTATATCCTCTGGAGTCAGGGACGGACCTAGAGGGGGGCGAGTAGTGGCCTCGGCCCCCCCAAAATTTTTAGAAACTATATTTATATATGAGATATGTATTTAAAAAAATAAAAAATGTTATATAATTTAGTATTTTTATATATATTATTTTTTATTATATGATAGATTTATGTCTTAATTGTTTAATTCACTAATATTTTTCACTTAACTAATTTAATATCATACCCTCAAGCTTTTGTAACTTTTAAATTAGTTTTTATATAATAATCTTGTATTTATTTAGAAAAAATCATTTGTTTATTTTATATTAACATATTTAAATTTTATATTATTATATTAATAATAACTTACGTAGTTATATGTTGCTAATCACATTATGTACTTTAGATATTTTTTTCTTATAAAAAATTACTTATTTTTCTTCTAAATTTACGTTGTTGAAAGAAAAATTTTTATAAAAATATCTTATATCTTGTATTCTATAAAGGTATTGTGTCTTCTAAATAATTAATAATTTATTATTTATTTTCAAATTTTTATAAGAATTAATTTTAATTAATAAGATATGTAATCATTTTTAACTAAACACGCTATAAATTATTGGTACTTTATAATTTTATAATGTACTATTGATATTGTTATATTTTTTTATGTAACTATTATATTAAAAATAAAATTATGAAAAAAATTTATAATTATATATATTTTGTTGATAAATTTTTTAAAAAACTAACTCTAATAAGTATATGTTAATTATTTTTATGAAATGAAAAAAATTTATCTAAAATTCTGCCCCTCCATACTAAACTTTCTGGATCCGTCCCTGTCTGGAGTTACTCGGATTGAATCAGTGATCGGTTTCTACGTTTCACTGTAAATCATTTCAGTTACTTCCAATTACGTAAATCAATGATAATCCCTTTGGATGTAAACTAAATTGTTTTATGGAATGTTTTAATGACTAATTTGACTATCGTGTGACTTATTAGGAAGCCACTTTGGACATTAACCCCATTTTAATTTCTCATATTTACATTTGACTATGGTTAAAACTTGAAAGCTTATGGATAAGAATATACCTTAACAATATCAGTCCATCTTTCTTGTGAGTAATCTGATTCATCAAGTGAGTTAAGTCCTCCAGCTAAGATGTGAGGCTCATCATTATTAGACTGGATTATTACATTAATCTGCTTCATCCTCCAATTCTCATCAAGATGATCAAGATGGGTGCAGTAAAAGTTCATTTCATCAGCTTCAGGTACATCGATGGTGGCCTTCAGAACATTCCTGTTGCCAACAAAATTAGTCACATTCGCACTTGTTGCTCAATCATATTCTCTAATCTAATCTATTTCTAACCCACCAGAATTCAGAGTCTTTTCTTGTTGTATTTTGTTTAATCTTCAGTTTTCACAAGCTAGATTTCCACTAATATTCCCATGATCATATTCTCTAGTAGATGGTCAATGCCAAGAAGCTGGCTTTGGAGTGAAGTAAGACAAGTTTTCTTGCTTCAATTATAGCAAGAAGAGTTTGTAATATTTTTACTCTTCTTTAAGATTAGGCAAGATCGATATCTACCTACTTCTTCAAATGGCACCATTCATTGCCAAACTAAACTATGCTCCTTGTAATGAGGCAGCATTGTTTGTGGAAAAATGAGAATAAGTAAAGGAAAAACTATTTATTAATTAACATTAAAAAATTTTTAATTATGAAATTATTTTTTTAATTTTAAAACTTTTTAGTGGAGGATTTTTTTTTTTTCAAAAATAGGAGTTAGACTCGAATCCGAGACCTTTAGGTGGATACGAAGAGATTATGTCATTTGAGTTATAGCTCCTTGACTTTTAGCGGAGGATTTATAATTAGAATTTCAATCTTAAAATATGAAATTCAGAACAGAATTTAAGATACAAAATTTATTTAAAAAAGATTAGTTGATAATAGCTGAAAAAAAATGACTTTTTAATTAAACTTATGATTATTTTAGCCTTCAAAGTAGTATGTAATTAATAAGTTAATCCTCACTTTGAGTGAGCTTATAAAATAGGACCAATTTTTTTAATGCCATAGGATAATTATTAATTCTTGAGGCTGTCTTATTGGCAAACTAATCTTTTAACACCAATCAGAAACTATTAAGACATGAGAAATGAAATTAAAGCACAGACTATGGCACCTGTACATCACGTCATAGTCATTTTACGCTACCAACAGTCGAAAAAGTGCTTAGTATTGACATTACTTTAGTGAAATTAGATACCAGTTTTGTTGGGTTTAAACCTAATTGAACCATAAAAAATTGGTTTTAGCAAACTCGTTTTTATTCAAAAAGTATAGTTTCAGTTTACTGATTTTGTTTAAAAATTCTGGTTTATTAGAGCAGTTTATGTTCAGTTTTGTTAAACTGGTTTTTTTGACCACCCGTGTCCCCGATGATGAATAATGGATTTCATTAATTATACAGGAAGCATTATATGACATGGGAATTGAAGCGGAGGAATACTTTGGTGACTATGAAAGTAAGGATGACGGGCGTAACGAAGGGTTCGATTCGGATGAAGGAGTGGGGCCAGATGATGTTCTTCGAATGGAATTTAACAGTCCAGATGAAGCCAAATCCTTTTATAATAACTATAGCCGATTAAAGGGGTTTTCTATGAGGCAAGGGAGGAAGGTAACAAATAGTGCAGGGGATATTGTGCGATACACATTTGTGTGCAATAGGCAAGGGTATCGGGAGAAGAAATGGCTAGAGATGGCTAATCGAAAACGGGAGCACAAGATTGTGACTCGTTGTGGTTGCCTTGCCGAGATGAGGATAAAGAGAAAAGATGGGAGTGGCAAATGGTACGTGTCTCGGTTTGTGGATGAGCATAATCATGAACTCGCATCTGGCAAGTTCGTCGATTACTTGAGGTCGCACAGGCGGCTATCTGAAGTAGAGATTGCACAAATGACTAGCTTGAGGGAGGTTGGTATCAGCATTCCTAAAATATATGAGTCCTTCGCGGCACAGCTTGGGGGCTTTAACCTTGTGACATTCACAAAGCAAGACATGTATAATGAGGTGAGGCGACAAAGAGAAATGCAAAATGGAGATGTAAGCGCTGCAATTCGATACTTGGAAGGTGTTTCCCGTGTAGACAACAGAATATTTTGGAGGTACAAGGTTGGGTCTGAAAACAATCTTTGTGACCTATTTTGGAGTGACGGGCGCAGTCATTTCGACTATTCAATATTCGGAGATGTTCTAGCCTTCGATGCTACTTACGGCCGAAACAAGTACAATTTGCCTGTTGTTGTGTTCTCGGGAGTTAACCACCACAACCAAACATGTGTCTTCGGATGTGCAATGGTCTCGTGTGAAACGCAAGAGTCCTACATCTGGGTTCTGCAGCAGTTTTTGGAATGCATGGAAGGAAAGGCCCCTAAGGCAGTCATCACAGATGGAGATACCTCGATGCGAAATGCTATACGTCATGTATTTCCCGAAACCCATCACAGGCTATGTGCTTGGCATTTGCTTCGTAATGCGACCTCCAATATATGTGACTCACGATTCACCCAGCTATTTAGACACTGCATGCTTGCGGACATGGAGGTTGACGAGTTCGAGGCACAATGGGAGGCGATGCTGGATGAGTGTGGGGTTCGTGAAGTCGAATGGGTGAAGGATTTGTACCGCAAAAAAACTGCATGGGCGACTGCATACATCAGAGGCCGATTTTTTGCCGGCATACGGACAACGTCCCGTTGTGAGTCTCTACATGCCAAGTTAGGCAGGTTTGTGGAGAGTAGATACGGGGTCCTTGAATTTGTCACAAACTTCCAAAGATGCATTGATTTCTTGCGAGACAATGAAGACGAGCTTGAATTTCGTTCATGGTATGGAACTCCAGTCTTGCAAACTGAGTTTGTTGAGCTTGAGAAGGATGGGTGGATAAAGTACACACGGGAGATGTTTTGGAGATTTCGTGAAGCTCTTAAAAGGTGCGTTCGAATTCACATATGTGGATGCAATGAAAATGCTGAGGGTGAAGTATATGTTGTTCAAAAATATCGCAGGCCGGAAAAGAAGTGGGAGGTTTCGAGGCAACATGTGGGTAACAAATTCAGCTGCACCTGCCTGAGAATGGAATCATTCGGACTGCCCTGTGTCCACATACTAGCTGTGTTGGTGCGCTTGGATTATACTATCATTCCCAATACGCTTGTGCTCCGCAGATGGTCGAAGACAGCAAAGTTGCACTATGGCTTAAATTGCACTGGAAATGAAACACAGGAGCAAACAACAACGTATAGGTCCCGGCTGGGAGCTTTTGCTCAGCTATGCACACGACTAGGCCGGGTTGCATGCATGAGCGATGAGGACTTCAAGTACTACTCACATAAGGTACTAACTGACACAATCTGCTTGGAAATTAAGAATGGCCTTAGGCCCGCGGAAGACGTTGGAGTAACGGCGGAGGAACAACGAGTGAAGGACCCCATCAGCGTGAGAACAAAGGGTACAGGTCGACTCAGCCAGGCATCCGCATCGACCGGGAAAAAACGGCGCAAGTGCAGCAACTGTGGCCGACTCGGTCATCGAAGGACCCGTTGTCCAAATCGTGCAGGTCAGGAGGGTGGCCAGCCGTGTGTGGGCGTGAATAAGAGAGTTCGAGGTATCCAGGTAAAGATGATCAGGTTCTCGTTTCTTTTCTGCTGCATGGGCCCGTTCTTTGATGTAGCATATTACATTTAATTCCATGAATAATTGGTGCACGTCTTTGGTTAAAATGTGACTACATGTTTCTCATGCAGGTGGTGCAGGAAGATGTTCCTTCCAACAACCCGGAGGCTGTGTCACTTGGCGACCTTTGATATGCTCCGGAGTGGCATATGTTCATTTTAGTGGTACTAGTATATTAGGGGGAATGTTGTCGCTTCTTGTGGCTCCATTTACCGTTGACTAGTTGTAGTAACTTTGTTATATAGCACTTGTTGTTGAAAACCTTTATATATGGGTGTTGCTCAGTTGCATATTACTAGTGCATATAGTTAAGTATCTGTGAATTCGGTGACAAACATTTCAGATCCGTGAAGTTGGCATTTATTTACCTTTACTCTTTACATTTTATACTTATCACTTGCGTGTTGTTATGCTAGAATGACCTAATAATATTTTTCTGAAAAAGGATGCTGTGTCTTGCTTCTTCATACATGATTGATGGCAGATTTACATGACACTCAGCCATCTCCAGTGGGGAAACTATCCATAAACAACACTGTTTGACATTTAAATATGAATATCATTTATGATATGCTACCATGACATTGTTTGATCCTTGATGCTGCACCTTCTTAACTTGTGGAACACCCCCCACCCCGCTTTCCTGTTTTCTTTCTCTCCCTGTCACTCTCTCTCCCTGGCAAGCATTCAAACTGTTTTCCTATATTTGGTTCTCCAATGGTTTTTAATTCCAACAGGATGGAATCAAGAATACTATAACTTTGTTTACTCCTTATACTAATTTGCTGGTATACTAGATCTCTCACACCCCAGGATTCGGCTGACACTCTGTGTGGTTCACCATTTTACATGGCTCCAGAAATAATTTAAAATAAAAAATACGATGCCATGGTGATGATAGTTAGAACCAATATTGGATTGTACATGCAAATCTTTGTTACTCCTTCTTCTTTTTTAACAAGAATGAAAAAGTAAAATTGTATTGTAATTGCAGGCTGATTTATGGAGTGTAGGGGCAATATTGTACCAACTAATCACTGGGAAGCCACTATTTGATGGAAATAGTCAACTGCAGGTTTTCGAAGAGGCTACTTCTGCTTTAATTCGTTAAAACAAACCTTCAAAGTTCCTTGTAATCCTATTTTCTCCTCTGACATTTTTTTTTGCATTGCAGATTTTGCAAAATATTTTGACATCTACTGAGCCGCAGTTTCCCCAAGAGGCTTTTATTGGTTTTGGAATATGCCTGAGAATGAAAATAGTTATACTGTATTCTGCCGCTCTTTCTGTTGTCTTTTCTAAATATATAATAATTTTGGATGTCCAGATCTTGCAGTACAATGCAAAATTGTATTTGGAATCGTTTGCTGTTGAGTGAGTAGTCTTGGCTATATGGAAGAAAGCTCTAGAAGTTTGTGAATCTTGGATGAATTAGGTTTTGTTCCCTGCAAGCACTTCGGCCAATGAAGCCAGAACTTCCTATGGAGATGTGGGTTCATCACAAAGCATGGAAAGGAAAATATATGACCTACTGTGCCGTTGTAGAGGGACCTTCATATTTGCTTAATTCGCTGTATATAAATGGTCTTAATTCTTTCAACGTGGAAATTGTAAATAGTCTTTACCATGCAGTTCTGAACCAACTACGTGTGCAATGTATTTAATTTTTTTGATACAGCCTTCGTTGGAATTACCACTCTAAACTTTATATGAAATTTCATGTTAATCATTACAGTACATAAACTAGTGCTCAAAATCTATACTAAATTACTAAGTTAAGGTACTGCTCGCGAACAAAATAATAATTGTTTCATGTGTGATGATAATTGTGAAACCAAATTTCCCATGATCAGATCAGATGATATTCTAATATTTGATTATCTAAATAAACTCAAACTTTTTAGCATTCGCTTACATTTACTTTGTTTCTATCTGGGCACCAAATATAGCATTATTTGAGTGAGTCGCACGGTGCATTAATGTGCGCTCAAACAATAAAGTCCAAATATACTAAGCACTTTTAGCTGAAATATCCATGCCCCTCCATGGATCAGAGGACTGAAAGAAAACATGTAGCCACACAGGATGTATCAATCTAGATTTTGGTTAAATAAAGTTATAATGACTATCATGCTTAGCTCAGATACATACCTTACATAAACAGAGTCATGATGACTATCATGCTTGATGCATCATTCTTAACTCATACACATACCTTACACAAAAGTTGTCATAATGACACCCATCTTTGATACTGTAAATACCATCCTAAATGAACAAGGACACCAAACATAAGTACTATAGTCAAAAGGATTTGGTCTTTTCCACCTTGATTGCAAAAGGGTAATGTGTTGATATGGGTGCTCCTGCCATAGTGGAAGGACCACTCGTTTCCACACTTTACCATCCAATTGAGATCCATTAGAGTCATAGGCTTTATACATATCAAACCTTACTAAGCTATTTTACAAATTATAACCATTCACAACACATGCACATATGAGACGGCCATGTTGCATGCGTCCATGACCATGGAAACTAGTCATGAGCGCGCATGAGGGTGCCCCACAGCTTCTCTGCCTCCTGATCCACAGCCTGCTTCTTCTGGTTCCAGTCAGACAAGATGATAGTTGTTGCAGTTTTCATTCTCACCTTTCCATTCATCATGACACCAAGCCTCCTAGGGTCAAGTAACCCGTCATTCAGTAGCCAGTAAAGGCACCACACAGCGGAATCGTTGCTGGTTTTCACAGAAATGACTTGTTAGAACCCGGAATTAGCAAACTAAATACCGGTTTGGCAATAATAGTTGCACATGACATAGACTATCACTAAATAAATCGTTAAAGCACCTGTTTGGTTGGTTGGGTACTCCTTTGGGATAATTAATGGGTCCCCAAGTTGTAGGATCAGGAGAGATCTCTGTGAAGCTGCTAAGATTCTGCTCTTGCTTGAAAATTTGTGACAAAGTTATCATCTGCATGAAACATGTTACAACGGTTAGTTGCTTGGCAAAGTAGTTACACACCACACGGAAGTCATGAAGTCGTTAGAAAACTATGTGAAAGGCCAAGGAGCTTACGATTGTACGCATGTTGCGCTCTCTACGTTCCATGGTTTCTTCAGTCTTGGTGATATCAAGAGCGTAAACCTTGCCTTGTTTGACGTGGACTACCATAATATACCATGAATGACTGGGTTCACATATGGGAATAATAACCTGCCATGATCACAAAATATGGTTTCCCCACATTCGCCTAGCACCCTAACATTATGGAATCTGAATTTGAAACCAAAGATCTTTAAATTATACCTTCTCCAGTTTAGTTGTGGCAGGCATCCAGCGACACAGGTATTTTTTGACTATCATGTCGATGGGCCTCAGCTGAAGGACATCAACAGCGAAGGGACTTGGGAGGAACCAAAAACGAATGGGAGTTTCTCTTGATGCTCTTAGAGAAGCAAACAGGACAACAATGTTCACAATCTGCCATTTCCAATACGAGGAACCCATTAACCAACAACAACATGCAAGTCATCACCGACGAAGTTCGTATATCAGCAGGTCATTTATGTTTAGTTGGAGTCACTTACATCAGAGTGGGGAACAAATTTTGGGATCAAAGAGTGGAACATGCCCCTGGCGACCTCCAACTCATAAAATTTGAAGACTACCTCACTGCAACAAAGAAAAATGAAATTAATTAAGATATTCCACACCGGTTTGGCTATATAAACTGGCAATCAGGATAGGCAAAATAATGTCAAATGACGGAAGGACTCACTTAAGGTCTTCTGTCTTGCCGTAAAGATACGCAGCGATGCGGCACTCGTCGTAGGTGAGATCCATATCCGCAGTTGGGTCGAAAACCATCTCATAGCTCTGCAATCAACAGAAAAACTGCATAGTATGCAGACCATACTTACACTTGAATTAATAAGGTTTCCACAGTTTTCCTTTGTTACCATTGGTATGAGATAGATAGGTGAGTCAAGCCGTGAGATCAGTCCAGGACGCCTGACCCCGCTCCCACCCTGCCTCGGCGGAGCTACCGACTTTCCCGCCAACTCTGGTAGGATCTCGTTTGCATCATCAACCGTAGATATCGGCAGTTTGGGATGGTCTGAGATGGGACTTGCTTGCTCCACCTTAGGTATCTTGGGTAGAGGCATCGGTGTAGCTGCATCCGAGAATAACTCACACACGACACTTGTGCAGTCAAGTTGCTGAAAACCAGGGAGGTCATTAAAGGCCTGCATGATCTGGGAACAAATTAGCTTAAATCAACTGCCAGAGATGTTGTATCAAAAAGTTGGACACACAGCTGTAACACATGGAGAAATGTTGGGAGTTATATGTGTACACCTTATCAGTTGACCGTTGATCGGGACAGCGGCGTGTAGTGTTCCCGCCAAGGCTCAGCTTAGGTGTGCCAGTTTCCCAATGCATCATAGACCCAATTTGCAGTTCCATCTGCCGCCTGCCAACAACTGGAGGTGGGGTAGATAGGTTCTCGTCGATGACAACGTCATCATCGTAACCAGGGGAGTTGGGGATTATGACATCGCACATGTACCCGGAATTGCTTTCTATAAGACCCTTCCCTTTATTGGCTGCATTGATCAGGTGGGTGTAGGTGTGGATCTTCTGAATCCCTTGACATCTTGTGGTGGGAGTGGTTCCCGTGTCTGGGTGTCCTCTCCCAACACTGTGATTGTTTCTCGCATATGTTGTCACAGTGGTAGTTCCTGTAGTTACAATCAAGGGGGTCACACCGCTTGAGTTCCGAACCTTGAGCAAACGCTGAAGTTCAACAAAGTTTGCTTCCAGAGTAACTGATCTAGCATCGATCCTCTGCATACAAAAAGAAAAAACTAAAACTTTTCACAATGGGTTCCACCAATTATTAAAGCTACAAGGCCACAAAACAAGACATATTTAATTGAGATTGAGCATCTTCGCGGACGACAAAACATACTTGATGAAGACTTTCATCGGTTGCATTTGATAAAAAAAATTTGGTTATGCTTAAAAGGGGCCCTACAAAGTCAGACTCCCACATCATGTACACTACATGTGTCGGATCCCTGTGTTGACCAAAATATATGCTAACATTTATAACTTTTGTGCCACCCCCATGTACACTTCATGCATTATCACCGTTTATTTTTGTTTCACCAAAACCCCCTCGACTTTACTAAAACAAGTAATGAAATAATGGTGTCAGGCAGGAACCTCAACGGCATCTAGGATGCTTCGGAGAACGTCCGAGATAATGTCGGCTCGGCCCTGTTGACCCTCAGTTGTCTTCGTAACTCCCTCAAGTGGCTGCTGTGTTAAACCAATCACACACAATAGGTCTTAGGTCCATTATCCAAACAACATATTCTACAAAAACAACAAATCAACACGGGTTTCCAAGGGTTTCGGATACTGACCACGGGGACGGGCAACTCTGGGTTGACGTTGATGATTCCAACGTCAGTGGCTGATTGTGCGTTGGTAGGGCACTGAGTCGAGAGAACCCGCCTACAGAGAACAAAGAGAAGGTTACTTCAGAGTTAACAATCGCATCTAACTACGAGTGGAAGTGCAAAATAAGAATCCCTATTTCGTTAGAGAACGTACCCATTTCCTTCTTCCGATAGTTGAGAATCATTCGGCACAACTTGCTCATCCCCCATGGCTAACGACATAGTAAGGAACACAGCAGCGGAGGTTTGGAAATATGGAGTGAGGAGAAGATATGGAGTTGGATGAACGTGGAGGTGCAATGAGGGATCCCTATATAAGCAAACTTGCCTCTGTGCGCCTTAGCTTTTTCTTCTCCAGACAAGACGTGTACGACGGAGTATGGCCCACAGAGAGGGGGTGATGACTCTGATCCGATGTGCACCCGCTTTAGGTTGCTCCGTGCCCACTAGACCCGGCAAATGTTAATTCTTCCACCCTTCCCCAGTTTGAATGTTGTGTTTCAAAAGTCACAAATGAGTTTATCGTGGTCAAGGCAAGCCATACATCGATTCAATAGATACCATCAAGCCCTTTACTTGGAAAACCTTGGCTATTTGTGAAAGTTAAAACTAAATCAGTAGCGCTAATATTTTCCAACGGGGTATTACATAAAAAATCAAGCTATTTAATATTTTTTTAAGCCTCTGTTATAGTTGCAAGAAACTTATTTGATTGTTATATGTAAATCTAAACTTTATTTTACAATAATATATGGAAAACTTTAACCTCATATGGTATTGTAACAGATTCATATAATAACAGATGCCTTAAGATGAATATTAAGGCATACTTTTATTCCTCTTAATAAATAATATGTTATCACATTCTGTTTTTTTAACATTAGTCCATTAGTTAAGTACTAAATTTATGCTTAGTTTTCTAAATATAAGTGAAACTAACTCTTACTTATGCATATTCTCATTTTTTAGACAATTGGGGGTTAAATTTCTAACATTAACAGCATAAATTTAAAATAATTTACCGATATTCACTGAAATTACTTGAAAATGATTAACTTCCTATTCGATTTGTAATTTACATGCTTTATTTTAAATGTTTTACGTCATTATTAAAAATTATAAGTAAAATTATTAAATTTGTTCTTTATATCATAAATCTTTTTTGGCTCTTTCAAAAAATTGAGGGTAAGTTATCTAAATAAATTGAAATGCAACTAAAATTACTCAATTACAACTTCTTGCTACTCTAACCTGAATAAGCGTTTTCACAATTCTGTCTAAATTGGTACGGGATGTAGCGGTGGAGGACAGATCGCAAACTGGTTGAGTACCATTCTTCCCAACAGAGAGCGGAGAGTTTTCTATTCTTACGACATAAGCTCCAAATTAAATAATTAACATCTTTTATCCTATCAAGTACTATCTATTTTCTTAAATCTTAATATAACAAAATAAAAAATAAAAAAAATATTGATTTCATTGCTATATCAAAATAAGACTCCTCAAAATATTCATACGATTTTTTAATCAAAATAAAACTATTTATAATACATTTTTTTTATATTTTATCATTCTATTTTTTTTGTTTAACTATTTTGTTGGTCCCTTTAGTTTCATAAAATTTTCAATTAGATCTTTATACTTTTTTTCTTTTTAATTAGATCCTTACACTAAATCTTTTTTCATTTAAATCACTCTTAATAGTAATTGGCTTAATTATACAGGGACCCAACTAAAAAAAAAGAATTGCTGTAGGGACCTAAATAAAAAGAGAAAAAAAAAAGGGTAGGAACCCAATTAAAAAAAAATTAGTGCAAGAACTCAATTAAAAGGAAAAAATGTATAGAGACCTAATTGAAAATTTTACGAAACTATAGGGACCAACAGATTAATTAAACATTTTTATTATTAAATTTATATTTAATATTGTATGTGGTCTGAAATTTCAGTTTTAGTTTTATTTTTTTGGTGAGTTTTATGGTACCTTTTATTATGGTGTCTAAATTGTCTAACTTGCTTTTAAAAGTAAAAAATAAAATGTTTAAAATAAAAAAGTAAAATATTTAAAACTTATTAAATATTATCTATTTGCCTTTTTTGATAAGTTAGGCACAATCTCAAAGGCACTGTAGCATTCATCTATTTTTTTTCATACATGGTTTTGGTTTTTATATAGTTTGATATTTTTTTATACTACAGAAAGTGCTAGACCCCAACACAATATACATGAGACACATTTTACATTTATTTTTTTTCACCTACCATATCATACGCAATGAAACACTAAACACTAACAATACAATCATTTTTTCACCTACCAAATTCTACAGAACAAAATATTTTGTTTTATGTTATTTTTTTTACACTACCCGTATACGTGAAACAACTACTCAATCCTCATTTAAATGAGATCATTAACTTTAAAATACAATTTCATTATTCCCGAATTGATATACTACAATAATTGCACTTTAAATAAAAAAAAATATCAGTATATTATTATATATAAGAAACTGTCTGATATAATAAAGTATAAATTAATTTTATTATTTCTTAGTTATAATAGAATACAATTAATTTATATTTGAGGTACACTTATTGTAGAATAATAAAATTATATTTTAAACTTAATTATCTTAATCAAATGATAATTAAGGATTCATTTCACATAAATTGGTAGCTTAAAAAAAGTTAATATAACGTAAAAATATTTTATTGTATAAGGTATGGTTGGTAAAAAAATTATTGAACAGTTAGTGTTTAGTATTTTACTACATAAATACAAAATGTGTCATTCATTTTTTGGTTGGGGTCTAGAATTTGCTGTATTATTAAAAAACATTCCAAGCTCTACAAAAATAATATCATATGTAAAAAAAAAAAAAAAAATAAAACTGATATTTCATACCACATCCAATGTTAAACATAAATTTAACACTAAAAATTGTTACCAGTTTCTTATATAATTTAGGTAACGTGCCCAAAAATTAATATATTGAATGTTCAACAAAAATTCATTTTAGTGTATTTTTGTCCTGATTAGTAAAAAATATTTCTGTTTATACGTCACGGTTATTACACAGATCTTATTTTAATGTATTGATTGTAGGTTGAATGGAAGAAGAAATACAACGCACAAAGCTCCTTAAATTGTTTATGACGAAATAAGTCTCAACGTGGTCCTTAAAATTGCACTCGAGTCTCATAATAGTCCCTGAACTTAAAAGTTACCCATATTCGTCCCTGAATTTACACTCCAAAACTCAGATTCGGCCTTCTGGCACATTCCGTCTACCTGACACCACCGGAAAGCTGATCTGGACTCTCCCGTGACACGTTGCTGACGTGGATTATAAAACTTTTATGGTGCAATTTGGTCCCTAAATCAAAATTAAAAATTTTAATCCCCAAATTTAATCATCATTCTATTCTCTACAGTAATCCCTCTTTTCTGTACAGGCATAGATCTTCATATCCCAAATTCACAAGATTTTTCTTTTTGTTTATTTTTAGTTGAAGTATCTTATAACAATAACAACAACTAGAGTCTTCTTAACAACCATTATTAGAACAAGTTTAACCGCTTTTATCCCATTTTTTTTCTGTAATAAATATGTTGAGATTATAACATAAAAAAACTTATGTGATATATATAATTAAAGAAATAATGCAAAGTTTAGTTTCTAAAATTGTGAACGATCATAAAAATTTGTTAACTTCTAAAAATGATTAAATAGATTCCTAAATTCATAAATTGTGAATCAAAACTCATCTCTAATGCTAATATAAAATGTTAAAATGTTAGCATGACATTTACAAACAAAAAGATGATATGATTAATATTTTAATATGTCAAGTTCGTGTCTTAAATTAGTTAATTATATTTATTTTGATAAATTAGTTTTTTATTAATTAGAGACCAAAATAATAAATATTAAATTAGATAAATTTTTGCTATTTTTTGTTTCTCTAATATTACCCTTAATTAATTTGAAATACCTATCTAATTATAATAAAATCTTAAACACGTCATCTTAATGGAGATGTCATAAGATTTGAAATGCCATAATATAACACTTTATATTAATAATATGTGAATGACAGTTAAATTAGAGTGATGCATGATTATTTTGGAACATGATTCGAAAAGAAATGTAATATAGTATCTAATAATAACAGTGTAACTTTTTAATTCCGTAAATAAAAGAGATATATTTTTGTAAAATCATATAAAATTGAATTTTGTCAAACATTTTAATTAAACTAGAGTTAAATGAGTGCATAAAATGTTAAATACAAAGACATAGTATGTGATTCTTAATTAACAAAACATATGCATGCGTGCTTTCATTGAAGTTGTAATTCGTAGTCTCTTTCACATCCATATGAAGAAGATAAGAGAAGAAAAGAAAAGAGAGATGTTACTATTATAGAGAAGAGAATAATAATTAAATTTGGGGATTAAAATTTTTAATTTTGATTTAGGAACCAAATTGCACCATAAAAGTTTACAAATCCACGTCAGTTAGCCGTTACCTGGCCAGCGTGTCACGATAGAGTCCAGATCAGCTTTCCGGTAGTGCCAGGTGGACGGAATGTGCCGGAAGGACGAATCTGAGTCCCGGAGTACAACTTCAGTGACGAATATGAGTAACTATTTAGTTCAGGGACTACTATGAGGTTCGAGTGCAACTTCATGGACCACTTTGAGACTTATCTCGTTTATGACAGAAGACAATGACAAAGATAAATATTTTTAATATTTTTAATTATTACGAATTTTATAGTCATATTTTTTGTATAATTCTAGCACAGCACATGAATACAACAATTTATAATTGATAGATAAATAATATATAAAATTAATTTTTTTTTTTATGTCTAAATTATAATTTATTGATATAGAATTATACATTATGTTTCTGTTAATTAACTCAGACGTAAGTTTCTGGTGTCTCCAACCTCAACTTCAAAAATAGACTATATTATTAATGAATCTACCCGTAAGCCATACTCATCCTTAATTAGGATATATATTATGAATGAATTTCATGCATTCATAAATCGAAGATATCCATTTCGATTTACCTTTATTTCTACTAATTTAATTCATACTAATTCAATTTAGCACTAGAGAAACTAAATCAAATTTGGTCAATTCGATTTACATAAATTTTTGTAAGAAATTTGTTCCTGGGAGATGTGCTCGGAAATTTTTTTTTTTTTATTTGGAACTTTTCGATAACACTAAATCCTACTTGATTTATTAATGTTATTTATCCGAAAAAATATTATGCCTTTTAAGCTTAAGCTTAAAATAATATTTTTATTTTTTTAATTCTTTTAAAATTTTTTCTGCTTATAATCATTTAACATCAACTCAAACGTAAGGTAAACTCATAAAAATAAAAAAATAAAAAAGATATTTAGCTCAAATAATTTTTTTTTCCCGCTTTCTTCTTAATTATGGAGCACTAAAATTACATAAACAAACTTCTTCTTTTTCTCTTAATAAAACTCCCTTAAAACTCCGTATAATTTTAGAACACCAAATCACGTGTTAACTTAATTAACTCATTTATCTAAATTGATTCTTAAATATGTGTTGGTTCTTTTCTATTATTTAGTTCTACTTTTCTTATTTTCTGAA
The DNA here is from genome assembly GCF_059453495.1 of Arachis ipaensis. Taxonomy (NCBI): domain Eukaryota; kingdom Viridiplantae; phylum Streptophyta; class Magnoliopsida; order Fabales; family Fabaceae; genus Arachis; species Arachis ipaensis. The sequence continues at coordinate 6,510,233 of NC_142440.1, read as the reverse complement.
TTAACATGGACGTGCAATTTGTTTAAAGTAATACCATATCATTTAAAGAAATTATTTAGCAATGAAAATTATGTTCTAAATCGATAATCATTCATGAAAATATCTGTGATTAAATTTAAAAGAATACGGTAAAAATTTAAAAATATCAACAACAAACTTGGATTCTTATTTTAAACTTTTATTTCCTTACCTTTAACATTTGTTTATTTATTATTTTGTTAATAAATTTTTTTCTAAAAAAATGTGTTAATATAAAAAAATTATAATATTAAATGATTAATTCATTCGAAAGTAAATCTAAAGAATCATCAACAAAATGAATTTATTATTTTTTCAATTATTTTGTTTATTGTTATAGAATGTCATGATAAAAAAACCAAAAATATATATATATAGAGATACCAAATTTTTTAAATTTGCATGATAATACAGTTATTTATTTCATGTTAATTGTGTATAAAAGTTAATTATTAATTTAAAAAAATTTAAATACCAAAAATCATATGCTTAATAAAAATATATTTTGTCATTCTAAATCATTTAAAATATATTTTTAAAACAAATCAACTAAACATATTTTTAGTATTTTTTATATCTGAAAATCTATCTTTTTTTTTTAATATTTTTTGAAAATTATATACTGTGAAAACTGAAAAGTTAAACATAAAATTTGTTTTTGTTAAAATAAAAAAAGAAATAAAAAAAATAAACATTTCAAAACTTTCATTCCACACGTGCTTTCCATTGCTGCCTCCAATCAAACAAACCGTTGATATCTCACCTGCAATGGAAGAGCGGGATTCATATTCCCGCCCATGACGATTTCCCGTACATTGAACAATAGTTTGTTTGTACACCACATGACCTAAATCTTCTTTATATTGGTAATCATTATCCTATTCTAGAAGAATACATCACGCCATTTCTGCAGCAGAAAATAAAATCTGCACAAGATTTGTTATCTGCCCCCTACAATAGGGAGATTACTTTCGGCGTGAAGCCAGTGATCAATGGTAAAATTTGCCGCTACATCTGCGTTGATGTATCAACACACAACCCGGACTAGGAGGCCCAAATAGAATAATACTAAAACACAAGTTTCATTTGATCCCATCCATGACACATGAATGGCCACGATCTAACTATACAATCTAACGGTGGAAGACACTTCCAGACGTTTTCAATTTTTTTCATCCTTACTCCTGACGCTACATGTTAGAACAAAGGGTTTGTACGAATACATTCTAATCATAAGATTTTTTAAAAGTATTGGAACCCTGTCATGTGTGCCTCTTGATCCCACCACCATATATGTAAACGGTAAATTATTGAAGTTTTTGGAACTTAATTAAAAAAAAGTGAAAATAAAATAAATAGTATCTTATTTTTTAACATTTGTTTTGTATTTTTATTTTTTAGTAATGTTTTACCTTCAAACATCTTTTAAAAACAATGAAAATGCTAATTGCACTGATCCATTAAATAATATGTCCACCACCTATCACTCCTAATTGGTCATGCAGTTAGTAAGATCACCGTTAACCTCTCATTCATTTCGAATTACATTATTTTTTTTTGGTATGATATTTTGATTGAATTTACGTTATAATAATACGTCACTCATATTTTAATTATTTTTTGTAAATTTAATTTTGATTAAAAATAAAATCATGTTAATACGACTTATATTTGGTAATTTTTATATTAAAATAGATACTAATAAACTAAATATTATTAAGATTATACTATTAAAAATTACTTTTACAAGACAAAATACTAAAAAAACATGAATTTGAAGAATTAATTTATTTTATCTTATCATGTTAATTTAAATTTTTTAAATAAATCTTATTAACCAACTTTATAATAACAATTAATATTTACTTGTTAAATTAACAAATACAAATTCTAACAGACAAAATATCAAAAACAAAAAACATATATGAATAATATATCAAAATATAGTTTATTAAATTATATTATCTATAATTTTTTTATTACTCTTACTATTCTTTTATTTAGTATTCTTTTATACTGTAGATTTTTATTACTTATAATTTTATTATTATTTATAGTTAATTTTTTATTTATTTAGTATTTTATTTATTCCCTAACTCCTCCATTATTCATAACTATATCGATCTACTATTACAACCACTAACACATGCTTATAAGAAACCAAGTTATACCAATCAAATCCACATCAGGTTTTCACCGAAACAAAATTTTCTGGCCTGCTACAATAATACTTTTTATTTTTTATCAGGATATGGGACAAACAAATTTATCCTAATAAAGTAACAATACAAGCCCATAGATCGATCCAACTGGCTATTCAAAAACAAAATAAGAAGACCCACTCCACTAAATAAAGCTCACAGCAACAAAGCCCATCCAACAATTCATTGGCTTTGAACAAATTCAGCCACAAAGCCACTGCGCTATGAGCCGTTCACGAAGGGCAAAACTCCAGGAAACTCAACTCATCGTTCTTTGGTTAACGGGAGATCAGGTTCTTGTCTATCCTTGCTCTGCAATTTATTAACGCCACCACATAAGCTACCTTGACGATCTCATCCATCAACATATTTAATTCAATATCTTCACGGTTTGAAATCATGTCATACCAGTATATCAAAAAAGTACACTGATACATTGGAAAATCTTCCCATATCATATGCTTCCTCTTCTGAAATACAGAACTTGCATTTGTTATTTCCTGACTACTACCATCTGCGAATTTTATATTTTTATTATTAGAGGGAAAAACTTGTTATTGGATAGTGAACATCTCTTGTTCTTCCATTAATTTTGAATTTCAGCATAAACATAATGATCTGTGCATTAAACAGGAAAAAAAAAATTGAATAAACAGCCATGCAAATCCATTCTTAAAGATTAATATTATCTGCCATTTTCTATTTTAGAAGTGACATGCATGGTTCACTCACGTACAAGAAAGTCTAGATTAAATCTGGTTCCGTTTTAAACAATGGAGGCTTTGGAAAATCACACTTTTAAAATGGTACAAAACTACAAATCAACTCGTTAACTTTTTGAATGTGCAAATTATCAAATATTTTAATAACTTGTTTAATCATCTTGCAACTCAACAAAGTTTTGGGTAGTGATCAGTGAACTTGCTTCACCCATTTGAGGTTGTTGAGATTTATTCCTCAAGAAAATGGTCTTGGGAAATTGCTCATTAAAAAATTAGGAGTACAATTTACATATAATTTAAGAGGAGTGCTACACGTACAAGTCATTTTTGTTTACAAGTCTTACAAGTTGACCCTAACACGCGCGTTACTGAACCATCTTTGCGTGTTTCATCTTCGTTTCTTTTTTTACGAAGAAGAAGAAGAAGAGGAACACAAAAAAAACGTGAAAACGGCGTGAATATAAATGACTTGTATGATTTGTATAGAAAAGCGTTCTCTCTTTGCCTTCGATCTCCTTCTGTTTTTTTTTATTTTCATGGTTTCTAAAATCAAGATTTGAAATTGTTTTGAAGATGATGGAATTTCAGAAATACACTCGAACGATTACAAAAATACACCCAAACGATTACAGAAATACATACAAAGGATTACAGAAATACACCCAAACAGCTAAAGAAATACACCCAAAGGATTACAGAAATACACCCAAAGGATTTAAGAAATACACCCAATATAGGGAGAGACAGTATATTTTTTCTTGAAATCTTTTAATGTTTTGCTGGTTAAGGATTAGGCACATGACATAGACAATCTAGAAAAAAAATCTAGAAGAACAGTAAAACAGTACCTTGAATAATGTTTCTTCGTTTTTTCTGGTGATTTTGATAAAGAAAGAAAAGAAACACGGAGAAAGAAGAAGAGGAAGAGGAAGAAGAAGAAGAAGCACGGAGAAAGAAAAAGAAAAAAAAAGAGGCACAAAAAAAACGTGAAATGGCATGAATATATTTGACTTGTATGACTTGTATTGAAAATCACTTGTATGTGGAAAATTACTCATAATTTAAACTCATAAAATATAGAGTATTTATTCGATTATTTATTTACTAAAATACACATGCAGAAAATATTACTTGTGTCCATTTAATTTACGCCCGTCTAAAACATAGAGTTAAAATGTACATGGTTAATAGGTCATCGGGTTTAAACAGCAATTAAAAATTTTCTAATTACAAAATTTTGTCTTATTGGTGGTTGTTATTATCAACACTAATTCATTCTAAATTTTTCTAGAAAAGAATAAACGTAACATAGCACGCATTTTCTACATTTGGTAGGGACTAGAAAGTGATGATCAATAATTTCACGGTTGCTTTTAAAACATAACTTATTAAACAAGTTCATAATATATATGAATTCAAATCATAAATGGCGGTGAAGCTCTGAAAGAGAAGGAGTCAAGGAGACATGATACGTCCCTGTTCCGAAACTCCAGGGATAAAACATTCAGAACCACTCCTAATTAATAATTTATAATACACATCACTGATTAGACTGAAGTGACCATTATTTTGTTTCATAGCAAATAATCCGTGATTTTGAAATCAACTAAGGTTTAGTTGGGCAAAATTTTGTAGAGAGGTGTTTGTATTTTTTTAAAGTATATTTTATTTTGTGTTTGGTAAATAAAAAATTTGTGTGTTTATGTTTGTAATTTTTAAAAGTTAGGGTACTTTTGAAAATATCTAAAAAAAATTTAAAAGTTGATTTGCGTTTATTAAAATTAAAAAATTTAATATAACTTTATATATTAATTAATATTTAAATTTAATTCTTATATTATTGTCTATTATAATATTTTTAAATTTTAAAAGTTATTTTATTAAATATTTTTATTGTTGTTTATATTTATTAAAAATAATTTTTAATTTAATTTATCAAAAATGATGCTACAACTTTTAAAAAATAAAAATTTTACCAAACTAAACCTAAATTATGCATTTGTTCTATAGTTAGTAATTTAATTTAAAGGAGATCTTAAATGCTTAATATTCGATATTCTACCGAAAGTAGTAAGGTGGTCAAATCTTCCTTTGGAGAAAGTCAAATGTGCTTTCATTCCATTCATTAAATGGTCTCCATGATTGGCATGGATAACATCATGGTGTTTTGGGCCTTCTATGTGTGTGATTTCGATTAGAAAAAGTCTATAGTCCAACAATTTTATTAAATTTTGGCCAGCATATAATTAGTAAAAAAAATGAGTTATTAGATAAAATCTCACACCAATCTCACACCATTAAAATTATTATTGATAATTATTTGATAGCTACAAATCACAAAAATTACTGGCCATAGCATTCCTCTTTGGATTATTTGTTTTGTTGATTACTGTGTTGTCCTTAATATGGTGTTTAATTTATCAAAAAAACAAAAAATTGATAATATTTAATAAATTTTAAATATTTAATTTTATTTTAAAATATAAATGAGATAAATTAGACACTAAACTAAAAAACATTATAGAATTGACCCTCTTTCCTTTTTCATAGATAATGGAATTTTCTTAATTGTCACTGTGCTCATTATTCATGCGTTTCACACTACTACTTAATATTTGCTACGATCACAATTCACAACTCACAAGGAAAGTGCTTCTTTTTTTTAATTCACTGTTGATTTCGACCCTCTTATAATGATGGTGCCACACTTATTGCCACTTGGCTTAGCCCACCACAATTACTTTCCAAAACGTGAACATGCATGACATCTATATTGAGATTAATCACCCTCCTTATTTATATGAATCATGATACATAGCATGCACTTAGCTAGAGGCTCTTAAACATTCTTGAATTTTTTTTTAAAAGAAAGAAAATGGAGTACTAAGAGATAAGACATCCCAAAATGAAAATTAAAGTGAAGTGGGGTTTTCTCTTGGGTTAGTTAACGACATTAGCATTTAGTTACGATAATTTTTCCACGATAGTTGAAAGAAAAAAAAAAGAAAGAAGTTCCACGCTACTCTTTATGATAGCAAATGTTTGAAGCATTATTGCTATGTTAACAAAAGAATGGTGCATCCTCGTTTAATCATTCCTCCTGCTTCCAATACCATCATTTTGTCTTAACCACCCTTTTAACTTTTTTGGTTTTAATAATCTTTAGAGCTTTGAACCTATTGTGATCACCACATTCATCTAGCCTCTTAGCAGATCACATTCTAACACTAATTAAGTTGAAAGATAAAGGTTTGCGTGATCATTTACGTTGACTCGGTCTGTTGGTGTATTTATGGCTTCACAAGAAAGATATGAATATATGATAGAAGATAGCATGTAACGAGAAAATTGATACGATACATGAGAAGAAAAGAAAATAAATTCTCACTGAATAATAATAATAAAACAAAGATTTTTTTTGTGTGTTGTTTGGTTGGGTTTGTTAAACAATTTTCATAGACAGAAAAAAGATACAAAAAGAAAAACAATTTTCATACTATTTTCTTTTCTTTTACAAACTTCATGATTGTGAATATGTTTTGGGTCAACAGTTGGTGGCTTGATGCTGCAAAAGCCTTTTTGACACATATACTAACCCAGAATGGACTTGGCTCGAAAAGAAAACAACTTCTACTTGAGAACACATGTGAACCATGATGAGCATGCCAAGTCCAAAAAAAAAAAAAAAAGATGAGCATGAAGCCGTGAATGCTTTTCTCAGTTTTATGGTTTTCGTGGAAATCCATGAATAATTGGGAACATATTTTTTTTTATATAGGTTAGACAATTTTTAATTCTAAGTATTAGATTATAAATTTATTGGGTTCGATACTCACTGGAGGATGGGAATGGAGCTTGCTTGCTGGGGAGGATCGCCCACTTTATGTCTGTAGTATTTGAGGGTTGTTTGTTGGGGAGGGTCGCTCACTTTACCTCTGCAGTATTCGAGGGATTTTTTTTTTCTGGTGACTATTCGAGGGATTAGTTATTGGGCTTCTGACCTGATAAATAACCTTGTGCAAACAAAAAAAATTATAAATTCACACACCCGATATTTTTAAGAGTTCTTATCCATCACTTAACATTATCAAAATTCAAATCCAAATACAGCATATTAAAAAGCATGCTAATACGTCATCTCAACTAGACTTTAATAACTGCGAAAACTTAAATTTTGTCAAACTTTCTGATAGAGGGCAAGTGTTTAAAAAAATTATTGAACGAAATTGGATTGAAAGTAAGGACTAAGGAGTATTGCAATGTTTTTGTGGTTTTCTACTATTGAAATGGAAAAAAAAGAACAACAATTTACAGCAGCAATAACAATTGATGTGATGGAAACTTAATGACAAGCCACGAAAATCACATAATAGCAACTAGCAAGTCTGCAAGTATCACTTAGAGAAGAGTGGAGAGGAATTAGAGAGAATAAAGATGAGAGATAAAGACTTATAAAAGAGAAGAAAAAATACTTACACTCGTTATCTTTATAAAATATAATTCTTTAGTTTTGTAGGTATATTTTTCATTCTTTTTTGCTGTCACAATTTTAAAGACATTAGCCACTTGTTCATTTTTTTTACCAGAATTATCTTTATTCCCATTATCATAATTTTTTAATTATATCTTTATTTGACCCATTTGCATATCATTATCCTCCTCATAAGATTGACCTTGTTCTCAAGGTTGAAAGCGGAAAAAGCGTCCATAATATATGAAGTATTCTGCCAAGTAACTTTTGAATTATGAATATTTTGCCATTAAATCAAGAGTTAATGAATAGAATCCTGACTTTTTATTATGGTAGGTTTTGCTAATACTTCCTGAAAATATAAAATTGGACCAACTTTAAAAATTTTCTTAAAAAATGACAGATATCGGCCGTTTAAATCATCATGAAACTTCTTAAGGACCAAAACATAAAAAATGGAATAAATCCGCGAATGCTCATAAAGATAGAAAACAGAAAAAATGCTTACACTCTCATCACCTCTATGGAATGTAATTTTTAGTTTTGTAGATATTTTTTTGCTCTTCTCACTATTTTTTCTCGTCACAATTTTAGGGGCACCAATAAAGTATTCACTTTTTTTAACGGCTACATTTTCATTCCTATTATCATAATCTTTCAATTGTACTCTTATTTGGCCCATTTGCACATGACTTTCTAATGACTTAAACTTGGGCTCAATGGGTTTTTGCCCAAAAGAGTATGTATCCAAGAACATGCATCACCAAAAACAGAGAACCCAATAAACTAATAAGAAAAAACCCAATGGGCTTCTCACTAAATAATATGAGTATGTACGATCGTAAGTTGACAACCATACACAAGTATTCTCCAATTCTAATAGAAATATATTAATCCTTGTTATAGAAGGACGAACCAACAAATTATTTTTTTTTGGAGAGAAGAAATAAAACTTTCATTTATAAAAAAATCAAACGATAGTTATAAATAGCAGAAAAGTATAAGATTTACATCTAACAAAGAAGATAAATATATTTTACGATGAACCATTATCTAATAAAAGACGCAATATTCAATTCTAAAGTATTTTAATAAATAAAAATAACGACAAATTTAAGTCTCTTTTACTTATAAATCTACACAGACGTATTGTGTTATAATAAAATACATTTTATTCTTCTTCAAATAAATTTAAATACTTTTTAAATTTGTAAAAATTTCCATAAACAACAAGTTTTTTTTGTAAGATATTTTTTTTCAAATCTACTACAAATATCATAACACCCATTAAAAAAACCATTATCACTACAAAAGAGACTGCCACAGAAGAGAAAAATAAACCACAAAAAAAGTTATTTTGATCTAGAACAGAAAAATTAAAAATTAGAAATCTAGATGCGAAAACCAAAACAACAGAAATTGAAAAATAGGAGAAAAAGAATGAAAAGGAACACAAAAAAAGAAACTAAATAAACAAGAGAACATGAAACAAAAAGGAATTAAGTTGACTCGTGGGTCCATTCAAATTTGATTAGATAATAATTTGATAAATTGAATTCATATATTAAATAAATCTAAAATAAAGATGATAAAAAAAGAATAATTTTTAACTACGAGTTAAGTTTTATTTTTGTTTTTAATGTTAAGAATAAAATTAAAAATAAAAAAATAATTAATCTCAAACCTCGATGATTTAAATAAGATTTTTCTCTTTTTTCTATGTATATAAATTATATTCATGTTATTTAAATGACTTGTAAGCTTTTAGTAATCATTCAATATAAATTTTAAAATTACACTCGCTTATTATCTAGTCAATCCGTGAGCCGAACTTAAAATGATTGTGTATACATACTTAGCTACTATATATTGTTTTATTAAGAATTTGAAAGGCAAAATGAGATATACCCATAAAAGAAAGATGATTCTTTTTTAGTTTTCCGAATTTTCGTGCATATTTACAAACTATTCATTGTTTTAGAAGGAGTTTTGAGGATATAATTACTATACAAGACTTCGCTGGTACGAGTTGAGCGCAGGATCAGGGATTCGTCTGTCTTGGTGCTGACATGATTAGATTTTTGGAGCGACGGGAGATGGAACCTGCAAAGACACTTCGACGCTCAAGTCATAATGAATCTAAGAAGTATAAGTGAGGGTTAGAAATGTGTAACGTACCTAAGGGAGCTCTTCTCTTATATAGTTTGCAGTAGTTATCTTATCTTATCTTGCTAGCTAAGATAAGATAAGTATTTTAATTTGAATATTTGATTAGGGATTTATAGTTACTTGGCTGGTTTGGTGATTGCTCTGATAAAGGACCCGGGGATCGAGTCTGGAATAGTTGCCCCCGAAGTGACAGAGTGAGCGTGCTCGGTCTCGCCGGTGAAAGGAGTTTGTTCAAGTTCGTGTAATCAACGCACATTCGCCATTTACCATTTGCTTTTTTACCAACACGACGTTGGCCAGCCAAGTTGTGTAAAGGAGTTCCCGGATGAAGTCTACTTTAAGCAAGCTTTTCACTTGCTTCCTGACCTAGGTTGTTCGATCAGCAGACATTTTCCTTTTTCTTTGGGCTACTGGCTTGGATTTGGGGTCCACGGCTAACCGGTGGGACATTAGATCTGGGTCTATTCCCGACATGTTGGCCAGAGTGAATGCGAATAGGTCCCTTTTTGTTTTAGGAGTTCCACGAATTCGCTTTTTAGGTTGAAGGGAAGATTCATGTTGATGAATGTGAATCCATTCTTGGTTTGCCCTATCTATAGCTTTTCCCTCTAGTTCCGATCTGGGTTGATCATCATGACGAGCATCCAGGTCAGCAAGGAAGATCCCTGCCGCATCCCGAGAACGCTTTCGAAGGGTTGGGCTAGCATTGCTACATTCTAGCACGACTTTTTGATAAACGTGCATCATTCCAATGGTACCATTGTCAGTCTAGAACTTCATGATAAGGAACTCGGTGAATATGGCGGAGTTCGTTCATGGTTTTTCTCCCTAGGGTAATGTTGTATGTCGTGGAATCCTTCAGGACCACGAACTTGGAGAGTGTGATCTTTTTTTTGGCTTCTAGCTCTGATGGTAACTGGTAGCACTATGAAACCGTCCGGTTTAAGAAAGTCGTCTCCGAGTCCAGTTACTCCATTGCAGTGACTTTGTTGGTTTTTGTTTCAGAGTCCTAGTTGGTCGAAGGCTCCTCAGAAAAGGATGTTGGAGCTGGGTCCGGTGTCCACGAGCATTTGCTTTACTAGACCGGTTCCAACCCTGGCTGATATGATGAAAGGGTCGTAGTAGAGGCTTTTATTATCGCCTGTCCATTCTTTTAGTTGTTGAGCCTTTGGAAGGATACATCGCTCTGCTATCTTGTGATAGATCTCCGTAATTGGGTCCAGCAGGGGGTGTAGTTCGTGAATTTCCCCACCTTGGGCAGCCGGTTGGGGGCGAAGGATTTGTAGTACTCCTTGGGGTTTTCTTTGGATGGCGGGTTACTTCGAGGCGCCGTGTTGCCGTGTTGCCGTTTATTGGCTGCCACGACTTGGCTTACCTCTTCGTCGTTTATATACTCTCTTGCAACGTTTTGGATTTCATGCATAGTCCAGACTGGTTTGGTGGTGAAGTGCTTTCGAAAATCTTCATTCAGAGCTCATTGGTTAGGCAGAGACTGGCCACGGAGTCCAGGATCCCGTCGACCGTCAAGCATTCATCGTTGAACCTGTCTAGGTATTTTCTTGTGGGTTCATCTTGTCTTTGAGTGACTCCGAGCAGTTTGATCGAGTGCTTCGCCTTTATGATATGGGTAGTGAACTGCGCCATGAACTTTCTGGAGACTTCATCGAAATTGGTATCGAGCCATTGTGGAGAGTGTTAAACCACTTGATTACGGGACCGGCTCGGGTTACCAGAAAGGCCCTATAATACTACATCTAACTGCATCGGCCGTTCCTTCTAATTTCATCCTGGCCTCAAAAGTCGTGAGGTGTTCCTATGGGTCCTTCGTTCCATCATACTTCATGTCAGTCGACTTGTCGAAACCTTTCGATACCTTGGCCTTCAGAATTCTCTCGGTGAATGGGGTGGCTCCTATTATCATGTTCTCGCCTCTTCTTCGTTTGGAATCCCGCTGATGCCTTTTGTCATCGTCGTTGCACTGGCGCTCGAGATCTTGGGAAACGCTGCGATTTCGGCATCTTCTGTGGCGCCAGTCGAGTGATCTTTTGTTCCTGGTCTCTCACCGTGATAGGCTCCTGGAGGTCGCTTGATTTGCGTATTCCGGCTGATATCGTTCTTTGGGAGCGACTCGGCCCTCCAGGGTTTGTACCCTTTGGTAGAGCTCTTAAATGATCTGGATCGCTTTTTCTCCGAGGTCGTCGATTGCTCTGACCTTATCCAAATGGCGATCGTCTTTTCACGGTCGCTACCTATCAGGGATTGGCTGGTGGTGCACGACGTTGGTTATCCTCCTGTGGGTCAGTGGGGGGACGTCGTTCCGTGGTTCAGGCATTAGGTTTGGTTTGTGGTAATGGCTAAAGGAACGCTCCTTGAATTCTTCCGTCATGCCACCAAGACTTGGCAAGTCTCTACAGATGGCCCAATGTACAAGACTTCGCTGGTACGGGTTGAGGGGAGGATCAGGGACTCGTCGATCTTGGTGATAGCGTGATCAGACCTCTGGAGCGGCGGAGGGTAGTACCTGCAAAGACACTCCGACACTCAAGTCAAAATGGATCTAATAGGTATAAGTGAGAGTTAGAAATGTATAACGTAACTGAGGGAGCTCATGACTCCTTTTATATTGTTTGCGATGGTTATCTTATCTTAACTTATTGGTTAAAATAAAAAAAGTGTTTGAATTTAAATGTTTGGTTAGCAATTTGTTGTTATTGGAGCGTAATCGGGCCCAGATTCAGGTAGCCGGGTTGGTGACTGCTCCGATAAAGGATCCGAAAATTGAGTCCGGAATAATTACAAACCAAAATCAATTTGTAGTACACCGGTTAATAAATTAAGTAAAAAATAATTTTCAAAGTTTGATGTGATCCGTGATTAATATTTAAGAACTTAAATTATTTGTCTTCTAAAAGAAATAATATTTTTAATTTGGTTTCTTATCTAATATGCAATTTTTTGTTTTTTGTCATGATATTCTTCGACCCCAACAGGTCAAGAACTAATCCATTGTGGATTAAAATTCTATTTAAAAATTTGTCGTTGACTAATAGATTGCTACATACACACAAGACCGAATTCAAACCATCAGTATGAAATCTTTTTGTTTTTTGGACATAAGAGTATGAAATCTAGATGATGATGATCATGATGATGATCAAGTTGAAAGTGGGCCTAGGAAGTGTCAATTGGTTCGCTTTCAGTTTGGGCCAAGAAGCAAAGCCTAGTTGGGACTTCTCGTGTTTGATTTGGACAGGGGATGCAAATAATTATCCGAAAGAAGTTGGTTTGCAAGGCCACACTGACTTTGTCCTTTTGTATTAGTTGTTACTCGCCAATCGCCATGACCCACTTCAGTCTTGACACCATTCCAATAAGACAATTTCACAATTATATTGATGCGACTATGTCGGACTAGGAGTCTAGGACCTTCCTTCATGGTCCTCACTCTTCATAAATATTGTTCTCAGTTTTGACTTTCGTATATATATATATCAACTTGACTTTTTCTCCTACTCCTCCTCCTCCTAATAATATCAACTTTGCTAATTTTATGCATAACAAGTTATTACTATTATCATCTACTAAAATGGCTAGTTTTCATGTTTGATTTTATTAGTTTCAAGTAACTATCAATTTGTTGATTATTAGTTTATTACCAATAAAAGAATGGGACATGCAAAGATATCTAATCAATGATAATAAAAAAGAGTTCATTTCCGTTTTAATATTTTAGCTATCTTATATCTATGTGTGTGTTAGTGAATATGTATTCGACGAATTTTTTATACAGGAATATAATGATTATATACCTATTACATATAACTTCTTCAAAAGAATGGAGTAGGAATTTTTTTTTTTACGATTATATTATGTATTGACTAAAATCAACTATCAAAATTAGTTATCAGTATAAAATATATATTAATATATAATTACACGTTAAAAATAAAATAAATTAAAAATATATTGATGGCTAATTTTAATAGTTAATTTTAATATACGAATAGTATTTTTATTTTTTTTTTAATCTAGCTAAAAAACCGCGTGTTTGGCATAATTATTTTTAGGGGATACTCCCATAAAGACGTATAAAACGTCTTTTTTTAAAGATATTTTTTAATAATTAAAATTTAACATATATAATTACTTAAATTGTGTTATTTTTGTCAAAATTAGGTTAAACAAATTAATTTGACCGAAAAATAGTGAATTAAATTTTGAATCGGTCTAAATTAATATTATTTTTTATAAAAATTGACTACAATACCCCTATTATATAAAATAACTAAAATACTCTTATTATATATATTAATTTTGAGAATCTTAAATTTTAATTATTTTTTTCTCTGTTGTTATAGGGTTAGAATTTAAAGTTTTTAAAATTAATATATATATATATAATAGGAATATTATAGTAATTTTTTATAAAATAATATTAATTTATAACGATTTAAAATTTAATTTATTAATTTTTTTACTAAACTGATTTGTCCGATCTAATTTTAATAAAAATAATACAATTTAATTAATTATATGTATTAAATTTTAATTTTTAAAAATCATCTTTAAAAAAAAAAGATATTTTTAACATCTTTATCTAAGTGGCTCCTTTATTTTTATACTAGCTTATTAATCATAGGATAAGGTATTATAAGGACTTGTATTGCAATAGCTATTTGATGATCACCAATAATTTAAGTAATAATCATAGCATACATGTCATTTGTAATAAATAATAATGATAATAATAAGAAAAGTAATAGCAATATATCACGACGCCCGCTTCTTTTGCATGGATTGAAAGTCCTTTATCCTAAACTTTGCGGGACCGTTTTCCTTATTAGTACTTAGAAGTAGTTTTCTATTTTGGCAAAAATTTATTGGTTCATCGATTATTCATTTCATTGTGAGCCTATACAAACAGCATTTAATTTGAACTTCAAATTGTCAACTTGAACAAAGAATAGCAACAATGATAACTGGATGGATGACTTCGTGCTTTCATTCAACATATGAGAAGATAGCGCATTTTTCTTCCTAACTAGAAATTGATTTGTAACCCAATCCCATACACTGCGTAGTGCGTACTTATATTCAAGTCAATTGTGTTAAGAGTAACAATTTTTAATTCTTGCTTCCTTGCTTCCTTATTCAAATTACCATTTTTAACGGGTTTTTTGCTACTTATTTTATTAGTATTTAAAAAAAAAATAAATTCAAATACTCATTATTGGGAAACTCATAAATGTAGAAGATGATCACTTGAACTAAGATATTCAAAATGTAATGTACTCTTTGCATTGTGGTGGATTAGCTTCTAGATGAGAACTTAAAAAGTTTTTAATTTTTTTAACATATTAAATACGTTAAAAATAAAAATAATAATAAAATAATTTATTTTCTTCGACTAGTAATCTACAAACAAGCACCCATTAAATTAAGTATTGAATTCACATACTTTTGGTTGAACGGTCATTCCTGGCATTTTTTTTTATGATAGATTGATGACGTGGTTGGATGGAGACCACGCTAGACTTGTAAATTTAAATGTCGTCGTTTTCTTTCTGTTCCTTAAATACAACTGAAACAACGTCATTTTGAGTATTGAGAGGGGTTTAATGCATTAGTGTTACTATGCTCACGAAGTCTTCTTCCTCCCCAATTCACAAAACTTATGTACCATAATCCTAGTAGCTCTAGATACCCTAATCGAATCTGATAACACATATCCACCTCCATTTATACTACCATCGAATTTAACATACTTTCTATCAACCCCTTGGTAAGCATACAACACATCCCTAACCAAAACCTCTTTGACAACCTCATTTTTTTTCCGAATCAAATTGACAAAATCTCTAAACGTAAATTTGCGCCTATTCTCGAGATCTTTTGAAACTAATAGAATCCCGTTAACATTTTTTTTTTGTTATTATCCCTAAAGGCTTAACAGAAGAAGAACCCTTACCCTTGCTGAAATCGGCATTGTCCGAGAGGGACAAATTAGCCAAGAGGCTAGAAGGACAATACTAGAATTTTGCGTCTTTGCGATCCTTGGAGATGACCTTGATAAGGTAGATGACGGTCCATTTGTTGTTGACGCTGTTGGGACCAGTCTTGGAGGAGAACTTGGCGAAGAGGTTGGAGAAGGAGAAAGCGAGAGAGGATCTTCCATGGGAGGCGAGGTGGCGCTTGATAGAATCAGCGATGGAAACAACGTCAGGAACGACGAAAGGGGTGAGGCGATTGCAAAGGATGCGTTGGAAATAGCAGAGGGAGTTGATGGTGGAGCCATCATCGTTAGGGGAGGAGAGGATGCGTATTACGAGTTTTCGCACCAGATCTGAAACCTTTAGTTGTATTTGGGCACTAAAAAAAAACAACGACATTTAAAAGTTCGTGTGGCTTCCAACGTTGCTTCTGTCCAACCACGTCATCAATCTGTCGTCGGAAAATATCTCAGGAATAATTTTAAGTTTGAAAACGAATTTAAGACTCAATTACAAATTTAAGAATCACTTTGAGATTTACCTTTTTTGACATATATATATATATATGATTAAAGTAAGCACAATAATATAATAAAATTAACCTAATCTAATGTTTTTTGTTAATAGTTAATTGGTAGTATTTAAAAATATTGACTAAAAATATATTATTGAGTTAATAGACTAAAAATATTAAATTATTAACTAATAGTGATGACGGGATGTCATTTGGAATTCCAATCTTAGCGAGGTTAACAATCTCACTATAGTGAAAATAGCCACAAGCCTACCTTGATTGGCTAAGCAAGGATGTACCATTTTACTCTCAAAAGAGTCTAGAGGAGATAAGTGCAAAGCTTATAATATAAGAAGTGTTTATTCCTCAAGTTGCATGACAAAAGGAATACATGGACTTATTTATAGTAGTAAGAAGAGGAGGAGCCTTTGAGTATTAGGCGATATGGGACTAATTCATATGCATATTATAAAAACACAACTAATCTTTACTACTTCAACTAATATTTCTAATAACTTAATAGATGTTCCTGCATCATTTTTCCTGGGGTGGAAAAGGCTTGGTCTTATCTTCTATTGATTTTGCATCTTCTTCATAGAAAGGTAATAGATCAACAATGTTAAAGGTGGCAGATACTCCATAGTCTCTTGGAAGCTCAATCTTGTAAGAATTGTCATTAATGCGCTCCAAGACTCTGAATGGTCCATCTGCTCGAGGAGAAAATTTTCCGCGAGACTTTGAAAATCGTTCCTTTCTCAGATGAATCCATACCAAATCTCCTAATTGAGAATATTTGGTCTCCTATGTTTGTTGGCTTGGGCCTTATACCGAGCAGTCTGATGCAATATTTTCTGTCGCACATCCTCATGAAGCTTCTTGATTTGTTCAACAAGTTTATCAGCATTTGCACTATACTCTCATGGAGTTGGTAACGACAGAAGGTCTAAAGGACTTATGGGTCACTTACCATATACCACTTCGAACGGACACCTCCTTATTGTTTGACTAATAGAATTGTTGTAGGAGAACTCGACTTGTGGCAACACAAGATTCCATTGGCGAGTGTGTTTGCCCACAAAACTTTGTAGTAAATTTTCCAGGCTTTTGTTGAGCACTTCTGTTTGACCATCCATTCACAGATGACTAGCAGAGCTAAACTGTAGGCGAGTTACCATTTTTCTCCATAAAGTCCTCCAGAAGTGACTCATGAACTTCACGTCTCGATCTGAAGTGATTGCTTGAGGGATACCATGCAAGTGCACAACCTCTTTAAAGTACAAATCTGATATGTAGGAAGCATCATCTGTCTTATGATAAGGTACAAAATGAGCCATCTTCGAGAATCTATCAACAACCACCATAACAGAATCATTTTGCCTCTGTGTCCTAGGTAATCCCAAGACAAAGTCTATGCTAACATCTTCCCATGGGGCTTCAGAATAGAAGACGACTTGTATAAACCAATATTTTGATTTCCACTTTTAGCAATGTGACAAATGTGGCATCTTTAAATGTGTTGAATGACATTCTGCTCAAGTTTTGGCCAATAGAATTTCTCTTTTATGATAGCCAACAATTTGTCCCTTCCAAAGTGTCCTGCTAATTTTTCATTATGGGTCTCCTAGATGATTGATTGGCATAATGAACAGTAAAAAATACACAACGTATTGTCCTTAAAAGGATAACCTTCTTGAATGAAGAATTGTCTATAGAGTTGTAGCAAGTAGCACGTCAAGATTTCTCCGAAACCTTGATCTTCCTCATATAACTCCTTTACAACCTCAAAGCCAACACCATTAATTTGTAGAGTGGAAATGAGAGTGTGTCGTCAGCTTAAGGCATCGGCAACCTTATTTTAAGTCCCAGATTTATGCTTAAGGAGAAATGAAAAAGATTGTAGAAACTCACTCCAAGTTGAATAGTGTTGATTCAACTTTTGTTGGGAGTTAATATGTTTAAGAGCCTTGTGATCAGTATACAAGATAAAATCCTTAGGCAATAGATAATGGCTCCAGTGGCTTAATGCTCGCTCGATTGCATAGAACTCCTTGTCATAAGTGGAATACTTCATTTTAACGTTGTTAAGCTTTTCACTGAAGAAAGCAATTGGTCGACCTTCTTGACAAAGTACAACGCCGATACCAACATTTGAAGCGTCACAATTGACCTCAAACATGGAATAAAAGTTTGGAAGTGCGAATACAGGAGCCGTACAAATCCTTCCTTTCAATGCCTCGAAACTCTGTTGCGCCTTTGCACTCCATGTAAAAGTATAATGCTTAAGACATTCAGTAAGTAAAGCAGCAATGGAGCTAAAATTCTTGATGAATCGCCGGTAGAACGAGGCTAATCCATGGAAGCTCCTTATATCATGCAATCGAAGCTCCTTATATCAATTTTGATCCACCTCAATGCCTTGATTTGTCACAACATATTCTAGAAATATGACTCTATTCGTCAAGAAGTCACATTTCTTGAGATTAGCATATAATTTTTGCTCTCGAAGTACCGCAAATACTTGACATAGATGGACTAGATGTTCATCATGATCCTTACTATATATTAAGATGTCATCAAAGTAAACAACAACAAACTTCCCAATGAAGGATCGAAATACCTGGTTCATCAAGCGCATAAAGGTGTTTGGTGCATTAGAGAGGCCAAATGGCATAACCATCCATTCGTACAATCTATCTCGTGTCTTGAAAGTTGTCTTCCATTCATCACTAAGCCTCATACGGATTTGATGATAGCCACTCCTTAAGTCGATCTTAGAGAAGATAACAGCACCAAGTAATTGATCCAGCAGATCATCAAGTCGAGGAATATGGAATCTGTACTTGATGGTGATCTTATTTACAGCACGACTATCATTGCACATACACGACGAACCATCTTTCTTCGGAACTAGCAGAGTAGGAACGGTGCAAGGACTAGCACTTTCTCTAACTAGGCCTTTGTCTAAGAGATGTTTTACTTAGCATTGTAACTCGCCATGCTTCTTAGAACACATACGATATGCTGGCTTGTTTGGGATCACCAAACCATGGACAAAATCAATGGCATGTTAGATATCTCGCATTGGTGGCAACCCGTTAGGGATCTCCTCAGGGACCACATCAGAAAATTCTTCAATCAAAGGCTTGACATCCTCATGCACAGACAAGGCCTCCTTGTTCTCCACACAAATCAATAAAAAACACATGAAGTTGAACTTTCGATGAGTTTTGTTAAGGTCTAGCCTTGTGATTAAGGACGACTCAACTTGCTTCTCGTACTCATCATGTCTTAATGGAGTCAACACAATCTTCACTCCATCCTTGAAGAAGGAATATGTATTCTTGAATCCGTCATGGACAGCACGACGATCATATTGCCAAGGGCGTCCTAGCAACAAGTGACATGCGTCCATTGGGATGACATCACACCATACTTCATCTTTATATTTACTCCCAATTGAGAATTGAACGCAACATCACCTTGTCACTGTGACCTCATTCTCTTTTCTCAGTCACTACAACTTATAAGGGTAAGGATGTTCCTTAGTTGGAATCTTCAGTTTCTCTACCATATAGGTTGCAACAACATTCTCACAACTTCCGGAGTCAATGATGACCTTGCACACCTTTTCTTGGGCAGTGCACCTTGTGTGAAAAATATTATGGCAGAGCCAACCTTTGTTTTCAGTTAGCATGACAGTGTTCAAAATATGGTGAACCACCAAAGCTTCACCATAATCCACTGGTACCTCATTTTCATCATCATACTCAATATCATTCTCCTTCTCAAATTCTTCACTCGGCTCTTCATTGTTTTCTTCTTCAATTAGAGTAATAACTCTTTGATTTGGGAAATCAGCAGCAATATGTCCAAATCTTTGACACTTGAAATATCTTCTGTTGGATTTAGTGGAGCAAGAAGAGTTGTGCTCCTTATTGGTTGGTGAACTTTTTAAAGGGCTTACTTTAGAGGATTATTGGGGAGTCCATTTTTGCTTTGAAAATTTAACCACCCTCTCTCTTTTGAGAAGTGATTGTTCTTCTTCTGTGTTATTTCCTTTTCAACCTTCAACGCTAGTCTTGTAACATCATCCAACATCCAGAATGGTTGTAACTGAACGACATCAGAAATTTCTGTATTTAGTCCTCCAAGATAACGAGCAAGTATTTGTTCTTCAGTCTCTTGAATGTCACACTTCATAAGAAGCTCTTCAAACTCCATAGTGTATTCCTCCACAGTCAATGATTTTTGTTTCAAATTGTGATATTTAATGAAGACTTCTTGCCTGTAGTACTCTGGAAGGAACTTTTTCCTTAGTTCACGGCGCATTTTATCCCATGTCTGACGCCTGAGATTTTTCCACCATATTGACGCATGCTTCTTTAACTTGATTGCTACAAGCTTTACGCGTTTGTCGTCCGAAATATCTTTTAACTCGAACACTCTTTCCACTATGCAAAGCCAATAGATGAAATCATCTGGTTGTAGTCTCCCTTCAAACTCAGGAATATCAATTTCGATTCCTAAGTCTTTAGCTTTCGTGTTGTTGTGTCGTGCTCTTCCTGTGGACAAATTTTCAAACGAAGAAGAATAATGAAATGGATTTGCATTATCCTCTTCGCTAGAAGAACTGTCTTCAGTCTGGTTGCCATGATTATTTTGAGTAGCTTCATATTTTGCAAGTTGCTCTTGCAACTGCTTAACTTGACGGCGTAATTCCTCCATTTCAATCTCTTGAGTAGTTCCACGCTTTGGAGCCATCTTTTATTACTATGTAATGAGACTAATGCTTCGGTGTCGATGTTGTGATGGTGATGATGATGCACAATGATGATGAGAATG
This sequence comes from Arachis ipaensis, assembly GCF_059453495.1. Lineage (NCBI taxonomy): Eukaryota > Viridiplantae > Streptophyta > Magnoliopsida > Fabales > Fabaceae > Arachis > Arachis ipaensis. Next base: position 6,489,306 of record NC_142440.1, on the reverse strand, counting down.
CACCAATGATGATAATGATGGGAATGAACTAAGATAATCACCAACAGAAAAGACACTAAAAGAAGAAAAAAGAACGATATTATCCGAACTGACAACTCATTTTACTGGAGTAAGTCGAGCACCGACCGACCTTGCTCTGATATGAAACTGACGCTAGGACGTCATTTGGGTCACCAATCTTGACGAGGTTAACAACTCAACTATGATAAAAATAGCCAAAAGTTTACTTTAATTGGCTAAGCCAAAAATGTATCCTTTTACTCTCAAAAGAATCTAAAGAAGATAAGTGCAAAGCTTAGACCATCTCCAGTAGGGAACTCATCCCAGTTCCTGTTTATGGCCCATCTGTCATAAAAAGTAACTCCACATCAACTTTTGTGTCATAAACAGTAAATAAGAACTCAAAGCATCTCTCTCTTCTCCATTAGGAGGAACTAGAATTTTAGTCCCTGTTGTGGTCCCACTTAATTAATTAATTAAAATACTTGAAATTAATGTAATTAATTTTTTCAATAATGTAATTTAAATATTTAAATTTAAAAATAATTCACTATTAAAAGATATTAATATTAAATAAATTCATATATAACAATAATACACAATATATAATTCGGGGTTACACTAATTTGTAAAATTACTTAATACAAAGAAAAACATAATTAAACTCTATAGTTGACGACAAGCATTGTGAAATTGCCATATGTGTTCAATCAAGTCCTCTTTCAATTGTCTATGATGCTGCCTATTTTGAAGTTGGGCATTTCTTTAAAGAAATTGATGGTATGGTGCAAAATCTAATTTAATATAATAATATAAATATAAATAATATTTAATATTAATTATGATATAAATAATTAATACAAATTATTAATTAAATAAAAATTTAATTATTTAATCTAATTAATTATTATAATTATTAATAAATTAATTATAAATTAATTACTTAATTAATTATTATAGTTATTATTAAATTGAATATTATTTAATTATTTATTTAATTATAATTTCATATAATTATTTATTTAAAAGGTAACTTGCCATATGACAAGTTACCATTGGTTGTACATGAGTCCCTCTGAGCAGAGACTTCTTTACCTTGATCTACATGAGAGAACTCGTTTCTCTACTTCTCCAACGGGTGGAACCAAAATTTGTCAGAAAAAGAAAATGAAATCTTTTCTGTTGGAGTTGGTCTTATAATATAAAAAATGTTTATTTCTCAAATTACGTAACAAAAGGGATACATAAACTTATTTATAATAGTAGAAAAAGAAGAGCATTTAAATATTAGATGATATGAAACTAATTCATACCATAATAACATAACTAAGGTTTACTATTTGAACTAATATTTTTAATAACTTAATAGATGCTCATACATCAAATAGTGTTAGTCAATATAAATTAAAATAATTGGTGTTTGAGACTTTCTCTTAAAGTAATTAAAGGCAGTGTAAGTAATTCTCGTTGACCTTGGTGTGCTGATTAGACTAACGGTTAGATATATACAAGTTAGTAGACTTTTAAAACCTAGCTAAGAAGTAGAAGGGAAAAAAGACAGAGGAGCATGGACAAAGAGAGGGACCTACAACATTGAATAAATGGAAGAAATGTGGTCCATGGCAGTGTCTCCTCGTAAGAGAGTGAAAGAATGGACTAACGTGAGCATCATGTTAGTTGTCATCATGGACTCGCTAGATCTCTAAATTAAATGACCTAATGTCTAATGTAATGTTCCAATGGGGGGGTGTATGGGAAGGGGGCAATTAAAGGACGCTTTCACATGCCCTAGCCCCTAATAACCCTTCCCTTTCTACAAACCACGTGGCCTCTAATATCATTCGCCCTTCTTTCTTTAGATACTGTCGTCCCTTTAACTATTCATCACTCAGGTAAATTCATTCATTAACATGTATAGGCCAACATTTGTTAATTAATTGTTCATGGGACAGGGTAATCTGAGCAAATTGCCCATTGTGTAAATCGGTGCGATTCCCCATTAGGCCATTATTATTAAGGGATACAACTTCCGTGATTTCGTGTCTAAAGAATAAGAAAGAAAGTGAAGAATATATCTCGGCATTTTTTTTCTACCAATAATGGTGTTTAGTACGGTGTTGTGCTATCCTACTTGTTAGAATTGAACCCACAATTGAATCCGTCAAATTAATTTATTAATTTATTAATTTAATCGATAAATTATTAATTAAATTGATAAAATTGCTCTCACATAAATAAAAAATATAAAATAATAAAAAATATAAATTTAAAATACATATATTTATTAATATTTTAATAATAATATAAATTCTAATAAAATAAATATATAAAATTATAATAAAATAAAAATATTAATAATAAAATAAAAAATAAAATTAATATTTGATATAACTTAAAACTGACAATTAAATTATATATATATATATGGTAAAAACTCAGGTAAAGTCGACTTCATGTGAAATTGATACCTGAGAGCCGTTAGATGAAAATTTAATTAAATCAGTCAAATTATTTAACTACTCTCAAATATCAACTTCACGTGAAATCGACTGCACCTGAGTTTCCACCTACATATATATGAACAAATATATATAACGCAAATAATTCTTTAACACTAGGTATTGAATATATAAAATTATAAACATGTTGTGTAATAAGAAGATAATTAGCCTAGTGGGAGAGTCATGTCAATGCATTGCCAAGGTCCAAGGTTTAACACTTTGTTGTAGCATTTTTGTAAAATAGTTAGAATATTTTATTGAGTTGGCGTGTCTTTTTTTTATTTATTTATCAAAGATAGGAGATTCGAATCCGCAATCTCTTAGATGAGTATAGAAAGACTATGCCATTTGAGCTATTATTCATTAGCGGCGTGTCTATATGTCGAATATATTTTAAATACGATACTCACCGACATATATAAAATATTTTTTATATAATATATTTATCGTATCTTTGTGACTTATAAAAATTTAAAATTCATATATCTATATATCTCATGTCGTATCATATCTTGTGTCCATATTAATATTCGTGTATCAATTACATCACTTACAGAGTTGTCAAATCGCACGCCTAAATTTGCAAGTTATACGATTTCTTCAATTATGTTTTATTTACGAGTTATAATTTTTTAATTTAGATTATTTATAATAAGTACAATAGATTAAATGGGTTAATTCATTATTTTTTTAAATATTTTGTCAAAAAAAATTACAATTACGTCAAAGATCTTAAATAAAAAATATTTTATTAGTTTATGGGTTCAATTTTTAAATAGAATGATAAAAAAATGGTTAAGGACAATTTTGATTCTTAAAGTTTAGGTCAAAATTTTATTCATTTTTAATCTTTTTTTTTCATTCGAATTTATCCCTAATATTTAATTTAGTTTTAAAATTATCTTTTTTACCTAAATTTTAAAATTTTGGATAAAATTATCTCTAACAAAAAAAATAAAAATTAAAAAATAAAAAAAGAACAGAGAAAAAGAAAAAGAAGTTTTCACTAAAAGAAAAGAGAGAGAAGCATGGAAAAAGAAGAAGGAGAAAAAAGAGAAAAAAAAAAGATGGCAACACTTAAAACTGTCCTACACCGCATCTCATTGCTCCATTTGATGGATGTCACACACTGTTTTTGTCCTTGCCGTGGTGTTTCTCATTTTCGGTCGTGTTACTCTATTTTTCGGTCTCGTCGTAGTGCTCTATTTTCTTCTTTTTCTCATTCCTCTATTTTCTTTCTCTTTCTTTTTTTTTTTTTTTACGTTTTCTGAGTGTTTGATGTATGTGTAATTAGATGAAAATGGAAAGGAGTGACGTTATTGTTTGGTTGGTGTAGTAAGAGACTTTCTGTGTCTTTTATGATTATATTATTGCTGCCATTATTACTGTCCACCAAGTGTTTGATTAAATTGGAGTGAGATAATGGTGGAAAACATTGATGAGGAGGTAAGAAAAGAAGAATATTTTCGTCTAAAGGATGATTTTAAAACCAAATTGAACTTTAGGCATGAATTTGAATGCAAAAAGAGATTAAGGACAAATAAAATTTTTGGCCTAAAATTATAAAGACCAAAATCGTATTTAACTCCATAAAAATTTTAATAAAAAAATGTTAATTTTTTTAAAAAATGCAAAAAAACAAACAAACAAACAATCTGATTAATCTACAAACTGATCTATTTAATTCGTTATTATTTTGAATTAATTATACTCAATCCGTTTAATCCAAAATTTAAACCAACTTAATTTAAAAAAAAATCTAATCATTTAAATATGTGAATAGACTAACCCTATGAATTTACTCTATTTTGACTACCCAAATTCAATCAGATCGTTCTAACAAATTGAGAGACCGTGTTTGGTTGTTGTTTGCTCCCGTAGGATGACATGGGGTACCCCCGATTTGCTATGTCCATGAATTTGAACAATGTCTATATTATTTAAAGTAAACTACTATTTGTACCCACGAATGTTGAAAACGCTGATATATCTACCCATAAAAAAAAAGAAATTATCATTTGTACTAATAAAAAATGATTTTTACAAGTAAAATTATTCAAACCCTAAAAATTACTTAAAATCCCTAAATTACCCTTATCTTCACCACCACACCACCTCCTTCACCCAATCACCTTTCTAACCCTAACCCTCTTCATCCAGCCACCACCCCCCTTTTCCTTTCTAATATCAAATCCTACTACCATCTCATTTCTTTTATCACTACTATCACCACCACCACCACTATACCTCCATCATCATCTTCTTCACATGCAGCAACAACAACAACAACAACAACAACAACAATAGAAAAAGCAGAGAAAAACGGTTCTTCCTCACTGAACAACGTCGACGACGATGATGGCAGTGACACCCACCGGCACTGTCGCCCTCTCCTCCTTCTCCGATCTCTTGTGCGCTCTCTTCCTTCCAGACCAGCGACAACGACAGCGACGGACTCAATCAATGGCGGCGACAGATGAGACGGAGCCGGCAACAGCAAAGCGCGACGGCGGTGACAGCTCCCCCTTCCTTGGTTCTGGCTCGCATATCCTCTTTGGGCTCCCTCAACAATGGCGACGATGATGCGATAGCGGCAGCGAGTTCCCACATTGCCAGTGCGGTCTCGCTCCCCCTCCTCTTCTCTTCTTCTTTCTCAGGTGGCAGTGTGTGTGTAATGTCTCCGTGTGTGAGTTTTGGAGGGAAAGGGGGTGGTGGCTGGGTGAACGGGGTGGTGGTGGAATTTGAGATTAGAAAGGGAAAGAGGGGTGGTGGCTGGGTGAAGAGGGTTAGGGTTAGAAAGGTGATTGGGTGAAGGAGGTGGTGTGGTGGTGAAGATAAGGGATTTTGCAGGTAAGAGAGAGAGTGTGGGGGTAAAGAATCTGAAGATGGTTCTGTTGTTATTGATGGTGAAGCCTTTTTTCTGGGTTGAGAATTCGAAGAAGTAGAAGAGAAAGAGAAAAGCAAAACACAGAAGGAAAGCAAGAGAAAGAGAAAGAGGAAGGAGTTGGCAGAGTTGACAGATTATGGCGGCGGCTACGAGCTTAGAAAATGGAAGGAGAGAGAGAGAGAGGATGGGTTAGTGGTGGTGGTGGCAGTGGTGAAAAAAAGATGAGAACATTGAGAGAGAGAGAGAGAGGAGAGGGGGGAGGGGAGAAGATGATAGTGGTAGTGGTGGAGAGAAGGGTAATTTAGGAATTTTATTTAATTTTTTAGGGTTTGGATAATTTTGCTTGTAAAAACCATTTTTTATGGGTACAAATGGTAATTTTCTTTTTTTTATGGGTAGATATGTCAGCATTTTCAACTTTTGTGGGTACAAATGGTAGTTTACTCCTCGCTAATGGAAACTCAACTTACAAAGGGGAGGGGGCATAGGACTCGGAAATCCGTTGTCTTTAGCGATTTATTTTCATCACATCATTTGTTTAGGTCGCTTTCAAAATTTTTCCATTTCATAAGTTATCTATTCATCAATAATGCACAAAATCTTTTTATCTTATGGTGATGATGTTTAAACTTTTGGTTTAGAATTGGTTATCACTAATTGTTCCGGTATGGAAGTAGACTCCGAGGTATAGCACGTTCTGGTGATACGTAGACTGGCTTTCCTTGGAGTAATGAGGGCGGAACGTCGTCTTCTTCTGGAAAGGCGGCGTTGGGTACCTGAAAATGGACTCCAACGCTCAAGTAAGTATGAGTGTGAGAGAGTTCAGGAGAAAACTAGAGTGAATTGCATACCTACAACTTGAGTGAACAATTCGTATATAATGGGGTTTGTTGAGGGTGGTTATGCGCATATATCGGACTGGATGGGGCCTTCGCCCGTTGTATGCATCATTTTCGGAATTGAGGAGAGATTTGGGGAGAGTTCATGCGTTGGTTCAGTTCCGAGTTTGTTGCTTTTTGTTTTGCTTTACCCTAACGGATCATAGCCCCCAAGGTTGACCTGTTTCTTGATTCATGAACAGGTTAAGCTTCTACTCGTGGGTTATAACTCGGAACTGAAGTTCGCGGTGGTTTTTAGTTTAGGTTTTTTGTGCCGAGTTATAACTCGGAGCCCCTAAGCTTAACTTGTTCATTGAAATTTTGGGGGGTGTAATGAGTTTTATTTTAAATTTTCGCCGGGAGTACTATTGGAGAGAGAATTTTGGGAAAGAGAAACTGCATTTAATGCGTGTTGGGAAATGAAATAATTGTGGAGATCATGTCGTTGATTAATTGTTATCATTTGCACGTTGGACGGCTGGGGTTCGTTCTGGGAGATATAACGCTTGTTGAGAGGGTAGTGGGCTGTTTGGTTTTGGATTGTTGGTGTACCCGGTGCCTTTGGGGTTTTGTTTTTCTGTCTCCTTTGTTTGCGAAAGATGAGTAAAGGTTAGTTTGCTCTTCCCTTGTTTGTCTTCGTCTTTTTTCTTTTCTTCTTCTCTGTGTATTGTTGTTGAAAAATGGAGAAAGGGAAAAAAGTAGAAGTTGGGGCGGTTGTAAAGACAGAGGTTAAACTTGTTGAGGATGTGTGGGTTTGGGACCCGGTGAATCCTTTTGCTTGGGTTGCTGATTCTGTGAAGGAGTATGTTTCTGTGTTTGATGATGATCGTAGTATTGCACAGTTGGGTTCTGCTTCTTGCTGGGTTAGGGAGGGTAGTGATGTGAAGCTTAAGTTTCTTCTGTGTGCTACTGATGAACGTGTTTTTCATCGTGGGGAGGGGTTTGAATTCTTTTTTATTTATAGCTGTATATTTGTAGACTTGGGTGTTAGGTTTCCATTCTCTGAGTTCGAATGTGGTGTGTTGGTGCAATTGAACTGTGCGCCATCACAGTTGCATCCTAACTCATGGGCATTTGTTAGGGCATTTTAAATTCTGATGGGTTGCTTGGAGGTTGAGCCTTCACTAGAATTTTTCTTTGCGTTGTTTCAATGTAAGGGGGTTAGGAGGGGCTGTTGGTTGAATCTTGCGAGTGTCCCTGGCCGAGCTATATTTAGTTTGTATAGGTCTTCGTATAAGGGATTTAAATCCATGTTTTTGAAGGTAGGCATTGTTGAAGGGGAGTATCCTTGGTTTGTTGACGAGTGTTTCTTGGAGAGATTTCCTTTGTTCTGGGTTCCTAGGCCTAGGCAGATACCTGGTATGGACGGAATGGAGTATAAGAATGAGATGCTTGTGGAGTTTTTAGTTAATCATATTTCTTCTTCGAGTTTGCTGTCCGTCGTTGAGCTCCTTGAGTTAGAAGGTGATAGGGATGCTCTTGATGAATATATAGGTAATTGTTTTTTATTGTTGTATGTATATGTTCTGTGTTTGTAAATGTTGATGTATTTTTGTTATGTTTGTAGTTGAGAAGGCACCAAAAGTGACTTTGTCCAGTCTGCGTGCTTTTTTTCGGACTAAGGACGTCGAGAAGCAAGGCTCGACTAGTCAGGTTATGGCGGAGAAGGGTGCTGAGGTCAATCAGCCATCCCCCAAGAAGGTTAACTTTAAGAGGAAGAGAGGGCAGGTAAAGAAAAAAAATGTGGTCGAAGAAGAAATAGAGGGTGAGGTTAACCTCGATCAAGTGACGAAGTTTACAGAGAATCAGAAGGTATTGCATAGTTATAGGGGTAATGATGATTTGACATCCTTGTGGAGCAAGCATTTTCCTTTCACTGTGATGGCTGACGAGCATGTTCAGAACCCTTTTGATGTTAAGCTCATTCACGAAGTTGGCGAGGTTGGAGTGGCCCAGTATTTATAGGTATATTGTATGGCTTTGCTTCTTGTGTTGTATTGTTTTGCTGGTGTTTACTTTTGCGCTTTTCTTCAGGTTATTGGGGCTCGCTTAATGTGTGTTGGTTGTACCAAGGAATTGAAGCCCTCCAGGGTTGTATTTGACAAAGCTGCAATGGATCAACTTATGCGTGAGAATGTGGAAAAGAGTGGTAAGCTTCGTGATGCATTGGATTTGGTGAACCAACTGGGGGAGAAACTAAAAGAGGCTGAGGCATCGTTGAAGAAATCTGGTGAGGAAAAGGCCTCTCTTGAAGCTAGGATTATTGTGCTTGGAGTTGAAAAGAAACAAGCTAAAGATGAGAAGGAAAATCATGGCCTCAAAATGTTTGCAGCTGGGTTTGATAGGACCGTTGAGCAGGCGAAGTTCCTGGTGCCAGATGGCGATCTGTCAAGGATGGATTCTTGTAAAGTTATCGTTGGTGGTGAATTGGTTGAGGATGATGACGATGTTGAGGGTCAGGGCGAGAATCCGGATTCCTAGTTATTTGAAAAACTTTGATTTACGTATGTTAGTTTTTTGTACTAGTTATGTTTTGTTTGTGGTGCCTTTTGAAGGCCGATGTTAGTACTTTTTGTGAATACGCGATTGAGACTGTTTCCCTGAGTAGGGGTTTGTTTATTTGCTCGTTTAATATATTTGAACAAGTGTTTGTTATCATTTTGTATTAGTTGGTTGTATTGGGTTTGGATAGATTGTGTTTGCTGATTGATGGGTTGAGTTATAGGCTTGTGAGAGTGTTGAGTTGGTATACTCACTTTCATTTTTTGATATTTGATAAGTCTGCTTGGGTACCCAATAGGTGGTATTTTTCTATTTTGTTGGAAATTTGATGAAGTAGTGCAATAGAGATAGATTTATAGTTCATAGTATTATTTTGTTGGAAAGTGCGGGGTGGTGTGCCTCATTAAAACCTCTCCAGCAAAACCCTCCTTAGGAAAAAATCTGGTAGTAGGAAAAAGAGTGCATCACCGTATCCGACTTATACATTAGCTAAAATATAACTTTAAAGATGATATGTTCCATGTGTTTGGTAGGATAGCTCCATCGAGCTTTTGTATTTTGTAAGCCCCCTTGCCGACGACTTTGTATACTTTGAATGGTCCTTCCCAATTTGCACTTAGTTTTCCATGTCCTTACGGCTTTCGTATGTCTTCGACCTTTCTGAGTACGAGGTCGCCTTCCGAGAATGTCCTCGGTTTGATCTTCTTATTGTATTTTCGGGCTATAGCTCGTTTTGTTGCTAGTTGCTGGAGCGTTGATCTGTCGTGATCTTCCTCCATGAGGTCGAGCTCGTCCTTCCTTCTTTCTATGTTGTTGCTTTCGTTTGTACTTGTGGTTCTGTTACTTTGTAGGGATACTTCAATTGGTATCATAGCATTGCTCACGTACACCAGTCTGAAGGGTGTTTCTCTTGTTGATGATTGTTCGGTGGTGTTGTAGCTCCAAATTACTTCAGGGATGAGCTCAGCCCACTCTCCTTTTGAGTCTTCCAATTTTTTCTTAAGGCCCTGCAAAATTATCTTATTGGCGGCCTCTGCTAGGCCGTTAGTTTGTGGATGTTTAACTGAGGAGAATTGTTGGATTATTTTGAAATTTTGTAAAAAGTTTGTGAATCGTTGATCTATAAATTGTCTGCCGTTATCAGTGATAATGAATTGAGGGATACCAAAATGGCATAGTATGTTTTTCCATACAAAAGAGATCATTTTTTTAGAAGTGATTTTTGCCAATGGTATAGCCTCTATCCATTTGATAAAGTAATCTATAGCAACGATTAAGAACTTAACCTGGCCTGGAGCGGGAGGAAATGGTCCGAGAATGTCTAGCCCCCATTTGTTGAACGGCCAGCATACCTCGGATGTGTGTAACTGCTTGGCTGGGTTGTGGATGATTGGCGCGTGACGTTGACATTGATCGCAGTGGCTGACTTTGTGTATGCAATCTTGCTTTATTGTCGGCCAATAATAACCAGCTCGGAGGATTTTGGTGGCTAAGCTTCGGCCGCCAATGTGTGTCTCGCAGACTCCTTCGTGGACCTCATCCATGGCTAGGTTTGCTTCGGTTGTGTTTAGGCATCGAAGGAGGGGTCTTGTAAATCCTCTCTTGTATAGCTCGGCTCCAAGTATGGTGTAGAAGCTTGCTCGTCTTTTGAATTTCTTTGGATCTTGGGTGTTGTTTGGAACCCGTCCTGTTTTTAGATAGTTTATGAGTGGTGTTCTCCAGTCATCTTCCTGCGAAACACTTGCAACTGTTGTTAGCGTAACACTGGGCTCATCCAGTGTTAGTTGTGATAATATAGGAGTTTTGTTTTGACTCCTTGTGGTTGCTAATTTTGAAAGTAGATCGGCTTTGTTGTTTTGTTCCCAAGATATATGGAAAATACTAAATTTATGAAAAGTTTTTATAAGGTTACTGACCATTGTATTGTACTTTTCAAGTAGGGGGTCTTTTACCTTAAAGTTACCCGTTACCTGTTGTACCATCAAGAGGGAGTCGCATTTGACGTTTATCTGTCTTATTCCCATGGTGTGTGCTAGCTGTAGTCCTGCTATTAGGGCTTCGTACTCTGCCTGGTTGTTACTTGCAGGGAAGGCGAATTGTAGTGATTGTTTGAGTTGTATTCCCTGATCGCTTTCAAGTAGTATCCCTGCTCCGGAGCCTTTGCTGTTTGAGGCTCCATCGACGTATAGTGTCCATAGGTTATCTTTAGGAGCTTGGTCTTATGGGATGAGTTCTGCAATGAAATTGGCCAGTGCCTGTGATTTGATGGCACCTCTGGATTGGTACTGGATGTCGTATTCTGACAGTTCGATTGACCACTTGATTAGCCGTCCTGCTAGTTCGGGTTTCGTCAGTACCTATCTTAAAGGCTGTTCTGTTTTGACTATGATGGTATGACTTTGGAAATCGTGCCGCAGACGTCTGGCCGTCATGACAAGAGCTAGAGCTAACTTCTCTAACTTTAGGTAGTGGATCTCGGTGCCTTGAAGTGATTTGCTGACGAAGTATACAGGGTATTGTTGCTTTTGTGTCTCTGTTACTAATACAGAACTGATAGCATGATTAGTGATGAATAAGTATAAATGTAATGGTTTACCTGTTTCTGGTGTCTGGAGGATCGGAGGAGTTGTAAGTATAGCTTTGAGTTCCGAGAAAGCTGCTTCACATTCTTCGGACCAATGGAACTTTTCTTGTTTTCTCAAGTTTATGAAAAAGTGATGCGATCGTTGCGCTATACAAGGTATGAATCTTGCCAATGTTGCAAGTCGGCCGGTTAGTTGTTGCACCTCATTGACTGTCCTCGGGCTGCGCATATTAAGGATGGCTTGGCATTTTTCGGGGTTTGCCTCGATTCCTCGGCATGTGAGCATAAAGCCGAGGAATTTTCCGCTTTGTACTCCAAAGGCGCATTTCTCCGGGTTGAGCTTCATATTGTATCTTCGGAATTGTTGGAATATCTCTGTTAAGTCCTCGGCATGGTTTGCTGTATGCGTTGATTTTGCCACCATATCATCGACATAGATTTTTATGTTTCGTCCGATTTGTTCTGAGAAGATTTTGTCCATGAGGCGTTGGTAGGTGGCACCTGCATTTTTAAGTCCAAATGGCATAACCTTATAACAGAAATTACCATTGTCAGTGATAAAGGCAGTCTTATCTTGATCGGCCTCATTCATTAGGATTTGGTTGTAACCAGAGTAGGCGTCCATGAAACTTAGGCATTGGAAACCAGAGGAGTTATCAACAAGTTTGTCGATGCATGGGAGGGGGTATGCGTCCTTTGGGCAGACCTTGTTAAGGTCTGTATAGTCCACGCACATCCTCCACTTACCGTTGTTCTTCTTTACCATCACTACGTTGGCTAACCATGTGGAGTATCGGAGTTCCTTAATGAATCCAACTGTTAGCAATTTCTGGGTTTCTTCCAAAGAGGCTAGTCTTTTGTCGGTGCCGAGGTGTCTTTTCTTTTGAGCTATAGGGCGGATTGACGGGTTGATTGCCAGTTTTTGGCAGATGATGTTTGGATCTATTCCTGGCATATCTGCTGGTGTCCAGGAAAACAGATCGACATTTTGCCTTAAGAGTTCCATCATTTGCTCTCTTTCTGCACCTTTTAGGGTATTTCCGAGGTATGTGTATTTGTCTTCGTTATTCGTCAAATGCACCTTAGTGAGGTCGTCAAGTGGCATTGGTCGCTCTTGGTGGTTTGTCCTTGGATCTAGGTCTGCCAGAGGAGGTAGTTGGGCCGAGTTATACACTGCCTGGACATACTGTTGGTCAGGATGCTTCGATTGTTCGCTCTTTAGGCTGGCGTTATAGCACTGTCTGGGTTCCTTTTGGTCTCCGTGGATTGTCACCAGTTTGTTATCCTGCGAGAGAAACTTGACACACAAATGAATGATATTCCTGGTTTGTCCTTGCTGGTTTGCTGAGGTATAGTTGATTCTGTCATAGTCATCATAGCTCGGTATGACCTTTTTCTGGCCGAGTTCGTACACCCTCCACCTGCAAAACCACCAGAAATGCAGTTTATTATTCTGCGGGGTGGATTGTTATCATTGTCTACCTTTCTTCCCTTGTCTCGGGAACTGTCAATTGTTTTTTGCTGGTGGCCGAGGTCTTCAGCATTTTTTCTTCGCCCGCGGGTGTCTATATATTTGTCTAGCAGTCCCTCTCGCGCCAGTTTTTCGAGGACGTCCTTTGCTATTCCACAGTCGTCTATGGTATGGCTGTACTTTTGGTGAAAAGTACAATATTTGGATCTGTCTACGTGTCTCTGGTCCTGGTAAGTACTGGCTCTGTTTGGTGGTTTGATGAGCTTGGAATGCAATATATCTTTCACGATGTCTTCCCTTTTTTTGTTAAAGTGAGTGTACGTGTCGAACTTAGGGGTTAGTCTGAACGGTCTCTGGTCTGTCTTACTGGTTGTGTGTCTACTTCGTCTTTCCTCTTCCGTGTTCGGGGTGGACTTTTCTGCTCTCCGCAGTGCTCGAAACTCCTCTACTTCGATTTGAGTTGTTGCTTTTTCTCGGAACTCGGCCAGGGTCTTGGGCTTTGCTATCACAATGGATTCTTGGAACTTCCCTGGTTGGAGTCCACTTTTCAGGGCGTGGAGATGAACTTCGAGATTCAGGTTAGGTATCTCATTGGTTGCTTCTGCAAACCTGGTCATGTAGTCCTTTAGGCTTTCATTTGGTCCTTGTTTAATGGTGCTCAGATAATCTGAGTTGTGGACATAGATTTTTGAGGCAGCGAAGTGATTGACGAACTGGTCGGCCAACTCGTCAAAATTTGAGATGGAACCTTCGGGTAAGTTGGAGAACCAGATGAGTGAGGCCCCGTCTAAGAAGGTTGGAAATGTTCGGCATAGGATGGGATCAGACTCTTTATTCATGAACATCATGGTGTAGAATTTAGTGACATGGACGTTTGGGTCTCCTATTCCTTGGTAGGGTTTTAGGGTTGAAGGTAGGGTGAGGTTTTCGGGCATTTTGAAGTTCATAACTTGTTTCGTGAAGGGGTTGGTTCTTTTGACGATTGTCTTTGTTGTTTTGGGGATGGTTTGCTTGGTTTCTGAAGCATGATCATCATTGTCCTCTTTTTGTTTGGCGCTTTTGTGTTCACCCTTGGTGTGATCGTGCTCCATCTGTCACAGAAGCTCGGCCATCCTTTGGTTCTCGGCTCTGAGGGCCTCATTGATTGCTAACATCTCCGATTGGTTGATGTCGGAGGGAGCGTGGCTTTGTTCGTCCGCCATTTTTTGTGTCCTACAAAAAAGAGGAGATAAAAAATATACAAAGTAAAGAAAAGTGGGGTTAGAGAATCTTCGGCCCCACGGTGAGCACCAAATGTTCCGGTATGGAAGTAGACTCCGAGGTATAGCACGTTCTGGTGATACGTAGACTGGCTTTCCTTGGAGTAATGAGGGCGGAACGTCGTCTTCTTCTGGAAAGGCGGTGTTGGGTACCTGAAAAGGGACTCCAATGCTCAAGTAAGTATGAGTGTGAGAGAGTTCAAGAGAAAACTAGAGTGAATTGCGTACCTACAACTTGAGTGAACAATTCGTATATAATGGAGTTTGTTGAGGGTGGTTATACGCATATATCGGACTGGATGGGGCCTTCGCCCGTTGTATGCCTCATTTTCGAAATTGAGGAGAGATTTAGGGAGAGTTCATACGTTGGTTCAGTTTCGAGTTTGTTACTTTTTGTTTTGCTTTACCCTAACGGATCACTAATAATACAAGTTTTTACGTAAGACAATTTTGAATTTGAAGTGTACTTTTTTTGTCATAAAAAATTTAATACCATACTATTCTTTTAATAAAATTATTTATCTCAAGATTTAAGATGTTGGTAAAATAATTAATGGTTAGAACTAACAACCTTAGCTAGCTAGCTACCTATATATATTCCCTAATCAATCTGAATTCATGATGAATAAAATGAACAATTGGGATCATTCCACTTCCATATTTAATTTTCATTCATGTCTCATTAATTTAAATATTAAAAATTATAAAAATACTAAATTAATAATAAAATAAAAACTTAAATAGATACATATCCAATTTTTATTAGTGATAGTGGAACATGAATAAGAGTGTGACAGCGATAATGACAATCTCAACCCAAGCAATGAGCACTTAACAAAAATAAAAAAATTTCTAGGACGTTGATACTTGATATATTGTCCTGGATAGACGTTTTTTTTTTATCATAAAATAATTTCTCTCAAACATTTAATAAGAGAAGTGACACATGAATAATTATATTTTTTAAAATTTTTAATAATTTTTTTTAGATTTATTTAAATATTTTGTATGTAGATTTTTTTTATTTATTTTATATTTTTTTAAGAAATAATAATGATCAAATTTTATTTTTTTATCATAAAAATTCTAATATTATCTTATAAAATTACTTTTTTTTTTATAAAATTTAAGTTAATAAAAAATATATATAAATAATTATATATCTAACTATTTATGTGCAAAGCAAACGGTGAGGCTAGTTTTTTCAATCTAAATATAGGCATTCTCTAGTCAAAGACTCAAAGCTAAGAACAATAGTGACTGCATAAGAATGTGTTTGTAGGTCATTGATTAAAAATGAGTATGAATGTATATTAAGCTTTATACAGCATCTTTAATGTTTGATTTTAATTGAAGGTACCAGATCTTAGAGGGTGAAGATTGAAGAAGAAAGGAGACTGAAGATTGAGAAAGAGAACAGAGAAAAATGAACTTTATTGATTACTCAGCAGAATGAATGAAAAAATCAATTCAGTACAATAACATGCGTCTACTTATAGAGAGTGATGGGAGCTTTTGAAAAATTGCCTAAGGGTGTAGAAAGGTGTGACTTGTGCTAAAGGTGTGACTAGTGCTAAAAGTGTGACTTGTGCCAAAGGTGTGACTTGTACCAAAGGTGTGACTTGTGTTGACTCATAATAGAACTACCTATAACACTCTCATCAT
This sequence comes from Arachis ipaensis, assembly GCF_059453495.1. NCBI lineage: Eukaryota > Viridiplantae > Streptophyta > Magnoliopsida > Fabales > Fabaceae > Arachis > Arachis ipaensis. The sequence goes on along the minus strand of NC_142440.1, from coordinate 6,473,559 downwards.
AACACCTATCATCATCTCTACTTGTCTTTATTCTGTTTTGTTGACAGCTATACACGTATCATCATCTCCAGCAAACTTCATTCTACTCTGTTGAGGATGAACAATTCTGACTTCCAGCAATAAGTTGCTGATCATGAACTATGAGCTTGGCACGGAAATGGAGAAAGCTCTCTGATGGTATTGCCTTTGTAAGAATGTCAGCTAGCTGCACTGACCCTGGAATATGGCTGACTTGAATCTCTTTATTGTTGACATGATCCCTAACAAAGTGCAGATCAATCTCGAAGTGCTTGGACTTGGAGTGGAGGATAGGATTGGCAGCAAGCAAAACTGCGCTGAGATTGTCACAATACAACATTGGTGCTTCGGGTGATGGATACAGCAATTCACTCATCATGGTTTTTACCCAAATTAACTCTGCTACTGCATCTGCCATACTTCGATATTCAGCCTCAGTACTTGATCTAGCTACTGCCGACTGCTTCTTTGATGCCCAAGAGATCAAATTTGAGCCAAGAAAGACACAATGACCACTGGTAGACTTCCTATCATCTGGATCCCCAACCCAGTCTGAGTCACTATAAGCAGTTACGCCCATAGAGGAATCCTGTTTTATATGTAAGCCGTAGCTAGCTGTGCCACTCAAGTATCTTAGTACCCGTTTAACCATTCTCCAATGACAGTCCAAAGGAGCTTGAACAAATTGAGACAGCTTGTTAACACTGTAGCAGATTTCAGGCCTTGTTATTGTGAGATACTGCAGGTTGCCAATGATCGATCTGTATAGCTTTGGATCATAGAAGCTAGACCCACCAAGAGCTGAGATCTTCACAGTGGATGGCAGAGGTGTGTGGCAGGAGGCACAGCCAACCATACCAGCTTTCTTTAATACTTCCCCAACATATTTCTGCTGAGTGAGCACTAGACCACCATCACAAGTTCTGGTTACTTGAATTCCAAGGAAGTAGTGTAGGTCTCCCATATCTTTGAGAGCAAACTTTTTGTTTAGCTTAGCTATCACATCTGTTACAAGCGCAGAAGATTCACCAGTCACAATGATATCATCTACATACACAAGCACATAAGTTTGGAGTCCATCAACAGTTTTGATAAAAACTGAGACATCAGACTTGGTAGCTGCAAAACCAATCTCCCTTAATCCACTTGCCAGCTTATGATACCACTCTCTTGGGGCTTACTTCAGCCCATAGAGAGCCTTTGTAAGCTTGCATACTAAGGAAGGATCTCCTTGTTCATACCCTGGAGGTTGCCTCATATAAACTTCCTCCATTAAATCACCATGCAAGAAGGCATTATTAACGTCTAACTGTCTAATTACCCAAGATTTGGATACAGCGATGGACAGCAACAATCTAATGGAAGTAGGCTTCACCACTGGGCTATAGGTCTCTGTGAAGTCAGATCCATATTTCTGAGCATACCCCTGAGCTACCAGCCTCGCCTTGTGCTTTTGTAAAGAGCCATCTGCATTGTATTTCAGCCTGAATACCCACCTGCTGCCTATGGCTTCTCTGTTGGGTGGAAGGCTTACTAATTCCCACGTATTGTTCCTGATTAGTGCATCATATTCTAGATTCATAGCAGCTTTCCATTCTGGAGAATTCAAAGCTTGCTTCACAGTTCTTGGCTCCACACTGGCAGAAAAGACTTTTGGCTTAAAAATTCCAGCCTTACTTCTAGTGATCATTGAGTGAGAATTAACAGCAGCAGGTAGAGGTTCAAAATCCTCTAAAATTGGTATCTCAATGTCATTGATAGGGATAGGAGTGAGAATAGAGGAAGCTGCTATTGGTAACTGAGGTATGAGGGGTGAGGTTGATGGTTGAGGAAGAGTTGAAGATGAGAAATTGGCTGAGTTGTGGTTTAAACTGGCTTGACAGGGAGAGACCTGCTGACTTGAGACTGGATGGCTGAAGCTGACTTGCTGAGACTGAGACTGCCTTGGTTCAACTATATTTGACAAAGGCCTAGGAATGAGTGGAATGGTTGGAATAGAGGGAGGTAAGGCATCTTCAGAAGCTAATACAGATTTACTAAGAACCTGCTGTGTAGCTTGCTGAAAAGGAAATTTGTCTTCAAAGAATACAACATGAGGGGTGATAATAACTTTTCCATCCTGAGTGAGACATTTGTATCCCTTGTGAGATGTGCCATACCCAATGAATGTGCAAGGTGAGGACCTGAAATCCAGCTTGTGCTTATTGTAAGATCTTTGATGAGGGAAACATAAACATCCAAAGACTCGAAGCTGGTCATAAGAAGGCGTTTTGCCAAACAATTTTTCAGTAGGAGACATGCCCTCTAACACTGGTGTTGGAAGCATATTTATGAGCTTGGCAGCAGTAGTAAAGGCTTCTCCCCAAAATCTAGTAGGCATGGATGCCCCTGCAAGTAAAGTAAGGCTCATTTCAACCACATGGCGATGCTTCCTTTCAGCAGCTCTATTCTGTTGATGAACATGAGGACATGAAAATCTGTATACAACTCCTTTTGCCTGCAACAGCTTAGATAAGCTTTTATACTCAGCAGCATTGTTACTTTGCAATATTTTTAACTTTGTATTTAATTGCAATTCAGCCATTTGTTGGAAGTGATTAAATACTGATTTTAATTGAGCTCTAGATTTAATGAGATAAAGCCATGTATACTTTGAGAATGCATCGATAAAGTTTACAAAGTACCAATGTCCATTAGTATCTGAAATGGGTGCTGGCCCCCAAATATCAGAATATACAAGCTCCAAGGGATGGTTATACACAGTTTGAGAAGAAGAGAAAGGTAAATGGTGGGATTTTCCAATACAAGCTGAGCATTTAAGTTTGGTTACAGAAGAGGGAATTTGACAAGTCTTTAATACTTGTGATACAATGCTATGGTTTGAGTGGCCTAATCTAGCATGCCAAATCAGAACATCACCCTTATTTTCTAATGCAGAAGTGTATGCTTCCGGTTTGCTTTGACCAGTTGTGAACTTATAAAGGCCTTTGTGAACAACGCCTTGAAGAACAATCTCTTGAGTGTCTTTGGTTTTTATGCAGCACCTATCATCATGAAATTCAAAGAAGACTTGATTGTCACAGCAACATTGATATACACTCATCAAATTCTTTGTTATTTTAGGCACACATAACAGTTTTCTAAGGTGTAATAATCTAGAGCTCAAATCAGATTTAATGCACAAATTACCAACAAAGGAAATTGGCAAACCTGTCCCATTGCCTACTATAACTTGCTCATCACCACAATACTCCTCCTTCTCTAATAGATTCTGCTCAGTGTGAGTCATATGATGTGTAGCTCCTGAGTCAGGATACCAATTTGGATCCTGAATTGTGGCAGGCGTTGCCAGGACATTACAGAAGTTGGCACGAGGCTGAGACACATGCTGAGGGACTTGATTGTTTCCACTGCTGTACCCTTCATTGTCATAGGACTGATTGCTTGCTTTGCTGTATCCACCATATCCTCCATTTTCATTTTCATAGTAACCGTCATAGAAGTCATCACTATACCTATACCAGCAAGTTCTAGCTGTGTGACCTATTTTATTGCACACTTGACACTGTGGTTTCTCAGCCTGATAACTTCTCATATTGTTCATCCTGCCACCTCTATTAGACTGTCCTCTGCCACCTGTAGTCTGGCCACTAAATTCACCATTTGTATATTCTTGAACTGAGGAATCTTGCAGAGATCTGCCTCCATTGAAGTAGCCTCTACCTCCTCTAAACGTGCGTCCTCCTCGTCCTCAAAATCCACCTCTAAAACCTCCTCTGCCAAATTGAGTGATATTAGCTTGCACAAATGTCTCTGGTTTCTTGAACCTTGTGAGCATGCTCTCATGAGTCAACAGTAGGGCTTCCAATTCGGCAACTGTTATGCACTGAGATCTTGCTAGCATAGAGGTGTAGACCGAAGAATACTCCTCGGTTAAACCATGCAATATTGCATTTACATGATCACTTTCAGTTATTGCTTCACCTACTGAGACTAGTGCATCAATTGTGCTCTTAATTGAAAGGACATACTCAGTTACAGATGCTCCAATTTGAAGAGTACTGAGCTTGTGTTTTAACTGCATTACCTTTGCTTTGATCTGAGATGCGAAATGATCTTCAAGCCTCTTCCAAACTTGATGCGTGTAAGTGCATCCAACCATCCGTGTGGTAAACGGTTTACTCATCGAAGCCAAGAGCCATGACTTGAGCAAAGCATATTGTCTTTTCCATTGTTGATACTGCGGATTCAACGCTACATCGGTCTCGTCTTCGGTTGCTAGGTATTGCTGAGGGATTCCTTTTCCTGTAACATGAGTTAGCATATCATTTCCTTCAATTGTTGAGAATGCCTGGTCTTTTCATTGTAGAAAATTTTTCTCATCCAACTTCATTGAGATCGGTGTTGCTACAAATCCTTGAGCTATCGTGACTCAGCTTGAATTAGCTTGAACTCTTCTGAATTTGTGATTTCGCAGAAGCTAAGCTCTGATACCATAAAGGTACCAGATCTTAGAGGGTGAAGATTGAAGAAGAAAGGAGACTGAAGATTGAGAAAGAGAACAGAGAAAAATGAACTTAATTGATTACTCAGCAGAATGAATGAAAAAATCAATTCAGTACAATAACATGCGTCTAATTATAGAGAGTGATGGGAGCTTTTGGAAAATTGCCTAAGGGTGTGGAAAGGTGTGACTTGTGCTAAAGGTGTAACTAGTGCTAAAAGTGTGACTTGTGCCAAAGGTGTGACTTGTACTAAAGGTGTGACTTGTGTTGACTCATAATAGAACTACCTGTAACACTCTCATCATAACATCTATCATTAATTTTATTTTATTTTGAGTTCTATAAAATATTATATAAATATTTATAGAATTATATATCATAAAATTTAATTTAAAATTTAATATAAAATTTATTATTCTAATGTTTAATCTTATTTTAATTTATACTTAAATTATTTTTAATTATTTTAAATAATTTTAGTTAAATTGTAAATTTAACTAACACAAAAAATATAAAATTATAAAATTAAATTTATATATCATATTTAAAATATATTATATCTAAACAAATTTATAATAAAAAATTAGAATTTTATGTATTTAAATTGGAAGAAAAAATAAAATTTTGTAAATAATTGAGAAAATAAGTTACGTAATATATTTAGAGAAGACAATACTATTTGAGCTATAGTTTATTGTCAATTTTAAATCATTTTTTAGTTACTATAAAAGTAAAAAATGATATCCAAAATTAATTCTATTATTAGAGTTGCTCTTATGGTATTTACTAAAAACAAAAAAATAAAAGTTGAAAAATTTTAAAATTTTCAATGATTTTTACGTAGTGTTTAATTTTGATTCGGTCTAAAATATTTTATATAATTATTTAATTATATTTATTTTTTTAAATAATTATTTATATAATGAATATTAAGAAGTTGTTTGTTTAATAGTACAGAATCTCGCCTAAACCCCTTTAAGAGTATGAGGGAAACAAGAAACCAAATTACAAAACCAGCAAAAGAGAACAAAACAATACCACCTACACAATCCACTGCTAAGTCTTAACAACACAAGAGCAAACCACACAAAACAAGCCAACAAAGCCTAATGAGAACAAAAAGTGATCAAGGTTAAGAAGTAATTGTTTTTACAGATATAGTAATATATAATTAAATATACACACAAAATTATCAGTGTATTAAAATTAAATTTTTTTTATTTATTAAATTTAGAATTGAAAAAAATGTTTTAGAACTAATTTAACGTTGTTCTTATTTCCATATATTCTCCGTTTTCGGTGCTTTATAAACAAAATAACAATGATAATAATATTGAAAAGAAAAATAAATAATGCAAACTTTTCATTTTTCATTCTGACCTAAGAATGAAATTAATTGTATTTATATATAAAAGATATTGAATTTATATTATAATTAAGCGGCCAGATGCTTGTATTTAATTTGTATGATTTTCTTTTTGAAAAAGTCAGATCAAATATATTTATATTTACGTAATAATACATAAGTTGGTGTCTTTTATGGTTTCTAAAAAGTTTAATTATTATATTAATTTTTATGGTTTTATTAAATTTGTAATTAATTTTTTATAATTTTTAATGAGTTCTTATAATATTTTTAATTTTATAATTAAATTTTTATTAATATAAAGTATATATATTAAAATTAACAGAATATTTTTTTATAAATTAAAAATATTCACAAATAAAAATCTAATTAAATCTCTTATTATATATTTTTTATAAAATATATTTTATTAATTTTAATATTTTTAATACAAAAATAATTTAATTTCAAAGTTAAAAATAATATAAAACTTCAATTAAAAATATATATGAATTTAAATTAATTACAAATTTAATAAAATTTCAGAGACTAATAAAATAATTAATTTTTTAAACAAATATTATACTAACAATATATGGAAACTAAAATTTTAAATGATTTATATTATCATTTAATCGGCCGGAAAATTCCCATACAAAAGAAGGACGGTGGGGCCGGGGTGCATGGGGAATTGTTCCGAATTTCAAACCTTGATTACGAATACGTTGTGCGGCAGCACAAAGGAAAGAGCATTTTTAGTGGGCATTAGGCAAGAGCTTTCCCGTAATAATATTCAAAAGGAATGTAAGTTTAAATAAATTTTTAATCTCTATAAAATATTTTTAATTTATACAGTTAGTTTACTCTGTCATTAGTATTTAATTTTTCATGTTATCATTTAATAAATCAATTCAATAACTAAATAGAGATATTTTAAATTTTATTACTAAAATAAAAAGTTTATAAAACTAACAAAATTATTTTATAATGATAAAAAAAAATTTAAACCAAGAAAATAATAGAACATGGTCCCTTTATATATATATATATATATATATATATATATATATATATATATATAATCACATGATAAGAGTTTGTTTGGGTATTCTCGAAATTTTTTTTTAAATAATATTTTTTTAAAAGTTTTTATAAAAATAAAAATAATTTTATATTTAAATATCTTATATAAAAAAATATTTTTATTTATCAATAATATTTAAATAAAATAAAATAAAAATATTTTTTTATTTATTACATAAAAAATATTTTTTTTTAAAAATGATTTTTTAAAAAATATATAAATTATAACTTCTTAAAAAAATATTTTTTATTTTTTAAATATTTTAACTTTTATTATTAAAAATTTATCAAATACATTAAATAATTAAAAAAAATTATTAATTTAATAACGTAAAAACAAACACTAAATATATTTTATAATTTTCACTTTTCACTGCTGCATTGAACTACTGCTAGCTAGCTAGCTAGGTTTACTTCATAAATAATTGTTTCTTTCGAACGACCCACTTAAACCTCTCGGAACGCCAGAAAGCTATATATGCATGTTATTAGCTGTCTTTCACTCTCATAACGATGATAAATAAAAGCATTCCCAAAAAAAAAATTTATTAAAAAACCTTACCGTTTTAAACTAGAAAACTTAAAGCATCGTTACCTATTAATACTACTTAACAACCTTTGTATTTGTGTTGCGTTAGAATGCATAATAATAATAATATTTATAATTATATATTTATTATGTTTAAAATTATATAATTATTTTAATAATAATTAATAAATATTAAATAAACTAATTTTATATTATTTAGAATAACTTTTTATTATTTTATAAATATTATTGAAAGAAAATAAGAGAAAATAAGTGAGCACTAGTACTAGCTATAGTATCAGCAATTTTTTATTTTGATATTGTAAAACCGGACATAAATTTAATAAAATGGTGTTTAATAGAAAGTTACAAATTGACAATATCTTTTTTGTGGATTATATTTTTACGAATAAAAAATATTTTTTTATTATAAATTCTATGTGGATTCACAATATGCTCTCTGTGAATTATATTTTTATGAATAAAAAAATATTTTTTGCTACAATACGTCCTCAGCGAATTAATTGTGTAACAAATGTCTTCATAAATTTATTAAATACCAAATTACTTTATATTTGACTGATTTACCAATACTAAATCAATATATCAAAAAATGGTAAAGACTTGTATATAAATATTTTTGTATGAAATTAATTAAAAATTATTAAATAATTTAATTATTTTTAATTATTAACTTCACATTAAAATAACAAATTATTGTACTAATGAATTATAACTCAAATGACATAGTCTTCTATACTCATCTAGAGGTTGCGGGTTCGGGTTTTCTATTTTCAAAAAAATTCTTATACTCATTTAAGAAGTTGTAGATTTGAATCTCCTTAACTTTGGTTAAAAAAAAAAAAAGAAGATAACAAACTGTTTTGAAAAAAAAAAAATGCCCTTATATCCGATCCGAAATTAACAGTTACCGATGCCGGTTGTCTGCTTCTTTGAATCGATAATGTTATTTTATATATCAATATTTTTTATTTGTATAAAATATAAGATTATTGTTAATTAGTGTATTTAAATAAAAAAAACGTGTATTCGTTGTTAAAAAATATTAATATCAAAATAATATAGTTTATTATATAAAAAGAATATTGACAATTTGACATTGCGAATAAAACTCGTCAACTTCCACATTGCACACCGTTCTTTATTTTTATTTAGTTATAACCAATATCCTAAAAATATTATATTATAGAGAAATAATTAAATTAAAATATTTCTATCCGAAATTTTTTTAGCAAATGCTTGGTTATTGGTCAACAAGATTCTTATTATTATTTTAAGGTTCTTATTATTTATTAAGAATATCCTATGAATAAATTTTTTTAATAAAATTATAAAAAATTTTATTTATATATAGAATATATTTAAATAATTAAAATATAAATACTGTTTAAAGAATTTTTTAACCATAAAAAAGATTAAGCATTACTATTTGAATGTATTTTGATACTTCTAATATATAAATCGGATATTTTTTGCGTTACCGTGTCTATACATAATATTTATCTGAGATTTGTTTAACATATATTTTTTTATATTTAATTTAATACATTTAAATATTGTTATATATCAATATGTGCAAATTTATTTTAATATATAATTTTAAAATAAGTTTATAAATAATATATTGTTATTTAATTAAAAATAATTTAAATATTTTATTTAATTAAAAATATTAAAATATTACATTTTTTATATTTTCTAAAAAAAATTAAATTTAATTATTTATGTGTCACACTTATCGTGTGCCATGTCATTGTAATTATATCCGTGATTGATAATCCCTAATTCAAGGATAAGAGCTTTTAATAAATATGGAAGCATTTCAAGTGCACCGGGAGTATCGGTGCACCAATTATTTTAATCGTTGATTTGAATTATAAAAAATATATATAATATATATTAATTAAAACCAACGGTTAAAACAATTGGTGCACCGGTATTTCCTGGTGCACTTGAAATGTTTCCAATAAATATATTATAAAATACATACTATACTAATATATTTAAGAACATTAGAAATTTCCTTACATACTTACCTGACCTATCTGACTAGGACCTTTGGAATTTAATTTTCACAAACCAGGGAACAAAAAACCAAGGGCGGATAGGTTACAGTAGAATTTTTTTTAAGTGGATATTTCAACAAAAAAAATTTATCATTATTATCGTATAAAAATATTTTATTTTAACTATTAAATAATAAATTTTAGAACTTAATTTTATATATTATAAAAATATTATTTTTATTTAAAATATAATAAAATAAATAAATTATATTTTTAAATTAAGATCATCAACAAAATATATTTTTAATATTTATCTTTTTTAGAATAATTAAATTTAGTTTATTTTTTTATCTTTATAAAAATATTTTTATATAAAAATAAATTATTTAATAATTTATAATATTATTTTTATATTAAGGATACTTTAAAAAAATAACCATCTTTATTTTTTTTTATAAATAATTATTTATTTATATATTTTCACTATCGAATAGGAGTGTTGATAATATTATTTAAATTTGTAAATATTTACTTCGTCGATATCCAATCAAAATGAGTAATTACTCGATCTAAGACAAAATAGATTTTGGTGAGACGAATAGAAATTATTCGTCTCTACCTATTCTAGCATATATATATATATAATTAATAAAATTATTAATAATATTGTTTGATATTGTATTATTTTTAGATTTTTAATTTAATTTACATTATATATATAATCATAATTATATAAATTTTAAAAGTTATCTCTGTTTGTTAAATTTTAATAATCAATAGAAAAGAATAAAGGCAGATATCTACAAAGACAAATTATTAGGATATAAGTTTTTATTATTCTCAAATAAGAGCAAAACAAATTTTATATAGACCATTAAAAAGAAAAATAAAATCGAATAGAACAAAAATTCGCTCTTACTTATTTCATTGCCACATTTACCTTTACTACTAATTACCAGCTCTTCGTCATAAAAATTATTATATGTTGTATAATTATCTTCTATATATTTTCTTCATATAAATACAGTCGACTTATTGTAATTAGAAATAAAATCAGATAGAATTTTTTTTGTTGTATATCAAATAACGCATTTTTAACCAATTTATTCATTTTAAATTTGAGTTAAGCAAATCATCAAACAAGAAAAGTTATAGACTGAGATAACACTTTTTTTTATACAAATATGTACATGTACTAAAATATTTTTAACGATCATTTATTTTATTTTGAACAACAATAAAATAGTCGCTAATATATTTACTGATAGTTAAATATTAATTTATCTTATATTTTACTGTGAAAAAATTTTAGTGACAATTATATAATTATTAATGAAAATATTTTTAATAGCCACAAAAACATTTTATATTATTTTGCATAAGAAATAAACAGCTTAAATATTATTTAAGATAATAAATATAATAATACCAATATCTTTTCACTTATTAATATTAAAAATAATATAAGCTGATATTTTTTTTAGATAAGAAAGCAATAATAAAAATTATTAACTAAGTTAATTACATAATAAAAAAATATAAATAATTTTTTAACTAATAAAAAATAAACTCATTATTTTCTCATACTACAACTTTACAAAAAAATTAAATAATAAATCAACTCTTAATAAATTACATATCAAATATTATTATTTACAAACCATATATATATCAATCATTTTTAAAAAATTTAATTTAAATTCTTATTGAATAATATTTATTTAAGATTATAATTTAAATTCGCATTCTAAGCACGAAAAATGAAACTAATATTTATAAAAATACATATTTATTTCAACGATAATTAATGAATTAAAATATGTTTTAGATTGATTTTTTTTCGATTATTAGTAAAATTTTCGACCCAAAAAGAGAAAAAAAGGTTAATATTCCGTGCTTACAAGGCAACAAACAAAAATTCACATCAACTCAAATAGAAAAACAAAACAAAGCACAAACGCTAAAAAGATTCATAATACCCTAACTAGTCGCAATACTTAGGCAATAACACTTAACAAATACAACAAACGAATAATCTAATATCACCTTAAAAAAAAAAATTACTTTAAAAGATCTCTCCTCTTTTCATGTGAGTAAAGTCTTTAATTGATGTCACCTTTACGACTTCGATTTGCCATTCTTTTCTTTCTTGATCTTGTTCTGATAGATATGAGAGAGTATATACTAATTCATCATCGTCCATTTTATAAATTACAATAACTTGTGTCACTTTATTTTAAATCCGTCATTAGTTTGGACCATCAACTAAGTCTAATTGAATTATTTTTGTATCATTTTATTTGTATACATGTCATCTTCTATAATTTCTAAATTCTATATCTTACATATTTTAAAAAAATTACCTTTATCATTTTTCATAATTTTTTTCTGAGACAGAATTATTAGCATATTATCAGTTATGTCTACCTCATTAGTTTTGTTGTTTTCCTTTCTCCTTTTTATATCATTGTCTTTCTTCTTTCACTTTAGATCAGACAATTCGGTATCTCTACTTTATTGTTTATAGATCTTTCATAATCAAAACCGTTCACTCCTTTTTTAAATTTTACTCTCACACTGATGACATTGTCAAATTAGTTCAATTTGACTAAAATTTGAGTATATGTACTACAACGGTGTTTTTAAATTGGTGGCCAAAATTTTTTGAGAGAAGAGATTAGAATCGATTCTATAATTCACAAAAAAGACTGGCAGGTTAAAAATTTAAAATCGTCATAATTAAAAAGTCCGCCTAATTCATATTACTCAACCCACAAATTTTGGCGGATTTGGACAGGGTGGAGTGACTTTCCCTGATGGGTTCGTCGTTTTTTTTTTTTTAGGTAATTGAAGATGATAATTGAAAATGTTTTAAGTTATAATTTGGATTATGTTCTATGTTTAATTGATTAGAGATTTAAAAATATTTAATCATATATTTTGGATAATATTTATTTTATTTTTTATAATGTTAGTTTTATTATTTTGTTTTAAAAAGCTTGGTTGATAATTATAATTTTAATATATGTAAATTTAAAAATTATAATTTTTTATATTTAAAAATTATAAAATTTATTAAAACAATTCTAAAAGTATATATAATGTTTGATATTTAATAATTTATTAATAAAAATAATAAAAGAGCCCCATCAATCTGCCATTAAATGAAAAGGAAGAAAAATTTAAAATTATATCACTAAATAGAACGAAAGGGACCAACCCGTCAAATACCAAACTTTATTTTGATGAGGAGGGAGGGGATACCCCCTATCTCTCCTCTCTCATTAATAATTTCTCTTCTTGTTTATAACTTTAGTGCCTATACTCATTAGATGAATTGAGGTATCACTTTTTTCAATTTTTTCACCTTGTAATAAAATTTACACGAGCAAATTAAACAAACTAATAATCAACTTCCATGTGATAGATGTCATGAAGAAATAATGAAGACCGCCTATCAACTCCATTTTGTGGGCCTCACAATTAGGAACTATTTTTTATATAATTCTTTTGACCCGAATCCACCTACTTCAGAATCTTTGTTATGATATCGAATTCATACGCAAAAACATATTTAATAATATGCGGAAGAAAATCGATCATTTGATTTTTATCACGTTCCCTATGATTTTTTCATCATGTTTTCCTATCCCACAATCATAACGTTTAATATATTGAGACGACGAACAAAATGAAAGGAATAGTATTACTCAAGGAGAAAACAATAACCATCAACCAAGCATTTCTATTAGGACATTAATTAGCATGCACCTTATCAGATTGCCAACGTTGTTATTATTATTATTATTATTATTATTATTATTATTATTATTTCTATTAGGACATTAATTAGCATGCACCTTATCAGATTGCCAACGTTATTATTATTATTATTATTATTATTATTATTATTATTATTATTATTTAGCCTAGTCCAAATCAATACAATTATTCATCGAGTTTGGCCACGAACCTTCTTTCATTTTTTGTTGCCCATTATTTTTGGAGTAAATACCCACCCGACTCTTGATAATTATTTCGAAAGAACAACGAGACCTAAAAAAAATACCTAATCTAATCACTGATTTTTTTTTGGACTAATTAGTCTCTATTAAAAAAAAAATTAACTTTTTCTGGTATAGAAACTTTGTTGTTCTTTTGAAGTAATTGTCAAAGACCAAATTAATTTTTTTTTTGTCAAAGACCTCGTTGTCTTTTGAAGTAATTGTTCGGAGCTGTTTAAAGTTTTTTTTCCTTATTTCTTTTAGTTCTCTTTTTAACTTTTTACATAGTAGCAGAAATAGGTCAAATTAGATCAAATTTCATCTTTAAATTGACTTGTCGTATAATTAATTGATTTGATCTATAATTCTTTTATAAATTTTTCTTCAAGTATCAAACATATTCTATTATTGAACTTGGTCTGATCTAAAATTTGTTAAAAAATTTGATAACAAAAATAAAAAATTTTAAAAATACTATTTAAAAAAAATATTTTTTAATAAAAAATTATTTATATCTAATATGTCAAATTTAATATTTATAAAAAATTTAAAACTTTTAAATTATAAAAAAAATTATAATAAGATATAATACATTAAAAATATTTAATAATTTTGTTAGTTATAAAAAATGATTTAGACATACTCAGTGAGCTTAGGATTAGCATGTTAACATATTTAGACTTTTACCGTGGACTTTTATAATTCTTTGTTAGTTAGTTTCTTTTTTTTTTTTTTTTTTTTTGAAGTTTTAATTGATTAGCTAGCATTAAATCAATTCTCAATTGATTTAATGATTAGTTTATTAGTCTGCTTAAAAATGTGTTGGGAGTTTGAATCTTGTATTGTGCATGCAATCTATTGACCAGCAACAAATCTTTAAATAAAATTCAAATTTGCGACGAATCAATCTTTATTTTATCAAGTTAAACGATATTATGAAAAGAAATAGATAGTATTAATATATATATAGGCTATTATCTTTTTCAATTCTTTGTTTAACTTTCCCAAATCAGTTCTTAAAGCTATGCTATTTCTTAATTTTTTGTTAGTTAATTCCTCATTTCTTTTTAAGCCTAAAATTGAGAAACAGCAAGGCTTTACGAACTAATTTGGAGAACTAAAAAAAAAATTGAAAGAAATAATGGCGAAAAAAAAAAAGTTGGATGGAGGTTAATGGTACTGGGGGACATCATGCCATCATGGTCCATGGTGTAGGGAATAGCCTAGGTTGCAATATTAAGTCTTCATGAACTCTGTGGGTCACCACTGGCCCACTTTAAATTGCTGTCGGTATGGTGTTTGTTCTCGGCGCCACTTTATGCCCCTCTTCTCAAGCTATGTTATGACTTTGTTTGCGTTTATCAAACTTAACCACCACTCCATTCTAAGTTTCTAATTAACCAATAACAACCTAAACTATACGTACATATATAATGCTTCACAATTCATGTTACCGAAAAAACTACAATCCAAGTAAAAACATGACTCGCCATTTTCTTATGTATCAGATAAACTTGAAAATCCCACGCGAGAGTCCTACCCGGTGGATTCCACTGTCCCAAATAACTCTAATATTCAGTGATGGTCACGTGAAGTGGATGGGCGGTGGGCTAAGCGCGTACACTTCACACATCCATTCAAAAGTTTTTGTCCCCCTCAAATTTATTATTCAATGTTCATAAGATATTATTTATACATTCTAGTATAACTATGTTGTAGTGTTATTCCAATGAGTTACAACTTAAATGGTATAATCTTTTCATACTTAATTAAGAAATTGTAAATTTGAATTTTTTATTTTTAGTAAAAAAAAAATATTGTAGTGGTTATAATAATTATATAAGTCTTATTAAAATTCAAGTTATATTTTTTATATTTTATTAATAAATTTTTAAATAATATTTTTAAAATACTATAATTGCGGTACTATAATTATTATAATTATCGTAATATAATTATATTAAAATATTTTATTTATATGCATTCATATTTAATTAAAAAAAATAACTTTAGAATAAATGAAAATTTAAAAGTATTTTATTTAATTAATTTAATTTTTATTTAAAAATATAGTTATGTATTAATTATAAATACAGTATACATTGACATCTATAATAAGACTAAGCATTTAATAATTTCTCATCAATCTGGTTATTGGATGAGAGATGATGTTTAGTCAAAAGTGTTGTTTGCAAATTGAAACAAAGGTGGCCCAGTGTTTGTCTATTGGATTTTTCATGTATAAATATACCATGCTTCTCACTACTTCACCCACCAATTCATCTTCGATGTTTCAATCTACATATCAACTAAGATCTGCACTCTATCTATCTCTCTCTCATTACTCCCTATAGTCCCACTCAAATATTCCTTCTCCATCTCTTGCTTGCTCCTAAAAGCTATATATTGACGAGAAATTCTATTTTTGAGCCTTATCTATATACATTCCCTTGTACACTTTTTAGTTTATATAATCTAAGAATACCCCCTCTTCACTCATTATTTCCCAACCTCCCTGAAAAAAAAAAAGAAAAAGAAAAATGAGGCTATTGTCTAGAAAAGCAACATGCAACACTCACGGCCAAGATTCTTCATACTTCCTAGGATGGGAAGAATATGAAAAGAATCCCTATGATAAGGTTAAGAACCCTAATGGAATCATTCAAATGGGTCTTGCCGAAAATCAGGTTAGTTGCAACACTATTATTTTGGTGCAAAAAAAGCAAAAACAAAGAAGCTGCTAGCTCATCAATTATTATTTAAGGCATGGCTCACATGTAAGAAAACTTATGTTTTTCAATAATTGGCAGCTCTCTTTCGACCTCCTGGAGTCATGGCTGGCGAAGAATCCTGACGTGTCCGGATTCAAACGCGACGGCAAATCCATATTCCGAGAGCTTGCTCTCTTTCAAGACTACCACGGTCTCCCTCTTTTCAAGAAAGCATTGGTGGATTTCATGGCCGAGATAAGAGGAAACAAGGTCACTTTTGATCCCAACCACATGGTCCTCACCGCCGGCGCCACCTCGGCAAATGAGACCCTGATGTTCTGCGTTGCCGAAGAGGGCGATGCCTTCCTCCTTCCCACCCCATATTACCCAGGGTGCGTCTTAGTTGCACTGAATACGTGCATATGTTTCTTACTTTTCAGTCTCTGATCTTATTTTGCTTGCACTTGTGCAGATTCGATAGAGACCTCAAGTGGCGAACCGGGGTTGAAATTGTCCCAATACAATGCACGAGCTCAAACAACTTCCGAATCACTGAGTCAGCTTTGGAACAAGCCTACCAAGACGCAACAAAGCGTAACCTTAGAGTCAAAGGAGTCTTGGTCACGAATCCCTCAAACCCTCTGGGAACCACTCTTTCTCGTAATGAATTCGACTTGCTCGTTGACTTCATCAAAGACAAAGAAACCATGCACTTGATAAGCGATGAGATTTACTCTGGCACCGTTTTTAGCTCTCCAAGCTTTGTTAGCGTCATGGAGATCCTTAAGGAAATGAATCCTAATGACGCTACCAAAATTTGGAACAGAGTTCACGTTGTTTATAGTCTCTCCAAGGACTTGGGTTTACCCGGTTTCCGCGTCGGTGCTATCTACTCCGAAAACGACGCCGTTGTGGCTGCGGCGACCAAGATGTCAAGCTTTGGATTGGTTTCTTCACAAACTCAGTATCTTCTGGCAGCCATGCTGAGTGACAACAAGTTTACGAAGAAATACATCTCCGAGAATCAAAAGAGGCTGAGACGGAGACAGAGAATGCTCGTAACAGGGTTGCAGAAAGCGGGAATAAAGTGCCTGAAAAGCAATGCTGGTTTGTTCTGCTGGGTTGATATGAGGCACCTTCTCTGTTCCAACACTTTTGAGGCTGAGATGGAGCTCTGGAAGAAGATTGTCTACCAAGTTGGCTTGAACATTTCTCCGGGTTCGTCGTGCCATTGCAGTGAGCCAGGGTGGTTCAGGGTGTGCTTTGCCAACATGTCTCAAGACACTTTAAACGTAGCCATGAAACGAGTCAAGAACTTCGTTACAGACTCCACAGGAGCTGAATGTGGCTCTTCTTCTGTAAGTTTCACAAAGTCATTCTCTAATTGGGTTTTTCGGCTTTCGTCTCGCGATCATCGTGCGCCTGAAGAACGATAACTATAGCTATAGCTAGCTAGCATCTTCATGTTGTTTGTGGAATCTGAACGCATGCACAATTTTTTTTTTTTTAGCTTCCCGAATATTTTTGGTGGAGTTCAAAAGACATAGTTCTTTTTTATTTTTTATTTATTTTTCTTAATGGGGGATCGATCATGATGTAGAGAAAGAAACTGAAAGCACTCTGTCCACGTGGATGTGCAGTGTGGAATGTACTTACTAATTAATTAGCTTGCTATATATATGAATGTATTTAATTATTGTTTGATTTCCATAATAATCAATTACCCTACTTATTTATGAACATGCTTCCTGATGTGATAGATATGTAAAAAGTTTGACAATTTTTCCATTACAAAACTTATCTTATTAGATAATATACAAGAAGAGATAATGGGCGCTGTGTGAACGCGCACATAAATATACAATGGCACGCACCGCCGGCGAAACACACGGTGGGCTAGGCTTGCCGACGAACCGACTTGATTATCCATTATTTTTCTCTGATCTAATGAGTATTAATAACACATTTCAAGGCGTATAAGCATTTCAACGGAACCAAAAAGTCAATAATTAGGGTTTCTAATATATTTTAAATCAGGAAGGAATTTAATTTAAAAAAAAAGTCTAAAACCAGCAACTTTTTCAAATTCTGATTAGTACGTAACTAGCAAAGAAAAGTGAGTCATTGGATAAAATCTCACACCAATCTCATACCATTAAAATCATCATTAATGGCTATTTGATAACTACAAATCACAAAAATTACTGACCCCTAACACTACTTTTTAATTTATTTTAAATGTAGTCAAATTTACTCTTATTTTTTGTTTGAGTAAACTTAAATTTTTTTTCTTTCTACTGTAATTCTAAATTTTCAAAATGCTCCATCTTACTTATTGTGTTGAGATTTTTATTTAAAAAAAAATAAAGTTTAATTTTAGTAAATTTGCATAAATTTATAGGTCTAAGTTTCACCAATCATCCTTAATTGTATTTACAAAAAAGATGACGAGCTGGAATTAATTAATTATCTCTCATCATAACTATGTAAGAAAGAGCTATATGTGGTGGAAGCCACCAATGCAAGTAATTAAGTATAGGTGAAGAAGTTGAACTTTTGGAAACCCTTTTAAAATTCGTCACCAACTACGCAAGCACAAAAGTGTGCAATGGAAGAAAATAGGAAAAGGTATAATAATAAGTAGGAAAACACTTAAACACATTGCTCTTTTCTGAACTTTCTGGGAATAATCATCACTTCACAAAAAGTTATTTTGTCTCAAACAGGTTACGCGGTGTGTAGTATGTGCTGGTTATCTCTCTACGAATCACAATCTCTATTTAAGCATCTTTTTTAATTTAGATGACTCACTTTTCCTCAAATATATTAACGGAAGCAAAACAATAACAATCTTCTCGAACTGTCACTAAATAATCGTAAATACTAAATTCTAATAAACGAACTAGTTCTTAGCTTTTTTCAATCGAAATAAAAGGAAAACTTCTATATGTTTCAAGAACAAATTAAAGTATTTGTTTTATGTCATTTATTGATTAATATGTCAATCATTTAAATTTTTTATTTTTATTTTGAGTTCAATTTTAAAATTTTTATTAAAAAATTTCATATTAAAAAAAATTAATTTAAAACAACAAAAATTTATATTACTAAAATATCAAATATATTACAAAATACTTTCATATAAAAATATTTAATATATTTAATTAAATTATTTAATATAATACGTATTAACATCTCAATTATTTTTTTTATATAACTAGCACCTACTACAAACATATGACTGAATATAATGGGAGGATGGAGTAGTGCATTCACACATGACACTCCGCCAGCACAAATATATAAATCTATAATACTAATTATTAATACACAATTTGTTTCCCAGCTTGATCCGGTATTATAAACGTTAATCATGATTTCATACATTTTTAAATAATGCTACATTGCTACTACATATCCACTACTTGTTATTAATAATAAACAATTGTTATGAAGTTAAGGCACAAACCTAAATACA
Source organism: Arachis ipaensis (assembly GCF_059453495.1). Classification (NCBI taxonomy): domain Eukaryota; kingdom Viridiplantae; phylum Streptophyta; class Magnoliopsida; order Fabales; family Fabaceae; genus Arachis; species Arachis ipaensis. The sequence continues at coordinate 6,453,859 of NC_142440.1, read as the reverse complement.
TATTCATGCGTATCAAAAGTGTTAGTTGATAGGAGGATGTTGCTTTATTCAAAATTTTTTCTTTCCTTTGTTTTATACTTCAATTTTTTTTAAGGGTTATTAAACGAATGCTAAATTTTTAGGTTATAAAATTTTAATACCGTAATATAAAATTAATTCTCTTCAAATTTTAAGTTAATAAAAAGACACATAAATTATTATATTTTTAATAAAAAATATATTTATATACCTAAATAAATATGTAAAAACAACATAATGTAATACTTTTATTATTAGAATATTATACTTCCAATTGCGCTATTTTGATGGTATAAATATTACGACGATTTTTATATATTTAATAATAAAATAAGTTCCTTTTAAAATTTGAAATCGTATAAAATTCTTTTTTAAAATCGGAATTACTTTTTATTTAGAAAAACGTACATGTGCATACATACAAATCCCATAGCACCTTTTATATATATATATATATACACATTACATATCATGATTCTAATTTCTCTTATAAAAAGTATAATAATAATTAGGGTGAGCTAAATCTATAATATATGTATACAAAATAGAAATAATATAGTTAAGAACTTAGCAAAATTTCATAAATTTTTTCATCTATCTTAAAAAGAGAAATTTGTAGGAGCGAGAATATCGTCTTCGCAAATTCTCAGTAAACGGTTCAAGAATTATCATAAGAGAATATTTAATAAAAAATTATTTTCAACCACAATGATCATCGCTCGTCTTATGAATCTTAAATAAATATATTAAATCGTAAGTAACCTATTATTTAATTTTCAAAAAATTCGGAGTCTTACACATAGCATACATCATTATGCATTTAAAATTATGCGCTTAAAACCATACTGATTGTATATTAAGTTGTTTATTTATATTCGTCGTGAAATTATCTTTTTTATAATAAGCTTAAACTTATAAGAGAAGACAATATAAATTATTACATTTTAAATATATTTTTTTAAACAAAAAGTTTTATTTTTGAATTTTGTTAAATTTTACATAGATCTTTTTTTTATTTATTTTATGCTATTTTTTTTAATTAGCTAAAAATTAAACTCTAAATTTTTCAAACACAAAATTTTAATACCACATCAAAAAATCATTTTTTCCATAAAATTAAGCTAATAAAAAAATAACATGAATAATTAATTCTCTTATAATACCAAAACAGGTTATACACATACATTGGGATTCATCAGGTTTGATTATATGTTCTAATATGTTTTAATTATATTATTCGGCCTAACCAACTCATTCAAGTGGGTTGGATTGTTGGGTACGTAAGACAAAAAGAATTTTTTAATTTAGATCCATTTCTATTATTAAAATAAAGGGTAAATTAATCAAACTCTCTTGAAGTTTGCAATAGTGCACATATGTTCTTCTTTTATAACTATAAACTCTTTTACTATCATTGTTTTTTACAGTAATTGATTTACTATCATTGATAGAAGCAAAATCTAATCCCAAAAGTTTCAAAAATAAATAGACCGGCTTGAAAAAGCTAAACCCTCTAAAGTCTAAACCACTTACCCAGTTACCCACATCCGTAGTCACATATTGGCCCTAAACTTTTCTATAGAATTTGCAATGACTCAAGGATCATTCTCAATTAAAATGTAGTGACGATTGCATCGTTTTGAATAATTTTTTAAGACGAAGTTGTTACTTATATCAGCAGAGAATTAAAAGAAGCAATAATGTATATATAGTGTGTTGAATATAATAGTAATTATCTGATGAGTTGATTTTTGAGGGAATTAACGAATTAACATATCTTAAACTGAATGTTCCACCTAATAATAAAACGGCTTAGATCCAATTGGAGAAACTATCCAGAAACAAACTGATTATTATTAATATATATCTTAAAATATATATCTTAAAATTAATATATTTAATATATATCCATCCAAAAATATATATCTTAAAATTATTAAATATCTTAAAATTATTAAATATATTAATTATTAAAATATATATCTTAAAATTATTAAATATATATCTTAAAATTATTAAATATCTCCATCCAAAAATATATATCTTAAAATTGTTTTTAATTTATTTAAAATAATTCTTTGATGCTCTTTCAAGCCATGTATGTATTTTTCAATTAATTAATATATTTAATATTTATGATTATTGCTGTGAAAGAGTTTTTAAGTATGCATTGTTTAATCACTGTATATACGACAACTCTTAACTGAAACTCCAGATTAAATTTCACTTTTCACTATTTAAATAATTATATTATATTTTAAAAACGGTTTTCTTAGCTAGAGCCACTCGATGTGAGAATCTTAGTATAAATCGTGGAATCTCCAATCTCCATATAAAAACAAATTAACCAACTACTTAACCTACCTTAAATGCTATAACTATATACAGAGATTCCTTCGCTTTGATTTTGCTGTATGTAATATCATTCCAATTAATCTTGCGATAAAGAGAAACATAGGTCAATAGCATTACGTTTGCGGTCGGTCAAAAGATACGAAGCAGGGATACTTTATTCAGTTTATGGTATTTGTGTGTTGAATACATTTTGAGTTTAATATTTATTAATATTTATTTGATAGTCTGTTTTTGTGTTTAATCATATTTTAATAAAAAAAAAATTTGAACATGTTTAGATATACATAATATTAAAAGATATACATAATATAGTCACCAAAAAAAAAAAAAGATATACATAATATTAATTTATATTTTAATATTAATAAAATATCAAATTTTTTTTATAATTTATCTAAAATGTTGTATCTAAGACTGGTAATTCATACTCTATCCGCGGGTACTCAATCCATTGTGGGTAGGGTAGAGTGGTAGACTACCCGACCCGTTGTGAGTAGAATAAGGTCTGGATATGCTTGCGGGTAGGATAATATCCTATCCTATCCAATTTACACTCCATACATAACATATATTTTATAAAAATTAGGTATATAGTAAATGAGGTGATAGTTGAATCCACAACCTTTTTTTATATAATGACTTATAATAAATGAACAATCACTAAATTAGTTAGTTAATTTAATAATTTAGAACACTAATTTTTTATTTTTTATTTTATTAATATGTATGAAATTCGAAATGATTAAATTTTATATTTACTTTAAAAAAATTTGATATTTCTACATATAGAGTAGGATAGGATTTAAAACTTTAGGATACGAGTAGGCTAGAATAGAGTTTTAATAAAATTTTTAACCTACAGATAAAGTCTAAACCTTACCTTACCCTATTTATTATCCGCCCTAGTCGTATCTCATGCTTGCTTACAAAAAAAATTATGTATTTACGTGTTCTATGTCTGTATCCATATTTTATAGGGAGTGGATTCTTTCCAGTGAAAAAAATACTGGATAGTATCTAATGTTTGATTTCACCATTCATTATTCTCTCTCTTATTAATTTTTGGTCCCACTTATAAAATTAAAGGTGAGAGATCACACTTTATTCTCTCTAATAAAAAAAATTGGAAAGAATCCATTTCCATGAGTACATCTTAATTAAGCTCAATAGAACTTTCAGGATAATAACCATCCATATCCTGTCCAATGATTACACTGTCTGATTAAGTTCATCTTAGACTAATATTAAGTAATTAATTTTTTTAACTAATATTAGTTAATTTTTTGAAATTATTTTATTTATTTTAAATTATAGATTCTAAATTATAAATTATTAACTCTAAATCTCAAATTATAAACTTAAATTTTAAAGTTGTTTAATATTAACTAATTAAAAGTTTGTTCTTAATAATTTTTTATTCATTTCAATTATTCAATACTAAGCTTTAGCTAGGGAGATAGACATTGGTATATTGACACACATTATTGTGAACGAAATCATATCCATGTGCTTTCAAAGCTATTATTCTTTATTTTATTTTTTATTTCTTTAGAGCTTTTTCCTCTCGCTACATATTCGCCTCTGCTATGAGCAATCACTATCGGGGAGCTAATAACATGTGATGAAGTTCGTTACGAGCATGATTGTAAGTGGTATCATAATTATTGATAGTCTAATAAATTAAGTATATATATTCTTCCCTCGCAACTCAAAACAGAAAACATGGCAACACGGTTTTCTTTTGAACGCATAATGGATTTTGGACGGCAGCGAAACATGAGTAATATATATTACTATTATTTTATGTTGAATTGAATGTATTCGATATATCTTGAACTAAAATCAAAAGGTTTCATAACAATTATATATTCTAGTTATCTGCATTCTGCAAGGGGGCCAACCTCCTACATATATATTTTTTGTTTTTCGAAGAGAGAAAAAAAAAGTCAAAATTTATTTTGTTTAATATTCATTAATGATTGTTAGAACTAATGAATATTAAATAAAATAAATTTAGCTATTTTTAACTATTTTTTCGTATAAACATGAAAACCTAGCATTGATTTGATAAAAATGCTTTGTTTAGACATGTACATCAATACAAATTAAATTAGATGTTAATTAATTACTCCTCTACAATGTCACCACTACTTGGATAGGAAAGGTAAAAACTATATGGTGTAAATTAAGTTTTGGCTGGCAATAATATTGTTATAGATATAATTATTTTGATAATGTTTGGAAGATAATATTTAAAGTTATTTTATATAATATAATATGTATAATTTTATTTATATAATATTTATAATTATATATTTATTATATTTAAAATATACAATTATTTTAGTAATAATTAATAAATGTTAAGACAATTTTAGTCTGTTTAAGTTGATTTTTTTATTATTTTTTTAAATATTATTGATAATTATTTATGTATAATAACATGATATCAGAATTCTATATTCAAAAAATTGTATAATTCAATCCTTGATAACTCCAAAAAAAAATAGCAAATAGTTTTTACTATATATACTTGCCTTTAAAAAATACTCCAAGAAATCAAAATAACACTTTAACAACTTGTTTTCAACAGCCACGACTATAATAGAAACTATAATCTCGTAAATTATATATGGTTAATAATTAGAGGACTATGATGTAAATTGCAACTATTTCACTGACTCACTTAGCATAACAAAGTAAAATCACATTGCTGTATAAAGCGATGGAATGAAGTATATATGGGAATTTAGCCGCCCATGAATTTGAATTAAATTTCTAGGTCCAGGAGGACGTGACAATTTTGATTATTACGTGGGTATGGGTGACATGTGGGTTTCACATGTTGTGTAGCATAGGGTAGGGAACAGAGAACACCTGCACAAATCTGAATAGTGTAGAAGCCATTAGGGTTTCTTCCTTGGGTAGAAAGAAAGTTTGAATGCTTTAATTTCTTGCGGAAGGATCGGAGTAAATTAACAAGTTGCAAAGTCAAGCACTACCCTTAGTTGATGATGACAAGACAAGAAGGCCAGGGTTAAATGAACATGGCTCCTTGCATATCATAATTATTATGCCATTTCACCCCTAACCCATACACACAGAAATTCTAGTACCCTAGTTTTGGTCCCATGGGTCTGCGTGCTAGCTACGATGGATGTAGAGATTTCTCGGTGAATCATTCATCAATTAAACAATTGTCTTTATTTTCGGACCCCATGAAAATACTTGCAACTTTGTTTCTATTATCCCATGTTTTGAACGCAATATAATTAAACTGCGAAGCACCCTATCCACTAATAATATAAGTTCATCATGGAAGAATTCATATTATCACCTTATTATATATTATAGTCCAAATCGGCAATATAATTTTGAGTTCACTACTTCCCTTTAGCTTAATATAATGTTTTCCACTCTCACATATTGACTACTAATGTCACTCTCTTTTAATTGATAAGTTTGTTGTTTTCTCTAAAATATCCTTCTATTTATTTGTTACTAGAAACACTTACTAATTACATAATTATATATTTACTATAATTTATACGTCAATTTATTTGAGTTATTATCTTTTATTTTACTTAATAATTTGTTTTTAATAACAAAATCAGTAGTTTAATAATTTATTTTTCTAAAAAAAGTGTATCAGTATTTCAAGAAATGGGGTGTTTTTATTGTGAATTAAAATAAAAGATTCAGAATTTATTGTTTTTCACTGTTAGTTAGCTATTAATAAATATGAGATAATGTATATTAAATTACTAAATTAATAAAATTAGGCTAAAAAAATTAAATTAATAACTAAGTAATAACCAAAAATATTTATTATGATCCTTAGTATTTCTCTAAAAAAGTAAACAATTCTATAGCGTGTTTGGGCAAAAAATGCAGCAGGTCAATTGATCCCAAAGGAGATACGTATTGAAGAAAGCTAAAAACAAAATGGAAAAGACGTGTAAAACGTCTTTTTCTAAAGACATTTATGTGTTCTATTATTATTGGATATATTAATAAATCAGTTATTTTTTAATTTCTTAACAAATTAGAATAAAATCGATTTTTTTATAACAATAACAATAAATCTAATTGTTATCCAATCTGGTCGAATCGACCAATTTACATTAGCTATTGGATCATTTTTTTTTTAAACAAATTAGGAATATATTTGTCTTTTTATAAAAAAAATTTAGACATGATTCGATTTAGATTGTGTAAATCGATCGGATCAAATCGGGTCTAATAATTATGGTACGGACAATTAGATTTATTATTATTGCTATAATAAACCGATTTTGTTTTGATTTATTACAAAATAAATTATTAACCGATTTAATAAATATGTCCAATAATATCATGATCCATGTAAACGTCTTTAAAAAAAAACGTTTTTAGTGTCTTTATCGAAAAATACATGCATAATATCCAACACATGCATTTTGGATGTGAATTATTGCGTTTGTAAGATGACTCCAATCCAACTCAGAGAAGTAGTCCTACAGTTTTCTATGGAGTAATGTTAAATAACTATTTTTTAAATAACTATTTTTTTAGTTAATATTTACTATTTGTTAAAATTATTTTATTTATTTTAAATTTTAAATATTTAATTTTAAATCTAAAATTATAAATTTAAACACTAAAATTGATTAATTAAGAGTTGGTTTATTATTATTATTATTATTATTATTATTATTATTATTATTATTATTATTATTATTATTATTATTTAACATTTTCAACACTACGCATGCAGTTATCTACTACCAAGAACTCGTTTTTCTACATAAGACATCATCCTCTGCACCTTTTGTCCCTTAACGGACTATAGAAAAGTGGTAAGTATTATTGGTCTCATCAATTTACGTTGAATGCTAAAGTTCGATGATGTGGAACATCACAAGGCACAAGCTCACAACATTTAGTGCTCTCGTTGAATGCCACGGCACCATACTATACAAAGTAACTTATATATAGTTATATTCATAAAGCTTTACTTTGAGATACAGATTCACAGTCAATATATATATACGAATATTATATAGGAGTATATGATCAAATGTTTCAACTATTATCATTTATCAGGCACGACATACAATCTTTTATTTCCAAGTTAAAAAGGGAAAACCGTGAATCAATTGTCATGGTTGGGTGGAGTATTCTTTTTCTAGTATATTAGTATTAATGAGTAGGTAATTGCAATTCACGAAGTTTCCCTATATATAACTTGTTTGGCTGTATTCCACACATGTCATGGTGTGTGTTTCGTGTCTACACTATGACTTTAATTTGGACAATCTTTTAGGAGCTGCTTGCTATGACTTTTATAGAACAAGCTTTCTCTATGGCCCCGAAAAGGTAGTAATAATATCCCCAATATTCTGCTAAATGAGATTCCACACATGTCATATGTTTTCATCCAAGGGTGTGTTGTGGGTTATACCGACAGTACGGTTTTCCATACCCAAGGGAAATTGGACGAATTCTCCACCAGGTTTTGGTGGGTTGGATTTGTTTCATTGTTTGGGTTGAGTGGAATTTCTCTTCTAAGATGGCATTGGTCTATTGGAATAAATGAGTATTTTGGACAAAAATAATTAAAAAGCTAAAAAATTCAGATACGGAAGTGATATGATAATTTTTTGTATTTTTTAAAATTGTAGGAGGTACACAAATTAGACTGTTCGATTTGTGTAAAGTCCAATTTTTGTACTTATACAAATTAGATGGTCCAATTTTTACTTTTCTAATTAAATAGTTCTACATTTGAAAATAACACTCTAATAGTCCACATCTCAAAAAAATACCGTTATCATTTCAATATTAAAAACAAAAAAAAGTGTAATTAAAACGGGGTGGGATAACTTTATTTTCATTTTTTCAAGCACTAATTTTTATTTTCTTTAGTTTTTTTCCTCTCGCAGACTTAGAATCTTAAAGATTGGTTGTAATTCAATGTTGTTGAAAATTTTATTTTTGTTATTCTTGGTGGCACAAAATATTCTATTTGTAATTTTATTCATATCAAGGAATCTTATATTTCCACGACAAAAAAAAATCTTATATTTCACGGAGAAAAAAGTGATCAATTGGATTTATGCCTTGTGATTCATTAAAGAATTTAATTTTAATAAATTGTATGTATAAAATTATTTTATACATGCCTCTAATTACATAATATTATATTAATAAAAATAATTATTTTTTATATTAATTATATGAATGGTTATCTAAGAAATGGTTATAACTTATAATTATACGACTATGTAAGATATTTTATAGTCTCAGTGTATCATTTTTTTTTATACAAATTAAACTCTTCATTAAATGGTAATAAATATGGCCTTATTGGTACCAAACCCTGATCCTGTATCAATATTGGACTTCGGCCCTTTTCCTTTGTGGTGTTTAGGAGGCACCTCTGTTGAAAACCCATGGATTTACGAAAAAAAAAATACACAAAACTGACGGATTTGCACCAAAAATAGAAAAAAAAAAATAAAACTCACGGCGGCTCAAAACTAAAACAAAACTCACGGCGGCTCAAAACTTGGGATGATTCTTGATGCATATAGCATATAGGTAAGCTTCCAAGACCGAAAATAAGAAGGTAAACTCCTGGAGACAAAACTCATGATAAGCCCAATCATAGCCCAAAAAAAAATGCTCAGCTCTAGGCACGATATGGTAAAGCAGGGAGGTTGGAACCAACTAACTTTGGTTTCATGTCCCGATGAAAAAAAATAACGAAACCAACTTTGGTTTCACTTAAACTGTTAAACCTGTAGCTAATGACCAAAAAAAAAAAACTGTTAAAGCTGTGGCTGAGGTATGTGATGTAATGGCAAAAGTATTTGCCTGACTAAAACCCCAAAATGGTTCTTGAGATTGGGCGAGTTATCCATACTTGTCCTTGACTTTCAAAATTTCCTAACAGCATCCCTGACATTCAGCTCCGGGACCCATAGTTGTCCTGCAACTCTTTCCGGCGCCAAGTCAGCAAACGGAGGGATGATCTGGCACCTCCAATGCCACGCTGGAGCCAGCAATGGCTAGCTGATGTGGCAAATCTGAATTTTGTACCCAATCTGGTCCCTGGTCCCATTAAAACCCTAAAAGCTAAGATCATCCTCTTCATCGCCTGAGCTTTAAACTGCTGCTGCTGATTCCTTCTCAGATCATCCTCTTCATCGCCTCCAGCTCCTTGCTTCTGCTCTATCCTTTTCAGCAGATTACCATTATAAGTTGCTGCATTCTCTGGTGAGACTCCAATTTCATTAGTATCACCTTTAGAAGGCCAACCTGTCTTTGAAATCCGGACCTCAATGTCTGTATGGCCCAGCATCTTGATGGCAGCATACACAGCATCAATTTGAGCATACAACATGTTGTTATAGTTGAGATTGGTGTTGGGATCGATGGAACCCGGATTGGGCTCGAATAGTACATAGCTCAAAGAAACCTCACTTGGGTTGTCCTTGTATGCAAAAAAAGGGTATGCATTGATGAGAAAAGGTGAATTGAATTGCGAGTGAAAAGCAAGAAGAGGTTGGATATATTGAAGCAGATCTTGCCTAAACGAACCAGACGAAGGAGGGTATGAATTGCTTAATATGTTGAAAGAATGTGCTGTTGTGACAGTAACTTGTTGGTCTAATCCAAGATTAACAAGGGCGCCATGAACACTCTGCATTGCTGGCAGGAGATTCATGATTAATTGGGTATCATTGGTGTTGAAGACTTCATTTCCAACAGTGATGCAGGTGATCTTGGTTTGTGAAAGGTAAGGTTGAAGGTGCTGCTGAATCCATGATTGAGCCTTTGAAGGGTTTGTCATATTGGCAAGGTACTCGTTTCCAAGGCCAACAACAAATTGGACATTGGAATTGGAGAATGCGAGTAGCACATTCGGATCAGCATCATAGAGCTTGATCCTAGTCACGTTCATTGATTTGATAAGAAGCACTACTCTTGATGGAGATGGAAGATTGTTGGCTATCTGGCCATAGTTGATTCCAAAACCAAGGGAACTTATTTGCACAAATGAAGCTGAAATGGTTAGTAGATGGAAGAGAAGAGTGAGGAAGAAGGAGGGGCTTCTGTTATTGGCCATAGACAGAATGCTGAGACTTTCTTTGTAATGATAATAATTGTAAGTATTTAGTATTTACACATTTGTCAACATACGTATACTTGAAGTGAGTAGTGAGTGGTGACATCACATCACATGCTCAATGTTGAAACTTGAAACTGAACACCTCACGCCCTCCATCTCCATGACCATGAAAGATGGCTCATGGCACGTTTTTCGGATCTCCATCTCTTTACATCATTCTTTTATTGTTGTCATAACTCATAACATGGCAAATGCCTCATTTCTCATCATTAGGAATACTTATTTGAACAACACTAGTTCTTAACTAGATATTGGCCTTCAAGGCTTCGATAAGGAGCAACAAAGTCATTTTTCTTTTCTGTCACATTTGAAATTCACCAAACACGAAAAATCCAACTAGAGTTATAGTAACACTTATCAGTTATCACATTTAAATTCCAACAGGAGGTAGTAAAACACATATCCCAAGTCACTAATAATCCCAAAACAAAGGTTTTATGATGATAAAGCAGAACAAGCAAATTTGGCTGCAAAGTCTAGCTATGATTCCCAGTCCCCATTTCTCAGTATAGATCGCCTTCCTTGTGAGTTTCAATCACACAATCTGAAGTTGGATATGAGACACAGGTTAGCAAAAATCCTTTATTCAGTTGATTCTCGTCGAGGAATGCGCCATCGGACTGATCCACAGTGCCGGAGACATCTTGCCAGCACAGGTGGAGCATGCTCCTGCACGGCAGGAATAAGGGAGCTCCACTCCTGCATTCTCGGCTGCATCTAAGATATAAGTGTCGTCAGGGGCCTCAAACTCATTCTCTTGTCCATCCGGGCCAATCAGCTTAACCTTGTAAGCAGCCATGGCAGTCACTCTGGATGAATGGGACGACTTCAAACCGAATGATCTGGAAACACTCCTCACCGACCCAATGGAGGAAGGGCACTTCACCTTAGGGTTTTAATGGGACCAGGGACCAGATTGGGTACAAAATTCAGATTTGCCACATCAGCTAGCCGTTGCTGGCTCCAGCGTGGCATTGGAGGTGCCAGATCATCCCTCCGTTTGCTGACTTGGTGCCGGAAAGGGTTGCAGGACAACTATGGGTCCCGGAACTGAATGTCAGGGATGCTGTTAGGGAATTTTGAAAGTCAAGGACAAGTATGGGTAACTCGCCCAATCTCAAGGACCACCTTGGGGTTTTAGTCGTATTTGCCTCAAACTAAAGATTCTGTTCATACCCTGACTCAACGTTAAGGCTCAGGACCAAATAAGACAAAGGGGCCCAATCCGCAGGTTTGCCTCCTCCCGCAACCGACCTCTTGGAAGAGGTCGGATTCAACGCGAGCTCCACTAAAAAGGAAGTCGGGAGTCAGATTAGCTGGCAGATAATACGTATTCAAATAAATAACTGCCCCTAAAATCTCTCAACCCACTTTCAGGAGCCATATCTCAACTTCCCTAAGATAAAGGGATGGTTATCCTCCTCAAAAGGAGGAACTACATCAACGGTAGTTATTGGTTCACCACTATAAATATACTGACATTCCTCAGGTATCTCTAAGTTCCAATACTCTCTAAACTTGCTTAGACCCTTGCTTACTTAGGTATCGGAGTGTCTTTGCAGGTACCACCCCCCTCTCCTTCGCTCATTCACAAGTCGGACGAGGTCTCCTAGCTTGGAACAGACCTGAAGGCTTTCTTCTTTAAACGATTGGGCCAACATTGCGAGTCCAGCCCAACAATCTCCGGTTACCCATCGTAACAGGTTCTAATTCTAGCAGTGGTAGTTAGGTTAGTGTGTGTGAGAGTGGGTGTGTCTGTGAGTGTATTTGTATGACAAAAAAAAAAAAAGAAAAACTGTTAAACATTAGCTTGTATATGTAATTTATTGACGAGCTATAAATTTTTGCTTTGTGCTGAAATAACTTGCAAGTAGATTAAGACGAATGACAAATTTTGTTACGATAATTAAATAATTATTAATATATATGCACATAAAAATTTAATCATTATATATTTATTTTTTATGTATAAATATATATTATTTATTTTTTAAAATATATATTTTATATTTTAATATGTATTATATACGAATAACAAATTTGATGATTGATTTTTTAATACAGAGTTAATAAATGAATAAAGAAAAAACTGTGGTGTTTATGAGTTATGACAATATACATCGTGTTTTGTGTTTAAAATTGTGATACGAAAGGTAATCTAAAGTAACATAAAAAATTAAAGAAAATGACTTATCTACCTCAGTTTAATTTTTTGATGCAACAATTAAGGAAATTACTCTAACTCTACTGTTCATACCAATGTTTTGAAAATCGGATTGGACCGATCGGTCAAACCGATTCAACTGGAAACCTGCAAAAGACAGTCTAATTCAATGTGTAAAACCGTTCCATTCAAAACCGTTAGTAAACCGTTGAACTGGCCAGTAATCGGTCGGTTGGACCGGACTGGAAACCGACCAGTTCTTTTAAACGCTATCGTTTTGAGCATTTAAAAAAAAAAGAGAAAACCAAAGCGTAAACGCTCACTCTCACCCACCCCCTTCCCCCAACATCCCGTAAGTGAAATTCAGAATTGAAAAGCAAAGCTTGCAAGTTCAAAAATTAGGGTTCTGGGTCTTGTCGCGCCGTCCGTTGTTCTCGGCGCTTCCGCGGCCTCCTCCTTCCCCCTGTCTCGAACCCAGCCACTCTCTTGTAGCTCGGCACGTCATCTGGTTGAGGGTTGGAGCTACTTGCCGTCTGTTCGTCGTCGTCGTCCCCCCGGTCGCCGTCGTCTGTTCGTCGCTCTGCTCTTTGTCGGAGGTTAGTGGCACTGCTTACAGGCTTACAGGGTTTTTTCACTTCTTCGAGTCTTGCTTTTATGCTCTGTTTAGTGATTTACTGATTTTTGAATGTGGATTGAAATTAAATTGTTGATTTTGTGTTGTTAAAAATGGATTTGTTACTCTTCTGCTGCTCTTTTTAATTTCTGAGGAAGTGGTGAAGTGGAGAAGAAGGAATAACAGTGGTCGTCATCTGGTGGCCGTTCTGCTTGCCGTTGTCTACTCGCTGTCGCGCTCAACTGCTCAGATCGAAGGTCGGTGTACATTGCTAGTGCTTGTTCTTCTTTTTTATGCTCTATTCAGAAGTGAGAACGAAGGGTTTAGGATTTTACTACTGTTAATGCTATTGTTGAATGATTGACTCTGCTGCTACTGCTGGGCTGTATTCTATTTGGTTGTTTTTTTATGCTGTACTGAAAAAAATTATGCTTAAACTTTGATAATTTTTTGTTAATTTATGTTAAAATTTTGATCAATCTGCTGTCTGCTGAAAATGTTACTAATCTTTGTTAAAATTATGGTAAGGTGTGAGCTTTTATTTGTTCAATGTAATCACTTTGTTAAAATGATACTAAAGCATGAGCTTTTATCTCAATGATTAAGTTTTCTCTATTGTATTGAACTAAATTTATTTATTAAATTTTTTAGTTAAATTTCGCTAAGTTGTATCTTGTTTTGAACTGGTTAAAATGAATGATGAAATTTTTATTGTTGAATTTTTTGTTGTTAAATCTTGTTTCCATTGAAAAAAAGAAATTAAAAGGAGAAGAAAACTTCCACAAACTATAGAATATTAAGTTAATTCCCACAAAAAAATATAAGCAAATGTCATAAGTTATGCAAAATATATAGACTGTTAATAACCAGTAGCATAAACAATTTACATAAATTCCATGTATCGAAGTTTATTAATGATCATGTTTCATAACAATAGCATAAGCAAATATCAATGCTTCTACAAATTATAAACTAAATATCTATTTTTGTACAATTATTTTAGATGTTGAGTATTGCTAATTTTCGAAGTGTCAGTGCTCAACTCCTGCATATTTGGTCTATGTTCACTTATCTTTTTAATCATTTGATTGCCAAAGAATCAAGGAGTTTTAATTTTTATTTTTTTTAATGAGCTTCAAGTCAATAAAATTATTGAATGTGACCTCTATGATGTATTTCACACCCAAATATCTCAAAGAAATTCAAAAAAATTTTCATTCCTCAAAGTTAAGAAAAAAAAAGTGGCTAACAGATTTTAGAGAGTTTTTATACCTCTTAAATTTAAAATTTTAACTTATAAATTTACTAAAATAAAAATGGGTCAAATTATAACTGGCCTAAAACAAATAAAATAAACTAAAATAAAATAAATATAAAATAAATATTAAGAAAGTGATACCTATTTAATTCATCTTGACTAACAAAAGTCTTCAATGTATTTTGTAAATAGTAAGACGTTTGATTTTCCATAATTTTTAATCAGTCTTGTCATTTAATTCATCTTGATTAACAAAAGTCTTCAATGCATCTTGTAAATAGTAAGACCTTTGATTTTTTATAAATTTTAATCATTGTCTTGCCCAATTTTTGATACATTTCTTGAACAAATAATTTAACCATGTTTACAAAACCTTCTTTTAATCTCTTAATGGTTGCTCTTATAATTGGACTAATTGATATATGACAATTTTTAATTTATTCCATAAAACTCGTATCAAACTATTTTCAAAAGATATTCGTAACTACTTTTTAACAAGAGAAATATAAAAAATTAGTGATTCTTTTTAAAATAGTTGATTATTACAAAATAACTAAACAAAATGAGAAGATATATAATAAAAAAATTTAATGAATGGTTGTCATCAAATTTGAAAAATTTTATATTTAGAATCTCTTGTTTAAATAACAATAAAATTACGTAGCCAATTAATTTTATTAATCAGTCCCAATTAAATTAGATACATGTGTTTTTTTATGTGTTGTCTTTTTTTTTTATTTGATTTTTTTTCCTTCACATTCTTTTTTATTGTCATCGTCGTCTTCTTCTTCTTTTTCTCTTATATATATACTAGTGTTAAGCCTGTGCGATGCACGGGCTTATATTTAAATTTAACATGTTAAATTAAAAATAATATTTTATAATTATAATTTTTTTGAGTTTAGTATAACACGATCATCATCATTATATAATAAATACATTGAATATGTTGTTTTATCTTTATTTAAAGTAAAAAGTAAATAGAAGAGTTTGAAATCTATAATATTTTTGAACCATCAGGAGGGAGACATGAAAAAATAAGAACATATATAATTGTAATAATAGCATATCAATTTTATACTAAACTTTATATCAAAAGGCTAATACAAATTTATCGACAACCTAGTATCTTACTAACTTCATTAGAAAAACAATTGGCATATGATGTTGTGCTCTTTGTTACACATTTTATCTCAAATCTGAAAACAGAGTTATAGATAAATTAGTTATATCTACAGTAAATATTTATACAAAAGTGTAAATCATAACATGCTATTAAAATAAAAATAATATTATTCTTACCTAAATATTAAAAATTTTTTTGAACACGACATTTGTTGTTGATGACTTTGGATTGCCGTCTTCGTCTAGAATTAAAATTCTGAGGCCACTGCGACTCTTAACTCTTGACAAAGCAACATAAAATTGTCCATGGGTGAACATTGATTTTGGCAAATAAAGTCCTACATGTGATAATGATTGACCCTGACTTTTGTTAATGGTCATTGCAAAGCATACTGTCAATGAAAATTGTCTCCGTTGGAACTTAAATGGCAATCTTGAATCTGAAGGGATCAAGTTCATTCTTGGAATGTACACTTTATCTCCAATATTTCTACCGGTCACTACCGTCGCTCCAATTACATTGTTGCCAAGTTCGTTAACTATTAATCTTGTCCCGTTGCTTAAATCTGAAGTCTAGTCTATGTTTCGCACTAGCATTACAGCGACTTCTGACTTCAAAGTCAACTTGTGATTGGGTAGTCCCGAATATTTGATGTCATTTAGGAACTCTGGTGTGAACCACTCTTGTTGTACATCTTCATTTTCATGAGCTTGACATGCTGTGTCAGAACTCAAATACTCATTTTCCATCCCTGGAAAGATTGTCAAGACAAAATTGTTTACCTTCTCGACACTCTCAAGCATGGGTGCAAGAATTGCTCTACTCTGAAAATACATGTACTCTGACATGTTTTGTAATAAATTTGGATATGCAAAGTCTACCAAATGATAGAGAGGGTCATCAGTAGTTGTAATCAATAGATCATCTAGAATTTCAACTTCTGATTCATCACCAACAACAGAGTCAATATTTACATTTCCAACATCAAGTATCCAATTAGCAAATATCTTCATTTCACCTTCATCTTGATCCGAAGAAGACATTAGAAGCCTCATGTTCGTATGCAGTTTCAGAACGGATATCAATATATCGTGTCTACTCCCTTTCGGAATCACCGGAAGTATCTGTCTGAAATCACCTCCTAGAACAACAACCTTACCACCAAATAGTTGATGTGTCTTATGTTGATCGATAACTAACATAAGATCCCTGAGCGTCCGATCAAGTGCTTCAAAGCACATTTTATTGAGCATTGGAGTTTCATCCCAAATTATTAAGCTACTTTGGATGAGTAGCTCAGCGTTCAAACTGCCATGCTTAATGTTGCAAGTAGATTTATCAGTGATTGTAGTGGGTATTGAAAACCTAGAATGAGTCGTTCTGCCACCAGGTAGGAGTAAAGATGCAATTTCACTGGATGCGACATTTAAAACAATCTTTCCTCTAAACCGAAAAGCAGAAGAAAGTCTATTCCAAATAAATGTCTTACCACACCCACCATGCCCATAAACGAAGTAAAAACCGCCTGAGTCTGTAATAACAACATTGAGTATCTCATCAAATACTAACCTTTGCTCATGAGTCATCTTTTGTTCTGTATATAAGTTTGTATGAGTCAACTCATTTGTGTCATATGCTAACTCCTCCTCTATTAGCTTATTCTAAAAAAAGGCAAACATCAGACATCTCAGGATATGGCATTGATTGATAGTCTCTTAAAGATCTCGCATTGCTATTGAGTATCTTCTCAATCTCAATAAGGCAGAGGTTTTCCAATTCGTCATCAGTCATGTTTAGTCCTAGTAAAAGCACATGGTAGTTTTATGAAATATTTAATAAGTAATTCCAAAATAAAACTATTAATATTATTAATAAAATAAAATAATAAGAGAATACAATCTTGATATAAAAAAAATAGTAAAATACCTTGGTTTTTCAAAGTTTTTCTCCTCTCATATTGTATTCCATCAGATAATAATGTCGAAATTGCATTACAAACACGCTCTGGATTGCTAATGCTATTAGATATCAGTAGCATCGCAAATAGTTTTCTCAATTAATAGATGCAAGTTCAGCTACCTCATTAATAGCTGCAATGAATTTCCTATCATCGCACAGTAGTCCCATGGAATAGCAAGTATCTTGGAAGCTAAAATATGTAATTCCATTAACTGTCCTAATAGACTCATATGTTGTGCAACCTCTCTGAACAGTTAACAAAATTCTCATATAGTAAATATCACCTGTATCCCGGGGGAACATAATTTAACCTCCCGATAGAATACCTTCTTTTGCGTGGATTCCATTCCCTTACTTCTCTATCATAAACAAATTGATTTGGAAACTCAGCATATGTCAAAGTTTGACCTGGTTCAAATTTTTTTATTGGCCTCCATCTATTCTAAAAACATCGTACATTTTTCTTCCTCTTCTTCCACGATTTTCTCAAGATCGTCATCGTCTTTAAAGATGATATTTTGCTCTACAGAAAAATGAAAGGTTAATCTTATCATTGAAGGCCACCTCTGATGAATATCATAAGCTAAAGTTCTTCACACAGCCTCACATGCAGACAAATATCTGTAATCATAAAATTGTTTGATCTCATAAATAACCTGAGCATCTTCTTCACTGGAAGCTTCCTTTGTAATTCCAACTACTACCCTGTCAGGACCTTTATTCACGTACTTGAACAAATATTGGATAGCATTTGACTTGTTGCGGTACTCTACATTAACATGCGCTTGATAAGACATCAGCAGATATGCATTGTATGGAACCACATTCCTATTATCCATATGGACTCCCTTCTTCTTAGTAATCACTCCTGTGTCTCGTCTTCTATATGATGGGTATCCACTATCATCGATAACTGTGGTTCTACTGAATGTTTTGGGATAATATTTGGTGCAGTACCCATCTTTCATGCAGGGAGATTTTTGAGAAAGCTCTACCACATGGTCCATGTATCATGTATGTAGATACAACTCTAAACAATTTTGGGTGCCAAACAGGATTTGGCAACTCTGAAGATATTAACCGATCAATTTGAGTTGTCGTTGTTATCTTATGGTCTCCACTTAACTATAAAAGAATGTGAGTATGTGGTAAACCTCATTTTTGAAATTCCACCGTATACATCCCTTATACCGAAAAGACAAAAAAAAAATGTTATAAATAAACTATCTATTTTATATATGTGCTTTGATAAATTAAGGGTGATAATAGAAAATCAACAATATGTTAAGTAAGAAAATATTTTGCCATTTATTTTATAACAATTTAAAGGAATATTTCTCTAAAAATAAGGTTGGATGATGAGTAATATCTGCATCTAACACTCCAAATGGAATTCCTTGCTTAAGATCCGAGATTAAATATATTTTACAGAAAATAATATATATTTTTCACAAAAGTTTCTTTTTTCAAATAAATATAAGTTTAATCTCACAATCAATAAATTCGACTAATAGTTAATTTTTTTCCATTTCTTTAAATAAAGAAATTGAAAATGAATAGCTTATAATTAAAAAAGAGAGAAAAAGATGAAAGTACCTCTATTATTGTACAAAGACAATCTAAAAAATAAAAATGTAAATGGAGTAAAGACAAAATTTATAAATGTGACATAAAAAAATTTAAATTTAAAAATCAAAATGGTTAAGAAGTCACTTAATTAGGAATTAGTATTAGAATTTTAAATTTCAAATTTTTAAATAGAGTTTCCTAATTAGCTAGTGCAAATTTTAAATTTTTAAATAAAATTTCCTAATTAAACGTTCGTTGTTCGTTAGGAATATAGTAATTTGTTAATTTAAAAATGATTTTTATTAATTTCGTCATAAATAGTATCAATCTTATTATTTGTCAATAAAAATAAATAAAATTAAATACAATCTAAAAATTAATAACCTTATAAATTACGTAAATTTAGAAAAATATTTAAAAAAAGAGAAAAAAATGAAAGTATTTCTATTGTGCAAAAACAATCTAAAAGATAACGATGTAAATTGAGTAAAGAAAAAATTTATAAATGTGGCAAGTAAAAAAATTTAAATTTAAAAATCGAAACAGTTAAGAAGTCACTTAATTATGAATTAGTATTAGAATTTCAAATTTCAAAATTTTAAATAGAGTTTTCTAATTAGCTAGTACAAATTTTAAATTTTTAAATAAAATTTTCTAAATTAAATTCAATTTTGTCGGAACAACATTAGAAACAGAATTAAGTATAGAAAAATGTCAAATTAAAATTTTCTTTTCAATAGTATGAATAACCTCACATTTTAATAAGATTGGTAATTCTATTTATTTTAATATAATATTTTGTAATTAGCATAATAGCTTATAAATTATATAAAATTTTAAAAAATATTCTCAAACCTAATTGCTTACTTAAAAAATTAAAAAAAGTGTTTAATTGAATTTAAATTTAAAATTTTAAACATAATACTTTAATTAAAAATTATAATTAGATTTTTTTAAAAATAAGTACACATTAAAAATTAATAACTAACTTAATTATATCAACAATAATTCATATGAGAAATTTATAACTTTATGATATTAAATACTAAATTAGAAATTAAAAGAATAAACGGTGTGAATTGAATTAAAATAAAACCACAAGTAATAACCAAATAACTTTAATTTATATTTAACAAAATTCTAAATTCCAAATATAAAAATCGAAAAGAACTAAAAGAAAAATAACAACTCAAAAAAAAAAAAAAAGCAATATTTTCACCAAAACAAACATATGCTTTGCATTATTCTATTAGATAAACTCTAAAAAGGATTCCAAAACATGTGTATCTAAATTCTCAAGTTTCATTCTCAATCTTGATCTTCTTGCAAGTTGAGGTATCTCCTTGCAATTCAAATCTTCCGACTCCGAGGATAGTCGCTTGGTTGGTGTAATAGTATTTTCCAACACTTCGGATTCATCATTGTCCGCAACTTCATTGGAGAATTCAAGCAACAAATTATGTACAAAATACTATGTTAAATTAAAGACTTTCTTCTCACCTTTGATCTTATCTCAATAATATTTTTTGAATAAAATAAAGATTTAACTTTGAGAAAACAAACAAATAAAAAATTTAATTTTTGAACAAATTAATACCTTAGCACCTTCTACTTTCACTCCTTCAATGATTTAGGATACCTTTGAAGTTGGAAGCAAACCACTGGTGTAGTAAACATCCTAAAATTATAATTAGTTATTAATTATTATTTATAAATTAGGTACTACTAATAACCAAGAAAGAGAAAAATAAACTGATTTTTAATAGAAAGTACACTTATAACTGTATTCACAATTTGAATAAGGTGAGCCTTTTTGAATTTATTTATGAGGTCCATATTATCAGTCATCTTCTTAACTTTATAAGAAGGTGAAAAATGTGGATTATCAGATATTTGAACTTCAACGATGAAGAGAAATGTCTTATCAATTAGGTTGAGCAAAAGTGTAGGTGTATCCGATAGATCTCCTTTCTGCAAGATATTACATAATATATTAATAATAAATAATATAAAAATTACCATTCAAAATATCTTCACTAATGTGTTTAGAAATAAATATTGGTTAGAACTTATCAATAGGAGTGGATTAAGTATCTCTACACAGTTCTTTCGCAAAACTTATTTTACCTCCTTGTCAAAGACTACAAAAAAAAAAAACATTTAATTCATGTGCATAGTTGCCAAAAAGTGCACGCTCCATTATTTTTCTATGTCAAATAGAATGTTTAATATTAAATATATTTTTTATAATAAAATAAACAAAAAATAATTACAACTAAAAAAGTAGCTACCAATAAAACAATATCAAATTATATATATATATATATATATATATATATATATATATATATATATAACTTTAAAAATTAACAATAAAATTAAAATGTCAAACACAATTAAAAAGAATAATTAGTTTATTAATTATCTTAAACTCATAAAAAAACTAACTACGGAAAGAATGCTTTTCATTAAAATTCTTTTTAAAAAAAGATTTAAATACTTTTTTTCAAAATCAATCCAAACTCATTTTTTTAAAAATTTAAATACCATTAATAAAAAAACGTTGCCTTTGAATAAAATATTTGTTACCTATTAATAATATTAATAACAATATTTATAATAAAATAAGTTAAAATAACAATTTAAAAAGATGAGAATATCAAAATTTTTAGATTTATAGAAATAAATATATGATTACCCATCATCAATCTCTAATTTAATAATAATATTTTTGGTATATTTGTCATTCTTTTCAAGAGTCATTTCACTCTTAATCCCAATAAGATATTCAACGACATCTGAAATGATTTAAAATAAAAAAAATTGTTATCAATACGTTTGTTAAAAAAAAAAAACACAGCCGAAATTATCAATAAAATAAATAAATTTATAAATAAATTATACTTTTTCTAAAACAATAAACTTACCAACTAAGTAGGTGTAATCATACCTATGTGTATTAAGAGTGTCAAAACTCACAAAATTAAATCCATATCGTGGGATACTTAACGATTCTGGAAGTCTGTACACATATGTACGTTGGTTTAAATTCACCACATACTCATGATGTGTAGTCTTGAAGTTACCCTCATTGAGTCCAACACCAAAATATCTTATTTGGTAAGATATTCCTTCCTTTAGCAAATTCACGAATCGAGACACAAGAAACCTCTTAACCGAGGCTTGTATTTTTCCTCCCTAGAATTGATAAACAAAAATCAAAGAACAATTAGATGGGGATAAACAAACAAATTTAAAATAAAATAAAAAAATATTAATAGAAAACTCACATTTTCATCGAGGCAAACCATCTCAATTGAGTATGGCAATAAAGAATTTTCGTAACTTGGTAGTCTCCATAACCGTATCACTCGTATACGTACACACAAATTGTCGATTGTAGGATTGATTTGTGCGATTTTGTGAATACCAGCCATTGGAATAAGTAGAAAAATTTTAGATTTTGGATGTATGTAAAGAAAGGATTTGATGTACTTTGAATTGTGATGCTATACATATCTCATAACTTATACTTTTATAGTTGACTCATAGTTAAAATTTTTTAAATTGGATTGACTTTAATTTAAATTTAAATTAAATTTGCAGATAAAATAAATAAATATATTAACAATATTTAAAATTCTAAATTAACGTAAATATTTAAATTTACGTATATAGCTGCAATTTTTGAAAAAAAAATCTACAAAAATTTAAAAAATAATGCTAAAAGAATCAACAAATTTTTGAAAAATAGTGTTAAAATTTAAAAATAACAACCTAAGTAAAATAATTTAAAATTTAAAAAATAACAACCTAAGTACAACAATCTAAGATTTTAAAAATAACAACCTAAATAAAATAATTTAAAATTTAAAAAATAACAACTAAGTATAACAACCCAAACAAATAATTTAAAATTTGAAAATAATAACCTAAGCAAATAATAATTTATAATTTATAAATATAAATCTAAAAATTTCTAGTGACGACACCTAAGAAAATAAACTCCCAGATTCAACGTATGAGCGCTACATTAGCATATGAGCTCCCCATTTGTATACTATATATATATATTCAAAAAATTAGACTACAAATTTTGATTTACAGTACAGATAATTTTGATGTACAACACAAAATTTGATGTTACACAAATTTTCAAAAAATCACATGCTTAGAATATTGACACCCAAATAATCCAACCAACAAAATATGCATAGCACAAAAATTTTGATACACAACTAAAAAAAATGGTGCATGTTCCAAACCCGATCACTAAGTCCCCCAAACGGCCTAGTAATGACCCGATTTCCTGGGCCGAGGCTCTCTATGCGGCCTAAATTGGCCAAGAGATTGCAAATCTCTAATTAACATTCAAAATCAAATATCTCTCTTATCTTAGCCAACAAGATAAGATAAGATAACAATGCAAATTTGATGCGCAACACAAAAAATATTCGAAGAACTATATATTCAGAACATTGATCCCAACCAACAAAATACATACAACACAAAAATTTTAGTGCATAATATAAAAATTTTTTATGTACATCACAAAAAAATTTTATGCACAACCACAATTTTTTATATATTTTGTGCAAAAATTTATATGCTATCGGATACAAATTTTTGTGCTATATGTAAAATTTTCTATGCTATATTGATAAAAAAAAATTTATGTGCAAAAATTTATGTGCTATGTCAATAAATTTTTGTACTCTCCAACAAAAATTTGTGTATTGAAAAAGCGCAAAAAAAAGAAAAGTAATGCATGTATTTGTTTTTTTTGTTAAATCTATGCCAACTTAATTAGACTTGACTACAAAAATATTTGTATATATAACATCATCGTTTAAATAATTACAGTTGCAAAACTTTTTTATTAAAAAAAAATAAATGAAAATTGCCCACAATAAATTGGTAGCTGCCTAAGGTTTTTTTTTTTTTTTAAATAATTACTCAAATCAGGTTTTAAGAGACACTTTAATACCTCAGGTTTTAAGAGACACAAAATAATCCTTAATATTTATATTCATTAGATAATGCAATTCCCTCCATTAATCCATATCGGTGATCACATGATTATTAAGTGTCTATGTATACGAGATGAATAAATCAGTTTTTATATTGAAGTACAAACAGTCCCCAAAGAATTTTAAAAATCTTAAAATAATTCTTGAAAAATTTTAAAATAGTCCATTTCAAAAAAATGACTGATGAGTTGTATAAGAAGGGAATTGATGGAAGTTTGTCGAGGTGTTTAAGTCAAGATGATAAAAACATTGCTTTAGGTGAAGTTCATAAAGGGATTTGTGGTGGTCATCAGGCTGAAAAAAAGATGAAATTGGTATTATATCGAAGCCATATATATTGGCCATCCATAATCAAATATTGTATCGAATATGCAAAAGCGTGTTTAGAATGTCAAAAGTATGGATCGATACAACAGATCCCAGCATATGAGTTATATTCAATTATAAAGCCATGGCCGTTTAGGGGTTGGGCTTTAGATTTAATTGGATTGATTCATCCTCCTTCATCGAAACATCATAAATTTATTCTAGTAGCAATTGATTATTTTACGAAGTGGGTCGAAGCAGTTCCTTTAATAGAAGTTGGGCAAAATGAAATAATTGATTTTATTGAGGAACATATAGTCCATCGATTTGGAATTTCTAAAACATTAAGCACCGATCAAGGGACTATGTTTACTGGTCAGCGAATCAAGAATTTTGCAGCTTCGAGGAATATCAATATGGTTACTTCAACCCCTACTATGCACAAGCTAATGGGAAAGTTGAGGCAGCAAATAAAATTTTGATAAGTTTGATTAAAAAATATATCGAAAATAGACCTCGAACTTGGCATGACACGTTAAGTCAAGTACTATGGGCTTATCGAAATTCACCAAGAGGGTCGACAGGTACATCGCCCTATAGATTAGTGTATGGTCATGATGCTGTGCTACCATTGGAAATCAATCTTAACACTTTGAGGGTGTCAAGACAGAATGATTTGCCAATTGATGATTATTGGAATGCAATGTTTGATGAGTTGAATGAGATAGACTCAGAGCGAATATTGGCACTTGAAAACATGATTCGACAAAAAGAAAGTGTTGCTCGAAGTTACAATTGTCGAATAAAGGAAAAATGCTTCAGTATAGGTGAGTTGGTTTTAAAAATTATTTTGCCAATGAAAAAGAAATCGAAAATTTTTGGCAAATGGTCCCATACTTGGGAAGGCCCTTTCCAAGTGATAGGATTATATTCAAAAAATGTATATCGAATCAAAGATATCGAATCCGGAAATGTAATCAATTCGATAAATGGAAAGTATTTGAAGCAATATCATTGTATTTTAAATTAAAATTAGATTGCATAAGTCTGAAATAGAGAAAACCATTACAAATACAAAAATTTAAGGCGAAGAAATGTAAGGTGCCATGAGCTCTGCCAAGTCTGAGCGTAGTTTTACCCTTTCATTGTCCAGGGCTGAAAGGGCCTCAGCGTGTCTGAATTCTTCATATTGGGCCTTGTCAAGTTGTGTCTCACATTCTTCTTGTTTGGCGTCAATAGAAACGATTTCTTGCACAAGTTATTGTTGTTCTTGCTGAGCAGTAGCTAAAGGTGTAGCTATATCTGCCTTCCTTTTCCAAATTTTAGCTGGTCTTTCATTGAGCTGAGCCAATTCTGCTTCAAGCTTCCTCTCTTCATTGTCATAATGTGCTTGAACGGAGAGGGCCTGAAAAATTCTTAGATCGAATTTTTCACGGGAAGCCTTGATTGGCTGTAGAGTTGCAGTATAGCTTTCAGATTCAGTTTTAATTTGAGCCATTGTACCCTTGATCTCTTGTAGTTTTTCTTGGGTAATTATGCTCCTGTTGGCAACTTGTATGAACTGTTTGACTATGGCAGAGTATGAGGATGAGACATGGATCTCAAGAGACGAACTTAAAATATTAGAAAGTTTGTTCAGGGCTGCATCGTTGGTCCACTCGATGGGTGGATGGTCCAGGAGCTTGAGAAATGATAGAAGTTGTTCTCGAACATTAGCATTCAGTTCGATTGAAGGACCAGATGTAGAAGGACCAACAAGTATATGAGTAGAAAGAGGCACCTTATCTTTTTGAATAGCTTGGTTCATAATGGTGACCAGATTAACCAGGTTGGCATTTGTGGATTCGGTAGAAACACCTAAACCTCCAGATCCCTGACCAGGAAAAGTTTGAAGTTTAGCTTGTTTGGAAGGACTAGAAGTTCTTTGAGGAGAAGGAAGTGTTTCTATAACTCTGGATGGAGAATATGAATCAGGACCAGTAGTTTTAACAACCCGAGAGGGGGAGTCAGAATCAGGGGCCACTTGGAATTCAGAAGAAAGTGCAGCTGGTTGGTTGGAGAGGCATGTCCAGTACTCAAAGTTTGTGTTGAAGAGTGATGGGTGTGCTCCTTGGTTAAGTCAACCACGTGTGTCCCAGTTGGAGGTGAAAACGTGACCTGGAGAGGATGAACAGACTCTGTGGCTTTGATTGATGAGTGAGATGTGGGTTGTCCTAAGTCTTGTTGTTGTTTTTGATGTTGATGTGGCTGATCAGGTGCCAGAGGTGAGGTGATTGATTGAGCAACAATAACGGACTGAAATGTAAGGTGTAGTAAGTCAAGATTTATTTTGACTAAATTGAAATATATGTGAAAATGATATAAGGTTATTGGAAGAGGTCTTGTTCTTCGAACCAATTGAGAGCCCGAATCCGAATCAATTGTATCCTCCAATTGTGAGTATGCAGCAAGGATGTTCTGAATAGATGGCTCACTTTCATCAGAACTTTCACTCGACGGTTGCAATTGTAACTAAATAAAGATTGAAATTATAAAGAAAGCTGCAAGTAAATGTGGTTTTCGAAGAATCTCAGTTAAATAATGAGCATATGAATATAGTTACCTTCCTAGAAGTTTTCGAAGGTGTCTGTCGACTTTTCCTTGGTGGTTGGCGTGAGAGGGTTGTAGTTTTGGCTTTTCTCTTCTGAGTTCTCTTCAGAGAACCCTCAGCAGCAGGGACCGCTCGGGCAATAGAACGCTTGAGCTCTTCTAGGGTACGACTATACTTGGGGTAGTAAGTAATCCACCTTTCGAAGCAAGATTTTGTGATGTATGAGCTTTGATCGTAAACAAGGTGATTAAAACCCTTCCTTTGTTGTTGATTTTTTAAGAAGCAAATATCAAGCTCTCTTTTTGTGGCCAAAGTAATACGAAAAAAAGGCCTACTATTTCGAGGGAATGGAGTTGGGATGGCTTGTGAGAAGCCAAGTTGCCTGGCTGTGTAATGAGGGGCAGACAGGGTTACTTTGAAACGTTCTTTTTTATCTTGAGGTAACCCTGTAGGAATCACTTGTACAACCAGTAAATTTGCCCAGCTCCTGTTAGCAAGCTCATTTTTTTCAGTATCATTGGGGAAGAGTAGGCGTTCGAGCCAAGCAGGACCACAATTTCGACGCAAAAAGTGGTGAAATTGAGGTCCTCATTATGAAAGTCTTTGCAAGAATGGAAGAGAGAAAAGACAGCCCAAAATTGGTCTTCATCTGATTGTGCTTCTGGGAAATCTGGCTTGAAACTAGCCAATCGGAAGCCTTCAATGTGCTGCTTGTCTGTAGCACCACCTCCGGACTTTATCATATACTTTTCAAAAATGGCATTAAGCCACAATTGGAGAAGCCAGAGAGGACCACCTGTGCTAATTAAATAATTATTTCGAAGACAATTAACAAACTGACCAAGTTCTTCGAAAACATGTCCTAGAAGAAGCTTGGCCAGGTTGAGGTTGTTTCCATCATGAAGCAAGGAAGCAAGAGGAAGGAAAAGCTTCTGCATCTGCACACTTCGAGAGCAGAAAACAATTGCATTTAGCTAGTAGAACAGAAAGGCTACGTGCTCATCATCTGTAAGGGTCACCTTCCGCACCCATATGATGAGCAATGAAGTCACTGTAGGAGGTCAAGAGAGCAATGTTATATTGTTGCTTGGGTTGCATGTCGAAAGTGAAGTCTGGAGGATTAATCGAAAATCTTGTAATAGCAGCTACGTCTAAAAGCAACATACTAATCATTCCACAAGAAAGGTGAAAATTGTTGGTAGTCCTATTCCAGAAGAAGGTTACGGCTCCAATCATCCAAGAGAGCGTCAAAGGAGAGAAGTGAGCGAGTCTTAGAAGGTCCTGAATCCCAAGAGCCCTCCAGGCTGTGCTCTTCGATGGCGCAAGATGCTCGTACCAAGCGGTGAAGTCAGTTCCACGAGGGTTGATTTTTGGATTATTCCTAAAAGATTTTTGATTGGTAAAAAAAGAGATATCAAGGTCTTGGTTGATCACCAAGTCTTCCCCTTGAGCACTGGAGAAGAAAGGAAGCTTCTTGTTTGCCTTTTCCAAATTCTCGATGGAGCCAATGAAAGAATGGATATCTCCACCCACATTAAAGGGAATAAGGATTGTAAGGTCATTAACTTGGAGTTGTGGGTCATCAATAACTTCATCGTTGACCTAATTCAACACATGAAGAGATTGAGGAGCCGGTGGTTGTACCATAGGGCCTTTGCCTTTGTCTTGTGCAGCAGCGTGGGATGAAGAAGCGGCCATTAAAGAATGGGGAAGGATGAAGATTGAAAAGTAAAATTTTCGTAAGAAAAATTGAGGGAATAAGGGTTTGAGAAAGTTGAATAAAGACGAAAGTGTCGAATTTAAAGGGAGTGTTTCTCTAGCCGTTATTACAAAGAAAATTAAAAGAAGAAGGAGGTAACTTTGTGAAAAAGGCAAAGTGGTAGAGAGAGAGTGTGTGAATCCTGGGAGACGTGTCAAACGGGTCAGAATTAATGGAGAAGGTAAATGGTAATTATTATCAGTAAAGGTGCTTGACGATTGGATTAGGATTAAGTGTTTCACCTTCCAAGAAATGGCTTCGAAGGCAAACACATTAATCCTAAGGGACAATTTGTTAGTCGAAATAATTATTTTCGAGAAACTAAGTTGATTCAAAACGCTAGTGAAGGGTCAGCTAGGAAGCAGAGGTCGAAAGGATGCATGTACAGGCATTAATTGGAGGTTATTTGACACGGACTCAACTTAGACACTTTATTAAATCGAACAAGTATTCTAATGAAGAATCAAATAGTTGTTTGAATAGAGAAATCGATCGGTTACATAAGTTGAGAAGTCGAATGCTTTATTTAAGCGAGGAATTTATGGGTAACGGCTATGGGCAAAAGAGCGGGAACAGTTACCTAAGAATTCAGATACAAGGCAGTGTCATGTAATTAATGGTTGGTTACAGATATGAGTTATAAATATTAGTAAGTTTTAGGAAATAAGGGTTGGAACTTTTCTTCAGAAATACACTCAAGCACACTCACATCCCTAGCGAATTTCTGAGTCTGCATTCGAGTTCGATTTCTGTAGGGTTCCTTCCATTGTCTTTAGAGAATTCATAATATTATCCAGATTCAAATTCTGAATGACAGTGACATCCCTCTGATTTAAAGGAGAGTGAGATACCAAAACTATTCAGGATTGCAGTGTGTAAACCCCACTTTAAGAAGAGACATGAGCTTAATTGAGCACTCACTTCTCATGCAAATTCACATCCTAAGCCTATATTAGTTTTGATTGCTTGAGGAAAATCATCAATTCAAGTTTGGTGTTATGATGCGTGAGCATCTTTCCTATCTTTTCCTAGTGAATTTACATTCAAATTGTTGAGTTTAATCAAGAATTAATTATCTTTTAGCCACTATGAATGCTACTTTGAGTCATGTGCAATTCTGTTTATCTCAGGTAGACTTTGGATGGATTTGATGGAGTTTCTGTAGAAAAAGAGAAGAAAGCGAATGATGCTGTCAACCCTGACCTTCTTGCACTCCAATAGAAATAACTTGAGTTACAGAGGTCCAATTGACGCGATTCTAATGGCATTAGAAAGCTAACTTTAAGAGCCTTCCAACGATATATAATAGTATACACTTTCTCTCCAGATCGAACGGCCTTGGTGGCGCCAAACTTGAGATACTTCAAGTTTGGCGCCACACTCAAGAATCCAAGGAGTGCTTACTGATGAGTTGAAGCCAAACTTGAGATACCTCAAGTTTGGCACCAACTAAGAAGAATGGAAGAATTACATGCTGGCTTGCTGAAGGCAAACTTGAGATACCTCAAGTTTGGTGCCAACCAAGGAGAACTAAAGGGAAGCACACAGACATGTTGAAGCCAAACTTGAGATATATCAAGTTTGGTGCCACCTCTTCTAAACCAAGTGGTCCCCACGCTGTACAAGGCTTGCACGGATTTTTTATTAAATATTGATTAAACTTTTGTTTTATTTTAAAAATAGGAAAATATATTATTTAGTTTTAGGAAATATGATTTACATTAATTAGGATTAGATATAAAAGGGAAAAAAATTAGCCCTTTGGGCTTCTTTGGTCTCTTCTCTCTTACCTCATTCTGCAATTTACAGTTTTTCAGAATCCTTATTTTCTCTCTGAACCATGAGCAACTAAACCTCCATCCATTGTTAAGATTAGGAGCTCTGTCTATTGTATGGATTGATACTATTATTTCTCTATTTTAATTCATGCACTGATTTATATTTCAAGAATTGTTTTCGTTCTTTATCTTATGAATTTGGGTGGAACGGAAGTATGACCCTTGTTTTAATTGAGTTCTTGTATAATTTGGAAAAACTCTTTACTTAGCTTGAACAACAGCTTGAAAACAATTTCTCTTAAACTTTTAATTATCTAGACTTAACGGGATACGTGACATATAATCCTCTTATATTTGAGTAATTAGGGTTTCTGTGGCATATAAACTAGAATTGAACTTCACCCTCTAATTGGAATTAAGTGACCAAGGAATTGGCGGTTGATGAAGGTTAGAGGAGACTAAAAAGATCTAAGGAATTACGGTTTAGTCACATATAGATTGCCATGAATTGAATCTTGCATGATTAAAATAGTTAGTAAGAAAAGTCAATCCGGAAGATAGATATCTCTGAAGCCTTAACTGTTTCTCCATATATTATTCACAACCAGTTTACTGCTTGCTTTCTTATTTACTGAATTTATTGTTTCATGCTTTTGAATTCTCTAAACATCATTTTCTGTTTGTCTAACTAAGTAAATCACTTAACCATTGTTGCTTAGTCCATCAATCCTTGTGGGATCGACTCTCACTCACCTGAGGTATTACTTAGTACGACCCGGTATACTTGCCGGTTAGTTTGTGAGTTATAAATTCCGCACCACCATTGACATGAACAGGTTGATACCACATCGGAACTTATAAAACTATGTCGTTTTGGTTGTGATGTTCAAATAGTCCAAAAACGACTCAGATCACTTGTTTTGGGAGAAAATTTTTTAATAAACACCACTTACGGTATTTTTTTAAATTATTTAAATATCAAAACAAAAATGATGTCGTTTTACAAAATTTAACATGACATTTAGCTAACTACATCAATATTTCATTAATATTTGTAAGTTGAAAATTATTCAAAAAATTAATATGAGTTACATTCATAAAGTTTGAGGACTAAATAAAAATAATTAAAATTTTAAAGACTAAATTAAAATTTAGTATAAATTTAGATAACAAATTGAGGATTAATTGATATATGTCCCAAAACATTCTCGCTTTCGTCCTTCCAAAGTTCCAATCCCTACCTATTCTATTAAGCATATCTTAATTCTTCTAAAAGAAAAGCGTTGTAATTTTTTAAGTTTTTCTTTTAATGATTCTCTTTGGTCTTTTGTGGCATGTGTATTAGCTTCTTCCGATTCAAATTGATTTCTGATCTCCTTCTCGAAAGTATAAATCAAGCTCATTTTATTCTCCTAATTATTTTCTTAATTTTAAAATAAGCCAGAA
This sequence comes from Arachis ipaensis, assembly GCF_059453495.1. Lineage (NCBI taxonomy): Eukaryota > Viridiplantae > Streptophyta > Magnoliopsida > Fabales > Fabaceae > Arachis > Arachis ipaensis. Next base: position 6,421,712 of record NC_142440.1, on the reverse strand, counting down.
TTTAAAAGTATATTTAATTTTGGAAAATATAAAAAAATAAATTTTCTTTATTTAAAAGTAAAAATAATTAAAATAAAATTTTAAATTTCTAATTATTTTTGTTAAAATAATATATTGATAACTAAAGATAAAATAGTTTTTTTTTCTCTCTAGAATCCAAAGGATCACTGTGGTATTAAAATAGGTCACTTATAGAGTTACAGTTGCTCGTGATATGAGGCTTGGTTCAAGTAGCAGGTGTGTCTTCCAAACAACCACATTAAAAGCTAGAATCTGGCTCTAGCATGGAGAAATGAATCCATCTAGGGTGTGAAACTGTGAATGTGTAGTGTACGGTGTTGTGTTATGACAAAAAAAAAAGGGGGTTATTGTTGACTTTTTCATGTTAAGTATCTCTTTTTCCTTTTGTGAGACTCTTTCCTTAGCTCTGGAAGCCCAAAACTTGTATTTTGAAGGAGAATGTTAGATAAATAATGACTATTTTGAAAACATGAACAATCACCAATCAAATAAAAATACACGATACTCTAATTTAATGCTACTAATTAAATTTACTCTTTTAATTTTATTAAGGAAAAGTATAGGTAAACAATGAAAATATTAAACAATGTAAACAATAGATATATTGGATGTTCATTTTACTAGTGTACGGATGGTTATTTTAATATTAAAATTTAGAGGGTTAATTTGAAGATGTAGTGTGTTTTTATTTGATTGGTGGTTGTTCATATTGTTCAACAAAGTCATTGTCCCCCTAGCATTCCCCTTTTATTAATTCACATTAGTTACACATTGTTCAAAAATATTGTTGGTTACTTCTATTTTTTCTATTTTGAACTCTGCAAAGAGAAATTTGGGGACAACTTAAAAAAAAATAGAGGGAACAAATCAGTTGCCAGGAAGATTGCACAATTTGATATATAACTGTGGGACTTCAGCCACTGTTATCTTAGTCCATGGAATAGCATGCAATGTTATCTTGAGAGTACTCTTTAGGTTTGACTTTAATTTCCCACTAACTGGTAAGAATTCTAAAACTTCAAAATATTTTGCATGCTGTATGCTGTATTTTATCTTTTAACACTCTTACAGCTGGGACTTATCTACAAAATTAGTGGACATGGAGAGTTGGCCAAAGCTTATTTCCTGGAAGGAAAGACACATCTTACTCGCTACATTTGCCTTCTTTCATCATTGCATTTTGCTGTAAACTAGGTATTTTACCCCATTGTAACCTCTTATCTCTTATTTATTTATTTATAAACTCTTAAATTCTTATCAGATTCATGATTGTTCTATTTATAGTTATAAAATTCAGATTTCCAATCCACCCAATCAGGACAATGAATCACTAAATGGAGAAGTACACTTCAACAAGTGAATTATAATTGAACCGTTTAAATTAAAATAATAATTTATTTTCAGTTATGTATTATATTAGAAAAAAGCTAACACATAATAAAAAACACTTAGTTTAGTAACTGCCAAGTTGGCATTCCCTCAAGACCCTTTGTAAGAACTTATTTGCTAATCCATAGTGTTGTTCAAAAACGGTCAAAAACAATTTTATCTTATTTGACCTATTTAATTGTATCAACAGTCAAACATCAAATTGAATCGATTAGGTCCAATTTATCATTTTTTCAATTAAACTGACTACTGATCCAATTCGGGATAACTATATATAGTTCTATTTATTAATTTGTTTTACTTAATTATTCAATTAAATTCACAAGTACAAAAGCTTGTACATAAGATCACTAATAATTTTTTGTGTTAACGTCATTTTGAGTAATAAAGGTTATATGCTCTTTTTTTTCTCTCTACAACGTAGTTTTATTTTTTATAAATAATATTCAATTAATTATATTTCCATTTTTTTTAATTAGTCTTTTCGCGTGTTTACAATATAGTTTTTTATCCGCACGTTGAACAAATCTCAATCTATTTTATTATTAAATAGATTAACAAAATAAAATAAAACTAGCAAGAGTACATAAGAGTTTAACATACAAGAGTACATAAAAAGTACACAAAAGTATACGGAAATAAGTTGTATTTTATTTTCGAAATTTTTTTTAATTTATAATTAAAAAATTCTTGTTAAATATGACTTATTCTGGTGTACCATGTACAGGCATAATAATAGTTGTCATTGTTAAATATGGCTTATTTTTTTAATTTATAATAAAAAAAAATCTTAAAGAAGCCATGCTTATTATCGGAATATTTTTATGTACTCTTATATACTATTTGTATTTATATACTCTTTTGGAAATAATGACATGAATTTAAAACATGTATTTTAAAAATTTTAAAGGGGAGTTCGGAGAGGGTACGACGAACTTGTTAGTTTTTATAGAGTTTGCCGCTAACTTGCCCAAATACAAAAAAAATCGTATTTGGAGAATTAAAGTCCAAAAATCTTGTTTAAGGAAATAATAAATTGTTTTATTTTATTTTTGAAAAAAATCTTGTGATTTGTTAGGAAAAATTTATATTGAGAAAAGAGAATGGAATTCAGCAGAAAAGGAACTTCAAAATGCCAAGCAGATTTTAAGGGATAGCAATACAACTTAAATTAATCTTTGAGGTGACACTTGATCAGTATCATGGAGATTTGCATCAAAGTAAATAAAAGACCTATGAAGTGAAGAGTTTTAGTTTCGAGCATATATCTTTTTACGAATCAGCTCTGGCTAAATTAGATCTTCCTAATGGAAAAATTCTGTCTACTGTCCTGAAGATGGTAGTCTCAAAACAGTAGCGGTAAATGTCATCTCTGATTTTGCAGGGACTTCATGTATTTGCTTTACAATGAACGAAGCAGCTTAAAATGTAACAATGGAACCCACGAAAGAAGGTAGCTGGCATTGGCATTGGCATTGGCATTGTATTGCAACCGAAGTTTTAGAAGACAGACTTTTTGGCCATTTCATAAACTTTTAAATGGGAGTTTGTCAAGAGGAAACTTTAGATGAAGCTGGTCGCTCGATTAAGTAGTACTTATGACTGCCATTTTATTTTTTAGGAATGTTATATACATGAACCTGTGTATATATTTTTTACACTTTTTTTTTAATAATAAAAATAATTGATAAGAAGTAAACATACATAAAAAAAGTAGTGCAAACATCATTTCATTTTTTCCCTCCTGCTAGCATTGTTGGATACATCTGATCTCCTTTCTGAGGTCTAAGTTGTGTACTTGTTTTGTTGCAGCATAGAGTTGTTTGCTTCCATCTTTAACACAACTGTAGTTGAATCTCAGTAAGATGCTTTGCATATGTTGGAGATGAAACACAGAAAATTCTTTTGAAGAGTACGACAATGCTTCACAGTAAAAATACATTCAGCGAAACAAATTCAGGGATTGCCCTGGATTATTTTCAACATATAGTCCCAAAGGTGATCCTGGGAGATATGTTTGCAGTTGAACGTGCGGAGATACTCAGAAATATATTTGTATTATTGGAATCTATAACAATATATAATGCGAAAACCTCAAGTTTGGTGTCCAATTTTCTTTCCTATTTTAACCCTGCTAAGTGTCAACATAATCCAAAACTAACTTTACAGTTATGCATTTCACTACTAGTTACAAAAAATTTCACATGTAACTTCTTTTTCAATCTTCCACTTAAATAATCTATTTTTTTCATTTCTTTAATTTTTTTTACTTCTCTTACTCAATTCTAACATTTTTATCTTTTAAATAACTCTTGAGACAACTTTCTAAAATAGACAATGACTATGATAAATGTTGGTTTTAGAAGCATGTACGAAAAGAACAAAAGAATAATTTATGATGGAGAAAGTGTTTAATTATCATCAATAGTAGTGATAAGTAAATTTTGGTAAATTTTATTATATTTTGTGATATTTATTTAAATTATATTTTATTTAGTTTTATCTTAGTTTTAGTTTGTACCGTTTTGTTCTGAGTACAATGTACTCTATAGCTTTACTCTAATTATTTTATTAGAGCTTTTGTTGTAGTTTCTTAAAAAAATTTATCATTTTTGTATTTCTTTCTTCTCCTTTCTTTAACATTCTCAGTTGAATTGCCTCCATCCTACTCCTTTGTCTTCCTCCACTGCGGTTATAAATTTTTTTTTCAATTTACTTACTCAATCTATATTTTTAATCCATTTTTTATTTTTTTTAATTTGTTACCAATTTTTCACGTAGACAAATAGCGTTATGTCTTTTTCTCTCATTAATTTGATTTGACAAAAAAAGCAGTATCTTAACATTTTATATGTATATTTTATTTATTTTTTTGACATGTCTGTATTTAACTATTTGTCAATGATGAGATGAAAAAATTTTATAAATATTTTTTAATATTTTTCTTTTTAAATTGCTTTTAATGGGATAATTTTTTTATTTTCTAAAATATTTGATTACTTAGAATATTGTATTTAAAATTTGAGTATATAAATATTTTTAAATTAAACTAAAATAAATAAATTATATTACAAAAAAATTTATTAATTTTGCCTTTTACAATATTATTTGTTTGGCATATTGGCTTAGTTATTTAATTGGTATATAATGCATGTAAGAAAATCACACCTATCAAGTATTTCTTAAAATATTCGTATACTAATTTTTTAAATAATTAATTATTTAGAGTATTGGATTTGATATTTAATTACATAAGGTATTGTATTTGTCATACAAATGACACAAAAAATATGCGCATATCAATGATAAAGTGAACAAACTCCATATAACATTAAAATGGATAAGATAAGAACTTTGTTAATTAATTTTGATTTTTTAATTTATTAGTTTTTTATATATCTTTTATTTTTTGGATTATTTTATTTTATTTGGTATTTTAATTTATTTTATTGTATTTTTTTATTTTAAAAATTTTAGAGTCTAAAGGACTCCTATTCAAATGATTCAAACCAGATGATTAAGTCACCAAAAAAAAAACCAGATGATTAAAAAGTGGTTTAAGAGAATAGATTTGAATTTGGGTAATTTAGCATTTATTAATGAATAGCTACTAGAAGAGAAAAATTATTGCATAAATAACAGAAATAAGTTGATAATATATAGGCTAATTTAGAAAACCAAAAGAAAGTAAAAAAGTAACAAAAATTAACTTTAATTTTGAAGATAAATAAAAAGATGTGACATTTTATACATTAGATAATTTAAATGATACTTATTATTATAGGAAGTTAAAAATATTTTTACCTAAAATAAATTTCATAATAAAATTGAGTTTGGAGAGAGAGATATAAAATTTTCTAACTAATTACAAAATTTTTCTATTTATCTTTATATAGCGTTTCACTTTAAGTAACTATTTTTTAGCGATAATATTCAAATGATAAATTAATCTCACTTTTATAATACGATGACATTATTTCAAAACATGCAAAATGAAATAATAAAGTACAGTTTAATTAATGTGCATAATAAAATAAACATAAAACTTATATAGTAGTAGTCAAATACGATAACAATGATTATTTTTTGTCCAATGTACTATATTAAACTGCGACTTTAATTTATAATTATTAATTAAAAAACTTACAATGATGTATTTTTATTTTTTTATTATTTAGTTAAAAATAATATATTTTGATATTATTTTTTAGAATTATTGACATCAAATTTTGCTAATATAGCAAAAATTTTGAGTATTTTTTGTCTTAAATTTCTTCTTAGTCGAACCAAATAAGACAACTAACACGCGCATCAAGAAAAAAAATTATAATTTTTATACATTCAGATATTCAAAAGACACAAAAATTTCTTTTAGCAAAACTTAAACAACTTATAAAATTTAAAAAAATAGTTGGTTATAAATAAAAGTGATAGACAAAATTAAAAGTTGTGATAATGATATTTGGTGATAATTAACAACCATCGAGTGAAGAGAAGGTGAAAGAAAAAGAAGACGAGAAAGGAGAACAATGCAATATCATAGTGGCGTTGAGACAATAATAAAAATATAAATTAGTAATTTAAAAAAAATAAAATTAAAGATAATTTTAAAAAATGAATAATAAATTTTTAAAAATATTTTTTATCAATTATAATTATACATAAAAATAAAGAATTCTTTAAATATAATTTTTTGTCTCTAATTAAAATTAAATACTATTAAAAATAAATAAATAAACATAATAACATTTATAAATATTTATTTTATAATTAATATTTTTAAATCTTTATTTTGATTTTTGTTTTTACATAATAACAACATAATGAAATTTTTTAATATTTTATTTTATTAAATTTATAATTTTAAAATAAAAACATAAAAATTAATTTCTTAAAAATAATAAAAAAGCGGCTGAACAGGCACGATAGTGTCGGTTGAGCCGCTAGTATCTATAATTCCAAGGCTACAACTATAAGGTATTTGTACTAAGTAACTAGTATTTCTTATACTTGAAGACCGCATGCGGGTGTGTGCGCGCTTGCGCCATTTTTTTTTTTTTCTTCTCTTCCGAATGAGAAACAAAAAGTATATGCGTCGATATTAGCAATTTGGCATCCAAGATGTGCTTTAGAATAAACTTGTTATTTTGGTTTTGTTTTGCACATCTTGTGTTTGGAAGAAGACCCCCTGATAATTGTTGACAGGGACATCTATTGATCAGATTTTACTGAAAGACAAGCAATTCTATAGAATTGTTGATTGTTGAGAACCCAGTAATGAAAATATTTAGTAAATATTGTTATCTCTAAAGAAAAAAAAGCCTTCAGTAAATTGTCGTTGTTTTTATTTAGTTATGCATGCAGTTTTGGGAATATAACTATTATAAGTAAGATTGATGTACTTCTAAGTTCTAAGATTCTGATTTTACCTTACAGGAATATTTTTCAGAATGAATCTTGCATTAGCCTTAAAGATCTAGCTTCTTGGCTGATGGTGGCATTTGTACTCTCCCGTGAGGTTCCCGATATTTTTCATAAGGTCACCGCTCTCTTCACGTTTACCACTCATTGGCAATGTTTTTCACTTTATTGGTTTAATATTCTATTTGAATTACCATAATCTTTCGTTTTAATAGTGTATTTATTCTAGTAGAGTAGTAGTGTAGATTACTTCCTCAGAGTTTTTAATGCATCAGTCAAACAATAATTGAATCTAAACTTTATATATGGCCTATATATATAACACGCTGCTATAGCGTCTAGCTACTATCATATTGATTATCTTAATCCTGATTTAGAGGTTGATATGGTTTCATCCCTTGCTCTTTTATCATCTGAACTGACCTTAGTCAAATGTTGATACTGCAACAGGTGTCTCAGTTACTTGCTGTGACATATGTTGTTTCTAACTCGAGAGAGCAACTTTCTCTGCCATATATTAGCAAAAGTTTGGGTGAAAATGCTTGGGCTTCGTATTTCCACCAAGCGTCCATTGGAACTCATGATACTCACTCATCTCGTCTAACTGGAAGATGCAAGGTACAACCCCTTGTCTTTGGTCAATTATCGTGCATAGTTTTTTCAGTAATACTTGTTCCTTTGTCTCAGTGTCCTTTATTTGACTTAAATCAATTCTCATTACATCTAACTAAGTTATGTATGTACATCATGAAATGGTTAAGAGTCCAACCTAGATGGCACAAGAATTTTATTCAATGGGTTAGAAACCTGATCATTTAGTTAATCAATAATGAGTGACTGCTATCACTCAAATCTTGTAACTGTATATTAATTACTACTTACTTGGATCTTAAAGGTGACATATTGTAAGTTATGATAATTATGATATGTATGTTTATCAGTCAAATTAAACATTGTTGTCTGTTTTTTTCATCGTTAAATTTCAGGGTTCAGATAAATCCAACATAGGAGGGACATACAACTTATCCAGGTAACAGTTGTGCTTATTATTGCATCATAAAGCCAACCTCCAATTGATATACAACCTGAAGTCTTGCCTCTCTCTTCCTGCAGGCTTGTGCCTGATGACACTGAAGTTCTTGCAGAATGTGTAAAACAGTTTTTGGGTGGTCTTCCATCTACAACAGTCATCTGCCTGACTTTACTTGGACATGATTATGCTAGTTTACTCAAGGAATTTTCCCCTAGTGTTAAAGCATGGATACTGTTGTCCAGACTCACTTTTGAGAGTGAACCTATAGTAGCATTATTGCCTTTGCATCCTATTTCAGAAGGTACACACACATATAGCCACCAAGTATCAATCGTAAGATACTTAACAAGATCATTTTTCTTTCCATTTCCTTTTTTTTTTTTACTTTTAAATTTTTAATTGCAACATCCAGATGAAATTGATCCGCCAATACTTCCCAAGTATAAAATTTTAAGAGATTGGTCGTGTCCATGGGGTTCGACAGCCTTAGATGAAGTAGTTCCAGCATTCAAAAATATTTTAAAAGAGGATTATTCGCGAGAATTGGAAGAAAATACATCTGAACAGCAGCAGCTGTGGTGGAACCATAGGAAAACGCTTAATCAACGTCTTCGTCAATTGCTAAGGTGTGCTACCCTCTGTATGATTTTCTGAGTTGTCTTGTCTGGCATTAACTTCGGTTAACGGGCTCTCTTATTGATAAGCATATTTTGCATGAAGCTCCATAGTTATTGAAACAATCACTTTATCAAATTTTTATTAAAAGATCTAGAAACTAAAAGCACCACTATGCGCAACGACAGTCACGGACATGATGAAGTAAGTTTGAATTTTAAGAAACTAACTGTTATGTGTATCCCTCAACTATTGTCACACCTTACCATGCAGGAGCATTGAAGAATCGTGGTTTGGATCATGGAAATGCTTGCTTCTTGGAGAATTGTTAAATTGCAAGAATTTTGAGTCTCTGCTTGAGCATCTTGTGAAGGAGTTAAGATCTGAATGTAAATTGGAAGTTAACGAGGGCCTCGTCAGAGTTATTCTTGGAGGAACCAGACATGTTTGTGGACGAGAAAAGCTAAAGTGCAAGAAAGACTGCTATATTGCTAAAGTAGGCCATTGTGATCAAGGAATGAGTGGGATATTATTAAATGCAGCCGATGGTTTTGGGGTGTCATCTGATAAAGCTTTTCAACTGTTGAAGCATGCATTGATTGAGCTGGACGCAGATAAGTATAGTAAAAGAGAGCCAATTATTCTTGTGTTAGATTATGAGGTGCAGGTAATTGTTCTCTGACATAAAACTAGTTAGGAATTAAATTTCGAGTTCTACTCTATGGATTAATTAAAGAGAAATGATATGTAGTGGTTAGAAAACGGAAGAAGAAAAATGTCCCTCATTTCCCTCAATAGATCCTCTGCATGCCTTCTATATACTAAATCCAGATGGAACCATCCCTGAATGTCAAAATGAATTTGAGAATTGGTTTAAAGAGAACAATTTGAAGGTATTTTGCAATTTGAAGTTGGCAGGAGAATAATTGGTTTATTTGTGTGTCTACTGAATCAAATTTTGTTACTCCACAGGGGAACACAGGTTTGGCACCAACCCGAAAATTATGGGCTTCTGCATTGGAGAAGCACGACCTTTTTATATACATCGGGCATGGAAGTGGTACACTCTGATAAAATATCACTAAATTTAAATATAACTATCAATCTCTTCTTATTACTGATGACGGTTGTGTTTTCACTTTTTCACAGGAACAAAGTACTTTAGCTTGGAAAATTTTCAGCATCTAAAAAAATGTGGTGCTGTGGTGTTTGTTAGGGTGCAACAGCGGTACCGTTTACTTGCAGAGTAACTGTGCACCGCTATGTATTCCCCTGCAATATCTTGCAGCCGGTTCTCCGGCTATTGTTGCTAATTTGTGGAAAATATCAGCAAAAGATATCAGTACATTTGGTAAATACTTGCTCGAAGCGTGGGTCAAGAAAAGATCTGAACTTGAAAAAGAATGCCCTAACAACAACTGTGATCACCCACCAACACTTGGAGCTTTCATAGGTCGTGCACGGGATGCTTGCGAACAAGAATTTATGACAGGTGCAGCACCTGTATGCTACGGTGTTCCTACTCGGATTTGTGTGAAGAAGAGAGTTTCGTCCATGGCCACTTGATACTCGTTGACTTAATCATCAAACCTTAGTGAGTGGTAAGGATCTTGGGTATTATTTTGCTCGAGTGGTTGGATTTTTGGAGATGTGTATGTTCTTTTTTGGTATTATAAAGCGGCATCAAGCCCAAAAGGAAACAGAAAGACTAGAAATTAAGAATTAATCGAAGTGTGGCAGAGGCACCAATGGCCAATATGTTAGCCTCAGTAACTTAAGATTGGGTTGTCCAATTCAGTAAAAAAACTGTGGTACATTTTTCTCTTTAGGAGAATGTTTCTCTCATAACAGAAGAGTTTTTGAAGGACATATGGTTCTTTCTTTTTACACTTAATCAAATATGACAAAAACATATCTTCTGACTTATCCAGTACATTATACAAATCTTTGGTACTTCTTCTAGTAAAATCTAACCTAATATTTTCTATACAATATCCATCATTACGTTAAAATTTATTGAGTTTCAATAGAGAACTTTAGACTTGAATTCATAGAAAAAAAATACTTTTTTGCAGAAGACGGCGCAACAAGATTTTAGAACAAACTGCTTGAATCTTGTTGAAAAAGTGATCACGAATAAGGAACTTACCTTCAAAATCATTAAGAACATTCTAATTGGAGTTTGAGAAAATTTTGAAGATATGCCAACTTCTGAAGTGGACAAAAACAAAGTTCTAGTTTCAAGAACAAGATGAAAGGACTATAAATATTAAAATAAGGGCCTTAGAATCTAAGAGGCTATATTCTAAACTTTTAAACGTGGATGCAAGAAAATTTCATATCTAAGGTTAGACATGATTTTTTGGAAATTGGATCCAAATACATAGACGTCTCCAAGAGTTCATTAATGTGGAATCATCAAAGGAGATTGGGAATAAAATAGGCTTGGTTGTAGAGGCTGAAGACCAAATGGTAAAAAACACTCTAAAAAATTTTTTTCTTAAAGTTAAAATAGCAATACCAGATTCAAAACCTATATCCACAGGTTTTATTTGAACAGTGATAGATTACCAAAGACATGGATACAGTTAAGTATGAAAGAATTTTGGAGAGCTATTGTATGCAGGGACAGACATAAAGAGGAGGGGGGGAGACGAGTGGAGGTCTCGACCCCAATTTTTTTTAAAAAATTAATAGTAATAAGTTATTATATATAATTTAATTTTTAAAAAAAGATTATTTAATATTTAGTCTAGTATAAATAAAATTTAGTTCCGATTTAAATATTAATGATTTCTAATATTTAAAAAGTAAGTAACAATATTAAAAAAATATGAAAAAATATTATTACTAATATTTTTTAATTAAATAAAAATTTTCAAATCTCATAAAATGATTTTTTTTTTCTTTTTGTAACCGTCTTTTTTTATTCATTTGATATTAATTCTATCTGTTTCAACTAGTACAACTAAGAGATCTTTTTCAACTATGAATATTGTGAAAAATAACTCAGAAACAAAATGAAAGACGAATTTCTTGCTAATTGTCTTTTAATTATATTGAAAAGAAAATTGCTCAAAAAATTTGACACAAATTCTATTATCGATGAATTTTATGATACGATAGTACAAACATATTTTTTGTACTTTAAAATATATTCTCTATCGGTATATTTTTATAATACATCTTATATTATATAATTTTTTATATAATTTTTAATATTATATGTGTTATCGCCCCCTTGATAACATTTCTGGATCCGTCCCTGATTGTATGAACTGCGGTATTATCAATCATAACAAGAAGGAATGCAAGGATCCAACGACAATGTCAATCTGAAACCCAACGGAACCAAGGTATTTGGCTGGTTTGGGGAGTAACACAAGCAAGAGCGTTGAAGCCAAAAGAATACAGGGTAAGCAGGGAAGAGAGTAGCTCGGGGTAGAATAAGAGAGAGGTGACGCATGAAGAACATGATTGGAGGAAGGGAGGTGAGTTAATACAGGAGACAACAGGGAGTAAAACTTGTAGTGGACAAGAAAAAAATGGGAAATAGAAGGGGACAGTATAGCCGAAGTTCCTAGAAGAACTGGCAAAAAAGATCATAAAGATGTGAAAAAAGAGAAGAATATCCTTGAAGATCTGCTTGTCAGAGAAACTGAATCAAAAGAAGTAGAGAGAGATGTTAGGGATTGTGAAAAGGAGAACAAAGATATTAAAGGCAACAAAAAAATCCATGAAAAAGGCAAAGAAACGGGTGGGCCAAGTGTGTTAAAAGAGGAATCTGAAATTAAAGGTACATGGGCTGACTTCTTCCAAAGGCCCAATGAAAATATTCATCATTTTAAAATTGGACCACAAAAAAAAGATAATAATCTCACTATTGGACAGCTACTTAAAAGGTTCAATAATAACATGGCAAAGGAGAGAATGAAAGGAGATACAAGAGAAAACAATGCTATTGAAGCCCAACATAATAATAAAAGGGATCATATGAGTGCATACAGAGATCATTGGGTTAAAAACAGAGAGTTAGAAGAATAGGATAACAAGCAGATATATACAGCAGCTGATGGGGGTGTTTATTACGTTGAACTTGCAAATGAAGATGAAGAATTAGAGCTCAACAATAGCAAAGCATTAGTAGTGGCTACAGAATATGAAATAGAACTTGTACAAGGAACAGAGGAAAAGCTGAAATTGAAAAGGAAAAGGGAGGACGAGCAACAATTGCTGATGGGAGATATGTTCGGAGAAGAAGCTGTCCTACAAGTTTGGAAAGCTGGTAAAAGAAGCAAGCAATCACTAGGGCCAACTAGAGCAACACCAATAGAGGAAGACCAGTAGAACAGAGAAGAGATTATAGAAGACTCAATGGATGAGGAGGCGAGTCTAAACATGTCCCCAACTCATCCATAAGTATTATAAGTTAGAACTATCGCGGGGTAGCGGCCCTTGCGACAGTTTCTGAATTGCACAATATGTGAAAGTATATCAAGCCAGCTTTAGTTTTTCTTATTGAAACAAGAGCAAAAGAAAATTTTATTATGAAATTATAGAAAATATTACATTTTGTGAATACTTTTTGTATAGAACTCCGGAGTTTGTCTAGAGGGCTATGTCTCTTTTGGAATGATATATATAACATTGATGTTTACTTTTGGTGTGACAGCTACATAAAGACCGGTATTGTTGATAGAAAGAAAAATGCATGGGCATGTAACTTTTATTTACGACAATTCTAATTTTGGTAGGAGGAGAGAGCAACGGAGGAAAATCACAACAATCAATTATAACAAGGTTGAACCTCAGCACTTTATAGGTGACTTTAATGACATTTTGACTCAAAAGGAGAAGATGAGTTTACACCCAAAACCACATTGCCAAGTAAAAAAGTTCAAAAATTTTGTTGATTCTAACCTTTATGGATTTAAATCTCAAAGGGGGTAGATTTACTTGGTTTAGTAATCCGAGAAACGAGTTTGTAACTAGAGAAAAGATTGATAGGGCATTAATTAATTGGGAAATGGAGACTTTTGTTTGAGAATGCTTCATTCTCGACTATGTCTGCTATAAGCTTGGATCATTGCCTGTTAATTTTGGACCCAAAATCAGTATATGGGATAAGCAAGAGCTTTAAATTTAAGACATTTTGTGCTGACCATGAGGAATGTGAAAATATTATTAAGAAAGGATGGGAGAAAGAGGTCTCACAGAACTGCGAATGGACAAGGATAACAAGGAGGATGAATAATTACAAGAAAAAGCTGAAAAAGTGGAGTAAATCTACATTCAAATGGGCAGATAAAAAAATGAATAGACTGAAAAAAGAGTCGAAGAAGTTACAAGATTCAAATTTCACCAAAAAAAAAAAAAAGCAGAATCGGGTACAAGTGTTAAAGGAGAAAATAACAGCATTATGGAAGTAAGAGGAGAAATTTTTGGGCCAAAGATCCAGATTAAAGTGGTTGAAGTGGGACGATAAAAACACATCCTTCTTTCATGCAACAACCATCTAGAAAAGAGAGACAAACCGCATTTAAAAATTGAAAAATGAAGCAGGTTATTGGGTGGAGAGAAGAAAGAAGTAATGTGGCACATTGAAGTGGATTTTGAAGTATTGTTCACTTCGACTATAAGATAAAGGTATGACAACATCCTAAGAAAGATTCAGTGAGGGTCACAGAAGAAATGAATAGAGGGTTGATTTTTGAGGTCTTAAAGATGAGATAAGGAATGTAGTTTTTAGCATAGAGAGTCTCAAAGTCCCAAGACCAGATGGCTTAAACGGGTTGTTTTATCAGAAATATTGGGAGGCAATCAAGAAAGAGGTATGTGCAGTTGTTAAAGAATTTTTCAGAAATAGGCTATTGTCGGAATACATTAGTGAAACCACAGTGGTCTTGATCCCAAAAATTAAAAATCCGGAAAGACTTAACCAGCTAAGACCTATTAGTTGTTATAATTTCATATGTAAGATTATATCAAGGATCTTAGTGTTGAGGCTGAAAGGACCAATGGAAGATATAATTTCACCAATTCAATGTATATTCGTAGGAAGGAGATTGATACAAGATAATATGGTGTTCGTGTAAGAGGTATATCATAGCCTGAACAGAACGAAGAAGAGGATCTAACAATATGGTAATCAAGTTAGATATGAATAAAGCGTATGACAGATTATAATGGGATTTTCTTGAGAATGTTTTAAAAAAGTTTGGATTTAATGAAAGATGGGTGGAATTAGTGATGAAATGTGTCAGAAGTACCAATTACAGATTTAAGGTCAATGACGAGTTGTCCAAAAGAATAAGCCGCAAAGAGGCCTAAGACAAGGTGACCTTTTATCTCCCTACCTCTTCATTTTGGCAGCCGAAATTTTTACTATTTTGATGCAGGAAGTACATAATGAAGGCAACATCTCTGGATTAAAAATTACTCCTACAACCCCTACAATTACTCATATTTTGTTTGCAGATGACTACATTATTTTTGCAGAAGATAAAGAAGAAGAAGCTTATCAAATTATTTCAGTGCTAAATGAATACACATAGGCGTCTGGACAGAGGATAAATCTGAATAAGTCGGGTGTCACTTTTGGGAGTCATGTGTCAATTCAGAAAAGGATTGATATTGAGGAGATACTACGCATGGCTTCATGGGAGACACCTGGAAAGTACCTTGATTTTCCAGCTACTTGGGAAAGATCTCAAAGCAAAGTTTTAGCATGGATTGAAGAGAGAATAATGAATAAATTAAAAGGATGGCAGAAGAAATTATTAAATCAAGCGGACAAAAAAACTCTAATCAAAGCAGTAATTCATGTAGTACCATTATACGCTATGAACGTCATAAAATTTTCAAAACAGTTTTGTAGAAGAATATGCGCTAAGGTGACACGATTCTGGTGGGCAACATAAGGAAGGAAGTGAGATATCTATTGAAAAAAGTGGGAATCCATTATGAAAAGTAAGTTGGATGGAGGTATGGGAGTCAAGGATCCGGAATCACAAAACATTGTCTATCTTGCAAAACAGACTTGAAGAGCCGTCAAAAACCCAAATTTGATTTGAGTCTAGATTCTAATATCATTATACTTCCCAGAAGACAATTTCTAGATAGAGAAAAAAGGAAAAAGAGTATCATGGATTTGGAGAAGTATTTTGCATGGAAAAAAGCTCCTTAGAGAGCAAGAGGCAAGTGGAGCATAGGAGATGGGTCAAAAGTGTGCATTTGGAAAGATAATTGGATTATCGGAAAGAACAAGGCTTTGAATGCAGAAAGTTATGACAAAACCAAAGTTAGCGAGCTGATTATGGAGGAAAAGGGATGGAACGAAAGGAAAATTATAGGAATGTTTCCCCACGAGATCAGCAGAGCAATTTTAAAAACCCTTATTGGTGTCGTAAACCAAGAAGATTGCTTGTATTGGCCATGGAAAAAAAATGGGAGTTACACCGTCAGAACAGGATATCATGTGGCTAAAACGGAAAATCAAGAATTTGACCAAGAAAATCTATCAACAAGTAAAGATAGAAGAGACTTATGGAAAAAAAATATGAAAAAATGGATGTCCCACTGAAAGTCAGAATGCTGCTATGAAGAGCAACCCAGAATATACTATCAATGGGTCACAACCTGTATAAGAGAAAGATAATACAAAGCCCAATTTGTCAAGTTTATTCTAAAAAAGTGGAATCAAGGGAATACGCTTTCTTGCTATGTAATTGGATAAGAGCTACATGGTTGGGGGCCGAATGTTATTGGACACTAGTTGTTAAAAAATATAAGAAAAATTAGAAGAACAGGAGGTGAAAAACAGAAAAAGAGAATCAGCAATTTTGAGTTCTTGATGTGGGAAATATAAAAGATCAAAAACGGCAAATTATAATAAATCCAATGTGAACAATAAAGAAATAAGAGTATATACCCATTTTGGTCCTCAAAAAATTTCGGACTAGACACTTTAGTCTCCAACTAAAATTAATTATTCGATTGCTCCCTAGCAATTAATTCCATCAGTCACTTAGATCCTTGGCCCCGTCAATTCTAACAGAAGACAAAATGGTCCCTGACAACTCTAACAGGGGATAAAATGATCCTTGACAACTCTAACAAGGGACAAAATGATCTCTGACCCTTTTATTCGAAAATGACATTGTTCTTC
Organism: Arachis ipaensis; assembly: GCF_059453495.1. NCBI lineage: Eukaryota > Viridiplantae > Streptophyta > Magnoliopsida > Fabales > Fabaceae > Arachis > Arachis ipaensis. The sequence continues at coordinate 6,405,066 of NC_142440.1, read as the reverse complement.
TCCAATTTTTATCATATCTCGCATAACACTAACATTCATATTCTCCTTCTTCACCTTCACCATCTTTTTTTTCATCTTTTCCTTCCTCCTCTTTAGCTCCAAGATTAAGCCATAGTGTAATTGCCACACGTGTCGCATCTACCTCAACATGTCATGAACCACACACTTCCTAAATCTCTGTGATTGGTACATCCACCTCCTCTGCACTTCACCCACCAGAAGCATCCACTTCCACGTTCTCGATAACATCACCTCTAACCCCGACAACGTCCATGACATCCTTAAGACCAAGTTCCACAACTACTCCAATGGGCACGCCTTTCTTCACTCTTTGGCAAGCAATATAGATTATTGGACATTAGGACATCATGAGAAGATTCTCCTTCAACATCATATGCAAATTCTCATTTGAAATAGACACCGAGTGTTTCATTCCTTCTTTCTCGGAGTCCAAGTTGACAGACAGTTTCAACCTCGCATCCAAGCTATCAGTACAACGAGCAATGTCGCTGTTGCCGCTCATATGAAAACTGAAGCGATTACTGAACATTGGTTCGGAGAAGAAGCCGAAGGAAGCAATTAAAATGGTGGACAACGTGGTCATGGAGATGATAGGGTAAAGGAGGAGGGAGATGACAACGACGACGACGAGTCTTAACAAATCAGACTTGTTGTTTAGATTCATGGGATCTATCGAAAACGACAAGTAGTTGAGAGACATAGTCATTAGTTTCCTGAGTATGAATTGGTTGAGAACAAGTTGAAGATTTTTTTTCTTGTGAACATTGAAGTTGTAGAGTGGGCATTGTGTAGCTTGAAGTTACAGTGTTAGATTGTTAGTGTTATGCGAGATATGATAGAAATTGAGGGAGAACAGTCTCGTTTCCGAACAGAGGAGATCAGGGACCATTTTGTCCCCTATTAGATTTGTCAGGGACTATTTTGTTCTCCATTAGAGTTGACGGAATAAAAGACCTAAGTGACTGACAAAATTTATAGTTAGGGACCAATCGAATAATTAATTTTAATTGGAGACTAAAGTGTTTGGTCTAAAATTCTTGGAGGACCAAAATAGGTATATACTCAAGAAATAAAACCTGAAGTCCATTGTAATGTGTCCAGCAAGCTTGAGCAGTTGAACTTGTGTATGTGAAAATAAATTTTCAAAATTGTCCTCGAGCTCCTTTGCTCGTTTGTCAGGTTTTTTGCCTTCTTGTGTTTGAAACTGGTTTTAGTCCTTTAAATAAGTACAAGCAACTTTATTTAAATATCTTAGAATTATCTTCTACTAATTTGTATAACATGGTGATTTAAATGACAGTTTTTAACTTAATTATAACTTAAAATTGATGAATATGAATTAATAAGGTATACATGGCCCATACCCATTTTTATTATTTTGGCAAAATCTTTGGGGATATTATGTGTTCAACGTTTTCTCTTGAGGAGTTTTCTTCCAAATAGGAAAGATTATTCTATTCACTACCGCGATCTCTTTATAGTTAATAATTGTTCTCCCGGCTGCCACGGTCAAAATCGACAAGAAGAAAATTTCAATCTTTGTTCTTGGTAGAAACAATTTGTATAATCAAACACATCCGGGTGCATACTAATACTTTTTTTTTAAGTATAATAAATACAAAATTGCTAACTTTAATGATGAAATGAATATTAAACTAATGAAGTGCACATTTATATATGGATATAGTGATATTACTATATATTCTTGTGGTAGTGAGTGTCAGTTTCATGAGATAAACAAAGTCGCTGACGCTTACCTTAATATTAAAATTTGTTTTAGAAATGCAAGAAATGGGCCTATAAAGGTGAAATGACTGCAAGAAAGGTCGTCACAGGCTTCAATCAAGGCTACCTTTTGTGTTTTATTTTAATCCCCTTATTATCGTCATGGCATTGAAAGAATATGCTATCTACATTTATAAAATATATATCTTAATCTTAATTTCACACACGCATGAAGAAAATAAACACAAACTTTGTTGTTATGCTTCTAATCTGTTTCTGAAATGGTTGCTTCGTCAAGGGATTATTCTCCAAGCCACTTTATTGAAACCTTTAATTTTCTCATATGTATTTGCAAAAGAATAAGACGATTGTAATGACTAATGAGTAAATTGGTGGTGGAATGGTGAGAAGGACATTATTGTTCGCACTTCTCACTTTTTTTTTTTTTTTTGCACTGCCTACCCGCTATACCGTGTGTGAATTATAGATAGAAAAACTATGAGGTGGCAGCCTAAAGTATTTTACAGTAATTTTCTCATTCTCATTATCCCATATGATATATATGTCACAAATAGCACTACAAGCTAAGCAAAGAAAATTTAAATACATTTTGTCAAACATTTTTATTAAATAAATTAAATTCGAAACCATTTTTTTTACGGGACTTTGTTTACTAATTGAATCTTCATTTGTCAAGTTTAATTAAATATAGTCGCGCATACCTTGACTTTTAGGCTACATCTAAAAAGAGAAACTAAAATTGAGAGACTGAGACCGAGAGATTAAGATTGAGAGATAAAAACTAAAAGATTGAGACTAAATTAAGTTTCTGTATTGTATTTAGTATAAAATATATTAAATTGAGATATATTTTAGTATTATATTTAATTTAAAATAAATATAAAAATTAAAAAATAAATTTAAATTTTAAAAATTAAATGAAGATATTTTTAATAAAAAAATATTATTAAAATTTCAATTTCCGTCTCCAAAATTTTAATTTTCTGTATCCTCACTTTTTAGAGATACTAAAAAAATTGAAATTATTTTAATTTTTTGTATTCTCACTTTTCAAATTTTAAAAATAAAAAATTTTTAACTATTAAATATAATACTAAATCTCAATACCTCAATTTTAATCTCAGTTTCGTTAACCAAATGCTACCTTTAGCATGGGCTATATAGACGCCCATAAAACAATAATTTTCAGTGGTTGGAACTTGGAAACCAAGCAATACACTATATATAGTTATATAGTTTTTATTCTTCAGCGGAATGCATGATAGCTATTCTAATTTCTTAATGCATTTGTCTTCTTGCTGTTTGTTAGGAATGTTAATTAAAAGAGGTATTTAATTTAATTTTTTTATGGACTACGACAGATACGCAACAGAAGTATATATGTATATATATTCCACGAGACGTTAGCAATGAGATAACATATCTTAAATTAAAGATTACTAATAATATTCTGCTTCGACTGGCCCTTTTAGATAATCTACCCACGAATTTAGTTGCATTTTTTTTAACCAAAAATAGAATACTCAAACCTGCAACCTCTTAATTGAGTATGAGGAGATTATGCTATTTGAGATATAACTCATTGGCACGAATTTAGTTGCACTTAATTAATAATCTCAGACATATATTATATAAAAAAAACAAAACAAAACATGTGATTTCTTTATTATACATGTATGTGTAAATAATAATTGAGAAACTTTAGGCTAAATCAGCATAAAAATAAGTAAATTTTATTTGGTTCTCTTTAAAATAATATATAATTTATTTTTTTTATGACATGCTAACTTTTAATTGAATAATATCTTAATCTGATTATATTATTAACTATATTAATAATTTGAATTATTTCAATTTAATTAAAATTAATATTTTAATTATAATAAAATTATTTTATAATTAAATTAATATTTAAAATAAGTAATTATATGATATTTTTTTTTTCAAATCATTCTTTCTGAAAAAAAAAATACTTTTTTGTCGTAATAACTTTAAACATTCTCTCACTCCTCACTTCTTTGATTTTTTTGTAATTTTATCGTCCTTCCAAGTATTACTGGTCATCGTGACAAGTAATACCAACATCATAAATGTATATACATTAAAGAACTTTTTATTGATTTGGTTAGATTGATCCTGTGAGACCTTTCACTTGTTGATAGCAATTTAGACATTCTATAATAATTTTCATGATGTATACTAATTTTCGTCCATACATTTGTACATAAATTATAGTTAATCGAAAATATATTTATTAATTATCTCTTTCTATTTTATTGACGGTTTAATTTACGAAATAAGCAATATAATTTATAAAGACAACGATAATATCGGCGTTACTTGTTACGGTGGTGGCAGTGAAAGAATAGAAATTTTTTTTCAGAAAAAAAATAATTTGACAAAAAGGTTTAGTTATTAATATTTTAAGAAATTATATAATCACTTATTTTAAATAATAACTTAATTACAAAATAATCTTATTATGATTAAGATATTAATGCTAATTAAATTGAACTAACTAAAGTTATTACTTATTAGTATAGTCGATAATTAGATTAAGATATCATTTAATTAAAAATTAACATATCATAAATATTAAGTTACATATTATTTTAAAAAAGATAAGATAAAATTCACCATAAAAATAACATAGTCTATATTATTTTCTGATTTCTAATGTCGCCGAGTTCAATCTTCTCATATAACCGAAAACTATTAAGTGAGAAAAGTTAGGCTTTTAGTCCACGATATTTTAGTTGTTGGTGATATACTAGTATGATTGAAACCAAACACGTATTTGATTATATATTTATATTATATAATTGGATACAATTATTTTTGACAACTATATGAAATAATAATTATTAAAAAAAATTAAAGAAAAGTTTATGAGTGCATAAATTATAAATATTACATTGGTCATCTTTTAACTTTTTAAAAATATTTTGTATAATTATTATCTGTTTCAACTGTTTATAATTTATAGTGTTGCTAATTAATTTGCTTACATGCACGTCGGTGCATAAGATGATTAACTATGAACAATTACTGATCATTACTATTTCAAGAAAAAAAAATCCTTTAACAATGGTGGTTTGAAAGTGGGATCAGCAGCTAGGTAGGTTTTTAAAGTTGACAAATCAACTATCAATATCAAATCACTTCAGAAAGATTATGCGAGAAAAGTAAAATCAATAATTAAACGATAGAAAAGCCTAGAGAAGCTTTGCGTACCAAAAAATAAGAAATTATAAAGTCAAGATTAAATATTGGTAATTTGATTCAAGTTGCAACAACTCCTTGTGAGCTGTGAAAACAATAATTCAAAATATTAAGTTGGCCTCGTTTGACCTATAGGTAGAATTTGTTGCAGTAAGCGCTTGGTCTCATATAAATTGAAACTTTAAGACAATGATAGAGTTGAGTAAACTTTAAAATAATTGGTAGAAATAAATAAATAATTGTTGCTGTTTAATTATACACTGTTAAAACAACTGAAAATACATATATAAACATAGTTATTATCTATGAAAGATAGGCTCGAGACAATCATTGTCGCTACGAAAATTATATTAACGTGTTTCATACTTGTTCTTTTTTATGGTATGATGAGGCTTAATATATATATATACCTCTTTAATTTGTAGCTAATCTGTTTATGTTGATCGAAATAACTTCATAGTAACCCAATAAAAACAGGTAGACCACGTTATTTAATTAATTTATATGACTGATTTGTCTATAGTCGCGAGATATTAAAATAAGAACACAGATATATAAAATCGTATTTAACTGATAGAATTGAATTAATATATTTTATGTTTATTTAGACAGATAGACATAGAGATACGACATAATAATTTATTTTTTATTTTTTATTTTATCATTTTTATTAATTTTTTAGTATTATATTTTTTATTATTATTATATTTTTTTTAATTTTTTAATAAAAAAACTGAAAATAAATTAAACGATAAAAATACTAATTTTTGTGTATGTATTATTTGTGTCTTATTTGTAGTGTCTTATTTTATCTATTCTTAGAACTAAACACACAACTATATAGTTTTTTATGAATATATATATATATGGAAAAATATAGGTACCAACATATTATCTGCCAACTTATTGTCAATAATAATTAATTATTATATTTTAAACACATATATAAAGAAATATATCCAGAAAATATATCTATAAAGACATACATTTCTATTAAACACAGACATAAAAAAAACATTTTTATTAGATATATCTACAAAAACACTTCCATTAAACACAGTTATAAATAAAAGTTGATAGAAGTTGACAGAAATATTGTTAGTAACCTAGCAGGATTGTTTAAGATAATGTTAGCTACTGTCGAAGATGGAAAGCAAGCAAGCTAATAATTAATAAGAAGGGTAGTGTTGTTTTCATAAGATATGGATTGTATATGAGGCAAGAATATAATGAGAGACTTAAAGGTGTCTCGTATTCGATCTACTTGAATTGGAGTCACATGAGATGTATGGCTACTAAATATATAAGACATTAAGAAAACTATAAAAGAATGCTGCCACTTTTTTATTCTTTCTTTGCTAAAAGCTTATCAAGTCACTGCCAAAACCGCTAAGCACCTTTCAAATTTTCCCACAGCCTTTTGCTTCCCGTTTCAGAAGAACTTTGTGAAAGCTACAATTCAATAATCATCATCATCATCATCATGTATTTCAGGGACGGATCGGAGAAACTCATTTTCTTTTTTTCAAGCAGAAATCAGTAGTGGTATATATATAGAGAACTGACACTAAGATTCTTTATTCCGTAAACATCCATATATATAAGGCTATACATATATGTAGCCAAAAACAGTAAGAGCCACAAAAGCTGTCGTCCATGAAAGTGATCAAGTGATTTAGGGTTTTGTCGGATACATTTCTTTTCTTAAATCTTAATTATTTATGCAATTGTAGCGGTACATATTAAATGAAATTGATTTACAGCACCCCTAAATAAAGAAACAAAAGCGTTATGTATATGTATATGTTATAGCATTTGCATTCCAAAGTACCTAGAAGCAGGTGAAGCGTCATCTTGATAAAGCAGTGGTGGTGGTGGTGATGATGAGTAGTTAACGAGAGAGGTCATATCAGGTCCCCAACTAGTAGTAGTGCTCTCTGTTGAAGTGGTGCTGCCATAAAAACCCTGTTCATTACTGACTACACACGCCATGAGATGGCTCAAATCATCATCTATCAAGCTTTCAAAGCCTTGCTGATGGTGATACATATTTGCCGGTGGATAAAGGTGGTGGTGTTGCTGTGGGAAGGAGGATATGAGGGAGGTGAAATCGTAGTCGTGGATGGAAGGCGGTGCAGGTGGTACTACTAGTTGTGGAACTGAAGAAGAAGAAGAAGAAGAATTAGAAGAGGAATTGCAATAAGGAATAGGAGGAGGTTGGTCTAGTTTCCTTTGCTTTGCAAGGAGCTTCTTCTTGAGCCTGGTGTTCCAGTAGTTCTTGATGTCATTGTCTGTGCGCCCTGGTAACTGTGCTGCTATAATAGACCACCTGCTTCCAATACTAACATACAGGGTGCAGATTATGTTGTCTTCTTCTTCTGAGAAACTACCGTGTTTGATGTTCGGCCGAAGATAATTCAGCCATCTTAGACGACAGCTTTTCCCGCATCTCTTAAGCCCTGCAATTAATTCATTCCTTAATTAATTAATTAATTAATAACCAGAAAATATTTATTGCTGCCATGGGCTAAGGTAGAAGAATGGTTTAATATTAAGATTATATATATATACCTATCTTCTGAGGGAGGGCGATCCAGTTGCCTCCGGTGCCGTGCTGCTCGATGTAGGACTTGAGTTTTGCGTCTTCTTCAGGCGACCATGGCCCTTTCTTCACGTTCGCTTTGTCACAGCAAGGTGCTCTTCCCATCTCTCTTTCTCTTAACTGATATGTTGGTAATGATGGATGCTCTTTATATATATAGAAAGCAACAAGAGAGAGAGAGAGGGAGAGGAACGAGTAAAGAAATAGCCTGGAGATTCAAAAGGAGACTGAGGCTTAGACTTTTGGGGATTTCTAAAAGGTATAGTATTTGGGTAAGAAAAATAACACAAGCTTTATTTATTATTATATGCGATTAATTGGAATACCAGTGACCAAGTAGATCAATGTTTTTCTCCTTGTCCTTCTTAGTCTACTATATATCTATAATAATTCATCATTCATTTATTTATCAATATATACATACACCCTATCCATCTATCCCCTCTCTCTTATATTATTTCTGAAAAAAATATAATGCCGGGGAATAATTGAATTATTATTGCTGTGGATGGATGGTGGATCATCATCATGATATAATAAACATACATCATGTATGCATGTATGCATGTGAAGTTATAGTGGGACCATTACCAAGGAATCTGGATTGGAAGGTTAATAAAGCGATGGTGATCAAACCCACTTTTTTTTTTTTTCTCCTTTTTTGGGGTTGAATGGTTCTTTGATTACATAATGCCTAGACCAAGAATGACTCATCTATTACGCATCATGATCACCAGAGAATCCTGCAGATAATGTCATAATAAACTTGTGCAATGGTAAATATACTATTATATATTAATTAATAAGGTTAAACTCATAGTTGGTTAAATATAAAATTGTCAATCTATCTCTATCTCCTAGTAACAACCTTCATTTCATTAACAATTTGATAAAGAAATTGTGTTTATTCCATACTACGTCTTGGTTCTTCGATATCTTAGTTTGTAATGCAAGTTATGCAGGAATGTTTTTCTTGAAAACTCCCGTAATGGAAGGAGTTGTCTTTGTTTACTAGGGCTACATATTTTAGCCTTTTTATTATCATCAGATGTACTTTATCAAATAAAAATATCAACCGTATTACATATTCAACAAAAATTAATTACTAAATCTGTTATTTATATAAATATATATATAAACTAATTTAATAACTAATTTTTTATACATAATTTTCGACCAGTTGTCTAATTTAAGCAAATGACTACAAATTAGGAAAGTTTAGTCATTGTGTACAACAATGGCAATTCGTTTGTAAGAAAAAAAAAAATCTTTTTCTATGGTTCACCTCTTATGTGTATTATCTCAGCTACTTGCCTAACTAAATGTTTTATATATCAATTTTCCTTTTATATGTTCAAACTATTTGAGATAAATTTCTATCGTCTTTTTAATAATAAGAATTATTACAACTCATTTTTTTATATCTTTATTTTTTATTTTATCCATACGTATATAACTGTTTATTCATCTCAATATTTATTGCTCAATACTATATTTCATATAACATAGTCAGTTTAATAATAATATAATAAAATTTATTTTTAAATTTTAATAATATTTTTTTATCACATATAAAATCAGACACATTCTATCATTTTAATCAACTTTCTTAAATTTTTTAAATTATATTTTTCTCAAATTTTTTATTACTTTATATGATAATCCAAATTATTTAAAATGCATTATTTATGATGGGATGTTTTCTCTAATTTTCATTCATGTACTAGTCTTCGTATATTCTGTCTTATTGTAGTTTATTATGTTCAAATCGTATACCTAATATAATAAATATAAAATTTAAGCAAAGAAAAATGCTAATATTTGACTAGCTCAGGTAGAAAGCAATATATTTAATATCATTTTCCATAAAGAGACTTAGAAATAGAAAAGAGTGGAAGGAAAAAATGTTAGAGGAAACGTAGCTAGAAAGAGCTGTGAAATTAAATATAAATTGTAAGGTATCTTCTTTGCTAATACTAAATCAGTATTTTCTATATGGTAGGTAATCAGCCGACATGTCATTAATTGGTAATTACTACATGGTCCAAGCATAACCCACCCTGGGGTGGTCTGAAATATGGGGCCAATTGGAGTATTAATAAAGGAAAACAAATTTTGAAAATAACTATAAAAAAAAAATTCACTTTTGCTCATATCATTTTTCTCGTGGCAAAGCATCGAAAAGAAGGTTCTTTCTTCTCCCCGAAAAGATTAATTAGTACTCTTTTTATTTTTATGTTTTTTAATCTAGCTACCATGCATTCTGATTGAATGTATAATTATACAAAAAATAAAATTAAGTGTAATCTAAAATTCATATATATATACGGTAAATTCTAATATACTTATACTTATTATGGCTACAATAGCTATGAAGTATTGCTAAAATTGAAACCACATTTTTATTTTTTGTACTTTTGGTAATATTTTTTAGTAATATTATTTTAAATTTAATAATACTTTTTAAAATATTATAATCAATGTAATTATTATAACATATACATACTAGAATAATTGATAAAGTTATCAATAAAAATGAATTGTTTGTTAAAATTAATCAGATTAATTAAAGATGCAAGTAGGGGACTATCTTCTCTAGGGTTTGTTTTTTTCTACGGAAAAGGACAAGGTAACTTTGGTGTGAATATGGCAGTCAACAGGTAGGATCCCCACTATCACATCTAGATCTAATACGTCACAAATTAGACCAGGTGTGCTCTAAACTCTCATCTTTCATACTTATCATTTTGTTTTACAAATTCTTGAATCCAAAAGCGCTATTACAAAGTCTTTATTAATAGGTGAATTATATGGTAAAGATATAAGTTTACAGATTTTTTTTTTTTTAATAGAATGAAAGAGAGATTAATAAAAGTAGGACTCACATTTTGAATAATAATAAAATAATAAAAAATAACTATAAAAAAATTATATTCTCTCTCTATACCACTTCAATCTATATAGTAGAGTGCTCTTATTAATATTACGACCAATAATGTTACTATTGTTTGGGACTACAAAATAATCTCAACATCCAACCAGGCCCTAATATCATTATTGGGTTAATGGTAATAGGTCAAGCTATTCAAGTTTTATAAAGCCTAATATACAACTAAGATCTATAGTATTATAATACACACACTTGTATGAATAATAATAATAATAATAATAATAATAATAATAATAATAATAATAATAATAATAATAAATCAATAATTAGGTCAGTTTTCCACTATCTAGTGATTCTTTTTTCTAGGTATGTATGATATAAACCATGCAATGTCCTTCACTGGATCATATATAGAGATGGCCGATTCCAGTTTGTCTTTTACCTACTAATTGTCAATTATTCTTCATGGTTGACTTCCTGTGGTTCTAGATCTCTAGCTACTATATATCTTTTTCCCACTCTTAGCTTAGCTTGTATATATATATATGTGTGTGTGTGTGTGCTTTTGGAGTTTTCTTCACTTGATTGTGATTACTTCAGGTGCTAATTAATATATTTACAAAATTTATTTCATTACAACATTAAATTTTAAAGTTTAAACTACTTTATAGATTTGAAAGGATATATATTCGACTATTCGATCAAAGCCTTGTGTTATATATATACATATGTGAATTGAAGATAATTAATACAACAGAAAGAATAATAAGCAAAAAAGGAAAGGAAATTATAAAATGAAGAAAAGACTAGTTATGAAATATGAATTGAAGATGGAGATCGAAGACTACACAAGAAAAAGGTGTGTATGAAGGATAGTGGATTTGGTGGGGTACAGTTTGTACATTATCCAACATCCATATACTTTAATTTAGTGCGATCAATTAGTCTTCTCTTCCCCCCATTAACTTGAAATTATAGCATCAAAATTAAGAATTGCTTTAGTCCAGTCATTATTAAATTATTCAACACAAGTTAAAAAAGCACAAGACTTGACAATGAGATGAAAGGGTAAGAGTCAAACAATGCATTTATAAAGAAAAGGCGTTGAATTTTCATGTGTGCTTAAAAAGTAAACAAATTAAAAAAAAAAAAAAAAAGTACACACAACTTTTTAACAAGGAAACGGTCTTGCATGGTGGTGTATGCCACCCTCTCTTCTAATCAGTTCCCACTCAATTTCTCTCTTCTTTTCCTCGGTGTTGAAATTAAGTAAACTAACATTTTCAGCAAAGGAGAAAAAAAAAAAAAAAGATGCACAGTTTGTTGAGGGCTTTTCTTTTTTCCATCATCGTTGCGTAATGGTGATTTTGGTGGACCTAGCTCATATGTTTGAAAGGGTCTTTTTGACACGATCCTGTGTATATTAAACCATGACACCTCAAGGATCTTTCTTGACTAGGTTATTTTTCTATTATTGTGCACATATATGAACAACAGTAATTAACAAATAGTATTAGCTTTATTATTTTATTAGGTTTGGTAAACAAAATTATTAAGATGTAGATGTGATCCAATAATTGCAAATTTGGTATGAGAATTTCTACACAAATTTTTTTTATCCTTTAAAATATATTTGTAAAATATTTTATAGGTGAAAACTCACGTGCAGTTATTTTTATGTGAAATTTATAGTTGATAGCTGTTAGATTATGATTTAGTTAAATCTATTAAGTGCTTGTTTGGGCGCCATTATTCTGTTAAAAAAAGATCTTTTTTCAATCAAAAAATATCTTTTTTTATTTTTTAGCCTGTTTGACAAATTTTTAATAGTAAAAGTAAAAACACTAGAAAAATAAAAAAAAAATCTTTTTTGAGAAGCTGTAATTTACATCTTTTTTTAAAAGATCTTTTTTTCTTAAAAAAAAAGATATTTTTCATGTAATAAATAAACAAAAAAGTACTTTTATATTGTTATACCCAAACATAATTGATAGATAAAAAGATCTTTTTGCATGAGATATCCAAACATAAAATTACTTTTACTTCTCCATAAGATCTTTTCTTAAAAGCTCACCCAAACAAGCCCTAAATTATCTAATAGTTCTCAATTATTAACTTTATATGAAATAAATCTATTATATATTACTAATTTTACAACTAAAGTCTAAAATGTGTCACATGTCACTTCTTCCTTATTACAATTGAAATCAAATCTTTTCCTCCAAAATTAAAGAATTATTTTCTTCTCCCTACTAATTTTACAACCAGTGCCATATATCATTCTCTCATTACAATTGAAATCAAATCTTTCCCTCCAAAATTAAAGAACTATCCCCTCTTTCCTTTCTCTTTATCTATCCCTCTCATTCCTTCAATCACTCTATCTCTTTTATATATCAATGACTAATTATAAATTTGATAATCAAAATATACATGTCATTCTTTAATTGTATTAAAATTAAAATTAAAATATAACTATATTATATATTATATTATATTATTATTATTATATATTACTATCTAATTTAACAACAAAATATGTCACACAACACTCTTATTAAACTTGAGAGAAAATATTTTCTTCCAAAATTAATAAAACTCCCTTCCTAAATTCTCTCATTTACCTCTCTCCTTTTTTTTTCTATTTCTCACTCTATATATAATTTATTATATATTTATATATTATTATATAATTTAATAACCAAATGTGTCACATAACATTCTCTTATTAAAATTGAGAAGAAATATTTATCTCCGAAATTCATAAACTCCCTTCCTAAATTCTCTTATCTATCTCTCTCCCATTTTCTATTTCTCTCTACTCTTTCCACTCTATATATAATTTATAATTTATATTAGTAATTTAAAAAATTAAAATGTGTCATCTGATATTTTTTTTATGATAATTAAAATAAAATTTTTTCTTTCAAAATTAACAAACTCCCTCTCTCAGTCTTCATCTTTATCTTTCTCTCTTTTTTTCTGTTATTCTCTATTTTTTTATCTTTTTATTCTACAAAAAATAAAATTAACAAAATAATATAATTCAAATAAAAAAATATTATTATTATATACATATTTTTTTAGTTTTTTTATTTAATTTTAAATTTTCACTACTTATCTTTCTAATCTATATTTTTATTTCTCTTCTTTCAAATATTTATTAAATATAATTTGGAGAGAATACTAATATTATAATTAAAAGTTAAAATCAAGATTCAATTGTTTAAAAAAAATTAATTTTGAGTTAATTTTATAACTATCAATATAATTTTTTTTATGTTAATATCTAATTATATTTTTATATACATAGAGAGAAAAAAAATATTATTTTTAAATAACAAGTATAAAAATTAATTATTTTTATTTGTGTAACAGACTTAACACCTAATCAAAAATATACAAATTAAATCGTTTTAAATTTTAGATAACGAATATTAAAATTAATTTTTAGTAATAAATTAAACTCTTTCACATGAAAATAATAATAAAAAATATTATTATTTAATTTTTTATCTACGAAGACCTTAGTCTTCTTAGCTGATGGAAACTTTTATTCCCTACGATCTTTTTATAAAAATTGTTTGATTTTATAAATCTTTTATATCATAATTTATAATATCAAAACAAAAGTGACATAATTTTAAAAGATTTATATTTTACGGATAAAAATACCAGTTACATGCTAGTTTTCACCAATTTTGTTCGCAACTAAAAGAGCATTGCAGACAAAGCATTACGACCATATAACTTTAGAAAAGTAATTTAGAAGTTGTATTATTTTCTATTTAATTTTTACCCTGGATCTTATAAACGGTCGGAAATCTTGGTGCTATCAACATGAAGAGAGTAACTGTGATATACAGTCATCATGATATATATATATACTACACTGGTTCAAAGAATTGGATTTATATAATGCGACATAACTTTAATTAATATAATGTATGGTTGTTTATATATTAAGTCAATAACTAGAAATCATTTTCTATTACTGTAGATGATATATGGTAATTAATTTTCAACTCCAACTTGCCCCGACTTTATCTTACTGGATGAGTTTCTAGAACATAGATGGACCTGATCTTGATGCTTTCATTGGTTTGTTGCGGAGGTGTGACCTGATCTTGACAAAGCTATGAATGATTGTAAGACATATATAGATGGACCGTATCATCATATCACTCCTAATTTCTTGAATTATTCACCACATTTATGTTTAAGCACGCACTTAAATATTATGTTCTGAAAGACTTGGTGGACCCAGCAGCAGTGTAAGCTACCTAGTTAGTGAGTAGTGACTATAAGCCAGGAAGGTTCCACCGATGAACATTTCAATGAATTAGTTAGAGAGAGAAACTTGAGAACCAATAAGAATCCATTTCAATTTCTTTAATCTAATAATCTTATAACATACTTTTAGTCCACAATTTTAAACATTATTAGCTAAGTACTAACCAAAAATAATAAATTTTAGTGATTCTCTAATATTTCTCTTAATTAGCTATTACAACAAACATATATATTATGCAAGCTTTGAAGACCAACTGAGTATCCATTATTCATCTGAATTCATTGTAGCAAGTATTAAGTCATCCAAAAATGTTAAGTTGATACTAAAAATTAAATTAGTTATGAGGAATGTTAGGGGCAGCAATTTTGGTGTTTTGTAACCATCAATTGGTCATTAATAGTATTTTTAATGGTGTGAGATTATATCTAATGGTGGAAGATCACTCACTTTTATTTTGATGATTAAGTGTTGGCTAGAAAACACCAAAATTACTGTCCCCTAGACTTTTCCATTAATTATTATGTATTAATTTATGTTTATTTACATGTATTATTTAATATATATTTTATATGAATAATTAATTATTATTTAATTTTAAGTATACACGTAATATCGTTATGAATCCTCATACTATTACGAACCATTCTATGAATTTTCCCTAACATGTTACATTATTATTGTTATGCCTCTGTATGTTATTTTATTTTCCTTGAATGAAATGCCTCTACTATCATATGTATGTGGGAACTGGGGAGAAGTAAGCTTTGGTTGAAATGAATGATAAAGAGAATGTGTTGTTGTTGCCACGATCACAAGAAGTCAGCAACGCGGTTTCTTCATGAAGGTTGCCTTTATGGAGTTTAAAAGGCATATATACATATATAGAAATGAAAATGGAGGACAAGAGGTCAAAAAGACAACGCCATATAAGACAAATAATTCAATCCTCAATATCACATTTTCAAGTACAAACAAATTATAAAAAGCGTACCATGCTTTCTGAGCAGCTAATTACTGAAATTTAATTTCTATCCGCATTCTGCATTGTTAGTGCCATATTCTGCGTTCACTCTATTTTTGTCTATATTTGTCATGCTTCATATTAAATATGTAATTTTAAATTTGTGGATGTGCATATTTTTATTATTCATTTTGTTGTCTCCTAAGAACCCAATCTAGTATATACATTAAACCAACACATAAGATGAAATATACATTAGATGAATCAACTGATAGTCATAAGATGTATATTAAGTTATTAACTCATGTTATTACTAATAAAAATTAAGTGCAGGAGAAGTGAATATATAACAAAAGTCTCCATTTTACAATACTAAGAAACAGAGTATATTCTCAACATATCTCTCCTCCTTATTCCATGTATTGGGTCTCCCTCTCCACCCTTTTTTCTTCCCACATTGTGTAATATTATTATTCTGTTATTTGGGTAGCCGCTGCCTTTCACACAGCAATGAGAAATTGAGAAATCCGGATAGTTGTCTTTGTTTTTATCTTCTTTAAAACCAATGATTAGTAGCAACAATATCTTATTAGTAAGGATCTATTCTGAATAGTTTGCAAATTTTATGTTTATTATATTCTTCTTGTACTTTCCCATTTTTATTACAAAATAATAAAGAAAAATCACGTATTACAAAACATACTTTCCAATTTTTTATGCATGAGGTAAAAAGAAAGATGGAAAAGGTCAATAAAGGTTGCCTCATACCTTGATCTAATCATTATATAAAGAAAAAAGATATATGTGGAAAAATAATAAGAGCAATGCACTCAGTTACTTTTAGATCACAACAAAAGATGTCTGTTAATCTCTTTTATCGTTAAAAGATTATAGCTATTTTTCAACTGGAGACTAACTCTCTAAGACTATTAACTATTTAACTGAGCTAACCCTTCAACCTTTAAACCCTTGTATATATATAGCAACTAGTAAATACTTGAAAATTATACCAATCATCATTAGAAAAGGGCACAACCGAGTATTAGAAACAAAGAATTGAATGTGATATTCGAAGGTATGTTGCTTATGATTGCAACATTATGCATTCTGGCAAACCAATAGTCGGCTGTGAATATTTTTTTCAATATAGAACACACTTCCACTTAGGTACAATGAGTGGCAAAAAAAGGTTTCAATTGCCATGTAGTTGCTAATTGTTGTGAAAAATCGGGTGCATAAGATGCAAACTAGGTGGCCAAAAAACTGCTATAAAAGATATAATAAAACTGCTATTCTCTTCCACCAAAAGGCTAGTCTTAGAAACCAGAAATATGCTTTCCTACTACACCCTATATATAGGGTAAACAAAATGTTACAAATAAAAAAAAAAAAGTCTAGTTTTCAACCAAAAATAACTTAAACTAATCCACTGATAAAGACTTCTCCAACTGGCAAGAAAATAAACAAATGTAAACTGTTTCCTTACGTGCTTGCTATGGTCATTCAATAGCAATACACACACCCCAGTGACTATCCACAAGAACTAATCATATCCAAAAGCAAAATTTTAAAAGAACTAGTTCTAGTGATTGGAGATTTGCACGGGATTTCAGCGAAGATGCAGTGCCAGCTATTTCTTTGTGTGCCTATCTCAGCTCAACAGTCCAATTCATCACATCCTCTGTAATACCCATCTGTAGTCTTGTAAGGACACTATAGAGTTCCTGGGACACTGCTCCAATACCTTCTCCATAGGATACCCTACAGTAATTTAATAATGTCAATCATTGGTTCCAATTTGTTTTCCTAGATACCTACCTAATAAGCATTTAGCTAGCTAAATCGCATAGCCAATCACTAGAATGTTTTAACAAAGTTTGTGGTTAAAGATGAATGGAGGATACCTGTTGCCAAGATAAGTAACACTGCCTACAGGTGACACAACCACAGCTGTCCCTGTGCAGAAGACCTCATCAGCATCTAGCAATTCATCCACAGAGACTAGTCGCTCCTCCACCTGCACATATTCCATAATAATTGGGAAACAAATAATGAATTTACTTTGTTTGGACTAATGTAAATAGAAACAAAAAACCACGTATATCAAAGTCTAGAAACAAAAATTCAGACCATGACCTTGTGAACTAATACCAATCATTACATTTTGTACCAAATATCATTCATTCTGATTAGTATGACAAATAATATTCCAACAATCATCTCCTAAACCAAAAGCCTGGTACCTGGAACCCTTGGCTTCGTGCAACATCGATTATACTCTTTCGAGTAATGCCAGGTAGGATAGTCCCTTTAATAGCAGGAGTTGAAATATTGTTGCCCTGAAAGCAAATGAATATGTGAAAACTATAATACAGTGAGCTCAGGAGACATGCTTTTTCTAGAATAACACGTAAACTTGGGATGAGGGTAAAAGAAATTCAGTAAATGCAATCATTAGCACTAATAAAATGTTAACCAGAATAGTAGAATACTGACAAACAAAAACATACCAGGCAGAATTGAATAAAATAACTTTATAATAATATCGAATACTCATATGGCCAAGAGTGGCACAAAACTACAAAGGTATTTAGATTAGTGTAATAAGGATCAGAAGCAAGTCAGGTTGCTGCAAAACAATCTATATATAAGCAGGACGGATCTATAAATTTTGATATGGGGCAAATTTTATATAAAATTTTCTATTATTTTTTGTTTTTTTTATTATATAAAAGTAATTTATGCTTAATATATAATTAGTGAATTATTCTTTTTTAAATATTTTATCAATATATATAAAAAAAATATAGAATTTTTTTTCAATAATATTGTTTTTGATAATAAGAATTACATAGTACTCTATAGTACTCTATAAAATTATAAGATACCAATACTTTTATAATATGATTAATTAAAAAGTTGTTACATATCTTTTTAATTAAGATCAATTCTTTTAAAAATTTCAAAAATTTAAAAAATAATTTATAAATAATTAATTATTTCAAAAGTACTGATATTCTTATAGAATATAACATTCAATAAGTCTAGAGTAAAATACCTTAACAACAAAAATATTGCATGAAGAAACCTCTTCTAGATATTTTTTGTGCACACAGTCAAGATATAAAACATCAGAGTAGCCTTTGGCCTTTGCTACTGATTGTGCCTTCAGAACCTACAAAGACAATTTTTTTTGTGGGAATGGGATTGAGAGAAGGATCAGAATTTTCTTTTTCAAAGAAGACATAAGCTAAAGTATGTCAATGAAAAAAAATGAAAATTAAGATAAAATATTAAACAGACAACTCAAGACAATGTTGTAGAACAAAAATGAGAATTAAGAAATAATCAAACAGAAAACTCAAGCTTTTGTAAAAAGTAGAAATACTTTAAAAGATTAGCCCATTACCTCCCACAGACTCGTACTATTTCTGTTCTGTCCTTAAGATTTGTAGAAAATATTAATATCCAATCACGTAACTTTTTCAAGTTTTTTGATAAAAGAGGGGGAAAACTTTTTTATTTATTGCACCCTAATGCTTAAAAACTTTTGATTTTCATAAAAATTCTTCTACCATTACTTACAAACACAAAGTAATTTTTCACTTCTACCTTTTTTTTCATTTCTGTATCAATGATTCTACTTCTGAATTTACATCTTACAGAAATACGTGGTCCAAAGACACAAGAAAATAATGTATTCACCTAAATACCAATTTAATAAGTACAAAAAATCTATATGCCAAAATAATGAAAGTTATCTTTGTACTCGCAAGCAGTTAACTTGATGCGAATAGAAGACAATATCTGCAATCAACTGCCAAGACCAAACAAGAAGAAAAGAGATCAGGCTTACTGCAGCATAGTTTCCGATAGTCTTCACACTTCCAGTGCCACCAGGAGTTGCACGATGTAATTCATTCTCAATAATCAAATTGATTGGGGCCAAACCTTCCTGTGATAAATTAATATTTCATAAATTTTTAAGCACAACTTATAAGTATGTTCAAAATTACAACAAAAGATACAAACAGAGATGATTATAGTTGTCCATATTGAATTAATAACAACCATTGTGATACCATCGGATCATAACACCGCAAGAATGAGGGTGACATTATGGTGGACCGTTTGAAGATTACTACAATGTTTCGTCATCTTTACAAACTACAAATCCAAACCTCTTCAATCACCTCACAAAAAAAGCACATAAATTTCTACTTATCCAGCAGTACTAAACACTAACCATTTTTGTGTCTAACTCTTCCAAAAGAAGAATATGGAATATTTTAAAGATGGATTACCTTAAAGTAGTTTCCAACAGGTGAAACGTATATAAGAAATGTGTACTCTGGAGCGGGTGCAAGACCAAGAACAGGTCCACTTCCCATTAGCAATGGCCTAATATACAATGAGCCTTTACCCGTAGGGGGAACCTGAAATTAAAGCCAAATTAGATTTCACCTCAAAAGCATGACACATGTGTAATGGTAGATGGGAATAAGAGAGTACCCAACGTTTGTTTGCCAAAACAGTGTCTTTAACAGATTCAACGAACTGGTCAACAGTAGGAGAAGGCATACACATGCGCTCCGCACCCATCTGCAACCTAAGAGCATTTTCTTCTGGACGGAAGAGAAGAATGTTGCCATCTTCCTTGCGGTATGCCTTCAAACCCTCAAATAAACCCTGGCCATAGTTGAGAACACCAGCGGAGGGGTTCAATTCGATATTGCCAAAGCGTTTGAGTTCACCTTTAGAGAAGGTTCCGCCGTGTGGACATTTCATGATGTACATGTAATCAGTAGGTTGAAGACCGAATCCGAGGTTGTCCCATTCTATGTCTGCTAATTCAACGGTTTGACTGTACGACGCATTTGAAAGAGAAGGAGTAGGCGTGAGAGGGAGAGGAGAAGGGTAGTGCAGCACATGGTTGTGGGAAGGGGGAAGAAACTGCTTTTGGAACTGAAAAATTGGTCAAAAAATGAGATTGGAAGTGAGAAAGAAAATAATGAATTGAGATAGATGGAGAGAGCGAGATACCTTGAGAGACGGAGGAGAAGAGTGGTGGAGGGAGGGGCAGATCGGAAAACTGAGTCGAAAGCTTGCCAGGACGGCGCTGGTCTCCATTTCTCTAAGCCAGAAAGAAGAGGAGGAGGACGTGGAGGCTGCAGCGCATGTGGGCTACGCTTTGGTATATACTACACAAAAGAAAGGTGCCCTCATTATTTTATTGTTTTGTAATATTAGATACATTAATGTTAGGGATCAGCATATTTAATAATTTATAATTATCAATTAATTATTATTAATATTTTTAATGGTATGAAATTATATTTAATAATATAAAATTATATATATATTTTTAATAATTAAATATTAACTAGATTTTAATAAAAGTACACTTGCAACAACTTTTTTTTAAAACGACATAAATTAAAGATGAATATGCACGAGCATTTAACTGAATTAGGGTAATCAGCAGAGGTGCCACCTCACCTACTCCTGCCTCTCCAAATTATTTATTAAAAAAAGATAGGATTACTTTTAATTTCAAACATATTTATCTTAAAACTCAGTTGAAAGCTTGCCAGGACAGCACTGATCTCCATCTCTCTACGCCAGAAAGAAGAGTAGGAGGACCTGGAGGCACAGGTGCAGCGCATGTGGGCTACGCTTTGGTATATACTACATAAAAGAAATGTACTCTCATTATTTTATTATTTTGTAATATTAGATCCATTAATGTTAGAGATCAGCATATTTAATTATTTATAGTCATTAATTAATTATTATTAATATTTTTAATATTATAAAATTATATTTAATACATAAAATTATATATATTTTTTATAATTAAATACTAATTAAATTTTAATAAAAATACAATTCTTTAACTTTTTTTCTAAAATAACATAAATTAAAGATAAATATGCACCAGCATTCAACTGAATTAGGATAATCAGCAGCCGTGCCACCTCACCTTCTCATACCTTTTCAAATTATTTATTAAAAAAAATAGAATTACTTTTAATTTCAAACATGTTTATCTTGAACTTTGTATGAATCATTTAGTCTTATCTCTTAACAAAATCTAGCATCATTATATCATTATTATTATTATTATATATTTACTGTTTTTTTAAATAAATATTTTAAATGTTTTATTTATTAATTTAACATAATTTATATTTTATATTTTATTATTTATTTTATTTATGTCGTAAATAAATTAATTATAAATATATCTCTGTAAATAAAATAAAATATAAATTTAAATAAATCAAATAAATATATTTATAATACATAAAAATTGACGTACTCCTTAAAGCTTTGGAGTACTAAAACTCCTTTTAAGAAGTTAGAAAGAACCTTAGCATGTATGATTATTTTGTGTTTTTTTATTTAAAATTTGTTTGGCTAGCATTAAATTTTATATTGGATCCGTTTGGACTTATGGTCAGGTTGGGCTTATTATACTTTTTATTATTTTTTTTTGGTGACTATTATACTTTTTTATTAATATTACTCATATTAAATTATTATAACATTTAAAAAATTTATTATAATATTATAATTGAAAAAAATATAAAATTTAAAAATCAAAATATATTTTTAGTATTAATTTTAAAAGACTAAAAAAATATCCTTTAAAATTAAAATGATTTAATTTTAATTTAAAATTTATTTAATTAAAAAGACAAAATATTCTTTTAGTATTAATATTATTTAAATATATTAAAAAAAGACCAAAATAATATTTATTTTGTGTAAGCATATTAAAAGGAAAAAAAATTCTATGTCATTAATTACTTAAAAATATTTATGAATTTAACTTTAATTTTAAAAATTTAAATTTATATGTATACTATATAACGTAAAATAAATACTTCGTATAAGAGAATGAATTTAATTATTGTTCTTCTTTCTAATTTTAAAAATTAATTATCTTAAGCATTTTGTATTTTAATTTTAATTATTTATATTTATTTCATTCCATTACACTCAAAAAATATTCTTAAACTTATTATTGAAATTTAAAAAAATTTAATATAATTTAAATAATTTATATGCATAATTTAATTAAATAAACTTAACTCTCTAATATTTTTTTAAAGAGGACAAGATACAAAATTAAGACAAAAATATATTTTTAAAAAGAAATTTAGGAATTATTATTAACTTTATTGAAAAAATAAAAAACTTTAAATTTCACAAAATATTTTTTTTAGAGTTTGGGATTCGACCTAAACTAATTATCCTATATATTAAAAATAAAAATATAAATTTATATAATTTTTACCTAACCTTGATCAAACTTTAATCATCATTCACATTTTTTTATTCTTATTTTTTTCTTTGCAATTTTTTTTTCTTTTTTTTAAAGAAATCGAATTCTAATCCGATATTCAAATCAATGCAAACTGATATGATCGGTCCAGGTTTAATTACAAAAACATATTTACACCCTAACTTCATGAGTTAAATATCAGAAGCAACAACTCTAATTACAAATCTAACGATAATTTAACACTATTTTGCTCTTTGATTTGTGACTACTTATTTAAAATTATTTTTAAATTTAATTTTAACTATAAAAATCTAAAATTAAATTTAAATAATAACCTAAAATTGATTTAAAATAACACTTTAAAAAAATATTAATTCTGTTCCTAATATATATTTATATATATCCTAATTAAATGATATGTTATAATATAGTTAATTTTTAAAATCATGATGTTATAGATAAAAAAAGTAGTATACATGATAAGTTTTATGAAATGAATTATAATATTAAATAAATAATTAAAATAAATAAAATTTAAAATTATTAATTAATTAAAACATAAAAATAAATCTTAAAAGATAAAAATATACCAGTACGATTTAAATTGTACTGTAATGAGTTTATGAATTCTAAAACAAAATAAATTTTAAAGATAAAAATAAAAAATTGTTATGGAAAACAATAATTTTTTTATTTTATTTCAATAAAAAAATTAACACTAATAAAACACTAATTAAAAAAAACGTTGCTTAATAGGTAAAGATATATTTTATGATTATTTTATAATTTTTATTTAAAAGTATAATTTTATGTTAGTGTTAATTTTTTAAATATTAATTTTTTTTAAAAATATAATTTATTGACATTAATTGTTTGATGATGTTATCAATATATAATAAAAATT
This sequence comes from Arachis ipaensis, assembly GCF_059453495.1. Classification (NCBI taxonomy): domain Eukaryota; kingdom Viridiplantae; phylum Streptophyta; class Magnoliopsida; order Fabales; family Fabaceae; genus Arachis; species Arachis ipaensis. Next base: position 6,381,135 of record NC_142440.1, on the reverse strand, counting down.
CTATTAATAGAATACCTATTAGAAAATTGTGCCAACATACATTACAATATTGATAATCTAAAAGAGTTTCAAAACTCCAAATTGGAATCAGAAACCATTCAAGAATTATTTCCCCAAGACGTTGCAAACAGGATTTTGTCCGTTAAAATTCAGCAGAGTAGGGACAAATTGCAATGGGATTTGAACAAATCCAAGCAATATGATACAGCTTCAAGCTACAGAATTTGCTATTTCTTTTACCATCCGCCTCTGGAGCTTTGCCCTAATTATATGTAACAGAAAAAGCCGTGGATTGATCTATGAAAGTTGAACTTGCCTCACAAAATTAAGCTATTTATCTGGAAAGCTCTCCATGGCCGACTTCCGGTGCTTGCTCAGATTCATCACCGCATCCATCTATATCACCAATATGCCCTTGCTGTCATGAAGCAACGGAAACAGTCACTCATTGTTTGATCGATTGCTCTAGAATTAAAGACGTATGGTCTCAGAGTTATCTTCGTGACTGTCTTCCCCCTCAGAGTTCTAACGACTTTTGGACATGGTGGACTGCATCAACAGAGATACTTAACCCGTTGAAGAATGCTGACCGTAATCCTCAATTGCTTGCCATCATTTGTTGGAACTGCTGGAAAGCTCGCAACCAGTTGATTTTTGAAAATTCTACTTCTATGTCGTCTGCCATTCTAGCAAGCTCTGTCAAGTTGCTTTGTGAAATCCAAAGAACTCACAGTTTAGGTCGTCATCTCCATGAAACAAGCTCTTAGTTGCATTCAATTTGATTTATCATTATTTTTTCTTTAAGATTTTTCTTCGTTTTTCGACCACGCACCGTTGGATGAATACCTTCAGTGTAATTTTTTAGAAAATTTCCACCTTTTATTATGCTGTTCTGCTTTTGGACATCTTTATATTTCATTTTTTAATAATTAATGAAATATAACATATTATTTTTGGAAAAAAAAAAAAGAAGTATTGTAACATCGGTGATTTGATACTCCAAAGTTGTTTGGAGTTTTAGTGCTCCTTAACTAAAGAGAGAAAAGAATGATCATTTAATTACTAACGAAAGAGAAAAGAATCAGCATTAAATCAGCAAGGAGAGAGAAAAGAATCAACATTAAATTCTATTTGGACTAAATTTTTTGTTTTAATTTAAATTTATTTTATTTTTAGATTGATATTAAATTATTATAAAATTATGAGAAAAATAAAAATTTAAAAGAATTAAAAGGATATAATACTCTTATTATTTTAAATTTTTTTATTTAAATAAACATATTGGTATTATTTTAAAATTAATACGAATAAAATTTTAAATAAATTTATTCATCTTATTTTAAATAAACATTTTTATTATTTTTTTAAAGCGGTTAAACATAATTTTTAAATATCTCAACAAAAGAGATAGATATATGTAATCTTTTAAATTAATAATATTAGAGTGTATATCTGAAAAGATTAATAAATCTTACATAGAAAATATCGTTAGAGATAATTTTTTGCTTAAAATAATAAAAATAATACGAATACATTTATTTTTATTAAATTAAATTATTAATTTAAATTATATCTATTTAAATTTTAAATAAAATTTTTTAAAAAATTTAAGATTTAAATATGTGAATAAAATTAGATTAATAAAAAAATAAAAATATACGAATACGATTCAAATTGTACAGAAATAGATATTTTCAATAAACAAAAGAAGATAATATATTAAATAAATTTTATAAAATAAATTATAATTTTAAATAAATAATTAAAATAAATAAAATATAAAATTGTTAATTAATTAGATTTTATTAACTAATTTAATAACTTATATATTAATAGAGCATATTAAATTTCTTATAGTGATTATAATTATCATTTATTAAAAATATATTTTACAAGTTGTAATTAATATGTTTGTAGTTTTTCAAAAAAATGTATTAATTGTTTATTGATTTTATCAATGTGCATTAAATGTTAATCTAAATCTACGCAAGGTGAATTGAATTTTAAATTTTAATGGTGTTTTTTTTTTTTTGTTAAAATTATATGGAGTTTAAAAACTCCAAGCATTAAAATATTAAAGGAGTATTGTAACATCCACCTATTTTGTATACATATATATTTGGTCTAACACAAACTTTTCTTTTTGTAAATCATTTAGAAAGCCCTTATTTTTTGGGTAGAAAAACGGAGTGTTTTTTCATTTGCTTCTGCATTCCACCTGAGGTAAAATATCTAAACCTATTAGAAGATCGTTTTTCTGACGATATGAGGGGCCATAGGCCCAAAGAAAGAGCAAAAACAAAAAAACAAAAAAAAACAAAGAAAGCACACTAGCGCCATTTAATATGCTAAAAAAATATTAGCAGATGTATCCTAAGGCCCATTTAGAATCAACCGAATGGGATATAGATTTTGTGGGCTCAATTCATACCTGAATTTTGTGGGATCAATTCAATGATATGAAAAAAATAACATGAATCATACATCAATACCCAAAAAAAAAAAAAAAAAGCATTGGCTTTCATTAATATATATATATATATATATATATATATATGAAGTTTATGATTCTATATATTTATTAGGCATTGGCCTTAATTTGAATAAACAACATTAGGGTGGTGTTACGGTGGGTAACCGGAGATTAATGGGTTGGATGGCGCTGGTTGGCCCAAACGTATGAAGGAGGTGGCTTTCGAGTGGATCTGTTCTCGGTATTCCTCCGTCCGACTTGCAAGTGTGAAATAATAGGGGGTGGTACCTGCAAAGACACTCCGATGCCTAAGTTAGCAAGAGTGTGAGCAGGTCAGAGAGTATTGGAACTTAGAGATACCTGAATGGTGTCAGTGTATTTATAGTGGTGAACCAATAACCACCGCTGAAGTAGTGCCACCTTTTTAGGTGGATAACCGTTCCCATATCTTAGGGAGGTTAAGATATGACTCTATGAAGTGGTTAGAGAGTTTCTAGGGGCAGTTACTCATTCGAATGAGTGTTATCTGCCAGCTAACCCTCGTATCCGACTTCTTTGGAGCAGGTCGTGTTCAGTACCGACTTCTTGGGATGAAAGCTGGTACTGGGTGAGGGCCAACTCTTTGGGTTGGGCCTATTTGCTTGGGTCCTGGACCTTTATTATTGGGCCAGGGTATGAACAGTGCCCCTACTCGAGCCCAATTTCTTTTTAGGATTTGGGTTCGAGTATTCAACTCGGGGTCGTAGCCGATTTGCAAGAGGACCGATGTGATGGTTTAAGAACCGACGTGATTTTCCTTGACCTTTCGGTTCTGACAGTTACGTCTAATCAAGCGTCGTGTCCGTTAGGGGTGTGCGTAGGGATTTAATGGCCTTGGTAACGGTGCATCTTCATTAATGATTGCCCCAATTTTACCATTATGCCCCTAACGTTCTTATAAATACTTTCCCTCTCTTTCGTTGTTTCGTTTCTGCGATCTTTCAAATTTTCCTTGCATTCGTTCGTGCTGCATTCTTGCGGTTCGAAGGCTTTTACTTCCTCCAGTCTTGATTTCAGACTTAAAGGTTAGCTTTTTCCCCTTCTGCAACATGCTTTCTATTTGCGTGCTTTTATTTTGTAGGTAGATTGGTTTGTAGGCTTTAGTTCCGTACCCCGTCCCTTTAGAGACCGTGTGTTGATTTTCTTTTTCTTTTTGTAGGTTTCTTGTCACCCCTTTTAAAAAAAGAAAATGACTTCCGTAGATGTTCTCTCTCAGTGGGTCGATGTCACGGTCCTAGGGGAGGAGCCTTCAGTCGATACCGAGTTTATCACCCACCTACGTACTCACCACAGAATTTGTACTTCTGAAGAGGATGAGCCGAAGTATGAGTTGGTAGTCCCGGGTCCAGAAGACCGGGTTTGCTTCGGGAGGGCCGACGAGGCGGCCCCTCATTTCTTTTTTATGTATGAGAGTATGGTCACCCGTTTGGGCGTTTTTCTTCCGTTTTCAGAGTTTGAAATGTCTGTGTTACGTCATTGCCGGGTTGCTCCCACCCAGCTTCACCCCAACTCTTGGGGTTTTTTGAAAATTTACCAATTTATCAGCCAGGCCTTAGAGTTCCCGATTTCTCTGAGGATTTTCTTCTATCTCTTCCATATGACCAAGCCCTTCAGTGGGCTAAATAATAAGCAACAGTGGGTGTCCTTCCGAGCCATACAAGGTCGGAGGCTTTTTACCCTTTTTGACGAATCCTTTCACGATTTTAAAAGCTATTTTTTCAAAGTTCAAGCAGTAGAGGGTCACCACCCCTTTTTCTTAGATGAGAGTTCTTCTCCTCGCTTTCCTCTATACTGGTTAGAGGCCTCCCCCTGTGAGAAATATGGTCTGGACGACCTGGACGAAGTGGAGGCGGCCATCGTAGGGTTCCTCCGAGAAGTGTGGGGGAGGGCCCCATACTTGGATACTAAAAAATTTCTCCAGGGGTCGCCGACTTTTGTCCAGTCACAACTAGGTAGCTTTTTGCGTTTCTTATTTATTTTCGACTTGCAATTTTTTTTACCGACTTGTCTGACTTTTAGCTACCAATTTTTTTTTGCAGAGATGGCAAAGAAAAACGCTCAAGAGTCTTACCAGAGGGTTCAAGAAGCCAAGGCAAGGTCTCGTGCCAGATCTGGTGGTGCTAGGGCGGTTGTCTCTCCTCCTCCTCCTCCTCGGAACGTCGGGACTCCCTCCCAACCTATTGTAATTTCTTCCTCTGCTTCCTCTCTGCCACCCCCTTCTGTCCGACCTACTCCTGAACCAGAGCCGAAGAAGCGCAAGACCTTAGAGTCTGGCGCTTCTGGTGAGGCGGACGCTCTTGCGTTCGTCCGAAAGAACATTTATCCCATGCTCGTATGAGTATGGATGATGTTTCTGTTCGGCACTACCTCACCACTGTGGTTGAGGAGAGTCTCAAGACGGCGGGGATTTGTGGCAAACTCTTAGATATATTTGAGAAGACTCCTCTCAGCTCTTTAGGGACGACCTCGAGGGTCGATGAGCTGGAAGGCAGGCTTCGCATATATCAGGAGCATGAGAGGGAGTTGGAGGGGGAAGTTGCCAAGCTGAGGGAGGAGAGGGCCAGCCTCCGGGAGAAGGAGAAGAAGTTGCAAGCCCAATGCAACATGGAGGTGGATTTGAGGAAAGCAGCGCAAGCCAGCTACAATAGTTTATTTGCTGATCTTGTGTCTGTAAAGAATGACTTGCTGAATGCCCGGAAGGCCTATACTGAGTTGGAGGACTCTATTGCGGATGGTGCTGATGAGGCTTGGAGGGTTTTTAAGGAGCAGGTCGGAGTCATTGCTCCTAACTTGGACCTCTCTCCTTTGGACCCTGATAAGATTGTTATTGATGGTGCCATCGTGGATCCTCCTGTCCCCGTGGTGGAGTTTGAGTCTGATTTGAAGACTCGGGGGCAGAGGATCCTAGAGTCCCCTCCTCGCTCTAAGGACGCTCCGAGTTCTTCTGCCGCCTCCGACTTTCTCTCCAACTCCTGGTCCTGGTGGTGGTGATCCTTCTACTCCTCTTGCTAAGAAGTGATTTTGGCTATTGGGGCTCGGCCTGTGGGCCCCTCTTTTTAAACTCTTTTTATATTTATTTGTTGATGTTTGCAACAATTTTTTGGCCTTTTAGGGCCGTAAACAAAACAAATTTTCGATACCCTTTTTAATAAGGGTTTAATTTAGCGTTTAAATAAATGTCCTTTTTTGGATAAGGGTTTTGAGTTACCTTATGCGCGCATGCTTTTCTGTTCGTGGTTCTTTTGACTCTTTGATCTTTTCTGGAAAAAACCTTTTCTTTGGGGCTTGCCTGCTTTTCTGAATCTCTTTGATCCTCAAGGCAGCCTTACAACTTTTTCTTAGTTTTTTCCTATCTCTTTTTGTTATTCCTAGTACTCAATTTTGTTTTATTGAGTTTTTCGTGACTTAGGCTACTTTTGCGATTCATTTTAATTTTACTCGGTTTTGCATTCCGACTTATGAGTCGGACTGCTCCCGAGTTTATCATGATCGACTTCTATAGCCTCTTTACGCCGACTTGTACCTCGTCGTTTTATCCTGACGACCATCTAGGTCGGTTCATGGGATTTTCACGTTTTGTCGAGCTTAAATCGGCGCGTTTCGTAGAAAGAGAATAAAAAGGGAATTTAAAAGAGATATTTAAAATGAAAGAGATCTTTATTAATTGAGGAGGTACCTTATTGCTACTAAGGGCTTTTGATAATTTATTTTCCCTTAGCCCCTACTATGATGCCTCGTTAAAAACCCTTTTCAGAAAAAACCCTTTGATTTTGGGAAAAAATCATGAAATTGGGAAAAGAGTACATCAGGGAGTAGGGTTCGCTTTTAGCTGTAGTACCTTTTCATATTACAAGCATGCCATGATTTTGGTAACTCGTTGCCGTCGAAGTCGGTTACCCTATAATAGCCTTTTCCTAAGACCTCGTTGATCTTGTATGGTCCTTTCCAATTAGCAGCGAGCTTTCCTTCCCCTGATTTGTTGACTCCAATATCGTTTCTGATTAGGACCAAGTCATCTGGGGTGAAACTCCTTCAAATGACTTTTTTGTTGTATCTCGCGGTCATCCTTTACTTCAACGCTGCTTCTCTTATCTGGGCTTCTTCTCGGATTTCGGGGAGCAAGTCGAGCTCCTCTTTGTGCCCCTGTATATTCCCGATCTCGTCGTGGAAAATCACTCTTGGGCTTTGCTCATTGACCTCTATTGGGATCATGGCTTCTACGCCATAAACTAGTCGGAAGGGTGTTTCTCCAGTGGCGGATTGGGGGTTTGTTCTGTAAGCCCATAGTACTTGTTGGAGCTCTTCAACCCAAGCTCCTTTCGCATCTTGTAATCTTTTCTTCAGCCCTGCCAGTATGACTTTGTTGGCTGCTTCGGCTTGCCCATTGGCTTGTGGGTGTTCCACTGAGGTGAACTGGTGTTTGATGTTCATACTGGCTACTAGGCTTCTAAAGGTGGAGTCGGTGAACTGGGTTCCGTTATCTGTGGTAATGGAATAAGGTATCCCATACCTTGTGATTATATTTTTGTAGAGGAACCTCCGACTTCTTTGTGCAGTGATGGTGGCCAGTGGTTCTGCTTCTATCCACTTTGTGAAATAATCTATTCCCACTATTAGGTATTTGACTTGTCCTGGCGCCTGGGGAAAAGGACCTAACAAATCCATTCCCCATTTTGCAAAGGGCCATGGGGAGGTGATACTGATGAGCTCCTCTGGGGGGGCCACGTGGAAATTTGCATGCATTTGACACGGTTGGTATTTTTTCACAAAGTCTGTGGCATCTTTCTGCAAGGTTGGCCAGTAGAATCCAGCTCGGATCACCTTTCTGGCTAATGACCTTGCTCCGAGATGGTTCCCGCAGATTCCACTATGTACCTCCTCTAATACCTCGGTGGCTCTTGAGGTCGGTACACACTTTAACAATGGTGTTGATATCCCCCTTCTATAGAGAATATTTTTTACCAAGGTATAGTGTTGTGCTTCCCTTCGGATTTTCTTGGCCTCCTTTTCCTCCTTGGGAAGGATGTCGAATTTCAGGTATTCGACCAAGGGGTTCATCCATCCGAGGTTTAATCCGACCACTTCAAAGACTTCTTGTTTGTCTTCCATTTTTACCACTGAGGGTTCCTGGAGAGTTTCTTGGATCAGGCTTCTGTTATTTCCTCCTGGCTTGGTACTTGCTAACTTGGATAGGGCGTCTGCTCTGCTATTTAGGTCCCGAGTTATGTGCGTGACCTCGGTTTCTGCAAAACGCCCAAGGTGCTCCAGAGTTTTTTCCAAGTATCTCTTCATATTTGGGTCTTTTGCCTGATATTCTCCACTTATTTGGGAGGTCACCACTTGAGAGTCACTGTATACCATTACCTTCGTAGCACCGACTTCTTCTGCCAGCTTCAATCCTACAATCAAGGCTTCATATTCTGCCTGATTATTTGAAGCTGGGAATTCAAACTTGAGGGAAACCTCTATCTGGGTTCCCCTTTCATCTACCAATATTATGTCTGCGCCGCTTCCTGTTTTATTGGAGGATCCATCTGCATAGAGTTCCCATGTAGTTGGTTTATCCTCTTGATCCCCTGCATATTCTGCAATGAAGTCGGCGAGGCTCTGGGCTTTAATCGCCGTCCGAGTTTCGTACTTCAAGTCGAACTCGGAGAGCTCTATCGCCCATTGAACCATTCTTCCTACAACATCCGTCTTTTGGAGGATTTGCTTCATGGGTTGGTTCGTGCGGACTCTTATTGTGTGAGCTTGAAAGTAAGGTCGTAGCCTTCGAGAGGCTATCACTAAGGAGTAGGCAAACTTCTCTAATTTGTGATACCTTAGCTCAGGGCCCTGTAGAACTTTACTGATGAAATAGATTGGGTGTTGACCGTTCTCGTCTTCTCTTATCAAGGCTGCTGAGACAGCCTTGTCTGCCACGGATAGGTATAGGACGAGGTCTTTTCCGGCTACAGGTCGGGTCAAAATAGGAGGTTGGCTCAAAAACTTTTTGAACACCTGGAACGCCTCATCGCATTCGGGAGTCCATTCAAATTGGTGTCCCTTTCTCAATAGGGAGAACAGTGGAAGGGATCTTAGTGCTGATCCTGCCAAAAATCTGGAGAGAGCTGCTAGTCGGCCATTCAGCTGTTGGACCTCTCTCAAACAAGTCGGGCTTTTCATTTCTAGGATAGCTCTACACTTGTCGGGATTGGCTTCGATCCCTCTTTGTGTTAGCATGAATCCTATAAATTTTCCTGCCTCCACCGCGAAGGCGCACTTTGCAGGATTTAGTCTCATCCCGTGCAACCTTATGGTGTCAAAGACTTGTGAAAGGTCAGACAAGAGGTCGACTTCTTTCTTGGTCTTTACCAGCATATCGTCGACGTACACTTCCATTAAGCTCCCTAGGTGAGGGGCAAACACCTTATTCATCAGCCTCTGATATGTGGCCCCTGCATTTTTCAATCCAAATGGCATGACCACGTAGCAAAAGTTAGCTCTGGGCGTGATGAATGATGTTTTTTCCTGGTCTGGTTCATACATCGGGATTTGGTTATACCCTGAGTAGGCGTCCATGAACGACAAGTATTGATACCCCGAGCTAGAGTCTACTAGGGTGTCAATGCTTGGTAGTGGATAAGGGTCCTTGGAACATGCCTTATTTAAGTCGGTATAGTCGACGCACATTCTCCATTTACCATTTTGTTTTTTGACTAGTACCACATTGGCTAGCCATGTTGGATATTCGACTTCTCTGATGAAACCGGCTTCTAGGAGCGCTTGTACTTGCTCCTCTACTATTAGAGCTAGCTCTGGGCCGAGCTTGCGTCTTCGTTGTTGTACAGGTCGAGATCCCGAGTAGACCGAGAGCTTGTGGGACATGAGTTTTGGATCTATCTCAGGCATGTCGGAGGCCTTCCAGGCGAAGAGATCGGAATTATCTCTTAGGAGCTTAATCAATTCTTGTCTTAGGGTTTCCCCCAGGTTGGTTCCTATGTGAGTGCTTTTTCCTTCCTCTTCTCCGACCTGAATCTCCTCGGTTTTTCTTCCGGGTCGTGGTCGCAGCTCTTCTTTAATCCTTGCTCCACCGAGCTCTATTGTGTGAACTTCTTTGCCTTTTCCCCTCAGGTTTAGGCTTTCATTGTAGCATTTCCTTGCCAGCTTCTGATCTCCCCTCACCGTTGCTATCCCCGCTGAGGTCGGGAATTTCATGCAGAGGTGGGGTGTCGATACCACCGCTCCGAGTCGATTAAGGGTAGCTCTGCCGATTAAAGCATTATAGGCCGACCCCACGTCGATGACTATGAAGTCTATACTCAGAGTCTTTGATTTCTCCCCCTTTCCAAAGGTGGTGTGGAGGGGCAAAAATCCTAGTGGCTTTATTGGCGTGTCGCCTAATCCGTACAAGGTGTCGGGGTAGGCTCTTAACTCTTTCTCATCTAAACCTAGTTTGTCGAAAGCGGGCTTAAAGAGGATGTCCGCTGAGCTTCCTTGGTCTACTAGTGTTCTGTGTAGATGGGCATTTGCCAGGATCATGGTAATTACCACTGGGTCGTCGTGCCCAGGGATTATTCCTCGCCCATCTTCCTTTGTGAATGAAATGGTTGGAAGGTCGGAGGACCCCTCTCCGACCTAGTAAACTCTCTTGAGATGTCTTTTACGAGAAGATTTTGTGAGTCCCCCTCCCGCAAACCCTTCTGAGATCATATGGATATGTCTCTCCAGAGTTTGTGGTGGTGGGTCTCTTCTATCCATATCATCTCGCTTTCTTTTTCCATGACTGTCCGACCTTTCTATGAGATATCTGTCAAGCCGACCTTCTCTGGCCAGTTTTTCTATCACATTTTTAAGGTCGTAACAGTCGTTTGTGGAGTGCCCATATATCTTATGGTACTCACAGTAATCACCGCGGCTCCCCCCTCTTTTATTTTTAATGGGCCTGGGAGGAGGCAGCCTTTCGGTATTGCAAATTTCTCTGTATACATCCACTACAGGGACTTTCAGTGGAGTATAAGAGTGATATTTTCTTGGCCTATCGAGGCCGAGTTCTTCCTTCTTCTTAGCTTCCCTCTCTCTCTCTTTCGTTGAGGGAGGGTGACCGGGTCGCAAACTCGGGTCTCTTAGCCTAGCATTTTCTTCCATATTGATGTACTTTTCAGCTCTTTCCTGTACATCACTTAAAGAGGCGGGGTGTCTTTTTGATATGGACTGTGAGAAGGGACCTTCTCTAAGACCATTGACTAGCCCCATGATGACTGCTTCGGTGGGCAGGTCTTGAATCTCCAAACATGCTTTGTTGAACCTTTCCATATAGGCCCGTAAGGACTCCCCGACCTCCTGTTTTATTCCCAGGAGACTTGGTGCATGTTTTACTTTGTCTTTCTGGATGGAGAACCTCATCAAGAACTTTCTTGAGAGGTCTTCAAAACTGGTAATTGACCTCGGAGGGAGGCTGTCGAACCACTTCATCGCTGCTTTTGACAAGGTTGTCGGAAAAGCTTTGCATCGCGTAGCGTCAGAGGCGTCAGCCAGATACATCCGACTTTTAAAGTTGCTCAGATGATGCTTTGGATCAGTGGTTCCGTCATAGAGGTCCATATCGGGGCTTCTAAAGTTTCTCGGAACTTTTGTCCTCATTATGTCCTCGCTAAAAGGATCGTTCTCCCCTAAGGGCGAATCTTCTCTACCGTCGTGGGAGTTCTGACCTTTGAGGGAGGATTCTAACTTTAAGAGTTTTCTTTCTAACTCTTTTCGTCGCTCCATCTCCTCTTTTAGGTTCTTTTCGGTTTCCTTTTGTCGTTCCCGTTCCTGTTCTAGCTGCTCGAGGCGACTGTGGACTAATCCCATGAGCTCAATTGCGTGGGATGGTCCTTCTTTTTCTGATTCGCGCCCCTCCGAGGAATTTACCTTCGGGTTTTTGATTCCGGAGGTGCCTTCCCTGTGTTGATCGTTGGCTTCCTGGTGAAGGGTTTGGTCTGCCTCATTGTTTCCAGTGTTCAGATTCTCTTGTTCAGAATCTGTCTCCACATGACCCTCTTCAGGGGATCTATCCGCCATCACTGGTTGATCTCTCGGGCTCCCCGGCAACGGCGCCAATGTTACGGTGGGTAACCGGAGATTAATGGATTGGATGGCGCTGGTTGGCCCAAACGTATGAAGGAGGTGGCTTTCGAGTGGATCTGTTCTCGGTATTCCTCCGTCCGACTTGCAAGTGTGAAATAATGGGGGGTGGTACCTGCAAAGACACTCCGATACCTAAGTTAGCAAGAGTGTGAGGAGGTCAGAGAGTATTGGAACTTAGAGATACCTGAATGGTGTCAGTGTATTTATAGTGGTGAACCAATAACCACCGCTGAAGTAGTGCCACCTTTTTAGGTGGATAACCGTTCCCATATCTTATGGAGGTTAAGATATGGCTCTATGAAGTGGTTAGAGAGTTTCTAGGGGCAGTTACTCATTCGAATGAGTGTTATCTGCCAGCTAACCCTCGTATCCGACTTCTTTGGAGCAGGTCGTGTTCAGTACCGACTTCTTAGGATGAAGGCTGGTACTGGGTGAGGGCCAACCCTTTGGGTGAGGGCCAACCCTTTGGGTTGGGCCTATTTGCTTGGGTCCTGGACCTTTATTATTGGGCCAGGGTATGAACAGGTGGCAAACGGAATCCCTCTCATCTAATAAGGTAGTCTTAAATTTTTTTCTGCCACGTGGAATGGTGAGTTGGATGTCAAATCTCTTTTTTTATATATAAACATTAAATATTAAATAATCAATAATTACAATAAATTTATAATTTTTAAATTCACAGATATTTAAGTTTTTATAATTATAAATATGTAAAAGATATCATAAATCAAGTTTTTTAAAATAAAATAATAAATTAACATTATTCAAAACACATAATTAAATATCTTTAAATTTATAATCAATCAAATATAAAATATAATTTAAAATATAATTTAAAATATCTTCAATTATCATTTTTATTCTCTTATAGATCAATAACATTATAAAAATTTGACTAATAAACTATAACTCAAATGACATAATCTCCCCATAAATTAATATCAACCAACTTTTTTTCATTTATTTTATTAAAATTATTTGCTCCTAACATTCCCTAAGTTGTATTTTTGGTGTCTATATATACTATTCCCCTAAGTTGTTAATACGTCATATTCAATTGCACTAAAAAAACAAAAGGAAATAGATAGTTCAAGTATATATATCATATAAGTTATTTTATTAACTTGAGTATCATACTAATTAATCAGGGACCAATTAATTAATACCATACCTTTTCTTGTGTACATATATATGATGGTTTTGAACTCAATAATAATCTTTCAAAGAAGTATAATTCTCTTTCTAGAATAATCCAACAAGTTGAGTGGTGATCATTACGCATGCATGATATATTATTCTAAATTAATTGAAAGGTTTAAACACATACGTACTCTCCAACTTAATTAAATTATTAAAGTCTAAGCCAGAATCTACATATATTCTCTTGCTTCGTTAGTGTAAGATATAGGAGTAATGATATAGTCAACTCAATTTTAACGTTTGTGCTACCATTGGAATCAAGAATACTAGGATGATATATTACATATTGATGCTTATATGCCATTTGACAAATGAAGTCCGTTGCGCCCTGAGGTTTCCAAAGTATCCAATATCCATAATAATTAAAGAAATAGATGATATATACCATGCATGCATGCCGACTTGAGGATTCCGACTACCTTTATTCTATTTAGATTGGAATTTATAACATGGTTTTGCGTAATTTGCATCCCATTAAGGGCACACAACACCCTTAATCATTCACAAACATCATCTTCAAGCTACCTTATGCCTTTCAAATCTTAACCTCCCTCAATTTACTGTGGTTTCTAACAAATGCCTAGTGTGAAAAGTATCTTTTGAAATTCCAAAAGCGATTGATGGTAATAAAAATATATTCCAATGTTATACTTGTCAATGTTAGAGTTGTGGTGTTTTACTCAAATTTTCGTTACATTATTAACGATAAATAAATCAATAATTTTCGAGTTTTGTTTTACAATCTTAATTCAAAGAGCATAAACAATTTTTTTTGTGAGTGTTTCAAAATCTTAATTGTAGTTTTTTAAAAGTAAAATTAAAGATAAAAAGAAAACATACAAGGTGTCGAAGTAAAGTAAAATGCAAAAATTAAAAGAAAAAGGAAAAAAAAGATAAAGAAGAATAAATAAAAAATAAAGATTAAAGAACTTTGATTAAAAATAAAAAATAAATTATAAATTTGAGTTCAGAAAAATTACTTAAAATTCTCAGTTTTATTCTGTGATATTAGGGAGGTTGAGAGCGCTTTTGAGTCTCCAAGTGCTTTCCAATAAAAACTGAACTGATTACAATGTTTGCCTAAATATCTATTTATAAACTAATCTAATGTTAACTGACAGTTACTCCTATATAATAATCATCGTCAGTTTTCAAATTTGAATAACCATTCGCACTTATTTTTTTGACGATCGTTCTATACCCTACTTTAACGCTCTATGTTAATAACTGCTCTTGCATATAGTATACTCTATAATTCAGGCCTAATTTAAATTTTGCGTAAAACTGCTCCTTTGCTAATGTTAATTAGAAGCTTCTCTTAAAACATATTAAAATCGACTTCATAAATTAATAATAATATTATATTATATTTATTTACTTAAAATAATTCTTTTTTTAAGTAATAATATTTTTTTGTCTATAATAATAATAATAATAATAATAATAAAATCATTTTCTAGGTCTAAAATAATTCGATCAACCAAATGAAAAAATTAAGTAAAATTAAAAAATTAATAACGAGGAATTATAGAAATATATAATAAAACAAATGTATTTAAGAATAATTATGTTACGTGTGCACAAATTTCAAGAGGACAAACAATGGTCTTGGGCCTTGGCCTTGATTTTGGCTCCCAAAATTTTTGAAAAAAAAAATACATATATATATGAAATATGTGATTGATAAAATAAAATATTTAATAATTTTATATGTAACTATTTTTAATTATGACATAGGTTTAAATTTTAATTATTTTTTACTGATAATTTTATTTAATTAATTTTATATCATACATTCAAATTTTTATAATTTTTAAATTAATTTTTATATACTTATTTCTATGAATATAATTACTTACATTATTTTGTTTTAATAATTATATTGTCTATTTTAAATATTTTTTTGTAAAAAAATAACAACTTTTTTTTTTAATTATATTGTTGACAAAAATTTTTTTTATCTTAATTTTTTATGATAACTTATTTCAACTATAGTTTTATTTTTAGAATTGTATTTTATATTTTATAAGAGTACTAGTACTTTTGAGATAATTAATAATTTATAAATTATTTTTAAATTTTTGAAACTTTTAAAAGAACTAATCTTAATTAAAAAGATATGTAACAACTTTTTAACTAAACATACCATAAAAATATTGATATCTTATAATTTTATACAATACTATAAAATACTATGTAATTCTTATATAAAAAATAAAATTGTTCAGGTCTAGCCAAAAAAGGGCTGGCGGTCCACCATACGGACTCCCGACTCGATTGGTCATCCACCCGCATGCGAAGGTGACCCACGTGTTGTTTCATATCTTTATGGAGACTTGATAGATGGTAAAAGCTTTCAGTTGGACGGACCCAAGACAAAGGACCCATTCGAAATGTAAGGTATAAATGGGGAGAGACCTACCCCTAACTCTCCAGGTACATCATTCTTATCATAATTAATCGCTTTTTGGTACGGACGCTCACTTTAACATCGGAGTGTCTTTGCAGGTGGCATCACCCGCCGACTCACCGACGCTCGGAACAATACCTCTCCGTAAAACTCGCGCCCAGGTCTTGAAAGGCCCTCGATCCACCAATCATCCGATCCATCTTCCTCGCAAGCAATTGAAAAAATTATATATTTTTTTATATATATTGATAAAATCTTTAAAAGGGAGCAATTCACTAATTGCATATTATTCCTAAATTACTTTTATATAATAAAAAATAATTAGAAATTTTATATAAAATTTGACTCCTTTATATCAAAATTTTTAGATCCATCCCTCATATGTACATAAAAATCAGTCACCAATATAAAATACATGTTACGCATGAGTTAAATAATATATGTATTTATATACAAATAATAATTACTAATTTAGTAGCTAATTTTTTGTATGCACGTATTTTTTATTTAAGAAATATATAAATTAAAAATTCTTATAATTCACCATTATTAACAAAGTAAATTACTTAAATAAAATAGATCTTTTAACATTATCCATTAAAAAATTTACATCTGGGTGTTGTGAATAAATTAAATGTCATGTGACTTGTCTTCTCTTTTTCGTAACAATAATATTTTCAATATGCCGTCAAAGATAAAATTAATGTTTTCAACGCTACATATATAGTGCAGCCTAGGAGGCATGCAATAATTATAGCAACAATAATAGTCATATATTAATGAGAACAACCTAGCTAGCTATATTTCCTCTTAGCCTTTTAATTTTCTTTTTCAGCACCAAAAAATTCAAGCTATGTACCCAGCTACATAATCTAGAGGTGCAGCACAAATTAAACTTTGTTAATTAACCGTTCAAAACATTTATGATGAAACCAGGCAACCAAAACACCAGAGAAATTAAATAGCATGAATTATATATGAATATGCTTGGCTCAACATAATTTGCTTTGTTGGCGGCAGGGCTTTCTCAACCACCGTAGAACCAATGTAACGAAATTCGTAATCAAATCACACCATGTCTTTTCAATAAATTGTCGTTGTCGACAAGGCATGGGGATTGATTTAGGGTCATGGTTTCATCATCTATCTATGACTTCGTGAATTAGTCCAAAAACCATAGGAAAAGAGTCTAAAACCATAATGTCATGTTAATTAATCTCCGCTTCTTGCGTGATTGAAAGTTTCACAGTGTATCTTCTTTTTTTGTTTCAGTTCGATTTGGTTTAATTTAGTTGGCCTCGGACAAAAAAATATTAACCAAATCAATCTAATTAAATTTAGTACTGTTGAGTCGGATGATTTTTCCAATTTAAAATCGAACCAAATTGCAGTACAAACACCCCATATATATATAGAGAGAGTAATTCATTAAAAATTAACTAAGATTGATAAAAAAATTTTAATTGACAATCTCATTATCTTTTAACGATAATTGTCAAGGCCGTTTAATTTTTTTAATATATTTTTGTTACTTTTTCAAATACATTAGTTAAATTTATGGTGTAAAACTAAAAAATATTAATTAAATATATTAGTTAAATTGTTTTTACTTATAAAAATTAAATAGAGGATATATTAGTCACATAAGTATGTTCCGAAAAGAGATTATTAACAGAAAGACTAATCAATTCCATAAAGTTAAATATCAAGAGTCAAAAATGATATTTTTTTATTGAAAATCTCAAAGTCCTTCAAAAAAATTATCAGAGACCAGGATGGATATTCATCCATAAATCAAACTTTATAGTTTAAGCACAGGTATGTTCTTGAATTAAAAAAAAAATCAATTATATTAACTTGAATGTTGAGATGTTTTTTCTAATTAAAAAGAAATCAGCTCAGCACCACTTAGGAGTAGGGCTGGCAATTTATACTCTATCCGCGGATATTCAATTCGGCCTCCAAAAAAAAATTATTAAGTTTCTCCAAAGTAAACATGTTGGTATATATATATATATATTAGTAACTTTTGAATTGAAGAGTAAAATTCATCACACACCATAAAAGTTATAATTTTAATAATGATTAAATATTTATTTTCTCGATTTATCAATTTTTTTACTTTAAAAGTTCTATTTAAAAATAATGATTTCAATATTTCATGAGCATTACGTAAATTCCATGTCTTATAATCATAATTGGTCCCAAATAATTATCCGTAAATGAAATAATAAGAAAAAATATTGAAAAAAGGTAGGATCCACACTTGAATAACAATAAAATAATAAAAAATAACTATAAAAAGAATTTATTTTTTCTTTTTATACCACCTCAATCTGTATAGTAGAGTGCTCCATTTTTTAAACAGACGACTATTAATAGTTATTTGAAAATTAAAACATGAATATTATATTAACAACTTTAACCAGTACTCTTATTAATTATATTATCACATTAAAATTCTTACATTTGAATTGGGCATTTATATATAATTCAGAATTCATGCATAAAACGCATGATAATTGTATGACGATGAAAAACATGCATATGTTTGGAAAAGTTGAGATTGATGCACAAAGTTTGCTATCTCATGGAGGGACAAGAATCCTATTATACCTCTACATATCTTATGAATTTGGCATTTGCAATACAATACGCATTCCATCAATTATATATGCACCGTTTCTGATGGGCCCCTTCTGCCTTAACTTTGTGCCACAACATAACCGGCAAACCATTCCAACTGTTTCTGCTTCTTCCTTACCTCCCTTTCTACTATACACTACCAACAACCTACAACTAACCAATTCAATCTTAATTAATTTTCGGCCTAATCATAACCTTTTCATATGTGTATGAGTGTATCCACCTCTTCAATTAAGACTAACTCAATTAGCCTAGAGTTTTAAATTAGTCCTTTTCGATATTCACTCGTAAGACTTGCGTATTATACACACTTTGTATCTTTATTTTCTTGATCTTATATTATTTTAAATATGAATTTAGTTAATATGTATTTTAACTTTTATGATTATTATTATTAGTTAAAAATTTAAATTTTTATAAATATAAAAATACACTGAATTTTTTTATAAAAAAATAATTAATAATTTTAACACGTATTATTAAAATACATATTAACTAAATTCTTTAAATGTAAATCAATTTTACTTTTTATTTTTATAACACATATATTTATTACTTAGACAGATTTTTTTTTAAAATTTAGTTAATATATATGTGTTTTAAGGACATATAATTTAAGACCTATGATAAGATTATTATTAATGTATATTTTTTTTTTATAATAAATACACAATAAACATATTGAGGATTTAAATTTTTTGTATTTTTAATAAAAAATGTTAATTTGTAATCTTAATATGTATTTTTATTATGGGACAAAATAACTATTTTTTTCAATAAAGACTAAAATAATTAAAATAAAAGGAGTAATTGTTAGATGAATGTTGACATAGACACAATATGATGCTGAGTGGGCAGTGAGGTAGCATTGGTATTTACTATTTAGTGGAGGGGGGTGACATGGATGCATATGCTTTTCACAACTTTTAAACGCAAGCATGATGGTTATGTGTGAAAAATGAAAAATCTCAGCAATCAAAGCATTCATCAGCATTGGAAAAGAGAGTTTGGCGTGGCCAACCAAAATGCCTTTTGCTTTTTAGATAGTCGGTGCGTTTCATTCTTGGATGCTCACTTCAAATATCAAACTTGTCATTGTAAAGAATTTTATGCACACATTAATTATTACAAATTCAATGTGATACAAAATTCAAACATATGATCGATTAGATGAATAATTTTTTTACATACATTTTCATTATTGTATTATATTTTGTCCGTTGGACTGTGTTTGTTCATAAAAACAGAACACTAAATCAGAAATACAAAGATACAAAATCATATTTAGCAAATGCGACATGAATAGAGATTTTGTATTCAGAAATACTAAATTAGTATATTTTGTGTTCATCATTATAAGAAAGACACAGAGACACTAACAAGAGACTAAGTTGTTTTTTATTTTTTCATTCATTATTCTTGTTAATTTTTTATAATTAAAATTTTTATTATTATATTTTTATTTTTAAATTTTTTTAATAAAAAATTAAAAAATTAAATTTTTATTATTTGTTATAGTTTATCACCAAACAAAATATAAAAATATTAAAATTTATGTCTATGTTATTTGTATCTTATTCTCGTTATCTTGTTTTATCCTGTTTTTAGAACTAAATACAACCTTGATGTTTTGGATTTATTTTTTGTGAATTGATGCTACAAGTCTTTTAATAATAACCCTTAATCGTTTTTATCATATATTAAGCGATATTGTTAAGTCTCTCATCCAATATTATATAGTTTTGTAAATAAAATAATTAATGTGATTGATTAGTTTGTGGTTAAAAAATACGTTATTAAATATTAGAACTCAAGATTGTTTTATAAAACAAAAAATAAATAATTCTTTCACTGTCAAAATTTTATGTTCTGGTAATCTTTTAGGCTTATCGACTCAATTATTAACTCCCATAATTAGGTAGGTCCGTCTTTTCTAAAATAAACTTTTGACTAATTCTTACACTGATGTAAAATATGATGCCTGTATTTAAAGTTTTCTTTAATAGGAACAAAGTTTTCTTCAATCTCCATTTTGTTCTACTTTCAGTTTAATATCAATAATTCACTAGGAAGATATTCCTTTTGCTATTTCATTAATAATAAGTTGTTGGTATATAATTGAAGGCAACAAAACAAAGATGGAAAAATGTTGAGTGTATAACACCTTAATTACGAAAACTATCTCATCATTATTTTTTCACTTTAATCACATCAGCAATACAATATACAATTAGGTATATATATATATAGTAGGCATCTGATACACAAAGCAAAAGAAATTGCTTCTTCTCTTGTCCATTTATCCGGATGAAGAACCTCAGTTCTTCTAGCAAAAGCATTTTCGGATGAACTTTTTATCAACTAGTTTTTCAGATAAATGCTACTTTTCCCACCACTTTTTAACTTGGGTAATATTCTGTATCCACTTTTTAAGGAGCAGGAACATCTTAGTCACGTTCAAACACAGCTATACCATTCACTGCTTTGCCTCATGCCATGCACTATATATAATAAATATCTCACTCAATTTTATTTTGGTTCGATTTTGAGAAAAGTACCTACCAAATAAAATCAATCGCTTGGTTTATATACAAAACATCTCAGCCGTTCAGTTTTTCTTTCAAACAGAATCTAACCAATTTTAATGGGTTTGGTTATTCGGTTTTAATTAGATATCAATTTCAATAGAATTGAGCCCGGCCCCAATAATGTAACATACTCACACAATTCATCAATCTGATCGATAACACATTAATATATAAAGTGAAAAATATAGCAGCATGAAATTTCATTTGTATGTGGAAATTAAAGATCCAAATCCAGTAAAAATATTTATTCATTGTGGACACTGTGCCTTCAAATCTCTAAACGAAAAAATTAAAGGTAAAATAAAAGCTAGCAAAGTCGTCGTTTATTTTATTTTATTTATAAATATTTTATAGTTAATAATAGATTCTTTTCAATACTCCAAGAGTATGGGCGGAGTGAATATGGCTGGTAATGGATAAAGTAGAGTTTAAATTCACCTTACTATCTGTAAATTTAAATTCTTTTTAAAAAATTAATCTTACTCTATCTATGAGTTGAGAATCTCTCAACATTAATTCTACCTGCACTCTAAAATTTTACACTCAACTGGACTTCACCCAAAACAAATTAATTTACTCAATTAAACATAATATTTAATCATTTCATAATTCATAAGCATACTAATTAAATAGAAAATATATGAAATTAAATTCATATTAAAATTAAAAGCAACAAAATTATAATAAAATTTATTTTTAAAATATAATTAAAAAAGACTATGTGAGTTCAATTTCTATTAATTTCATTACATATGTATAATCATTTTTAGTTACATATTATAATATGATGTTAGGGGTCATTATAATTTATTATTTTTTACCATTATTTCACCATTAACTCAATTTTTTTAATTTAGTTTCGTTAGTTTTTTTTTTGTTGTGACTATTCCGTTAGTTTAATAATTCAACAATATATTTTATTCCATATTTTTAAACATTAATAATTAACTGATAACAAAAAATAATAAAATCTGACGATAGACTAACATTTCTCTTATAATATATCACAGGAGAACAAACCAAAAAAAAAAAAAAATTGGAAAAGAGAACAAAGCATATATATGTACTACTCTTTTCATATTTTGGAACTAACAAGAATCTAGATTTTAAAATTGCAGAGTCTTTGGTACTATATAAGATTGAACGGGTAGAACTTGTACTCGCGAGCATTCACCTCTTCCTTACTTGATGTGGTGTGGGACGGGTTACAGTGAGGCGGGTTCTTGAGAGCAAAATGATTTTATATATATATATATATATATATATATATAAAATAATTTTAAAAAATATATTTTTCTTGAATGTTATATGATTTTTTTTTTATAATACTTAGGATTTATAAATTTATAATTTTATTTTCTATGCTGAATTTTAAAATTTATAAGAGACATGTAAGGACAAGGTAGGGTACATGTTTTCACTTGTCACAAATAATAATTGCACAAATTTTATATAGGATAAAATAAGTAAAAAAAAAATTAAAAATTCGTCCTATGGTTATCCACTTATTCCTGTACTAAATTAATTCTAAAAAATAATTCAAAAAATAAGAATAATTTTAAATTTATAAACCATCTAAAGATCATATCTAAGAGATATAGAATTTGTAATCCCCATTCGTCAAGGTCATCAAGAGAGAGACACACACCTATAGTTAATTACCAAGAGCAAGAATGAGGGTAAAATTCTCTATATCTGTATTTAAGAATATGAATAATATTAAAGAGAAAAAAAAAAAAAAAAAAAAAACAAGCATCGTCCTAGGTTGATACTTGAGAATAACTCCAAGGATAAATTAGTTTCCTGGAATTTAAAAATTGCTTGTAGTCTCTTACTTTACGGAAAGCAAAATACATTAGTAGTCCGATCCCTCAGTAAGAATGAATTAAATGTTGAGCAATGCAATTTTAATATATTTTAAAGAGAAAAAAGGAAAAAGAAAGGATGGGGATGGATTAGAGGAATTATTGGTGAATGAGAATGAATGAGTGGCAAGTGGTGGGTGGGCCAAGTAGTGGAGCCCTATTGCATATGATGAGTAAACCATTGTTTCCTTGAATAGGACATTTATCTGGTACACACACGCTCATTGGAAATTAAATAACGGAAAATAAATAAATAAATAAAATAGGATTCAATTTAGTTAACATTTTTTTGAAAGCATGCACTTGTTAACATTATTAATTAAAAATACTTTTTATAAACAAGATATACAAAATGTAAGTTTTAAATATATTTATAAAATAAAAATAAAAAAATTGTATTAATAATAATATAATTGGTGGAGAAGATATTAGGGGATTGGCGGTAAAAGAAAAGAGAGGAGGGTGTAAGTAACAGGAAGAAAGCAACATGGTCGGCTGGCCTTAAAGGCAGGAACAAAACAAACATCATCAAAACCTTATCTCAAATTCGTCCTCCCTTTCTGATCCCTCAATCACTCCCCAACTTCTACGCTCCACAATCATCTACCTCCCACGGAATCAAATGCCCATCATACCAAATCATTGGTGGCCCCTCATGTCTCTCTTTGCCAGCCACCTGTTTTCTATTTCCTATTCCTATTCGTATATTATTATTAGATAATAGAGTGAGTGATTCATGATAAGGGTACGGTGCACATCCATGACATGAGAACCACCACTGGTTTGTTGGGTTTTATGTCACTTTGTTCTCTCCATCTCATGCCCAATCACATTATTTTGCTTAATTTACTCATTACTCATTACTCATTTCATTTGATTAATGACTTTAACTAATATGTGTTCTATCTCTTTATAATACATTATAAAAATATATTATAAATTTATTATTAATAAACAATTTTAAATATTTTTATTTAATAAATATAAAATAAATATATTAAAATTTTAAATTTTTATGTTTTTAATAATAACTTTTTTTAATTTATAAATTTAACATGTATATTTAGAATATAAAATAAATAAATCCTTTATTAATTCATGCCAACACCACCCATACCTCCTCGTCCATTAATATGTCACATGAATATTAATTAATATTATTGCCACCTAATCATCCTACCCTTTTTAACTCAAACTTTAATTAATTTATGGCCCATCAAGACATATATTTATAACGATAATGTTAGAGAAAAAAAATATAAATATTTATCTTATAATAATTAATGAATATTAAATAAATATAAAATATATTATGATTATTTTTTATTGATTTTTTATTATCAAATATTTTCATATTTATAATACTAACGATATTAAGTGTATATTCAAATTAATTATCAAAATATAAAAAATATATTAAAATATAAAATAAATATTAAAAATAAATTAAATTTTAAATATATATATAACAATTGATTCAAATATATAAATAATATTTTTGTTATAATATATACTTCATATCTCATCCATCCTGAAATATATAGATAAAAATTTAGGTACAATTAATAATTTAATTAAATTTAATAAATTATTTAATAATTTTTATTTATCACTTTACATAAAATTACTAGTCCCTGAGTTTTTATCATTCTATATACACAGTAGCACATCCATTTATCTCATGTTCACGCTCGTCTATTAAACTAGAATTATTAAAACCATTCCCACTTTTTCCTTGCAATTATATTAATTTTACTGTTTCAAAGTCAAATTCTATCTGCTTGGAGGTAGGATCCCAATTTAACAAAGCAACCATTGCTTATCTATTTTTCTTTTTGCTATTCAGCCATTCGCTGACAAATGCTCTCCTTTAATCCCATATAATAATCTTTAAATATTTGGTACATGACGCTTACTCTTTCTATCACCAATTAATATAAACTCTATTTTAGGGCTTTCCTAATATCTTAATCATTGAGTTTATTGTTGAAGCAACCCAATTAAAAGTGGCGCAGTTAGGCAGTGGAATCTTCTATATACTTTTTTAAAAAATATTTATCCAATCTCAAGAATAAATAGAGTATATGTGTATCTGACGTCAAAAATACCCATTCATGACGCAATAAAAATAAATTGTTTCCAAAAATCACCGACACGTACAAGGTAGATAGAGTTGTTAAGATAGTATAAGATACCATTTCTTGCGCTCCCAGAAAAAAAGAACATACGCATAGGCATACATACATACATACATACATACATACATACATACATGCACACCCACACTATTGTTTGTTAGTGTTGAAAGGTCGTGTTTCCGTCTTCTTTTTGACCTTGTTATGATCGAAGAGGAGATTGGAATTAGATTCAGGCACCAAAAAGTAAACCAAGTTGCATTCTTAATTTCAAAATAATCATTTGACCCTCGCCCACTTTTTGCAATACTCATTCATAATGATGCATATATCCCATTAAAGTTAAACCGAAGATCCGTGGGCTTATTCCCTTCTAACATACTCATTATTATTTATTAATTATTTCCTGGAATCCCTGCTGGCTTCTTACTCCAAAATCCAAATCCATATTCCAACACAAGTTTAAATACGATTACTTTTTCATCATAACAGTGATCATGAGTTTGTGATCATTATTCCATTATAATCAACAATAATATAACATATGCATTCCTGTTCTGTCCTGTTCATGAATACTGCACAGGACTAACGAAGGTGGTTTTATAATATGAACGG
Organism: Arachis ipaensis; assembly: GCF_059453495.1. Lineage (NCBI taxonomy): Eukaryota > Viridiplantae > Streptophyta > Magnoliopsida > Fabales > Fabaceae > Arachis > Arachis ipaensis. The sequence continues at coordinate 6,356,056 of NC_142440.1, read as the reverse complement.
CGTTACTTTTTGTGGTGAATATATATGATAATAATTAATTAATTAGGTTGTGTGAAGATCATGAATAATGGATGACCTAACTTGTGTTGAGGTAGCTAGCATCGCCGACAATGCATTATTGGAAGTGCTTATAGTACTAATGGTAGAGGAGTAGGTCCCAAACACTCCACATCAACTTTCTAGTTAAGCAAAGATCCGGATTCTTGTTGATGAATCATATTCTGGCACCATTATAACTCATTGAAACTCCAATTGTGTCTTGTACCTACTTTTCTTTTTTATCCTTCTTTTCTATTGGAAACAAACAAATAGTGCACATCCCTTTCTGATCTCCACATTCATAATAAGCTATAGAGCAAAACCGTCCAACCATACTCTCTCACATTCCCCCATTCATTAAAAAGTATACACAATATTGGTAAGCAAAGTGACATGGTACCCATCTCTAACTAGTTCAACCAGGCATGGAGTGGGAGACAGTTCATGTGGGTCTCCTACATATGTAGTTTTACATTCACACGCGCATATGACATGAATCATGTATCATATATCATTTTTCCATTCCATTCGGAAATTACTTAGCAAGCAACCTTTCCATGATGAGCTAGTGCGTGCCAATGCATATCTTATATCTACATTTATGTCATCGGGTAGTAATAATTAAATTATTATATATCAAAACACATACATATGATGATCGAGTATAAACTCAAAAAGATAAAAAATGATAGGCTCGCAGCTGGGGCCCCTGTTAAGCAGGACTAATTAAAAGGGGCCAATAATTGGTACAATGTAAAGTGATGCTACAACATACGCAAAGAAGCAATTTATATGGGTAAAGCACGAAAGTGTGATCATGATAATATAGAGTTATATATTTGGTACACCTGTGGGGTCCCTAATCTAGGCAACCTGCTTGGTGTGTTTTGCATTTCCATGTGGGATGTGGGAACATATAATGATACACATGACATCTTATTTAATATTATAAGAAAATGAATTGACTAATAAATGCAAATTAAAGTAGAAATAATATTTCTCCATTATTAGCTTAGAGAGAGAATTTTCCAAGTATCATCAGTTATTACGGAATAATAATAATGGAGAGGGGGTAATAATAACTAATAACTAATAAGGGTGGTAAGTGGGTGTCTGATGGTCAACCTATGCAAGAGATATAGAAGGGGAATTTGATAGCAAGATTCGTCGCTCTACTCATTCCTGCGTTTGATTAATAATAATAATAATAGTGTATCATAGCTACCCACCCACCCAACGCCCCCACAAAAAAGTCCCATTCATAATTCGTTTCTCTCTCACCTCTCTCTCTCTTCTTATAATCCAATCCAACCCCGGCCCCCATGAGTCTTTAAATTAAAACACACCATCTAATCTTCCTAACTCAAACCATCACATATATACTACTACGTAGTACTCCAACACACACAACAACTAATAATGGGTCTTGATCAAGATGCCAACAACAATAACAATAATAAGTCCTCCTCCTCAGGCCTCGAGCTTGTTCTAGGGTTATCTCTCACCACCACCACGGCCACACCACCTCCTCCGTCAAGCAAACCCAAGCCGTATTCCTGTCATCATGAGGCACCAGAGCCATCTCTAACGCTGGGTCTATCCGGCGAGAGCTTCCAGCAGGTTCTGAAAAGCAATAATAATAAAGGCGCAGAGGAGCCTACAAGTGGTGAAATGTGTAGACAGGCTTCATCGCCACACAGTAGCGCAGTTTCGTCGTTCTCAAGTGGGGGGTGCAGGGTGGTGGGGGCGTGCGTGAAGAGGGAGAGGGATCTTAGCAGCTGTGAAGAGGCAGATGGTGATGGCGATGGCGAGAGAGTTTCTTCGAGAGTGAGCGACGAAGACGAAGACGGCAGCAATGCCCGAAAGAAGCTGAGGCTCACAAAGGAACAATCTGCTCTTCTTGAAGATAGCTTCAAACAACACAGCACTCTCAATCCTGTATGTAATCATAATCAATCAACCTCTCTATTAATTGTTAATTAATTAATTGATTATTACAACGTTGGTAACGAACAGAAACAGAAGCAAGCTTTGGCGAGGCAGTTAAATCTGAGGCCTCGGCAAGTAGAAGTGTGGTTCCAGAATAGGAGAGCGAGAACAAAGCTGAAGCAGACGGAAGTGGACTGCGAGTTCTTGAAGAAATGCTGCGAAACATTGACGGACGAGAACAGAAGGCTAAAGAAGGAGCTTCAAGAACTGAAGGCGCTCAAGCTGGCACAACCCTTGTACATGCCTATGCCGGCGGCAACGCTCACCATCTGCCCCTCTTGCGAGAGGCTCTCCAACGACCCCCCCGCCAAGCCTCACTTCTATAACCCCTTCACCAACCCCTCTGCAGCATGTTGATGCCTTAATTACTATCCTCACAACCATTGTATTTTTTTGGTTCGAGGCATCCGGCATCCATACCTACCTACCTACCTACCTATAGGGGAACGCTGTAATTAACTAATACCGTAGATAATATCATAGCAACTGCTCATTAAGATTTCTTTTCTTTTTTGCTTTCCTTTAATGTATGTTTATAAATCATTATACAAGACTTCTCCATCCATCAAATTCTTTTGCTACCTGTATATAATATGTACACATGATCATGTTAGTTCTGACTAGCTCTTTCTCGCCCTTAGCTTTCACCGAAAAACAAATACCGATTTAATTTCCTTATCTTCTTTAATTTTTCTGCTGCAATACTCTTTACTCTTTATTAGAGTAGTTCATTCATTTTATTTATTTGAATCTTTACTTTAAAATCATATATAGGTAAGCTTACATATAGATGTACTACTCATGGTTGCGATGGTTCCTAGTTTAGCTAGACGCGTTAACTGTAGTCTTCTATATATATAATCAAAGCCTAGTTCAGTTAAAATAATGAATGATTTTTGGTAATTTCTTCCCATGTGCTGTGTTTAGACCATCTCCAGTAGGGAACTCATCCCAATTCCTGTTTATGGCCCACCTGTCATAAAAAGTAGCTCCACATCAGCTTTTGCGTTATAAACAATAAATAGGAACTCAAAGCATCTCTCTCTTCTCCATTAGGAGGAACTAACTTTAGTCCCTGTTGTGGTCCCACTTAATTAATTAATTAAAATACTTAAAATTAATATAATTAATTTTTTTTTAATAATATTATTTAAATTTATAAATTTAAAAATAATTCATTATTAAAAGATATTAATATTAAATAAATTCATATATAATAATAATACACAATATATAATTTGAGATTATACTAATTTATAGTTTTGTGTTTACAACGCCTAATTTTAATAATATCATTAGCATTTTAAATTTTAAAAATAAAAATAACCAACTCAACTAAAAATTATTTTATAAGATATAAAAATTAAATTTATTTTTTAATGTAAGTAAATTTAATTAATTATAATTTAATATAATAATATAAATAATATTCAATATTAATTATAATATAAATAATTAATATAAATTATTAATTAAATAAAAACTTAATTATTTAATTTAATAAAAATATAATTATTTAATATAATTTTTATTATAATTATTACTAATTTAATTATTATTTAATTATTTAATTATTTCAGATTTTATATTATTATTTTTTTATAATAATTTGCCAAATGACAAGTTATTATTGGTTAATTTGAGTCCCTGCTTAGAGGGACTCCCTTACTTTGATCCTTGTGCAGGAACTCACTCCTTTTCTCCTCCAATGGTTAGAGTTCCTATATGTTAGAAAAAAGTCAAAGAGGAACTCACCATTGGAGGTGCTCTTAGGTACCAGTTTACTGTTTGTTGAGTGAAAGACTAAATAGTAAATATTTATTACTGTGTTCTACACGCAGAAACAAGCTAATTAAGAAAACAAAATCTATTAAATAAAAAGTCAAGTAGATTATATCGTATGACTTAGTATATTAAGTCTTAACCTAACCGGACGGAAATATAGCACAGTCAAAGGGACAAAATAAGGAAGGGAAGTGAATAATGATATTCTAGAAGCTTATATAATTACAATTCAAATTCCTACGTAACACATCAAATATTAAGTTATATATTGTGGTTTCTTTTTTAATGTTTTACAAAATATTGTTACATAATACAATAATTACTTATTATGTATTTATGTATATTCGTATGTGTTATTTTATATATTTTTATTCAATATATATTTTATATAATTTGGTGATTAACCTTTTGTATATACCTAATAATGTATATTTAGATGTTAGTAAATGTATTATATATCATTCTCGTCAATATGAGCTTCTTAAAAATAGATTAATTATTGTTTCTTTATGCTATAATTTTGTAAGAAATAATATTTTCTTAAAAAGTATTCTTTTATACAATAAAAATTGATTGACATTTATAATTAAATCATATTTATATCTAATATTAAATTACACGAAATTCTTTTTCGTTTAAAATAGTTTTTTCTTTTTTTTTTTTTTGTAAAAAACATATATCTTTTTGAAAAATAATGTTTGCATCGCTATGTATATATATATATATATTTTTTTTTTACAAAAAATATGAGACTCGAACCCGCAACCTCTTAATTAAGTATGGAGAGACTATGCCATTTGAGCTATAACTTATTGGCCATCGCTATGTATATACTTATTTTATAATATAATTTTTTTATATTATTTAATCTTTATATTAATCACTATTAATACTAAAAATAAAAGATGTATAAAAATATATACAAATAAAAACAGTATATATATTACCGTAACAACAAAAAATAATTATTTGTCTAATTCACTACTTGTATAATCATCTAAACACATGAATTGATTTTTTTTTTTTTTTACATCCTAACTATATTAAAATTAAAGACTGGAGAATTCAAATTATTTTGTAAATAAATAAACTTCTTGTTGTGTAGATACCTTAACACTGCAGTTATAGCCCCAGTTAAAAAAAAATGGAGAAAAGCATAAGTTGGATGGGAGGTTATGATTAAGTTAGGGAAAGGTCCAAGGTGCGGATAGGGAAGTTAGCTCACGTGTTTCTGTCTGCAAATCAGTTGCTTTTAAAGAGGGAGAGAGGATACTACGGGTGGCGAAAAAGAGAGGAGCTTCTCTATAAAGAAACCAAGCTAAGGAATGGCTGGTTATTCACTTTGAATAAACAAATCTTAATTGTGACTTGTGAGAGATATTGAGACATGAGAATATATCCTCTCTCATGTTCATTATTCAGATAAATTATCCTATGTCATATAAAAAAAAGTTAAAATTCCAAAAAAAGCATACTTGAAATGATATTTGATTAAGATTTATTCAAATATATATATATATATATATATATATATATATATATATATATATATAAAAGAGATTATTTTTACAAAGATATTTTGTTATGAATATGATATGATAAATTTTTAGATGATTCAATTAAACATATTTAATCACATATGTCAAATTATTTAATGATTTATAATATCATATTTACATAAAAATATTTTTATAAAAGTAACCACGATATATATATATGTGCGCGCACGCGCTACTATTTAATTATATTACGTATATACTAAAATTTAACCACTTATAAAAAAATTGATTATTCTATTATGATAAAATTAATTATTTTAATAATTGATTATTTAATTAAAAAATTATAAATTAATATATAAATATGAATTTTAAGTGTTGAAAAAGAAATTTTGATCTGGATTAGATGTGTATATGTGGTGCCATGTGGTGGGATGCTTTGGCTTTAAGGGGACTGGTGGGTCAGACCCCCCACGTGATGGGCCAATTGGAGATGGGTGTATCTGAAAATCAAAATCTAAACATGAGATTTTACTTTAGGGGAGGGTCTTCTTCCCCTCCTTTTTGGGTTGCCCATGAACCTGGACCCCCAAAAGGCCCTCATACTATATATTCTGCCTCACACGTCATCTCACCAGAATCAACGGTGTGGATCTCTTCCCCCACACTCACACACCGAATACGTTACAGCCACGCTATCATCATTGGAATAGAATAGACACTCACACCACACTAGAGCATTCAATAACATCTAACTATATTAGTACATGTATATTAATCAAAATATATGTACATTAGATTAGATTGGATTTGATATGATATGATATGATTGGGGATAGATAATGAATTGAATTCCACACATCGCTCATAATAATGCTGTGGACCAATTAATATCATGAGAGCGACTTTCCGGGAAAAGAGGACACTTTCCTGGAAACTGCTAATCTGCCTCCTCATCATCACTTTCATCACCTATCACCATCATCATCGCATGAGACCCCCATCTAATTGAACTCCAACTCCATTCATATCATTTTTATATATTTCTAGAATACAATACCCCAACACTAGTGTGAATGCTACGTATAAATGCTATAAGCTCTTACTTTTCTTTTCTTTTCATTTTGACTAAATTAAACTAAATAGAAATCTCTAGTCTACTAATTTTGGTCCTTTAATTTACCATGAAATTTATTTGCTACTTTCTTTTTAAGTTCCTTGGACATATTCAGCCCCCCAGCACTGTCTTTTGTCTTCCTTAAACCTGGCGTCACGAAGAAGCTAATTTTGTTAAGAAAGATAAATCAAAACCGAACACGTATACGTATATGCACCTACGAAATTATTTTGATTTTGTTGTGAAATAATATTTTTCTTTAGAATAGAATACGAATTTTTTATGACAGGTCTCTATTTATTACTCCGTAACAGCAACAGCAATGCAGATTTGCTAAAAGCCTGTGATGTTTATTTAGTTGATGATCTGATATATGTGTTTTGATGAGATGATTTAACGTAGATTATTTTGTATGGTTACTACGTGTGCGCACACGTAATGCCCTTACTTAGTCCCCACACAAACCTTATAGACAAATGTCCTCACTTAGCTGCTTTGTCGGCCTGTAGAGGGAATTTCATTCAACACAATTATTTGATGGATCATAACTTCCCAATTAAATTATTATTAATTCATACATACATACATAATTAATTATCTCGTGTTGTCATTAGCAACTGTGCTTGCGTGTGTCATCATGATAATTGTTTGCAATACAATATACATTTTCAACAAGTACCATATTACACTCGTCATTTCAATCATCAGCTCAATCAACACTATTAATATATATCTCATTTAATATATATAGAATATAATGCTTAGCAAATCGCAAAATATAAACTGAATTAATACTATTCGTATGTTGGTGGAGTTTTCTTGAATTTGGCCACGATAACTATTACTTGATGCAGCAGAGTGAGTTACTACTAGCCAGCTACATGACATGAGATATTAGAGGCGTGTGTGATAAACTTTCCCGAAAAGGGAAAATATGTATGATTTAAGTAACGCATAAAATTTAAGATTCCATGCACTATTGAAATCAAATTTCAGTACACCCCCCCCCCCTTTTTTTTTTTCTCTTTCTTCCAGGGGCCTCCCCCTGTTTTCTTGTTACCTAGAATGAGGTAGTGTCAATTTTGAACATGATTAACTTTAGTTTAAGGCTTGATTTGATTTGTACGGTAAATTAAAGAGTCTATACTTATGTGTGCTTGTAATTTTTGAAAGAAGGAGTATTTTTGAAAGTATTTACGGTAGAATTTTTTTGAAGTTAGATTTGTATTTATCAAAATTTAAAAAATTTAATATAATTTTATAAATTAATTAATTTTCAAATTAAATTTTTATATTTATGTCTATTATAATATTTTTAAAATTTAAAATTATTTTATTAAGTACAATTGTTGTTATTTATATTTATTAATTTTTTTTAATTTAATTTATTAAACATAAATATTATAACTTTTAAAAAGTAAAAGAACTACTCTAATCCTTAAAAATTGAGACAAAGTTATATAGTTTAACCTAATGAATAGGTTAAATGGAGTCTGTCCCAATATATTAGTAATATTTTCGGATGTATAGTTTGTCAAGGATGTAATTCATTATTTAAAATGTTTGTTCATAAAGCACGTAGTCGAAGTAAACTAGTGACTCCGGTCTATAACACAATTGAAAGAGTTTTTAGTACACAAATTCTTTATTGGTTGTAATCGGAATCTAACCCAGAATAAGTGGAGTATACATAAAAAGTCATTCGATACTTAACTTAATAAATATTTAAGAGGTATAATAATTCTATGGTTATAGAATATTGGAAATAGTATATAAGATATAGAAATCTTGAAACTTATAAAACTTATCATATCACTTCTTTTTTCTATTGAGAATTTGAGAAATAGAAATTAAAGATGACTTTTATAGGAATCAGATTAATAAATAATATCAATGTTATGAACATTTTTTGGTTATTAAGTCCAATAATAGTCATTAAACATTTCGATTATAAATTTAAAATTAAGATAAAAATAAAATCAAGTTATAATTCATCGTGTAGAATAAAAAACAATTTATAGTTCACATTGGGTATCAGATCAGAATTATATTGAGGTGGAAATACAAAGCAAAAAGCATCTTAATAGATACACAAGTCGGTAATGGTTATGGATAGAGTCTAGAATGGAACTGGATCTAAAATCTAAACTCAGTATTGTGTTGATGAAAATGGCAATGGCATGCATAAATGAGAAGATTAGCTAAGAATTCGATTCCTGGAATGCATGGAATTGCGGTCCCTGAAGGTTGGAATCGAAAATAATGCTCTATCTGCCCATATGTAATAACAATTCTAAGCAGAAAAAGGACACGCAGGAATCTCAAGTCTCAATCTTAAAATCTTGAGGAAATACATCATTAACGTGTCACGCCAAAACCACAATAAATAATAATCCAATACTACTAATCTAGTTATCGGTATCATTTGGTTCATTCCTAATAATGAAGAATATTATTGGCTCTTATAGGAGGGGAGGCCCCCCTTATCCTTTCTCTACGTCCCTCCCAGAAAACATATCATAACTAAATTATTCTGGATTTCTCATTTTTAATTAGACAGGCTGCTTTCTCTCTAATACCCTTGTGTATGTGGCCCAAAATCCTCACAGATAAAAAGGATTGAAGCAAAAAAAGATAGAATAATCTTCAAGTGGCATACATTCTTCGTTAATTTCGGGTGAACAGAACCCAAACTCTCACACATGACCTTGGCCCAAAACTACTAGATCTTATTTGGAGAGATCATAATCAGAAATGACAGGACCACCCCTCTTAAATCTTATCTCTATTTATATTTTGACTAGTATTTTGACTATTTTCTTTTTCTTCGGTTGAATTAACTAACACTCAACTTTAAAGCATTGAACTTGGCAATTGGCAATTGGCAATTGGAAATCACTCATGTAATTGGGCCCTAGATATTGTTCTCTGTGGATGGATATTAGAACTCCACATGCCTCGCTTCATCAATTTCCCTGCCTCCTTCTGCTCCACCTTTATTTAATAACTAAAAGAAAAAAAAAATAATTGCTAAATAATCTATTGAGATTTGAGAACCTATATACTTTGATATATTGATTTGAAGAGAAATGTTTTTTTTTTTGACTAATCTCATTGCTTAACCATGTGGCAGGAAATTTGATATTTTAATTTCACCTATCTATAAGAATATAACACATATTATGGTCCGTATATTTATTTTTTCAGAATATTTGGATTAATAAAATTAGCTATTGTTAATTATTGTTAGTAGATATTCTATTTTCAACCAAAAAAGAGAAATATTTTTAACATTGTAATTGTGGTCTGATGGCACGCTTTCATTGGTACTAGTGCTTTTACCAAAATGTATAATGCAAATACTAGGAAGTTGGCTCTTCTAAGTTTTACTTGTTAGAAACAAGAGACTGAGAGAGTAATCTGAAAAGTGTATTATTGAGTTGTCTTTTGAGGTATAATATACAAAGAGTATTTATAGGTGTTAAATGAATCAAAGTAATAAAGACATAGAATCTTACAATTAATGTACAGATATGCTATATAAATATAGACGATGCTAATTGATCTAAATTGATTCTAATGATTCTCTAACATCCCCTCTCAAACTCAAGTGGGAGCTAAGGATACCAACTTGAGTTTGGATAACAAAATCCGAAAGCGAGTCGGGTGATGAGCTTTCGTGAAGATATCAGCAGTCTGATCCAGTGTCCCAACAGCAATGAGACGAACAGCATCAATAAGGATACGTTGCCGAACAAAATGACAATCAATCTCAATGTATTTGGTGCGTTCATGAAACACATCATTATGGGCAATCTGAATAGCACTGTGGTTATCACAAAAAACATCAGTAGGGGACGACTGAGAAACACCCAGATCTTCGAGAAGCCAACGAATCGAGATAACCTCAGCAGTGGTGTCAACGAGGGCACGGTACTCAGCTTCTGTGCTTGAGCGAGCAGTGAACGTTTGCTTCTTAGCACGCCAAGAGATGAGAGCGTCGCCAAGAAACAAACAGTAACCAGTAGTAGAACGACGATCAGTGGGATCACCAGCCCAATCAGCATCAGAGTATGCCTGAAGTGTCAAAGAGGAATGGGCAGAAAAATAAAGGCAATGAAATAGAGTGCCTTTGACATACCGAAGAATGCGAAGAACTGCCGCATAGTGAGTAGTACGAGGAGCTGACAAGAACTGGCTGAGGACATGAACTGGATAGGCAATGTCTAGTCGGGTGACAGTCAAGTAGACGAGACCTCCAACTAACTGGCGATAAAGTGTCGGATTATCTAAAACAGTGTCATCCATAGGGGTAAATCGAACATTAGGCTCAAGAGGAGTAGACTCAGTGTGACTATCTGTAATCCCAGCACGAGCAAGGAGATCTGAAGTATACTTAGCCTGAGAGAGATAAATGCCATCATCTGTGGAGATGACCTCGAGACCAAGAAAATAGCTGAGAGAACCAAGATCCTTCATCTCAAAGGTATGGTGAAGTGAGGCCTTGAGATCAGAGATACCATCAACATCATCTCCAGTAATGATCATGTCATCAACATACAAAAGTAAAAGAACAACTCCACATTCGCTTTTACGAATAAAAAGCGCATTCTCATGAGGACTAAAAATAAAACCAAGACTGCATATGGTAGTGCTGAACTTGTCAAACCATTCACGAGGAGCTTGCTTAAGTCCATAAAGTACCTTGCGAAGGAGACAAACCTTACTGGAAGGACAAGGATATCCTGGAGGTGGTTTCATATAGACTTTCTTTTTCAAATCCCCATTAAGAAATGCATTCTTCACATCCATCTGACTGAAAGACCATCTTTTAACCGCAGCAATGGCAAGGAGAGCTCTAACAGACGTAAGGCGAGCAACAGGAGCAAAAGTCTCTTCATAATCAATACCATAATCTTGCGTACAACCTTGAGCAACCAAGCGTGCCTTATAACGGTCAATAGAGCCATCAGAGCGAGTATTGATCTTGTATACCCATCTACTGCCCACAACTTCCTGATCAGAAGGAAGATCAACCAAATCCCAATTGTGTGCTTTTTCAAGTGCCTGTATTTCTTGCTACATTGCTTGTTGCCAATTTGGATTTGTGGAGGCTTCTCTGAATGACTTAAGTTCATGTTGATGAAGAATAGTAGAAAAGCAATGATAATCAAGAAGATGAGGAGGTGAATTTCTTACCCTAGAAGAACGAGTGGGAGGAGGAGGCATGACGCTAGGAGCGGGATCGCCGTCCGGACTGGAATCATCGGGAGATGGAGAAGGCGGAGGATCAGGAGCCTCGAGGGGTGGACTTGGGGTAGACCCTGTAGTATCATCACTAGGAAAGAGATCAACATTTGGGTTAGTAAAAAACGGTGATGGAGTAGAAGGAATGAACTCAAAAGAGGAAAAACTAGAGAACATGTGATGCTCCCAGAAGACAACATGACGAGATATACGAATATGGCGAGAGATAGGATCCCAACAACGATAACCCTTATGTTCAAAAGCATAACCAAGAAAACAACACATGCGAGCCCGAGGTTCAAGCTTATTATGTTCGTGAGGCTGAAGAAGGACAAAACAGACACAACCAAAAACACGGAGAGAACTATAATCGTTAGAAGTACGATAAAGACGCTCAAAGGGAGTAATGTTACCAAGAACAGAAGAAGGGAGTCTATTGATAGCATGAACAGCAGTGTGGACAGCTTCACCCCAAGCACGCTCAGGACATGAAGAGGAAATAAGCATCGCACGGACAGAGTCAATAATATGACGGTGTTTACGCTCAGCTCTGCCATTTTGTTGAGGTACCAGGACAAGAAAACTCTGACAAAGTACCCTGTTCAGCGAGAAAATTTAAAAGTTTGGAGTCACGATATTCCATAGCATTATCACATCTGAAAATTTTAATGACCTTTGAAAACTGAGTTCGAACCATAGTGGCAAAGTTAATATAAATCTGAGGCAACTCACAATGATTAGTCATCAAATAGACCCAAGTAAAACGTGAATAATAATCAATAAAGACGATAAAATATCGAGCCCCTCCCATAGAAGCAGTGGGAGCGGGCCCCAAACATCAGAATGAATAAGATCAAAAGGAGAGCATGCAATAGAGGAATTATTATTAAAGGATAAGACAGGTTGTTTTGCAGTGCGACAAGAAATGCAATCTAAAGACTCATTTTGAACTTGACCTAAAACACCTGTAGATATAAGAGGACGTAATTTTCCTAAGGAGCTATGGGCAAGACGACGGTGCCACAAGTGAAGAGTAGATGGAGAGGAAGCAGCACAGAGATTTGTAGAGGGAACATGAAGGTTCTCGAGCTCAAATAAGCGTCCAACCTTACATCCAGTCCCGATGATCTTTCCCGTTCGACGATCCTGCACACGACAACCAGAATTTGAAAAAATGACATCAAAACCGAGTTCAACAAGCTGACCGACAGAGATAAGATTAAAATTCAATTTTGGAATAAAATAAGCATCAGAAAGATGAATATTGGACTGTGAAATAACCCCGTGATGTGTTGCATGCAAGAGGGAACCATTAGCAGTGTTAACAGAAGGTGCATTTGTAGTGGGAGACAACGACGAAAAAAGATGACGCAAATGAGACATATGATTAAAACATCCAGAATCAAAATACCATTTAGAATTACCTGGAGGGGTGGAAAGAGTAGCGGGGGTATTACTAGGAAAGGAGAGAAGTTGCCTAAGAAGGGTTTCAATATCTAATGGAGAGACAGAAGGTGTGTTAAGAGATGTGAAAGAGGTGGACGCAGTAGCAGCAGCAGCAGTAGAGGCAGGCACATGCGGAGAGTTGTTGGGACGAGGTTGATACTTGTTCTGATCTGAGCATGGTGGTCTAGTAGGACATGTAGCAATCAAGTGACCCGAGAGCTTACAATAATGGCAGAACAGTTTCGGGCAGTTGGAGCCAATGTGGCCTTTTTGTTTGCACTTACGACATTCAATAGAAGGACAGTCGGAGAAGGAATGCCCAGGCCGATTACAGTTGCGACATATTTTGTCCTTTCTGTCGGTGACAGCAAAGATAGTTTCACTTTTAGAACGAAGCAATCCCAAGCGTGTTTCTTCAGACTTAAGACGAGGAAGAGCATCTTCAAGACTAGGCAAGGGATTCTGATGAAGAAGAGATGCCCGGACCGGCTCATAGTCATCAGTAAATGCCATCAGAAATTGGATGAGACGTGTCCGGTTCCGATAATCCTCATATGCCTTAGCATCAGTGGGATATTTAAGAACAGGCTCACAAGAGGTCAACTGATCCCAAATAATCTCCATCTGAGCAAGAAAATCAAAAACTGCTTGGCCACATTCTTGCTTAAGGCTATGAAGTTCCTTAAGCAGTTGGTACTGGTGAGAGAGATCAGAGATAGTGTAATGTTTTGCCAAATGATCCCATACCTCTCTAGCAGTTTCAAAACTCCCAAACTGTAAATGAATGCTAGGAGTAGAAGTGTTGCGGAACTAGGTGATAATCTGATGATTTTTACTATCCCAATCCTCCAATTTCTCTGCATAGTCTTTCTCCTTCTCAGCATCCTCCTTGGATTTGGAGGCACCATCTTTGGATACAGTTGGCTTAACAGGACAAGCAATATCACCAGTCACATATCGCCATAATTTGCGCCCTTTAAGAAATCCTCGCATAGCTTCAACCCAATGTGCATAATTGGAGCCATTAAGAATAACAGGGATAGGCTGAAAGACATCCGGTTTTTCCATAGTAATAGAAAAAATAGCAAAAGGAAGAAGAAAACTGCAAATTCAGAGCAGAAAACGAGAAAACAGCGCACGGAATCGGAAAGAGCTCACCAAAAAATCTTAGGGAGGGTCCCGCTTATCAGCCACATCAGCACCACGTCAGCAGGGACGTCAGTGCCACGTTAGGGCAACGGTGACACGTGGCAGCCCGTGAGAGGACGAAGAAGACAAGCTGGCGTTGAGGTGGCGACCGGGTAACGCGCGGGCCGGGTCGGGTCAGGAGCGGGTGCGCGGGTCGCAGGGAAAGCTGGTGACGTGACACGTGGAGGCTCCAGGATCGTGGGATCAGCAGCAAGATCCAACGGCTACTGAAGCATCTGGGAGGAGGAACAATGGAGGTGGACAGTGAACTTCCAGCGACGCGTGGCGGCGCGTCCGGGGGTTTCTAGCGGCAATCTCGGCGGCGTTGGAAAGCTGACGAAGATAGGATCACAATGATACCGGAAGTGACGAACCAAAGCGTCGGAAACAGATCGAAAAATGCGAGCAAAGAGGCACGGGTGGAATCTGAAAAGAAGATCATCCTGGTCGTGGCAGCGTCTTTCGGCGGCGTATGGAGGCGCGTCTGGCGGCGGATGGCGACGGTTCTGGTGGCGTTGGAATCACAGCGACAAGACGAACAAGATGGTTATGGTGGTGACGAACTAAAGCATCGAAAAGGGAACGAAAAAAGAGGTCAAAGAACACTGCCGTAAAGGAAAAAAAACAATGGGGCTAAAAAAAAGACCTAAGCTCTTGATACCATGTTAGAAACAAGAGACTGAGATAGTAATCTGAAAAGTGTATTATTGAGTTGTCTTCTGAGGTACAATATACAAGGGGTATTTATAGGTGCTAAATGAATCAAAGTAATAAAGACATAGAATCCTACAATTAATGTACATATATGCTATATAAATATAGACGATGCTAATTGATCTAAATTGATTCTAATGATTCTCTAACATTACTAATGGATCAAGAAAAAATATTTATAAATTCAACCATCAATATTATTTATAAAGACATCTTTAAAAAATAAAATCTTAATATAAATATCTTAATTTTTTGAATGATAATTGTTTTGTGTGTTTTTCTTAAAAGGTAAAGTCTGTTTTTTATTTTTAATTTTTATACTTTTTAAAAAAATATTCATAAAATTTAGTTACATTTAATTTTATCTCTAATGTTTTTAATTTGAGTCAAAATTATTTCTAAATGTTAATTTCATGTAAAATGTTAAAGACAAAATTTAAAACTTTCAAAAATAATTTTGACACAAATTAAAAACGTTATGAACAAAATCGAATAAAATTAAAAGTTACTAGTATTTTTCAAAAAAATCACAAATATTAAAGATAAAATGTATACTTTATCCTTTCTTAAAATATTCAAAAATATAAATACTTTCAATTATCTTTTTGTATAAAGCATGGATACATACAGTAATTACACATAATATTATGAATTTATTTTAACAATAATTAATTAATATAAAATAAAATAAATTTAAACTGATTCTTTTTGTTAGAATTTGAACTTATTTGAATTTATTGTTTTTTAATTTTTTTTGTTGTCTGCGATATCTTCCAGTCTGACAAGTTAAAGACTAATTTGTTACAGATCTAAGTAGATTGCTACATACACAAGGCGAAATTTAAATCTCCGCAGACGAGTGAAGTGACTACTCCACCATCGATATATTTTTTTATACCTATAGATACTAACTTACTAACCATTCAGCCCGAAATGCTGAGCAGACCTGGGCCTTCTAAATCTGGTTATGCCTATCGTAATTGGACTCTTAAATTTGGGCCTATTATACTATGAATGTTCATGCTTCAAAAATGTTGTCGTCTTAATTTTGGAATTGAATAAAATAACAACCCATCCTACTGGATGCAAAGGAGGCTAACACATGATCTGCCAAAAATTTGATTCTGCAATATCCGGAGAGACAAAAACCCTATATCAAGCTTGTGCTATTTTAAAAAGCAGAGCTCAGTACAAAACCAAAATCAGGAAGAGGTTAAAGTATCAAATTTTTGTGCATTCAATATCCAAAGATTAACCAAGTTGGATTAGTCTAATAGTTAACTTACTAGTCTGCTTAAATAAGTGTCAGCAGTTTAAATCCTACCTTCTGCATACAACAACTTATTGACAGCAGTAAACTTTTAAATAGAACTCAGTACTGCAGCAAATTAATCATTGGACTGGAATATATAATGAAAAACCAAATATATATATATATATATCCAAAGATTATATCGGAAGAATTGTAACAAACTTGAATTAGTCCTTTACTTAGTTTACTCGTCCCTGAAACAAGTGTCGGGGCTCTCTTGCTCCACCTACATCATTTCGCCGATCGACAATTCCACTATCACCTCTAGTCAGGGACGGATTCACTCTTCTGGGTGTGGGGTAAGCGCCCCCACTATAATTTGGAATTTTAATGAGTAGTATATAATAATAATATTTATTTGTCCCTACTAAATTATTAAATTTGATTCCATAATAATTTTTTATTCAACTTTCGACATTTGATTGCCAATTTAAAAACTTCATATTAGATGTCCATTATAATGATCAATTTTCAAATTTAAATAAGATTGGTATTTTTTTTAGAAATCGACTCGAAAGAATATTATCTATCCAATGGTGTTTCTTCTCTTAAAATTAGTTTTAGTTTTTTTCATAATAACTACACTAATTGAATGAACTTTTTTAACTATGAATATCATCAATAGCTAATTGTATGAAAGTTGAGTTTTAAATGATTGTTTAACAACATATACAAAAAAAAAAGACATTTTAATTATATCGTCAAGTTTTTAAAATATGAAATATAAAAAATTAAATTTTAAATTATATGTTATCATTTAAATTACTATTTTAGTATTTTAATTTGTAATTAGATATTTTGAAACTTAATTATATTTTACAATAAAAAAATATAATTATAACAACAATTATGTTACGTATACATAAAATAATTACTTGTATAGAATAAATCTTAAAATACAAATTTTAAAATACAAAATACACATTAAAAATAAGTTAAATGATATATGTATTTATACACAAATTTATAGTAAATAATTTAATAACTAATTTTTTATATAAATGTAATATTTTTATTATAAAAATTATTATCATGTTATATATATATTTCGCTCCCACTATTAAAATTTGTTGGATTCGTCATTGTCTCCAGCCTATCTCGCTGCTTCTAGTATCGTTGCCGAAAAATGCCATTAACAATATGTGATAAGGTTATATTGGAGATTGTTGAATATGAATCATCGCGAGAGAGGCAACGGATGAAAGAAAAGAAGAAAGAAATGGAATGAGGTGGAGGGAGATGTTGTCTTTAATTTTTTTTATTTTTATTTTTTGAATTTGTGTATCTTGTTATTATGTTTATGTTGAATCGCAACTTGAAAAGAACATAATATTTTGGTATTGATTACATGCATGGACAGAGAAAAAGTAATTTTGGTAGTGGAAACGGGGTGGAAGCGGAAGAAGAAAGGTTGTGGGATAATGTAAAACGGTGGTGAAAGATTGAAAATTGGAAGTGAAAAAGAATTAAATTATAATTGGAAATTGGGGAATTGGGGTTAAGTTATGTTAAGACGGGCATTTTGAGAATTTTAAATAATTTTTAAGATTTGAATAATTTTGTTAAGGAGAATTTATTTTTAAGGGTTAACTACAAAAAATGTCTTTAAATTATTTAAACGTTGACAAAAATATATTTGAATTTTATTATTGATAAAAATATTTTTAAATAATTTAAAAATACAACAAAAATATTTAATAGTAAATATATATTTTCAAAAAATACATTAGAAATTGAATTTTAATACAAATTTTTGCAAGCATAATTATAAAAATAAGATATTATTATACTTAAAATTTGGTGATTTTTCGTTAAGTATATATTTTTTTATAATTTTTTTTGTTAACAACCAATAATACTTTTAAAAAATCACAAAACAATATATACTTAACAAAAAATCACCAAATTTTAAGAATAATAATATCTTATTTTTTTAATCATGCTTGAAAAAAATCATATCAAAATTCAATCTCTAATGTATTTTTTGTGAAATACATATTTAATGTTAGTTTCTTTTTGCAAGATTATCTAACATTAAATACGTATTTCTCAAAAAATAAATTAGAGAGTGAATTTTGATACAAATTTTTGCAAGCATAGTTAAAAAAATGAGATATTATTATCCTTAAAATTTGATAATTTTTCATGAAGTATATATTTTTTTCTTGTAATTTTTTTGTTAACAACTAATAATACTTTTAAAAAATTACAAAAAAAATATATACTTAGAAAAAAATTACCAAATTTTAAGAATAAAAATATCTCACTTTTCTATTTTTTCTTGCAAAAAATCACATCAAAATTTAATTTCTAAGGCATTTTTTGAAAATATATATTTACTGTTGAACATTTTTATCGCATTTTAAAATTATTTAAAGGCATTTTTGTCGATAGTAAAATTCGGGTGCACTTTTATCAATATTTGAATAAATTGGGAATATTTTTTGTGGTTAACCCTATCTTTTATGGATATAATATTAGTTTTTTTTGTTATTAGAATTGTCAGAACTTAAATTTTTTATGATAAAAAATAGTTATTTACTCATATCATATAGTACTAGTGATATATACCTCAAATATTATAAAGAATTTAAATATTATTTAGTAGTTTATATTTTTAAGTATTAGAATGTTAAATTTAATTCAATTTAATTTGTTTTTATTTAGATTGGACTTTATGTTAGTAGGCTTATGATTTTTCTTATTTTAACCTAATAAGAGGTTATAAATACCTCCTAAACTATTGTAATTGAGAGATCAGAGAAGTGAAAAACTCCTTTTTAGTTTCATGATAAAACTCTGATGTGAGCAAGTCCATTTTTTGTTGCATCGAAGAATTGTGTTGAAAGTTGAGTGATTATCTTTTATTCAGTTTCCGAACTATGATGTAGATAAGTTAGATTGAGTGAGTCACTTTCTTGTTACATCAAAAAATTGGATAAACATTAGAATATTTTTTTATATTCATTTTTAATCTATTTCTTTTATTTTTCTATTTTTAATTACAATTCATCCTTTTATTCAATTTCAATCGTTATCTCTTTGTTTATCTTCTACTAATTTTTTTGCCCGTAATAATAGTACAAAAATATAAATATTTTGAAATTATATTGACTTTGTCCTGACATTATATATTATGGTAACATTATATATTATGGTAGAAAGATTTTATAAAATCAAACTACTTTTATCAAAAGATCGTAGATATGGTCAATGAATTATAACTCAAATAGCATAGTCTCCCCATACTTACCTAAGAAGTCACAGGTTCGAGTCTTTCTATCTTTGGTTGAAAAAAAAAAGATCGTGGCAAACAGACCAAAACTCGTCAGACTTTTGGCGGGTTTCGGCGGAGCAGGACTGGCTTGTCCAGCGAGCTTTTGGATTTAAGATGATAATTGAATTTGGATCGTTATTTTTGCACTTGTATTTAGAATATTTTTTCGTTTTACTTTAAGTTATAATTTGAACTATGTTTGATTGATTTGAGATTATGACAATGTTTAATTATATATTTTAGATAATATTTATTTTGCTTTGGACAATATTAATTTTATTATTTTGTTTTAAAAAATATAATTAATTATTATGTTTGTTAGATATTTAGAATTATAAAAATTTGAGTGTTTGTGAATTTAGAAATTATAAGCTTATTGAAATGTTCGTAAAATTATATTTTTTTAATATTTAATAATTTAATAATAATTAAAAAAATTAGCAAATTTAGTTCGCCAACCGACTGTTAGGCGGAGTGGAGTAAAAATTTGGGGCCGTCTCAATAGACAGGGCGAGGCGGGCTTTTGGCGGGACATGATGGGGCAGGGTGGGCTAGCCCGCCTACCACCCCTAGTCGTAGGAGACAAAACTCAAAAGTCCCCATCAGTTAAGAAGACCAGGATCTCCGTGGATAAAAAAACTAAATCATAATCTTTTTACTTATTATTTTCATGTAAAAAAGTTTAATTTTTTATTGATAATTAATTTTAATATTTATTATCTAAAATTTTAAAAAAATTAATGTATATAATTTTATTTAGGTGTTAAGTCTGTTGCATAAATAAAAATAATTAATTTTTATACTTGTTATTTAAAAATAATATTTTCTCTCTCTTCCTCCCCCTCTCTCTATATATATATTGATATTAGTATAAAAAAAGATATTGATAGTTATAAAATTAATTTAAAATTATTTTATTTTTTGAAATAATTAAATCTTGATTCTAATTATTAATTACAACATTAATATTCTCTAAATTATATGTAATAAATATTTGAAGGAAGAGGGATAAAATATAAATTAAAAAGATAAACAATAAAAATTTAAAATTAAATAAAAAAATATATATAAAATAATAATATATTTTTTTATGTAAATAATATTACGGAATATTTTTTAATTATATTTAATTATAAATTTAATATATTCTTTATAATTTTATGTATTTATTTGAATTTTATATTATTTTATTAATTTTATTTTTTTTGTAGAATAGAAACACAGAAAAAAATAGAGGATGAGATGGAAAAGAGAGAAAGATAAAGAAGAAGAAGGAGAGAACCAAGTTGGGTTGGTCTAGTGGTTAGCTCACTAGTCCGCTTAAGCAAGTGTCGGGGTTCGAATCCCGCCTTGTGCATGCAGCAACCCATTGGCCAGCGGCAAACCCTTAAATGGAGCTCAGTACCGCGACGGATTAGTCCTTGACCTGCCGGGTTGGGGGATACCGTGGGAAACCAAAAAAAAAAAAAAAAGAAGAAGAAGGAGAGATGGAGTTTGTTAATTTTGAAAAAAAATATTTTAATTGTAGTGAAAGAATATATATCTCGCGACACATTTTGGTTTGTCAAATTAGTATTATAAAATATATATAGGAAGGGGAGAGAGAAATAGATAAGAGGAGAGAGTTAGATGAGAGGATGGAGGAGAAAAATTTATTAATTTAAAAAAAAGTATTTTATCTCAATTTTAATAAAAGAATGTCATGTAACACATTTTAGTTGTTAAATTAGTAATATAATATATTTATATTTTAATTTTAATATTTTAATTTTAATTTTAATTTTAATTAAAAAATATCATATTACACATTTTGATTGTTAAATTTATATAAAGTAGGTGAAAGAATGAGAAAAATAAAAAAAAAAAAGAAAAAAAACTCTTTAATTTAAAAAAAATTAATTTTAATTATAATTTGAAAATGAAATAAATATGACACATTTTAGTTATAAAATCAATAATATATAATAGATTTTCATATCAACTAATACCAGTATAATAATGTATTATCTGTAGAGAGATTTCAATACAACATTATAATTTATAAGAGCGAAATATTTTAATGCAAGTTCAGTTACATGATTGAAAGATAATGCAAAATATGTATATGTGCACCTAGAGTTTGATTATGAGAAGAAGCTACTTTAATTTCTTATTGAATTGTTTAGAAGCAACATTATTATAAGATACACGGGATTTTAGGGGGCTTATTGAGCAAACCATTTGTTAGCTAGGTTGTTAGTTTCTTTTGGGAGGTAATAGTTGTATGATTGCATTAAACAAGTAGGAAAATAAAGGTGGAAACAAAAGCAGGTGCAGGTGATGATATAATAATAAGACATCATAGTGTCCTATATCCCAACAAATAACAAAGCATCAAAAAGTGTTGTCATGCTGGACAAAAAGCTCTTCCTGGCGTGTCATTCATATATAACCTTGCTTATTGTTGGTGTTTGCCATCTCTAGCTATGTACCACTTGACTCAAATGACAAGGTAGACACACTATAAAACCCCTTTCTAACATAGCTTCACAAGCATTTATATATATATACACACTACCACCCTGTCTCCTTTTACTCTAGATAGATTCATATTCCTAAATTTGTTACTCTACTAATTAATTGAGCCTATTTATTTGCATGCATTTCATCATCAGCAAGGGAGCAGCTAGCTGCTATGCATATGAAGAATGTTGATGAGGGAGAATTATTAGTTGCGGCATACAAGTGAAATGGGAGCTGTTTCTTCAATGCTTCTGGTTCTTCTGATATTGTGCAGTTCTGGTTTTGGTGGCATAGCATTTGGTTTGTTGAATTTCAGCAGCAACAGTAGAGCTGGTTCATCTTCATCACCTAACAATGAGGTGGTGTCTTCTGGGAACGGGAAAGGAGCAGAGTTAGAAGAGAAGAGGGGTGTGCCATCGGGAGCTAATCCTCTCCATAATCGCCGGTAGAAGCTAATTAAGTGATCGGGACCACACAGACTTCAAAGAAGAAACTAAAGGAATCTATCTATCTATATGTCTGCTATTCATTTTAATTAATAGGATGTTGTTATTATCTGAGAACATGCCAAAAAAGTATCCCCGTATATAAAACTTTGATTGATCTGACATGTTTGTGCATGAGCTGTCTCTTGGTTTGGTAACACCTCCTAATGGATGCCCTACATTGCATGCCTATGCCTATCATCATCAATTATTTTTTATTTACTAATTAAGCTATAGCTAGCTATTTCTTTCATGTACAACATTTCACAATTAGTTTCCTTAAGTTTTCACTCTTTTTAGTTTATTAGCTTTTGGAATGCTTTAAATAGTGCTATTAACTTCTAGTTAGTTATATATTATTTTCTATCCCCAATAAACCAATTAACCGTCCCTTAAATAATTAAGTTTTCACTTTTTTATTTTTAATATTGGATTAACAATGATGTTTTTTTAAATTGTGATCTACTGTCATATTTTTTTAAAATGTGAGATGATTTAATGTACGGAGTATAAATCGGACAGTCCGATTTTTAAGAGATACAGTAATCGGACCGACCCATTTGTGTTGAAAAAATTAAAAGAATTTGGATCCGATTTCTGTACTCCAAATTTTTTTAATTTTGTGAACACAAATCGTTGGGTCCGATTTGTGTACTCCAAACTTTTAAAAGTTTTTGATTTATGTACCTCCCATAGTTTTAAAAAATACTAAAAATTATCATGTTAAGGTATAACATTCATTCTACTTCTATATCCAAATTTTTTAGCCTAAGTTTTCTCATTGGAAATAAAAAATGGTAACAAATAAAATATTCAATCAACCCACCGGTAAATGCCCATATATTGTTTAAAAGATAATTATTATTAGTGTAGTTGATGATGAAATTAAAGACTAATGTAATATGTTGAATGCGAGATAGAATTAATTAAAGAATAAGGTAGATCGAGCGTTGCCTTGTAACGTAGCAAAGAGGATGTTTCTGTTCCTGCCATTTCTGGCTTGGGCTTGTCTAATTGTTTGATGAGGATCGTCTGTTACGTTACCCCTTCTTCTTCTTTTCATTTTGGTGCGTTCTGACATTTGCTTTGTTTAGTGATTAATTAATATGTAAATGCATATTGATCCGATAAAGAAATACATATTGCTACTCTCGCGTGCTTGCTGAATGCTTGTGTGAAAAACATAAAAACTTAACTTGAACCTATAACTAGGAATATTTTTCTCTTGTCCATTTCTCCACGTCCGCAACTGTCAATTGTACTTGGACCAATAATTAATCACAAATCCTAGTTAACTAGCAGTTAGCACTTAATTACCACTCACATTTTTTTATGACGTACGGTAATTAACCTCGTAGCCATTATATTTGGCAGTATCAATGTATCATGGAACCAAAAACTTTTTGAGGCTCACGTCCTCCTTTTATTTGCTGTTTCTAGAACTTATTCATGGTATATTGTATTGCATTTGAGAGTTAATTAAAAAGTGGAAATACTATATAGCCACTATTGCTGATAATGCTAGGTAACACACAACAATTTGGTTTGCCGACGATTTATGTGGTCAGAATAAGATGACAACAATTTTTATGCGCTGAAATAAATGGGACACACACATAATGATGATTAATTACAAAGCAATTATTGTGACCCCTAACATATGTGGCTAAATTGTGCTTAAAACCATAAATGAGGAATAACATATAATTTGTCATTTCCTTAGATAGAAGCGAAACATTACACTTTTTGGTACATGATAATAATTAAGTCCAAAAGAATGACTCATGAGTGATGAAAAGCTTATTACACATATAGTAGACACCAAATGAATAGAATTGAAGGAGCATAGCATAGGGCACCGACACAAGAAGACTAGGAAAGGCATTCGGGTGGTGGGCCGAGTGGGAATCGTGGCTTGTCTTGGCAATAATCATAGATAATGTGGTTGATGCGAACCCACCTGTACAAGCGGGCTTGAGTGGGACTAAGGGCCTGGTAAGCAGCACCCTCCCACCAGTTACTTGCGTTGGAGGCACAATTGGTGGGCCCTGGGAGTTGGCAGCCTTCAATGTCGAAGTCCTTGTAGTATGCATAGAAGGGTGCCTTCCTCCAATCAATTTTCTCCAAGCCTCCCCTTGTTGCCCAGTTATCTGCTTCCCACAGCGTTGAGTACACTCCCATTCCTTGCATTGTTGGGTATGCAACTCCCCTTGCCACGTCGTTCTTGTACACTCTTATCGGAAACTCATCCACGTAGAACCTGCATCCATATGTAAGTATTGCTGTTACACCTATCTCATTGCTACAATGCTTTAAAAATGATGTCTAATTGTCCAAATAACTAAATACCTTATTATTATTATTATTTCTTTGCTTTTATCTCATATTTGAATTAATACTAATCAACCTTTTTTTTCCCTCAACAAAATGATCCATCAAATATTATCCAAATAGTTTAATTATTATTTTTACATAAATATATCTTGATGTGAATAGTCATTAAATATTAATAATATTAAGAATTAATTTTTTTAAATTTTAACTAATGTTATGTAATTAAAAATGAATTTGATTTACTTTGTGGTAAATATATATAGTGTCTTACACAATGTGGTGGTGGTTCCAGAGAATAGTGTAAGTGTGGAATTGGGCTGAAGGATCAAACCAGAGGTTGACCCTTTGTTCTCTACCCCCTTTGCCGTCGGCGTAGATGTTAGTCTGAACAGTGTATGGTTGACCACTACGGTTTCCCAAGAACTCAAAGTCAAGCTCGTCCCTTATAGCGTCCGTGTCCGAGCTCATCTACGTAACCACCAACAACATTAACGTTAATTCATGCTCTCTTTAACTTTATTAATTAAGTAGACATGTGTACAAACATAAAATGCCGTCACAGTCCCAGCAGAGTCTCCGGCAATGAGCTTAATCTTCATGCTAATACGCCCAAACATGTACCTACTCTTTGAAGCAAATCCGCATCCTCCAAAATAAGATAAATTAAAATGCTTAATTAATTTGTTTCACAATACTAATAATAATAATAGTTATTATTAAGTTAATTAATTACCAGAATTTCGGTCTAGAATGAGTTGTATGGCGGTGCCTTGATTATCAATTTGCCTGATGTGGGAATCAGACCATGTAACTCTAAAGTCTTGAAGGAATGTAACTGGTTTTCCCCAAACACACACACCAGATAATACGAGAGCCCATAATGATAATAAAAAGAAAGGGTTTTTAAAGAATGCCATGTATATACATATATATATGTATTTGTGATTAATTGGAATAATGCAAGTGGAGCAAGAGAAAGTGTGTTATTTATATAGGATAATGGAGAGAGAAAGAGAGAGAGAAATGCATTATGGTTAATGGATTAGAAGAGAAGAGGAAATAGCTTTCGATACAGCTAATGAGGAGCAGTGAGTAGGGCCCTAAACTATTATATTTCTTCTTTTGCGAATGTTTGGACTTTGGAGATTGGCTTCTTCATTTCTATTTATGTATTCTATTCTCTGCTACCCCAATGATTTTCTCAGCGTGCGTGTGCATTATTTTATGTATTCACGAATCGAACTCAACACCATTAATGGGGACATTTCTTGTCCATTTACTATGCTCAATTTTCTTCAGCAATAATAATCTAGCTACCATTGCTTCCTAAACTATAGCAAACAATAATGCCTCTTTTATTTTTATAATTTTATTGATTTATGGCTCCCGTAAATCGTAGAAATATCTGCATGCAACAATAAATAATCGAATAATGCTACAGAGTCAATTTTGTTTATGACGTGTACCACACGATAATCGACAGATAAATTCAGTTATGGACCGACCTTAAAGGGCGAAAACGAACAAAACAGAACAAACAACCTTATCTCCCAAACCGCAACCCCCAAAACAGAGCACACTACTCAAACACGCCTCTACACGTCAAAAAGATACTAATAACTGCACTAATTAAAAATATCGGGACTGACGAAGTCCACTATCAATCCAGAAACGTCTATAAAATTAACCTCTTTAACTCATAAAGACTCAGGTTCTACACTGACTTCTGATTATTACTCTTTATTTGCTTATAACTCACACACTTACTTGAGCGTCGGAGTGCTTTGTGCAAGTACTCTCGCCGCCGTATTTCAGAGAGCCGAGGTTGATCCCACACTCTCATACCTGGACGACGTTTAACCCAGCCGCGTGACCAGGTGCTCGATTGGAGGCTACTAACCTCGGCTGTTGCAGACGAAACATCTGGCGCCCACCGTGGAACCCGATATCTAGCCCCACTATATTTCCACTTTCTACTCTATTTTCTCCTCCTACGCAGGGTTCATCCAGCTTGTGACATGGCTGACAACGGAGTTCCTCAACCCAGTCAGGCCGACCTCATCGCCCAGCTGGCCGAACTACAAGCAGAAGTCAAGAGACTAGCTGAGCTATCCACCCAGAGCAGCAAACAAGAGGAAAACAACTCCAAGAGTTCAACCTAGGGTGGAGCCGATCTAATAGGTGTCAACCCCCCCAGGGAGAAGCTGACCTTGGACAACCCGTTTTCTGAGGAAATCACGAACTACCAAATGCCAAAGCATTTCACACTCCCTTCCTCTCTTGAGCCATATAAGGGGATTGGTGACCCCCGGGCACACATAAAAAATTTTCAATCTATGATGTTTTTTAATGGATCTAATAACGATCCTGTGCTTTGCAGAGCTTTCCCTACTTATCTTGACGGGGCTGCTCTGCTTTGGTTTTCGAAATTATCTGCAGGGTCAATCGCATCCTTCGAAGAACTAGCTAGATCTTTCATCGACTACTTTGCAGCAGCTCGAATTTACGTACATGGATCAGACTACCTCAGCACCATCCGCCAGGGCCCACAAGAAAGCTTAAAGGACTATATGACCAGGTTCACGGATGCCACCATGGAAATACCTGACCTAAACCCGACCGTCCACCTACATGCCCTCAAAGCTGGTCTCAGACCCGGAAAATTCAGAGAAATAATCGCGGTGACTAAACCAAAAATACTGGACGAGTTCCGGGAAAGAGCAGCAGGACAAATGGAAATCGAAGAACTCCGAGAGGCCGACAAAACCGAAAGGAGACCAAGAAAAGAAGATGACAGACCTTCCAGATCGACGAACACTAAAGACCTCGTCAAACCATTCAAGCTCACCCCAAAATTCGACAACTACACCAGATTCAATACGAAGAGAGAAAAGATAATCAAAGAAATACTCAATGCAAAGATTATAAAACCACCAACCAGAGCAGGGAGCTACCAAGATCAGCGATTCGTCGACAAAAGCAAACACTGTGCATTCCACCAGAAATATGGTCATACAACCGACAAATGCGTGATAGCCAAAGATCTCCTAGAAAGATTGGCACGACAGGGCCTCTTGGATAAATACATTGAGGGGAGAAAACACAGGGAAAACAACAAGGAAGATCGTCAGCAAACCTCGGCCAACAAAGACACCAATAATTGGTCAAACAACAACCCACCCAAAGGTGTCATAAATTGCATATCCGGGGGATTCGCAGGAGGGGGTGAGACAATCTCAGCACGAAAAAGAAGCTACCGTGCAATGTTAGCAATCGAAGGAACAACACCGCCGAGCAACAAAAACACATCTGACCTGGAAATCACTTTCAACCAAGCTGACGTATGCTCGGCCGCTCCTAACTCAGACGACCCGGTGGTAATATCTGTCCAGACAGGTGATCTTTTGGTAAGAAAAGTCCTTTTGGACCCAGGTAGCAGTGCAGATGTCCTCTTTCATTCTACTTTTTCAAAAATGAATCTATCTGAAAAACTAATACAGCCCTCATCCGGAGAATTAGTAGGATTCTCTGGTGAGAGAGTACCGATCAAGGGTTATATATGGCTAAGAACAACGATGGGAAACAACCCATTATCAAAGACCTTAGATATACAGTACCTAATAGTTGATTGCCCTAGTCCTTACAATATTATCCTCGGAAGACCTGCTCTGAACATGTTCAGAGCAGTCGTATCTACTTACCACTTATGTGTTAAATTTCAGGCACAAGATAGCAAGATAGCAACAATACACTCTGACCGTCAACAAGCTCGGCAATGCTATAATGCCAGCTTAAAGAGATCGGACACAAGCCATAAACAAAGTGAGGTCCAATCAATACATGGCACGGAAGTTTTGTCCCTGGCCGAGCTTGATCCTCGAGGAGACACCCAGGAAAGACCTCAACCAACAGATGAGCTACATAAAATCCAATTGACCCAAGTGCCGGGACAGGTGACTTACATCGGCCAAGCGTTAGAGGGACAACAGAGATCAGAGCTGATAAAGTTATTACAACACAATGCTGATTTATTTGCTTGGACCCCGGCAGATATGCTCGGCATTAGCCCAGACATCATCTGCCACAAACTGGCCATGAATAAGACAAGCCGACCTATAGCCCAGAAGAAGAGAAACCTCGGCACGGAGAAATCAAAAGCGGCCTTAGAAGAAACTGAGAAGCTCCTCAAAGCCAACTTCATCAAAGAAATTTGCTTCACCACGTGGCTCTCAAACGTGGTAATGGTAAGGAAAAACTCAGGTAAATGGCGCATGTGCGTCGACTTTACAGATTTAAACAAAGCATGTCCTAAAGATGCTTATCCTTTGCCATGCATCGATAAACTCGTAGACAACGCTTCGGGTTTCAAAAGCTTGAGCTTCATGGATGCATACTCTGGGTACAACCAGATCCTAATGCATCCAGAAGACCAAAGCAAGACAGCATTCATAACTGAGCATGGTAATTTCTGTTATAGAGTTATGCCATTTGGCCTAAAGAATGCAGGTACAACCTACCAGCGACTGATGGACAAAGTATTCCGGCACCAAATAGGTCGGAACATTTAAATCTATGTAAACGATATGGTGGCCAAGACCACCAAAGATCGGACGCACTGCGACGACCTCAGGAAAATATTTGAGCAGATCCGAACATACAATATGAGACTCAACCCGGAAAAATGCGCCTTTGGAATCCAAGGAGGCAAATTCCTCGGATTTATGTTAACTTCTCGGGGAATTGAAGCAAACCCTGAGAAATGTAAAGCTATACTCAACATGGCAAGCCCCAAGACGATAAAAGAGGTACAGCAACTGGCAGGAAGGGTAGCCGCGCTCTCTCGATTCTTACCAGCAGTATCAAGTCGGTCACACTTATTCTTTCAGACGATCTTAAAGAATAAAAAATTCCAGTGGACCCTTGAGTGCGAGAAGGCGTTCGCCGAGCTTAAAACCATCTTATCATCACCCCCCGTGTTGCAAAGACCTAAAGTTGGTAAACCTTTATATTTATATTTGTCTATTTCCAATCATTCCATAAGCTCGGCCCTTGTCATTGAGACAGGAAGGACGCAACAGCCAGTATACTTCGTCAGCAGAGTCATGCAACCAACAGAACAAAGGTACCCGAGGATAGAGCAGCTAGCCCTGGCACTTGTGGTCACAGCAAGAAGACTAAGACACTATTTCCAAAGCCACACAATAATAGTAAGGACAAATCACCCATTAAGGCAAATATTGACAAAACCAGAGCTGGCAGGACGATTGACCAAATGGTCAATTGAGCTCTCGGAGTTCGACATCCAGTTTTAGCCCAGATCGGCCCTCAAGGCACAAGTTCTCGCCGACTTCATCACGGAACTGACACCTGACGAGCATAATGAAACATGGGAGTTGCATGTGGACGGGGCGTCAAGCCGAGAAGGAAGTGGTGCCGGCATAATCCTGAAAAAGGAAAACGAGGTGGTAGCCGAACAAGCCCTCCAATTCCACTTCTCGGCAAGCAATAATCAGGCCGAGTATGAAGCCCTCATAGTGGGACTCAAGCTCGCCCTAAACCACCAAGCGCAGAGCTTAACAGCACATTGCGACTCCCTCCTGGTGGTCCAACAAATCCGAGGAGAATTCCAGGTAAAAGATCCCTTGCTGGAACAATACTGGCTCATAGCAAAGGATCTAATTTCAAATTTTAGTTCTTTTACTATATTACATGTGCATAGAGAACAAAATGTCAGGGCAGATATACTATCCAAACTTGCCGCCACAAGGGCAGATACACAAACATCAGCATTATCACAATGCACACTTACAAAACCTAGCATTGAACTATTATGTATAGAAAACATTAACCACCTCCATGATTGGAGAAAACCTTTTCTTGAGTATATATACACAGGTATCATACCCAGGACGAGCTCAACCCCCAACAGTTCAGGCGTAAGGCAAGCTTCTACACAAAGATAGCAGGGGAGCTATACAGATGTGGTTTCTCACAACCACTGCTAAGATGCTTAGACAAAGATCAAGCCAGAGAGGTAATGGACGAAGTTCATGAAGGTGTATGTAGAAACCACATAGGAGAACGAGCTCTCGCTGCAAAAATAATCCGAACAGGATATTACTGGCCGACCATGAAGAGAGATTGCATAACAAAAGTCAAAGCATGTGACAAATGCCAAAAACATGAAGCGATCTCTACAAAGCTGGCCGAGGTATTACATAGCATGGAGGTAAGCTGGCCGTTCCATAGATGGGGACTTGATATCCTCGGCCCATTTCCAATAGCACCAGGACAGGTAAAATTTCTTTTGGTATCCATAGACTACTTTTCAAAATGGATAGAAGCACAACCCTTAGCAAAGATAACAGCCGAAAAGGTACGATCTTTTATATGGAAAAATATAATATGCCGTTTTGGAATACCAAAAGAGATAATATCAGACAATGGTAGACAGTTCACAGACAATAAGCTCGGTTTGTTCCTAAGAAATTTTAATATACAGCATCGTTTTAGCTCGGTCGAACACCCACAAACTAATGGGCAAGCCGAAGCTGCTAACCGAGTTGTATTGCAGGCAATAAAAAGGAAGCTCGACAATGCCAAGGGAGAATGGGCCGAGCTCATACCAGAAGTATTGTGGAGTTACAACACCACGGTACATAACACTACGGGCGAAACACCCTTCAAGCTAGTCTATGGCTCAGAAGCGCTGATCCCTATTAAGGTCGGGGTACCGACGTTAAGAGCCGAGCTATACAACGAACAACAAAACCTAAGCGCCAGAAATGCCGAGCTTGACCTAGCCGAAGAAGACAGGAAAATCGCCGCCATCAAACAAATAGCCAGAAAAGAATGGCAGAAAGAAAACACAATAGGAGAGTAGTACCGAGGACACTCATGGAAGGCGACCTAGTGCTTAGACGAACAGAGGAAGCCAGGCGACCTCCAGCACATGGCAAGCTCGCCGCAAATTGGGAAGGCCCTTTCCGTGTAACAAAAGTGCTCGGCAAGGGGGCATACCAACTTCAAACGTTACAAGGCAATACCATACCAGGAAACTGGAAGATCTCTTCACTCAAAATGTATATATCATAGTTTGTACAAATTAGCGAATGAAGGTACTCTTTTTCCCCCTTAGAGCTTTTTTCCCAAAAAGAAGGGTTTTGCCTAAGGAGGATTTTAATGAGGCCGGACGCCCTATACATCCAAATGAACGTGACAAATTTTTTCAAACAGAGTCTAACAATGACAAAACAAAATAACAAAATAAAGCACATGCTATAAACAATCGCAAACAAAATATTGTCAACTTGACCCAACGTCGGCCGAAATCATACAACGTTCAAAAATAAGTATGACCAAAGCTCGGTCAACCAAACCAAAACAGTAAATTAAAGTCACAAGTACATGCCCAAATTACACAGGGCAAAACAAACTAAGAAGGAGCATTTTCATCATGCTCCTCCGCAGTGCCATCCACAACTAATTTTTCACCTACCACTATCTTGGTCATGTCAAGCTTATCACAATCAAAGTCTGGGGCTAACAAAGCAATCTGGCTCACAGCACGATCAAATCCATAAGAAAACATCTCCATCCCGGCCTCCTCCAACTCGTGAACACGAGAGGTAAGCCGACCTTTAGCCACATCATGCTCCTTAACTTCAGCCTGCAACAAACGAATCTGATCTCTCAAGCGAACCACCTCGCCTTCAGCCTCTTTTGCCTTGGCCACAGCACTAGTAACAGCATCACTCTTTTCTTTCACAGCCTTCTCCAAATCAGCAATCCGAGTCCCATATGACTTCTCCAAGGAAGAAGCCTTGTCCACAGCCTCTTGTTGCTCAGCACCAACAAGCTCGGCAGTCCTACCAACACAAAGCAAACGAGAAGCAACAACCTACAAACATTCATAAAGTGAGAACGAAGCTATAAAAAGATCGAAAGGACACAAAACAAAAATAAAGGTACCTGAACAAATTTACCAAGCGCCTCCATACCAACTCGGCGAGTCAAGAGCATGTCCCCAGGATACTGCGAAGCCCTATCAGAAAGCTCCGCAAAGTTAAACTGCTCGCTGCAAAGAGAATGCGAATTAGAGCCAGCAATAAAACCATGAAGTTTTTTCTGTCGATCAAAAGCAAGTCCACCACCACCTACAGCCTCTTGATCACCTTCTGAAATAATCTCTAAGGAAGTATCATCCTTCTTTCTTTTAAAAGAAGATGCAGCATGAGCAACGGACGAGAAAACTTGCTCCTCAGCATCTTTCCCATCACCTGAGCCACCAATCCCTTTCTCCTTTTTTCTACTCAAAAAAGACTGCAACTTGTTCGGATCTAACAAAGGAACTCGGCCACCTGCAAGAAATCATCATTAGAGAAGCCCAAAAAATGACCAGCACAAAGCAACAAAACACCAAAAGTATTACCTATATATGCCCCCAAACCCTCACTATCACCTAAATCATATAAGCGCAAAATATCGTGAATGGACATACACTCCTCGGCCGCAACACTTTCAACAAGGAAATTCATCACAAACTCCTCCTCCTCACTCCGTTCGGAAGCCTCAAGGATTTGGCTCGGCTCAGAACACCAGTATAGGGGAAACTTCTCACTAAGCTCGTCATCCAAATAGAAGGGATAATCGGACTCGGATGAACGAACCTTGACGAAAAGAGACTTAAAATTCTTAAAGGAAGACTTGTAGAGAAGAAACAGAGACCGACCCGGAAAACTACTAAGACAGACCCACAAACCCTTACGGACTCCCTTTGCCTGAAAAAGCGAGAAGAACAAAGACAACGAACAAGGAAATGAGAGGTAATCCATCAGACACTGGAAGGCGCGAAGAAACGCCCATGAGTTTGGGTGCAACTGTGACGGAGCGCAGTTAAGTTGGGTGAGGACGTCACACTCAAAGGAAGAAAAAGGAAACTTCACACCAAGCTCAGCCATGCATGGAGTATACATGTAGAAATACTCCCAGTCGCCCCTTCTCTCACAAACCCTATCACTACTAGAACAGGGCTGAAACTCAACAACAACACCAGAACCACTCCTAACGAAATCCATACCCCTCAAATCAGAAAGGGATTCGGCACTGATGAAAGAAGAAGAACGAGTTTTTACATCATCCTGGACCCAGTGATATGGGTTATCTTCCCTAACCTCAACAGCCTTTAATTTTTCTTTTAGTTTCTCCCCCGCCATGAAAGAGCACACGAAAAATAAACAGTCAAAGAAGAGTCAAGAAACACTTACCTTTCGAAGACATAGCAAAACATAAGAGAAGAGGGAGCAACGCAGCATAATTTCCAAAACAGAGAAATGACTATTATTGCAAGCCCACTATTGAAGTGGGTAAGTTAATTCACACCCACTAAGAAACGTGGGAAACCCAAATGACAACAAAGCGCAATAAAGGCGACACGATTTGCGAAGACACAAATAAAACCTTTTTCAAATTTTTTTCAAAAATAACATTTAGCCACGTACGAAAGACAAAAGAGCTCGCCTACCGACCTATACAGAACGCTAGGCGACCTGGG
The DNA here is from genome assembly GCF_059453495.1 of Arachis ipaensis. Taxonomy (NCBI): domain Eukaryota; kingdom Viridiplantae; phylum Streptophyta; class Magnoliopsida; order Fabales; family Fabaceae; genus Arachis; species Arachis ipaensis. The sequence continues at coordinate 6,321,569 of NC_142440.1, read as the reverse complement.
GGGATATGACGTGTACCACACGATAATCGGCAGATAAATTCAGTTATGGACCGACCTTAAAGGGCGGAAACGAACAAAACAGAACAAACAACCTTATCTCCCAAACGGCAACCCCCAAAACAGAGCACACTACTCAAACACGCCTCCACATGTCAAAAAGATACTAATAACGGCACTAATCAGAAATATCAGGACTGACGAAGTCCACTATCAATCCAGAAACGTCTATAAAACTAACCTCTTTAACTCATAAAGACTCAGGTTCTACACTAACTTCTGATTATTACTCTTTATTTGCTTATAACTCACACACTTACTTGAGCGTCGGAGTGCTTTGTGAAGGTGCTCCCGCCGCCGTGTTTCAGAGAGCCGAGGTTGATCCCACACTCTCATACCTGGACGACGTTTAACCCAGCCGCGTGACCAGGTGCTCGATTGGAGGCTACTAACCTCGGCTGTTGCAGACGAAACAGTTTATAATTAATATCAATTAACCTTTTAAAAATTAAATTATTTATGTTATATTATAAATTGTAAATAAAAAACATTTAACTCTAAATTCTAAATTATAAATCTATAATTAAATCTAACTAAAAATTAATTCCTGTACTTCCTCTAAATAAAGGAATAAAAATAAAGAGTATACCTTTATCAACTACTAGAATATTTAATTTCTGTCTTGAATATATATATATATATATATATATATATATATATATATATATATATATATATATATATATATATATAGTTAAGGTCAAATAACTCAAAATTTATAATCCATCTAATTTTCCGGTGAAATGATGTTACTTAATTACCACCCATTAATTGTTTCTACCCCTCAGGCCATTATAATACAACAAGAGTAAGGATATTTATTATTTTATGTGGAATTTGCATAAACTTTTTCTTTTGTTTCATGTTAAAAAAAATTCTTTTGAAATTAGCAAAAATTGAACTATATTTTTTTTGTTATAAAAATTTTAATATTTAGTTATAAAATTACTTTTTCCTAAAAACTTGAACTAATAGAAAAAGAATGTAGATTTCAAAAGAGAAAGTGAATATAAGTCAAGAAAAGAGTGAGAATCAAGGCAACGGGATTGACAACTATAAATGGATAAAATGAGAGACATGTGTATATTGGCTTTTTATGCAGGATAGATGATGAAAGAGTACAACCAAAAAAAATTCGAATTAACGTATTATATTTGATGATTGATTTGATTCTATGTATATTGTATAGTTACTTTTTGTTTTCATTTTTATGGCTTGTTTCTTTGTGGTTGAATTTGGTCCTCAACTGCAATGTTGAAGGAAATTAAATTTAATCATTTAATATGTACTTCTTAAAAGTGTCGAACTTTTCACTACTGATGTAATCAGTAAAAAAATTAGAAAAGGACACATAAATTGTTTATCTCTAATAATTGTTGTAGGACTTTTTAGACTTTAACATAATATGAACGCGAGCTGGCTAGATAGTTGATTATTAGTCTGTCCTCTAGCCTCCCCATTAATTAGAAGAACTTCAACATTTTAGTACAAGTGAAATGAAAATCTTAACTTACCAGCCCTCGGGCTCAATTTGATTTAATAAATGTGACCATTCAAATGTTTGCTGAAAGCTACTATACAAGAGGAGTAAAGTAATACTAGTACATATTCATAATTACATCTACTTTCATTTGCATCTTTAAACTTTATGTCACATGTATTTTTGGATAAACTTTTATATATTTTTCAACTATATCTAATACATGATTTAAAAACGTTTATAATTATTTAGTCTTGGACCACTATTATACATTTTTATAATATTATATAAAATAAAATAATTATGATTGGCTAACAAACTATAACTCAAATAGTATAATCTCTTCATCTTCACTTAGAGGGTTCGGATTCGAATTTGTTTAATTTATTGACAAATTTATTGTTTTTTATTAGTTTTTTTAGTGGACTTATTTTATGAAACATATTAAATGTATTAAAAAACACGTATAACTTTTTGCCATGTTTATTTTTTAGTTCTTTAAGCGGTTAGAATTTTAGATCATATTAATATGAATTCCATTAATTTGTTGATTTTATTGTGATATCTTTAAAAAAAGGATAAATAGCTCTGAAAAAAAAAACTCTTTTCTTTTCATATATACCTAGATTCCAACCAAAACTTCTGATTAATAATGGCCAAGTTACTATGTAGTAGAGTATTAGCACTTTTAAAACATATAAATCAACACTAAACTTTTTTTTTGTAAATATGGAAATTGATAATGTTGAATAATAATGCATATTAATCTTTGATGGGATAAAGTGGATGACTTTAAGTAGTGGTGGGGGCATACATGTAGAACACCCCTACTCTACCACACTGGAACATCATAATACAGTACAGTTGGTAATGTGTATAGGCATGCAATTGAAATGCACGGTTCACTTTCAGTAGAGCCAGTGTTTGCCAGAACCATTCATGCAATTTCAAACTCATTATTGGGATTTCCCTCTTCCTTTTCTCAACGTGCAATAATGCATGCATCAAACTAATACTTATCACGTTTAGACCCCATTGAAATAAATTATGAGCAATGCTAGGGAGTTATTAGCCGATTTTGTGATTTATAGTTATTAATTAATTATTATTAATATTTTTAATTGTGTAAAATTATATTTAGTGACATAAAATTATTCATTTTTTTTAATTAATTAAAAAATATTGACCAAATTTTAATAAAAATAATGACGTCCTAAACTTTTTCATAAATTATTTGACTCAAGGGCCTCAAAACTACCATTGTTTTTCTCATCATTTATCCACCATGCATAAGTAACCAAACAATTATTTTTTTCTCTTCATGGTCTCTCTTTTAAGCGCCACATCACTCACCAAAGGCAAACTCTATATTGATTACGAGATTTAGAACTCCACTAATTTTTTTTCATCTTCATATATTGCCAAAGTAAAATATCATACCTCCACTTAAAGATTTTTCAGGTAAGCAGAACAATAGAAAAAATGTCTTCTTATTCAACTAATTATTTATTTATATCCTACTCTATCTGTTTTTGAGCCAAAATGAGAACTCCAAATTCTAATACAATTTAAATAATAATGTTTGAAAGACAATAAAAAATTAGTTTAAACAACTTAAAATAATTTTATTTAACAAATTGCTAGCCCCTAATATTCTTTTTGTCATAATGTCAAATGTCAAAGAGATAATATCTAATAAAATGATCTTATATAACATAATATTTTTATATATAATATTTATAATTATATATTTATTATATTTAAAATTATACAATTATTATAATAATAATTAATGAATGTTAAATAAAATTATTTTAAGTTGTTTAAACTGATTTTTTATTCTCTTTCAAATTGAGAGTTCTTCTATTCAAACACCGACTAGTGCAACAATATGCCAATATGTTCGGTATCAAAGGAGACTTCCCAGCTGCCATCAACAACATGACCTTATATTTTTGCCGAAACTAGTAATTTGATGTTCTGATTGAACCAATCCGACTTTGATCATATTGGATTGGTTCTAGCTTGTGAATAAAAAATATAAATTTAGATTAATACAAACTAATTAGATTTAACTGCTTCAAATAAAATAAAAAGTTTTTCTAAACGGAACTAAACCACCTATTTATACTCTAACAACTTGTTTGCTACTTCAGATGAAGACTACAAAAATGTAACTTGTGGGTTGTCATATGTTAAAATTATTATTGATAAAATTTTTAAATTTTTTACTTTAATAAATATATAATAAATGCATTAAAAATTTATATGTCTATTATGAAGACTTTTTGAACCGATAACTAATTTTAACATATGCCTTGGTTGATTATTACTGTACTTACATTAATTGCTGGCTTCACAAAAGTTAGTGGGTGAGAAAGGTTATCGATCAAACATTGATTAATGGAACATGGTTCCTTATAATTTGATGTGCATGCCACAACCACCTTATTTCTAATTGGTTGCTAGGACCCTAATGTGTCGCTTCATGTGTTCCATCATATTCATATATATTATAATTTCATGTCTTAAGTTATTTAGGTCATGGATTTCTTTTTGTAGGAGTATCATTAACTTTCATAAAAATAATTATAAAATATATTCTATTTTTTTTTTGAAAAAGTTACTAATTACATTTTGATTTCTTCAATTATTAATTTTTTAACTTTGTTCTCTTTTCTTTTTTTTGGGTATGAGAATCTGAGAGAGATTAGAGTTTTTGGAGAACATCAACGAGATTGAAGAAATCTTCTTCCGAAATAGAGTGCGGATTGGAAAACCCTAACTCTGCTTTTTCCTTTTTTTTTTTTTTATTTCAGATTAGTAGCATTCAGTGAAGAGAAGGTCTGCTAGGTTTTTCATCCAATTTCAATTCCTCACCTTTTCTCATCCTCTTCATCTGCTGCAAATCTCGTTTGCATATCCTCGCTGCCGCAACACGCCTCCGCCTCCGCCGCAACCTGTTGCCGCTGATGACATGCCATCATGTCATGTTTTTCTATGCTTTTTCATGCAAGAAATTGATGATTTGTGCTTAAATATTGAATGCTTTTGTGCTTAAATGGTACATTTTTTTGATCTTTTGATTTTATAAATTTTGTAGGAAATAAGAAGAAAAAGAAGCAAAAGAGCACAAAATAAGCTAAAAAGAAGAAAAAAAGAGTTTTGGGGCACACTTTGGAGTCTTGGGCCACGCTTTTAAAAGTATGGCCCATGACCAAATCAAGGAGTGCTGCGCTCATTGAGTTAACCGAGCTACCTAAGAGTTCAAATTCAGCTTGGAAGCAAGATTTTTGGCTAAGTTAAACTTGGGCGTTCACAGCATGACCATGCCTCCTTCAAAGAGCCATAACTTGAGCTACAGACGTCCAATTGATGTGCTTCCAGTTGCGTTCGAAAGCTGACATTCAGAGCTTTCCAACAATATATGGCAATTCATATTTGGCACAAAATTGAGGTATAAGTGAAAGGCATCTTTAAGGACAAAAAACAAGCAAAAATAGACCAAAGTGCAACCACCAAGATTCGAAGAGAGAGACCAAGGGAAGCCCAAGAAAGTAGCGCTCTCAAGGAGAGCACTAAGTTAACGTTGAGAGCATTGTCGTGCTCTCTCCCAAAGAAAATGCAAGGAAAATAAGCCAACATGGCTTCACTAGGATTCGAACTTGAGGCCTTCCACTCAAGGCAATGTGCTACCTCATTTTGCTTCACAAAGAAATTGCTCCCCAAATGCTTCCACCAAGGCTCGAACCTCAAGCCTCATTCCACAACAAAGGATGCTGCGCTCTCCCCATGCACTGAGCGCTATGGATGCTGGTCACAAGGCTTGGTGCACGCAAATTTGGAAGGCCAAGGCAAGGGAATGATGCGCTCTTGGCACCAACCGAGCATTGCCCTGGGAGGTGACCTTGGTTCATTTTCTAACCAACTTGAACCAAGCAACTTTGAATCATACTCCAAACCAATTGAACCAAGGCCAACTTGACCCATCTCTCTTCAAATCCAAAGCAAGCAAAGCCCAATTAACATCACTCAAAGGCACAAGGATCAATTAGCTTAGGAATTTATTTTTAATTTGTTTAGAATTTCAATTTGATTTTCATTCATGTAAAAAGCCTATATAAGGCATCATTTTTATTTTGGTGAGAAGGCTAGCTCTACTAGAGAGCACTAGGGGGAATTGGGATTGAGAGCTGAGTTCTCTTCATCCTGGTTCTTACTTTTGCATTTTCTTACTTTCTGTTTTCGAATTTTGGATTGAGAATTGAAGGAATTCTGTTTCAATACTTACTCTGAAATCATCTTTGTCCTCCTTCTGCATAATTCAAATTTACATTTGCTGTTTTCACTTTCTTCTCTTTTGCAATTTCTTTTTCTGCACTTTGAGCTGAGTTTGCTTTCAAAGCAATTTAAATTCTCTGCCTCCTTGCTAATTCACTTTCTGCATTTTCTATTTGAGCTTGCTGTGATCTTGATTTATTTTCCTGCAATTTACAATTCTTGCAATTGCTCTAAGTTTTTATTCACTGCAATTTTGCTTCTCTGTTTACATTGCTCCCAATTTATTCTTCCTGCAATTTAAATTTCCAGTTGCTTGATCTATTGTTTTCTTTTATGTTCAGCACCCACTCCCCTTTACATTCACTGCAATTTACATTTCTTGTCATTTAAATTTCTGCAATTTACATTTCTTGCTCTTTAAGTTTATGTCCAATTTACTTTCTGCACTTTAAATTTTCTTGTCATTTACTTTCTGCTGCATCAATTATCACTCACCAATGTTAGCTTGACTAAACTAATCACCCACTAAAGTTGCTTGATCCATCAATCCCTGTGGGATCGACCTCACTCTAAGTGAGTTATTACTACTTGAAGCGACCCGGTACACTTGCCGGTGAGTTTAGGTGTTGGAATTTCGTTTTCAACCCATCAAGTTTTTGGCGCCGTTGCCGGGGATTGATTTAGATCAACAATGATTAAGTGGGTGAGAAGTCTATATCAAGCATTTTCTTTATTTTTGTTTTCTGTTTTAGATTGAAACCAAGGTGTTTGAGTTTTTGCCTCACTAAGAAATTCTCATCTCTGATATGAGTAATTTCAATTTTCCTTGGTGTTGTGTTTTCCAAAATTCAAATGGAGTTCAATTCATCTTATGATCAAACAAATTTTATGGGATATTACCCACCATCACCAATCTCTAATGGTGGCTGAGAATATCACCAAGAGAATACACATTCTGAGCACTCCAATTCATGGAGATTTGCTTCAGAGACACAAGATGAGCAAGAAAATCATATGGGATACCAACCACCACCACAAAATGATTCATATCATTATCCTCATGGTGGATGGAAGTATCACCAAGGAATGAAAGAGCATCCACCCTCACTTCCCAGTTTTTCAGTTGAAAGTTCTTCATCACTTAATTATGCCTCAACACAAAGTTTCCTCCAAGATGCATACAAGTCATCCCACCAACCACAAAATTCATCCCACAACTCACAAAACTCATTCCACACCCCTCAACACAACTTCATCACAATATATCCATGTCACCAAAATTACTCTCAACCTTCATCTCTTGAATTAGCAGATGAGGATTACCTTCAATGGTCCAAAGAACCCTTAGAAAGCCGATGCCAAGCCATTGAAATACACAGGCAACTCGTGAAAAGATACACACAGTCCCAATCCTGGAAAAAAATCCTCTTCAAGAAGATGAATGGGCCTTTAGAGCAAACAAGGAGGAACTTAGAACCATCAAACAGTGAGGATGAAGACCAATTTGTGGGTAAGGAAGTGGAAAAACAAGAACAAAAGGTCCCTGTGGCAAGTGAAATTGCAGTAAAGGATGAGGAACATGAGCCAAGAATTTCATATTCACAGAAGCTAATTGAGGTGATAGAGGAACATGAAACTTCACTCCCAAAAGACTTAATGGAAGATCATGTAAAAGAAGAGGAGGAAGCCAATCAAGGAAGTTCACACTCAATTGAAGAAAATTACAGGAAGGAAGAGCTCACTGAACCATCAATTCAAAAAGCTCTTGATGAAGAGAACACTCCAACAATCACACAACCACCAAGACTTGGATTCAAGGAAGTGAAGGTAATTAACAAAAGCACCAAGAAGAGGATTGTGACCAAGCTACAAAGGACAATATTCATAAAGAAAAGAAGGTCAACTACAAGCAATCCTCCCCTGATCCAGCAAGCAAGCTCAATCAAGCCATTAACAAAAGAAAGCTTGTTGAGGAGAGGCCAAGACAGGGGACACTAGCTTAATCTTCTCCCCCCTTGAGGTCATTCCTCTTAACAAATTGGAAGAAGAGGAAGAAAGTGAAGAACATGTCAACCGTAGGTAACATTTTCTCTCTTTGCTTTGTTGATTTTCTTTCTCTGCTTGGTTTAATTTCAATAAATCAGGCATATGATTTCATTCTAAGTTTGGTGTTGCCTTGCAACAAATTGTTTTCAATCTTTTTGGATGATTGCATCAAATCAAAAAATGAAACTGTCACACTAAGATTCTAAGTTTGGTGTGCCAATTATTTTCTATGCAATTTATTCAAGCAACACTACTTGTTTGCAAAATCATAATGCCTCTGCAGTTTTATTTTTCTCTTTTGATTTGACACTTTTTTATTCTACTTGCTTTAGTCATTTGTCTGTTTTTAAATGCCTTCATCTAGTTTGCTTATTAACTGTTTTTGTTAGTACATCACCAAGAGATCCTTATTCATGGCAGATTCTTGGCTTGGTGATTGTACTTAACAAATAACAGTTTCATTTGCTTAGTTTTAGTTCAAATAAATTGACATAGGATTGCATTCTAAGTTTGGTGTTGCTATGCAACAAAATTTGCTTCCAATCTTTACTAGATACTTGCATTAATTCTAAGTGAAAGTGTCACACTAAGTTTGGTGTGCCACTTATCTTTTATGCCATGTATTGTGCTCACCTTCTTATGTTTGCAATCACAATGTCTCTGTCTCTTGTGCCTTAATTTTTATCTTTAATTTTGCTTGCTTAAAATACATGTACTACTAACATTTCATTGTGTAAGACATTTATGATCCATCTTTAACCCCATAGCCATTGTTCTAATTGTTACTTGAGGATGAGCAAGCATTATGAGTTTGGCAAGGGAAAGAGGAAGAATAGAAGGAAAAGGACAATATTAGAGAAGATGAATTACAAGGTTGTAAAGTTCCTTTTCCCTCTCATTTGTTTCCAGCACTTTAAATTACATGATTGTCTTTATATTCTCTGTATGCATGTGTGGTATGAATAAGCATCGCTTGAATCTTGATTTGCAACATGCTGCTGTGACATTATGACTACCAACTTGAGTTTTGTAAAGTTCAAAGCAGTAAAGCATCATGATCATAAACAAACAAGAAATTAAAGAAGAAATTAGCATGTGCATACAAGTATTGGAAAGCTAGTATGATTAATTGTTGCTCAAATGCATTGGATTTTATTTAATTGAAGTTTTCATCTAGTACATTTTGTGAAATCTTTTGAAAATCATGAAAACCTTAAAGAAGCAAATACAATTAAGGCAAGAAAAGAAAAAGGGAAAGAATGAGAAAGCTAAAGGCTCTGAGTACCAATGACAATTAAATTGTTAAGTACTTGTGGTGTTTATGTATCAAGCAAAAAGCTTGAAAATAAAACACTTAGAGTCAAGGTTAGGCTCAAGTGCAAATGCACTCCCCCAAAGCTTAAGGCTCTAAGCATCAATGATTAGAGAGTCAAGAAAAGAAACAAATGAGCTTAAAGAAGTTCTCTAATTAAATGCTTGTGGTGCTTATGTGTCAAGTGGTAATACTTGAAAACAAAGCATTTAGAGTCGTAGCTTTGTTATCAACTCATGGGGCAAAGCACCCAAAAAGAGAAGCTAATAAGAAAATCAAAAGCTTGTTTCAAGGAAGAAATATAAGAAAAAGATTTCATAAATTGAGCTAGATAGAAACATCAATCATTTACATTTCTTTTGTGATTGTAGCATGCTTAGAAAACTAGCTTACCATGAACATTGAGTTGCTATTCTTCTCACCTTGGTTTGTCAATCTTTATTGCATGATTCTTTTCTTACTTGGGGACAAGCAAGGTTTAAGTTTGGTATTGTGATGACATGCCTTCATGTCATGTTTTTCTATACTTTTTCATACAAGAAATTGATGATTTGTGCTTAAATATTGAATGCTTTTGTGCTTAAATGGTATATTTCATTGATCTTTTGATTTTATAAATTTTGTAGGAAATAAGAAGAAAAAGAAGCAAAAGAGCACAAAATAAGCTAAAAAGAAGAAAAAAAAAAGAGTTTTCGGACACACTTTGAAGTTGGGGCACACTTTGGAGCCTTAGGCCACGCTTTTAAAAGCGTGGCCCATGACCAAATCAAGGAGTGTTACGCTCATTGAGTTGGGCGTTCACAGCATGACCATGCCTTCTTCAAAGGGCCATAACTTGAGCTACAGACGTCCAATTGATGTGCTTCTAGTTGCGTTCGAAAGCTGACATTCAGAGCTTTCCAACGATATATGGAAATCCATATTTGGCACAAAATTGAGATACAAGTGAAAGACATCTTTAAGGACCAAAAACAAGCAAAAATAGACCAAAGTGCAACCACCAAGATTCGAAGAGGGAGACCAAGGAAAGCCCAAGAAAGTAGCGCTCTCAAGGAGAGCACTAAGTTAACGTTGAGAGCATTGTCGTGCTCTCTCCCAAAGAAAATGCAAGGAAAATAAGCCAACATGGCTTCACTAGGATTCGAACTTGAGGCCTTCCACTCAAGGCAAGGTGCTACCTCTTTTTGCTTCACAAAGAAATTGCTCCCCAAATGCTTCCACGAAGGCTCGAACCTCAAGCCTCATTCCACAACAAAGGATGCTGCGCTCTCCCCATGCACTGAGCGCTATGGATGCTGGTCACAAGGCTTGGTGCACGCAAATTTGGAAGGCCAAGGCAAGGGAATGCTACGCTCTTGGCACCAACCGAGCATTGCCCTGGGAGGTGGCCTTGGTTCATTTTCTAACCAACTTGAACCAAGCAACTTTGAACCATACTCCAAACCAATTGAACCAAGGCCAACTTGACCCATCTCTCTTCAAATCCAAAGCAAGCAAAGCCCAATTAACATCACTCAAAGGCACAAGGATCAATTAGCTTAGGAATTTATTTTTAATTTGTTTAGAATTTCAATTTGATTTTCATTCATGTAAAAAGCCTATATAAGGCATCATTTTTATTTTGGTGAGAAAGCTAGCTCTACTAGAAAGCACTAGGGGGAATTGGGATTGAGAGCTGAGTTCTCTTCATCCTGGTTCTTACTTTTGCATTTTCTTACTTTCTGTTTTCGAATTTTGGATTGAGAATTGAAGGAATTCTTTTTCAATACTTACTCTGAAATCATCTTTGTCCTCCTTCTGCATAATTCAAATTTACATTTGCTGTTTTCACTTTTCTTCTCTTTTGCAATTTCTTTTTCTGCACTTTGAGCTGAGTTTGCTTTCAAAGCAATTTAAATTCTCTGCCTCCTTGCTAATTCACTTTCTGCATTTTCTATTTGAGCTTGCTGTGATCTTGATTTATTTTCCTGCAATTTACAATTCCTGCAATTGCTCTAAGTTCTTATTCACTGCAATTTTGCTTCTCTGTTTACATTGCTCCCAATTTATTCTTCCTGCAATTTAAATTTCCAGTTGCTTGATCTATTGCTTTCTTTTATGTTCAGCACCCACTCTCCTTTACATTCACTGCAATTTACATTTCTTGTCATTTAAGTTTCTGCAATTTACATTTCTTGCTCTTTAAGTTTATGTCCAATTTACTTTCTGCACTTTAAATTTTCTTGTCATTTACTTTCTGCTGCATCAATTATCACTCACCAATGTTAGCTTGACTAAACTAATCACCCACTAAAGTTGCTTGATCCATCAATCCCTGTGGGATCGACCTCACTCTACTTGATGCGACCTGGTACACTTGCCGGTGAGTTTAGGTGTTGGAATTTCGTTTTCAACCCATCAGCCGCCGCCACGCAACACGCTGCCGCCTCCGTCGCGCAATACGCTGCCTCAACGCTTGGAGGTTAGTTAATCATTATGCCTTTTCAATTCATGGATCCCTTTTCTTCCTCTCCCTGTGTCATCTCTCTAGTCTACTCATCTTCGCAGCGCAACCCGCATATATGATTTGAGTTTAATTAAATACGAAATTGATGTTCCAATTAACTTAGTTGTAGTATATTGTTCTCGTTCTTGATTAGGTTTCTGCTGTTATACTCTATCAGGAAAGCTGCTGGTAATGATTGTAATGACAATGATAAAGAGGCTAAGAGGAGTAAGATGGTAATTGCACTTTTATGAAATTCCTTGTTTTTGTGTTTCAGATACTGATTATTTTGTTTCCCATCAAAACAAATTAAAAATACTGATTATTATTTTTAAAGGACGATGAAAGATTAGTTGCAGGGACACCAACATTTTGAGTAAAATTTAAAATTGGCCTCAACTTTTTTTTGAGTGACCACTTTCATCTTTGATCTTTGTTTATTCGTTTGTTATTCCCAAAACTTACAAATTGTGAGACAGAGACTCTTTTGGTATGTTTTGGTTGTTTGGAGTGAGGACTAAATTGTGCCCTTTTGTTAGTTTAGGGACTGTCTCGCAATAAGTTTAAGGACAAAAACTAATAAACAATGAGCAAGAACTAAAGTGGCTACTCGAAGAAAGATTAAGGACTAATTTAGGACTTTATTCTCTACATTTTCAATGGTGCATAAATTGGCCTGATTAAACTATCTAATAACCCCTCGGAAAAAAATATTTTAATTAATGATTTTTTTTATTTGCATAGTATGGAAAGTTTTTTATTTGTGAAATTTATCATCACGATGTGAGATTGTGGATCATATAAAATTTTTCAAATACACCGGTGGATTTTAAAAGAAATATGCTAATCCCCTTTTTCATGTTACCATGCTTGTATTGTTTAGGTTCCACTTAGAGGTTTTGCATAGTTCTTTGTCATTTATTGGTCAAAGAACAATATAAGTCCATGAATTGAGATACAGGAGTTTTAGATATAATTGAGTTACTTTGACCTTATTAATTAGTAGTTTTAAATTTTTAGATATAATCCAAATAAAGAAGCTAGTATTAGTTATTTTGAATTTTGATCTAATAATGAAAATCTATCTTGCATTGTTTCTTCTTGAGTTCTCTCTGTGCTTCTTGAGTTCTCATCACTTTTGGCTAATGAAGCTCAAGCAAAAGCTGAAGTAGGTGATAACTATGTGTATGCAACTATTGATTGGTCGCCTCATGATAAGTTTAGGGATAACACCAAAATGATGCCAATTCATACACAGACAATCTCATTCCATAAGAGACAAGCTCTTGGTAAATGACTATTTTGTTGCTTCTATTCATTCTTCTTAGACTAAGTTACTAGTTTGGTTATTCTTGTTATGGTAAATCACCTGTCCAATTGTGTTTTGGTCCTGAATTACCTTGATTTTTTTACATTTTTTGCAGTAACATACATGGAGAACAATAGAGCAGGAATCACTGTGTTTGGATTCATGCTTGATAGAACATGGCTCTACTCAATTTTTGCAATTCAATTGGCTCTATGCCTTTGGCTACTTAACAAGACAGTTGGTGTTTAGAGACAGAGAGAAAAACTGCCTTGATCTTCCTACCTTGTTCACTATGTGTTTTGTAATGTACTAATGCATAATATTATTTTATAGTGATTAGTTCATTTGGATCTGATAGTTCTGGTTATGAACTTTATGATCAACGAAATGGTAAATGATATATGAGTCTGCTCCACAAGTTACAGAAACTAGTGTTAATGATGAGTAACATTGTTGAGTTCAAAGGTGTTGACTAGTTCCACAAATAATCCACTTCTTGCAATCCAATTTCTTGAAAAACTCACATTAATCAAAGTTGAAAATTTGTACTGTTATACATCAATATTAAACCAATTAAATGGTAGGTCTTGTGATGTTTTCTTTTTGCCAACTAGTATCTATCATCAAATAATGTGTTAGAAAGATTCAACAAGATATACACACACATAAATATAAAATCCACATGGAGTAACCGGAAGGATTGTCTAGTTTGTGGAAATAAGATTGTGACAAGGAGAATGTTGTTGTAGAGAGCAGAACAAAACTCAAAGCAATGTCATTCATTGGCTTTCAAAACAAAAACATATAAGAGAAGCTTTGTAACCATCGATGTTTTGTGTTGATTGGCCTCAAGTTATCAATAATCAGAGACTAATGGCTCTACTGTTACCCTAAGTTCTCAACTATTAAAGAAAGGGTCATGTTCTTCCAGAAACATTGACAAACTACATATTATTCTCTTTCTAGCTAACAATATGGTTGTAAGTTCTCCTACTCATACTCTCTCGGATTATAATCACTCATAATTAGGAATAGGAATTGAACAAGAAAACAATTTGTTATAATATCTTTATAATAATACTTTTAGAGTTGATTTTCTTATTAAATTTTGTAGTTATTTCCTGATTTAATTTGGATAAGATTTTCAGTACCATTTATAAATAGAAGAAGGATAAATTAGTGTGTAAACTAATAGAATTTATATTAACTGATAAAATAAAAGAAATTAGTAATATAGAATTGTAATATATAGAAGAAGGATAAATTAGTGTATAAATTAATGAAACATAGCTTAGTAATTTGTCTTTCAAAGAAAATATTAAAAATATCTAAGAAGATAATTTCTCATTCCCAAATGTCTTCATGTTTTGCTTTCACCTTGCTCCTATATTACCAAGCATTTTCTTGGATTACGAGACACAAATCGTTGTACTCCTCTAAAACCATATCCACGGTAAGTCTCATTCGTGTGGAGTCGTTAATCTGCTTGGAGCACCAACAATATAATTCTAATTAGAAGTGTGTTGAAAAAATTATGTTAAAAATATTTTGTTATAAATATGACCTGAATATTGAACAAATTACTTGTTAAAACTACACCCAAATTACTTGTAAAGATTACAAACCTAAAAAGTAGAGATAGAATAGCAACATATAATATAAAAGAAGCAGGACAGAACAAATACAAAACAGTAATGTCATAAGACAATATTAAACAAATTAAAAAAAGAAATACCAGACAAATTAACATGATTTAATCTATATATATATATAAAAAGAAATACCAGACAAATTAACATGATTTAACCTATATATATATATATATATCATGGATTGGATATTTGTGTGTTTTGTTTTTGATATATTAGTTTGATTGTTATTCAACAAGGTCCTATTCCATTTTTAATCTTTTATGTACTGCATAGCCACTTATTCCTGAAATCTCTTTAGAACACAAATTACTAGCATTCAAACATGTTTTACAAAACGCCCCATTTTAGTGTCACATAGGATACTCTAATTACATGGCTACACTCTTGGTCCATAATAGTTAGGGGTAAAAAAAGGCCAAGCGGCCTGCAACCTGGCCTGTGTTTGGCCTGTCCTGGTCTGACCTGTTATAAAATAGACATAGGCTTAGCCTGTTATAAAAGCCTTATTATGTTAATAGGCCAGGCTCAGGCTCATTAATTAGCCTGTCAGGCCTGTCTGGGCCTTTTAATATATAATTATATATAAAAATATTTTTTTTATTATTAACAAAATTATAAGATATTTTAAATTTACTATATTTAATTATAAATAACTGTGTATATTTTAAATACTTTAAAGTTTAAAAATTCTTATAAATATTAAATATGACATTTTATATATAAATATGTTTATTAAAAAAAAAATTTTTTAAATAATATTTTTATTTTTGTAAAAAAAAATTAGCAGGCCTTTTAACAGATTTCAGGCCAGGCCAGGCTGAATAACAGGCCAGGCTTAGTACTCTGAAAAAAGCCTATAGCAGGCTGCAGGCCAGGCTCAGGCCAATCAACTACATGACAGGTCAGGCCTGTTAAGAACAAAGCCTGGCCTGGCCTGACCTGTTTCCACCCCTAATAATAGTATAAGCTCATATGCTGCATAAACTCATGGTCCATACAGTTGCTTTTATAGTAGTACTCTATCCATACTAGCAGAACAACTTCTTGCTTCAACAACCATCTAGGACTCATTTCATTTGCATCAATCTGCCCTTTAGCCCTTTATGCATTATCATAAAAAGAATGCTCTTTTTGTTTAGCACAAGTACATCAAGTATCTCTAGTTAAGATATGTATCAGATATATCAAGCAAATAAAAAATATTATGAAAAGTAGTTGAGTTCTTAATTACAATGAATACAATTTAATTTTAGATGTCTACACTGAATTGAAGGAAATCTCTTTTTCGATTCAACCCACACTTTCATAATACAGTATTCAGATATTAACAATTTGAACTCAACTACTAACCACTTGAACAAATTATTCAAATACCAATTTAGAATACAGTAAGCAAATAACAAAACATTAAAAAACCACACAATTTGAACAGCAGCCAATGATTTTGATGGATAATAATGAAAACTTGGTGCTGAATTTCATAGAATTGTCACTTCTTAAATGCATATCTTATCAAAATTCATGCTGGAGGATTCATTCTATACAATAAGCACCAAAAGAAAGTAATGGCATAGATCCAATAAATTACTATGGAAAGCCAGATTATAAGCTTACCACCCAAGGCGTCATTCTATGACCACCTAGCACCTTTACGCAACTTCCAATTTCACAATCAATTATATATCTTTACTATGTGGTCACTTCTGTGCATGGCAAACAAACAAATTCAATCACAACAGAAATCTTAAATTCAATTTGATAAAGCTTTAATTTCAACAGTCTTAATTTTTTTTAGAGCAGCAATTGATATAAAATTCAACAGAGTCATAAGGGTGCACTTGATATATACAAAACAACACTTAAACACTAAACTTCAATTATAAATTAGATACTGAAATCATAAAAGCACTTTAAGTATTACTACATACATAGCTCCTTTTAAGTACAGTTCTTAGGCATCAATAGCATTGCTCATGAGCTTTTCAAAAATTTCTTGTGAATAGAATTTTGTCATTCACGAATAGATTAAATCTATGGCATAATTAAGTCAGAGTAGAACACCTATTTGATATTTAAAAGATTAGAACCCTTATAAATTAGCTCCAAAAGCTATTATATTCTCATATGCTATTTGAATGATCAATATACCAGTGTGGCCTAACTCATACGGTAGAAAAACAAGAGTTATTGACCAAACAGTTGAACACGACTAACCAGTATATAGATACAGAGAATTTTCTCAATTCATGGACTTATATTGTTCTTTGACTAATAAATGACAAAGAACTATGCAAAATCTCTAAGTGGAACCTAAGCAATACAAGCATGGTAACATGAAAAAAAGGGATTAGCATATTTCTTTTAAAATCCACCGATGTATTTGAAAAGTTTTATATGATCCACAATCTCACATCGTGATGATAAATTTCACAAATAAAAATTTTTTCATACCATGCAAATAAAAAAAAATCATTAACTGAAATAATTTTTTCCGAAGGGTTATTAGATGGTTTAATCAAGTCAATTTATGCACCATTGAAAATGTAGAGAATAAAGCCCTAAATTAGTCCTTAATCTTTCTTCGAGTAGCCACTTTAGTTTTTACTCTTTGTTTATTAGTTTTTGTCCTTAAACTTATTGCGAGAAAGTCCCTAAACTAACAAAAGGGCACAATTTAGTCCTCACTTCAAACAACCAAAACATACCAAAAGAATGGACTGATCTGTCTCACAATTTGTAAGTTTCAGGAATAACAAACGAATAAACAAAGATCAAAGATGAAAGTGGTCACTCAAAAAAAAGTTGAGGCCAATTTTAAATTTTGCTCAAAATGTTGGTGTCCCTGCAACTAATCTTTCATCGTCCTTTAAAAATAGTAATCAGTATTTTTAATTTGTTTTGATGGGAAACAAAATAATCAGTATTTGAAACACAAAAACAAGGAATTTCATAAAAGTGCAATTACCATCTTACTTCTCTTAGCCTCTTTATCACTGTCATTACAATCATCACCAGCAGCTTTTCTGATAGAGTATAGCAGCAGAAACCTAATCAAGAACGGGAACAATATACTACAACTAAGTTAATTCGAACATCAATTTCGTATTTAATTAAACTCAAATCATATATGCGGGTTGCGCTGCAAAGATGAGCAGACGAGAGAGACGACACAGGGAGAGGAAGAAAATGGATCCATGAATTGAAAAGGCATAATGATTAACTAACCTCCAAGCGTTGAGGCAGCGTCTTGCGCAGAGGCAGCAGCGTCTTGCGCGGCGGCAGCAGTAGGTGCGTGGCGGCGGCAACAGGTTGCGGCGGAGGCGTGTTGCGGCGGCGAGGATATGCGAACGAGATTTGTAGCAGATAAAAAGGATGAGAGAAAGGGAGGAATTGAAATTGGATGAAAAACCTAGCAGACCTTCTCTTCACTGAATGCTACTAATCTGAAATAAAAAAGAAATGGGAGAGCAGAATTAGGATTTTCCAATCCGCACTCTATTTGGGAAGGAGATTGCTTCAATCTCGTTGATGCTCTCCAAGAACTCTAATCTCTCTCAGTTTCTCGTACCCGAAAAAAGGGAAAAGGAATAAAGTTTAAAAAATTAATAATTGGAGGGATCA
This sequence comes from Arachis ipaensis, assembly GCF_059453495.1. Lineage (NCBI taxonomy): Eukaryota > Viridiplantae > Streptophyta > Magnoliopsida > Fabales > Fabaceae > Arachis > Arachis ipaensis. The sequence goes on along the minus strand of NC_142440.1, from coordinate 6,303,326 downwards.
AAATGCAATTAGTAACCTTTTAACAAAAAAAAGGTACATTTTGTAATTATTTTTATAAAGGTTAATGATACTCTTACAAAAATATAGGAGTAAGGAATCCATGGCCAGTTATTTAAGTTATGATATTGAAGATTTGATGAATTAAAGGATTAAGAGAAAGAAAAAAATAAGTTATTTTCATTTAAAAAATTTAAAAAAAAATAAAAAATTCTCTTAAAAGTATTTGTTTGAATTATTACACTTTATATATTATATACTCCTTATGTACTCCTTATGTACTCCTGCTAAACAAAATTATAACACATAAGTCTATATCTATTATAAATAAAAAAAATAATCTAGACATAGTTGTGCAATTCATTCAGAAAGCGACTCAGATGGTGACAGAAGCGGTGATAGAAGTGGTGCTGACAGAGGTAGTGGCATGAAATAGGCAGGAAAGAGTCTCTTTACAGCTTGACAAACCAGGAAAATTAATATGGAAGACATTGACAGCCAGGAGTTGATTTTCTCTAGAAAAGGATTGTCTGAAGATTGAAGGAGGCGTAAGTTGGGTTGCCTTTCAACAATTAATGTGGCTAATTATGATGTTGAGAGTTTGATGAATCTTAAGGAATTAAGAGATGAAAAAAAAAATTCTTGTTTTTTAAAAAAATATTTATAAAATTATTATATTTTATATATTATGTACTCTTTATGTACTCTCACTAAAAAATTACAATAAATAAATTTACATTTATTATTGATAAAAAATAATCTGAATAACAATTATTTTCAAAAGGCACGGTAATAACTTAGCTAATATTTCTCTATTTGCTTCTGAAAAAATATTATTTGTACCACAACGTTATATAAAATTTAATTGATCGAATTTAGTGAACAGCAATTTCAATTTAAAAAATTGATAACTCTAAAAATATTTGAAAAGTATAAAAAGAAATTAAAATTTGTTGGAAAAAAAAGAAAAGTGAATCTACATAAATAATGTGTGTATTTGGATTGTAGTTTGTCAAACTTTTGAATAAAAATAATTTTATAGAATTAATTTTGAAGAGAAGTAAATTTGTGCAATTCTATACTAAAATTGATTTTGATAAAATAAATATTGTTTGGGTAATATTAGTTAAAATCACTTTTAGATAGAAAATTACAATAATGTTATTTTTTATGCATGTTTATTTTTTGGATATTTTTTCTAATATATTTTTTATATAATATATTTTTAGTACTCTTAATACTTTTTTTTAGCGTCACAAAAAAAATAATACTTCTTTATTATGTTATTATTATTATTATTATTATTATTATTATTATTATTATTATTATTATTATTTATAATTAATTTTTTGTTTAATTTACTTTACCTAATGAAATCTGTAACATCCTACCACATAGAGTTTTACGCTTAAGTTGTAAAATAGAGGTGGTGTGGTATTACAACCTCTAAATTAAAATATATACATAATAATATTGAAAAGAATACAGTATACAAGGAGCCTTAAAAAACAGGTAAAGCAAAATCTCAAAATAAAAAGCGCAACGCTCCGGAATCGAGATTACTTGCGTGCTAAGAAAACCAAGGTTCATAAGTGTAAATAAACAGAAAGTGAGAATAGAGGGCCAAAAATACAAAATAACAAGCTCCTAACTCAGCCTGCGAAGCTAAGGCTGGCCGGAGAGTATTTACATAGGTATATACATAGCCCAAAGCCCCAAAAAAATACATACATATAAGCCTTGTTCTCCGTAAACCTCTAAAAGGTACAAAGTAAAGCAGTAATATACACAAGAGGAGAGTCTAATACATATACATATCAAAATATCAGAAATAAGCCCCAAAATGAAACCACTTCGCGGTAGAACTCTAGACGCCTAGTGAGGTACCTCTCGACCTGCATCTGAAAAATACAACATTGTATGGAATGAGAACCGGGAGTTCTCAACATGGTAACGGTGTCAACATACATAATATATAAGGTCCCGAAAAAGCCAAAGACAATCCTAAAACTCCGATACTCAAATCAAAAGCTTAAAGATTAAACTAGAAACTATAAACAGGGTAATCTTCTAAAGCTCTTAGTTCTAACTCACTCGCTGACTTAATTCTAATTTACTCTATCAATCTCTCAATTTTCCCCAATCATCCAGAACTCACCCTCGTCACTCCTCCGCCAGACGAGGGCATCTCTGTTGCACAGACAAATAAAGCATACAAAGAAAACACAAGTAGGATACAATTATAACATGTAGCAAGTATAACAAGTAACATAATAATCACAAAGGTAAACCCAAGTAAAACATAGCAAACAAAACAAATATATGCAGATGATGTATGTCTGCCATATGACTGATGAGTCTCATCTGTCAGTTATAAAGCCAACCCGACAAGTCCGGTAGCTAACCCTGGATAAAACACTACAACAAGGAACAGGTATTACTCGTCTTCCCATGCCGGTGTTTCGCCCAACCCGGAATAGGTATTACTCGTCTACTCAGGTAGGTGCATCAACCATAACCCGGGTAGAAATTACTCGTCTATCCACAGGCCATGACTCGGATAGGAATTACTCTTCCATCCACAAAGTCATATCTTGGATAGGGATTACTCGTCTATCCTCAAAATTATAACTCATCATTTTAACATTCATAAATATATATTCATGCATAATTCTCATCAAACTCATAATATCAATCATGACAATCAACATCGCATTGTTCTCAATCCTACCTTATTCATCACTTTCAGCATCTTCCTTCAGTACTAAGTTACCCCCCTTTCATAGCTTAATCTCTTCATTATACTTAAAACTAATATTTATGGCATAAAAGAGTGAAAATAGAGGTTTAGAAGTTTTAAATCATGTTTAAAATACAAAAATTGAGCTTGCTGAAAAAACAGGACTCATAACTGCAGATTTCATAATTCACATTACCAACTTCCGGCGTCCATAACTTCCTCTAATAAATTCTATTTTTTACAAATTTATACCATTTTAAAGCTCTTGAAATTATCATTAATTTGAAATAGATTTTATTTAAATCCAAAATTTAAGGCTCAAGCTATGAAAATTCATTAAAAATAAGCTTTTCCAAAGATCACCAAACTCCTATTTTTACCAAAACCTCATTTCATACCCAAATATTTCACAACCAAAGCATCACCAAAACTCAACTCCACACCTCCCATTCATTTTACAACACACCACACTCAATACTCTCAATTATTCAATAATTCCCCGCATATACACATATATCTTCACAATTCCTCAACCCAAATCAATAACAAATATACTCATATATATATATAGTTCCCATGCCACACATACTAACATACGCATTTAACCCTTTCATTCAACAATTACCAACAATAAATACTTCATTCCACTACATAGTTTTTGATTGCGGATGGCGGCTCATGGCGGTGAGCCAAAAATCCGCCATAAAGTTATAGCGGATGGCGTTGCGGAAAATGGCGGAAATGGCGGATTACCTAAAAAATACACATATATGTACAAAAAAATATGCAGAAAAATTGCAAATATAATAAACTATAAAATCTATCTATATAAGCAACTTTCTAGTCATAAAACATCCAATTAATATAGCAAATATAGTAGCAAATTTAACAAATAAACATAACATCAAGTTCAAATCATAAGTTCATAACTCAAAAGTCATAAGCAAGCCATAAAATAGAAGACACAACATAAAAACTATAGAACATCTAGATTCTAGCTCTCATCAAATTCATCCAAATTAACACGATTATTATCATGTCCCTCTGCCCCCTCATCATCATCTGATTCGGTATCATTGAATTGAATCTCCTCTTCTTGTTCTTCTTCATTTTCAGAATCCTCTTCATCTTCAAATTCTGGTTCTTCCTCTTCCACAATTACTGCCTTTCCTTTTCCTTTTTTTGAAGCCTTAGACCCACTTGGTCCACCTTTTGCACCACCTCTTGCAGTTGCAGGTTCTTTTCTTTTCCTATTTTGTTGTCTTCTAGTATTTGTTGTAGGATCATGTCCTCCCATTGCTTCAAAAACAAGGTTCCAACTCAAAATGTTGTCATCTTGATGAACGAAATCAGCATCATCATCCACACTATCATCTCGAAAGGTGGCAGTCCCAATTTCTCCCACTAACCACTCATTACACTCATCAATATCATTGAGTGCAATAGGGTCAACTTCATCTTTGAGGTTGTACCTCTCGATGAGTTGTTGGTTATACTTTATGAAGACCAAACTTTCCATCCTTTCATGATCAAGTCTATTTCTTTTCTTAGTATGAATGTGCTCAAATATACTCCAATTGCGCTCACATCCAGAAGCACTACAAGTCAAGCTCAAGATCTTGATAGCAAGGTCTCGCATGTTTGGAGCTTCATGCCCATATGTCCGCCACCAAAATGCTATAAAATTAAAATAAATTTGTCTAAGCCTTTAACCAAACTAAATTTATAAAGCTTTGTAAAATTTATAACAATCTTACCGGGTGAAATCTTTTTCCTTTGAGATTTTGCAAAATCTGATCCAAAAAGTCCATAGCCGGCCTTGTATAGTGCTTGCTCCTCCAATATCTTCTGTTGCACAGCTTGACTTGGCACCAATCTAGTGATGCACTCAAACCACCCCTTTGTAACTTCTAAATCCAGCTCAATCCGAGGGTTGTCATAAAACAACTCGGGATTTAGAAAATGACCGGTTGCATGCAATGGACGATGAAGTTGGCAATTCCATCTGTTGTCAATGATTTTAAAAACATCATTGTACTTGCTCTCATCATTAAGAAATGTTTTCATGATGCATTCCTTTGCCTTCTCCATTGCTTCATAAATATATCCCATTGGTGGCTTCTTCTCTCCATCAACAAGTCTAAGCACCCGAACAAGAGGGCCCATGATCTTAAGGGTGTACTTGACATGATTCCAAAAAGAGGGCATGATAACAATCTTTGTTGCCTCCCTCCCCTTTGCCTCCTTTGACAACTTATTCTTTGCCCATTCATCCGAGGTGAACATTCTTCTCAAATTTCCTTTCTCCTCATAAAGCCTTTCCAAAGAGAGAAATGAAGTGGCAAATCGGGTGACTGCATGCCTTACCAACTCCTTGCCATTTATGAAGTGTCTCAACATAGCTAACGTGCTAGAGTGACTATAGGTGAAGCTAACCAATGAAATGGCCCTTTTTATGGTTTTTTGAATTAATGGTAACTTCCCAATGTCCTCAAGCATCAAATCCAAACAGTGGGCAGCACAAGGAGTCCAAAACAAATTTGGCCTTTTCTCCATCAGCAACTTACCAGCAAGAACATAATTACTCCCATTATCAGTTGCAACTTGAACAACGTTGTGCTCACCAATTTCCTCGACAACATCATCAAGAAGCTCAAATAATTTCTCACCAGTCTTCACATAATCAGAAGCATCAATAGACTTCAAAAACATTGTCCCAGCTGGAGAGTTTACAAGAAAATTAATAATGCTCCTTTGCCTTTTATCCGTCCAAGCATCTGACATAATAGAGCAACCATACTTTTCCCATTGCTCTTTATGACCCTTCAACAATCCTTTGGTGTAATCCAACTCCTCATTAAGCAGTGGAACTCTTAGAGCATGATAACTGGGAGCAGGTAAATTGGGACCAAAGCTTCCAACAGCCCACAACATTTCTTGAAAACTCTTCAACTTTACCGGGTTCAATGGAATCCCAGCTTGGTAGAACCACCGTGCTATGTATCGATGAACTCTACGAACTGCTTCCTTATTACATGCTTCTTTGATGTTCTGCTGCCTCAATTTCTCTCTTTTGTTTCTTGCAATGGCAGTTTCAGGTTTTCTAACAAACAAGTCCATTGGACCTCTAGCACTACTTGCACCCCCTCTAACACTACTTGCACCCCTTCTAGCTGCTGCCATTGGAGCTGGATTATAAGGTTCATCAATCCCTTGAGCATCTTCCTCCGACAATCCAAACCCCAAACTCTCTAAGTCAAGTTCCCTAGCATTGACACTCTGTTCTTCGGTGCTTCCCGGGGTAGCACTTTGTCTTCCTCGATTTTTTTTTATGGTAATACTCCCATAATTCAGCAATAACATCTTTTGGAACCATTTTACATCCAGCAACGTTTCCAGGCTTGATCATTAAGTGCTCTTTTGCCCGTGTGATGCCTCCTTTCATAATTTTTCCACAAAAAGTACATACGGTGTCATTGGTATTTCCTTCTTCTACTGTACTAATATATTTCCAGCCTGGGTCAACTCTATTAGAGCGGACAGCTGCAGCGGGAGCAGGACCAACAGGGGCAGCACCAACAGTGGGACCAGCAGAGGCAGGGGTAGGAGCATTAGAATCAAGGGCTTGTCTAGAAGTGGACATTGTATACTGAATGCAAAAAAATGGAGGAGGAGAAGTTTAACACTGTCACTGATTATTGAGAAAGAATGGGTAGAAAGAATGGGCAGCAGGGAAGAGAGGAAAGAAAAAGATAGGAGCAGACTAGCAGAGAAGAAGGGGCACGAACCAGCAGTGTCAAAAGGTGATGAGCAGCAGTGTTGAGAGAACAGAGACGGGCGGCGCGTTGGGTGGCGCGTTGGGCGGCGCGACGGGCGGCGCGACTGAGGGCGGCTCGACGGACGGCGCGACTGAGGGCGGCGATGGATGAGGGCTGGTGAAGAACTCTGGTTCGCAGAGATGAGAGCACAGAGACGAAGAGAGGAAATTTTTTTTGAACAAGAGGCAGAGTAGGGAGTTATGAGTGAGGGGCTGAAAATTAGGGTTAGTGGTTAGTGGGATCTGACCTAGGTTTATTAAATTACCCTAACTACCCTCATTTTTTTCTGGAAAACCCAAAACAGCCCGCCATTTCCGCCATACGCATTGCGTCCCGCCATGGCGCCACCGCAATTGCGGCCGCCATGGCGCCCCCCGTTATAACCCCATCGCGGCGTCCGGTGAATGGCAGCAGGGTCAAAACCCGCCACGCCATACCGTTATGGCGCCGCCATAACCGCCATTTCAAAACACTGTTCCACTATCATGAATGGCTCAACATTTACATCAAGAATTGCTAATCTATATCAAGTACACGAATTCAACTTCCATCAAACTCAATCAAATTCATCATCAAACACCAACATCACACTTTCAACAAAATCATCAATCACTACTCATTCTTAATATCATTTAATAATTCCATCAAAGTTACTAAACATTAACATAACTACACATTTCAACTTATCCTATAGTCATCTAGCTTATGTTTTCACAAGACATTATATATTACATACGAGAAACCAAAACCATACATTGGCCAATTTTCGCACAATCCAAAACTCTTCAAAATAACAAATCCCTCTTTCTTGCTCCACTCCTCAAGTTACCAACAATCCAAGCATCCTATTAACACATTATAACTAATTTCACAAAATTACCAAAGTTACTAAATTGAACATCATAATTATAATGAACCATGAGGGTTAGAAGAGTTCTCACCTTCACCCACTGATCCTTGAGCAATACTCACAAGGAGTCAAGGCTAGTAAACCCCTAGAACATGAAAATTATCAAGGAATTGAGTTCTTCAAACCCAAACCAAATTTAACACACCAGCAGAAATGGAGTAAGGTAAACGCGAGTTACTTACAGTTTTGTTCCGACAGAATTAAAGAGCTCGATGAGCCTGACGCGTGGCCACAAACGGCATGCAATTCCGATCGCCAGAGCAAAAGTTATCCCACTTTAAAGGTCAGGTTTTTACGAAACCCTCTTCCCCTAACTCACTCTTTCATTTTAACGTGACTATTGCAGAAATGGAAAGAAGGAGATGCTGAAATGGATTTTATATAAGTGAGTATGGGGTTCGATTCACTCGGTTGAACCAGTTTTTGTTCGATTCGCTCATTTGGCTCATTTTGGGCTAATATTTTTAATATTAGTGTCTGATTTTTTGCATTAATTATTTTTTTACTCATTTTCACATTCTAAATTATTTGTTACACAAATCCAAACCGCCCCGGGTTGTCGTTTGTCGGTTTAATGCTGGTTCGCGATTTTTCGTAAAATTGCTATAATTTCACGCTCTCAACAAATTTCCGAGCGCCGTTTTCTCTATTAGTTCTTTAAATTAATATTCTAAATATTTTTAGCCATTTTCCGACAATTTAGAATATTTTTAATTTATGTTAATTATTTTTTTATCATATTAAAATGCCGGGTCTTACAAGATCAATAAATCATATTATAAAATAATAATAATAAATATAATACACAAAAATTATATATAATATTAAACAAAAAATTAATAAATAATACAAATAATAAATAATAATAAAAACTCATATAAAAAGAAATAATAAAAATTCTATAAATAATACAATAAGATATATAAAAAATAAGGTTGATAAAAAGAAAATAAATATTGAGTGTCAATAGTTAAAAACCTGTTAGTAAAACGCAAAAACTAAGAATGGTTGTTTCTTGCAAAGAAAAAGATTAGTCAAACCAAAAATAAAAATTTTAAAAAAATTGAATAATATTTTTTTTTAACGAATTTGCCAAACACACCTTTAATATTATAAGAAACTTGCACTAAAAACATACACAAATAATTAGTATTATAAAAAGGAGGTAAATTCATGATTTGTGTGTCTTTTTGTTGTTTGATATATTAACAATGAGTATAAAAATAATTTAGATAAAATGTTAAATTGTTAACAATAGACAGTGGTGCAAAGGGGACTGCTACCTGTTCTGGATATTTCAGTTTTCATGTGCCCAAAAAAAAAAGGTATCCATCTCAGTTGTTGGAATTATTTCACACAAGTAACTAATGAATCTGATTACAATGGATCACAACAAAGGGGTAGATCATCATCATCATATTGTTGATTTTTTTTTTATTTTGGTGTACTCATAGTGGATTAGTTGGTATTATACCCTTTCGGCCTTTTATTTTTCCTTTCATAAAAATGTTTAGGCGTTTAGCATATATGATCCGGGGCTTACAATACTTGTAATACATATTGGGCCATTTAATCTTTAAAATAATTTCAGAAACTTATCATAAGGCCCAAATAATATTAAACATAAGGGAACATAAGTTTAGAAACTTATTATAAGGCCCATACAAAAAAAATAATATTATAAGGCCCAAATGGTATTAAAAATAATGGAAACCCTATATTTCATCATTTATATTTTAAGAGATTCTTAGCCGCGTTGTCGCGGTTTTAGATATTCTCCAACGTTATTATGGTAGCATTTGGACTCATTTAATTTCTTGAGCTAAAACTAATTCAACTTAATCATCAATAGCAAGAAAATTAAAAATACAAAAAAATATAAGAGAAAAAAAAATTTAATGGAAAGAATATTTCACTACACAAGTATTTATTATAAATGACTCATATTTACAATTCAAATTCTCACTCCTATTTATAGTTATTCACTCTTTTAATGAACGGTTAGAATTAAATCTAATCAACTGTCTAATCGAATGTCCAAAACTTTTATTACAAAAATCTAATTTACTACATCTTTTTAAATATTTCTAAATTATTCTATACCCTCTTCGTATTTTTTACATATATTCACACTCTTTTAAAATTTTCTAGGGTCTTTTAAAACTTTTCGAGACATTTTAAAATGTTCCGAAATCGTGTAAAACAATCTCAAACACTCTTAAATATTATACAAATACCGTTAAATGATTAAATATAACATCTTAAAATTTGTCGTGACAACATGATCATATACAAAGGTTAATTTATGAGGGTCTGAAATAAGTGAAAAGATATTAAAAATGGCATGGTTTGGAGTTTGAAACCTTGAATTATACCGGTGCACCAAAAATGGAGAAAATGACAAAGAAATAGAAATGATAGGAGTGTGAAGGTGAAAATGTGTCATGTAATGTAAGCATCAATGTGTAATATGTACGTGACTGGCCCTAGCAGTATATATATGACTATGAAACACCAACAGAACGGATATGCATTGTTCTGAAATCTGAACAATGATCATGCCATCAGATTTTTCATTTTACCAAACCCCACCCCCTAACCAGAATAAATTAATAAATAAAAAGTGATAGGCTTTGGCAGGTTTTCATGTGATTGCACAATCATAGAGTGTGAAAAGATCGTACCATATTGTTGAGCAAGAGAGATTCATTATGTTCTTTCTCTTTCGCAGACACAGGGACAGATAGGAATGTGCCATTGTATGGTGGGACTCCTCTGATCACAATACAACAAGAACCCAAAAAAAGCACCTTACCCTTCATTCTCACTTTCCTCACTCACTCTCTTCGTTAAAACCAAAAACAATATATTTATTCAACCACCAAATTACTATATGCTAACTTAACTAGAGATCTTGAATTTAAATTTTATGATTATGCAACTATGTTAAAACTTGAAATGAAAATTTGCCACCCAAAATAGCCTCATCCAACTGGAATACGATTGATTGGCTCTAATAACAAAAATTATCAGTAAAAAAAAAATATGATGTACACATCAAAATTAATTATTAAATTAATTTAGTAGCTGACTTTTTATATACGCAATTTATTTGTAAAAGAAATGAAAAAAACCCAAAATCCACAGCTGTAAATGCATGTCCTGTAGTGATGATAGCCAGTGACTAACATTCTGATGAAATTAGTGGGTTTTTGGTGTTTCAAGGTTCTACTTGTCTTATACATTATCGTACTAGAGGTTGTGAGGGTTATTCTAAAATTCTAAAGCTTAGGCTTATTATTATGGTTCTTGTTGTTGTAGCATGCAGCAATTATTATATAATGTTAGCTTGTTGTTGGGGTAAGGGGTAAGGGGTAAGGGGGCTCGTCACCCAAAGGGAGAGTGTGTTTCCCTTTTCGGCCTTCCTCCTTTTTCTTGCTTATTATCTGCATTTTCTCATTTGTCTTTCTATGTTCCATCACTTCAAAACTTGCAAAACATTAATATAAATAAAATATATTTTGCTTCCTCTACTTTCTCCTCATCCTTCTTCTCTTTTATTCTCTGAAATCATACCCAACTAACACTCTAGCTTTCTCCACTCGCTCTCATCAAAGGCAAATGGGGTGTGATCATTGTGGTCAAAGACTAAGCTTTCTTAGGTTCTCTCTTCTCTTTCTCATAGTTTCAAGCTGGAGTCACCATGGATTTGTTGCTGAAGGTACATACATACATACATACATACATACATACATACATACATACATGCATGCATGCATACATTCACATCACATGAGTATAGTTTTGGAAGCTTCTAATAGAAACCATCTAACCAGCAATTTACCTTGTGTTTTTGTTCTTAAAAGGAAGAAAGAGTCTAAAACAGAAGGGTTCTCAAGAGGTAGTGAGTGAAGATGATAAGATGATGATGAGAGCACAGATAGGGTCAAGGCCACCAAGGTGTGAGAAAAGGTGCAGGTCATGTGCACACTGTGAGGCTATTCAGGTTCCTACAAATCCACAAGCTAAGAATTCAAAGCTTAAAACAATTGCTTATGCAAGTGGTGAAGACAATTCCAACTACAAGCCCATGAGTTGGAAGTGCAAATGTGGCAACCTCATTTTCAACCCCTGATGCTGCCTCATTTTACAATTTAGTAATCAATTTGTCAACTCTGTATATGAATTACACACTGCCAAGTGATTCTTTCTTCTTTTTTTGGAGCCTTTATTTTTGTTTTTATTAGTGTCTTTTTCTCTCTGAGGAAAATCTGTTTTTTCTTTTTTTTTTTTTTGTATGCTAACATCATAATTAAGCCCAGGAAATAATCCTTCATTTCTTTCATGGCAAATATTTAGTTTGTAATCACCTGAGGATGCTAATGCTGATCATTCTCCGACATGCACTGTTCTAGTTGGCTTAATGTAATGATTCTGTTGGTTGCTCTAAATTAAGTGAACCTTTTTGTCATAAGAATCTCAACCTGTTAAGTGTTAAGAGCAACATGGTTGCTGTGTTCTGTCCATTTCTAAAATTTTGGGGTGCTTGTAATTACACATTTTCTTCTTATTTTTTTACTTTACCTACTCCATTCTTTGCTAAAATATATAAAATATTCGATATATGCATGCCACACAATAATAAAAAAAAATGGTTATTATTAAAAGATTTGACATATTTATCTGAATATATTTAAATGAATCTCCTAACGTTTTATAGTACTATCTTGATGTATTCATGAAAATAACCTTGTCAAAAAGAATGGCTAACACATGAATAAATATCCGTGCCCCTCTTCAGACTTCACTACTAACATTTTAGTGAGGATGGGGAGAAGACTTAGATACAAGATTTGGGTACAAGTTGAAAAGGATTTCACCAAACATGGCCCCAGGCCCTGTTTGGTTTGCCTCAAGGATCCTACACGTAAGCATGAGGATCGATCTTTTATTTTGTTTTATTTTATTTAAAATGTCATGCTGTAATATCTTATCATAACTTTGGTGCTTTTGATTGTGACATGCTTTGGTCAGTACCTTGTGCTAGAGCCAAAACTTGAAACAAACAAATTGCAATCGATGGAAGCAACAAGATATAAATTGACATGATAACTTTTGATTGTCCTCTTAAATTTGGTTCGCAATATCCCTACCAAAGTGAAAGAGATTGATTACTTATTACTTATTAGAGTTGTCTTGAGCCATTATTAGGTTGCTTCCATTTAGATTTTTCTTCTCCTCTGTCCCTTGCTCCTTAATTGGAGTGAACAATCTAGAATTCTAGATGGCTACCTCCAACATCCACAACATTTTTTTAACCAAACTTTACTTTTAAGTTCTATATATATTTCCACTATTATTAAAGTCAAATTGGACTAATGAATTTAAGTAACAGAGTTGTAACTTTTGTGAATGCTTGGAGAAGTGTAATTTTTCTAAATGGATACGTTGCATTTGAGTCTCCATTCTTTGTGCTGCACAACTGGAGCATCACTTTAGATAATGTGTGGTCAAATGGCAATAGGCACTGATAACTAGTCACTGAAGGGATGCAGTGAAACTCCTTGAAGCAACCTAAGACTAGTGATATACATACACGGCCAAATATTTTTTCCAATGTCACAAGAAAAATGCAAATGCCTGCTGTTTATTTTCCAATAACGTGCCGTTGAACTCTCGTGTCCGTGAATACAGGGGAAATGGTTAGTTGGAAGGAAACTATAGTTTTTATTTATTTATTTCTATTTCAATGTGACAACACAATAAACTAGTCACATGATGTAACTCAATTCCCATATTGAACCTGTGGATTGGTATATCAAATAGTGAGGAATGCAGGGTCACAGCTTCTGTTTTGAGTAAAGTAAGAATATGTGTAGCGTTCACTACTTCCACACATTTCCATTTCTCATTTTTGGTGCTGAAAAGATGGAACACAACGGAAATCTTATACTAAGATGTTTAATAGCTTCAAACTTGTGATTTGTATAATTTATTTCTCTCTCCTATGCAAAATATAACTCTGTTAGTTTTGGAACAAAAGAAATAATTTAATAATATACTTCAGAATAATAGGTTTCATGATGTCAATTGAAGTCGGGATTGATTGATTTGCACAGCCAAGCTTTGCATAAATAAGCTGCAAACAGTGTTGTCTTTAAAAAATCCATTTGTCCTGAAGCAAATTTTTAACGCCTCATATTACATGCATAGCTTCTGTACTATGAGCATATAACTCAATGAAAAAGCAGATTGTGAATCTAAATGGTTATACATTACAGCCGTGAGTTATTATGTAGCTATAAATCTGCACATATTTTGAAATCTTAATCTTGGGTTTAGCATACTAAAAGTGACTAGCAGTGATGAAGAGACTTTAAGAAAATGACTAGAGGAAGAAGAGAACCTTTGCGATAAAAGTGGATGGAGATAGAACCAAAACAAGTTATAGTGTGATTTTTTAGACTAAGCGATAAGCAAGAATGGAAACAGAATATATGGATCAGTGAGATTAGATGAAACAACACAATGGATGTCACGTGAGGGAGGAGGGAGAGCCTCCCATGCACATGAATATGAAGTATGAACATGAACATCCTAAACTCAAAAAGAAAAGAAAAGAGAAGAGAAGAGAGATGATACTATAATATAAAGAAAGAAAGAAGAGAATGTTTTGTGCAAAGGTGAAGACAGAAACAAAGTGAAAAAGCTTAAAGGGGACCACTGGAAGAAAAGAAAAAAGGGGGTTCAGGATTCTGATTCCAATCCGTCTCCACGTCCATGGGGATGACCCTTCGTCAAGTTTTTTTGTGCTGTAAATATCAGGAACACGGTTGTGAAGTTGCCCCATCCCTGTGGCATGGACAAAATGTACTGCTCTCAACTACACAGCAGTCATACTTTAGTTGCCATCTGATGTTGATGGCCATGGCCATGGGGGCCAGTACCTCACACCACACGATCCTATAACGCCCTTTTGTCAGGGCATTTTCATTTTTTATTCTCATGCATTTTCATTTTTGAATAATACCAACATGGGGCCTGTGATCCTTGCCTGCCAGTGTGACAAGACCCCTTTACTCAATAATTAAGGCCCCCCGCCCGAGATCATCCAAACAACTACTGTCCTAGAAAACTTGCACCTCGTTTTCTATCTCAAATATATATTATGGAGAGAGTTGCTAGCCCACTTCAACATAATTAATTCAGGTGAACGCAAAATGTGATACATAAACTACACAGGTTTCAATGACATCGAACCAGAAATATTCACAAGGGGCTTGCTTCGGATAGCAAAGAGCACGCATACATTGGAATGAACTACTAAACTAAGCTGATATAGTTTGGGGCATGTAAAGCACAAGTATCCACTAGAAAACATCAAGTATCACATTCAGAAGGCCCAATATAAACCTACTCGGCACAGCAAGATTAATTTATTTTCATAGGGTTGACCCAACGGTCGGAGGTCATGATTCCAACAAGGTAACCTAAGTTTTAAACCAAGTGATTGAAGCACTTGGTAGTCACTGATATCTCAAGCTTGGAGAGAGTAATCTGAATCTGTTAGGAAGATACAGGGTAGATGTGTTAGGAAGGGGTAGATGAAATTGTAAATGTTTCCATTGGTGGTGTTATTGCTTCTCAGTCAGATGAGATTATTGTATATGGCTCTCGCTGCATTGGGCTGGGCCTTCCCAGCCTAACTTCAACCAAAAAAGTTTTAAACAAAGTGATGTCGCAGTCCAACTAAAAAAAAAGTGAAGTCTCAGCCACGAAAACAAGTGAAGGAATTTGGGATGAGGCTCCAAGCTCCTAAATTCAACCATAAAATCAGGGATAAAGCCATAACAGAGTTCAAGAGAAGATTCAAACCCTGACCAAAAAGAAAAACTTCAAACCAATATTCTAGGCACACGAAGATTTGGTTTAGTGGTGGACATGTTGGCCTCTGATGATGTTCACCTGGGTTCCAATTCTTGGAGCTGGTAGACAAGAAGATCCATGCATTAAAGCAAGTCAAAGTAGATACACCACACCAACGGGTGCTAGCAATTGCTTCACCAGATCATCTATATATAAACTCCACAAGATGATTGCAGTAGCAGCCTAGCAGGTTCCAGACTGCAGACTCCAATCAAACCACTGTTTAACAAGCTCGCAAAATTCTACTAGCCAAAGTGACTAACTGCAGGAACCTGGTGAGTGTGGCAAATCATGTAATGGCTTGCAGTTTTGACATATGGAATTGTAAACCAAGGATAAAACTAACTCGAAACAGCATAACATCCTACTCCTCATCATTATTCCTTCTTGACTGGATTTTGACTTTGGAAAACCTGATTTTGTTTTGGTGTAAAAAGATGCATGCTATGAGCAAAGGTCCTGGAGTCCTCGTTAGAACTGGTATCAATGGTAGAGAGAAGAATATATGATTGTCTATAAAAATTGGGCATTTCTTCTAAAAGTAACAAGAACCCTAAATTGAATTATGAGAGTTCAGAGAATCCCCGAGCCCTCAATCTCTCCCCAAAAGACTAACCAAATGGCAAGACCCTACCCTCTTTAAATTATTCCCTCATACTATTTCGTGACTAATTAACTGTAACTATTCCCCTTACTAATGGTATCCTAACAATACTCATTATCATGAAGGACTTCACTCGGGCATAGTTAGTAATAGTGATTATGTGATATACAACCATAGAAGCCACAACAAAACGGTTAGTTGAACAGAGTAAGAAGTTACCTTCAAAACGAGACATAGCAGACCAAATTTACTTACTGGAAGCCACAATAAATGGTTTTTATTTATTTATTTATTTTTAACACTTATGGAAGCCACAAGAAACAATTTAGCAGGCCTAATACATTTCTTGTCACATTTGCACTGATTTATTGGTGAATTTTATATAGAACCATGTCTAATCCGACTAGTTAAATTGGTCATGTATTTTTCAATTGAACATATGAATGTAAGGTAAGACTTCAGGCTGATTCTTCTCACTTATGATACATAAATAAAGTAAAAACGGTAGACAAAAGCTGGCATATCACCATATTCAACAACTCAAACAAGAAACAACCAAGCAAATTGAAGGTTGTCGATAGCATACAACCATATGCTTTATTCAACTATCATCGTCTAGTTCAGTATTCTGAGAGCAAAATGCATTAATACAAGAAACACAATATGTAGTTGGCATACGTGTTAAGATTAACAATGAACAAAAACAATAAAACAAAACTAGAAAATGAGTATGAGCATAAGTGTTCATTCCAATATGACAAAGTAATATAGGTACGTGCCAAGAAATGTAAGCAATCCTAGAAAGGTATTATTATACATAACCATTTAAGAGCATGTTTCATCCTAAATTACCTATTGTGATTCTCGAAACGAGTCTGGAAGGGCGCCAAAAACCTGGGTGATCATCGATTATTTATATGGTTGAGCAGCACACATATTTAGCTATCTCCGAAGGGATGTTATCCAGGTCCAATTCATTCAGCTCGCTATATATGAATCCAATTAAGTCATGAACTTCCCTGATAATCAGTGCTGTGCCCATTGAATCTCTTTGATGTTGATACCTTCCTTCACCATTTCGTAAAGTGGACTCATCTCCCTCAACTTCTCCACCTGCTTAACCGTGAGTTCAACCGCCCTATCAATTTCCTTCTCTGTGGTGAACCTCCCAATCCCAAACCTAATGGAAGTGTGAGCCATGTCCTCATCCACACCCAATGCTCTCAACACATAAGAAGGCTCCAAGCTTGCACTGGTACAGGCACTGCCACTAGATACAGCAACCTCCTTCAACCCCATAAGAAGACTCTCCCCTTCAACATAAGCGAAGGACAAGTTCAAATTCCCAGCATAGCGCCTCTCCATGCTTCCATTCACCACAACCCCATCAATCCTGTCTCTAATCCCATTAAGCAACCGCTCCTGCAACATGGAAACCCTCCTCTCATCATACTGCATCTCCTTCATTGCCAACTCACAAGCTGCACCCATCCCCACGGCCAAAGGGGTAGGCACAGTTCCACTCCTAATCCCTCTCTCTTGTCCACCACCGTTCATCTGAGGCTCGACACGAATCCTCGGCCGCCTCCTAAGATACAAAGCCCCAACACCTTTAGGTCCATAAATCTTATGTCCACTCAGAGACATCAAACTCACATTCCACTTTTCAACATCAATAGGAATCTTCCCCAAAGCCTGAGCTGCATCAGTGTGAAAAGGAACATTGAATTCCTTGCAAATCTTCCCAATTTCCTCAACAGGTTGAACCACCCCAATCTCGTTATTGACAGCCATCACAGAAACAAGACCTGTATCAGGCCTAATAGCAGCCCTAAGCTTCTCCAAATCAACCAAACCATCAGACTCAACGGGAAGATAAGTGACATCAAAACCCTCCTGCTGAAGGTAGCGGCAAGAATCAAGAACACACTTGTGCTCCGTCTGGGTGGTAATCACGTGCTTCTTCTTCTCCCTGTAGAAATGCATCACACCCTTAATGGAGATGTTGTTGGATTCAGTTGCCCCTGAGGTAAAGACTATTTCTTTGGGGGAAGCGCCTACAAGGGCCGCAACCTGAGACCGTGCTCGCTCAACAGCCTCATCCGATTCCCAACCGTAGAAGTGTGTTCGAGAGTGAGGGTTTCCGTAGCGAGAAAGGAAGAAGGGGAGCATGGCGTCCAGCACGCGAGGGTCCACCGGTGAGGTCGCTTGCACGTCCAGGTAAAGCGGTCTACCGGAGATTTTCACCCCTTTCATCGTGATTCCCGCGGCGTCTTCATAGGGTTGGGACGAGTCCGCCGCCGCTGCTGTCGCAGTTGAAAGCGGTTGGCTGCGGAAGAGGATGCGGGCGGATCTTGTGAGGTGGTGACGGAGATTAGAAGCAAGTAGCTTCGAGGTCATTGGATCAGTGAGTCTGAACGTACCTTGCTTACTGGTTTGGTAAAGAAAGAGAGAGAATTTGAAAGGGAAATAGATAGAAACTGAGCAGTGATAAACCTAATTCAGGATTTTGCTTTCAAGGAGGAACAAATGCCCATCATGTCTATCAAACAGTAGCTTGCACCGCTCACAGGCGCGTTGCATCTACGACTCCCAAGCCGCGATTTGCCTCACTAGTCACTTTTACTGCTTATTCTTTTACTTTTCACAATTTTTTTTATTATAATTAATTAATTATTCACATGGAACTTTTTATTTTTAATATTAGAGTGGTAGTAGTGTTTTTTTAAATTGTGGATTGTTGGGATATTATACTCAAATGTGGAATAGTATAATTATAAAAGCGAAAATCGGACCGTCCGATTTATTAGAAGTACAGAAATCGGACTGTCTGATTTCTAGAGATCCACAAATCGGACCGTCCGATTTGTGTTAAAAAAATTAAAAAATTTAATGTACAGAAATCGAAGCCTCCGATTTGTGTACTTTACACGGTTTTAAAAAATACCAAAAATTACAATATTAAAGTATATCACCACTTCTACTTCCATAACAAAAAAAATTAGCCACATATTTATTGATAATTGTTGAATATTCTATGTAATTAAATTATAATATTATATTTTTTTAAACACATTTAACTATTTAAGTTCACTTAAATATAATTACTTCTCCACATATTTAATTTTATTGTATGCATTTTTATTTATTAATATAAAAATTATTTAAAATATTGTATATAATTAAAAATAATTTATATTTTAATATAAATATCAAATTTATACTATAATGTATTTACAAAACTATATGTCGTATCTCTATGTTTAAAAATAAAATTTACTGATATCATTTTCCTGTGTTATCCTTCCTACTTCTTAACAGTAGTTGATGGGGCAGAGAAAAATTGAAAAAAAGGGGTGAGCGTATGACTTGAACTCTCAGATATGAAGTCTGAGATACACGCGCACATTCCTAATTTTGGGGAATCTGACGGTGGAAGGGTTTTATGGTAAGGTTTATGAGAAGCCACGTGTTTGGTTTTATTCCACCATGGGTTTTGTTCACGTAGTGCTTAAATTAAATTAAATGGCGGTGCTCCTAACATTTTCAAAAGACGGCGTCGTTTTACCTTTTTCATTTTCTCTCTCTTTAGTTTTGATGGACTACTTTTGAAGTTAGTGGGAAAAACAGTTAAAAATAAACTAAACTAGTTTCAACTTGCAAGGCTATATATAAATGAGTGTGAGGTCTTGTTGCCATTGCCATTACCATCTCTGCAAATAGATCTTGTCCACACTACATCGGTATCAGATCCAAAAGCATTCAATTCATCTGAGGGAAACTCCAAAAGCCTCTTTCTTATAGGTAAGTATGTCTTTTTGTGACTTATTATGGTTTCTGTTGTTATTGCGATGCTTCTTCAGTTTGCCATTTCTTTTCCATAAACAAGTTTAGATCTCTGTGAATGTCTTAAACTTTGAGCATGCCTTCCTTTAGCATTTCATTATGTGAGTCTCTCGCTCAATTCAATGTTCATATATACTGCTGTATTATGATTTCTCGAACTGAGTTGGCTCCTCAATACGCATATGCTGCTCTTTCCATTGTTCTCTGCTACTGATTTCAGATTTGAACTTTAAATCATGAATTGATATATCCCATTCTTACACTGGTAAATGTTCTAACCTCGCGTATGTGATCTTGATTTTGGTAATAAAATATCTTTTTTACTGGTAAGCTTAAGCTATTTGTAGTTGTAGATCGGCCTGCATACTATATTCTAAATGTGAATCTTTTAATTTGTTGTTACTCTTGGTTCGTTCTAATCAGTTATTTATCTTCACCTCTGATCAGGCTTCCGAGAAAATATTAAAGAAGGTGAAATTTGGAGGCTCGTCATTCAGGACTATTCGGCATGTTCAGGTCATCTCAGAGGAGCCCGAGATCCAAGGGCTTCAAGGTGAAGCATGCTGTACAAATATGTGTTGTGCTAGCCCTTTGCATCTGGCTGGTTTATCAATTCGGACCCAGCCGCCACAAGGAAGCATCTATTAGCACTGAGGTTGTCAAGTTAGGGAGGAAGGACCTCACCCCTAATGTGGAGCAACCTTCTGTTGTAGATGCAAGGCACAGAGAGGAAGAGGATGAAGAAATCAAGCATGAAGAGCAAAAAAAACCAGATGATGTTAATGGTGTGGAAGATGAAAGCATGAAGCAGAATAACAATGAAGACAATTTTGAGCACGCACAGGATTCAGCAGATCAAGGGACTGAAGAGAGATCCGAAAATGCTATGATGGAAAAGGAAAATGAGGATCATGACGATAAGGTAAACAAGGAGAGTGATACTGAAACGAAGGAGAGTGAGGGTAACAAAACTGAGGGGGAGGACAAAGAAAATAAAGAGAACAATGAGCAAGAGAAAGAAGAGAACAAAACTGAAGGGGAGGACAAAGAAAATGGAGAGAAGAGTGAGGAAAAGAATCAACAAGAGAATGAAGATAATAAAACTGAGGCGGAGGACAAAGAAAATGGAGGGAAAAGTGAGGAAAAGAATCAGCAAGGGAATGAAGATAGCAAAACTGAGGCGGAGGACAAAGTAAATGCAGAGAAAAGTGAGGAAAAGAATCAGCAAGAGAGCAACGATAACAAAACTGAGGGAGAGGGCAAAGAAAGTGGAGAGAAAAATGAAGAACAGAATCAACAAGGAAATGAAGAGACAAAGACAGACAATAAGGAGAATGAAGATACCAACCAAGACAGAAGTGAAGCTAAAGATGGAGAGAAAGATAGCAAAGAAGAAGACAAGGAGGAAAGCAAAGCAACAGAAAATGAAAAAGACAATGAAAAGATTGAGGAGGTGGCTTCATCTGAGGAAAGTGAGGAAAAGAATCAGCAAGAGAGCAACGATAACAAAACTGAGGGAGAGGGCAAAGAAAGTGGAGAGAAAAATGAGGAACAGAATCAACAAGGAAATGAAGAGACAAAGACAGACAATAAGGAGAATGAAGATACCAACCAAGACAGAAGTGAAGCTAAAGATGGAGAGAAAGATAGCAAAGAAGAAGACAAGGAGGAAAGCAAAGCAACAGAAAATGAAAAAGACAATGAAAAGATTGAGGAGGTGGCTTCATCTGAAGGTAGGCTGCAAGATGGGGATAATGCCTCCACTGCTGAAAACAAAGAAAACAATGAGTCAATCCCAAATGTAACAGAATCAGTGAATGACTCTACTGTCAAAACAACCAACCAAGAAAACAGTAGCGAGAATCAGGCTGAGACAGAAAATGATTCACAGAAGAGTTCCAATACTGCTGGGTCAGATGAGCAGCAGCAGAATAATCCCTCAGGAGACAATGCAAACACCGACGTGGAGGAAACCAGCCAGACAAATTCCGAAGATTCTAAGTCAGATGCGTCGAGGCAACAAGCTGATTCCGCTTCAACAGATTCATCAGGAACTCATGAGACCAATGCGGCCAACGGCGAATACAAGGACACATCCGGAAGTTCTGCTGAGGGTGAAAACCACGGCAACAATTCCAGCCAAGAAGGGGTAACTGTGAACAAAGATGCTGGCCAAGACCAAGAGGTTCAGCTTACTTCCACTGATGCTTCATCCGAAGAGAAGAAGGATGAATCCTCCAGGTCAGAGAATAGCGCAGAATCCGGGGAGAATGACAACATCAGTTCTGCTCAGACCAACACAAACGGTGACAACAGAAGTGCTAATGATGACACAAATGCTAACCAAACCAACTCCTCCGAACAAAACACAGAGGGATCAACAAATTCCGAAAGTAGTAACAATGCTGGGCAGAATAACTCAGATGGCAATGAAAACGGAGGTGATAGTCATGATGTGCCAGTAAATACTTCTGATTCTTCCAGTTCTGAGAAGAAAGACGCATCCTCTGAGAATAATAGTGCTGACAGAATCAAGGTTGAGAATGAGAACAATGTTGAGGAGAAGAAGAGTGAAAATGAAGAAGGAACTCAACAGGAATCAGGGGAATCACAAAAAGAGAAAGATGAGTCAGCAAACACAGATGATCATGGCAACTCTCAGCAGAATGATCAAGGCAACTCTGATTCTTCAAACTCTCAGAGCGCGGCATAGATATGGGAACCATTCCAGGAACAAATACAGAAATAAGGGAGGTATGATGTCACTGCTGCAAAATGGTAATTTAAATAAATGAATTGTATCCTCTGCTTTCTTCTTGTAATCCTAGTAATTCTTTTGATTTCCTTACGTGACCAATATGTATCAAATTTTTGTTTTCTATATTTGATCATTGCTAATTGCAATTTGCATTGGCAAGATTGTCCACAGAAGATATCAATTTGCTTTATTTCTGCTGCTTCAAAATATGTAGTCTATGAGTATGAACTCTTTCAGCTTTTTTCACCTTACAAAAAGGAAACACTAAACAACATTCTTATCTCACGAGGCATTGGTATTACTATTACTAGACAGCGATCTTAAACCCGAAGTAACAACAACCAGTGACTTTATGAATGGGTCCGAGCATAATTGGTATTGAAGACTAGCACATAGCAACTAGCAAGATATTATCTCTAAGTAGAACAAAAAAGATGTGACAGGATTTTTCTTTCAACTTAATCTTTTTCACTTGAAAATTAAACCAAACATACCCGAATTTGATTGTAAAGACCACTTAATAGCTTAGACAGTTGGCCTTTCACTACCTTGATGGCTACTCGGCAGCTAACATAACATAAAACGACAATTTAGCTATAATAGCTAATGCAGGCTAAAACGGCAAGTCGCTTTCTCAACATCTTATACTTTCACGAAGAAAATTCATTTGTGCAATGTTCCGGTCAGATTTTTTTATAAGCTTTTTTTGTTATATCATTTACATTATATTTTAAGTACTTCCAAAATATTAGCAGATTCATTGAAGAAGCTAAAATTGAGGCAGAATGAATTGACCAAGTAGTGAGAGAAAAAGTACAAAGTATGGTACCCGTTTTATTATGTTTCAATTTCAACAAATTAAACCAAACAAATTGAATTAAATAAGAAAGACCATATAGTCAAGTGCTAGTTGTAGATAACAGTTCCATAAAATAATACGAAACTACCATCAGTGTTTTCCTTGAAACGTTGACAAGAAATAGGCTATTGCCTGCTGCCTTCAAATACCTCACTCGGTTGTCGAAATCCAATAATCGAATGCTCCTCCTAGTGGTGGTCCTTAACCTCGAAAAGCCCATTTGGACCTGTTTATCACAGAAGAATCACTTCTACAATAAGAAACTATAGATAATTGAATGGTCCTATTCTATTGTTCAAAACACCACATGCACACAACTGGCTAAACTTCAATCAATGGTAACAAAAGCATAAAAGTGTACTTTAAGGCATTGAAACATGATGATCTCTCAAAGTTCCATATGTAAATCACATCTAAATCTAAGTGAATAATATGATAACTTCGAGTTATATTCAATTTGAAGACTCAAATTGACCCCTAAAATTACAATTGACTCAATTTAGTCTCCAAAATTTACAATAGTAACTCACGTTAGTCCCTAAGTTGATTTCTGTAAATGGCGTGTTGATTTTGCATGTTAACTTGTTAAGATTTGGACTCCTCACTTAGATTCTATGTGACTAAGACATACTAGACCTCCTAGAAGTTTAATTGGCTCCACAACATCCTCGTGAAGACGAAAATAACAAGTTCAATTTAAAAATTTTACGGCTTTGGATGCAACAATCAAGGTTTTGAAACTCTGATAAATCTTGATCACATAGAACCTGGGTGAGAAATCCAAATTACAAGAAGTTAATGTACCAAATCAACACCATTAACCAAATCAACACCATTAACGGAGATTAGCTCAAGGCTTAATGTGAGTTACGATTATAACTTTCGGGGTCCAATTTGAGTCCATTGAAATTTTAAAAGTCAAATTGAATCCGATTTCAAATTTCATGGGTCAAATTGAGTATTAACTCGATAACTTCACATTATTATATGCAGCTTTCTTCTTTGTTCTACATCTGATTGAGAAGGCTGCTTTTACGTTTCATGAATATTAAATTTCTTAAAAGAAGAGCTACAATTTTATGATAAAAAGGAAAGACTTTTTGCAGAAGTTGCTGAACAAAGTCCAATTGCCAAAACTAAACAATTCCAAATTCCAATAAATGATTTTTGCGGAAGTTGCTTAGAGAACATATATACATAGACACACGGATTAAAGCATTCTATGAGAGAGATATACCCCATGGAAATTCCTTGTTGCGGATATGCAAATATGGGTATGGCTGCATAAGAAAAGAGAATAAAGAAATTAGAGATAGAAAGAAATGGATATTCTTATGAATTATGATGAATGTGTTAAAACAAATTTGAGATGTAACTAACAAGCTAATAAAAACAAATAATAGAATGCAGTAAACGTAAATTTTCAGACAAACCATACACAGACTTTGACCTAAAATTGAGATTTATTATAATCATCATAGATAAAAAAACGTCTTTATCCTTCAAAACTTAAACTCCTAGACCATAAGCCGTCTTGATTTTCAATCTTATGGTCAATTTCTTAATAGAAAGTAGAACTCAATAAGAAACACAAATATCCCCCTTTTGGATTTTAGTACAATGAAACAATATGATCATGGTATGTCGTATAATTTCAGAGGGTGACTGAACTCATGCCAAATTGAACTTAACACTCATAAAAAAACAGGTAATAACATGTGATGAGTGGAAAGCAAAAACTTACAGGAGGTTCTTCATGGTGCGGGTGGCCTTTTGAAAGAATATAAAAAGCTAAACCTGAGCATGTAGCCATGCCTAGATACGTAATCTTCTCCCACTTGGCCGTCTCATCTGAAACAAATCACAGCAGAAAAACAATAACCAAAGCAAATCATTTTAACGAAAAAAGAAAATATAATTCATAGAAATTATTCATGAGAGCTAAATTGGATTTGGACTGAAAACTATATAATATTGTGCCTATTTTGTAAGGTGAATGTTACATTGATTCTGCAGTCTAAAATGTTATTATATAAAAGCACGTTGAGGTTAGGTTAGCTTCAGTATCGAATTCAGCAACAGAATAAATACAATGTAATTTCCACAAGGAGAGTACATAAAATGTTCTGGCGATCCAGATTTGAGAGAAAAACGAGATGCATGCAGAAACTAAAACCGGACGCACGAGAAGATTACAGGAACGTATAAACAATCCAATCTTATTGTTGAGAGAAAGAGAGAGAGAGAACAAACATGCATCATCGTGATGAGGAGAAGAAGAGAAATTTCGCTTGGGAGGGGGTGTGGCACGAGGGCTTCCTCGTAAGGCAGTTCTAAGAGTGGACCGCGCGAGGGTGCTTGCCATTGCTCAATCAATGCCAATGTTACCGAAACAGAAATCTTGTTATGCGTTTTAAACTTGTCAGTAATGGAGGCCGTAGGAACAGGGAAAGCCCTGTAAATATGGACAAAGTTTCAGAGCAGAATACGTCAAATAAGGATTGCATTTTTATGTTATCGTTATAAACATTTTCGAATTTTTTTTTTAAAATTTTAAGTTAAATTTTAGTTTATTAAAAATAATTGAACACGCATCCAGCATATTATTTCCTAATTCCTGTATCTACTTACATCATTTCCTAATCTCAATGCCTTCTTTGAGAGAGGGAAAAAAAAAAAGTAAAATTTAAATTTTGAGAACAATTTTAATATACAGTATATCTAATATTCTAATGACATAAAATAATTATTTTTTTATTAATTACGTAAATAATCATCTAAAAAAATAATTATTTAATAATATAAAATATTTTATAATGTTAATATATTAAAGTTAAACTCTATATATATATATATGTGGTCTAAAAATTCGCTTTGTATTTTTAATATGGAAGGTAGAAGACTAGAAGGTGATGTTTTTAAATAAGGTGGAAAGTTTATGTGTTTTTTATTTATATGGATATCATAAATCTGACTCTCAGATTTGTGGTATTTTAATTTTATTTTTTTTTTGATAACCACAAATTTAAAAGTTAGATTTGTGATTTTAAAATTTTTTTTTTTAAATGCAAATATGAGGGTCAGATTTAATTTTTTTTATTTTAAATTTTTTTGAATATACAAATCTGACCCTTAGATTTCTCTACTTTCCCAAATTTAAGGGTTCTATTTATTACTTAAAATTTTAAAAAAATTTAATCCATATAAAAAACACACTAATTATCCGTAACGATGAATTATACACAATTTTTTTCCATATGAAAAAAAAAATAGCCCTAAAAATTTTGTTAGAAATTAGAGAGTAAGAGATGCATCTTGATTCTTGGGAAGGTAGGTGAAACACTTAAACTTCTAACACATAATCGAAGCTGCTTCATCGCAGGAGCAACACACTGTGCAACGCATGATTTAGCAATCACAAAATAGACAACAATTTTAGCTAAGAGCCACATTCAAATCATTGAAGTTTAGTACTGGAACAGACCAAGCCCAATAGATTGGACAACTAAGTAAACAAGAGCATACAAAAATTAAAAGACAAGGTAACAAAACAAGACTCTATTGAGAAAAGAAATACATTGAACTTCAAATTCCAAATCAATAGTCCTCTCCATCTTCTCCTTCATCGTCTTCTGCAGCCTCTGCACCAACCTCCTCATAGTCCTTCTCAAGAGCAGCAAGATCTTCACGAGCCTCAGAGAACTCACCCTCCTCCATCCCCTCACCAACGTACCAGTGAACAAAGGCCCTCTTCGCATACATAAGATCAAATTTGTGGTCAATGCGGGAGAAAACCTCAGCAACACTGGTGGAGTTTGAGATCATGCAAACAGCCCTCTGCACCTTGGCAAGATCACCTCCTGGAACAACAGTTGGAGGTTGATAGTTGATTCCGCACTTGAATCCAGTGGGACACCAGTCAACAAATTGAATAGTGCGCTTGGTCTTAATAGTTGCCACAGCTGCATTGACATCTTTAGGCACCACATCACCTCTGTACATGAGACAGCAAGCCATATATTTTCCATGGCGTGGATCACACTTTGCCATCATAGAAGATGGCTCGAATGCACTATTGGTGATTTCTGCAACTGATAGCTGCTCATGGTATGCCTTCTCGGCTGAAATCACAGGTGCATATGATGAAAGCATAAAATGGATCCTGGGGTATGGAACCAAATTAGTCTGGAATTCAGTAACATCAACATTCAAGGCACCATCAAACCTCAAAGAAGCAGTCAGTGATGATATCACCTGAAAATATTATTAATGTAAAGAGAAAGTCAGAGTATGATCTCATTTAAATAACCAATTAAGCGGAATTTCTTCAAATGTGTTAACAACATCATACTTGAGAAACTAGGCGATTAAGGTTTGTGTAGGTTGGTCGTTCAATGTCAAGAGAACGCCTGCAAATATCATAGATTGCTTCGTTGTCAAGCAGCACAGCAACATCAGTATGCTCCAAAAGGGAATGGGTTGAAAGGACACTGTTGTAGGGCTCAACAACAGATGTCGAAACCTGTGGGGAGGGATACACAGTGAAACCAAGCTTGGACTTCTTGCCATAGTCCACTGAAAGCCTCTCTAGAAGAAGGGATCCAAGACCTGAACCTGTACCCCCACCCACAGCATTCATCACAAGGAAACCTTGGAGACCAGTGCAGTTGTCTGCAAGCTTTCTGATACGGTCCAAGCACAGATCAACAATCTCTTTCCCAACTGAATTTAAAAAGACAGTGGTATTAGCATGAAACTAGATTTAAATACAGAAAATGCACAGGTTGTTGAGGCATTACTGGTATAGTGGCCACGAGCAAAGTTGTTTGCTGCATCCTCCTTTCCGCTAATGAGCTGCTCAGGATGGAACAGTTGGCGGTATGTGCCAGTCCTCACTTCATCAATGACAGTGGGCTCAAGATCTACAAAAACTGCACGAGGTACATGCTTTCCAGCTCCAGTTTCGCTGAAGAAGGTGTTGAAAGCATCATCACCTCCCCCAACGGTCTTGTCACTCGGCATCTGGCCATCAGGCTAAAAGACCACACAAGAAAAATGATCAAGATCCAATTAATTTAAAAGAAAACGTGAGGATAGAAATTAATTGTTCCCGGTATTCAAAGAAAAACAATGCTGATAGAATCTTCGTGTTAGCACGGCACGTCGAGACCAAGTGACTAACTATACAACCACTCATTCTAATTGAAGAATGTTAAAAGTTATGGATGTTTTATTTATTTAGATCAAAGTGGATCCAGATCCACTACATTTTTGTCAATAACCAATACATAATTCATTGATATAGTAAAGGCAATACTCTTGTACTCCTAAGTAAAGCAATATTTCAAAAAATTGTGGCAAACGTAGCAGAAATCCAGGCCTTGTTAAATTTACATTCCAGATCTATCTACTAAAAACAGCACTACTAAACGCATTATGTGAGAAACAAAATTATATACTCTAGATCTACACTGTAAAATTAGTTATACTCGGCAAGATTAAAGAAGATTCAAATGTCTTAAATCTTGACTTGAAGTTTGAAAGATCTAGATGGAAGAAAGAAACAAATGACAGCAAATGTTGAAGATCCAGCAATCCACGCAAAATACAGTGAAAGTAAACCCACAGCGATCTATGAACTATGAAGTAAGGAAGCAAAAGACAAAAACAGTGAAGGAAAATGGTGGTATGGTTATGGAGGAAAATACCTGAATGCCGTGTTCGAGGCAGTAGAGCTCCCAGCAAGCATTTCCGACCTGGATACCGGCCTGACCAATGTGGATCGAAATGCACTCTCTCATTTTCGCAGTTGAATCACACAACGAATAAGGAGATCTAAATCTAAATCTAAGTCGAAGGGAGAAGAAGAAGAGCGGCGTGTATTAAGACGCCTCTCTGTTGCTGAAAGTGTGCTTGAGGCTCTTGGGGTTCTCTCTTTTTATATAGCGGTTGGGGAAGAGTGCCGTCCCTGTGACTGTGAGGCATATTTTCATTTTAAAATAATTTAACCGCGGTTAACGTTTTTTGAATTTCTTCTCATTACACCGGGGTTACCTTTGTGCCGCTAGCACTGACCCAAGTTTATATTGGGCTGCTTTTGCTGCTTTGCCATCTGACCATTACATTACACTTTACAGGTTGTTCTATTCTACACACTGAATATTTTCTTTTCTTTTTTTTCTTTTGTTGTTTTTTTTTTAACTTCATTAATTAAAAACAAAAATTCAAGACACAATCAGTTTAGTAATAGTGTAATACAATGCAATATAAAGTATAGGAAAATTTTCAAATGATCCAGTCGCCTTTACTGGCACTTTGTTATACCATGTTGCAGTACCATTGAGATATATAGTTAAAAATGTTGACGGTGTAGATTTATTGTGGGCTAGAATCATAGAAGAACGGTGTAGGCTCTTCCCTAGACCTGTTCAAAGCTTGACCTGAAAAGCAACAGGGGTATTGACATTGAGGGCAGATGGCGTGTGTTGTCAATTTATAGAACCGCAGCTGTTAACTCAGCTCACAAGTGGAGCCGTTGGAGTGAGTTGGGTTTTTCTGGACTAAAAGGCATGGGCCTTTGATTTTTTTTTTTTTTTTTACAAGTATCGAGATTGATTGGGCTATGTGAAATTTAAGTATAGATGGTTCTTTCATTAGTAATGTTGTAGAGCAAACAAACCCTAACCAGAGCCAAGCACCGTCACTGCCTTATTCACTCACTTGTTCTTCAAACCCCATTCTTGAATCAAAAAGCAACCCTGCAAAGCCTACCCTCTAGACTCCAAAGGCGGAAACAGCAACTTGTTCTTCCAGGACCCTACTGACGGTGAAAGTTGATGACCTACTCAACTGACGGTAGAGGCAATAACATATCAACGCCCACCACCCCAAGGACCGGGGGTTGTTTCGTCTTCAGCTGCTGCCAGGAAAAATACCGCAGGAAGACAGCGACTGACCTTTGAACAGGGACGACGTAGCGCGACGACGTTCACGCGGCACTGGTGAGTGTCTACCTTTAGAGACAAACGGCTCGTCCCGGCATGAGTAGTCAGCTATCAGGACAACACAACTAGGAAACCAACTGTGACTGGGCCGGCGGCAACTTACCCAGAGAGGATGACAACTGACAAAGTCCAAGTGAAGGCGCGCTTCCCGTCTTCGGCTTGGCATTTCAAGCAAGGTGAGATCGAGGGGGAGCGTTGGACAGAGTAGCAGTGACGCTGGTGAAGACCCAGGCGAAAGGTTCGATACAGGGGACGAAAGGCGAGAAGATAGGCTTCAAAACGGGACAAGGCACCGGTATAGGAGCAGCGGCTGCAGTTTGGGGAAGGAGGATGCATCCAGTGCCGGGTCCAGTACCGGGTCGTGTATAGGGTTGAGGGTTCCGGTTTTCTGTGGTCTGGGCTTTCTTTTAGCCTGTACCCTGACCTAAAACAAAAAGTGTAATCTGGTGCGAGGTTTGTGGGTCACTTTAATTGTGGCATGATGGGTGGGCTTGGGTTTTGGTTCGGGTCGGCTGGAGTTTTGGTTCGGGTAGGATTCCTTTGTCTTATCCGAAGACGAAAAGAACAAAATAGGTGAGTCTAGAAGTTTTCAAGTAACGATAAAAGATAATAAAAACTCTATCCCCGCTTCAACACAATCAGAATCAGAGACGTGGACTCCATCGTTTCTATAATGCGTTCTGGTTTTCCTCGTAAGTCGTCGGGTTTATGTTCTCCCATTCAGGTGTGTGAATTTGTGCGTTAGTGATTTGAAACTCCGTGTAGATTTTGTTGTGATTTATTGTTTGATTGACTCTGAAACATGTTTGACAGAGGCTGAGAGATATGCATTCGGATGGACCTGAAACACCCTCGGATTAGTTGGATGAAATCCTGGATGTTGATGTTAGCGATTACCGTTCAAGTGTACATCGAGGCGGGACAACTGTAGGTGGCATAGACCGACATTGAAAAAAGGTTAAGTTTAACCACCATTATTTGGAGATCGTGATATTTTAATTTTGGTTATGAAAGAGGTTATTGATTTGTTAAATTTAAATTGTTTAATTTATTTTATATAAATGTTTTGTTATAGAGTGCTGTTGGACTGTATGGGATGACTGATGCAGATGCAAAACCAATATTGTTCTGCCAATGCAAAAGCAATTCAGTTAGTGTGTGTCAATTGGCGATGTGAGTGACCATGAATTTTGTCCTTCTCTCATATTTATTTTTTTTAATCAGTTGATGATTGCCTTACAATTAGTTGATAATTACTAAAGAAATGGATTGGTACTGGTAAATAATCTCATACGTATTTTATTGGTGGTCTAAACTACTGAATAAGTTGATAATTACCTTTGTTTCATGTCGCATGAAAAGTTGCTGGTTTTTCAGTTATCTTTTATTGTCCCACTTGGAGATCAATTTTGTTGCTTGAATGCTCATATTGAGTAGTATATGAAATGGTGGTAGTGAATTGTGAATTTTGATTGGTTAAAATCTTGAAAGTACACAAAGTATGTGTAGAAAAGCTTCTAAAATTTTTTGTGAAACTTTTTGAATTAAATATATGTGTTCCCGTCCTGGAATGACGATAAATGTAAATGCTTCTAAATGCCTTCATGAAACGTAGTAAAAGAATTTGTGTACCTGAAGAGAACTAGATGATACTTCACATTATAAATTTATGTCAATTGAAACTTTGAAAGCATATTTAATTTATGAGCATTTCATGTGGTCCATGCAAACTTTCTGAGTTCTTCTCTGGTTGTGGTGGTTTACTCCAGAGAACACAACAACGGGTAGGTTATACCTGTTACGGCCGTACGTAGCATCGAATGCTAGGACATCGCTGAACAACGAATAATCTTTTCGAAAACGACCGTCGCTCCAAAACAAGTTGCACAAGTGTTGCCCTTCCCCCACCTTATACCTCCAAAATATTTTTCCATCCATGCGTCTAAGACCTTCGAGGTACCTTATAGCTGCATTTACATCTCCCCCTGCTTGTGCTGCAAATGACTCATAGATCTTCGGAATGCTAATCCCAATGTCCCTCATGCTTGTTAGCTGAGCAACTTCGACCTCAGATATCTTCCTGTGTGACCGTAGATAATCTACAAGCTTCCCAAATGCCAGTTCGTGATTATGTTCCTCGACAAAACGTGACACATACTACTTCCCGCTACCGTCTTTTCTCTTGATCCTCATCTCGGCAAGACATCTGCATCGGGTTACTACCTTATGCTCCCTTATGCGATCAACATTTTCCAACCATTTTTTCTCTCGAAATCCTTGCCGGTTACAAACAAAAGTAAACCTCACAATATCCCCGGCAGTGTTTCTAACCGTCTTACCTCGCCATGATGCAAAGCCATTTAGTCAGGTGTAGTTGTTATAGAAGTCACTGGCCTCCTCAGGTGTAGAAAACTCTATTTGAAGGACATCTTCGGCTCGCAACCCATCCAAACCCAAAAAAGCGGGCAACATAGAATCCCCCGCACTTCCTAATCGGATACCTCGGCATCTACCTCGACAACCGTATCAAACAGTGTCTCCTAAAAGAATTTAAAAAGAAAAATTCTTTCATTATCAGCTGGCCTTATTTAAAATGCATTATTATCATGCAACGGCAACTAATTCATTCCCCAACAGTTACTCTAATTAACACCAACGGAATGAATAACATATTAATACACATTAAAAGTAAATAACATGAAAATCTGAAAGTTTAAATTAATTTTTAAATTATGTTATCGAAATTCATATATTAATAGTTAATAATATGGTGATTAATTCAACAGTATCAACTTGAACTATATACATCCACCGAATGAATATTTATTCGTTATTAATTTAACTAAATTTACATTTTTATGTTACAAGTTAACATAAAGGATTAGAGGTTATTCCTTTAATTTTATTGTATGGCCACTGAATATTTATTTGTCCAACTGCCTATTCACGTCTAATATTTTCGATGCTCATTATCACAAATGCAACTAATATGTGACAAATTTTTTTTAAGTTTGAAAGTTAAAATATATATGAACTATATTTTTACACAAAAATGATTCAGTATACCCATCTACTTCAAATCAACTCGCACCCTACACATACTAAATGCAACGAATACGCATCGTACCTGTTGAATCGAAACACAAACATTGTCATCCATCCACTGATCCCCCGACCGGCTCATTCCACATGCACGGCTCCTCGCCAAACTTGCTGTTTGATGCCATCATTTACTGTAAGACTAATTTTTTTTGAAAATGATACAAGTACATTGATTTTTCAGTTTAACATTACTGAACTCGTGACCTCTTAAGCCATTATGGAAAGACTATGTCATTTGAACTATAACTCCTTGGCAACACAATTAATCATACAAATACAATAACACGACTATGTTTACTGATATCAAATTTAATTAAAATGTTAATTTAAATTACATCTAGTTAAATTTTAACTTAAAATTTTAAAATACATATTTCTATTTTAATTTGTTGATTTCATTAGGAAGACTAAATTAAAAAAAAAAAGGTTAAGACAAATTATATCTTTTGAATTATTCAACAATAAAAAATTTAAATTTATGTACTCAACTTTAGTACTATTTTTAGTTAAGTTGTTCTTCGTAATGAAATCAATAATTCAAAATATAGAAAGATATAACTTTCTTTTTTAAGTTAAAATTTAAATTGATATATTTTGAATTAAAATTTTAATTAAATATGATAACAATAAACGTAGTCGTATTATTGTATTGAAATGATTAATTGTCTTTATTCAGTTTCAAGACAATTTACGGTTGAAAATCAGTCATTTTAATTTGAAAAATGAATGTACTCCTACTTTTTTTAAAAAAGGATCAATCAAACCGCTTCTATAATTTTAAAATGTTTAAATTAAAATATGGCCTATCTCACACTTATACATGTATATAATACTACAAATGACATCTCTCTCAAATCCTTTCCAAACTCAATAAATTCTACGTTTGGGCCATGTACACCATCCTCGTGTATTTATAGACTCATACTCTTGATCAATCGTTTTGGATCTTAAGCTTTATTGAGTTCAAAGAAAATCGTGGCTTAGTACTCATGGGGTCTGCCAAATTGAGCATAAATCGTGGCACCGTTTTTGAGGGTTATGAGATAAAAGTAAATCGTGCCAGGCTGTGGTGGTTTAGTCTTGAAATACGTCAAACAAACAACTACGATTTACTAACAAACTACTAAACTTAGCCATCAAACTATTTACGTGTTATTTTTCACAAGCCATTCATTCATAGATCGTCCTATGGTGTAGTTGTTAACATATTATATAAACCACAACACCCTGCTATGATTTATATATTACTACACAATGGGTATTCACATTTTGAACATCACTTTAGGGAAATCACACAAACTTAGAATGGGGTTATTTTATTTAGGTGAAAAAGCCTAAATCAGATTTACAGGATTATCTCAAAGCAGAAGTGTGTGGCATCATACGAAAATGTTCGAGCTTTACCAAATTCTAAGGATATAAAAAACAAAAGGATTTACAGCAATAAAGGATTTGGCTAACGGATTATTTACAGCAACAATCTCAACGTTTAGTGATGACATTAACCAATAAACTCAATGCGGTCAAGTTTTTCAACAACACAACATTTGCTCAGTCATATGTTTAGCTACAAATTGAGCTCAAACCGACAATCACACATCATTCTAATTTTCAACAACAAAATTAAATTATGATAGTTTTCAACCACATCAACATTGTCAAATTCTACTACGAGAAATCATTATTTTAGCAACAAATTAAACTTTCAAACACATAGTCAACATGCAGCAACGAATTGGCAAAAAAAAATCGAATGGAGCTCACCTGCCCAAGGAACTACACACGGCAAGGGTAGATAACCACCATAACGAACGCTTGAAGCAATGACATCACACGACCACCAACGACAGACTGCGATGACCTTCACCTGTTATTAACGTCACTGACGACCTTCGGTGCCAAAAGGTGCGTTCCTACTACAGCGATGAACAAGCTCTCTGATACGTCGTAGGTTGCCCGTGATCCCGATCCCCGCCGTTATACAGGTGACAGATCTTAGAGGTGACAGTCACAAGGAAAACACACACAGAAAAGCGACACGATGAGAGCTGAGGACAGAACCCAAGCCTGGACGGGTGGGTGCTCACCGTCACATTAGGGCACCAGTGGTTTCCAAAACGACGGTGTTTTTAATTCCTAATGAAAAATAATTTCCCTTGCACCACCCTCCCTCCTTGGAACATTTTCGTAACAGGCTTCATTTTCTTTCCCAAACTGCA
This sequence comes from Arachis ipaensis, assembly GCF_059453495.1. Classification (NCBI taxonomy): domain Eukaryota; kingdom Viridiplantae; phylum Streptophyta; class Magnoliopsida; order Fabales; family Fabaceae; genus Arachis; species Arachis ipaensis. The sequence goes on along the minus strand of NC_142440.1, from coordinate 6,267,543 downwards.
TCACCAACACTATCATTATTCCAACAAAGCCAACAATCACACAAAGGCCCATAAAAAACCCTTCAAAAATTTAATACAAGCCCAAATTCAATTAATTTTGCTCTAATCAGCCCAATGGATGCAACTCTTAATCCAGCTGGCTGAGCTGCAACTTGGCTTCATTTGTGCTTTAAGCTGATATCGGATCACTACCCTTGTGGTCAATTTTCACTTTATTCCAAGGACATTCAGCATATCTCACAACATGCTACACGACAAAAACACAACCGAGAATCTATCCGTACGTGGATCACCAGAGTTCCAGAAAAGTGGTCTGGATCATTGGAAAACTTTCCTAAAGTATATATACAGACTAAGAATGTGTACAGAGATATTACTATCCAGAAAAATATTTAAATATAGATAATATTTTATCTTGGTAAATAGATTTAAAAGTTGTCTAACATATTAAACAACAAATGCACTGTGAAAATAAAAATTATCATATTCTTGTTTGTAAACTTTGGGATTTTTTATTTTATTAAATAAAATAAATGTAATATTTACCAAAATAAATATTTTTACACGTATTTACCAAATTAAATTCCGTTGTCATATCTCGTTTACAGTGTAAACGAGATAATTTTTCACGTATCTCGTTTACAGTGTAAACGAGATATGGTAAGTCAGGCTGAGACGTGTAACCCTTGGTATTCTTCACACACATTTCATATCCTTCCTCTGTCTCTTTTTTCTCTAAAAAACAAAGCTGAATGGCCAGTAACAATCCATTCATAGTTGTGCTTCTTTATCCCAATTGTCGTATGAGAAATGACGACAACGGGGTGACATTTGAGTGTCAGGATCCGATATTGTTTTGCACTTAGCGTGTGGAGACGTTGTCGGATTTGAAGAGTTTGATATTGAGCAAGCTCGGTGGGACACAAGCGAGGGAAATCGGAAGGGTGGCATATAGGTTGCTGGCACCCATGGGAAATGGAGTCTTCCAGTTTCGACTATTTCGACTTTACGGGGACAAGCATGTGCGACTGATGTTCGACATTCACGGGAGAATCATGTGTGAACAGGTAATGGAGCTGTCCACCGAGGTGGGTCACGGTGGTAGTGGGGGTTCCGTACATGAAACCTATGTGCAGGACGACCGACCTCTCGCACCACCGCCCATTCATGTCACGATTCCGGAGCATGAGGCAGAGGAGTGTGAGAAAGAGTCTGGACGACATGCATGAAAAGATCCCGGTTTCTAACATCTGTGGAGTGGATTACAACCTAGACGAAGGTGTAGAGTTTCGGGTCGGACACAGGTTCAGAAGCCGAGCGGCGGTGCTTCAAGGTGTGAAGAACTAAAGTATTCGCAGGAGTGCTGAGTACCGAGTGATCGAGTCCGACCAGTTAAAGTACCATGTGCAGTGTCGTCAAGCTGACAGTGGGTGTCAATGGAGCCTCCGTGTGGCCCTTTGTCAGAATCTCGGATACTAGTAAGTTCAAGTTTAATTGTGAATTTGAGTAGTTTTGTAGTTATGTTATTTTGGTTATAGATGTTGTGTAAGAATAAATTTTTTGTTGTGATTAGGGAGGTTCGGAGGTTTGGTGGCCCACACAGCTGTTTGGAACCCATGCACCATGTCTTAAGACCATCGTCAGTTAGATAGCAGTCTCATCTGCAGAGTCATATTGCCCTTGATTCAGTCCAATCCGTCTGTCAGTATCCCAGTCTTGCAAGGGGCACTCCAGGCAAGCTATCACTTCAAACACTCATACAGAAAGGTATGGATGGCAAAGCAGAAGGCAATTGCACGGATCTACGGTGATTGAGAAGAGTCATACAACAAGGTGCCAAATTTACTTCAGGCACTGCAGAGCTGTTTCCCCAGCACCATATGTGACCTACGCGTCAAACCGTACTACGAAGGACACCTCATGGTGCGCAACTGCTGCATTTTCGACAAAGTATTTTGGGCTTTCCCGTCACGTGTCGAGGCCTTCAAGCATTGCAAGTCATTTTTCTCTGTAGACGACACACATTTGTATGGCAAGTACGGTGGAGTGTTGCTTATAGCGGTGGCACAAGACGGGAACAGCAACATACTGCCAATTGCTTTTGCCATTGTTAAGTCTGAGAGCACCGATGCATGGTCGTTCTTTCTTACTAATTTGAGGTGCCACGTCACCCCACAAGATGGCTTACTGGTTATATCGGACAGATCTCAAGCCATCAAGACCGCCCTAAGCTCCGATAATAGTGGGTGGCATCCCCCCAGGGCGTTCCATGCCTACTATATCAGACACATGGCTGCAATGAGCTGGTTCAAGTCAGCCGAGGACAAGCGATACCTCATAAACGCTGCTTATTACAGTTCAAGTTAGGCCAGGTATGAGTGGTACATGGATGCATTGAGGGGCGTCTCCTCGGCGATGGCAAACTGAGCTGGTCGTTTCAGAAAAGGAGATTTGGCTTCAGCATTGCAACAGTGGTCGGAGGCTTGGACACATGACCACAAAACTGTCCGAGTGCCTCAATGCTGTGTTGAAGGGGACACGCTACTTGCCGATTTTGGCCATTGTACGTATCACGTACGAGAGATTGCAGAAGTTGTTTGTTACAAAGGGAGGGAAGCGCAGAGCCAGTTAGCGGCCGGAAACCGCTTCTCACAGAGACTCTTGGCGGCCATTGAGAAGAATAGAGAAGGCATTCCGAAGATGTGTGTGACCCATTGCGATAGGCGGGCCTCCGTGTTTGTTGTGGAGGAACTAGAGCCGTTCGAGGGATGGAGTCATGGTTCCTTTCGGTTTGGCTTTCGGAGGGCACATGTGATAGCGGTTTATTCCAGTCTCTCCACTATCCGTGTTGGCACGCACTTGCCAGGTGTGTCGCCGCTAGCATTGAGTGGGTCTCGTATGTGCATCCAATCTACAGGCAGGAAGCGGTGTTCAAGGTGTACAAGATGGAGTTGCCACCCATTCCCGACGAGTCGCTGTGGTCGGAGTGGCATGGGACGATGATGCGCCCTAGCCCAGCCATGTGGCGAAAGGCGACTGGAAGGCCAGTGTCCACCAGATTCCAGAACGATATGGATGACGTCGAGCGACAAGAGAAGCGGTGTGCCTTAAGAATACAATATTTCAACTTTCTAGCCTACACATGTCTCTACATTACATATTCGATAATAGCCAAATCCTAACTACAGCGTTATAAATGCTAATAACATAGCACAGGAATAACAGAGTTCCAAACTAATAATAATTATGTCATACCAACCTAGCACAAGCGGATAGAGTTCTAAATTAAGCCTACAGACCTAACTCCTAACTCATATACCAACGTTCCAGATCTTAATGACTACCCTAACAATGACAACATCATTAAATTTAACAACCATAACAAAACTAACCTCGAAGTCAGCCGTCCCGGCGTAATGTGTCGTCTCGTTCAGCCTGTTGATGTCCCCGTCATTCCCGGCTTGGCGCGCCATCACCGCTTCGGTCAAAGGTATAGTAAAAAAGGGTTAAAAGAGGGGAGAAAGATGTTGACAAAGTCAGACTGGGGCCCGGAACTAAGCTATAAACGACTTCTATATATAGGCACGTACATGCCATATCTCGTTTACCGTGTAAACGAGATATATGCATTGTCATCTCGTTTACACTATAAACGAGATATGGCAAGAGAATTTAAATCGATAATTTCTCGTTAAAATATTTATTTTGGTTAATATTATATTTATTTTATTTATTAAAATAAAAAATCCGTAAACTTTGCCAAAATTCGAATAAAACTTTAAAATTAGTCTCAATATTCTGTGTGTGTTTGTATATCATTAAGTGGTAAGAAACATTTAATAAATATTCTTTTCCAAAATTTTTGTATGTGTGACAATTTTTTTCAAATAAAAATAAAAATATTAAAAAATAAAAAAATATTTTTAAACAAATTTATAATTATCATTTTTTAAAATTTTTTATTTTAGAAAAATTATTCTAACATAATAAATAAATAAATAAAAATATTTTTATATTATTATGTCTAAATATAATTAATAAATACAAAAATATTTTTATATAAGATATCAAAATGTCAAATTATTTTTATTTTCTAAAAAATATTTTAAAAAATCACTTAAAAAAATATTTGGTTAGAAGTTCCTCTACCAAAATATCACATGGTAACGATTATTAATAAAAAAATCAACATAACAAGATTACATCTTCAATTTTTTTATTATTTAAAAAATAAAATGTGCAACCAATAAGAAATCAATAACAAAGATGTAAACATGACAAGATATGATACTAATTTTTAACATAAAACAGTTCTTTATCTTCTTTTTTATTATTTAACATAAGAATATCGCAATTTTTTTATGGTAGTGAAAAAGGTGTTTTCCCACAAAATAGTGTGTTTTTGTTGTTTTAAGAGTATATGGTATGTTGCAAAAATTGCTACGAAAGATTTTATTTTTAAAAAATAAAAATCATTTTTTTCACAATTTCATGACTTAATTTTTAAAGTGGTCTATTAGATTTATATTGTACATTAATTTGGTTTTTAAATTTTCAATTATTATAGTCTCTAAGAGTGAATTTTAAACATCATAATAATTTATTAATCTCTTTTTGACAATAACTCAGCAAATAGAGTGATGAGCTAATATTTTCTTATCACGTTAGACAATACAACAATCATATAAGGTAGCAAGATTTATATTGTGATCCAATTTGATTCTTCTCCTTTTATAACCCTAAATTCCTACAATTCCAAACCATCTAAAAAATAATAAAGAATAGCATAATTTATTTTTTTGAGATATTGTACACATCATAATTAATCAAACTCTCAAACTAAATTCTAACATCATATACTTCTACTCACAAACAACATTCAAGGCCGTTGACCACAATTTTAAACAAAAAAAGTTATAAAGAAAAATATAATTTACTGACTCCAGCATCTCCTCACACAATACACATGTCCCTTCACCCTTATTAGTTTGTTTTTTGTATTCGGCCCATTTATTATTACAAATCACACGATGATTTCAATTTAAGGTGATACCAATCCTCTTTATAGATCATAAAAAATATACTTCATAATTGGCTCCCATATATCTTTTTTTTGACTATGTTGGTGAATAATTTTACATTGTATCTTCCATTACTACCATATTCATGATGAACCAATCTATACCTCATTCATAATCATATATAGTGATATTCTAATTTGATACAACAAATAATCTTAAAAATTTCTCTTGTAGTAACACATTCTCAACCTATATATGTTTTCAAAACCTCATTACTTCACCATTTTCAACACATTTTTTTCATCCCTCATTACATATACATCTCATTTTTTTTCTTGCAATACTCATTATCTCCTTCCATAAACCCATTAGATCCTTTAAATTATTATGCTCTTCCATTGGCATGTTCTTATCCACATCATAACACAATTCGATCAATTTTTTTTTCATAGTAGTTCATTTTTATTTGAGCATCTCTATTACCACTTAAACAATATGGTTGTATTTTTTTATTTTTATATACCCAACTCCAAGACTTTCGTGCTTTTTAGCTAGGCTTTCGAACAGTGTTTTATTTGGTTGTTGGTATCAATTTCTCTTTTTTTTTTTGTTTCAAAAGAATCTCTTTTACTCTTGTATAATTTTTTTGTAACTTTTTTTAGCATTTTGAAGAGACTAAGAAAAGTACATAGATAAGCTATTTATCATTGATTTTATAATTATTAGTATCTCCGCCTTTATCAACAAACTTGGCTTCCAACTATTTAGTGATATATTGCATGTTTGAGAGTAAGATGTGCATCCTTAGCTTAGCCAACCAAGGTGGATTCTTGGCTATTTTCACCATAGTGGGGTTGTTAACCTCGCCAAGATTGGTGACCCAAGTGACGTCCCGGCGTCAGTTTGGTATCGGAGCAAGGTCGGTCCTCGACTTGCTCCGGTAAAATTTTATTTGGTTCGTGGGTACGGTCTTTAGTGCGGTTCTCTCGTTGGTACGAGTCGTTGTCAGTATGGATTGTTTGCTGCGAAGTTCCGAGTAATATCGTCTTTTTTTGGTGCCTTTTCTGTTGGTGATTATCATTCATTCCCATCATCATCATTGGTGTATTCCCTTCATCATTGTGCATCCTCAGCATCATTACAACATCAACATCCAAGCATCAGTCTCATTGCACAATAGTAAAAAATGGCTCCAAAGCGTAGAACTATTCAAGAAATTGAAGTGGAGGAATTACGCCATCAAGTTAAGGAGTTGCAAGAGCAACTTGCAAAATATGAAGCTACTCAACATAATCATGGAAACCAGACTGAAGACAGTCCTTCTAGCAAAGAGTATAATGCAATTCCATTTCATTATTCTTCTTCATCTGAGGATTTGTCTGCACGAAGAGCACGACACAATACGACTCACAAAGCTAAAGACTTAGGAATCAAAATTGATATTCCTGAGTTTGAAGGGAGACTCCAACTTGATGATTTTATCGACTGGCTTTGCACAGTGGAAAGAGTATTCGAGTTAAAAGACATTCCAGATGACAAGCGTGTGAAGCTTGTGGCGATCAAGTTAAAGAAGCACGCATCAGTATGGTGGGAGAATCTCAAGCGTCAGCGAGAAAGAGAAGGACGGAGCAAGATCAAGACATGGGATAAAATGCGCCGTGAACTAAGGAAAAAGTTCCTTCCAGAGCACTACAGGCAAGAAGTTTTCATCAAATTTCACAATTTGAAAGAAAAATAATTGACCGTGGAGGAATACACTATGGAGTTCGAAGAGCTTCTTATGAAGTGTGGCATTCAAGAGCCTGAAAAATAAACTGTTACTCGCTACCTCGGAGGGCTTAATGAGGACATTGCAAACATTGTTCAACTACAACCATTCTGAACATTGGATGATATTACAAGACTAGCGTTAAAAAAGGCAAATAACACAGAAGAAGAACAATCGCTTCTCAAAAGAGAGGGGGGTGGTTAATCTTCCAAAGTAGAAATGGATTCCTCAACAATCCTCTAAGGCGAGTCCTTTAAAAAGTTCACAAGCCAATAAGGAGCACAACTCTTCTCGCTCTATTGAATCCAACAGAAGGTGTTTCAAGTGCCAAGGATTTGGGCATATTGCTGCTGATTGCCCAAATCAAAGAGTTATCACTTTAATTGAAGAAGAAGACCGTGAAGAGCTAGGTGAAGAGTTCGAGAAGGAGGATGATATTGACTATGATGCTGAAGAGGAGGTTCCAGCAGATTATGGTGAAGCTTTGGTGGTTCGCCGCATTTTGGACACTGCCATGCTAACTGAAGATGAAGATGGCTCCGCCATAACATTTTCCACACAAGGTGCGCTGCCCAAAGAAAAGTATGCAAGGTCATCATTGACTCCGAAAGTTGTGAGAATGTTGTTGCGGCTTATATGGTGGAGAAGCTGAAGATTCCAACTGAGGAACATCCTCACCCTTATAAGTTGCAGTGGCTGAGAAAAGGGAATGAGGTCAAAGTGACAAGGCGGTGTTGCGTTCAATTCTCAATTGGGAGTAAATATACAGATGAGGTATGGTGTGATGTCATCCCAATGGACGTATGTCACTTGTTGCTAGGATGTCCGTGGCAATATAATCGTCGTGCTGTCCACGACGGTACGTATTCCTTCTTCAAGGATGGAGTGAAGATTGTGTTGACTCCACTAAGACCTGATGAGTACGAGAAGCAAGTTGAGCCATCCTTAATCACAAGGTCAGACCTTAACAAAACTCATCGAAAGTTCAACTTCATGTGTTTCTTAGTGATTTGTGAGGAGAACAAAGAGACCTTGTCCGTGCATGAGGATGTCAAGCCTTTAATTGAAGAATTTTCTGATGTGGTCCCTGCGGAGATCCCTAACGGGTTACCACCAATGCGAGATATTCAACATGCCATTGATTTTGTCCCTGGTGCGGTGATCCCAAACAAGACAGCATATCGTATGAGTCCTAAGGAGCATGACGAGTTGCAACGCCAAGTAAAATATCTCCTAGACAAAGGCCTAGTCAGAGAAAGTGCTAGTCCTTGCGCTGTTCCTGCTCTGCTAGTTTCAAAGAAAGATGGTTCGTGGCGTATGTGCATTGACAGTCGTGCTGTGAATAAGATCACCATCAAGTACATGTTTCCTATTCCCCGACTTGATGATCTGCTGGATCAATTACATGGTGCTGTTATCTTCTCTAAGATCGACTTAAGGAGTGGCTATCATCAAACCTGTATGAGGCCTGGTGATGAATGGAAGACAGCTTTTAAGACACGAGATGGATTATACAAATGGACTGTTATGCGATTTGGCCTCTCTAATGCACCAAGCACCTTCATGTGCTTGATGAACCAGGTATTCCAATCCTTTATTGGAAGTTTGTTATTGTTTACTTTGATGACATCTTAATATATAGTAAGGATCATGATGAACACCTAGTCCACCTACGTCAAGTATTTGCAGTACTTCGAGAGCAAAAATTATATGCTAGTCTCAAGAAGTGTGACTTCTTGACAAATAGAGTCATATTTCTGGGATATGTTGTGACAAGTCAAGGCATTGAGGTGTATCATAGCAAAATTGATGCTATTTTTAAACTCCAAATGCGTTGCATGATATAAGGAGCTTCCATGGATTAGCCTCGTTCTATCGGTGATTCATCAAGAATTTTAGCTCCATTGCTGCTCCACTTACTGAATTTCTTAAGCATGATACCTTTACATGGAGTGCTAAGGCGCAACATAGTTTTGAGGTTGTAAGGGAGTTATATGAGGGAGATCAAGATTTCGGAGAAATATGGACGTGCTGCTTGCAACAACCCTATCAACAATTCTTCATTCAAGAAGGTTAACTTTTCAAGGGCAATCAGTTGTGCATTCCCCGTTGTTCACTACGCCAATCAATTATCTGGGAGACCCATAATGGAGGATTAGCAGGACACTTTGGAAGGGACAAAAAGTTGGCTCTCATAAAAGAGAAATTTTATTGGCCAAAACTTGGGCGGGATGTCATTCGACACATTCAGAGATGCCGCATTTGTCACATTGCTAAAGGTGGGAATCAAAACACTGGTTTGTATAAGCCATTGCCTATTCCGAAGGCCCCATGGGAAGATGTTAGCATGGACTTCGTTGTGGGATTACCTAGGACACATAAGCAAAGGGATTTTGTTATGGTGGTTGTTGAGCGATTCTCGAAGATGGCTCATTTTGTACCTTGTCATATGACAGATGATGCCTCCTACATACCAGATTTATACTTTAAGGAGGTTGTGCGCTTGCATGGTATCCCTCAGACAATAACTTCAGATCGAGACGTGAAATTCATGAGTCACTTCTGGAGGACTTTATGGAGAAAAATGGGAACTCACCTACAGTTTAGCTCTGCTAGTCATCCGCAAATGGATGGTCAAACAGAAGTGGTCAACAAAAGCCTGGGAAATTTGCTACGAAGTTTTGTGGGAAAACACCCTCACCAGTGGGATCTTGTTTTGCCACAAGCCGAGTTATCCTACAACAATTCCATTAGTCAAACAACAAGGAGGTGTCCGTTCGAGGTGGTATATGGCAAGTGACCCCTGAGTCCTTTAGACCTTCTGCCGTTACCAACTCCTCGAGAGTATAGTGCAAATGCCGATGAACGTGCTGAACAAATCAAGAAGCTCCACGAGGAGGTACGACAGAAGATATTGCGTCAGACTGCTCGGTATGAGGCCCAAGCCAACAAACACAGGAGACCAAAATATTTTCAATGTCGGAGATTTGGTATGGATTCATTTGAGAAAGGAACGATTTCCTAAGTCTTGCAGGAAATTATCTCCTCGAGCTGATGGACCATTCAGAGTGTTGGAGCGCATTAATGATAATGCTTACAAGATTGAGCTTCCAGGAGATTATGGAGTATCTGCCACTTTTAATGTGGCTGATCTGTCACCTTACTATGAAGAAGATGTAGAATCAATAGAAGATAAGACCAAGCGTCTTCCAACCCAGGGAGAATGATGCAGGAGCATCTATTAGGTTATTAGAAATATTAGTTAAAGTAGTAAAGTTTAGTTATGTTATTATAATATGCATATGAATTAGTCCCACATCTCCTAATACTCAAAGGCTCCCCATCCCCTACTAGTATAAATATGCGTATGTACCCTTTTTATTTACAAGTTGAATTGATTGAGTTTTATATTTAAATAAGCTGTGTGATTATTTTTCTCTAGGCTCTTTGAGAGTAAGATGTGCATCCTTGGCTTAGCCAACCAAGGTGGGTTCTTGGCTATTTTTACCATAGTGGGGTTGTTAACCTCGTCAAAATTGGTGACCCAAGCGACGTCCCGGCATCATCGACCCTCCAATTAAGTGGAGGACATGGGTGCAAAAACTTGGGGGTCAAGATTCTTCATGGTCAAGATAAGGTCATAGCTGAGAAAAAGGGAAAAGTAAGATCATAGACAATATGCTCCATGGCAAGTCTATCTTCATAGTTTATAAATAGTTGAAATTCATAAGAGTTCTGAGACTTCTTCAAAAATACTAGATCATCACACATAAGCTTCCACCGAAATTTCCAGTCCCAGCAATACAATGGAAGATCATAGAGCATAAGTGCATGTGAGTGTTGGAAGTATACTTTTATTTGTTTTTCTTTTATTTTCTTTTTTCGTTTCTTTTCATTATTTGCTTTACGCATTTTATTTTTTACTTTTGTTCTTTATGTATTTTACTTTCTTTCAATTATAATTTTAAAATTTCATCTATTTTATTGCATTCTTTATTATTTACCACAATTTAAGCATCTCATACATTTTCATACGAACGCTAAATAATTTTCGGATCAAATTCACTCTATTTTAGAGAAGTTGTATTTACTTCCTAAATACTTGAAATTTTAATACAAAGTTAATTTAATATCCTATTAAAAAACTATATTAAAATTTATCAAAAATAAAGTGAAACAGTAATAAAAAGTTGAACCATTTACAACTAAGTTATATTTCAGTAATTGTCAAAGTTCTGACAAAAATGATGCAAACAAACATCATGACTTAAACGAGCCAATGTGCCAACAAAAGAGTCACAATCATAGGGGTGCTAGAAAAAGGCTACATAAATAAAATAAACAAAGGGTAAAACATATCTTTTATTTTTAAAATTTTGTTAAAAGTTTTTAAAATATCTCTAGGTTTTATTTTGTTCTAAAATTTTTTTTTGGTGACTGAAATAAATTAAACAAAGAAAAAAAAAACAAACAAAATAAGGAACTGCCTAAATAGAGGGACAGTCCCGTTCAAGACTACTCTTAAACTCCTCCCAAGGTGAAAGAAGCTCCACATGCGAAAGTTGTAACTTCATCGCCATCTTTGCCATAGTATCTGCCACCGTGTTTGCATCTCTCATAATCAAACGAAAGTCAACCCGCCAATTCCAATGCATGATATCTCTTATTTTGAGCACCAGTGGATCAATAAACCCAAAACCATCTTGAGTAACAAGATTAAATGCTTCCACACAATCCGTCTCACAAATAATATCTCGTTGACCCACATCCCAAGCTAAGAGATATCCTCTCCAAATAGCAAACAATTCCCCTTGAAGAATACTATTACTCTCAATCATTCCCAAACACCCCCTTTGCCAGCTTCCATTACAATCTCTAATAACACAAGCAAAACCAACACTATCACCCGAACCAAAATAACTAACATCACAATTAATCTTAAAAATACCAATAGATGGGGGATTCCAAAAACCATTTAGAGTAGAGGGAAAGGACATACGTTGTAATTCAAAAATATTCCTAAGCTCCTTTTCTGAAGTTAATGCCAGACAAATCACTTTTTCCGGAGGCCAAGTTTCATGGGGATTAAAGATGTCATTATTCCTTGCTCGCCATATCCACCAAAGTCCCGAAAAGAACTTGAACGGATGCTCTCTGCTATGATACAAGAACCAGTTCTTCAAATCCAAAGGATGACAAGAAATATCCAACCTATGCCAGACAAGCTGAGCTTTTGGACAATCCTGAATACAATGTAAAACCGATTCCTGGCTAGAAAGACATCTTGGACACCTATCCGATGACGACATCCCTCTTCTAAAGCGAAAACTTGCAGTAGGAAGAGCCTCCTTAAGGCACAACCAAGCCAAAAACTTATGCTTTTCTGGAACAAGTTGACGCCAAAGCCAAAGCTAATTCTACCGCTACTCCCAACCAAACAGCTGCTTACACAACCACAAGTAACCCTTGTGTGAGTCATAGACTTTGGCAGCAGACCCACTCCAATACCAACCCACTTCCGGACCTGCTTGTTCATCTGGATTGTAAGAGAGAATATTATCTTTCAAATTTTGAGATAAAGGAGAATAAAGAGTATCCAAATGCCACCTACCAACCGACCAAATATCCTGTATCCGGAGATTCGAATCAGAAATGTGAACATAATCCATCTCATTAGATAACCGTCCTTCTCTCCTCCAGCTAGAAAACCAAAAATTCTGGTTCAAATCTCCAATACACCAAGCAAACCCATCCTTTAACACTTCCCAAGCCTTGCAAAGACACCTCCAAATAGGAGAGTCCTTGTTCTTAGGATAACTGAAACAGTCATATAGAGATGATCGGTATTTGGCATCCAACAATTGGACCCATAGCTTGTTTGGCTGCTGGAAAAAAGTCCAAACTAGCTTCCCAAGAAGAGCAATATTTACACAATAAGGATCTCTAATCCCCAAACCTCCATATTTTTTTGGAGTAACCAGTACCTTCCAACTAACAAGATTCAATCCTCTTCCATCAACTTATCCTTTCCAAAGAAAATTCCTCATCATAGACTCCAATTTACTAATGATTCCTTTGGAAAAAATAGAGACCTGCATCTGGTACGTGGGAATAGCAGCAGCAACAGAATTAACCAAGCAGAGCCTACCAGCCCGATTGAGTAAACTTCCTTTTCAGCTTGCTAGCCTACTCCGAATCTTATCCAGGACACCATTGAAAGCTGAACGAGTCATCCTAGAATGGCTAAGGGTAACTCCAAGATACTTGCCCAAGTCCTGGACAAATCTGATAGAGGATACCCCAGTAAAAACCTCTTTTCTTGTTGCAGAGACATTCTTGGAGCAAAGTACTTTAGACTTCTCGATATTAATCTTCATCCCATATGCTTTGCAAAAAGTCTCTAAAACTAACATCACATTTTGCACTTGTCTCTTTGTAGCTTTACAGAACAGAAGCAAGTCATCCGCAAACATTAAGTGGGATATTCTTGGTCCCCCTCTAGAAATAGCAACCGGCTCCCACAAGCCTAAATCAACCTGATGACTAATAAAGTATGCCAATCACTCCATACACAACACAAAAAGATAGGGTGACATAGGGTCTCCTTGTCTAAGACCTCGGCTAGGAGTAAAGCCATTCAGACGACTCCCATTCCAAAGAATAGATAAGGAAGAAGCAGTGACACAATTCATAATCAAATTAAGTGTAGGAATAGGAAAACCAAAGCTTTTAAGGGTATGAGCTAAAAACCTCCAGTCAACTCTGTCATAAGCTTTCTCCAGATCAATCTTAAAGGCCAATGTACCTTTCTTTGATTTAGTCTTCTTTATAAAGTGGAGGACTTCTTGAGTAATAATGATGTTGTCAGGAGTTCCTCATCCCGGAATAAATCCTCCTTGGAGAGGGCCAACAATCTCCGCAAGATGAGGACGAAGCCTATTAACAAGGACCTTCGTGATGATCTTGTAAACTACATTGCAGAGACTAATCGGCTTGAAATCTTTCATAGATACCGGTGATTCAACCTTTGGAATGAGAACCAGTAAAGTCTCCAACATTTTCGGATCAAGAGGAACACCAGAGAATGCCTGCTTAACCATCTTCCAAACATCAAGACCAATGATCTCCCAATATTCTTTGAAGAAGAAAGCTTGAAACCCATCAAGACCCGGAGCTTTAAAAGAGTTCATGTGAAAAATAGCTGCTTTGACTTCCTCCATAGTAACTGGTGCCGTAAGGTTATTGCAAGCTTCCCCATTCAGAGAAGGAAGAGGCACATCACCAAGGCAACCCAAATCAACATCATCCAAATGACAGAATAAGCTTTTATAGAAAGACTCTGCTTCTTGACTCAGAACTTCTGGATCAGTTTCCCACACTCCATCCTTGAGAAAAAGGCCATGAATCTTATTATGCTTCCTTCGCGCAAGAGTTTGAATATGAAAGAATCTTGTATTCCTATCCCCGAACCTTACCCACTGCTCTCTGGACTTTTGGAACCATAGGAGCTCTTCTTGCACTAGAGTATTATTATAATCATCAAGCAACTGTTTCTCTTTCTGACGCAAATAAAAACTATCCACCACTTCCAAACGCTTTTGTAAATAATTAATCTGCTGCTCTAATTCACATTTCTTAACAAAAATGTTACCAAATACCTTTGAGTTAAACTCTAGTGAATTCTTCTGTACTTCCGAAAGCTTGCCATGAATTCCTCTATTACCAGACCACCATGACTGGTTCACAATATCCTTATACCCAGGATGAGTAGCCCAAGTAGCAACAAATCGGAAAGGTCGATTCCCTTTAGGATGAGGACGACCTTTACAATGCACCAGAATAGGGCAATGATCAGACTGAAGCCTATTTAAAACTTCTGCATAAGCCTCTGGAAAGATAGATAACCAACTACTATTTATACATACTCGATCAAGCTTTTTTGCCACGTCAACATAATTTTTCACCCTCCTGTACCAAGAAAACCGCCTCCCAATAGTCTTCAGATCAAACAAACCACTATCCCCTAATGAAGTAGCAAACATGTCGGCTCTTTGATGAGAAAATTGACAGCCCTTAGATTCATGAGAAAATTTGACTTCATTAAAATCACCAAGAACAATCCAAGGTCCTTGAAAAACCATGGATTGTGCAACAAGATAATCCCAAAGGAGAACCCTTTTATTAAATTGAGGACTGCCATAAATACCACTACACCTCCAAATTAAATTATCAAAGTGAACCTCAACAGTAACACCCTGATTAAAAGCATCAATGAACTTACAACAAACACCCTTCATAGAGGATAGAAACCAAATACCTCCCTTATGCCCCTCTGCTTCTACTATACCAATAGAGTGATACCCCAACCTTTCCCAAAATAATTTTAAATGCTTCATAGAGGATAAAAAATTTTTATTTGTATCAAATGTATTTTTGGTGACTAATTTTTAAAAAAATTTAGAATCAATTCAACAACAATTTCACAAGAACAACCTTTAATACAAGTAAACTAGACATAATTGTCATTAGGGATGGAAATGAGTCAAGCCAGCTCAAGCTCAACTCGTTAATAGCTCGATAAGCTGAACTCGTGAGTTGGTGAGTCGAGCTTGAGCTTGGAATTAAGCTCATAAATTAAATAAGTCAAGCTTGAGTTTGGATAAGCTCAATTTATTAACTCGTAAACTGGCTCAATTATATATAATATTAAAAATATATATATTTTTTGTGACTAAAAGTATAGATTAAATGTATATAGGATATGCGCATTAATAATTTAATATATATATATAAAGTAATAATATATAATTTTACATATATATTACTGTTCTTAATTATTTAAAATTTTATAATCATTTTTATATATAATTTTGACGTAGGATATAAATAAAAAATTTATAATTGATAAATAGATAATATATAAAATTAATCTTTTTTTAATATATATAAGTTATAATTTATTAATATAGAATTATAGATTATGTTCCTATTTGAGCCAGCTTGTGAACTTTCGTTAAGCCGAGCTTGAGTTTACGAAATAGGCTCGATTGTTAATGAGTCGAGTCGTGAGTCAAGCTTAATTTTCGTGAGCCAAGCTTGAGCTTGGTTTAGCTCGACTCAACTCGACGTACTTCCAGCCCTAGTTGTCATGCATTATTATTGGATTCGTTATAAATTGTTCGAAAATGTAGCTGTCAGAAGTATATTTGATATAAATTAAAAATATTAGGAATAAAATTAAAACAAAATAAAATATAAAAATATTTTAAATTTTTTTAATAATCTTCAAAAACAAAAAATATACTTTACCCATGAATCAGCTATCACCATTCTTTAAGTTTTACCAAATACATATAAAGAAAAAGTTTTTAGTTCTTCTTTCTTGGTATCTTGAATTTTGGTGTTGGCATGAATTTTATAAATTTTGTTATTTTTGATATTGTTCCTGAGCTAGTCTTTGCATGGAATTTATCCGAGTAGAAGTTAATGATGAGAAGATCTTTTTTATTGTGGACAATTTTCAGACTTTGTTAAAGAAAAAGGGACTAAATTGAGCATAATATAAATCTTACCACTTTATATAACTCCGCCAATGGAAGATGGACAGTTTGAATCAAATGCTTGATATCTTGCACGCTGTGAGATTGATAGCAGGTGTACCAAATAGAGTGGTGTAAAAATTTAATAAGGAATGCGTTTATACTACTAACTCATTTGTGCAGGTTTTACAGGAACAGACCGTGACAGACGATATCCTTAGCTACAAGTTCACGAATGGAATTTGGAAAGGACTAGTACCCCTAGAGTTGAGTTGTTTAATTAGTTTGTATTAGTAGGTCGAGTTAATACAAAGGATCGCTTGAGTAGATTCGGCATCATTGCTCGGAATGATAACGTTTGTGTGATGTGTAAAAAAGAAGTTGAATCTGTGCAACATCTGTTTGTTATGTGTGAGTTTGCTTGGCAGGTATGGTGCGCATAGATTGTTCATGTGGGTTGAGTTTGGTGCATTTCAGGGTCAATAAAAGAACACTTTGAGAGTTGGAGGAGGATGCCTATGAGAAAAGATGAGTGTAAAACATGGTTAGTTGGTTACTTCACAGTTATATGGAATATCTGGTTGTGTAGAAACGAATCCATCTTCCTGAATAAGGAAGCGGTCGTGGTGGAATGCATTGCTAGATCGGTCTGTAGTTGCAAGGAATAATCTAAAAGTACCTCATGTTGTTGATGGCTATGCCAGAGATAACATATGAGTTACTTCGTATCATTGTGGTGTATGCTCCACCACGTGTGTTGAGCTTGTTTGACTTTAAAAAAAAAACTGTTGCAGTATCTAACATAATAAGAGAATGTCAGTCTATCACTCTATTTGTCGAGTCATTACTAAAAAAAATTGACGATAGTACCATTAAAATCTTATGAACCAAATTGATATACAACATAAATACGAGAATCACTGAGTTAAACCCCAAAGTGGTCCCTGAGATTCACAAAATGCACCGATTTAGTCCCTGAATTCCCAATTGCACTAATTAAGTCCTCCAGATTGGAAAAAATGCATCACCGTGGTCCCCCCTTATATTTTTCGGTCATATTCCTTGCCGGCGGGAGTGACGTGGCGAATGAGTGCCACGCTGGAGTGTGTAACGGTTGGTTGATGTGGCAAATGAAAGTTTAAACCCCAATTTGGTCCCTGATCCCTTTTTAAACCCTAACTCAGAAGTAGCGTAGCACTTCTTCGTCCTCATCTGAGTTTGAATTGGGTTGTCCAATTTACTAGACATGAACCGTGTTGACGGCGATGGAAGAAAGCTTCTTTCCTCGCAGTAGTTGCCAAGAACTCCAAAGCCAACGGCGATTTTGAGGGACCGATCTCTTGTTCCCCGACAATCATTAATTGGAAGAGAATTTGATCCAAATATCAGCACAGATCCAAAGTTGAACAAAATGGAGATAGATTCTAGCTGATTTTCTACATTGAAGCCATCATCATTATCCCCACATGGAAGAACAATAAATCTGCAGATAATAATACCAATATTTTCCATCATAATTCATAACAACATAATAAATATTACAAACAGAAAATCAAACTTGGTTCATACATGAATGAGCTTATATTAATATCAAAGGCTTCTTGATTGCTTATTTCTATTGCCACACACGGTCCTATATGAAAACTATTCACAAAATTCCAATTCCTAACATAGAAACACAGATCCAGACTCAGCAAGCTCATGCTTCCTAAAATTCACTTTCATAATCACAAATTAAAAAACTAAGCATTTCATGCACAAATTTTGTGCCTTTTTTTTTCTCTTTTGTCAAGCTATCGAGCATTAAAATTTAATAAATTCTTTTTAAAAATGAATAAATTAAAACAAACCTGAAAACTGATAAGCATTTGAATGATATATTAAAGAAAAAAAAGGAAATGATGCAGAATTTATCAAACACTCAAAAGAACAAACACAAAATTCACGCTAAATAAAAGAAAGTTTCCAAAATCGAAACTATAAAATTGAGCTGAGAAAAATAAAAAATAAAAGGATCGAAGAAATCGAAAGGGAAAAAAAAGAACTGCGAAAAAATTATTATTATTTATCACATGATGATGAAAAAGAAGTAATGAGTACGAGAATGAGCAGGGAAGAAGAAGAAAAAGATTATGAGGACAAAGAAGTGTTGCGCTACTTCTGAGTTAGGGTTTAAAAAGGGATCAGAAACCAAATTGGAGTTTAAACTTTCATTTGCCATATCAACCAACCGTTACACACTCCAGCGTGGCACTCATTCGCTACGTCACTCCCGCCGGCAAGGAATATCACCGGAAAATATGAGGGGGACCACGTTGATGCATTTTTTTCAATCTGGATGACTTAATTAGTACAATTAAAAAATTAGGGACTAAATCGGTGCATTTTGTGAATCTCAATGACCACTTTGAATTTTAACTCGAGAATCACTATAAAAATCTAGTCTAATTTTACTTTTTTTTTTAATTAGAAATTGCTATTTACAATTTCATTACTTTTTTTAATTTGAAGAATAGAACTTGCTACCAACCATTTCGCTCTGCTAGTCTACTCCATATTTCAGTAAAATCCGAAAACAACTACCCTTTGGTATTTTGTGTCTCCCCAAGCATGATTTTAAATATCCCCCCCCCCCCCCCCCCCTTTCTTCTCTTTTCTCTCCTTATTAATCGCCTGCTAATCCCCGCTTGGCGTGGCACAATGTTGGCATGATCTCATTCTAGAAAGAAGACAAATGAGATTTTCTTTGATATCACAAGGTTGAAACACATGTTATGTGGCCAAATGTACAAAAACAGTTCATCCATTCACCAACCCCGTCACTTCATCCTCCTTAATCCTTTATTATTTCTCTCTAAATTCTTATATCCACCAAACCCGCAAGAAAATAATAAGAACCCAACGTTATGGCGGCACACATACATATATCTGCCACCCCCTCTATGTGGTCCAGGAGCCAGGAGGTTCTAAAGAGAAAGCACATCCACCATATCACATAATGCTGCTTATGCTTAGTACACCACCACACATAGACATTTGTCATGTTCCATGCAAAACAAATTCTTATGATTCGCTTCACTCTTGTTCAACAACAATTGAATTCATTCGCCTTTTATCTCTGTCCATAAAAACTAACAACAAATTAATTGCTATTCACTCAAAAAATGATAATCAGCCTAGCCTATTGTGCTCCCTAAAAAAAATCACGATTATGAGGATAACAACGAAGAAAATAGCTGCTAAGGTTGACTAATTGAACGGTAGTAATTAATAAGGAGGAGTAACTAAGTTGAAAGAATGTTGTTTAAGGCATTGTTATTGTGACTTGTGACTTGTGAGTGATGCTTTCTTATATCTGTTGATAGAATTGGAACCACGACTTCCATCCCTTAATCGCCGATCAAACCAAGAGAGTCCACCACATCTTCCCTGCTCCAACCCGCACGCAGAAGCACCAAAGACAGCACCCTCGCCTGCCACGTCATCTCCTCCATGTCCTTCACCCTCACATTCACCTTCTTCTCTTCTTCCTCTCCATGATCACCACCGTCGTCCATAACCATCATCATGTCGCGAATCTCCTCCTCCCTCCACCCTCCGTCTCTCAGCTTCCACACCGCCCCTTCCATGCACCCTCCAATCTCCCCTTTAAACCTTCTCCACCACCACTTCTTTGCCATATCCCCTTCCACCACCTCTTCCGCCATCTCCGACCAAAACCTTATTCTCCTCGCACTCTTGGCCGCCCAAACCGGCTCATCCTGTTCCCCCTCCGGCTCCGACATGAATTCCGCCTTCTCGAAGAATCCCGCCACGTCGAAACTCAACAACCTAAGATCGGCGCCGTGATCGACGTAAAAGACGGGATTCCCGGCTACGTTCGGCGACGCAGGGATGTAGCAATGCCGGTAAATAGGTATGAGCTGCGGAGCCTGGTTCAAGATGCGCCACGCGGAGCTGGTGGCCCGGGTCGGGTCACTGGGCTCGGGCCCCCAGGAAGGGTGCCAGAATCCGGTTTTTGAGACCTGACGGAGGATGGAGGAGGTTGGGAGGTTGAGGAGGATCTGGAGCTGCTGATCGGAGGAGGAGCGCCAGTTTGGGAAGCCCGGCGAGATCGGGAGGCCGTGGTGGAGGATAGCGCGGAGGTCCGGCGGAAAGGTGATGTTGAATTTTGATTCGAGTTGCGAGAATTCAGCATCGGAGAGGCCATCGGAGACGATGATGTTGGAGGATTTGAGGCGGTCCATGAGAGCGGCGGCGTAGGCGGCGAAGGAGAAGCATATCCGGTTGGGCCTTGGTGGCTTCTTTGAATAATTGGTGGTGAGGTTGGGCATGGTGGAAAAAAAGCGAAACGCAGTTATGAGTGTGAAGTTTGAAGAGATGAGAAGAAAACTGAAATGGTTACGTAAATGTTGTTGTTGTTGTCATCAGTCATCACTGTTCCGTTTTGAAGGCAGTGATGCACCGAATAAGGCGTAGCTCTTAATTGGGTTAGAGATTGTCGATTCTTCTTTTATACCATATGTAGTATGGAAGACATTAAGATAAAGACACTTTAAACTTTTTGTTTTTTAATGATATTTTTTAACTATTAAAATTAAATTAAATTAATTAATTTGGTTGAAAAATTAGTGAATTGAATTTTGAATTTCTCTAAATTAATTTTTTAATAAAAAATTATTATAATTATTTTTATTATAAAAAATAATTAAAATATTTTTATTATATATATATATATATATATTACTTTTAAGAATTTTAAATTCTAATTCTATAATTACAGAAAGAAAAGAAAAAAGATTAGGATTTAAAATTTTTAAAATTAATATATATATATATATATATAATAAAAATATTTTAGTTATTTTTTATAATAGAGATATTATAGTCATTTTCTATTAAAAGGATATTAATTTAGATCGATTTAAAATTTGGTTAATCGTCAAACTGATTTATTTGGTATAATTTTAATAATATAATATAGTTTAATTAATTATATGTGTTAAATTTTAATAGCTAAAAAATATATTTAAAAAAATACATTTTACACATCTTTATCAAAATAATTTTTATATAGTATTGTTTTTTTTTTTCTACTTTTTCAAAAATATTTTTGATGGTATATCGTTTGTTGTTGTTACATTCACTACAACAATATAGATTATTTTTTAGGGTTATAATGTGTAAAAGAAAATTAAAATTTGTCAAAAATAGTATTTTTAACATATAAGTGATTGTAAAAAAAATTTAAATCTTATTTTGATAAATATTGGTTGTCAAAAATAATTTGTTAGAAAATTTTGAGAACATATTTTCTGTGGTACTTATTAATTGTCAAAAATACTATTTATTTTGACACTTATTGACTATAAAATATTTTCAACAAAATTTTTTAATAAAGAATGAAATGAAATCTTGAAACTAAAGAATAAATTGAGATTTTGAAGATAAAGAATGAGTAGTATAATCCTAAACTGAGAGCAGTGTGATGTCAAAATTAACAGAGCCCAAAGAAGAAGAAAAATAGTGGAGTAAATTGAAAACAAATGAGTATCAAAATTGAGGAATAATTTTCTACGGTCAAATTATTCATCAAGAAAACATAAAAAATTTGACATTTGTGATATTTGTCAAAAATAAAATGTTAAAATAACTCTATTTTCTTGTAGTGATTGAAAAGATGCATAATTTATTGAGATAATATTCTAATTTACAAATTAGTCTCGATTTAATTTTTAAATTTTAATTATTTTTATTTAATCTTTAAAATTTAAGAACATGATTTATATTAGTTTTTGGAATAATTTTTGACACACAAATTTAACAGAACGTTAACATAAGTTACTATATTGAATTTTGTAAAATCACGTTGTTTTAATTTTAGTATTTAAATAATTCAAAAACAATTTTATAGGTAGTTTGAAAATTTTTTTCTCAAAACAACTAGTATGGTGTTATTTTTGAACTTTTTGAACCTCAAAATTAAAATAGTATCATTTTATGACTTTTAGCGTCACATATATTTATTAGGGATAAGCATTGTTTTGGTCCCTCACATTGAGGGTCAGAATCGAACCCGTCCCCGATGTATATTTTGATTTAAAATCGTCCTTAAAGTCATATTTAAATTTAAAATCGTCCTTTCTAATAAAATTTTTTAATTTATTCCTAAACTACCCTTATAAAAAAAATTATAAAATTAAAAAAAAAACAAAAGAAAACGCGTGGAGAGTGGGGCGAGGGTATTCGAAGGGGAGGGAAAGGGGGGATCAGAGGAAAGGGGAAGGGGAAAGGACGTGGGGGTGGGGGTGGGGGTGGGGGTGGGGGAAGGGGAAAGGACGTTGGGGTGGGGGTGGGGTGGTGGGAAGGGGAGATCAGAGGGGGAGGGGGAAGGGGAAAGTGGGGAGGGGGACGGCGGCGGTGAAGGGGGAAGGGGGAAAGGACCCGGGGTGGGGGTGGGGGGAAGGGGAGAGGGGGAAGGAGAAAGGGGGAGGGGACGGCGGTGGCGAAGCTTGGAGCCGCCGTCGCTGTGGTGGTCCCGTCGCCGTTGGAGATCGCCGCCTCTGCCTCGCCGTCTCTGCTCGCCGCCTCTGCTTTGTCGCCTCGCCGCCTCTGCCTCTGCCTCTGCCTCATCGCCTCTGCCTCGCCGTCTCTGCTCGCCGCCTCTGCTTCGCCGCCTCGCCGCCTCTGCCTCTGCTCTCCGCCTCTGCTCGCCGCCTCTGTCTCGCCTCTGCTTCCTTGCTTCTGTTTGGTGTTCTTTCTATTTCTGTTTGGTGTTGTTTCTGTTTCTGTTTGGTGGTGGTGGTGGTTGGTGGTTGTGGTTGTGGTTGTGGTTATGGTGTTGTTTCCTGCTTTCTTGGTGGTGGTCTTGGTGGTGGTGGTGGTGGTTGGTGGTTGATGGTTGGTGGTGGTTGTGGTTGTGATTGTGAGGGTGGGGGTGGATGGTGGTGGGAAGGGGAGACTGGGGGGGTGGGGGAGACGGGGGAGGGGTGGGGTGGGGGTGGCAGGAAGGGGAGACGGGGAGGGGGAGACCGGGGGTGGGATGGGGGTGGCTGGAAGGGGAGACGGGGGTGGATGGTGGTGGGAAGGGGAGACCGGCGAGGGGGAGGGGGAGGGGGAGGGGGAGGGGAAAGGGAGGGTATTTTTGTCCAAAAAAATAAAAAGGACGATTTTAATACGAAAAAAACACGTTAAGGACGATTTTAAATCAAAATATACATCGGGAACGGGTTCGATTCTAACCCTCAACGTGAGGGACCAAAACAATGCTTATCCCTATTTATTATTTATGTCAATACTCTATTAATGTAAATTATATTGTGTACAAATTTAAGAACCAAATTAAATATTAACTCCAATTTATTTTACTTCTTAAACAAATGTGTAGAATAGATAAAAAGTGCTTCCTCTTTGATCACTTTTCTTTTATTTGAGGATTTTATGTTATCTTTTTTTTTTTTTTTAAGTTAGGAGTGAGATTAAAACTCGCGACCTCTAGCTCTAAGTGAGTATGAAGAGATTATGTCATTTGAGTTATAGTTCATTGACAATTTTATGTTATTGTTTGTCAGATATTTTTGTTAAAATATCATAATTTTCATTTTTCTTTAAAATAATTTTGTTTGGATAAAGTCTAAAAGTTAGATATCATTAATGAATTTTGATAATTAAATAAATAAATATTAATTATACATACTTATTTATTTTAAATAAATCCATCTATTAATATTATATTATTTTATACAATACCGAAATTCATTCTTATTTTTTGACTGCAAGAGTAGTGCTAGATTGAAAGGTTGAAAATTTATTTATTTTGGTAGGTTAAGGTGGAGAATTTAATTCCAAGCATAATAAGTGTATATTATTCTGAACCTTAATTATTTTAATATTTAATATTTAATGTTTAAAGTAAAAATTAACTAAAAGAATATCTTAAACATATTGATTAAAAGAATTAAATAAAAGTTGTCTTAAAGATATTAAAAATTAATATTTATGCATAAATGATCAAATTGGAAATTTTTAAATTTATTAAAAATAACTTAATTCCTCAAATCATTATAGATAGGGTCATAGAGACAAACGTAATTGACATTGATAAATTTAAGAAATTAATTTGAGTCATAAATAAAATTTGAGAGACTCGTTATTTATTGAATATTTTTTTATTACAAAATCCTATGTATATAATATTCTTGACAAATATCTACAAAAGAAACTCTTAATTTAAATCAAATATCAAGACTATTAGATATCCATCTTTATCTGTCCCAAGATTGATGACTTTGAGAGAGTGTTTGCGGCCATATGCAAATTGGCACCGGCGCACGTGGTAATCCTCCATTGGCAATTTTTTTTTTGGTTTATCCAAACGGTATCTCCCAATCCGACAGGTTAAGGATTAATCTGTCGCGGATTTGAGTTTCATTTAAGGGTGTGCTGCTGGCCAATAAGTTGCTATATACACAAGGCGGGATTCGAACTCGCGACACTTATTTAAGGGGACAAGTGAGCTGACCACTTGGTTTCATTGGCAATTTATTTGCTTTATTATTTGTCATATAATTGGATTTCCTTTTTGTTCTTTGTATGAATGGCAGTGCCGGCGGTGAAATGGTGTTCTTAGGTTGCACTCTACACTCTAGAGTCTAGGCTTATTTCATCCTATAATAATTGGTACGACATCTCTCTTCTAAAACGGGCACATCCAACTTTAGGTAAAAAATACATGTCAAATGACATAAAATACATGTATTATTAAACTGATATAATATAGTGTCCATTCATAGCTTTTTGACATTAAATAAAAATGATTCTCTTCTATATTGATATGTAGTGGCATTAATGTAAATTTCCATAGCTGGACCAATGACAATTCGGGTGTATTGTATATTTGTATTCATGGATTCTTAAACAAGAAATGAATACTACGACATTTAAATACAAGTCCCATGTGGCCTTATTATTTATTTTGTTAATCACTTGGACTCCCCATTATCGCGGTCACTGCTTCGAAATTTCCACATCTAAATTCCCATTATGGATTAGTCACCTTAATACACGGATCACAAATGTTATACACCATTTTTTGAAACCATTTTTTGAAAATGACAATGCTAACCAATTTTTTGCACTTTTTAAAATCCGGTGCGTTTTCCACATCTAAATTCCCATTATGGATTGGTCATCTTAATGCACGGATCACAAATGTTATACACCATTTTTTGAAAATGACAATGCTAACCAAATAACCAATTATTTGAACCTTTTAAAATCCGGTGCGTTTCTTTCCATCCTCACTTTGCCATGGGGCCTTGAAATCCTCATATCATAGTCATATTTACTATTTATGAACCAAAAAAAAAGTACTCGTATTTTTGTATTCTCCTTTCCCGTGTACTTTTGAGTTATGAAACTTATTTTCTTCTTATAATATAGGTTATTTGCATTTTTCTTTTAACGTTTCTAAGCAGGTTATGTTTACGCAATTGACTTTATATCAGTTAACACTTAACAGTTAACAGCTAGGGGAAGACTTTTCTTCCTTTCTCCTATTATTTATTTATTTTATTTTTTTAAAGAAAAACCAATTAAACAATTTTTTTTTGTGTCTAAACAAAAGAGAAGACCAAAGCGAAAACCTATCCTAAATCAAAACTGATGATTTGTTGAAAAATATCACTTGGCTCTAACTTAAACAATGCTTTATGAAATACATTTTTCAGGTTATTTTTTGTCATTCATTTTTTCAAGTATAATAAAATACAAGAGTTGAATTTGGGCCTTTTTCGGGTCTTAAGAAAAGAAAGACCCATAAGGTTTGATGTTTTAAAATAATGAGTAAAATTCCATGCTGACCTTTAATCATTTCGCGAATTTCCATTTCGCTCCTTATCAATTGCAAAATAACATTGCAGTTCCTAACTATTGTCTCTGTAAGACCTTTTGTCTCCTTTGTTAATGTCTCCGTCTATAATTAACGGATGTTGCTTACGTATACTGTTAGCTCACGTGTCAAGCAACTATTTAAAGAGACAAATCGCCTCCTGATAACTCAGCAAAACGCTGCGCTTTGGAGAGATCAAGAACACTTTACTTCTTCCTTTCGTTGTTCAACTTCATTGTTCCATTTTTGCTTCTCGCAAAAAAAAAAAAGACAGACATCTCAAGACATTAATCAAACCTATCATTATCTAGCAGAAAATCATCCAAGTCATTTGAGCCAAAGGCTACAAAGGAGCTTATAACCTATCATTATCTATCATTATCCTCACCCTCTGAATGCTTAAAATCAGAAACCCTCCCTCCTCAACCTTCTCATTCTCTCTTTCCTCCTTGTGTTCCAACGTCAATTGCACACCAAAATTATCAAATTGATCCAATCCCCCACCCTCACCACACAAACACAATCCACCCTCCAATTTTACATCACTATTACTTACCATGCGCATTGAATCTTCTCCCTCCAAATCCAATAACCCATCACCCTCTACTCTCTCCATATCATGCAATTGATCTATTCCACTTTCCGATTTCGCATCACCATCACCAACCCCACAATTCTCACTAACCTCAACCATAGCATTACCATTATTATCATAATTCCCAATCCTATCATTACTAAATCCTAACAACTCCGACGAATCAAGCACAATCATAGCAAGCTCATCACTGCAATCTCTGTACAATTTCAATTTGCAATTTGCTAGAACCGTACCGGAGGCTTTGCCTTCAATCACCGTCGTGATTTGTCTCTGCCCTACCTCCTCCGCCAAGAATGAAATGATCTAAACCGATAGCGAAATCAGCTTTGGAGAAATCATTGAAGAGGGGGCAACAAAATGCAGCGTTTTCGTTAGGGGCCAATTAGTCCCTTCAAATGGTTGCTTGACACGTAAGCAACATTCTTTAACTATAGACGGAGACATTAACAGAGGGGGTAAAAGGTCTGACAGAGACAGTGATTAGGAGCCGCAATATCATTTTTCAATTGATGAGGGGTGGAATGAGAGTTTGCAAAATGATTAAGGCCAAAGTGGGGTTTTACTCTAAAACAATTTCAGAACATAGAAAAAGGGTTCTATGTAACTCTACAGCTTCGTCTCTACAAGCAAAAATTCATCAGGGACATAAGAAGAATCAATCTATCTAACAATTCCGTATTAGACACGTATTATGTTGTATGATGCACAATAAAAATAGAATATCTCAAATTCTTTTACAACCATCGAACAGGATTCATTATTTTCTGAAACAAAATACGGATCTATAGACTATAGCATCTAACAAATGCAGTTTCAGGTAAAAATAAAGAAAGAATAATATTTTTTCAACTTCTAATACATGCATTTCCTTTTCGTGCAGTATTTATTTATACTAAAAATTAGTTCCAAGTAGTGTTAATAATAAAATAATCAAAGTAATCTTCTTGGTCATGGCATATATAAAATGATTCGAAATGCATGGAGCGCCTCCATTAATATGGCGAAATATTATGGTATTCTACATACTGAAACTGGTCCCTAGTCCCTACCAAAACTCTGGGAAACCATTAAAAAAGTTAGTAAGAAAATGGTCCCATTGCTCAGTTTACTATAGTCAGTGATTTGGAATTCCAAAAGACTTGAAATAATACTGTCAACTATTATTCATGGTGCACTCACCCTCATCTTTAGGCACATCAGTTTCTTCAGCACTGGAGCCAGTGTCATCTTCCATTTCATCCTCATTTTCATCTTCGGCTGATCCTGAATTAGTATCTTCCACCTCCTCTGTTTCATTAGCAGAACTCTGTGCAGGTGACACCTTTGCTCCTTCTTCTTGTTCTTGTTTGATAACAATGGCATTATGGAAATGACCCTTAGTTGCTGCATTTAACAGTTCCTTAGCAGAGTTTTGAATGGGAATGCAATGAGTTCCCCCATGACTCCCTTTATCAGTATCTCCTCGGTATCTAGCTGAAACAATCCCGTTACTCCATCGTACTTCTTTTGGATTTGGAAGTACACAATAGGCTGTTACCATGTCTAAATTTTTAAAACTAACCCATGCTCCCGAAGCATAAGCGCTTCCACTAGCATATGATTGGGGTCCCTGATATTCCTGATAAACTTCGCTCCCGTGTGTAGGCAAAAATGATTTACCTTGATTGTTTTGGATGTTGCCACTCACTTCTGGCGTTCCCGCATCTAAGATCTTTTCATTGGTTTGCTGCTTTGCCATTGTAGAGTGATTTGGCACGCCTTGATCATGTGGCTTAAGGATAACTTTCTCAAAGAGAGATGGCTTAATTTCAAAGTGAGGCTTAATTGGTGGCGCTGGCTTTCTACACTGACTTTGTGGTTGAGATTCTTGATGGATTGGATACGGATACAGTATATCCAGTGGCCGCTTACGTGGCCTCCCTCTCTTTCGTGGCTGTCCTGTTCCAAAAGGGATATTTCCATTAACTTCCCCTAAAGGGATATTACTTTTAACTTCATTACGGGGAGGCACTGCCGCTTTAGGGATATTACCCTTAACTTCATTATGGGGAGGCGCTGCTGCTTTTTGTTTGAGTGATGAAACTTCTTCTTCAAGCCTTGTGAGACGAACCTTGTAATCGGAAACTTCAGCCTGCAATTTATCTATTATGCTCCAGAGCTGGACATTCTCTGCTGACTGCAAGAATAAGCTTGTTGATATTATTAATACAATGAAGTAACAATAAATCATTAGTGCAATGCAGGTGTGAGAATTTGGGAAGAAAATCATCCACCTGAGCTTCCCAGAGTTGCTGGTGCTTCTGAGAAAGATTTGCAGGTGGTCTGATAGTTCCTTTATGGGAAGATTGCTCTCCAGAAGCTGAGAAGCCAGGCACAGTAGGAGCTGCCGAAGAATAGCCATGTGCACCAGGAAAATTGTAAGCATAGAGATGCTGTAAATGCTGCATTTGACTCAACCAAGATGATGGATCACAAGGACCTGTAGAGTGTAGACAACACCTTAACCTTAATAATACATTATACGAACACCCTGAAATGCATCCGGACACTGACAAGTATAACATGGAAAATGAAGCATTACCTCATGAAAATTACAATGTCCAAAATACTTATTTATCCAAATAGATATACACTCTAATTAAAATCCAAAAAAAAATCTTTTTGTTTTGTTTTTTTTTGGGGGTGGGGGTGGGTGGATTATACCTCTGTCTCCCATATACTTGGTAATGAAAATATTAAAATGAACTACAAGATTGCTTAATTACCTGGAAATCCAGGATACGGGTAAGGAATAGGGTAATGCATATCTGGAACTAGAGGCCGGGTAGTTGAGGAAGTTCCAACACCTTGGCAGCTAGGATCAGTGGTGCCATTAGGAGGGAATGGCTGATAAATTGGGGGAAAATTTGATCCCATAAATGGAGCAACACCAGAAGGCCACTGAGGTTGCCAATAGGTTGGTGGTGGCGGTGTTGTTAACTGTGCAAACATCTGAGCTTGTTGCCACTGATTGGTGGGCATGGTCATTGCCAGGAACTGTTCTGTAGCACTTTGAGGAGTGTAGGGTTTAGGGGCAATGGATAGCTGCTGCTGTTGTTTTGAGTGAGGCAAAACTGTCACATTTGCTTGGGCTTTCTGTTTGTTGCCCTGTTATTCAGATATACACTCTCATCTCAGCAAAATCAACAGGATAAACAACACTACAATTATGCATGTTACCCACACATAGGTGTTACTGTTATAAATTACTCCCTAAAATATTATTCTAATTATGATGACCGACACACTCCATCCATACAGTGGTTGTTACGAAATTCTGGCTTCTCTAACAACCAAAACTAAAATATGCAATGTTTAGCGACTCGAACAATAGTATGGCCATAGGATCGCCGTTGAAAGGAAACAGGGTCGAGACG
Source organism: Arachis ipaensis (assembly GCF_059453495.1). Classification (NCBI taxonomy): domain Eukaryota; kingdom Viridiplantae; phylum Streptophyta; class Magnoliopsida; order Fabales; family Fabaceae; genus Arachis; species Arachis ipaensis. The sequence continues at coordinate 6,237,312 of NC_142440.1, read as the reverse complement.
GTTAAAAAGCTTTTTTTTTTTTTTTTTTTTTAAAGGAAAAAACAATCTTTGGACAAAAGATTGAACTTTTCATAATAAGAAGACAAATTAGAGTGTGGTACCTGCGGTTCATTTGTCGGAGGTTGTTGAACAGAAGCGGAACCCAGAATCTGATACTTGTTCTTTTCCATCGGTTGAAAAAATAAAATAATTAAAAAAAAAAACTAAAAAGTAATATAAGAGTTGCAGCCAAAATGCAGGTCAGTAGTAACTAATCAGTAGGTGGGAACGATGTAATGTCATGCCATGCCATAACCATAGAAAACCCTTCCGTTTCTCCTTTTCCCCGGGTCTTTCCTGTATATACTTTCTCATATAATTTTTTTTTTTACTGCGGTCTCTTGTTTTTCTCCTTTGATGGGTCCAAGCCACATTAAAAAGAAAGAGAGATAAAAAGGGGGCCGAATTAGGACTACGATGATGGAATGTAACGCCGCACCTCCTTTCAGAGAAGCACCTCACGCGAAAATCACATTCAATTCATTCGGGTGTTTAGGGTGGGGTACTGGGTATCTTTTTCAATAAAAGTAATTATGAAACTTGGATATTTTATTGCTTTCAGAAATTACTCATTTTAATAGTCACCCAAAACAAAAAAATACTCATTTTAATTGGAAAAAAAATTACTTATACATAAACTTTTTTTTTTAATTCTTTATATGAAAATAGTGATTTTTCCTGATTTTAGAAAAGGAATTTTACCTCTGAAATATGAAATATCTGAAACATTTTATAAATGTTCCAACTTCCAACTTCCAAGAGTATGGCACTTATGCATCTAATGATTAGATTACAGCGTATTTCCCCCCGGTTTTTTGAGACTCAAATGTTTGCAACAATAACATTTACATTAAGAGGCACATTAATAGGCCTGTTGGGGGAAGCGATGGGATTAAATATTGAATCATGTACGGAAAAGATATTTGCAGGGATGAGTTGGTAAGTGATGTTGTTTCTTGCGAAGTGCTTTAACTTTATTCTTATCCATGTTAGCATTTAGCAGAGTTTAGAAAAGGAATTGTGCATGGAATACCACTACCGTCTCGTGGTCAAAGTCAATAACTTAATTCTACTTGGCCGGTTTCTATAAGATGTAACACCTTCTCTAAGTTTGTACTTGTACAAGGCGCCAGCACGTGTTGTCTGATTTCTTATCTATTTAATTAAAAAGTAAAAACACAGTAGTACAGTGCCCAATCATTTTAGCTAAGAGCCGCGACATACATTGAAATTGAGTGCTGGAACAAAGCAATCTCCACGATTGGAACACCAAACAAACAAGAGCAACGATAACTTATTCACGAAACATAATAGAATAAAGCAAAACTACACACTGCACGAGCAAACTTACAAATCAATACTCCTCTCCTTCTTCACCTTCATCACCTTCTGTAGCCTCTGCACCAACCTCCTCATAGTCCTTCTCAAGGGCAGCAAGATCTTCACGAGCCTCAGAGAACTCACCCTCTTCCATCCCCTCACCAACGTACCAGTGAACGAAGGCCCTCTTCGCATACATAAGGTCGAATTTGTGGTCAATGCGGGAGAAAACCTCAGCAACACTGGTGGAGTTTGAGATCATGCAAACAGCCCTCTGCACCTTGGCAAGATCACCTCCTGGAACAACAGTTGGAGGTTGATAATTGATTCCGCACTTGAATCCAGTGGGGCACCAGTCAACAAATTGAATAGTGCGCTTGGTCTTAATAGTTGCCACAGCTGCATTGACATCTTTAGGCACCACATCACCTCTGTACATGAGACAGCAAGCCATATATTTTCCATGGCGTGGATCGCATTTTGCCATCATAGAAGATGGCTCGAATGCGCTGTTGGTGATTTCATTCACTGATAGTTGTTCATGGTATGCCTTCTCTGCTGAGATCACAGGTGCATAGGATGAAAGCATGAAGTGGATCCTGGGGTATGGTACCAAGTTAGTTTGGAACTCGGTGACATCAACGTTCAGCGCACCATCAAACCGAAGAGAGGCTGTCAGCGATGAAATCACCTGAAGATTTTATGATGAACATGATATCATGCAATAAATTGATAAATCAGAATTGTATTTAAACATATGTAACAATAAGAGGTGAAGAAAGTACTTGAGAGACAAGGCGATTGAGGTTAGTGTAGGTTGGTCGGTCAATGTCAAGGGAGCGCCTGCAAATATCATATATGGCTTCATTGTCGAGCAACACAGCAACATCAGTGTGCTCAAGAAGGGAATGGGTAGAGAGGACACTGTTGTAAGGCTCAACAACAGAAGTTGAAACCTGTGGTGAAGGATAGACAGTGAAACCAAGCTTGGACTTCTTGCCATAATCCACTGAAAGCCTCTCCAGCAAAAGGGATCCAAGGCCAGAACCAGTGCCACCACCCACGGCATTGAACACCAGAAAACCTTGCAGACCAGTACAGTTATCTGCAAGCTTTCTGATACGGTCCAAGCAAAGATCAACTATCTCCTTCCCAACTGAATTTAAACAAGACAATCATCGAATTAGTAAAAAACAATTTAAAGCACAAAATGCAGAGGCTGTTGAGGCATTACTGGTATAGTGGCCACGAGCAAAGTTGTTTGCCGCGTCCTCCTTTCCGCTAATGAGTTGCTCAGGATGGAATAGTTGACGATATGTGCCAGTCCTCACTTCATCAATGACAGTGGGCTCAAGATCTACAAAAACTGCACGGGGTACATGCTTTCCAGCTCCAGTTTCACTGAAGAAGGTGTTGAAAGCATCATCACCTCCCCCAACGGTCTTATCACCTGGCATCTGGCCATCAGGCTAATCGATCCACAAGAAAAATAAATAAATAAAAGCCTAGTTAGCGGAAGCTTCAAACAGGAATTACCAATACCAATAATAGATCCAGATTTGGAAGAGACACAACACAATAGATAGCAATCTTCAAGATCCAGGCAATACCGTGAAAGTAAAGCCACTAGAAAATGCTGTTAACATTATGATCTATGATCTACATACAAATAACGCAAAACGGAAAGATACGAGAAACATTCGCTAAAATGTGGCGTAAAAAATGTAGATCTATTGAGAATTGAGATGGAAAGTACCTGAATCCCGTGTTCGAGGCAGTAGAGCTCCCAGCAAGCATTTCCGACCTGGATACCGGCCTGACCAATGTGGATCGAAATGCACTCTCTCATTTTCTCAGGTTAATCGCAGAAAGAGTATCGAAATCTAAGGAGGAGAAAGAAGATTGAAGAAGAAGGAGCAGAGCACCTAGGAGAGGTTAGCGTTTATTAAGACGCTTCTCTGAAACTGTGTTTGGAAACTACCCGCTGATGGGGTTCCTTCATTTTATATCGCGGGATCGGAAGTGTGTCACTCAAAACACGAGAGTGTGGTCCAGATTTAATCATTATTATTATTATTTTAATCTCGTTAAAAGGATTTAAAAAAAATATTTTTTTCCTTTATTTATATTGGGCTACTTTTGCCGTCCAAATTTAGTTGGGTTGCGTAGATTTTCACGGGCAGCGTCTCACTCTCACCAAGCGCAAGATGCCTCCACGTTTACATGCGGATTCTCCAATTCGAAAGAATCACACTGAATCACTGATTATTATTATTGTTACGTACTTAGATTTGATGGACATGATTAATGACTAGATTTTTAGGATCCTAGTAAATTCTAAAAGTAAGTAGGTGACTTCATGGATTAATCTCTTTTAATTTAATTTATACAGGGCCCGCGATGTCTTCTGCCTGGAGATGAAATTATTAAATTAATAAATTTTCATCCTCTGCTAATATGTGGAGCTTTGAGGCTGAGTGCAAGCAAGCGCCAAAGACGTGCAGGGTGAGTCCAACGAGCATGCAAGATTCTCTCGTTGAGGTAGTGTTTAGCATGCTTGGTTTTTTATTTGTTGCTGGGGATAATTTAGGCGGAGTAGTTTTTGTTTAGGTTAAAACTCAGATTCTGTTTCTCTTCGTACAAAGTTGATATGTGTAGTTATGGTCATTAAGGGTGGTAACATGCATGCTACTCACGGGTAATCAGCTCAATCGGCTAGGATTGTCAATTCGATCCATAGCAAGTAAGTAGGGTATGATTAGGATTTTCGTGCCATAAAGTGCGGGTTGAGCATCTATTCGACCAATTCGTATCCTGTATATGTATATATTATGTACTTATATAAAAATATGTTTTAAGTGGATGTTGAAATGTTGAATAAAAAATTTCTCCTTAAATACAAAAGATTCTTAGGCCCAGTTTGGGTAAACAGGTTAATTAAGGCCTGTTTGGGAAGCTTCAAAAGTAACTTTTTTGAGCTTTTAACTTATAAAAAATAGTAGTATTAATGTCTGGTGTAATTTTCAAAACCAAATTGCAACTTTTTAAGAAGTTATTTAGGAGCTTATAGAGAAGTTAAAAAAAAATTACTTCTCTCATAATACTACTATTTTTTATCACATTTTTATAAAATAAGTACTTTTAGAACTAAAAATCCAAACACAAAATAACTTATTTATAAGCTATTTTTAATATAGTCATTTATTGTTTAAGTTGTTTACCCAATCTGAGTCTTAATCTCCTTTTGAAAAGTAGCTTATAAATAAGTTATTTTGTATTTGGATTTTTAACTCTAAAAGTGTTTATTTTATAGAAATGTGATTAAAAGTAGTATTATTCTGAGAGAAATTATTTTTTTTTAATTTCTCTTTAAGCTCCTAAATAGTTTCTTAGAAAGTCGCAATTTAGTTTTGAAAATTGCACCGAACATTAATACTACTACTTTTCATAAGTCAAAAGCTCAAAATAATTATTTTTGAAACTTCCCAAACGGGCCTTTAGTTACTAAAAGAAGATTATTAATTGATAATTTAATATATTTTTTTTTACATAAAAGTCAATTCTATTTTAAATTATCATCGAATTATATATAATGTTACATCTTTTTTGTAACCTCAGGTAGGATCAGATAACTGCAGATTAAGAACGAATAGTGTTAGAGTTGGAATATTCTCAACATACGGATAAAGTAGAGTTGAGTTTATATAAAAATCTCAACTTGCGAGTACGGTAAGAGTTGGATCCAAACACTATTCTATCCTACCTATTGCCACCCCTAACGGCTACAGTGGTGTATATTTTAGTAAACTGTACTCTTCTAAAAATATTTAGGTATTATGGAATATAAAAAGATAAATGAGAAATTATTATAATAACGTCTATAAAAACTTAAATTTTCTGACAAATAATTATCTGATATCTACAAAGAGGTAAAATAATTACAAGACAGGCAGAAAATTTTGTTTTTCCTACTAGGGTGGAGTGTTATTTAAAGCCGAAAAGGAAACATGCCAGGGCAAGTTGTTAACATTTAAGGTTTGACCTATGAACAGAATGCAAGTATGTCATACATGAACTAGACTCTTGCAGAAAGTATATATAGCTTAATTCCTGAACTAGATTTCTACACAAAATTCTTGAAAACCAAGCAAGAGTAAAGGTAAAAGAACAGAATTCCACTGTACCTCGGTAACTTTAGCCTAAGTTTTCATATGAGGGAGAACTTCATCCAATCAAAACAAGCATTAAGATTCTAATAGCAACAGTGCAGCTATCTGCTGATAGCAACGATTCTTGCTACTATCCAATCTCTAGTATTAATCTTGTATACAACACTTTTAACAGCTAGGGATATAAAATGTACATGTGGCACCGTGCAGGACAGTATTTCTTACTGCCTGTAGCTTTGCCTATATCAGACAAAAATCACTAAAGAGAATATAATATACAATGGAGATTAACCAGCAATTAAGTCCCAATAATCACTCATAATAACTATTCAATTACTCAATAATTAATAATTAGTATGTCAGAGTTTACTGTATGTAGTTTTCCCTGCAAAAAAAGAGCCAACAATCGCTTTGATTTGGTGTCCAGTAGTGCATAGTGCCTACTGCCTCCCACTTGTGCACTTCAAAATTTGTGTCCTTTCACTAAGAGTTTGGAAACTTGAGAGTGTATTATCATAACTTGGGACAAGGCAGCTTATGGTCCTTGAGCAATTCAACCACCCTTCTCATTGAGGGTCTGTTAATGGGAAACACTGAGGTGCAAAGTAGGGCCACATTTAGAACTTTCTCAAACTCTTCATAATCACAAGTTGCTAGGTTCAATCTTGGGTCCACAATCTTAGCGATAATATCAATATGATCGTGACCACCCTCAAAACTGCCATTTTCTCCTTCAACAGATGATAGCAAAGCAGTCTCAGTGACCCATCTCACTATATCCTTGTTCTCACCAAAAGAAGGGTCATTTGGCCTCTTGCCCGTGATCAGTTCCATCAAAACCACACCAAAACTGTACACATCACTCTTTTCAGTTACTTTGAGTGTATAAGCATACTCTGCAAGTGGATCAATTAGGTAGATATTAGCAATAAATCTTCCCAAAACAAATAACTTGAACCTTAACTCAAATTGACACATCCCAATAGTCTAAACTAAGCTGCTAGATACTTATCATGATTCATGGTGGTCATTACTTTCCCTTGAATGGTGATCTCATTTATCGGTTCTCTTGAATCAATGTCCCCAATATACACTACACTGAAAACTTATGCACCAAATAATAAAGCCTCTTTTTTCTGGTTATTATCTCAATTCTTAATGCAAATGCTACTACAAAATTCTAAGTTCTAACACCTAGACAATGACAGGTTTTAGCTTGTAACTAGCTTTTGTGTTTACCAATAAAGAGTATGGACTATGAAAACAAAAAAGTCTACATATGTGGTGATCAATTTGAACAATACCCCAAAATCTTCCAAAGAACTTACCCGGAGCAATGTAACCATATGATCCAGCAACCCTGGACATGGCACCGGCACCAGCACCTCCCTCACCAGCCTCACGCTGCAAGGTCTTAGCAAGCCCAAAATCCGCTACACGAGGCCTAAACTCATGATCAAGCAATATGTTATTGCTCTTCACATCCCTATGAACTATAGCAGGCACACAATCATGGTGCAAATAAGCCAACCCCATAGCCGCACCCACAGCAATTTCAAACCTCTTGTTCCAATCCAACAACTCACCACACTTCTCCCCATGCAAAACATCACCCAAGCTTCCATTCTCCATGTACTCATACGCCAATATCCTGAAATCATCACCACTGCAACTGAACAACAGCTTCACAATGTTAGCATGCCGGATCATCCCCAACGTCTCAATCTCCGATCTGAACACCAATTCAGTCTCCGTGTCTGGCTCTTGTCTTCCTCCTCCCCAAAGCTTCTTCACCGCCACTTTCTGACCCGTCTTGGCAAGGTTCACTCTGTAGACCCGACCGGAACTTCCAGAAGCAATCACATTCTCATCAGTTAACAAGGAAAATATATCTTCTTCGTTGAAAGCAACCCGTTGGAAAGTTGTTGTCTTGAATGAACGCTTGGACTTGGCACCAAAATGAATTGACTTTGTTTTCTTCAAGAAACAGATCAAAGACAGCAGAAGGAGCACTACACTTGCAGATAAAGCAAGTATAGCAATGATGGAAAAGGGTCTGCGTTTGGAACAAGGAGAAAGCTCTTTCATAACTGAGCTACAGAGACCAGGGTTTCCCATTAGACCTGACAAGTAAACTTGGTGGTTGAAACCTGAAGGAACTTCTCCGTACAATTTGTTGTCAGATATATTGAATTGATTGAGTGTGAGTTTCGTCAGCTCCACCGGAATCTCACCTGTCAGCAAGTTTCCGGCGAGATCAAGGTAAGTCAACTGCGGCAAGTCACCGAGTTTTGGCGGGATCGAACCGGAGAACTGGTTATGAGACAAGTTCAACTCAGTCAACTCGGTCCATGAGCTCACATTACCGGGAATATCACCGGAGAACGCGTTATTCTGCATCCTAAGCTTCTGCAGCCTTTTCAACCCTGTTATGCAACCGGGAACTTCGCCGGAAAACCTGTTCTTGCTGATGTCAATCTTCACAAGCTGATCGAGTTCGCAAAATTCCCTCGGAATATTCCCTGAGAAGCTGTTACCGGATAAAAGAAGAACAGTGATTCCCCTGGCGCTGGATATAGAAGAAGAGACAGAACCTTCAAACCTATTGTTATCCATTTGAAGAAGCTGAAGCTTCGGGAGGCTCCAGAACTTCGGTGGTACTTGACCGGAGAACTGGTTGTTCTCGATTCTGACATATTCAAGAGAATCACAGTCTCCGTATTGATCAGGAATAGTTCCAGAAAATCGATTCGTGAAAGTGAGGAAACGCTGAAGCTTGTTCCCTTGGCAAAGGTACTTGGGCAATTCACCGGCGAAATCATTGGTTGAGACATCGAATTCCTCTAACTCAGAGTATCTTCCGAGATCTTCCGGTAGTTTCCCGGTGAAACTGTTGTTGAAGAGCTTCAATTGCTGCAACTTAGGGTTGGAAGATAGACTAATAGGGATTTCTCCACTGAGAAGGTTGTCGTTCAAGTTAAGAGAATTAAGGCGCAATGCAGCAACTGAATCTGGCAGCGTTCCCGTGAGAGCGTTCTGAGAGAGGTCCAAACGAACCAAACTTGTGAGGTTTCCTATGCCACGTGGAACTTCGCCAGAAAGCTGGTTATAGAATAGCTCTATTTGCTTCACACTGTTCAATCTTGAAATGCTGCTTGGGATCTTACCTGACAATGAGTTCTGAGACAAATCCAAGTTCTTGAGCTTCATGAGGTTTCCAATGGAGTCTGGTATTTCACCTATGAGGTTATTTTGTGCGAGGAACAGAATTTCCAGGTTAGAGAGGTTTCCTATTTGTGAAGGTAATGATCCTGGTTTCAATGGGTTATACGCGAGTTCAAGATGAACTAGCGCACTGAGGTTCCCCAAGAATGGAGGAATGGTTCCGTTGAGAAGGTTCCCTGATAGAACGAGCACGTTCAGGTTCCGGAACCGGCCGAAACTGGCCGGAATTTCGCCGGTGAAGTTGTTCTTTGAGAGGTCGAGTTCTGTTAGTTGAGAAAATTCCGGCGAGAATTCCGGCAGAGGTCCGACGAAGAGGTTGTCAGAGAGGTTCAAGAGGCGGAGGTGAGAACACAGAGAGAGTGATTCAGAGGAGATGGCGCTGCCTAGAAAGTTGGAAGCGAGGTTGAGGGTTTGGAGAGTCTGAATGCGGCAAAAACCGGATGGGAAAGAGCCGGAGACGCCGGTTTCGGAGAGGTCGATGGAGAGAACCGATTGGTTCCGTGCGTCACAGGTAATGCCGGTCCAGTTGCAAGGACTAGTGCTGTGTGTGTCGAGTGACCAGTTTTTGAGGCTGTCGTTTTGGTCTTGAAGCTCAGTGTTCTTCACTTGCTGCAAAATCTGGGCGCCTCTTGTGAGAGAAAGTGAAAACGACATCCCTTGAGTCAAACGAGTTGAGCATAGTAAAACTAGTAGCAAGAATCGCACAGGGTTGAAAATGAGTTGCGGCATATTGAGAAGTGAGAACAGAATGATCAAATTCTGAGTTGAATAGAGTCAATGATTATTATCGGTCTAATTTTACTAGTTAATGCATGTAGATGATGGCGGTGACATGGTTCCGCAGGTAACTAGAGTTGAACTGTGAGGGGTTGTCTTTTGGGAGCACGCAGTGTGTTCAATGATCACTTTTCAAAGTTCTTTTTCAAGCAGTAGGCATATTTCTAGAAGAAGAATCGTTTTCTAGCTAGTGCATTGCACTTAGCAACCAGCTATGATACGCCCCCTGCCATCACCAATTAGGGGCTGTAAAAATGAGAATAATGGACAAACATCGTCAACCATGTTTGGTTTAAATCAACTCCAACAGAGAACAAATTCTTCTTTTTACTGTAGGAGGAGATACGACCACCAAACGAGAACAGTGACAAAGCATAAGAACATTTAAGGCCTTAATTTTCAAAATTGGACTTATTCCGCTTAGCCAATATAGTAGTAACGAATATCATTATTTTAAAGACTTCAAGTAAATGATCCACTACTTACTAAAGAATGATTCGAAAACTAATCTAACCCATGTATTAACGTTTCCCACGTGCACCAACCATATAATGCTCAAAGCCAGAGGAAAATGAGAATTAACAATAGCATCAAGTAGGCTAAATCAGTTCCCTTTCCTTACGTTTTATTACTATTAAAAAAGACAACAAGTAGTTAATGCTTCGCGAAGAATCAGTGGCCATGGCTCTGCGTCGTCGTGAAGAATCAGCTGTTTGATAGAGGACAATATAGCTGTCGCCAACCCCTCTTTTCTAGATAAACAAATACTTATTAATTGTATGTATGTTAATATTAAACTACTCTTCTACTTTAGTCCATGACAACAATAAAGAAGTATCGTGGCCCACAAATTCAGCCCAACAGAATACAAAAATTCAATTTTAATTTTAGTCTTTATTATCTTATCTTTATCTTATCTTTAATTGTTCTTATCTTATCTTTATTTGCTTTTATCTTTCATAGGACAATGCTCTATATATATTTAGTTTTACCCTCATAGTTTACAACACTTCAGTACAATTCAATCAATCAATAATCAATAAAAGTTCGCATTCTTTTCTTTTCTTATTCTTTCACAATTTTATCATGGTATCAGAGCCTTGGTATCCTCCTTGAAGAGGATACATAAGCTATCATCTTTTCGGTGAGAAATCACCCTACATCTTTTTCAACCTCCTCTCACAATGAATAATCAATCTTCCAATTCAGTTCAAGATCCAACCAATCTTTGTTAAAGGCATCCAAGTGAAAATTCTACCACAGTTTTGATTATCCCGGTTCTTTACCAGCAATTCCGTCTGCGCCTTCTTCTAGCATTCCATCTGCAACTTCTTCCGGGAGTTTCGTCAGTATTCTGTTTCAGCGGTTTAATCTGCATTCTGTATTAGCAGTTCCATCTGCACTCTTATTGCGCTCTACGCGCCATTTGAAGACCACTCTTATTGCGCCATACGCGCCCTCTAAAGATCAATCATGTTGCGTTTTACACGCTTATTTTTTATTTTTTTATTTTTTATTTTTTTATTTTTTTATTTTTTATTTTTTCATTTTTTTTTTATGAAGATCGCTGCTTGCTCTCTCTCCCTCAAGCACAGCATCTCCTTTTATGTATTTTTGCCGTCGGCAGCTCAAGCTCCGCCGCACGCAATTGTTTAAAGATCGCTGCTCAAGCACAGCATCTCCTTTTATGTATTTTTGTCGTCGGCAGCTCAAGCTCCGCCGCACGCAATTGTTTAAAGATCGCTGCTCAAGCACAGCATCTCCTTTTATATTTTTGCCGCCGGCAGCTCAAGCTCCGCCGCATGCAGTTTTTGAAGATCGCTGCTCAAGCACAGCAAGCTCCGCCGCATGCAGTTTTTGAAGATCGCTGCTCAAGCACAGCATCTCCTTTTATATTTTTGCAGTAGGCAGCTCAAGCTCTGCCGCACGCATCTTCCTCCGCGTCACCACGTCAGACGCGCTTTTCTCAACAATTTCATCGGAATTTATCCAAGCCGTGGATTTATTGACATCTTCCATCCACCAGCTTGCGGGGGCGTATTAAACTACTCTTCTACTTTAGCCCATGACAACAATAAAGAAGTATCGTGGCCCACAAATTCAGCCCAACAGAATACAAAAATTCAATTTTAATTTTAGTCTTTATTATCTTATCTTTATCTTATCTTTAATTGTTCTTATCTTATCTTTATTTGCTTTTATCTTTCATAGGACAATGCTCTATATATATTTAGTTTTACCCTCATAGTTTACAACACTTCAGTACAATTCAATCAATCAATAATCAATAAAAGTTCGCATTCTTTTCTTTTCTTATTCTTTCACAATTTTATCAGTTAAGCATGAATTACTACTCTATTAAACTCAATAGACCAATGATACATGATGATGCAGTGGAGGCTCATTTATGTTAAGCTTGCTGTTTTTTCTTGTAGTGATGATGGTGCAGTGGAGCCTCATTCATTCAATATGATGAGAAAGACAATTGCTAAATGGGACAAGGTTTAATAACTCGTTGAAAATGCCATGACGAAACTATTGCTTGTGGGTTGGAGACACAGGACATCACATCATATCATTTGGTCACTGAAATCAAGGAGAGAAAATAAAACATGACTCCTCTGTCATTAAGCAATGGTTCCATGGCACTTATCATAGTGTCATGGACTGCTACTACTACTAATACTTAATGGTTTTGTGCGTCACCTTGCAATTTCAAGTGCATATATTGCGTATAGTATGATGTTGCATTACTTATAGCATGAGCTAAGAAGATAACTCTTAAGTATGCTTAGCATATAATAACTTTGAATCAAAACTAAAAGGGATAATTAGTTGAACTAATTAATTAGTTAGCCATTTGGTTTATAATAATAATATGAATCATATGGTAGTAGGTCAAAAGGTAGTACAGGCATCACTTCGCTGCTGTTGTTGCCACACTCAACATGAAACCATATTAAAAAGCGACAAAAGAAGGCTCACTAACCTTCTATGCTTGGGGTATCACTTTTTTGACTTGGTAAAGAAAAATTGGGAGCCTTCATTGTCAGTCAAATAATTAATCATATAGCTAGGCCAGGATTCAAATTCGAAAAGAAAATGCTTGAAAATTATAGGCAATAAAACCAGCAGCACCTCATCCCTCGTCCCATGTCATGTATGTTTCAGTGTCCAAACAAAATGCTTCATATTATGTTGACTTCTTGTCAACTATGTATATACAGACTCTTAAATATTATTTTCAAACATTTAATATTTAGACAATGGGTTTGTTGTGTATTAAGATTATTAGTTAGGAAATAATAATGAATTCTATTTGCTAGCTAATAACTCGAGTGCAGCATCTCTGAGTGAGGGGCTGGTTCAGATCACATTATAACCTAGAGTTTCATAAGAATTTATTTCTATGCTTTCATTTTAATTTTTTATCTTTGATAAATAAAGCACCCGTTGGATACTATATATATCTCTCCAATCCCGCTAGGTTACCAATAATATTTCTGCCAACTTCTCTCAACTCTTGTTTATAAATATATTTAATGAAAGTGTCTTTGTAGATGTATCTAATAAAAATGTCTTTTTTATGACTGTGTCTAATGGAAGTGTCTTTATAGATGTATTTTCTGAATGTGTCTTTTTATACATGTATTTAAAATATAATAATTAATTATTATTGACAATAAATTAACAGATAATATATTGGTACCTTATACTTTTCCATCTCGAAAACCATGATGTAGTAATTCAAAGATATAGTTGCCGTAATGGTTGACTATTATGTTATACAAAAATGTTATTCATATATTAAAATTAGCTACTAAAATCAGTCATTAATATATTTGTGTATAAATACATGTATAATTTAATTTATTTTTAATATATATTTTATATTAATAACTAACTTTGGTAGTTGATTTTAGTCTATACATAACATAGTTGTATATTATGAAACCAAATCTTATATATACAAATATATTATTTTAGTCGTTGGGAGAAAAAGTAAAGATGTTTACGCATAGTTGTAAGAATCGGATCGGATCAACCAATTCGACTGAAAAATCGGTGAATCGGATTTTCAATTAGTCCGGTCCAATTTTCGAACCGTTTAAAAATAAGAACCGATTAAAGTCGATAAGAATCAGTCAAAACCGGTAAAAATTATCTAAAATTATTAGTGAAAATTCGTTCAACCGAACTCTTTGAGAAAAAATTTTAAAATTGATGAAGATGTGGTTTGAACATGGATCACATGCTCTTCTTGTCAATAAACTATACTGTTCCTTATTATTTTAAATGCTAATTATTAATTATATAGTAAAAATGTAAAATAATATTTTTAGATATTATTTTAATTTTATACTCACTTATATTTAAATTAATTATATTTTTTATTATTCATAATTATTAATATAAATATAATTAAATATATATAAATAAAAATATTTAATATTTTTATAAATTATAATATAATTATTTTTTTATGATTATATGATATTTATTAAGATTATTTTTTAATAAATACATATAATCAGTGGCAGATCCAAAAACCTTATAAAAAGGAGACCGAAAATAAAAAATAAAAAATGCCTTCAGTTTTAATTAAAAAAATACTTGTATATTTTAATATTATTTTAAACTAAAATTAATTTTAAAAAATTCATTTGTATCAAAAAAAATTTCATAAAATTCTAATTTTTATCCTTATTATAAAATATATAGCATAAATAATATAAATTTATTTCTCTAATATTTTTAATATATGTATTTAAAATGAATTAGTAAATATAATATATAAGATATATTCATATTAATAAAGAATTTATTTAATATATTCTGATTTTAATATCGTAAAAAATAAAATTTAATCAAATTTATTTTTATGTATAAATTTTTTTATTACATTCAATTAGAAATTATTATAAAAATTAAAGTATTTTTATATGACAATGGATAAAAGAATTACAAAAAAAAAAAAATAGAAAGAACAAAAAAAAATTTAAAATGCATAAAATGAGATTTAAACTCATGTTTTGGAATATAAAATGCCTTCTTTCAACCACTAAACTATAAATGTATTGTGAAATCATATAAAATATGTTTTAAGTTTCGAAAATTCAGGGCCATGGCCCATGCTTGATGCTGGTCTTCCCTAAATTCGCTTCTGCATATAGTATATAACAATATAAAAAATATAAATTAATTAGTTAGTTATTAAAATAAAAAAATTTTATTTTAATATATAAAAATAAAATTAAAAAATTTTCATTTAAAAAAATACTAAAATTTTATATATTTATTTAATAATAATTAGATTATAACTTGTTGATTATAATTTGTTGAAACTCGATTGGTTTTAAAATATTAGTGAAGATATATATATTTTTTAAATTTTAATTTTAGGTTTTTGACTATTTTATATTTTTTATTTACGTGAAATCGATTCTACCGATTCAACTAGTAACTCATTAATTGAACTAATAAATTAATAATTTGACCGATTCGATTACCGAAAATTTTTTTTCGTCTTCAACTTTTTTTTACATATAAAATTGTCGTTAAGGTTTAAAACCAAGTTTTAAAATCGTCTTTTTACTTAAATATTAAAATTTTAGACTAAATTACACATAATAAAAAAATTATAAAATAAAAAAAATAAGAGAAAGAAAATGTTTTTGCTCCCGCGAATGGAAAAGGAAAGAAGAATAAGAAGTTGTCCACGATTCTCCTTTGTTTTCACTTCTGCCGTCACCTCCGTACGATTTTGGTCCTAAGATAAGGACAATTTTAAAATCAAGTTAAACCTTAAGGACAATTTTATATGCAAAAAAAAATTAAAGACAAAAAAATTTTGACCTATACCTTAGAGACTCAAATTGTACTTAACCTAAATTCTACTTATTCAATTGATGCTTTAATTTTAGTGAATACCAAATTTTTATTATCTTATAAGATTTTTAAATAAATTAGTCTTATAATAACAATTTTTTATACTCATATTTTATATAAATTTATTTAATTTGTCTAATACACATATTAAAAATTTTCAACTAATAATCTATTCAATATGATATTTCTAATATAATAAAAATATATTAAAAAATAAATTTTTTTTGTTGAAAGTAGAAGCTCAACACGTGGAGTATACCGTACTAGATAAACACTACAATTCAAAGTAACTAAATAAATAAATACTACAAACAATAAAAATTTTCCATGTCATCTTTGGCATTGTCATCAACAACAAAGGAGATCAACACATGTCTACTCGTTAACGCTAGTCAGGGTCATGCCAATAACCTCATCAACACCTTTGCTTTTATTTTAAAAGACTCTCATGTTTCTTTCCAACCAAATATTCCACACGATAGCACAAAAGCACCTTAATTTAAGTATTTACTATTTATTAATTTTACATTCATCATTATTTATGTACCCGCCGAGAGGTTTTGTGATAGAGTATTCTATTATTCTACGGTATGAGAATAGGCCAAGCTCAAATCATAATATGAGGGATCAGATTTCACACTGCCCATGAAATCTCTTATAAATATAAGCATATTCAACACAAATCTTGGCAAATGTACCACTATTTGTACAACATCAGGAAGCCTAACCAGGAATTTATTTATTCAGAAAAGATTCTTTCACTATTTTTTATATACACATCGTTTTTATACTTTTTTTTTTATATGACAGGAAAATAAAATATTTTCTCACTTTTTATCATTATTTACCTTTAATATTAAAAAATAGACGATGTATACAAAAATTGTATATATAACATGTTGTTATGTCATAGAGTGGGGATTTTGAGCACTACTTAATGAGGTGCTTTCAGTTCCAATGCAAAATGTAAATCAACTTCTGTAAGTTTTACCTACATTATTAGGATTAAAAACTAACAAACAGTTTATTGTTATTGTTAATTAAGGGAAAAGTATTGAAATATTAGCAGGTAGCAAACATGATGATAGTATTTGTGAAGGTTAATCATGAACTATATTGTTGTAGTAAAAAATGAAGGAAACCTTAGGGAACAGTGAGATGCTCCGTGTTTGATGGTATAATAATGGTATTGCCATGTCTTCATTAATATTACTTTAAACCATGACCTACACATTACTATGGAATTGAATTTCACAATGTTGTTTCATTTCAGTGGACCCTCATCATCACCAAAAGTTTGCTGCCACAATCTATCAAACACTACTAACATCCAACTAATCACAAATTAGACATAAGTTAACCTACCTCCTTCAATTATTCATCTAGATTAAATTAAACTCACTAGGTAGCCAGTTAGGCATTTTGGGTTCTTAATAATTAATACAGTACAATGAATGAAAAAAGTAAGGGATCAAGAAAATTTATGCTCAGGCCGGCGAAACAAACATTAAAATTGAAGACTGATTATCCATTTATCATTATTGCCACAATAATATATATATAATACACGTATAAATTAGGATAAGCTAATATCTACCCATCATCAATTAAACCCTTCAATTCTTCATGAAGAGTTAGATAGAAGCTCCTAATCTGAAAAGGGAAAAGAAGTAAGAAAAATAAAAAGGAACCACATAAATCTATAGAACTACTTGCCTGGCTCCATCCTGTCTGCCTGTATATTTTTTTTTCTTTTCTTTTTATAAATAAAAAGAAAAAAGAAGGGTGAAGAGATCCAAGTTACATTGCAATAATGCTTCCGAGTGATCCTTCATCAAGTGAGAGTGTGTATAGAAGGCATGGAAACAAGTGTTTCCTTTTCTTCATTATTAATCTTCAGAACGAATTCATCAAGAGATGGATTTATAAGAAGAGAAGAGGAGCATATTTGTCGTGGATTTGGCTTGTTTGGGCCGGTGAGCCCCCCTTTTCGACTTAAGCTTTGTCCCCATTTTCTACTAACACACAAAACTCTCCTTTTCTCTTCTTTTTCCCATATATTATATTCTATATTCATTAATCTTCTTTATAATGCTTCACTTATATTACCACTATATATTTCTCTAAATCATCATGTCCCACTAGCTCCCATTCACAAACCACAACCTCATGCTGACGAATTCTTTTATAGATGCAGTTTTTGGCCGGTCTTGTGTGACAAAAATCGCGTCAAAATAAACCCACCATTATTCTTCGTTATTGCTCTTGCTTCTCTTATTTAATATTTTTGTCATATTTCACTCAACTTAGAAGCAAATGATCTAATATGACCGACACGTTAAGAATGAAAAGAGATAAAAAAAAACTTTATGCTTATAAATTATAAATTTTATTTTCATACACTTTATAAAGATAACTAATTATATATTATTGTATAAAAAATTATATTTAAACAAATAAATTTGTTATTGAATGATTATTATGTAAAATATTTTACCGTGCATGAAATTAAACTCATATTAAATTATATATATATATATAGGTGAATGTTATCCTACCATCTCTAAAGTAACATGTAAGTTACATTTCTGATGTCTCATATTTTAATTGGGTATTTATTTTAACCTGAGTTACTTTAATCTCATGAAAGTTAATAATATCTTTGAAAAACGGTGATATTTAGGAGGCATAACGACGACAACAGGGTAGAAAGGAGTAAACGCAATTAGAGAGAGTTGGAATACCTTTTCTGGAAGAATGATTTAGAAAAAAAAAACAAAACATCTAATGAGACGGTGATGTTTGAGAGGCGTAACGACGAGGAGTACAATGGGGAGGGGTAAACGCAATTAGAGAGAGTTGGAGTACCTTTTCTAGAAAAATGATTTGGAAAGAGAAAACGAAACACTGAGACGGTGATACTTGGGAGGCCCTTTTCTAAAAGAATGATTTGGGAAGAGAAAATAAAACGGTGATGCTTGGGAGGCGTAATGACGACGATGAAAGAGTGAAGAGGAGTAAATACAATTTGAGAGAGTTGGAGTACCCTTTTTAGAAGAATGATTTGGGAAGAGAAAACGAAACACCCAATGAGACGGTGATGTTTGGGAGGCACAACGACGATAAGAGAGTGGAGAAGGTAACTCAGGTTAAAATAAACACCCAATTAGAATATGACACATCAGAAAAGGTAACTTACATGTCACTCTAGAGAAGATAGGATAATGCTATATATCAAGATGTAGGAAACAATGAGTTGTTTATCTAAATGTTCACCACCACTTTGGAAACGTGCTGAATGGTCCTACTAATTGAGTGATAATATTGCATTTGCACGTACGTTCCGTGTGAATGAGACTAAATAAATTAAATAAGACACTAGTACTATTTTTTCATTTAGTAAGTTTTTAAACGGAGGCAACTTCTGACGGCAGCTCACCATTTTCACCGGAGATTCCAGTGACAGGAAACACATATAGGCATAAATAGTCATCGATCGGAGCAATTAATCAACAAAGCTGTAATAGTATATTAATTATTATTATACTCATTCATCTACTTCTCATTAGATTAGTGATGGATGTTTTAATATTGGCACGTGCAATCTCGAGTAAATGCAATAATGTGGCTAGCTGGCTCGAAATGTAATAACCATTTTCTTTGACTATCATGTTATGATATGATGAAGTGACGGTGTTCTACTTTAATTTCAATCTTTCATTGACGTTGTTATTAGGCAATCCAGCAGTTGAAACTTGAATGTTGAACCAACAGATGCACTATTCTATAAAATGGAGGACACACCGATAAAAAATAGATATTTTTAACGGTTCACCTCTAGTCGACTTCATATGAAGTTATTTTTAGATAGATGATACGTGTTATAATTTGGTTTAAAAAAATCGATTTATTTTATACAGATAATTTAATTAAAAAATTAATTGATATAGCTATGATGTTAGATTTTTTATCATATTTTATTTTAAAAATAAAGTGACTAATTTAAATTAAAAAATTATAGTTAATTATTTATTATATAATTTTTTAACCAAAATTATTTAATATATTGGACCAATTCAATGTTAATCAGATTTTTTATTTCTATTATAAAATATAAAAAAAATTATGTTATTTTTTAGGATTTAATTTTTTTTATTATGTTTTCATAAAGTTTGCACAAAATTCACCTATCATATTGACTAAATTTATTTATTTACGTAAAATTTGTTTATAGACTCAGCAAACTTATTTACGTTTTAATACGATTTAAATTGTATTAGTATATTTTTATTTTTTAATTAATTTAATTTTATTTAAATAATTAGAATTTTAATTTATAAAATTGTATGTATTCGTATTATTGTATTCATATGATTAATTATATTTATTCGATTTTTAAAAAAAAAAACAGTTATTAATAGGACTAACTTTAGTTCTAGAACCAGAAGTGAGAAACCATTTGTGAATAGGACTAACTTTATCGAAGAGTGGATAATATTACATTCAAACCCTTTTTTTTATTTACATTGCGGAAATGAAAATAATATGTAGGATAGTTTATGATAAATATTGTCTTTTCATTTCGGAATAAATTTATGATAGTTAAAACTTTATGATATATTTTTTATTTTTTTACGTTTTACCATCTAATTATTTTAGATACAAATATGTGTTTTTTTTTTTCCTGAAAATACCATGCTTTCTTAAAAAATAAAAAACTAATGAGCTTTTTGGCTCGCTAGTTAATGGATTCCTAGAACTAAAATCTCGGAGATTTTATAAATAAATAAAATAAATAAATTATTTACTTATTTTTAGAAAAAATGTTTTTTATTATATTATATATATTAATTTATTGTGCAAGTGAAAAAAATACAAACAGAAAATTTTCCCTCTATATTATTTGTCCACGTCAATCTTTAATTTGTCACATACATGTTCGTTAAATACCACATCATGTGGTCGATAAGTATCACGTATATAAATGTTAGTTGTACAATATTAATCAGCCTTTAATCAAATTTAAATAATATTTAATTATTTTTTTAGTGTAGCATATTCTTATTTTGTAGATACATATTTATAATTAGATTTTAATTTTAATTTAAATTTTAAAATCCACCCACTTCATTGGTGGTTACGGTGACTTTGCTTTACTTTCGTAATTTCACGCAACAAATACAGTTTTTTAAATTCCTTATTCTACGGGATCATTATTTTTCACACATTTATTTATGTAATTTGTTAAGAAATATCATGTTCAATATTTTTAATTATATTTTAATTTAAACATAAAAACACTCTGCTGATTTAATTGGAACACGGTTGATCTTATTTAATTTTATTAATAAAGTTGTTGCAAATAAAGTACTTTCTACGTAAGTAATTTGAGCAAAGAAGCAAAAAAAATATGGAGTTTAAGAAAGAAGATGTAGTTGATATGGTCTTAAAAATTCTGTTGTTATTTATCAATTATAACACATATGATAGTATGATATTTTATTCAAAATATTTTTAAAACACATCCAAAATCAGGCTAACTTTAAATATTTAAATTTAAACGTTAATAATACAATTAATCTTTTGATTTTTTATTCGATCAAATGAATATAATATTTATTATTTAAATTATTAGTTGAATTTTTTTCGATACTTATTAGTTTTCAAAATTATTATAATCAACAATTAATTTAAAATTGTGTTGTTATTTTTCGATTATAACACATCATAGATTTTTACGATTTTAGATGTGTTTTAAAATATTTTGTATATAATATCATACTATTAGATCTGTTATCATTGAAAAGTAACGAAAAAATTCAACCAATAATTTAAATAATAAATATTAGATGCATTTTATTGAATCAAAAATCAAAAGATTAATTGTATTATGTACGTTTTTATTTAAAAATTAGAATTTAACAATTTTGAAAACGTTTATATCTAAAAACTAGATTTTTATCATTTTAGATGTGTTTTAAGAATATTTTGTATATAATATCATACTATTAGATGTGTTATAATTGAAAAATAAAAACACAATTTTTTATGACTATACCAACTACATCTTCTCTTGTAAACTCAGATTACTTTTTGCTTCTTTACTCAAACTAATTAAGTGTGTGTTTGGATTACGGTTTGCAAACTGAGGTTTGTATAAAATTGATTTTGTAGAATTGATTTTGATCAAAAGTGAGTTAGTATTAACGTGGTTTATGTTTGGTAATTCTTATTCAAAATGGATTATAGTAAACTAAATATTGTTTGGATTACATTATTCAAAATCACTTTTAGATAAAAAATTACAAAAAAGGACATGAATTTAAATAATTATTTTATGTTATCTTATAATTTTATTTTAAATATTTAAATAAATTTTAATATTTTTTTAGTACTCTCAATATTTTTTAGTATTCTAATAGGATTAATAGAATTATAATACAAAGTAAAAAAAAATATTCCATACAAAAAAGAAATAACAATAACAGTAAAAGAACTCATATAAAAAAACAGAAATTTTATAAAAAATAATAATATACATAAGAGAGTATTAGAAGAAAGTACTATAAAAAAATAAACATATGAATAATGAAGGACATAATTGGTACATAGAACCTAAAGTTCAATCCAACGTGAAAAGGTGAACGGAAAAGCTAGAATTTTTAGCTTTTGATAAACTTGGGTTGAAAGCAGAAATCACTTCTGCGTTTACAGCATAAAAATATTGCCAAACATAAAGATGAAGCTTTCAAAAAACTCAAACGAGCTTCTCTCTTCTCCAACGCAAATCCAAACACACCCTAAGTGTGTGTTTGGATTACGGTTTGCAAACTGAGGTTTGTATAAAATTGATTTTGTAGAATTGATTTTGATCAAAAGTGAGTTATATTAACGTGGTTTATGTTTGGTAATTCTTATTCAAAATGGATTATAGTAAACTAAATATTGTTTGGATTACATTATTCAAAATCACTTTTAGATAAAAAATTACAAAAAAGGACATGAATTTAAATAATTATTTTATGTTATCTTATAATTTTATTTTAAATATTTAAATAAATTTTAATATTTTTTTAGTACTCTCAATATTTTTTAGTATTCTAATAGGATTAATAGAATTATAATACAAAGTAAAAAAAAATATTCCATACAAAAAAGAAATAACAATAACAGTAAAAGAACTCATATAAAAAAACAGAAATTTTATAAAAAATAATAATATACATAAGAGAGTATTAGAAGAAAGTACTATAAAAAAATAAACATATGAATAATGAAGGACATAATTGGTACATAGAACCTAAAGTTCAATCCAACGTGAAAAGGTGAACGGAAAAGCTAGAATTTTTAGCTTTTGATAAACCTGGGTTGAAAGCAGAAATCACTTCTGCGTTTACAGCATAAAAATATTGCCAAACATAAAGATGAAGCTTTCAAAAAACTCAAACGAGCTTCTCTCTTCTCCAACGCAAATCCAAACACACCCTAAGTGTGTGTTTGGATTACGGTTTGCAAACTGAGGTTTGTATAAAATTGATTTTGTAGAATTGATTTTGATCAAAAGTGAGTTAGTATTAACGTGGTTTATGTTTGGTAATTCTTATTCAAAATGGATTATAGTAAACTAAATATTGTTTGGATTACATTATTCAAAATCACTTTTAGATAAAAAATTACAAAAAAGGACATGAATTTAAATAATTATTTTATGTTATCTTATAATTTTATTTTAAATATTTAAATAAATTTTAATATTTTTTTAGTACTCTCAATATTTTTTAGTATTCTAATAGGATTAATAGAATTATAATACAAAGTAAAAAAAATATTCCATACAAAAAAGAAATAACAATAACAGTAAAAGAACTCATATAAAAAAACAGAAATTTTATAAAAAATAATAATATACATAAGAGAGTATTAGAAGAAAGTACTATAAAAAAATAAACATATGAATAATGAAGGACATAATTGGTACATAGAACCTAAAGTTCAATCCAACGTGAAAAGGTGAACGGAAAAGCTAGAATTTTTAGCTTTTGATAAACCTGGGTTGAAAGCAGAAATCACTTCTGCGTTTACAGCATAAAAATATTGCCAAACATAAAGATGAAGCTTTCAAAAAACTCAAACGAGCTTCTCTCTTCTCCAACGCAAATCCAAACACACCCTAAGTGTGTGTTTGGATTACGGTTTGCAAACTGAGGTTTGTATAAAATTGATTTTGTAGAATTGATTTTGATCAAAAGTGAGTTAGTATTAACGTGGTTTATGTTTGGTAATTCTTATTCAAAATGGATTATAGTAAACTAAATATTGTTTGGATTACATTATTCAAAATCACTTTTAGATAAAAAATTACAAAAAAGGACATGAATTTAAATAATTATTTTATGTTATCTTATAATTTTATTTTAAATATTTAAATAAATTTTAATATTTTTTTAGTACTCTCAATATTTTTTAGTATTCTAATAGGATTAATAGAATTATAATACAAAGTAAAAAAAAATATTCCATACAAAAAAGAAATAACAATAACAGTAAAAGAACTCATATAAAAAAACAGAAATTTTATAAAAAATAATAATATACATAAGAGAGTATTAGAAGAAAGTACTATAAAAAAAATAAACATATGAATAATCAAGGACATAATTGGTACATAGAACCTAAAGTTCAATCCAACGTGAAAAGGTGAACGGAAAAGCTAGAATTTTTAGCTTTTGATAAACTTGGGTTGAAAGCAGAAATCACTTCTGCGTTTACAGCATAAAAATATTGCCAAACATAAAGATGAAGCTTTCAAAAAACTCAAACGAGCTTCTCTCTTCTCCAACGCAAATCCAAACACACCCTAGCAACAAAAATAATATCTTTCCATCATTAACACACTACTAAATAGAATTTAATCATAATTTCCTTGTACCCGTCAGAGTTAATCCATTCTAAAAAGTAAAAAATCTTTAGAATTTTAAAAGTTAAATTTTAAATTTTGAGTAATTTGAATTTTAGATGTGTATTTAAATTATAAAATATTATTATATTAAATATATTAAATTTAAAACAGAAATTTAAGATTTAAATTTTAAATGTTAGTTTGATTTAATTTGAATTTTAAATATAAATTTAATTCTTAAAGACACTAAATCTATTTACAATTTTTAGATGTGTTAGTTTTATTTTTTTTGAATTACTGTAAGAAAAGACTGAAAATTGTACCATATTTAAAGGATACCTAGTTGAACCGATATAATAATGGACAAATTAGTTTCAATATACAATAACTAAAAATGTGTTGTGATAGTTAAAAATGTTAATGCTTAATTTATAAAAAATAGTATGTTTCTCTTAAATTTTCTTAAAGACTAAATTAAAAATTTTAAAACTTTTAGAAATTAATTGTTTTTTTAGTAATTTTGTTTTACTGAAAATAGAAAAATTCAAACTTATAACCTCTTAAATGAATATGAAGATGTTAGAGAATCATTAGAATCAATTTAGATCAATTAGCATCGTCTATATTTATATAGCATATTTGTAGGATTCTATGTCTTTATTACTTTGATTCATTTAGCACCTATAAATACCCATTGTATATTGTACCTTTGGAACACAACTCAATAATACAGTTTTCAGATTACTCTCTCAGTCTCTTGTTTCTAACATGGTATCAAGAGTTTAGGTCTTTTTTTTTTCAATAAATATTAGTTCATAACCCCATTATTTTTCTTTTCCGGCAGTGTTCTTTGGCCTCTTCTTTCGTTCCCTTTTCGACGCTTTGGTTCGTCACCCCCATAACCATTTTGTTCGTCTTGTCACTGTGATTCCAACGCAGCCAGAACCGCCGCCATCCGCGGCCAGACGTGCCTCCACGCACTGCCGAAAGACGCTGCCACGATCAGGTTGATCTTCCTTCCAGATTCCACCTGTGCCTCTTTACTCGTATTTTTCAATCTGTTTCCGACGCTTTGGTTCGTCACCTCTGGCATCATTGTGATCTTCTCTTCGTCAGCTTTCCAACGCCGCCAAGATCGCCGCCAGAAGCCCTCGGACGCGCCATCACGCGCCGCCGGAAGTTTGCTGTCCACCTCCATTGTTCCTCCTCCAAGATGCTTCAGTAGCCGTTGGATCTTGCTGCTGATCCCACGATCTTGGAGCCTCCACGTGTCACGCCACCGGCTTTCCCTGCGACCCACGCACCCGCTCTTGACCCGACCCGGCCCACGCGTTGACCCGACCGCCACTTCAACGCCAGTCTGTCTTCTTCGTCCTCTCACGGGCTGCCACGTGTCACCGTTCCACTGACGTGGCGCTGACGTGGCTGACAAGCGGGACCCTCCCTAAGGTTTTTCGGTGAGATCTTTTCGATTCTACGCTCTGTTTTCTCGTTTTCTGCCCCAAATTTGCTGTTTCTTCTCCCTCTTTACTATTATTTCTATTACTATGGAAAATCGGATGTCTTTCAGCCTATCCCTGTTATCCTTAATGGCTCCAACTATGCACATTGGGTTGAAACTATGCGAGAATTTCTTAAAGGGCAAAAATTATGGCGATATGTGATTGGTGATATTGTCTGTCCTGTTAAGCCAACTGTGACTGACAAATCCAAAGATGGTGCCTCCAAATCCAAGGAGGATGCTGAGAAGGACTATGCAGAAAAATTGGAAGATTGGGATAGTAAAAATCATCAGATTATCACTTGGTTCTGCAACACTTCTACTCCTGGCATTCATTTACAGTTTGGGCATTTTGATACTGCTAAAGAGGTATGGGATCATTTGGCAAAACGTTACACTATTTCTGATCTCTCTCATCAGTATCAACTGCTTAAGGAACTTCATAGCCTTAAGCAAGAACGTGGCCAAGTAGTTTTTGATTTTCTTGCTCAGATGGAGATTATTTAGGATCAGTTGACCTCCTGTGAGCCTGTTCTTAAAGATCCCACTGATGTTAAGACATATGAGGATTATCGGAACCGGACACGTCTCATCCAATTTCTGATGACACTTACTGATGACTATGAGCCGGTCAGGGCTTCTCTTCTTCATCAGAATCCCTTGCCTAGTCTTGAAGATGCTCTTCCTCGTCTTAAGTCTGAAGAAACGCGCTTAGGACTGCTTTGTTCTAAAAGTGAAACTGTCTTTACTGCCACCGACAGAAAGGGCAAAATCTGTCGAAACTGTAACCAGCCTGGGCATTCCTTCTCCGATTGTCCTTCTATTGAATGTCGTAAGTGCAAACAAAAAGGCCACATTGGCTCCAATTGCCCAAAACTGTTATGCCATTATTGTAAGCTCTCGAGTCACTTGATTGCTACCTGTCCTACTCGACCACCACGTTCAGATCAAAACAAGTATCAACCTCATCCCAACAATTCTCTACATGTGCCTGCCTCTACTGCTGCTGCTGCTACTGAGTCCACCCCTTCCACATCTCTCAAGACACCTTCTGTCTCTCCATCGGATATTGAATCCCTTCTTAAGCAACTTCTCTCCTTTTCTGGTAATACCCCCGCTACTCTTTCCAC
Source organism: Arachis ipaensis (assembly GCF_059453495.1). Classification (NCBI taxonomy): domain Eukaryota; kingdom Viridiplantae; phylum Streptophyta; class Magnoliopsida; order Fabales; family Fabaceae; genus Arachis; species Arachis ipaensis. The sequence goes on along the minus strand of NC_142440.1, from coordinate 6,210,363 downwards.
CCATTCAGGTAATTCTAAGTGGTATTTTGATTATAGTTGTTTTAATCATATGTCTCCTTTGCGTCATCTTTTTCCGTCGTTGTCTCCCACTACAAATGCACCTTCTGTCAACACTGCTAATGGTTCCCTCTTGCATGCAACACATCACGGGATTATTTCACAGTCAAATATTCATCTTTCTGATGCTTATTTTATTCCAAAATTGAATTTTAATCTTATCTCTGTCGGTCAGCTTGTTGAACTCGATTTTGATGTCATTTTTTCTATTTCTGGTTGTCGTGTGCAAGATCGTCGGACGGAAAAGATCATCGGGACTGGTTGTAAGGTCGGACGCTTATTTGAGCTCGATAACCTTCATGTTCCCTGTACAAATCTCTGTGCTGTTTCCTCTCCATCTATTCTTCACTTGTGGCACCGTCGTCTTGCCCATATCTCCTTAGGAAAATTGCGTCCTCTTATCTCTACGGGTGTTTTAGGTCAAGTTCAAAATGAGTCTTTAGATTGCATTTCTTGTCGCACTGCAAAACAACCTGCCTTATCCTTTAATAACAATTCCTCTATTGCATGCTCTCCTTTTGATCTTATTCATTCTGATGTTTGGGGCCCCGCTCCCACCGCTTCTATGGGAGGGGCTAGATATTTTGTCGTCTTTGTTGATGATTATTCACGTTTTACTTGGGTTTATTTGATGACTAATCGTTGTGAGTTGCCTCAGATTTATATTAATTTTGCCACTATGGTTCGCACTCAGTTTTCAAAGGTCATTAAAATTTTCAGACGTGATAATGCTATGGAATATCGTGACTCCAAACTTTTAAATTTTCTCGCTGAACAGGGTATTTTGTCTGAGTTTTCTTGTCCTGGTACCTCTCAACAAAATGGCAGAGCTGAGCGTAAACACCGTCATATTCTTGACTCTGTCCGTGCGATGCTTATTTCCTCTTCCTGTCCTGAGCGTGCTTGGGTGAAGCTGTTCTCATTGCTGTTCATGCTATCAATAGACTCCCTTCTTCTGTTCTTGGTAACACTACTCCCTTTGAGCGTCTTTTTCGTACTTCTCCTGATTACAATTCTCTCCGTATTTTTAGTTGTGTCTGTTTTGTCCTTCTTCAGCCTTATGAACACAATAAGCTTGAACCTCGGGCTCGCATGTGTTGTTTTCTTGGTTATGCTTCTGAACATAGGGGTTATCATTGTTGGGATCCTATCTCTCGCCGTATTCGTATATCTCGTCATGTTGTCTTCTGGGAGCATCACATGTTCTCTAGTTTTTCCTCCTTTGAGTCCATTCCTTCTACTATGTCACCATTTTTTACTAACCCAAATGTTGATCTCTTTCCTAGTAATGATACTACAGGATCTACCCTAAGTCCATCCCTCGAGGCCCCTGCTCCTCCGCCTTCTCTATCTTCCGATGATTCCAGTCCGGACGGCGATTCCGCTCCTAGCGTCATGCCTCCTCCTCCCACTCGTTCTTCTAGGGTAAGGAATCCACCTCCTCATCTTTTTGATTATCATTGCTTTTCTACTATTCTTCATCAACGTGAACCTAAGTCATTCAGAGAAGCCTCCACAAATCCAAATTGGCAACAAGCAATGCAGGAAGAAATACAGGCACTTGAAAAAGCACACACTTGGAATTTGGTTGATCCTCCTTCTGATCAGGAAGTTGTGGGCAGTAGATGGGTATACAAGATCAAGACTCGCTTTGATGGCTCTATTGACCGTTATAAGGCACGCTTGGTTGCTCAAGGTTGTACGCAAGAGTATGGTATTAATTATGAAGAGACTTTTGCTCCTGTTGCTCGCCTTACGTCTGTTAGAGCTCTCCTTGCCATTGCTGCGGTTAAAAGATGGTCTCTCAGTCAAATGGATGTAAAGAATGCATTTCTTAATGGGGATTTGAAAAAGAAAGTCTATATGAAACCACCTCCAGGATATCCTTGTCCTTCCAGTAAGGTTTGTCTCCTTCGCAAGGCACTTTATGGACTTAAGCAAGCTCCTCGTGAATGGTTTGACAAGTTCAGCACTACCATATGCAGTCTTGGTTTTATTTTTAGTCCTCATGAGAATGCGCTTTTCATTCATAAAAGCGAACATGGAGTTGTTCTTCTACTTTTGTATGTTGATGACATGATCATTACTAGAGATGATGTTGATGGTATCTCTGATCTCAAGGCCTCACTTCACCGTACCTTTGAGATGAATGATCTTGGTTCTCTCAGCTATTTTCTTGGTCTCGAGGTCATCTCCACGGATGATGGCATTTATCTCTCTCAGGCTAAGTATGCTTCAGATCTTCTTGCTCGCGCTGGGATTACAGATAGTCGCATTGAGTCTACTCCTCTTGAGTCTAATGTTCGATTTACCCCTATGGATGGCACTGTTTTGGATAATCAGACACTTTATCGACAGTTAGTTGGAGGTCTCGTCTACTTGACTGTCACCCGACCAGACATTGCCTATCCAGTACATGTCCTCAGCCAGTTCTTGTCAGCTCCTCGTACTACTCACTATGCGGCAGTTCTTTGCATTCTTCGGTACGTCAAAGGCACTCTATTTCATGGCCTTTATTTTTCTGCCCATTCCTCTTTGACCCTTCAGGCATACTCTGATGTTGATTGGGCTGGTGATCCCATTGATCGTCGTTCTACTACTGGTTACTGTTTGTTTCTTGGCGACGCTCTCATCTCTTGGCGTGCTAAGAAGCAAACGTTCACTGCTCGCTCAAGCACAGAAGCTGAGTACCGTGCCCTCGCTGACACCACTGCTGAGGTTATCTCGGTTCATTGGCTTCTCGAAGATCTGGGTGCTCCTCAGTCGTCCCCTACTGATGTTTTTTGTGATAACCGCAGTGCTATTCAGATTGCCCATAATGATGTGTTTCATGAACGCACTAAACACATTGAGATTGATTGTCACTTTGTTCGGCAACGTATCCTTATTGATGCTGTTCGTCTCATTGCTGTTGGGACACTGGATCAGACTGCTGATATCTTCATGAAAGCTCATCACCCGACTCGCTTTCGGATTTTGCTATCTAAACTCAAGTTGGTATCCTTAGCTCCCACTTGAGTTTGAGGGGGGATGTTAGAGAATCATTAGAATCAATTTAGATCAATTAGCATCGTCTATATTTATATAGCATATCTGTACATTAATTGTAGGATTCTATGTCTTTATTACTTTGATTCATTTAGCACCTATAAATACCCCCTTGTATATTGTACCTTTGGAACACAACTCAATAATACACTTTTCAAATTACTCTCTCAGTCTCTTATTTCTAACAGAAGAGACTATGTCATTTGAATTATAGCTCATTTGACCTTTTTAGTAATTTGATGCATGGACACAAAAATGTTTAAATTTATAATCCTGTCATTATTCAAGCAGTTAAAGAGGATGTGATGAAAATCTAGTAAGAGAAGCTCATTAGTATCAAATCGTGATAGAGGGATGCATGGAAGATGGACAAGTCACAAGCGACATTCATGGAGGCAATAACATAGGCAACAATGACATAATTAATAGAGGCCAATTTTGTTTTAATCCTTTAAATATTGTAGAGGTATAAAATAGGTAATCCTCCCAAGCAAATAAGATTCATTTTCATCTTCCAGTAGTGAACCTAATTCAAAAAAAAAATCAAAAAATATAAACTCTCATTCATCTAATCATCTGTGTCAATTTTTGTTAGTATAGAAACCAAATAAATTATCAAAAGAGTGTACGTAGCTGCAGACCATGTGCCGTAATTTCCAAATCGTGGATCGTTCAAAACAAATGTTCTTTCGGTGTTCACTCTACAAGATACTAATCATAGAGATCTTGAATCATTTGATATAAAAATGACTATGAAAAAAATAAGTGTTGTTTAGTAAGAAAAGATATTCTATCTTCACTTCAAGTTCAAGATACTCATACTTCAATTCAAATTCTTTGCACAGATTAATTTGTATTATTATCCCTTATAACTATGTCCTTGTGAAAGTTGTTGCTAATTTTAGTGGTAGGTTATTTTATAACTCTTCGTACTTGAATTAGGTTACGTACTTATGAAAATTTAAAATTTTAAAATTTTGATTATTCACAAATTATAATAGAAAGGCAATCTGTAATGACACTTTAAAGCGTAAGTCAGTTGAGTGCTTAGTAGATAGATCTGTTTATTTGTCTTGGAGTCCCTGTTTTATATATTTTATGGGTATCCGTTGAAAAATTATTGGCTTGGACTGATGTTTATATTTTTTGTTTTTCTGATTCAACATTATTTATGTTATCCACGTTTCTCGTGTGATATAGGTAACGCCCGATTGAAGTAGTTGGATCCTCGTTATCCATAATTATCCAGAACAGTGTTTTAACTTGGATTTCTTGACTTTGAAATTTGTCAAGTATGCCCAAGTTGTGTGGACCGGACCCATTTTTTGGTTCTTTTAAATTTTTCTTTTTGAACTTTTTTGAGCGTCGAAACTCTTTTTGAAAGGAAACTGTTCAGTTTCCTAAATTCGTTCTTCCTTGAGTTTTCGAATTGTCACCTATACTTCTCTCTCTCTCTCCCCCCCTCCCCCCCCTCTCTCTCTCTCCATTAATGAAGCACTAACCCTTTAATGATAAGAGTGAATTTTATCTTCCTTTGCTTCGTTTTTCATTTCACGCTTGTTTTTGAAGAACCATTTTTTATCTTCTAAAAGAGAAAACCTCTTCTTCAGTTGCCAGGAGTTCTTTTTAGGCGTTCGAGACTTTCTTCTTTTTAGTGATTGTTATTTTTGTCAAGTAAATTTTGTTTCCTCCATTCTTCTTGCTGCTTGCTTCGCTGCTGTGTGTTTTATGAAAATGGTGAAATTAAAACTGGAAAACGATGAAAATGCATGTAAACATTCTTAGCACGTTTGTTTTTGCTTTATTGTTTGGTATTCTTTATTGCTTGTTGTTTAGGTAATTTAGTAATCAGATTACTCTAGTGGGGGTACCACTGCTTTTGTTTTTCCCCTTTAGGCATGGATAATTCGTAGGGTTCTTGTTTGTGGATCTTATGGTAGTTTTAGGATAGAGAATCCCTTTCCTATAGGAAAGACAAAGAAATTTTCCTTCCGTGACATAATGGTGGTGGTACTCCTGTAGGTCTTTCTTTGGATTGGGCTCGCCGATTTCGACAGGTATTATGGCTTCCTCCCTGTAGGTAAGTTGGAAAGGTGTTTCACCTGTGGTGGATTGGGGAGTAGTGGGATAGGACCACAGCACTGACTATAACTCTTCAGACCACGACCCCAGAAAGTTATCCAACCTTTTTTTTCAAACCCTTTAGGATTATTTTGTTTGCAGCTTCAACTTGTCTGTTTGCTTGGAGGTACTCTACCGAAACGAATACTTGTCGAATTCCCAAGCCAATCAGAAATTGTTGGAACTTAATGTCTGCTAATTGAGTCCCATTATCAGGCACCATTACCATGGGAATGCCAAACTCGCAAGGATATCTTTCCATATGAATTTTCGGTATTGGAGAGCTGTTATCTTTGATAATGGAGTAGCTTCAATCCACTTAGTGAAATAATCGATTGCCATTATGAAAAATTTCACCTGGCTGGGCCCTTGGAGAAAAGGTTCTTATAGGTCTATTCCCCATTTGGCAAAAATTCTCGTTGGTATCACGAAAACAAGTTCCTAAGGTGGAGCTTGATGAAGATTGCCATGGATTTGACATTTTTGGCATTTTTTAACATATTCCATTGTATCCTTCATGATAGTGGGCCAGTAGTACCCTACTCTTATGACCTTTTGAGCCAACGACTTGCCCCCATTTGGTATCCACAACATCTTTTGTGTATCTCTTGCAACACATAATTAATTTTTTGAAGTTTTAGGCATTTAAGTATGGGTTGTGAGATACCCCTTTTATACATTGGCCATTGATCATTGTTTATTTTATTGATTTTAGATAGAATTTCGTGGTCTCTTTAGGATCATCGGGAAGGATCCCGTGCTCCAGGTACATGCATATGAGATCCAGCCAAGAGGGATGGTGTCAGATGGTAACATCGTGACATCGGGAAGGCCTACGGATGGCTCTGAGAGCACTTCCTGAATTAACTCCTATTCCTGTTACCTGGCTTAGTACTGGCTAACTTGGACAGGACATCAGCTCAGGTATTTTGCTCCCGAGGTACATGTTTAATACAAAATTTTCTAAAATTTGAAATTTCATTTTGTACCTTTTTCAAATATAACTATAACATTGGATCCCGCGCTTGATACTCACCCTCAACTTGGGAGGTTACGATCTGGGAATCGTTGTATACAGTCAGCTCGGTAGCTCTGACTTCGGTTGCCAATACCAAACTTGCAATTAAAGCTTCATATTCAACCTGATTGTTTGAGATTGGAAAATCAAATTTAATAGACGCTTCAATGACCACTTCTTCTCCTTTAGTTAGGATGATCCCCGCACCCCTGTACCATGTCTAGGATGCTCCATCAACGTGTAGTTCCTAAATCGGTAGCTCGAGAGAAGAATAGGTCATCTTGGCCAAAAAATCCACCATTGCTTATGCTTTAATAGCCAACTGTGGCTCATATCTTATATCAAATTGCGATAACTATATCGCCCAGCTCATCATTCGTCCTGCCAAATCCGGCCTTTGCAGAACTTTTTTTACTGGCTGGACTGTTCGAATGATTATCAAATGACTTTGAAAATACTTCTTAAACGGCATGCCAATATAAGTACTGAAAAAGCAAGTTTTTCCAACTTTGAATATCTCAGTTCGAGACTTTAAAGGACCTTACTAATAAAATACACAGGTTGTTGCTGTTTATTGTCATCTTTAATCACTAAAGCTGAAACCATAGATTTATCAATGGCAGATAAATACAAGTATAGCGGTTTCTCAGGTTCCGACTTCGCGAGGACAGGAGGAGAAGATAATAAGGTTTTGAAGTGCAAAAATGTTTTTTCACACTCCTCTATCCACTCAAAAGTTACTCCATTCTTCATTAATTTAAAGAAAGGTTTTGCCTTTTCGGCTGAGGCTCCTAGGAACCTTGACAAGGCGGCTAACCGACCTGTCAATCTTTGTACCTCTTTAAGGTTTTGAGGGTTTGACATATTCAATATGGCTTGACACTTTTCATGGTTAGCTTCAATATCTCTCTGAGTCACCATGAATCTGAGGAACTTTCCTCCCTAGACTCCAAACGCACACTTTACCGGGTTTAACCTCATGTTGTGAAGTCGGAGGTTACTGAAGGTCTCTCGCAGATCAGCTATGAGGTCACCATCTGCTGTGATTTTTATCAGCATGTCGTCTATGTAGACCTCTATGTTCCTCCCGATCATTATTATCGTTTTCTTCTTATTGTTTTATCTTCGCATTATTCTTCTGTTTTTACTCTTTTAACAAGATTAAAAATAAAAGAATCAAACAAAAAAAATACATAATGCTGTAAAATTACTAAAAAGAGGAAAAGGAAAAGTAAAAATACAACAACAACATTAATAAAAAACGATGAAAAGAAAACACACAAAAGAAGAAAAACTGCCAAAAGAAAAGATGAGAAACACCCAACAACAACCATAGTAATAAAAGACAATAAAAAGAAAAAAAAAAAAAGAAGAGAGAAATACAAAACTTTTCATTATTTAAAACGTGTATTCACGTCACGCTCTCTTTAATAAAACTAATTTTTATTGAGATTCGACGACTTGTTTGATTAGAAAAAAGATTGGATTAGTAGCATAACTAAAAAAAAATGGGTGATGAGATTGGAAGGTCGGTCCAAACAGCAGTGTGCAAACGGCGATCTTGAAGATCGAAGATAGAACCAAAAAAACACAGCGCACTTGTAACGTATTCGGATAAAGGTGAATCTTCACGCTTCCCAATTCATATTATCAACTTATCTCCATCTCCTATACGCTAAGCTTCTTACGTATATACAGATCATCATTCAATTCATATTCATTATTCACATTCCAAGTTGCAACTACCATCACTTGCCTGAGAAATTCGCGACTATGAGTGTGCAGCAAAATTCAGATGTGAATGTGCGAATTGCGAGAATCGCCTCCCATCTCAACCCTCCCAATCCCAAGGTTCCTTCTTCTCACGATTCCCTTCTTTCTGATCTCTTCTTCCTTTCATTGATAACACTAACACAGTTCTATTGTCGAACAGGTGGAGGGTGATGGTGATGGGTGCTTGACGCGTGCACATTGCAGATCCAAAGGTGCTGCCCCGGGGTTCAAAGTGGCCATTTTGGGGGCTGCAGGTGGCATAGGACAGCCTCTCTCCATGTTGATGAAGATGAATCCTCTCATCTCCGTTCTTCACCTATACGACGTCGTCAACACCCCCGGCGTCACTGCTGATGTCAGCCACATGGACACTGGCGCTGTTGTAAGCTCATTATTCTATCACAATGCTTTCATAGTTTCATGTCTCTCACTATCATTCTAATTTATCTTACAATAGGACGTAAATTTCGTTATGAGAAATGCTAGGACCATCAAAATTTATTGTTTTGGCTCATAGCCGTTAATGTTTAAAAGTATGTGATAAAGTATGTTATTTGATTTCTAGATTAAAACTAGATTAAAGAAATTGAGCTGATGCCTAAATGATGGGCAAAATAAATATATTCTGATGCCCCTACCATTTCTGTTTCGTTATAATAGGGTCACTATCATCCAATTATGTTATATGTTTCTGTTTGCAACAAATAGTTCATAGTTAAGTCAAATAAATGATTGGATTGGATGATTGTACAAAATTTTCCATTCTAATTTTAAAGTTATATTTTTGCATCTTCTTTTTGTCCTTATCTTTGATAACAGTCTCTTATTAGAAAGTAGTTAACTTGATTTGTGATTTGTGAGTTCTTTACCTTGGATTGGATTGTTTTGCCGGAATAAGTGAAAGCTCTTTCCATTTGGTTGGTTAGGTACGGGGATTTTTGGGGGCAAGCCAACTTGAGGATGCCCTTACGGGGATGGATTTGGTGATCATTCCTGCTGGCGTTGCCCGCAAACCTGGTATGACAAGAGATGATCTCTTCAACATAAATGCTGGAATTGTTAAATCACTCTCCGAAGCAGTTGCAAGGTTCTGTCCCAAAGCTGTTGTCAACATCATAAGTAATCCTGTTAACTCCACGGTTCCAATTGCTGCTGAAGTTTTCAAAAAAGCTGGTACTTATGATCCTAAGAAACTTTTGGGAGTGACAAAGCTTGATGTTGTTAGAGCCAATACATTTGTGGTATGTACTCTGCCTACTTATTCTGGCAGTTACTACAGTCATTTAATACATGCAGATCTCTATAGTGGACAATTAGGGTAACTAGACCATTTTGAGCTTTGACTGAAACAAAATCTCTGATGCCAAAATTTGAGCTTTGACAAGCTAGGCTTATTGCTTGATTATAACAGATTGTTAGATTTGATTGATGAATTGAAGATTTAGTTGAGTTGAACTGACTGCTTTAGGCAATGTACATTGTTGGCTTAAAGTACATTAATTAGCATTCTTTGAAATACTTCTCCTCCGTTTGACCATCTAAATTATGCGGATTCTACAACATTGTTTGTTGAAGTCTGGGTACTACCAAAACAAGTTTCTGTGATTGTGGCTCTTTGCATATTGTGTTCTGACGCAGTCCTCTGTTAATTAAACTAGGTTGCCAAGTTGGAACCCATTCATTCTAATCTTATCAGCTAAATTGCAGGCAGAAGTTCTAGGTGTTGATCCAAGGGATCTGGATGTCCCTGTCATTGGGGGACATGCAGGAATCACTATTTTACCTCTTCTTTCTCAGGTATGGCACTATACTACTTGAAATTAAAAATTGTCATGATATTTGGTTCAGGATACTTGAAAATGTAATACTGTATTTAGGTTAAACCTCCAAGCACTTTCACCCCAAAAGAGGTCGAGTACCTGACAGATCGCATACAAAATGGTGGAACTGAAGTTGTTGAGGTGAAAAATTATATTTGTCTTGGTACTCTTTTATAATAATTTCGTGTTAGATACATTCCCCCATTGCTATGGACTATATTCACATTGGAATTTTTATTTATACAATGATGTGATTTCCCTAGGCCAAAGCTGGAGCTGGCTCTGCAACTCTATCAATGGTTAGTATTTTATTTACCTTACAGAAGATAGTGCAATTGTATCTTTTTTCAGAGTATATAATTGCTTTACAGAATGTACATAATATTCATGGTTAACATAATTTGTTTCAAGTAAATGTAATACCAAGTTTGTTATAAATTGCAGGCATTTGCTGCTGCTAAATTTGCAGAATCATGCCTCCGTGCACTGAGAGGAGATGCCGGGATCATTGAATGTGCATATATTGATTCACAGGTATATAAGAATAAGAAGTCGTTTTGCTCAGGTGCCATTGTACAGTTGCTATCTCTTTTTCTTTGTAATGTAGTATTGTTAATTGTGCTACTAAAAAATCTAAGCTAGAGTAAGCAATCTTTTTATGAACTAACGAAGTCTGTCATAGGTGACTGAAATCCCATACTTTGCATCAAAAGTGCGACTTTCCCGTGGTGGGGTTGAGGAAGTTCTTCCTCTTGGTCCCCTAAATGATTATGAGAGGTATGCAGTACTATAATCACCGACTTGCATTGATGTATAGGTCTAACTGAAACATTTAGAGCTATAAACTAGATTTTCATATCAACAGGGAGAGTTTGGAAAAGGCCAAGAAAGAGTTAGCAAGTAGCATCGAGAAAGGTGTTGCTTTCGTCAGAAAATGAGAGCAAGCCCATGATACCAATTTTACATAGAAATCCAAGTCATCTTAGATCCTGAAAATAAGTTGCAGTATTGTGCTATGTCCAAGTTGAGATATCAATTTTTTAATTGGAAATATGTAATTTATATATTGGTATCTTTCTGGAATTATGTAATAAAAATGGATCATTTTCAATACATCATCATACAGCAAACGTGTAATGATGGGGAATTAGGGACACTGTATTGAGAACTATTGTTCTTGTTTCAAGTCTTCTTGTTCCCTTTTGAGTTTTTTTTTTTTTGGTTTTTGGTTTTTGGTCATGGTTCCCTTTGAGTTTGATGCCATGAACTTTGTAAGAATGTTTATTCTGCACTAAAGAAAGCCCAAATATCGCTTCTTTTCCTGGACTATATTATATTTATAGAGCAAATATTAGATATTTTTATATGTACTGCTGTGAGTAATACTAAAATATCTTAATCTACTGACATCTATTGATTTTAGAATGTAATATGCAGATTGAAGTTTGGAAAGATATAAGGAAAAAAATTGTTGGTTAATTATTTTTTTTAATGAAATTTTAATTTCTAAAAAGGTGTTATACAAATGGAGGAAGAGTATTTTGGTTCTTTTTATAAGAATAAAGAGAATATATGAAGTTTTTGAAACTATAATTAAATCGAGCTTATGAGACATACTTTAAAGCTATGGAAAATAGCCATAAAAAGAAGGTTAAGACAGGGAGACTTAAGTTTTGGATATCCAATTTGGTTAAGTCCCATTTTGGTCTTTGAGATTGGTGAGTTGCACTGATTTAGTTCTCCAGATCTCGATTACACTAAATTAGTCCCCCAGATTCGAAAAAATGCACCATGTTAGTCCTTAGCCTATTTTCCGTCATCGGAGCACTGACGCCGTTAGAGACGTGGCCAAATATTGCCACCCTGGACACTAGGAAACGGTGTCATTTCTAATTTTGTGCTAAAAAACCCCTTTGAGTGACGTTGTTTGTATGCGAAGGAAAACAAAACGTTTGCATATCCCTCTTTTGTCTCCACTCTTCATCTTCAACTCCTCCATGAGTGACGCAGTAGAAAAACGTCTCTCTTCCATGAGTGATCCAAAATAGGAACGGGTAACTGCAATAGGATTCCTGGAGACTGCTGGATCACGAGTGTTAGTTGTCTGAGGAACTACTTTGCCGCTAGAAGGAGCTTCTGTTCCGTCACCGAAGTTAGTGAAGAGATTAAATTTTTATTTTTTCAAATTTTAGGGAATGTGTTGATGGTTGTTGATCATAGTTTATTGCTTTGTATATTGTTATTCCCTAAGGTTTGTAGTCGATTATGTGCTAGGATTTTATTTCGATGTTGTGCACCACTATTTTTTTGGGGTTTGTCTTCATGCTCTGTTCCGATGGTGGATAATTGTGTTTTATTTTGATATATCTCTCTGTCATGTATGAATGTAGTTGATGAAAACTATCTTAAAGGGATCATTGTGTGGAACTGGTGCTGAAAATTTTTTTTTTGAATTATGCAGATGGATGTGCACTTAGATATTATGTTCCACCATGGGGGAAGGTTTCAGAAAGATGAAAACGTGATGACTATATATTCTCCTGATAAGAAGGCATGCGTTGGTGACATTGATGTAGATACTTTAGATGTTTTTTGGGTGAGAAATTATTATAAAGAACTAGGATATGATAGGCTAGGAGAATGTTGGTGGCATGTTCCCGGGAGGAGTTTAGACAGTGGGTTAAGAACTCTGAATTGTGATGATGAGTTGAGAGAGATGTGTTTCATGGGTGAAAAGAATGATGGGCTGGTTGATGTTTACTTTGAGCATGCAGTTTCATCACCAGAAATTCTTGAGGGAAATGAGATTGTGGTGTATGTTGAGGGTGACCATGATGAGTTGAGAAAGGTTAGTGATGAACCTGACAATGAACCTCTACAAGACAAGATCCCAAACCAAACTAATATACCCACTGTCCCTGCTGATGAGACTCTATTCACCAACAACAATGAACCAACGCATAAGACCTCACCACCCAAGAGCACAGAACCAACAAATCCTGGTGCTAATAACCCAACACCCCAAAAAAAATTCCACTACCACATCCAACTCTAATCCTAGCCAAGCTACTACTGCAAAGCCTGTTAGCAAGACTCCTCCAGTTACCCCAAAAACTAAACTCAATTCAAATGCCAACCCAAATCCGAAAACTAATACTACATCATCCTCCAAGGCCAATGCCAACCCGAAGAATGCCTCCAAGCCCAAGCCCAAGCCCAACCCGAATTCTGTGTCCAAACCCAAACTAAATCCAAAGCCCAAAATCACTACTAAAGCCTATTGCACAAGGTCTGCTTCAAAAGTGAGGAAGGTACAGCAACATGACAAGAAAAAACAAGTTCTAAGGTTGTCTTCTTCTGAAGATGAACACACCACGGAGGACAGTTCATATGATCCTGGGAGAGATGATAGCTCAAGTGATGATGATGTCGTTGGAAAAAAATGTGAGACCAAGAAAAGATCCTCTGGGTTGAAGCATGCACGTACTGAGGGACTAGCAAAGTCTAAGAGAAAGTTTCTAAATGATGATGATGAATTGGTGGTGGATGATGAGGAGTGTGAGGTGGAATTAAGTTTCTTAGAAGTCCTTCGAGATGAAAACCTGGACAATGCTTTGGATCCTGGAGCAGAGTCTGATGGGGCCAACTCTTGGCACTCGGAGGAAATGAAGACTCCTCCTCCTTCGGAAGATGAATTTTCTGAAGAAGAGCCAGATGATATCTTCCCGGTATTTAGAGATGGTATTTGGTTCGGTGATTTAAAACTTGAGATGGGGATGAAGTTTAATACAAAGTCTGAGTTCAGAGAGGCAATGAGAGAGTTTACAATTCAAGAAGGCAGACAGATTCAGTTTATTAAGAACGATGCTGTGAGATGCAGGACTGTCTGTAAGGCTGAGGAGTGCAAGTGGGTGGTATATGCCTCACGGGATCATGAGGAGACATGTTGGCAGATAAAAACTTTCAATGACGACCACACATGTGCTAGAGAAGCCACCAACCGAGCTGCAAATAGGAACTGGTTGACTAACAAGTTAGTGAAGAAGGTTAGAAAATATCCTAACTTCAGACAATGTGAGGCAGCTGTCTACTTCAAGTCTAAGTGTGACCTGGTGTTAAATAGGAATTCAATTTCTAGAGCCTTGGCAGACGCTAGAGCTGTGGTATATGGAGATGAGAAGGCCCAATATACAATGGTCAGGGACTACCGAGAAACACTCTTAAAGTGTAATCCGGGATCAACAGTTAGAATTGGAATCATCCCACAACCAGATGGAGAGGTGATCTTTCAGAGGATGTATGTATGTCTTAGTGGATGCAAGAATGGTTTTAAGGCAGGGTGTAGGTGACTGATTGGTTTAGATGGGGCATTCCTTAAAATACAAACTGGAGGCCAGATTTTATCCGCAGTGGGTTAGGACGCAAATCATCACATATATGTTATAGCATGGGCAATTGTGGATGTCGAGAACACGGAGAATTGGAGGTGATTTTTTGAGCTACTCCATGAGAACCTCGGAGACTATAAAGAAAACAAATGGTGCTTTATGAGTGACATGCAAAAGGAAAACCCTGCCCTTTCATAGTATACTCTATTATTACAACAGTTGTTAAGGTTTAGCCTATTGCTAGTTAATGTAAATTGTTTGTTAAGGTGTTGACATGTTGGTTTGAATAGCTGTGTACTGACTGAGGGAAATACTTTAATAACACATTACTTTGTTAATTACTTCAGGAATGCCCTGTATGCATGCGTGTGCGGCACTCGCAAGGGTGAATAAGAGACCTGAATATTTTTGTCATAAGTGGCTCACCATGGACGCATATAGAGACACTTATGCACATTATGTAAATCCATTGCCTGGACAATCTCTTTGGAAAAAATATGAGCAGAATAGACCACAAGCTCCAAAGAAAAAGAAGAAGACTGGACCACTCACAAAGAAAAGGAGAAAGGATGCAGATGAGGGTAATGGAGGAAGCAAGAAATCTAAGGTGACTGGAACTTTAAAGAGACAACTAAAACCATTTACTTGCAGATACTGTCTACAGAAAGGGCACACAAAGAGGAGTTGTCCAAAAAAGAGAGCAGCTGATGTTGCTCAAACTCTTGCTGATGTAGCTGCAGCTGCCGCTACTGCTAAGACAAAGCCCAATGTATAAGGAAATGCTGTTCAAGCACCTACTCAAGCTCCTCCAGAAGCACCTTCTCAAGCTACTCCAGAAGCCCCTGCTCAGGCACCTGCACCAGTTGATGCCCAGGTGGTTGAGATCGACCTCTTCTAGCCAAACTACTCGGATGCACAACAGTCCCAACATAGTCAAGAGGTAGTTGCATTTAGTTTCACAACTCATAGTTAAAATTGTTGTGCACATTCAACTAAATTTATGTCCTATTGAAACAGGATCCACCTGCGAGGCCATCCAAGTTACAGACCAGAAGGAGGTCCTCCACACCACCATTAGGATCGGTCACTATGGATCCACTACAAGGAGCAAGCTCAGCCACATCTTTCAAACTGGCCAACTTCCTAAAATTTGTCCCAACACCTAGTTTCAAGCCACCAAGGAAGAAGAAATGAAGGTGTAGTTGATCTATGCAGCCTATTTTGGATGAAACTATGAATCTTTTTATGAATCATACTTTTTGTTTTATGGCCTGAATTTATGATAGTAGACTGTTTATATATTTGGATACAATATAACAATGATGACACTCTCTGTCCTTTAGCATGTGTGTATTTTGGATTTAGAACTACTCTTTACTTGTTTGGGAGAGTTGTCATTAATATGGCAGGAGTATTGTTACTTTTGTTAAAATTTATTGATATGGTTATTATTATTATGACAATTTGTTCCAGCTTTAATTATGCTACTTCAGATTTCTTTTTTGCAATTTTTTTCAACAATTTTATTGGATGACAGAAAACAACTTGAAAATTTGAGAAGGAGACTTTTTCTTTCTTCTACTACACATTAACCCTGAACACAGTAACATAAAATCATCTTCAAGCTTTAACTACCAACATAAAACCAACAACAAATACTATAAACAAAGCCAAAAATAAAATGTATATTTTTTGGGTTCTAACTTCAGCCTCTATCTTCCCAATTCTCCAAGCCAAATCCACCCTAACTTGGCACCATCCACAGTAGAAATTACCCTTTCTCTAAGGTCTTCTCCAATGCCAGCCCAGACAAACAAACCACACCACCTCTTACCATTAATATTGTAGTTAGGGCAACCAAAGAATGGCTTGTTAGGGTTAGCCTCTGTTGTGGACCACTGAAGAACAGGGCGGCACCCACACCCACACCACTGTGGAACACCCGATGCTCTACTTCAACTCGAACTCCTTGTGTTGGACCGCACGGAACTCTAGCTCCCACTTGCAATCATGATGGTAAACTCGGAAAGGAGTAGGAGACGAAGAACCAGAGAGAGACGGGAAGAAGAAGAAGATGATGAAGTTACAGGATGAATTTAGGTTTTAAAAAGGGGATAAGGACTAAATTGGAGCAAATCAAATTTTAAGCCACATCATCTAACCGTTAGTGTGTCCAGCGTGACAATATTTGGCCACGTCACTAATGGCGTCAGTGCTCTGGTGACGGAAAATAGGCTAAGGACTAACCTGGTGCATTTTTCTGAATCTGGGGGACTAATTTAGTGCAATCGGGATCTAGAGGACTAAATCAATGCAACTCGCCAATCTCAGGGACCAAAATGGGGCTTAACTCCAATTTGGTTTGATATCAAATAGATCATTTATACTTGCTAAAGAGAATGATGAAAAAATATAAATTAAAAAGGATCTATACATTATTTATTGACTTAAAAAAATGTGATAGAATATCTAAAGAGGTTTTGTGAAAGGTTTAGGAGAGGAAGAACTTTAAGGGTGGATATACACATAGCTGAGAAGTGTAAGAGAAAGTTTTCTCGGCTATATGTAGAGCTTGATGTAACTGAACCTCTAGTATCACAGTATTCCATCAGTAGTAACCGTTACTATGTGAAGTATGAAGGGATTCACAACATTTGCTTTACTTGTGGTTTGGTAGGTCATGACCGCTCAACATGTCCCAAAAATCAGAACACACAACAGCCAAACCAAGAGATGCAAGGGAAGAACTAGGGTGAGAAAAATGGCGAAAGGAGGAATGAACAGGGGAGAGAAGTTGCTGATAAGGGCATTGCAGGAATTAACGCTACTAACAAAGGTAAAAAAATATTGAAGATAACGAGGAGGTGTATGAAAAAAGGACAACAAGGATGGAAAAAGGTGAAGGTAGTGGGGCTGATGGAGAGAATGGTAAGAGGGAGCAGCTAATCATGAGGGGTACGAGGTTTGATATTTTGAGGAATAAAGGGATGCACTCCTATAAGAATTCTTATCAGAATGTAGAAAAAGATAAAGAAGAAGGGAATCATAAAGCTCAGCAAAGAAATACTAAAGAAAAAGTAGTGATGCAAGCTCAAACAACTAATAGTAATAGAGAAATACTCAACCCAAGTCCAACACCAAAGGCCCATTCTCAAAGACCCAACACTCAGGAAAACAAGGATGATTCCTTGGACAAAATCTATGACAAAAAACATCAGTCCATTCTAGCAAACAATCAGATCCCAACTCAGAATAGAATTCCATCACATGAAACATCCAGAAACCAACCCAACAAAATAACCTCCCGTCATAACAACCAGACACATAACCAAAGCCAAAATAACTTTGAAACCATTGTGGCTAATCATACCTCACCTGTAGACCCCTCTATAGAAGGCACTTATGTCCCGAAAATAGCTCCCATGGATGAGGAAATGGGAGTCCTTGGTGAACCAAAGCCACCTGATCTGAACTATATTGAGACGGAGATAATGATAGAAGCAGCTTTGCAGTATGAAGTGAGGAGAGCCCAGGAGAATGGTGGTGAGATGGAAGCGGTGGAGGTCCAACACCCTGAAGCGATATTACAGAGGCACGATAGCGAGATGGAAATCATGGAAGGAGGAGTTAGTACCTCTCTTGCGGAGGAGGTATAATTACTTTATTTTTGTTCTTTACTTTGGTATTAGTCCTGATCCGTTCAGGTAAAACTATAAATCGGAATATGATTAAAACTAAATAAACACGTGCTATATCAGGAGTACGTGGAGAGTACGTATTCTGGTCTTCTAACATACTTATCCTATCAAATCAAACAACTACGTGCTAACCCAAATCGGCACAGGAATTTTTCTGTAAATCTCTCTAAACAAGCTCACTAAAGAGCAGCAGTTACTACAATATTAGACCCACTAAGTAACCACAACAATTCTATAAATACATCCACTCCTGACATGAAAGAGGTACACTATTCATTCTGAGTAATTTGATATTCATCTTCTACTCTTACTAACTTGAGCGTTGGAGTCTCTTTGCAGGTCCCAACCTCCTCCGGTGTTCCTTGACAACTGAAGTATAGCTCGGCATCTGTGTTCTTAGGACAGAAAACCCCATACACATGGAAGAATGAGTTATACCTCGGCATTAGAAGGAGTTATACCTCGGCTTAGATTACTAGACAGGAACAAGTCCTATGAAAGTCATGATTTGGAATTTGTAGAGGCTAGCAAGTGTTGCTTTTGGTTGAACTCTCAAGGACATTATTAGAATTAATAAGCCGAATTTAGTTGTGTTGATGGAGACAAGGTGTAGTGGGGATCAGGTCTTGAAAGCAATCAGAAATTTTGGTATGATAAATTTCACATTGAGAAGGCCAAAGGATTTAGTGGAGTCATATAGATCCTTTGGAGAGACTCTGACTTGACGGTTAATATAATATATTCTGAAGCTCAATATTCCACATGAAAATTCAACAAGAGAATAAGCAAAAGTGATTTTTTACTACTCTTTAAGCAAGTCCCCAAGAAAGCAATAGACGAGAATTATGGGAAGAATTAAGAATTTTGGCTGAGAGCTTACAGGGAGAATGGCTATTGGTGGGAGACTTTAATGAAACAGCGATGCCACATGAAAAGAAAGGGGAAAGGAGAATTGATTCCAAAGGATGCAAAAGATTTAGTAATTGGATTGACAATTGTGCTTTGATTGATTTAGGGTACATTGGAAGTAGATTCATATGGAGAGGGCCGCAATGGGAGGAATTATATCGAGTCTTCAAGAGGCTAGATCGAGCACTTTCAAATGCTAATTGGAGATCCAGGTTTCCTGAGGCAAGGGTTGACATATTAGCAAGAACTAGATCAGACCATCACCCGTTGCTTATCAATCTGGAACCCCAGATCTATATTGTTAGAGAGAAACCATTCTGTTATGAAGTCACGTGGAACCTCCGCTCTTTTTTTGATGATTTTATAAACCAATATTGGCAAAGTCACTCAAGTTTAAAACCAGCTCTGGAAGATTTTACGAAACAACTCTTGGTGTGGAACAAAGAGGTGTTTGGACATGTAGGGAGGCAAAAAAGAAAAATATTAAGTTGCATTGGATGTTTTCAAAGAGCTAACAGCTATGGGAAAATTCATTTTTGGAGAGGTTAGAGATCGAGTTAAATAAAGAACTAAAAGAGTTGCTGGATAAAGAGGAGGTTTTATGGATGTAGAAGGCAAGGAATCAATGGATTGTTTATGGAGATCGTAATAAAAATACTACCAGACTAGAACAATCATTCGAAGAAGGAACAACAAAATCTTCAAATTAAGAAGTAATAATGGAGACTGGATTAAATACTCGGAAGATCTGGTCAATCATGTAGAACCTATGCACAATTACTCAAGAGGGGGGGGGTGAATTGAGTATTGCAACAACAATGAATCTTTTTGCAAAAGTTAAAGACAATATATAAAAGTGTTATTGTACTAGTATTTTTCCAAGAGCTTAACTCAATTGCTAAGCATTTATAAGGAGCTTTTACTTTCCAATAGACACCAACTCAAATAAATTGATCAAGCTTTTCACCAATCGGACTTAAGCTATTCCTTAAGTACTTACGAAGCTACTTTTCGATCACAATTTATTTGCTCAAAGGTAAAAGACAATAATATTGAAGAGATGAGTTTGGAGAGATGCAAACGCTATTTAGAGTGGTTCGGCACAATCCTTGTCCTACGTCCACTTTCTTTCTCAATCGCTATTGAGAAGTTCCACTATTGCCAAGCTTCAAGGTGCTCGCGCAAAACCTTTTACAATCCGAGTCCTTAGTTTCTAACACCTCACGGTATATGATCACCACTCGTATACTAACCCACTCCACTTAGAGATTCCTTCTCTAAGATTTGCCTTGAGTACTTAGTATACTTCTTTGGTATCCTCACCGAATATAGTGTTTATAACTCTTGACTCAACCTTGGAGATCACACTCCAATTTACAAAGTGTTACAAGAAAACAATTCTCAAAGAATTGTTGAGATGAAATGAGTACTCTCTAGAAGAGTGTATGATTACAAGTTTAGCACTATTGAACCAATTGATATTGCTCTCTCAAATTGTGTATTATAACACCTTAAAAATGTGTAGAATGAAAGAATATGAACAAGATAGTTTGCAAATACTCACATGTGTGAAATAAGGCTTCAATCCATCTATTTATAGACTCCCCAAACCTTAGAAACGTTGGGGAGTTAATAGGATGGAGCCGTTTTGTTAAAACTAGCCGTTTTTTATGTTTTTGAATCATTTGCATCGATGCATAACACTTTGCATCGATGCAAATGTGTCTTTGAAGCTGAAATTTGAATTTTCAGCTAGGTTGCATCGATGCAAACATCTTTGCATCGATGCAACAAGTCGTTGCATGTTTTGCATCGATGCAAGATGAGTGTGCATCGATGCAAACCTTAAAGAATGGCTTAAAATCACTTCAAAATGCTTAGGATTGATCTCAAACTTGTTGGAGTCAATTCCTATGCTTTTGTACCTTTGAAAACAAGTTTTTAAACCATTTGGCTAGCATCGAATTGCAAGATGTGCATCAAAACATTTTGTGAGTGTGTGTTGAGAGATTTAGCAATTGGTTCTTAACAAGAAGTTACCTAAGTCCTAAGACACTATACTTGTCTTCAAATGTTGTGGACTTGAGTTTCTTGTTGTTGTTGTGTTGCTTTCAACTCTTCATTCCTCAACGTTGAATGTTGGTTGATCTTTCAACATGCTTGTTCTTTCAAGTTGTTTGTTGGTTTGTCTTTCATGTCTTTTGTTGGTTTGTCATTCATCAAAACCTACGAATACAAACTTCGCATACAAGCAACATGATTTACAATTTCCCCCTTTTTAATAATGACAAACCAATTTTGAGGATATGCATTTATAAATGATTTTGAAAGCAACAATAATGCACTTTATTTTATAGAAAGCTTTGGAGAAGACTTCACAAAATTTTGCAGGAGTTCCCCCTAAATATGTGCATTTGTTCCCTTAATGGGCGTTTATCAAAGAAAACAATTTAGATATCAAAGTTTTTGCTTAGCGGAAGTCTTTTTGAAAAAATTGTTTCGCAAACTTATTTCTTCTTTTCAAATCCTTAAACTTCTTCTTTTTCAAAAGTTTAAAATTTCAAATATCCTCAAACTTCTCTTCCCCCTTTTGACATTATCAAAAAGAAAGGATTTTGAAATGTGTCATAGAAGCATGCATAAAACAATGAAAATAGATATTTCCCCCTTTCAAAAAGAATTTGATTTCCTCTTTTTATATATAAAACGAGCATGCATAATTCCCCCTAAATAAGTGAAATATATTAAAGCATGCTCATTAACTTAAAATAGGGGTACCAAGCCTATTTTGAGTTATTCACCAAATAAGCATACAAGCATTAATCATTAAACAAAATTATGAAGAGCATATCAAAATATTAAAATCATAATAGAAATCCTTAGCTTACTAGGAGTTAGTTTAACAATTCATATAATGAAATAAACATAAAGCAATAAAAAGTGACTTGATGAAGAGGAGACAATCAATCTTGGTCTTCATCATCATCAGTGTCCTCTTCATATGGTAGGTGGATCCCGAAATGCTCATATAAGTCATCAATACGACGATCCAAGCGACCCGTTCGACGATCTACACGAGACACACGACGATTAAGTGCTTCAAGTTGCCTACCATGCTCTACGTCAATCCTTTGGATGTTTTGGTTGATGGATTGTAATTCTCTCATTATATCAACCAAGGAGGGTGGTTCTTGAGCTTGAGGTGCTTGTGGAGGAGCTTCCTCTTGAGGACCTTGTTCATCAACATTTCTTCTTCCCATTTTGTTGAGAATATGAGTGTTGATACAAGATTGAGGAGGTACTTCCTTGGTAATCTCATTTGATACATCAATACCAACATAATCAAAGACTTTAGACCATAGGCAAAGGAATCCTAATCCACCATTCCTATCCTTCATCTTGAGCCTAACCATATGTTGTATTATAAAGTATGGCCAATTAATCTTAATTCCATTCATCATAGCCCACATGACAATCAAATCTTCATCATTTACATTCGCATGCCCGGATATTCTAGGTTGCAATACATAGGTGACTAGATATAACAAAGTTCTATGTTCCGCACTCATTGAATTGCAACTAATTTTGGAATGAGCTCCTTGTACAAGATTGAACAAATGCATGGCATTGTCCTTTGAATAACCCCATTCATCAATTGGGGTTTTACCACCTTGAAACAAGTCACCTTGATTTGGCAGCTCCCAAATGGTGGCTAACTCATCACCATCTAGCCTATAATCCTTTCTTCCTATCTTGAAGAATAATGTGAAACTTGATTCATCTTCCTCATCAATCTCAATCATGAGTGTACTATAGGCTATGGCAACTAAATCCGGATAAAATTTACTCTTAATTTGAACAAAATCCATGAGACCTTGATGAACTAGAATAGCCTTAAGAGTATCAAAGTTATGAATGACAAGAAGGGTCGGATCCAAATACCTCGGAGGAATTTCCTTTCTTCCGGCGAGCCTTGCCTCATAGAATTGAAGATCTTCATTAGAAGCAAAGTACCTTGCCAAAGGATGATTATTTAGAGGTGGAACCACACTTGAGGAACCTTTTGACTTCTTGACGGTTCTCTTGATTCTAGGCATTGTGGATGATTTTGTTTTATGGGTTTTGTAGAGGAGAATGTGGGGACTTCAAATATGTAATTTGTTTGTAGTGGGTATCTAAGTTTTGTGAGTTGTATGAAGCTATATGTGAGCTTGTTTTGGAGGTAATGGAGGTTTGGAGGTGGAGATATAAGTTGTGAGGTTGAAGATGATGAAAAAAGGGGGGTTTTGTTGCACAAAAATGCCAAATTTACGTGTTTTTATGCAATTTGGTCTTGTTTGCATCGATGCAATGGGCTTTGCATCGATGCATATAGCACGTCGTGTGCTTTGCATCGATGCAAAGCTTGGTTGCATCGATGCAACATGCATCATTTTGCCCAAAATCACCAAATTTTCATCCTTTGGTGGTTCTTTCTTCAATCCTTTGAGTTCCATCATGTATATACTCATTTAAACTATTATAAACTTCAATTTGTTGATCCTCCATTGTTTATAATCTTCAAATTCTTCAATCTACCTCAAGATTAATCACTCATTCATCAACTCATAAACCTACAAAACAATGGCTAATTGGATATCTCCAATGCTTAAGTTAGTAAGAGATAAAATAGCAATATAAATACAATGAATTCAAACAAATCATATTAGATTAGAATCCAAGATACCAAGTTCATTTCGGATGTTAAAAAAACTTTCTTTACATAAAGGTTTAGTGAAGATGTCCGCTAGTTGTTTACTAGTTTCGACAAATTCAATAACCACATCACCCTTTTCAACATGGTCTCTTATGAAGTGATGTCTAATCTCAATATGCTTGGTTCTTGAATGTTGAACCGGATTCTTGGTTAAATTTATTGCACTAGTATTATCACATTTGATAGGAATGTGATCAAGCATGAGTCCATAGTCCACAAGTTGTTGTTTCATCCATAAAATTTGGGCGCAACAACTACCGGTGGCTACATACTCGGCTTCGGCGGTAGATAAGGCTACACTTACTTGTTTCTTGCTATGCCATGAAACAAGAGAGTTTCCTAGCAAGTGACAAGTGCCGCTAGTGCTTTTCCTATCCAATTTGCAACCGGCAAAATCGGAATCCGAATAACCAATCAAATCACAAGTGGATCCTTTCGGATACCACAATCCAACATTTAATGTTCCTAGGAGATACTTCATAATCCTTTTCACCGCACTTAAGTGAGATTCCTTAGGATTAGTTTGGTATCTCGCACACATGCATACACTAAACATGATATCTGGCCTACTTGCCGTTAGATAAAGCAATGATCCTATCATGCCTCTATACTTCTTTACATCTATGTTTTTACCTTGTTCATCTTTGTCAAGGTAGCAAGTAGTGCTCATTGGTGTGTCCATTGCCTTAGCATTGTCCATTCCAAATCTTTTGAGCAATTCCTTGCAATATTTGGTTTGGCCAACGAAAGTTCCTTCTTTTCCTTGTTTGATTTGAAGACCAAGGAAGAAGTTGAGTTCGCCCATCATGGACATTTCAAATTCACTTTGCATGAGGTTTGAGAAAAACTTGCAAAGTGATTCGTTAGTTGAACCAAATATTATGTCATCGACGTAAACTTGTACCAAAAGGATATTTTTGTTTTCAATCATGATAAATAAAGTTGTATCAACCTTCCCTCTTCTAAAACCCTTTTCTATTAAAAACTTGCTCAAACGTTCATACCAAGCTCTTGGAACTTGTTTAAGACCATAAAGAGCTTTCTTGAGTTTAAAAACATGATTAGGATTTTCATAATCCTCAAAACCGGGAGGTTGTTCAACATATACTTCTTCTTGAAAGAAACCATTAAGAAAAGCACTCTTAACATCCATTTGATAAAGTTTGAAGTTATAAGAGGATGCAAAAGCAAGTAACATCCTAATAGCTTCTAATCTAGCTACGGGAGCATAAGTTTCGTCATAATCAATGCCTTCCTCTTGATTATAACCTTTAGCTACCAATCTAGCTTTGTTTCTAACAATTGTACCATTTTCATCGAGTTTATTTCTAAAAACCCATTTTGTTCCTACAATTGTTTGATTACTTGGTTTAGGCACCAATTCCCAAACGTCATTTCGTTTGAATTGGTTAAGCTCCTCTTGCATTGCCATAGCCCAATGTTCATCATCAATTGCGGACTCAATGGTAGATGGTTCAATTTGAGAAACAAAAGCACTATATGTAAATAAATTTCTAAAAGTAGATCGAGTTGTTACCCCTTTCGAAACATCACCAATGACGTTGTCTAGAGGATGATCCTTTGAAGTATGCCAGTCCTTTGGAAGTGCATTTATTTGTGCTTGTGATGGTTCAATTTCTTCAACTTGAACACTATCCTTTGTTGAGCTTGTAGAGGCTTCATTTAAATCTTTTTCTTTATCAACTTTTCCAACGCCAATTACTTTGCCAGTGTTGTTGTCTCCATAGATCACGTTTCCTCCGTTTGTAGGCTCTATTGCGGTGAACTTTGATTCATCGCCGGTCATGTGTTTGGAGCATCCACTATCAACATACCAATTTGTATCCTTAGCTCCAACACGTACCTACAAAAACAATTAAAATTGGGATTTAGGTACCCAAGTGAATTTGGGTCCTTGATGGTTAGTATGAGCATAATGCCCATAAGGTGCCCATCTCGTATCTTGACTACGAAAGTTTATATGTTTAATTCTAGTAAAGCATACGGGTGCTATATGACCTACTTTATTACAATAATGACATATGACATTTGGATTATGCATCCTATGCATGTTTCTGAATGGTTGCCTAGGTTGTTTCCTAAATGCAACATCTTTTGATCTATATGCATTGTGATTATAATTTCTAAATGAAGCATGTTGAGGAGGATGTTTAAAGGCTTCATTCCTTTTAGGCATGCTTGCCTTTTGGGCTTGCGGTTGCCTAATAGAAGTTTTAGTATTTTTAAATTTTCCTTTTTCAAAACCTAAACCTTCCTTATTATGAACATGCTTTTGGTTTTTCAACATTTTATCTAAGTTCTTTGAAGATTCATTGAACTTAGCTAAAGTGTTCTTAAGATTTGTAATTTCATTTTCATGCATTTTACAAGATTTGTATGGATCACTACTTGTGCTACACTTATCTTTTCCAAGATTGATATTCTCGTTTTTCAACATCTCATTTTGTTTTAAAAGATCCATATTCTTTTTCTTTAGGAGAGAATGATCTTGGGTAAGTTTTGTGTACACCTCAAGTAAGGCATCATATTCATCTTGTAAATTAAAAGAAGTGGAGTTGTCATTACTAACCTTTTCTTCGCTTGCCATTAAGCAAAGATTTGCAACCTCGTCGTCATCGGAGTCGGTTCCTTCGTAAGTGATTTGGAGTTTATCCCAAATCTCTTTAGCGGTTTCACATGTAGAGATCTTCATATAATCATGCTCGTTAAGTGCACAATGAATGAAGTTGATGGCTTTATCATTCATTGCCACTTTCTTCCAATCATCGTCACTATATTCATCTTCTCCTTTCGGTACTTGCTTTAAGACGGAGACTTCTCCTTCTTTAGCGCTTGTTGTCTTTGTTGGAATGTGATTTCCATTCTCAATCACTTTCCAAATTCTCACATCTTGAGAACGGATCCAAATTCTCATCTTATTTTTCCAATAAGAGTAATTTGTTCCGCTAAAAAGAGGAGGTCTAGCGGTTGAGTTACCTTCACTAGTGTTGTTGTTGTTAAAGCTTGTGCTTGCCATGATCTTTTCCCTTAAACGGTTAAGTCTTTCAAAGGGTTAAGCTCTGATGCCACTTGTAGAACCTATGCACAATTACTCAAGAGGGGGGGGGTGAATTGAGTATTGCAACAACAATGAATCTTTTTGCAAAAGTTAAAGACAATATATAAAAGTGTTATTGTACTAGTATTTTTCCAAGAGCTTAACTCAATTGCTAAGCATTTATAAGGAGCTTTTACTTTCCAATAGACACCAACTCAAATAAATTGATCAAGCTTTTCACCAATCGGACTTAAGCTATTCCTTAAGTACTTACGAAGCTACTTTTCGATCACAATTTATTTGCTCAAAGGTAAAAGACAATAATATTGAAGAGATGAGTTTGGAGAGATGCAAACGCTATTTAGAGTGGTTCGGCACAATCCTTGTCCTACGTCCACTTTCTTTCTCAATCGCTATTGAGAAGTTCCACTATTGCCAAGCTTCAAGGTGCTCGCGCAAAACCTTTTACAATCCGAGTCCTTAGTTTCTAACACCTCACGGTATATGATCACCACTCGTATACTAACCCACTCCACTTAGAGATTCCTTCTCTAAGATTTGCCTTGAGTACTTAGTATACTTCTTTGGTATCCTCACCGACTATAGTGTTTATAACTCTTGACTCAACCTTGGAGATCACACTCCAATTTACAAAGTGTTACAAGAAAACAATTCTCAAAGAATTGTTGAGATGAAATGAGTACTCTCTAGAAGAGTGTATGATTACAAGTTTAGCACTATTGAACCAATTGATATTGCTCTCTCAAATTGTGTATTATAACACCTTAAAAATGTGTAGAATGAAAGAATATGAACAAGATAGTTTGCAAATACTCACATGTGTGAAATAAGGCTTCAATCCATCTATTTATAGACTCCCCAAACCTTAGAAACGTTGGGGAGTTAATAGGATGGAGCCGTTTTGTTAAAACTAGCCGTTTTTTATGTTTTTGAATCATTTGCATCGATGCATAACACTTTGCATCGATGCAAATGTGTCTTTGAAGCTGAAATTTGAATTTTCAGCTAGGTTGCATCGATGCAAACATCTTTGCATCGATGCAACAAGTCGTTGCATGTTTTGCATCGATGCAAGATGAGTGTGCATCGATGCAAACCTTAAAGAATGGCTTAAAATCACTTCAAAATGCTTAGGATTGATCTCAAACTTGTTGGAGTCAATTCCTATGCTTTTGTACCTTTGAAAACAAGTTTTTAAACCATTTGGCTAGCATCGAATTGCAAGATGTGCATCAAAACATTTTGTGAGTGTGTGTTGAGAGATTTAGCAATTGGTTCTTAACAAGAAGTTACCTAAGTCCTAAGACACTATACTTGTCTTCAAATGTTGTGGACTTGAGTTTCTTGTTGTTGTTGTGTTGCTTTCAACTCTTCATTCCTCAACGTTGAATGTTGGTTGATCTTTCAACATGCTTGTTCTTTCAAGTTGTTTGTTGGTTTGTCTTTCATGTCTTTTGTTGGTTTGTCATTCATCAAAACCTACGAATACAAACTTCGCATACAAGCAACATGATTTACAAATCATGCGGTAGATTACTTCAAAAATATCTTTGAAGATCACAATAAAGCTAATACCTCGCTTGAAATGGAGAAGACTTATCCATTGCTAGCAAAGGAAACTTTCAAAAAAATGTATAATCAATCTAATGCGGAGAAAATTCGAAAGATAATTTTTAAGGCTCCTGATTTTGATGGTTACCCTGCTTTGTTCTACAAAGAATTCTAGGACTCAGTTGGAAACACTGTGGTTGAAATGGTTAGGCAAGTTTGGAGGAACCTCAATATGATCCAGCACTACAATCATACCTTCATTGCACTCATCCCAAAAATCCAAACTCTAGAGTTTATATCATAGTTTCGACCAATCTCTCTTTGTAATGTTAGCTACAAATGCGTATCCAAGACCTTGGTTGAAAGGTTAAAACCAGCCCTAATGGATAGAATTGCGCCTCATCAATCAAGCTTTGTCCAAAGAAGACGTATACAAGATAACATCATAATAGCTAAAGAGATGACACAAATGATGAAAAGAAGAAAAAGGAGAAGAGGCATAATGGCCATCAAATTCGACTTTGAGAAAGCGTATGACCAACTCGATTGGAATTTTTTGAGGGGTTGTCTTAAAGAGTTTGGACTACCAGAGAGCTTTGTTAATCTAACTATGGAGTGTGTGTTGTCAGTGAAGTACAATGTCTTGTGGAATGGAGGCAAAACGCAAGATTCATCCCTTCGAGAGGAATAAGACAAATCCTATTTCACCTTATTTATTTGTTATAGTCATGGACAAGTTTTCGCAACTAATAGAGGAACAAGTCAAAAACTTTATTTAGAAAGCAGTGCCAATTAGTAATTGGGGACCAGCCAATTCTCATCTTTTTGTGGATCACTTGTTGGTATTTACGGAAGCAAGTGAGTAACAAATGGAAGTTATTCTAAGCACCATGAGTGAATACTACAGTGTTTTGGGGTTAAAGTCAGTAAATTGAAGAAAATAGTCACATTCTCTAAGGATGTCAAAAATGAATAAGAGAATTATAAGAAAATGCTAGTTTTAGGAAAAAGAATGCCTAGGTAGATACCTAAGAGCCCTCATTAACAATAGCAGAAACAGCAGAGAGAAATTAAAAAATATATTAGAAAGAACTCAATCAAAGTTTAAGGGATATAAAGCTCGATGCTTGTCGTTGGATGGGAGAATAACTCTGGCAAAATCAGTATCAGAACCAATAGCAAATTTTGAAATGCAACATGCTAAAGTTAATAAGAACATCTGTCAAAAGTTGGAGAAAGCGCAAAGGAAATTTGTATGGGGTGAGAGTAACAATCAAAGGAGAATTCATCTAATGAATTAAAAAATAGAAAAGTCTAGGGGGCCAGCAGCTTTGTTAAATTCTGGCCAGCATGTAACCAGCAAAGAAAAGTGAGCCATTTGATGAAATCTCACACCAATCTCACACCATTAAAACCATCATTGATGGCTATTTGATGGCTACAAATCACAAAAGTTGCTGGCCCCCTAGCATTTCTCTTAAAAAATACTATGCATGTTGAAACAAGAAGGAGGGGTGGGATTTAAAAGCTTGAGTAAAATGAATGATGCGTTTTTATTCAAGCTAGTGTGGTGTTTATTCACTGAACCTGAGTCTTTATGGGCACAGTTACTTCTCAAAAGATAAGGAAAAGAGATCAATGGAAGCATATGCTTAACAAGTAGTAAGGCTGACTCACCCATGTGAAAAGAAATCTTCAAGCTCTGGATAGATATGAAGGATCACATTAAATGTATGGTTGGAGATGGAACAAAGGTCAAATTTTGGCTTGACAGTTGGGTTAAAAATGAAAGGAGATTTATAGATGTGGTAGTAAGTATTGTCTCAGAAGATATAATTAGAACCCCTGTGAAGGAGTTTGTTGATGAAGCAGGTGAATGAAAACTATAGATGCTACAAAATTTCTTACCAATTCCTACTTTAGACAAAATTCGCGCAATGGAAACATCGAAAGCAGAGATGGACAGAGATAGCATAGTGTGAAAATACAGCACAAATGGTGAATTTTTTGTAGTCTCTGCGTATAAGAGGATAACCGAAAATGGAAGCACGGGTGAGGCAAAGTAGAAAAGAATCCGAAAATGGGTGGGACCAGAAAGACTAAAAATTCATATGTGAAAGATAATGCATGGTAAGTTACTTACAGCATAGAGGAAAGCAAGATTTTTTGGAGTCAACCCAAACTACCATTATTGTACCAATATAGAGGAGACCATAACAAATATTCTCAGAGTCTGTCCAAGAGCATCAAATATATGGTACCAACTTTTAAATCCCTTTTCGATCCCCATCTTTTCTAATAACTAAAAGAATGCATGGATTGAGCTGAACCTAAAGAACAAACTCGGGAAGTCATCACAATACAAGTGGATAGACATATTCATTGGAACTTGCTGGTGCCTCTGGTACTGAAGGAATAAGGAAATCTATAACTCACTATTTATTAGACACCAAAAGGCAGCAGCCATTATCTTGAAATTGTGAATACAAACAGGGAAGCTTTTCTAAAATTAAGGCATCAACATCTAAATCCTGAGAAGGCTCAAGAGGAGAAAAGATGGAGAACACCTTCCCAAGGTTGGGTGAATCTCAATATAGACGGATCGGTGCAAAACAAAAAGAAAATGGTAGGTTGTAAAGATTTAATTAGAACTTCCACAGGATAGTGGATCGCCGATTTTGTTAGTAATATCGGTTAATGTCAACCAACACAAGTAAAACTATAGAGTATTTTGTACGGGCTTCAAGTTGCCTGAGACATGGGAATAAGAAGAATGACTGTGAAAACTGACTCGATGGTAGCAGAAGTTTAAATGCAGTGGTAAACAAAATTGTAGATTTGAAAGAGAGACTGTGGGAGCTGAAATTATATTGCATACCAAGAGAAGCCAATGCTTGTTCAAACTAGCTAGCAAAGAATAGCGTGAAGCACGATCCTGGAATGACTTTTCTAGATAATCCCCCTAAAGATTTAAAAGTGTTATTAGGAGCTGATTGTAAAAGAGCTAATACCCTAGTTTGATTTTTTTTTTTCTTTTTATTGGGCTAGGCCCCGTTGGAATACGCAAAAGAAAAGAGGACAATAATCTTGAGCTTATTCTATAGTATGTTTACGAACTATGGAAATATTCAATATTATGTTTAATCGGAAAAATTAATTTGTTAGAGTCCAATCAAGTAAAGTCGGGTGTAAAAAATTTTAGAGTGTGGATAGGGTTAGAATCGAGAGATTTTCAACCCAAGGCTTGAGTTTTAGAAAAAATTTAAACCTGCAGGTAAGATTAGGGTGGAGTCTAAATCCTACTCTACCCTACTCATTGCCAGCCTTACTGAGCTCAAGCTGGTACACCGCAGCGAGTGAAAACCACCACTTGCGGCTGCGTCGACGAGGTGAGAGGTGAAAACGTTGTCAGACCTGAGCTAAAGCATCATTGATGCTGATGGAGAAGCTACAACAGTAGTTGCAGTGGCGACGACAAGAGAGGAGCTGGTACACCGGTGACGAGTGAAAACCACCACCTGCAACTGCGTCAACGAGGTGCGCAGCAAAAACGTTGTCAAATCTGAGCTAAAGCATCATCGACGCTAATAGAAAAGCTACAACAGTAGCTGCGTCGCGAGAGAGGAAGCGTCGGTTCCTCTGACGAGGGTGGAGTCGGTGGAGTCAAAGGTGAGGAGGCCGGGACTTTGGTCAAGGAAGTTGTTGGCAGCAGCCAGCAGGAGCTTCATAAGGATAGTGATTAGCCATGCGAGAGAGCGATTTGAGTTTCTTTTGGACTCGGGCAATTAAGTTGAGTTCTAATTAAGTTAAAACTAATGTGTAATGAGTTTTTTTTGTCCAATGACTCACTATACTTCTTTAGCTCTTCACATAACTCAGTCATTCCATTCTTCTTTCATTCAAAGCAAAACCTCTTTTGGTTAGGGTTTGTGTAACTGAGGACTAATTTGTTATAGTTCCATAAACTTATCTCATCAAATATTAGGTTAGCCATGTGTTGTGGGTTATCCCTCGTCAGCTCAAAAAATATTTGTTAGCTATATGTCGTAGGTTATCACTTTAATTTGTTGGCTCAAAAAATATTAATGCCGTTAGTTACAAATTTGGTAAAGAGATTAATGTGATTAACTTAAAATTTTTTGGAAATAATTTTGATTAATTTAATTTTTAAAAGCTAACTTAAAAATTAAATGATCTTTTAGGATCAATTTAACTATTTATTCGTAAAACTAATAAAAAGAGAAGATAACATATAAGAAATATAGTGGTTTTTTTGTTTTTTTTTTTTGGGTAAAATAGTGGTCATTTTTCGGCAAACAAATGATGAGCATTTAGCCCACTGAATTGATTCTCCAATCCTTCTGATGAGGGTGTAGTTTTCAACTCTTGTTTCTTTGTTTCTGGTTTTTATTTTCTTTTGACTTCTTCTAAAAACAAAAAAACACACACACACACAAAAAAAAAACATAATTTTCGAAAATTACACTTCTTTGACAAAAAAAAAAAAAAGAAAGAAAGAAAGATTGCACTTCCAAATGTGGAGATTTTTTTTCTTTTCAGATAAATTGAACAATCCTTTTCACACACACACACACACACAATACTTGTTCCATCTATATCTATACTACTTTGCATACAAATGTGGGAAAATTTAAAGCCACATAGATAATGCTAGGAGATATGGACACCACTACAACATGACCAACCCTTCCCATGAAACCACAGAAACCCATGTGGGTGCTTTCTGAACAACCCTGGAAATATACATAATAACCCAAAACAATATTACATGGGTTTTGCCGTTTTGTAGCTGTTCTCGCAAATCTATAAGACCAATTTCGTCTTGAATGGCGATCAGATGAAGAAGAAACGTTACTTGTCTCACTTTTTATCTTTTGTGGATTGTAAATTGGGTTAGATAATCCGTTCTAAACAAAAAGAAAGTGAATGATGTTAGTTTTTTTTTTGTTTCTTACATGTGTATGTCTAAAATTTGTTTCACATTTCCCTCCCCCCCCCCCCCCCCCCCCCCAAAAAAAAAATTTACTACGTAAAAATTAAGACTGGCATAAACATTTTCACTAAAGTAAGCGTAGACAAAAGTCTAATAAAAAACCGAAATATAGTCATAGATAGGTCATAGCGGTGGCCTTCTTCTTTCATAGTCTTATATTACACATTAAAAACACAAACATCCTATAGAATGCACCTATCTTTGTGTTTGTGTTATAGTAGGACGTAACAAACATAAATGTGTTGTCCTCATCATAAAGAAGGAAAAATCTGAGATCGAAATGAACAGCATCATACGAATTTATGATATATATACTGCGGTGTCTGCAATAATAAATGAAGTCAAAGGTGAGTAATGAGATAGATAGAACAGTGAAAAGAATTATCTAATTTATGTTCTAAAGACATATATTAAAATAATAAATTAATTTTAAAAAAATACAAAAAATTTAAAATTTTAATGTATTTATTTTTTATTTATTAAATAAAAATATTTAAAATATTCTATTAAAAAATTTATTTAAAAAAATTCCGTTAACGATAATTTTAATATATGTATTCTTATATTAACTGAATCTTTAAAAAAAAAATTGGATCTAGTCCTCGTGGGCTACCACAGCAATAATCATTCACTGCAGACACTGATTGGCCATTTGGACTTTGCCGTACGTGCCATGCAATATCAGCTGCTTTTATTATTGCATGGACCATACAGTTATCGTATCATGTAGTAAATCTTTGTCAAATAATAATAGGGAAGCAACGAAAAATATTATATTTATTTTACCTCTTTTTGAAGATTATCACAGCACCTGTCTTCATTTTTCTTTAGAAAATATGAAATCAATTCTAACTCAGAGTAGTTAGCTTGATGCTGGCC
Source organism: Arachis ipaensis (assembly GCF_059453495.1). Taxonomy (NCBI): domain Eukaryota; kingdom Viridiplantae; phylum Streptophyta; class Magnoliopsida; order Fabales; family Fabaceae; genus Arachis; species Arachis ipaensis. The sequence goes on along the minus strand of NC_142440.1, from coordinate 6,176,252 downwards.
ACAAACTTTAGTGAATTTTGTTGAATTCTTACATTAATGTACTTATTTTATTTCAAAAACACGTTTTCAGAATCCTAGGCGAAAAGAAGGCATATATTCAAAACACTATGTAATGCAATCATAAAATACAGAAGACAATATATTGCCAATATTTGACTAGTTTCCTGATCTTGTATGCATAATGCTCTATTTTTTAATTCTATATAGCTCAGGTAATTTAAGGAATCAAGAAACATATGCAAGTATAGCACATGAAAGGATTTTTTATTATTATCTTTTTTTTTTTTTTAAAGAAAGGGCATAATTGCATAAAACATGGGGAAAGAAAAGCTTGGGCGTGACACCGTATTTATATAGGGGAATAGGTCCTAAGTCCTAACAAACATAGATCCTTCCTCGGGACATAGTGTGTTAATTTGTCTCTCTTGGAAAATTGTTGTAAAGTTTCTTGTCACTTTGAGGCTTTGAGCTGAACCAACCCTCCTATATATCTTTCCATTCTCAATTTCCACCTTCTATTTCTATTTTGCTTTCCCTGTTTGTTTTCAGGGCTCACAAATCATTTAGAGGTGAACGTTGAGACAAAGATGTTTAAAACATTTTTAAATAAAAGTATTTAATCTCGTCCATATTAAATTTTGCGTCAAAATATTCTAAGAATTTTGTTAACCTATGCTATAAGAACACATTTTAAAAACACCATAAAAAGAAAGGTTTGACAAAAAATTTATTATTATACTCTTAACATGTTTTCTTAGAACGAATACAAGTTAGTTAACTCTTTTATTATATATATATTTAGAATTAAATTTTGATACATCGTTAATCTAAAATAAATTTATACATACATCTAATCACGTAATGTCATGTCATAAAAAAACTACATTTTATATTGATTTATCTTTTACATTGATAGTGTGAATGATTATCTAAAAAAACAACATATATAATTAAATAATAATCATATAAAATATTTTATATCGTTAGTACATCAAAATTAAATTCTAATTTATATCTAAAAATATAAGATAAAAATATATATTAAATCAATTTATTAAAAAACAAAACATTACTATAACATTATAAATTAATGAATTTATTTAATTGAAGTTTATATCTTTGAGTTTCTTTATTTATTATTATTATTATTATTATTATTATTATTATTATTATTATTATTATTATGTATTTAATTTATAAAAAATTGAATTAATAACTACGTTATTAATTATTAATATATTAATATTAATAATTAATAAATAAAAATTATTCAGTATTTAATATTTTTATATTATTTATTTTTATATACTTTGATATGTTTATACAATTTTTTTTATTATTTTTATGTGTTATATATATTTGTCCCCACAACTTAAAATTTTTGGATCTGTGACTGGCTATTTTTATATAAGTAGTGCCCTAATTTAAAATTCAAATCAACTAGGGGCCTCTTTGTTCTATCTTGCCCTCGGTGCATAACATGATGTACTTCATATGAATTTTTTTTGTCATATGTATATGGTCTCTTCATTGTGGACACGCTCCTTGATGAATTCTATGCTCCAATTTTTCATCACATGGCAATAAAAAATGCTAATATATACAAAAAAAAAATTAATTACTAAATATTTGTATATAAAAATATATATTATTTAATTTATTTTTAATATATATTTTATATTTTAACACATATTCTATATAAATAACTGATTTTTGTATATACACTTAATATAATTGTATAGCAATAGTTGCACGGTTACTCATGTATCTGGTACCTTAATTTGGACTATTAATGCTGCTCATACATAGTAAGAAATCATAACTTCTAAGTAGCCCGTCTGAATCAAGAAATAACTTTCTCGCTGATCATTTAAGTTGCTGTTGAGTATTCATAATCACTTTGGCCTGCCCTTTACCCTGAACATGTTCTTTAATATCTTAGTTTGATTTATAAAATTCAACGGAAGCCATAAATGTTCAAAGCCAGGTCGAATTAAACAAGCTGGTCATTTTACAAGTACAACCTTGCACTTCACTTATTGCTCAATTGCCTCAGTCCTTATAAGAGGAAAAGTATTAATAGATACATATTAAGCATAAAGAAATATTGGGTCGATTCATATCTTGTTTATTATTAAATAACATGTACTAGTGAATAAAGCGTACATTGATATACTACTCACAGTTAATCTTTACACATATGACATAACTATAACTCAGTTTAAAAGGTGGAAACTCAGACGGAATTAATTTCATGTGAAGTTAATAGATGAAAATCGTTAAATAATTTAACAAGTTTGACTAAATTATCATATAACGGCTGTTAAGTATCAAGTTCACATAAAATTAACTGCACCTGAGTTTTCACCAATTTAAAATTAAGCTGTTTGCATGAATTGTAATTTTGGAGTTAGGAACCAAACGCATCTTCATGAGAAAATCCTTCCCCCCTGAAAATTAGCGTCATTATATTAGACTTTAGCTGTGTTTATTTTTAAGAACAGAACAAGATAAGACACGGAGAACAGGACATGATAAGACACTGATGGACAGAGACATAAAATTTTGTGTTCTTGTATTCTGTTTGGTGATAAACTAGAACAAATTATGAAAATCCAATTTATTCTCATTTTTTTTCATTCAAAAAATTTGAGATAAAAAATATAATAATAAAAAATATAATTATGAAAAAATAATAAGAATAATAAAAGAAATAATAAAAAATAAGTTGTGTCTCTTGTTAGTGTCTCTGTATCCTATTTCAGTGTCCTGTCTTTATAAACAAACGCAGCCTTTATAATACAGATGATGATAGGGGATACAACAACCCCAACCGATAAAGTACTAGAATTTTAAATTGTCCTTGTTTTCCTTTCAGGAAATGGCAGAGGGCAAGTTATATTATAGCCAAAATTTCTTAACTTACAAATATGTCTTTTCCTTTGTTATTACATTATGTACCAACCAGCCTAATTCCATGCTAACTCTAACCAAAGCGACCCTCACCAACTAATGCATCCATGCAAAGGGGTTTGTTTGGATACTAACTATAGAAAATTTGAATCTCCAAGAACAAGCCACTGTTTCAATGTTACTTAAAAACAAGGAAAATTTGTCTCGAGATGAATACAGAATGAAGGACCACTTGGATTTCACATCAAATCAATATTTTGTTGCTAGCATCACGTGGATACCTTTCATCTACCCCTTATTTCTGAACGGTAAGTCATCATGGTCCACTCTTCCACAACTCTTGAGTTATCCTTATGCTAATATTATAAGATAAAAATATGATTATGTAAAATTAATCTCTTTGTTTAATCTAATAGACTAATACAGTAAAAGAGAAAAAGACAAGAACCCCTCACATAGGAAAAGGCCTCATCGCATGGGCAATGAATCAGTTACTACACACTGCTCTTTCTGTACCTATCCACTCATTCAAAGGGTTCAGTTCATCAATTGTTATCATCAATAGTAATATTATTATAATATTATGAAAAAAACATTAAAACCATGCATAGTACATGGACATTCATTCATGGCCAACAGACCTTGGTCCTTGGTGTGATTGAGTGTCCCTTTCACCTTACCTGTCATTGATACTCCCAAAAAAACAGTACTATCACCCTTCCCTCTTGATGTTCACCTTTGCTCACAGAACCAGCAGTCCCATAAAAGCATTACTAGCATGATCATGATGGTGAAGGCAGTGAATTTTATATAAGAGAGAAAATCATTAAAATAGCTCATCAAACCTACTGTACAAATTCAACCATTAGAAACTGAAATCCATACATTAACCACCTTAAAGTTAGAGAAACCCCCAACTCCCATGAACAAACACAGAAAGAACAGATTAAAAGAAAAGAAAAGAAACTAAATGGATAAATAACTATCATAACCCAACCCAAGGGAAACTTGAACTACAATTAATGAATCATCCCCATATGACTCAAACATATAGCACATTGATAAGTGATAACACTTCAAATGCTTAGAAGATCAGTTGGTGGAGATTGAGGGGGGTGTTCATGCTCATGTTCATGTTCATGTTCATGATCATTTGAGGCTGCATTTGGAGACTCTAATGCTTTTGATGAAGACAAAGATGACTCTGTAATTGTTAAGTCTCCTTGTTTAGACCCAGGAGGCTTTGGAACCTCTGTGAGAATCTGAACAACTTCACGCATAGTTGGACGCTCTATTGCTTGTTCTTCAACACACAGCATTGCTACATAGAAAACATGCATCACCTCATGAAGGGGAACTGAGGGAAGCCTTGGATCAAGAACTTTGAGAGCTCCTTCCTTGTTAGAGTCTGTCATTTTCCTCACCCACTGCACAATATCCACACCGTCTCCGAATTCTCCAACTGGTTTCCTCCCTGTTATGAGCTCCAAAAGGACCACACCAAAGCTGTACACATCGCTCTTCTCATCGACTTTCAATGTGTAGGCATACTCTGCAGTAACATATTAAATTTTGATTATATCATACTTAAACAAGCAGCCACATTAATTACAAACTGTAATAATTACAAACTGCAATAAAAAATGTTTTCGGGGGGAATTAAGGGTAATGCTAGGGAGACAAAAAAACAGCCAGAACTTGCCTTATTTAGCATTCATTAATTGTCGCAACAATTAATAAATGCTAAATAAAGTAAGTTATGGCTGTTTTTGGCTGATTTTCTTTGATTACCAAGCATTTCCGGTGAATTAAATCAGTACACAGTAGAGTTGACCGTTTTATGTAACATTTTAGCGGCAATCAGCAACAGTTTCCTGATTTGAATTAACATAGAACTTAAATTTATCTAGCTATAGGTGTGTGGTTATGGTCAAGATTCAAAAGAATCGTCTACCTGCTGAGCTACCTAACATTTACTTTCAGCACTTATCTTAGAAATTGACCAAACTAGGGGACTAATCAAGAGAGAATTGTTAGACAGAAAATCACAGTTAAGATAAATAAACCACATCGCACTAATAGTTGATTAAGAGTCATAAGAATAGCCACGATATCTACACCTAAACCATAATGTTGAGTCAAAGAGACATAGTCTGAGCATTAATGATTAAATGTAAACTAGTGATAGGGAAAATAAGGAAATTTGTAACATTAAATTCAAGTTAAGAAGTTATAATTCATCAACTATTATGTTGTTGGACTTGACCGTTACCTGGGGCTATGTATCCATATGATCCGGCAATTGCGGACATGCACTCAGATGCTCCAGAATCTTGCAAGAATTTGGCAAGCCCAAAATCAGCAACATGAGCTTCAAAACCAGAATCAAGAAGTATGTTGTTTGATTTCACATCTCGATGAACAATGAGAGGTGAACAATCATGGTGTAGATAGCAAAGACCCTTTGCAGCCTCCACAGCAATTTTGTACCTTGTGTCCCAATGCAAATGCCCCCCTTTCTTCCCATGAAGAACTTCACCTAAACTTCCATTGGGCATGTACTCATACACTAAAAGATTGGTCTCATGGTTAGAACAGAAACCTAGTAACCTAACAATGTGCCTGTGTCGGATCCGCCCCAATGTCTGAATCTCCGCATTGAATCCATGATCATGAGAAGAGCCTCTACTCATAGCTGGAAGCCTCTTCACAGCAACCTGCTCCCCGTTCGGCATTGCGCCCTTGTACACAATGCCTGCACCTCCTTTCCCTATTATGTTGTCCTCTTTCAAGCAATCCAAAACATCATCCACCGTGAAGTCCAAACGTTGGAATGCAGTCAATTTCCAAGAGCGACCCTCGCTTGCCTTCTTCAAAGACCTAGCCTTTAAGATTGCCACTGCTGCAAAAACAATGGAGAACACAAGCAATCCTATCACAATTATAAGCTTCAAAGAAGAAGAGAGATGGCCTTTAGCATGACTTTGGTGGCCACCACTGCCAGAACCATCCTTGCAAGGACTCAAATAGGGTCCGCAGAGATCAGGGTTTCCAAGGAAAGAGGTGTAGTTGAAGTAGCTGAATTGGCCGGTGCCAGGAACCAAACCAGAGAGATTGTTATACGAAAAATCAACAGAAGTCAAGCTCTGCATTGTGGATATGGACGAAGGAATGTTACCAACAAGATGGTTCCTGGAGAGGTTCAAGTAATTCAGTATCCTCATTCCGGTGACCTCGTTAGGAATCTCACCAGAGAGCTCATTTCGGCTAAGATCAACGAAAGTTAACAACTTGCATTGGCTAATCTCTTTCGGGATAGGACCCGAGAGAAGATTGTGGCTGATATCAATTTTGGACAGCTGCTGCAACCTCCCAATCTGCGGTGGGATCGGACCAGAGAACTTGTTGCCATCAAGGAGGAGTTTTTGCATGCCGGAAAAGTTCCCAATGGAAGGTGGCAACGGCCCAGAAAGCTGGTTGTTAGAAAGACTAATCTGACCGAGATTCACAGAGAAAGCATCAGCTTGAGGGAACTGACCGGTGAGAAGATTGTCCTGAAGCTCAACCTGCGAGATATTCGGAAGGCCGAAGAGACCCTTTGGGATTGAACCATTGAGAAAATTGTCACCCATTCGGATCCTATTGAGGGATTCACACTTGCCAAGCGATTCAGGGATTGGACCGAAGAGAAAGTTACCGAGAGTTATCAGAGTCTGAAGGCGGTTACCGGAACACACGTGAGGAGGAAGCGTCCCAGTCAGCTTGTTGGAAGAAAGATCAACGTCGATGAGCTTCCCGTTGTTTCCCAAACCCTGAGGAATGCTTCCGGTAAAGTTGTTCTCCCAAAGGTGAAGCACTTCCAATGCTGGTAACTCACCAATGAACTCTGGTATTGAACCGTGAAGCTTGTTCCTGAACAGGTTCAGCAGAGTTAGGTTTTTCAGCTCCGCAAAACTCGCCGGAATCTCGCCGGAAAGTGCGTTGTTGGATAAATCCAATGATTTTAAGCTCTTTAAATTCCCAATCTCTCTCGTCAGTGAACCTGCAAGCGCATTCACCTGAAGAAACAGAGTGTCGAGGTTCTGGAGCTTTCCAATCTCCCGTGGAATCTCCCCGGTTAATCCACAGTTGGCAGCGTCGAACCTAACCAGCGCCGACATGTTTCCGATCTCCGGCGGAATGCCGCCGGTGTAGGTGTTGTAGTAGCCAATGTAAAGCTCACGGAGGCTGGTGAGGTTCCCAATCTCCGGCGGGATAGGTCCAGCGAGCTCGTTGCCGGAAACAGCCAGGTACTGGAGACGGTGCCAGCTTCCGTACTCGGGTGGGATCTGGCCGAAGAAGTAGTTGCCACCTAGGTGCAAATGCAGGAGGTTCTGCATCTGAGTGACGGCAAGAGGAAGCTGTCCGGTGAGGTTGTTGTTGTAGAGGTCGAGAACTTGAAGGTTGTTGAGGCGAGAGAGTTCGTCGGGGAAGGTTCCGTTGAAGCCGTTGTTGGAGAGGTTGAGGAATCGGAGTGCGGAGAGTGACGAGAGGGATGGCGGGATGGGGCCGGAGAAGGTGTTATCGGCGAGAGAGAGGTTGGAGAGGAAGGGGAGGTGGGAGACATCGCCGGAGAGAGTACCAGAGAGGCCGAGGCCAGTGAGGTCGAGGGCAATGACGTGGCGGCGGTGGTCGCAGGTTACGGCGAGCCAGGAGCAGTATGGGGTGGTGGCGTTCCAGGAAGAGAGAGAGGGAGGGGTTGCATCAGTGATGGCGGCTCTGAGAGAGAGAAGAGCACGGTTCTCCGACATGGTTGCGGAGAGGGTTTGATGGTAGTGCTGTAACAAGACCACAAGAAAGCAAAGGAGACGCATTTTTTTCAAGGAAGAAGAGAAAGTGGTTGAATGGTGTGAGTGGTGGCGTAGGTAGAAACTAGAAAGAGAAGCACTCACTCAGCTCAAGCTGAAGGAGTGTTAGTTTGAGGTCTTAAAAAAAGTGAATATAATATGGATATGGATGCGGATATTCAATTCTACTACTTTTTGCTTTTTATTCTTGACGATTGTTAATGTTAGGAGGGAGTTGTTATATGTATCTATGATATGCTTCACATTCCAATGGAAATTAATAATCATTCTTGTACGTATCAGAAGAACCTACTATTTCACTCATCCATTCAAAAACCAAGAACCTCTCAGTAAACCAAAGGAGAAAAAATGTAACCTCTTCTTCGCTGATTGGTCTCTCTGTGTCACACTTTGGACACTTGTTCTATTCAATTTTTTCTTTGTCTGTCGTCAAATTTTATTGTGTTGTTCCAAAAGTTTTACTGTTCATCTCTCCGTTTCTTTAGCCTTTTCCACTGTTTTTCAAATGATGGGCTTAAGGGCCGAAAGTCCTACTTTAGGATATCTGTCCATGACAAGAAAAAAAAGGATATCTGCATTATTACAAAATTATAATTTATAATTTATTTGAACCACTTTATTAATTTTTCATTTATTATCTATGACTCAGAATTTTGTTTTTAACTAATGGTCGATTTATAAATGGCTCTGCTAGGGAGACAATGAAGAATCTTGACAATGTATACAATTGATTTTGAATTTAGCTCAATATAAGGGGAAAAAAAAATTCAAACAGTTATTTTAAAATATTAACCATCTCAACTCTAATTTACCAAAAGAATTTACTCAAACACCTTCTTCCTCTCCCCCTCAACTATCTGCCACCCCACCCTCATCAATCATTCCACCTCTCTGATATTAGAAGATTTCTCACCAGCTAACAAACAATCATTCACGTAGTTATTAAAATAATCATCCGACTACCTAATGAAATGATATTTCAACATTTGTTAATTGTATATACTTAAACTGAATCGAATAAAATAACAATCCAATTAAAAATTAAAATAACCATTTGCATACACAGTAAATTGACCATCTAGCATATTTGACATTTTTTTGAATTAAAATGTCAAAATTATTATTAGGGTGGTGAAAACTTGAGAAGAAGTGAAGTGAAGTCAAGCCATGAAACAACTAAGGAAATGAAGTAGAAAAGGAAAAAAGATTAGTAAATAGTATTTTTTTTAATTTGAGTTAAAAATTTAAAGATGAGTTAGTTAATTGACCATGGATGATGAAATTTTAAGCTTACTCTTGGTATAGTTTTTAATACTTGATACTCTGCAAACATACCATCAATGACGATTTGGATTCTACGCTGGCTTTCCTTGTTTTGAAATCATGGGTGCGACTGCGGATGGATCGGCGGGAGGGGGCTGCACGGCCGCACGTTGAATCACAGTGAACCCCCGGCTGATGAAAACGTTGTCACGATAAATCTCCTGCGAGAAGGGGCCGCACGACCGCACGTTGGGAGGCTGCGCGAATGACGCACAGGTACGTTCGTAGGATGCAGTGCGGCGTCGGTCATCTTCTGACGGCGGCTAATGTTGCTGGCAGAGTTTTCATCGGTGAAAAGAAAACAAACTGGAGGAGAAGAGTCACGTCACATGCGGAGAGGGAGGTTTACAGTATATGTAACTATCGCAGTTGCAAATCTTTATTTTTTTTTAATTCAAAATTTGAAATTATTAAAAATTAATTAACTTAATTATCATTTGAATTAAATTTCTTTTTTATTCTTATTGTACACATTGTACACTAATATCATTGTCTCTTCATATTTTCTCTTATAAATGTGGCTCATTTTTTTTCACCATATGAAATGGACGTGTGTTAAAAATTTCCACCGCTATGATGTCAGATACAAATCGCAACATGCATTTTAACTTTTTATTTTGTTTTTCTTTTTTTTATGAAAATAACCAAACGCAGGCTGTGTTTAGTAGTGTCAGATTTTTCCTCTTTTTTCTTTTGGTATCAGCCAAACGCAACTTGCGTTTTTGAAATTGGCAATATTTAATTTTTTTTTAACCCACAAATATAGCTTGTGTTTTGTTTACTGTCAAAAACTTTTTTCTTGAAGGCCTCAAAACGCAGGTTGCGTTTTGTATAGAAAATCGAGAGTCTCGTCTATAAATACGAAACGCAATTTCATCCTTCTTCACTTTTACTCCTATTCCTCTTTCTTGCATATATTTTACAGTTGTGAGTTTTTTTGGCAATTAGGTGTGTCAAAAAAGTCGGGTTAGGTGAAGTTGAGGTTATGGAAGGTATTGCAAATTTACGAGTGTATTATAACGGTGATATTATACCAAACACACACGAAGGAGTGACTTTTATTTGTGAATGTCTGTTTTCATTTGCTATTCCATGCAACATGATTTTTGTAGAGTTGTAAAATGGTCTTTGTGATAACATACAAAGTCATATTTCAAAAAGGGTGAGCAACATTTTATATAGAAATCATGTACAAGTATTTGGTAGGTTGATATAATTTCAAATAATATCCATCACTGATGACGCAAGTATGCAGCAGATGTTCTGTATTTATCAACAAACCCAATTTTCATGTACCGATGATAGAGTTGTACGTTGAGTTCAAACAGCATACGGGGCTGAACGCGGTTGGCAAGGAGGTCAATGTCGATGAGATCGGGGATATAGATGGAAAGAAGACAACGACAGTGAAGAGGAATTCGAAGCCAACTATGAAGTCGAAGACAAAAATGATGACGGAGACCTAGCAGGCAATCCGGCGGTGCAAAATGAAGCAAATGCGGTTGTAAGCCAACACCCCTTTAGTGTTCCGTCTTTTATGTGGACTCTGGATCTCAAAGTCATGCATGCCCCAGAATTTCCTAAGTATGCGAGTATGGGTATGTTATGATTATTAATTAAAGTCATCACTACCATTTATTTTATTTGCCTTGTCCGACTGATGGTGGTTCGCATGTCATAGGTGAAGGCAATACTGAGGCAGAAGATGGTGAGTTTAGTATTGGAATGGAATTTGGTTTTAGAGAGTCAGTGATATCTACAATCAAAAGCTACACTGTCTCTAGAGGAGTTGATTAAATTGTGTATGAGTCTGAGCCACAGACATTCTATGCAAAATGTAAGGGCAATGGTGCAGGGTGCGATTGACTTATCCAAGCTAGCTTGATTCGAAAGAAAGCTTGTTGGGAGATCAGGAGATATAATGGCAACACACACGTGCATCATGGGGACAATTTCACAAGATCATGCCAACTTTGACTCAGACACAATTGCAGATGCTATTAGGTCGTTGGTTGAAGCAGATCCGTCGATAAAGGTAAAGTCTATTATTGCAGAAGTTCAATCCAAGTTCAACTACACTGTAAGTTATCGCAAGGCTTGGTTGGCAAAGCAGAAATCTGTTGCAAACATTTTTGGTGATTGGAAAATTTTTTACCAGACTCTGCCAGTATGGTTGAAAGCAATGACTGCGAAGATGCTAAGGTCTCGTGTTCAAATAAAAACGCTCCCCGTTTACTGTGAGAGTGAGGAGGTTCAAGGTGTAAGAGTTCTCCATCGCATTTTTTTGAGCTTCTATCCATGTATTGTAGCATTCAGACACTGCAAGCCATTGGTGCAAGTTGATGGCACACACCTGTATGAAAAAAATAAAAGTGCACTTCTAGTTGCGGTTGCACAAGATGGGAACCAAAACATTGTGCTTATTGCATTTGCGATAGTCGAGGGTGAGACGGTAGATGCGTGGGAGTTTTGCTGCTGAGGTCTAGCTGGTTCTTCATCTGCAACTCTATCTGACAGTCATAGGTGATGTCTGTACTGCTATGTGTACCACTCGTAGTACAATGGGAGAGGATGAAAGTCGACAATTGTGTCCCCTAATAATTGCAGTGTGTTATAGCGGCCAGAACTCCACATGTTAACCCATTCACTGGTCCTGTCTCTTTAGTCATGGTTCTGTGGGCCGGTCAACCACCTGCAATTATCACGACCAATCTGGAATGCCGGGTCTGGTTGAAGCTGTTGCAGTCCAAATTGTCGTCTAACTCAGTCTGTTGGGTGCCACTTATACGCTCGAATGACACTAACGACGACTTTGTGGAGCACACAACCAAGGTTACGGCGAGGTCGTCCGGAACCACCACTGCCATATACGGCCACCATATAAACTGCACATCAATAACCACAAGGCCAATTAGAAAAATTATTATTCTAAATAAGCAGTTTAACATAAATTATTAAAACTTACATCGTTTACTCCCATGTCGTCGATCTGTCGCCTAAACTGCACCGTAGACCTTCACATATATTTATTTAGCCGGCACCAATGACTCTACCTAAACAATAATAACAATAATAACAACAACAACGATAAATAATAATAACAATAACAACAACAACAACAATAATAACAACGATAAACAATACCGTCGCGCAAGTGGAACACCAACATCGACGAGCTCATCACAGGGAATAGGCGCCAGGAACGGCATATGCTCCCATGCACAAACAAAAAGTAGAATGAGTGGCTCATCCATCTCTTTACAGTTGTATCGTGATGCACGACACAACGATTTGTATAGATATGACAGACTGGCTGCCCCCAACTGTATAGTGGAATCCGGTGAAAATCTCAAAGTAGAGGCAAAAACTTCGAGTTCAATGAAGTGGTAGACTTATCTGAAAACACAACCGTTCCGAGTACGCAGAAAATGTGAGCTCGGACGTACCGCTCAATGGACTCCTGCGTGTCACACGGTTCAGTGTCTCTGTACCGCCGGACCCATGCAAGATTCGCCCTACCCAAGACGTGATCGTGTGGACCAGGCTCCCGACCAAAACAAGCAAAGCAGTTCTCCACCAAAAACTGTGACTGCTGTCCGTTCTACTTGTGACGGGCTCCCCATTAACCAGGAGGCCAATATGTGTTGTGTCTTCCAGCGTCATAGTCACTTCGCTGACTGGAAGGTAAAACGTGTGGGTTATTTTCGACCTCCATCATTCCACTAAGGCACTCAGAAGTGCAAAATGGCATCTTGAAGGTTGTGGTAGGCTTAGAGAAGGGGGGTTGAATCTATGCCTTCCTTTTAAGTTGCTGTTATTATCCTTTTTAAAACAAACTTTCAATTCTGATTCTGTTTGTACTCAGTAGCGGAAATTTATGAGACAATTTACTTTTGTCTCATGAATATCAGAAAATAGAACACAGCAGAGAAGAGAGAAGCTAACACCAGCATGTATCCTGGTTCGGTTGCCTTGTGCTATGCAACCTACGTCCAGTCTCCTCCACAACTATGGAAGAATTTCACTATAGTTAACAGTATTACATACACCAATTTCACAGGATTGACCCAATCCTTTCACACTCAAGTTCTAACCTAACTTGACATTGGCTATGCTAATACCTAACTATTCACTCTTAGTGCTAACCCAACTAAGAAAGGGATACCTCACAGGTACAAGATACAAGACACAGACTTACCTAAAGAAATCTGAAAATAACTCTAGGATTTTCTCTCAAGTGTTTCACTCAGCCTTTTTCCACTCATGGCTTTTACTTGAGCTTTCTCACAATGCCTTTTCTCACAAGAAATTACAGAAATATAAACATAGAAAAGTACATTACAATCTGTAAAACATGAAGGAGATTGACTTCATCAACAGCCTCTGTGCTATGCGAAAGCCCAGATTAGCAAGCCTCTTATTCAGTTCTTCATACTGGCGGAATGCACCTTTGATTAGATTACGCTGTCCAGTTAGTTGAACTTCTTCAAAGAGCTCTCTCAGAATAAAACCTCTATTCACTGGTTTTTTCTCCTTGGTTTCTGAATGAACAACAAACCTCTTTTATCTCCTTGCATGTTGCTGATTTTCTCTCTCCGAGGTCAACCCTCGAGCTGTGTGCTTCACTTACACACCACATCACCTTTTTCCCAGTTGATCCCCAAATTGGAAGTTTGAGTCTGACCTTCTTTCATGACCGAAAGCCTCAGGGAAGAAAAGAAAATTATTTTCAATAGTGAACCCAGATCTGAACCCTTGAGATACTTCTTGGTCTCCAAGAAACAATCTTGACCATTGATGTACAGTAGTGTTGAACAGAGATTGCTTTCTTCATTTGTCCCAAATTAGGGATTTCCAAGCTGTCTCCTTTTTGCTTGACCGAAGACATTTGAGCAGTATAAACAAACATTTTCAATGGTAATCCCAGATCTTGGCCATTGAAAAACAACTTGGTCCCCAAGACACATATATGACCGTAGATGCACAGCAGTGAAGATCAGAGAACACTTTTTCCATTTATCCAAAAATGGTAAACCAGAAGATTTGAGATGAAGTGTAGAAAGTAAGTTGCATGCAAATAGAAATAAATCACCTTTTAATTTCTAACTCAACTTGATGGGTGATTAGATCTTTGCTTTATGATTAAGCTTTCTCTTTCTTTCTTCTCTGATAAAAGTAGCAGGAGGAACACAGCTCTCTTTCTAATGTTTTGTTGTTGACCGAAGCAATAAGAGAGAGTGAAGACTTCAATCTTGTATGAGAAGTTTGGATAAACTTGAATTGATGGACACGGGCTTGGATCGGATCACTTCTTTTTGCCCGTTTTGATTTTTCAGCCTTGTTTCCTCATGGGCTTTGTTTATTTATTGACCCACCAGCCTTGCTATATTATTTTCATACCAATTTGGGCTGCTGAACTAAGTTTTGGCCTGCAACATATAATAAATAATTAGCAACATATAATTATTAATACTTAACACTAATTATTTATTTTGCCCAAAAATAATGTTTGTCATCACTAATTAATTAAGTTAATTTCTTAACTCAACACATCTCATTTCGCCTACTCGCGAAACATGTTGAAACCCAGTAAATGTTAGTGTCGCTGCAGCTATATCATTAAGGCTGCGTTTGTTTCTGAGAACGGAACAGGACAGGACACTGAGAACAGGACAAGACAAGACACTGATGGACAGAGACACAAATTTTTTTGTTCTTGTATTCTGTTTGGTGATAAACTAGAACAAATTATGAAAATCTAATTTATTCTCATTTTTTTCATTCAAAAAATTTGAAATGAAAAATATAATAATAAAAAATATAATTATGAAAAATTAATAAAAATAATAAAAAATAAGTTGTGTTCCTTGTTAGTGTCCCCGTGTCCTTTCTGTCAGAATGGATAGAGAATACACTAATTCAGTGTCTCTGTACACACTGTTTCTGTTCATATCTCCTCTGTCAAACATGTCTCTGTATCCATGTTTTAGTGTCCTGTCTGTGTAAATAAACGCAGCCTAAAGGTCTCTAGTGGATCAATTTTTTTGGCCAAACAAATTCCTGATCACCTAAAAAAAGAAAAATAATAATTATTAATATTATTTCATAACTATAATTAATGTTAACAACAACATTAATAAAAGTATTAATAATTTATTAATAACTAACAACAACAATAACTATCACATAATAATAATAATATAATAATAATAATAATAATAATAATAATAATAATAATAATTTTTTAATAATAACAGTTAATAATAATAATAATAATAATAATAATAATAATAATAATAATAATGATGATGTTCATGATTCGTAACAAACAGTATTATAACAAAATAATTATTCTTATCATAAATATTATTATAAAAATTTAATAATATACTAATCATAACATTAACTACTCATATATAACCAAAAACAACAATAATAATAATAACATTATTATTAATCATAATACTATTAATGATCATAACTAAAATATTATGAGCCATACTTTTTTTGTTTTTAAAAATAATAATAGTTATTAATATATTAAAAAATAATAATGAGAACAAAATAACGATAATCTATTAATAATAATATATTATTATTGTTATTATAAACAGTATCATAATACACTAACAACAACAACGTTACTAACAACAATAATAATAACAACGATAATAGCAACAACCTTCGTCTATCGATGAACAGCGGATTGACGGAGCTCTTGGCATTGCTTTGTTTTTCTCTCCTTTCCTATCAGCGAGTTCCGATCCTTTTGTTCGAAATTTCTTCGTTCGTACCGAACCGCTTGCAGAATCAAATCCGGACATATTCTATTATCCTTAGTACCAAGATGGAACTAGTGATTCTTATTCAACCGAGTTGAAGTTAGCAACATGTCGATTACACACCAGACAGATTAGGGATTAACGAACATAGGTCAGTAATAGCCTACTTGAATGGAACCGCATTCACATAGAGAGAAGATATATCATGAATTTTAGTTACCAAAAAAATGCATTGATAGGTTGTCGTTTTTAAGTCATTCTCTTGGTTTGGCATATAATTCCAGCAAAATATCTCACAAACATCTTTTACCTATGATAATAACAGTAATAATAATAACAATAATAATAATGAAATTAACAATAAAATTATCAGTTAAAACAAAAATAAATAAAATACAAATAAATATATTTGTTCATCATAAAATTAAAAAAAAAATACTTATCTATTAAAAATGATTCAGATATTCAATAATATATTTTTGAGGTGACGTAAAATCTCGAACCATTTTTTTCTAATAATTTTATTACCCATTCACTTAAACTACTTCCCCTTTTTCCTACTACTCTTCCTCCCTTCTTTGTCACTTTAGCACAAACCCTCCCTCCCTTTGAAACCCCTGAAATACTCACCCTAAAATCCCTACAATGGACTCCAAAAACTACGACATTCACCTTTGAAACAATGAAGCTGCGTTTTGCGTTTATAAAGACCCCCAACGGCTATGTTGCACAACACCTATTCACCATGCAGCGTAGCTCCTGCAAAACGCAGATTTCGCTTTGCTTCTGCCATCTGCCATACGCATGTTGTGTTTTGGACAGTTTTAAGGTGGTCAAACGCTAAATTTGTCTGCACACAGAAGACACCTTTTTTGATAGTTGTATCTTCCATACCAAATATAATCTGTGTTTTTGTAGCTTTTTTTCCTTTTATGCAAAACGTAATCTGCGTTTTACAGATGTTCAAATCCACATATATGTATAATACACCATGCACGAATATTGTTAAATAATACATTTTTTTAGTCCATTTGTAAATTAATTTTTGTATAAATGTTTCTGCAAATGTTTTATGTTTTGAGTCAATTGTATTTATGTACTTCAAAATTATTAGGGTGGCTGGTGGGTCTATTCTTTTTTTTTTCCATCAAAATAAAGATAAATATTAGTCTTAGTGTACATTCTCCATATATATTCTTCTTGCTTTAATTTTCTAAACTTTATCAAACCATTAGAAAATGATATAAAAAAGTAGCATTTAAAACTCATTATTTTGAGATCATACTTTGTGTGCATGTGTTTTTTAGTAGTCAAACTTGGTGTCTCCTATACTTTCAATAAATTAAAAAAGATTGCTATGTATCTACTTTATAAAAAAAATACTAAACCGAGATCGTGATTCTTTACTCAAAGGACAAAAGTAATTTCTGAAAAAAAAAATATTTTGATCTCTAATAAAATTATTTTAGGACAATATAATCTTTATATTATAAGTGCTACACATACAAGTTATTTTATTTTATAAGTTATATAAGTTAGGTCAAACTCAACAAAAAGGACACTCACCCATAAGAGCGTGTTAACACGCGCGCTACTCAATGGTTTTCATAGCACGCTCACTCACCATTATGAAAGACGTTTCTTTTTCTTTCTCGATCAAAACCACAACCGTCGTTTTTTTTTCGCGTTCCTCCTCCTCCTCCTCCTTCTCATTCTTCTTTGCGTTTCTCCTTCTTTTTCTTCGCGTGTTTCATTTTCATCGTCGTTTTTTTATTATTGTTGTTGTTGCTGCATTTTTCCCTCATTCTCTTTCTATTGATTTTGCAACATTATGTATTTTTTTTTCTTTGTTTGATTTTTTTCTCCCAAGAAGAATTATAAGAATATGAAATAAGAAGATGAAAAGAAGAAGCAGCAGAAGATGAAGAGGAGGATGATAAATAGTTTTGAATTATGCAGAACTTATCAGCATACATATACCGAAAATTCTTAAATAACACACCCAAGTATCTTCTTGTTACACCCAAATTTGCTGCAAATATAGAAAAATATTTCCTCTAATGCTACATTTTTTTCTTATTTCTTTCTTTCTTTTAGTTGAACGAATGTAAGTTCATCGTCTTCCAAATAATTTTGTACCATTATGTGTTTCTTCTTCTTCTTTATTTGATTTTTTTTAGTTTTTATTCTTGTTAAAAGAGTAAAACAAGAAAAAAAATAAATAAGAAAAAAAAGATGATGATGTTGATGATGAAAAAGAAGAAGAAGAAGTAGCAGAAGATGATGAGGAGAGAGAAGAAGAGTTTTGAATTATACAGAACTTATCAGCACATATACACCGAAAATTCTTAAACAATACACTCAATATCTTCATGTCACACCTAAATATCTTCGTGTTACACCCAAATACAGAAAAATATTTTCTTTAATGTAGAACTTTATATTACATTCAATTCAAACCATCAACGATAAACAATAATTTTCACAAATAAAAACAACATTATTCACCTACAGAATCATAAGCTACTAACGAAAACATTAACTAGAATCAAACCACACCTCAGCCACTTGATTGGATTCAAAATAATCAATTTCATTCTGGTTCAATTGACAATCTGAACTTGAATTATTCATTATGTTTTAACAACGAGATAACTGATGATGGAGGAGAATGAGGAAAAGGAAGGAGGAAAAGAAATTCTAATGAAAAAAGAAGGAGGAAGAAGAGGAGGAGGAGGTGGTGGTGTTGGTGAGAATAAAACAAAAAGAAACTTGAGAAGGTAAAACAAAAAGGAAAAGATAAATAAGAAAAAAAGAAGAAGAAGATGGTGAGGATGATGAAAAAAAGAAGAAGCAGCAGAAGATGAGGAGGAGGAAGAGGAAAAGTTTTGAATTATGAAGAACTTATCAACACACATACATCGAAAATTCTTAAATAATACACCCAAATATCTTTGTGTTGCATCCAAATATCTTCGTGTTACACCCAAAATTGTTGCAAATACAAAAAAATATTTTCTCTAATAAAATTATTTTGTTAAATAATAGCGATAATTAGTTTTATTAAAATTTTATTTATAATTTATGAAAATTTTAAAATTGATAAATTATTAATAAATTTATTTTTTAATTTTTTTATTAGTGGTAATTAAATGGATAAAGACTATTATTGAAAGTGATATCACAAAAAAAATAATTACAAAATAAAAATCTTTAAAAAAAAATATGATTTCATAATTGAAATAGTAGAGGTAAAAATTATAAAGACGATAATGAAAAAAATAGTAATAATAATGATATTACTTAGTCCTATTGTAGAAAATAATTTTATAGAGAATCTAAAATCCTCACAAATTATAAATAAAAGCCACACAATATTAATTTAATAATTTTTGTTTTTATTTAAATATTTTTTTAATATACAGATGAATTATTGTTCACATACAAGCGTTTTTTCTATACAAATTTTTTATATTTACGTGCGTACGTTTTTTTCGTGCCGTTACTGCACATTCTTTCTTGTTGCTTGCACGTTCTTCTTCGTTATTTTTCTCTCTCGTTATCGTCGTCACTAACATCACCTCCTCCTCCTCCTCTTTCTCCTTTCCTTTTTATTGGAATTTCTTTTCCTCCTTCCTTTTCCTCTTTCTCCTCCATCATGAGTTATCTCGTTGTTGAAGATAATGAATAATTTAAGTTCAGATTGTCAATTGAACCAAAACGAAATTGATTATTGTTTTGAATCCAATCAAGTAGCTGACGTGTGGTTCGATTCTAGTTAATTTTTTCATTAGTAGTTTATGATTCTGTAGGTGAATAATGTTTCATCGTTGATGGTTTGAATTGAATGTAATGTAAAAGTTCTGCATCAAAGAAAATAGTTTTTTGTATTTACAGCAAATTTGGGTGTAACACGAAAATATTTGGGTGTATTCTTTAAGAATTTTCGGTGTATGTGTGCTGATAAATTATGCATAATTCAAAACTCTTATTCTCCCTCCTCCTCATTTTCTGCTGCTTCTTCTTCTTTTTCATCATCATCATCATCTTCTTCTTCTTCTTCTTCTTTTTTCCTATTCATTTTTTTCTTGTTTTATCTTTTTAAGTTTCTTTTTATTTTACTCTTTTAACAAGAATAAAAATAAAAAAATTAAACAAATAAAAAAATACATAATGATACAAAATTACTTGAAAGAGAATACATTTATATTTATTTAACTAAAAAAAATTAAATGTTTTTTAATATAAAAATGATCTTATTCTTAGAAAAAATAGGCAAAAATCTTGATGGGTAGTTATTCTGAAAAAATTGTACAAACTAAGGGTGTGCATGAGTCGGGTGAAACCGGGTTTGATGTGATCCAGACCTGACCCGAAATATATATCGGGCCTATTTATTAGACTCGAACCCGGTCCTAGACCCGATGAAACCTATACACTTTCGGGTCACGATTATACCGGGTAAAAACCGGGCCGTTAACATTACATTACCTTGATACTTTCTTATAAGCTAGCATGTGAAAATATCCAAAATTCCAAGACTCCAATAATTATTTGACATGGTAAAATTCACTTAGAAAAATATAACAAGAACCAACTCTTCTCTAAAATTAAAGCATAACCATAATCAATACTAATATTGTCTAATAACACCAAATATTTAAATCAATACAAATAACACAATATTATGCATTAGTTTAAAATCTTATGCATTTTAAACATAAAACATTAACTTATTGTCTTATAATAACTAATAACACAATATTAAGGCTTACCATACTTAAATTCTACGTAAGAAAATAGCCATCATCCATCACTAATAACACAAAATATTAATTGTGTATGATGACTGGGCCACCGGACCAACTTCGGGTGACCCAAGATATGGTCCAAACCCGATTCGAAATAATAACCGGGTCTATTTTTGAGACCCTTATTCGACCCTAAACCTGATAAAATCACACCAAAATAACCTCTAAAATATTTAAGACCAGATCAGATCTTCAAATTGGACCAGACCAAGTCATGCACACCCTAGTACAAACGCACTGCGAGCAATTAATCTCGTTCCAACCTACCCTAATAAACGGGAACTTGAACGGTTGGAAATATAAATAGGAAGTAACAATGCCTCAATTTCCCATCGTTGTCTAAGTGGCACAAGGTTTACATGTTTCACACGTACCTAATGCTATACTACACGTGTATGTTTGTCTTTAATTTCTTGTTTTCTAATAACGTAGATATGATTTGTTTTGAAAGATTGAGGGTAAAATTTAGTATTATATTTAATTTAATAATTAATTATTAAAATTAAAATTTTAATTTTTTAGTATTTTTTAAAAAATAAGAGATACTGGCAACTGAAATTTATGAGAGTAAAAATTAAAATTTTAATAGTATTTTTTTTTAAATATTCGTATTTAATTTTGATAATTTTTAATTTTTTTTATAAACAGAATAAATTAGGTCTATGCACCTTTTTTCTTTGGAAAAAAATGAAGAGCCAATATATGTTTTATACAATGTATACAATGGAGTTAAATTAAAATTAGAATTAAATTAGAGATAATTAATTAATTTTGAGTAGTTTTCAATTTAAAATTTGAATCAAATCATAATTCCCGTTAGTTATGGCAATTAATTAATTTTGAGTAGTTTCTCATTTAAAATTTGAATCAAATCATGATTCCCGTCAGAATCAAATTAGGATTATCTCCCTCTCTCAATACAGTGTAAACTCTTCTCTCACTCTCTTCTCGAAGCAAAAGCCGATACATCGCACCAACACTCTTTCGACTGGCGCCGTCGTCCGCACAGGCCACCGTACGTAGGGAGGACGCGCATATTGTGTGAGTCGAGCTCGCAGCATCGCAGCAACCTGGACGTCCAGCGCCTCCATCGCAGCCGGTTTGTGTCTTCTTCCTGTCGCCGCCGGATGTTCACTTTCTCTGTGAACGTGGATGGTTATTCTTGGGTGCTTAGTTGTGGACGATGATTGCTGGTTATTATTTATACACGTTCACATTGGATGTTCATTTTTGTATGATTTTGGATGTTCACTTTCTCAGTTTCCGCGGATGTTTATTCTTTGAGTAATTTAACAAGACCCAGGCAGCAGCGCTGGGATGATGCGAGCGCGGGATTCGGGGTTGCAACTCACGTCGGCGACGCTGACAGTTGCAGGTTACGGATGTTCGGTCGCGTGAGGAGTTACGAAGGTTCTTCCGGCGAGGGCGTTGGCGCGAGGAGGCGAAGCGTGACAGTTCCGGTCAGCAGGAACGGAGGCTACACCCTACACGTCGCACAGAAACAGAGCGGTAGAACACAGGTTGCTGCGCACACGGTGGGGCGGCGGAAAAAGCGGATTTTTCTGCGGAACAAACAATGAGATTTTTTGGAGGGTAGGTAATGGTGGGTGATAAAGGATTAATGTGAAAGAATTTGGGATAAATTGGGGGTAGATATCACAAAAAGCAACTAAAAATTAGGGATAATAATGTTTAATTTACATTATTAATAGGGCAATTTACATAAATAAAATGATTGAAGAAAACGTTTACGCAAATACAACATTGGCAATTTTCAGACGCAAATGCAATAAACGCAACTATATATAATCCGCTACACCCTGTAGCGGAAATTAATTGCACGTAATCTGCTGCAGGGTATCGCGGATTACGTTGAGGACTTATTTAGTCATAAACCGCTACACCCTGTAGCGGTTTATGCTCAAATGGTTGTACACTCATAATCCGCTACACCCTGTAGCGGATTATGAACAATGTGGATTGATGGGAAGATGCCTATATATACCCAACAAGTTGTGTAGAGTGTCATTTTCATTCATTCATCACTTGAGGAATAGAGAGTGAAGAGAGCTTTTTGGTGTTAGTGCATCATTCTGGAAAAATAAAAAAGAGTAAGAGGCACGGTGTGAAGTTTACAGACAGAGAACCGCTGAGTATTTTTGTCGGGTCGTCTGATACACTGTTGGATCTGAAGAGCAGTATACTGCAGAAGTTGGCCGTGGGTGGCACAAAGTGGGTGAAGAAGCTGTTCTACAAGATACTTATTGCGGTTGTGTCAACCGGCGTGCAATATGAAACGTTCGTGTTACGAACAGATGAAGATATGCGGGTGTTGTTTCATTGTCGTCAGAGTTTTCCGGAAGTGAGGATACATGAGTTGTTTGCGAAGCTGGAACATGGGATCGATAGTTCTGGTGCATCCGCTCCAAATCCCCAGTCCACCACGATGGGTGGTGCCTCCACCTCGATGCCCATCGTTGCACCTGAGTGTTTATTAGAGTATCGGCCAGCCGGTCCAGTTGGGGCATTCACCTCAACTCATCCATCTGCAGATGTAGAACATGAGGGAGAACCGGATCGGGTGAAAAATGCTATGCAAGAGGATGACTCTGATGAAGAGCCTGTTGACATTGGAGGGGACAGCGATGATGAAATTCCGACAAATCCAGGAACATGTCAACCACCGTCAAATGCCGGCACACATGAGCACTTGACGGTGGAGTGAATGAATGAATGAGAATGACACTCTCTTCACCAAAAAGCTCTCTTCACTCTCCAGAATGATGCACTAACACCAAAAAGCTCTCTACACATTGTTTTTTGGTGAATAACTTTCCAGAATGATGCATTAACACCAAAAAGCTCTCTTCACTCTCCATTCCTCAAGTGATGAATGAATGAGAATGACACTCTACACAACTTATTGGGTATATATAGACATCTTCCCATCAATCCACATTGTTCATAATCCGCTACAGGGTGTAGCGGATTATGAGTGTAGCACCATTTGAGCATAAACCGCTACAGGGTGTAGCGGTTTATGACTAAATAAGTCCTCAACGTAATCCGCGATACCCTGTAACGGATTACGTGCAATTAATTTCCGCTACAGAGTGTAGCGGATTATATATAGTTGCGTTTATTACATTTGCGTCTGAAAATTGCCAATGTTGTATTTGCGTAAACGTTTTCTTCAATCATTTTATTTGCGTAAATTGCCCTTATTAATATATATTGGACCAAATAAACAGCCCATTGTACATATTGTATAAATACCTCATTGTCTCCCTAGCGGGACTCCTCCCTTCGGCATCTCTCCACCGCTTCCCTAACCTCACTTCCGTCAAAATCTCCCCTCCATGCTTTCTGTGGTGACCTCAACACCCTTCTTTACTAACTCACTTTTTTTGAGATTCCCTTTTTCCGTTCTTTCGACTTCTCTCACCAACCCATATTTTTCGAAGTTGAATTAGCTTATTTCTGCAAAAAAGATTCAATTTTAAAGTCTTTGAACTGTTTTCATGTGGTTGCATTCTCAATTATAAATCTTTGTGAGCTTTAAACATAGATGTGTTTGTTGAGTTTGAAGAGCTTGACTTGTCTTAATTTGTCTTATATTAGTATAATAAGTTAATTGTTTAATTAAAAAATTATTATGATCAACTAAATTTTTTAAATAATTATGTAAGACATTAGCTAGATAGAGGAGAAATAGTAAAAAGTATAAGATTATATGAAAGGAAAAAAAAATGTGTGAAGTGATGAATACTGATTTATATAATAAATATGAGTTAAAATGAAAATAAAAAATAGAATAAATTAGATTTTATTAACTAATTTATATCTTAAAAAAAATTAACATAACCATTAAAGATATAGAGTAACATACATAAAAATAAAAAAGTAAAAAGAGATGAAAATTTAAGATTAAATACTACATATAAAAATTACAAAATGATGTAATAGTAAAAAAAATTATAAAATGATGACAATTCTATTTAAATATTTATGTGACAATATTAGAAGTTTTCTAATATGTCAAGAGTTTCTTGTGATATTACTTGATTTTTTCTTTGTATATTTTTAATAAATAGATAGATAAATAAATAAATAGTTGTAATATTAAAATTTAAATCATTAATATGAATTAATATTTTTGTATATTGATAAAATTGTGAAAGAATAGGAAAAAAAAAGATGAAAAAATTTTATTGATTGTTGATTGATTGAATTGTATTGTAAATTATGAAGGTAAAACTATATATATATATATATATTATTGACTTATGAAAGATAAAAATAAATAAAGATAAGATAAAAAAAATAACATAAAGATAAAATAAGATAAGATAATAAAAACTAAAATTGTAACTGAATTTATGTATTTTATTGGATTGAATTTGTGGGATACGAGACTCTTTTATTGTTATCATGAGTTAAGGTAGAAGAGTAATTTAATATATACTATAATTTTTTTAATAGAATTAGATAATTTAATATATAAAATTATGAGATTAATGCTAAGTTGATATATAAATATTATTCTATGTAGTAGTATAAATACAATTTTATAGATATTTTTTTATATTATTATAAACTAAATTTATAGGTCACATGACAATTTTATAAAAAGTCTAAAAATATGTGTATTCATGTATTATAACACTATTTTGGTTCCTTTTTCTATATTATAATAAATATATAACAGATTAAGATGTAAGTTAGGAGCCATTTCAAATTTCTTTTATTTTTCTTTTTCAGGTTTTTTGTTTAAATCCCATAAAAATACCAATAACCTCCATATCCAATCTTTTCGTTAGTTTTCCCAATTCGTCAACTAGCCGCTATCAAAAAATGGTTTCCACAATGAGAGAAACAAAAACCTGTGCACACAAGGTAATTAGTAATGATATTTTTTTAGTTCAAGCCTTCAAAGTATCATAGGTCAAAGTATTGAGTTGGGTGTACATGGGTCGGGCCACATTGAATTTGACTTAACTCAGATTTGATCTAAAATATAGATTGGGTCTAATTTTTAGACTCTAATTCGATTTTAGATCCGATGAAACTTACGCATTTTCGGGCTGGGTGAAAATCGAGAAAAAATCGGGTGAAAATCGGATCTTTAGCATGTAAAAATCACCTAATCTCCTATTTCATAATTCACATAGTAAAATTCACTTAAAAAAATATAACAAGAACCAACCCTTCTCTAAAATTAAAGCATAACTATAATCAATACTAATATTGTCTAATAACACCAAATATTTAAATCAATACAAATAGCACAATATTATGCATTAGTATAAAGTCTTATGCATTTTAAAAATAAAACATTAACTTGTAATCTTATAATGACTAATAACACAAAATATTAAGGTTTACGATATTTAAATTTCACATAAGAATAACCATCATCCATCACTAATAACACAAATTATTAATTGTGTATGATGATCGGGCCACCGGACCGAGTTCGGGTGACCCATGACATGGCCCGGACCCGACCCGAAATAATGACTGGATCTATTTTTGAGACCCTTACCCGACCCTAAACCTGATGAAATCACACTAAATTAGCCCCTAAAGTGTTTGGGGCCGGGCCAGGTCATCGGGTCGGGCCATGTACACCCCTAGTATTGAGTGTACTTAGGGGTGGCAACATGTACCCTATCTGCGGGTACCCAATCCGATCCGCAATGGGTAGTAGGGGTGTTTGCGGTGCGGTTTGGTTCGGTTATTTGAGAAAAAGTCATCCGATCTAATTTTATATTTATTCTTCGGTTTGGTTTGGTTCGGTTTTTTTATCAACCCCAACCAAACCAAACCAAACCAATTAGAATCGGTTTGGTTCGGTTCGATTTTTTCGGTTTTCTAAATAATTCAAAAAAATATCCTGTTCTAAACTTATATCCATCCATAGCCTAAAATCAAACACCAGAGCAGAACTCAAATCAAAAACAAATAATAAAAAATCAAAATAACAGATGGTCAGTAATCACAACCAAAGAAGAAGTAATCAGATCCAAAATCCTAAGCAAAACTCAGAACATAACATACAATCAAAATAAAGAAATAATCAGATCCAAAACCCTAAACAAAACTCACAACCAAGAACAAATAACCAGTAATCAAAGCTAAAAATCAAAATAACAAATCAGAACGTATACAAGATCAGAACCCAAAAACAAAACAACAAATAGTCAGATCCAACAAATTTAGAACTGCGAATCAGAGATGGGAAGCGCCAGTGAACTATGAAGACCACGACTCTGCGAACTGCAGAGAAGAAAACGACGGCGTGGAGGAGGACGCTAGGAGGAAGACGATGGGAGGAGATGCCGGCTTCTGTGCGTGGAGGAGACGGCGGCTTCTGTGCGTGGAGGAAGGGCGGTGCCAAGGAGAGGGAATCGCGATGAGGAAGGGAAGGAGAGAAAGGGCCGCGCTGAGAAGAGGGAAGCACGACAAGGAAGGCCACCGCGAGGGTGCTGTCCGGCACGTCAGGGGCTTAGAGGATGACGGCGTGTGAGGGTGGGATGTGAAATTTTCTACGGTGTGGAAAAAGAGAGTGGAGAGTGGGGGAGAGGAAAGAGCTAGGGTTGAGTGGCGGCTGTATCTTCCTGGAAGGGGTGGGGTTTGGTTTTTATATAGGGTTTTTTAGTATAACCGATTCAGTTCGGTTTGGTTAGGGCTTTTCAAATTAAAACCAAAAACCGAACCGAACCGCAAAAAACTGCAAATTATCTTTTTTTTTTTTGTTTTTTTCAGTTTTCAGTTTGTTCGGTTATCGGTCTTTTTCGGCTCGGTTGGTCGATTTTGTTCGGATTGGATCGGTTTTGAACACCTCTAACGGGTAGTATAGGGTGCGGGTTAAGTCTCAACCCTACCCGACCAACCCGCACCCTATATATGTATATGTTATATACTTATATAAAAATACATTTCAAGTGGATGTTGAACCAAAGACCTTTCACTAAATGCAAAAGATCCCTAGTCATTAAAAGAAGACCATTAATTGATAATTTAATAATATTTTTTTTTACAAAAAATCAGTTCTATTTTGAATTATCATCAAGTTATATAATAATGTTGCATCTTTTTTGTGCGGGTAGAGTTAAGGTTGGGATATTCTCAACCTGCGAGTAGGATAGGGTTGACTTTATATAAAAATCTCAATCCGCGGATAGAATTAAGATTGGCTCCAAATCCTACTCCACCCTACCCATTGCTGCCTCTAAGCAGGGACGGATCTAAGTGCAGTAGTGTAGGGACAAGCGCCCCCACTACAATTTGGAATTTTTTTAGTAGTATATGATAATAATATTTATTTGCCCCTATTAGATTATTAAATTTGACCCCACAATAATTTTTTATTCAACTTTTGGTACTTAATCGTCAATTTAAAAATTTTATATTAGATATTCGTTAGAATGATCAATTCTCAATTTTAAACGAAATTAGTATTCTTTTTTAAAAATCAACTCAAAAGAATATTATTTATCTTCTCTTCAAATTAGTTTTAATTTTTGTGTAGCAACTATATTAATGGAAAGAACTTTTTTAACTATGAATATCAATAAGAGTCGGCTTCTAATTGTATTGGGAAGTGAATTTTTAAATAATTTTTTAGTAATATATATGAAAAGAGAAAAATTTTGATGGTAGTGTTAAGAGAAAAATTACTTAATTTTTTAAAAATATAAAACCTAAAAGAATAGAATTTTAAATTATATATTATTATTTAAATTACTATTTTAGTGTTTTAATTTGTATATTAGATATTTTAAAGGTTAATCATATTTTACAATAACAAAATATAATCATAATAATAATCATACTACATGTACATAAAAAATAATTATCCGTATAAAATATATATTAAAATATAAAATACACCTTGAAAATAAGTTAAACAATACATGTATTTATACATAGATATATAGTTGTTAATAGATAATTTAATATTTAATTTTTTATATACACATATTATTTTTATTATAAAAATTATTATCATATTATATAAATTTTGCCCCCACTACCAAAATTTTCTGGATCCGTCACTGCCTCTAGGTATACTGCATGATCTTGCTAGTTAATTATGACCATTAAAATTTTTTAATATAAATCTGATACATGTGAAATTTTTTTATATTTGAAAACATCTAGAAAACAAATATAATGAAAAATGCTTAACTAGCTAGACTGAAAAGTAGTTGCCAGAGCTTCAGATTATTGTCACATTTATTGGATTCATTATGAAATGGGTGTGTAATTAATTAACATTATACCTGTATCTAAATTAAAAGAGCGCGTCTTTAATCTCCTAAAGGCTTAGGTTCGTGGCATGGTTGTAACGAGAAAAACTATAATAATCTTGCGGAAATTTATGCTTCACAGAATTTAAACAACAATATTGCAATTGAAAATGCAAAGTGTATATACATAAGGGTAATGAAACTATTTATTACTCCTTTCAAAAGTTTAAGTCTATAAAAAAAGACAATAATTATATTTTTATTTTTTAAATATAAAATTATCCTCTTAAAAATTTAAATTAATAAAAAAATAATATAAATTGTTATATTTCAGACAATAAATAATATGAAAGAAGTGTGTGTGGCTTCTAAAAACGATGAAAAGTGAGAGGAAGCAAGTTGTTATGCGTTTTCACAATCATGCGGTGTCGTATTATCTGTGAAACAAAAAGAGAGGACCCATCCACCCCATCAAGCCATAAGAAGGACACTACCAACAAGCAAGCAGGTAGACGCTGCTGCTTCCTGCTAGTGCTAACTGACGCTTACCCTCTACTCTTGCATTTTTCATTATTTCAGTTTCCATTAACTTTATCTCTCTCACCATTATTGTGATTTTTTGTTCGTATATTAGATTTTAAATGATGAATTTTTTAAAAATTATCTTTTTTTTTTATTTTTTATTTTTTTACCAAAGATAGGAGACTCGAACCTGCAACTTCTTAATTGAGTATGGGAAGACTATGTCATTTGAGTTATTACTCATTGACTAAATTTAAAAAGATAGGAGACTCAAACCCACAACTTTTTAATTGAGTATGGAAAATTTATGCCATTTGAGCTATGTATTATATATTATTATAGATTTTTACAAATATCAATAATATTTTATTTTTTGATAATTAAAAAATGGCGTTTTATACTATTATCATAATAATGTAAAACGTCAAAATAATCAAATATTCCGGTGTTTCACGCTGAAAATAATTATCCATATATACAAATTTTAACTTTACTTTTGCAATTTCCAAAAAACATATTTACCGCCTATTTTTTCTTATTTATAATGTTTAATAATGATAAGAGATGATTGGATCAAGCAACCTACTACCACAATTATTGATTAGGGTCAGTTTCACGACTTCATCAGCAGCATTATTAATGGATCAAGATGCATAATATTGGTTAATAATTAAAATATTGTCCGAAGAATATGTATGCATTAATTTACTTAGTAAAAGTAGACACCAAAAAAATTTAGTTAGTAAAAACCAAAATATACTATCATTTAACTATTGAAAAAATAATTTAATCAATATTATATATTTTAGAAATTAATTTAAAATATTTATTTTTTAAAAAATTAATTTGATAGATGCATATCAATTTAAATATTAGAAATATTATGAGACTAATATTTTATTAATATCAGTTAATATTTTAGATCAATATATTATTTTCATACTATTAAAATTATGATTTACAATTTAAAATTTAAAATTTAATATCAATAAAAATTCATAAAATTTGTGAATAATATAGTATTGGTCTAAATAATTAGGTAACATAATAATTGAAAATAGATAGTCAAAGTCAAACACATGTGACCCCCCGTGGCCGAAAAGGGAGGAATGAAGGGAAGAGTAGTGGTGAGTGTCTGTATATACGAGGTGATATATTAAAAATGCAAAATATTTTATATATTTATTTTTAAATAATTATTTATGTAGTGAATATAAAAAATTATTTTTATTTATTTAATATTCAATAATTAAATATACGCACAAGATTATTTTATATTATATGTATATTAAAATTAAATTTAAACTTGAGAGTTTAAACCATTGTAGTTATTTATTTATTTTGTCCTGTTGCCGCTACTGTGGCACTTGCATTATTACAAAAGACTGAAAGGGGAGGACCATGCATGAATCTTCTCAATAGTCGTATTTGGGTTGAAATAATCATTTTTGTTACACTTATAAGTTTTACGTAGCAACAAGTGTGGGCCCTTCTTCCTATTTCCTATCTTGTTATTATATCTGTATATATGGCGTTGCAATTCATGGTCCCTCTTCCCCCCACTAACAAACAGCTATGTTAATTTCTGGAAGAGAAAAGGACTAATCAAGCAGCGACTAACATAATCATCACCATCATCACAGTAAGGTAAAAGCTAGCGCTTCATGAAGGAAACACCACAACATCAACATATATGCAGGACACCAGCATGCACTATTTCAAATGAAATCTGTCTCCAATCCATGTGCGCTTAATCTAGCTAGCTAATCAGTAATATAATTATTACAATCAATTTAGGTTGATATAGCAGTTAGCTCACTAATTCGTTTAAGTAATTGTCCAAAGTTCGAATTCTTAAATAAAACTAATTAGTTTTTTATTTGTCGAATTGAAAAATACTATAAAAAAAAGTATTTCTTGTTACCTTAACATCGATTACCTCGTAGCTTAATTAATGAATCATTATATATCTATATACCATATACATAGGGAGCCGGTTTTTTAATTGTTACAATATTGAAAGTATCATTTGAAATAGTTAGAAATATATATACTTGTTTATATATTTTTTGTTATTAACTTAAGTTTTGAAAGAGATAATTTTATGACATGATAACAGAAGTTCTATACGAGATTAATGTATGCAAATTTGGTTTTGTAATTGGGTACATAATTCGATATGCAAGCTATCAACTTAATTATGTTAAAGTTACCTAGAAAGTTAGCTAGTAGGTAGGTGGATAATAGTGATATCTAATGGATGAAGGCATAGATGAGGAACACGAAGATGCCTTCCCAATGGATCATAACCATTATTCCCTTCTCCTGTAGTGGTTTTGAATCCAAGATATATATGGATATCATATCATTACTGACCCACTTAAGTTTTCTAGCTACTTTTCTCAGTTTGTCCTTGTTATCATCCCCCATTTGGATTCATGATTAAAGAGCAGGCGTACGTGCCATTCTTGACCAACTTTAATCATTAATTAATGCCAAATGTGTCTGCCTTAATCAATCTAATTAGCTTCCTTCTTGATCCTAATCACACTGCACGTGATTGTGTTCCTGATAATAAAAATAAAGCTAGAGGATCTTTGGGTTATCTACCTATACAAGGGAGTATTAGGGGACCCTTCAAGGTTTTCAAACCTCTTGAATTAATTAATTATTGTTTTCTTAATTTGTTTATTGAGAATCGAGTAATTGGTGGTAGATGAATAATGTTTTGTAGCCCACTTTAAGATTATTTCACTTAGAACAAGAAAAACTACGGATTTGTGAGCCCAAAGCCCTGTTTCCTCTCCTGAAAACATGTATTATATAATATATAGTACTATCTCATTATTCTAACTTAGGCTTTATCAATATTTTGAATACTATCTTGGATGCTGCTCCATTTTTGTCTGGTTTTTACATTTGGAAACTCACTCTTCATATCTAACTCTCTGTCTGTCTCTCTAGTTATATACACATTACACACAGAGGAGAATGCTAATTTTCACCCTAATAAACATAACTATTAGGGTATTCTTAATTATAGGGTATGAAATGAAGGATGAATGTTGCTAATAATCTAATATATAAAAAGCAATCAAAAGCTAAAATGAGAAATATATAAAAAAAAAAAAAACCTTTATTCATCATTTCTTCAACACAGGAGTGGATGTGCTCAGAGAGTGCATAAGTGGCTAGCTATGGTCTAGGGCTAGAAGGTATATTTGAAATAAAAGAAAAGTATGTGATGAAAATTATATTTAACCATCCATCATGGGTTTATAGAGTAGTTATATGCGATTTGATAAAATAAAGAATGAAGATATGAGAGAGAGATTTGAAGTAGCATTTATTGTGGAAAAGATGGTAGAATCGCATCTCAGGTGGTTCGGACATGTGAAAAGAAGATCAACAGAATATCCAGTCAGAAAGGTTGATGAGATGGAAAATGGACAAAGGGTGAAAAGCAGAGGAAGACCTAAGAAGACCATCCATGAAGTGGTCAAACGAGATCTACATATAAACGGTTTCTCTATAGACATGATACATGATAAAACTCAATGGCATTGTTTGATTCATGTAGCCGACCCCATCTAGTGGGACAAGACTTTGTTGTTGTTGTTTGTATCCATCATGGGCTCATGGCAAGGGAATGATTACAATTCACAATCTTATGAAGCCAAAAAGTATGGTGTGTTCTTTGTGTTGTATGTTGAACTAGCTAACATAGTTGATAAGGATCTAAAATAAAAGGAGGAATAAAAGCCGATCTATCTTTAACACCTGATATAATTAATGGAATTTTTTTTTGTTAACTGTATGAATGTTGACTTTGTTATGTATCTCATGGTGATGAATAGAGCCTTTATCAATGAGTGTATTCATGCTTATAATATATTTAGCTAATAAGAACAATTTTATTATGCTGCATATTACTATATATTATGAAAATAATTCAAGCAGCACATACAACAATTAAGACCGTCAAAAACTTGATTTGAATTATGGAGAGGCATCTATTGTCTTTATGTATGTCCCCATCCTAACTGCGATCCAATTAAAAAGCATTTGGGGATTCCTTCTGCCAAATTCTATGTACATGGATGGATGTGTGCTCGTGGTTGATGATCAATTGATCATGAATCATAAATCATAACTCTTAGAAAGGGAAGAGAGAATAATAAAAAAAAGGTTTATATGTGTTTAGACTTTAGATTGTATAAAATAATATAAAATAATAAAATATTTATAAATATTAAGAGAATTAAAATAATAAAAATATAATATCTTATAAAAATATCAAATAATTTTAATAAAAATTAATTTATCCTAATATATTCTAATATAGAAAGAACAGTTGTTTCTAAAAATCTAATAACTCATAGTCCAATTAACGTAGAAACCGATAGTACATCACATCTGTAAGCACTGCTATGTTTGGCGGTTGGGCCTGTAGACAATACCACATTATTTGATCTTGTAACAATTGAAAACAACAAAAAGTCCACTACACGATTTTTGTTGGACATCCATTTTTCATCTTCCTGGTGAAATGCCCTGTTTGGACCTTGACCTCGTTTCGTATAAGTAGACCAAGAATCAGATAAGGGAAAAGCCCAGTTGGTCCATCAAGCTCTTCACCATCACATTTCTAACCAAAAATAAAAAAATAAAAATAAAAATCCAAAATTATATTTTTAGTTTTTTACACAAATGATACTAAGAATCTGTTCGAAATGCTAGGAATTAGAATTTATTCAATAATTAAATTTTTTTATTTTGGAATAAATAAAATAAATTATTTTGAATTATTTTAAAAATTTTAATTTTTTTTATTTGTAAATCAGACAAAAAAAATTAATTTTTAAATTAATTTTCACCTTCTTCAAACTTAATATATCAAATATCAAAATATCTTTATTTACAATTAATAAAATAACTTTGTTTCGTATAAAAAAATATTCTAAAATAAAAATTTTCATTTTATTTTATTAATATATTACAGTCATTTTAAATTATAGAATTAAATTTTAAATAAAAATAATTTAATTTTTTTTTCATATTAAATAATTTTTAAACAAGTTCTAAATTCATTCATATTTACTGTTAATAAAATTATAAAATATTGAGTAACAAATTTAAGTAATAATTAAACTATTAATTTATTTAAATAAATATTAAAATTTTAAATTTTATGTTCTGTATAAAATAAGTTATTGTTTAATAATAAATTTTTAAATAAAATTTAAATTCACAAAAAATTAGTCCTACAAAATCAAGGATAAAAGGAAAAAATAAAAAAGATAAAGTATTAGGTAATTAGCGTCCAAAAAACATCCAATGGAGGACAGATTGAAAAAGCAAAAGAGAAAAAATAATGATGATGAGTATCCAAAAAGTCGTTGTCAATCTTTCAATTTCTTTAAAAAACAAATTAAAAATCGCTGTCAAATATGTTAGCTGCCACATTGTGTTGTCTCACATCATAATTTTAGCGCTATTTATGCTGCTTTATGGACTAAAGAGAGATCAAACACATCAGAGTCACCTTTCTAAACTTTTTTTTTTCTTTTTACATAACTACATTTTGTTTTCGATGCATCTTATGATTCTTACACGAAGTTGAGAGGAAACGGCAACATGCATGAACTAATTCAATGTCAAATAAGCAGTGCCCAAATAAACTTTGTTTTTGACATGAATTTTCATTCAGATAGCCAGTAACCAATTTTTGAGTTGTTGATGACTGGCTCTGACCTAACTTTCTTTTTAGACAAATTTATATATTTTTTAGGTTCATTTAACTGAATTTATTGCAAGTCATATAATTTATATTAAAAAACTTTATGTAACAATGAATTTCGATAATATATAACTTGAAAAATTTTTTTGAACCAGTAATTTTTAATTTTTTTTTTATTATTTGATTAGTATAAATATTATATTGTCTTTAACAAATAAATTTTATTAATTTATATATGTATATGAGTGTAAATTGTATTAATTTATGTGTATAAAATCTTGATAAATATATATACAAATTATATATTTTTTATGTAAAATATATGTGTTCCGACCTGCTTATGCAGAGATATAATTCGTTCCGTAGTAAAGGTCGGTAAACTCTTAAGATCGAACACGAAATACGTCGACGGTGAAGACCGAGGTGGTGGGTACCGGCAAAGGCACTCCGACGCTCAAGTTAGTGAAGAAATATAGGTGTATATGCTTCTTTGGAAAAGATTGATTACCTTTTTGGTCTCTGTTCCTCTCCCTTTATCTTGGTTGGCTGAGACTGACCGTTTCCATGTAACGTCCGAGCATTAACTGTGCATCCGACGTTACTGGAAGAGTATAAATGCCGTTTATTCATAATGTTCGGTTATAATTGAAAATTGAACGTTGCCGAACTATAAGTTGTAATCGACTTTTACCGTCCATATCAATATGTAAATATGAATGCAAATTATTTTTTACTAAGTACTTATAAAAAATGATAATATTATATTATTATATCAATTATGCTATATATATATTAAAATCAGTCACCAAAATTAGTTATTAGTATAAAATACATATTAAAATATAAATACACATTGAAAATAAATTAAACTACATATGTATTTACATATAAATATATTAATAATTAATTTTAATTAATAAACTGATTTTAGTGTATAAATAATATTTTTGTTATTCTATTTTCTATATTACCCAAATATCTCCTAAGAAACTCCATTCATTGATCGTAGTCGAGTTTTCACCTCAAGCTTTCCTCTTTTTCTTTTTTCAGAGACAAAGTAGTATTTGACATAAAGCTAGTGGGAAAAAAGAGAAAATGGACGAATCATTAACACCAATAAATTAAAACCACCCAAATATATATTTTGCATTTTCGTTGAACATATGATCACCGACCATAATATGAACCATAAACATTAGAGCAAGTCAAGGGTGTTACCTTATATATATATACATCATTCAGTTACGCAAACCAGAAAAGTGACAATAGTCATCCAGAATCGGATGCTGTTTTATTGCATCCTTCTTTATCATAAGGTATACAATTGATTAAAAATATAAAAATCATATATAATGTTATGAACTAACTATCCTCGAACTAATAATATATAGTGGCACAAAATAATTAAACACTACTGCTCCAGTTGGAGGAAAGTATAATGGAGTTAAATTGTTGCTGGATTATTGACAAGAAGATCGCATAATCTGTGATGGGCCAATTAAGTTTGTTTTATTTGTCAATGCAAATTGCAACAATCAGAATCATCTATCTCTACAGAGAACCAGTTTTCCATCGATCCTTTCTTCAACACATTATTGAACTACATATATACCTAATAGGCTAATACATATATATTATTCGTCATATAAAAAAAATAAACGTATGTTAAATTATATATGATAGATATATTTACTTAATTTCGAACACAAATATATAAACTTTTTAATTTATCAAACACAAAATAAAGTACTTATTCTTTTTAAAATATAAACATATCTTCGAAAAATTTTACCAACCAAGTCTAAATTGTTATTCATGTAACACCCTATCACATAGAAATTTATACCTAGGATGTAAAACAGAGGTGGCGAGACGCTACGACATCTAAAAGAAAAATATATTTATATAATATAGCAAAATGATTTATAGCTAGGAGCCTTTGAAGAAAGGGTAAAACAAAAATCGTAAAAATAAACTAAGGTTCAAAAGCATAAATAAACAGATATATACACACACACACACACACACACACATATATATATATATATATATATATATATATATATATATATCCCAAAAATCCAAAATACAAAGGTAAACCCTAATTCTCCATAAACCTCTAAGAGGTACAAAATAGAGTAGCTGTTCGGAGAGTTAAGTATATATATAAACATAAACTATACATTAAAAGAAAACCCAGAAATAGCTTCGCCTCAGAAGTCTAGACGCCTACTGAGGAGCCTCTCGACCTGCATCTGAAAAACAACAATACAGTATGGGGTGAGAATCGGAGGTTCTCAGCATGGTAAAGGTGTCACGCATGTAAGATATAAGGTCCTGGGGATGCCAAAGGCAATCCTAAAACGCCGACACTCAGATTATAAAGTTTAAATTGCTAAACAGAAACCATAAAAGGGGTAGGTGTCTAGGGAATTCTAAACTCAACCTAATCTTAACCTTAACACTAAACCTGTCCACCTTTCCTCCATCTCCGGTGAGTTTGCAAAGACAGAAAAAGAGACAATTGCAAGCACAGGTTGAAGACAAGTAGTGCAAGTAGCAAATATAGCAATTAACATAATATATTCAGTTAGGAATTCCCAAGTAATGCATAGCAAACAAACAAACAAAATGCACATGATGTATACATGTCCTATGGTTGATGAGGCTCATCTGTCGGTTATCAAGCCAACCCGACAAGTCCGAAATCCTTGGATTGTCCCCCGTTGTGCATCCCCATGAGTCTATGCATAGCTTTTCTCATTTCATTCACAAATCATACATTTGTATATAACTTTACTCAATGGGGGTTACCATTCCCCAGAATTTATACGTACCCAATCACCCTTACGACGTGGGTCAACAAAATATCGAATCTCAACCTGGAACACGTGGTGACAAGTCACGATACTTTACCCAGAAAAACTCGTATCTCAGATAATTATTTCACATTCATTTATTAATATTTCATAATCATTTATTTTAGCTGTAAAATCACTTTATACCTCATATGTTTGCATCTTTATACATAGTTTATCATAACTCGGAGCAAGTAGGGCGAAACCACAACCCTTGCGTCTACCCGAGGAGCCTCTATACTAACCAACTTGGAGCAAGTGGGGTGAGACCACAACCCTTGCGTCTTTCCAGGAGGTACGTTCTCATATGCCCAGGAGGAACAAAGAAGGGGATCCTAACCTCCCACCATCTCGCTGGGGGCGATTTTACAATACCAGGAGGAACAAAGAAGGGAATCCTCACCTTCCACCATCTCCTGGAGTCACACTTTCAAGAAAGAGTGTTCAGATGCAACATTTATTCCTTTCATTAGCCAGTTTTATAATCGATATAGTACATATTTATACATATATATAAGCACCGCTACCTTCTCATACCTAAATCATCATTTTTAGCCTTTACTTCATTCCCAAGTTACCACATATTCCTAGCTTCATCTTATTACTAGGATTACTATTATATTTTATTAATTTATAACTTAAAGAATGAAAATAGATGTTTAGAAATTTGAAATTCCGTTTAAAAACTCAAAATCCAATTTTTTTTGCAGAAAATAGAGGCCACACACGCGTCGGCCACGCGTACGCATGCATGGGAGGCAGTAGCCACCACATGCGAATGAGGGTTTCGCGTACGCAAAAGTATCATGTCACGCACACGCGTACGTGTGGGCCACGCGTACGCGTGGACGTACGTTTTACCAAAAATTTTACTAAGTCTGAATCCTGCAGATTTATCATTTTAAACCCCAAACTTTCGACGCGCATAACTTTTTCGTTTTAAAACATTTTTCATCCGTTCTTCGAACAGCATAAACTTCACGAACCCAATTTTTATTTAAAATAAGTTTGAAACAATTTGGGAATCCGGAAGTCAAGTTATGCCTCGCCAAAATTTGGCCAAAAATCAAAATTTCACAAAATTTCAGAACCTCATTTTTATTAAAAGTTACTCCCAATTCAATATCAAACCTGCAAATCATTAACAAGCATCTCTTCCTCAACACCACAACAATCTCCATAATGTACCATACCCCAAAACCAACATAACATAACCTTACTATTACCACAATGATCCTTCCAAGCCTACCATATCTCAACTCAATAAATCCATACATCAATATCTCATATACATCAATAAATTCAATATGTTCTTATTCAATATATACATGTTTACACATATCACCATCATTTCATCACTTATCATTCATTCCACACACACCAAAACCAGCACATGATTCTTATCAAGGTTACTAGGCATTAGACATACACATACGTTCCAACCTATTCTATAGTCACCTATCCTAAGTTTTCACAGAACATTACATATTAAATACGTGAAACCTAAACCATACCTTAGCCGATTTTCGTGTATAACCCGAGACAACCCACTAATGCACCGAACACAGCCCCAAGAGGTCCGGAATCACCAAGGCAACATCACCCAACCTCCACCAAATCTCAAGTGTCCACAAATCAAGCTCAAATTCCTATACACATCAACCTAATTCACATATATGACACATTCATACTCAAAATTCAATACCTAATATATCCAACACACAAAATTAAAGAATTAACTAGAGTTCTAGAATTCTCACCTTACCAACAGGAAATTGGGATAAGCTTGGCAAGTCCACCAAGTTCATTTGATCCTAAACACCGAAATTACACAAAATCTCAACACCAAAGTCCAAGAATTCGAAATTGGAAATCGGAAAATTGAGGAAGAAAATGTGACTTCCTTACCTAATTAGTGACTGGGTTTTGTAGAACTCGACCGGTTCGACTCGTTCGGTTCAATCTTGGGTCAAATTCTTTGAAATTAGTGTCAAAATTCTTATTTTAATTCGCTCTATCCTAATTTACTATAAAATTCACATTTCTAATTTATTTTAATAAAAATTAATTTATTGACTAATTAATCGTTAATTTTACGAAATTTACAATTCAACTTTTAAATATAATTGTGATGACTCTATAAGTTATCAATAATGTTATAGTATTTTTAGTTAGTGCATAATATATTTCGGAATCTGTTTGTTTAACTCAATAAAATAGAATAATACAAATACATATCCTTTTTAATTCCGTGTTCTTGATATTCTATTGACTGAAGCCATATTAATAATACAGTAAAATTAAAGTATGTAATAATTATTTGTGTATAAATTTTCACATGTAGTTAGAACTAAAAGTATAGGAATCTCTCAAATAAAAATATTTAAAATATTTTTTTAAGATATTTTTTAGTAACTAAAATTTAATATATAAAACTAATTAAATTGTGTTATTTTTGTTAAAATTAGATCAAATAAATTGATTTGGTTAAAAAATCGATGATAAACCAATCTTAAACTAGTGTAAATTAATATTTTTTTAAAAAAATGACTATAATATTCTTATTATAGAAAATAACTATAATACTCTTATTATCTATATGAATTTTGAGAACCTTAAATTCTAATCCTTCTCTTCTTTTCTTTCTGTATCTTCATAGGATTAAGATTTAAAATTCTAATATATATATATATATATATATATATATAATAGAAGTATTTTAATCATTTTTTATAACAAAAATATTGTAATTATTTTTTATAAAAGAGAATATTAATTTAGATTGATTTAAATTCATCAATTTTTCGACTAAATTAGTTTGTTCAATTTAATTATGGTAAAAATAATACCATTTAATCGATTATATATATTAAATTTTAATTATTAAAAAATATTTAAAAAAAGACATTTTAGTTGTCTTTACTTAGGTGACTCTTGAAAGTATAATGTAGACATTTGATACTACATGTTTGACATTCGTATCATATGAACAAATCAATACCTTCCTTTTTGTTATTTAAGTATTAAAAAACTTCTATAACTGTTTGGAGGCATCGATTTGACATTGCGTCTTCAAGAAGTTAAGAACACACATAAATTAGTTTAAACTTAACGTCACCAATCCAGAACAAGTTATCTAACTTGTAATAATAATTAACAAATAGATATCAGAGTTGTGCCTTTGGAAAGTAAAACAAAAACATAGAGAAGAATTGCAGAGAAGATTTGCAAAGAGCAGAATATATACCAATGATAATCAGCAAGTTGATAAATTATTAAATTTACACAGTAGTAGTATATATAAAACGACAAGAGGAACAATTTCTAAAATATAATACATAAGTGCATGCTATATATATAGTTTATGAAACAAAATCCTTTTCTCAACAATAATAAAAGAGGGAATTACAAAGAGGTCTGTGTCACTGTGTAATATATATGATAAGTGAAGACCTCTCAAAAAAATCCACCTCTTGAAGAAGAGGAAAAGAATATGCTAAGCTAGCTACTCTCTGATCTGGGATAAGGTGTAACTAACCCAGCTAGCCAATAATGGAAGAAATCAAACAGAGAAACACACAGGGCCTGCATTCATATACTGATATATGAAAGCACTGCGGTAAAAAGTATCATTATTATTATTATTGCTGTAATCATGATGCTGATCATGCATGCACTATCTTCAACTGAATTGTGTCAAAGCCACCCGTAGGCTTCCTACTAGATCCTTTGTCCTAATGGAGTATTCCTTGTTCATCTTCATCATCAAAAACACATAGAAGCACAATTCAGATAATGGAACTTAGAAAGAAATGCATTAATTAAACTAATTCGTACCTGAGCGAGAATAGTGATATCGAGAGTGTCATTGCCGAAGGGCAAAGAGGTGGTTGTGTGAACAGTGAGATTATGCTTCTCTAATACGGAGAGTATTGCAGCCTCACGAGCACCCCTACTACTGTTCTTGCACTCTTGTTTATGGCAGTGGATTCTGATGAGTACGTCTTTACCACTAACTCTTGCTTTGATTTCCGGAAGTGTATTACAATTTCCATCCAATAATGCTGCTGCTGCTGAAATTTCGTTCTCATTATTATCTTCATCGTCAACAAACACGAAACATCTCTTTACTGCCACCCCTGATTCAACCATACTTTTCTTTCTAGCCTTCTCCTCCTCCAAAAACTGCACTCGTTCCTGTAGTTGCTTCACATATTTTATGGCATCTCCCAATATTGAAGCCTTGTCCATCTGTTCCCAATCCCAACCATATCAAATAACGGAAATGTTTAGTAACCAAAGAAAATCAGTCAAAAACAGTCATAACTTGTCTTATTTAGCATTCATTAATTGTTGCGACAATTAATTAATGCTAAATAAGACAAGTTCTAACTGTTTTTTTTTTTGTCTACCTAACATTCATTTAATGATAATTATTACTAAATTTCACTTAATTCACATATAATATACCTTCTTGAGGCCAGGGACCATGGCGGAAAGAGCGACGAACCTCTGGCTGAGCTTTTCCCGGCGTTTTCTTTCGGCGATTACATGCTCCTGAGCTTGGACTGGATTCCTAGCTGTGGCGGGAAGGACCTTATGCGGTGGATTATCATAGTTGAAGAAAGCAGAGAAGGGAATGTGGTCGTCCATCATCAGATTAGGGTTCTTAATGTTGGAAGAATTAGGAAGAGACGGTGCCTCAAAGGAGATCAGTTTGGGTGGTGATGGAGACGCGGATCTAGAAGGCATGGCAGCAGTAGTAGTAGTAGTAGTAATGGTGTTTAAAGGGGTTTGAAGTTGATGTGGTGGTGGTTTGGTTTCAGAGTTGGAATAACACTCTGGGGAGGCTGATGACATAGATTGCATGTCCATCTCAAACTTATCAAGCATTTCTTCAAATGAATTCATCATCATCGGGTATTCCTGGAAGCTGCTAGAATATTCTTCCATTCCCTGTTCATGTCAAACAAATTATTATTATTATTAATTAATTCATTGCTTTGGTTAAAATTAAAGCATGTTACTCTGCCAAGTATGTTTAGTATGCTTACAAATTCAGCCAAGTAGTTGCTGGATGCAATTTCCATCATCTTTCACTTCTTCTTAGCTTGTGATTATTGAACAAGATTGTTTTGGAAGAGTGAATAATTTGAGATTATTTTGAAATCTTTGAAGGAGTTGTATTATATATATATATATATATATATATATATATATATATATATATATATAGGGGGCAGCGTACACGGTTCAGATGCCGAGTGTATAGACTATAGAACACGTGTGAAAGCGTTAATAGACTGTTTGCCTTTGAATGCGGCTCATCCCTGTCTTCACTAATCACTGGTCAAATTTTGCCTTCTTTTATTTCCTCTATTATTAGCAATCCTAGCTAAGAGATCTAATGAACACTATGATAGGAAACGAGTTGACTTGTATGTAGATGAGCGTTGACCCGGACAGAGACGAAACCAAACTTCCACCCATTGCAGTGCAGATGCTCTCTCCATCCTCCCTTTGCTCTCCCACACCAACCACTAAAATCATGCCACGTCAACAATATATTACACATCATTTCTAACACAAGGGAATTCTACTATATACTATCATTTAGGTGAACCTGTCCAACTACTACAACTTTTGGTCTCTTCATACCATTGAGCAAATAGGAGATAACTAGAACGAATATCATATATGTGATTGATGAATTGGTTTGCACAATAAATATTAAATTACAAGACTAATTTTCACATATTTATCATTTTTTTTAAGAGAAATTAAAAGTTC
Organism: Arachis ipaensis; assembly: GCF_059453495.1. Lineage (NCBI taxonomy): Eukaryota > Viridiplantae > Streptophyta > Magnoliopsida > Fabales > Fabaceae > Arachis > Arachis ipaensis. The sequence goes on along the minus strand of NC_142440.1, from coordinate 6,132,411 downwards.
TGTTAGTGGTTGTTACATTATTACATAAAAGCGGACCATGTTGATGGCAATTTTCATACTTTCTATTCATTGAAATTCAATCTAAAGTTATTTTTGAGATTTTAAAGTTTATATTTCAAGCCTTGAAGGTACTATGTTCCGATTAATTAAAAATTAATAAAAGTCCTCAAAGTTCTCGCTTTTTTGAAAGAGTGCAATATAGGCCTGCAACATATTTATCATTGCACCCACCACCTATTGCTTTTTGACATAGAATTCTAGTCTAAAGTTTAATACTCATCAACGAGAGCATTTTACATGGTGCACCATATGAATCAACCACCCACAATTAAATAACATACCAGGAAACATCACAGAAGATGACAAACTACGCGTTTGACCATTTAATTTTGACTTTAATCCCCAATTTTATGCATTAGATGCCAGTCTTAGCAAGTTGCTTAGTTTTGGCTACTGCATCTTAACAATCGAATAAGGACAAAACAGAAACTGGATTATCAATATCACGTGATAAGTGAGGTGGTCCGTAATTTTTGTTAAGGTTGGAATTAAATTCAGTTAAAGTTTTTTATTTTTATTTTTTTTTATTTTTTTTTTTAACCAAGGATAGGAGACTCGAACCCGCAACCTCTTAATTGAGTATGGGAAGAATATACTATTTGATCTATAACTCATTAACTAAATTCAGTTAAAGTTGATAACTAAATTGTTAAATAATTTAATAAATTTAGTTAAATTATCATTTAACAATTCTTTATAAACTTCACATAAAAATAACTATACTTGAATTTCCATCTTAATTTCAACCTAGCTATGGCAACTTCTATTATAAATCAACTTTAGGTACTAAAATCTATTTAAAATTCAAGTATCAATATCAACAACGACATGTCGATTAGGATTGATGTCGAAGTTGAAAAGGAGTAAATAAATAAATAAATAATAAATAGATCGGAGATGAGTTTAATGTCTACTATTAATATAATTTCTCTTAATAAGATTGATGAAAATGCTGTTTAACAACTCAATCAATCATATGAATGATTTTATTTTAGTAAATTCTATCCAATCTTCTCTAAATTAAAAGATAAATTATTTCTTGTGATATGTCTTACAATTATTAAATGAAATAAATTGAATTAGTTTATTATGGTTAACTTTAACTTTTAATCTAACTTAAATATTGTTAATCTAATTAATTAATTATGATGTAATTTTTTTGCCAATTATAAAAATTATTTAAAAAGTTTAATTTTATAATTTTTTATTTTTTTATCAAATTATATATTTATTAATCAATTTCAATTACAAAATAAAAAAATCTAAAAAAACAAAAAGATTAAATAAAAAAAATTCAAAAGGCACTAAAAATTTAAAATTCTCAATTTTCTCTCTTACTTTCTTAATTGTTTTTCAAAAATCTTTTTTATTATTCTTATTAATTAATTGTATCTATTTATTATCCATCATTTTTATAGATCAATTAATTCATGATAACTACGTTATGTTTGCATTTCAATGTTTTTTTTTTTTTAAGTCCATACATATCTTTTCGTGTATTTTAGTTTGTCCGCGTCGTAAACATGTCTTTATGGCTATGTTGAGCAACAATGGCTCTAGTTTGGAAAAAAAATTTGAATTAAAATCCTTTCAATTTTCATTTCTTTAAAAGTCAAGTATTTAAAAAATGTCATTGTTTATTTGTTTTGAAATGTTTTCAATGGAGAAAATTTTTAAAAGAACGAAAAAAGTAAGAGAGAATGATTAAGAAAGTATTTTGAAAATTTTAAATTTGATATCTCTTTGATTTTTTTATTTTTTTATTTTTAGACTTTTTTATTTTGTAGTTGAAATTAATTAATATATGTAATTTAAAAAATATATAAAATTATAAAATAGAACTTTTTCTAGTAATTTTAATAATTTGTACAAAAAGTTATATCATAGTTAATTAATTAGGTAACAAAATTTAGGTTAGATTAAGAGTTTAATTATGATAAACCAATCTATCTCATCCAAATAATCCAATAATAATAAGAATCTAATAATAATAAGACATGTTATAAAGAGGTAATTTACCATTTATTTACCATTTATTTCATGGTAATTTACCTTCTATTTTTACTATCAATTGAACTGAAACAAATTTTATGGTGATTAATTAACTTTAGAGATTAAACAATTGCAACTTTGCAAGTTTTTCAATGACGATCAAGATACTAGCTAGTTACTTTGTTTCTTGACTACTAAGATCATATCTCTCACAAATATTAATTCCTAAACATGAAACTAAATTCCGTGAATTCATGAATTGTCATAACTCATAGCTAAAAGTTGATGAGGTAAGCATCATAACAAGTGATCTACAATTGCTGACGTGTGTTCATTATATTCATCTTTGGTGACTAGGTCGTTTGCTTAACATAGACAGTAGTATCTAGTATGTAAGTAACATACTCCTCTTTTTATTTGTCATGTGGAAATTGAGGATATCTACTTAATTATTAATTAATTGTTAGTTTTATAATATATGTAGCAGTTTGGTTTGAACTTCTTGAAGTGCATGCTTACTAGAACATTGGTGCATTACAGTAATCAAAGTAATTATCTATAATATATACTGCTATACTTCTTCACTTCATAAATATATTAAAAGTTATCACAGATGCACCAATTACACATCTGTATTTTAAATTGTAATAATTGTCCTGCTGTTTTAAGTCAGCTAACTGCTTCACAGAGTGGCAGCATTAAAGAAATTGAATGATAGACCTAATTAATTAAGTTTCGTTTGTTATTGTTAGTTCATATATGAAAACCTTAAGGCTTTTTTTTTTTATTCCGGGCCGGGGAAAAAAGCAAATACTATTGTCAAATCTCAAATGTTCGTGCAACAAAATTTTAATTTCTTACGAAGTTTAGGTTAGTTGTCTTTACTTAACAGCAAATCTTGCTTGAAATCTAATTTCAATTAGAAAATAATCTGAATAACGAAGGGAACGAGCCTATACAAATGCAAGTAGGACGAGATTTTAACAATATGGAGCCATAATTAAATGCAAGTTCATCTAACATTAATCAATATATATGTACTCCAAGATCCTTTCAGAGATCTTACAGATTTTTTATTATATATTATTTTGGTGATAAGAATTTTGTAATTATTTAATCCGAGATGTCTACTACTACAGATATCTAGATCTATATTTTAGGGGATCATGTTTGGAAATGATTAGGATGGATGATGAATCTTGCTTATATAAGTAGAAGTCACCAACAAGCATCATTAGAAAAGGGAAATTCTTTTTTGGGTGAATCAAAAATGGAAATTCATTTCTCAGACAAAAAAGGATTTTTTTTCAATAGACAGTGTGTCAATGGTAAAAAAGTTGAAATTTGACTCATTAAATACATTTACAAAACTATTAGTCTTAGAAACATAAACTATTTACAAAGTTTGCTAACACAAGTATGTTCTTACTCATATTATTTCAACTATCAATTTTACATTCAGGTGTCTTGAGTAACCTTGTTTATTTGTCCAACTTTAGAATTCTATAAACTTTAAAATAAATATTTAATAAATATAGTTTGATCTGTTATAATCATCTTTGACATATTTTTATAGATACTTATGTTGTTTTTTTCTTTTATAAACTTTTTTTAACTAAAATTTATAAAATATATTATACTCCCAAATGTTAGATTTTGAATATAACTTGGTAAAATACCTGTGAAAACTTGCTAACCAAAAAATCAGTAAAATACATATATAGGCAGAGGCCAAGGTAAAAAGCTAAAATCTAGTCATGATCTGTTGGTTAGGAACATCAAGTGCGACAAGAATATTATTTTATTAGTCACTATTCAATATTTTTTTTGGTTAGCTTTCCTTTGTCGAGGAGTTTAATTGGATTGGGCCGTTAGACTAAGAATTCATCACTTTAAACAAAATGGAGCTATCACACCTGGAAAAAAAAAAAAAGATGCGCATTTGTTGTCTGGGAAGAGCTTCAACATACCTAAGAAAATCGTAGAACTATGTGTAAATGTAATGTGTGTACATTTTATTTTGGACTAATCCGTGATAGATCGAAATTTTATTTAAAAATTTGTTATTGACCAATAAATAACTGTATGTATAAGATGAAATTCGAACTTTTACTATTTATTTAAGCGGACTAGTCTAACTTGGTTATAACGCGTGTGTACATGTACGCTGTTATTCAGTGAAAACGTCTTTAGTTGATAAGATATTTCATATACTCTATAGTATACACTTTTGCCTTAAGTTTTTTTTGTTAATTTGTGAGAGACTAATTACTATCCAATTTATTAGGAGAAAAAGGGGGAGATACTAAGTCGAGTGTTTGTGTTATTAAAAAAAGAAAAAATGTAGAAAATGGGGGCATGGGAAACAGGAAGTGCGCAAAGATAGATGATTATTTAATATTTATTATAAAACAAAGAAAGGGGTCTAAACTATTTGGCAGGACGTGTCAATATTCCAAGGCTATGGGTTTCCCAATCAGTCAGAATCCCACTTTTCCAGAGACACAACCCTCTCTCAAATCTGAATGCAGGCAGCCAGCCGGGTCCCAACCTCCATAATTGATGGCTCCTCTCATCCGTCCCTCCGCCCCAAAGGGTAACTCCATTTAATTCCATTGATGGAACCTGGAGCCATTAACATTATTGAACCCCCAAAATGATGCAATCCCATTAATTACGAAACAGACACCTGTTACTTTCTTCTACATCGATTGCAACAGTCCCACCCTTATGTTTCTAGCAAGCTCCTTCGCGCTTAAGCTGAACTTGTCATCCATCTGATGCGATGCAATAAGCATAATAAATTATTCAATAATGTAAATGTGATGAATTTAATTCAGTTAATGTACCTCGGCAGTGACGGTTATGTCGACGATGGAGGTTCCAAAAGGCAAGGAAGTGGTGTTAAGAACAGAGAGATGGAGTTTGTCAATGAGCTTGAGAATGTGCATCAACACTCCTTTGTGTTTCTCGCAGTGGATCCGAATGAGGACGTTCTTCTCAGACACTCTTGCCTCCACTTCAGGCAGCACCGACCTACTCACTGCTTTTGAGACTTCGTACGATGAGTTTCCATCCCCCCCTGAATTTGACCAAGTGTCTGACACATCTTCCTCTCCGCACACCTCAGATTTCTCAACATACACAACAGACTCCGCGCTTTTCCTTTTGCTTTCAGTTTCTAGAACCTTCACTTGCTCTTGTAGCTGCTTCACGTACTTGATAGCGTCGCCTAACACCGTCGCCTTGTCCATCTGAACGCATTCTATTATTAGTACTCCAAAGAGATCTAAAAAGAAAAAAAGAGCAAGAAAAATTGAACCTTTTTGAGGCCTGGAATAAGGGCAGAAAGTGCTATGAACTGTTGGCTAATCTTTTCCCTTCTCATTCTTTCGGCAATGATGTGATCATGGGCGTGTTGGGGGGATCTGCCAGTGCCAGCTGAGCCAGTTCTTCTGCGTCTTGTTGGGGTTGGGGTGGTGCTCTTGAGAAGCTTGGATGGCCTCTCATTATCATTGTTACTCATCTGTGAGTTTGAGTAATTATTAGGGTCTGCTATTATGCCATTGATGAAACTGTAGTCCTCTTCTTCCTGCAGATCACAGCAAAAGAAGAACAAAGTCAGGGATCCATTTGCAAGATGAAAATGTGTTGTTTAATTTGTTTGTTTAATTACCAAATCACAAAGCCAAGTAGTCCATGATTCCTCGGTGGAAATCATGTTTGATCCCAAGTGCCAAGTGAAAGTGAAAATTACACAGCACTAGTATAGTAGCTAGGCTCTCAGCTCTCTCCGTGACACGCACTAAATAGAAGATGCCTTGTTTCTTTGTTTTGTTTTATCCTTGCTTTATGGGAAGGGAGCATGTATCGTATACTATACCTTCCATTACCTAAGTTTCGCTATTTGGTATATGTACGTATTAATGTATTCCATTGATGATTAATGGAGAAAGTCTAGTACGAGTATTTTTATTAAAATTTAGCTAATATTTAATCATTAAAAAAAGTAATTTTATATTATTAGACGTTATTTTATACTATTAAAAATATTGATAATAGCTGATTGATAGTTACACATCACAAATTCTGCTGGTCGCGCCTAGCACTCCTCTGATTAATGCACGCCTACTGATTAATGCACGCCTACTGTACACCTCCCTTCCATTAACGCATACACATTAATCAAAATGACGTTAGGTTGCTAGCTAGAGTTGGGAGTTGGGACTCTAGTACCTCACAACCCAGAAATCCATCGAATCCAATCAAATTTATATGTATTATAAAACAGTAATCTTAGTAACTAATAGTAATTAAACTAGTCCATTTTAGTTAATATTATAGTAAGTTATTAAATAAGTTTAAGCATGAAGTTCACTAAAAATGAGTTTTTATTATGTTTTAATTTAGAATATTGTTTTTAAATGAATTTTGAATATTTTTATTTTTATGAATTTTAGATGTCTTTTTTCTTATGTTAAAATTGTGTAATGCAACATTAATTTCCAATATTTTTTCATTATAAAAATAGATTAATTTTGATGAACTAATAAAATGATCAAGTAAAGATTTTTACATATTTTTATACTCATTTAATTAAATTCATACGTTTAGATGTCTTTTTAAGTATTGAATTTAAAAATTAATTATTCTCGGTAATGTATTAATGCACGATTAAATATCTATATTAAAACACTTTTTCACTATGAAACTTAAATTTTAAAAAAATATTATAAACTGAGAAAACTAATAACGAGGAATAAAAATTTATTTATTATCGAATTTATAATTTTTGTTATCTATTAATTTGTTAAACTTTTTTTTTATTTTAGATGAATTTTAAATAAAAATGTATTCTATAAGAATATAATAATGGATTTTTCCAATTTTTTATTATATTTAATTTATGGAATTTAAAAAAATTAAATTAGCTTTAATAAAATATTTTTATAATATTTTCCTTAAAACATATATAAACAAAAATCAAATACTATTTTTAGTAAAAAGTACATATTATCATTTTAAATCGAGAATATTGTTCCTATTTAAGCAATTTTATTCTTAATACAAATATATATATATGTATGTACGAAAAAATCTTATGAATTAAAATAAGAATATCCGCTCTACTCTGATATGCAAAGAAGTTTTATTTTTAAACCTCCTTTTCCCTTTTACCCTTGCTCATTTGTCCGTTAATCCGTTATACAAGTGAATCTATCTTGTCTGATTCACTTATACAGTTCTTTCTTTTTTCAAGAGAATTAAAGGAAATGTGAAATTCACAATTTATTCTTGTTACAGCCTGGCCCAAAACTACTAGTGGGCCGGTCCGACCCGAACGGTTAGGAGCGAGGTGCTCAGTTGTCGATCCGGACACGCGTTCCTGACAGCCTTGCTACAGCTGTGTGAAGGAAGCATCGAGGAAGGTGGGCCTGTCCTTGATGGGCCCACCTCTGACACGGTATATATGGGGAAGGTCATACCCTTCCCCCAAGGTACATCACATACCATTCAACCCTTTTTCGCCTGCACACTTTGCTAACTAGAGCGTCAGAGTGTCTTTGCAGGTGACACCCCCCTCCTCACACGAAGTGCTCGGAACGTCGTCTACTCCAACCCGGCAACTTACGACCAGGCGAGATATCCCCCTCATCAACCAGGACACTAATCCGATCCGTCCGGTACCCGACTACCGAACATTGGCGCCGTCTGTGGGGACAGTCGCCTGAATGGACGTTGTACTGGGCCCAGGAGGAACAGGCCGCGAGACCGAGCGCAGAGGGGAAGCCTCTGCGGCTTCTCCCCGGCAGCGCACGAGGTCCCCTCCAAGACGAACCACACGATCTCCCGAAAGGCGCCCCTTCGGGGGAACTGGCGACAACAGCACCAGAATAATGCAAGAACTACGCCATAGGATGCAAGACCTGGAGCGCCGGCTGGCAGACCGAGAACATCGTCAACAAACTCCCGAATCGAGCTACTCCCGCTCCCCCTCGAGAAGCCACTCTCGACGAACAGCTAGCCCACGATCTGAGACCGAGAGCGCCAGGGAGGGAAGACGCGCAAGAAGACGCCGCGACCCCATCATTTACACCAGGCACGATAGGCGTACCACAGAGCAAAACCGTGAGGACGCTCGTCGGGAGGACGACGAGGGAAGAACAACCAGAACGCGGGGACCAGTGATAATGGGCGCAACCCCATTCCATCGTTCCATCCTCGAGGTTCGGCTGCCAAAGCACTTTCACAAGCCAACAAACATGAGGTACGACGGAACCCAAGACCCGCAGGAGCATCTCACGGCTTTCGAGGCCAGAATGAACCTGGAGGGAGTAGGAGACGAGGTAAGGTGCCGCGCTTTCCCGGTCACCCTAGCGGGACCTGCAATACGGTGGCTCAATAACCTCCCGCAGGGATCGGTGACCAGGTTTTCGGACATCAGCCGCGCCTTCCTAGCCCAATTCACAACCAGAATCGCAAAGGCAAAGCACCCAATCAATCAACTTGGAGTGACCCATAGATCCGGCGAGCCGACCCGGAAATACCTAGACCGATTCAACGATGAGTGCTTGGTGATCGACGGGCTGACGGATTCGGTTGCAAGCTTGTGCTTGACGAACGGACTTCTAAACGAGGACTTCAGAAAGCACCTCACCACAAAGCTGGTGTGGACAATGTAGGAGATCCAATGTGTAGCCAGGGAGTACATTAACGATGAAGAAGTCAGCCAGGTCGTGGCTGCCAACAAACGGCAGCCCTCTTACAATCAAACCCGGCATCACGGGAGCGGAGAAAAACAAAAGGAAAACGCCAGGGACGGCGATCCGAGTAAGACGCCCAGGCCGTTTCCTCGTGTCGGGAAGTTCACTAATTACACTTCCCTCACCGCGCCGATTATGGAAGTTTACCAACAAATAGCCGAGAAGGGGATCTTGTCGAAGCCCCGACCTCTGAAGGAACGAACAGGGGGGAACAGGAGCCTCTACTGTGATTACCACAAGGGTTACGGGCACAAGACACAGAACTGCTTCGACCTGAAGGACGCACTGGAGCAAGCGATCAGGGATGGAAAGCTAGCCGAGTTCTCCCACCTCATTAGGGAGCCGAGGAGACGGAACCGCGACCACGAGGGTGAAGACAAGACCTGGGCAGCAAAGCGACGCCAAGAGCCGGAGGACAACGACCATGGTCTTACCATAGTGAACGTAGTAATAGCAAGAAACGCGGTGCCTAGGTCGAAGTCGGCACATAAGAAAGACGCCAAAGTCCTGGCGGTTTCCACATCCTCTGCGTGAAGCCCCAAGAAACTTCCATCCATTTCATTCGGCCCGGAGGACCAATGGTTTGACGAGGTCGCGGAAAGCCATCCCATGGTCATTACGGCCAGAGTGGGAACCGGCCTCATCAAGCGAATCCTTGTAGATACGGGGGCAGATTCGAACATCATGTTCTGCAATGTGTTCGACGTCTTGGGCCTATGGGACGCCAACTTAAAGACTCACCAGCACGGCGTTGTAGGGTTCGGCGACCACTTCATCAAGCCGGAAAGGATAATCTCCCTGCCGACCTCCATGGGACAAGGCCAAGGGACAAGAACGGTAATGGCAGAGTTCGTGATCCTACAAGACTCCACGACCTACAACATCATCCTAGGGAGGAAAACCATCAACGACCTAGGGGCAGTCATCAGCACAATGATGCTGATAATGAAGTTCATAACTGAAGAAGGATCAGTAGGGTCCGTAAGGGGAGACCTGGAAATGGCAGTCGCTTGCGACAACGCTAGTCTCTCGTTAAGAAATAAATCCAAAGAAGCATCAGGAGTGTTCCTCGCCGACTTGGATGCCAGAGTCAGTGACAAGCCGAGACCCGAACCAGAAGGGAACCTAGAAAAGTTTAGAGTCGGCGACACGGAGGAGAAGTTCACCTTCGTGAACAGAAACCTCCCTCACGAGCTGAAAAAACCTTTAATGGAAATGATCAGGGCTAATGGTGACTTATTTGCCTGGACACCGGCCGACATGCCAGGGATAGACCCCCAACTCATGTCGCACCATTTGGCCGTCAAGCCAGAAGCCAGACCGGTGGCCCAGAGGAGGAGGAAGATGTCACAGGAAAGGGCAGAAGAGGTGGCCAAGCAGACGGCCAGTCTCCTCGAGGCAGGATTTATCCGGGAACTTGACTACTCGACCTGGCTGTCGGACGTAGTCCTGGTAAGAAAACACAATGGGAAATGGAGGATGTGCGTGGATTATTCCGACCTCAACAAAGCATGCCCCAAGGATTGCTACCCCCTACCCAACATTGATGCACTCGTCGACGCGGCGGCGGGGTACCGGCATCTGAGCTTTATGGATGCTTATTCCGGCTACAATCAGATACCGATGCACCGACCGGACGAAGAAAAAAATAGCATTCATAATGCCAGGAGGAATCTATTGCTACAAGGTAATGCCCTTTGGCCTGAAGAACGCGGGGGCCACATACCAAAGATTGATGAACAAGATATTCAGCAACATCATTGGCAAAATGGTGGAAGTCTACGTGGACGACATCCTTGCCAAGACCACCTGACCCGAAGACCTTCTAAGCGACCTGGGAAACGTGTTCGCGGCCCTCCGACGACACGGCATGAGGCTCAACCCTCTCAAGTGCGCCTTTGCCATGGAGGCCGGGAAGTTCCTAGGATTTATGATAACCCAAAGGGGGGGGGTGGAAGCCAATCCTGAAAAATGCCAAGCAATACTCCAAATGAAGAGCTTGGGCTACGTCAAAGACGTCCAGAGACTGGCGGGAAGGCTCACCGCGCTATCTCGTTTCCTTGGGGCGTCGGCAGCAAAGGCCCTACCTTTCTTCAACCTAATGAGAAAGGGAATAGCATTTGAATGGACCCCGGCATGCGAAGAAGCGTTCAACCATTTCAAAAAGATCCTTGCAACACCACCTGTGCTCGGTAAGCCCGTGGTCGGAGAACCGCTCTATCTATACCTAGCTATAATGGAAAGTTCAACAACCGATTTACTTTGTGAGTAAAGCGCTGCAAGGAGAAGAACTTAGGTACAGCAAGTTGGAGAAACTGGCACTAGCGCTCCTGACCTCCTCCCGCAGACTACGACAATACTTCCAAGGTCACCAAGTGGTCGTAAGAACGGACCAGGGAATTCGTCAAGTGCTCCAGAAACCTGACCTAGCGGGAAGGATGATGACCTGGGCCATCGAGCTATCCCAGTACGATTTAAGATATGAGCCTCGACATGCAATTAAGGCGCAAGCAATGGCAGACTTCCTGGTGGAAGTAACCGGAGACCCAACAGAGGACACGGGCACACGGTGGAAGCTCCATGTAGACGGAGCCTCCAACCAGACGTCCGGAGGCGCCGGGATCATCTTAGAAAGCCTAGCCGGAGTCATTTACGAACAATCGGTCAAGTTCGAGTTTCCCGTATCGAACAACCAAGCAGAATATGAAGCCCTTCTAGGCGGCTTGATCTTAGCTGGGGAAGTCGCGGCTACGAGGCTAGAAGTATGCAGCAACTCACAGATCGTCACGTCGCAAGTAAATGGAAGCTACCAAGCCAGAGACACGCTATTGCAGAAGTACTTGGAGAGGGTCAAAGAACTGGGCAAACAGTTTGAGGAGGTCACGGTCCAACATGTTTCGAGGGAAAGGAACACACGGGCAGATCTCCTATCCAAGCTAGCGAGTACGAAACCTGAAACTGGCAACCGGTCCCTCATTCAAGGCATCATGAAAGAACCAGCAGTTGCCCTCCACATGACCAAGATAAGCCCCTCTTGGATGGACTCCATCACTGATTTCTTGCAGAACGGCAAACTCCCTGTAGGTGAGAAGGATGCTAAAGCGTTGAGAAGGGAGGCTGCCAAATACACGATCATACAAGGCCAACTGTTTAAAAAGGCACTTAGCCAACCCTTGCTGAAGTGCCTACTCAGAGAAGTCCACGAGGGGTGCTGTGGTCACCACATCGGGGGCAAAGCCCTAGTGAGGAATCTCATCCGAGCTGGATATTACTGGCCATCAATGATGGAGGACTCCAAGGAGTTCGTGAAAAAATGCGTTAAGTGCCAAGAGAACACTAACTTCCACAGAGCCCCGGCCACCGAACTGAGCCTGATGACGTCCTCCCGACCATTTGCACAGTGGGGAGTCAACCTCTTGGGACCTTTCCCGGTTGGCCCAAGGCAAGTCAAATATCTCATAGTCGCCGTCGACTATTACACCAAATGGATAGAGGCCGAGCCACTGGCCACTATTTCCTCGTCCAATTGTAGAAAGTTCATGTGGAGGCAGGTGATAACTCGGTTCGGCATTCCGGAGTTCGTCATTTCAGACAACGGGACGCAATTCACCGATAAGAAGTTTGTAGAGTTTCTCGCCGGCTTGGGCATCAAACAGAAAATCTCCTCAATAGAGCACCCCCATACAAACGGACAAGTCGAGTCCGCAAATAAGGTCATCTTGCTGGGCCTCAAGAAGCGGCTAGACAACAAGAAAGGAGCATGGGCTGATGAGCTCGCCTCAGTCCTCTGGTCCTACCGTACAACCGAGCAGTCCGCCACGGGAGAAACCCCCTTCCGCCTGACATACGGGGTAGACGCAATGATACCCGTAGAGATCGGCAAGCCGAGCCCACAGTTATTTCTCAAGGGGGTGGAAGAAGCTGTAGATAAGGACCTAGTAGATGAGACCAGGGAAAAGGCCCACCTATCAGAAGTAGCACTAAAGCAAAGAATGGCCCTGCGCTACAACACCAAAGTGCTCAAGAGGGAATTTGAGCAAAACGACCTCGTCCTACGGCGCAATGACATTGGCCTACCAACCCAGGGAGAAGGCAAACTGGCGGCGAACTGGGAAGCCCCCTACAGGGTCAAAGAAGTGATTGGCAAGGGCGCCTACAAATTGGAGAAGCTCGATGGAGGGAGGTCCCGAGAACTTGAAATGCGGGTAACCTGAGAAGGTTCTACCCCTAGATCAAGCATGCCGGCCAGGCGATCTAACGAACTTAGTCACTTACCTTTGTATCTGCCATGGTAACAGACTTGTTTAATTACTGGTTAATGTTTACTTGTCATTTCTACCTATTTTACTTCTATTTGTTCTTTTTCCTACTTACACATCACATGACAACAAGTTCCATGACGCATCAAACAGAACCACGATACGGCACCCCGGGACTGATCACCCCGGGAGCCACCTAAACTAAAAGCCATAACAAGCGGCTACAACGATAGCAAAAGGCCACGACTTGGCTTCGCCGAATTGCCAACACAACAGTAAATAAACACGAGTGGAAAGCTCATACCGACAAAACGGTAACAAAACAAAACGAAAACGCTATCAGATAGGCAAAAGACAATAATAACAAGCCGACCAAGCGACTCTTAATGTATAACGAAGTAAGCTTCAACAGTTCTACAACAAAACCACAAATCCATACAAAAGCACAAGGTACAAGAGCTCATTTCTTGGGCATGTCAACAATCTTGCCATCCTTGATCATTTTGAAAACTCCAATTGCCGACGTGTCGAAGTCGGGAGCCACGATCTTCACCTGGGCCTTAAGAGCCTCCTCAGTCATGAAGATCGCGTTCTTTCCATGCTCTCTGGTCACCTTATGTTTCTTCTTATGCTTCTCAACCTCATATTGAGCGGCCTTAGCCGACGAAACGGCCACGTCACACTCTTTCTCCAAAGCCGCCACCCGACCTTGCGCGGCATTAAGTTGGCTCTCCAGAGTCATCTCCCGCTCGGTTAAACGGGATACGGTGTCGTCGGAGGCCTTCAAATTCTCCTCGGAAGACGCGGCTTTCTCCTCAGCGGCCTTCAGTTTTTTCCCCGAGTCGGACAGTTGCTCCCGAAGAGTTTCAACTTGAGTTTTGAATTCATTATTGGCCTTGACAGCCGATTCGAACTTCCTGCGCAGCGACTGCATCCCCAACAACTCGAATTCAGCCTTCCGAGCTATTACGGCACCACAGAGAAGGGTACGGTACATCCACCTCGCCTGCCCTGCAAGCTCGGTGCCAAGGAAGTGATCCTCTGCGCTGGGGAGCAGCTGCGAATCTATGAAGGTTCCGGAATCAAAGTTCCGCTCCATCACAATAAGAATCCCTTCCGGGCTGGAGGATGCCCTTTGCCTTTTGGGGTGGGGATAAGCTTCAAATCGTCATCCTCTTGCTGAGCGGAGGTCGAGTGCTCGGCGCCGGCCGCCTCCTCACGGATTGGAGAAACACGCCCCCCGTCAGAGTTCTTATCCGTCATCTCGGTGTCGCGATGTGAGGGCGTCACCTGATCTTTATCCTCAGAAGGGCCCTCCGACTTCCCGTCAACCTTCTCTGCTTCCTCCTCATCGTTGTCCGCCAAGAAAGTCTTGAACAAGTCCTCAAGCCCTGTCACAGAAGCAGACATCTCCACTGCAACGAACAAGTAAACAAGTTAGTCGTGAAACCAGCACAACCAAGCGAATGAATAGAAACGCAAAAACACAAGGCAAAACAACTCACAAACGTAATTCCTGGCGACCTCCCGGTCACCCATCAAGAGGTGGGGATTCACATGATTCTTCCCAAAAACTGCCAACAACACGTCGGCGACCCTCTTGTCCACAGCGGACATCCCCTTATAAGACACCTTGATGAATGTGTTGGATCCCGCCCCAAAGCTCCAGTACGTCGGAATGAGCCGCTCCCCTTCTAACGACAACCAAAAGGGGTGACGACCTTTGACCGGACGCACCTTAAAATATTTATCTTTAAACCCATGATAAGAGTCATCGAACAACCCGAAGATCCTCCGACCTTGGGCAGATCGGAAGGACATGAACCCTTTCCTCGCTTTTCCCTCCTTGGAAGGATTCGTGAAGTTGAAGAAAAAAAGGAAGACATCAACAGATACCGGCAACTCCAGATATTCGCACACCATCTCGAAACAGCGGATAGAAGCCCAACTGTTTGGATGCAGTTGCGACGGCGCCACGGAGATCCGGTTAAGAAGCGCCATTTGAAAAGGAGAAAACGGGATACAAAGCCCCACCTGGGTGAACATGTACTTATAAAACCAGATCCAATCGGGGACCCGAGGGGAATGGAAGTTAAGCTCATATAGCCGTTCATTGGGGTAGGAACAAAGATGTCATAATTGGCTTCCTTGTCTATCCCTCCGCACAAGTACTCGCCTTGGCGGAACTCCGTTAGCTCCCCCTCATCCATCTGATTTGGTGAGTCCTTTACGTCGGAAGTCACCCAGACGTAGGGGTCGTAATTCGCGGCAGAGGGAGAGGCCCGAGAAACGATGCGAGGCATACCTACAATGGAGGTACCACTCCGTTAGTCTATGAGGTCGGGAGTCCGGAAAAAGCCCAGAAACTATATTTGTCCTATTCAACAGCTAAGATCAAGCATGGCTAAAAGCTAAATCCAAACAAAGTCTACCCTAGAATGGTAACCCCCTAACGCACCTACTTGACACTAAAAAGCCATCTATCATACAAAATCAAGCAAACAGCATGCACACAGAAGACCGAACAATAAACATGAAGCAAAGGACGAAAAGAATGCTTACCTGAACTGATTATGAAGATTCGAAGGAAGAGGAGGAAGAGCGAATGCGCAAGAATGCAGAAATGACACTCTGGGAATTAAGAAGGAGAAGATGATGGAAATGGTTGGAGTAAGGATATAAGAGGAGAACGAAATGCAAAACTGTTTAAAACTGCCACTCAAGAAGCGCGAAAGGCCTGGGGGCAAAATGGTCTTCGCGTACAGGATTTTCCAACCCATTATGAGCATTTAATGCTCCACGCGAGGAACGAGACGACAAACGGTCACCTCAGCAACAAACAGACACGCGCACAAGAGGCACGTCCCCTCCACGGGCAGCCGACCTGGCGACAACACACGGAATAAGAGATAACGGGCCACCAACCACTTTCACGATCATTACTGGCGCGTTTGGGGCACTGTTACGGCCTGGCCCAAAACCACTAGCGGGCCGGCCCGACCCGAGCACCACCCAACCCGAACGGTTAGGAGCGAGGCGCTCAGTCGCTGACCCGGACACGCGTCCCTGACAGCCTTGCTACAGCTGTGTGAAGGAAGCATCGAGGAAGGTGGGCCTGTCCTTGATGGGCCCACCTCTGACACGGTATATATGGCGAAGGTCCTACCATTCCCCCAAGATACGTCACATACCATTCAACTCTTTTTCGCCTACACACTTTGCTGACTAGAGCGTCGGAGTGTCTTTGCAGGTGACACCCCCCTCCTCACACGAAGTGCTTGGAACGTCGTCTACTCCAACCCGGCAACTTACGACCAGGCGAGATATCCCCCTCATCAACCAGGACACTAATCCGATCCGTCCGGTACCCGACTACCGAATAATTCTATATTAAGACAACATAATTACAAAAATGAGGGAGCTGTGACAAGTCTCTGTTGTGTTGTGGACCTCTTTCCTATGCCATATAAAAGTTTGGGAATATAGTATTATTGTATATTGTATTTTTTTTATAATCATGTTTTCAAGAGATTAATGTCAACTTTTATAAATTTTTAAAAATGTTGAGTATTATATATAATCCAAATTCAATGAAAGATTAGTATAGATAACTTTGTATAATATCGCCATGGATGAAATTACTAACACAATCGAAGTACTATAAGCATTCCTTTTGCTTAAATAAATCTGACAAGCAGTGGCTTTTATTTTAGATGGGAGAGAGAATTATTAATTACAAGATTATTCTTACGGATTAGATATATATAGTTACCGTTGAAAACCAAGTTTAAAGACATAAATCTTACATATATGAAGGAATATTAGGATGCTCAACATATGCAATGAAAGCAATATGGCAGGAGATACTATAATTAGTTACGTGGTTGACTGGTTGGTACTTGGTAGCAATTTAACTAACGAAAATTTTCAGAACACTAGGTAAGATCGAATCATACGTGCAAGATCATCATCAAGTTTATCATCATCTCTATATATTCAAGGGAAGGGATTTTGAGAAGGGATCGAATGGTGCTCATCTAAACTGCAATTATATATAACAATATAATAAAATATAATCTGGCTCGAATCTTCAGGATCGATCCTTTGCAGATCAGAGGTCCTTTTTTCACTTTTTATTTGTTTATTTTTAAACCATGATATATATATTTATGAATAATGTTAAGTAATTAACTTTTTAAAAAATTATTTTATTTATCTTAAATATTAAATTTTAAATTATAAAATTTAACACAAAAATACTTGTTTATATAATTTTTCTCTATTTTATAATAATGTCTCACACTTTCCCTTTTAACTCCTTCATTGACCATCATTGCAATATAGTGTGAAAAGATTTTATTTGTAGTCAATTAGTCATTAACTCATTATGTCTATTTGCATGTTTTAATTTGATGTTACCCTATTAACATATTGCTTTAGACGGATGCAGTTCTAAGTAAAATATAAAGTCTAACGTTGTTTAGAAAATGACATGTAGTTATTAAAAGTAATAAATAAAGTAGTATGTTATTAAATTTATTTTTTTATTATTTTTATAAAATATATATTTAGTCCATTTGAATTAGTCTTTTAATTTTTTTTAAATACGACTAACATAACCTGATTAGTAGGTTATTTTTTAAATTTCAACAATTCACACAAAATTATAATAAAACGAATAAAAGAAAATCACTTTTATTTTCTGTATAGAAATAAAAATAGTGTTTCGTAGAATGATAAATCTCACTAATGTAATAGTAGTTATAGATCAGACGAGAAATATTAAGGATTATTAAAATTTATTTTTTTTAGTTATTATTTAATTATTATAAATTAAATTTTTTAGTTTATAATTTTTTTAGTCTAATAATTTAATAATATATTTTATTATATATTTTTTTAAATATTAATGACTAACTAATAACTAAAATTAATAAATTCTAACTATCCTCTAATAATCTTCGTTATAGAGTATAGACAGAATAAATGTTGCGACAAAAAATATTTATGTAGAAATATGTTCGTCGGTAGAATACCTTTTTAAAAAGCTCTGATTTCATATTCCTTGTTTCACAATTCACACAATAAATCCATTCAGCACATACAATAACAATTAACAAATTTTATTTTTTCCTCCTAAAAAATTAGGGTGCATTTAGTTTTAAAAACAGGAACAAGACAATAAAAACAGAACACAAAAATATAAAAATTAATATTTTTATATTTTATTTAATAATAAATTAAATATAAAATAAAATAAATAATAAAAAATTTAATTATTTTAATTTTTTACACAATTTTAAATAAAAAAAATAATAAAAAATATAATTATAAAATTTGATGATAATAATAAATAAAAAATGAAAAATATGTTTTATATATTTTCGTTCGATATTTCTATGTATTCTTATCATATATGATACAAAATATATTAATTTAGTATTTTAAAATTATCTTTGACAAACATAATTTTATATTTCTGTATTTATGTCTCAATATTCTAACTTTATAAATAAACGTAATCTTATAATTTATCTAAAAATAACTAAATAATATTTTTTTTTAAGATCGGATAATTACTCAATGTTAGTGTTTTTTTGGTGACTACTCAATGTTAGTGTTTGATTGTATACAAAAAATATAAATATATTATATATATGAATAATTTTAAGATGATTTAAAATATGTCTAAAACAATAAAGTTTCCTTTTATAGATGTTGGACTAAAATAATAAAACCCAAACAAATATTCTAAGAATAAAGTTTCACCTTATTTCTCTCGTTAAGTTATTCTAGAACTTGATGAGATTATCTTCTTCACTTGTTCTCTTCTAATTTTTTTCATTGCTCTTTATTTTTTATCAACCAAAAACAAAAAACATTATAGAATTATCTTTTGGATCCAACAACAAACCCTACCTAAAATATATTCACTTTAAAAGAATTCGTTTATTATTCTTTTGTGATGTTAGTGAAGATTTAGATATGAAAAAGTATAGGTAAATAATTCATAACAAACTAATTTTAAATAATTATAATTAATAATTATTAATTTGTTATTTAAAAAAATAAATAATTACTGATTATTGATAATTAATTAATATAAAATATAATTTAAAAATATTTATTAATTTATTATTGACTGAACTGCTATTTAATTACTTAACAGAATTATTTAAATATTTATTCTCCATCATTATCTCAAACCTTTAATGCTTATATTACTTATTTATCTGATAATAAAAATACTTTTTTCACAAATTTATTTTTTAATTTATTCTCTTAATCTTTGTTTATTTAATTTATTCTTCAAAATTACGCCCGAAAAGAGAACTATTTTTTTTTGAGTTTATATTTCATATGATTCTAATTTTTTGGTTGTCTACGATATTTTTAAGTCCAACAGATCAAGGATTAATTCATCGCAGATTAGAACTCCATTTAAAAATTTATCGGTAACCAATAAATTATACTTTAATTTTGATATTTGTTTAAGTAGACTCAAACGAGTAAACTGGCCACTCGACCAACTCAAATTAATTTTATATTATCGTAAATTCGTAATTAAGTATTTAAAATAGTAAGTTCTTGTAAGTATACATTTTAATAAGGGGCATTCTAGTGTACAGATTGAAGTAGTATAGAGAAAAAGTATAAATTTTTTTATAGTTATTTTTTATTATTTAATTATTATTCAAAATGAATGTAAGTCCTATCTTTATCAATTTCTCTTTCATTTTATTAAAAAAAATCTATAAACTTACATTTTTACCGTATAATTCACTTTTAATAAGTCAATACATATGGCAGAGTAGTGAGAAGGGGGAACCGAATGAACATGAATTGAGCAAACATTAAATTGGGGGGGTCAGATAAACCCTATCTTTGATGGTTGCTAAGTTGACACCGCGATACGAACAAAGCCTTTGTACCACACGTAATTAATGGACGCAATATTGTCATAGTGTCATGTTCCCCAAAATTGATTGTTACAATATTACCCCTCCTTAAGGCCAGGCAGTACACTATATGTATGAACAATGAGGCGTCATAATCAACCTAATGTAAAAAGTGGGATCTGCCTCAGCCAGTTGCCATAGATTAAGGATGTATTCTATAAATTTCGACACACGATTCATATCAAATCAAAGCTTTTTCATATTCATCTTAATAATCGAGTGGTCTATTATTATCATCAAGCTAATAAGGGAAGAAAAGTTAAAATCATCCTGCACTACTTTTTTGTCTGCTTTCCTATACTAAGTGTGTTTATAGGTTAGTTCTTACGTCCTACTTCTTGGACGACTATGTTTTCTGTCACTTTCTTCATTTTGTACAATTATAAATTTACTATGCGTTAAAGGTATGATTATGCATAAACCTTTTTTGTTATATGCATATGTTTTTAGTTTGTCTTTTGGTCGGCAGCTTTAATATTATAAAATCATTTTTTAATAAATAAATTATTTTTAAAAAGAGAAGTGTTAAGAAATCAATAAATTTTGTAATTTATAATTATCAATTAATTATTGTTAATATTTTTAATAATATAAAATTATATCTAATAGTATAAAATTATTTACTTTTTTATTGATTAAATACTGACTAAATTTTAATAAAAGTGTTATTTTTTTTTTACCTTCTCTTTTAAAAGTGTTATCTTTTAAATTTTCATCTTCACCAATGTAATCACCAATAAAGAAAAAAGTTCTACGTCTCTATTACAGGTCATATAAGTCAACGGTAGGTGACCTAAATTGAGTAAATTCTCAAACGATGAAAAAAAAAAAAAAAAACAGGCGAATAAAATCTTCATCGCCTTCTCCAAATAGCACGTATATATGTAAATCCTGACCCTGCTTATTTTTAGACAAGCGTTTTTCCATCAAAGATTCCAGTTCCATGATGACATACCGTCCCAAAAACCACAATTAGATATGATGAATTCAGTTTTTAGGAAAGAAACAGCAAACATTCTCTTGGAAACTCTTTTTTTTTTTTCCCTCCTAACCACTGTATATGTTTTCCAAGAATCCTGAATTTTCCCATTTTCCACGTATATTCTGAATCCTTCACTTCCTATCTTTTTCATATCAGAATTCAAAGTCAGATTCAAAATAACTCTAGATCTATTTTAAAGCCTAAAGTTTCTCTCTCTTTACATTTAACCTTGTTTTACAATTTAATTTGCATAATCTTAACGACACCTATAAATATGCTCATGTATTAAAATGAGATTTTGACTATTCGTAAATAAAAGGAGAGAATAATCATTTATGATAGATGGATAAATTACAATATCTTTCTTACTATAAATATTTTATCAAATTTAGATATTTGTCAACTCTACCAATAAGAAATGACAGGAACGATGCAAATTGTGCGACGGTGCTGTTGAGTGTTCGTGGTGCGTCCGTTAACGTCAATCAAAACTATGGACGACGGCATGTGGCGACACAGCACCAGTGAAAGAGTAAGAAATTAGATGAAAAGACAGTCACATCAGATAAAAGAGAAAGAGATCACTTTTGAGATTTATATAATTATTACAAATTCTTATTTATTTTAAATTTAAAATTAGTAATTATTAAAAATTAATTATTTATTTATCATTTAATATTAATTTCAATGTTACCTTTATTGTATACATTATACACTACTTTTATACTTTTTTTTTATTAAAAGATCTGTCTAAAATTCTTATTAGAGAAGTGTTAGGGGGTAATAACTTTTGTGTCAAATAGTTATTAATGATATTTTTAATGATGTGAGATTTTATCTAATAATATAAGATTACTCATTTTTTTTCACTAAATACGTACTGACCAAAATTTAATAAAGTTGATGGGACCAGACTTTTTCTTCTTATTAATTTAAACATCGCAAGTAGTATACCTCATTCTCACTCAAAATCTTAGATGACTTCACCACCGAAAAAAACATTCAGTCCCACACTACCAATTTTAAATAACCCTCGAAAGACATACCTAATTTTCCTTCACTCTTTTTGCAATGTTCTTCCATGGGCCATTTGATTTTGCTTCTGGAAACTATGCCGAAATAGGAAGATTCTGTCCTTTTCCAGGCGCGGTGGTTTAATTATATATTTCTTTACGATATTTAGTCGTCGCTAACTTTTAGTACACATGATATTTTCCCACTCTAAACAAAAATTCAAAAAGACAAGATATAACTATCTTTCACTCCCAAATTTTGTAGCCCAAACATGTTCGATAACTAAAGGCTCTCGTATGGAGATGAGAGTTTAACAAAATAAAATAAAACATTCTCATGCTCTCGCTCAAATAATTAAAACTTCTGACGACAAAACTAATTACCGAGACTTAGAGACATATGATTATCATCATAATAACTCACATGCAGTTCGTATATAAAATTGTTAGTTAAAAATCACTAGATACTTAACTAACAATTTCATATAAATACAACCGCATATAAATCTCCACTTTATTACATACTTTATTATTATTTATCCACATGGAGCTGTTTCCTTCCGAGGCTAACATGACTTTGAAGATAGATCGCTACTATATATTGTTGGCGGAAGACGATTGAATCGGTGGATTGAATCAACCTTTACCTGCTATGACGACGACATCGTTTTCAGTGTAGCCACGCGTAGATTCCTCACAAGATCTCTTATGCTCAACTTGTACTCTGTGCCCATCTGATCCACCAAAAATATCAAAAGTCAACACATCTAGCTATCTCTATCTTATCCAGTAATTAATAATATTATCTCCATCATTAATTAAAGTATGAACCTGAGCGACGATGGTTATGTCGAGAACCGAATCCCCGAACGGTAGCACACTGCTATGGACCACATACAGGTGAAGGCTTTGTATCTCCGACAGTAATTTGACGTAAATGCCCTTCTGTTTCTTGCAATGGATCCGGAGCAGCACCTCCTTCTCGGCCGCCGCCACTCTTGCTTCCACGTGTGCCACTGCTGCTTCGCCGTCTGCTTCCAAGGTGTCATCATCACACGAAGAGGAGTCATCGTCGCTACTGCTCGTGATGAAGCGTGGATTCTTCACAATCACCACAGACTCCACCTCTCTCTTGTTCTCTTCTTCTAGAACCTTCAATCGTCCCTGAAGCTCTTTCACGTACTTGATTGCATCTCCCAGTACCGAAGCCTTATCCATCTGTATTATCAATAATTATGCTATTAATCATATATTAATTCTAGATTTTTCTCAAATAAAATTAAATTACCTTTTTTAAGCCTGGAATAAGAGCTGCAAGGGCGATCAAGCTTTGGCTGAGCTTCTCCCTTCGCTTTCTCTCAGCCATGATGTGATCGTGAGAGTGAGCCGCGTGTCTTTTACTCCCTTGGCTTTGAGGTTTCCTTGTTTGTTCCACCTTGTTCTTATCATTGTTATTACCAACTTGTGGTTGCGGTGAAACCTTATCATTAGGAGTTGCATCAAATTCAAAGCCATAAAACTGGGAGGATGGGTTGTAAGAGTTTTCAAAAGAGAGAATCTGGGAGGTGGGAGAAGAAGAAGAAGAAGAATTAGATGAGACGTAATTAGTGATGCTTGATGATGAGCAAGTTCTCAGTTGCTTAGTTGGCCTCTCCTCCTCCTCTTCCTCCTCCTCCCCCAGCACTGCACTCATCACCATCTCATCAAACTGATTCTCTTCATCCTCATCCAGAAACTTCTTCAAATTGCACTCTGAAAACAATTCGTAATCATCTATATCCTGCAAAATCACAAACTCGTTATTATTAATACCAACATTGTTCATCATTTCTCAACAAAGAACTCACCAGATCAGATAACCAGTTGGTTGCCGATGCGTTTAATTCCTCCATAGAATTTGAAGTAACTAGCTAGTAGTGGTATGGTATATACTATAATACTATATACTATATAGTATAGTACTATATATGTCTATACTAAGTTACTAACTTAGTATCTATCTAGCACCCTTAGCCTTTTTGCCTCTTTATAGTGGCCTTCTTCTACTGCTTCTACTCTCACTTTCGATCTCTTGCCATTAACCGAGTATCGCGTTGCAATAATCATCACATATAAAAATATAATATTTTATTCAAATAAAATAATGCACGTGGGAAAATGGGAAATTATTTCAGCCACGCACCGAAGAAATGGTGGATGCAGTCGCAAACTGTCACCGAATGCTTTGCTGCTATGTATGGAGGTACGCCAATTAATTAAATTAATCAACTATCAACTGTAAAAAAACTTGGATTTTTTTACCATATTAGTTGAATATCTATGGGAAAACCAAAAATAACTCTCTGCTATTAAGTTTCCACTTTTACTTAATTAATTCAACCAATGCTGGATATCCAGATATGGGACCTAGATAGTAACAGGTGAATCATGTGATATATTTTTTTCGTCTCAATTATTGACTTATTTTGTCACTACCCTCAGCAACGCGCCCCCTCATTTATTATGTGTCTTTTTTTTTCTTATTTCTTTTCCATCACATTTTTTCTGTCATTGTTTTCCGATCCCTACTGTTGGATACATACAGTGTATAAATTGTATATATATATAATATGCTGATTGAGGTTTGAACTTTGAATAGTCAATAAAATACTCCACACCCTGTGGAATCTCAAGCTAAAATAAAATAAATAAACTTGCCTTATTGGTTCGTGAGATATTATCTTTTTACTAATAATAACAAAGTGAGATGCTTTTTACAACTATGAATATTCCGATCCCTTACCATAATATGTAATTAATAATTTAAAAAGTCATCGGCCCTTAATTAATATTTGTTTTAATAATATACTAACTAGTAGTATTTGTTTACAATAGTATAATTGCACTTTGATTAATAATTAAATATTTTACCCTTCAAATGGACAAATAATGCAATATTGAAAGCTATTAAATAAAAGTAGTATCCCCGTGTATCACGACGACAAGATCAATTATTTTAAGAAAGATTCAGTATGATGCATCTTGTTATGCGCAATTGTGCATGTTTATTTAAGTCATATTATATAGTTAATGATTTTTCATCATGTCCCTTCAGATAATAGGTGTCCTTTTTAAGTGCGTACTTATTAGCTTGATATCCCAATAGAATATAATTTCGGGAAACATCATTCAAAGATTTGTTATTGCTCAGTTTCAAGGATTCAATTCGTCCACGGAAGAAAGTAATGCTGAAGCAGTATGTACTACTTGCAATACGTGAATGGTAACTTAACTTGTGGGAAATGCTTAGGGTTACTTTGGACACTTCTCCGATCTTTTTTATGATACGATGGATTCAACTTTAAAAGTTAATTCAACAATCTAATCCAAGTACTCTTTCCCACGTCTTATAGGTAGCATTGGTTTTAAAGTATGAGACGGAGATTAGAAGACTGAGATTCAGTATTATATTTATTGGTTTAGAGATTGATACTAAAGTCTTTGTTTTCAAAATTTTAATATTTTCAATAAGCGGAGACACGAAGGATTAAAATTTTTGAAAACGGTGATTGAAATTTTAATAATATTTTATATCTAAATTAAAATATCCCATTTTAATTAATTAATTCCAACTTTATTTTTTGTAAAAAATAAATTAAAATTTCATTCTTATTTTAGTTTCTATCTCATACTTTATATTTGTCTCTTAATTTCAGTTTCTCAATCTCTATTTCTCTTCCAAACGCTACCATAACAACAACATAACTGGCTCTTTTTTACTAGTTCACATTGTTCTTTCTAACCTCTATTTTTGTGTTTATTTAGCTATAACTTAACCTAATCTATTCAATAAACAAATTAAACTAAGCCTTTTTTAGATAAAGAAAATAGTTAAAAACTTATATGCTATGATAAATTTGTACGGTTGCTACTAAAATTAAAACATATACCATTGTAATAAGAATGTGATCTTGTGTAGAACCACTTACAGTGTAAAAAAGAGACGAGACGGGAATCCACTAATCAGCCGTGGTCTTGAAGCCGGATAGGGATGGGTATTTGTGAAAGAATTTCGATAATCAAGTTAGTTTAAGGTTCAAGAGATACCATGATTAAAGTTAGAAAAGGCATCTTGGATTTTTTTTTTTTTTTTGTATTTATACTTTTTGGTGACTAGAAATTTAAAAATTTTGTCTGATTTTTTTAGAATTATGAAATTCGCTCCTGATTTAGACTAAGGGTGTATATGGGTCAGATCACACCAGGTTTAGCTTAACCCAGACCTGACCCAAAATATAGACCGAGCCTAATTTTTAGACCTTAACCCGATCCTAGATTCGATGAAACCTTTGCACTTTCGGACCGGGTGAAAACCGGATGAAAACCGAATCTTTAGCTTGTAAAATTCACCTAATCTCCAACCATTATTTCACAATTCACATAGTAAAATTCACTTAAAAAAAATATAACAAGAACCAACCATTCTCTAAAATTAAAGCATAACCATAATCAATACTAATATTATCTAATAACACCAAATATTTAAATCAATACAAATAACACAATATTATGCATTAGTCTAAAATCTTATGCATTTTAAATATAAAACATTAACTTATAATCTTATAATGACTAATAACACAAAATATTAATTAAGATTTACAATATTTAAATTCCACATAAGAATAACCATCATCTATCACTAATAACACAAAA
The DNA here is from genome assembly GCF_059453495.1 of Arachis ipaensis. NCBI lineage: Eukaryota > Viridiplantae > Streptophyta > Magnoliopsida > Fabales > Fabaceae > Arachis > Arachis ipaensis. Next base: position 6,105,687 of record NC_142440.1, on the reverse strand, counting down.
TATTAATTGTGTATGATGACCAGGCCACCGGACTGAGTTCGGGTGACCCGAGCTATTACCCGGACCCGACCCAAAATAATGACCGGGTCTATTTTTAAGACCCTTACCTGACCCTAGACCCAATGAAATCACATTAAATTAGTCTCTAAAGTGTTCAGGGCCGGTCTGGACCGAATCATGTACACCCCTAATTTAGACATATACATTTTTAATGGGTTGTTTACGCGCGTCCTGGTCCAACTTAAAAATTGAACTGTAACAGAATGTATTTTTCTTAGATAAAGCAGAATATATAATTAAGATGAGTCTTTTAACCAATTTTTTTAAAAAAAGGAAAAAATAGAAGTATTTTTGTCCACCTATGTGGAGTTAGTCAAAGTATCTAGGCTGTAATAATTGATCTCTTAATTAGGTATTGTGTTTATCAAATTAGATATATAAAATGAAAGAAAAACGTTTATTAAGATACTTAAAACCACCTAACTCCTGGATCTTTGTTGGTTAAGAAAGATTAAATAAAGTAAATTTCAAAACCTTATTAGTCAGTTAACTAGTGGCCATAATTTACCTAAACTAGCAGAGCAGTTTTATATATATGTATGATTGATTTCGTTAGGGAACAACTTGAAATATAGTCAATTATATAGTTAACTAGTTAAAAATATGTTAGTTACATAAAAAAAATAAAATAATTCTCTACTATTCTTATTTTTTGGAATTTTAAAATTTAAAAAAAAATCAACTAAATTGACTTATACTATAGTTGGTTCTCTAGCAAAATATGTTTAATCTTAATCAATCATGCGTGTACAATCTAGATTTACTTTTCTCTTCATATATATAAAATTAAATTACTAAAAAGCTAGCACGAAAACGTAAGAAAGCAATTCAACTTAGAATTTAATAATTCGCAGTTGTTAATTTTCGTATTTCACCATTCAATTTGTCAATTTTTGTGGATTTTTGTTGAAAGAAGACAATGCGTCCTTTTCGCGGGTTGAAAAGGCGGTGAAAATAGAAGTTCGTCATGAATTAATGATGCTACAATCGAATAGAATATAATAATATATGATATCTATTATATTGATTTTGAATATAGTCACCTAAATCATACAAAGAAAATTAAAAAGATGGACCGTGCAAATTAAGAGAGGGGATCGAAAACCCAATAAATTATATATTTTTGCATGTGTAAGAATTGAATATAGAAACACAAAATGATGGCATCTACTGAAATCGTATAAAAGAAAAAATGGGCACGTAATAAGATACGTACAAAATACAGTGTTTGGGGCCACTTCAAATAAAGCTTCTGCAAATAGTTCGCCAATTTCCCAAAAGATTAATAAGCTCCATATGAAACTTTAAATGAACAAATAGAGGGTCAGGGTCTGAGCAATAGAGCATTATCTTATTGTAGAACAAGTATTATTATTGTTGCTAGAAAGAAAATTTAAATAAAGTGAAAACTGAGTTACAATCAACTTCCTGTGAAGTTGATAATTGAGAGTCATTAGATAAAAGCTAAAAAAATTTCATTTTCCTTTACTGCGAGATGCTAAAATGATACTCCCTTCTCCTCTATTTTATAAATGTACATTTTCTTCCCTTCTAACTTTTAAAAAACCTCTTTAATCCATTTTAAACTTTTTGTGTTAACTAATGTTAACTTTATCTAATTTTTAAGAAAAAAATAAATTATTTTAAAAAAATACCCATTAACAAAAATTTTAGTTTTTATCATTAAATTTTACTTACCAAAATATCCTTTAATAAATTATTCTTTTATTTATTAAATTATATTTTTAAAAAAATTTAATAATTATATTATTTTTTTAAAATACCCTTCAATAATTTTTTAATTATTAAATTATAATTTTACCAAAATTTTTGTTAACAATTTTTTATATTTTACTATTAATTTTTCGATATCTATATATATTATTTTAACATTAAATAAAAAATTTTAGTAAGATTATTTTTCAATATCAATATATATTAATTGTTATACATATTAATAGTGTAAAATTTTTTATTTAATGTTAAAATAATATATATTAATATTAAAAAATTAATAGTAAAATATAAAAATAATTATTAACAAAAATTTTGATAAAATCACAATTTAATAATTAAAAAATTATTGAAGGGTAGGTATCTTAGAAAAAATAATTTAATTATTAATTTTTTTTAAAAGTATTTTAGTAAAAATACAATTTAATCATCAATAAAAAAATAATTTATGAAAGACTATTTTGGTAAAAAAAATTTAATGATAAAAAATAAAATTTTTGTTAATGGGTATTTTTTTAAAAAATAATTTATTTTTTCTTAAAAAATGGATAAAGTTAATATTAGTTGATACAAAAAATTTAAAATGAATTAAAGATGAAATTTTTTAAAAGTTAGAAAGGAGAGGAATGTACATTTATAAAATAGAGGAGATGAGAGTGTCATTTTAACATCTTACAGGAGAGAAAAATAAAATTTTCTCATAAAAATTTGATCAAATCAATTAAATTATTTAATGACTCTTTACTATTAATTTCATATGAAATTGACTGCATTTGAATTTTCACCTTTAAATAATAATACGAGTTTCATGGGAAGTTGAAACATGATGCATGCTAGGCACACATAGATACGCATATATAACAAACGTCAAACGAACAATTAGTATAGTTTCTGCCAAAAACAAAATCAAACAGATAGAACTTCAGAGATGCTCTCAGTTCTCACAAACCCCATAAAGGTTTTCTAATATGCTCTGCCGGAAACAAACAAGTGCAATATGACAAATTAAAGCAAATATATATATAGTGAAGATATATTTTGCATTTCCATGCTCACCTTTAGATATGAATTCTCTCGAGATATGTGGACCTTTGCTTATATTATTCGATCACTTTTAGAGACCCATACATAACACATCTCATGTCATTTATTTTGTGTCTATTAAAGTTTTGATGTAAATTACTAATAATGTCTTGAAATACTATATATACATCAATTAGACAATTACATTGTAAATAAAGAAACTATTTTCTTTTAATTTTGTTAACTGATAATCTAATTTATTTTTACATATTTTGGTAAATAAAGACCAATTCCTAAGAAACCTTTAACTAATAATAAAATCAAGAATAGTTTTAAAATTAAACCTAGAGTATTATAATTTAGCCTGACTCAATCTAATTACATGACTTACTTTAAAGAGAAATTTAAAATGGAGCCCCCATAAATATGTAGTAATTTTGTTTCCTCCATTAGCAAATTTTTAGTGGCGAGTTGCAGGTTGACGCTAATCTTGTTTATAATGAAGCTGATGTATCTGTTTCCTGAGAAGAAGGTCAAATTTTAAAATGTTTTCAAACTTTATTATATATAGTTGCTATCAATTTCACTACATTTTACATCCCATTTAGTTACACATGGATTCGCTTCAAAGAACGTGATTCATTAGTTTCCAACATGATAAAAAAAAAATGGAACTCAATTATATGATTCCATCTGTTTTATTTCAAACATAATTTTCGATCAAAGACAGAAAAACATCATTTCGAAAATGAAACGCATTCTTCGTACATTGATGATTGAACTTTGACTACAAAAAAGTAATATTAATAGGAGTTTAATTTTATTGTACAAAATGTAAAACATTTTACTAATGATTTAGATGATCAATATAAAAAGTAATTATTTTTACTAATGTATCATAAAATAATTAAATAACCTATAAAATGCATGAAAATTAAATTCTATTAATAAAATAAAACTACTTATGATTGAATCAGATTTTTTATTTTCACACATATAAATTTCTGTGGGGACGATTAGTTGTACGTTTTATCGAAAGCTCGAAATGTACAAATCAATAGATATACACATACCAGAGTTATTTTTCATTGGAGACATCTGCTTTTTCCTTTCTTTTTTTTTTTAATCTTTTTTCAGTTCACACATACTTTTGTTGAAGGTTCAAACATACTGAAAGTACTTAAGAACTTAAAAAGTGAAAAAAGGTCTACTCATTTATGGTTCTATAATAGTATAGGAAATAGGAAAATGTATAATGCATATTTTGTAGCCTTTTTTATAGGTAAGGTAGACAACTCACAAGTCACAACTGTTGTCTGCTAACATTTCAGAAAACATATGGGAGAGGTACCTTTCTATCAGTGTTCTTTCCATTAAAGTTAAAGAGAACATGTGATTTGAAAAGGGCACTAGGATGCTATTTGGAATGTTATCATTTTCATTAACTTTTTAGAAAACATTTTAAGTATTACAAAAATATTAATGTTTCAATTATTTTTAACAATTGATTTCATGCTAATTTTTTTTGTTATGCTGGTTTATGAAGTTTTGGGGTTAAATATGCTATTGTGACGGCGTTATTTTTTAGAATTTAGGGGGGGAAAATCGGACCGTCTGATTTCTTGCACAGAGATAAATGAATACAAATCGAACGGTCCAATTTATGTGGAGCAGAGGTTCTTGTTGTATGAAATTGGATTCATCAATTTCTTGGTTTTTAATTTTTTTTAATGCGAGAGACACTAATCGGAGGGTCTGATTTGTGTTCGTTTAAAAATTTGAAATGGTAGCACGGTCGGACCTTGGGATTTAATTGTTTATGTATACTTAAACCAAAATTTCACAGAGAAGCCCCTACTTCTTCTTCTTCTTCGTGAACTCATCAGCTCATGTTTCTCCTCTTCTTTCATTCTTCTCTTTCATTTTTTCAAAAAAAGTAATAGTGAGATTAAGAGTGTTTAAATACGTACATTATTATGGATGATAGAGTTGTGTTGAAAATATATTGTTATGGATAGATTTTAGGGCAAATCACTTAAATAAGTCAAGGGGAGCAAAAAATTACACAAATCCGCCAAACCAAAAATTATTTCATGAATCAACCAATGCACATTTCTATATAGTTCAAATTAGGTTGTTTCGAACTTGATTTACATGTAATTCGAATCACCTTGATTCGAATTATACACACGCACACACCCACTAATTCGAATCAACCTGATTCGAATTACACACATACAATAATTTAAATCAGGGTGATTCGAATTACATCCTGATTTATTAAAAAAAATAAATAATTTATTAAAAAATTTATTAAAAAAATAATAATTTAAAATTAAAAAATATATATTTTATTTCATGCATTAAAAAAAAGCTAACAAAATATTTAATTACGAGACTTCTTTAAAATATTAATGAGCTATCAATTTGAATTCCATACAATACTCTTTTGTCCATTTTTAATAGCTCATGAATAATTTTTAATAATTTTTTTTAAATTATATGGTGAGATATTACATGATTCGAATTACGCATGGGGAAGTTCAATCACTCTGATTCGAATTATATGGTGAGCAATTCAAATTCTATACAATACTCTTCTGCCCATTCTTGATAGCTCATGAATATTTTTTAATAAATTTATTTTAATTATACCACAAAAAAATATTTTATTCTATGCAAAATAATTTTAAAAATAACTTAAAAGATGTTAGGAGTACTATAAAAATTTGTAATGTTCTAATGACTTAGGTAAATACATGCATGTACATAAATTTTAAATAAAATACTCTACATAGTCAATAATAATTTAGAAATTAAAAAAAATATTTTATTCTAGCCAAAATAATTAAAAAATATATTTTATTCTATACAAAATAATTTTAAAAAAATGACTTAAAAGATGTTATGAGTACTATAAAAGTTTATAATATTCTAGTGATTTAGGTAAATACATGATAAAAATATATTTTCTTTAATTTCTAAATTATTATCGACTATGTAGAGTATTTCTTTAATGTCCTAAGTCATTATAAATTTTTATAGTACTCCTAACATCTTTTAAGCCATTTTTTAAATTATTTTTCATAGAATAAAATATTTTTTTGTGGTATAATTAAAATAAATTTATTAAAAAATATTCATGAGCTATCAAGAATGGACAGAAGAGTATTGTATAGAATTCGAATTGCTCACCATATAATTCAAATCAGAGTGGGTAATTCGAATCATGTAATATCTCACCATATAATTTAAAAAAATTTATTAAAAAATATTCATGAGCTATTAAAAATGGACAAAAAAGTATTGTATGAAATTCGAATTGATAGTTCATTAATATTTTAAAAAAGTCTCGTAGTTAAATATTTTGTTAGCTTTTTTTTAATGCATGAAATAAAATATATATTTTTTAATTTTAAATTATTATTTTTTTAATAAATTATTAATTTTTTTCTTAAAACATGGTGTAATTCGAATCACCCTGATTCGAATTATTGTATGTGTGTAATTCGAATCAGGTTGATTCGAATTAGTGGGTGTGTGCGTGTGTGTAATTCGAATCAAAGTGATTCGAATTACATGTAAATCAAGTTCGAAACAACCTAATTCGAACTATATAGAAATGTCCATTAGTTGATTCATAAAATAATTTTTGGTTTGAAGGATTTGTGTAATTTTTTGCTCTCCTTGGCTTAATATAGTGATTTGTCCCATATTTTATTACAAACATATGAGGGAATTCAATTTGTATGTGAAAATTCATTAGATGTTGTTATTCCGTTCACATAGTCATTTGAGGAATTAAAAGGTGTGTTTTGTGAGAAGATAGATTTTCAAATATCTAGGAGAGTATCGTGTATTTTGTACAGGTATCCTTTATCCGTGTTTGGTAGGTTCGTTCAATTTCAGACCAAATACGTGACGGATGAAGCGAGTATGCATTAAATGTTTTCAATGTATATTGAAAATCACCACCGAATGTCATGCATCGAGTTGTATATTGAGTTCGAGCAATTTGAAGCAGACCAAAATATTGAGTTGGAAGATTATAATAGTGATAGCGAGGAGGAATTTGAAAGTAACTATGAGATCGTTGGTCCAGGTGAAGACGAAGATGAAGCTGACGGCACTATGAATCTAGATGTGGTGGAAGTTGCAAATGCACTAGCAAACCTGCATCCGTTTTAGGAGCCTTCTTTCATGCAGTCGTTGGATTTAAAGGCTATGCATGCACCAGAGTTTCTCCAATATATAAATGCAGGTATGTAAAAAAAGATAGCTGTGTGATAGTTTGAAGTAGTAAATCAATAAGGTTAGCTGAGTAATATATGTGATCTGTGGATTATAATTTGTGATCATAGCATTTGATTAATTTATTAGTTAATGGTTCTTTACTATGGATTATATTTACTAGGTCTTTATGTAGATAAAATAGCTAGAATATAGACTATTATGATTATATCTATTAAAGTATATTTATCAATTGTGTAGATAATAAATGATTTATTACTGTATACATAATAAATAATTTATTAGTTATTACCCTTAGAGAGATTTTAATTGTTAAGATATATATTTAATGATTATTTATGAAAATATATATGTTGCGGTTTGATTGTAGCAGAGCTTTCTGCTGTGGCGGATGGTGAATTCACGGTGGGAATAGAATTCAGTTCGAGGGAGACAGTAATCAAGGCAATGAAAGATTACACCATCCGTAGAGGTATAGACTATCAGGTGTATGAGTCGGAACTGACGACATTCTATGCTAAATGTACACAATATGGCGCAGGTTGTGATTGGCTGATTAGGGTTACCAAAATGCAGAAGTACTGCTGGGAGATACGGAGGTACAATAGTAGTCACACTTGTACTTGCCACTATTTCTCAAGACCATTCGAAATTGGATTCCAAGACAGTTGTAGAAGTAATTAAGCCGTTGGTAGAGGTTGACCTATCTATAAAGGTGAAATCAGTTATTGTGGAAGTACAGTCGAAGTTTAACTACACCATCAGTTATCGCAAAGCATGGTTAGCAAAGTAGAAGGCGGTGGAGTCAATTTTTGGAGGTTGGAAAGCATCGTACGAAACCTTGCTCATATGGTTTGAGGCCATGTGTCACAAGGAGCCGTCAGCAGTAGTTCACTTTGAAACAATGCCTGCGTACCAGGGGGATGATTTGGTTCCTAATATCCATGTACTACATCGAGTCTTCTGGAGTTATTACCCTTGTATTAGGGCCTTCAGACACTGCAAGCTAGTAGTGCAGGTGGACGGGACTCATTTGTACGAAAAATACAAGGGTTATTTGTTGGTTGCAGTCTCACAAGATGGCAATAACAACATCGTGCCTATTGCATTTGCCATTGTGGAAGGAGAGACTTCTGACGCATGGTACTTTTTTCTAAGTAACTTGCGTCAACATGTGGTGACACGTGATGGTGTAGGACTTATCTCTGATCGACACGATTCTATCAGGTCAGCTATTGCTCGTAGTAATGGGGCTTGGTCTCCTCCTACCATAGTTATCAAAACCGAACCAGTGATTAACCCGGTCATACAACTGGATCACTAGGTTACTGGTTCAACCGGTGAATCATTGATTTACCCAGTTGACCCGGTCATAATTAAATAAAAATATAAAATTATAGAAATAAAATTAAAAATTAAATACATATTTTCAAAAATATATTAATAACAATCAAATATCAATTCTTAGATATAATTTATGGTGCAAAAAGAGATAATAAATTAGTGATGATGGTAATCAGTGACTAAGAGAAGAGGGGTTGAATCTTAGCCCCTCTTTGCTGAGTATTAATTGCTGCTTTTTCAAAGAAACTTTAGGAGATATTTCTACTTTTGTCTCGTAACTAGTCAAGAGACATTTTCTTTTTGTCTCGTAACTGACTAGGAGATATTTTTCATTTTTGTCTCCTTCGCAACAAAAACAGAATAGGAGTAGAAGAGAAAGAGAGAATCACACCTAGAAGTATCCTGGTTTAGCTGCTAAGTGCAATGCAGCCTACATCCAGTCTCCATCACAACTTTGATAGAATTTCACTATAATCATCAGATTACATACACCAATTCTTCCCTAGGAACTACCCATTTCTATCTGGGACAAATCTAGATTCTATCCCCAAATCTGAACTTGACTTGGACACCTACCAAGCTTTCAACCGCAAAGTGCTAACCCAACTTGCAAGGAAATCTCCACAGGATCATGAAACACAACATATAGATGTACAAAGAAACCCTGAGACATTTATGGCTTTTTCTTTAATTTTGCTCACTGTCTTTTTCCTCTCACTGGCTTTTTCTTACAAACCTCACCCTGTTTGCCTTTTACCATGAGACTCAGACAGAAAAAACTAAAAAAAAGAAAACAAAATAAACAACATTGAAGGAGAAGAACTCAGGAAGCTTGGGTAGCTATGAGAACTCTGTGCTTTACACTTTCTCTCCTTATCTCAACCCTTGGTCATTCACCCTTATTATAGAAGGGGAAGCTTCCAAAGTTGAAACAGGTTCAACTAAGCCAGCAACATCTTCTCCAACAAACAGCAGTGGTTCGGACAGAGAGAAGAGAAAGGAAAAACCGAAACAAAACCAACATGCAAGTACCTCTCTCAACCCTTCTCATCAAGTTCCTTCACCCTGAGCCCTTGATCTTGACTTTGGCTCCAAGAAAGAACTCTGACCCTTGATGAATCTCTGATCCTTGACAGCTCCTTCCTTTCCATATTTGCTTCTTCCTCTACGTAGCTCCAGTAGCTACCTTCTGTCTTGGATGAACAAAAATAAAAACGAGCTTTACCACAGAGATCTTCTTCTCTGACCGAGGCCGATTGCTTCTATTCTTGGCATGAAGATCTTGAAGCTTCTTCTTGAAATCTTACCTTCAGTGGCAAAGATCTTAGCCACACCATACTTCGGATCTTCCTTGTTCAGAAACCATCATCAACCTAGCCTTTTTCTTCTTCATAACTTCACTGTTTTTTCTGTACTTCACTTTTCTCTGATAACTTGTTCACTTTTCTTTCCTAAGTGAAGTGACAACCGAAACAACAAGAGAGAGAAGAGATAGAAGAAACAAAGCATTCAATGTAAAATTAAATGAAATTGAAATGTGGACTTTGGTTTCCTATGTGAGCATTTAATCAAATTGAATTTTGTGTTCCAATAACCAATGCATGCATTCAATTTAATTAAAATTTGAATTTCACCATCAAAAGAGAGTGGATAACCAAACCATTTCTCTTTCCATTCCTTCTTTCTTCAATTTCGGACCAAAGGCTTTATTGGTCTATCAAAAAGATTGTATTGGGCTGCACATTGGTTCCTGGCCCAATTAGCTTTGCTCTTTCTTTAAATAATTCAGTCATATTGTATGTAATTTTTTTGCACAAAGGCTGATCACTTTTTTTCATCACATTGGGCTTATGTTGCCTTTTAGCCTAACATAAAATTTATTTTATTTTTCCTGCACATTAACAAACCCATTAACCAAACAATTTGAAGCAAATGTTAAATTAACAATTTTTTTAATTAATAAATTTTTTTAATAATGTTTGATCATCATAATAATCCAAGTTTTTCAAACTCAACAAGTGACTAGTACAAAATACTTTCTTAATTTAAATGAATAAGAGAAAAAACAAAAGATAACACAATCAATATCAATATATCAATATGTTTATATACTATGTGTTGTTACTTGTTTGGTATCCATGTCAATCCATGCTTAAAAGGATAAAAATAAAATAAAATTTCACTCATAGTTTATTATATATTTAATTTTTTTCACTTAAAATGTTGAAAAGCAAGCTGGCGCAGTGGCAAGAGGGAAGGCGTGTATTCTGGCTGCTCTGTGTTTGAATCCTCCCTGCACTCATTTTTGGAGTATATTGGACGGAAGCTCCTACCATGGATCGGCAGTGCACGGGTGCATCGTGGACTTGCGCAGGTCTAGTTCAGTTTGGAGTGCGATCCGACCGGTTTTCAACGGGTTTGACCACCGTTGACTGGTTCAATAGCAGGTCCGGTCCAAATTACTAACTGAACTGGCCAGACCACCGGTTCATCAGTTTTTTAGTCGAACCGACCGGTCCGGTCCAGTTCTGATAACAATGCCTCCTAGAGCTTTTCATATGTTTTGTATCTGCCACATTGAGTCGAACTTCTTGAGGAAGTTTGAGATGCGATATCAACGATTACGCGAACGGGGTGAGGCTTACACCAACTGGCTTGACCGGATTCCACGTGAGTAGTATGCATTGGCATTTGATGGTGGATACCGATGAGGTCATATGACCACAAAGCTTGTGGAGTGCATTGGCTGAATGAACCGTGCTCCCCCGCCTCAAACTGTGGTCCACTCCAATACTGTTGATGTAACGGGACTGATGGTGAAAAAAAATCCGACGGATGCGTGTGAGGAACATATGGGGTAAAATACTCAATCTCCTGTTGTGTCGGTTGCGGTGGCGGTGGCGGTGGCAGTGGCGATGCCAGTGCGGCCGGTTGTTCCTGTTAATTCTCCTTATTATGAACTGGAGGACCTTCTAGAACATCTTGAAATACGAGGTCAAACAAGTGCAAGTGGGCACCGAATGCTCCTCGGTACCAATGCATGTAAACATCCAAAGGATAACGTAAAGGCACCAAGTCATCAGCAAGAACGTGACTATACCGATTGGTCCACTGCATCACCCAAAAAGAGTGGGTGTCAGCCCAATCCTGATTCTTAGGTCTAGTTAGTACTTCGCCATATGATGCACCTAAATCCCGCTCTTGATTAGGAACGCCCTAGATCAAGCCAAATTGCCTCCTGAATCTATCGGATGCATGCCACTCGACACATTCAAAAGATATAAGCGGCACCGTGGCACTCCAAATAACCGAATGATGACGGATGTCTAAAGGAATCACATCTGGCTCAATGCGTTCAATGCCATAAGCCTGCCAAACAAATTGCACACATCGAGACTATCAGATTATTACACAACAATTAATTCATTGACCAAACAAAAGCAGGTACTAGTTTTTCACAACATACATGTCCTTCTTGTAGATCATCCAACAACCTCCTGTAGTGCGTAAGCGAATGATATCGATAAGCATAGTTTTCACGATCCCAGTTACGCCACCTGCCGTCAGACAATCTCTTAGTTAAGTTATTTTGTAAAAAATAATATACAATTTTTGGTAACGCTATCAACGCATACATTAATTCATTTTACCTGTTTGCAATCAGAAACACTTGGGGATTGCCCAGAATTGGCACGAGAAATGGTAGACGGATCCAAGCCCAAGTAAGTAAAAGTGTCAGTGGACCATCCATCTCCTTGCAGTCGACACGAGTTACCCTACACAATGATCTACAAGTGTGCAAGGCATATCGATCCCCAACTAAACTATATGATCTCAGCAAAGTTACGGAGCAAAGGCAGAAATTTCCAGTGAACCGCTGTACCCGACTTGTCTCCAAACAGAATTGTCCCAAATAACAACATTATGTGACACTTTACGTACCTCTGAATGTGAATATCATCAATCAAGACTATGCGATCTTTCAAACCCCTAAACCACGTCAATTTTATAAAGCTTCCTCTAAAATCTGTCTTCCTCGGTGCAACCCCAAACTAGTGCAAGCACTCGCCCTCCAAAGCCTCAAAACTACTCATGGTCGGTCCTGTAACCGGAAGACCATTTGTCTGTAGACCAAGAATTATCGCCACATTCTCCAACATCACAGCACACTCACCAACCGGAAAATGAAATGTGTGAGTCTTAGGCCGCCATCTCTCGATTAGAGCATTAATCATTGCTGATTGACATTGGATTACTCCAATATGAAAAACATGATAAAAATCAGTATCCCGTAAATTCCCCTCAACAATTTGGTTGTACGGATCCGACAACTTTAAGTGGTCACATATCAACATCCGTGAACCCTATAATATCACATTTCCGTTATAATTACTAGTATAATATAATTATATTAACAATAACATAAATATCCTTACATGTCCATTATAACTACCAGTATATAGAATTTCAAACATACCTAATAAATCTATTATACAAAAATCCTACACTCATATTTATTACCTTATAACAAAAATTAATTAACCTTAACTAAATAACCAGAATAATTTCAGTAATGATAAATTATTTGTAGAACTAATATATATATTTTCTTCTTTTAACCTCTAACATTATTATTATTATTATTATTATTCATGAAACAACATACTAAATTCATACTTCTATTTCTATTTCTTCTAATACAATACAATTAAAACAAAAATATGTTAATTAAAAATTCAAATTTCATTCCAACAAATAATAATAATAATAATAACAATAATAATAATAATAATAATAATAATAATATCTACAGATTTTGTCAATTAGTTAATTAGCCTCATTCATTTCAAAATATATTAATTAATCATAAATTTCATTTCAAAATATTTTAATTAATCATAAATTTCATTCCAAATCAAAACTTAATATACTATTAATAACAATTTCCAAAGACTTCATAAAAACTAACTAATCCTAATACTACTTTAATCTCTATTTCTAACACCTAACGGTAAAAATATCATACATACATGACTAATCTTTACTTAGTGCTATTATAATATATATTGCTACTAAAACCTACAATATTATCACTATTATTTTTTATTAAATTAAAATATTAAAAAATAAAAATTTATATAATTTAGATACCCAAAATAATTAACAATATGAAGCTTTGGCTAATTTACTTTCTTAATTTTTTGTCTTTTTGGTATTGTATTTTAATTTTTTTTGAGCTATTTTGTGGTCCAACAATGGTGGACAATGAACAAGGTTGTGGGGTTGGAAGCAAGCCGAAAGGGATACGAGAGTAAAAGAGATGGCTGCTGGGAGGGGGGAGACACTCGAATGGTATAGATGCATCGAAGCTAACTAGGGAAGCAGCTGCATGCGCACCACGTGGAAGCAATATGCAAATCGGACGGTCCGATTTGTGTATCGTCCGATTAGAGAAATCGGACCGTCCGATGACAGGTCCCTCCATCGGTCCGTCCGATTTCTTCTGCGCAGCCATCACACACCTGAAAAACACCATAAACCTCCATAATCTAGCTATACACCAACAATCCCTCCATATCAAAATTAAAATTCTCTTGATTTCAATCATAAATATATATCTAATTAAATCAATGACTAAAATCATCGAAATAGCGATATTGTTGGAAATTATGCTCCTTTGAACTCCATTTCATTCTCTTACCTTCCATCGTTTCAAATATAGATGTAGTGAAAGGAAACCAAAGAAATGGAGTTATTATTTCACTCCATTATTTTGATAGACGGTAATGTTAAGGAAATAAAAAAAAAAACAACTAAAATTTAGATAAATACTAAATAAAATAAATTTGAATTATTTTGGCTGATTTTTTATTATTTCACAAAAATTATTATTTGATAAATTTGGAAAGAATAAAAAGTGAGTGTTTTGGTAAAACTTGATGGAATAAATTGTCACTAATTATTACATCCAATTTAAAAATATTATCAATCAAACAATATAAGTTTCCACTAAATTTTCTTGGATTCCATTATTTTCCATCTTAAACCATTAACCCAAACATATTCTTACTATCTTAAAGCCAGGTCTAACTGGATGTCACCATAGTACTTGGACGATAATGCTACAGAAACCAAAAAAATAAATCAATTCAAATAGCTCAAAGTTATCTTATTTAGTGTACTAGAAGTTAGTATCGACTAAGACACTTTTCACTATTCAAATTCAAAATGGGAGAGAAAAAAAGTGAAGAGTAAATGAAAATCACAATTTAGTGTGTGTTTGGATTTCAGTTTCCAAACGTGATTTATGTTTGGGTTAACGTGATTTATGTTTGATAATATTTGTATCAAAATTGATTATAGTAAAATAAATGTTGTTTGGATTATACTACTCAAAATCACTTTTAGATAAAAAAAATTACTAAAAAAGACATCAATTTAAATTATTTTTTTTATATACATGTAAAAACAGAACCTAACAAAAATAATATAAAAAATATTTATTATATAAATAAATAAATACAATAAAAAAATATGAAAGATGAGTATTATAAATTTTATAATGTTAAACAAAAAAAAATATTCTATAATTTTTCTAATATTATCCTTACTCTTTAATTTAGTATTATTTTATACTATAAATTTTCACTATTTATGGCTCTATTGTTATTTATAATTAATTTTTTATTTATTTTGTCTTTTTTTATAGGATCATAGTTTATATTATACAAAATTTTAATAATAAACGTAGTAAATAATAATTACAATTACAAATTTTACAAAGTCAAAATAAAAAATAAAAAAATTTAATATAAAACAAAGATAGAGTACATCAAAGAATAGAAAAAAAATCATACAGATAAAAAATAATAAAAATTTCATAAAACCAATAACATATATCATATGAATAAAAAAATACAATAAAAACTAAATAAAATTCATATGAATAAAATAAATAAAAAAATAAAAAATTTCATACACAACATAAATACAATGTAATAAAAGATAGAAAAAAAATTCATATGAACAAAAAATAATAAAAAATTATAAAAATTAATAAAATACCTAAAAATTATAGCACAACAAAAAAAATCAATAATATTTGTCATATGTATAAAAGAAATATAATAAAATAAATAAAAGATCATATAAACAAAGTCAAACAAAAATTAAAAAAATTCATAAAAAATATACATATAAAAAATAATATAGGAAATGATAAAAGAACTCATAAAAACATAACATCAGAAATCATAACACTAAAAATTAAAATATGAAAATGAGTACTAAAAATAATAAAAAATTAAAATATTCAATTTACTAGTGACTGAAACAAATCTGAACGATTTTGATTAAAAAAAAATGAAAGGAAGAACTATGAAAAAGTAGAAAGAACTAGAGAGAACTACTGTGAAGCTTATAGTTATTGGTATCCTTTTTATAGAAGAAAATGAAGGGTAAGGATGGTAAAAAAGAAGAAATTTTCTCACCTAATTTTCTAAAGGTAATTAACAACCATGAACGTGAAACGCAGAAGCTATAAATTTTAGCTTATTCTCAACGTGGGTTTAAAGGCAGAATCGATTCTGCGTTTAGAAAGAAAAAAATTGCCAAACATAAAATGAAACTTTCAAGAAGCTCAAACGCACTTCTTTCTTCACCAACGTATTTGCCAAACACACCCTTAATCGTGTGAAGAAACAAGTAGCCTCCGCCTAAGCCATAATTTTGTAAATGTTCCCTGTAGTCAAGCACAAATAATCCAAATCCAATTAAAAAAGAGTCTCAATGAACCAAGTCGAAAGCGTAGGAATGTTAGGAGTATCCAAATCTCCAATCATCTAACATGCTAACAACTACCAAAAGAAGAAAGGGAAAAAATATTCTTTTAAAAATTATGTTACTCATTCTGTTTGTATCCCAATCCTATATCCATACACATCTCTTCACATGTATATCAATTATCAACTTGAGTTCT
Organism: Arachis ipaensis; assembly: GCF_059453495.1. Lineage (NCBI taxonomy): Eukaryota > Viridiplantae > Streptophyta > Magnoliopsida > Fabales > Fabaceae > Arachis > Arachis ipaensis. Next base: position 6,089,297 of record NC_142440.1, on the reverse strand, counting down.
AAAACAGAGTAAGTGCAAAATAGCACATCTCAAAGATAGAAAACAAACCAACCAAACCACACAAGCAACGAAAGAAGTTCAACAACTTGAAGTAAAAGCCAGGATCATAAATAAGCCGCTAGTACAGATATCGAAAAACGAAAACAAGCCATATTCCATTACAGGTTCCATTGTCAAAGTATGGACAGATTGTTTATATTACTACGATAAAGTAAAAGCATAAAATTAAAGGTAGCTAAAAGTCTATAATTAAAACATATATTTTACATGGTGCCATTCACTGCTGTTTGGCCTTCGAGAGATGAACTAATGCCCTTGCAACTTGCAACTCAACAGAGTCTAAAGCTTCAGGCCACAGAGAGAGAGTAAGATCTACATCCTCACAATCCACCACTTCATTTATCCCATTATCATTGGAACTATCTCCAGACAGCAAAACTGTGTCTCCTGAAGTTCTGTCTGGTTCAGGAATTTCATCAACTCTGTTTCCTAACTGCAAGGCAGTAAGAAGCCTTTAAACTGATTGCATTTACATGGTGAACAAGGCAGGCTTCTTCCTAATGGGGTGAGTTCATGCATGCGTGCCATGTCTTATCAGTATTTCACTTGAATACCACAATTGACTGATTACGAAATATCAATTATGAAACAATATTAATTCATAATTCTATTTTGCAAAAGAATATGGAATCAGTGGAGAGTCTATGGCATACCAAATACTAGTTTCATAACCAAACAATGTCTAAACAAGATACAAATAAAAGCTGCAGAAAACTATAATTAAGTAGAACTTTCAAGTATAACCACCCATTTCAATCCATATCCTAAGTGATGGAATAGGAAGCATACATGTTATATATTTGTGACTCAAATAGAGCAACAAAGTGATTTCATGTATGTCAACACCTGTAATAAAATAGAAACCTAATACCAAAGAGGGAGAGAGAAGGGGGGGAGAGGGGGGGGGGGGGGAAAGAGATACCTGTGTGCTTGTGCTTGCAGAGTTATTCTCGTTTCGCCATTTGAAAACACCCCATAAGAACAACATATCATTCCAACCTGCCAAGGCAGCAACGAGTAAAAAAGAGAGCCTTTTTTTTTCTTTTTGGAGGGTGAGGATGAGGGTGGGGGTGGGGGAGGGTTAACATGCAAACAGAATTGTTAATCTACTAAAATATAGAATAGATTAGTAGTAGCAGACTAGCAGGGAATGATTTTAGGCACACTAAGGTAAATATAATGTTAAAGTGTTCAATACAAACGAGTAGAAGACCATTTCTTACGCTGGGATTTCTCAGGTAGAATGTTGGATGGAAATATTAGAAGTTCCACTCCATCCAAGTTTCCTTTCAGAGCCAAATCATTCTTGATCATCAAATCCACCAATTGTTTATAACATGTTCGATAACTGATAATATATATACAACCAAAAAAAAAAAAAGAAAAATAAGCAGAAAGTATAAATCTGAATTATACATGCAACGAAAGGGATAAAACAGACCTACGAGGATCTTCTGCAAAAAAGTACAGAGCAATATTCTCTTCTGTGGGTTGACCTTCTGTAAATTGAGATGGCCACATTGTCAAGCGAGGCAGTTCATCCAGTATGATCATCTCAGGAAGCCTGTCTACCACATCAATAACCTTAGGTGATGCACAGGTTGATAAATGTGCTTGAATCCCATCACAAATGGTTGCAATCTCCCCAATACTTTGTATTAAAAATTTTCCTCTGCAAGAATCATCACCAAAATATGTGAAAATTTTAAAAAACAGTTCACCCATAGCAAAACAAAGCTGAATATTTAAGAAATGGGGAAATAGGGTCATACTGCCATGAATGGTCAAGCTTTGGGTAGACAAATGCTTGTGAGGAACTTCTAACCCCCAAGTCTCTTAAGCAGGACCTTTCATCTAAAGCAAGACCAGCACATAATTCATGAATGATCTGAGCTGTAGCAGCATTAATAAGGTGCTCAGCTTGCTGAATGTCATTGTTCTTTTCATTTGGAGTGTCTGGTTCTTCATTGTTCTTTTCATTTGGAGTGTCTGGTTCTTCGTTGTTCTTCTCATTTGGAATGTCTAGATCTTCATGAGTGTTGTGATTGCTGGGTTGCAATCCAGCATTAAATTGTTCAGAACCTTGATGATCAAGATTGTAAGAAACGGTTCCAGAAAATAAGTTTTCATCACTAGCAATTTCTATTTCACTTCTATTTGCAGTAACACCAGAACTAGAAGCTTGTAAGCACATTGCAGGATTATGTAACTCACGACCATTAGCTAGAACACCAGAACAAGTATCATTTCTATCATCATGAAGAGCCGGATATTTGTTAACATTATGCTTTTGCAAACAAACATCCTTTGTTGCTGGTCCTGATTCTAAGTTTGGAGATCTTGATTCCAATAGAGAGCCTGCCAAAAAGCTTCTGAAATTTAGCAACATAATTTTCTCAATTTAAAAACATCAGAGTAATTCCTTTGGCACATGTCTTACATTCATCACGAGTCGTCTCAGTTTGTGAATGCAAGTTTGGTGATTCATCAATTGAACAATTGGATGATGCTGCCATTTCCTTAGTATCACAGAAAGATTTCTTGCAAGATGTATCAATGATGACACCTTCTAGGTTTCTCTTCAAATTTTTGCACATATAATGTCTACTCAATAGGGACTGATCCCTTGGACTTGAGACTTTAGAAGATCGCTCCCTTGTTTCAAGAGCCCTTCCCTCTATGCCTAACTCATCCTCCAAGGTAACAACATTACTCTTCTCACCATAACCACGAGGAACCATTGCTTTCTCTTGAGAATTGCAATATTGGGAGGCAAAGTGCATGATTTTGTTGACTGATTTCATTTTCACTTTCCCAAATTTCTTGTATGAGAAACCCTTATGAAGTGGAGAGTCATCACAAGGTCCGGATAAAATATGTGGTCCAGCATTTGTCATAGTAGCACTAGCTTTTTCCAAAGACTGAGCTTCTGAAGGGACTTGGCATCTCTTAACCTGCAGATGGGGTGTACTTATCCCACTTTTCATAGAATATGATGATCTCGATTTTAGTTTTGAACTTTTACGAGACTCAGGGTCTATTGAATTTTCAGATAGATGTTTTGATCTGTTTGTAGCCACTGGCTGTTCCACTTTATCCTGTACTAATTTTCCAGTCCCTTCCCTTGGCATGCACTCTTCACAAGTCCAACCATCTTCAGGAAGTTCTTCCATCTTAACACGCATACAGTAACTGATTGATAAATGAAAAAACAGAACACGTTAACTTCACTGTCCCAGAAAACGATGAAAATAAAGACTATAGAAACATAGACCCACTAGAAACAGGGATGAATATGCAAGATATTATAATACTTACATGTGCTCCGCCCCATCATTACACTCATTACAAAATGCAAGGAAGTGCTCCAACCCTACATCCCCACAAGTATCGCAAACTCGATCCTGCTATCCAGTGGAAATAAAAAATTAAAAGAAAAAGTTATTAATAATTATCTATGAAATGCATTTTAATGATTTGGCTGCAAGAATATAGATAGCGAGGTAGAGGTAGAGTGAGACACAAGAGGAAAAATCAATCTATTTCCTCATGTGGAGCCCATTAATTTTGGATATAGTAATATACCATTTTATTATCTTTAAAACTACAAATGTAATAATGTATTATATAATAGTAATCTTCCTTATCTTACAATCCGTATAAAGAAGATCCACTATTCAATGCATCAAAAGATTGGACATGTTGAAATTAACCCGGTTTTTTTTGCCATAAGTAAACTAAGAGAAGTTGAATAAAGTCTGTGCCATGTACATGCAAATTATGATTTATCCTGAATTTGGAAATGAATCACCATGTGGAACTGGAATCCAAATGCTAGTATCGGCTTTAACTAGTATTCTCCCAGAGATGACTTGTTGGATAATATCAGTTCAAACTCTACCTCCTATGGTTGCTAATAACAATGACTAACTGGTCTCACAGATTAACATCTAAGAATGAGTCACCCCTTCTCTACAAAATAGTTCCACAATCACTTAGATAGCAACATTATGCTAGCTAGAATCTACGTAACAGAGTGGCAAACTTGTAGAAGATCATTGACCAAATTAGCAAATGACAGATAGCACCAAAGGAGTTCTAGAAATTTTTTCTGCTTGGATTTTCTGACCATAAGACATTGATTGTATGTGTATTTGTATATAACATAGCACTAGTGAAGCATTGTTATAAGTTGGTGTTCTCAAAACCTCACCATATTGAAAAATTAACTTCTTGGCAGAGCAACAACTTAGACAAGCATAATACACAAAACATTTACAATTACTTCCGGATAACTAAAACACATTGAAAAGGAAATACCCATACCTCATCACCCGTTAAATCTATGATATCTCTAGGGTCTACTGGCTGAGGTTGACAGGATTTTTGCATAATGATCTTGTGCACAGCGGACTAATGGAGCTAATGTTTATAGTATGTATAACAATTTTCAAACAATTCAAGCGTGCAATGTCTTCCCTAAATATAGCATAGTCGGAAATACCATCTTTTTGGCTATCTGAACTAGAACTTGCTAGTGATGTCTCCCGACTGGTTCGCTTGACAACTAACAGTTCTCCCTGAAAATAAAGGGTAATCAACAACAAATATTAGAAAATTTCAAAAGATAATCCATCATGGACTACATAAAGAATTTACACAATATACAATCATTGAAATCTTCTAATGAAGAAATATCTGATGGATCTAATTGTCTCAAATAACTATGTTTGCCCACAGATGATCTTAAGTAGAATTTTGGTCATAACTATGAGTATGTGGTTGTCATTAACTTCATTAAATTGAGTACCTAAACACAAAAGGGCAATCATGTCTCTAATGCACAATCTCTTCATTGAGGGGAAGTTATCATTTTAAGCAAAGCTATAAGATAGATTCTTCCTATTAGGGTTGGCCCAATGATTACCTATCATCAAATTTGTGTTGTTTAATCTTCAAATGCAAGATCACTAGGAATATCAAATTCTTTATGCTTCTCAAGGTTGATAATCAAAATTGGTCGATAATAGGATATCATCACAGGAGACTCTAACACAGAGCCTTTCTGATGTTCAAAAGCAATTCAATGTTTTTTGGAAGGATTTGAAACCCTAAAAGTGGCTTGACATTACGCGCTTTTAAGAACGAGATTTTGACGGAAGAAAACTGAATACCTTAGTTGACTCACTGCTAGTGTAACGCTGAATAGAAAACCACCGCAAGGAGAGCAATTACCGGCTCTTTCTCGTTAGGGGTTTTACGAGCAAAGTCAAAAGTCCCCGCAATTGCTACCACCCGTCCAAAACGGAGATACAATGAGCATCGAGCAATGTGTGGACTAAATGCATTGTATGTTTCTTACATTTCGAATTTAAAAGGCTGCAAGAAAAGGAAAACATAATCCAGCCATTAAAATAATAACAAATTGGGATTATTAACAAAAATAAGGGGGAAAAATCCACGGACCAGCAATTCAATCATGAGTTTAATTTTGATGCAATGACAATGTAAAACCTTTTACATAGTCGTGCAATCACATCCGTTTTTTTGGATGACCATTCACGCGGTCAATGTGAAAGGTAATTATTTTTTACTAACGTGGCATTACGTAATTAGATGCACGTGTAAAACTACTTTACACTGACAGTGCATCAAAATTAAATTCTTCAATCATATACAATTTATATATAGGTGCAGATAGATAGGACTCACAAATTGAAAATAGGAATACTAATATCCTAGTCATTTGTTATTTGTGGTATAATAAATGTGTCAACAACCAGCTCTGAGATGCTCCCTCATGTACTGAAATTCAACATTTTAGTTCAAAGAATAGTAGTAGAAACAAACTGTAGAGTACATGATTATAGGTGCTCTATTACAATGTCAGATTGTCAGGAGCCAATTTCACTAGAAGCTATACAGCTTAAATTGTTATGAAGATTAAAAATGTTTTTTTTATGTCTAGCAACGTAAACTCTTTTTTTTAATGAAAAAAGCATATATATATAACTTGCATGCATGATGAATGTAAAAAATATCAATACATATATACAGATATCCTATTATGTATTGCTATATTTGTAAAAATCTTTAACTTGACCACCCACTATCTAGAAAGTCACATAAACACAAGCATCTAATTGAATGATAGTATAAGTTTTACATCCTTCAGTGTAACAACTAAACTGTCTTTGAATGTATCAAGCTTCTTAAGAATAACTTGGTATCATCAGTTCAGAAAGCAATGAGGCTAAAGCTTTAGCAATTGAAACAAATCAGTACCTTCTATCTAGGTGCAAAATTTTACTTAAAGCACAGTGAAGTTTGACAAATATTACCAAAATTACTAACACTGGCAGAGAAGGGATTTGAGTAATCGCGGAATGTGTAAAAATAATGCATTGCCCCCATTAATATCAAAGTGGAGGACAAACTTATCTAATCTTCTTTCCATTCTACCCATCATAAAAAATAAACCATTTCAGCAAAATTAAAATACCACTGTTGATTTCACAAGTTCAAAAACCACAGGGCTCAGTAGTAGTACTATATCATTTACAGGTACATACAAGACTACAAATAATAATAATAATAATAATAATAATAATAATAATAATAATTAAAAGGGGGAAAAAAACACTACATATCAAAACCTAAACCAGCTAAAATGACTCAGAGTTTTTACTCACCACATTCAAGAAAGAAGATCCGTCTACTTATCTTCAGCTCTGAGCATTTGGAAACAAAAGAAGCTGAAAACACAAAAATGGTATAAATTTGAAGGAAAATAACATGGATTGAGATGCAAATTATCCAAAAGAAACACGCAACATAACACATACTGTGAAAAATAGGGCACTTGCTCGAGAATCAATTGCTGAAGCAGGACAAGGTATAATAACATGGCAAGAGTTGATGAAATTCCAAAACAAACAGAAAAACACAGACTGGGAAACTGCAGATCATAATCTTTGACTGCAGGTTGAAGACACAACTCCAGAACACTGTCAGAGCCATCAATGGTGCTCTCACCGGCTCTGCATTCAGATCTGGAGTCGGCACAGTTGCATGCAGCAAGGGGCTTGTGTTCACTCGCCGGACGTAGAGCAGGGCTGGGGCTGAATGGCGCCATGTAAAGTATAGGTTTTGAACTTGTAGTTTGCCTTTAATTTGAAGCTTTGAAACAACAATCCATGTTCACTTGCTTTCCTTTCCTTGTTTCCTTCTTGCTTCAGCTTTCTTTGTTTTGCTTTTTTTTTGTTTTTTCCGGTCATTGGAATGGACCGGAAAAACCAGACCCGCCCAGAACAGAACCCGTAATACATTCCCAAATTTCAGAAGTTATATCTCAAAATGACCCCCAGAATTTCAATTAACTCAAACGAGTCTCCAAATTTTCAAACATAACTCTCGTTCGCCCTGAGAGGATCTCTGTTAACAGCAAGCTGTGGATAAACTACAATCCCTCCAGCATAAACTACATTCCCATCTTTCCTGGTCTCTAAGGATCTCCCATGATGAAATTCAATTGTTATGAGCTCATCCATCTAGACAACCAATCAAACAAAAGCATGATGTTAGCATTGATTTGAAAATGCAGATCATCAACCCTCTATTTATAGCAAGCAACTCACAACCACAAGTTCTTATTTCCCAAACTCTCCTAATGCAGGAAACTAACACACGGAAGCTAAACTAAACATTAAGAAAACTATGTACCAGACAAAAAGAAAAAGAAAAAAAATCTGAATAATATGCAGCTATGCATAAAAGCATCAAGCATGTGAAGTTTTTCTTTATGTCTTCAAGCATGTCAAGGGCACTTAAGAATTTTTAATAGAAAATTAAATCAAGTTTTTAGAATTGTGACTAAACTAATAAAAAAATTTAATAGAAAATATACAATGCATCAGCCGAATCAATTGTGACTAAACCAATTCAAGTTGAATTTTTAGAAGTAATCATGTGCAACCACACACCGTGTTTCTCCCTAAACTAATTCAAAAATGCTTTCGGCTGGAAACCAAGTCAGTTATTACATTTTTCATTGAGTTGAATTTGAAATTGATAAAAAAAGATTCATATTCCTAATCACATTTGCAAATGGCAACAATGATTAACTTCCTAACCTGTATTGAAGGATCTGGTGGTGCAATGGAGTTTCTTCTCCAACTTTATGGACGAATAGCACCGCGACAACAGTTTGCCCAGCTGCTACAGCATCAACAATGGTTGCTGACTGTGACGCAGGCGAGTTTTCAATTGCACTAGTTTAATCTCCCATAATGAGCTCTGAGCTACATACAAGTTTTTCAGTCTATTTTCGGCGCGAGTCAACAAACAGACTGCTGATGTGGTACAATCACCGCCACGCTATGAATTATAATTTCCCAATTTAGTCCCTGCTCCCATTTATAAACCCTAATGATTATTCTTCTTCCTTTCTTTCTGCAAAGTGGTGGCTCAACTCTCAAGGTGCAGAGATTAATTATAAGATACTTCAAGTAGGCTCAACCAAATTTCTAGCATCATCATTTGCATTTTGGGCTTCCCAGTTCTTCAAACTCATCGGCACCCTCATTCACATTGCCATTTTTAAATCACACAATGAAGTTACTCTTCTGACCCCAACAAAGGAATGCACATCACTTTCACCTACAAAACCGACAAACCAAGGTATACTCTTTTGTAGACAAAGAAATCATATTTTGAATCTTAACTACATTGCAATATGAAATTTCTTTAACTTAAAACTCTTAATTCTCTTAACAGGTTTTTTTTCTTAATAAAAAATATACCTTGCTTTCAGTGACCATGAGACGGGAAGTGAGGGAACCTGATGCATTTTGATGCCGAAAGTGTTCCAAGAATCCTCCTGGAGCGCCACAACAGCTCTTTGAAAAACCTTCCATGCCGAGACGAATTCTCCGACGGTGCACTGGAGCAGCACAACGATGAACTTTCCGGAGTGAAGCCTAGAGCGTTCTGAAATGGCTATGCAACTTATGGAGAAAACGCGCTATGATTTTGGAAGGTAGAAAAAGACGAAGAAGAAAAGCAAAAAAATAAAAACGGAAGAAGAAGAGTTCGGGTTTACAAATGTGGCACTGGCAGAGTGGCAGGGACTAAATTGGTAAATTAAAATTGACGGCGTGAGAGTAGTTGGAAGCTCATTGTTTGTTTGGGACTTTGGGCCATTATTTTGATTAAAAAAAGATTTTTTTTTATTTTTTAGTGTATTTGATAAATTTTTAGTAGTAAAAATAAAAATATTAAAAAAATTAAAAAATATATTTTTTAAAAGTTGTAATTTATATTTTTTTTAAAAGATTTTTTTCTCTTAAAAAAAGATATTTTTTATGTAATAAAAAAATAAAAAAATATTTTTATATTGTTAATCCAAACATAATTGATAGATAAAAAAATATTTTTGCATAAGATACCCAAACATAAAATTACTTTTACTTTTTCATAAGATATTTTAAAAAAAGATAACTCGAAAAAAGATCTTTTCTTAAAAACTCACCCAAACAAGTTCTCAATATGGGGTTAAATTAGTGAGATCTAGTCGTAAAAAAAAGTGAAGGCTATAAGTTTTAGAGTAATTATCCAAATCACTCCCTGGATTTTTAAAATCCGATACTTTAGTTCTTCAATTTTTAAAATGCACAAAAAATTCCTCTAAGTTTAATTTCGATAGACAAATTAGTCCCTGACAATCTTTTTTCATCAATGACAAATAGAAAACACTGACGTAGAATCTTGGATTGGTAGATGTGGTAGTCAATGGTACACGTGTGCAAAAAGACAGATCAATCTTTGAGATTAAACTCTGTCGTTTTAGGGTTTGGCCCATGTACATCTTATGTGTTTTCATCATATGTGTTTCCCTCTTTTGAAAACCAAAAGACTCAAAATCCACACTTTCTTCTTCAATTTACAGAGAGAACACGTAACTCCATTTCAACGTTAAACCCCAGATCATTCACCACATCACCGTCATCATCCGATTTCATCTGTTTCATCTTCAACCTCCATCATCCTTATTTAACCGTGTCACCCCCAATGTCACCATTCCGTTCGTCACCATCACTGTTAGCGCCTAGTCAAACACAACGAACAAGTGGATGTGACCACTGAAGACTTGCATTGAAGAAGGTTAGAAACTCATTATTTATTCTTAGCTACCATTATAGTAATAGTGATTAGTATTTTATTCTTTGGCCTAGGGTTTAAAAATTTGTGATGAAATATTGTGATAGTTTATTCATCCTCTCTGTTTTGGTTATTATTATGACATAAAATGAAAAAAAAAAAAAAGAACTAGGAAGTAGGAATTTTTTATTGAACTTTGTAGTGGTGCTTGTTTTTAATAAATTATTATGCATTATTATGTTCAGTGATGGAGGATTTTGTGATTCCTGTGTTCCACCATGGTGGTTATTTTGAGAGGGATAACAATGGAGCACTATTGTATATGGATGGTAAAGTAGAGAGATTTTTAAAGATGGACATTGATCTCATATATTTTTTTATCTGTTAACTCCATTCAAAGGTGTAGGATATCTAGATTACAAAGAAATGTATTGGTATGATCAAGCTGTTGGTAATATGGAGTTTGGATTACATCCTATTAAAGGAGACTTAGAGATTAATCAAATGCACGAAGGGTTAATGAAGAACATGGAAATTGATAAAATGTGCATTTTTTTTATCACGAAATCATGGAAACCCCAGTTGAGGAGGCTAAGGATGAACCTGGTGATGAAGCTGGAGATGAAGCCGGTGATGAGTCTTAGGGATGTCAATGGGGCGGGGCGGGGGATGCCTCCCTGCTCCCCGTCCCCGCCCCCAGAATTAATCCCCATCCCCGCCCTGTTTTCTGCCATGGGAGAATAATTGTCCACATCCCTGTTTTCCGCGTTTCCTGCATTTTCTCCGGGGGCCTCATTCTCCATCTCCCTATGTTTAACATTCATATGGAAATTATAATAAAAAAAACCAAAAAATAAACTACAAAATATTATTACAAACACACAAACATATTTTATCCAAGATTATAAGTCCAAAAATATAACAGAGTAAATCATAGTCCATAAAATAAAATCTTGAACAATAGGGTTAGGATTTTTCAATGAGTGAAATTACAAAAAGAACCCTATATTAGAAATTAAGTAAGGGTTATTAAATAAGTTCAAAAATTCGGAGAATTATCGGGGATGGGGCGGGGATCCCCGCTCGGGTCCCCGCGCCTGTCTCGGGGAAATTTCGCTCCCCATCCCATCCCTACGGGAAAAATTCTCTACTATTGGGACCCATTCGGAGCGGTCCCGTGGGGATCCCCACCTTCTGAGAATTTTTGACACCCCTAATGAGTATAGCGATGAGTTTAGTGACGATGGGTATAAAAGCACATAGGATGAGCCTTATAAACCACCTCCCCAGGTTTTAATGATGAAAGCATTGAAGAAGTGTATGTGATTCTAAAGAAGGAGACTAAAAGAGGAGGAAAAAAAACAGAGTAAAAGTAATGCTTCCATGAGAGAACAACAAATTATGAAGAAGAAGATGTCTCGAAAGGAGGTTAATAGGGGATCAAAGAATACAAAGGCTTTAAAAATCAACAACAAACCTCATGTTGTGCCAACTACTGATGGACCTCATGTTAGGTAGTCTGATGATGTTGGGCCTAAATTTAATGGCCCAAGTGCAGCTAGGCACAACCATGCTGGTTCAAGTGGTGGTGGCCCAAGAAGTGGCTATGGTCCAAGAATGGCTGGGACAAAAATTAATGTGCATAGAACTGTTGAGGCAAATTATGTTGGAGCAAGTAATGATGAACAACAAGAGGCTGAAAAAGAGGTTGAGCCTGACTCTATATTTAAGTATGAGTCATAACTCATAAACTTTAGTGACACCAGAAAACTCTGAAGATGAAAGAGAGAAGTATGAGTTTTCACAATACAATGAAGCATCAGAGTTTGGAGAGGTTTACTTTGAGTTGGGCATGGAATTTGCAACAATTGAATCCTTCAAGAATGCTTTGAAGGATCATGTGATATTTGAGGGGAGAAAGATTAGGTATATCAAGAATGATCAAAGGAGAGTCAGATGTGATTGTGAACACGGGATTGAGAGGATTAAGAAGCCAAGAAAATCCAAGAAAGACAAGAATGCATCTAAAGAGAATAAAGAGTCTAACAAGGACAATGGTGAAGATGTAATTGATGGTGACTCTGGAAATGTTGAAGAGCCTGCAACTGTAGAGGAGGGACATGTAGATGGTAGAAGTGAAGGAACCGCTAAAGAGACAAATGACTCAACCATTGTACATTGTTGTCACTGTTTTGTGTAGGGCCTATTACTATCCTTGAAGGAGGTGATGCCACATGCACATCACCGAAACTGTGTGAGACGCATTTGAAAAAATTTCAATAACAAATTCAAGGACAAGCGGGTCATGAACATGGTTTGGGAATGTGCAAAGTGTACAACTGTTGCAGAGTTCAAGGCAACCATAGAGAAATGGCGGAGAGTGAATGAAGAGGCATGGGTGTACCTTGTGAAATTCGACCCTGCATGCTGGACAAAATTCCATTTTATTTATGGACCAAAGGCTGACAATCTAACGAACAATATCTGCGAGGTTTGGAATGCAAAGATAGTCAATTACTGAGCTAAACCGATTCTCACAATGTGTGAGGAGCTTCGGTGTTACATTATGAGACAAATGACAAAGTATAAATAGGTGTTAGACATATTTGGAGGTACTGACTTGGCTCATATGCAGCAAAGAATACTAGATGATATCATTAAGTAGGTGAAGTATTGGCACCCATTGTGGGTTGGTGATGACAAGAGGAGAGTACCTGAGGTCCAACGAGGTACAAATAAGCTGTCTGTGGACTTGGCCCAGAACAAGTGTACATCTAACGCGTGGCAATTGACTGGTAACACTCTCCAATAATATACCATATTACAATTGTGATAATTGCATTGTTTGTAACAAATTCTCAAATAATGTTAAATTGCAGGTATTCCATGCGTTCATGCTTTAGCTACTATTGTTAGAAGGGGTGACAGGCCTAAAGGCTATGTATATCCATTACTAAAAATTGGGACAGCAAGGGCTACATACCAACCCTGCATCCAACCAGTGAATTTAGAAGAGTATTGGGACAAGATTGAAGTTATTTACCCAATTCCACCTAAGTTGAAGAGACCTGTTGGAAGACCAGTGAAAAGAAGAAGGAAGGAGCCATCTGAGAATGAGACAAGCGATTCAAAGATGAAAAAGACATTTTGGGTTACATGTTCTAAATGTGGAGAGACTGGAAATAACCAAAAAACATGCAAAGGTCCTCCTGTTTCAAATAGAAAATCAATCAATTCAAGAAGAAGTACAAATGCTTAGTCAACGACTGGAACTACTAACCAAGCAGCAGAGAAGATGCATGTCTCACAATCAACACCCCAGGTGCAGGTAAACCACCATAAATAATGTATTAGTTATTGATCGCGATGGCTAAATTAGGTTTTTAATGCTTCCATAGGGACTTAGTTGGATATTTTAAAAATTATTGGGGACTTATATGTCTTTTTTTAAATTTCACAAGAACTGACTTGGAATTATATTTGGCTAATTTTTTCATTATTTTAGAATATGGTTGATCATCCTAATCCAACTCAACCCGCAGCTAATGCACCAGGTTTTGTGTTTAGTATAGTGAGTAAAATTGGAGTTAAAGATCTGCAATTGTGTTACTACACTGTTAGGTTTACTAACATGGCTTTGTTTACTCTTTGCATATGTTATCTCCTTTATCATAGGATGCAGCAAATTATAGAGCAATAATTTCCCAAAGTATAAGGGCCAAACAACCTATTATTAGACCACATTGTTTTGCACCAGTCCAGTCTAGCACTCCACCTCTTATTCCACCACCTAGACCAAGTCAAGGCGTCTCGGCAGAAATAATTGCAGCGGCAAGTAAGGGCACTACATCAAGGATGTTCTAGTTTATTCCCAATCCCAGGTTCAAGCATCCGAGACAGAAGTGACTGAAGACAAATGATTATGCTTTTTTATGAATAGTTTGGTTTGTATTTTGGTAATGAGCTTTTAAGTTGATGGACCTAAACTTAAAATACTCTTAATTTAGGGATTGATAAGAGATTCGTATGGATGGAACTTTTTTTTTTGGATTATGTTTCGGTTCATGTAAGGTCGATTTCTGACTTTAGTTTAAGTTGCTACTGTTACAGTTATGTTGTTTTTATTAGGTTGAATCTGCGACTTCCATCCTATGTTTTGAAGTTGCTATTTGACATTAAAGCAATATATTTGCTATTATAAGTAATAGTGGTGTTGTTTTTTTTTTTTTCATTATTTATTTGGTACTACGTATCAGTGAACTTATAAGTAATGTCAAAAATTTTGTCAACCTATGCAAATAACTTGTAATAAGAAAATTTTTCCTGTTTCTGGTAGTGTTTGTTTTAATTGCAATAATTTGGATTTCATATCATTCAATTAATAGCTGATTGTATATGCTCATAAAGAATAGAGCTTACATCCAATTTTTAATGCATAGATAATATGTTAACACAAAAATACAACAATAACTATTGTTTCAATAACATATTCAATGATTATTTGATGCACAGGAATGATTCAAGATCCATGGTCCTAATTGAAATAACATATATATATGCTTATTATCTTTGTTGAAGAAAACATAGTTCTTTACAACTAAGTTTCAACAAATTTCCAATTTTTTTTCAACCTGCAAAAGTGTTTGACAACCTAAAATTATTCAAAAGAATAATGAAATATGTCATCATAAAAGAAGTGGTACAAAGAATAACATACATAGAATCAAATTGTTAAGGATTTCATTCAATCATAAGTTTCAATTTACATCACCAAATAACTAACATTTTCAAAAAACCTAAGATCCAACAATACACTTAAACACAGAAGCACAACTTGTAGCACAAAATACACAAATAAAGTATGTAACACCCTAGGTAAAATCCTATCCTTGAAGGCCTTTAGATAGGGTGTCACTCTTGACCGAAAGCAATTTAATAAAATCATCGTGCAAGGAAGGAGGGAGATACGCATGAAGTTTTGGGTAAAACTCAAATAGAAATGAAAAGACAGAATTGGACACACTCAATCAAGTTCGAGCAAAAGAATAACAACAAAATTCCCATGAGTATGGTTCTAATAAAAAGGAAATGCTTAAAAGTAACTATGACGAAAAACCCGACGCATCCTAACTAATTTTATCGAAAAAACTCCCGTCCTTGTGTCATATTCTATCCTTGGTCAGGACCCTTCAGTCTTTCATGAATCGAGGTACTAGCAGTCCTCTTCCAACACTTTTTCGTGCAGTGAAGATCCGATTCCGTTGTGTGGGGAGAACTAAGATCCGACGGAGTGCCGAAGTGGGGGAATAAGGCACGTACTCCACCTTTGGACTTCCGCAAGAAGTCAACTACTCCTTTGGATCCTCCTCCATTGGGTCCTCCTCCTGGTTAGGGCTGTCGGACTCCTCTTTCTCTGTCTCAGAATCTAATTCCACCTCGGGTGACTGTTTCTTGAGTGTTGAAGTGTTCGTATCTAGGAAGGTTACGACAGGCAGTTAGGGGTTTCTTTCTACGAAATCTCGATCTAAGTAGATAGTTTAGAGCACGGTAGTAGTGGTCGTAACTACTCACGCGTGCTTCGAGGGGTCATACTCAGAAGCTACCCTCGGGGCGCTGTGTTGTCTCTATCCGCTGTGCCATGTTCTCTGGAGATAGTATGGAAAAAAGAAGGGATGAGAACTTAAAAAGTCGTGCTATGTAACACATCCATATCTATCCCCAGCCCACGTGCGGGATTTAAAAATCATATGGCATGGCATGTATTATGAACCTTTCTTGTAAAATGTAAAACATAATAGGCATAAAAGAAAAGCATGTAATGTTGACATAGGCAAGTCAAATAGAAAGGATAATAACTTATGAAACATCAATATAATCATAACTTAAAAATAACCTTAAAATATAATTATAATCAAACTTTCCTTTATACTTCTCCTTTCTTGACTTGTAGCTTTTATGGAAGGTATTGAGCTTAAACCGGTATAAAAATGGTAGTCTCCTTCCCTTACCGAAGGTTCTTATCCCAAACATTTTGGCGATCACCTTCCCTTACCGAAGGATCTTCTCGATCGATCACCCTCCCTTACCGATGGATCATATCGATAACTTGTCTTTGGGGGTCACATTCCCTTACCGTTACCGAACGATCATTCTCTCAGTTCAATTTACAAATAGGGTTGTTTAGGCATACACAAGAAGAAAATTATACAAAAAGATGGACAAATATGATGATAAAAGGGACATGTGAAATAATGAAACCCTAGTTATATGGCACAGAATATGCATGTACTCTCTAATTAAAGAGATATTAGTAACATAATGACATAAATTGAAAGATCATATTAAAGTACATAAAATAGGGCATTTAAATAATTGAACAAAGCTTATAAAGGGATATATACTCTTGACTCAAAAGGAATATAATAACATAATGGCATAAAATAAAGGATCATATAATTGTTCGTAATGAGAATAGGGCATATTAAATAATTGAACGAAGCTTATAAAAGGGTATGTACTCTTGACCCCAAAGAAATATTAATATCATAATGGCATAAATTAAAAGATCATATAAATATATATAATGAAAATAGGGCATATTAAATAATTGAACAAAGTTTATAAAAGGGTATGTACTCTTGACCCCAAAAGAATATTAATAACATAATGGCATAAATTAAAAGATCATATAAATGTATATAATGAAAATATGGCATATTAAATAATTGAACAAAGTTTATAAAAAGACATGTACTAATGGCTTAAAAGGACATGAATAACATAATGGACAAACATGATCTATGTGGATAAAGGAAAGAAAAAAGATGAATAATGCCATAAGACACCCAAACATAATAACATGTATAGATGGTAAAAATAATAATAAAGCATAAGCCAAACATAAAAGTAAAAAGCATAATTTTCTACTCTTTTTCTAACGCCTCTTTATTCCCTATGAGCTTGCCTCTTGTGTTTGCACACAGAATATTTTCATAGAAAGAAGGGGGAGGATTAGTGTTTGAGATGTGTGATCTTCTACCTATTGGTATACCCCTATTTATATACTTTTGGTAGTAGAGTGGTTGGGATAATTTTAAATTCAAAAGAAATGCGGTTATTAGATTCTTATCCATAATTCAAAATTCTAAACCAATCTTCTAACTGATTTTCAAAATTTGAATTTAATTTTGTTTCTAGAAGGAGTGAAGGGCGGTTATTACAAAGTAAACTACCTTAAACCAACTCTTCTTGCATTCTTTTTTTGGCTCTGTATTTTGACACACCTCTAGTGCATACACCCTATTTTGCAACTCTATCAATCTATCTTGGAACCCACCAATAATACCCACTAAATCCTGCAATTCACTAGGTTCTTCCACAACAGGCTTCTTAAAGCTGAGATAAAAAACAGTGTCAACCCAAGCGAAGAACTTGCAATATGGTTGATTTTCATGCAATGAACCCAATTCCTGATTCTGCTCAGAACCATTCTACAAATCCAAAAAGCTTGTTATGCAATAATTTTGGTTTCTTACCTTGTACATAGGGCACCCAAAAAATAACCTTCCAGGATTCTTCGTAGTAGTCGACTTGCATATTCTCGTGTGATACCCACAAAAGCAATTTGGGTGTTTTTCCGTTGCGAAGTCGATTTGGCTTAATCCTCCCTCGCCCATGCTGTCCTGGCTTAGTCTCCCTCGCCGGCGACTAGACGTAGCAGAGCTTTCGTCGCTAAAGGTCGCTGAAGCATTGTCATTATAGAGTGCAAACAATAGGGCTCTAGATGCACGCAAAGGGGGATTCCATCCCCAAATGGTGACGGTTGAATGTGGGTAATGGAGGTTGAAGATAAAATGGATGAAATCGGATGACGACAATAATGTGGGCAATGATCTGGGGTTTAACATTGAAGAGGGGTTACATGTTCTCTCTGTAAATTAAAGAAGAAAGGGTGGGTTTTGAGCCTTTTGGTTTTCAAAAGAGGAAAACACATAGGATGTACATGGGCCAAACCCTAAAATGACTCAGTTTAAACCTAGGGACTGATCTGTCTTTTTGCACAGATAGACCACTGACTGTCACGTGTGCCAGTCTAGGACTCCACGTCAGTATTTTCCGTTTGTCATTGACGGAGAAAGATTGTCAGGGACTGATTTATCTATCAGAGTTAAACTTGAGGGTATTTTTTGTGTATTTCAAAAATTGGGGACTAAAGTGTCCAATTTTAAAAATCTTAGGGACTGATTTGGATAATTACTCTAAGTTTTAAAAAGAATTTACACTCATTAGCCCAATTTGTTAAATATTTTTTATAAATATAAATTAATTTTAATTTAGATTTTAAATTATTCACTTATATTAAACACAAAATAGAATTAAAAAATTAATAATTAAAATTAATTAAGATTATAACTTTTTTTAAAAAGTATAGATTATAAATATAATGATAATATATAATTAATAATTAATATATAAATTAATTATTCTTTACAAATTACGAATTATAAATTTTAAAACGCATTTAATGTCAATTTAAAATGTATAAGTTCATTGTTTTTAGTTATAATTCACGAAATAAACTTTTTAAATAAGTTTGTGGGTTTGTCGAGCTTTAAACAGGTCGGCAATCACCTAAATAAATTGTTTCACCTTCAAAATTACGCAAATGCATTGTTTCCAAAACGAAGACGCAAATGCTTTGTTTCACCTATCTATGGAAACCGCTACTGGCAGTAGCGGTTTACACAAACACAGAAACCGCTGCTGCCAGCCGCGGATTACGTTAAGTTGTGGCAGCATGAAAACCGCTGTTGCCTGCTGCGATTTCTGCATGATTATGGTTGGTCATAAATCACTACTGCCAGTAGCGGTTTATGTGCATTGGGGCTCGTGAGTTAACCGCTAGAGGCTATAGCGGTTTACGTTGATAGTGGCTGCCTATATAAACCGTCGAAGGTAGCCGCGGATTACTCATTTGGAGTGTTTTTGAGGTTGGGTAGAGAAAGAAAATTCTAGAGAGAAGTCAGAGCAACTTGAGGACGGGTCCGAGGTATCTGAGTGCCGACCTCCGGTGGGATATCATGGGAGACGAAAGGAGCTTGTACCAACTGAACGGTGTTGCGCATATTGCCGGTGCCGTTGGTGACGAGGTAAGTTAAATTTTTTTTTTTTACCATTAGCATTTGTTAATTAGAAAAATGGTATGTAAAGTAGAGGAACTAGAATTTATAGATTAATCCCTATAATTTGAAATTAGGCTTGTCATGTTAGGTTGTTAGTTTAGTCGGTTTGGGTAGCATTTTTTTTTTCCGTTAATTTCTATATATGATTAAGTAAATGAATTTAGTTCCCTTCAATGAATATTATTGTATGTGTTGTTGGTTTATTTTATGGAATTCTTATTGTTTAGGCTCATATGAGTATTTTTTTTTATGATTTGTCCGTTTTTTATTTTTTACAATTATTTTCTGGAACATTTTTTTGTTTTAACTTGACAAAGTTTTATAGTTGTGCTTGTTATTTATTTTATGTTGGGTTATTATATTTTTATGATATGAAGGGTTGTATTCGCTGTTATTTATTTTCTTGTAAAACAACTTTTTTATCCACTTCGTCCCACACGCACCGAGCTTCCGTAATATGCTGAACATAATCTCTGCCAACGTACTCGAAGATCGGATAAAAATACTAAGCGGTTATCTATCCATGAATTTCACACCATGCCTTTTGCTCTTTTGAATTTTTCCAGAGCAGTGGACCAGAGCCACAAAACTTTCCTCCCCCTCCATTTGTGAATAACACTCTTCCTCCATATTTGGCCCCTCCATGGTTTATATAGACAGCTCCTTTCACACATACTGAACGTAAACCGCTATAGCCTCTGGCGGTTTACTCACGAGCCCCAATGCACATAAACCGCTACTGGCAATAGCAGTGTATGACCAACCATAATCATGCAGAAACCGTAGTAGACAACAGCTGTTTCTATGCTGCCACAATTCAACGTAATCCATGGCTGGCAGCAGCAATTTCTGTGTTTGTGTAAATCGCTACTGTCATCATAGATAGGTGAAACAATGCATTTACGTCTTCATTTTGGAAAAAAATGTATTTATGTAATTTTAAAGGTTAAACAACTTATTTACGTGAATTGCCCTTGGATTTAAGTCTAAAAAGAACTTTAATAAGTGACAGACTTAAATTTGAGTCATCTATTTACAACATAAGTTAGATTCGTCAAAACTTATGTTTGATTCGATCTATTTCTATTTCTAATTTTGATCACAATTTCTTTTTAATACTTTGACCATAAAAAAATGTTATTTTAATATATATTAGACACTAATTTAAAATATTGTTTTAATATATATGACGTGACAATTTAATGTGCTAGATTAGCTTATATTAACGGAGATCTTTCCGAAGAGAATAAAACACAATTTTTTAATTTTCTTTTCTACAGCAATTTTTTTACAGAAAAGCTCTGCATACAAGCGATTATGGCTTGTAAGCATTACAAGTCAATTAACCAATAACCCCCCAAAATGTGCTGCAAGTGTTACGTCCCATACACGCGCTATATAAAGATCCCGTGTATATATAACTAACAAATTTAAAAGATTTGTTTCCTTCTTCATTCTCCTTCTTTCCAAGTTTGCTCGTTCTTCTTCTCCTTCGTTCCCCTGCTTTTTCGATCGTTCTTTTTTCCCTCCTTTCTCACTGGTTTGTTCTTTGTCATTGATGTTATTTCCTCTCTCTATAACTCTAGCTTCGTTTTCTTTTCGATTTCTGGTTTCTGAAATCAAAGTTTGAACTCGTTTTGAAGATAATGGATGATTCAACCTCAGATTGTCAGCTGAATCAAGGCGAAGTGGATTATGAATTTGAATCTAATGAAGTTCCTAAGGTTTGATTTACATATGATTACTCTGAATTTTATTGCAGTTATTTGTATAGCATTGTGTAGCTGAATAATTCGTGAACATTGACTGTGAAACTAACGCGTGAACATAAATCTGTGGATTGAATCAAATATATTAGTTTTTATTAATTATCTGTAATTTATAGCAGATGCTCGGGTGTAGATAAGAATTTTTTAGGTGTATTTTTTGGGGAAGTGTGGGAGTATTTATAGTTTATGGCTTTTTTTTGTTATTTTTAGTTGAGTTGTTGTCGTTCGGGTGTATTATATCAGACATGATTGGGTGTATTTTTAGTTTTTGACATGGTGAATCCTCTGAGTCTTCTTGAGTCTCAGACTCAGAGGTAGAATTGTCACTATCAGTTGTTTTTGTCTCCGATGATGATGTTGAACTTGCCTTCCTTTTTTTTGTTTTTTTTATTTTTTATTTTATTTTTTTTCTTTATTTTTTTCATTTTTTCTTTTATTTCTGCCATCTTTATAATCCCCTAAAACATTAGAAATTTTAGTTAGCAACATTCAGGTAAATAAAATACACCCAAGATATTTTGTTCACTTACCATATGTTCCTTTATTTCCGCCCTCATTCTTTCGACCAACTGCTCCTTACTCCAGTTGGCAATCCAGGGTTCTGGAGGTCTTTCTGCCATCTTCTTGTCTTTATTTTTTAAAAGATGAAAGTAAATTATCATCAGGGCAAATAGGCAGCCATCAATTGCCTTTTTCTTTTTCAGCTTGTAATCTGTTATGCCATTGATGATAAAACTCAAAACATGTCCTCCCCAGTTCCACTCTGTTATTGTGTACATCTCAAAAATTGGGGCCAGGTGCACAGGTGAGATTTTGTTTATTGTCGTTGGTAACAGGAACGCCATCTGTATATAGAGGATGAAAATCCTCTTGAACATGAGGCGATCCTGTTCATTACCAACGCCAATATCCATCATCTCATCTGTTAGATTTTTTAGGGTCTTACCCTGTAATCTTCTAAAAATTTCTTTGTCATCTTCATAAAGATTCTTATAATTGACTTTCTGAGGAAATAGATCTCCTACAAAAAGGAAAACAACATAGTATGAAAATCAGTTCAAATACACCCAAGCATAAATTGAAATACACCTATAATTTTTAGCGAGTTACCTGACGCGTTGATGCCAAGCGCAGCCCCTATTATTTTTTGTCTTACTTTAAAAGAACCGTAGCCGGTTTCCAGTCGATTTTCCCCTAATTTGAATGAGTTAGCCAACTCCCTTAATATTTGGTGATACACCCTTAGCGGCGGGATGTGCATCAGGCCATCAAATCCAAAATCCCTAACAATCGTTTTCTTCTCCTCGCTCATGTTTCTGAATTTCTCACTTAACAAATGTGTTGCACACTTAAGGTCTTTGGTTTGCTGTAAACAAAGCAAAATTATAGTCAGATATATTTCTATTATATAAAACTGATTTCATCTAAGACATATATTTGTTCTTACATTTTTTCCAACTTGGTTTCTAGCTGTCATTTTTTCTGAAATAAAAAATACACCCATAGATATGAGTCAGATACACCCATAGATATGAGTTAGATACACCTATATATATCAGTCATATATCACTCAAACATGCATTAATATACAAAGTCAAGCAATATACACCCATGGACAAGAAAATATTAGAACAGTTGCAACTGTTGACTATATTACAGTATACCAGTTCAGAAATATACACCCATCAAATTATGCCATATACACCCACCAAATTACGCAATATACCCCCAAAAATCAGTTACCAGAAGAACTAGAACAACAAGAACAGTAACACCTAGAACAACTAAGAAGAACAGTATAACCTAGAACCAAGAATAACAGTAAAACCTAGAACAAGTAGAACATTATAAACTGTAAAATGAGACGTAGAACAAGAAGAACAGTAAAACCTAGAAGAACGTAGAAGAACAGTAAAACCTAGTTCTTCGATTTCGAAATGTGAAAAATATACAAGATGAGTAAAATAGTAACGTAACGTACCTTGAGTATTATAACTTCGTTTTTTCTGGAGATTGTTGATGGAGAGTTCTATGTTGTGTTGATGGAGAGTTCTAATCTTCGCGACGATTGCTATCTCTGCAGTTTGCAATGTTGCTCAAAAATGGACGGTTTGTGTTTTCTTCGAATGGCTTGGAGAAGTAGAAGAGTGCACCATTAAGAAGCGGTTTTCGCGAAGCACAACTGTTGAGTGGAGCGCGTGTGAATGAAGTGTGGGCTGGGAACTTGTATAACTTGTAGGGCCTTTTTGCTTGTATGTGTAGCAGGCTCGCTGTAAATATCATAAAAGAAATGCTAAAACTTGCCAGGACTTGCCTTATTTAGCATTAATTAATGCTAGGTAGACAAAGAAAATAGCCAGAACTTGCCTTATTTAGCATTAATTAATTGTCGCAACAATTAATGAATGCTAAATAAGGCAAGTTATGGCAACTTTTGGCTGATTTTCTTTGGTTACCAAATATTTTCGATCATAAAAATGTTCAAAATTTTAAAATCTTGAAATTGTGGCAAGCAATTTATTAGATCTCATCTTGACATGGTCTAATATTCAATAAATCAAAAACGGCTATATTTAATGAATTTAGTCAATTTACACATTGCAATTTAATATAGAAAAAAATTATTATCTTTTAAAATTTTATATTTTAATTTTAATTTTTTAAATACGATTTTATTTTTTTGTTTCAAAGTAAGTTTGTTGAGAGTTTGCCTATCTTCCGGCAAACTCCACTTCAAATTTTAAAAAGAAATGATTAATCCAAATTTTTAAGCTTCATAGTGCACAATAGCAACTATTATCATCTTCTCTAGAGTACATAGGAATATAAGAGTACACAGGAATAAGTCATATTTTTATTGGGGAAATAATGATTTTTTTTTATTTATAATAGAAAAAATCATGGTTAAATATGACTTATTCTCTTGCATCTATGTATTTCTGGAGACGATAAAAATGGTTGGTGATTCGTCTGAACACTGGGTAGGCCGAGCTTAAGCACTTCCGGGTGAGTCGTCAACTGAGAGGAAGAGCTTCACGCCGGCCAATGGTCAAACACCGCGGCGGGAATACCTGCAAAAGATACTCCGACGCTCAAGTTAGTAATAGTCTCAGAAAAGAGAGAGAGTAATTAAGTGAGAGTGAATAAGTAAATATGAAAACTGATAGTGGAACCTGAGACCTAGCTGAGTATATCAGCTAGGTTTTATAGGAGTCCGTTTTCACCCGTTGGTGGGTGAGTCCTAGTTTATAGATTGGTTAGGATATTCTGTTATGGTGCTATAAATCTGCTGAGCACGTTTCTTATTTTCAATTAGGTGATGCTTCGGTCCTGATCACGTGCCGAGATTTTCGGACGGCTGATACGGGACCGAGCTTTATGATGCACGTGTCTTTTTATTCGAATGGGTGAGGCCGAGCTTATCTGCTTTTGTTCCGAGCTTGTTTAATGTGACGTCAGCCTCGGATATTTGTGTGCCGAGTATTTCGGGTGACCGAGGATACAGGTAACGTATCATAGCCCCCAAGCTTGCCTTGGTTTGGACAAGACTAAGGCGAACTTTGTATACTTCGGATGGCAAAATCCTCGGTCGCTTTGTTTATTATGTGTGCTCCTTACACCCCCGAGCTTGTCTTAGTTTTGGCGCATTGGTGTTTTGAAATGGTTTGTGGCATTTATTGCCTGTGTTGTTCTTCGTGCGGTAATGAATGATTGATTTGATTGCATTGTAAGTTTTGAGGAGCCCCTGACCGTTTGATCTGCTGAGCGTTGATCGTGGGCTTTCTAAGGGTGTAGATCAGAGGGAAACGTTTCATATGTAACTGCCTTCCAACTATGTAATAAACGTGCTTCCCTTCCCTAATATTTTTCCTTTTTGTGCTGGGTGCTTCTGCGTTTTCGGAGAAAATGAGTAAAAAAGGTGAGTGTTGATTCATTTTCTTGCTGCTTCTCTCTTCTTCTCTTACTTTTGATTTTCTGCTCCTTGTTCTTATGGAAGGTAAAATGTCTAATGAGGGTGAGGAAGGTTTATATGGTTGGGTTGATTCTAGGGTTAAGGAGTATGTGTCTCAGTTCAGTGATAAAGAGTCTGTTGATATGCTGGGTTCGAATGTTTGGGTTAGGAGTGGTAGTGATATAAGGATAGAGATACTTCCCTGTGGTGTTGATGACCGGGTTTTTCATTCTCGTGATGATTGGGCTTACTTTTATATGTACAGCTGCCTTTTTACTGAATTGGGAGTTAGGGTCCCTTTTACTGATTTTGAATGTGGTGTGCTTTATTGGTTGAATTGTGCTCCGAGTCAACTTCACCCAAACTCCTGGGGGTTCGTTAGGGCTTTTGAGGTGTTGATGGAATTCCTTGAGCAGCCGCCCTCTCTTCGGTTGTTTTTCTCCTTGTTTCAAGCTAAAGGGGTTAACCGAGGTCTCTGGGTTAATCTAAGTAGTTACCCCCGTCGCGCTATTTTTGGCCTCTACAAGTCTTCTTTTAAGGACTTTAAAACCATGTATGTTAAAGTGAGGAGTGTACCCGAGGAATTTCCTTTTTATTTAAATGAGTTTCTTGTTGAGAAGTTCCCTTTGTCTTGGTGTTCCGAGCCTGTGCAAGCTTTAGACGTGGATGATAGGTCGGTTGATGATCAACTTGTGATGGAGTTTCTGTTTGAGAAGTTGGGCCCAAAGGGGTTGCTATCTGTGTCCGAATTGTTAAAATGGGATTCTGATAGAGAGGCGGTTCTGAGATATCTAGGTAAATTAGTTGTTTTTTTGCTTAGTTTGTTGTTTTGTCCTTGTCTGTTCTTACTTTGTTGGCTTTTTGGTGCAGGTGAGAAGGTGCCTACGATTACTACTGCTGGTTTGAAGTCATTCTTCAATCAGCGGAAGAAGGCTGAGAAGGAGAGCTCGGCTACCAATGCTGATAAAGGCCCTGTGATTCAGCCCGAGGCTGCTCTTAAGTCTAAACGAAAGAGGGGTTTTGCGAAAGAAAAATTTGCTGAGGCTTTCCTGAAGGAAGGGGAGTCTTCTGTGGAGCTTCAGTGAGTGGAGTCTGCTTATGAGTCTCAAAAAAGATTGCATGGCTATTCGGAAGATGTTCATTGTCGTTCATTATGGGGAAAATTGTATCCTTTTTCTGTCATGGCTGATGAGCTTTGTTGCTTCCCGGATGATATGAAGATGGTCGAGGATGTCGGCCATGTAGGAGTGAGCCGTTTTATGCAGGTGAGGGTTGTATTTTGTCTTGGTGTGCGTTTGTTATATTGTGTTTGATGTTCTTCATTTTTGTTCTAGGTGATTGGTGCACGTATGGTAGCTGTTGGTCGTGCTCAAGAGCTAGTTTTTGAGAGAGAACACAAGTCTGCTCTGGATGTTGCTGAGCTGTCTTCAGCTTTGGAGAAAAAGGAGAAAGCTATCACGGAATTGTCCTCCTCGTTAAAGTCGAAAGAGTCCGAGCTTGCTGAGGAAAAACGTCTTCACCTCTCTTGTGCAGAGGAGATGAAGACTGTTCAGGCTGACAATGATCGCTTGGGGTCAAGGGTGAAGGAGTTGCAGACTGAGGTTTATGAGTCATATGCACAAGGCTTTGAGTGCGCTGTTTCTCAAGTGCGGGTGTTGTTTCCTGGATCAGATGCGGACATGCTTGATGCAACTAAAGTGGTTGTGAACGGGCAGCTTGTGGATGATGGTGCTGCTGCTTCAGATGATAGCGGGGAGTCTAGTATTGGCGATAAGGCGGACTAGGCCTTTAGTATTTGATTATTTTGTACATTTGTAGCCTCTTTTGAACTTTGTGGCTGTCTATCTTGAACTTTGTTTTTTGAATATTTGGCGGTAATGTTTTGGGTACCAAGTGTATAACTTGGTTGTGATACTTTTTGTTTTCCGAGCATATAGCTCGGCTTGATGATGACTTATCTTATAAAATTTGATTTTTTGGATAAACTTATGATTGTGTGTTGGAAGTAATCGTATATATGTATCGAAGATGGCCAAAGCCATTCTCTGTTTAAGTGAACTTGTTGGAAATGAGAGTAGATGTTCTAATGTAGAACTTGTATTTTTGAATGGAAGCGCGTTAGGATTTGTTTAAGTGACTTGATGATATTGTTTGTTTGTACTTCCTCCGAGCAGTATGCTCGGCATGCGCATGTTGTTTTCCGAGTATGAAGCTCGGATTAGTTTAATTAGATAAACTTTGACTTATTCTTTTGCTGGTAGTTTTCCGAGGAATATGCTCGGCTCGTGATGTTTAAGGTTCCGAGGAGTATGCTCGGATAGTTTGAAGTGTTTTCTAACTGAAATGTATGCTAACTGTCAAAATGAGAACATTAAGTTGGATGGGTACAATGATTTGTTGCGTCCGGCCTCGTTAAAACCCTCCCCGAGTAAAACCCATGTGTTTTGGGAAAAAACCTTCGGAGGGGAAAAAGAGTACCATCATTCGCTATTTTTACAGGCTATGTTATGACTGATATTTCCTTAGAGAGGATACGTTCCATGTTCCTGGAAGTTGCTCTCCTCTAAGGGTTTCTAATTTGTAAGCCCCCTTTCCGAGGTTTTGAAGAACTCGGAAAGGTCCTTCCCAATTTGCCGCTAATTTGCCATGTGCTGGTGGTTTTCGTGCATCTTCTGTTCGTCTGAGTACAAGGTCGCCATTGTTGAAGGACCTGTGAACTACTCTTTTGTGGTGTCTTTGCTCTAGGTATCGTTTTCTGGCTCGCTGCTTTATGGCGGAGATGTCTCTGTCTTCTTCCACGAGGTCCAGTTCGGCTGTCCGAGCTTGTTGATTGTTTGATTGATTATAGAGCTCGGTCCTTAATGTTGGGACGCTGACCTCTACTGAAATGAGCGCTTCTGCGCCATATACTAATTTGAAGGGAGTTTCCCCTGTGGCAGATTGAATGCTGGTGTTGTAACTCCATAGAATTTCTGGAATGAGGTCGGCCCACTCCCCTTTAGCTTCGCCGAGCTTTTTCTTTAATCCCTGCAAGATAATTCTGTTAGCTGATTCAACTTGTCCGTTAGTCTGCGGGTGCTCTACTGAGCTGAAGTGATGTTTGATGTTAAAATTTGTCAGAAAGGTGGCGAGCTTATGGTCTGTAAATTGTCTTCCGTTATCCGAGATTATTTCTCTTGGGATACCGAATCTGCATATGATATTTTTCCATAGAAAATATCGCACTTTTTCTGATGTTATGTGCGCTAGTGGTTGTGCTTCTATCCACTTAGAGAAATAATCAATTGATACTAAGAGGAACTTTACCTGGCCTGGCGCTTTCGGAAAGGGTCCGAGGATATCCAATCCCCACCTATCGAAAGGCCAGCTTACCTCTATGGTATGGAGCTCCTCGGCCGGGGTCTCTAAGAGGGTGGCGTGCTTTTGACAATTATCGCATGCTTTTACTTTATTGATGCAGTCCCGTTTTATCGTCGGCCAATAATATCCTGTTCGCAAGATCTTCGTTGCTAATGCTCGGCCGCCGATATGGTTGCCACAGACTCCTTCATGGGTTTCAGCCATAACCTCCTTGGCTTCCTCTTTGCTGATGCACTTGAGCAATGGTTGTGAATGTCCTCGCCTGTATAAGGTGTTTCCGAGCACTGTATAGAAGCTTGCTCTTCTTCTGAAGAGCGGCAAGTTCGGCTCACCTTTTGGAGTGGTGCCTGTATTGATGTAATCGAAAAAAGGTGTTTGCCAATCTGGGACCTGTGTAATACTTAAAATTGTTTCTTGCTCAAAACTTGGTTTGTCAAGTGTTAGCTGGGACAGTGCTGATGTGTTTTCGGCTTGCCGTGTTGTGGCTAATTTAGATAACATATCGGCCCTGGTGTTTTGTTCTCGGTTTACATGGATAATATCAAATTCTTTAAATTTTGAAATTAGATCCTTTGTTATGAGCCAATATTTCTCCAACAAAGGATCTTTTACCTGAAATTCGCCCTTTATTTGATGTACCACTAAGGAAGAGTCGCAGTAGGCTGTTATTCGAGGTATGTGTAGTTGTAGGGCGAGCTTTAGTCCAGCAAGTAGGGCCTCATATTCTGCCTGATTGTTGCTTGCGTTGAAGCGGAACTGTAGTGACTGCTCGGCCACCACCTTATCTCCTTCTTTTAGTAGTATCCCTGCCCCACTGCCTTCTTTGTTTGACGCTCCATCCACATGTATGCTCCAACTGACCTCTGTATTATGTGTGTCATTAGGCATCTCCGATATAAAGTCGGCTAGCACCTGTGACTTCAGTGTTTTCCTTGATTTGTACTGGATGTCGAACTCGGAGAGCTCGACTGACCACTTTATCAATCTGCCGGCGAGCTCGGGTCTGGTTAATATCTGCCTTAGCGGTTGGTCCGTTTGTACTATGATTGTGTGGCTCTGAAAATAGTGCCGCAGTCTTCTTGCTGTGGTGATTAGTGCTAGCGCCAGTTGTTCTATCTTCGGGTACCTTGTTTCTGTTGGTTGTAGCACCCTACTGATGAAGTATACTGGGCTTTGCTTTCTTCCTGTTTCTGTTACTAAAACCGAGCTTATAGCATGGTTAGATACTGATAGGTATAAATACAGTGGGTTACCTGTTTCTGGTCTTTGGAGGATTGGTGGTGATGTTAAGTGTTGTTTAAGTTCGGTAAAAGCATTTTCGCATTCGTCTGTCCAGTTGAACTTCCTACCTTTAGAGAATGTCTGGAAAAAGGGATAAGATCGGTTTGCCACTGCAGGTAGGAAACGTGACAGGACAGCTATTCGTCCTACAAGTTGCTGAACCTCCTTTACCGTTTTTGGGCTTGTCATGTTCAGCACGGCCTTGCACTTTTCCGGGTTGGCCTCGATGCCTCGAGATGTTAACATGAATCCCAGGAACTTCCCTCCTTGTACTCCGAACGCGCATTTGTCTGGATTGAGTCTCATGTTATATGCTCGGAGTTGTCTGAAGATTTCTACTAAGTCGTCACAGTGGGACCTCTGCATAGGTGTTTTTGCGACCATGTCATCTACATAGACTTCCATATTGCGGCCTATTTGCTGTTGGAACACCTTGTCCATTAGCCTTTGATATGTCGCACCTGCATTCTTTAGGCCAAATGGCATTACCTTGTAACAAAAATTCCCATGTTCTGTTATAAAAGCTGTTTTGCTTTGGTCTTCTGGGTGCATTAGGATCTGGTTATAGCTAGAGTATGCATCCATAAAACTCAAAGCTTTGAAACCAGAGGCGTTATCAACTAATTTATCAATGCAAGGCAGTGGATATGCATCTTTGGGGCAAGCTTTATTTAAGTTTGTAAAGTCGACGCACATGCGCCATTTACCTGAGCTCTTCCTTACCATTACCACGTTAGACAGCCATGTGGTGAAGCGAATCTCTCTGATGAAGCCTGCATTGAGGAGCTTCTGGGTTTCTTCGAGTGCTGCTTGTTTTTTCTCTTCTCCGAGGTTCCTTTTCTTCTGTGCAATTGGTCGGACTGTTTTGTCAATTGCTAGCTTGTGGCAGATGACCTCTGGATTTATTCCGGGCATATCGTCTGGCGTCCATGCGAAAAGGTCGGCGTTTTGACGCAGTATGTGAATGAGTCTTGCTCGGTCTGCCCCTTCTAAGGCTTCTCCAACATATGTGCATTGGTTGTCGTCTGCTGTTAGTGTTACTTGTTGAAGATTGTCCACTGGCCGAGGTCTTTCGCCGAGGTCTTTCCTTGGGTCAAGATCGGCTAGTGTTGCTGTGTTGGCAGACGTTTGGATGGCTTGGACCTGGGGCCGAGCTTCCTGTTTTGTTTGATCTGGTTTTAGACCAGTGTTATAGCATTGCCGAGCTTCTTGATGGTCAGCATACACCGTAGCGATCTTGTTTTCCTGCACTGGAAACTTGACACATAGATGTAATGTGGACACCGTTGCCCTGAATATGTTCAGTGCGGGTCTCCCAAGTATAATATTATAAGGGATGTAACAGTTTACTATTAGATATTGGATATCAATTGATTTTGACATTGGGATCTCTCCCATCGTGGTCTTTAGCCATATGTGTCCCATGATGGGGACTCTCTCTCCGGAGAACCCAATTAGCTCTCCAGAGGAGGGTTGTATCAATTTTTCTGATAATTTCATTTTTGTAAAAGTAGAGTAAAATAAAACGTCAGCACTACTACCTGGATCTAACAATGTTTTTCTTACCAACAGTTCTCCGAGCTGGATGGAAATTACCACGGGGTCGTCGAGGTTAGGGCTTGCCGATTTGAAGTCTGTTTGGTTGAAGGATATTGTGACGTCTGGTTCTTTGCCCTTCTTTGGTTGTATGGTTCCTTCGATTGCCAGCATTGCTCTATAGCTCCGCTTCCTGGCCGAGCTTGTTTCTCCTCCGCCTACGAATCCTCCTGATATGTGGTTGATGACTCCTCTTGGCGGATTAGGAGTCGTCCTCTCTTTTTTGTCGTCAGCCGTTGCTTGCTTATGCTCTGCCCTGTCCGAGTTTCCTCCTCTGCCCTTCCGGGTCTCAATGTATTTGTCCAGGAGACCTTGGCGTGCTAGTCTTTCAAGGAGGTCCTTCGCAACGATGCAGTCATCTGTGGTATGACCGAACTTTCGGTGGAAGGCACAATGTTTTGTCTTGTCCACGAATCGTTGATCCTGGTAGTTCCCTGCTCGAGCTGGTGGTTTTATGATTCTGGCGTTGAGGATCTCTCTGATGATGTTCTCTCTTCTGGTGTTAAATCTGGTGTATGTGTTGTACTTTGACGCGGGCTTAGGAGGTTTCTTTGTGTCCCTGTTGCCTGGCGATCTGAAAGTCCTTTCCTCATCTCTCCGATGTGGCTGTTTGTCTGATTTCTGGGCTTCTCGGAGTTCTTCGATCTCCATTTGCCCAGCCGCCCTTTCTCGGAATTCCTCTAGCGTCTTTGGTTTTGTTATGGCAATGGTCTCCCGAAATTTGCCAGGTCTGAGGCCGGCCTTGAGAGCGTGCAGGTGAACGGCCGGGTCCAAGTCTTGGATCTCCATAGTGGCGTCAGCGAATCTGGTCATGTAATCTTTCAGACTCTCGTGCTGACCTTGTTTGATGGTGCCGAGAAAGTCCGAGCCATGTACATATATTCTTGATGCCGCGAAGTAATCAATAAATGATCTGGCGAGGTCTTCAAAGGAGGAGATCGAACCTGCAGAAAGTTTAGAAAACCAGAGTAACGCCGCACCATCTAGGTAAGTGGGAAATGCTCGACAGAGGACGGGCTCATTGTTCGGGCCGTTGAAGAACATCATCGATTGGAACTTCTTCACATGGGCTCGGGGGTCACCGAACCCCTTGTACGGCTCCAGCGCGGTGGGCAGCGTAAAGTTTTTTGGCATCTGGTAATTCGTGATCTCCTCGGAGAAGGGGTTGTCGAGGGTGAGCTTTTCCTTTGGCGGGACGATGTTTAAAGGGTCCGCCGTACTTTGAGCCGAGCCTTTGGAGTTCTCTCCATTATTTTGTGTTGAGAGCTCGGCTATCCTTCGTACCTCCGCCTGAAGCTCAGCGATCTGAGCCAGGAGGTCATCCTGTGAGAGTTGTGGATTTTCCTTGTCAGCCATGTCCGAGAATCGGGGATCCTGCAAGATAAGGTAAAAGACTAAACGAAGGAAACAGTGGGGTTAGATGTACTCCGGCCCCACGGTGGGCGCCAAGTGATTCGTCTGAACACTGGGTAGGCCGAGCTTAAGCACTTCCGGGTGAGTCGTCAACTGAGAGGAAGAGCTTCACGCCGGCCAATGGTCAAACACCGCGGCGGGAATACCTGCAAAAGATACTCCGACGCTCAAGTTAGTAATAGTCTCAGAAAAGAGAGAGAGTAATTAAGTGAGAGTGAATAAGTAAATATGAAAACTGATAGTGGAACCTGAGACCTAGCTGAGTATATCAGCTAGGTTTTATAGGAGTCCGTTTTCACCCGTTGGTGGGTGAGTCCTAGTTTATAGATTGGTTAGGATATTCTGTTATGGTGCTATAAATCTGCTGAGCACGTTTCTTATTTTCAATTAGGTGATGCTTCGGTCCTGATCACGTGCCGAGATTTTCGGACGGCTGATACGGGACCGAGCTTTATGATGCACGTGTCTTTTTATTCGAATGGGTGAGGCCGAGCTTATCTGCTTTTGTTCCGAGCTTGTTTAATGTGACGTCAGCCTCGGATATTTGTGTGCCGAGTATTTCGGGTGACCGAGGATACAGGTAACGTATCAGTTGGTATTGCCGCCAGCAATGTTAAAAAGTCATGTTTGTTGTCTGTGTATTTTTGTGTACTCGTATATAATGAATTAATGACTTAAAAATTTGAGTTTTGAAAATTTTAGAAAAACTTGAAGTGAAGTTTGCCGGGAGATTAGGCGAACGGAAAATACGATAAACTCGGCCTAAATTAAAAAAATATATATATTTAAAAAATTAAAACTAAAAAATAAGATTTAAAAAATAATAAATATTTTTATTTTATTTCAATCAAAAATCCGTCAACAAGATTAGTACTATGCATTTTATAAATGATAAAGTTTACATACAACGAGAAATAATAATTCATCCTAATCAGTAATAGTAACAATAGTTTTACCAAAAAGATTATGCAGTTTCTCAATTTTCCATAAAAGGTGAAAAACTTTCGAGATGATTACATATATGTGACTGAAATTCAGTTGCTGTCCAATCAAGGATCTTATTAGGTATTAGCCACCTGAGCTTATCATCAGTAGGTTTCAAAATTTCCAAAATTTTTAATTTCTAGTTAGAATTTTGTGGCCGTAATCCTAAGTCAAAAGAGGGTTGTGTTTGATTGATAATGGAATGTTGGATTGTATTTTCACTATTTTGTACTTACACACAGTGATTAAGAAGGAGTGGCATAACCATACGCATGCTAACAAGAACATTATCTCCACGTGTCAAGTAGTGATTGGATGAATGGATATTCTCATCAAATATCCGAAACTCCACAGCAAGTACAAGCCTAGTTGACAACTCTTTCTTCACTTCCACCACCTGTGTCTCAGACGCCACGACCCACCACCCACCACCACACATTAACTCATTTACTCAAAATCTCGTAGGCAGCCATTAATCACTTCCATTCGATGAAGAAAAACGACATCTTTTTCTCTGCTGCTTTCTCTTCTTTCTGAGTTAAACAAACTCATCAAAGTCTTTTTTCTTTTTCTTTTTTTTATTGGTTAGTTGTGAATGGAGCTTTCTCTGACACGGATTCCCAACCCTTCAACTTCATCGCTTCCAGCTGCACTGGCACACTGTTCATCTTCCAAGATATGTGAATTTCAGCTTCCCAGGAAGAAGAGGGCATCTTTCTTGGAAGCTCCGACTAGGCTCTCCGTTCGATGCGTTAAGGCCTCGGCGGAGAGAACCGGTGACACCATTGATGACGGGGAGACTCGGGGCGGAGGGTTCACCAACCCGGCCATGGAGGTCACCACATTCAACCGCGGTTTCAACGACGCTGACTTCCCCGTTTGGGAAAAGATTGGTGCTGTTGTGAGGCTAAGCTATGGGATCGGTCAGTTTTCTTCTTGCCACGACAATGATTACCCTTTTTGTTTTTTTGAAATAAAGTTGCAAACTTTGGAGCTACCCTTTTTAGAAGTTCTTTAGATGAAAGGAATAATTGCATTGCTTGTGGTAATGCTAGACTTGAAATTTGTTTGTTGTTCCATAAAGGAAGTAAAAGTTTCTGCTTTATGTTGCTGCTTGTGTGTACTCTTTCACATAATAAAGTTTTTATTTTTCCCCATTACGTTTTCTGTTTCAGGGATCTACGGTGCCATGGCTGTTGCTGGGAGTTTTATATGCTCGATCACAGGAATTGACTCTCTCGGAGGTTTCCATCTATCATTAGATGCAATCTTGGAAGGGCTTGGATATGCGGCTCCTCCAATTATGGCTCTTCTGTTTATACTTGATGTAAGTTGGTCCATTTACACCATGTTGATAAGGTTGTTGTGCTCTTTTGCATGTGCTTTAGCTTGTTCAAGTCGAAATGCATCGGGATATATTTGGTTGGGAATACCTGTAATCAAGGAGAATTGTTCATCATAATCTTGTTTATCCTTCACCAACATCAACTTTCCTTTTCCATAAAAGCTGAAATTAATTAACTGCCATGTTTTCATTTTTTCGGTAGGATGAAGTTGTGAAACTATCACCCCATGCCCGAGCAATCAGAGATGTAGAGGATGAAGAACTCTGGAGCTTTTTCTATGGGATGTCCCCTTGGCAGGTAATTCACCATGACCTGCTTTTTTTGAAATACTGAATTGTGTAGATCTAGTGCTGTGATTGAGAACAGAGAATGATTTTGTTGGTTCTAATTTGCAGTTTATACTGATGGTTGCTGCAAGTTCAGTGGGAGAGGAACTCTTCTACAGGGCTGCAGTTCAGGTTTGTTCAGGAGCTTCTGTACCTTGTTTCCATGGTCTCAGACAAGAAATAATTTTGGATGGTATTTGAATTTAGTAACAATGAAACATGGATTTTGGATTTGAGCCATCTATAATCCTCCCTAAATGGTTATTTGGATCAATTGGATGAGATGTTGTGGTTAACACGAGAGAACATCACCTTTGTAGATCTGTATAAGCAGTTTCAATTTTCAAAGACGATAGTATATCTACCATGTGATTAGTTTTGAGTTCTATGAATCTTACTTCACTAGATCGATTTCCTAACTAACTAAGCAAGGTTTTCAGATATTTCAATACGAAAAATCTGGTTACGTTGACTGGTAAACTTTCATTCTAATGGACTGGCTTACTTCTAACTTTAACATTGGATTTGATGCTTGTATCCATTTGATATTCAACTTAATGATTACTAAAATTGGCAAAAAACTTCAACGGCAACAATTTCCTGTTGAATACTTCACTCTAAAATTGAATGAAAGAAGAAAACTGTAGCCTCCATAATCTTGTTTTCTTCCTCAAATGCTATAGATCAGAGATTAACAATCTTTCACTGCAATTCTCCAGGGAGCGTTGGCTGACATATTTTTACGAGGCAGTAATCTTATCTCAGATGTGCAAGGAATGGCATCCTTGGTATGTTTACTATTCCTTTTTCAGTTATACCATCTGACAAGGGCTACTTATTACAAGTATCCAAAGCAAAATTTTTCATCCCAGTGGCTAAATGGTGATTTATTTTCAAAATTGTAGACAGGGGTATTGCCTCCGTTTGTACCTTTTGCGCAAGCATTTGCAGCTGTACTCACAGCTGTTCTTACTGGTTCTCTCTATTATGTGGCTGCCTCGCCCAAAGGTCCTCTTCTTATTGCCCTTCAACATGTTTTCCCTTTGTATTGACTTATTTTGTTTTTAAGCTTGCTTAACGTTCTCTTGCTTATTTGTTTACTTCTTTCAGATCCCACTTATGTTGTGGCACCTGTTTTGCAATCTCGCTCAGGCCGTCAAGATTTGAAAAAGCTGTTTGAAGGTTCAATTACTTATCCCTGCAACAAAGCATTAGAATCAGTTCATAGATTCATAGATTAAACAAAGCTTCATTTGGTTCAGAAAGTGGTGGAATAAAGTCATAAACTTACGAAGTTTCTCTATAATATAATATCTACTAGTCATTGATTAAGCAGTTTCTACTTATTATATCTGTTTCACGAGTCTGATTGCACTGTCTGCTTTCGGTTTGCAGCATGGTATGAGAAGCGCCAAATGAAAAAGATATATTCCCCTCTTCTTGAAGGACTTCTTGCCCTCTACTTGGGTTTTGAATGGATTCAAGTAATCTTCTTAGCTTTACATTTTATATAATCTTTTGAAAATATTTTTCTGTTGTGTAAGATTTTCAAGGATAAACTAATTGGCAATGGTTATGTGACAGACAAATAACATTCTAGCTCCCATTATCACACATGGCATATACTCAACGGTTATATTGGGACATGGCCTTTGGAAAATTCATGACCACCGGCGTAGACTACGGCAAAGAATCCAGCAGCTCAAATCAGAAGAAAGATATTCCAAGTAGATTTTGAAATACCATCCATGGCTGACACAGCTTGGTGAAAAATTGTATATGTATTAGAGTTGTTAATCTTGTAAAGGAAAGTTGTATAATTATGTTAGTTGAGATCTCTTACATACAGAATAAGCAAGTTCTGATTACAAAATTTTCCAGTTATGAATGTTTTCCAATAAAATGGGGGAAAATGTTTGGTGAAACAAATAGCACATTTACTGTTCCATTTAAATTATCCATGGAACATTTTATTTGAACCACTAGCTATCATGGGGTGAATAATTCACCATGGGACGTAGTGGGGTAGTATATATCCTTTACGGCTTTACCCCAATGTTGACTGTGCTAAATAAGAGACAAAAAAAGACATACAAGTTAGGTGCTGGTTAAAAGTCAAGCTGTAGACGCAAAAGAAAGTAGGTAAATAGATAAGCATCTAAACAATGTTACATAAGATTCTTCATAAAGAAAAGGAATTTATTTTGGGTAGATAAAACAGAAAATTTTAATTGAACATTTTCTCACATGGAGCGTTATATATCACCCAAAAAGGAAAAGAAAATACCTATTAGTAATAGTATATAACAACATATAACTTAGATAATAGCGTATTAAGTCAACTATTTTCGTAAGACTAGTGTAGAAATCAATACCACCAAACTTCTACTTAATACAACACAATGAATACATAGAGTCACTTAAGGTCTTCAGCTTTAGCAGCAATGACATATTCATAGGTCGTGGAATGCTAGAATGAAGTTCAACTAGTAGTCTCAATCTTCCTCTAACTGAGCAATGATGCTTGCAAAAACTCGATACCCTTGAGACATATCCGTAAAAAGACAGTACTCATTCTGGGCATGGTATGTAGCCATTAGACCTAAAAGTAACATGAAACGCAAGTGAGTAAGTTGTTTCTTATCAAGATTCAACGTGTATAAATTTGTTCTTAGGAAGGCCATACCATATCCAGCAGTTTGGACATCAAAACCTTCATCCTGCGGCAGATAAAATAAGAGTTCAAGTAAGGAATCTGAGTGCTAACTGCCTACAACTAGAAAAGATTTTTAATTTTCGCCGAACAACGAGAATGTATTATCACCTGTAGCTCCCGAATGAGTGGCAAACTTCCAGTAATTGAGTAAGGCTTCACATGCCCAACTACTTCTTCAGTTGCTTTGCACAAAACATGGTAGCCTCTGGAATTAAGATCACAAGCTACTCCAGAATTTGCCTCATCAAAAGTTAGAGTAAGGCTGTAGAAGAATGCAAAGGGAGCCTTAATAGCTACACATACGTGAAAATTAAAAATCAAGGGATCCAAACCTTAATAGCTATATATAATGGAGGATAAAGAAGTCAAACCTTCCCCTTAAGTCATCATCAGGCAAGACATATTTTGAAACAGGACCCCGTGTTTCTAGCTTATGTATGTTGAGATTAATGTTGTCCACATATTCTTGCAGCTTTGTCACTACATCCTTCACACTGAACAAAGTATTAGACCACATGTTATGCTTGAAAAATCATTGAAATATCTGATTCTCACATGTTTTTGCTTCTCCTTTTACAGAATTATTTTGCAAATGCAATATATTAGTAGTAGCAAAACGAAGAATAAAAAATTGAATCCAAAGTTCCAAAAAGAACACAACTTTGGCCATATTATAAGATGTTGCTTACTTGTAAAATGGGGTTAACCTGCAACACACAATAAAAACATCAGTAATGCCATATCAAAACCATTCCTAAAAGAAAAATCTAGATTGATTGTAACTTCCAAGAGCATAAACCTGACATCTCCTGAAATAGTACATTCCC
Source organism: Arachis ipaensis (assembly GCF_059453495.1). Taxonomy (NCBI): domain Eukaryota; kingdom Viridiplantae; phylum Streptophyta; class Magnoliopsida; order Fabales; family Fabaceae; genus Arachis; species Arachis ipaensis. The sequence goes on along the minus strand of NC_142440.1, from coordinate 6,050,327 downwards.
CTGGAATTTGGTTGATTCCACCTCCAGGATCTACAGTAGAAAATATAATAATGAATATTGAAGATCTTATATTAAAAAAGAAGTATTAAAGTAACAATTTGAGCCCACAAACTTACAGCTCCATTGGGTTGGTTTCATGGTTGATGCGGTGGCGAACCCATAGATCTGTTCCTGTGGATGTGGTGGGAAGTCTTCATAAAATCGTGACTGGATTTCCTTTAGAGCATCCATGGCTAGCTCCAGAGGATTTATAGCCTGCAAGAAACCAAATATGAAATAATAGACAAGTTAACAACTCAGTACTTACAATATTATAAAGCTTAGGAGTCGAAGTCACAGAAACATTAAAATTAAAAAAAAAATGTATTGATTGGTCAATACTTGGTCAAGTTGCCAAGCAGCAGGGGTAAGGCCTAAGACAAAAGCAACTACAGAATTGGTTATAATCTACTTTGACAGTCACAGAACCAAGCACAAGCTATTTTCTTCTCTCTTGTTTTGTCATCAAGAATACAGTTTAGTAGAGAAGGAATAAAATTGGAATAATTATGTTTACTTACACACACATAGCACATCTCTCACAAAATCAAGAATTAGAACTTCATTATTAACTTATTAATATTATATATCATACTCATCAAATAAAAAAACCAAAATAAAAATAACAGTAGTAGAAAATGCCATAGCCGAGCGAAATGTTGAAGGCAGTACTATATGAATGAAGAGCATACTTTATGAGCTAACCCACTGTGAAAGAGTTTTCCGGTGACATGAAGTTTCCAAGGTATCATTCCACCAGTTCCTATACAAGGTTGTTTATCAGCCGTATCGATCCAAAACCTGACAAAAACCACCACCAAAGATCAAACCCTGGAAAAATGAATATATTATAAATAAAAAAGGAAAAAGCTACACACAGTAAAGTCAAACAAATGCACCAAAGTATATAAGTGGAGGAGAGACAAATTCAAGTTCCACTGTTGAAGAAAAAATAATAATAATAATAATAACAACTTACAGTGGGCCTTTCTTAAGCTTGTTAAGGAGGCCATCTTTAACGAGAGCATCAACACCAACTCCGGTTATGGCCGAATTCTCTTCATTCGCTATGAAAACAGCAACAACGCTCGATTTCAAACTGGGCTTGGTTTCCCCGAGCTTCCTGAAGAGCTCCGTCACAAGTGCCACGTGTCCCAAACAATCGGTGGTTCCACGACCCCTAAGCTTATCCCCGTCAATGCTCAACGTAAACGGATCAAAATCCTGAAATGAATCCCCATACCAAAGTAAAACAAAATAAAATCAATAAACCCTAACACCAACGGTTCAAAATTGAAATAAGAGAAGAGGAGTACCCAATCGTTGGGGTTGGCGGTGACGACATCCATGTGGCAGCCAACGAAGGAGAGGATTTTGTCCGGGGAGGTGCCGGGGTACTCGACGATGAGGTTGCCTCTGCCGGGGAAGTAGGTGACATGGTTGAGGATCAAGGGACCGCCGCCGGTGGTGGTGCTTAAGGGGAGGAGGGAGTCGAGCACGTGCTTGACCACCCTGTCTTCTTCTGGAATCAGCTCCGGGGGGTTGTTCTGCACGTACTTTGATTCTCCGATGAGTTTCGAGAGCAGTTCCACGAAAGAGCCCCTCTGTAGGTCCCCAAGTATCTCTTTCACTTTAGCCATCGACACTGCAAACCCTACTTCCTTCTTCTTCTTCCTCTTCCCCCCTTTTTCCTTGTTACAGTTAATCAGTTACGGGTTCAGTTCCTCCCCTTCCGCAATTCCACTCACGTCTCTCTCTTGGGCTTTCCTGATGGGCCAATACTAATTGGGCCTAGTTAATTGGACCTTATATGTGGTTAATTAGTGATCCATTGAATGGTTGACCCATTAATATATGCATGTAGGTAATTTTCTTTAGCTAGTTGTAGTGAATTTGTTTTTCTAGTTATTTTGTATTTATTATTTTAAAGAAAAAAAATGTTAGAGGCTCAGCAAAAATTATTGTTTTTAGCTAACAATGCTGGTGAAAAAAAAAAATAGTTGGTCTTTCAATTTTTTTTTTCTTTCAAAGATGCAACCCATTGGCCAGCGGCAGACCCTTAAGTGGAACTCAGATCGCGACGAATTAGTCCTTAACCTGTCGAGTTGAGAGATACCGTGAGAAACCAAAAAAAAATTCACACCATACTTCTATCCTATGTTAAATTATTATGTTATCTAAGTATAATATGTCGATAATTTAAAATATGAGATTTGAACCCGCAACCTCTTAATTGAGTATGAGGAGATTATATTAATAATTTGCCAATGAATTATAGCTCAAATGGCATAGTCTCCCCATACTCAATTAAGAGGTTACGAGTTCGAGTCTCCTATCTTTGGTAAAAAAAAAATGTCAATAATTTTTTTTATTAACGTGGAATTAATCAAAGGTGATCATTGGTCATTTTATCAATATTATTGAATTTGGATTTTGAGAACATAAAAAAAAAAATATTCGTTAAGAATTCAATAAGATCAAGTTAAATTAGGACTCATGCCAATAATTTAATTTCACGCCCCATGTCCTCACTTAGTCACTTACCTAATCTTATGCATAACAAATATAAAAGGATAGAAATTAACAACTTTTCCTCATAAAATTAACAATACTTATCCCATGAACTAAAATTTGAGACTGATGAGTTAACTAATCCATATTCTTATGGCTCATTAAATATAATATAATATATGTTTGAATTGGATGGTGATCACATGATGTGGAGATAGAAAAAAATAATAAGGAAAAAGGAAGGCGATAATGAATGAATAAACGAGAGAGAATGGAAAAAGAAGAAGGGGAAGGGGAAGGGAATTGTCATATTCGGAATTAGGGGGGTGTGTGTGTGCGGGAAGTGTCACTGTTAAGAACAGTCAATTTGGTTTAGAGGGAGGGAAAAGAGAGAATAGGGACAAGGACAGGGTTGGTTGGTTGCATGCAATGGCAAAAGAAGATAAGTAAGAGGCAATGATTACTGATTAGTGAGTAACTGGGTTTCCGAGCCCACAACACTGACCACGACTATTCCTCAATCCCACTTCAATTCTTTCTTCCACCATTCCCACAAAACGTTCTTTAACCCATCCCTCTTCCCGTTCCCGTTCCCACTCTTTTCTTTCCATCTCATATACATATATAACATACTAACATTCGTTACATCCACTTATTATCTGATCTGGAGCAGTTATTTTATTTATTATTTATTTTTTTGAGATTGAATTCATCATTAATCTATCGTTCTTTGTTAAAAGAATTATCATTCACTTGCCGCGTAGGCCGATACTAGCTCTTTCGATTCATATATATATACATAATTATTTCAGCTCTATCATATCAGGCTATACCACCTACATATAAATATATATATAGGAAATGTAATAAAGATATTTAATACACAACAAGTAATTATTTGCAATGTCTTTATTATGTATTTATAAAAATATTTTTAATATTTTAAAATTTAAATTGAATTTTTTTTAATTAAAGTATAAGATATCATCTTAGTTAATTAATTTTACATTTAATAAATAAATTAAAATCGATTAATATACACTAATATAATACTAATACACTACTAATAATATAACCCTCTCTAAAAAAGAGATCTCTTTTCTCCTTTTCTTTAAAAAACAAAAATTAATTCCATACATACTAATTAAACTAATAAAATAAAATAATTATTTTTATATAAAATTAATATTTTAAAATTATCAAATAATTTGATATATTTAATTAAATTATTATCTAATAATTTTATTTTTAACTATTAACTTCATACTAAAATAACTCACCAAATTAGAATTACATTTAGTTTCTTTGACAGAAAATATTCTAGCTTAATTATTTGGTAAGTAATAGTTAAAATCATCCAAGTTATTTACTTATTTAAAGGTAATTATTTATATAAAGAAATATGAATCTATATTAAATTATTTAATAATTTTTAATTATTATTTTCACATAAAAATATCTTTAGGTAAATAATATTTTATTGAAATGACAGTAGTTAAAATCCAACCATAATAACGGTAGAGAAAATATTGAATGAAATGATAAGATAAAAGTTGAGAAGAATGCATGTATGTATTTCAATTAAAGGGTAATTAATGCATGCACTTACCATATAGGTGTATAACAAGAGAGGGATACAAACTTGGAGATGTAAGAAGTAATAGCGGACACTGAATTCATGGTTGTGAGATATCTGAACATCTATATCGGTGACAGTAGAGAGAGGAAGGGCATGCAGTGATGATGATCAGGATTCAGAACCTGCACAAATAAAGAGAGATGAGAGAGAGAGAGTATATAGGTAGCAGAAAGAACAAAGAAGGAGGCGGGGACCAAGGAGAGAGCACATAGAGATAGATATTGATCTGCCAAAGGAGAAGATCGATGGAGAGTTGAAGTATTCATGCACAGCCCATAAATATATGTGCTCTTCTTAGCTGGCTCTCTTGTCCTCCCATTCTTTCTTTTCTCCATGGGGGTCCAGACACCCAAACTACCCCCCTAATTAAGCTTAATATTATTAAACCTAAGCTTCTCGCATATATATATATTATCTACTATTATCAATGTAAAAGGAGTGTACTTGGTATGTATTCTCTTTTCTGTCTTGTTTCTCGTAAATTTACATTAAAAATGTTTAGAAAACAAATAAAAATAACTACAAAATAGTTTAGAGTTATCATATTTTATCTTTTAAATTATTAGACTAAATATTAATTGTATATGTATACGGATAAAAAGAATGGCTCTCATATTCAACAGCATGAAATGAAATTATTTTTATATTTAGGATGTAACAATATGAAAGATTACACATTTGCATCCCTACATGTGAAAGATAACATTTTTGCATATCTACATGTATATTCCCACCATTAGTGTTTTTTCATATATATATATATAAAACTCTCTTTTATATATATATAAAAGAGAGTTTTTTGGTGACCAAGATAATGGTATTTAAAGATGGCCAAAAATTGATCCACAAATTAAAAGTTGACATGTGAAATGGTTGAATATAGTGAAAAACATTTTAAGATTATGCTTTTGTGAATTACATTAAAAATGAGAAAAACTAAGTTATAAAAAAAATATAAATACATAAAAGGAAAAAAAAGGATAAAAAAAAAAAGCTGTGAAGTTAATAAAAATGGGATTTATTTAAATAAATTAAATAAATATTTTATTTATTAGAATAAATAATTATAAAAATTATTACAAAAATACGTCTCCCAATCTTATCTCGTTTATTTACACTGTAAAACGATATAATTATAAATATATTTCGTTTATACTGTAAACGATATATATGAAATTTAAAAAAATACACGTATTTTGTTTACCATGTAAACAAGATATGTGTATTTGTACATATAAAAATATAATTTTTAAAAATAATAAAAATATTAATAATTTAAATTAGATCAAACTCTTAAAATGAAACGTTTCAAATAATAGAGAAAATAGGCGGTTTCAAATAATAGAGAAGATGAACAGTTTCAAAATAACAAAGAAGATAGACGATTTTAACTAACTAATTAATTAATGGGCGACTGGATCTATCACGTAATTTTAAATTGCCCATTTAAAATCAACATATTATTTTCCTAGAAACCAAGGTTTTTAACTAACTAATTAATTAATGGGCAATTGGACCTATCACGTAATTTTAAATTGTCTATTTAAAATCAACACATTATTTTCTTAGAAACCAACCCATTTAATTATCTTCTTTGTTATTTTAAAATTGTTCATCTTCTCTATTATTTGAAACCGCCTATTTTTCCTATTATTTAAAATGTTTCATTTTTAAGAGTTTGGTCTAATTTAAATTATTAATATTTTTTATTATTTTTAAAATTTATATTTTTATATTTACAAATACACACATCTCATTTATATTGTAAACGAGATAATTATAAATGTATCTTATTTATACTGTAAACGAGATATGTGTATTTTTTCAAATTCCATATATCTAGTTTACCGTGTAAACAAAATATATTCATAATTATATCGTTTACCATGTGAATAAACGAAATAAGATTAGAGACGTATTTTTATAATAATTTTTATAATTATTTATTTCAATAAATAAAATATTTATTTAATTTATTTAAATAAAAACTCTAATTTTTATTAACTTCACATTTTTTTTCTCTTTTTTTTCCTTTTATATATATATATATATATTATAACTTAGCTTTTTTCATTTTTAAAGTAATTCACAAAAGCATAGTTTCCATTTTTAAAGTAATTCACAAAAGCATATTCTTAAAATATTTCTCACTATATTCAACCATTCCACATGTCAACTTTTAATTTGTTGATCAATCTTTGGCCACATTTAGGCACCATTATCTTGGTCACCAAAGAACTTCCCATATATATATATATGGGCAGAACTAGCCGCAATGTGAGAGAGGGACAAAAAAATAAATTTATATTTAAAATAAAATAAAATAAAATTTTTAAAGAGATTAAATTAAATTTTATATATAATTTATTAAAAAAATTAATAATTGAGAGAAGCCATTACCTCTCTTACCTTCTATGAAACTCCGCTTCATATATATATATAGGACGTCTGTGGTAGATATGTGGGTTGGGAGCCACTTACATAAATATATCAAAAATGTCTTTTTTAAAAGATATTTTTTAAAAATTAAAATTTAAAACATATAATCAATTAAATTATATTATTTTTTATTAAAAATTAGACTGGATAAATCAGTTTAGCAAAAAAATTAATAAATTAAATTTTGAACCGATATAAATTAATATTTTTTATAAAAAATTACTCTAATATCCCTATTATAAAACACAACTAAAATATCCCTATTATATATATATATATATATAATTTTAAAAATTTTAAATTCTAACTCTATAACGACAGAGAAGAAAAGAACTAGAATTTAGGATTCTCAAAATTAATATATATAATAAGAGTATTTTAGTCATTTTATATAATAGGAGTATTATAGTCATTTTTTATAAAAAAAAAATTAATTTAGACCGATTCAAAATTTGATTCACTATTTTTTGATCAAATTAATTTATCTGACCTAATTTTGACAAAAATAATACAATTTAAGTGATTATATATATTAAATTTTAATTATTAAAAAATATCTTTAAAAAAAGACATTTTATGCATCTTTATGTGAACATCCTCCGTGTGGGTTGGGTGATTAAGGTGGTTAAGACCCACCAACAAATCTAAACATGACACGTGACAGCGTTTGACATAAATGAATGATAGTTTAACTCCAATAATAAAGTAATTCAGCTAATAATGTCTTACGGTAAAATCTTTGAATCATCATTAAACAATGGAAAAGTATGAGTAGACAATAGCCTTATTGTACAATGCGTACAATGGGAGTTTAATTGTAATTAAAATTAAATTATGGGTAGTTATTTAATTTTGAATTCTTTCTAATTTGAAATTTGAATTAAATTAGGATTACCTTCAGTTATATAATCAAATCAACAAACCCCTTTCTCAATCCGCCATTGCCTCCTTTTTCTCCATCGCTTCTTCTCTAACAAACCCTTATCTCTCTTCTTCATTTACTCAACCCAGATCACCCCAACCATCACCCCCAGCCAAGCAACCACCGTCACCCACCCTCTCTCTCTCTTCTCTTTCTTTCTTCTTTCCCCATTTCTCCCTGCCGTGTTCGCTGCCCCATGCCCCTGTTCGCGCCTGTCAGCTCCGGCGAGCAACACCCCAGTGCAACCCAGCAGCGGCTAAGTTCTGTGCCGCTGGACACCATCACTGCCCCCATTCTTCTTTCTCTCCTTCATCAACACAGGTTCCATCCCTTTCTTTGTCCCCGGTTCTTTTTATTTTATTTATTTTATTGCTTTTAATTCTGGTTTCTGCATATAGATTAGGCTTAGGACTAGTTAATATCTGTTGCTAGATTGAATGTGTTTGCTGGCTGAATTTTATGGGTTGATTGCTGCTTCCATTGAACTGAATGTTCTGTTTACACATGATGCACACCATATGTTCGATGAAATGCCTAAATGAAATCTGTATGTTTAATTCTTATGTATGGCCAGCATTTGACTTAAATTCTATTCTCATGAGGCAGTATAATTTACAAGTGTGCACTTTTATGTGATTTCTAATGATATTTGATCTTGAATTTTGTTATGCACTTGTTTGTGATTTTTTTTTATCAAAACACCAATTTGGTTAAAAATTCAGATGTTATCAATTGTTTGGTGTATTTTTGAGCAATTAAAATTGGTTTTCATCAAAATTATTGCTTTTTGAACAAAGGACCGTGTTTATGTGATTATTTTATACTCTTTGACATAAATAAGTGAACTTCTTTATTATTGCCTTAATTATTTTCTTTGTGCTAATTGTGATTAACCCTTGCAAATTCAATACACAATTGCAATAACTAAGCTTTCCAGCCTCAATTCACTCTAAATTGCCTTAGTCTAAGTTGTTTGCACGTTAATTACATTTATTCCTTTAATAGTTAATTAGGCTCCTTAATTGTGGATGAAACTAGGTCTTTCTTGGACTAATTTTTATTGGTATATGAATTTATCTGGTTTAATGTAAATTGCATGTATAAACATGAGATTGTTGAATATGAAAAACAGCGAATGTTATTATCATCGTTAAGATTTAATTTGATAATGAAAATTAAATAGCCAAGAGTTAGTTATCAACGGATGGGCGACTTAATATACTTCCTGCATGTTCAGTTTGGAATATACATATGATCATACATGATAAACACTAAATGAATAAAAAAAACAACTCTAGTCACCATTGGCTCTAAAACCGATGTTTGGACTATGTGCTTGGTAGTTGTAGCTACTGTATGTTCATGTATGTGATGTATAGTGACATTATTTGTGCTGGTTAGTAAGGTTTCTTTTTTGGTCTATGTGCTTGGTAGAATGATTGACTTAATTTCTTTTTTATGGTTGCATTGTTTGTGCTTGTTAGTGAGGTTTCAAGCAAATGATATATACTAAGGATTTATCTTATTATTTTTTTTTGGAATTGTAGGCCATGCAACTGTCGGATGTTATTGAGGTTGGAAGTGAAGAGACGGATCTTAGTTACGAGGTTTGGACTCTAGAGGTCGGTGCTCATGTTGGCCGCAATGAGCCCCACCAATTTGATGGTTCATGTCTTTATTAAGCTCATTCGACAATAGTTAATTTCTGTTAGACATGACTTTTCAGTATGTAATTCATGTATTAGATACTATAGACGAAAACGGTTATCTGGTATAGAAAGAATGGGTTTATTTTTAAAAAATTTTGGATGTTCGTTTCTAAATATTAATGATGTTCACTGTTATTGTATCCATCCGGATGGTTAATTTATTAGACAAGATGGATGTTCATTCTAATTATATGATCCCACTTATTGATTACACAATTATCGCTACTCACAAATGTTGGATGTTCATCTTGACATATAACTGGATGTTCAGACCGTGGTCACTATAGCGTCTATTCAGGACGCTTCATGAAATCTTGGCTCAATGTCAAAATTCAAGAACTCAATGCTTAACAAATTCAAGTCATTTGACTTTGGAAAAGTAAACATAAATCTCTAGATAAAGATTGGATGTTCGTTATAGTAAGAATTTAGATGGTTACTTTCACAGATAAAATGGATGTTCACTTTCGCTGTAACATCTGTTCATAATGCTTCATGAAAACTCGACTCAAGTTCAAATTTCAAAAACTCAATGCTTAACAATTTCAAGTCGTTCCACTTTGGAAAACTAAAGATAAATCCCTGAATAAAGACATAGACAGATGTTCATTTTAGTTAGAATATGGATGGTTCCTTTCACAAAGAAAATGGATGTTTACTTTCATGCATTTTTTTAGAATGTCATGCCTGAGTGAATGAAGACCAACATTTTCACAAAATTACAAAAGGTAAAAGAGGATCCACAGTTACGTCCTCCTAGTTTCACATAAATAAATTTCCAAGACTAGAACCAGTGTATAAGCAAAACAAGCATATCAAAAGTTACACTCTAGTATGAGTATGCTAATTTTTCCTGTCCTTGACCTTTTCCACAGGTGATAATCCTTCAGTCCGTCGCGTCAACATCCTTGTGTTAGGTGCTGTGAGTATGCTAACACCTGATCATGCAATTGGTCCTCTGCAATGCAATGCAAGATTATTTTCACTTTATAACAAGGAAAAAAAACATAACATAACAAATTAATAATTAAATAATCTAACAAATATCAACCAAATTTCAACAAATGTCAGTCAGTTTACGTCACATTAGATGAACATGGTCCCAACGAAAACAGGGGAAAAAATTAATTTAAACTGATATATAAACCATATCACCAAACTTTATTCAATCTTTTCCTGCGCTAAAATTAAATCATCATGAATTGCAACAGCCTGAACTAACTACAGACTCCACAGTCGCCAGGATGCTACAATCGCACCTAATGCTTTCTCACTATGGTTAATCACTCATATCATCAACAAAATCCATCTATGATACTACATGCAATAGCGATTACCATTCGCAAAATGAACAACTCCACCTACTTACCTTGGATGGTTAGGATTCTTCCGGTGATGATGTTCGTTGTATTTTCGGTGAACTGTTGAGGAACTTGCGGCTGGTTTCCCAGGTTCGGATGTGCAGCTGCTCGTGGATGATGGCGGACACGCGAGTAGAGAGGTGCGGCTGCTGCTTTCCGCTAGGAGCGCTCCTTTGCCTTCAGTTCTGATCGGAGGCGGAGCTCGGAGGGGCTGGGTGGCGGTGACAGCGGGTTGTTCAGCGGCAGCCAGGCGCCGTCCTTGAGGGCTTTGATGAGGTCGTTTCCGTTCCGTGTTCGCCTTCCACGGTTCAAGCTTGCGGCGCAAACGGGTCTTCTTGGTTCGCCGGTCAGTGGAGCAATTTGGAGGGTTTGGGATGGGGAGTGAAACGTCGACAACCTAGTGGTTTGGGATATGGGGAAAAAAAAGTGTAATTAGCATAACGTGTGGTGTGGTAAACTAAACAGCCACATTAGATTAGGGTTATTGATGGATTAATTTCCTCTTTTAAATTAGGTTGGGCCTTATAAACAGCCCATTGTAGCCATTGTATACATATTTCATTGTCTCTCTAGCGGGACTCTTAAACAATAGTTATTAACAATTAACAATTTAATGAAAATAGCAAATCATTGAGACAAATTTGTAAATTTCCAATATCCTTACTCAAGTAAGATTGAGCAAGTTGGAACTTGGAAGCACAATTATATCGAGACATCGAAAATTTTGGGAATGCAATAATAGAAAAAGTGACAGTATGAAGCATGGAGGATGAACTAGAGTCCCAAGTGTTATTGGTGAGGGTTACGTTAAACTAGAATCTCGACCCTGTGCATCCACTAAGGGTGTCATTAATTAGCATCAATCACTAAAGCTTCTCCTGTAATGACCAATGCTAGGTGTCGAGCAAGCACTTGCAGGTCAACGAATAACCACCTTTAATTAGCTACTACAAGATACGCCACTCGAGATCTCTCCATATATATATATATATAATGCTTTCTGTTTACTATTTTTAAAAAATTGTAAAATTAAGTTTGTTTATAGTTAGTCAATTTTTCTTTTAATTATATTTTTAAATTCTAAACTTTCAAAATCTATCTCCAGCCAATCCAATCCCAATTATCACACCACACATTCACCAATGACTACCTCTCTATCATCATTTACCTCTATCAGACTAATGTATGATGATATTATTTCTTTTAAAATTTTAATTTAATAAAAAGAGACAACATGAATAATTATATCTTTAATATGGCTCTTTAAATAAAAGATTATTTTGAATTTGCTTTATTTTTTGTATAGACTTTTGTTTTTCTTTTTATTTATTTTATAAGAATCGAACTTTAGACATTTATAACATAAAATTCTGATATCATATCATGATACCACTTCTCCCAAACACTTAAACTGATAAAAAGACGCAACATGAATAGTTATATATATCGCTAACAAAAGGCAAAAAGGCTTGAACGTGAAGACGAAAGAAAGAGAAGGAAAAAATGACAGGAAGGAATAACAGACATGATGAGAGAGACAGTGGTGACAAAACAAGCTTGTAAAAATGATATTAGCAACGTGGCAGTGAATGACACTAGGAAGGAAGTGCAATAGAGATAACGAAAGATGAATCGATAGAATAACAACAAGCAAAGGTGAACAACAACATAAAGAGGTGGCAATGATGGCGAAAACAACGGCACCAAGGTCGAGACAACGATAGCAAATGCAGAAGGAATACCTCGAGATTATGAGTGAAAAGAGTGAGGAGAAGATAGAGGAAGACTCAATGTAGCAAGTATGGAGGAAAATGACGATACAATGAGACGATATTAGGGTTTAAAAAGTACATGTTTCGAGGCTTACCTAGAACCAATGTGATTTGGATTTGAATGTGAGATCTAAACTCCTTTTAGAATGAGATACTCATTTGTCTCCTCAGCAAGGTGATGCTATCCGAACTCTTTAGAGAGGATGATTGGGGGACACCTACAAGGAATTTCGATACTTAAGTTAGTAAGAGTTTTAGACAGATTTTTAGTAGAATGAAGTTCGAAAAATACCTAAGAGTGTTAAGGTATTTATAGTTGTAGGTAAGCCAATAATCACTTTATGAAGTGGTTATACCTTTAATGGTCGATAATTGTTTTCTTTTATTAGGGAAGTTATTAAGATTTCTTTTCTAAATTAATTGGAGAGCTTGTAGGAATCGGTTATACTCATATAGATAAGCAATGTTAGACCTGCGTTTTTGTGTCCATCCTCTAATCAGGTCGGCTAGTTCATAATGTAAGTCAAATTATTAATTTATAGAACGTTGGTTAGACTTTAGTCATTTTAGGTCTAACTCTTATAATAATGAGTCAGAATATAAACCATACATATAAAAAAATGAATTAGGATTTAAGAAGTAAATTATTTGAAATTAAATTAAAAGAGTAAAAGTGAAAAATAAATTTGACTAATCATTAACCGTGAAAAATGTAACAGTAGAAGTATAACTAAAATTATTTTAAATATTAAAAAAATTGAAACTAAATAAACATTATGAATAATATTTTTAAAATTTTTTAAAGAAGTTAAAAAGAAAATACTGGCGAGCTCTAATGCACTCTAAATACTGTAGGGAGTGTAGTGCTCGTAAGTAACAAAATAACTTAGCAGGCTTGGACTTTTATTTTTTTTTTTATAATCTTTTAAGAAAAGAGTCACTTAATTAGGAAGTTATTCTTTTAAATTTAAATTATTTATATAAAATATAATAATTAAATAATTAAAATTTAATTAATTAATAATAAATACAATACTTTTTTTTTTGTAAAGAATCATCTAATTAAGGATGATACAAAAATAAAATATACTTGAATTTATCTTCTATTATTCTATTTTGAGATTAGAAGCACTAATTTTTTATATTATTTTTTATTCGGTGCTAATTCTTTATGCCCAGTAAACTCCTTTGTTTAATTTCGTTTCTTTCTTTCAATATAAAAATCAAGTGCCATATATAATTTAAAAAAAAATTATAAAGTCATTAGAATTTATTATTTTTAATTATTACTTAATTTTTAGTTTAATTTTTTTAATTATTAATAATTAAATAATAATTAAAAATAATAAATTTTAATAATTCTCTAATATTTTTCTGTAATTTAAACCAAAATCTTTCGATAAAAAATACATAAAAATTAAAACTCTCTGTACTGTACTGTATACATATAATCATTTCAAGGGTGAAAAATATTAAGTGCAATGAAGTAATGAAGACAAGGTACATTATTGATTATAATTAACAAGCTAAGGATTCGGTATCTGATCTGCATCATCTTAAAAAAAAAGTAGTAGTGTCAATGATAAAAGGTTTACTTACATACATGTGGCTGCAGATTGAAGACTGCGAAGTTTCCTCCCTTGCTTTATTCGTAGATTTTTCTGTTTTATTTCAAATCACTATGCTAATTCGTGTGGCTTACACATTATATTGAATGATGAATATATACATACATGAAACAGTTCTTTTTATCGTACATATCAACAAAAATCAGCATGAGCAATAATAGACATTTGCCACATGCATCTCATCATCATAATATGCCATAGCATGTCAGGATAAAGGTCTAAAACTTGGGATATATATATATATAAAATTGAGATATTGTAGATATCTTTTAAATTTTATAATAATGATACACAAACCAATAATAAATTAAAAACAAAAAATTCAGAGAGTAGTCAACTAATTGTTAATTATTTAATATTTTTTTATCATTGTTTTAATTTACAACTGCATTACATAAAATATATACAGCTGCCAATACGCCATGACGACTCATCAGGAGTGATAGAATGAAAATTACCTACTTTTTTTTCTTGTTGCCGTAAAATAAAATAAAAATAGTTGTGAGCTCTGCTCTTGATTTTAATAATACTTCTTTAGGGGTTGATAAAATTATATAGCCACTATAATAATGGACACTATATATATATAGACCCACTAATTATATGTATTACTATAAAATAATAGTAAATGCATGAGTTATGACATAATTAAGATGGCTACTAGCTACATTATTACCATAAAAAAATTCTTTTAAAGAATAACATATGATTAAATAAAGAGTAATGTTAGGAAGAGAATAATTTTAAATTATCTTATTTAACTTAGAGTAAATATTTAAATTAATTTTTAAAAAATTTTAAATCAAATATTTTAATTTTTAATAAAATTTTATTTTTTATAAATCTTTAAAAATTATTTTTATTGAAAAAGTTAGTCTCTTTATTATTTTAAAGAGTAATTGATTTGTTTTATAATAATATATTTTGAAACTTAATTATTTTATAATATAAGTTTTTAGAGATTTATTTGTTTAATATGCATATTAAAAATTTGATTAAAACGGCCGAAGAATCAATTTGTTTGATAAAAATAATTTTTTAAAAATTTTTAAAAATTAAAAATTTATTGGGGAATAAAATACCCAATTCGAAATTCTTTGAGACTAATTTGAATATTCTGTCTTTAACTAATATCTATAATTTTATTTATATAATATTCATAATTACATATTTATTAAATATAATATTATGCATTTATTTAGCAAAATTAATGAATGCAAATAAAAGACAAAAAAAATTATGGCTACCTTTGGCCCTTAACTGTTTTTGTAAAAATAAAATTATAAAACCGTACCGTTTCATTTGCTAGCATGTCAAAATTACATTATTTTTATTTTATTATCCCTTGAATAATTATTGGTAATACAATATTATAAATTTAGCACAAAATTTTTTATATACAAATATATATATATATATAATAATAACAAAATTTGGTGAGTATTCTTTTGGTACAATTAATAATAGTGGATTAACTATTCAAAACAAAAAAAAATGGTATTTTAATTTACTAAAAAAGCATACAAATATTTTATTTATAACTTTGAGAAAAAGAAAGATATATAATAACCAATATTATTATTGAGTTTTTCAACATATATATCCGTAGTTGTCCAGCAAAAAATAATAATTTGCATGTATTATTATAATTTTTGTCCTATTTTACAGCATTATCAAACAGAGTACAGAAACATCTTTTTGTGTATTTGTTTCTAGTATTTGTATCTCAGCTTCACTGTCATCTCAATATATTTAAATAGGTACGTACAGCTTTGACACTTGTTCACTTTGTTTTAGTGGTCCAGAGCCCCATGAGAACTAAAATAATCCCTACTAACTAATTATCCAAATTACATTTTCTTTTTCCTTCTCTAAACTTTGATAATGATCTTGATGAACTGTTGTTTCTAATAATAATTTCTTGAGTTCTATTATTCATAATATTCAGTATAGATAGCCTCGATCATCATCATATGCGGCTGCTGGTTGAATAATGCAGGTTGTTAATTTAGAACATACAAATTAAATTAATGTACATAGTAATTTTGTGTGTGGAAGTAGCTAGCAACAGCAGCTAGCAGTTATAAATAATCATCATATGCAGTAGTTTGTCAGCAAATATTCAATTTCCCAAATTAAATTGTTTGAATGTAACAGTGTGTATGTGACGGTATATATATATAGCTGATGATGAAGATCATCATATATATATATATATATATATATGAGTAGCCACTAGCATAAAGACAATAGAATGAATTTTGAGGATATTCTGAGTAAGGAGGACCACATGCATGAAGACATTAATTTTGCAACAAAACCATAAAGCTCAAATAATGAATGTACACATACAATTTAATTTTATGCGCTATATAGATACATAGATAGATAGATAGATAGCCTTTTTCAATAAATATTATTGCATACAAATAAACCCCACACCAATATAGTGTAGTAGTGCTTATTGCTGCACCACTATTAGTACTGTCATAGTTGCATGTTTATATATGGTGAAGAATTGAAGATGGATTGAACACATTACATTACAACATGCACATGTTCCAGGGTCCCAACTTCTGCAGTATATGTTTAGAAATGGTAGTTGTAGTCCTCTGACACACATAATCTAATGTCCCTTATTTATACAAACATGCATACACCAAAATAAGAGAGATAAGAAATTCAAAAGTACAGGACAGTAAAGAAGATTAATGGTTCTATATATCATCATATTTGTTATATCTACCTTTTAGGAAAGCTTATAAGGTTTGCTAATAAAGAAGATTAATGGTTTCAGCTTTTGATGAAATATAGTATAATAAAGAGAAGATAATTGATGCACACGCCGCCAATTGCAGCTTCTTTTGCTGTGAATAGACAAGTCCATGTTGTTTACGCATTCTACTACAGCTTTTTCGTTCTGAATTTCTAATAAAGTGATAATTAAACTCATATATATATAGCAGAGGAACACTTAGCTTAATTAAGCTCCATTGTTGAATGGTTTATTAGAGGACTTGGTGAGTTGTATCTTTTAATTAATTGCATGTGTTTGTAGTGTAAGAATACATATGAAATTAAAGTCTCAATAAGTAGATAATTATTATTCATAATTTGACACGGGGAAATAGTTACTGCATGCATGCGTGTTAGTTGTAGATTTTCTTCAGCAAGTTAGTTCCACGTGGCACCTGTTATTGCTATTAAATACAAAATTGTAGACTGGTATACTTTTATTTCAAACCGCAGTTAAAGAGGTTCTTACCCAGTTACCCATGAGATCAGAAATTACATTAACTAATATGCTACGCAATCTCTGATCAAAGCTTATTTTGCCACATACCACACTACACTACAACTACTACTTTCGGCAGAACAGAAAGGTACATATAATACAAAAGCCTCTTGCTAGCTACTACTTTCAGCTTCATTTCTCTCCCTTGAAATCTTCAAGTTTAATTAGGTGAAATTTCTATATGTATAGGTCATGCCTACTAGCAGCCCCCTCTACTAAAGTCAAATATTTTGGTTGTAGTAATTATTAAATATTGAATTAAATAAAATTTGAATTATTTTAATTTAATTTTTTGTTTTTTAAATATTATTAATATAATATTTACATACAAAAAATAGTCTAATGCTCAAACAAATAAATATTTAAGGGATATAATAATTTTATAAATATAAAATGATAATAATGTTATGATTATTTAGTTAATAAACTTATAATAATAGTATTTATTAATAATATTATATTTTTTCTAAGTTTAAATTCGTAAAAAAGATTATATGAATGATTATATCTATAGCTATTATTTCGGCTAAGAAAATTGGTCATTTTACTTGCGAGATATATCATTATATTCATTCGGCTCGGGAAGGTGCATGGCATGATTCACTAATTAAGACTATTAGCTCGTGTTTTGTATGTTTGTTAATGTCATATGTTTAATTTTTAGAATAGTTTATGTGTTTTGTCTTTGATCTTTCTTAGTTATTGCATTAATTGGACACCAAGTAATGTTATTTGATCTATCTTCAAGTGAAAAAGAAAAAAGAAAAAATTGGAAAGGGACTTTTTCTTTTTTAACTATAGTCTTTTCTACTACCTTTTCTAACTCCCTCGGTAAACAGATCAAAACGGACATAATAATATACACAAGATGATGATGAACGTTGCTAATAAATTATAATTTAAATGATATAATTTTTTCATCTTTATTTAAAAATTTCAAATTCGAATCTCATTTTTAATTTTAGAAAAAAAATGATGATGAACGTGGCAGATATACCTCGGTCCTATATGTGATGGACGGAGATAAATTTGGTACGTATTTATTTTCTAAATTTAAATGTTTTTAATTAAAATATAAAATATTTATCATCTTAACTAATGTAAGGAGAGGGTTAATTAAATTTCATAGTTCTCTACATACATTTGGTAATGGATGTTAACTAATTTTCACGTATATTTTCATATATTTTTAATTAATAATACTACATGGTTAATAAATATTATTATTTTTAATTAATATTTGACCAACAATAATTTATATGTATATTTATAAATATTTATATACAAAAATATATAATTTATACTTATATTATTAGAATCTGCACAATAAATTAATATAATATATATACATAAATTAATAGAATTTATTTATTAAAAATAATTTAATATTTATATTAATTAAATAATGATTAAAATTATAAAAAACTAATATAGTCTCAAAATTTTTTTATTTTTAAACTAATTATATTAAATATATAATAAAAATAATCATTAAAATTAAATATTAATATAAAATATATATTAAAAATAAATTAGTTAGCAAAAGAAACACCGGTAGAATATGGTAAAAATCAAAATGAGTTGGAGACGAAAAAACAAACAAGAGATGAAAGCGTATGTGGGGACACCGGGACAGAGAGAATCAAGACTTCAACGGAGAAGAAGAAGAAAAAGGAGGGGATTACTGTTGCATTAGATGGGTCATGGGTGTAGATCTAGAGTGTTACACTAATTGATCTCCTGTACCAATCACCTAATTATTTACAATTGTATTATGTTAATAGTAATAAAAATAATACAAAGCGAAAGGATATAATATTATTGAACGATATATACGTAACTAAATCGGAGTGACAAATTTCTATCCATTTAATTCATTCGTATTTTTGCATCTGAATCTTGAATTTGAAATTTTCAATTTTAGTTTCAAGAATCAATCCCTTCTGAAAATTTCAAATATTGTATACGATATATGTCGTTTTCCAATCCCAGAGATAAAGTCCATGATATATATATATATATAATTGCATTATTTACATTGACTGAAAATTACTCAGAGAATTGCATCCTTAAAGGAAAGGGTAAACTAGCTCAGCTATTAGAAGATGATGTTAATTAGTAGTACTATACTATGGTTAAACAAAAGTATTTGGTAAAAAAAAAAAAGAGCTAAAAATTGTCCAATTTTTTTATTAACTTCTTTAATTGCAACACATACTTATTGTTCTTCTTTTCACTCTTCTCATTTTTTTACTATAACAAATATTAATAATCAAATAAAATATGCATTAATTACATCAACAGTAACAATAGAAAGTACATTAATAATATTCAGATTGTTTTATCAACTATTATGACAAAGATATTATCTACTATCTGTGCCAATTTCTAGCCTATTATGCACATAATTTACTTAATCCATTTTCTTTTCTTGTTATATATAGCGAAAATAGTTAAAATATCTGTAATTTAATATCTATAATTTTATACATAATATTTATAATTTTATATAAATAAAATTTATAATTTTATATATATAATATTTATAATTAACAAATTTTTATAATTAATATTATCTAATTTTAAAATATATATTTTTCAAATTATCTCACATGTATATATTTTAATAGATCATAATTTTAAATAATTTTAATATTTTTTAGTCAATATTTTTATGTATATTTATTTATTAATTTTATTCTGATTAGTTAATAATTATCTTTAATAATTTATTTTATAATTTTATTTTATATTTTATTTTTATTTTTTATTTTATAATATACAATTTATATATAAAAATATGAGTTATATAGTAGAAGTTATTAAAATATTTTTAATTTAACATCTATAATTTTATATGTATAACATCTATAACTTTAAATATATAACAGCAATAATCTACAAATTAAAATTAATTTGTTATTATTTATTTTTTATTTTACGGGTTATATAAACCAACAGTTTTTTTTTTATGTTTCTGATTTTTAATAAATTGAGATTAACTAATTTGAGATTTTGATTTTGTATAAAATATATTGTAGTAATTTAAAAATATTTTTTAGAGTTAATGATATAAGGATTTAAAATTTTTATTTAAAATAAAAATTATATAATTTTAAATATAATAAATTAATAATGAGAGAGAGATTTTTGAAATATAATTTTCATAAAATTTAAATTAATTTTAGTGTAATTAAATAAAAAATATTTATAAAAAAGTAATTATATCAATTAATTAAAAAGAATAATCTACACTTTTTTTATAAATGAGAACATTGTTAAATATCTATTTTTATTTATTATTTATAATTTTTTATTACGTCCATTTATAAAAGTCAGTTTGAGTTGATTTTTGAAAAAATACTTATTCTTTTATTTTTTAAAAAAAAATTTAAACAAAAAAATTTATTTCACATTTAGATAGACTGTTTAAAAAGAATTTTTAAATATTAAAAATGTATTTTACTTCTGTTTTTTCTAATAAAAATATTTTTTTAAAAGATATATTTAAATACATTTTAAATTGAATAAAAATATTTTATTTAAAAAAATGTATCTTTTTTACTAAAAAAGTCAATTCAAACTTTATCTATTATATGAGACTTATAACAAAGTTATCAAAATTCCAAATCCTGATTTTCGGTACATGTTTAAAAAGGTCATGTTATATGCCATGATAAAAAAAAAGTTTAGAGAATCAACTACAACTTAAGTTAACTCAAGCCAATTCTTTGGATTTAGTTTTAAAATTTAAAAAATTAGAGAAGTGAAATTTTTTTTTTTTTTTAATTAACAGACCTCTTCTTTTTCAACAAGTTAGCTCTAATTGGCTACTCTTTCCAGTTAGTTTTCCAACAGGGCTGCATTGTTTGATTTTGTTTTTCCTAATTTTTTATTGTTAAATTACAAAAACATACCTAATCCTTTCTATAATTTAAAAATGGCACAAATTCTAAGCAATATTTCAATCGTATTCCTTTGATTTAATTTTTTTTAATAAGAACAACAAAATTAGCCAATAAATATTTTATATTTAAAATTAAAAAATTACACAACCAAATTAATTAAAATTCAGATTAATTATTAATTGAATTATAATGCTTCTCTATATTTGTCCTATTTCAATAATGCTTTTGACATTTGGATTTTAGTATTGTGGCCTTTCCACTAGCGTTTTCATTATTATTGACAAAAATCTATTTGTTTTTTTCCTGTATTAAAATTGTATATATTATTAAAAGCTTTATTCTTATCTCCAATAATATATTAGAGGTTGTCAACAAGTAGGATTGGAGTTAGTTCATTACTAATAAGGCAAGAATATCAAAGATGAAAAATAGATCTTACATTTATAAATTAAAAGAAAGTAATGCATGGAGGCATTCTCTCACCTTACAAAGATGCAACTTCAAATTAAAAGTTCATTGACTTCTGACCAACTTCTTATGTTAATTGAAGATCTAGTCTGAAACAAATATTTCGTTAAGACAATTAGGCTAATCACGATTATTTTCTGGTTCGGTCGGTCAAGTTACTTATTAATTAATATTCTTCTTTTTAATCTTATATGAATCTTTAGAATCATAATTATGACTGACCTTTAAGGATTTAGAAGATGGAAGACGGAGATTAGATACATATGAAATTCGAATTCTCTCCGAACTTTAATAGTTAATTTATAATTTTTTAAGATGATTTTGATATACTTAAATTTGTATCTAATTTTCAAATATCTAATTTACAAATATTAGGTAGCGTTTGTTTTGAGGTACTGAGACAGATATTGAGAGATTAAAACTTAATATCATGTTTGTTAGTTTAGACACTGATATTAAAATTTCTGTTTCTATCTCCAAAATTTCAGTATTTTAGTACCTCCAAAAAGTGAGGACACAAGGAATTAAAATTTTTAGAGATGAAGACTGAAACTTTAATAACATTTTATATCTAAAATGCCTTCATTTCAATTAATTAATTCCAATTTTACCTATTACATAAATTAAATTAGAATTTCATTCTTATTTCAATTTCTGTCTCCTATTTTACATCAAATAGAATACTGAGATTTATTTCAATTTGTCTCTTAGTCTCTATCTCTCCACCAAACGCTACCTTAATGAATATCTAGTTTTTACTAAATTTTCTTATCTTATTTTTTTCGCATTTAAATTTAAATAAATATTTCAAATAAATTCTAATCAAAGTATACAAAAAATGAACATTCTTTTCTCAACTGCCCAGTACTTAATTAATTTAATGTCCCTCATAACCCTAAAAAGAGAGAGTGCTCTACATCCATGATTGAATTTCTAAATGTTAACAATTAAATCTATTCACTTGATATATTCTTTAAATAGGGAGTTTTAGACACCATTATTAGATCAGAACCTATATCTTGGGTATTGAATATTGATATATAAACGAACCAAATTTTAAATTATTTAGTAAACATAATTGAAAAAAAATAAGTAATGACCATTATAGAATTGTCAGTTATGTAATTATAAGATTTTCAATATTTATCTGAAGACGGATTAGTTACTAATTCATCCCTCTATTATTTTTTATAAATCCAAAACCACTGAATCCTAGTAATGATTTAATAGTGTTTCTATGGTAAGTTTTGGTTTTCCCTCTCTTCATTGTTCATTTTAGAATTTTGTGAATGATATATACAAATGGACCTAGCTACTTTAATTTTGTTTGTTTTCGTTATTTTTATAAAATGAATTTAATTATTTTAGAAGAAAAATTGTTAGAATACAAGGAATATGGAACACTTTATGTTTTTTTTTAATTCTTCGATTATAATAAGTTTTAGTATAAGTATTGAATTTTTTCTTTCTTTCAAAAAAAAAAGCAGAAAATAAAAATAAAAAGTGAAAAAGAAAAATCAAAACACACATGTCTATAATAAATTAAAAGAAAAGCTGACTAAAAAAAATTATTAACTATTAAAACCAAATGAAATTGCATATTAACATACTAGAATTTAATTTGTATGCAAAAGAATTTTATACAATTATTTAATTTTATATTATTAAATATTATGTTAGAAAAAAATAATAAACTTTTAAATTTATTATCTAAAAAAATCATCTTACATAAATTTAATTAAATAATTACATAAATATATACATTAAAATTAAATTCATATACGAAAATAAATATGAACTATATATTGATATATTAAAAAAAAAAAAAAAAAAAAAAAAAAAAAAAAAAACAGGTGTGAACAGTGAATATAATATTACAGCGTTTAACTTAAGCAATAATGGGTTGAAATTAATAGTCCCCACGGAAATGTATGCCCAGACACAAATCTATGTACTTAGACCCCTCTACAAAATGGAAAATGACACTTCACTGCAAACTTTTTCAGTGTCTCCTTCAAAACCCTAATCTTCCATTTCTAATGTAAATTTCTTTTTTTAGGAAGAAATAATAATAACATCAATAAATAACTTACATATTTTTTTCCTTTTTTTTTTCCTTTTTTTTTTCCTGAATCCCTTCCCCACCCCCAAATTGCTCCTTCTCCATGTGCGCACCTTCAGTCCAAAAAAAAGTAGCAACCACACACACTCATAGAAAATCAATTTAGTTAAACAAAAAGAGAGAATTTGAAGAAAAATGATCAAACAAAAAAAACTACCCACAGTAGTTTCCATCAGCTTCATTGTTGAGCAACTTAAGAAATTAATTACAGCAATCTAGATCTCTAGATCTTCTCTCTCCAAAGGTAAACACCGTACCAGTGTACCATCAGCACCACCAGCACCACCACCATCACCACACAGCTGCAAAAAAGAGAGCAGATAACATTATTACAAGGGTACTAGCTAGCTAGCTCGCTCCATCATGATGCTTCAGTTTATATATAGATGTATGATTCCTACTAGCTTAGCTTGGTCGAGTTGGTGGTCGCTTTTGCCCCAAGCGCAGCTCTAGATCAAGCTCTTCAAGGTGGTGGTGATGGCCGTTATTGTTGTTGTTAACGAGGGCTTCTTCAATCACTTTGGTGGAGTAAGAAGGAGAAGAAGAAGAAACGCCGTTGATCCCGGATGGCAAGTCAAGGGAGGGAGAACAAAGCGGTTGCATCATCGTCATCAAGTTGTTTTGTGGGTAATAAGATGACGATGAGGATGACGTCATGGAGAGAAGAGTGGATGGAGACGGAGACGGAGATGGAGTAGCGAAGGTAGTGGTACGATTAGGGCTTGGTGGCAAATGATAGAAGACGCACAACCCTGTAGCATTTGAAACCAGATCCTGATGATGACGATGAGGGACATTTATGAATGCTGCTGGTGATGGATATTGATGAAGATGATGATGAGGAAAAGGCGGAGGCGGTGGAGGAGGTGGAGGAGGAAGAGGAGGTTGGTGGTGGTGGAGGCGAGCACGGTCTCGGCGGTGGACGTTCATGTGGCCGCCGAGGGCTTGGGCGGAGCGGAACTCCCTCCTGCAGAAGGTGCAGGTGTAGGACCTCGGTGGCCACGTGGTTCCCATGATGTTCCTAGTGTCCTCTGCAAAGGCTCTGACCTCCCAAGAGTCGTCATCTTCTTGGTGCTGTTCCCTAGGGTTCCACATCCAAGTGGTGGTGATGGATGAGTTAGGGTTTGAAGGAGGTGGAGGAGGGTGGTGGTGGCGGTGGTTGTTGTTGCTGCTTTTGGTTTTGTGTTTTTGTTGTTGTTGTTGTTGTTGTTGGGATTGTGACAATTTTTGGATCTGGCTCATTGAGAGAAGCCCAATCTCTGCAGCCATGGTACTACTGCCACTGACATTTAAGATAGAAAGATGGATAGAGATAGTGATAATGGGCAGATGAGATGATGAAAATCAACAAACAAAATCATCATTCAAATCTAAATTAAAAAAAAAAAAACTTTTAATATATCATGCCTTCGGGTCATGACAAAACTCATCCCTTTAACACAACAATCTAATGTATCACCACTTGTTTGGGAAGTAAGCACTTGGAACTTAGTCAGATTCACATTTATATATCATAAAAATAATAATTATAAATTTATAGTCATAGGGTAAGTAAACTATACTCATCATTAGCTAGCTACACAACTTGTCTCAATGCTATCGACAATTTCTTTCCTTTGCCTTCTACGCCGTTCAAATATCTCTTCCTCCAATTCTTTTTTTAATTTCTCGGCTGCAACACTGCGATACTCCGTTCCTTCATCGTAGCTTCAACAACTCTAAATTGACACCAGGATTCAGAATGTGAAAACGATATATTACACACTCTCATGCTAATTAATTACTTCCTGTTTAATTAGGAAGGTATGTATTTCGTACGTGTGACAGTTATTACTTGCCTTTTAGGTCTCTTTTTTATTAACATAAAATTAAATAATTAAATAGGCAAAAGTAACTAATACAATGTATTTACTTTGAAAGGAGATCGCTTTAATAAAGATATTAAAAATGTCTTTTTTCTAAAACGTTTACACATGTCATGATATTATTGGACATTTTTATTAAACTGGTTAATAATTTATTTTTTAATAAACCATAATAAAATCGGTTATTATAGCAATAATAATAAACTCAATTGTTTACATTATAATTATTAGATCCGATTTGATTCGATCGAATTACACAATCTAAACCGAGTATTTTTAAAATTTTTAATGAAAAGATAAATATATCCCTGATTTTTTGTTTTGTAGACATTTAAATCCCAAAAAATTTAAAAATATAATTAAATCTCTAAAAAAATGAGTTTATTATTATTGTTATAAAAAAAATCGATTTTATTTTAATTTACTAAGAAATAAAAAATAACCAATTCATTAATACGTCCAATAATAATGCGAAACGCAAGCGTCTTTACAAAAAAACGTTTTAAGCATCTTTACGAAGCGTCACCCTTAAGAGTTCTTTCGAACAAATAATTTAATTTATCTTGTATTTTCAATTTTTAAATAAAAAATTATTTTATATTCCTTTAAATATTTAAATAATTCCTATAAAGAGATAATACTTAATATTATCTATAATTTGAGAAAAACAAAAGTTCGACAATAAAACAGAGAAATATCTTTGCAAAACTGGCAGACTATACTGTAAGCAAAGGTGTCTATCTGCTACTAAATATATAGTCTACCACTCTTAAATTGAAACTAAGGAAACCTTAATTACAATATAGTCAGTCACTTATTCGTGGTATTGACTAATAAAAAAAAAACACATAAATTATTATATTTTTAATATATTTTTTATGCAATAATTTTGTTCATAAAATTTTCTCATTTTCATTTGTATTATACTAAAATTTTTTCTTTTGAAGTCAACAAATATCAAACTTTAAATATTTAATTGTAAGATGATAAAAATTTTAATATCATATCATAAAACTAATTTTTCTAAAAAATTAAAATGATAAAAAGAGGCACATTTTAACCAATATTAATTTAACTCTTCAGAATCTACTAACGCCTTGGTTTGATTTTTCAATGTTTAATCAATTCAATTTCGGTCCCCTAAAATTCAAAGTAGTGTATTAAGTTAGTTTTTGGTATATTTTGATGAAAAATATGTTAAATCACAAATATTTTTTATATTTATTTTATATTTGATTCAGTAACTAACAAAACTAATAATTTGATATACAACCTTGAATTTGTGAGGACTATATTATATTAATTAAAAATTGAAAAACCAAACAAAATTATGAATTAAAACTTTAGGGAACATTAAATTTTACTCGAAAGTAAATGAGAAATTATTTTATTGTTACATTATATATAAGACAGATCTGATGCAAAAAAGTGACTATCATGAAACCATTTCTATTAAAAGTTTTAACTAATAGAAAAATAATATGAATAGTTATATCTCTAACATACTTCTTAAATAAAAGTCTTTTTTAGGTTTGTTTGATTTTTTGTATATGCATTTTTTTCTCTTTTATTTATCCTATGTTTCTTTTTTTCTTTTAGGATTCATTAATGATCGAATTCTAAACTATTTAGACATAGAACTTTGATATCATATCATGAAATTATTTGTTTCAAAAGTTTAAGATGATAGAAAGAGGTAATATATATAAATGATTATATCTCTAATAATAATATTTTTTAAATACTCTACTTGCACAAATAATGTATTTTATTTGAGTAATGTTAAATAACCAATTTTTTCAGTCAATATCAACAATTTTTTTTTAAATTATTTTATGTAGATAACCAATAACTTTTTTGAACAACATAAACAACCACCAATCAAATCAAAACACACTACACCTCCAAATTAACTACTTAAATCTTAATATTAAAATAACCATCCGTACACCTAGTAAAATGAACATCCAATATATCCATTGTTCACATTATTATTTAATATTTTCATTGTCTATCTATACTTTTCCATATTCTATTTATCTAAAAGTATAGACATTAAATGATAAATATTTATTTCAAATATTAAATTGTAAATTTAAATACTAAAATTAGCTAACTAAAAGTTGATTCTCTTTGAATACTTTCCTATTTTGTTTTACATGTAGTATTCTGACCTTTGCAATATGATTGCAAAGTCATAAAGCATAATAATTATTCTCATACTTGACAGCCTTTTAAATATTACTTCTGATTCATGATTTATCTTATTTTAGGGATTTTTTTATAGGAATTATGTATTTTTAAATTTAATTTTTATTTGAATATTCACACTAACTATTCTGAGATAAATATAGAGTAAATAAAAAAGAAAATTTAAAATTTAAAATAAGCGAAATTTTGTTAACTTTTTTCCTTACAAAATAGTTAATTTTTTGTGCATGTGTGTGAGACAAACATCCAATTCAAAATTAAATGAAATAAAGGACAGAATGAGAATTAGCACTTAAGAAGTTTTTATATGAGCATTACTTTATTGTAGTATTTTCCATTATATATTATATATATCAGAAAAACTCTATGTAAAAATAATATATTTTTAATCCATACTTTTAACAATTCAATAATATATTTTTAATTCATACTTTTAAATATTATTGACTAACTGTTAATCGAAAATAACAAATTCTATTAGTTTTTTAATATTTTTTTTATGTCTATTTTAAATATCGGTCCTCCAGAGTAGAAACTAATAATTCTTTCATTCAATAAAATTTTAAATATTTTGTCTTCAGCCAACAATAAAGAAAGAACAAGAAAAAGGAAAAGACAAGGACAGAGTTGACAAATATAGGTGAAAATTGAAGAAAACTGGCCTTCAACCTTTTTCTTTGAATATAAGATTTTGTTAATAAGTGCTAAAAAATACGCTAATCACAAGTAGAGTATTTGAATGAAAAATGTAAAATTAATTGTAAATTTTTTAAAAATTTCATTTTTTTTTTGAAAAAATCACTTTTCTCCTCTTTTAACTAATGTCTTAGGACACTTTTTAACCAAGTTCTTAAAATATTGGACAAATTACATATATAAATTATTTGGAAACCAAATTTATCAGATTATAATATTTTAATACAATAGATGAATTGTAACTTTTTTATATTAAAAAAAAACTGAGAATATAGTATTTTCAATTAAAGGTAATCTGCTATAAAGTGTAGTAATTTATGTGAAATTTTGTGCGGGATAAAAATCTCTATACTTCTAAAAAAATTTTGCTGACTAGAAATCGCGAGTGGCTATAACTGTTTTTGAAGAAATACTGTCTTGCATAAATTGTAGCACATAGTAGCGATTTATGTATATGACTATTAGAATTTTATTTTATTTGTGATCTAATTTATTAATATAAAAATTAGTCTAAGTAGTATTATAATTGTTAAGAAATTATATTAGTTAATTGTATTGGCAGTTGGTTTGTTTTTTTGGTGAAAAAATGCTATTGTTCAAAATTTATATAATTTGGGTCCCTAATCTTGATCACACAACAACAAACAAATACATTCTGATTCTATCTAGTTTGGTGATTTAAAAATTAAAAATTTTAAATTAAATAAAAAATTTGATGGCTACAGCTGGAGGGATATAAATGACTAATTTTATGAAATATCTAACAAAAACTACATTGAAAAATTGGAAAATGGATTCTCTCCAGTTTTTTTGACACTTGACAAAATATAGTGTGATTTTTTACATTTAATTTTATAAGTGGGACCAGAAATAAATAAGAGAAAAAACAATAAATGATTAGATTAAACACTGGACACCATTCATTTTTTTTTTCGCTGAAAAGGATTCACTCCCAAAAAATTGAAAGTTTGAAACCATTACTATAATATAACATAATATTATTATATGTATATAACTTGGTATGTCTAAGCGTGTAACTTTTTAACTCATTGAAGGCTACACTATTTTACTGTGTTTAATTTGTTTAAGTAAATTACATGCAGAATAATATGTAACAAAGACAAAGTGTCAATGATCTTTGTACTTTTGTTCTAATAATTTTTATGTCACTTTCTTTTATATAGAATATATTTATATATAGTTTGTATTTAACACATTATGTGTGGTATGAAATTTTAGTTTTAGTTTTATTTTTTGACGTGTAGTTTTATTTTTATATAGTTTGTTATATTCTTTTTTATAGTAAAGTAAGTTCTAGACCTCAATAAAAGAGAAGGGAATTTTAATAGGAGTAACAAAAAAAAAAGTAGCAAAATATATATGATACACATTTTATATTTGTCTAATTTTCTATTTTTACCTACCATATTATACACAATAAAACACCAATATTAAGTAAACAATAATTTTTTTAGTATTTCCATCAAAATTATTGCGAATTAAAATTTTATTGAAAGATATTTGTTATCATCATTATTTAAATATCTATTTTTTTATGTAAAAAAATTATATTTTTTGAGTCATTTATACATATCGACAATCTCCTTTTGCATAAACTGCAATACTGTGTGCCACAGTTTAGTGTATGTAAGATAGTATTTTTTTAGAAATTGCTATAGCCACTTGCAGTTTCTGATCAGCCAACTTTTTTTAGAAATTACTATCTTTTGTAATTACTATCTTTTGTAGCGATACAGAAAAATTGTAATTTCATCTACTATATTAAAAAATTATAATATAGTAAGTTTGATTTTCAAATAATTTATTTAAGTAATTTGTCCTAAATAAAATATTTATGTACTTATAATGTTTATATGTTGAACGATTATTGAATATATATTTTGTTGTGTGGTGTTGGTGTGTAATTTTGTTTTTAGAAAAACAATATTTATTCTATTTTTTATGTATTTCTTTTGTACACATTTTTTTGTAATATAATATTTTAAAGTAGTTGTTTTTGATGCGGACATTCATTCGAATTGGAGTCAATTATGAAGTGAGTTTCAACATTTAATAGATTTAGATATGAACCTAACTAATTAATTTAGTTTTGTCTCTATTTTTTCTTTCTGTTTAGTCACAAAAAAAAAATTCGAGTCAGGTTAAATTTCTGTAATCACGAATTTGATATTCAGATCAATTATAATAGTATATAATTGAATTTTACTTGATTAGACTTGATTATCCATCAGATATAAAAATTAATATAATCGAACCAGATCAGTTTTAGACTTTTAGTTGAATAATTTAATTATTCATACCCGCTTACATCCCTAGATATAATATAAGTATATGCTAATAGTTGGGCTGCGTTATAACGAGGACATAAAGATACAGACAATAAATATCTAAAAAGTGTTTAGATAAAGAAATATAGACATGAATTTTTTTGTGTCTACTTTTAAACGAAGATCAATGATAGATACAAGAATTTGAGAGAGTAGATACAGAATTTTAATGAAAAAAAAATTTTCTTTTTATTTATAGATAATTACTTTTTTTTTTACCCTAATTTGAGTTTTTTCTCTGCATTGTCATTCTCAGAAAGGTTCTCAAAGAGGTACTCAAAGAGTATAGAAAGATATTCTCTTCTTTCTACTTTTTTTTCTATCTCTTGTGTTCTCTTTTCATTGTCTTCTTTTTCTTTTTCTTCTTTCAATTGGGATAAAAGACCAAATTCAGTATCTATTGAATCTTTTAATTTACACAATAAAAAATTCACAAACAGAAGAATAAAAAATTTAAAGAAATACAAAAATAAATTGTATCAAAAAAATTTTAAATGTTGAGTTGAATAAGAAAGACTGAATGGGCGGAAATAAAATTTAACAAGTATAGTAAGTATCATTCCTCGTTCACCAACTTAGGAAGGGTTAGGCGACAAAGAAGGAGTGAAAGACAGAGGGAGGGAGATGAGAGTATAAAAGATATGTCTATTTTAATTAGTTTGTATAATATTTTTAGTTTTATCCATATGTATTTAAACATAATATTAGACATTACATTAATGTCTTATATATTTTATACAAACACAATACATAAAGGATAATTTTTAGTGTCTTTGTTCTATTATTTCTGTTTCAGTATCATATTTTGTCTTATTCACAAAAACAAATGTAATTTTAGTGTATTACACCTATATGGTCATCGGATGTAGGAATATACAAATTACATCAACCGATTTACATTAATTATTTTTTTTAAATTAAGAAATTCTACCCAGCAATTTGTAGTTTTTAATATTTGAAAGCATAAATCCCTCCTAACAGTTTTTTTTTAATTAGAAATCACACCCAATTATTTCTCTTTTTCGATTTTTTTTTTCAAAATAGTAATCGGGTTAGCGAATTTTCTTTTTACATTCGGTTTTATATTCTAGTAAAATTTCAAAAATTTATATTTTTTATTTTTATAAAAAAGCCACTATATATAAAAAATATCCCCATTATAATGTATATAATATTTTTTATTTTATAATAATAATTGTTATAATGTTCAAAAGGTGCGTGATAGTGTCTAACTTATTAAAAAAAATAAAAAATAAATATTTAATTTAAAAAGTATAAAAATAAATTAAACAGTAAATTATAAGCAGAATTTTTTTAGAAGAGTGCTAGGGGCCAGCAATTTTTGTGATTTGTAGCTATCAAATAACCATCAATGATAATTTTAATGGTGTGAGATTGATGTGAAATTTCATTAAATGACTCACTTTTCTTGGCTGGTTGCAAGCTGGCCAAAATTTGATAAAGTTACTGGCTCCCTAGACTTTTTCATTCTTTTAATATAGGATGATAATGCTAGCTACTTGTAGCTATAGGTATGGCTGTGTAATTCTGGTTTGTGTTGGTTACTTGTTGTCAAGACGCAAAGCCTCCGTTGGAGTGTTTAAGGAGTGAAAGTTACAAGTAAATAATAAGGACCACGTCGACCCTTTGACCCCTTCACCTTAATTTAATGCGCATAGAACAATTAATGAACATTTCCTGAAAGCCATAGCTTTCTTCGCCTACGACCAAACCAAGAAACACCCACCTTTTGTTCTCTTATCATTGTTTCTGTCGTCCTACTGCTCCATGCTACCATCTACCCGGACAACCTAGCTTTTTTATTTTCTTCTTTTTTTTATTTAATTAAATAAATATACTTCATTATTAATTAGTCACGTTGTATTGCATTGCCAACGTTAATTAACATGTTATATATTAAGCTTTAAGTAGTCATCGTACGTGGTAATTAAATAAATAATTAATTACATATCCTAGACTAGCTAGCTAGTATTGAAGAAGTTACAAGTATAGAACAATTCTATCTTGTGGGTAACGAATTAAGAGTGGTTTTGGAATTAAAAAATGTGTCAGTCATTATCGGATTGTTAATCTTATTATCATTATTATTAATTTATTATTATAGGTTAGTATATCCTTAGCTTCATGGCTAGCTGGAGGCATTGATCCCCAACTCTCGCTTGTTTTGTTCAGTATTTGATTTGATTTGGTGAGTGTAATATAATATCATAATATCATATCCTTATAGTTCAATAAAGACAATAATAAGGGTCGTCCAGAAAAAGGACACAAAACATGGAGGGCACATATTCTTGGAAAGTTACATGACAGCAATTTTGCAAATGTCTTTGTCAAATCAATTTGATTAAGTGATCTTTTCTCATCAACGCTTTAAATAAATTTGACTAGCTAGCACACTATTTTCATTTTTAAAAAAATTAAATTTGTTACCAGAAGAAGCAAATTTGTTAAAGTAAAATAATCAAATATACAAGAAATTAAATGAATAATTAAACTTGTTTACCGTTGATATAAATTTATTTATGAAATACCAAATATGTATTTTTATAAATGATAACTACTAATTAATGCGTGATTAAGGTTTTATATACACATAACATCATTTAAAAAAAAAAATAGTGCTTTTAATTTGGTTTTCTGATCTCACCTTTATCTTAATTCACACCTTTTGTATTTGTTCTTATACATTTGTGGCCTTAGCTTTGATCAGGTTCCAGAAATTATCAGCAAAAACTATGTGATCCATGCACATGATCATTGTTTTTGGCGTCAGTATACACAACCACATGGTGTAAATAGGTTGGATATTGTTGGTTTAATTATTTTATTAGTTTGCATCACTTTTAGAATTTAATAAGAGTAATATATCTACTTAATTTGTGACACTTATTATATGTATTTTATTCATGTTAAATATAGTAACTTTTATGAATTGTTGGAAAGTAGTCAATGAGTAATAAGTTAATAGTTCAAATGGCATAGATTCTCCATACTCAATTAAGAGGTTGTGGGTTCGAGTCTCCTATCTTTTTAAATTTTAAAAAAAAAATATTGTTGAAAAGTAAAACTGCAGATGCGTACTTGTTAATAACTATAATTTTTGGTTCAATGTTAAGAATTTATTAAACAAATAAACAAAATTACATATACAAGTCTTTTTAATTTGTTATAATATTAGAGAATTAATTATTAATCGTTCAATTATAATTATCTTGACCTAATATGCCGTCATAAAAGTTTTTAGAAAATATAAAAGAATTTAATTTTGATGCACTAATAGTATAAAATATTTTATATAGTGATACAATTACATCTATTTTTTTGGATGACTATTCACACAGTTAATGTAAAAAATAATTATTTTTATTGATGTAATGTTACGTAATTGGATGCACGCGTAAAATTACTTTACACTAAGAGTGCGTCAAAATTAAATTCAATATAAACTTTTCTTGTTGCTATGAAGTCTAACTTTTTGAAATAATGATAATAATTATTAAGCATTCATATCTAATAATAAAAAATTTATTTTGACTTCAATGTATGTACTTTAATATGAAAAAAATATTAAGTGATTAACATTTTCTTCTAAGGATCGGAGTATATTATATTAATTATTTTTAATAATGTGAAAGTGTACGTAATATTTATGACATTCAATTCCAAGGGGTCTAGTGATACTTCTAAAAGTTTGATACATACATATATGTAACTAAGTCCAGAATTTTCTGTTTTAACAATAAAGTAGTTGGCATTCTGTTTTAGGAAATTTTCTGTTTGTAACTAACTCCAGAATTTCCTTGTATATTGTGACCTCTTTTACTCTCTCGGGTAATACCGGATTCAATAATTCGTAGCATCCATTCAAAAATTGTTTTTCGTTCATTCTAATCAATTATCTCTTCTAGTTCTTATCTTTGTTTTGGTCAACAACATTCAATTCTCTCTTTCACACTCATTCTCTCACTGACATGGTATCATGAGCTCATCTTGAATCCATGGAGATCCCTAAATCCAACATCAATAATATCGTTCCTGCTGCCACCTTCATCCCAACGTATAAAAATAATTATCAAATAGAACTAGTAATTTTGTTTTATTAATTTTTTTTAATGATTTAATAATAAAAAATAGAATAAAATATCGTTCTTTTTACCAACGTTTTAAATCGTCTTATTTGTATTCCTAACGTTTATAAAAGTGATTCAATGTTATTTTTCTGTCAATTATACTAACAGACCAGATTGTATTTTTTCACTTAGATGTATTCATTCTCAATTAGGTATAATTTAGATGTGTTCGATTTTAATATTGTACTCATTATTTGTATTCTTATTTCAATAAGAGATTTTTAGAACTTCAACTAAAGCTCATAATGTGTAATTGATGATAGAAAATATTAAATCACTTTTACAAACGTTAGAAATACAAATAAGACGATTTAGATATTAAGGACAGAAGTAAAATTTATCCCAAACATCAGCAATAAAAACGATATTTTACTCTAAAAAATATAAGTTAAGTTTTTAATTTTTTTTTAATTAAATACATCGGAATTGAAGAATTGAAAGGTTCTGTTTTAACTTTTTTTTAACCAATGTTTTTAGAACATTTTTTATGGTTAAAATAACTAGCTAGTTATAGAAAAAAATGTGTTTCTGTTATTTCAATACATTGCATTGTATTATTAACGTATAAAAACTTTAAAAATTCATGTTTTTCTACCTATTCAAATGTTTTATTTATAGCATTTTTAAAAGAGTTTTACTAAGCATATATACTTATTAATAATGTTACTAATAATTGAAAATATTTTTATTGAAAACATATTAATTTTAAGTTTTTATTATGTTTTTTATACATGTATTAATTTTTTTTTGTTAATAATAACCTTAATAAATAGCCTAATCCATTTAAAAAAGTGTTAATAAAATCTTGTATTAAATACGAGTAACAATGCTATTTATGTTGGGATCCAATTTGAAAGTTCAACTAGTCATTAAAGTCATCTGTAACAACATTGATTACTCTGGTTATTAACTCACAGTTTAGGCCTCTATCTAAAGGTTTAGTCTCTTTTAAGAAAAAAATATTGGAGAAAAAAGAGTAGTTAGTTCTTTCGCTTTGACTACCAGGTAACTTTTTTTTTTTTTTTGGGTTTCTCACGGTATTCTCATCTCAACAGGTCAAGAACTAATCCGTTGCGGATCTATTCAAACTTTCGACACTTGTTTAAGCGAGCGAGTGAGTTGACCACTCAATTACTCGGTAACTTATTCTGAGTTTGAAGGTTAAATAACTATTCTGACAAACCCAAAAAAAAAAGAATCACTATTGTGGTTTTGACTGCACAAGTGCACATCAACAACTATTTTCACTGCCATGCAACAACAAAAACAATAATTTAGATAAAAAAAAAAGATCTCATGCTTCAGCCACAACTATGAATATAGGCCTAAACTATGAATTTTAATTTTCGGACTAAAGAACTTACCCAAAAACAAAACAAAATGATTTTCTTCTTATAAAAAACACTATTATTTGCCCATGACTGCTAATGGGCAGAAGCATACACATGTATGGGCTATATTCATGATTAAATGGGCCTCCAATTGAAAATTTTGAACGACCCAATAATGGTACAAATAATTTAAAATTGTTGAGGCAGATAAACCTCTGACCACAAAAAGTGAATTAGAAAAAAGGGAAAAGAAAGAGACGGATCAACCCAAAGTGTTCTTTTCCGACCCAAAAACTGTTTTGAGAAAAAATATTTGAAGAATTGGAGCTAGGTGATTATATCGGGTGAAATTCTACAAAACTTTTCAAAATGATTATATGTCTAGAAATATTTAATTTCATTGACTTGCTGATTTGAAAAAAAAAATCTTATCTATTACTAATCAAAGACCAAATTGAGATGAAGAAAAAAGATATTCACACCTATTAAGTTTTTTTCAATAAAGGATCACAATTCACAAATACAGATCACTAATATATAGTAGGGTGAAAACTCAGGTGAAGTCGACTTCACGTGAAGTTGATATCTGAGAGCCGTTGAATGAAAATTTAGTTAAATCAGTCAAATTATCTAACGGCTCTCAAGTATCAACTTCACGTGAAGTCGACTGCACCTGAGTTTCCACCATATAGTAGTAGTTTATAACAAGAAAATTTCAGATTGCATTTCATAATGACGTTTCAATTTAAATTAATCTTTTTTTTTTTGAATTTGTTGGGCACAATCAACTAATCAGAAAATATAATAAAGTATGAAACATGTAGCTCCATGTGGCAGCAGAAAAGTAATGTAATGAACCCGCAAGTTAAGAAGATAAAGGCCATCCAAGCTAAGTAGCTAACCCTTATGATGAATTATTATGATAATAAAACGACAATATACGGGTTCATTATTACCACGTGGTCCTCCACTATATATCAATGTACCCATGGTTTTTCTTTTATTTTTTTTTTTTGGGCTTAAGCAACATTCTTTTCTTCTTCTTTTTTTTTGGTTCTTTTTCTTGTTGATAAAATAAACATGAGGAATAAACATGAGGAATCTATCCTTGCAACTGGCCGGTGTATGTAGACAAGTTTTAACGTGTAGGCCTTGAAAAGAACAAGAAACATTATGTTATTTTATACTAATATATAAGTCGCTAACAATGCAAGTTGGCAGTTGATTTATCATTATATATAATATAATGTAAAGGCTTTTCTTGAAATGATGGCATAAGCTAAACTGGACTGTGTTTTTGGCAATGGCATAGGCTCGGATTTTGGAGCTAGTTAATTAGTATTACAGCCAGCTATTTATATATAATTGCATGTGCCATTTTCTTTCATTTGTCCTTTCGCTACAGGATTAATCTCTGACCTCCCCATTCATTGTCAACTTATGAATTGTACTTAATAACATTTTCAAGGGCCATCTCTTCGAAGTCTAGAGTAGATACCTGCCTCAATTGCAAGTCAACTCTATTGTTACTGCGTACATGCCTCTGCATTCCTATTGCTGCATGTACAAGCTCGGGTAAAAAGACTCTGTACTTATTTAAACAAACTAATGAACTAATTGATTCGACCGTTATAAATATCAAGTCATAATTTGGCATTATGAGACATAATTTGGCAGAATACAGTATAAGTTCGGCATTACATTATTAATCAGCAATTAATATCAATAATCGGCCAGTTATGTTACAACCTGACCCAACGGATTATATCCTAAAACGTCTAATATAACGTCATCACCCATCAAAGCTTAATCATTACTCTTCAATTATGAAGACCATGAGAAATGTAACCGACCTTACTTCACCTATAAAGGTATGGGTATTCTATCTTATACAGGACACATTGAATTCTCAATACTGACTTAAGATTCGAAGTGCCTTTGCAGGTACACTCCCCTCTTATTTCTTGCTCAAAGTTCTACGCGATTGGACTTCCCCTTGGAGAAAAGCTCGGATTACCACAAAACTCAAAGGTCGGCATCGAAGATAACAACTCGGCGTCAATTTCCAGAGATCGAGCTCTCCCTCCAGGTATCCATACAAGAACAATTGGCGCCCACCGTGGGGCCGAGAATATAATCCCTTCCATATATCATTAGCCTCGAGGTTCTCACTTGAAGTCATGGCTGAACAACTTCCACCCACACCATCCGAACTCCTTCAGATGGCGACCGAGTTACGGCAAGCCAACCAGCGCATGGCCGAGGAGAACCAAAGGATGGCAAATCAAATTTCCAACTTGAATAACACCCGAATCGAAAACAACGATCGACAAGAACGGACAAAAAAAACCGAGCATCAGTCAGGGCCGACACACGTCTCTGACACTGCTTGGCACGAAGAGGAGCAACCCGAGCATAATGAAGAAACTCGGCCAGACAATGAAGACGACAATCAAGAAGACTCCCTTGGGCCATTCACGGCCGATGTGATGAATTTCATATTACCCAGGAGGTTCACTCTGCCGACCACCTTGACTCCCTATGATGGGTTAGGCGATTCGAAGAAATATATTAAAATGTTTACCTCCATAATGATAGTAAACGGTGCATCTGATAAAGTTTTATGTCGTTACTTTCCATCTTACTTAGACGGTCCTGCATTTAATTGGTTTTGTTCTTTGCCTGCAGGTTCTATTTCTCGCTTTCGAGACCTATCAAAGCCCTTTGAGGAACACTTTGCTGGATCAGCCATCTACCTACACGACTCCGATTACCTGAATACAATCAACCAAGGCCAGCACGAAAGCCTCAAGGACTACATGAAGCGCTTTACAAAGATAGCCATGAGTATACCCGACCTCCACCCCGAGGTGGAACTGCACGCAATAAAAAGCAGACTCCGACCAGGGAAATTTCAAAAAACCATTGCTGTAGCCAAGCCTAAGACTATGGCCGAGTTCCGGAAAAAGGCTAAAGGTCAAATAGACATAGAGGAACTCCGACAAGCTAGGAAATTAAAATAGAAAAACTACACTACCGAGACAACGACAAAACACGAGACAACAAGAAGAACTCCAATCCGACTTCGCGATATCAGTCCTACACTCAATTCAACACCAAGCGCGATGACATTATCAAGGAGATCTTGAATTTGAAGTCGATCAAACCGCCAAGAAAAGTCGGCAATTACCCAGATTCAAAAGGCACGGACAGATCAAAATACTGCTCTTTCCACCAAAAGCACGGACACACTACCGACGACTGTGTCATCATCAAAGACCTTCTAGAGCGATTAGCTCGGCAAGGTCACATGGACAAATACATCGGCGGCCACATACAGCGGCAAACACCCCCTTCTGGCGACCAAAGCTCGGCCACACAGCATGGCCGAGATAAAGACCGACCGAACAACAACCATCCCGAACAACCAATACGTATAATTAACTGTATTTCCGGAGGTTTTGTAGGTGGAGGAGCCATAATCTCGGCAAGAAAGCGATCTTACCGAGCTATGCTTTCCATCAACGCCGATCAAACCCACCAGCAGACACTACCACACTCTTCGCAGATAACATTTCAGACAGCCGACCATAACAAGAATGTAGCAAATCTAGATGACTCGATCATAATCTCCTTACAACTCGAAGATCTCCTAGTAAAAAAGGTGTTGCTGGACCCAGGGAGCAGTGGTGACGTTCTCTTTTACTCCACATTCCAGAAAATGAAACTGAGCAATAACATCCTCCAACTTTCCACTGGTGACCTGGTAGGTTTTTCAGTTGAGAGAGTCCCGGTTATGGGCTCTATGTGGTTACAAACCACACTTGGTGAGTTTCCCTCGTCAAAAATATTAGATATTCAATACTTAGTGGCTAACTGTTTTAGTCCTTACAATTTAATACTTGGCCGACCTTTCTTAAATAGGTTTGGCGCTATAGTATCTATAATTCATCTCTGTGTTCAGTTCCCTTTGCAGGATAATACAATTGCAACCATTCACAGTGATGCCCGAGAGGCCAGGGAATGCTACAACAACAGTCTCAAAAGACCTCACTCAAACACAAAAGCCCATGTTCACAACATCGGCAGCCTGGACGACCTACCAGCTCTGGCCGACCTTGATCCCAGAGTGGGAACCCTTGAAAGACCAACCCCAACAGAAGACCTGCATAAAATCTATTTCACAGAAAGCACGAACAAGTTCACATACGTCGGCTCAACATTATCCTCAGAAGAGAAATCGTCATTCCAAGCATTCTTACAGCAAAATGCTGACCTGTTTGCTTGGACCCCAACTGATATGCCAGACATGGATCCATCCATCATATCCCACAAGTTGGCATTAGATCCATCTGTCCGACTAGTAGCACAGAAAAAAAGAAACCTAGGCCATGACCGAAAACAAGCTTCCCTGGAAGAAACCAAGAAGCTCATCAACGCGAGCTTCATCCAAGAAATCAGATTCACAACATGGCTGGTGAATGTCGTCATGATCGGCAGGAACATTGAGGTCTACATTGACGATATAGTCGCCAAGACAAAGATCGGCAACAATCACCTTGACGACCTCACAGAAATCTTCGGACAGCTAAGAAAATACAACATGCAGTTAAATCCCGAAAAGTGCGCATTTGGCATCCAGAGCGGTAAATTCCTCGGCTTCATGCTCACTAGCCGAGGTATTGAGGAAAATCCAGAAAAATACCGAGCTATTTTAGACATGACAAGCCCACACACCATCAAGGAAGTCCAGCGGTTAACAGGGAGACTTGCTGCACTTTCTAGATTCTTACCTTGCCTAACTTCTAAATCTTTATGTTTTTTTCCAAACTTTAAAAAAAAAGCTTTCCAATGGACTAATGAATGTGAACAAGCATTTACAACTATCAAAGAAACTCTTTCAAAACCACCAATTTTACAAACCCCCTACAAGGGGAGCCATTATTCTTATATTTATCTGTCACTAACTGAGCTATAAGCTCCGCTCTTGTTGTAGAAAGGGAAAAGAAATAGTTCCCGATCTATTTTACCAACAAAACATTACAGAATGTCGAGCTTCGATATCCGAGCATTGAGAAACTTGCCCTAGCCCTTGTCTTCTCAGCCAGAAGACTCCGACCATATTTTTAGAGCCATGAAATCCATGTTCGGACAGATCATCCTTTGCGGCAAGTCCTTCAAAAACCTGAGCTGGCTAGCCGACTAGTCAAATGGTCGGTGGAGCTATCAGAATTCGACATCAAGTACGAAGGCCGAGCATTCATCAAATCCCAGTTTTTGGCCTACTTTATCGCCGAATTCTCGGTACCAAGTACAGCTGAAGACTACATTGAATGGTCTTTATACGTTGATGGGTCCTCGAACCCACAAGGGTGTGGAGCAGGTATCATTCTTGATGATAGCCATGGCAACGTCATCGAACATTTCCTCAACTTTTTCTTTAAAGCAAGCAACAATCAAAGTGAGTATGAAGCGCTAATTGCTGGCCTTAGACTCGCTGCCGACCTAAACATCACCGAACTTAAGGTATATTGCGACTCCTTACTTATCGTCCAGCAGGTAAACAACTTATACCAAGTAAAGGACCCTTTGCTTTTTAAATACCTGGATATCGTACAAAATTTACTTTCAAAATTTTCTAAATATGAAATACAGCACATACCAAGGGAGAGTAATGGCCGAGCTGACATTCTGTCTAAACTCGCCAGCACTCAACCGAATGGGTCATCACTTTATCAGTCAACATTGCCCAAGTCAAGCATTGAACTAACACAAATCTTAAGCGTAACATAGGAAGCAGATTGGAGATCTCCATACATACAGTATCTTCAGACAGGGATCTTGCCAGGCAACGTCGAAAATGCTCGACACTTCCGCTGACAAGCCTCCTTTTTTACAATTTATAATAATTGCCTATATAGACGAGGATTCTCTCGTCCATTACTTAAATGTCTTTGTAGAACAGAAGCCGAGCTTGCACTTGCTGAGGCGCATGAAGGGATCTGTGGTACACATCTCGGAGCCCGAAGTCTATCTTCAAAAATCCTCAGAGCTGGATTATATTGACCAACAATACGACAGGATTGTCAAGCAAAAGTTAAAAGTTGTAACAACTGCCAGAAACACAGTCCGATCACACATCTCCCGGCCGAACTCCTACACTGTTCCGAGGTAAGTTGGCCGTTCAACCAATGGGGCATAGATATCCTCGGCCCTTTTTCCACAGCAGCAGGTCAGGTAAAATTCCTGGTTGTAGCAATTGACTACTTTTCCAAATAGATAGAGGCACAACCCCTAGCCAAAATCACATAACAAAAAATGATTTCTTTTGTCTGGAAATATATTATTTGTCGATTCAGAATTCCTCGGCACATTATCACAGATAATGGTCGCCAGTTTGTCGATAAAAAATTTACATCCTTTTTGCAGGAAGTAAAAATTAAACAACATTTCTCCTCAGTCGAACACCCACAAACAAACGGCTTAGCAGAAGCCGCAAACAAAGTAATACTACATGCTCTAAGAAAGAAACTGGATGATGCAAAAGGCCTCTGGGCCGAGCCTATCCCAGAGATCATATGGGGATACAACATAACAATTCACTTAACCACAAAGGAGACACCCTTCCGTTTAGTCTACAGTTCAGAGGCAATGATACCAGTGGAGATCTCCCAATCCTCACTACGAACTGCATTGGCCGACCAAACTACACAAGACAAAGCTCGGCAATCCGAGCTTGACCTCATTGAAGAACTCAGATCGTCCATAGCAGTCAAACATTTAGCCATGCAACAGCACATTGCCCGAAGATATAACCAAAGACTTCATCCAAGGTCCTTCCGTGTAAATGACCTTGTGCTCAGGAAAACAGAACAAGTTAGGAAACCATCAGCACATGACAAACTAGCAGCTAATTGGGAGGGCCCTTACTGAGTAACAGAAGTGATCGGCAATGGAGCCTACCGACTACAAACCTTACAGGATAAAGATATCCCTAACACTTGGAATGTATCTTCCTTAAAGTTATATTACAGTTAATACCATGGATAGGCCAGTACTCTTTTTCCTACTACCAAGATTTTTCCCACAAGGGTTTTGCTTGGAGAGGTTTTAACGAGGCTAGCCTACCTGGGCCTTTAAACTCAAAGGTTTTATATTAATAAAATCCCTTATCCAGTGAATATTATTTGCATTTTATACTTCTCATTTGTCAAAATTTAAACAACTGATCTTAATCGGAATCCGATTATTCGGATACAATCATTCAAACATCTAACCGATCTTAATCGGAGTTTAATACCTCGGATACAATCAATCAATCCAAAAGCTGACCTAATAACAGAAATTCAATCAGACAAATATCTGATCTAACTCGGATTTCGATCATTAAATTAGACAAATATCCGATATAACTCGGATTCCGATCATTCAATCAGACAAATATCCAATATAACTCGGATTCCGATCATTCAATCAGACAAATCTCCAATCTAACTCAGAATCTGATCATTCAATCAGGCAAATATCCGACTTAACTTGGAATCCTATTATTCAACGTATCTAATCTAAATCGGAAACCGATCATTCATACAAAAAACCCGTTCTAAATCAGAATCCGATCACTCAAACAAATAGCCAATCTTAATCATTGCTGATCACTAACACAGAATACAGTCATAATCATGCCTATGAATCGGCATCCAAACTCGGCCAACTCAGCTCTCCTATCACATTTCTCAATCAAATTAATGGCATTTCACCATTACAACAAATTTTACCTAAAACATTTGGCTCCAACCCAAACTCACATACCAGATAAAAACCAACTTATCATACAGCAATAATATTATCATCATAACATGCAAACAGAAGCAACCAAGTTTGTTCTTTCCTAGAAAACAGTAGCAAAATATCAATTACAAGAACAAAAGCCAACTAAACTGTCTACACATAAACAGTCATAAGCTCACCACAGGAGCAAAATAGTTTACCAAACAAATTAAACTATCAACAAAAAAGACAAGCCAAAATCCTATTGAACATTCTCATCTCCTTCCTCAGCAGCACCATCATCTTCGACCATAACGCCATCCTGAATTACCTTCCCTGGATCCATC
Source organism: Arachis ipaensis (assembly GCF_059453495.1). Classification (NCBI taxonomy): domain Eukaryota; kingdom Viridiplantae; phylum Streptophyta; class Magnoliopsida; order Fabales; family Fabaceae; genus Arachis; species Arachis ipaensis. The sequence continues at coordinate 6,005,795 of NC_142440.1, read as the reverse complement.
GCTGAAAAGTCCACCTCGGGAGCTAAGAATCTCGCCTGGACAGACGCCCTCTCAAACCCTTCAAGGAAGGAATCAAGAATTTCTCCTTGCTTGTTCTTCTCCAACTCCTTCAATTGAGTGGTAACCTCAATCATACGGGCACCCAGAGCAGATAGGTCAGCTTCCTTCTTTTTTTCTTCAACATCCTTGGCATAGCTATCCTTCACCTCTTTCAAATAGTTTTCAACCTCAGCTAACTTCACCTCTAGTTCCGAGATCTTAGCAGTCTTTATAGCCAACTCCTCCCTAAAGCTCGGATCCTCCTTCTTCTCAACAAACTTCCGATGTATTTTTCACGGCTACGCCCCAAACTCGCCAGCCGCAATCCCACCACCTGAAATTTACAAATTAGTATCCCACAAAATAGAAAAATTTAAAACCTCCACTCTAAAATCAAAATTACCTGCATATACTGATCAATAGCAACATCACCAACCTCGTCGGCCAGAGTTATATCTACCGACGACTGACAACACTCATCGGCAATAACCATGTATGGGTAATCCCTCCCCCATAAGGACGAGGAATCATTCTGTTCAGAAACCCCATGCAACCTCTTTTGATTATCAAAAAGCTTACGAACTTCTTCAATCGGCACTTCATCTTTCTCATCATCAGAAACGTCAGACAAGTCCACCACGTCACCTTTCCTCTTCTTAGCAATAACCTTCCTTCTTCTCGGCTTTGGCTGATCAACCTCGCCAGTACTGACCTTTTCTGCCTTCGACGTAGAACCTTCCTTATCAAAACCCTTACTCTTCACCCGAGCTCTCAGACTCGCAGTAGAAACACCTGGGTACTTACCCCCTGAAAAGCAAAACAAACACACATTTCAAAAAACCTCAAACACGATACAAAAAACAAATATCCAATCCTTACCCAAATAAGCAATAACAACATCTTTATTCTCCTCCCACTGCAACAGATCATAAACTGAAATCAACTCCTTCCGATCAACAACCTCAGTCAAATACTCAATTAGGCACTCATCCCTTGGAGTTATAACTTCAGGCCCCAGAATATTCTGCGACTCCGAACACCACCAAAGAGGGAACTTTTCCCCTAAATTTTTGTCCAAATAAAAGGGAAAGTCGGCCTCAGAGTTGCTCACCTTAATATACATTTTCTTGAAATTCTTAAAAGAAGGCTTGTATAGCTTAAATATGCCAAACCTCGACGAGCTATTCAGATTTACCCAGCCGCCTTTCGCCTGAAATAAGGAGAAAAATAGCTCCACTGATGGGATTTCTTCCAGAAATTTCATGAGAATCTCAAACGCACATAGGAACCCATCCATTGGGATGCAATTGGGAAGGAGCGCAGTTCAACTGCTTTAACACTTGACACTCAAAATCACTAAACGGAACCCTCACCCTCAGCTCCTCCAACACACAACTATACATAAAGAAATATTCAAAACCTTCCCCTCTCTGGTAAACCCTATCATCCTCTGAACATGGCAATAACTCCAAACGAACTCCAGACCCAGCCCTCACTACTCTAGCCTTCTCTATGCCACTCACAACATCAACATCCAGAAATAACGAAACACGACCCTTCACATCTTCGTTTACCCAGTCATCAGACCAATCTATCTCCCTTTTAGTCTCCCTCTCATACCCCATTACAACTCAGAAATGAAGAAGATGAGGAACAGACAACGAACCAAGAATTGAATTTTAGAAGACAAAAGAAAGAAACTTCACATACCTCTTTTACTCATTTTTCCTCTGTTTCGAAACCTTCAAACCCAATTTTACTTTCAAACCGCTAAACTGACTCACAAAGCCCAAACTCTTGGTTTTTCAATGCACCTAACCAAGAGTTACATAACCCTTTCAAATCCACTACACCCACTACTAATCACATCAAACCGCCCCTTCAGACATTCGAAATGACAAAACACTTATTGCCATCATTACTTGATTCTCTCTCCTCATTAAAAACAGTCACTTCTACCATCATTTAATCTTTTCCAAAAAATATTTTAATTAAGCATTTTGAACTGGGGGCTCCTAGCCTAACTCACCTGCCGACATTATACACCTACTCAAATGGCCGATTTACGCTTCATTAAAAGCTCAACCTGCTTCTTTAAAACACTTTTCCAGGCCAAGCTTGGGGGCTGTGATCCGGCTGTTACAAATCGAACATCATAAATCGGCATTATCATTCATAACTCGGCATTATTCACATTATTACTTAGAAACCTGACATTATAGTTCGGCATTACAGTCATTAATCGGCAATTAACATCATTAATCGGCCACTTACGTTACAATTCAGCTTAACGGACTGTTTCCAATTGTGAAACGTCCAACCTGACATTCCACCCTCATCATTGCTCTTTAATCCAGGCAATAAAGTAGAAGCGTAACCGACTTACACATTTTCACCCATAAAAGGTATGATCTTCCATCCTAAAGGACACATTGAATTTTCAATACTGACTTAAGCTTCGGAGTGCCTTTGCAGGTACACTCCCCCCTGTTTCTTACTCAAAGCTCTACGCGATTGGACATCCTCTTGGAGTAAAGTTCGGATTACCACAAAGCTTAAAGGTCGGCACCGAAGATAACAACTCGGCGTCAATTCCCAGAGACGAGCTCTCCCTCCAGGTATCCATACAAGAACTGTCTTAAATAGACTCCTAGAGAATGGTTTATGAAACTCATCAGCTCAACTCTCCATTCTTTTGGTTTTCATAATACTAAGTCTGATACTTCTTTATTCATTATGAATGGAACAACCTACATTTTTTATATGTTATGCTATGTTGATGATATTATCATCACTGGAAATGATGCTGTTGAAGTTCAATTGGTGATTAACAAACTGCATAATTTATTCTCACTTAAAGATCTTGGACAATTATATTATTTTTTAGGTATATATAGTATACTCATCCGAATCAGCTACATCTTTCTCAATCTAGATACATAGATAATTTGCTTTTTAAGGTTGGGATGAGTTCTACCACTAGCATGCCAACCCCTATGATCTCCTCCCTTCAACTCTTGTCCACTGGCTCAGAGGAATTTAAAGATCATTCCCTGTTTCGTTTCATAGTAGGAGCTTTACAATATGTAACCCTGACAAGGCTAGACATATGCTTTGCAGTTTGTAAGGTCAGCCAGTTTTTGCATCATCCTTTGCTTTCTCATTGGAAGACGATAAAGAGGATATCGTGTTATTTACAAGGCACCAGAACTCATGGCTTGATGTTCAACAAGTGCATTGATTTTCAGCTATATGGATTTGCTTATTCAGACTGGACAACAGATTTAGAGGATAGAAACTCTGTCTCAGGCTTTTGTGTATATCTAGGAACTAATTTGGTCTCTTGATTTTGCAGGAAACAATCCACTATTAGCCGGTCGTCAATAGAGGTAGAGTTTCGAAACCTAGTTGCTTGCCAAGCTGAGCTCGAGTGGATCAAAAACATGCTTCAAGAGTTGCAGATTAAGCTGCCAACGGCTCCCTCTATATTCTGTGATAACATGTCCATGATGATGTTAGCATCAAATCCAATCCTCCATAATAAGACTAAGCATTTTTAATTAGACATTTAATGTGTGATAGACAAGATTAACGCTAAGGAACTTCATGTTGTGCATATTTCGGGGAGTGAACAAATTGCTGACATTCTAACTAAATCGTTGTTAGTGGCCACTTTTGATCGGTTGAAATTCAAACTCGGAGTGGTCGACAACCCTATCTTGAGTTTGAAGGGGGTTGTAGAGGATAGCAAATGTACAAAGATCAAGAATAATTAATAATCATTCTTTAATCTTTGGTATATAGTCCAGTTTAACAGCTAGCCAAGCAATAACAGAAACTTGGACTTGGACTCTTAGTTAATGGATATGAATATAATTTATTTTTCCATTGTTTGTTTGGTATACTTGTTTTCTAATTTTTTTTGCACAATTCCGCTTCTCTGTTCAATGAGATACTTTGTGCATACATGTTCTTATCTCAAGATCACTTCAATTAGACCAAACTCAAATTAGTTGTTCATATTGCTTTAATATGTTAGTTTGCAGTCTAATATGTTTTGCACATTTTTTTCTCACTTTGCATTGTTTGACATATAATTTTTTTTATTGTTACCTAAACCGTATCACTTGTTTTACGTTAAAAAAATTAATTTAAGAATATATTTAATGCGATGAACAATCTTGAAAATGAGATTTTTTCATTTAGTATAAAAACTTCTATATTTGTATTCAAGCATAAATCTAAAAGAAATACGTAAAATATGTATAAATTAATGTTAATTTCAATTGAGCATATGTTTATAATAGGCTTCTTTGAACTTATACCTTACTAATCATAAATCAATTAATTGTTAAAGCAGTGAAATAGGTAATACTGTCATCCGGACCATTAAATTAAGGGACACAATGTAATTTGTTTAAATAAAAGGTCAATTTTTCTTGTCAACATCATATTGACTTGGCCTCGTCACAAAATTTCTCACCATGACGAAACCAGACAGTGTACCCAGGAGGAAAGGGTCTAAGCAACAGGTGATCGTATACATCTTCTCTTGTTTGCATAAATTGAAAACCACACTTTGGACATGGACATTTAATCATTCCATCTGACGATGCATTAGCAAATGCAAAGTCTAAAAAATTATTCAATCCTTGCTTATATTCTGTACTACCGCGTGGCTCTAAAATCCAGCTTTTATCCATATCTAGTATGAAATTAAAAAAATTTCACAATCATATCTAGTATGAAATTAAAAAATTTCACAATAATTATCAAAACAGACCCGTTATAGAAGAAATAAAGATTTGAATAAGTAATGACAAAACTTTATCCATACACCTAATGATTTTTCAGAGATCATCTTTGTTTTCAATATTTGACAATATAATTGTCAAAATTATCTACATTATATTATTAGTATTTAAAATGAGAATCTTACAACCTAATTAGTTAAAATCTATTTTCTATTTTGAAATGTTTGATTATAGAGATATTGACATCATATACCTATTCAAATTGATTTTCTAAGAAAAATGGTTATTTATCTAAGTAATTATGTTATTTAATATCTTATTACTATTGTTCATATATTATTATTCTTAATTAGTATTCATCACGATTTGCCTTTAACAAGTTAATATAAAGGGAATAGAAAAGTTTGGTGTCTACCCATATTCTCTTCTTCCTTATTCTATGGAGTACATGTAGTACTTTCTCCCTATCTTTATTTTATTTAATTAAAAAAAATAATGATAAACTTGTGTATGTGTATGGAGAATAGCAAAGAATAATGAAAATAAAAATTAAAATTTTTTAAAAAATAATGGAACAAAAGATGGTTTAAGATCTTGAATATAAAATCTAAAGAAATATTTTTAACCATTAAAATTATGCGAGAAGAAGAGTTCTTTAATTTTAAATTTTTATATCTGCTTCGAATTAAATTAAGATTGAAAAATAAATAAATTTATAAATATTTATAAATTTTTATCTTGATTGTTACCTATAATAACAACGTAATAATTTTAGTATTATACGTAAATTAATTTAAATTTTATTATTCTATACATTTAAAAAAATTAAGTAAATTATAAAATTTTTATTTTTATTTTTTTGTAACTAATTTATTATTTATTAAAATTTTTTTAATCTTAAATTTATAATTTAAAAAACATAAAAATTAATTTCCTAAAAATATTAGAAGAAAAATGACAATATTAAAATTATAATTTTGTTTTGAGATTAAATGAAACTTTACAAAAATCTTAAAAATTTTAATAGTTAGAGACATAGAAGTTGACATGTTAGATCTAGAGAAAGATTAAGAGTTATTACAAATAAGTGTTAAGAGAATAAAACAAGGTAACATAATAATAATGATAAGAAAAAGGATAGTGTATACTATGATGAGATAATATAATCAAAATAAAAATTAATAATCTTAAAAATAATAAAATTAAAGATAACTAAAGAAGTTTAAGATAAGAGTGAAGAAATATAATTTTTTTTTATCTATTAGTATTATGGATAAAGATAAGAATGGTTTGGATATAAATTTTTAAATTTACTTCTAATTAAATAGGATTGAAAAAATAAATAATTTTAATAATATTTATAAATAACTAATCTTTAAATAATATCGCTAAATTTTCATATTGATGTTGTTACACATAATATCAGATTAGTCTTTTTGTAATTTTATTTAAAGTTAAATTTGTTTATTTTAACATTCTACATGTTAAATAATTTAAGATATAGAAGGATACTTTTATAATTTATTTTTAATTATTTTTAAATTTATAATTTTAAAATAACAATATTAAATTAATTTACATAATAACACTCTTATGACTCATTTTAAAAATATAAAAAACTTAAGTTTTTTTAATTTGAAATTTAGTTGAAGTTTGAGTTTTTTATTTTTAATATTTTTTTGTTTATTTAATTTGATCTCTCTAATGGAATCTATAATCGAAATTATACTAAGTTATATGATGTTATTTTTAATTGATTTTATGCAGTTAAATTTGGTACTCTTTTGAATTTTTGATCTTTAAGTAGTCGTTTGTTTATTTAATTTGCTTTTTCTAATAGAATCAATACGTAGGATTATAAAATGGTATATTAATTCTTTCATGTTAAAATTTAAATAGATATAATTAACATGATAAATATAATAAAATTTGACAATTATAAATATTTTATGTAATCACTAATAACAATTACTCCCCACTTAGTCAAAAGAAACCTATGCAAATAAATTAAGTGGAGAGCGTTATACATTAGTTTCAATGTATGTATATTAATTTTATTTCTGATAAATTTTTTATAATTGGAAAACTAAAAACATACCTTTGTGGTTGGTATTGACGTTCTTAATAACACTTTTTCTCCTAACAAAATGGTTGCGCAAACAAATAGTCAGTTAACCCATAAAATTAATATCATAGGTTAATCTTAAATAAGTGTGTGAGACTCAATAAAAAAAATATATAGAATTAATCGAAATGTATAATCGTTAAGAGAATTTTCAGCATAAACAAATTAAGCCAAAAAAAAAAAAAAAGGTGTGCGTATATATCATTTTATAGCATTAAAAAAAAGGCAATTTTTTGTTTGTGGATTAAAATTAAAAAAAAAATTGTAATACTTAATTAAATTAAATTGAAAAAAAACAAACAAAATTTATGAATTGAAAAAAAAAATATTTAAAAACCAACGCAAATAATTTAAATGATAATATTAAATGCTAAGAATGATTTTACATATAACACTGATGTCACTGAAAGAGAGTAATAGAGAAGATGATTTCAAATTCAATATACTTAATTTTTGTGTTACAACTAAGAGTGGTTGGAATAAACTTACGTGATAACTTTCTTTACATCGGAGAATGAGAATTTTAAAAATACTAAGCAAATTACATGTCTTTCTTTATATACCCGTAAGGAATGCAATCTTTTCTAACGGTTTAGATTTAGTAAAAATTAAAGTCAAAGTAAAATAACAGATAGGTAACATATTATCCGCATTCTAATCTCAGTTACGCAATATATAAGAGAATTAGTTTATGCAAAGCTAAGATAATAATATAGTAGCAAAACTAACTATTTAAAATTTAAATTGAATTCTAACCGGTTTTAGATTGTTAGGAAAATTAGAACTGTTATTGTTTTCGAAACTTAATTTAAATTTTAAAATTGAAATTGTCGTTCAACAGATATGGTTAGTTAAGAAATTTTCAAAATATAAAAATTAATTTATTTCAAAAGCAAAAATTTTAAATATTTGGTTAAATATTAGATAAAGTGATGGTAATTTCAATTAATAAGTCGCCTCCTCCCAATAATAGTAAAGTATTTTTTTAAGAATAATTATTTAGATAATAAAAGATTTACACCATCAAATTAATTAAACGAGCAAAGCCCTACATTCCGCATAGTGAACAATGCATAAATCAACCACCATTATATTTGTTTAAATTTAGTTGACGGAAAATTTTTATATCCTCTTATGATATGGGTTTTAAATTATTTTCTATTTGGGTAATCTACTTAAAACGTTACACTAGCTTTGAATTACCTTAAACCAAAATCATATTAATCAGAATTTTAAAAATGTGTATAATAATGTCAACAAATTATTGTAATTAGATCACCTCATGTACCGTAAGATATGCCATATTTGCATTGAATAATAAATATACAAGAAATTAAGGATAATTATAAGGTAGAATTCGAAAAATTGAATACAATTTCAATCTAAAAATTCTATGTATTCTTCCAAGACTTAGTTGAGATCACAATGTATGGCGAAGTTAGTTTTTTGGTTGGTGACCTCGCCTAAGTGAGTTTCCGGTTTCAAAAACTTTTTCTCTAATTTCATTCGTTGTCGTTCTTCTCTTTTTATGGCATTTTTGGATTCCGATTGTCTTTTTTGTTGTCTTTTTAGTACATGTTCGAGTTGCTCCAGCCGGTCTTGATGTCCGTGGACAAGTCTCATGAAATCAGTGGGATGTCTTGGCCTGGATGCTTCCGGTCGGTGTACTTGTGAGCGTAATGTACACTCGTTGATATATCGCCCATCTTCTACGGCTTTAGTGTAAACCCCGCTAAAATCGGTAAATAATTAGTTAATAAATTAAATTTTAATTAGGTATATTAAAAATGTAAAACTAATATCAAAATAGAATAGAGCTATTCAAAACGAGAATTTTGACACTAATTTCAAAAAATTTGGCCCAAAATTGAACCGGACGGACCAAACCAATTAAACCGGATCCAAATTGAGCCCGTGGGTCCAACCGGACCCATCACTTAAAAAGAACACAGCGTCCTTTCCCTTCATTTCTGCATCCACGCTGTCATTGTTGGGAGGAAGAACACCAAAGCTTCCAAACCCTCATTGAGATTTCATGTCTCAATAACTTTTGATCTGAAATTCTGATTGACGAACCGTTTGCGACTACGCGTTCACCGCGACGAGCTCTATGAAACCCATGGAACAATTTGGTAGGTAACTCACTATTTTCTTCTCAGCCAGCTTTCCACAATTTCAAAAATTCATGAACAATAGAAGAAGAATCTGGCGAGCCACCCGAAACCGCCATCACAGCGCCGATCCGCCATCAAAGCGCCACAACCCTTTTCTTCTTCTCTCTTCGCGCTACCCTAGTGCCACCGTCACAGCGCGACCTCTTCTCCTCCTTCAGCTCACCACCGAAGCCTTCCTCTGTTCTTGCCTTGAACCAGAATCCACTGCCATCGAGCACCTCCGCCGAGCCCAGAGGAGCAGCGGCGAGATCCAACCACTGAACAACGACGAGCAACGATGGCCCTGACATTTGAAGGCGGAACTGCGACTGATTCTGGTGCTGTTGAATGGCGGTGGCTGCGAAGAACAGCGGCGGCGGCGACAAAGAATAGCTGGCGACAACGGCGAGGACCCTTCTCCCTCTCCACCCTTCTCCCTTCGCGTAACCCCTTCCCCCTTTCCCCTTTACTTTACGCGTTTTCTTTTTCTATTTTTTTAATTTTTTATTAAGGGTAATTTGGTAATAAAAATAAAAGATTTGAAAAAAAAAGGACGATTTTAAAATAAACTGAAACCTTGGGGACTATTTTGTAGCGAAAAAAAGGTCGGAAACGAAATAAATTTTTAGCCTCTACGTTAGGGACCAAAATCGTACTTAACCCTAACTTATTATAATACTTGTACTAATTAATGAATGTCAATATTTGATAAAATACATGACTTCTCTTATTTTATGAAATAATAATATATAGACTTTTGCTAATAATAAATATCCCAAAAATTAATATTGAATATCTTTATAAAGTATTTGGTGTTTAACATGTTTGGATTATTTCAATTGATGTTACATGTTTACTGTACTTGTTGAATTTTTAAGATAAAAATTTTATTTTTTTATGAATTTCTATTTCATCGGATACCCAATTACCCGAATCGAATCAATCCGTTCTTAATCAGTTTGGTTTGATTTGGGTACATGCACAACAAAATACAAATCCAAACCAAACCGAACCAATTACATTTTAATTGGTTCGGTTCTAATTTTACCGTGAACCTGAACCAACCCAACCGTGCTCACCCCTATACTGAGTTTCTGTTTCCCAGTCTCAATTTCAGTCTCTGCAAACAAACGCTACCTAAAAGAATCAAATTCATGCTATCACTATATTAATACTGAATTAAAATTACATTAAATTGCTAGTATTTTATTTGACACTTGTTCCTGATTAAACGTATTATCTAAATTCTTTTAACATTATAGTATTGTATCATAAGTAACCTAAATAATAACATTATGCGTAAAAAATAATAAATTAAAGAAATTAATTTTTTTTACTACTTGAATTAATAGTTGGTGCAACACATTTCTTTATTTCTTTCATAAATTTAAAAAGTATTTTCAAAAACTTTTTAAATTAAATGAAAGTATTTTATAATATACTACTAATTTAAAAAATAATATAATATTATAACTATTTATAATATCTCGAATTTTTTATCTTTATTTTTTTTATAACTAGTAACATTTTCTGTAAATACTAAATACACAGTGTAAATAGTTGCTCATGTGAACAAACTTGAAGAGCATGTGTATATATATTTAATAATTATTATATATACACCAAATATATTTACAATAATTAACAATAGTCTTTTCTCTTAATTAAATAAGAGGAGTGCTAGAAAGTCAGCCGATTTTATAATTTGTAGCTATCAATTAATTATCAATAGTATTTTTAATGGTATGAGATGTCATTTAATGATAAAAAATTACTTATTTTTTTTACTGATTAAGTGCTAGCCAACTTTTAATAAAAGTGCTGCACTTTAGACTTTTTCATTAAGTAATTCACATTCAAGTCTTAACAATAATAATCTACTAATTAAAAGGAAAGCTATTTCAAGAGATTTTTTATTTCAATAAATAAATTAATTATAATAATTACTGAAATAAATAATTTAAAAAATATTTATTGAAATAAATACTTCTCAATGTAAATGAGATAATTTTGCATATATTTTGTTTATAGTGTAAATGAGATATGTGTAGTTTTTCACTGTAAACAAGATATATGCATTTATAAATAATTAAATATAATTAAAAAAATAAAAAATATTAATGATTTAAATTGGACAAAATTCTTAAAAATGGAACGTTTCAAATAATAAAGAAGAAGGACGATTTTAAATAAGATAGAAGATAAACAGAGAAGAAGAATGGACTTTTCATTGAAAATAAGCACGTGAACATGTTTACGTGAAGTGCACCATTAAACTGGCCACTATTTTTTTTTGGTGACTGAAACTGCCCACTATTAATACTATTATTTTTTTTAACTGCCACTATTAATACTATTAATTTTTTGATATCTATATATATTATTTTATCATTAAATAAAAAATTTTAGTAAGATTATTTTTCAATATCGATATATATTAATTGTTATATATATTAACAGTGGTAAGATTTTTTTATTTAATGTTAAAATAATATATATTGATCAAAAGATTAATAGTAAAATATAAAAATAATTGTTAATAAAAATTTTGGTAAAATTATAATTTAATAATTAAAAATTATTAAAGGGTAGGTATTTTAGAAAAAAATAATTTAATTATTATGTTTTTAAAAGTATTTTAATAAAAATATAATTTAATCAATAAAAAAATTATTAAAAGGGTATTTTGGTAAGCAAAATTTAATGATAAAAAATAAAATTTTTGCTAATGAGTATTTTTTTTAAAAAATAATTTATTTTTTTAATAGATAAAGTTAATATTAGTTAACACAAAAAATTTAAAATGGATTAAAGAGGAGGTTTTTTAAAAATTAGAAGGGAGAAGAATGTACATTTATAAAATAGAAGAGAGGAGAGTGTCATTTTAGCATCTCGCAGGAGAGGAGAGTGGAATTTTCCCTAATTAATAATTCATAGTTGTATTTATAATTAGATGGTGAATTTTATAGTGTAGAATATAATTTTTTTTATACATATAAAACTTAGGTGAAAGTTTTTAAAAAGAAAAAGTATGGGGAGCCAATGGAATATTTGTACAATGCGTACAATGGAGGTTTAGGGAGTATTAGAGATATAACCATTAGTGTTACTTTTTTTATTAACGTAAACTTTTGGGATGAGTGATATCATGACATGGTATTTGAGCTTTAGATCCTAAAGGTCAAGAGTTCGATTTTTAGTGAATTTTAAAATTATTTTTTGGTGAATTTTAAAATTATCCTAAAGCTCTTGCAGTCTCTTGACTAATCAATACGGTATAACCCTTTTAAGTTTTTTAACATAAATAAATTAATAAAAACAAACTATAAGCAAGCACTCATAAATAGAAAGCATTCACAAATATTAAGAACAACAACAAAACAGATACAAATAAATTGAAAACTACCACTATAGGAGTGGGTCAAACTTAATACAGACGGAGCATCTAACAACCGAATACAAAGAGTAGGATGTGAAGGTGTGTTGCGCATTTACTTGGGAGAGTGGATTGGTGGATTTGAAGCTAACACACGCTATTGCAGTGCAGAGCAAGCGGAGATGCTTGGAATCCTCCATGGACTGCGGATGGCTTGGAATATGGGTATGCGCTGAGTTATTGTAGAAAATGATGCAGAAGAAATTCTCAGTCTATAACCAAAGAAAGAGGAATTAATCAAATCTATCATGAGACAATAAAAAAAATTGTTAAAATGAAACAAAGACCATGGGAGTTAAAGTTCTGCCATGTTTACAGAGAAGCCAATCGAAGTGCTAAGTGGTTAACAAGGAGAAGCTTGGATGGGGATTTAGGATTTAGGTTCCTAGACATAGCTCCCAAAAATTTAGAAACACTTTTACAAGAAGAAGTTCAGGAGATTGTACTCCCTCGTACTCTTATGTAATTGAAGATTGTAACTAGTGTTTTTTCTTTTTTGGGCCTAGGCCCCTTTTATTACTAAAAAAAAAAAAAGACAAAAATAAATAAATAAATAAATTAACAGAGCATTATTTTCAAAAAACAATGAAAATCAAATTAAATACCAACATACAATTTCGTTTTTCCTTGTTGGTTTATGAAAAACATAAGTTTGACCACACCAATTTTGGTACAAATTTGAAAAAAGAGGAATGATAAGGGGCAGCAATTTTGGTATTTTGTAATTATTAATTGGCCTTCAATAGTATTTTTAATGGTGTGAGATTATATTTAATAGTGAGAAATCATTCACTTTTATTTTGATGGTTAAGTGCTAGCCAAAAAATATAAAAGTTGCTGGCCCCTAGACTTTTTCTTGAAAAAATTATTCCAATTTAAATAAATAGTATGACGATACTTTTACTTCATTATATTTTAACCCTTATAATTATTATGCTTACACACCAAACTTATATGTATAGTTGTTTTAAATGAAAATCAAATGTTGAAATATTTTATTTTAGTTTCAAAATGAATATTTTCTTTCGCACGATTTTATTTTTTCTTAAAAAATATCTAAAATAATATTTTAAAATTTAAATAATTATAGGCCACGACTAAGTTAATAGTGACTATAAGTGGCTATAAATTAACTAACAAATAAAATAGTGATATTTGGCCATTAAAAAAAGCTGATTAAAATTTTTGTTATGTTCAAATCATACTTACAACTAATTGAGGGAATGTATTTCACCTAAACACATGGATAAGACAAATTCTATGTCGGAACTAACGGAAAGCTAAAAGAGTTAACGGAGCGATGGTGGTGTGGTACAAGATGATGGAGGCGACGGCAGGAAAAAAAGGAAAATTGGATATTGGGTAAATGAAAACAGAGCCTCTGGTTATGGCAAGGAACGGAGGAAGCAATTTCATCAAGGAAGAGGCACGGAGACAAATGGGTGACGGTGGCCATATATACCGATTGCTGGAACTATAGCAAGAAATTCTGTCAAAACAAATATAGAAGAAGACATCTCTCACCGACTTGAGGCTATTACTTGTAACAGCAAACCAAATTTGATAGCCTGAATCCAAGAAGAGAAATTATATGATTAGATGATGTTTTTTCTTGTTCTGACCCATATTTCTTCTTTGCTAGTATATTGTTTCGTTGATGCTGAGAAGCTAAGACAAAAAAGAAAAAAAATTACTGTATCGATCAAAATTATGATCAACAAACATTCTATCTTTTACGTGTTTCATTTTGATTTTTCAGTCACTCATAGCCACTATAGTCATGGGACAAAGATGACCACTAAAAAACGCACCTTAATTATAACATATATATATATAATGTTTATAATACAAAAAAAAAGTGCAACAAGATAACATCTGATTCATTTTCTAAAATAAGATTTTCATTTTTTTAATATTTTATTTTATTTTGTCTTTAACTAAAATAATCAAAAGTGACTATTGGTATTTTTTCTTTCTTTAGTCACGGACAATTAATAAAGTTATAAACAACTAACTATAATAATTAATCAACTATAAGGATTAAAAGTAGAAATTTATCTTAGCTTAAATTTAAGTATGATCCAAATTTTTAACTGCCCTGTAACAAAAAAAATTAACCCGCCTAATTAACACTTTCATTCAAAAATTAATTTCAGTTAATACTTAATATAAAGAGACAAACTACTAGGATTTAAGCTCCTCTATGTTACCAAAGAAAAAAAAAGACAAATTTCTGCAAACCATCTTATTGATTAGTAGAAACTACCAGACCTGCTTAGACTTAGACATAGAGTGCAGTATTACAATAGGTGTCTATTTTTAAAAGCTTCCATCTAAGTTCTATATATATAGAAAAAAATTACATTCTACACCATAAAATCCATTTAATTAGATTTGTGAAACTAGTACTTTAATAATAGGGGTGTGCATGGCTCGGTTCAGAACACTTTATGGGATAATTTGGCGTGATTTTATCGGGTTTAGAGTCGGGTAAGGGTCTCAAAAATAAACTTGGTTATTATTTTGGATCGAGTCCGGATCAAGGCGAACCTGACTTTACCTGGTCTGTGTGCACCCTAAGGAAACTAAAAAAATATATATTTTAAATTTATTTTAATATTATGTTATATTGATTATAAGCTTATTGTTTTATTTTTAATCACACTTGTTGAATTAGAAAATAGATCTAAGAAGTATCAAATTAGAATTTATGGATAAATTCAAGTTCAAATATAGATATCAACTTTTCGGTAATAAATTTCTTCTTTATAAATAAGTGCATCATAAATAAGTTTCTTTATAAATAAGTTTTTTATAAATTATTGTTAAAGCTTTAAAGACTCGATTTTCACCTGATTTAGACTTGGTATAGTTGTGGCCCAAAAATATTTAGGTTTTATTAGAGTCGGATTAGAATCTAAAAAATAAATCCTGTATATATTCAAAATCAGATCTGGGTCAGGACAAACCCGGTTTTCATCCGACCCATGAACAACCCTATTTAGTAGAAAAGTGGAAGTAGTGTTGTTCCCGCCATTTATATCTAGGGGTGTTCATGGATCGGATCCAATATGCATATCCACGGTGTTTATCTGAATCCAATCCGAAAAGTGTGGATATGGATCCGATCCGCACATTAATCGGATCGGATTTGCGGATTTTATGTTGGTATCCGCATATCCGCGTATCCACAAAAATAAAAAAATAAATAAGTAAATATTCTTTTTATATTTTATTTCAACTAATAATTATCATATATGTTGTATTATTTTAATTTATTATTTAAAAAAAGTAAACATATTTAAAAAAATAAAAAAATAAATTTTATTGATATTTTTTAATAAAAATAAGCTTTCAAAAATATTTTTATATTTTACGAATATATCTAATATCTGATCTGATCCACACAATCAAATTCAACTTTAAAAACTGCAGATATTGAATTCGATCTCATTCTATAATTTTAGTGTAGATCAGAACAAAATTTTGACCATTTTCGATCCGATCCGCGTTAAACCGTACTTATATCATCACACATTTCTCAGCACTCTCTCTCTCTCGTTGATGCTCGCATTCCAGCCATGCAGCCCATGCTTCTTCAACCCACCACTCTGCCGCCCAATTTCGGTTGAATTTCTCTCCTTTTCCGCATCTCCTTCTTCTCTTTCCTCTCACACTCTCTCTCTCCCTTCCCCCATCGCACAATGACCAAACCACCCTCCGCCTTCGACGCTCTCATGTCCGGTGCCCGCGCCGCCGCGTCCGCCGCTGCCAAGAAGAAGAAATCCGAGCAGTCGCAGCAACCAACTGCTTCTTCTTCCAAGAAGCGAAAACCTTCATCCTCCACTCTCCCCACTCCAACCTCCACGCTAAACCCTAACGTAGAACCGGAGAAAGAAGGCCCTACTCCGACCAAGACTCGCCACGTGTCTTCTTCATCTGCCTTGCAGGAGCTGAAGAAGCGCGTTCCGCAGCTGACGGCGAAGCCTTCGAAATTCGATCCTAGCTCAGTGGCTTGTTGGGAGAAGGGCACGCCTGTGCCGTTCTCGTTACTGGCGTTGGCGCTTCACATGATTTCTCTGGAGCCTGGCAGAATCAAGATGACAGATATTGCGTGCAATTTGATGAAGACTGTGATATACTCTACCCCTGAGGATCTTGTGCCTCTGATTTATCTCTTGGCGAAGAGGTAAGTGTTTTAATTCCAAGAGTGTCATTTTCATTCAAAAGTTGTGAAATTTAACTTTCATTTTAAGATTCTTTATTATTTTAAAGTGCTTTGGATGCAAATTAAGTTAGTTTAAATGCATGGTAGGGTTGCTCCGGCGCATGAAGGGCTAGAATTGGGAATTGGCGAGACTTCCATTATTAAGGCACTTGCTGAGGCGACTGGAAGAACTGAATCCAAAATCAAGAAGCTGTATCAGGTGACTCTTTTGGGTTTTGTAGTCTTTGACTGTCTCTTTCCCAATGGGGATTGTTTGATGAGTTGCCATTTTGCTTTAGGATGAATGTTTTCTTGTTGTTTGTTCTTGGCAGGACGAAGGCGATTTGGGAAAAGTTGCCAAGGAATGCCGTTCATCTCAGTCCATGATGCGGAAGCCTGAGGCTCTGACTATTAGGAAGGTTTTCAACACCTTCCGTCTTATTGCCAAGGTGAAATTTTGTCATATTTGTATGTTGTGCAATTAGCATTGCCAAGGTTTTCAACACCTTCCCTCTTTCTCAAGCTCGTGCTTTGTTATAAGATGTAGGGACATGTTAGTGTTTAGTGTTTTTCTAGAGGTTTAATTTTCTTTCAAACACCTGAGAAACAACAAAAATCCTTATCCGATCCTATTCTTATATTTAAAATATTGGAACTTGACTTATTAGCATCCTTCCGGAATATTGTCCTTATCTCAACTCATTTGTTGATACTGAATCATGGTTGGAAGAGGCTTGTTTTCTATCATGACTAATTAAAGATTTTTATGTATTTTTGGTCTTTAGGTCAATTCTTCTCTAATTGGTGATTATGTTGGATATTAATAGGCATATTTCGTATATTGTAAGAGAATGAAAGACAAGTATCTGGGGATTTGGAAGATTTTTTCATTATTATTATTTATTTGGTTGAGAGCTGAATGTTGGTAGGATTCCCTCAATTTGTCCTTACTTCTAATGTATACAGGAATCTGGAAGAGACAGTCAAATGAAGAAAAAGAATCATATAAAGGCACTTCTTGTTTCTGCAACTGACTGCGAACCTCAATATCTTATCCGTTTTCTACAGGTTGAAGCTTTGCTTTATTGAAAAAATACAGAAGGCTTACTTCTCCATATTAAATATTAATCACACTGTGGGTTTGTTTTCTAGGGAAAATTGCGGATTGGTGTGGCTGAGCAAACTCTCTTAGCTGCATTAGGCCAAGCAGCAGTACAGAGTGAAGAACATTCTAAACCACCTGCTGGTATTAAGTCTCCTTTGGAAGAGGTAAGTTAATCTCATTGTGGTTGTTGAAATTTGGGAAATATGATGCAAAGAGTTTGTCTTTTGGTTTGGGTGTTACAAGGTGCAAGGAGTTAATCAGTATACAAAGCTCATTCTTGTGAGGCTGGAGTGCTGACGATGTCTATTGTGGGTTGCATTAGCATTTCAGCACTATATGATGATACAACGTTTTCGTGGTTCTTATGTATTAAGTTATAGGCTCTACCACTTTAGTGAAGTGATTCTTTCTTTATTTCCTTTTTGTTTATTTCTGGTTTCTTTTTTTCATCAGGCTGTAAAAATTGTTAAACAAGTCTATTCTGTTCTTCCTGTCTATGACGAAATAGTATCTGCACTTCTTACACATGGTGTATGGAAACTTCCATCAACATGTAATTTTACTCCTGGTATTCCAGTTGGACCTATGCTGTCAAAACCGAGGAAGGGTATCTCTGATATTCTAAATTCATTGCAAGATGTGCAGTTTACTTGTGAATACAAGTACGATGGAGAGCGTGCCCAGGTGACACTTTCATGTTCAAATTTTCTGTTGGAAATACACTGCACAGTATTATCTATTTATATATGTGCAATAACATTAACTTTATTGAGACAGGTACATTACATGGAAAATGGTTCAGTTGAGATTTATAGTAGAAATGCTGAGCGGAATACTGGGAAGTTTCCTGATGTTGTTGCTGCAATTTCAAGGTGAAGAAAACTGAGTTGGAAATATTATAATTGAGGACTAGTAACATTTTTTTGGGTCATCATCAATACTTCTATTATCAACATTCTTTGTTATGATTACATTGAAATCATTGCACCAACTGCTTCAAAAATTTCTTCAACTTAATTGATTTTGATATTTGCCATCAATGAACAGGTTAAAGAAATCAACTGTATCATCATTTGTTCTTGATTGTGAAATTGTTGGATATAATCGTGAGAAACAGACCATCCGTCCTTTCCAGGTACACTTCATGCTGGTTCTTTTCTGTGTGGGTAATACATTCTTTTGTGCTAATAATCGCCTCTTGCTGTCTTACCTGTCTAGATGATGCAATTACTTTTATTTTATGTTAAGTAGTTGAGATTGGACTTATGTTTATGACCTAATATCTTGACAGGATCTTACTACTCGGCCTCGTAAAAATGTATCTGTGGATAATATAAAGGTTGACGTCTGCATATTTGCTTTTGATATACTGTATCTTAATGGCCGAGTACTTCTTCAGGATAACCTGAAAATCCGTAGAGAGGTACAGCTTTTATCTCTGCTCTGCCGATGGTTTCATTTTATTGTCTCCTTTATCTTGTAAATATATTATTATAAGGTTAGCTGAAGGTCAAACCCTAAGATGTTATTCTGGTGTTTAAGACAAAACTTTAAGGCATCAATAAGTAGTACATTCACTGTAAAGTGTAGGTTGAGTTAGTGTCTTGTCTTGGCACACCTTTACATGGATATAACTAAATATACTATGCAGTTCTTGTGCTAGGCTAATGCATTGCTAAGAGGTTGTAACTTAGTGATAAGGATTTGATTCCACAAGTACTGTCAAACTGAGGTCTATAAATATATTCTCATGGGGCTGGATGGCTTTGAGCCAGAATATTGTGCAGGCGATGCAGAGGTGTGTTGGATTGAAATTAAATGTAGTACTTCGGCAGGTGTACTTTAGTTGAAAGATTTGGCATTGACCAATACCAATAGCTTATGCCCTTTTAGTAAATACTCACACAATGAAGTGGAATCCAATTTGAACTAAAGAGTTTGGGCAAGGCTTTTTGCTTTCTGGGGAGGTCAAGTGGATCACTTTTCTATGCTGTTTCTTAAAAGTTCCAAAGTTGTGAATCTCGTGTAGATGCTGTGAACTTTTATGCCTAACTTTTAATAGGCTTCTTGAGTTCTTGTATAAACAAGAAGTAAAGAACAATATGTTGACAAGTGCTTGTTTTCTCATTGCAGCATCTTTATGCCTCTTTTGAAGAAGAAACTGGAGTTTTTCAGTATGCAACGGCAATAACATCAAATGACACCGAGGAAATTCAGAAATTTCTCGACAAAGCTGTTGGATCAAGGTCTCCTATTGATTCTATTTAATTTTAATTGTTTAGAAATTTCATCACTTCTATTTTTCCATAACCCAATTTTATGTTTAATTTTGTCATTTGCCTTGTCCCTTGAATTGCAGCTGTGAGGGATTAATCATTAAAACTTTAAATGAAGATTCTACATATGAACCTTCCAATCGGTCAAACAATTGGCTAAAACTGAAGAAAGATTATCTGGATAAGTAAGGGTGTAATATTTAACTTCTTAAGTCTCTTAAATTTTACTGGATTTCTGTTTATTCATTCTCTCTAATGTGCAGCATAGGGGACTCGATAGATTTGGTACCTATAGCTGCATTCCACGGACGTGGGAAACGTACAGGTGATCATAAAGTATACTCTTCATGATATGCTGATGCCTGTATTGTATGTTACTTTTATTATTAATTGCAGAACAGCTACCTCCAATGTTGTCTTGTCAATATCATGTATGCCATAGGAATTTTCTACATAATGCTATATTGCAGACTGAGCTCAAAGTGGTTTGAAATGAAAGCTGAATGATGTCTTGTAGGAGTCTATGGTGCTTTTCTTCTTGCTTGCTATGACTACAATAACGAAGAATTTCAAAGTATTTGTAAGATTGGTGAGTGATCGGATGTTGTTAAGTCACTGTTGAGTTCCTTTGTTTCTTAAAATTAATTGTCTTATATTTTGAAATTTTTACTGAGTAGGAACGGGATTTACTGAAGAAGTGCTCGAAGAGCGTTCTAAAAGTCTTGGTTCTCAAGTGATTCCTGGGCCAAAGGTACCTCCATTTCTTGTTCCTCTTTGAACCTGGTTTGAATCCTGCCTAATATTACTAGTGATTTTCAGCGATACTATCGATATGGAGATAAAATGAAGCCTGATGTCTGGTTTGAAGCTAGTGAGGTAAGAGTGTTGTATGCCCTTGGTAATTTTGTTCTTGTTCTCCAGTTCTGTCAATGAGTTGTCGTTTGCCATTATTGGAATACTGCACACTTCTTTCTATTGCTTAAATGGAAGATATGAGGTCATTTTCTATTACTGTACTATATGCCCATTGATAAGTAGCACTTAAACTATATTTCCTTAAGTATAGTGTTATATCGCAATTTAACTTGTAGGGAATACTTCTGATCATGTATTATCTTATTTATTTATTCAGGTGTGGGAGGTGAAAGCTGCAGATTTGACCATCAGCCCAGTTCACCGAGCTGCAGTGGGCATAGTAGATTCAGATAAGGTACTAGAAAGTAGAAACAATTAATTGATTATAAAAACATTACAATTTTTGGTTTCTCGTTTTGGTTATTCATGTTGGGGTAAAATACTGTTTTAGTCTCTAACATTTGGGTTAAATCTTAATATCGTATCTTTGAAATGTCAGAGTTTTTTCGAAACGTCTTATTTCGTTCTATTTTTGTCTATAGTCAAAATTAAAACTTCTTCCGAAAATATCCTTTTCCCTCTATTATTATCTTTTTTTTTCCTTATTCTTCCATCATTTTTACTACCAAATCACTACAACCACAGCTACAGCCACCAACCACAATTACAATTGTTGGTCACTGCCTAGAAGATGATAATGATGGAGGAAAAGGGAAATTTTTTAAAGAAAAAATTTTAGTTTTAACCAGAAGACTTAAAATATGACAAAGACATTTGTGAAAAAAACTTGACATTTCAATGTTAGAAACAAAATTAGAACTTAACTCAAAACGTCAGAGACTAAAACAGAATTTTGTCCTGTATTTTTTATTACTATTTTTAGTACTTGCTGCATTTAACTTTCATTGACAGGCTTTAATGGTGTATCTCTGTATTTCCCCCCTCCCCCCCCTAAAGGGCATATCTCTTAGATTCCCACGGCTAGTTCGAGTTCGACCTGACAAAACACCCGAGCAGGCCTCATCATCTGAGCAGGTAAAGTATAATCTTCACAAGTTCTTACATAAACTTGTAGCATCCAAGTTGGGTGCATTAAGTCAATTGACAAAATTAATCAATTAGATAATTACTGTGGTTAATTAGTTTTCATAATCTGTTGCCCTGTTGGGAAGAATGCTTTGTGATGAGCTTGTTTAGTCAACTTAAGACTTATGTGTGCAAAGGTTTTGAGCATTTCTCATGTTATAATAATAGTAACAAATGGAAACATTTGATTCTTTTGACATGCTTTAATCCCTTTTTACAGGTTGCTGAGATGTATAATGTTCAAAAAGCCACTCAAACTAAAGAAAAAGAAAAAGAAAAAGAAACCACCAAACAGGATGGTAGTGAATCACCAAAAAAAACAGATTTGCAGTGAAGATGAAGACGAAGTCGCAGATGAAGATGTAGATGCAGATGAAGATGTAGATGTAGATGTAATGCATATGAATATGAAGATAAGTGAGCTGCTGTCATACACTATTGTGTCCCACCAGCAAGACCGCTCCCACTGGCGCGCATTTGAGCCTGGTATACCGCCATCTGCTGAAGCCGCTCCAGCTGCTCCATCTGCTCCTTCCACTCCAGCCTGAGGTCATCTGTGTCTCTCACATGTGTGAGGATCTCTTGATACCTCTTCCGAGTCTCGGTCAGCTCCTGAGCCTGTTCGTGAAGGCTCTGGGTGAGCTTCTGCACCTGCATCCTCAAATCAATGCCTTCCTTGGGATCGACGGCTCGACTAGTGGTAGAGACAGACAATGGCCTCAACGTGGAGGTGCGGAGGCTGCTGACGAATAACAACCCTAACCGTATCCGTGGATCTTGTACGGCGCTGAGGCGGTCTCGCGCCAAACCTCATCGGGATCGAATGGCTGAAGCAGTAGAGGCACTGGCGTCGTCCCCACTTTGCTGAGACCTGTGTAACACGTTATTATGATTAGAGATTTTTATGAATTTTGACAGAGTTTCATTTATAACTTGAATGCGCCACAAACTCTATCCATCAACAATTAACTTAAACACTACCGATTGTCAACAATCAATGAACAATAGCCAATAATTAAGAAGCAAAATTCATAAATTCACTAAACTATAATAAAT
This sequence comes from Arachis ipaensis, assembly GCF_059453495.1. Lineage (NCBI taxonomy): Eukaryota > Viridiplantae > Streptophyta > Magnoliopsida > Fabales > Fabaceae > Arachis > Arachis ipaensis. Next base: position 5,982,703 of record NC_142440.1, on the reverse strand, counting down.
AATCAAGAATCAATAATCAAGATATACCAAACATTTTCAATAGTTCAAACCTACATTGATGAATTATTTTTCAAGTTAAACTTTTCACCTAATATTATTTATTTTGTTAACATAGTTGCATTCATTAAATTATTATATATTAATAATATAACATTGACAAAAATAGCAAAGAAAAACACCAAGAAGTTAACCATTATTTTTAGTTTTATCTAATTTATACTCTAAAATTACATTTTAAGATTACTAATTAAAAAATTTTATATATTTTATAAAATTTATTTTTTAATACATTTGTTGTTCATTTATTAAAGTAAAAAAATTTAAAAAATTTTATTAAAAATAATCTTAACATATTTTTAGAATACAACTTAATTAAACTCTTAATTCTTTTTTTCTGTAAAACAGAACCTACATTGTGAATTTTAACCTATGAAGCACGGACACTTCGTTGAGTTGTCGTGTCCGCGTGTCAGATATATTTCGGACACGACACGCGTGTCTGCTGTGTCCAATCGTGTCTTAATAAAAAATAAAAAATTCTTCTCTGGACACGCCTAAATATCACCACGTGTCCAATCTTATTCCTAATATATATTCTTAAAATAAATTTAGATATAATATATATTATTATTTATTAAAACAAAAAAATATTTTAAATACTTAAAATAATTAAAATAAGACATTAAAAATTTTAATTTATATTTTAATATTAATAAAATATCAAAATATCATTATGATTTATCTAAAAAATACTTTATATTTTATATGTATACATGTACCCGTGTCAGGTAAAATTTTAAAATTTGCGTGTCTGTGTGTCCTGTGTGGTGTCGTGTCCCGTGTCCATAGCATCATAGATTTTAACTTTAATCAATTACCTTAACCTCTACGGTTGTATAATTATTATAATTTAAATAATTCATCCTCCTGTCCAATGATATTTTGCCTTATCTTTAATGAAGGTGATCCTATTATTTCATCAAATTCTCCATAGCCCGAAACGCTACCCACCAAAAATATATGGCCCAATCGTTTCCATTAGCTTGTGCTTGTAGCTGATAGCTATAAATATTGCCTACGAAAAATGACAAAAACAGCCTGAAGTGAAAACAAAGTAATTATCAATGGGTCTATTTTGGTTCACGCTTCTACCGGTAAAGAGAATTGCCTACACCATCCTTCTACGTACTCTACAGCATTATTCTGCCAATTCATCTCCACCTTTAAAATTTTTTAATATATATCTCAATAGTTCTGCTTCATGGCATAGTAATATGTCAATAAAGTGGTCTGGCACATGTGAAAACTTTCTAATAGATTTTTTGTTGGTTTCTATAGTTGTCGTCTTTCAAGTGAGTTCGGCGATTTTACTTCTAATATTTGTTGATGACTTAGCTTGGTACTTTTATGTAAAGTTATTAGTACACAACAAACTTTTTAGATTTTAGATTTGTTTTATAAAGCATATGGAATAAAAGTGAATTTTAAAAAATCTAGAGCAACCATTCTCTCAATGATTTTAGATTAAAAAAAAATATGTTCATAAATATTTTTTTATAAGATTTTATTCGTTTTTCCGACGATAATTTCAACGATACTCATCATTTTTCTTGTAGTGTTTTCAAGTATCTTATGATACGCTTCGTAGCCTTCCAATGTAAGACTGTACATCATAGGAGAGGTCTGGATGAGTGATGGTAAGGTACTGTAAAGCACCAACAATGGACATGTATAGCTTCGGATTTTCAAAGGATTCAGAATCGCAAGCTGATAATTTAAATTTCTTAAGAATCACTTCTTGTGACAACCACATCATGAGGCTTTTTTATATAAATAAATATTAGAAATATATTATTTACCAAAATACGCATCAGGAGAAAGTCTTCCCAAAATGCGCAGGGCCATATCAGATGGGGCGCTTGCGAAATGGAATTTCACTCCAAGTTAGGTTCGGCGGCGGCGAAATGGACCTGATAGCAACAGGCACCCAACTTCGCTAATGGCAGCCACGAAATGGTGCACATCATGCCTGGCGCACACGAGGTGGGCCACTTATTGGGCAGCGACCACGAAATAGTTCCATTACGCCGGCGGCACACGCAAGTTGGTCTCTTCGTTTGTGGCGCCCACGAATTGGATGGTCAAGGCTACAAGAATTCAGCAAGCTCCTGTTCCCATACCTCACATGCATTGGTTGTATTGGGTGGCCAAGGACAGTTGGGAAGGGAGCTGGGACAAATATAAAAGGGTGTTGGAGAGGGGACCTGAAGCACGGTTGAAAGGGAAAGGGTAAAAAAAAAGTGTTGGTGCTAAAAGAAAGTTTTGCTGAGGTTGATGTGTGGTGCTGTGTTTGAAGAAAAAAAAAGTAACATGAAGTGCACCAATTCGTGGATGCTCCCCCTGTATTGGGCATTTCGCTGGCGTCAGACCTGAGATGCTCTCCCCCAAAATTTTGTGTACGTCGACCATGATATGCCACTTGTTGCTGTCAGGTCCATTTCGCGGCCGCTGAACCTGAGTTGGAGTGAAATTCCATTTCGCGGGCGCTGCATCTGATACGGCCCTGCGCATTTCGGGAAGACTTTCTACTGGTGTGTATTTTGATGAATAATGTATTTTTAATATTTATTTATATAAAAAAGCCCACATCATGAAAATAAGCAAGTAAAAATATATCAGATTTAGAAGAATGTATAATAGAAAGGGAATTATCTGATGGAATATTATGGAAACCAAAGTTTTCAATGTAGCAGCCAGTGTTTGGAACCAAGATCCAGGAGTTTTGTAAAGCCCATGGAAAGCCTTTTTGAGCTTACAAACTCTATGATCGTTAACACTATTATAGCCAAGAGGCCAGGACATGAAAACTTCTTCATCAAGCTTTGTATTTAAGAAAGCATGATCAAAATCAAACTAAGTTTCTGTTGAGTTTGGAAAACTAATCCAAGTGATGAACAAACATTATTATGTATTTACAAATTATTTGTTTAATGAGTTTGATTTGGTGTGCAGAAAAATAAATTAATCATCTAGGACCCATGGAACAAATAAACAAGCCCACATGAATTAAGAAAATGAAACAAGAAGGGTTGGCCCAACATAAGCCCACTTGGTGATCACATTTAGAATCCATAACACTTCAACGTAAGTCACCAACACCCACACTCCAAGAAACTTGAAATCCAAGTTCAATTCAACTTAATCCCTCTTGGCTTCCACCGAAAGCTAAATCCTCTCTTCTCTCTCCTCTCTCACAAGAAAAAAAGAAGGAAATGAAAAGTGCAAAAGCTATGGAGTGTTGAAAAATAAAAAGCTTATTTCCAAATCCAAGCAAGAAGAAAGGGCTACAACCAAGAAGCTAGTCACACTTCGATCAGAGCTCATCAAAAAGCATCTTCTTTCATTTGTGCTACACCAAAGAACCAAGAAAAAATCCATAAAGACTCAAGCACACATCAAGCAACCATGGAGAAAGTGAAGTCAACTATGGTTAGAAGCTCATCCACAGTCCAAATCAAAACTTGGAGCTAAAGCAAATTTCTACGATCAAGATTGAAGAAGTTTGAAGAAAAAGGATGAGAGAGAGTGGCTATGTTACATGCAACAGATTCGGCCTTCTCTCTCATCACTGATGAAACAGCTGCGAATTCAGAGGAAAGAGAAAAAGACAGAATGGACATTGAACTAGCTTCAACCTTGGAAGCTTCACTCTTCTATAATAAGGGTGAACGGCCAAGGGTTGAAGGCAAGAGAGAAAAACAGAGCTGAGTTTAGTTCTCATAGCTACCTAAGTTGTTCTATGTTCTTCTCCTTCATGGTTTTCATGTAGTATTTCTTTTTCTCAGTTTAGTCTGTCTGAGTCTCATTGAAAAAGGCAAACATAGTGAGGTTTGTAAGAAAAAGCCAATGAGAGGTAAAAGGCAGTGAGTTAAACTTGGAGAAAAAGTCATAAGATGTCTCAGATTTTCTTTGTACAACTTTCTATTTTATGTCATGATCCTGAGAGGATTCTCTTGCAAGTTGGATTAGCACTTTACTGTTGAAAGCTAGGTTGAGTCCTAGTCAAATTCAGATTGGGTTAGAATCTAAATTTGTCCCAGATAGGATTGGGTATATTCTAGGGAAGCATTGGTGTATGTAATCTTAAAAAAGAGATAGTGAAATTCCATCATGATTGTGATAGAGACTGGATGTAGGCTACATTGTACTAAGTAGCTGAACCAGGATACATCTGGGTGTTACTCCTTCTTCTCTACTTCGCTTCTCTTTCTATTGCTCAGGACACAAAATAAAAATGTCTCTCATCTCATCATGAGTCAAAAATAAAAATATCTCCTAAGTTTCTTTGAAAAAGCAAAAGTAATATTCAACATAAAAAGAAGCTAAGATTCAACCCCCTTTCTCTTAGCCATTGATAACCATCAATTGGTATCAGAGCTTGGTCTCAAAGAAATCAAGTTTTACAGCTTGGAGAAAAGATCCTGATGGCAAACAACAATGGTTCCAATGTGGTGGCCTACACTCTGACAGAAGGGCAATCCAACAACAGACCTCCATTTTTCAATAGAAAAAACTACAGCTATTGGAAGGGGAGAATAAAAATATTTGTTCAATCAGTAGACTACAATATATAGAAGATCATCTTAAACAGTTTATAAGTCCCAAAACAGGAGCTGATGGTATAGTTGTTCCCAAGGCTGGGGCTGAATGGAATGACGAAGATAAGAAAAAGATAGATCTCAATGCCAATGCTGTCAACATGCTCAACTGTGTGATCAGTTTTGAGGAATACCGAAAGGTATCAAGATGTAAAACGGTAAAGGAAATCTGGGACATGCTTCAAGTCACCCATGAGGGCACTTCCCAAGTCAAGCGAACCAAAATAGACATGCTGAGCAAGGAGTACAAAATGTTCTCCATGAAGGAAGGAGAAATGATTGATGAAATATTTGAAAGATTCAACGTTATCATCAATGACTTGGATGCTATAGAGATCACTCACCCTGAACCTGTGCTAGTGAGGAAAGTTCTGAGAAGTCTCACTAAAGAATGGGAAACTAAGGCTATAGTTATAGCTGAGAGCAGTGGTATTAATCAAATGACATATGATGATCTGAGAGGAAATTTACTTTCTTTTTTGAAATCACTTATTTAAAAAATGACACAAAAAAGAAAGGAATTACTCTCAAATCATTCCTAAGTCCCTGGATGATGAATTTAGTGACAGTTTATCTGATGACGAGTTTGTTCTTTTTGCTAAGAAATTCAGGAAAATGATGAAGCTGAAAGAACGAAGCAAAGGAGGCAGTTCAAGAAAACCAAAAAGGGACTTAAGCAAGATCATCTGCCACAACTGCAAAGAGGTTGGACACTATAAATTTGACTGTCTAAAGATGAAGAAAGAAGAAAAGACCAAGAAAGAAAAGAGGAAGGGGTTGATGGCCTCTTGGAAAGACCTCGAAAATGATTAAAACGAAGAGGAAGAATCAGAGAACAAATTCCAAACTTGTCTCATGGCCGATCAAACTGATGAGGTAATTTTTATTTAACCTACTACTGAAGACCTTCATATCTTATGATCGATCATCTCAATGAGAAACTAATATGCTTCTTGAATGAAAATCATGAACTTGAATCTAAAAACGACATCATAAAGACAGAAAATGGTTTTCTCAAAAATAAATTAAGGGAAGCCAAAACCGCTGTTAATCTTGTTGAAGAAAATAAGTGGCGAAAGATTGAACTTAAAAGCTGTGAGAAACAACATTCTGTGATTGCATACTTGAATTGTTTTGGAAAAAATGAAAAGTTGCACAAAGAGGTAAAAAGCCCAAAAGAGGATCTGGCAAACTTTGCTCAAAATTCTGAAAATTTGAATAAACTTTTGGCTAGTCAAAAACCTCTCTATGATAAGGCTAGTTTGGATTTTCATAAGAAAATATGAAACAGATTTTGAAAGATCTCCTTTTTCAAATGTGGCTTTCACTTCGGATGATATAAAATTTCAAAATCCAACCAATCTGAAAAATAGCAACCAAAAAGGTTTTGTCGTTTATGCAATCGGGATGGGCATTTTCCTATTCAATGTTTCATAAGTGAGAATGATTGGAGACAGAGTGTACAAAATAGTTGACAACTACAATGGTCTCGGCCAAAGAATGTGGTTTAACATTCAAGGATTCAAAAAAATTTGGATACCTAAGGTCACTTGAGATTTTTGTGTAGGTGTGCCTAGGATCCAAAAAAAAGGACAACATGTGGTATTTGGACAGCGGATGCTCTAGGCATATAACCGGAAAGTCCACATTCTTCATCAAGCTAGAAAAATATGATGGAGGGTTTGTAACTTTCGGTGATAATGGTAAAGAAAAGATAGTGGTCATAAGTAAAGTAGGCAAAAATTTCTCTTCTTTCATAAATGATGTCTTTCTTGTTGATGGTTTGAAACACAACTTACTAAACATTAGTCAATTTTGTGATCTTGGATATTTGGTTATATTTAGAAAATTGGATTGATTAATTATTTATGAAAACTCTGGTATAGTTTTGTTTGAAGTAAAAAGATGTAACAATGTGTATGGACTCACTCTAGAGGATTTAAAAGATCAAAATGTAACTTGTTTTTACCTCAATGGAATCCGAAAAATTGCTTTGGCATAAGAAATTGGGACATGCTAGCATGTACCAAATTTCTAAGCTTGTAAAAAAGAATTTGGTTAGAGGCATCCCTAACGTAAAGTTTGACAAGGATATCACTTGTGATGCTTGTCAATTGGGAAAACAAACAAAATCTTCTTTTAAGCCCAAGGATGGAATCTCTACCAAAAGGCCATTAGAAATGTTACACATTGATCTTTTTTGTCCCACTAGAACTCAAAGTTTAGGAGACAAGCATTATGGCTTGATAGTGGTTGATGACTACTCTAGATTTGGATGGATTCTCTTTCTAGCTCACAAAAATGATGCATTCTATGCATTTTCTTCTCTTTGTAAAAAGGTTCAAAATGAAAAGGATTTGAAAGTTGCCCATATAAGAAGCGATCATGGTAAAGAATTTGAGAATCAAGATTTGAAAATTTTTGTGATGAGTTTGGAATTTCTCATAATTTTTCATGTCCTAGAACTCCTCAACAAAATGAGGTTGTTGAAAGGAAAAATAGAAGTTTCTAAGAAATGACTAGGGCAATGCTTTGTGAGAAAGAAGTTCCAAAATTTTGATGGGTCGAAGCTGTAAGCACAGCTTGCTATATCCTAAATAGAACCACCATGAGAAAAGGGTTAAAAAAAAAATCCCTTATGAGCTATGGAAAGGAACTCCTCCAAATCTTAAGTACTTTCATATATTTGGATACAAATGCTTTGTGTTAAATAATAAAGACAATCTTGAAAATTTTGATACAAAATCGTATGAAGGATTATTTGTTGGATACTCAACCAATAGCAAAGCTTATAGAGTTTACCTCCAAGAACATAGAACTATTGAGGAATCTATACATGTATCTTTTTGCGATACTAACTTCATACCAAGTGCTGTCTTAGATGATGATGCAGGAAATGAAACAGAAAGGAGTGCACAAGTAAATCAAGAAAATGTCCAACCCATTTCCTGTATGGAGAATGCCAGTTCTGAATTTGCTCCTCAAAATGAAGGAGACATTTTTATTTTGTCTCCTGATAAAGCCAGAGAATCCAGAACAGTGAATGAAGCAAAACCAAGTCATAGTCAAGCCGAAACCTCATCTCAAAAGCCTAGAGAGTGGAAGTTCTTGAAGAACTACCCACATGAGTTCATTATTGGAGATCCATCCCATGAAGTCACTACTAGATCATCATGCAAGAAGAATGCCGAAATCAATAATGTTGCTTTCTTATCCTAATTAGAACCTCAAAGTGTGAAACAAACTCTTGAAGATCTCTCTTGGGTGAAAGCCATGGAAGGGAAACTAAGCCAATTTGAAAAGAATGAGGTTTGGTCTCTTGTACCTTACCCAAATGGTAAGAAGGTAACCGGTACCAAGTGGATTTTCATAAAATAAATTGGGTGAGGATGGTAATGTGGTTCGTAACAAGGCTAGACTAGTGGCTCAAGGTTACGATCAAGAAGAGGGCATGAACTTTGATGAGTCACTTGCTTTGGTGGCAAGAATGGAAGCAATTCGATTGCTACTTGCCTATGCTACCCACAAGGGTTTCAAAATATTTCAAATGGATGTCAAATGTGCCTTTTTGAATGGATTTATTGATAGCGAAGTATTTGTAGCTCAACCCCTCGATTTTAAAAACAAAGATTTTTTCAATCATGTTTTTAAATTAACCAAGGATTTTTATGGCTTTAGGCAAGCTCCAAGAGTTTGGTATGAAAGATTTAGTGCCTTCTTGTTACAAAATAATTTTCTAAGGGGTACTACTAATACTACTTTATTCATTAAAGAATCTAATGATGATTTTTTGCTTGTCCAAGTGTATGTGGATGATATTGTGTTTGGATCGGCAAATGAATCCTTGTGTGAAGAGTTTGGAAATCTAATGATTAGTGAGTTTGAAATGAGGTTGATGAGAGAACTAACATTCTTCCTTGGGTTTCAAATCAAACAAACTCCTAGTGGTATTTTTGTTCACCAAGAAAAATATGCCAAAGAGTTAATAAAGAAATTTGGTTTAGAAAACTCCAAACCAATGAGTACTCCTATGCATCCAAATATGAAACTTGATAAGGATGAAAATGGGAAAGATGTTGATGAAACCTGGTATAGAGGTATGATTGGATCACTAATGTATCTAACATCTTCTATGGTCAAGATTAAAGAAGTTTGAAGAAAAAGGATGAGAGAGAGTGAGTATGTTACATGCAACAAATTTGGCATTCTCTCTCATCACTGATGAAGCAGCTGCGAATTCAGAGGAAGGAGAAGAATACAGAATGGACCTTGAACTAGCTTCAACCTTGGAAACTTCACTCTTCTGTAATAAGGATGAACGGTCAAGGGTTGAAGGCAAGAGAGAAAAAAAGAGCACTGAGTTCAGTTCTCATAGCTACTTAAGCTGTTCTAAGTTCTTCTCCATCATGATTTTCATGTAATATTTCTTTTATTCAGTTTAGTCTGTCTGAGTCTCATTGTAAAAGACAAACATTGTGAGATTTGTAAGAAAAATTCAATGAGAGATAAAAGGCAGTGAATTAAACTTGGAGAAAAAGTCATAAAATGTCTCAGATTTTCTTTGTACATCTTTCTATTTTGTGTCATGATCTTGAGAAGATTCCCTTACAAGTTGGGTTAGCACTTTATTGTTAAAAGTAAGGTTGAATCCTAGTCAAATTTAGATTGGGTTAGAATCTGGATTTGTCCCAGATAGGATTGGGTAGATCCTAGGGACGCATTGGTGTATGTAATCTTGTAAAAGAGATAGTAAAATTCCATTATGATTGTGATGGAGATTGGATGTAGGCTACATTGCACTAAGTAGCTGAACCCGGATACATCTGGGTGTTACTCCTTCTTCTCTACTTCACTTCTGTTTCTGTTACTCAAGAGACAAAATGAAAATGTCTCTCATATCGTCATGAGACAAAAATAAAAATATTACCTAAATTTTAATATTCAGTAAAAAAAGAAGCTAAGATTCAACTCCCTTCTCTTAGCCACTGATAACTATTAGTTTCCAAAATAAAAGTATAGTAATGAAAATTCTCATTGTGGATGATCGAATTACAGGACTATAAACCTCACTATAATCAATGCCGTCTTGTTGGTAGAAGTCTTGAGCTACCAACCGGACATTATGTCGTAAGATGTTACCTTGTGGATCTCTTTTCATGGGAAACACCTATTTACGACCAATTATTGTTGTATTGGGTGGTGGCTAAACTAATTCCCAAATTTAACATTTCTTAAGAGCATTCATCTCTATATTCATAGTATTTTTTTAATGAATGCATGTTAGAGCCTGTTGTGCATTTTTTGGTACATTATTAATTAAATTAAGAGAGTAAATGTGAGTATTAGCAATAAGAGCAATGTTTTTGGCCTTAAACCTTGTAATCATAGTATGAGTATTTGAAGAAGTAGTAAAATCTTGATTAGTGTTAGGTGAAATGAGTGTTATCAGAATTAAAAAATCTCAGTTTCAGAAATGAGAATTGGAGATCCTCGAGGTACAAAATCAGCTTGAGGAACTGGTGGAGATATAGAGTTTGTTTAGAATGCTAAAAAGTAAAATTTATTCGAGAGTTGAATCATATTTGTTGTTTTGGAATAACTAAAAATAAATTATTTAAATTATTTTGAGAATTTTAATTTTTTTTCATTTATAAATTAGACAAAATTACCCTTCAAATTTAATATGTCAAATATAAAAAATATCTCTATTTATAATTAATAAAATAATTTTGTCAAGGATAATTTTTTTTTTTAAATTAGGAGTGAGATTTGAATCCGAGACTTTTAAGTGAGAATAAAGAGACTATGTCATTTGAGTTATAGCTTGTTAACTTTGTCAAAGATAAAATTATAAAACAAAAAAAATTAATTTATACATAAAAAATTATTCCAAATCAAAGAATTGATAAATTTCATTCTATTTCATTCCAAACCATGAAATTAAGTATTAAATAAAAATAATTTTTTTTAAAGAGAATAAAATTATTTTTTCGTATTAAATGATTTCCAAACAAGCAATCTCATAGAGTTACTTGGTATAGATGATGGAGAAGTAGAAGTATCATTAGTATCATGAGTTGAATTTGATGGAGGCCAGCCAGGATGCTGTTTTGATTGTGGAAAAGTGAAAACGCGGGATTAATAGAAACAAAATTGTTAGTAGTAAGAGAATTAACATGTTGGTTATCATTATTATCATGAAACAAAGTAGCACAAGAAAACTTTTTTTCATAAAAAATTACATGTCTAGCTAGGGAGATATATTTTACCAGTTTTTTGTTCATGCATTTGTAACCTCTATTTTTATTATCATATCCTAATAAAATGGACTTTTCATATTTGCAATCCAACTTTACTCTATTATATGGTCACAGAAAATGAAAACAAATACACCCAAATACTTCCATTAAATGATAATATGGAATTCTTCCAAAAAAAGCTTTAAAGGGACTTTTGGTATGCAGAATTTTTATTGGAAGCCAATTAATGATGAAGGCACCACTAGAAAATGCATCTTTCCAAAAAGACATCAGAAAAGATGCTGTGATCAAAAGAGATAATTCAACTTCTGTTATGCAACTTCTTGTTGGTGAGTTTCTTGGCTAGCAAAAAAGTCAGTAACCTGTTTGGAAAGGAATTTCATCATGCCTTGATCAGTTTGTAAAGACTTCAAAATGCATCTAGTTTGTTTTTCCATGAATAACTTATAATTTATAAAAACTGTAAAGTCTTGAGATTATTGATTAATAAATACAAACAAGTAAATTTAGTGCATGCATCAGCAAAAATGATATAATAACAAAAATCATTTCTAGAAGAAGTTGGGGCTGGTCCCCATATATTAGTAAACACAAGTTCTAAAAGTTTTAAATAGACAATATTTGAGGTTGCAAAATAAAGCCTATATATTTTAGCTCTAACACAAAATTCACACAAAAGTGAAGAGTTACAATCATAATTACTAATAACATATTTATTTAAAGGCAAGTTCTAAGGTATAGATTCAAAAAATTGTCTACATGTATAAATTTTTTGTGTCTCATTTAAATAGGAACACGTATTATTCTGTTATTTCTGTATTTGTAAGGTGAAACAGTTGTCATTATATATGATGAGTATCAAAAATAGCATAAATTTATTTCCACTCATTAAAAATAATGTAATGTGATGTAATGTTAATTATCTTATTAAATTTCGTTGAGATTGTTGTCTTTTTTGACAAAAAAATTATATCTTTTAATGTTAATTATTTTGTTTGTTAGATTTTTTTTATTTGGTTTTCTTTTAAGATTAAAAAACGGTTATTATAAATAAATTATGAAAAAGTTTTATGATCAACTAATAAAAAAATAACATATAATATTATGAAAAAGTTTTATGATCAAATAATAAAAAAATGACATATAATATTTTTTATTGTTGGTCAAACTTCGTTTGTCTAACTTTAAATATTTAAACAAAAAGTTACCAACTTAACTATTTTTATTTTATTTTTAAAAAAATAATTAATTTAATATGTTTAATTATTTTTTTATTTGACAATTCGACTTGACCTGATCGAATAAGGTAGGCTACTTGACTTGTTGCGAATAGAGTAGAGATAGGTTCGGATTTGCTTGCGGGTAAGGTCGGGTGTACCCTACCTTACTCTATCTGCACCAGTAAAGGAGGTAAGAGTTGAATCCATAACCTCCCTCATATAATAGCTTAGAGTAAGTGAGTAACCACTAAATTAGTTAGTTAAATTAGTAATTTAAACTATTTGTATATTTATAAAATTAACATAAAATAAAAATAAAACAAAAATAAAATTCATATATCGTTCAAAAATCCTAAGACCTAAGTGTCGTTTCTTAAGAAGCTGATGATTATGGTATTTGTAATTTTATGTTGGATTTTTTTAAGATTTTATTATTATTAATTTTAATTTAAACTTAATTTTTTATTTTTTATTTTATTAATATGTATAAGATTTGGAAAGATTAAAATTTATATTTGTTTGAAAAAATTTAATTTTTTTGCAGATAGGATAAAATAGGATTTAGAACTTTAGAGTGCGGTTAGAGTTAGGGTTGAGAGATTCTCGATCCACAAATAAGGTAGAGTAGAATTTTAAAAAAATTTTCAACTTGCAGATAGAATTAAGATATAGAGTCTAAACCCTTGTTTAACCTACTCATTGTCAGCCTTATCTAGGATTAATGCGAAGAAGAAGAACCTTGACCAAAAAGAATTCTAGCAGTGTCTAATGGAGTTTGGCAAAAAAACACTAAAATAAATTTTGTTAAACATCAATATATTTATAATTTGAAAAATCCAAAAAAAATATTTATAATTTAAAATTAAAATATTATATATATATATATATATATATAAACTAATAATTTTACTTATATTTATAATAATTATGTATAAAAGTTAAAATAAAGAATATGAATTAGAATTCAATTAAAAAGTTAATTTTTTTCAATTAATTTCAATTAATATCAGTCAATTTTTTTAAAATTATATTATTTATCTTAAAAGTTAAACCCTTAAGTCTCTAAAAAATTGAAAATTTTATAATTAAAAAAATTAATGTTGGATAACTAAAAATCAACTTTTTATAAATTTTTATTATTTAATATATAAATAATATTATTTTATCTCAACCAATTTTTAAAGATAAAACTAAAAATTTTATTTATATTTAAAAAACTAAGCACATCAATTTAGTAATTAATTAATTAACTATTTTAAAAAGAATATTATCACTATTTTTTTATTTTTTTTAGTTTTGATATTAAATTAAATTTAATGCGATATATATAATTGCATATTAAATTTAACAAAATATTTTTTTTAACATAATTCTCAGAAAAATAATTTATAATTTAATATAAAAATAAAAATAATATAATAATAAAATCAAATATATTCATTTATATATAATTATTATTAATTTTTCATTACTCAGGAGGCAAGTGCCCCTCTCTTCCTAATCTAGGTTCGTCTCTAGTTGATAGATCTTGTTTTTTCGAGTCATAAATGAAGAGGTTTGGTCTAATCTAAAATTCTACTTGATCGGGACTAAATTTTGATTAGCGTATGAATTGAAATAAGGATTTAAATCTATTTTTAATTGATAATGTAACATTGTTCATTTTTATGGCCATAGTTTAATATCAGTTGACTGTAGTAATTTAATTTTGAATTTAAGATTATCTGAATAAAATTACTATTAAAAATTAATTAATTCATGAGAATTACCCACATCAATATTTAAGAATTTTTTTTAAATATTTTAGTTTTCAATAAATTTTTATTATTAAATTATTCTTTAAATTTTTATTTTGTTAGAAAAATTAATCCTTATTTTAAATTATTTATTTATATAGAAATTCATAATTTTATTAAATAACAACAGAATTAGTTTGATAAATTTAAAAAAAATTACATCATAATTAATTTTTTTGACAAAATAAAATTAAATATTAGTAATTGACATATAATAATTAAAATTTGTTGATTTAAATAATAGTAACTAACATAGTAATTCAAATTCAACTTTCTTTTTAACATTGAAATGGTCAAATAAAAAAAATTAAGCATATTGAATCAATTAGTTTTTTAAAAATAAAATAAAAATAATTAAGTTTGTAACTTTTTGTTTAAAAAAGTTAGACAAACGAAGTTTGACCAATAATAAAAAATATTATATGTCATTTTTTTATTATTTAATCATAAAACATTTTTTCATGATTTATTTATAATAACCGTTTTTTTATCTTAAAAAAAAGCTAAATAAAAAAATCTTAGGAAAAAACATATAATTAACATTAACGGACATACATTTTTTTTTGTCCAAAAAACAATAATCTCAACAAAATTTAATAAGGTAATTAACATCACATCACATTACATTATTTTTAATTAGTAAAAATAAATTTATACTATTTTTAATACTCATCATAATGACAACTGCTTCACCTAATAAATACAGAAATAGCAGAACAATACGTGTTCCTATCTAAATGAGATTCGAAAAATCTATACATAATTACGTATAGACAATTTTTTGAATCTATATTTTAAAATTTGCCTTATTTAAAACTTGTATAACATACAATAGGTATAGCTATGTGTTCTAATTTCTTGTGCCACACATCAATTAGCAAATTTTTATTAGATGTCATTGTCAAAGCAGTTTTAGGAGTTACAGCAGATTGATAATAGTTTTCATCATTACAATTGAAAGGAAATAACATAGAAATAAAAGTTTTAGGTACAATCAAATCAGAAAACTCATAAATGCCATTTCTAGCAATGTCTTAGAAAAGAATTTGATATGAATCATGATCACGAATAATGTAAGTATTAGACCAAACTCAAAATAACATAATTATCTACTTGCAAATTTAGTCCTTGTACTAGATACAAATTTATAATTAATTAAGCCTTTAGTAAATATATTTTTTCAAAAAAAAAAATAATATTAGAGCATATTTACTTCAAAAATTTACAAATCATATTATATTAAATACAAAAATAAATATTTTAATAATATTTTATATTTTTTAATAAAAATATTAGAATGAATCTAATTTAAAAAATTATGTAATATAAATTTTAATCACAAACTTTTAAAATGTATGGATCTAATAAAATCTTTTGAAACTAAAAAAACCAATTACAATCATTGGTTATTTATTAAAAAGAAACTTTTATTTTACTAAACATAACTTTTACAAAAAGGGGAAACTTTACCAAATACATCCTTAATGAAATCTATTAGATATAGCATCATCCATATGCATTGTTTCAAATTTTCAAGAAAGATAATTCATATATAATCCATACATCCTTATTCCAATCTATTATAATCAAGGTTCTGAAAACCGGACCGGACCGGTCGGTTCGACCGGTTTAACCGCGAACCGGCGATACAAATGGTCCGGTCCTCCTTTAAAAACCGTAATAAGAAAAACCGTTCGAAAACCGGTAAACCGGTCAAAAATCGGCCGGTTAGGCCGGACCGGTAACCGGCCGGTTCTGCTAAACCACGCTATTTTTATTGGTTTTTAAAAAAATAAAAAATGTCACCCGACCCGACCCGCCAGTGGAGCACCCCAACCCCCCCTTCTTCCCCCGACCCCATTCATCTCACTCTCTCAGTCTCTCAGTGAGTGAATCAGTGAACCCTAGCCGCCCTCTGAAGTCTGAACCCTAGCCGCCCAGCCGCCCTCCATCGTCGCCGCGGTCTCAGGTTGTTAGCGCCACTGCCGTCGCCTGGTCCTCAGCCCCAATAGCCCTCCATCGTCGCCTGGTTCCCTGCCCAGTAGCCCTCCATCTCCATCGTCTTCATCTTCTCAACACCAGTAGCCCTTTCATCGTCTTCATCGTCGCGTGGTCCTCAACACCAGTAGCCCTCCATCGACCCTAGGTGAGTGACTCGTCCTCTGCTCATCTTCTTTGTTCTTCGCCTCTGCTCATCTTCTTTAGTATAAGAAACACTGTTTCATTTTTATAATGTTCAAAATGTTATAAAAAATTATTTTTAATTAGCCATCTATGTGTCTAAAAAAATTGGTTAAATATGTATTTATCCTTTTTCCTAGTTAGCTATCTGGAGTGCTATAGCTTCCTTTGCTTTATTTGCTACCTATTGCGTTTTATAAGAAACATGAAGAAACATGAACTTGATCCTCTGTGAACTTAGATTTCTGTTCTTTTTTCTGTGAACTTTCTCTGTGAACTTTGATTTCTGTTCAATTTCTGTGAACTTCCTCTGTGAACTTCCTCTGCTCATCTTTCTCTGTTTGTTGGTTAGTATAAGAAATAAATAATCTGAAAATTAAATTAATTCTGGTCTTCTATTTTATTGTATTCCAATTGCAATTTCTGTTTGTTGGTTAGTAAGTTTTTTTATTGTATTCAAAATTCACCCTCTGATACAGAAACATGAAGACTATGAAGAGGGCTACTGGTGTTTTAGTGTTTTGCACTTTTGCTGTTTTGTAATTGTTGATTGGCTGAATGCTGTAGCAAATTGTTAACTGGCTGAATGCTGTTTTGCACTTTTGCAATTTTACACCTACTCTGTTTTGCAATATTGTTGACTGGCTGAATGTTATAGCAAATTGTTAATTTGTTACTCTGTTTTGTTACCGTACAGGCATATGTAGATGATGATGTCTGCTGTGCTGCCACATCATTTCTCAAGTGTTTCCTTGAATATTTGCGTGATGAATGTTGGGAGACTGATGGCATTGAAGGTGGGTATGCTACCTATAGAGGTCTTTGCCTTCACCCAATTCTTTATGGACTAGCTTCTGGATTCTCAAAACTTCGATCCAATCTAAATACTTATGCACTTCCAGTTTTACTAGAAGTGGATGTGGATAGTATATTTCCTATGCTTTCATTCATCTCAGTTGGGCCAAGTGGGGATGAAAGTGGACTGCAATGTCCCGAGCATGTTTATGGAAATATGGATTGAATCTTGAACAGAGAATTGCAATTCTAGTTTCATTACTCAAGGTATCTAGGTCTCTTGCTTTAGTTGAAGGAGATATTGATTAGTGTGAGAATCCTGACGAAAAGGAACAGATGGGAGTAGAAAAACATGCTTTTGTTTGCATAAAGGGTATACATGTTAAGATCCTTGTTCAGTGGCTAGTAAATGCATTGACACATGTTGATGAGTCACTACGGTGGTAGTAGTGGGAATGAAGGTGAAGATCATCCACCGAAGCAGATTTGCAACAAGTTCTTGCGGATTTTGATGATTGATAAACCATGATGTTGGGATTTAATATTTAGATATACTTTTATTACTATTTAACTTTTGAGTTTGGATTTTGATAAGATCATATGTATTTGGTTGATGATATTTTATGTAGTGTTTTAAATTTCGAAGATATTTTAAGATTTATATTAGACTATAATTATATTTTAGGATGTGTATTTGTAATTTATTTTATTTCTATTCTAAAACGGTTTTTCCGGTTGAACCATTGGTTGGACCGGTTAGACCAGTAAACCAATGAACCAGTAACTAGAGCGGTTTGATGACCGGTCCGGTTTTCTGAACCTTGATTATAATTCATATGTCGTTATTATTAACATGACTAGAATTTAATCTTTATTGTCTTATTTTTTATGTGAAAATACAATTCTAAGACGAAGCAAAATGATTTATGAAACAAATATTTATGGCCAATTTGATAAAATTTTTATTTTTCGAATGTATCAAAATAGATTTTTATTTGTGAGAAATATTAGAAGACTAATAAAATTTATTATTTTTGATCAATAATTGACCAACATTATTTAAAAATAAAAAATATATTATTGAGCTTCTAACTAAATAAAAAATATTAAATTAATAACTAAAAATATAAACAAAAAATAATAAATTTTACTAACTTTGAACTTTTCTCGTTATTTGTATTAGCATTTAAATAGTAAACAAGAGAGTCAATTATATTGGGCAGATGTATGAATGTATAAAGTTGTAATTAAATATTTGAGTCTTCATCTTTTCAGCCAAGAATTCGTCCATTATTTGTAATAAGTTGAGATTTTTGAAAGGAAAAAGTATATTCAACCAATTTCAAAAGAATGGAACAATTTAATTAATTATAAATATAGTAATTAATTTTATTTATTTATGATTTAAAATATTGGTTATTAAATATTTTACCACATTTAAATTAGGAGGAGATTCGTTCATTATTATTGCAACGTGAATCACGGAAACTGATTCAATTAGCTTTCGTGTCTTCACCCTCCTTCTCTCTCCAACAGCCTAAAATATGATAAATCAGAACCATCCAATTTATAAAGAAAAAAAACATCCTAATATATAGCATAAACACCATCTACGTAGATATTTTAGATTCACCCAGAAACATTTTTTTGGTTTTTTGTTGGAATCATCTTCTTAGCATTATTGTTTTTGAAACTGTATATTATTGTGCATGGATATAACTAAATTGCGGGCGAAAAATAGCGATCAATTATACAAAAGGATTCATCTTCATTATCTTTCTAAACAGAGGTTGGTTGAAAAGTGAAAACCCTAAAGAATGTGACGCTGAATAAGGAATCCATTTTTGCCCGACTTTAATTACAATAATAATTATGAATCATGCAACTTTGTTTTCCAAATAATAGAATACACAGTCCAGGGTTTGCACGTTGGAAATTAAGGAGCGGAAGGTGGTGGATAGATGATGAGATGAGAGGAGGAAGGAGCATTGAATTGATTGAAGGTAGGTTAGTTGAAACCCGTGAATGGGATGCAGAGAAGAGGGTTAGGGTTGGTGGAGTTGGATCTGATCGGGTGCAGTGAGTCCTATCATATAATCATGTCAATGACTGTGGTGGTTGCATTCTTCCTCTTCCATCTCTGCTCGTTGACCGTTGAAAAAGCTGCTAGGGACCTTTTCCCAATGCCTCGTGGATAGAACGCGCCACCAGGTGGAGTAGGATACTTTTATGGGGCCAGTGCTGAATGGGAGAGTGGCAGATTAGGTATATGTGAGGACGAAACACATCTGCTCAACGATTTTTAACCCCCCCGGAATTCAAGGGATCATCAATCTCCTCATCTGTCTCCAATTAAATAACATACGTCACCAATGCTTTTTCAACATTCATTCTTCTCATTCACTCTCGTTTATACTTGATTAAAATTATTTTTTAAATGAGTCCTGCTAGGGAACCAATGAAATATTTGTACAATGTGTACAATTAATTATATGAGTTACAAAATGAACATCACCTATAATATTCAGAATAACCATCCGAGTACTAAGGATAATAAACATTTCATATCATAAAATCACACATCCCAAAAGCTTAAGCTGATTTTGGGACCTTTCGGATCTAAAACTCTAATACCATATCATGATACCACTCATCCCAGAAGCTTACGCTGATGGAAAAAAGTAATACTAATGATTATATTTCTAATATTTCCTAAACCTTCATTGTACACATTGTACAAATATTTCATTGGCTCTCTATACTTTTCTTTTTTAAATTTAAGGATATTATACAGAATATTTAACAACAAAAGACAAGAATGCCTATATGAATAATCAAACACCAGCGGATAGAATAAAAAACGGAGATATAACCAAAAAAAAAAATAGAGTAGCAACTATAATAAAAAAGATGATAGAATTTTATCTAAGATAATTTGGACATACGAGAATATAATCAGTTGAAATATATGGAGGATATAGGCGATGAAATAGATTAGAGGATCTCCACAAAAAGAAACCTCAAATAAAATTTATGTGTGGATATAATAGTGTTGTCTGAATTTTTATGTAATTGATTATAATTAGTGAGATAAGATCTTAGTGTTATTGTGTTAGTTTTAATTAATACATTGATGTTGAAAGTAAAATACTTTTACCAGGGATCGGAGTGCGTCATGTTTAGATGAATAATAATTAAAATGCAGATCAAGAAACATCTGCCATTAATGATTTCAAACTTGCGTTGAATTGTAATATAAAATAGGTAGAGAAAAGTGGCATACATAAATGAATTGAAAGTGTGACCCTGTTCCTCCTAGATTGGGACAGTAAGATAGCTATTAAGCTTTCTATTTCATGCAATTTTAATTTACCAGCGGCAGTGCAAGCCAAGCCAGAGATATAATATATAATTTAATGATAATGGTGAAAATTCAGATGCAATCGATTTCACATGAAATTGATATCTAAGAGCTGTTAGATGATTTGACTAAATTTTTATCTAACAACTCTCAGATATCAACTTCACGTAAAGTCGACTTCATCTGAGTTTTTATCTAATATAATTGCTTGGTTGTGAATCGAGGAAGAGAAAAAAAGGGTTGCGGTTCCTACTGACTGGTTAACCGCAGCAATTGAGTCTGTGTCTTGCAGGGACTACCAACTACTTAGGTCATCACTTTCCTTAATATATAGCAAAGTTGCAACAATGAATTGGTCAATAAATCAATCCAAGTGACTGATTCAATAATTAAACTGTAGTTGAATTGATTTAATTAAATATAAAATAAAATTATTAAAAAATTTTAAATTTTAAATTTAATAATTTTTAGACTAATAAAATTTAAAAATTTTATAAATAAGTTCAAATATTAAAAAGAGTTAATGTATTCATGGTATGAAAGATTAGTAACTTAATTTTTAACTTTGCAAATTAGTGAAATATCAATCGTAAAATTAAACAGGAATCCAAACAATATTAAAGAAAATTATGTTAGAGCCAATCAAGAACTCAAGAGTTATACAAAATGTTAGTGAAAAATTAATATAAAAGAACAATATAAAAAATATTTATCTTAAAATTATCAAATTACATTAAAAGAACACTTGAACTTCTATAGTTTCAAGATACAATATCTAAGCAAATTAAAAAAATAAAATATCAAATTTATCGGTTTACATAATTTTTTTTAGACTATAAATCTGTACGTATCAATCATCTTTTAAGCATTTTTTCAATTAATTAATGTTAAATAAAGTAAGTTTTGACTGTTTTTTTTTTGTCTACCTAACATTATCCATAACATTACGAGGAATGCTAAGGGCCAGCAACTTTTGTGATTTGTAGCCATCAAATAACCATCAATGATGGTTTTAATGGTGTGAGATTTCATCCAATGGCTCACTTTTCTTTGCTGGTTACATGCTGGCCAGAATTTAACAAAATTGCTGGCCCCTAGACTTTTCCAAACATTATTATAGGGACAAATATTAACATGGTACGTTAGATTAATCAGGGTAAGCCCTCCAATAAGCCCGGGCCAAAAGCATACTCGGGAGAATCTCTTGGACCCCAATATATAATAGACCAACGTGCTAATTAATTAACCAAGGAAACCCACATTGGTGATTTGTTTTTCACCATTTCTGACCAACAAAATATATAACACAATTAGACTAACAGTTAAACTGTTTCTCTAAGTGAAGCAAGTCGGCAACAATGGCCAGCTTAAATTACGAAGGTTCACAAAATTATACTTTAAAAGAAAAAATCTCAGTTATAGAAACATTTTCTAATATTAAATTGAGTCCATTCTTGTATCGGAAATGTTTTCTTAAGTTTCTATAGTTCTACTATTAATGTTTTTTTTTTATTAATGGATTATATATATATAAATCTTAGAATAATGGTTGGATTATTTTTAACTGGCTGACCTCAAAAATACGAATTTAAGTAGTAAAATTAGTACTGATGTAATTATTAAGTTAGACGATTTATATTATATTATTTAGATATAATTTTTGTTTTGGATTTTGATCTACGTTTAGGTAGAATGTTTGTATACTAGATTTTTTTAAAACAAATTTCATAAAAAAGCTTGAATAATGATGCTGCTGGTGAAGGCTTTCAGCAGATTATTATTTTAATTTTTTATTTGCTTGATACTTCATGAGGTTTTCGCTTATTTTTCTAGATTAAAAGTTGTTATTTGGTAAGAATAGTATAATAAATTAAAGTGAAATGACTTTAGTTATTTATTTAGATCGAGGTTAAACAAGAATGTAACGATTTTGATATTAAAAAAAATAATAAATCAGAATGTTATAATTTTTTATACTATTTTACTATCGATTTTTGTATTTTAATCTCAATTCATTGTGACAGTTCTTTAGATAATAGAAATGTATATAATCATGATCGTTGTTAGCGGTGTTCATAGATCGGATCGTATTCGCAGATCCATGGTAAATATCTGCATCCGCACTCTTTGCGGATTGGATCGCGGATATCTACTCTACATCCGCGTATCCGATCCGCAGATCCGCACAATAATAATTAAAAATAAATAAATATATATGTTTGGTATTATATTTATTTGTTTGTATGTTTTAGTTAGTAATTATTATTCATATATTGTATTATTTTATTTTTGTTATTTAGAAAGAGTTTGATTAAAAATATTTTAGGAATAAATAAGTTGAAAAGTATGAAAGAAATATTTTTATTAAATTTTTTTACATTGAAATATGATTAAAAAGAGAAAGTTTAATTATGCGAATATAACCGATATCCGATATCCGATCCGATCCGGCACTAAAAAGTGCGGATATCATATCCCATCCGATCCGATGAAAATTGTGCGAATCGGATCGAATTTTCGGCCATATCCGATCCGATCCGATCTGCGGACACTCCTAATCGTTGTTCAGCTTCTAAAACAGAAAGGATAAATTAAACATCCTGGTACAAATTTACGCTTGTTTTTACAACTAAATACGGTTAGGATTTAGGAACCGTGATGCACTCTTTGAACCTTCAAAACTTGCATGAACGTTTCCTTAATTAGGCTATATATTGTTGATGGTTACGTTTAGATAAAAACTATCCAACGTTTCAGCACTGATCTAAGTAATATATTTATATATAGCATTTAGTATTCCACTAATTATTACCAAGTAGCACTAACATATGTCAGATCCAACAATAGAAAGGCTTTACATAAATCACTTTCATCAAGCATATTAAATTGCATTTTATTAATTAAAATAACATATCTTATCTTAAGTGCTCCACTATTAAAGTATATGCTAGCTATGTCTTGCAAAAAGTTTTTTTTTTATTATTATTTTAACCTCTTTCTTTTATTTTCCCAAGGATTCGTATTGGTTGGTTGTCATTTAATTTAATTGGTAATTTGTCGTTTCACGGAAGAACATCAAATTTTGTCGAAATTACACACAGATTTTTTCCCGTGGGGATGTATAGGGTGGTTACTTTCCTGCCATTGTTTCTTTATTTAATTAAATAAATTATTGTTGGCTTAGCTTGCTAATGATCAGTTAGGGTAAATGGTACGGTCAAGTGAAACGTTGTATTAGAAAATAAACATTAGTTTCTAGTGTGAAGTGGTGAATTGATCATATCCTTCTCAAATCAGTGAGCAGAATAATAATATGAATTTTGCTAACATTTATTTTAAAAACACATTTTAGCTAGAATATTAAAAAAATATTTTATTAGAAGTTATTAAAGAAATACATTTTCTATATTTTTAATTAATATATTAAATAAATCAAGACTTAAAAAACTTTTATTATTATTATTTTTAAAGTGTATCCATAGAATAAATATAACTAAATCTTGATAATACTAACCTAATTAATAGAGTCACCCTAAGCTAAACAAGTTAGAAATACATTAGTAGTGGAAATGCATTGTTGAAATACTTTTAGTAAAGACCTTTAATTATTGTAGGTAGATATTTTTATTATGACATCTGATATTTTTATATAAAAATAATATTATAAATGGTTAGATAGTTTGATATGTTTAATTGAATATATTTGATTGAACTATTTAATTTATTCACAATGTTATTTTTACGTAAAAATATTATCATGTGAATATTTTTTTAATTGTATAGTTCTTTTTAAATTAGTTATTTAATTTTTTTTATCTTTCAATTCAATAGATTAATAATTAATTTATTATAAATTTTATTTAAAAATTTATTATTAACCAATAAATTACTGTATACATAAAACGACATCAAATTATTCGTTAATGATAGATTTCCACACTTACAGGATAGACTTAAAAAATTGGGATCGCTTGCTCATAACTCATAAGAAATTTAATTTTTAAAAGTCTTTTTATAGTTGTTTATTCATTATATTTATATATATGCCGAGCAATGATTATCAAGTGGTGGAAATATATTCAGTTAATTAAGCATTTAAACACAGCCAAAACCCTAGAGTTCATTCCAGACTAATTGAAATTAAATATTTATACACACTAACTATAAAAATTCAGAGACGTCTCAATTTTTAACAATATAATATCGCAAAAACTGATCGATCGATTGCAGTTCCCAGCCTAACACGTGGTTGCACTTTTGCAATTAAATTCTAATTTAAAAGTTACTATACCAAACTAACCATGAGTGAATATGTGTTTGATAATTTAGTTAGATTTTTTTTTTGGTGTCTTCATAATTTAGTTAGATTTAATCCTTCTTTATCTAATCTTTTTTCAACTTCTGTTTTTGATAAAACGGATATTACCTGATGTAGAATAACAACTGTAGTATAATTTGGGTATTCCCAATTATAGTTAATAAGAAAGAGGAAAAAAACTTACCATTTATCGTGATATGTAAAATATTTTATTTATTAATATATATTATTTATAAAATATTTATCGATTTAAATAGTTATTATATATCTCGATGACAAAAGATAAAAAACAACTTTACTAATAATTCGAGTATTATACATTTGAGATGTATAACATATTTAAAAAAAAAATGGAATGCATCCGAAATTAATTACTTTTGAGTGATTTGTGTATATCTCAGATACAAAAATATCGAGATATGTTCATAAATTTTTTAGATGTAGTGTATCCGAAATTTGTGCAAACATAATTCAATTACTTTACATCATAGATAGTTACAAAAAAATACATATATAAAGAGTTTAAAGTTTCATAAATCATTAAATTTATTCATACACTACATTCTCTTTTCTCTAGCTATATTCATATATAAGACTAATAATGAATTATTTTTTTTGTGGATGTTTATGCAAATAGGGTAATAAAAAATAGTGATAAAGAAGTGTTATTTGAGTGTAGTTTTTCTGTGATGTTGAATATTTATCGTCTAAATTCTCTTGATGCACTAAAAAATGTCATCTTGATTAACATGGGGACAGTTAGATATAAGGAGGTTGGGAGAGTCGGCTATAGATTCTTATCAACGCTGTTAAATAGAGAATTTCAAAATATATAGAACATTTAAAGTTCGAGCTGATGATCATGTGAGGATAATGTTTGAGATCTAATGCTGCAACATGTGATAGGGTAGTATACACCGGTTGTCGGATTGCCATATACTTTCAAGAGTCGAAAGAAAATTTAAAAAAAGTGTTACAACATCCGAAAATACTATCTTGCGAATATCCTAAATGCAATCGAAATGTGCTCAACCTTGTTATTTATTCCGAATACACACCACTTGAGATATAATTATAAAAAGATTATCTTACGATGGTATCGAGGGTTTAAGGGAAAAAGAAAAAATAATTAGGAGGTAGAAAGAATAAGAGGAGATTGAAAAATGTTATTTTCTTTTTGATTCATTTGATTTACAACAATTCTTCTAATTTATAGATAGTTAGGGATCTATTTATGAAAATGTTCTAAATTGATAACATTGATTTTTCCTAATATTTCTCGTGATCCTAAAATATCTCCCTGATTTGATTCAATCTTCTAACACTCCCCCTCAAGATGAGTAGTGGGGTCACCAATGTTCAACTTGCTGAGAACTTCGGCCAAAATTCTGCCTGAGACTGCTTTCATAAGGACATCTGCCAATTGGTCTTCTGATCTAACAAAAGGGAGTTCCACAATACCTTCTTTAATTTTTTCTTTGATAAAGTGCCGGTCTACCTCAACATGTTTAGTTCTGTCATGTTATACAGGATTCTCTGAGATGCTTATTGCTGCTTTATTGTCACATTTTAATTTGCTTGGCAATTGAGGTGGAAACCCAATTTCAGATATGAGTTTCTTAATCCAAAGATTTTCAGTTATGCCCTTAACAATTCCTTGGAATTCTGCTTCAGCACTTGAGAGGGCAACAACCTTCTGTTTCTTACTTCTCTAGGTGACTAAGTTACCTCCCACCAATGTAAAGTAGCCTGATGTAGATCTTCTATCATTTGGGTTACCGACCCAATCAGCATCTGTGTATGCTTCAATGTTAAGGTGCCCATTTCTTTTGAACCAGATCCCACTTCCTGGAGTTCCTTTCAAGTACCTGACTATTCTCATGACAGCTTCCATATGATTCTCCTGTGGTTGGTGCATAAATTGGCTAACTACCCCTACTGCATAGGCTATGTCTGGTCGGGTGTGTGACAAGTAGATTAGTTTGCCAACCAAGCGTTGGTACTGCTCCTTATCTGCCAGTTTAGAGTCTTCCTCCAATCTCAAGCCATGATTAACTTGCATAGGAGTGTCTGCAGGTTTACAGTCATCCATTCCTGTCTCTGTAAGGAGGTCTAGGATGTATTTCCTCTGAGAGATAAAGATTCCCTTATTGGAGCGTAGAACCTATATTCCCAAGACGTACTTTAATCCATCCGAGTCCTTCATTTCAAATTCTGTGAAGAGATTCCTTCTTAGCCTTGCAATTTCTTCATTTTCATTCCTTGTTATGATCATATCATCCACATAAATTATTAGGCATGTTATTAAATCCCCTCTCCTTTTCAGGAATAAGGTGTGATCTGAGTTACTCTGCTTGTACCCGTATTTCTTCATGGCAACCGTGAACCTTCCAAACCAAGCCCGTGGTGATTGTTTCAAGCTATAGAGAGCCTTCTTCAATCTACATACTTCATTCTTCTCAAATCCTTCAGAGAATCCTGGTGGAGCTTCCATATATACCTTTTCTTTCAACTCTCCATGAAGGAAAGCATTTTTTACATCAAATTGGTGGAGAGGCCAATCTTCATTTGCGGCTACTGAGAAGAGGACTCCGATGGTATCAATTTTTGCTACTGGTGAGAAGGTTTCTGAATAATCAATGCCATAAGTTTGTGTGTACCCTTTGGCGACCAGCCATGCCTTGTAACGTTCTACAGTGCCATCTGTCTTGTATTTAATGGTGAATACCCATCGACACCCAACTGGTTTCTTCCCGGCCGGTAGAATACATTTTTCCCAGGTTTTGTTCTTCTCCAGGGCTTCCATTTCTGTCTTCATAGCTTCTTGCCATTCAGCCCTTTTACTTGCTTCTTGGACCATTTTGGGGATGTCTTCAGTTAGGAGGATGCTAGAAAAGGCCTTTGCAACCTCTGTCACTCCTTCTCTGGTTGTCTTTATCGGGTACTTTGAGTTGCAGGAGACATGTTCTGGAGAGTATGGGTTGGGTGGAACACCTCTGTTTCTTCTTGGAGGAAGTGTAAAAGGTTCTCATTCTGATTCTTCAAGTTCCAGAGCTATACTGTCATTGTTAGCAGCTTCATTAAAAGTATAGAGTAAATTATCAGAGTGGGATTCACTTACCTCTTGTATAACATTCTCAGAAGGAGTTTCACCGGTTGTGTGTACTGAGTGGTTTTCTTCGTTGAGTAAGGTATGCTCGGTGGCTTCATCTACTCGCTTTGTTTGAACAGTTTCAAGGCAACAAAGGTTATGTAGCCAACTTGGCGATCCACTAAATTCTTCCCCCTGAACGCCATGTTGGCGATGGTAATAAAATTCATACTCTAAGAAATCACAATCCATTGTTACATGAATGCGACAAGTGACAGGATTGTAGCATTGATACCCCTTTTAGTGTGTAGCATACCCAATAAAGACACACTTTTCTGCACAAGGTTCGAGTTTATTCCTATTTGTTTTCGGGATATGGACGAACACAGAGCACTCAAAAACTCGAGGTGGCAAGGTAAGAATGGGAGGAATCTCAGTCTGAGTGGCCAAGATTTGGAGGGATGTTTTGTTGCCAAGGGCCTGAGTGGGTAGGCGATTGAGAAGGTAGGCTGAGGTTGCAACAGCTTCAGGCCAAAAAGAGCTTGACATTTGTGCATAAAAAAGCATGGCTCGAGTCATCTCAAGAATTTTACGATTTTTTCTTTAGGCGACACCATTTTGTTGGGGGATGTTTGGACAGGATGTTTGGTGGATAAGCCCATTCTTTTGGAAGAAGTCTTTCATTGATTGATTTATGAATTTTTCACCATTATCTGACTCGAGTATTTGAAATTTTTTATTGAATTGGGTATGAATCATTTGGTAAAAATCAAAGAACCGATCAGGAACTTCAGATTTATGTTTCAGAAAATATATCCAAGTCATGCAAAAAAAATCATCCACAAATAACACAAAATGTTGAAAGAGATTATTTTGGGACTTCAATGCGGGACCCCACACATCAGAATGGATAAGAGAAAAAATAGAATTGACTCTTGTATTTCTTGGAGAAAAAGTAACTCTATGATTTTTTGCACGAATACAAGTCTCACATTTAATAGTTTAAGTGTTTTTTTAAAAAAAACTAGGAAATAAAATCTTAAGGTATTCAAATGAGGGGTGTCCCAAACGTCTATGCCATAACCAAATTTGCCCGGTAACTGTTCCATGAGCAAGCATAGCATGTCCTTGGTGTGCTACCTCATCAACGTAGTAAAGTCCATCTCGCTTAGGGGTGTCCCAAACGTCTGTGTCATAACCAAAGTTGCCTGGTAACTGTTCCGTGAGCAAGTATGGCATGTCCCTGGTGTGCTACCTCATCAACGTAGTAAAGCCCATCTTGCTCAGTACCACGCCCAATGATCTCCTTCGTAAGAATGTCCTGCAAAAGGCAAAAATTGAAATACATGAGTACCATACAATTTAACTCCTTGGTTACTTGACTAATAGATAACAGTTTAGAAGACAAATCAGGAACATAGAGGCATTTTTTCAATTTTAAATTATTTGAAAAAATAATAGAGCCTCCCCCTTTAACTTCAATTAAATCGCCACTAGCAGTCTCAATGTGGGCCTTTGAGGGCCTGGTCAAGCTGTCAAAATCCTCGAGTTCATAGGTCATGGTGTCAGTGGCCCCACAATCGAAGATCCACTCTTTTTATTTTTTTATAGGACCTTGGTTATGGGCCCCATTCCCAGCAATTAAACCAAGGCCATTATATGACCATCTTGGTAGAGCCCGTTACCGCCCTCTTTTTCTCTCTTACCTTGTTGCGTTGCGGCCACCGAAGCCTTATTGTGCTGTGTCCTGCGGTTTTCTCCTTCTTCTTCTCCAGTGACACCGCTGTTAGTAACCTCCGGGATGCCCACGGCGGTGGCGCCTCTCCCTTGACCGGATTTGTTCTTTGATTTCTTGTGATTATCCTCCCATCATTCTGGATATCCTACGATTCTGAAGCATGTTTCCTTGGTGTGTTTGTTCATTCCGCAGTGGGTACAATAAAGATGGCTTTTGTCTTCTCTCTCTTTCCCCCGCGATGATGACCACCGTCCAACAGTGTCTGAGCGACCACGCCCTTGACCGCCTTGATCGGTTCTATTTTTCGCAGAGAGGCTGTCCCGATCTCTCCTTGTGATGCCTCTCCTATGCCATCGGTGGTAGGCTTCAGAATCTGAAGTCGGGCCGCCTCCCTCCGGATAGTGACGTAGGCAGATTCTACTGAAGGAGCAGGTTCTCGTTTTAATAGATCTCTTCTAACAGTGTCAAATTTGTCATCTACACCAGTTAGAAATTGATATAGTCTCTGTTCCTGTTTTAACCGATTGAAAGTCGTAATATCTTCTGGGCATTTCATGGGATTTGGTTGTTTTCTGTCTATTTCCATCCAAATGGCTTGTAGTTTGTTCTAGAAATCCTCTAGGGTACCTTGTCCTTGTTTTCATGTGTTTGCTTGTCGATGCAGGTCGTAGATTTGTATCGGATCCATCCCACAAAGCTTTTGCCGTTGGAAATTGAGAGACATTATTCATTAGGCTTGCTTCGATGTTCTGGATGATCCAAGTAAAGACGATCTGGTCTCCTTGCTCCCATTGTTCATATGTCGATTTTGTTTTTGCTGGTACTGGGGGTATCCCTGTCGGTGAACCTTCTTTCCTCTCCCACTGATTGCTTTTCTCATTAGGGTTGCCCACAGAGGATAATTATTCCCATTCAATTGGAAACCAATTGATAGATTGTCAGAGTTGGTTTGTGAAGATTGCATTCCAAGGCTGCTCTGCAGCAGCTTTGCGATCTGCAGCGTCAGCTCATTGGGTTTGTTTGAATTATTTCCAGTATTAACACTGGTATCTTCATCAGATGTTGTCATTTTGTTTTGGCTAATTTGGCTGAGAGAGTATAGAAACGATGATCCAATTCTGAGTTTCCAGGACCTAACACCGCTCTGATACCATCTTACGATGATATCGAGGGTTTAAGGGAAAAAGAAAGAATAATTAGGAGGTAGAAAGAATAAGAGGAGATTGGAAAAATGTTGTTTTCTTTCTGATTCATTTGATTTACAATAATTCTTCTAATTTATAGATAGCTAGGGATCTATTTATGGAAATATTCTAAATTGATAATATTGATTTTTCCTAATATTTCTCGTGATCCTAAAATATCTCCCTGATTTGATTCAATCTTCTAACAGGTTAGACTCACAGTATTCAATATGTATCATGTTACATGATAAATGTTAGAGTATAATTAGAATCAATTAGATCAATTAGCATTATTTAGCATATATGTATATTTATCATAGGATATTACGCTTCTATTGCTTTGATTCTTTTAGC
Organism: Arachis ipaensis; assembly: GCF_059453495.1. Classification (NCBI taxonomy): domain Eukaryota; kingdom Viridiplantae; phylum Streptophyta; class Magnoliopsida; order Fabales; family Fabaceae; genus Arachis; species Arachis ipaensis. The sequence goes on along the minus strand of NC_142440.1, from coordinate 5,951,747 downwards.
AACTATATATACTCTTATACATTGTATCATTCTCAACTCACTCAACAATACACCATACTTTCTCCAGTTTAGTCTCTTATTTCTAACATGGTATTAAGAGCATATATTTTTTTTTCCAAAAAAAAATTGTTCCTTGCCTTTCATGTTTTCTTCTTCCGGCAGCCTCTTTGTATATGTTTTCGATATCTTTTCCGATGTTTTCCTTTGTCAGTGACCACACCATTCTCTTCGTCTTGTCGTCCTGAGTCCAACGAGTCCAACCACATTGTCGGAAATGCCCTACCGCACCACCACGCACCATCGCAAGCTCCTTGCTCGTATCACCTCTTCTCCCTTCTAGACGCATCCAGGACCGTTGATCTGCATCCAATATCAACGCTCTAGAACCGTCCACATGTCAAGGACGCATTGCCTCAGTCAACCCGCACGTCATCCCAACCCGAAAAATGCAAACAGAAAGGTTACATTGGCTTCAATTGTCTAACATTGTTCTGTCATTATTGCAAGTTCTTGAGACACTTGATTACTACCTATCCTACTAGCCTACAATGTTCAGATTAGAACAAGTATCATTCTCGTTCCATCTACACTAATCAGAATGTGCTTGCTTCTACTGCTACTACTACTGAAACCACAAACTCTGCTTCCCTCAATCTACCTTCTCTCTCTCCGTCCAACATTGAGTCTCTTATTAAGCTACTTCTCTCATTTTCTAGTAATACCTCTGCTGCTCTTTCTACTCCTGTAGGTAATTCTAAATGGTATTTTAATTCTAGTTACTTTAATCACGTGTCTTCTTTACATCATCCTTTTTTATCTTTGTCTACCGCCACAAATGCACCTCTTGTCAACACTATTGATGGTTCCCTCTTGCATGTGACATATAAGGGTTTTATTTCATAGTCCAATCTTAATCTCCCTGATATTTATATTATTCTAAAATTAAACTTTAATCTTATCTCTATTGGCCAACTTGTTGAACTCGGTTTTGATGTTAATTTTTCTATTTCTGGTTGTCGTATGCAGGATCGTCGGATGGGACAGATAATTGGAATTGGACGTAAGGTCGAAAGGTTGTTTGAGCTCGAGAATCTTTATATTCCTATGTCAAATCTTTGTGCTATTTTTTCTCCATCTACCCTTCACTTGTGGCATCACCGTCTTGCCCACAGCTCTTTAGAAAAATTGCGTCCTCTTATGTCTAAGGGTGTTTTGGGTCAAGTTAATAATGAGTCTTTTCATTGCATTTCTTGTCAAACTGCCAAACAACCTACTTTCTCTTTTCACAATAATTTATCTCTTACTTGGTCTCCTTTTGATCTTATCCACTCTGATGTTTGAGGCCCGCTCCCACTGCTTCTATGGGAAGGACTCGATAATTTGTAGTTTTCATTGATGATTATTTACGCTTTACTTGGGTTTATTTGTTGACTAATCACCATAAGCTACCTCAGATTGATATTAACTTTGCTACTATAATTAAAACTCCATTTTTCAAGGTGATTAAAGTTTTTTAACGCGATAATGCTATGAAATACTGTGACTCCAAACTTTTAACTTTTCTTGCTGAACAGGGTACTTTGTCTGAGTTTTCTTGTCCTGGTACATCTCAACAAAATGGACGGGCTAAACGCAAACACTGTCACATTCTTGACTCTGTTCGTGCAACGCTTATTTCTTCTTCGTGTCATGAGTGTACTTGGAGTGAAGCTGTTCTTACTGCTATCCATGTTATCAATAGACTCCCTTTCTTCTGTCCTTGGTAATATTACTTCCTTTGAGCATCTTTATCATACTTCTCCAGATTACAGTTCTCTTCGAATTTTTTATTGTGTCTATTTTGTTCTCCTTTAGCCTCATGAACATAACAAACTTTAACGTTAGGCTCGCATGTGTAGTTTTCTTGGTTATGGCACTGAACACAAGGGTTATCATTGATGGGATCCTCTTTCTAGACATATTTGTATATCTCGTCATGCTGTATTCTGGGAGCATCACATATTTTCTAAGTTCTCCTTATTTGAATCCATTCCTTCTACTCAGTCACCGTTTTTTACTAACCCTAATGTTGATCTTTTTCCTAGTGATGATTATACAAGTTCTATCTCTAGTCAACCTCTTGAGCCTTCTACTCTTCCTCCTTTTTCATCTCTCGATGATTCCAGACCGGACGATGATCCTGCTCTTGCTGTCATGCCCCCTCCCTCCAATCATTTTTCTAAGGTAAGAAATCAACTTCCTCATCTTCTTGATTATCATTGTTTTTCTACTATTTTTCATCACCATGATCTTCAATCATTCTGAGAAACCTCCACAAATCCAAATTGGTAGCAAATAATGCAAGAAAAAATTCAGGCACTTGAAAAAGTACACACTTAGGACTTGGTTAATCGTCCTTCTGATTACAAAATTGTGGATAGCAGATGGGTATACAAGATTAAGACTCGCTCTGATGGTTCTATTGACCGTTATAAAGCACGTTTGGTCGCTCAAGGATGTACGCAAGAGTATGATATTGATTATGAAGAGACTTTTGCTCCTATTACTCGTCTCACATCTATTCGTGCTCTCATTACCATTGTTGCGGTTAGAAAATGGTCTCTCAATTAGATGAATGTGAAGAATGCATTTCTTAATAGGGATTTGAAAAAGAAGGTCTATATGAAACTACTCCCAAGATATCCTTGTCATTCTAGAAAAATCTGTCTCATTCGTAAGGCATTTTATGGTCTTAAGCATGCTCCTGGTGAATGGTTTGAAAAGTTCAGCACCACTATATGTAATCTTAATTTCACTTGCAGCCCTCATGAGAATGCTCTCTTTATTTGTCAAAGTGAACGTGGGGTTGTTCTTCTACTTTTGTATGTTGATGACATAATCATTACTGGAGACGATGTTGATGATATCTCTGATCTTAAAGCATCCCTTCACCACACTTTTGAGATAAAAGATCTTAGTTCTCTTAGTTATTTTCTTGGCCTTGAAGTCATATCCTCAGATGATGGCATCTATCTCTTTATTCTCTCTCAAGCTAAGTATGCTTCTGATCTTCTTGCTCGAATCAGAATTACAGATAGTCGCATTGAGTTTACCCCTCTTCAGCTTAATGTTCGGTTTATTCCTATGGATGACATTGTTTTGGATAACCCGACTCTTTATCGACATTTAGTTGGAGGTCTCGTCTAGTTGACTGTCACACGACCAGACATCGCCTATCCAGTTCATATTCTTAGCTAGTTCTTGTTAGCTCCTTGTACTACTCACTATGATGCAGTTCTTCGCATTCTTTGCTACATCAAAGGCACTCTGTTTCATTGTCTTCATTTTTCTGCCCATTCATCCTTAACCCTTTAGGCGTACTCAGATGCTGATTGGGCTGATGATTGTAACAGCCCAGACCACCCGCTAGCACGATATTGTCCGCTTTGGCACACAAGGCCTCACGGTTTTGCCTTTGACAATAGGGATGATAGCCGAAGCCCCCCACACTCACTCGTCAAAACGCGTCATGCTAGGGAGAGGTATCCACACCCTTATAAGGCATGCTTCGTTCCCCTCCCCAACCGATGTGGGCCTTACAATGATCCCACTGATCGTCGTTCTACTACTAGTTATTGTTTGTTTCTTGGTGACTCTCTCATTTCCTAGCGAGCCAAGAAACAAACGTTCACTACTCGATCAAGTACCGAAACTGAATACCGTACTCTCGCTAACACCACTTCTGAGGTTGTCTCGATTCGTTGGCTTCTTGAAGACTTGGGTGCCCCTCAATCGTCCCCAACTGATGTTTATTGTGACAACTACAGTGCTATTCAAATTGCTCATAGTGATATTTTTTATGAATGTACCAACACATTGAGATCGATTGTCATTTTGTCCGACAACGCCTTCTTAGTAATGTTATTCGTCTCGTATCTGTTGTAACTCTGGATCATACTGCTGATATCTTCCCAAAGATTCATCATCCTACTCGTTTTCGAACTCTAGTGTCCAAACTCAAGATGATATCTTTAGTTCCTACTTAAATTTGAGAGGGGATGTTAGAGTATAATTAGCATTATTTAGCATATCTATATATTTATCATAGTATATTACGTTTTTATTACTTTAATTCTTCTAACATTTATATATACTCTTGTATATTGTATCATTTTCAATTCACTCAATAATACACCATACCTTTTTTAATTTAGTCTCTTGTTTCTAACCATAAATATTTGACTGTTTATACTTTTTTAATTTGTAAATAAAATATTTAATTAATTTAATAAAAAAATCCTAATAATCATCGGAGCCAAAACTTATTATAATAAAAAAGGCGGACATGAACTGCTGGCCTATATTTAATATATAGATGACTTACGAGTCCTGACTGTAGTATATATCTAAATAATTTTACAAAACTAAATTGTTACTAAACACAGAAAGATCCAGGGCATTAGAATATTGAGAAAGTCACCTTTATTAGTAGCATGATCATAATACAATACTAAAGAGGAATTATGGACTTCGTTAATTAATAATTTCATATTGTAGGGTGAATGAGATACATAAACAAGAAACTTGTGCGACACTTGAAAATTGATATATAGAACAAGCAAGTATCTTTTTGACCAATGCAAATTAAAACTTATTATGATTAAAGCATATGTTGAAGCAAAAATCTAATTAGTACGTAATCGGCATAATTATAGGTCAAGCTAGCTTCTCCCTATAGTTTAAGCCCCATCAGCTATAGCTAGGGATCGCAACAGATTGAATTAAACTATATATGATGCAATATGATAATTCTAATAAAAAAATTTCTACATAAATAGTATCATTTATTTTAATTTCACTGGTTCTTTTCACCAAGACTCGCTCTTCAATCTTTAATTTCTGGGATAATGTTATTTATGTTAGGAATTTGGTTTGTTAGTAATTTAAAGTCTAAAATCTTTACTTAACTAGCACATGAATGAGGTTATTTAATCGATAAATGGAGCTGTTCACCACGGGGATAATTAAGCATTAAATCCGTTCTTAGACTTTATGTCGGACTTGTGATTATGACATGCAGAAAATAATAGGTACTCTCAATTTTTTTTAATAATTAAAAAAATAAAATATAATTTTTTATTATTAATTTTATAAATAAAATTAAAAATATATATAAAAAAATATATTAAAAAATTAAAAATTACACTTTATTTTTTTAATTATTAAAAAAAATGAAAAGAATCCATTTCTAATCAAAACATTCCTTGGCTAGTTTCCTTCCGGATACATGTTGTTAGACTTAATTTTTCTAACATCTACCTTATCAATAATTAAATGCGACTATTAATGAATAAGTAAAATTATATGGCCAACAAAATTTATTAATTTTAATAGTATAAAAATAAAATATTATCTATAATATTAGCAAATATTAATGTAATTAAAAATATATATTTAAAAATGTTTATCACAATAAATAATTAAAAATGTTGTTCATAAAGCATGCATTAAACATATATGTTTCTTGGAAGTATTTCTCTCCATCCACGTTTATTAACAAAAATGTTTAAAAAAATAAAAACTATAAAATTATCTTATTTTTTAATTATCGTAAAAATAATTAAATAATACTAAATATAATAAATATATAATTATAAATACTACATGTACAAAATTATAAATATTAACTTAAATAAAATAACTTTAGATTATTATCTTTCTATAATAACTTCTCTTATATGTAAAAAATTAACTACTAAATTAGTTATTGATACAAAATATATATTAAAATATAAAATACACATTAAAAATAAATTTAATAAAATATATATTTGTATATAATTATATGATAATTAATTTAATGACTAATTTTTTATATATATGTGCACAATATTTTTATAAATAAAATCCCACGCACCATATGCACCAATTTAGTAGTAGTAAGTTAATTAGTACAACCAGAATATAAGAGATAATCTGTAATGCTATAATGTTCTCATTCATATCTTATTAATGAGAGTTAGCCATTTGAATTTTTATTTATTATTAATTTGATGATATTATAAATTTATTTTTAATATTTCTCCATTTGCATTGGTAGGACATGTTACCAAATGTGAAAAGTGATTCTCTATTCTATGAATTAATTACATTTTGAAAGAGATACATGTGCACATATACAGCCCCAACAAGTTCTGTTCTGTTCTGTTCGTGAGCTCTGAAATGGCTAGAATATATAATGGTAGGAGCATGACAAAGGTGAGGAGTGCCACAATCATAATAATGAGACATGGCTAAAATATTTATGACTTTGCCAAAATTAAAGGAAATATAAACAATTTATGGGGCTTTGACACTTGGCATAGATGAGTACCTCAAACTCTAGTTATCATAAAAAATTAAAAACAAACGAAACCCCTTTACGATTTATGGCTAGAGTGAATTATAGTTTATATAACACATGCCATCTTTTAATCATAATATATCTCTAGTGTGTTATTAGTGTTAAAAGTTCTAAAATAAAAAATATCTTCTCGGTGTTGATTTTGGATCAAATTAAAGCTGCACAGAATGCGAAAGATATATACAAAGCAGGCTAACATGCACACTATTATATCAAATTAAATATTCAGTCCTCTAACATTGTTAATTATTCATTAAGTACTGTTGTTATATATGAAAAAAATGTTAGAAGGTTAATAAAATTTATTATTTTTAGTCAGTAATTAATTAATAATATTTAAAAATAAAAAATAAAAATATATTATTAAATTATTAAATTAAAAAAATTAAATTAATAACTAAAAATATTAGACAAAAATAATAAAATTTATTAAATCTTAATTATTTTTTTTTAAAAACCGAAATGTTGTCATCTAAGAGAACACATAACTAAGATAGCGTTTGGTGGAGAGACAGAGACGGAAAGACCGAGACTGAAAGACAGAGACTAAGAGACAGGGGTTGAAATAAATCTCAATATTCTGTTTAGTGCAAAATAGGAGACAGGAATTGAAACAAGAATGAAACTCTAATTTAATTTGCACAAAAGGTAAAATTGAAATTAATTAATTGAAATGAAAGTATTTTAGGTATAAAATATTATTAAAGTTTCAGTCTCCATCTCTAAAAATTTCAGTCCCCTGTGTCCCTATTTTTTGGAGGTACTGAAATACTGAAATTTTAGAGACAGAGACAGAAATTTTAGTACTAGTCTTTGAACTAACAAACACGATACTGAGTTTCAGTCTCTCAGTCTCTGTCTCAGTACCTCAAAACAAGCACTACCTAAATGTCACTTAACTTGTAAAATATAGAAGGCTTGAATACAAAATTACAAGTAATATAAAATCCTAGCTACTCACTATTAATTTATTTTCTATAGAAGCTCAAACAATACCACCATGTGAGCCGACACATCAACCTCGGAATTAAATATTTATTGGTTGATAATAAAAAAATGATATATGCATTATTTTTTATATATATTTTTATATACTTTTATGTAATATTAAAATAATTGATAAAAAATAAAATATTTACCTTTTATATTATTATAAATATAAAAAAATACACACAAAAAATAATACCTAGATCGTTTTCCAATAATAAATAAGTAGGTATTAATTATTCAACTATATTATATATATACTAAAATCAGCCATTAAATTCAACTGTTAATATAAAATATATATTATAATATAAAGTACATATTAAAAATAAATTAAACAATATATATTTATATATAAATATGCGATGACTAATTTTAGTGGTTAATTTTAGTATACAAATAATATTTTTTATAATTTTTTCTATCCAAAATCAATGTTTGATTGAATTTATTATTTAAAAATAATAATAAATGCATAACTATTTCTAACCATAAATAATTCAAACGCTGATAAAATTAATCATAAAAAAAATTAAACAAATATTAAAAGGTTATGTTATGTATATATTAAAATCAGCCATTAAAATCAGACATCAATATAAAATACATGTTAAAGTATAAATACACATTAAAAATAAATTAAACTACACATGTATTTATACACAAATATATTAATAGCTAATTTTAGTGACTGATTTTGGTGTACAAATAACATTTCTCTTTTCTAAATAACTCTTTTTATCATTTTCTCCATCCTAACCCCTTCAATCTAACCTCTTTTAAAATCAGAATCAACTCTAATAACCCTTAGCCCCTCACTTTCATCTTCCTCATTATCCCTCACCTAATAAATTACCTCTCTCATCCTCCCCTATACGCCATTCTCGCCCAATTCAACCTCACTCACTCACTCACTCAATCATAGTGACAAGCTCATCTTTCAGTAACACTATCTTCGATCACCTCCAACTCCTCATATCTACTTCTTCTCGCTTGCATGTCATCTCGTCGTGACCATTGGATTGCCAGATGGATGTGTGGGAGGTCACGGTAAGCTAAAGATTGAGAATGAAGGAAAAATGAATATTCTAAAGAACAAGAGAAAAATTTCAACCTATTTAACTTTTAATGATCATAACAAGAAAGAATCTTATTGATTTATCATAACATTCTCATCATTTTGTCCAAACGATTTTACATATAATTGTTAAAAAGCCGCAAATTCTAAAGCTTGAGAGGAAATACCGTTAATTTCTGCAAAACAAACTTTTGCAAATCCATAAAAATAAAAAGTAATTAAGAAAACTACAAAGAACAATACCCAACTATTTGGTCACAATAAAAGGTGATTTTTCTGCTGTGTTATGATATTTTGATGATGTTGCTAGTGATGTTAGTAGGAAAGGTGGTGATAGAAGACGATCATGGTGATTTATGTAACACCCTTACTTTTAACACTTCATAATCGTACTAAAAATTCAAGTGTTATTTACTTCTAATCCTTTAACTTTAACTTGATACTATATTTATTTAATATTGAACATTAGCGAATATGAATCAAATCTTTAATTATGAAAGCAAAAGGTCTTTATTGAATAAATAAATTAAAATTAACTCATAAAAAGACTTTTCAAAAATTCTGGATTTTACATCATACCCACTTTATAAAGATTTTTATCCTCAAAAATTAAAATAATACATAATTTTAATACTTTACTTTTGAATACTTTAGAAAAGTAAAAAATCTTGGCATATATATAAATGAGGAATGCTAGGAGGCAAGCAATTTTGGTATTTTGTAACTATCAATTGGTCATCAATAGTGTTTTTAATGGTGTGAGATTACATCTAATGGTGGAAGATCACTCACTTTTGTTTTGATGGTTAAGTGCTGGCCAGAAAACACAAAAGTTGCTGGTCCCTAGACTTTTCCTATATAAATTTTTAAATACTGGATAAATCATATAAAGAAATTTTTTTAAATCTATGTAGGGAAGTATATGCTAAATTAAAAGTGATCTCATAAAAAATTCAAAGGATGATTGGAGAACAAAATTAGGCAAGAAAAGAGTCAATTCAAAAAAATTTCAATCCAGAACAAGAACTCTAGAAATAGACCGTAAGAAATGATGCATCACACCATAACAAGCTCAGTTTACATCAAGGAATTACACATATCACGTAAAGAAATTCAAGGTCAAGAACTATGATGTCAAAAATTTAAGAGATAATCAATAATATGGTCAGATCTCAATATACATTAGACATAAAGTAAAAGAATCAAATTACATGATTAGCTTAGTTTGAATCATAACTTTCAAAGTTCAGACCGCTCAAGATTTAAGGATCATGCATTGCGACAGGTTCAAGATAAGATTAATGAGCACAGGATTCATGGAGAAGAGTACAATCAATGATAAAGACGGATATTTTTGAAAAACACAAGCACACTCTCAAGAATACAATCAAGCAAAGTTATGGACGAATAATAAAATATGGTCAGAGAATTGTCAAATTATGGTTCAAGAAAGGAATCTAAGTCAAGGAACTTCAATGAGAGTAATAAAGAAGGAATGATATGCCAACTTAAAGTCGAAATCAAGCACGAAAAGGGAACTCTAGCATTCCCGAACCACGTGACTCGCATTACCCATTACTTATCAATTCCAGTTCGTCTATAATATCCTATTAACTTCCATGTACACATAAACCATCAACTAACATTAAGTTGGCCAGACTTAACATCAGCAGATATGCGACAGTAAGCTAACAGCGTTAATTAATAGAGAATCATGTGCATAAAGCTCTAATTCTTGTTATCTGGACAAGACGTACAATATGACAGACACTCAGAGTATGCAATGAAGCATAGTCAATCCATTCCCAAGGCTCTAATAAGGATGAACTGCTTTGATACCATAATGTAGCACCATTACTTTTAACACCTCATGATCGTACTAAAAGTTCAGGCGTTACTTACCTCTAATCCTTTAACTTGATACTATATTTATTTAATATTGAACATTCGCAAATATGAACCGAATCTTTAATTTTAAAAACGAAAAGTCTTTACTGAATAAATAAATTAAAATTGACTCATAATAAGATTTTTCGAAAATTCTAGTCTTACAATTTAGAGTTTTCAAAACGGAGGGTTGATGGTTTTAATTGTTGTTGAATATGTTAAGAGGTTGAAGATTATGACATGGGTAATGTGTTTTCTTAACGAAGTCAATGCAATTATTTTTGTCTAACAGAATTAATCTTTTATGAGTATAATATTAATTTAATTTTTTTATAGTCAATTTTATTAGTATTCAAATTTTTCTTAGTCAGAAATTATTATGTAATAATAATAATAATAATAATAATACATGCGATATGATAGTATAATAAAAATATATAATTTTAATGTACTGTTATTGTAAAATAATTTTGCACGTATATTTGCACAAAAAAAATTAATTACTTTTTATTTTAACATCTTAAATAATTATTAAAAAATAGATATAATTAGAGGATGGAGTAAAATATTATACATGCATCAAAATTAAATATTATAATAGGGTAAGTTATTTAAATAAAATTATTAGAATCCAAATTTACCATATTACAATTTTCTAAAATAGCAGACGAATTTGCAACATTTTTATATTTATATAAACTGCTACAGCGTGTAGCAGTTTTTAATTGAACGTAATCTACTACAGTCAGCTATGGTTTACGTGAAAAAGTGAGCTGGGCAGAAACCGCTAGAGGGTGTAGTGATTTCTGAAGGAAATGACATTCTACATAAACTGCTGCTTGCTATAGCGGTTTATGAAGAAATATTGTGTTGTTCAATTCGTGGCACACTGTAGCGGTTTATGTATAGGTGAATTCTCTATATATACCCGTGAAAGGCAATTGGAAAAAAGTAGAGTGCCATTTTTTACATATGAATGGTGAGGAGAGTTTCCTAACTCTAGTGTATTGCTTTGGAAAAATTCAGAAAAGTAAAAGATATGGTGTTAAGTTTTCGAGTAGGAAACCTTTGAATGTCTTTATCCGGTTATCGAATATCTTGCCAAAACTAAAGATAAGTATATTGCAAAAGTTGGAAGGTGTGTGAGACAAAGTGGGTGAAAGAGTTGTTTTACAATACCTCTATTACTGTTGTGTCAACCGGTGTGAAGTATGATACATTTGTCATAGGGTCCGATGAAGATATGTACGTCTTGTTTCATTGTAGGCAAAGTTTTCCGAAAGTTAGAATACACGAGTTGTTTGCCAAGTTAGAAGATGGTGTCAACAGTTCTGGGCATCAGCGCCGAATCCTCAATCAGTTACGTTGGGGGGGTGCTTCAACCTCGATGCCTGTGTTTGCATCTGCTTGTCCATTGGTTGATCCTCCATGTATTGTAGTTGGGATGGCTAGTTCACTTCGTCTGATTCCTAATTTTGCAGATGAGGGTGGACCGGATCGAGTTGAAAATACGACGCGAGAGGATGATTCGGACGAAGAGCTAATTGACATTGTTGGGGACAGTGACAAGGATACTCTGAGCAATCCACCTTCACATCATGAACCATCGAGTTTCGGCACACAGCAACATCCTCCACATTTCTCAATCTTGAACTTGAAAGCCACCGGCCAACAGCTAGACGTAGATCCTTCTTTTGGGAGACAAGGACTGCATGATGGAACTGCTCTTATAGAATTTCAAATTGGCCAGAGTTTCCAAAGTAAGGAGGAAGCTATATTGAGTTTAAAGGATTACAGCATCCATCATAGAGTTGAGTACAGGGTGATAGAGTCAGATCATCTTAAATACCATGGAAAATGCAAGTAGTTTGGTAAAGATTGCACGTGGTTGATTCGTATCACACTCCGGCAACGAAAGTGTACTTAGGAGGTCAGAAGGTACAACGGACCTCACACTTGCTTGGCTACCTCGACTTCATGTGATCACCTGCAACTTGTTATCATGTCATTTGTGCGAGGATCTTTTTGTTGGTTAGAGATGATGCTACAGTTACGATAAAGGTGTTGCAGCAAGCTACAGAAGCAACCTATGGATTCAGGCCTAGCGACAGGAAGGTCTGGATAGCGAAGTAAAAGGCAATAGCATAAATCTACGGAGATTGGAAAGAATCTTATGGCGAGTTGCCCCATTGAATCTTTGGTGTGCAATCCACCATGGAGGGAACCATTACTTTGTTGAAGACTTCTCCAATTAGAGTTGGTGATCAGGTTGATGAATCTACTGTATACTTTATCGTCTTTTCTTGACTTTTCTTCCTTGTATTAAGTCTTTTCAACATTGCAAGCCACTGGTCGGCATCGATACTACTCACTTGTATGGCAAGTATGGAGGTACTTTGTTCCTGGCTATCGTGCAAGATGGAAACTTGAATATTTTACCAATTGCGTTTGCACTTGGGGAAGGAAAAAATGCAGAGTCCTGGAACAGTATCCTCACTTGCATCGGCTAGTAGCACCCTAAACCTCTCGTGGAACCATATGAAGTGGATTGTCATCTGCTTGACCTTATTTGGCGGTGGCAGCTCTTCGAATAGAAACCACTCCCAAGCTGGTCTGTCATCCTCCATAAAATTTTCAAAGTCAGTGAGGCACCTACTAATAGCCTTCCCATCGATGGGCAACCCCAGCTGATGCGCCACATCTTGCAGCGTGATGGTGCACTCTCTGAACGGCATGTGAAAAGTGTGCGTCTCAGGACGCCACCTCTCAATGAATGCGCTGACCATAGGCTCATCCAACCAGAACCAACAATTATTCAGTCTGGCCAAGTGGTACAAACCAACCCTCTTTAAATAAGGTATGATCCTTTCATGCATTGGCAGATTCTGTTGTCTCCAAACGCTGTAAATAGTATACACCTACTGGGCTGCATTACGTGATAAAAATAACTACACCGTAATTAAATTCTAATATTTACAAGCTTAAACTATAAATTATTACTACAAATGTCCTAATCTAGTACAATAACTACGTAACTGTTATCTATCTAATCCTTTAGAAGTGAGAATAACAAACATAAAAATTCCAATATATTAAAACATAATCAATAAATTATTGATAATTCTAATATATACATTAATCACATATTTAATATATATGACTGTCTAAATACAAAAATAGAACAAATACTAATGTATGTTAGAACAAGTTACAGATTCATCATTTTTAAATTTTTAAATTTAAATTTTAAATTTTAAATCTTAAATTTTAAATACTAAACTATAAATCTTAAATTCTATATTCTAATTCCTATACCTTAAATACTAGATTTTATATTCTAAACTCTAATACTAAAAAGAAAACAAACTAACATCTTTATTGATGTTTTCGGCAACGTGGACAATGCTGTTGAGTCCATACAAACAGTCTTTGTCTACCATAGTCCCACTTGAATATGCACGCTCTAAAAGATTCAAATCCTCTCCCAGCCTCCTCCATTCTCTCTCAAACATTTTCTCTCTCTAACCAAATTCCCTCTCCACCCCAAATGAAGGATCCGCCGGTGGCTATCGCAGTTTTATAACCAACTTTCACGTAAATCGTAATACTCTCTAATAATTTATGGCAGCCATTGTTTTTTTCATAAATCGCTATAGTTAATAGTAATTTATGTAACCTGCATCTCTTTCAAAAATTGTTACAGCTTCTAGCAGTTTCTGTCTAGCTTGTTTGTCTATGTAAATTGTGGGTATTTATAGTAAATTACGTTCATTTTAAAAATTGCTATAGTGCTACACGGTGTAGCGATTTATATAGATAAAGAAAAGTATACGTATCAAATTTTACAAAGTTATAATATGATAAAATTGAATTTTAATAATTTTATTTAAGTAAGTTGTCCTTTATAATAAATTTAAAATTTTAGGATCGCGTAGTAGGCACGCTCCGGGATGATGAGTGATCAAATGTTTCAACCTATTATATTTTTATTCAATTTGTGTCCTTCGAATAAGAAAGCTTATTAAAACATTCATTTCCCCAACCAATTATTATTTGAATAATAAAGTTTTGTTTGGCCAAACAAATGACTGCGTCTTAGTGTTTGTCTCCTCCTTCAACTCTCTTCTCCTCCGTCTTCTTCTTCATTCCTTTTTCTCTCTCTGCACTCCATCCATCACACCCTCCTCTCTCCTTTGTTTTTGAACCCTCTCTATCTCTCTCTCTTCTGTCTTCTCCATTTCTCTCTTCTCTCATCTTTCTATACATAAACTAAAAGCATTTATCTCATCCAATATTACATACACACACTACTTCCCTTATTTTAAAGCCAAGGGGGGGAAAAGAACAGTTTTTATAAGGAAGAAATTTATTCAATTCACTCCTACTTCAATTCCATCCTATATTATTAATAACTATACATCAAATCAAAAACTATATATATTAAAATGTTTTTACTAGTTTTGAGTTAATATATAATTCATAATTCATTCTAATAATAATAAAAATAAATCTCTCTTTCTCTCTCTTGGGTTTGATGTGTCTATGGCTGGTTTGGATTTAGGAACAGCTTCACGCTTCGTTCAAAACCTGCACAGACCAGAATTTAACCTGCATCACAACCATCATCATCATCAACATCATCATCATCATCACCAACAAGATTCTGAAGAAGACGCCAACAACAACCACCAAGATCACTATGAGGATGATGCTCCCCACAACCACACGGGTTTGGACCTCGCATCGGCCTCCGCGGGGGACGTCGGCGCACGCCGTCCTAGGGGTAGGCCGCCGGGATCCAAGAACAAGCCCAAGCCGCCGGTCATCATAACCAGGGAGAGCGCCAACACGCTCAGAGCACACATCCTCGAGGTAGCCAGCGGCTGCGACGTCTTTGACAGCGTCGCCACCTACGCCCGCCGTCGCCAGCGCGGGATCTGCATCCTCAGCGGCAGCGGCACCGTCAATAACGTCACCATCAGGCAGCCAGCGGCCGCCGGAGCAGTAGTCACGCTCCACGGCAGGTTCGAGATATTGTCCCTCTCCGGCTCGTTCCTTCCGCCGCCGGCTCCCCCCGGCGCCACCAGCTTAAGCATATACCTCGCCGGAGGTCAGGGTCAGGTGGTCGGAGGGAGTGTGGTTGGGGAGTTGATCGCGGCGGGGCCGGTGATTGTGATCGCTTCTTCGTTCACAAACGTGGCTTATGAGAGGTTGCCTTTGGACGAAGATGAACAGCAGCTTCCAGGTGGCGGCGGCGGTCAGGGTTCCGGTGGTGGTGGTAATAGTCCGTTTGGTGACCCGTCCTCAGGGCTTCCTTTCTTTAATTTGCCGGTGAATATGCCGAATAATGTTCAGTTGCCATCAGCAGTGGATGGGTTTTCGCGTCCACCACCACCACCACCACCACCATTTTAATTTGATTACTATTGCACTCTTAATCTAATTAATGTGGATATTCAAAGTGTTGATCCAGCAATTTTTGCAACTGCGCGCCCCTTCATCATGATCATGAGTATGCCTTTCTTGAATTTGAGGTCAGCAAAGTCAAATCGTGGACTACTACATATATATATTTGTTCTTCTTCTTCTTCTTCTTGTAGTGTGGTTTATTCAGTGAGTCATGTCATGTGTACTTTTTTTTAATCACTTGTTTTAATTACTTTGTTATATGAATTAATTAGTGTTTGTCTCAAATGTTTTTTTATTTCAATTTTCAGAACTTTAGCTTGCCACTGAACTATATTTATAGTATGTTAGTGTTCTGTAATGTTGATCTTTCTCTTTTTTAACTTCAAATTTCGTCTCTAATTAATTACTATCAGCTTTTGTATTTCATAATAATCATATCCACTGGTGCCTTCTATTTTATATACCTACATATCCCTAATTAAGGAGGATACATATTTGATATAAATATAACAAGCGATATTATAGATACATTAGCGGTCTTAATATAATTCCGGCGTTGAATAATGTATATTAATAAACCGCACATACATATAGCTTAGCATAAGATCAAATATAGGAACTTCAAGTTGGTGATAAACAAGAATATAATATAATCATCATGTACTCTAATTACATATAACACATTATCAATTTTTCGTCAATAAATCTTTATTAATTTTCCGCATGTTCACTGCCACACTCTATATTTTAGTTTGGATTATTAAGCCTATTCTTGATAAGCTTTCCCCACTGCAATAATATATGTATAGGGAGAAATGATATATATAAATAAATAAGCCTTTACCAACTCAAAAGGCTAACTTATATATATGCCATGCATCATCAAGCTAAGCTTTCCTGTCATTTTTGTTTAATTTGTTGCTGCATCCATGGAAGTCAAAATTTGTGAACCGAAAATCTGATAATAGTTTATTTTAGAATTCTTTTGATTGAAGTTTGTTCTAATAAGAATTAAATTTTCTGCATTTTGCTTATTTTTATGAGAGCTAAGCGTTTCATAATTATGTAAAAGAAAGAAATTAACGAAATGTGTGCCTTCTTTTTGACATAAAATTACTTATCTTTAAAGTTTAAAACGATAAAATAAGATAAATGAATAATTATATTTTTAGCACATATTTTTATAATATTTTTTTAAAATTTGTGTAAATTTTTATAAATTTCGAACTCTAATTTTTTTTTTGTCATAAAAATATGAGTAAATATCCTCTTTAATTTATGATTATTTATTCGAAAAACAAAACATCTTTTTATAATTCAAAAATTTTTAATTAGTCTTAAAGTAATTAGTCTAAGCTTGAAGTATCAAGGATCGCTTAGTCCAATAACAAAAGTTGCTTAGACCAATTAATTGTATAGTTAGAGACTGATTAAGAATTTTTGAATTATAAAAAAATATTTTTGTCTTTTTGACAAAATAGTTAGAAATTATAAAAGACATTTATTCTAAAAATACTAATACTATTTTATAAAATTGTTTGTTCAAAAATTTTAAACTAATAAAAAAAATTAACACAATAATAATACGTCTTAACCTAATGCTTGGACTAAAACTCTTGTGTGAATGAAATCAAATTAAACCTAAAAAAAATACAATAATAAGGAACAAATATAGCTAACCAACGAGCTATAACTCAAATGATATAATCTTTCAATTTTCACTTAGAGATCTTGAATTTGAGTCCCACTTCTAATTAAAAAAAAAAAAAAAACATGGCTATTTGGCTAATCCACTTGCTTAATTAGTATTATTAATATTATCTCAAATTAAAAATATTGTTAGAAACGCTTTCTAACTCTACCAAAATAATTAATTATAATCAGCAATACTATATAACTAATAAATATTATTATTTTAAATTAATACGTGATCAGTAATAATTTATTAATATATTTAGAGAAATTTTTACACATAAAATATATAATTTACATTTATATTTATTAAAATTTGTATAAATAAATCAACATAATTTACACCCACATTTACTATAATTTACACACATATATATATATAAATCAGTAAAATGAAGTATTTTTGTTAGTTAATAGTCGACCAAAATTACTAAAATATGCTTACTCCTAACACTTTCTGAATTATAAATTGTGAAATCGATTGCGTACATACCAAGTTCTCCTTTGTTTGCCGGAATAGCACTCATGTTATTACAACTAAGTTTTCAGAAGCATGGAGGGTCTAATTTCGAAGTTGAACGACTCATGAATTATATATATGTTTTAGATAAGCAAATAATTATATACATACGAGTAGTTGTAGGTTCGCTTAGGCAGCTAGGTTTCCGGCGCCCAAAGGATTTTAATATAGCAAACATGTAATGTCAACTTTTAGTTATTCCCCACTATATTATTATTTTATATTTATATGCTAAGTGGGTTGCATATTTCTCTAATGGAGAAAGTGCTGGGTTTGCAACCATAGTAGCTAGGGAAACCGTACTACACTTTGATCAAACAAGCGCTTCTTTCTTTCTTTATATCGTATTCCTCCCCCGGCCCTTGAATGCATTTGATTCCATAAAGCACTTAGCTTCGAGAATATGCTGCCAAAATAAACTAGTTTGCCCCCGTCCAACCAATGATCTTTGGTTACTATTACGTACCTTATTAGATGGTTATAAACATCTAAGATGTTTTCTGATCTCAACATATTTGAAAATGGAGTACTAGCTAGTTCAACTGTATGTTCAAGTGAAAAAGCTTGAAGAATTTTAATACTAGTTTCTTTGGATATGACACTTAATTAATACTTTAGTAGTTTTGTAGAATATTTTAAATTATATATATCTTGTTGCTATTTTAGCTACATTTTTAATGTTTAGATCTGAGCATTATTGAATGATTGAGTTTTGAAAATCTCTGACTTTAATTTAAGCAAAACTAAGAATCTCTAGTGACGATCATGTAATTAATAAGGTATAGCCAGCATAAATATATAGATTCTCTCTGACAATCAATTAGTAAAGTATATAAGTTGCTTTTGTTTTTGAGACTGAAATTGAGTATTGTGTTTAGTAATTAGAATTTGGAACTAAAATTAAAATTTTAAGATATAAAATTTTAATTTTTTCAGTATTTTTATAAAATAGAAATATAGCGAACTGAAATTTTTAAAGACAGAGATTGAAATTTTAGTAATATTTAAAAAAAATATTTAATTTTTTAAATTTTAAATTTATCTTAAATCAAATATGATACTAATATATAATTTATTTCAATATATTTTACATCAATACATTACAAAAACTTAATTTACTCTCTATCTCTTATTCTTATACTTTTTGGTAAAGTTTTTTGAAGAGGTGTTTGTACTTTTCAAAAGCACAAACACCTCATTTTATATTTGGTAAATCAAAAAGTTCACGTGCTGTACTTACAGCTTTTAAAAGTTATGGGTGATTTTGAAAGCACCTAAAGAAGAATTTTTTAAAGTTGGCTTGTGCTTATCAAAATTAAAAAGTCTAATATAACTTCATATATTAATTAATATCTAAATTTAAAAGTTATTATAATATTTTTAAATTTTAAAAATTATTTTAATAAATACATTTGTTGTTGTTTATACCTATTAAAAATTATTTTTAATTTAATTTATCAAATTAAAAAAATTAATTTTTAAAAATTAACTTTCATAAATTATTTTTATAAAATAAAAATTTTATCAAACTAAACCTTACTCTTTTTTCTAAACGTAGCGATAACAATGAGAGACATTCTCTTACCACCAATATAAAATTTCTTCCAAATTTGAAAAGTGAGACAATAATCGCCTCTAGTATTAATTTATATTAAACTGGTGAGAAATTTATTGATTCAAGAACTAATCCCCACCAAAAAAAAAAAAAAAAGAATAGTTATATATAGATTTATCTTGAGGGAACTTATTCAAGTTTTCATAATTATTTACTAGTGAAGGTTTTAACACAGTTGATGAGAACATATATGAAACATGGTATACGACACCTGAGGGGTTGTTGGGAAGAAAGATTCCAACTCCATCCCTAACATAAATTATTACCGCAAGTTTGGTTAATTAATAATTAAGTTTTTTTTTAAAAAAAAATAGAAAAAGAAGAAGATAAAATAATAGTCTTGAATAAAAGAATCAAACTGAGACTTAGTCGTGTGTGGAATTTATTAATTTAATACCATTTTATCCGAATGCTTGCACCCGTTTGATTCTAAGATGTCAACTTTTCAAATATAATATACCACAATATAGAGCAGTTGAATTTTATATTTAATTTCAAACAGAAAACTTAGTTTTGTGTTCAATTTAATTAAATAAATCATACTAGATGTATATTATAATTAATTATTAAGATAAAATATATAATAAAATATAAAATATATAATAAAAATAAATTAAATTATATATATTTATATATAAATATATAATAATTAATTTTAATAGTTGATTTTGTGCGTACAAGTATTAATTTTGTAATTCAATATTATATGTTGAAAATCAAGAGCGACAAAGCATAACCACGTTATATCGAGGGCTGTTTTATGATGTTTGTCGTATAGTGAGCATTATGAGATGAGGCCAAAATTACAATGATGTCAAAGTACTACGGAGTTGCTTTGGTCTTATATTTGATCAAGCTTTAAACATTAAACAATAAAAGGGCATAGTACATATAAAATTCAAGTAATGATGAACATACACTTATGTTAATTATTGTTATATATATCTTCTATCACCATGGGACATGGGATGAAACTTGAAGGTCTAGTATAATATATATTCTGGACATGCTGTCCTAACTCCAAAAGATGCTACATATCAACCATATAATATGGCTCCATTTCATCACAAGTATATGAAGTAATAATAATGTAACCCCATTTCAGGAACCTCAGCAGCAAACTAGTTAAATATTATTAATTTTTTATAAATTATAAGCATTATTTTAAGATAATATTCAAACTTATCATGTATTTATATAGTTTAATTAATTATAAATACTAGTATATCAATAGTATTAACGTGCACTCTTTTATTTATTAAATATATATAAATATAATAAAAATAGAATTAGTTGAGATAATAATTAATTTATAATTTATCTAAAAAGTTTTAGATTTAAGTTTTGGAAAGAGAAAAAAAATTAAAATTATATATAAAAAAAGGTATCTAAAAAAGAAGTTGCACATCAACCATTTCTATTAGATGCATTATGAATTAACTTGTAAAAAAAAAAAAAAACTTTAAACTGTCATGTACGGCAACTACGCCAATAGAGCTAAGATGAGCTTTGTTTGACCCTTCAATCTGCTAAGAGGAAGATAATAATAACCTTTTGGGTGTAGGTGAGTGAAATACGCTTAAAGATGTCACAATCTGAAATAATGTTTAAACTTATGGGAGAACACTGTATCAAAAGTTTCCCATAAAGTCAAAGACGATTTTTGCTTACTTTATACTTCGCTTTCTTTGATTCTACCCTTGTGTTCTGATTTGGCCGAATTAATCCAACTTCTAAATGTTGGGTCAAATTTGAACTGTCTTTCCTTTCTTGCTTGATTGAAATATGTGCTCCAATCATTTTAGTGAAGGTAATGCCAAATGTGACATAATAAAAAGAAGAGACTTTAAGAATAATGAAAGTAAAAAAAAAAAAAAAAAAATCTTACATGTTCAAACTTCAAATGAGACATGTAAACATAACAACTAAACTATAAGTTCAACCTTAATCCCATCACCACTTAAAAAGAAAAATATGTGCAGGCAAAATTATCCAGATTAATATAAGGGAATTTTTCATTTTTTTTTTTTTTGTTATATAGATTGAACAATTTTCAATTCTAGAGATCTATTTGGCCACGTCATAATTCGAACCAGGATGCAACATATTAAGAAGCAACGACCAAAACCCTCGGTTGCCTTCAATGGTTTTTGCGTACAAATTTTCAACCTTTTTTTTTTTTTTGTTTCCTTTGTACTTTTTTTGGTGTGGGGTTAGAGGCAGTGAACAACTTGCTGATCCCAGTTAGCCCAAATTTGAGAAACTGTGCCAAACCTAATTGTAAGATCTGTAGAAAACTAATGATGAAAAAGGTGAAGCCCAATTCTGGATATGGATTATGAAACTGTGACTGTTGACCAAAATTGTTTGCACCCTTTTTTAGAAAGAAATGACTCCATAATAGTTATCCATCATCAAAGTGGGCCTATAACTTGTACACATGATTTCTACTTTAAGCCCAACACATTTCCCATTTTCCTTAAGCAAGCCCAAAAGCAAAATGAAAGCTAAATAAAATAAGCACGTAGTTTCCTTTTCATGGTAGCAAACAAGCAATGTAGAAAAAATGAAACGATAAAAGCAACAAAGGTTCCTTTCATGGCGATAAAGTATAGATTAGCTGATAATTGACAGGGGACCTACAATTTAATATGGTTTCTAAGTGTCTTTTAGACACAAGAAAAAAATAGTTAGAAATTTAAGGCTTTTAGATTTGATTGATAGAAAAAGGAAACTACATGTCTATATTTTGCATTAGATGATGAGCATGAAAAAGCCTTTTGGAAGTTATCAAGAGATGAGGCCAGCAAAGCATACATTTGAAGAAACAAATTTATCCAATCCGCCGTATAAAGAAGGGTTACATTACAAGGTAAGAAACTTAATAGGGACAAATCCACAGCCCCAACAACTTGAATTAGTCAACATAAGATAATTTGGAAATCAATAACACTATTCATACACTAAACCCTCGTAATTCGGTTGTTATTAATTGCGTATGAGAACATTGTTACAAAAATCCTATCTTATCTAGAGGTGTTTATGGTGCAGTTCTGGTTTAGAAACTGCACTAAACCACATTCTTATATAACAAAGTGAGTTTAAAGCAGTTTATACTTTATAGTAAGGTAAAATTAAAATTTAGCAAAAGAAAAGAAACAGGGGATAAGATATTAATTATGAGTTATATTACTGAAATCTATGAGTTATATTATTACATTAAATATCCTGAGAATAGAAGTCAATGATCTCCTTCAAATTGAGCTGGAAGAGAGAAGAGGCATCGTTTTGCATTAGCCACAGCATATGCTCGAACAATATTGAATCCACATCCACAAATATCACACTCCTCTCGTTGCTGGTGAAGTGGAAGTGATCCTTCTCCGCCTTCTTCATCGAAATTTCCATCAAAACCCTGAATGGATTCTCTCGCAAGATGAAAGGCTCCACCATGAACACCCTCCTCTCTTTCCCAACCACAACAGTCACCGGCCTCTCATGATCATCCAACAGCCCATCATCGCCCACTGGCCTATACCCCATCCGAGAGTTCACGGAGCGTCGCCGGATCAATGAAACCGGCATCACCAAGCAATCCATGGAAGAGGCTAGAAGAATAGAGATTGAAAATTGGAACAAGAAGGGAACAAAACAAACTTAGCAATTTGGTTATTTATGTTTGCATGGTAAGTAGCCGTTGGAGAGTGCTTACGCGTGTGAGGAGGCGCGTGGTGTGAGTGTATGAGGTGGCCTCTCGCTTTCAGTGGTGTTAGGCTCCTGGACACGCAAGTTATATTGATAACCCATTCTTAACTTCGTTAGCCAGCAGCGTCTTTAATGTTAAATTATAGTTACCATTTCATATTCAATGTGGACATAAATATGTAATACTAATATCATAAATCATGTGACGCATCAATTCAAGATTAGGTTTTCAACATTTAAAATCCCAAGTGATATCCACATGAATATTTTTAAAAAGGGAGCTAGTTGTCGTTTCGTGACTCTCAGTATCCATTTAGCTGGATGAGAATGACATTGACGCCTTACATCAGAAATTAATTAATACTACTGCGTTTTAATGATCCCTCATGAAACTAACACAACAATTAATTGCAAAAGGTATTTATTTAAATATGGAAATAAGTTATTCCTTGCTGAACTAGAAATATAGCGAGTATTTAAAATTTTGAAAACATCTGCCTACTAGATTGGGAGTCAAAAGACCAAGAAATGTTGAAAAACGAAAATGAAGAACCGAATAGGGGTTGGGTATTGTGTTGGTACGTCGGCGAGAAAATATTGTGGCGCATCCATACACGGTCCAGAAGCTGATTGGGTATCAACATAAGTCGTCATGCGAAGCCATATTCTAAGTGGACTTAATCAAACTTGGTCATTATCATGTTACTCTACACTTTACACGGTTTTTCGTCCATTTCATACCATAGGCCATAGTGCAAACTACCAACCAAAATCGTGATTTTGGCCACATATAGTGCTCCAATTCCTAAATTACAATTCAATCAAATCACACATAAAGCTCGGGTTATTAAACTCAGCCATTTGTATATAAAATATATGTATTTCTACGTGTGTCCCTAGTGTGATGATCACCACCTAACCTATGGCTTACTTTAAAACAACTTTTGCACCCATAACCCATCACAAATATTAGAAGAGAATAAAAAGCTGACATCCCATAATTTAATAATGCATGTCAAAAGGAATTTGGACAAATTTGGCTGCAAAGTTAGTCTTGGTTGACCAAACCACATCTTTGTCAAAGCCAAAGCAACCAGAAAGAATTTTACTCAATCTATGGATGAGGCAGGATAGCAATTTGATGTCCATTGCCAGAGCGCTTTGGTAAGCTTAACTGCTTAAGCAAAGCCAAAGAGTTATATACCACACAGCAGTAAACCTCAATTTTCTAAAAATGGACACGTACCTCAGATGAGCAGAACACAATACAAGCACCTAATGAACACAAACGGATCAAATTCCGCAACAAGCTCAAAAGACTAAAAGCTATCATCACTGGCAACGTTAGCATCACCTGAATTATGATTTTAAAACCCTAATCAACATAAAAATGGAGAGAAACAAACTCCAGCCTTAGGATAGGCTCTTCGAAATCAGTCCCAATAAGGCATGTTAGCATTTTAGAATTTGACCTCTAGCCACTACATTCAACAGTCATCATAAAAATACCCCGCCCCCGCACTGCACTGCACTGAACTCTTCAAACCTAAAATCTGTCCTCACTGCTGAGTTTGGCCAGCCCATAGTTGATGATGGTACATCGACATATTATGAATGGGCTGACTAGCATTATTGTAGAGTCCAGGCCCCCTATTAGGAGGACTCTGATCATTATCGTCAGATGATTCCGAGGAAGCCCCCTGAGAGGTAGGACTGGTTGGAGTCATAGGAGCGCCAAAATTTAGCATTTGGGTTGATGGCGTTGACGAAGGCCCTGATTTATTGTTACTTGAGCTATTTGACTTTTTGCCATCTTCAATAAAGCTACCCACAATGACCTGTTAATCATTTTAAATAAGCCACACAGTTTAATCATTCATGCCGAAAGGGGAGGAAACCCCTTCAATGCCTATGAGGTGATGAACTATAAACAATTTTAGATAATCTATAGAGGGTTAAGGCCGAGAACCTATGAAAAATAGATATAAATTTTCTACCACTTAAGAGCGTTACCTGTACTGGTGATGCTGCAGTTAGCGTTCCAGCAACTCCACCCCCTAAAACTCGTCCATCGGAACCTGCAAGGGAGACATTCAAGCCGCCCGGTCTGCTTCGATCACTATTATTTTCAGAATGTAGTAAAGAACCTGACAGAGATATAATCTCAAATCGGCCCTGTAATGAAAACATCAAGTGAAGAAAATTATTAAACCTATATGCATAATAATGTAATCAGCCAACAATGTCAAATAATGACATCTTCAGATCTTTATATAAATTTGAAGCTATATGGAATGGAAGATTCTGAGAAACCTGGTTCCTTCTCAAAAAACAAACCGCCATAAGTCCAAACAGTGAATTTGAAAATAATTTTTAAGGGGTAAACCTGAATGTGATGTGAATCAAATTATTCCAACAAACTTGTTTCATTTTCAATATTATGTGAAGAAAAATTGAAAATAAGAAATGAAAACACCTTTTCATTGTTTTCTTTATTCTTTTCTTTGTTAAAATTTAAAAACAGGAAACATAAATCACCCTTAATATGCTCAATTATGTGTTCCAAAACTTGGTTCAGTGAAGGTCAACAACACCAACCAGGAATGAAATTAAGGAGCATCTACAAATAGTAGTTATTCTCAGAATTAGTAATTAGGACAAAAACCATACTCCAAAATGTACCAAACTACTGACCCCCCATCACCACTACCCAAATTATTATCAGACCAACAACTACTGGTCTAAGAAAAATAGGTTAAAACAACACTTGAAAAAAAACAAGGGAAGTATTTGGTATCTATTTTCATTTTCTGACTTTCAATTTTGGTGTTTTTTTTCTTTTCAAAATTTTGTGATGGAAAAAGAATAAATAATAAAACATTTTTTTAATTTCCTGTGTCTCATAATTCCCTTCACAATCCTAAAAACAAAAAATATAATAAATGAGTGCTGATCAGAGGATTAAATATACATCAAGAAAATGAGTGCTGATCCATGTGTTTATTTAACATTTTTAATTAAGCAACCATGAAAAATTCTCATCAAGACATTCTTATAAGTAATACTTCACGTAAAGCTTCACAGCATTCTTAGTTGTTGGATCAACAGAAAAACCTGAGATAGACAAGAAAGGGAGTAGAAAGGATGACTTTTAACCTGACAAATTAAATTGTGTGGAAGGCACTTCAAATTATGAAAGATCTTTCCTTCACTGGCCAAATTACATATGGATACAGAATCCTTGTGGAGCTACACCATACAATGTAAGGTCCAGCTCCCTCCAGCAGGAATAAATGTCCAAAGAACATATTTTCCAGCTCATTCATGGATAAAAAAGAAAAATATGAAAACATTTCATATGCATCTCATAACTCAGATTCTAATCCAATATCATTCAAATCAATTTTAAGGTTTTTAATCCTAACTGAACATGCAGAATTCAGTATACCTTTTGAAACCTTTTCTTAAAGTAGATGTCCCTAAGTAGTTCCAGTAATTCAAGATTTTATGATTCCACATCTCTTCAATGGCACAGAAAATAACGCTTGCAAATTATTTAACCAACCAAAAAGACGGGAATATAAAGAAAGGATGTTAAATTAAAGATACAAAACTATTATTTCAGCTGGTATCCCACAAGGTACACAGGCTTTCATGTTGTATTATGAGGTAAATGAAGCACTATGATATATAATAGTGATAGATTATACATTTAAAAGCAAAATAGTGGAGAATATGGAATATGTTGATTACATGCTAGACAACAAGAAATGCATGTAGTTTCATGTCCTCGCCAACCCATACTTTTAGGAATATGCATATCAATTATCAAGCAAGTATATATTATACCATATCATTGATATAAACAATATTAATAAATCTTTCATATCACAGATAAACAGTAGTTAATATATTGTAAAAGGGACCTAAAAAAGTACCTCGTATGTCACAGTACCCCCCAACGTTGTCGGCTGCTTAAGGGTGACATTACAGATTGCACCATTAGCCGAAAGAATGACTACAGTCCGAGGTCCTTGCTGGCAGAAGGCCATAATTTTAGCTGCAACATCCTGCAAACAAGAGAAACATGCCAGTGAGAAGAAGGATATAAGACAATGGATACTTAAGAAGAAGATGATTTACAAACCCACCTAAAAAGAAAGTAATTCACAATATAAGATTGCAATACAGATACAGGTGATCTACACTATCAATGCAATTTATAACATAACCAACCTTCAAAATCCTGAAAGCCAAGCATTATATCGATCATCACTAAAATGGAAAGAGGCAATCCAATAACACGGTACCAACATCAACACTCAATGAATACATGAATCCTTCATGCCACTTCCATTTCCCAAATATATTGAGATACTACAGTACACAAAACAATCTAAACTCATTGGAAGTATTAACTCTGCTTCTATTTCAAGCATCCATTGAACCAAATAGTTACTTGCTCAAAATCAAAACCCAAAAGAATGCAACTAAGAAGATAGATAATTATTTAATATCAGTGATTTGTAGACTATATAGAACTCATAATCATTAGCTTCATCTATGTCTCAGTGATCCTACTGCATACCTCACCAGACTCCACCAAGATCACGTGCGGAGTAAAACCTATCCCACCAGCTCCTGCACATTTCAATAAAGAAAGCCATTAATCGATAACCAACGAACCAATGACATTTAAAAAGAAAATTACTTCAAACAAATAATAGTACCAAGCGCATCCATCTGCTTCTTGCCGGAGCCAGGAGGCCTCCCTCTGTGCTTCTTGGCCAGAGGCTCCGATGAGGGGGTTGCGCCACCGCCACCAGAACCTCCGGCAGAGGAATCGGCGCGTGGTGGTGCTGCGGGAGAGGGAGAGGCGTGGGTGGTAGAGAGTCCCAAGGCAATGTTGCCGTCTGGGGAGTACTTCCGGGGTCGGCCCCTCTTCTTCTTGGCGGCGGAGGCGGAGTCGGTGGTGGGGAATCCGCAGGGCTTAAGGGCGGAAGAGGAACCGTCGTAAAGCGCGACGGTGTTGTTGTTATCGTTAGCGGCGTTGCCGTTGTTGTTGGTTGGTGGAACGGGCGGCTGCTGGTGCTGGTGCTGGTGCTGGTGGTGCTGCTGCTGTTGCTGCTGCTGTTGTTGCTGGTGCTGCTGATGCTGGTGGTGGACGACGGAGGTAAAGGGAAATCGGGCGGTGGTGGGAGCCATCATGGAGGGAGGGTATTGGGTGGGTCCCATGCCGACCATCATGTTGGGAGGAGGTGGTTGTTGTTGGTGGTGGTGGTGGTGAGGGTGGTGGTGATGGGAAGGTTGGTGGTGGGGTTCCCGAGAATCCATGGAGAATGCGGTTACGGGAAACGAGAGAAGTGAGGTTGTTGGCGATGGTTGCGGTGCTGCCTCTAATTGAAGGCAAGATTTGAAGAGAGAGAAAGAGAGAGTGGGATTTGTATAAACAAAACAAAATACGAGTGAGTATATCACTGACTCGGCTGACTGGAACAATGGGAACGCGGACCCCAACACTCTCTCTCTCTCTCTCTCTCTCACTCTCATTCATAAATACACACATTGCCTGGGAAACCTTCCCTTCCTTCTTTTCTTTGGGTTTATTAATTTAGGGTTTTGTAATCTCTCTTAGATTTCCATTTTATTCCCCTCCTCTTTTTCGCCTTATTTACTATTCATCGTCCTCTCTCACTTCTCTACTTACTTCTCTTTGCCTCTTCACCAATTTAATCACATGCCCTTCTTTACTACTTTTTAATTATAACTTCTCTTCTATTATTACATTACTCATAAAAATATTTTCTAAACTTATTAACGACGAAAATAATCTCAAAATATTTTAAAATGCGATAAGAATTTCCAATCATTAAGTATATATCCTCAAAAGAATTTTAAAAATTAAATTTTGATATTACTTTTAACAAGTATAGAAAAATAAGATATTTTTATTCTTAAAACTTGATATTTTATAATAAATAAATTTCTTTCTGTTAAACTACTCTTCTATTTTAGTCCATGACAACAATAAAGAAATCTTGTGGCCACAAATTCAACCTAACAGAATACATAAATTCAATTATAATTTTAGTCTTTATTATCTTATTTTTATTTTTGAGTATATACTCATTTTGGTCCTCAAAAAATTTTAGTCCCCAACTAAAATTAATTACTCGATTGGTCCCTAACAATTAATTCCGTCAGTCACTTAGGTCCTTGGCTCCGTCAACTCTAACGGAAGACAAAATGGTCCCTGAAAATTTTAACATGGGATAAAATGATCCCTGACAACTCTAACAAGGGATAAAATGATCCCTGACGCCTTTATTCGAAAACGACACTGTTCTTCCCCAATTTTTATCATATCTCGCACAACTCTAACATTCATACTCTCCTTCTTCACCTTCATAGTCTTCTTTTCCATCTTTTTGTTCCTCCTCTTTAGCTCTAAGATTAAGCCATGGTGTAATTGTCACACGTGTCGCACCTACCTTAACATGTCATGGACCACACACTTCTTGAATCTTTGTGACTAGTACATCCACCTCCTCTACACTTCACCCACCAAAAACATCCACTTCCACGTCTTTGATAACATCACCTCCAACCCCGACAACATCCACGACATCCTCAAGACCAAGTTCCACAACTACTCCAAGGGCACGTCTTTCTCCACTCTCCGGCAAGCAATATAGATTGTTGGACATTAGGACATCATGAGAAGATTCTCCTTTGACATTATTTGTAAATTCTCATTTGAAATATACACCGAGTGCTTCATTCCTTCTTTTCCGGAGTCTTAACAAATGACTTGCTGTCTGGATTCATAGGATCCATTGAAGACGACAATTAGTTGAGAGACATAGGCATTAGTTTCCTGAGTATGAATTAGTTGAGAACAAGTTGAGAATTTTTTTTCTTTTTTTTAGATAATTACATCTCCACCCAATTTCAAGCAAAGTGGGCGTAGTTCCAAAAAACAGTAACAAAAATAGAGCAATAACTACAAAGACAACATAAAAACTAGCATAAAACAGCAAACAGGGAGCAAAAGAATATAATGATTTTATCTCCTCCAAAGACACTTTAAGATGAACCTGATCAGTTATACAACATCAAATCATGATCATTCTCCTTCCAACTTTTACTCTGCAGAATTATTGGCCTTTTTCATAGATCAGTAAATCATGCATCAAAGATCAATTTCATATGTCTTCTTATTCACCTTAGACTTGATATTTGCACTCATAAGTACATCAATTACTCATATATTGCAGATCTTGATACTATCTATTTGTGCATTCTACAATTCCTCCTTTAACTTCTCTAATACCAACACTCCATTATTAAAGACAATGTTATTTCTACATCTCCATGTGCACCATATTACAGAAAAAAATAACACCATCCACACTTCCTTCGTATCTTTCCTTATCTTTCTATCCATCCATACCTCAAAGCATTTTTTGGTGGTTCCTGGCCAAATCCAAATCACATTCCAATCCACCAAGATTGATCCCCACAACTTTCATATACGATCACATGAAAAAAACAAGTGATGTACCATCTCCAATCTATCCTTACATAAGACACAAAAGGATTCCGCTTCTGGTACAATCTTAAACTTACATAATCTATCTCTAGTATTCAATCTTTCAAAAATTACAAACCACATCAGCAACTCAACCGTGAAGGATTTTTTTTCTTGTGAACATTAAATTTATAGAGTGTGTATTGTGTAGTTTGAAGTTACAGTGTTAGACTATTAGTGTTATGTGAGATATGATAGAAATTGAGAGAGAACAGTGTCGTTTCCGAATAGAGGAGATCATGGACCATTTTGTCCCTTGTTATAGTTGTCAAGGACTATTTTGTCCTCCGTTAGAATTAACGGAGTAAAGGACCTAAGTGACTGACGGAGTTAATTGTTAGGGACCAATCGAGTAATTAATTTTAGTTAGGGACTAAAGTGTCCAGTCTAAAATTATTTGAGGACCAAAATGGGTATATACTCTTTATTTTATCTTTAGTTGTATAATTTTAGTCTTTATTATCTTATCTTTATCTTATCTTTAGTTGTTTTTATCTTATCTTTATTTGCTTTTATCTTTCATAGGACAATGTTCTATATATATTTAGTTTTACCTTCATAGTTTACAACACACTTCTACAATTCAATCAATCAACAATCAATAAAATTTCTTTATCTATTTTTTTTCTATTCTTTCACAATTTTATCAGTTTCTATATCTTTTTATAAATGGACTAAAATTTTTTTAAAAATAGAATTTTGGTTTATTTTTTGTATACATTTTTTAAATTGTTATTTAAACATTCCTACCAAATTTAGGATAAATATACAAGTGGTTTAGTAAATACAAAAGACTTATAAAAAACGTACTTTTTTTATTTTTGTTGTATTTCAAAACGTAAATAAAGATAAAAGTATTTGTTAGCCAGATTTTAAAAATTAAACCCAAAATTTAACATAATCCAATATAATTTATTGGGATTTTGGTGGTATCATACTTAAGGGTAACAAATAAGTTTAAATTCGTTGAGCTAATCTGCGTAACTCGTCAAAAAAGATGAGTCGGTCTGAAAAATTAAGATCGTCACACTTTGAAAATCCGCTTAATCTGCACCGCTTAAACTGTGGGTTTTGGCAGGGTGAAACGGGTCTTTCCGGCGAGCCTAGCGCTTTTCTTTTGCCAATATTGATTTTATTATTTTGTTTCAAAAAATTTGATTTATGATTATATTTATTATATATTTATAATTATAAAGATTTCAATATTTGTGAATTTAAAATAATAATTTTTTTATGTCTTTAAAAATTATAAATTTATTAAAATAGTTGTGAAATTATATATATTATTTAATATTTAATAGTAAAAAAAAATTGCGAACTTGGCCTGCCAATTCACTGTTAGATAGAGTGGGGTGAAATTTCAGGATTGCCTCATTATGCTGGGCGGGACAGGATGGGCCAACCCGCCAAAGAGCGAGCTTTTCGCAGGTGGGTGCCACCCCTAATCATACTCCCTATTTGGTAGAAATTTTTATATATATATATTATACTGGAAATGGTATTTTTTAAGATTATGAATTTTTAGGAGTGTTAATTTTAAATGTGACACTATTTTATTTAAGGAAAAAAAAAATTGACCCTCATTCTCCTAAAGTAGTGCAAGCGACGATGACGATGAAGTAGGACTAGGTCCAGTTTGAGTAAATAACTTAAATAAGTTCTTCTGAAAAAAGAGTTTAAATTATAAGAATTTTTATTAATAGCAGCTTATAAATAAGTTATTTTGTGTTTGGATTTTTAGTTATAAAAGTGCTTATTTTAAAGTTGTAGCGTTTGGATAAATAACTCAAAAATAATTTTTTTTTACAGAAGAGAATGAATATTAAAATAACTATGATAACAAATATTTTTCAATATTGAATGTTGATTTTACATAACCTAATCACTGATATTGTGTATGATATGGTAGGTGAAAAAAATAAATATAAAATGTGTGTCAATGTATATTTTGTTGCTATTTTTTATTTTTTTTACTCCTATTAGAACTCCATTCTCCTTTATTGAGGTCAATAACTTGCTATAATTAACTATGAAAATAATAGCAAGTTATAAAATCACATGTGAAAAAAATAAAATTAAAACTAAAATTTCATACCACAGTTAAATACAAATTTAATAATAAAAAATAGAGTGATAAAATGATAAAAAAATATATGCAGTAAGTTGTTCAGATGCAATATTGTCTGAAAATGGTGGTGGAGGATCAATACTTCTATCAGATGAATCATTACGTGAAAAAGGGAAAATTTGGAACATTGCGTGAGAATGATGGTGGAAGACCAGTGCTTCTAGCAGACCTTGCGTGAAAATGGTGGTGATGAAGGGTCAGTATTTTTTACAAGTCAAGAAGAAAAGTAGATTTTTTATGTTTTAAAATTAATTTTTTTAAGGAAGTGATAGAATGACTTATCGAGAAGTAGAGAAGTCGTATATTTCTACTTCTTTGAAAAGCTATAAATTAACTTTTTGAAAAGCTAAAAACTTTTTCTAAAATAGTGCCAACATGCAGATTTTGACTTCTCATAATCCAAAAAAAAAAAAAAAAAAAGTAGCTTCTGCTACTTACCAAACGGACTCTAAAACTCTTGGTAAATCTATGTAAAAATGAGTTAGTTTACTATTGACAAGTACGAATATGATTAAAATTATATGTATTAAAATTTATTTAAAGTTGGACGCTAAGGTTTTTTTTTTTTTACTTCTAAACACTCTTATTTTTGTTTAAAAAATTAAAAAAATTAAAAATTAAAATCAGATCATTTGATTTTATTTTCTGCTAAACTATCTCCATATTTTGGGAGGGAAAAAATAATATACTTGAAAATCTAAAATTTGGTCCTATATTAAAATTGTTCCCCTCTTTGGCCGATAACCATCTTAATAAGTGAAAAGTTATCTAGAATTTTACCCTATGTGTAAAAAGTTTTATGAACAATTAAAAGACATGTCTCAAAATAAATATATTAGAAGAGAAAAGCGCGAGTAAAATAGGCAAGAACATGTCATTCTACTGTTTTGGACATTTAATAGTTTTTATGAATGAATAGAATGACAATGCAAAGGATTTTGAGTGTGTTTTCCTCTTTAACCTCTAATTTGAAGGGTCAAAATAAAAAAGATAGAGATTTCAGATTGATGGCAATAGTAATCACTAACGTTTTATATTTGATTAGGTATTATTAAATCGATAAAAAAAATTTTAATAAAATTTTAGTGTGTTTGATAAATTTTTAATAGTAAAAATAAAAGTATTAAATAAATATTTTTTTAAAAAAATTATAATTTATATTTTTTTTAAATATTTTTTACATAATAAATAAACAAAAAAATACTTTTATCTTATTTTATCCAAACATAATTAATAAATAAAAAAATATTTTTATATGAAATATTCAAATATAAAATCTCTAAAATACTTTTACTTTTATAAAAAATATTTTTAAAAAATATCATAAAAAAAAAGATGTTTGTAACTCATTCATCTTTGATCTTTCCCCCACTTCCTTCAAAACAAGGCATCCTTTAACTTTGTCCATTATAATTATAAGTGGGATTTCTCATCAAATTTTAATTTTTCAATTAAAATCACATTGAGTCAACCATTCAATTTGAGGACCAAAATCCACATCACTTCGAATTGATTATATTGGAATTGGAATATTCATTACTGTTGAATATATCCGTTTTTTATCCTGATTTATTATTATCCTTTAAATTGGCATAGAAACTCGAAAGGAGAGCGTGCATCATCAAAGCAGATTGGTGTCGTTGCTAAGTCTCTTCGTTTCGCTGCTTCAAAATTTCTAAGCTTGCGTGCAGAAAACACACCAATCAAACCAAACGCTGCTGTTACTGCTGCCACGACGTCGTTTTCTGTATTCCATCTGACTAAATGGGATTCTTCAAAAAGGTAGCTGGATTGTTAGGGTTTTCGAGGGACGAACCCCATGACCACGATCCCAGGCACGATGCCGACGCCGAACCCGATGCTCAACCTCGTGCTGCACCGTTTCGCGTCCAGGAAACTGGGCTTCCGAGAAGGGGCTTTAGCGTTCCCGCCCAAGTCGTCGTCGATCGCCCCCAACCTGGTCCCGTTATCACGCCTTGTACCTCCGGCAACGGCGGAGTTCAGGTCCGTCAATCGTCAATTCAATTAGCCAATTTTATTTTTCCCCTTTTACTTGCTTGAATTGAGGGTAGTTTTGGTTTTGATTAGCTTTGAATCGAATCTAATTTCCTGAGACCTTGAATCTAATTTGCGCGACCAGAAAAGGGCTTAACTTGGTGTATTCGGGATGCTCAATTTATGCTTTTTATTTACCTTCTGCGCTGCTAAGTATCTGAATTTCAGGGTATAAATTGGTAACTGTTGTAGTGTTTGTTTTCATGGTCATGATCATGAAGAATGCAGATCATATGGCCCTTCCATTGTTTTCACTTGGAGTTCCTGCATCTATATATAGAGAGTAGAACTGCTATTGACTGCTACATTTTTGTATCGTGTTTTTTGTTGTTGTGAGAATGTTATTACTATCATTCTTAAACTAGGAAAATCTTATTCTTGTGGAATGTGGAATGTGGAATTTTGCAATATCGTTAACCTAATTTTTTGTTTTTATGCATTTTAATGGGGTTTGGCATGACATGTATTGACTGAAAATAGAGGAATTAGGTACTATGGTAGTATTGGTAACATATGAGGCTTGTGCATGCTTTACTATCTTCTGCTGGATTTAGTTTAACTATGTATGTTATATCAAGCATTAAGCCTATTCTGCTCACTTTTATGTCACTTGAATTGTTAACGGTGAAATTTTAGACTGCTCGCTTTGTCATATGCCTTGTATCCAAAATATTTCACTGGCCTGTTAATGCATATCAATGAGCATTGTCCTGCATGATAAGAATCGTAACTTTTCTGGCCTGAAATCTGGATAAGGTTTTGCATTGCTTCTTGCTTATGCAGTTTCCAGTGCTTCATTTATTGCGGGTTCTGCTAAATCTGATTGATGCATTTATTTTGTTTTCTCAAATACATTAGGGGAGTTGCATAGTTAGATGACATTTTGCATTTTTAAACTTCCCCCCCTTCCTTTGTCCAGTTATTCACTGATGAGCACCTAGCAGGTCATTAATCTTTTTGAGTTGTCGTGTTTCTGTTTATCAGGGTCTAAAGTGGTATGCAAAGCGTCTTAGGATAGATGAAGATGGAGATGTAGCAGACGAATTCATTGAGGAGATTTCTTTAGAGTCATCAGCAGCTGCAGTAGATCATTATCAAATGGAGCCAAGGTTTAAGCTGAAGTACAATACTAAACCGGTCAAAGTGAGAAAACAGATCATGTCAGATGAGAGGAAACTTCAGCATTGTGTGGAACACCAGGGCAGATTGTTGTTGGTATAAAATATCCTTACATGAAACCGGTCTAGAAATTGATTATTTGGACTTTCTGTACGGTGGGGGAAGTTGCACAAGAAAGGGTCTAAAAACTAGTGTTTTAAATGAGCTTTACTTGATGGTTCCTTTATGCTCTTTGGATATATCTTAAGTTATGAATATGCCTGGGAAATGCTTGTGGGGATTCAATGTAAAATTTAAGAAAGTCCGAGCGAGTCACCCTACAAATTAAGCTTCTGAATCTTCTCTCTAGTAATAATACACAGCTTTTGTGTCAAGTTTCTGCATTTTTTGGTACAAACATTGAATAATGTAATGTAGAAGGGTATTTGATTGAGCAGGACCATGTTGGAGGAGAGTTATGGAGCTCTTAACTTCCAAGCTCCAAGTAGTAGACCTTTTTGGTTTTTTCCAATGAAGCTCCTTGCGAGAAATGGCAGTGTCCTGTAATTATTGAAATGTTGCACGTTTGATTCTGCTAACCAAAAAGCCGATCTGTTCTTTGTCTCTTTCTAACTACTGTTTTAAGTTTGTTATGCTAGATAGTCTGATATTATGTGAATGTCAAAATTAAGGGTATAAAAACAGGCCATCGATAAGGAGGGTGGTTGTTACCATCTGATTACATGTGCCTGGCTTGTGTCTCTGTTCTCTTCTTCTACATAATATGTAAACTAAACGTAAATGTTTCATTTGATTTGTTTGCCAATAGAGGCATTCATTAGCGTATTGAATTGAATTACCGATAAGGCCATTATAAGATTAACCATTGTAGGGAAACGCATTTATTTAACAGTGAAAGCTTTTGTTCAATTATTGAACCATATCTTTTGGCATACTTCTTAGTCGTTGTTTTGCTATTGTGAGTTTGCCAGAGCACACTTTTGCATAATGCAAATGCAATTATTAATTCTTGACACTTTATTTAGTGTTGCTTGTGGTTGTGGGTGTCAATTTTATACAGCTATAAATTGATACTTGGTGGTCCAAAATTTGGACCATACATTGATAAGGTGAATGTAATTTATCTCTTGTGTTGAAGAAGTTTTGGTGGGTATGGCGACACTTTGGTCCACTGGGAACTATTTTTTTACTCCCATTTAATTGGAGCCAGTAACAGCAAATTAACCAGATTAAGGAATAGGATTTTGAGATTTTCAGGACCTAGTTAGTAACATGGTTTCTTCCTCAACTTTGCACCCATGACCACTACTTTTGATATTCGATATTCGATATTTATTTTTCACAGGCAATTATGCAAAGTTATAAGTTAAAATGACGCACGCCTGATGAACACAAAATAGTAATTTTCAATTGATCCTGACATTCTTGTAATGATTAAATCCAAATATATAGTGGGGTTAGATAGATTTTGCTACCTCCTAATGGTTCAAGTTGAAGACAGAACACGGGAAGATCGGCACAGAAGACTCTGAAAAGAGCTTTTGATCTATCTATATAACCAAAAGGCTGCATATATTGTTGTGATTGTTGTTCGGTTTAAAGATACATTGGCCTATTGTCTATTCAACATGTCTCCAACATGCTAAATTGAGTATTTATCTATTTTGGTTTCTAAAAATTTTCGGACCAGAAATTTTTGTTCCTAACTAAAATTAATTACTTGATTGGTCCCTAATAATTAACTCCGTCAGTCATTTAGGTCTTTTGCTCCATCAACTCTAATGGAGGACAAAATAGTCCCTAACAATTCTAACAGGGGACAAAATGATCCCTGACCCCTCTGTTCGGAAACGATATCGTTCTTCTCCAATTTTCATCATATCTCGTATAACTCCAACATTTATACTCTCCTTCTTCACCTTCACAGTCTTCTTATCCATATTTCCTTCCTCCTCTTCAGCTCCAAAATCAAGCCATAGTGTAACTGCCACGCGTGTTACATCTATCTCAACATGTCATGGACCACACATTTCCTAAATCTCTGTGACTCGTTCATCTATCTCCTCCGCACTTCACCCACCAAAAGCATTCACCTCCACGTCTTGATAACAGCATCACCTCCAACCCCGATAACATTCACTACATCCTCAAGACCAAGTTCCACAAGTATCCCAAAGACACGCCTTTTTCCATTCTCCAACAAGCAATATAGATTATTGGAAATTAGGATATCATGAGAAGATTCTCCTTCGACATCATATGCAAATTTTCATTTGGAATGGACCCAAAGTACTTCATTTCTTCGAGTCCAAGCTGGCAGACAGCTTCGACCTTGCATCCAAGCTAAGAGTACAGCGAGCAATGTCGCCATTGCCGCTTATATCAAAACTGAAGCGATTACTAAATATTGGTTTGGAGAAAAAGTTGAAAAAACCGATTGAAGTGGTAGACAATGTGGCCATGTAGATAATAGGGCAGAGGAGGAGGAGGGAGATGGTGACAACGACGACGGGTTTTAACAAATCGGATTTGCTGTTTAAATTCATGGAATTCATCAAAGACGACAAGTACTTGAAAGACATAGTCATTAGTTTTCTGAGTATGAATTGGTTAAGAACAAATTGAGGATTTTTCTTCTTGTAAATATTGAAGTTGCAGAGTATGTATTGTGTAGCTTGAAGTTGTCATGTTAAACTGTTAGAGTTATGCGAGATATGATGGAAATTTGGGAAAAAAACAGTGTCGTTTCCAACTAGAGGGGGTCAGGGACTATTTTGTTCCCTGTTAGAATTGCTAGGGACTATTTTGTCATCGTTAGAGTTGACAAAGCAAAAGACCTAAGTGACCGACGAAATTAATTGTTAGAGACCAATCAAATAATTAATTTTAGTTAAAAACTAAAGTGTCTAGTCCAAAATTCTTTAAAGATCAAAATAAGTAAATACTCTGTTAAATTTGCTCTCTTCGCCACAGTTTTCTGTCTCAAGAAAAATTTAATTGAAAAGTTGCGCTATGGTCACATTCATATTTTGATAATAATAGCCTCAAAATTTGAATGGGAATGCGACTATCGATTAATCAATTTGCCTTCCTAGAATACTGGTGGCACCAGTCATGCAAGTCAAAATCAGTTGTTAGTAACCATGGAACTTAGATTGTGGGGCACAATCTTCTCTCACATTGTTCCACAGAATTGGTCCATTGGCTATAATCAACTTGGAAGTTGGGAGTGACAACTACAGGAGTTGGGACAGGTGAAATTAATTAATGCATTGGAGTTATTTTGGATCTTTTCATGTTTGCTTTTAGCAACAAAACATAAGATATTATTAGGCTTTTATCTTTGGGGGTTAAATTTGGATATATATCTATTTCGAACTGTGAATATATATATACACAATTAGAGTTAGGATCAAATGAAACCTATGTCAATTTATGTAAAATTATGTCGCTTATAGCATTTTAGATGATAAATATTTTATCTATCTAGTTATTGAATCATAAATAACATACAATGAATATCATCTCTACTAGATTTCACCAAATCGGACATCAATAAAAATGTAATTCAAGAACACTTTATTTATGTATATTTTGAATAAATATATTAGGTCGATTTTATAGTATATATTAAAAAAGATACCAAACAATTTTGAATTGAGATGAATTTTTCTTAGATATGAGCCATGGCATATAAGCTTTTAATCTAACACTTACATGAAAAATGATCCTCTCATGAAAAAATTAGAAAGTAAAAAAGTGATGGTTTAATCACTATTAAATTTTAAACTTTGATCATGTGTAAGTTTTACTATCTTGATTCATAGATGATTAAACTGTTATTTTTCTCATTTTACCAAGCTCAAGGTGGAACTTTTTAGTCTTAATAATAAATTTTAAACGAGAATCACCGTTGTGATATATATTTTATTTTATATCTCTTATATAAAAATGATATGGGAGGAGTTTGATGCATAAATTTCTTTTTCTAAAATACTCTTTATTATATAGAATAATGATTATGAATTTTAATTCATCCTTCTAATTATCATTCTAATATTTGAATAAATAAAAATTGAAATATATGTTATTTTTTAATATCAAAATGATAAAAGAACTTATTTTATAATTAGAAGAACAAATTAAGAGAATGAACTAATACTTTTAAATATTTTTCTATTATTTATAAATTATAAAATATATATTTTTACTATTTTGCAGACTCAAACCCAAAAACTTATTAGAATATTAAAGATTTACTAAAATAATTTCTAATTTGTTACTATTATATATTTAATTCATAAAAAATATTACTAAAATAATTTCTAATTTGTTACTATTATATATTTAATTCATAAAAAAATATATTACTAGACAGATTTCTAGTATTTATGATGTCAAAATCTAGTGATTTTCTCTTGTAAGTCACTAAGTTGGATCATAAATTATTGTAAGTACTATGGATTTTGAACAGGAATATGTATGCATGTTGGATTTCACACTCAGATGTTATCCTGTCGAATTTATGGACCCATGTGGGCTGTGGCGTTTTATGTAATGAAAACCAAGATTCGGTGGCCGTACTTGGACCCTTTGTTGTTTGAAGGGGCAGGGGAAAAAAAATATACAACAAAAAATTAAATTTCTTCAAAAGCACCCAGAAGCAGGAAAGACATATAATGATAAATAGTTTATCCTTACACCCCAATAATAATACCAAAACTATTTAATCAAATCACTCGAGGGAAAAATAGCTCTATACATGTGAAGAGAATCTCCTCCATCGTACTCGTCTTTTATGCTCTTGTTATTCTCTCAAGGGTGATATATTATCTTATATTATAATATATCATATGTAATATGGTGTTTATACTTTATATATATATGTCAATAGCAAAACCAAGGCTTTTAGAGCTTGTACTTTGTTATCAAGTGCTGAATTTCTGCTCTGTGGTGCTTGTTGATGAGTCCTGCAATGCATCATTCTCAATTACATCATACTAAACCATAACACCAATATATACATTATAACAAATAATTTAACAAGTTTAACTAAATTATCATCAAACTGCTCTCAACTATTAACTTTGGATGGTAAATTTTATTTCTTAGAATACTAATTTTCAATTCATATTAGCTTACTACTAGTAATGAGTAAATGATCAAATTAATCCATGAAAAATCATTTGGTTTTTAACTTAGTCTTTAAAAGATTTTTTTAATTTTGCTAATAATGTCAAAATTTATTAATATGGCACGTTAAATGTCACCACAACACATTTCTAAGAATTTCAATTGACTATTAACATAATAAATTTATGAAATTAGATCAAATCAAAACCTAATTGAGAGAAGAATTTGAGATATTGAAATTCCTCAATTTGGGATTGATTTAATCTAATTTCTTAAATTAATCATATTAATAGTCAATTAAGACTATTAAGTATGTATTCCTGATGTTACTTAATATACCACGCCAACAAACTTTGACACTATTAATAATAAAAGTGACGAAAAAATTTTTTAAAAACCAATTTAAAAAATAAGTGATCTTGAGTAATTTAACCATTTACTCTATTACTAATAGAAAAATATGATTTTGTTGAAGTGATTATTAGGGGAAATAGATCCTCTCCAGTTTTTTTAACACTTGAAGAAATGCAGTGTGATCTCTCACCGTTAACTTTATAAGTGGGGCCAAAATTAAATATGAGAGAAAGAACAATGAAGGGTGAAAGATCACAATTGACACTATCCAGTTTTTTCTTCACGGGAGAGGATCCACTCCCATTATTAGGTGTGATTTGTGGGGAAGCAAAGTTGATTATGAAGTTGAAAGTGAAGAGAAAAGCAGTGTAGTACTGACCCCAACAGAGGTTACAAAACTGCAGACCGCACATTTCACGGATCTTGCTCCATATTGGTACATCAGCAACATCCTACAGTTGCCACAATTAACATGCGCCACTTGATTTGCTGTTACAACAATCACAACCTTACATTAAGAAAAGATTTAGATAGATAGACATAATAACATCATCGTACCTTCCAGTGCTAGATTGACGGTGTGGCAACAAGAGCATTGTACACTTGTCGCTCCGCGGATGTACATCAGTAAAGTGTGACATCCTCCACAAATTAACTGGGCCATTTCTGTGCCTGCATACATTCATAAATGCTTGGTTCTTTTCAGAAACAAACAAAAAACAGAGAAATTTTTGAATTGGATCATACCGGGTGGTGGCACTGCTGTGACTGCATTGCAAACTGCACAACATACTGACGTGGCTCCAACTGGATACATCAGTAGGTTTCTGCAACCGGAACACACAAGTTGACTCTGTCCACCTACTTACACCATTCACGTTTTCACATTATCTATTTATTCATAATAATATCAACATGTAACCACTTATTAAATCAAATCCACAAAAAATTAGAATATTATATTGGAATTTCCCAAACAGAGAGAAAGAGTGAGGAAGATACCATTTGATGGAGGCGTAGTATATGGAACCGAGGGTGTTGGGTAGGGAGCAAGTGGAACTGGTGGCATTATAACAAAACTCTCAAACAATATGTATTTTTCTTCTTCTTTTTTAGAACTCTAATCAGAGCATAAAGCTCCCTCTTTCTCCCATTTTCACAGCTCCTACAAAATGTGAAAACATTGCAAAGCAAAGCATCAAAACAAGTGATGATGGGGAATAATAAAAAGGCATGAAGAAAAGTTCATTAGTTAAGAGTTTGCCATTAATTAGTACCAATTAAAGAAGCAGAAGAAGAATAAGAGTGGAGGCTTTGTTGGTTCCTTCAACCATGCATGGAGCTAATTAAAGAGAAGGAAGCACTACCTAAGCTAGGCCCTCTCACCAGAAAAATGAGACTTTTTTGGTTGAATAATGTGAAAGTGGGGGCGAATATGCAAACTAGCCCTTCACAGCTTGCTCTAGATAAGGTGGAGAGAGAGACACATACACTTATAAATGAAAAGGGCCCAAGAAAGGATATCACTTGGGGAAAAACAATCATTAAATTTATTTAATAAACGTTAAGGTAGTACTAATGGGGCAATGGCCATAGGTAAGTGAAAGAAGAAGAAGAAAAAGAAAGAACTCTTTTCATCTTCTTCACTATTTAATGGTCTATTGTAATTTGTAAATAATTAAAATTAAAATAGGTATTCTCGAGATCAACTCTGACATGGGAAGGATGGTCCTACTT
The DNA here is from genome assembly GCF_059453495.1 of Arachis ipaensis. Taxonomy (NCBI): domain Eukaryota; kingdom Viridiplantae; phylum Streptophyta; class Magnoliopsida; order Fabales; family Fabaceae; genus Arachis; species Arachis ipaensis. Next base: position 5,908,355 of record NC_142440.1, on the reverse strand, counting down.
TGTAGCTTTGAAGCTCAGCCATTGGTGGAATAAGTGAATAACAGTGCAAGCACTTGAGTTCAGGAATGTAATTGTTTCTTTCTTCTCATGGTTAAGATTTGATGGTTCACATTGAACCACGTAGCCTGAACAGTTAAAGTTAAATGAGTATTGTTTGTATGAGAGTGATTTGCATTATATTATTAGGCCAATTCTGTGTGCTGAGATAATGCCCCTAATTGTAATTGTGGTCCTGCACAAGTGCCATTGAAGACTCTCATTTCCCTTCACCTGCAAACTTGTAATATCACAACTAATTTCGTAGGACATTTTTAAAGATTATAACTTCTCATATCTGAATTAGGTATTGTGGGGGTGGGGGGAACAGTTGATGAGTAACTCTCATGGTTTAGGATTCTGCTTAATTATCCTTTCTTCTGTTATTATTCTATTGGACAAGCGAGTGATAATACTCATAATAGGGTAAACCACAAAAAATATATTCTAATAATTTTATTGTTGATAAAAATACATTTTTATTATTGACAAAAATATTCTTAAATAATTTTAAAATGCTCAATATTAAATATATATTCTCAAAAAATGCTTTAGAAATTAAATTTTAATGCGATTTTTTGCAAGTATAATTAGAAAATGATATATTTTTATTTTTTAAATTTTGTAAGTATATATTTTTTGTGATTTTTTTTCAACAACTAATAGTACTTTTAAAAAATCACAAAAAATATATAGTTAGTGAAAAATAACCAAAATTTAAGAATAAAAATATCTCAACTTTCTAATAATACTTGCAAAAAATCGCATCAAAATTCAAGTTCTAAGTATTTTTTGAGAAATACATATTTAATATTGAATATTTTTGTTGCATTTTAAAATTATTTAAGGATATTTTTGTCGATAACAAAATTTGAGTGCAATTTTTGTCAGCGACAAAATTATTCGAATACATTTTTAATAGTTTATCCATGACAATAAGTAAATTTGTAAAAATGTTATATGGATACTAACGGTGTACTAAAAAATGCTCGTTAAATTAAGGTTTAATTATTTTGGCGGTTTCTATAATTTTACCAAATTTTTAATTAGATTTATATTCTTTTTTTTTTTCAATTGGATTTTTATACTATATCAAATTTTATAACTAAGTTCCTACCGTAATAAAAACGTTAGAATTAACGAAATATTCTATTAAACTATACTGAATATTTAATCAAGTGTTAGGCATATTTGTTTTGTTTAACATGATATTTTGTCAATTCTAACATTTTTGTCACGACATGGACTTAATTATAAAATCTGATATGATATAGAAACTCAATAAAAAAAAAAAGTATAAAGACCTAATTAAAAATTTAGTAAAACTATAGAGATCGAGAGAATAATTAAACTTTAAATTAATCATTATATTTATATATAGATATATTATATATATTAATTAAATTATTTTTAATTTATATTTTAACATGTATTTCATATAAATAATTAATTTTTTTGTATGTACCAAAAAATACATAATCTCGCTACTTGTATATATATATATATATATATATATATATATATTTCACTATTGTTGTATTATGTTTATTTCATAATAAAATATAAATTATTTTCTTAAGTTTATGTTTAAAAAAGTTATTTTATTAAATTTGATATAATAATAATAATAATTACCATACTAAAAATTTGATTTAATAAATAAATAAACCAATTCAATTAAAAAATCAATAAACAAGGATAGTCAACTTTATGACCGTAATAAAAGAAAATTAGTTTTTTAAACATAAAAGAAATTAATAGTTTTTTTCTTCTTTTCAATAGTTAGTTGAGATAATAAATTATATTAACTATTTTTTTTTAAAAATTATGCCATAATATTATAAAACTAGCTTTTGTAATTGAATAATCGATAATGAATAGTTGAATACTTGTTTTAGAACATATATTAAACAGTGATATTTAATTATGTTCGAAATAAAAAGAGATGAATAATTGTAAATTATTTTTTAGTTTGATTATTTTGTTAGTTCACATAGTTTAACTAATTATTTAATCAAGTTCTTGTAATATAAAAGTTTATAATTAGATAGATGTACTAGATAAAAAGAGATATACTACACGTGTAAGATTTTTTGTGAACTAAGTTTAATTAAATTGAACAATAAAATTTGGGTGAGTAAGTGAGTGAGAATGATGAGAAAAATTTTATTGATATTAGACTAATTTAATTAAACTTAGTTAATAAAAAAAATTATAAGTATATTACTTAGATAAAAATTGTTAGTTAAATTCTTACTAGTAGTTATTTAAAAAAAAATAATTATAAAATATTCGTAATTCACCTTACATCAAATATAAAAAATAAATACTCCAAGAATATTTTATATTTTTCAAAAAAAAAAAATTAACAAGGACCTAATTGAATTTCTTTTAAGTTTTATCTAACGTATAGGTATAATTATAAACTTTTAAATAGTAAGCATGATAAAACTAAAAATTTCTTAAAATGATAAGAAATTAAATGATAGAATAATTAAAAAATTTTAATTATTTTAGATTAATATACTTTTTTATATATAGTTTGATTAAATTCTCTAATATTTGTATGTAGTTCCAGTTTCAATTGATAAACATATTCATGCCAAAAGAAAAAAATTATCCTTATATATTTTTGCTTTTATAGAAAAAAAGATTTTAGTCCTTCATTCAATATACATACTCTCATCACATCAGCATATATATTTATATTTAATGTCTGATGTATGTTTATAGAACATATGTCCTGCTATCAAAATGAACACTATAATCAGAGTTGAGAGAGATTTGGAATATAATGTTTGGTTACTTTTAAAATATTTGAAAAATACTACTCATTCCTAAGTAGAAGTAATAAGATAAGAATCTCTTTAATAAAATAATGAATTTTTATTCAAATTACTTAGAATCTCTTTAATAATCATTTTATAACATATGTAACGTTTACTTGGAGCACAGTGAGTTGGGAGCTTGTTTGTGATCATGTTAATACTACAAAGGCTAAATTACTAAATTAGTCTTTTATGTTTGGACGTAATTTTGTTTTGATTCTTAAGATTTAAAGTGTTTTATTTAAATTCAAAAAAGTTTCATTTAGCATCAATTTAGTCTCACAGTAGTTAAATAATTAACGGAATTTTCTACATAACAACAGTACAAGAACAAAATCGATAATTTGGAGAACAATACAGACTCCAGAGGCACAAAATCAACTATGGATACATCAATAGATTTATTTATTATTTTTCTTACAATATAAATAAAATATTTTCTATAAAATTAAAGAGAATGATAAATAAATGTATTGATGCATCAATGGTTAATTTTGTGTCTCTGGAGCTTGTACTTGTTCTCCAAATTATCGATTTTGTTCTTGTACTGTTGTTATGTGGGACATTCCATTAATTATTTAACTTTAATCTCACTGTGGGACTAAATTGATGCTAAATGAAACTTTTTTGGATTCAAATAGAACACTTTAAACCTTAAAGACTAAAACAGAATTACACTCACACATAGAAGACCAATTTAGTACTTTATCCTACTACAAATTAAAGTGGTCCATAGATAAGCATGGAAGACAGCAAGAAGGATGGGGACCACAAAGTTTTTATGCTGTTTGTGTTGGATCCGTCCATTGTAATAAGCATGATTCCAAGTGCATATTCCTTCTCTTCAATATATTGTTCTAGATAGAAATATCAATCAATAATTCAGCTTTCAATTTGGAGAAGGAGCACCTTCCACTCCCTCATTAATGGACTAATGCTACCTCCTCAGAAGAAGCTGAAAACCATGTATTTGTTCTTTTGCTCCCAAACAAAACCAAGATTGCTAGTATCTTAGAGAAAATTTAGTTGGATTCTAGCATGTAGCAAATGGTTTAGGGCCTAATCGTATGTTTTTCTGTTTACTTTTCATAATTGAAATATTAAATAAGTTAATGGGTTAACAATTAATTAGTCTTTAAAAGATAGAAATTTTTTAAATTTGTCTCTAAAAAATTTTATCAATTAAATCGGTTCTTCAAAAATTACAAATTAAATTAATCATATTTATCCTCTAGTTATTACATTAACAATTTTCATCAACGATTGATGATGTAGAATGTTAATTGACAACTTACATGACATCTAATATATCTAATCGGACACCAACTAAATATATTTATAAAAATCTATCAATTTAATTGTTAGTTTATATTTACACTAGGGTTTATATGTTTGAGGAAAGAAACTAAATTAATAGATTTTGATTTATATATTTGGTCAGTATTTAATTGGACATATTAGGTATCATATATGTTATTAATTAATATTCTACATCATCAATCGTTGATGAAAATTATTAATAAAATTATTAAAAAATAAATATAATTAATTTATAATTTTTAAAAAATTAATTTAATTGATAAAATTTTTCAGGAACGAATTTAAAGAACGCAGTATCTTTTAGGAACTAATTTTACGTACTATTATCTTGGAAAGGTAAATAAATTAATTATAATTGATATTTATCACATTTATTTGAATTAATCAAATTGAATAATTAATATAATAAACTAATTATAATTGTTGACTCAATAAAATAAATTAAATAAATAAAAATATCTTATGAATATATTATGCAAAAATTATAATACCTTTAAAAATTATTAATCAAAATACATAAGACAAAAGAATTAATACAAATCAAAATAAAATTAATTTATTTATTTTGATCAAATCAAATAATTAATATAATTAATTAGTTATAATAAATACGTTAACTAAATATTAAATAATTTAATATTTATCTCAATTAAATCAAATAAATAATTAATTATAACATATTTAAAATTTATTAGTCAAAACACATAAGACAAAAAATTAAAACTAATTAAAATAATATCAATTCATTTATTCCAGTTAAATAATAATTAATATGGTCAAATAAAATATTAAATAATTTAATATTTATTTTAATTAAATTAAATAAATAGTTAATTAATTAACGTATTTAATGAATCAAATAAAATAATAAAAAATACTTTTAACATCATGTTACGTCAACTATACTATTAATTGAAAAAATTTTATTTTAATAATATATTATAAAAAATAGATAATAGATAAATTATAAAATACAGAAATAGATAAAATAAAAAAATAAATAAAATTATATTTTTTTAATAAATTAAAAAAATATTTACAATAATATAATTGATAGTAGTTAGATAACTATTAGACAATAAATTATAAGAAAATATTAATAAAAAGGGTAAAGTATATTTTTTGTTTCTGAAGTTTGACAAAAATTTTAAAAATATTCCTAAATTTTATTTTATTTCAATTTTGTCCCAAAAATTTTCGATTTGCATCAAATAAACCCTTGACGACTAAATTTTCAAAAAATTTAAAACCGATTCAACAACAATTTCATAAGAACAATTCCTCAACACAAGCAAATTAAACATAATTTTCATGCATTATTGGAGTGAAGTACCAACCCGGCCCCTGTCCATTTCCAAGAATGACAACGCGACCCCTCAAAATAAAATTGATCCAGTTCGGTCCCTGTCCCCGATTTCCGTCACACAAGACGGTCCCATGCGTTTTACTCCGGCGAGACATGACGGAAAATGCTGAGCTGGCTCGTTCGGTGCGTGACCTGTCATAAGAGGTGGATGACGTGTTCAGTCAGTGCTGAGTTGGAGAAATTGAGATGGATAGGGGCTAATTTGTCCTACCCAGTCACAATATAAACGACGTCGTTTCAGTGGGAAGCAACGTTACAGTTGCTTTTGAAGAGGTGGGTTTCCATAAAACCCTTTCCCCCAGCCTTGACATTTACAAGAAAACCCTAGGTCAAAAACTTCTTCACTTCTCGAGACCATTGTGGACACTGTGTTGGTGGAGGGAAGCGTTGAATTTGCTGCTTACAGTGTTAACGACGTCATAGTTCACGGCGGTTTGGTGGTGCTGTTGACGAAGCTGGACGGAATTGTGTCAGGACGCTGCAGACTGTTCAGGTTAGTGATTTTATATGAAGCATTTGTCCCTTGTGCGTTGTGTGGTCCCCCCAAATTGATTCTGCTTCTGACAAGGAACCATTGTTGTCTGCAATCCTTTGTGGTCCTAGTCATGGAAAAATTCAAATAACCCTTAACTATGTGCATTTTGAAAAAAATTAAATAATATAGTGGTGGTCATTCTTGTTTAAACATGTTTATTGTTAGGGAGATTTTATTAAAGCTTGAATAAACTGATTGTAGATGTCTGAATATATGGTCATTCCTGTGTTTCACCATGGGAGAAGATTTGTCAGAAACTCTGAAGGTGATCTCTGCTACTTGGATGGTAAAGTGAAGAGATTTTCCCCCTTAGACTTGGATTACGTAAATTTTTTTGACTTGGTTGAATTATTTAAAGAATTGGGTTACCAGGAGTATAAGCAGATGTTCTGGCTTGATATGGGAGAACCGAATATGGAAGCTGGACTCCATGTAATTAAAGGAGATGTAGAAATTAATCAGATGAGGGAGGGTAAGTTGAGGTATAGGGAAACTAATGAGCTATACATCTACTTTGAACACGATGTGGACATGCCTGATGTAGTTGAAGAAGATGTGGCTGAGGAGACTGTTGTGTTGGATTCATCATCATCATCGTCATCAACTGATGATGGATATGAGACAACAGAGGATGAGCCTTACAAGCCTCCTCCCCTGGATTTGAAACAGATGACAGTGGTAGTGAAGAAGAAAACAATAGGAAGAAAAAAGTTCCAAAAAAGGGAGTTTCAGCAAAGAAAAAGACGAGTAATGAGGCTACTGGGTATGAAACTGAGGATAAAAGTACAGATGAGGAAAAAAGAACTAAGAAAAAAAATAGTGTGCCTAAAAAAATAGTGTCACCTAAAAAGAATGAAGGTAAGAAGGGTGGTTTAAGTAGTAATACCCCAAGACAATCACCAAGAACTGCTAAGAAGAGAACATCTAAAAAATATTCTGGTGTTAGAAGGAGACATATCTTAAGAGATGGACTAGGCAAGAAGGGGATGGAGGGCCAAAGTAGAGAAGCTGGACCAAGTGTTGGGCCTGGGCAAATAGACCAGAGAGATGGGCCTGTAGGTGGATCAGGTGAGGGTCCAAGTATGGGTGATGGGCCTAGTAACCGAAGCTCAGTCCCAACTGAGGTGGAGATGGATAGTGATTATGAGAAACCATATGAGTATGAGAGTGAGGCCTTTAAGAGTCCAGTTTCTTCTGAGGATGAGAGAAGGACAGCATATGATTCCTTTAGTGAGGATACTGAGTATGAAGAGGTAGTATTTAAGGTTGGTCAGATGTTCCCTACAATGAAAATGTTCAAGAAGGCTTTAAAAGACTACTTTGTATTTGAGGGAAAGGATGTGTTATATATTAAAAATGAAAAGCATAGGCTGAGGGCAGCATGTGCTGCTGAGGATTGTCCATGGTTGATTTTCACATCTTGGAATAGTGCTAGTAGGTGTTTCCAGGTGAAAACTCTGATAGATGAGCACACCTGTGCCAGAGACTATGGCAACAACATGGCAGATAGGGCTGGGTGGCATCGAAGCTCATTAAGAGACTACTAATCCATCCTGATATGAAACCAAGGCAGGCAATGGATCACATGATTGAGGAGTACAATGTGCAACTTAACCATAGAATAATTGCGAGGGCCTTGAAAGTAGCTAGAGAGGTGGTCATTGGTAATGCACGGGCACAGTATGAAAAAGTTAGAGACTACTTGAGTGAAATTCATCGGAGTAATCCCGGGTCCACAGCATTGATGGAGACAATACCACAACCTGAAGCCCTCCCATTAGGGGTGGCAAAGCGGGCCGGCCCGCTCCAACCCGCCCCACCCCGTCTAGGCCCGCCACATAAACAGGGCGGACCGACCCGCCCCGCCAACTAAAATGGGTTCAAAATGTTAGCCCGCCCCGCTTTATGGCGGATCGGCGGGCTAGCCCGTTTGACTCTTTTTTTTTTGAAAAATAAAATTTATTAAAATTAACCAAAAAATAATAATTAAAAAATCAAATACAAATAAAAAATAGTCAAATTATAATATATTTTTTTTACTATTTTTTTTTAATTTTTAACTTCAATAAAATTGTTCAAAATAATATTTGTCAATAGAAACATCTTTATTTTAAAAAATAAGTCACATAATTTGAGCATATATACGAAATTGTAAAATAAAATAAATGAAGTTAATAACTCAAAAAAGAATAAAAACAAAAAATGAAAAAGAAGTGTTTAAAAATTCTATAATTATTGATTTTATAATAGTAATCACTCTTTTATTTAATTAAAAAAAAGAAAAATAAAAATTTTCGGCCCGGCGGACCGGCCCACCCGCCCCGCCAATTTGGCGGTGCGGGTTTGGCGGGCTCCAATTCCTAGCCCGACCCGCCTTTTTTAGCGGGTTTAGCGGATCGGCCCGACGGGCTCGACCCGTTTTGCCACCCCTACCTCCCATTGTTTGATAGGTTATACATTAGCTTAGACGCTTCCAAGAAGGGTTTCATTCAGGGTTGTAGGCCGTTAATTGGTTTAGATGGCTATTTCTTGAAAGGGTATTATGGCGGACAATTGCTGAGTGCGGTGGGCCAAGACGTGAACAACCATTTTTTTGTTATAGCATACGCTGTTATCCCTAATGAATGTAAGGACACCTGGAAGTGGTTCCTAACACTGTTGCAAGATGATTTGGGGATGGTGACGCAGCATGGATGGAATTTTATAAGTGATCAGCAGAAGGTAATTCAATTAGTTCGTTTGTTATCTTTCATGAAAAATGCAACTGATATGTAAACTGTTAAACTATTTCTGTGTGTGTAACGCTTGCAGGGGCTAGAGTTAGCTATCAAGGAAGTAATGCCTAATGCACACCACCGCAATTGTGTGCTACATATTTGGAAAAATTTTATCAAGTATTTCAAAGACCAGCAAACAAAGCAAATGGTATGGGAAGCAGCAAGATGCACAACATTCCAGGAATTCAATGCATGCATGGAGAAAATGAAGAAAATCAATCATGGTGCATGAGAGTATCTACAGCGGTTTGATCCGGCAGTGTGGAGTAAAGCATATTTCAGTCATGGGCCGAAAGTGGATAATATAACCAACAACATGTGCAAGGTGTGGAACGCGAAGATCGTAGAGTATCGGGGGAAGCCAATCTTGACGATGTGTGAATACTTGAGATGCTATTTAATGAGAAAAATGGAAACATACAAGAAGAAGCTTGAGAGTTGTACAGTGGTCACTTGGCACCAGTACAGCAGAAGAAACTGGACGAGTTTGTGAAACTTAAAGCTAACAAGTGGAGAGCTATTTGGGCTGGAGACAATGATAGGGTGCTCTTTGAGGTTCACAGAGGAACAAGCAAGGTTGGAGTTAACCTTCAACAAAGGACCTGCACTTGTAATGTTTGGCAACTTACTCGTATAGTTGTTTATGACTCAATCATTATTTGAGTTATTGTATCTTATGGATTTTTATAAATTTCTAATATGTTGGTGCTGGAATATTGAGTTATTTGTTGCCTAATGAATCAAAACATTATTTGAGTTATTCAATCATATGGAATTTTATAAATTTCTAATATGTTGGTGCTGGAATATTGAGTTATTTGTTGCCTAATGAATCAAAATATTATTTGAGTTATTCAATCATATGGAATTTTATAAATTTCTAATATGTTGGTGTTGGAATATTGAGTTATTTGTTGTTTGTGAATCAAATCATTATTTGAGTTATTGTATCATAACACCATGTGGATTGCATGTCTGGATTGTGCTTCTTGTTAGACATGCCTTGCTGTCACGCTGTTGCAGCAATGTATAAAATTGGTCTAAAGCCAGAGGAGCATGTGCATAAATGACTCACCATGCAATCAATCAGAGTAACGTATATGCATTGCATCAAACCAGTAAATTCAGAGGAGTACTGGACCCCATGTGATGCTCCAAGGACGGAACCACCCAACATCAAGAGACCAGCTCATCGCCCCAAGATAAAGAGGAAGGTAGATCCTGTAGAACCTGAGATGCACGCCACTAAAGCCAAGAAATCCTTTGAAGTGACGTGCAGCAAGTGTGGACAGCTTAGGCATTACTACAAAACCTGTAAGAATGACCCAAAGGATCCAAACTGGCAGCCTTTGACAAAGAAGGAGAGAAGAGCTGGTAAGGGAAAGGGGTTGCAGATTGTACCCTTTGACACAAACCAAAACAGAGGCCAGGTAATTAGGGTTCGATTTGGAACACAATATTAGTTGTTAAGGGTTTAAGTGTCTCATTTAAAAATTGTGAGGGGTTTATGTGTCTGACTGTTGGTTGTTTATATGATTAGGATGTAGGTCCTAATGTCAATCTGAACAGTGATACTGTACAACCTTTCCCACCTATGGATCCATTGGTAATATCTTTTAACCTGCTCCTTATCCCTATTATTGTTAGATGACATATTACATTCTCCTTGCACTAACATGGTTATACTCCTGTGATAGACAAAGGCAAAGAAAAACAAGAAGAAACTTCCAAAGACAATGCATAAGAAGGATAATTCTGACCAACAGAAACAGGGAGAAGAAATTCCCCTTTCACAAAATGCACCCCAGGCAGATGAGGTATAGTGATTGGTCAATGTTGTTTTAAGCTGTTTCTTTATTTTATTCTCATTCCATTTTTGTTACAAGTTGCAAGAGAGGCTATGAACCTGAATCAACCACCCCCACAACCCTGCTCCACCCCCAACATCAGTTATGCCCAGAGAAGAAAGCACCCTGTTGTTAGGCCCCCAAATGCTCTTATCTCGGCTCCACCTTCATTTGGACAACCTACTCCACCATCAGTTCAAGCAGCATCAGGTCTTAGACCATGTGTTCCAACCGGTCAGGCTGTGAACCCGAGGACAACAAGTGCTAATGTTCCCTTTCAACAAAGTGCTCCTTCTGCTGAGACCATGGCTGCAGCAAATTCCGGGACTGCAGCAAGGCTTTTCAAGTTCATTCCTACTCCTGGGTTTATACCTCCGAGGAAGACTTGATATCTGATATGTTGCTGTTGACATAGATGATAAGAATGACTCCTTTTGTTATTAGTTTAAGTGTCAGTGTTTACAAATCTAGGAAATATTTTGGAAGTTTTTAAGTGTTTGTATGCATGTTTAAGTCATTTTGAAACTCTACTAGACCGATGTGGAAGACGTTTAAGTCAGTTTGAAACTTGACAAATTTAGGAAACATTTTGGTTCAAGGCTACATGTTGGCCTTCTTTTTGTTGTTAGAGGGCTATAAATTGTCCCTTTCTCATGCTGAACAAGGACATGATTGGTTATTTTGTGTACATGTTTTATATAAGACATCTTTTGGGTTTGTTTATCCAACATTTTTTAGTTAGAAATCCGTATGACTACATGCTTCCAGAATTCATCCAAGTAGTAACAGACCTTTTTTCTTGAATAAAATCATAATCTCATCTGAAACAACATACATACTTCTAAAGTAATATAACTTATAATGTAAACAACATACACTGGTAAAAAAAAGACACACTTTGAACTTAGTATCACAGAAGGTTTCTGCTACTCATATGCCTTAAAAAAATTTGGAGATCACAATTCCAAATACAAAAGCAATAACCAAAGCTTTAACACTACTGTCGCTAGAGCCACTATTGGCATTACAATTTTTTGCTTCCAATTCTAACCCACTAACTCTAGCATCTAGTTCCCTCAGTTTTCCAGCATCAACACCAGCAGCATCAGGAATCTGACTTTGATCTCGCATCCAACCCTCTATATCAGGAGAATTTCTGGGAAAATCTTCAAACGATGCAACATAATCATCCAACCATGCAAAAAATTTACAATGCGATTTTGTGCTCTGTAGAATATACCCACAGCTCAAAAGATGTCACATCTGAGTTAAAATCAACGAAACTTAAATTAAATTTCAGATTACCTTGAAGTGTGGACATCCAAAAATTAACCGGTTAGGATTCAGTTCTGTTGAAGAGAGAAACAAAATAGCATGTGCCTCACACCGGCATCGTGGAGCAATGAACTTCTTCTAGATGATTCATCATGTTGCTCAATCTCTGCAATTCTTTCCTACACAGTTAGATAAGCGAACAGAAGCATTTATTAGCTAATTGCTAACCAAACAAACTCTGAACACAATTTTAACAAACAAAACCTATGAGAAACAACATAGCAATTCTCAACACATTACTTACACCAATAGCCCGAGCTGCATCATGGAGATAGGATCCATTAGATCGTTTGTGCGTTAAGACAAACAACTCCCCCCTACTAACTGGACGCCCCTGTCGTTCCGACTGCAACAATATAGCTTAAATAGTGAATAGGTCTACATAGAGAAGGTTCAAAGAGTAAGTGAATCCTAAATTACCTCTTCTTCTTCGAGCCTTGCCAAGCTTTTCGATCCGCCAGTATGAGTGTATAACTGCTTCGATCGATTCTCAGCATTTTCCTACACTTCTCTTATTATGCCATCAAACATAAGAGCTACTAGACACTATTTCTGACTAACTCAATGTGACATAAATAGAATTTTTAAAATATGAAATAAAAATAAATTACCTTTGTTTCTTCACTGTTGCAATAATGAAGGAACCATCTCCAATGTAAATGGATTTAGGTTTAGGACCCTGTCAAGAGAAGAAGGGCTGAAAACTCATAATAGCGGGATTCACGTCACTTCCGACACTAGAAGTTATGCAAGCAAGTGCGACAGTAATGTTGCGGTTGGTGGTGTCTCGTATTATGGGAAACTAATGGACATCATTAAGCTGAATTATAGTGGTCAATTCACAGTCATTTTGTTTAGATGTATCTGGGCAAACACCACACCTGGTAGAGGCATAAAACAAGATGTTTTGGTCCACACACTTGTAAATTTCTCTAATCCGATACATGTTGGTGATCGAGAGGATGATGAATCGTACATTCTTGCATCAGAGGCTCGCCTTGTATACTATGTAGAAGATGAGGTTGATAAGGAATGGAGTGTAGTAGTCTTCATAAAGCCAAGAGATTTGTTTGACATGGGTGATATACATGAATACTGTGAGGTGGAACTTTCCCCCCAACTGAGTTTATCTGAGTGCGCTGAGTGTGAGGTGGAAGGATTGTCACTAATAAGGGAGGGCGATTTAGAAGAACCCACCAATGATGCCTTTGATACTCACGAAGAGGTTGTTGAGTCTTAGATGTGTTTGGCAATGAAGAACACTAGAAATTGATTTGACTATGTGTTATTATGATTATGCGAATTATTTATGACTCTAGAATCCGCACGTTTATAATGTTTTTGGTGCGGAACATTTGCTTATTATTATTATTATTAGCAACTTTATTCTGGTGTGGTACATATGCTCCAATTTAGCAGTTTCTTTGCTAGGTATGCTATTCCAAAATTAGGTTTATTTTATATTTATACACTAGTATTGGTACATATCTTGTAATTTTCTGAATATGGTGCACTTGTACACTAGTCTACTAGAAATTGCTGCTGCATGGAGGGAATGTCACAATTGCTGGTGTGTTAATAATAATTTTATTTTTTGATTGTCCGACTAATTGCTAGGAATTATTAAGGATTTCAGATATTTAGTGTGGTATTTTTTAATATAGAGCAGCCGGAGTTAAATGTTGATTGGCAGGAATATGCGTGGTTATTTTGCTCACTTGTTTCATGATGGGGCTTATCAGGGAAATTGGAAGAGAGAGACTTCTTTCTTTGCAGCACTAGCATCTGGTTTTCCAAGGCAATGGTTCAGGCATCTCCGTTCTCTTCGCTGGAGCACACAACATCATTTGCAAGGGACTTATGGTTCAACAAGTTGCCTATTCAATTATGGCTGAATGTGTTCTCTGCACACCTGCACATAGATCAGGCTGCTAAGTTTGTGCCTGGGCCCATTATGTTAGTACATAATTGGTGATATTTGAGATATTGTTATATATTGTTATAGATACATAATTAAAATTCAAGTACTATAATAAGTAAATTCAAGGACTATAATAAAAGTTAGTATTTTTTTTGGTAGTACTCTTAACATACATAATTTTAAAATTATTTTTTTACACAGATGTTAGTTTTTGTTTATCTGAATTAAAATGATTCAATTTTAAATTTTATCATGAGGTAATGCCAAAATTTTTTAATTAAAAAAATAAAAAAATCATTTATTATTATTCTTATTACAAACTTATTATTATTATTATTATTATTATTATTATTATTCACATTATTTTAGCCCCAATTAAATATATGATTTTTTCAATGTCTATTAATATTGTTATAATAAAATATATCATGATTTTTTATTATATATACATATAAATTGTGGCCTTTTTACACTGCTAAGTGAAGCCCGTTATTGTTACCACCCTCAGGAGAGAAAGGAACTCAGTCTTTCTATGTTCAAAACACATAACCCCGCCACTAACCTAATCCTAATTTCTTTCACCACTAAAGCCTCCCACGAGACGCACTTTCGTTCGTTGCTACTGGACGATTCTCTTCCTCCAAGCAGTCTTTGGATTTCATCAAGTTGGAGTAGCCGTCGAAGTCGCAGAGCCAGAATCCATCAGCGTCTTCCTGCCGTGTCCACCATCAAGCAGTTGCATCTTGAGAAGCAACAACGTCGATAACTTTTCTCCCGCTGCCGGTAAGCACTAATATTTGATCTTGTGTGGTTGCTAATTTGCCCATTGAGAATTGCATGTTTATTAACCCTTATTTATGGAATTTAAATTGTGTCTCCATGATCAAGTTCCTCCCTTTCTTTCTCATGATTTAATTTTGAAAATAATAATTAAAAAAATATTCTTCAAGAAAGTATTGTTGCCATACTGCACGTGTTTAACATATCTGGTATTCCAATAATTTGAGAATTAACTTTGCTTTGCCGCATTTAGTGGTGTTTTTTGTGATTTGCAACTTACTAGCTATTTGATTATCATTAGCAAGAAGGTTATCTTATTATAATATCCACAACTGTTGTATGTTGATGAAAATTGTATTAACTGTAATTTATAATTTAGCAGTATATTTATATAATAATTTCTGCTGGGAATTGTTGTTTATCGTTGTCCTGTTTCTCTCCTACTTCTTTAGTCAGTTCATAGCTTTAACTATGATGGCTGTAACTGAGCTAGGAAATTTGTCTATGGCTTTCCATTATCCAGAATTTTGAATTTACAAATCTTTATCCTCGTTATTTTAGTTGGTTTTATGTTGACTTTAACTATGAAAAGGGCAAAA
This sequence comes from Arachis ipaensis, assembly GCF_059453495.1. Lineage (NCBI taxonomy): Eukaryota > Viridiplantae > Streptophyta > Magnoliopsida > Fabales > Fabaceae > Arachis > Arachis ipaensis. Next base: position 5,893,011 of record NC_142440.1, on the reverse strand, counting down.
AAAGTAAAAACCATTCTCCTTTTTCTCAAAATATTTACAAAGTCAATTCATATCTAAATTTTCACTTTAATGTAGGTAGAAAAAAGATAATTATAAACTGATAAGATATATGAATATAGGTTAAGGAGAGGAGTTTATTTATACATTCGTATCTCAGGTTATGAAATAATGCACAAGGATAAAAAATTAATAGTGAGTATTTTAAATAATTGAAAGAATAAGCACGATATGTTTTTAGTTTATTTCAGAATAAGATTTCTTGGTCAATTATAGAAGTCAGCGTTCATGACTTACACAGAGTACTTAAAATTGTTTTTACTTGATTTGATTTCGGGTAATGGGTTTATAGTGCTTATGCAACCAAGTAGTAATTCATGCATTTGAATGTACATTCAAATGTGAAAAGAAATATAAAGTTGCTTATGATAATTTTATCATGTGCTGTTCTATATGTTTTACATATGTCCGAGTATATAAAATTCCTTATTTGAACCGCATGCATTATTATTAATTTATATTGCACCTGTTTGGTTTATGAGAAAATTATATGCATGACAAAGATATTGAAAAGGCACGTTGCTTCCAATTAACTCATTTTAAGTCTATTGCTATTTCTTTTACGAGCTATAACATATATATATATATTATTGATATACGTGTCTAAATATTTGGTTATATTTAATGCTGTTTGAATTTTTGTTTATTGTTTACATTTTGATAATAGTATTAAGTGATACTGTTAGTGGTACCAAGTTTATTAAGATGCCTAGGATAGGTCGTTTCACGAAGAAATCAAAGGTAGACTCGTTATGTCAGCAAATGCAAACAGGATCTGCTGCGGCTTCATCCGTGTCCCAAGTAGATGGCCTAATTCCCCCCTCTGGTGGTACTGGTGCCGCCCCGACCTCATCTTTACGCCCCTTTCGACCACCCCGTACCGAACCACCGCCTGCTCCACAGCCTCCCACGAATGGTGCTCAACACTCGGAACCGCCTGATGAAGACTTAGACCCAGAGGCAGATGAGGTAGATTCTTTTGAGCAACATGTTGACAACATATTTGCTGCATCAGAGGCTCTGAAGCGCAAGAGACGCAAGACCACCGAATTTTGGGATGTTAAAACAATTGGTATACAATAATTTATCCCACGTATTTTTTTATGAGTAATTTCTTTATGATTTCATTGCATCTTGGCCACAGTGGTTACTCACACAGACTAACTATGATAAACAGAGTCTGATGGGACAATCAAGCAACTTCATTTAAGTGTGAGAGAGGCTATGAAGCAACTTCATTTGAGCAGAACACGAGAATCTCCTCCGATAAGTATCCCTCTGCGATAGAGCCCTCCAATTGTGATCAATTACGTACGAACTGCTTGAGACGACATAGGTACCTTTCAATTGGGTACATCCACCGATATTGAACTGGGCCACCGAGTCGCACTTCCTCGACCAGATGTACCGTCAAGTGCACCATGACGGTGAAGAAAGATGGGGGAAAATTCATCTCCATGCGGCACAGAGTATGGACCACATGATCCTGAAGGAGAGGAAGTTGTTGAGGATCAATGGATTTACTGCATATTCTACGAAAAAAGGACAATAAATCCGCCAAGAAAGAGGACACTGGGGTAGGCAAAGCATTTCTTAATGCAATTGGCAGGATATGCTCCATCAGAATGTGACAGTCGTGGCTTTTCAAGCCCGACATCTTGCACTGTCGTAAGTCAACACAGCGGAAAATGTTGCTAGAGTTTCCATTTGGAAAGACCACATTCTTAATAGTCCTTAAAAAGACATCCTTCTGTGGCAATGTCATAGTAAAGATGGTGGATGGGTACTTTCCATCTTCCCGTGGCCATAGATCATGCTTGATTCCCATCAATTGGAGGTCTTTTCTTGCCTTAAGGTGGTCTTTAGATTTACCTTTCTCGTTCATGATGTGAATACTATGTTGTCGCACACATTCTTCTCTATGTGCATCACATCAAGATTATGACGCAATCCATTGTTTTCCCAGTATGGTCGCTCGAAGAATATACTTCTCTTCTTCCAAGGGGACTCATCAAGTACAGCGGTTTGCTGTCCGCATGTCCTTTTTCCAGTAACCGATTGCACCTTGCCAAGGTGGACATGCACGTCCTGTAGTTGTCTCGCAATGCCTCCACCAGAGAGTTTGACAGGTGGACCTCTATCTTTCCATCAAATCTATCCCAGTCCTTTCTATATCTATGGACAGGATTCAGAAAATGACGATGGCCCATGAAACACCATTTCTGACTGTGTGTGAGCCGGTTAGTCCAGCATCCAAATTGCATGCAGGACAAGCTCTCCCACCGTACGTGTTCCACCAGGACAAGTTGTCTAAACCAGGAAAATCAATGATTGTCCACATTAATGCAGCATACATCCTGAAAGTTTATTTTGTGTAAGCATCGTACGTTTCAACACCAACCCACAACAGCTTCAACTCATCGATCAAGGGCTGTAAGTAGACATATATATCATTTCCAGGTATTTTAGGCCCAGGGATAATCATGGAGAGGATGAAAGAGGTGGCTTTCATGCAAATCCAAGGGGGCAGGTTGTACGGAATAAGAACCACTGGCCAAATTGAGTACTTCGAGCTCATATTTCCATAAGGGTTAAAGCCATCGCTAGCCAAGGCTAGGAGAACACTACGCGGATCGCTGGAGAAGTCGGAATAAGTTTTGTCAAATGCCTTCCATGCGTCGCCGTCCCATGGATGCCGGTAAATACCGTCAGAGCTATGCCCGCTCTTATGCTACAACATGTCAGCGGCTGTCTTACTAGACATGTAGAGCCGCTGCAATCGTGGAATAATGGGGAAGTAGCGAAGAGTCTTCGCCGCTTGCGATTTTCCGTTCTTCTTAACAACCCTGTTGATCCTCACTCTGGAGTTCTTATTAGTCTTTTGCTTCCATCTTGATGTCCCACATCGCTTGCATTTAGACAAGTCTTCGTCGCTGCGCTGGTATAGCATGCAGTCATTTGGACATGCGTCTATCTTTTTGTATGTGATACTGAGCTTCCTTATGATCCTCTTGGCATCGTGCATATTGCTCGGAATCCTTGCATGCTCAAAGGCATCCGCTAGCAACTCCAGTATCATTCCGAAGGCCTTGTTGCTCACTCCGCACATGGATTTTATATGATAGAGCCTCACCAAGAAAGACAGCTTAGAGAACCTTGAACATCCTGGGTATAGCTCCTGCGATCCATCTTCGAGCAGGTCATGCAAGTTGCGGACCTCGCGACTACTTTCATTTGATAAGTATGGCAACTCCTCCCGATCCCCGCCAGCGTGTTCATTCATTGAATCGTCTTCGTCGCCATGAAGTCCTGGGAAGTTGAACGCCTTCTGAACCATGTCAAGCATTGGGTCTTTTAGGTTTCTATCTGATTCCATTTTTTGTCCTTCCATAGAGCTCTCTGCCATGCGTCTCTCCCCGTGATGTACCCAAAATGTATAAGTAGAGGGGAAAGGTTTTATTATCAAATGATCATATGCATCCTCCCTAGTTTGGAGAAGGCGGAACCCACATTTCGAACATGGACAATGTATCATCCCATCGGATGATGCATTGGCAAATGCAAAATCTAAGAATCTGTTCAAACCGTCCCTATACTCTGGACTAATTCGTGGCTTTGAAATCCAACTCTTATCAATGTCTACTTCAATGATATAATAGAACACCGAAAATTCAAAAAAAAAAAAAACCAGAGTATAAAATAGATGCTGACAATAACTCTTAAAATAAAAAACACAAAACACAGATAATATCCTTCAGAACAATACTCATCACACAAGATAATTTATTGAAAGTTGCTTACTCATTGGAAAATTCTGCACTTTAGTAAAAAATTACTGGAATAAAGAAATGATGGTCCCAAAGCCAAAAAATAGAAATGAAAAATGAAACCTTATAAAAAAAAAGAAAAAGAAGAAATGCATTATAGTTAGAGTTAAAATCATACTTGAGACAAAAGCATCGAAGAACTAAACAATCAATTATAAGAAAAAGAAATTTTAATAATTTTACAGTTAAATAAATAAAAAATGACTAATAGATGTTAAATTGACCCTGCCAACATGGTAGAATGCCCATGCTACAGACCCAGCTGCTCGGCTAGGCGCTCAAATACATGCACCCACGCTAGCAACAATAAGCTAGAAGTAAGACACACTAAACCAGGAATATCTACCAAGTTTTAGAGAAATTAAGCATTACCAAACTTGATAACTTTTTCTTTTTGGGTATATTTTGCTCAAGAAAATCTGCATCATTAATTAATGAGGTTTATTGACATGTATTCCCTATTCCCCTTTTAAATGAAAGAAATGGCCAATATGCATATACAAGTAAGCCAATAGTTTCAACTGAATAACCCAGGCCAAAATTCTCTTAAAAGGTCGAGAAAAAAAATCATCGTTTAGCTAACTGATTCGGTAGTGCCTCTTTTTTAATATATAGAAAACACTAGTTAAAATATCATACTTTTTGAAAACAACATTTAGTTGCTAAAAGTAAATTTTGAAACACATGTAGCAGAAGCTCAATGTAACATATTCTTTAACAAAACAATATTAGAACAAGCAGCATACGAAATGGTTGTTGGGTCCTTTTTTAATAGCTCAGAGAAACGATAACAAATGTTTTCTGTCCCATTTTCAATTTCTATCAAAGATAAAAGAATTATATATACAGTGTAAGTGACAAACTAAAGGATGCACCGCCCACGGATACATTTCAATAACAAAATCAGGGTAATCTACCTCTTTCAATCTCCTTTTATCCCACACTTCTTGTAATTTCACATTTTATGTTAACTATTTCCTTTTAATCAAAACAAAAAAAAGACACAAGATACAAAAGGCATGACATTATAAGAATGCAAACTCAATAGAATCTTATCACCATATAGTTCAAAACTTCCAAAGCGTATTTTATCAATCAATTAACAATAAAATAACACTGCAAGACACATGCATACAACTTAATTATTAAACATAATATTCTTTTAAGTATTCCAGGAAACATGAAATTCCAATTATTATTTTATATAAAAAATAAATAAAATTGATGGTTGAAAAGTTGGTTAGTGTTTGTTACTTACAAAGGTATGAGCAAGGCTTTTAGAACTAAACATGTGTGTAAGTTAAATTGTATTCTTTTAGTTGAATAGTATTCCTGCACTGTTATGGTTAATGACTTAACGCATTTTTATTTGAAGGTTTTTCTTTTATTACATAACTATTCTTGTTACAGGTTTTTGTAAAAGTTTAATTCGATGGCTCTATGAGAAACAAAGCATCTTAACCTTTATATTCTCTATGAAATTTAATTTTGTTCTTAGTATCTATGAAAACAGAGGATGCCGATGATGAGGATTTAGATAGTTGGCTAAAAAGCTTATAATGCAGGTATTATAAGTCATGCAAGTTTATCATTTTTCTTTTATATTTTTAAGGATATTTAATCTTTATTATTATTTAAGGTAAAAATCATTATTATTTTGGTGAATTTTGTAGCTAACAAGGATTCTAAAGAGGCTACTCTGGTAGTGGAAGGAATCACCCTGAATGATGCAGTTACTTTAAAATGTGGAAAGGGTTGGAAGAGTATAAAAGGTTAATCAGTACCTTATGAGTTTTCAATGTTCATTGGTTATTATTTTCATTCATTTTGTACTTTGGAGTTGACAAAATTGTCATAAATGTAACTTTCCTATTATTATCAAGAACGTCTAAACATACATAAGTTTTATTTCCTTACATTTTCATTTATATGAAACAGCATTTAGCATTCTTATATACTGAGACCTGAGGAAGGGAAATGTAAGTAGTGAAATGGACAAGAAAAAAGGATCTTATATTCACACATCATCCTTGACAATTATGCAAGCAATCCTAAGCTTTTAAAAGTGCAAGATAATCATCAATTATGGACATAGCTGATGATCTGTTCCATAACCAAAGAGATTATAGTGATTTAAATAATGTTATATGTTAAGATAAAAATAGCAGCAAAAAATACGCAATTCATAGCCAAAATTATACTTATGTGGACACAATTCAGAGTCACACTATTTAAAATAAAAGCACACTTACATACATGAACTTAGCCATGGTGAAATTTTGCTACAAATATTAACAAAGAGCACACATGATCTTAGATATTAGATAATATTTAGATATAACTCATTGTAAATCTGATGCATTTTAAGAATTCTTTCAACCCAATCATGGTTGTATCTAACAGTTTCATGTGACGGAAAACACAATCAGCAGGGGAAAAAAAGAGAACACCGAACTCTATTTTATAACTATTCTATTCTGTTTTATTTTTGCTTGTATCTTTCCTAGTAAAAATTTTTTACTTGGTTTCCTGCTCCATTGACATACCACAGAAGAAAAACCTGTGAGTGTTCTTGGATAATTGGTACTAATCACATGGCTTTGGGTGGTTTTGAGTAGCAAATCAAACTATACAGCTAGCCTAACATCTATCCTCACATTGCAGCCATTATCATCCATATATTTCCAGCAAAGAATTGGGAACAATTAAATTGGGAATAGATTAGGGACCGAATTGAGACTAAGGTTCGAACCAGATTAGGGACCAAATTGGGAACTGATGGGTAAACAAATTTGGTACAGACAGATCCGATCAACAATAAAAATTATTCAATTCAAACAAAGGTACCAGGCCAACACATGAAATTGGAAGAGCAAGAAAAGGGGGAGAGAGCGGACCTGAAAGCGAGGAGAGGGTGCGGTCAAGCGGCGCACAACAGGGTATGGGGGGAAGGTTGAGGATGACGACACCGGGGCGGTCAGGAAGCCTCGCGAGGACACCGGGACGTGCACGGCGGAGGAACGAACAACGGACGTGCGTATCCACCCTCCTTTCGCATGCAGGAGATATGCAGCAGCTTCAGCAGATCTGTGACCCAGAACGATGTGACGGCTGCAGCTGATGGAAGGAATGTATACCGCGGGAGTGAGTCTTGGACCTGGTGATTAGCGCCTTTGCCCCCTTTTGGGTTCGCGCGTAAACGTGGGAAATTGGATCTGGCTTCCTCCAATTCTTGGTTGTTTTGTCACTCTGATCTTTATGTGATTTGCTGCGTTTGAGGCACAAAACCGCAGCTCCTCCATCAACCTGCAGCGGTTTGGGGAGACGCTAGAAATTGGCCGCTGCTAAGGAGCGCTTCTCTTGTAGTGAACGTTTGGGGTAAGTCTTATTTGTGTCCCTAACGTTTAAATCGTCCTATTTGTATCCTTAACGTTTATAAAAGTGATTCAATATTATCCTACTATCAATTATACTAACAAATCAGATTATATTTTTCAATTATTCTCACTTGGATGTATTCATTCTGAATTAGGTCTCACTTGGATGTGTTCGATTTTAATATTATACCCACTATTTGCGTTTAGATTCAATTATGTCCCTAGAAAAGTGAATTGTCTAAATGTTGTAGGAATTAGTTTCAACATTTGATGAGCTATTTTTCGGAGTAGATCATCAATTCTATCCCAAACATTTGTATTCTAACTTCAAAAAGAAATTTTTAAAACTCAAACTAAAGCGTTCATGATGTGTAATTGACGACAGGATAACATTGAATCACTTTTACAAACGTTAGGGATACAAATAGGACGATTTAAACGTTAAGGATACAAATAGGATTTACCCCAAACGTTGGGGACAAAAATGATACTTTACTCATTTTAATAATATATAATAGATATAATAGATAATACATAAATAATAATTTTATCGTTTTAATTTAAATATAAATATTTAATTTTTAAAACAACCAAACAACTCTAATCTCAAAAAAATATTTTTATCTTTTTAAAATTAATTACAAGCTTATTTTACTCTTTTTAAAATTAAATTAAATTTCTAATTTAAATTAAAATAATCTTAATTTTAAAGGATATTTTAGTTTTTTAAAATTAATTCTAAAATAATATTATTTATCATTCATTTCTTTTAACTTGTTTTTGTTTACAATTTTATAATAATATAGTATCAATCCAAAAAAATAAAAGATTCTAAGTTTAATTCACAGTAAATTTTAGAATATTATATTTAATGATATTTGTACGGTATTTTAGAATTTTAAAAATACTATGAATAATTCGACAATATTTTAAAATGTCTTGGAAGATTTTAAAAAATCCTAAAAAGTTTTATAAGATTGTAAAATGTTATAGAGAATTTTAGAAGAGTATGGATATATATAGAAGTATAAAGTGTGGTTTAAAATAATTTAAAAATATTTAGATAAATATAGTAGGTAAGATATTTGTAATAAAAGTTTTGAATACTTAATTAATTTAGGTTATTGATTAGATTTAATCCTAACCGTCTATTAAAAAAGTAAATGACTATAAATAAGGGATAAGAGTTTTGAATTGGTGTGTATGAGTTATTTGTAACAAACACTTCTATAATAAAATATTCTTTTTATCAAATTTTTTTTCTTTTGTGTTTTTAACTTTCTTGTTAAATATTGATAGTTAGGTTGGCTTGGTCTTAATTTAAGAGGTTAAGTAAATTTAAATACCAGCATGATAGTGTTAGAGTATGTCCAAGACGGCAACACCAAACTTAATTTAAATGCAAATATAAAAATAAAAAAATAAAAACAATTACTTTCGCACAATTTTATAAATGGAGCTTTGATGCAAAAACTAAAAACAATTAAAAGGGTATCCATACCTCTATTCCCGTCTCGTTTATTAAACAATGAAAGATTGGACAAAATTATACATGAATTTTTATATGGTGGATAGATATATATTTTAATTTTTTAATGAGTCGTTTATACATACTAATATTAAGTTTTGTTATCATTTCTACCCTTCCGCCCTTAGATAGTGATTACCAAATGACTTTGTGCATTGTATGAGTAATTTTTTTGATGACACAATAGAAACTAAATGATAAATTATTAAATTTATTAAATTTGAATAAAAAAAATTTACTAAGTTTTAAAATTTTCATTCTCTTCCTTTCCTTTTCAAAAAGTGAATATGGATAAAGGGCTCCAACTCAAAAATAGCTACTAGGACTCTGTTTGAAGTAAAATTTTGGAAAAAAAAAAAAAGAAGAAAATGAAGATTCTAAGTTACTTGTAATTTTTTTCAATTTAAATTTAACAAATTTAATAATTTATCATTTAGTTTTCACTGTATCATTAAAATGGTCACGTCACACAATGCACAAAGTTATCTAGTAGTCACTAATGTCGAAAAAGTTACACAATCAACGAAAAGATAAAAATAATAATAAAACTTAATATTATTATGCTAATTTATTAAAAAATTAGAGTATATATTTATCTACCGTATAAAAATTTATATATATTTTTGTCCATTTTTTCTAAACATATGTTCATTCCCCGCGAGAACGGAAAGAAAATGCCCCCAAATTTGTCTCTCAATGGATTAATCTCTACGGATATTTATTCCCTCGAAAAAAAATTGTCACTCCTATTCATGAGTCCTACATCTTCCAGTTTATATTTGTCAATACCTGCGGGTCGAATACCTATTGCCATTCCTACATTGTTAACCACCCTCAAAAACAAGTTTACATACAGACGAACCACCACCACGACTACCGACATTGAACCACAGTAGCGGTGGCTGGAACCACAGCCGTACACATACACACACACCGCCACTGACATTGAAGAGGCCGAAAATGCAGCTCAAACCCTTACCACTGCCGCCAACATTGAATTACAACAGCGGCTTCACATACACACACACGAACCGCCACCACTACCGCCGACATTGAACCACATCAAACCAATTTAGCTCATACACAGGAAAAACGACATGAAACCAATTTAGCGAAGCGTGCTGCTCGTGAAGTTAAAGATGCTCCAACTCAAACCCAATCTCACAAGCGCAGAGTTTTCGTTCGCAAAACAGTCAAGATTGGTCGGCCTGGATATCGAGTGACAAAGCAATATGATCCAGAGACAAAACAAAATATCTACTTTTCTCAGATTGAATATCCTAAGATTGAAGACCTAACAAAGCCAAATCATCAATTTATATCTTCTTATGAGCAGAGGGTGCAACCATTTGATAAAAGATATTAATATCTTTTGGTTGCGGCTGAACCATATGAAATCATTGCTTACAAGGTCCTTAGAATGAAGATTGATAAGTCTACACTAAAATTTTTCTCACACTGGAACCTAGATTTAAAAATGTTCATGCTATAATTGTATTTTCAATCTAAGCTACCAAAGGCAAACAAACCACATCCCTTATCTATAGCCAATGGTACAGCAACACTTGGTGTTCCACCAGGATCCATGCTCTTGCCACCTCAAGCTCCACCATTATTTCTCTTACACACACACACCCACCCACCCACCTAGGAGAAGATTGTCGTCAGCTTCACCTTGCCCTTTTTTTTTTAAATTTAAGTTTTACTTATCTTTTATTTGTTTTTTTTTTTCTTTTCCTTTTGAGAATAAAAAACAAAAAGAAGATGCAGAAAATAGTTGTAGTGAAGGAGAAGACATAAACAATAGTAAAATTAGAATGATGTAATTTTTTTCTTCAGGTGGCTAACAATGGTGGTGTCAAAAAAATAAAGAAAGAGTTGGAATGAGGAAGATAATAAAATAGAGGTAGTTTGGGTATTTTAATTCATTCTTTACCGAAACTAATAAAAAATTAATAATTAAAGATTTTTGTTAAATATAATTCATCTTTTATGGATATAATTTTAATTTTTTTAATGGTCAATTTTATTTGCCCTTAAATTATTTATAGTTAAAAATGACTATTTACTCATTATATTGTAAGAATTTTATTAAGATACAACTTTTTTATATTTTTATATCTAAATTTTTACTCTTATTTATCTACTTTTATCATATTTTTACAACAATACTAAGGTTCAGTTTGGGTAACTAACTTAATTAAGCTCCTTTTGATAAAATAACTTAAACAATAAATGACTCTGTTAAAAGTAACTTATAAATAAGTTATTTTATGTTTGGATTTTTAACTCTAAAAGTGCTTATTTTAAAGAAATGTAATGAAAAGTAAAAGTATTATGAGAGAAGTCATTTTTTTTAACTTCTCTATAAGCTCCAAAATAGCTTCTTAGAAAATTGCAATTTGATTTTGAAAATTACACCCGACATTAATACTACTACTTTTCATAAGTCAATATTAAAAAAAAAAGCTACTTCTAGAGTTTTCAAATGGCCCTAACTATATTGGAAAAGTCAGGATGTAATAATAGCCAAGCAGCTTGAAAATGGAACGTACTTTCTACCTTTATCAGGCTAGGATTCATTGCACACATTCAATATGACATCTAGCTGGAGCTTTGATTAAGTGGCAATATATGATGCCTCGTAATATATGTTATATCCAGCTTGAACTTTGGTAATGGCCAAATAATAGTAAAATCCTTAAATGTGTGGGTGAGCGTGTAGTATGTGTGAGTTTGTAATGTTAAGAATTAGGAGTTATTCAATCTATCTAAATAAATAAAAATAAATAAATAAGCAAAATATTATGGATTTGAATCTCATCTCGTACATATAACAACTCATTTGCTGGTACTAGACTCTTAAATAAAATTGCACATGAACATAAGAAAAATTGTAGGGCATGAGAAGATGGGCTGGAAATTGATGAAGATTATAGATGGGGACCCAAGTAATTCAAAACCCCAGGCCCAAACAAAAAAAAAAAGAAGTAGAAACCCAAACCCTAAACCTCACAATTACAATTTGGATTGCCCACTTTTCATTCTTGAGGAGGGAAAAGCGAAGCGAAGCACGAACACAACGCACAAAAATCCCCCTTCATTTCTCTCACTCGCTCATAACTGACTGATCACTGCAACTTCTTCTACTGCTGCACCTCCTCCTCCTCATCATCATCTTCTTCTTCTCCTTGCTATCTTCAAGAGTCTCCTCCTCCAAAAATTGTACGAATAATCGATATAAAGAGATGAGGGCCAAAGACAAGCACACCCGAACCAATCGCAAACCTCGATCCTCGCCCAATCCTAATTCCAATTCAGATTCTTGCCGTAATAAAACGGTGGCCACGCCCAATTCCAACCGAAACCCTAACATACCTCCCTACAGCTGGGGTTTCTGCACCGAAGACGAGCTCCAAGAGCTTCTCTTGAGGAACATGGAGATCGTCTACGCCGACGTCGTTTCCAAGATCGTGTCCATGGGCTACAGCGAGGACCAAGCTCTCAAGGCGGTCCTCAACAATGGCCATTGTTTCGGTGGCGTCGATGCGCTGGAGAACATACTCAACAATTCCTTGGCTTATCTCAAAAGCAACGGCAATTTGGAGGGTAGCGATGACACTATGCCTGTTTTCACCGATTTGATGCAGTTGGAGGCGTATTCTCTTGCTGCTATGGTGTGTCTCTTGCAGCAGTTGAGGCCCAATTTGACTAAGGGTGATGCATTGTGGTGTTTGCTAGTCACTGATTTTCATGTCGGAAAGGCTAGCACAATTCAGGTTCCGGTTGCAAACAATGAATGTACTTGTTGTTCTTCGCGTACTGCTACTACTACTACTACTACTACTACTACTACCACCAACACTGGTGACAATGCAGTTGGTGTTGTGTCTCCATCTTGTGAGTCTCGAGGGGGACCTCCGGATTTTAATTTGGTCTTCGCTTGCGGCCATGAGATGAGTTTGCGGTTGCAGAGAGATATTGAATTCCCAAAAAGGTTTAATCTTTCTCCTTCGATGAAGTCCTTGTTGAAAAGAAATGTTGCATTGTGCGCTGCTGGTTTTAAGGCTCACTCAAAACAGTTGCCGCAGCCACAAGCCGTGGCCATTCCCGCTGGTAGCACTGGCCCGGCAGAGGATGCTGTTACCTCCATGATGAATAAATTTCGCGAGCTAAATCTCGATGATTGTATGAAGCTTCTTGCAGAGGATCAGAAGGATGAGGTGTTACTTGCTCTGTTTAATCAGGTTAAGGATCTCGAGAAAGAGCTCAAGGTCCGAAAGGATTGGGCTCATGAGAGGGCAGTGCAAGCAGCTACAAAGCTGAGCAATGATATGGCTGAGTTGAAAATGTTGAGGATGGAAAGCCAAAGAGAGGAGGCTCAGAAGTTAAAGAAAGGCAAGCAGGCGCTTGACGACGCGACAATGAAGAAACTATTAGAGATGGAGGAGGCCTTGAGGAAGACTAGTGGTGAAGTTGATCAGGCAAATTCAACTGTCAAAAAGTTAGAGACGGAGAATGCAGAAATTAGAGCAGAGTTGGAGGCTTCTAAATTGAGTGCATCAGAGTCTGTCAAAAACTGTACACAGGTTGAGAAAAGGGAGAAAAAGTGTTTAAAGAGGCTTCTTGCTTGGGAAAAACAGATAGCAAAGCTACAACAGGAGATTTCAGATGAAAAACAGAAGATAGTGGAGATTGAAGAAGAATTGGCTCGGATTAGACAGTGTCAGAAAGAAGCTGAGGTTGCTCTTTTCCCACCTCTAATCTATTTATTATTTTATTTATAGACAATGCTCACACTCAGGCCCCATTAAAAGGAATTTTATTTACCTGTGATGTGTTGTTTGTTTTTTGCTATTGTGATACTGAAATTTATATTTTCTGCATGAAGGACTTTGGACTTTAACCTGAACAAATGAATGTGGATCTAACTTGAATTTGTTGTCTACAACTACATTGTGATTTTGAAACCTTATTGTATATGATGTCTTTCATTTGTAGGATCGTGTTTGTATATTACAGGTTTATGCAGTAGAATCCATTTGAATTCACTAATTGTACTAGTGTTCTTGAATTGATCACTTTTGTGGAGAATTGCTCCTACAAGGTATAGCATCTTACGTATTTGTACAGATATTGTTGGAGGGTACATGATAACTTTTATATCGGTTCTTAGCTTTCCTAATTATATTTATTTGCAACACAGGTATTCGCTGATTCGTAATTCTGGAAGTAGATTATTTGGTTATTCCTCATTGCTATTTGCTAATTAGCTATACCTGAGTTTTCTGTCTGTTGATTATGTTCAAGTCCTTGCTATGACAAAGCTATGAATTTGCAGCGTTCTGCTAAGTCTGATGCTCATGCTATGAATTGAGAACTTCATTTTTTGGTCTGAACTATTTGAAATTTTCTGCTTATGCATGCTTTTTACTGAAATTATTTAATACAAATGTTCATTGCCAAGCACCTGCTTCTTCTGAATAGTTGAATCTGAATAATAACTTATGACAGGTCAAGGTCAGGGAAGAGTTGAAGGCTAAAGAGGAAGCCCTGGTACTAATTGAGGAGGAACGCCGTAGCAAGGAAGCATCCGAGGCTGACAGTAAGAGAAATCTCAAGGCTTTACGCCTGAAGATAGAGATAGATTTCCAACGTCGCAAGGATGATCTCCTGAGGCTCGAGCAGGAGCTTTCATGCCTTAAAGTATCTTCTCGATCTGCTGATAAGCATCGGAAATCAAAAGCTTCACGGACAGGCAATTCTGATGTTGCAAAGCCCCAAAGGGAGACAATCACAAAGCTTCTTAAAGAATTAGACAATCTTGAGAATTTTGAAGAAGTCAACGGTGCTAGAGAATGTATCATATGCAAGGGAGACGAAGTTTCAATTGTTTTCTTACCGTGTGCACACCAAATTATGTGTGGTAGCTGCAGCCAGGAGTATGGGAGGAAGGGCAAAGCTACCTGTCCCTGCTGCCGGGTTCCAATTGAACAGAGAATCCGTGTGTTCGGTGCAGGTTCTTAAGCTTGCATTGGTTTATGCAGTGAACTTCTCATTTCTTTGCAGTCATTTCTTGCCCTTTTATCCCCCCCCATACTGTTTACTGTATGCTGTGAGGCGAGAGCTTAATCAGCAATTTGCATATAAATAAAATCTTAATTTCTGGCGTCAGCTTCTCTTTTGAATAGCTGCATTTTTGGTGGTTGCTGCCATTTGCTTGTAAATAACAAACAAGCAAGAGGCAACTATATCATTTTAGTCTTTGGCAAGTGACCGAAATCATTTTATAAACAGAATAGTTATGTTATGTTGGGATATGTTACTTGTGTTATAATTCAAAATATCAAAGTATCAATGGCAGTTCATGCTGATACTGAAATCCATTCCTTATCCTACTTAAATAGGGAATCGAATAGTGAAATATATAAATCTTTTATTTTAGTAGGTGATATTAGTTAATATTTAAGTTATAATCCAATAATATGTTCTATTATAGACAGAGAGACCTTGAGGGGTACCAACATCCCTTTGCATATTCATGTAGACAGATAGTCACCCTTGCCCTAACGGTAGTTCCACGAATTCCTGATTAACCAATATAATTACCAGTGTGTCATTACCGTAATTTGTGATTAATGTTACATAGCTAGATACATTGATTAGACTTATGTGTGTGAGTTGAACATTTTCGGTTAAAAATGATTTGAATTATATGACGAATGAAATTGAGAAAAACAAGAGGTACTTGAAAACAATGGTCAACTTGAGACATAAAGGAATGAAAAAGGTAAATTAAAAAATCAAGAAGTGAGAGGCCAAAAATGCATGTATACCTGTTTTCAGTCTAGAATGCTGCAGCATCTATTTATATAGATTGTAGTATCTAAGAAAGATACGAATAGAAGAGAACAACACAAATGGCAAGTTGTGTGTGGAACCAGATGGTGAAATGCGAGCTTCAAATGGATTAGAAGTGCACGAGAGAACCGCTCACAAAACACAACAACCAAGGAAAGGAGATCAATCATCAACACCAGCTGGTTGTTGAGGACAGTTACGTTCACATCAAACAAAACAGTTCACACGCACGGCTCGCCTCTTTCCTTTTTATATATTCATTCGCATTATTATGTTATGTTATGGCCATTATCATATCAAACATTTTTCCCGTGAAATGTTCGTGGGTGGCAGCTGGACCCTTTAATATGCCAACTAGCTAGACTCTCACTCAATCACACCAACAATATAATAATATTTTGAGTTACTGAAAACTGGAATTAATATACACAAAATAAAATAATGCCACTAGAAAATTTAGATATGAAAGTAGTAAGGGTGATATACTTTAACATGGTAATTTTTTGTGTTTTTTAAAACGGTAGGAGGTACACAAATTGGACCGTCCAATTTTTGTACCTTAAATTTTTTTATTTTTTTAACACAAATCAGACGGTCCGATTTTTGTACCTCTCACAAATTGAACAGTCCAATTTTTATATTTATACAAATTAAACGGTCTGATTTTTATACTTCTAACAAATCGAACGATTCAATTTTTACTTCTTTAATTAATCAATTCCACATTTTAGAATAAAAATACAACTATCCACATTTCAAAAAAAACACCACTACTATTCTAATATCAAAAACAAAAAAGTGTCTGCTGCCGCATTATTGTACCTTCATGGACGGACGTACTTCGTAGCCTTAGCTTGGTCGGTGCAACTTTATTTATTTTGTGGCCCTAATTTATTTAATATTCAAGATATTTAACCAACTTTTCTTTTCTGCCTAAACCCTAATTATTTAATCATTTTTCTACCCAGGATGGATAAAATATGTTCAAATTTCAATATTGATCATTTTGGAGGAGTTTTAGTCGTGTCTTCAATGAACTGCTGGATGTTTTTAAGTTTACACTTTACATAACACAAATCTTTTATATATTCATAGACAATCGTTTGCAACTTTGCATGTTCTCTATTATTTTGGTTTAAAGGTATCTCTCACTTCCAGACACTAAGAACTAATATGTAAATCCAAATTTCATTTAAAGATTTATTGTTAGCTAATAAATTACTGTATACACAAGATGTAATTTAAACTCTCAATTTATATTTAAACTAATAGGTGATCAGACAAAAAGTAAATAATTTAACTAATTTATAATTATATTTAATTAATTTTATTTGTTTTTAATTTATAATATTTGATATTAATTGCTTCTCACCCCAAATTAAAATTTTGAATGATACGTTGGAGAAATAGAGGCGGAGATCACTGAACTTTCAACAATCCCGATTCTTAGTATATAATTTTTTTTTAAAATATATAAAAGAACATCCATTTAGTATAAAAAAGAAACATTTTAATACTTAGTAGAAAAAATATCTTAATGCCTAGCATAAACACCATCCATATAGAAATTTTAGATTCACCAAAAAGTATTTGGCTGATTTTTGACTGTACCCTCTTGGTTCTCTAGTATTGTTGTTTATAAAAAGAGTATAATAATATAGTCTCGTAAAAAGATTATTATTAATATCAATATATTAACATTTTCTTTGATTAATATATTGGTCAATTTTGAATGGTTTACAGACACATGTGTCCTTCCTAACAATTGACCACAAAAATAGTTATCGTATAAATGTGGTTCCACGCTTTGTTGACTTCTAAATAACACTAGAGAGAAATTAAAGCTACTCACTTTAATGGAATGCATGTGATGAAGGGTAGAAAATGGCATCACCAGTAGCTTCTCCCTATAAATTTGAAGCTGCTCCGTGTCACAAAGTTGGGGTTCACATGTCATACATTTACAATCCCCACTTCAATTTTATTATTTTCTTGCATGCTCAAACATGCATGATCATCGAGCTAGGTGATAACACTAATCATATATTACAACTTAGTTAAAAAGAAAATGGTTCCTAAAGTTCATGCAGGGTTGGAAATGGCAGTTGGGGAGAATAATAACAATGAGAACAATGGAAGAAGCAGAAGCATTATTGATGGGAAGTGGATGAAGCGTGCAAATGTGTTTGGTGAGAGGATGAGAAAGTTTCCTAGTGTTGCATGGAATACTACGTGGAGTGTGGGGCGTGAAGACCCTAGAAGGTTGATCCATGCATTCAAAGTTGGTCTCTCTCTCACTCTTGTTTCTTTGATGTATCTCTTGGAGCCCATATACCATTGGATTGGCCAGAGTGCCATCTGGGCCGTCATGACTGTTGTCGTCGTCCTCGAGTTCACCGCAGGTACAATGACTGATTTTGGTAGCTGATTTTTTATGCGCACGTAACATTTTTGTATATATTAATATCTTGGTTGTGTTGTGAGGGGTGCAGGAGCAACTTTATGCAAAGGGCTGAATAGAGGATTAGGGACACTGTTAGCAGGGTCTTTGGCATTTATTGTTGGATATATTGCAAATGCATGTAGTAGGGTCGTTCAAGCTATTTTCATTGGGGCTGCAGTTTTTCTTATAGGTATATACTTTAATAATGGTTGTGACAATTGAGTAGCAAGAAGGTTGTATGTGATGACTAATAATTTTGAGGTTTATTTTGTTATTCTTGAGCCAGGAGCTGTAGCTACTTATACAAGGTTCTTTCCCTATATAAAGAAGAACTATGACTATGGCATAATCATATTCCTCTTGACCTTCAACTTGATTACTGTGTCAAGCTATAGGGTTGACAATGTGTTGAAGATTGCACATGACAGAATCTACACCATTGCTATAGGCTGTGGCATTTGCCTCCTCATGAGTTTGCTCATATTCCCAAATTGGTCAGGGGAAGATCTCCATAATTCAACAGTTTACAAGCTTGAAGGCCTAGCAAAATCAATAGAAGGTGATATAAATATATATATATATATACAATCAATTGATAATTTGCCATAGTTAGCACTTAACCATGCTGAGATATGTTGCAGCTTGTGTGAATGAATACTTTTATGGAGAAATTGAAGCCTCTGGAGAGGACAAATCATCTGAGGATCCAATATACAAAGGCTATAAAGCTGTTTTGGATTCAAAATCCTCTGATGAAATGTTGGTAAGTCCATTTGATCATTCCTTGGTTCATTATTCCAATGAAGTATTGATGATAGAAGATCTTCTAGTAATGCAATGATTCTATTTTAATTTGGATAGGCATTACATGCAAGTTGGGAGCCAAGGCATTCATGTCACAGATTTCCATGGCAGCAGTATGTTAAAGTGGGAGCTGTTCTTCGCCAATTCGGATACACTGTGGTTGCTTTACATGGCTGTTTGAGAACAGAAATTCAGGTAATGCATCAGTAATTTCATAAGTTTGAGCTTTAAATCTCACTGATAGAGTGATATTGATAGTTTAAGTTTGATTTTTTATTTGTTTTAGACTCCAAGATCTGTTAGAGCCATGTTCAAAGACCCCTGCATAAGGCTTTCAGCAGAGGTATCAAAAGCACTGATAGAACTTGCTAACAGCATAAGGCACCGGCGCCATATCTCTCCGGAAATACTCTCTGATCATCTCCATGAAGCCCTGCAGGACCTTAACACCGCCATAAAATCCCAGCCACGCCTTTTCTTGGGCTCCAAGAACAAGCACAACCATGGTAACAGCATGCTCAAGATAGCTGCAGCACAAGTTGGCCAAGAAAGACAGGGAAAGACATCTGGATTCTCCTTATCGAGCGTTAAGACGGACTCTTCTGCATTGTTGGAATGGAAAACAAAAAGGGGTTGCAATGAACATTCAAAGGAAACAGAAGGAAAGTCCTTGAGACCACAGTTGAGTAAGATTGCTATCACTAGCCTTGAGTTCTCTGAGGCTCTCCCTTTTGCTGCTTTTGCATCTTTGCTTGTGGAAATGGTGGCCAAACTAGACCTTGTCATTGAGGAAATTGAGGAACTGGGCAGGTTAGCATGCTTCAAAGACTTCAGGCCTGATGATAACATTGTTGTGACTTGTGAGGAACCCCGAGTCGATGTGATGCAGAACCATTTGCCTTCACATGGTGATGCATGATCTTAATTCTTATATATTATGTTTGAGTATGTTTTCAATTTTTAATGTACTCTTAGTAGAAACTTATTAATATAAACATTCCCTTAATCATAATATAATTCAGGTTATAAGATGCATGATGTCAAAAGGGTAGTAGACTAGTATTTGTGTTCTGTCTAAGCTTTTGACTTCCATTGTAACCTGGATTGCTCACCAAAATGAGAATCTTACCTGTTATTATTATAAGACATTACCAATCTAAGGATTTAATTGCAAATAGTCACCAAATTGTGCTGCAAGCATATCAAAATCAGAGAACAAGCTAACAAGGGAATAATTTTTCTGATTTTTTATATATATCAGAGGGCCACTTTCTCTCATGGTTGAAAGTTTTGGCCGTATCTATAATCTTTTCTTCATTTTTCATTAGCAACCAATACAAATAAAGTCCCTCTCACATTCAACAAGAAATTGATCAACATATCAAATAGCAGTGTCAATAAAATAACTTCCATTGAGATTGCTTTTCACTCATTTCGTTTTCAACTCTACAAGTGGAGCATAGCGGTTAGACAAGTTTTTCTATCAAAGATGTCTGCTTAGTGAGGAACATGTCACATATATAATACACTTTTTGGTTGGGAATTACAGGGTGGTAGATGCCAAAGATTGTAACAAGAGATTGTTTTCAATTTGTTACAGTTTATAGTTTGACAGTTGTTACTGCTTTAGGAAAGCAATCCAAAAGGTCATGCATTATTTGTCCATGATTCAATCTTCTTTGTTCTTGTTTGGCCAAAACTCTTCCAACAGAATCAGAAGAATACATACCCTAAAATCTTGGTTAGTGTTTGGAAATTGCTAACCAAAAGAATGGATTAATCCATTTCGACACGAGTTAATACTCAATTTAGTCCCTGATATTGGTAGTGAACAGAAACCAGAATGATCATGAAAATTCAACCCGTCTTTCATCTCTTATCATGCTAGGTTTAGATTCTTGTTCTCCATGCTCTATCTGGCTTCAGATTTTAGATCTATGTGTAATGTTAAACTAGTCAAGTGTTGTAAGAAAATGTGTAGCTAAGAATGCATGATTCACATTTGACTATTTCTAATTAGCTTATTCGGTGTAGGCTTAACCTCTTTTCCTTTTTGCTTCCCATGTGACACCCTAATATTTATAGATTTGCATTTTCTCTGCTTGGTGAGGATGCAGTGAATTCAATGGGGGGATTGAACAGGAAGTTCAAGAGGGTCAAAGCGTAAAAGCATAAGGTTATATCAAATTTCAAACTAAGATAGCACCCAAAGTGAAAACAATGATAGCACCACAGGAGACTGCACTGATCTAAAGATAAAGTAATATCACAGAATTTCTCATCTTAAACTGATTAGTCAAATCTTAGTAATGATATTCAATCTTTTGTCTTTTGTTTGCTTGCACTGTAGCACTGCCTTTTCTCTTCATAAATGATAAGGTGAAAATAAGGTGAAACTTTTTATGGATGAATTTGTTTTTTATAACAAAAATTTGTTGGAAAACTCAACAAGATTTTAATGATCATTTCCCACTAAGAGTTAAAAGAGTTGGCCACTAGAAAGCTTGTTGGATGCTTCTCAAAGCAACTAAAGATTGGAATGTCTTGTCAACTCTAAAAGTAAAACTCATCCCCAAGCTTTATTTTCAAATAAAAACTATGCAGTGATAAGCATACATGACGGCTCTTGTGACATAAAGGAGAAACAGGAGTTTGATTTTGTTCATATGCTCAATCTACCTATTTTAGTTTGTCTGCATATAATTTGGAACTTTTCAAAGCCAAACATTCTGATTTCTTTGCTTTTGGAGTAGGGTGGAGAATACAGTTCAACTCTAACTTACCTTAATGAAGATTTAATATAAAAAGAATGATTCATGCCTCATAACAAATTAGGCAAGCATTGGAGGAAAAGCAAATGGTTAAGCATGCATTTCAATTCATGTAAGTTACTAAGTTAGTATGTAAAGAAAGGTGAATGAATATAAGAAACATAAGAAATTCTCCTTCATTACATAAGGTGAATGAATTTAAGACCAAACACCGAGTGCAATTTAAAAAATGTGATGTCACCCGAGCATCTTACACAACTGCATAAAATGATAAACATAGCTAAGAGCATTTGTGCAGAAGAAGGAGCTTGTACTCATTATTTTTCACTCCAAGACACACATTAAAAGGCGTTGCCTCAGAGATCCCTCCATCATCAAGATCTCCCTTACTTTCATTCCCATATATTTCCTTTTCACTTCAGAATTGTCTTGGATCTCTGATTGAATTGATCTGGTCATATCCTTCATATTCATACAGCACTTCCTCATTTCCATAGAAGTCTAACATGTCTACTTGTCCTGAGTAACGCGACATTCGGCCAATTAGGCCAAGTTCATCAGAGAATTCTATCTCCCCATTGAAATTTGAGTAGGATGAACTGGATGAAATTTCTGTATGTTCCAATGATTGCCATGGTGTCATTGTACTTAGCAATTCATGATGCGGAAGGAATTCTGAAATAGCATCTTGTGTTTGAGCAAAGTCCTGCAATTTAAGCAAAAATGTCATGAACTTATTCCCTAATACATAGCTATTCAATCAAGTGTTCCTTCTTTTGCTACAAAACACACTACCTTTGAAGAATCAAGAATCATATCAGGGGAGACCAAGAAGGTTGAAGGATTAGTGTCCACAGAAGGTGGCTCAAACACAGCCGTTGCAGCCACATTGTATGCACAAGGAGAAGCTATAGGGCTCGAATAACGACTCTCGCTGCATAGCTGACTTGCTTGAGAAGAAACATCAGCAGAGATGCTCAAGTGCTCCTTAGAGGATGACAATCTCATTGAGGTCTCATTCTCATTCTTGGAACTGCTGACACCTCTTTTACCCTTGTAATCACTGGCCTTGTCATTCTTCTTAATAACCCGGCACAAAGCATAAGCACCCTACAAAAGGAACTAAATCTTTAAGGCCAATCCAATCCAAAGCAAAGCATTAACATATGAAAGACTAGAACCAAATATATACCTGAAAACTTGGTGAGTCTTGGCCAAGATCATCACAGAGGCGATACTCGTGCATAACCCAATCCGTTCGGTCGCCTAAAGGGGCTCTTCCCCGATAGAAAACAAGGGTCTTGCGATATCCGGTGGCTTTCATGATTGATGTTGATGGACTAGATTGGCACACAACCTTTTTGTCTTTTCCAGTGGCTTTCCAATATCCTGCTTTGGTAGCTCTGTTTGTTCTTGATCCATTCGGATACTTTCGATCCCTTGGACAAAAGAAGAACCATTCCAAGTCTCTTTTGGGTAAGAATGACTTCTCTGCAATTCAAATTAGGCCTCTTAGAAACGAAATCATTGTTTTTTCTTTTGATTCCATTGATTTTTAACACTAAAGTAAAGCTGAAAAGTTAGTGCTTCAGCAATAATTATTAACCACTGAAGTAAAGTAAACATACAAAACACTGCTTTCTAGTATTTTTATAGCTGTATGTTCACACTAGCATAGATGAAAATCTTTCTTGTGTTTAAGTAAATGATTAAGATTACCCGGCAACTCCCAAGGATCAAACTTGTACAAATCAATCACAGGGATAACTTCAAGTTCAATTTCAAGCTCCTCAACTTTTCTTTTCAGGTAGTATCCTATCAGTTCTTCATCAGTAGGGTGGAAACGAAAACCCGGAGGCAGTGATGCCCCTCCCATTCTCACTTACAGAATGGAAAGTGTATAATTGAGAAACAAGGAACCAAAGGTATATGCAGTTTTCTAGTCTCTTCCGGTCTCAATTTAACACAACAAAAAAGATAGTATTTTCAAGAATGTTGGTGAAGGATATAGAATTTTCCTGTTAGGTACCAAGACTATAGCTATTAAAAATCTGAAAGATCCAAAAGTAGAAACTTTTGTCTATGATATATTCTTTGTGAAGAATAAGGCGAGAATTCAACAGAAGGCACCCGTTGTGTGCCAGAATCATGGTCTTAAAAAGAAATTTGAGGTCTCTTATGAAGCTATCACACCCTTCCCCCACCAACACCCCTTTGATATTAATCCCCGTTAAGAAAAAATGAACCAAACTGAGGTGTAAGTAACCAGATGTTCAAATCAGTGTAACCCAAATACCAACTTTCACAAAAGAAAAATGGGCACAAGTCCAAAATTTGAGTAGGAAAGATTTTCCAAAAAAGTTGGAAGCTTTTGAAAGCCCCAGAAGTTAAGATGAACTAAATTAAATAGTAATGTAGTTACTTTGTATGGAGAATGTGAAATTGAGTTGGAAACAGAAAAAAAATTGATAGAAATAAGGAAGAGAGTGGAGAGTAGAGAGTAGAGAGTAGAGTAGAGTAGAGTAAAAGAAGCCAGAGATGGTGTGCTATATATAACAGTTGGGAGAAGGGATTAACAGTTAAAGATTATTGCACACAACACACCGAAAGTTTGAGAATTGAGATTGCTTGTCTCAAGTGCACCCAAAATTCCAAAGCAAATGGCCCCACCAACCACTTCATTAGCCCCGTTCACACCTATAAAGTTTTAGTTTTCTAGTTCTGTTCATATATATATATAAGTCCATATATTTTTGGCGGTTCAAATTATTGGTGACTGTTGACTACATTTCAATTCCCAAATCTCAGCACAAACTTTGCAAGACAATTTTGGCGAGAAAGCAAAGAATTTTCAATTTTGTGTGAACATGTAAAAAAACAGGAATAGGGTACCTAAATGGATGGATGATGCGACCAAGACCCTGAACATCAAGTTAAATCCACATCATATTGTGTCGGATTGAACACTTTAATTCATGTGATTGTGTCATCAAAGAGGGTGAGGGTCCAAGTCTCATAAAAAACTTTCAGAGAGGCTCTTTTATATTCTCACTTCAAAATTCACATGTAGATTGTTAAAAGCAATCTGGCTCCATTTTTTAAACTGCCATTGCTGGGACCAACTTGTAGGGACTATGGAGTGGATGCTGAACCAAAATACGCGGTAATTAGTGGAATTGTCTTGCGTAGATATGAGTGTATGACCAAGAAAGCACAAAGAAAAGTTAAAAATTAAAGCTTGCTTTGACGTCAGTTTTATTATGCTTTCAACTTTGTCCTTTCTGCCATATTCTTACCACTCCACAATCAACTTTTTTTTTTAATTTAAAAAAAAATACTAAAATAAATTAAATAAATAAAATCTGACCCTACTCCTTGTGAAATTTTTGTAAAAGGTATCATACTATCATGGGTATTTGCATTGGATTTTATAACATTTGAGGTTATGCAGAGTTTCAAATTTGGGATTGAGAATGAGAATATTTGTGACATTTTTCTTTCTTAAATATGCAAGACCTTTTAGTTTTCTTTTGAGCTCTTTCTATATTAATCTTGCATGAATAATGGTCCATGGTTAATATCTGTAATATCTACTTTCTTTTTAAAAACAAAGAAAAGAAAAGAAAAAACTAAACTATATACAATCACATTACAAAATTGTAGGTTAAGTGGTTAAGCATTTTGCTCTTTACATTTATTAGCAAAGAAATCAAAGACACAAGAACAAAAGCTTTTGCTTTTTCAACATTGTGACATGGAAAAAAAAAAACAAAGAAAAGCAGAGCGACCCAGCCATCTAGGGGCAGAATAAAAGTTAATTTTCTCATTATTGGACCATTTAAAAACTTGTTGGTTTCATTTATATTTTATACATTGGTCTATTTTCTATGCTGATGTGGCTAACAAGTTATATTAGACAAAGCAGCAATCAAGTGGGACTATTCCTTTTTTAGATGTGAAAAAAAGGCAAAAGGAGTAAAATAATTAAGTGTGTTCCTCTTGCCAATGCTGTGAGCCTTTGTTTTTCTGTTTTGAGTTTTGATGTGATTCTTATTCTCCCTTTCTTTCTTTTTTACATTTTAATTAATCCAACTGAATTTTGGGTTCACATTGTGCATAGGAAACGGTATTGCTAGTTTGGTCTATTTAAACACAAGTGGCTTATATATATATATATATACAGTTATACACACATCTACAACTTTATCAGCAATTTTTTTCTGCCTTGTGTCACACTCCATTTATTCCAACGTTAATCCTCTCTTTTATAATATCTTATTTTCTTATCCTTATCTTTTTACTTTTATATAGATGATATCATATATTAATAAATCTGCAAAGATTATTATGTGGGTAGAATATTATCGAACCAATAAATTTATAGATATCTATAGTGTCAAATAGATGGCTAAAGAAATAAAGAACTTAGCAGTAGTTGAGATTATCTGTTTTAGTGTTTATTACAGAAATTTAAACTTTTGATTGATTACGTATGAACATTGTAGAGATTTCATTGACTTCATTTTTCGGATTTGTAGTCACTAGGTGGGAACGGAAATTCTCCTTCGCAATAAAAAGAATATATATCATCATATATACAATAAAGAAACAACATTAACCAATTTGGGTCGGTCTGGTGTTAATTCACTAATTTGTTTAAATAAGTGTTAGAGTTTGAATTTCACTGCACATACAATAATTCATTGGTCAACGACAAACTTTTAAATAGAGCTCTAATTCGCGACGAATTCATCTTTGGCAGGTTAGATTGGGAATTCCGTGAAAAATCAAAAAATAAAGGGATAGCATTTTATGTACATATTTTCTTTATTTCTTATTTGGTATGCACATGACAAGGGTGAATTTGGGTTGTTGGGTTGTGAGGTGGAAAATGGAGAAAATAAAAGATTTCCATTGGGGAATGAAGTGGACAAAAACATGAAGACAATGAACCTTATTAGCTTATCCGATGTTGTTGGTTGTCTGCTCCTTTCGGTTTCTTTGTCTCTTGACTCTCGGTGCAAGTTCACAGCAATGCACAACCATTCTTCAACATTCTCATACTACACTCAAGTGCATTATACAGTAGTAGCATTCAGAGGTTATTAAAAAAAAAAGTCAACTTCCAATTTGGTCACTTAACTTGTGCTAAGTGGGGATTAGACTTTAGATCGATAATTGATGTTAGTGATAACCAAGTACAGTTATATATACTCTATATCACAAAATTAAGTTCATATTTATAATAAAATGCATGTCGAAGATAAAATGACTCAACTAGTAAAGTAACAAGTATGCGGCGGCGGAGAATACGCATAGATTGAAGTCCTCTCTTTAATCATGTTGACACCATACCTTAGGGGAGAATGATCAACCCTATCAATGGAAGATGGAAGATATGGAACTATGGGAGGAATAATGAGGTGCATGTATACATAATTTGTCTGCATTATGATGCCATTGGCTTTAGTGCTTTTAGAAAAAAACTGTTTTCCCAATAGAGACA
Source organism: Arachis ipaensis (assembly GCF_059453495.1). Classification (NCBI taxonomy): domain Eukaryota; kingdom Viridiplantae; phylum Streptophyta; class Magnoliopsida; order Fabales; family Fabaceae; genus Arachis; species Arachis ipaensis. The sequence continues at coordinate 5,865,837 of NC_142440.1, read as the reverse complement.
TGAAAGCCCACAACAATTACAAGTAGGTGGTTAATTATAAGAAGGCTTGCAAAATTTTTTAGTTTCTATTATATATTAGAATCATTATTATTTTGATTATTTTCTGATATTTTTAGTTTCTTTTAACATTATCATCAACAACAAAAGGAATATTCACATCTTCACTTTTTGAAACTAAAAAGTGACATGTTGATGATTTTTTTTACACATTTTTTTTTATTCTAAAAAATCTTTTTATTGTTTTCAACCAGACTATACGACTAGTTCAGATCACAAATTAAGACAAAAAAGGAAAAAAGATTTTTCAGTATCGATATATCGGTTAAAATAATAAATGGAACTCTTCCCTTCACAAAATATAAAATGAAAGATACTGATATCTTGATAGTATTTCGAGTAATTCCTCAACTTGGAGTTTCTGCAGGTGTCCCAGTAGCTGCCGAATCTTTTACTGGTACATGGATAATGTTCTATGCTACTGCAAAGAAACATATTAATCACTTCTTAAGCTCTTTCTTTCTAAATGTTGCATCTGTCCAACTTTAAAAATGTTACTTTAAAATACCGAAAAAGAATCATAGACGGCCAAATTTAGATAACCATGCGTGCTATACTTACCAAGTAAATTTACAGTAAAAAAATAAATAGTGAACATATTTAATATCCTTATTTATTTTAATGGCAGTAAAATAAAATTTAAAAATGATTTATTTTAGTTTTTATTATTAGTTTATGTTATTAAGTGCTGATATGGTATGTGAAATAGTGGCATGACAAACGAAAATACTAATACGGTAGGTAGGAAGTATGAAGCAATTGAAGGGTAGATGAGATGTTGATGCATATGAGCGTGAAACACATTTGAATGTGGCAAGAGAATGGAATATGGAGTGAGGGGACATGATTCCGACATAGATTCATGGGACGTCAGCACGCAGGTGGTTGAAAGTTGAAACGTAGGACGTAGTTGGCGCGCAGACATCTTGTCGGGATGTGTGAAAAGCCCAAGTTGTGTTAGGCCCAAGAAAAGCCCAATTGCCAAAAATAGTGAACTCGCTCAGTTGTGTTGTGTCTCTCAGGCACTCACAGAGAGAGAAGAAAGGAGTGAAGAGATTGAAGGAAGCAGAGAGAGAGAGATAATGAGTACTGTAGCCTTCACCCCAACACCTTTGAATCCTTCCTTCAATTCTCACAAATTCGTGAGAACCAAACCCAACAGATTGTCACTCCAATCAAAAGCCATCGTAACCTCAGATCCCTTCGTTTTAGAACTCGCAGAAACCCTCGAAGACTCTCTACCATCATCAACAGCCCCTCTCCAGAAGCTTCGAGAAGCTTCCTCCGAATCACTCCTCTCAACACCATGGCCTTCCCGCAGAGACGAGCCTTTCAGGTTCACCGATCTCTCCTTCCTCCGCTACTCCAACATCCTCCCCGTTTCTCAACACCCTCCCACCACCACTCTCCCCGCCGCCGACTCCACCTCCTTCCTCTCACTCAACATCGCCGACGGCCACCCCGTCACGCCCCTCTCCAACTCCTCCCAGCTTCCACAAGGCGTCTACGTAGGCACTCTGTCCGCTCTCGCATCCACCCCCATAATTGACCGCGTAACGGAGCTCATGTGCGCTTTCGACGCCGGCGATCTATTCTGGTCAATCAACGGTGTCGGTGCTCCCGACGCCACGGTGGTGTACGTGCCGGAAGGATGCCGCGTGGATACTCCCATCTATTTGAGGTACTTGGCCGTCGAGGGAGGTGCGGAGGGCTCGAAGACGATGCGAATGTCGAATCCGAGAGTGGTGGTGGTGGTGGAGAAGGGCGCCGAAGTGGGTATCATCGAGGAATTTTCGGCTGCGGAAGAAGGCAATGACTGTTATTGGACAAACTCCGCTTTGGAGGCGGTGGTCGGAGAAGGTGCTAAGCTTACTCATTCTTATATTCAAAACCAATCATCGAGTTCTGCACATATCAAGTGGACCTCTATTCGCCAGGTCAACATCCTCGCTCTTATCATTGTGTTGATTGATTCTATAGCATAGCTTCTATTGGAATATGTACCATTAATTGATTGATTATTTGGGAAAATTCCTTCTTGTAGAAGCATGCCACTTGTACCAAATAGTAGCCTTTCTTTTCTTGACCAAAAAGGAACTGCCTTATGACTTTTAATCACCGAAATTGCAGGACAATAGATAGATTAAATAGAAAATGGTAGTGGCAAGTGTGGCTTTGTGCTGTTTCTCCAATAGGTCACGCCATTCTACTTACCAGTACATAGTATGTGGAACCTAATGTGGGTTGTTCAACTTTGCTAGCATCATGATATACATGTATAGCTATAGGTAGTAACTTGTTTAAGCCAGATATGCTGTGAGGAATTGAGGAAGAACTTATTGGTGTTTAGATTTGATTGAATCCAATTAATGTGATGCCTAGCTCATAAATGAGCTGGGTTTTCTGCGCAACCCAAAAATTGACGTGTCTGTTGAACTTGTTTAGGAAGCAGAGAGTTAGGATGCTGGGCATTGACGCGATCTTAAAGGACCTGCTGTTCAAAAAGAGCATTTCTTGTAGTTGAAACCTTGTTTTCAGTCACAAATATTAGTGAAGATCATGATACTTAAGCGCTACCTATAAAGTATTTCTGTTGCCTTTATAATCTAACAACTTCAACGAACGCTCTTTTCTCCTGAGAGGTTATAACAGTGGTACATTGAAGAAATGTGATGAACAGTTTGTGATTTTTTGTTGATTGTTTGCAGGAATCATCTAGTACATATGAGCTTACAGAGATAAGCACGGGAGGAAAATTGGGGAGGCACAATCTTCATATACAACAGCTTGGCCCAGACACGGTGACTGAGTTATCAACCTTGCACTTGTCTGTTGGTGATCAGACACAGGATCTGCATAGTAGTCTGGTCTTGGACCACCCCCGGGGCTATTCCCGTCAACTTCATAAATGCATTGTGGCACATTCAAAGGGACAAGCAGTTTTTGATGGCAATATCAAGGTTAACAGGTAATTCTCTTGACCAATAAATATTCAATCTTTGATTTCCAGTCTTATGCTAATATGTTAATGAGTTTTCTTTTCCCTAAAGTGGAATTGTGGATTGTGGAGTGTTTCATCAGTACGGTCTAATGAGATTAAGCCATTTCTTATATTATTAATTTAGCTAATATAGATGCATTTGTTTTACAAATGTCTTGTACTTTATCAGATGAGTCACTCTGTGTCAACGGTATACTGTTCTATTGTAGGTATGCTCAGCAGACAGATGCTGGACAGTTAACAAGAAGCCTTCTCCTCGAGCCTCGTGCTAGCATAAATGTAAAACCAAATCTCCAAATTGTGGCTGATGATGTCAAGTGCTCCCATGGAGCTGCGATAAGTGATCTAGAAGAAAGCCAACTCCTGTATTTCAGAGCACGTGGCATCGACCCAAAGTCAGCTAGAAGAGTTCTAATATTTGCCTTTGGAGGAGAGGTGATAGAGAAGTTGCCTTACCCTTCCATCAGAGAGAGAGTACGAAGTCAGATTAAAAGTTTACTAGATCCATCGCCAAAATGATCATAAAATTCTGAATCGAAACCAAAGCAAAGGTCCATTACTTGTGATGGTTCTGGACTCCCATTGGTTAAGAAAGAATGAAAAGTTTACTGTGTATTGAATCAATAACATTTGGTGCATCCTGTATCATTATGTATAACTAATTTATAGTTGTATTTGTTTTCTTAATGGTAAATGCATTTGTTAAATAATGTAAGATTATGAGATTTTTCATAATTGTAGTAGTTTCTCTGACTTAATAAACATATTAATCTTCAAAGGCAAAAAGTTTGGTAACAGTTTTTACTAATAAATTTTAGAAGCGGATGAAGTTACACATAACCAAGAAAAATAATAAATAAAAAGAAAGATTGCTGACATTTTCTTAGCATAGTTATTTGTACTTTCATGGCACACTAAAAAAATAAAACAAAAAAAAACATCCAAATTCAAAATTAAAATGTTGATCACCATGCATAACCGGTTCCCTTTTTGCAAATTGGAAGTTAGAGTGGAAGTGTCCAAGCAATTAAATAGGTAAGAAGTGGAAACTTCAAGTAACTCTTTTGCTGTCTTTTAGTCCTACCTCGGATAGAAGAGTAAAGCGTTTCACATTTATAAAGTAGATCATACTTAAATGGTTGTGTTCGTGAAAAGGAGAGATGGTTGGCATCTCCCCTGACAGGGACGGGAACAGCTTTCGGGCTTTCCTGTTATACACACTCGGTTAAGGCTTACCATCTGTATAGATGGATCTAACCCAATTTTTTTCCTCTCCCTCACAAGTCACATCTTAGAGCTGAAATTGATCTTCCATTGAAGCGGTTCCCAAAATGTCAATGTCGTCAACCTCTTCAAACCAGACAACACTCCAGCCAAGCTAGTGTTCCAAAGAATGATCCTTGGCAAGGGATGGAAATCCATGAACTCAAGCTGTTGAAAGGGTCCTCTGTGATGTTGCCCTTGAATTGTTGCAGAATCTCTTTCTCAGTAGCTGGTGATACCGTTACACAAGAAACCAAGCAGCGAATGGAGCATAACAGAGCATGAGAGAAGTGAATTTGGCGGTGTTTTCTGATGCTCTCGAAACAGAGGCGTCGTCGGTGGGAATGTTATTACCCGTTAGGCATTATTATCACTGTTGGAACCAAATTGCGGTGGAGGTTGAGGTTGTTGTTTCCTCTCAGCTGCAAAGTTTGAGTCTTTGCAACTGTTGAACCAATGGGAAACGAAGAACATGAACATCGGCATCATCATCACCAACCGGGAGCATCCTCAATAAAGGGGACCGAGCTTGGAGAAGAAAGAGAAAAAAAGAAGAAAATAAAAATGATTACTTGGAATGTTCTGTAGACTAATAAAGTAACCCTTTTAATCCCTTGTTCGATTTGTATGATTTGATGTTTGTGGGGTGGAAATGGTGGGAAAAAAATGTGAGCTTGAAGTGGAGAGAGAGGGAATGGAAGGCAAGGAGGAATGGGAGAGGGAGTAAATGGAGGATGGTGGCTGTAGCTTTGCTGGAAAGGGAAGCAGGTGAGAGGGAATTAATAAATAAGGGGTCTTCACTCTTCACTCCTCTCTTCTCTTGTTTCTTTTAGTAGTAATAAATAGTGTTGGATTGTGTTGTGAAATATAAATTGAGAGAACCTTCTTCTAGCCACCAACTGAAGGGTGAAGACTCATCGACGTGCATTAGAGTGGCACTCACTCACCCTTATTCATATGCAAATGATGCCCTTTCTATAATGGAAAGTGGAAACCTCAACTATTATTCTGTATCCTGTCCTATATGTGTGTTTGAGCTTGAGTTCTCACTTCTCAGTTACTACCACCAGCACCTCTAAGTTGTCCTGTTCCTGAGTTGTTTTGAGTAGGGACCAGTTTGAGTTTCTCTTGCTCGGGCATTTATTCTTCCCCACCAACCAAGCCACCACCACCACCACCTTAACCACTATCTCAATTATACTACTGCCACTACTACTATGCAACAGATAGATAGATATAGATATATTGAATATGCTTTGAAGTTTGAACATTCAACTTAAACAAGAAGAAGATGGTGGATTGATTGGAGGCAGTGAGCTGTTTTGTCTGTAGTAACGTTTCTTGGTGAAGACATGTTATGTATCGGTTTCATTAAGGATACCTTTATTAGTTGGAATTCGTCGTAGTTACCAGCTAATTACAAACTAGTATTTATTAATCAACGAAGGTACCAATAATGAAAAATGTAGTCACATCATTGTACTAGTATGATGAATTAATTTTATAATCATGATATACATAAATATATCTAACAAAAAAAGTGATAAAATTAAACTTATTCGAAAGAGTAGTAGAATAGTATTAATTATGTAAAAATTGTTGACATGGCATCATTAAAAAGAGAAATATAGCTTAAACACAATGTAAAAAAACACAACCAACAATTTTTATATAATAAGAATAGATAGATATAATATTATCTGAAAATTGGTCTGAAGTCTGAATCAAAATGCCTTCATTATCCACCTACTTTGAAAGACAAATGACGAGGAATCATATGTGGATATATCATATTGATGTTTAAATCTGATACCACGTTTAGTTTTCACAAGGAGCAGATGATATTGTACATGACTTGATTGAGATCTCTAATTCAGATGAATGTTAATCCGCAAAGGTGGAAATCCACCCTCAATTACACAAGTTCCTTTCCGACTAGGGACTACTAAAAGTTCAATCAGTACATTTGTATCCCCACCAATGTACACCCACATTCTCTTGGCTCTCTGCCAGAGAACGAAAAAGGACAAGAACAAAAACAAAAAATGAATGGAACGAGCCTACGGTATCCAAAACTTCTATCACTTTTCATCTACAAACGGGGAAAAGAAAAAAACTACAGATTGGATTTGAGAAACAATTTATAAAAAGGCTATACTTTGCTCTTCCGCCTAAAGGAACTTAACAAAAACCCATCTCCTATGCCTGTTCTTGAGCTTTTACCAATTTGCATTTGCATCTCCCAATTCTTGACCATTCTTTCTTTTTGGGTGCTGACTAACCTCTTGCCATTGATAAGTGAAATTCCTCAGTCTGTAACTCTATATGGAGTAACATCCATATGAACACCGAAGACCCACGAAAGGTGGATCAGTTGTGAAGCTTCATTGCTGACACTTTCGCACCCTTGGGTGATATGCTCTCCAATCACATATGTACAGCCAACAGCAATTTGAGCAAGGCCTCACGGGTACTTCCCTGATGACTTCCAGATTCTTCCTTCGAGTGATATCACCATAACAGTAACATCATCATGGTACTTCCTCCGATCTCCTTGAGGGATATCCAGCAACTCATGAAAATCCATTCCTGTAACAAATAGGAAGATACATTATCAAATCTGAACGCAAGTTGCAGGTTAATGGCGGTGGAGAAGCACCAAAAATATATTATACACATTAAACTCATAATATTCTCATTTCAATCCCTTTTGTTCTATTACCTTTTCCTCACTGCCAGGCATTTGAATACAAACAGATCAACTAGCATAAAAGAAGTGTAACAAAAAAGTGTTTTCTCTAAATAAGAGAATCAAACAAACCATTCAAGTTCAAAGAATGCACATAGATGCTATGAAACTCCACAATAGTCCCAAGTGATAGCATTGTGACAAAAGAAGGTATATATATCAGGGGAAATGAGTAACAGTTTATGGATCTACAAAAGTATATGCAGTTGCTGCAGCACAAGGATGCAAGTTGAAATACATAGGCTAGAAAATGGAATCCCATAATGGCATCTTATATATCCAAAAAAACGTAACGGTATTCATATTCTAGATCTTACAAGAACTGCTCGCTTTTTATCAGAAACTTATGATTTGGTTATTGATGCAGCAAGGAGAAACAATTTTTCATTGTTGGCACAAAAGATAGAGCTGTGGATTTAATACCACGGGCTGCAACACAAGTTTGGTGAAAAATGGCTCGGCAGTATGTTAACTAATTGGTATACGAAAGAAACGAAGATAGCATAATAAAGAATGACACAAAGCTTTTCGGCGTAAGCTAAAAGAAAAGGATACAGTAGCAAAAGAAGTTGAAGAGAAAATCAGAAACTTTTAATTATAAACCTTCTTGCTCCATATATTGTAAACAGATAAAATTATTTTGAAATAAATAAGTAAACAGATAAATTATCGATTCACCATATTTGGTAATTCAACATATTGGACATGTTCAACAAGACTGCAAAAGTAAAAGAAAGATTCGAAAAGGCTTGTTTACCAGCCTTTTTGGCTGCACGGACAAGCAGCTCCTCAATCAAATGTTGGGCAGGATCTCCATCAGGAAACTTTTCCATGAAGCTCTCCACTTGAGAAACCACTTCTTGATTGCTTAGATATTGATATAACCCATCAGATGAGAGGATCAAGAACTGATCTCTAGGGCATAATCTATGATGACGTAATGAAGGGCAGCAGGATACATATGGAGCAGTTCCAATATATTCATTTCGAAACATTTCTAGTACTGCATCATTGAATTTTGGCTGCAGGAACATGTAAAATCATACCATCGCGTAAGAATCCATTTACTAAAGTTATTAAATAAGTCTATGCAGCCAAGCCAAGAGCAGAGATGTGGTGAAAAAAAAAGTAATATTATATTCAACATGATCATGTATAGCAGCACATAAGCACTAACAAAGTGAAAATATATGTAAAACTATTTTCCATGGCTAGAATTTAAGTTTGGCATACTCTAAAACCAAGGACTGATCTTCACTAAGAAGTACTAACATCTAAAATCTGGAAGGCCGATGACAGATTTTTATATGTACAAGTTCTCAAAGTACAGCATATAAATAAAAGTTTAGAGCAGAGTATTAAAATCATAGTTTCTGTTAATAATTTATGTATCAATTTCCATTTTAACTAATCAGTCCACCCTATCATTAATTTTCTCTGCAACATTATTCACAAGCTTATTGTAAGAATGAAGTATTACTACGATGAAGCAATTTTAAAGACACCTGTTTCAAAAATCCTGCCCCGAATGCTCTGGTGACCTTAAGACGGCCTTTCACTCTATCATTTACAATACAGTGGCTATCATCAGGATGTTCATTCTTGATCCTAATGATTTCCTGCAAAAACAATAAGGCGAAGCTTTTAGACAACTGATATAATAGATTGCAATACAACAGAAGAAAAAGAAAACAAGCTTAATAGGACTTATAAATGTGACTCATCAAACTTGTCCATAATCTGACACATAGAAAAACAAACTTGACAGAAGTTAACGAAGAAAGCAATGATACCAAAGTTGTCTTGTAAAGATCCAAAAGATGGGGCATATATAGTATACAAAACAAAGGAACGATCAATGATGTCAAAGAACTATTTTTGTTAATCAAAGAAACAAATTAATACACTAGGACAGGGAGACAAATGAAGAAAGAATGTGAAAAATTCAAAATTTAGACTCTTCAAGGTCAATAAGCATTTAACACCTTAAAAACTGAGGAAATTATATAAGGCAATAGCAAGTCAACTAAGAAGATTGGGAAATTCAGAAAAAGCAACAGTATGAAATCTCCACTAGTTCTAAGACAAAATTGTTTGACATTAAACATGTGCCGAAAAGGGAAATAGGAACATAAGAACGCAGCTAACAAAAAGGAAATAACAAAGAAGTTTCCAGTTTCCACCACATCACAACTCAATCATTTGAAAAGAAATTGATCCAATTAGCTAAAAGGAGATGAAAAGCTGAATAATCAACTTGCCTCTTCAACACTCGTGCTGTGGTCAGTGGACAATTGCAATGCCACCAACCTCATTTCCTGAGCAGGACCCTCCTTCCCCGACCTGATGGCACGTTCACCTTGGCCTAATGAAGACTCCTCTGTAATGCTCTCTGCACCTGACCCAACATCCCCATGACTTCCGGATTCTTTGCTACAACCAACTTCTATGGGCTCATACTGAGCAACAATGGCCCTGCTATCACCCACGTTCATCACATACACATCCTCGCCCCTCATCAAAGCAACTAGAAGGCAAGACCCCATTAGAGCAAGCTCCGGATTTGTATCGATAACCTTATCCGTCATATCCAAATATGCAAGTTCTGTCATCTCAAGTGCCCGAGACAATGCCCTCAAAACCAGATCATGATCCACTGGACCCACTTTCCGTCTTCTACCACCACCATTGCCATTGCCAGTGCCATCCCCACCATGAGATTTCTCTTCTGCCCGGGTTTCCACCTCAACCTTCTCCTTATCTTCCGTAGCCAAGTTCCAAGGTAACAACTTCCCCCCACGGCCCTCCTTGTGCTTTGACAATCCATGCTTCAATTTTGACAACACCATCCACCTTCTACTACCTGATGAGCCCTCCTTGCTCACGCTGAGTGCATCATCAACAGAAAATGCAAACCTGTCCGAACCCGAAAGATCAAGCCCATCTTCAGCAGCATCCTCCGCAAGAAGCTCCCACAGCCTGCGCCGCCTGCTCTCCGTTCCCTCCACCTGAAATGTCACTCTCTTTGCTGACCCTCCATCGTCCTTGAAATCTTCTTCAGCAGCCATTGACGATTCAGCTGCAGGTGCAGATGCAGGTTCACTCGAGGGGTTAGTTTCCACTGCTTTTTCTTCTTCTTCGACTTCCCAAAACAACCCCTGAAGCTCACTGTGAACAGCACGGTAGAGGTGACCCATTAAGAACTCCGGCGCGTCGGGGCCGTTGAAGCCGTCGTAGATCCCCACGAACAACCAACCCTGCTCCTCCGACACCACCACGTGCACGCGATCCTCCCCTGCCTTCCCCAGCGCCCACTGCACATTGCTCTCGCCCTTCCCCACCTCCGCCGCTGCAGCCCCGCTCCCTCCTTCAGTCTCCGGCGGATCTTCCTTCCTCCCGACGAAGTTCAGCACGGGCACCACCCAAGGCCGCTTCATCTCCGAGAGGCTTCTCCGGTGGAACGCCTTCCTAAGCCCGGGGATCCCCTTCTTCCGCTTCTTCTTGGCGTACAACCCGCCCAGCGGCGCCGAAAAAGGAACACCGGCGCCGGAGGCGGGTCCTCCCCCTTCCGCGGCGGCGCCGGCGTCAAGTGGACCGGACATAGCTCCGCTCTCGATTGGACCGGAGAGGAAGAAAGCCCTTCCAGAAGGCTCACCATTGCCTCTGGGAGCTGGCTGAAGCGGGAGTGCGCTAAACGACGACGTGGCTTCGAATCCATTTACGATACTGCCCCTGGGAGGGAAACCAGCTGCGGCATCAGCGTCAAATTGGAGAACGGTTTTGGGAGCGGAGCTGTTGGCGCTAACGGAGGCACCGGAAATGGACTTGAATACGGGTTCGGTGTGGGTTGGGGAGAAGCGGAGGGAGGCGGAAGGGGAAGAGAGGAAGCGATCGGAATGAGAGGGTGAGTGAGTGGGAGAAGAGACGAAGCGATTTGAGGATCTGACGTAGCAGAATGAGTGACCTAGGGTTTCGTCTAGTGGTTCGGTTTCTTGGAATGCGAGCTCGGGTGGTTGTTGGTGGTGGTCGTTGGTGGTGGGTGGTGCGAAGCAAGAGAAGAGGTTGCAGAGTGAGGAGGTTCTTCCCATGACATTTGAGTTGAGTTTAGTTGAAGCGTTGAGGGGGAGGGAAGGGAGTGTTTGGCGGCGCAGAAGATTCTACCCACCGATTTTCCCAGAAAATCCCTCCCCAACCCACACAAACAAACTAGTCACAGAGAGAGAGAAAGAGAGAGAGAGAGAGAGAGAGGAAACCAAAGAAAGTAAGCAGGAGGAGCAAAAGAAAGGACTTGTTCAATTTTTTTTCTTATTTCCCCCCTTCTATTTATTTATTAATTAATTGAAATAATAATGCAGGTGCTGGTATTTATAAAAAGAAAAAATACAGATAAATAATTTTTAATTAATAATTAATAATTTTATATTATTAAAAGTAAAATTTAATTAATTAATATGAAATGGAGTTCAAAAACACTTGTTATTAGCTAGATCCTTTTCTAGCGGGATTGTTATAAAAATATTTAGTTGAGAGGGGTAATTTTCTTGCGTTGGTTTGAAATGAAAAAACAAAAAAAAAGTAGTAGTATATATTTGTTGTGTTGTCTGTTGTGAGCAGTTGTTTGTCACGGTCCGAGTTGACGGTTACATGAGCTCATGAGCTGGCCTCTTTCTAAAATCCACTCTGTTTCTTCTTTTTTTTTTTTTTCTTTTTCTTTTTCCTGAATTTATCCTATTAAATTTTGACATTCATTTATGCCTTTATCATGATTTCTCTTCTGCATTTTTTACTTTGTTTAATTCCTTTATTCTATTAATAATTATTTTGTTTCCTTTCTTGTATTTATAAATTAGGTTTAATTTGAATACTCTAACAATAATTAATTAGACTTTTCTTAATAAATATATTAAAAAATTAGACTGTGTTTGTTTATAGAGACAAAACATTGAAACATAGATACTGAGACACAAAATCATGTTTGACATAAGAGACATGGACAGAAACAGTGTGTCCAGAGACACTGAATTAGTATATTTTGTGTTCATCCTGAGAAGAAGAACACAGGAACACTAACAAGCTGAGAGGAAGAACACAGGAACACTAACAAGGGACACAACTTATTTTTCATTCTTTTTTTCATTATTTTTGTTAATTTTTCATAATTATATTTTTTTATTATTATATTTTTCATCTCAAATTTTTTGAATGAAAAAAATAAAAATAAATAGATTTTCATAATTTGTTTTAATTTATCACCAAACATTGATATCTTATCATATCCTATTCTCAGTGTCTTATCCTATTCTGTTCTCAAAAACAAACTAACCTTAAATAACATATTTTATAAAATAGAAAATTAACTATATTATATTTGGCCAATCACGCCATGAAAATTATATTAGAAGTTAGATTAGTCTTTCTATTAGTTAATAATAACACGATATAAATATTTTTATAACACATTGTATTTAATCAAATGAATGATCAATTTGTCATTGTTGTATTTCTTAATAATTTATTCTTTCAAAAACTAAATTAATATACACATGATGTTTTAACCATTTTTTTTGTCACAAAAAAAAAAAAAAAAACCTTTTTTTTAAGTGGCATATCGTTTTATTTCACTATGAAACGTGGGATATCAACAATAGAGACTTTTTTGTTCTCATTTGGAAATCTAAATTTTATTTTTGAAAAGATAATAAATTTAAGTAATTTAACATGTTCTTTTCTTTTAACATTCTTGTATATTGAACATACTAATTAATCTCTTTTCATACTGTAAATTCATTTAAAATAATAGACACCACTACAAAATTTTAAAATATATGTATTCTATCTTTTCATGCATTAAAGGTTTTACTTAATGTCTATTGAGATATTGACAAAAGTAATAAATTAAGAAGATACGTTGAGTTTAATTTTTTATAATCTTTTAGTAGGTCTTCAAATCTTCAATAATTAATCAATATTCATAACAAAATAATCTTTAATATATTTGATATTATTAAACTTTTAATATTTTATAGCTTTTGTAAATAATGTTATCTTTGATATCCTTAAATTATTTTTATATCTTTTAATAGCTAAAAACAAACTATAAACTACCTAAGGACGATGTTCTTAAATGAATATTATATGCACCATGTGTGTATGCATTTTTTTTTTTTGGTATGCTTTTCATTTTTTGTATTGAAAGTAATTAATAAAAAGAAAAAAAATAAAAAATATTTTTTATATATTAACAAAAAAGTCTACAAAAAAAGAGGTGTATAATAAAAATAATACAAACCTCATTTATCTAATTTTATTTCAACCTTAGGTTGAAGTCAACTTTGCATGTAATTTGGTTTTATTGCAATGAATTTAATTTTTATGCTAGGACAATATAAAATATTTTTACATATATTTAGATATATATTGGTACATTAATAAAAATAACAAATTTTTAAACACATTGTTTTAAAAATTTATTTAAACGAATGAACCTAATTAAATAATTATATAAAAAATTTTAAATTTTGATGTATCAAAATTAAATATTTATTAAAATATATGTTCTTTAAAAAAAAAAGTTGCTACACATCCAGGCTAGATCATGAATGAAGACAAATTAAATTGTCTTGAAGTGGAACTTCAAAACTTATCGTACATACTCTATAATTAAGGAATCATTAAACATGTAATAACAATAGCACAATTGAGTGCTACTAACCATCAAATTGATTAAACATGTTTTTTCAAACGAGTGGGACCCTTGGCGAACTTGAAAAATATAACTAACTGGCACAGTACTTGAATACGCTACTAATCAACTTGGTTCGTCGAGTGGTTAATTCACTCGTCCGTTTAAGCAAGTGTCGGAAGTTTGAATTCCATCTTGTATATACAGTAAATAAGGCCAGTGATAGACCCTTAAATAGAACTCAAATCCGCAACGGATTAGTTCTTAACCTGTCGGATTGGGGGATATTGTGGACAACCAAAAAAAAATTGCAATTTGCAATAAAAGCCTATTTCACATATTCATTCAATGTTTTAGATTTCCTTCAAAATTTTGTTTACTTAAATGGTAAATACACTTCTCAACTTTGTTAAGCAAATATAATTATTTCTTTTTTTTTTGTCAAAACTTATTTAATTATTTATAACGAATATTTTTTACACCCATAAAATATTTTTCAAAAGATAAGTGTATGTAGTATATTAACATATTAAGATTTTATAAATAACTAGTTACTAGTAAATAATTGAGTTCTTTAATCCAAAACCAAACAATAACGATGCGTGAAATAAAGGAATTTAAATCTTGCATATTCTCAGAAAATCACAATGCAAATAATATAAACGTTAGAAGCATTTTTTTTAAAAAAAATTATAAATATTTAAAACAAAAAACATATTTCACCCAAATATTTAAAAACATATGTTTTCTTTAGGCGTGTCCTACGCAACATTCGAACCATAAGGATACATATGACTTGAATGAAAAATTTATTATTATCAATATTATTATTAGAAAATTCTTAACTCTTCTTAGTAAAGATTACAGTCATATAGAATATATGATCTCATCACCCAAATTAATTTTTCCTTTTGATGATATTATTTATACGATATAAAACGAATTATTTTAAGGCAGAATTAGATTAAATTAAACAAAAGCTTAGTTAGTAGGAATTGTTACAGCGGAAAGCAGCATGAAATTTTAAAACCAAAACCTGTGTGTTCCCGTGTCTCTCTGCAAGTCAAAGAGTTTGTTGGTTGAAGAAAAAGGCAGATGCTAAACGACGAACAGTGTCTAATGTCACGCGACTGCTGTGAACCCCAATCCTTTTTGTTCCTTTCATATAAACTCTCAAATAATTAATACATATTTCATCCATAATAAATTAAGAAGAGTGTTACGAACCAGCAATTTTTGTGATTTGTAGCCATCAAGTCGTCATCAATAATATTTTTAATGGTGTAAAATTTTATTCAATAGCGTAAAATTACTCACTTTTTTTTTGCTAATTACATATTGATCAAAATTTAATAAAGTTGATAGTCCACTAAATTTTTTCATAAATTAATTCATATTTGTGCTTAATTGAGCAGTAAACCAGTTTTCTTTCCTTTTTTTTTCCCTCGAAAGAAATTAAAAGGGCAGTTATTAACGAAATTAGGATATTGAAATAAGAATATAAAAATATAAAATTATATTTAATAGATAAAAATATTTTATTTAAAAATATTAATAAAGGTACAATTTTTTTATTATTATTTGTATTAATATTTTATAATTATATTTTTTATTATTCATTTTTTTTAATTTTTAAATAAAAAATAAATTAAATTTTTATAATTCATTTTTATATAATTATTTTTTATATATTATTCTCAATGTTTTATCCAATTGTGAGAACCAAATACGGCCATATCTAATCTCCCGCATGGTTGAAGACTTGAAGTCTGAAGGCATCAGTGACATTGACCCAAGGGAAACCAAATTTCAATTCATATTTTGCTTATTAGTTATTACTTGTCTTTACCTAATCTATTTTTAGAAAAGATATTTAAATTTGGATAATTTTTGGACTATTGCTTGCATTTCTTCTTTATCTGTGGTCTCCCCGCAGACAATGATGCCAGCTCCTCTACGCAACTTCAAAACTCCATGAACCTAATAGCAACTCCAATCGGATCAATTTTAGATATATTTTTTATTTTTATAATAATTAAAATAATTTAAAATTACAATTTATATTAAATATTATTTTTAAAATAATATTAATATTAATAAAAAAATATTATATTATTTTAAAAAAATTAATAAAATATTATTATTTATATAATCTATTAAATTTTCACTAAATAAATATTGTAACATTATTATGTATATTGTAATATTATTATTAAAATGAGATTAAGTATTAGAGTGATAAATTTTATATTAAATTTTAAATAATTAAGTTTTATGATATATAATTCTACAAATATTTATGTAGCATTTTATAGAATTCAAAATAAAATAAAATTAAAATTATACATTGAAGATGCTCTAAGAGATAACCGATTAATTACTATGTATTCTAAAATTACATATCTTAAAAATACATATTAAAATTATCCATTAAAAAAATAAATAACATATAAATTCTTAATATTTTTATTATATTTTAATGAAGTAAAAGAATTTTAAAGTTTAATACTAGAAGTAATCTTAATTTTTATCCTTAATATACATATTAGTTAAATATATAAAACAATAAAATAACATACTTAGTTTAAATATGTTTTACAAAATTATTTAATTCTACTCATTATGATTCTCAGTTATTTAATTCAGTAAAAAGGTTATCCTTATTCAAGAACAAAACAACGAGTAACAACTAATAAATATATATTTCTTAAAAAGAACAATGATTAGTACTATAAGAACAGTTAGCTAAATTTTTTAATTGTAATATTTAGATTAGAAAATGAATTACTTTAAATTATTATTTACTAAATGTATTTAGAAAATTTAATAAAAAAAATCCTATAGTATCATTTTTATTCTTATTATTTACATTATAAAAGGCGTGGTGTGTAGATAAATAAAAAAGAATGTTTAATTCACTAATTTGGAGCACAAATTTTGTAGGAATAATAATGCATATTAAAATTTAATAAATCTAACTCAACTTAAAAATTAGTTTAAGAGTTAAAATATGTTTCATACTGATAAATATTCCAAAAACTATGATAACACATCCTTCATGCTCATAAATGAATATATAAAATCTATTAAAAAATAATATAGTTAAATATAAAATATGTCTAGATAAAAACTAAGTTAAGTAGATTTAATTCAACTATGAAAACGAGATAGAGTTGGAGAGAGACTTGTGATAACATAAATTTTCTTTTTTTTGAGTGTCTTCTTGTGATAACATAATACTACTGTTGAACGACATTCTTACTGTATAAAAATTGTACATAAAATTAGAGAAAGTAAATGAAATAAGAGAAATTGATTATGCGGGTATGGGGCCCACGACATAGATCAGTTGGTCAACGACTTTGACAGAGTTGCTGAAACTTAGGTCCACCGTTTTCGACTTTGACGTAAGCCTTGTCGGGACCTTTTCTGGTGCTAATTTCCTTTCTCTACTCTACTCACCCCTCTGCTCTCAAATTTATTATAAGCGCTATTTTTTTTTTTATTCCCCAACATTTATTTAAGCAGTTAAGCATAGGACTGGCGTCTAATCCATTCGATCGGAGTATGTCTTTAGTATAATACACATTTTATAAAAATTAAATATATAATAAAAGAGATAAGGGTTAAATTCACAATCTCCTTCATATAATAATTTACCATAAATAAATAACTATTAAATTAATTAATTAATTTAGTAATTTAAATTATTTGTATATTTATAATATATATATTTATAGTTTTATGTTAGATTTTTTTAAAATTTTATTATTTTTAATTTTAATTTAAATTTAGTTTTTTATTTTTTATTTTATTAATATGTATGAAATTTAGAATGATTGAATTTTATATTTGTTTTGAAAAATTTGATATTTCTGCGGGTAGGGTAGGGTTTAGAACTTTAAGGTGCGGGTAGAGTTAAGGTTGAGAGATTCTCAATCGGCGGGTAGGATAGGGTAGAGTTTTAATAAAAATTTCAACCCGCAGTTAGGGATGGCAGGAGCACCCAAACCCACGGGTACCCGCTCCACCTCAACCCGGCCGGAGGCGGGTTTAAACCCGACCCGGAGCGGGGCGGGTTTCGATCGAGGGCGGGGCGGGGTCGGGGTCAGGGCAAACTCGCCCTGTTGAGTTAAGAAATTAACTAAATTAATTGATGATGACAAACATTATTTTATTAGGGTTAACTACCTAATTAGTATTGACCATACTTGACTAAGTGATGCAGGCCACAATTAGTAAACAAAGCAGCAGCCCAAAATGGAATAAAGAAACTGAATCTATTCTTGTGGGTAACATTTACAAACAAAGCCCAAATAAAAAATAACAAAGGAATCTCATTAGCTGAAAGGTAAGTGAACAAAATCCAAGGCCAAGGTACTTCACTCAAACTGATGCCTTCCAAACTCTTCACATATGCTTCGGTCAAACTCAGAGAAAAGAAAGAGAAAGCTTAATCCAAAAGGCAAAGGTCTAATCACTCAAAACAAACTATTTCAAGCTAAGTCAGAAGCTAAAAGTGATTTATTTCCATTTGCATGCAATTTACTTTCTTCACTCATTCTCCAACTCTCTGCTACTCCAATTTGGGATAAATAGATAAAATAATTTCTGATAATCACTGTTGTGAATCAAAGGCCAAAATTGTTACTTAGGGACAAAGTTGTAGCTCAAGGGTTCAGATCTGGGTTTACCATTGAACAAATTTTTCACTGCTAACCTGAGGCTTTCAGTCAAGCAAAAAAGTTCAGATTTAAAATTCCTAATTTAGGGATTAATTGAAAATAGTGAAATGGTAAGTTGGTGAAGCACACAACTCGAGGAGTTGACTTGGAAGAGAACAACTCAGCAACATGAAAAAAGATACAAAAGAAAAACCTGCTTCTTTCTGAAAGCAAAGAGAAAAAGAATGAGAGTGAGGTTTTAATTTGAGAGCTTCCTAAGAAGGTTCAACGTTTTGGACAGTGCTATCTAGAGAAAGAAGCATTTTGCCAAGATGAAGAACTTGATCAATGTTTGCTCAACCCGGTTCAACTCGTAGCAACAGAGGCTGTTGAAGCATCAATCTCCTTCATATTTTATAGATTGTAATATCATTTTTAATGTATATATTTCTGTAATTTCTTGAGTGAAAAAGGCTGAATGTGAGAAATCAAGAAAAAGCCTATGAGTGATAAAAAGACTGAGTGAAACACTTGAGAGAAAAGTCTAGAGTGATTTTAGATTTCTTTAGGTTGGTTATTATGTCTTGTGTCTTGTACCTGTGATGTACCTCTTTTTAAGTTGGGTTAGCACTTAGAGTGGAGAGTTAGGTATTAGTATAACCAAGTCAAGTTAGGATAGAACTTGAGAGGAAAAGGATTGTGTCAATCCGATGAAATTGGTGTATGCAATACTTTAACTATAGTGAAAATTCCACCACTGTTGTGGTGGAGACTGGATATAGATTGCATTGCACAAGGCAACTGAACTAGAATACATGCTGGTGTCATTCTTCTTCTCTTTCTTTAGGTTCTATTTTTTTATATTTATAAGACAAAACGAAATTGTCTCATAAAGTTTCCGATGCACAGTTCAAACAGAATCAAAGTGAAAACTTATAAGTAAAGGCTTATTTCATTAAAGTAAAAGAATGTCATAGAATAAACCCCCCTTCTCTAAACCGTCTACAACCTTCAATTAGTATCTAGAGCCAAGGTCTCAAAAATCAAGCTTCACTGCTTGGAGCAAAGGTCCAATGACGAACAATTTGAGCACAGCCACAGTTGCCTACACTCTAATAGAAGGTTAGTCAAACAACAGGCCTCCCTTCTTCAACGGGAAGAACTATACCTACTAGAAAGAGAGGATGCGAATCTTCATCCAATCCATTGATTACAACATATGAAAGATTGTTGTAAGCGACCTCAAAATTCCAACAAAAATAAGTGCTGATGGAGTGGTGACTCCAAAAGAAGAAACTGAATGGAATGAAGATGACAAGAAGAAAGTGGAGCTGAACGCTAAAGCTATCAACCTTCTATACTATGCTATCAGCTTTGAGGAGTATTGAAAAGTGTCAAGATGCAAGACAGTCAAAGAAATCTGGGAGAAACTCTAGGTTACACACGAAGGTACCAAGCAAGTCAAAGAAACAATGATTGATATGCTGCGAAAAGAGTATGAGATGTTCAACATGAAGGATGGAGAAAATATTGATGAAATATTTGAGAGATTCTCAATCATAATAAATAGCCTTGATGCTATGGGTTTAACTCACACAGAACAAACCCTAGTGAGAAAAGTCCTTAGAAGCCTCACAAAGGAATGGAAAACAAAAACCACTGTCCTAGCCAAGAGTAACAACCTAAGTCCCATAACCTATGATGAGCTAAGAGGAAAACTTATTGCATATGAAACCACACACACAAACCAAGACTCAAAGAAAAAGGGAATAGCTCTTAAGTCAAGAGTTGAATCAAAAGAAAGTGAGTCTACTGACGATTTTTCAAATGATGAACTTGTGTTTTTTACTAGGAGACTTAGAAGGCTAATGAGAAACAAAGACAAGTACAAAGGTTCAAGCTCAAAGGAGTACATGAAGGACATGAGTAAAGTGATTTGTCACTATTGCAAGGAGGCTAGGCATCTCAAGTACAACTATCCAAAACTCAAAAAGGAGGACAAATGAAAGAAAAAAAAGAAGAGAGTGCTCATGGCATCTTGGGAAGATCTTGAAAATGATTTGGATGAGGAAGAGGACTCAGAATGCGAAGCTCAAATCTGCTTCATGGTTGGTGAAGATCAACTTGATGAGGTACATTACTATGATTTGCCCATAGATGATTTACATGTCATAATTGATGATCTCACACTAAATTTTGCAAAATTGCTGGAAAAATACAATAAATGTAAATCTGAAAAAGAAATGTTGAAAGATGAAAATGATTTTTTGAAAGAGAAGGTGAAGGAATCTGAATGTGCTTTGGACATTATTGAAGAAAATAGATTTTTGAAATCTGAACTTGAGAAACTAAAAGGAAAGCACATTGTGGATCCTTCTCAAGAGCTTATTGCTAAAAATGAAAGATTAAATGAAATAATTAAAAGATTGAACAATGATTTAGCAAAATTTACTCAAAGTTCTAGCAACTTGGATAAATTACTTGCAAATTAATGACCATTGTTTGAAAAATCTAGGTTAAGATATGTGACAAAAGATAATGCAGTTTTTGATAACCTTTCAACAAAATTTATAGCCTCTTCTTCAAAAACAAAATCCATCATGAATAAATCTGGTCTGGACATGTTCCCTCCTATGAAGAGGAATTTAGAAAATATTATTTTGATGAAACTGCATCATCTTCTTCAAGGACTGGACCTGCATCAAACAAGTCGGGTCTAGGCTATATCTCAAAAAATGAAGTTGCTTTAAAAAATGCACAATTTTTCAAAAGAACTTCACAATTGAGAAGCCCACATGAGTTTAAAAATTCTAGTTTAGATGCATTTACAAAAAGGAAAAGCAACCACAAAAATTATTTTGTCAAGAGAAATGCTTATCCTTCAAAAATCAGAAAAACTCAACATTTTAATCATTTCTAGCATCGAAATAAAAATCAATTTCAGCAACATATTTCAGAAAATTATTACTTTAATTGTAAGAAAACTGGTCACTCTTACTTACAATACTTCATTGAAAAAAGAAAAGTAGGAAATTAAATTTACAATGTTATTTGTGACCTTAATGCACTTGGGCAATCAAGGTGGATTAACTTTAAAGGATCCAAATTAATTTGGATACTTAAGGTCGATTGAAATCATATGCAGATTTGCCTAGCATCCAAAAAAAAAAAGAAAGATATGTGGTACTTGGATAGTGGGTGTTCTAGGCACATGACTGGAAGGTCAACTTTCTTTATCAAACTAAACAAATATGATGTAGATTTTGTGACCTTTGGAGATGATGGAAAATGTAAAATTGTTGCTGTTGAAAAAGTAGATAATGATCACTCTACTTTCATTGATGATGTCTTTTTGGTTAATGGTTTAAGGCATAATCTTTTGAGTATAAGTCATTTGTGTGATTTGGGTTATTTGGTGACTTTCAAAAGATTGGAGTGCTGTATTGTGAATGAAAAGACTAATGATGTATTGTTCATTGCTAAGCATTGTGATAATGTATATGGACTTACTCTTGATGAACTAAAGGATCAAAATGTTGCTTGTTTTCACTCTAAAAAATCTTAAAAGTGGCTATGGCACAAGATATTGGGCCATACTAGTATGTTTCAAATAAATAAGCTTGTCAAGAAAGGATTAGTGAGAGGTCTTCCTTTGATAAAATTTGACAAAGACATCACTTATGATGCTTGTCAAATGAAAAAACAAACAAAGAGTTTATTTAAATCAAAGGAAGACATCTCTATAAAAAGACCACTAAATATTTGAATCTGAATATCCCCTTTCTTTGACATTATACTCTCTCCATTTTTTCTTGGAAGTTCTTGATCGATTTGTTCTTCAATTCACATATATACCGATCTTTAGTTATTTTTTATTTATTTTTAATTTTAAGTTTGATTATTTATTTTTGCTTGATCAAGTAGCTTCAATTATATGGTTTCCATTTTTTTTATCATGATCATCATAGTTTTTGTTAGAGTTTGATGGGAGATTGTTCATTTATCACAATTTTTTATATTAAATTTTGTTTTGTATTTTTTTTTTATTGTTTCCTCTTGTTGTGATTGAAATTTTGTGTTTTGTCAGGTAATTTCTGTTCTGTTTTAGATCTTTTTGAGAGATAATAAGAAAAAGAAAAGTAGCTTTGATTTCTGTTCTTATTCCGTTTCACTAAATGAATGCATACATGTAGAAGAAACTGTGTTGTGTTGGATTGACTTTTTATTAAAATTTGATTAACTGATTATTTATTTTAGTGGATCATATTCTTTCTTGAGTTTGTATTTAGTGGACCATATTATTAAAATTTGAGTAACTGATTATTCATTTTAACGATACAACAAATTTGATTAACTAATTATACAAGATTGAGAAACTGAGAAGTATGACTTTTGTTACATGACTGAAACTACTGCATTTCTCTCATCATGCTTCAATTAGTAGCTTTCTTAAGTAATTTATATGATGATCTTCTTTATACAATATTATCATATGATCCTGTAAGCTTTCTATGTGCAAGACATAAATTTCTTTATAGATACTAGCATTTGTTACTTTATATGATTTTTCCTTTATTATGATTTTGTCTTTACTGTTGTTCTGGTTTATTGAATTGTGGAAAAGAATTTGTAACTGTCATTGAGTACTAGTATATATATATATATATATATATATATAAAATGAGTTTTATTTTAATCAATACAAAAGAGGACCATTATATTTAATTTATGCTCTCTAGTTATTTGATCTCTTTATTATCCTCCACAAGTATATATCTCTAGTTTATATGTTTTGTGTTTTCAATGTAGGTTTGTTAAGATAATTTTATGGCTAGTAATACTAGAGAAGACACACAAAGCAATAATATTGCACCTACCGATAATGAAATTGAAGTTTAGAGTAATGCTAATCTAACTTCAGAAACTCCACAAGCAACGGATAATAATGCCTCAAATTCAGAAGGATCAACTCCTGTTGAAGGTGACAATAAGGCTAATGTTAAGAGTGCTTATTGGGAGTATTTTGATCGTTTAAAAGTTGACGGTGAATGGAAGGCAAAATGCAAATTTTGCAAGAGTGTGCTTAATGCAAATTTGAAAAATGGTACCAAGTCATTGAGAAACCATGTGGACCGATATTGTAAGAGAATAAAAGTGGCGAACTCAAGGCAATCATCAATTGTTGAATCACTACCAAAGCAAGCACAAGTGCAAAAAGTAAATGAAGATGGCTTTGTGTTTGACCCTTCAAAGACAAGAAAGTGTGTCGCCGAAATGATTATCCTGCATGAGTATCCTTTGAGTTGTGTGGACTACCATGGACTGAGGTGAGTGTTTGCATCAATGCAACCAACATTTAAAATGTCTAGTCGCAACACAGTTAGGAAAGACGTCTTGAAGATGTTTGGGATGAGAAGCTGAAGTTAACTCTTCAACTGGATGAAAATGATAGTAGAGTTGCAATAACTAGCGACATGTGGACTTCCAATAAAAAAAAAGGTTACATGATTGTCACAGCTCACTATATCAATAGTTCGTGGAAGTTGCAAATGCGCCTATTGATGTACTTCAAAAACTTCATAAACTTTTATACATTGCATTGTTTTTGTATGTTGAGGTTCGTTAATCTAAAATGCATGCATGTTTGTTTTATTTTTCAACTTTTGTTATGTTCTTTGTCCCCATACAAGTGAAGTTCTTACTCAAACATTGATGAAAATATTGTTAGAATGGAACGTTGATAGAAAACTGTCTACTGTTATATTGGATAATTGTTCTACTAATAATGCTATAATAGATGAACTGTTGGGGCGTTTAGATTCTTCATTTTTGATGTTGGGGGGTAAATTGTTGCATATGCGTTGTTGTGCTCAGATATTGAATTTGATTGTGAAGAATGGTTTGAGTATAGTTAAGGAAAGTATTGAAAAGATTCGTAGTAGTGTATTGTATTGGACTGTAACGTAGAAAATGAACGAAATTTTTGTGAGTTGGTGTGCTAAAACAGCGATTTCATTTACTAAGAAATTGGTTCTTGATTGTCCGACCAGGTGGAACTCAATTTATTTGATGTTAGAAACTGCATTGTTGTATAAAGCTGTCTTTCCTAGGTTAAGGCAGAAGGAACTCCAATATAAAACTGTGCCAAGTAATGAGGAGTGGGAACTTGCCAAGGAAATATGTGATAGATTGAAGTTATTTTATGATGTTACTCAACTGTTTTCTGGTTCTAAATTTCTGACTTCCAATCTTTACTTTACTTTGGTATGTAAAATAAAAGTCTCATTGAATGAATGGCAACTTTCTAGTAATTATTTAATTGCTAATATGGCTTCTAGCATGAAGAAGAAATTTGAGAAGTATTGGGATGAGATTCATGGCATTATGGGTATTGTTGCTGTTTTAGATCTTAGGTACAAGATGGTTGGGGTCGAGTTTTAATTTGAAAAAATGTATCCAGATCCAATAGAATGTTCCAAGCAAGTTGACAGAATTCATCAGTTGTGTACTGAGTTGGTTAATGAATACAATAAAAAAAATGAGTTCTGATGTGTCACGTGTTGGTACAAAAGAAGTTATGAAAGTGAAAATATAAGCATATTTGGGGGTGATGAATATATGGTGTATCTTAAAAGAAGAAAAATGACAAGGAGTTCATATGTAAATGTTGAATTTGATCATTATCTTGAGGAGAAAATTCATCCTCCAAATGATCCTAACTTTAATGTTTTAAAATGGTGAAAGAACAATCAAATGAAATTTAAAGTTTTGGCAAAAATAGCCAAGGATATATATGCCATTCCGGTATCCACTGTTGCTTCTGAATCTGCTTTTAGTACAAGTGGTCGTGTAATTTCTCCCCATCGCGAAAAGCTCAAAAAAAGAATAATTGAAACTTTGATCTGTGGCCAAATTGGTTGTAGGCAGCTTTAGGGAATAAAGGTGATATATTACTTAATATTTCATTTATGTTAATTTTTTACATAATAGTAATTAATTTATTAATTGCTATTTCTTTTAATTTTTAGGTTTGAATCTTGACCTTCAAATCTTTAACGACGATGAAGATGTGGAAAGTGATAAAAAATAAGGATTGAAAACTTTTTTATATTTTAATGATGTAATTTCTTTATGTTTGTATTTTAATTTAGTTATTCGATATTGTATGAACTTTTTTTAATTTCAAGTTATTTGACATTATATAAATCTTATGTTTGTATTTTAATTTAGTTATGAATTTTAAGTTTTTATCTTAATTTATATATGAATGTATAAAAATTAAAATGTCATTTAATTTTTATAAGGGCGGGTAGGGACGGAACGGATATCCGTGGGGACGGGTTATGGTAGAGTAGCCTACTACCGCGGTAGAGGTGGGGCGGGTAGTAGTGGAGTGCAAGGAGGGCGGGGCGGAGTCGGGTAGGACAAAAACCCGCCTCACTACTACCCTCTACCCGCTGGTAGAGGTAGGATAGGATCCAAATCCTACTCTACTCTAACCATTGCCAGCCCTACTTAAGCTTATTAGTAAGCTAACTACTAGATCAATCCAATTTAGTTTAAGTGTTACTTTTATTATACACAAATAAATTTTTAATAAAATAAAAAATTTTCAATATTTTTAACAAAAGTATATTAATTTTTAATTTTTAAAAATATATATGAGAAATTAAATTATTTAAAATGTTGTTTCTTATTTTATTTAAAATTAAATTATTCAACTTTAAACTAATTTAAATATAAAATTATTATATATATACAAAATTAACCACAAAATTTATAATTATGTATTTATGTATATTTTACATGTGTTATTTTAAATATTTTTCATGTATTTTAAAATTTTAATATATATTTTATATTTTATTAGTAAATAATTTTTTACTGCATATTAATATAGTGGCTTAGAATATCTCTCCTTTAATTTAATTTTCTGGATTTTATTTATTATAAATTCTTTCGTCTTGCCGTTTTCATGTTGGGCTATCATCATAAGCCAACCTGAATTTATTTTTTTTGAATCAAAATAAGCTCAACACACTAATGTGGAGCAGCAAAAGAACAACAAGAACTTCGTAAAAACATAAAATCCCTATATCTTCCGGCAACTCCATCAACCACCCAAGGATACACTCTCAGTCCATTCGTTGTAGCTCAGCAAAGTCTTTCTTAGTACACAGTCCACCACTGTTTCCTGATTCTGAAAAATCCTAGCATTGCGTTCCACCCAAATATTCCAAATAACTGCAAAGAACCCCGGCAACCATTTCTTCTGCTCTTGTTTCCGCTTATGCCGACCAGTCCACCTCTCAAACAGTTCCCTTATGGTTCCAGGCATAGACCAAACCTCCCCAAAAGTCCTCAACCACCTGCACCACACCTGCCATGTGAACTCACAGAGAAGAAACAAATGCTCCACCGACTCTATCTCCCTCTTGCATAGTACACAGAGAGTATCATTAAGTCTAATAACGCCTAATCTACTCAATCTCTCTTTAGTATTCACTCTACCAATGAGCACAAACCACCCAAACAACTCAATTCTTGGCGGTACCATCCCTCGCCACACTGAGCTTGTGAAACTGTAGCTCGTTATCTCATCTGACAGAGTCTCCGATTGTAGGACCTGCAGCACCGACTTAGTAGAAAAAATCCCTTTACTATCAAACTTCCAAACCAACGTGTCTTCTTTACCATCTGACAGCTTCACTGGCCTCAGCCACTCATGAAGTTGATGGACAAGCTCCAGCTCCCATTGGAACAACTCTCTCCGCCACTGAAAATTCCAAATCCACTCAAGTCCATCCCAAAAACCACAATCCCCTATCATCGAATCCTGCTGATTCGAAACAGAAAATAATCTTGGAAAAGCCACCTTCAAGGGGCCCCCTTGCAGCCAGTTATCTTCCCAAAACAAGATATTCCTCCCATTTCCTACCTCCATTGCCAGGCCAGTAAGTATTTTGTCTTTTATCCTCTGATCTTTTAAATTAAGATTACATATGTCCTTCTAGGGCCCTCCTTTATCTGGTAGCTTCTGGCTTACTAGCATTACATCAGGCTTCAGGTTGTTGCACGAGCAGACAATCCTTTTCCATAAGGGACACTCCTCTTTAGAAAATCTCCACCACCACTTAAATAAAAGCGCTGTGTTCCTGAGTACCGCATCTCCAACCCCCAGACCCTCAGCCTTTCGTGGTGCCTGAACCAACTCCCACTTAACTAATGGAATACCGTCAGTACCATCCCCCTTACACCACATGAATCTCCTTTGCAATGCAATCAGCTTATCTGCAACGGCCTTTGGCATCTTGTATAGACTGAGGTAGTATATAGGAAGGCTATTCAATACTGATCTAATAAGAACAAGCTTACCCGCTTTGGTGAGGACCTTCGCTTTCCAGAGGCTGAGTTTTTCTTCCACCTTGTCAATTACCGGTTTCCAAGTCTTTGCCAACCGAGGATTCGCACCCAATGAGATCCCGAGATACCTTACAGGTAAGACCGCTTGCTTACAACCCAACAAACCACAGGCACTATCTACCCATTCCTGCTCACAATTTACCGAGATCAAACTTGACTTCTTAAAATTAATGCTCAACCCCGACATCAACTCAAAACACCGCAACAGTCTCCTATAATTGACTATTGTCTCTGTCACTGGGGGGCAAAACAGAATCGTATCATCAGCAAATTGCAAGTGCGACAATTCAATATGCTCACCTCCTACTAGCAGCGGTTCAATGCGCCCATTCCTTACCGCTTCTCCTACCATCCGATTCAACACGTCGACCACCAATACGAACAGAAATGGCGAGAGGGGATCCCCTTGTCTGAGACCTCTTTCCATGTTGAACGGCTTAGAAGGTGACCCATTCACCAGAACAGACATCGTGGCCGTACTGACACACTCCTTCACCCAATTTCTCCAGCGCGGTCCAAAACCCATTTTCTGTAGCACTATATCCACGAAGCTCCATCTGACTCTATCATACGCTTTATGGAAATCTAGCTTAATAATGACCGCCTTTCTTCTCCTTGCCTTGAGCCAATGAACTGTCTCACAAGCTATGAGAGCACCATCATGTATTTTTCTACCTTTCACAAATGCAGTCTGAGTCTCACCCACCAAACCCGGCATAACTGACCTCATTCTTCTCACCATCACCTTCGAAATCACCTTGTACACGCATCCCACCAAACTAATCGGCCTAAAATCCTTAATTTCCTTAGCACCCAAGAATTTTGGGGCCAGCGTCACCCATGTGATATTCACATCTGATGGTAACGTTGCCCTTTGAAAGAAATCCATTACTGCCGCCGTGAACTCCTGACCAATCTCTTCCCAACATTTCTTGATAAAATTCATATTGTAGCAATCGCTACCTGGGGCCTTCGATGATTCACAATCCCAAACTGCCTCCTTAATTTCCTCTGCAGACGGTAGAACCTCCAAGGCTGCTGACTCAACTGTATCAATTTGCGGCACCAACCCATCCCGAATCCCAATCCTTGGTACATACTCCTGCCGGTACAGTTCCTTGTAAAATCCCCTTATTGCATGCTTTATCCTTGCCTGATTCCTCACAAGCCGTCCCTGGATCATCAGAATTTATATATTTTAAAGCGTTCATATTTTAAACAAAATTAATGTTAGTTGAACGTAAAATTAATTTTAAAATGGGATTAATTTTGGTGTAATTCGATAAAATAGAATTTGGAGTGATTTACATGTTTGCAGAATCTTTGTTTTTCGCACAATATAAGAAAATTGACACATTTTTTGCAAAGAAAATTATATGGTACAGATCTAAATCTGTACAGATTTAAAGATTTGCTTACTTAAACCACACTTTTTAAAGTCACACTTTTCACTTAAAACCGTAGCTCTTCACAAAGAAAAGCGTTACCTAATGGAAAAAAGTAAATTAGAAGATTTAAGAGAAGAAATAATTAAGTTATCAAAATTAATAGATAAAAAATTAATGATTTTAACTAATGTTAACTGTAATGACACCGAATTCTTAAAATCAATACAAAATGATTTTTCTCAAAATCTTTATTTTACTATAAGCTTTATTGAAGGACTTCAAAAACCTAAAAAAACTTATTTTTCACACGGAATTTCTAAGAAATGTTATCATGGAAATGATTCCCCACATCTTTATCATACTTTTAACCCACAATTAAATTCTATAGTAGATATGCTTGAAGAAATACTAGTATCCATAAAATTTCAAAGAAATAAGGAAAAAGAAAATCCAAAAGAAGAAAAATTTCAAAATATAATCAACATAACAGATTTAAAAGTAAAACCACCACTAAAATTATGAATATTGAAGAAAAATTAGAAGAAGTTACAATGCTTTTTAAACAATTAAAAATGGCTCAAGAAAATAATATTATGGAACAGGGATTTCAGATAGAAGAAGAAATAGTAAATTCTGAAAATATAGAAAATGAAGAACACATCCTAGATTATTCAAGTGACGAAGAACCAGCAATTCCAATATAAGTAAAAAATGAAGCTGGAACATCTAGGGATAATCAATCTCAATTTAAATGGGAAACAGGTTTTGATAATTATGCTTTTAAAAAAGAGTTTATAAATAAAGATTCAAAATATACAAAAATACCATCAAAATACGTTCCTAAAATCCAGGAAATGGAAGGAGAAAGAATGCTCGATTTAGACTGTAAAACGAATGAAAAAGAAATTTTCGAAAACTGGTTGAATTCCTTCTTATTAGAAGCCTTTACTAATCCAAAACTTAATGAATTATCTGGAAGAGACATTTGGAACTACATAGGGTTTCATACTAAAGGAGCTATAAGAGATTATATGACATCAATAGAAAACCAAATAATAGAAGAATTAGCAACAAAAATAACAGCTTATGATAAGATATTATATATAATGATGATTCTATATAAAGAATTTTTTGGAAAAAATATTATAGATCATAAACAAGAAGTCTATAATAAAGAATATCAAGAAGCAAAAAACCATTTAGCTAACATTCACATATATGATCTATGTAATGTGGAGTCTTATATATGTGAATATAGAATACATTATTACAAATTAAAAGAAGAAGATAAAAATCATTATCTTAGTATGTATATAACAAAACTTCCATATCCTGCTAACGAATTTATTATGGGAAGATTTATAAGAGAAATAAATAGAGGAACAATTGAAAATAATTTTGGTGGAGCAACCTCTGCAATAAGAGAGGAAATAAGAGAACATTGTATGCAAGAAGCAACTCAAAAAAGATTTGCAAATATAATTAGAATTTGCTGTCAGGATAATGAAGAGATACCTAAAAAATATGGTCTTAATAAAAATTTTCAAAGAAAAAGAAAATATCAATTTAGAAAAAGAAAATACTATCCAAACTGGAGAAAAAAGAGGTATTTTAGAAAAAGAAATAACACTAAAAATAAGAAACAAAAAAGTGATTATTGCCCAAATAAAAAAGAAAATTGTAAGTGTTGGTATTGCCAAGAAGAAGGACACTATGCAAATGAATGTCCGAAAAAGAAGGATAAAAAGGATCTTACTAAACAAATAGAAATTGCTAAGTCTTGTTTCATGGAACCTTTAGAAGAATCTGATGATAACTTAGACTATATTTTTGAATATGTCTCGGAAACAGACTCAGAGACTGAGTAATAATACTACATTTATTACTATAAAAATAACAGAAAAATTTATAAATGCTTTCATAGATTCTGGAGCAACACAATGCTTTGCTAGTTCAAATATAAAGCTTGATTGGAAAAAATTAAAGAAACCATTAAGAGTTAGAATAGCTGACAAATCAATACATAAAATTGACCAAAAAGCAGAGATGGTTGAAATTTTTATTCAAAATTATAGGTTCATTGTTCCATCTATATACATGTTAGATTCTGGAATGGATTTTATCATAGGAAATAACTTTTTAAAACTATATCATCCATTCATTCAAGAACTAACATATATAGTTTTAAAAGCTCCACACGATTCTTCAATAAATCAAAAATCAAAACGTATAAAAATACCGACTACTACTATAGATAAGATCTTAAAATTTAAAATATTTTCTATATTAGAGACATGTTATTTAAATTTATACTTTCAAATAAATATCCCAAAAAATAATCTTGAAATAAAGATAGAAGAACTTTTGGATGAAATTTGTGCTGAAAATCCTTTAGATATTAAAAATACAAATAACGAATTAGTAAGCATTAAATTAAAAGATCCGACAAAAGAGATAAATGTTCCAAATAAAATCCCTTATTCCGCAAGAGATAGAGAAGAGTTTTCATTAGAATGTAGAGATCTTTTGGAAAAAGGAATTATAAGATTAAGTAAAAGTCCTCATGCGGCTCCAGCCTTTTATGTCGAAAACAATAATGAAATTAAAAGGGGAAAACGAAGAATGGTTATTAACTATAAGAAGATGAATGAAGCAACTATTGGTGATGCTCATAAACTTCCAAGAAAAGATTCTATTTTAGAAAAAATCAAAGGAGCAACTTGGTTTTCATCTCTTGATGCAAAATCAGGATATTGGCAACTTCGCTTAGACGAAGAAACAAAGAAATTAACTGCTTTTACTTGTCCAACAAAAGAATCAACAAGTATGTTGCTCTATGAATGGAATGTATTGCCATTCGGATTAAAACAAGCTCCAGGTATTTATCAAAGATTTATGGAAGAAAATCTAAAAGAGTTAAATGAATTTGTTTTAGTGTACATTGATGATATACTAATTTTTACAAAACAGGATAGAGAAGATCATCTTCAAAAATTATTAATAGTTTTAGAAAGATGTAAAGAAAAAGGATTAGTTCTTAGCAAAAAGAAAGCAAGAATGGCAAAACAAGAAATAGAGTTTCTTGGATTAATTCTATCCACTCAAGGAAAGCTAAAACTTCAGCCAAATGTCCTAGAAAAGGTAAATTTATTTCCTAATAAAATAGAAGATAGAAAACAATTACAAAGATTTTTAGGGTGTATAAATTATATTTCTGATCAAGGATTCTTAAAGAATATAACAGAATACACTAAAAGCTTATTTCCAAAAATAAGTACTAAAAAAGAATGGAAATGGGATGAAAAAGATAGTATGCAAATTTAAAAGATTAAAGAATTATGTAAAAAACTTCCAGAACTTTATATTCCAGAAGAAAATGACTACTTAATAGTAGAAACAGATGCTTCAGACATAACCTGGTCAGGATGTCTAAAAGCTAAGAAAGCTATAAAAAGTTTGGAGCAAGGAAAAGAATCACTAGATTCTAAAAATTCCCCAAAGGAATTACTTTGCAGGTATATTTCAGGGACTTTTACTCCAACAGAATAGAGATATACCACTCATGAAAAGGAAACTCTAGCAGCAATTAAATCTCTTAAGAAATGGAAAATTGATTTACTACCCAGAGAATTTACATTAAGGACAGATTCAAGCTACCTAACAGGTTTCATACGATATAATTTAAAAGTTGATTATAATCATGGACGATTGGTAAGATGGCAATTATTTTTGTTACAATATCCAATAAAAATTGAATATATTAAGGGTGACAAAAATGTTATTGCAGATACATTAACAAGAGAATGGAGTTCGTCTACAACGCATTAGATCAAGAAATTCAGAAATACGAACAAGAACTCGAAAAATGCAAGCATTGTCAGCAAATAAGGACACAGATCCAATCCCTCAAGAAGGCCATCGAAGCAATGAAATCAACACAACAACCAAAACCATCAGAGCTCAGCCAGCTAAGCGTGGTGGACAAA
The DNA here is from genome assembly GCF_059453495.1 of Arachis ipaensis. Taxonomy (NCBI): domain Eukaryota; kingdom Viridiplantae; phylum Streptophyta; class Magnoliopsida; order Fabales; family Fabaceae; genus Arachis; species Arachis ipaensis. Next base: position 5,832,624 of record NC_142440.1, on the reverse strand, counting down.
TCAGGTGAAGAAAAAATTCCAGAAAATAAAACAATTGCTGAAATTATCAAAAAATCCACCCAAGATAAAAAATATTATGTAATTTATAATGGCCCCATGAAAGGAGTATATGATGCCTGGGAAAAAGCAGCACCATTTACACATCAATCAAGGATAATTCATAAAGGAGGGTTTTTAACACTGGAAGAAGCAAAGGAATCTTTCAGGGAATATGAAGCTCTTCATCCAGAGCAAACCCTAAAAAGAGCAGATAAAGCTCCAATTCAAACCTAGAGAACAGGGATAATAAGAAACATTCCTACAAGGGCTGAAATCAAAGAAAAGAAAAGGGTCTGTAGATCAAATCTCAGAGAAACCCTTAATATAGTCCTGAACTGGACTGAAGAAAAAAGAGCAATTTTGGGATATTATCCTATTGCCAAAGAACAGCTAACAAAGCTGGTTATATTTCCAGATGCATCCCCATCGGACACCTATCAGTTTTTCCAGTATGGATTAATTGATACAATTTTAATTTTTAATGATCTAAAAATTATTAGTGAGTTTCCTGCAGGATTCGTTGATGCAGTGAAGAGATTTAAAAATATGATTGACAACGTAAATCCAAGGGATATATCCCTAAAATTTACGAACAGTCAACCTATTTTTAATGAAGAAGAAGAATGCTTGGTTCCAGCACACCAAGTAATATTCATGTCCGTCTTCCCAGGAAATTTTCAACCAATTGATCAAGTTCAAGATTTAACAATCTACAGTCATGAAGGAAGGCTAGCCAGCACACTAGCAAGGGTCTTCGAAAGAACTCAAAAGATAACAAGGGAATCTCACACAAGAATTAATTATAAAAGCAGAAATACTTTGCTTGTGTCTAGTAAAAGGAATGAAATTGAAGAAAGAGAGATGAGACTCTTAGTGGAATTTGAATCAGCATTCTACAACTTATCTAGACTCTTAGAAAAGCTCCCTGAAGGGATAAAGAGGAATCTCTGCTATTTGATAAAAGACAGAGAAGACCACAAGTGCCAGCTATGCGTCTCAGAGTTATCTGAAGAAAGCAATAATAAAACGGAATCAACCCACATGATAAAGGAAGAAGACAACGTATCTGAAGGTCACATAATGAAAGAGGAAGACAGCACATCTGAAGCATCTCTCAACATTATTGCATAGTGACGTAAGCGCTTAGGTCATAGAGCACCAACAATGTAGCTGGTGCAAGATAATAAACAATGACGTAAGCAATGACGTCATAAGAAGGGTAAGGATGGGAATTGTCCATCAGACCCAACCATTATAAATAGGTTGCTTAAGCAATTGTAGAAGGCATCAGAAAATAGAAAGCAGGAGGCTAAGAGTACTCATATGCTAGGAGAGCAAGGAGGAAGCAGCCGAGGCGATTCTATAGTCTGAAGAAAAATTCCCTTAAGGGAAAAATAGTTCTAAACTCCCCTCTGGAGTTAGTATCTACAATCTCCCCTCTGGAGATAAAAACCCCTTATGTAAAATATACTAAATAAAGGAAGTTTTTCTCCAGAAAGGTACATCTTCATTCTAGTCTTTCAATTATGAATTATTTAGAAAGTTTAGAATTAACAGAAGAATCTGATTATTATAGATTAACTGCTTTATTAGATAATGAAAAGCAGGCTGTTCTAAAAACAGAATTAAACCTCAAATCGAATGAAAATTTCAATAAACAAAATCTTTTAAAAGAAGTTTTTAATAGAAAAAATATAATATACTATGGAAAAATTCAACTTGAAGCTCCTATAAAAATAAAATCTGCCAATGGAGAACTTGAAATAGCTTTGATAAATAATGAAGAATTGAGTAAACAGATTGAGAAAATTAAGGATCAACAAAAAAGATCTAAAATTGGATGGATTCATATTAGTACTATACAAGTCTTAATCAAATCTACATATATGAAAGGAATTAATTCACCAATAAGTTTAGCAATCTGTGACAAAAGAATTACTGATGACCCAATAGATCAAATAATCGGAATTGTTCACGGAAATTTGGCAAACGTAAATGTTAAATTTAATGCCCATCTTGAATATGCTATACCTTTATCAACTGAAAATCTTGGGAGATCTATAAGTTTGGCTTATAAATTTCATAGAAAGAATCTAATGGAACAAGATGATGAACCATTTTCAATTACATACGCAATAAATTATGCTTTAACAAATAGCCATCATAGTATAATATTTAAAAACAGAGAAAGAATTTATGTCAATGAATTATTTTAGAAAATTGTAAAAACAGAAATACCAAAATATAAAGCTATTGAAAACTCAGTTCTATTATTAAAAGAACCATCAGAAAAATTGGTTTCATCAAATTTTCAAATAAGAGAATCTAAAATTAATAGCCCTTTAAGTTTATCTAAGTTAAAGATTAAAGAAGAAAATTCTGAAATAAAAGAATTAACAAAAAAGGTCGAAAAATTAAATGAAACCCTAAATACTAAATTATGACAATAAATAAAGAAGAAATATATGTAACTTATCAAGATAAGAAACAAGAGCTCTTTGAAAGAGAAAATCGTTTGAATTATTTGCAATTTTCTGAAATAAATCAAAGAGCATTTGAAGCTCTAAAAACAATCTATGAGAAGTTAAAAAGAGAAGTTGAAGAGTTAGAAAAATTAATAGAATCTCTAGAAAATAGTGATGAAGCGATGATAGAATTTGCAGAAATTCTAAAATAAATAATGAAGCATGCAAAGATTGAAAGACCAGAAAATAAAATAAAAAGAAAAAGAGCGAAAAATTTAAAAAGTAAAATAAAGGAGTATAAAAGGGAATTAAATAATCTTCAGATCGAAATTGATGACCTTATAATAAAAAGGATAGAAATAAGAATAAATATAAACAAGTTGGAGTTAAACTTAAAAAATTTATAAATGCCTGGAAAACCATATTATGACTTAAAAGAATTAAAGCTGTTGAAAGAAAAAATGGAGAATGAGGTTGAAAATTTAAAAAGATATTTAGAAACAACAGAAAGTGTAGAAATAAAAGAAGTTGTTGAAGATTTGAGAAAATATATTCAAGAAAAAGACAAACAGATAAAAAATTTTATAAACAATAATCCATGCAAAAAAGACTATTATAAACTAAAACAAGATTGAAAAACTATAAAAATCAGAATTATAAAAGTAACATTTTCAATTCTATACAAATTATAAACTTATTCGAAGTAAAATATGAAGAGTAAAAATTGGTATCAGAGCCAAGTTAACGGTTAAGAGTAACACTTTTTCTTTAAGCAACACTTTTAGTGACACGCTTTTCAGCCACAAAAAGACAAAAATCTGTACACCCACATCTGTACACTATAAGGCCCCTTTTTGCAAAATCTGAAAAAGTTTAAGATTGTTATACATTAAGGTCGATTTGTTAAAGAAAAAAAAAATTCTATCAGAAGTTGAATCCATCCCATCACAAAAAGGTTTTTTGTAATTAAAAAAATCTAAAAAAAAAACGCAAATTACAAAAAAAAAATTATCATTTCTGTGAATGAATATTCAAAATGTCGATAAAGTTATTCACAAAAAATCAAAAATAACATTCCACACATAAAAAAAAATTCTGTATAACAAAAATATTCAAACCCTAATAAATGACTATTCTAAAATTCTCTTTATTATTATCATTATCATCGCCACCATTTACACCCTCATCTCTCACCATCACTTTAACTTTTTCTATCTCTTCTGTGAACGTATCAAGTTTGAAGTGAAAGAACGTGAAGAAGGAGCAGAAAGGTGAAGAAGTGCGAAAAGGGAACAGAGAAGTGAAGAGAGAAAAACTGATTAATGTTTCTGGAGAAAAATGAATTAGCCTCGGTTATTTTGCAAGTTCTACAGATATATATATATACAGTTGGTGGGTAACTTGATTTGGTTAACTAAGGCCTAACTAACTTCTTCTGGAAGATTCTGATTGTAACTAATTCTCTAACTGAATGCTGGTTTGCCACTTGTGCTGCTTCAAGCTTGCTTGTTGTTACTGCTAACATCAACCCTACTATTTTGTCTGTCTGAGTTTTCTTTGGCAGCAATGTGTTTGTTGGAGCTGTTGATTTGGATTCGTTCTGTGATTATGAGTTTGGATCTAAATTTGTGGAAGTTGAGGCTAGAGATAGGTTTCGTGAATATGTCTGCTATTTGGTCTTGAGAGGGAATGTGCAAGACACTGACTTTCTTTTGAGTAACATAGTCTCTTACAAAGTAAAGGTCAAGCTCAAAGTGTTTGCTTTTGCTGTGAAGAACTAGGTTTGCAGCCATTAAAACTGCACTTTGGCTGTCACAGTAGAGGTTGGGTGTGATGGAGCATGAGATTCTCATTTCACTCATTAAGTTTTGGATCCAGAGGATTTCAGTTAGGTAAGCAGCTAGCCCTCGATACTCTGCCTCTGTGGAGCTCCTAGAAACTGCATTTTGTTTTCTGCTTGACCATGAGACTAGGTTTGGTCCGAGGAATATGCAGAACCCACTGGTTGATTTCCTGTCATCAATATCACTGCCCCAATCGGAGTCACTGAAGCCATAGATTCTACATTCACTCGTTCTTTGGAATCTCAGCCCCCAGTTTGATGTCCCAGCAAGGTATCGTAAGATCTGTTTGACTGCTTTCCAGTGACTTTCCAGAGGAGTTTGCATGAATTGCAAGACTTTGTTCATAGCATAGGTAATTTCAGGTCTGGTTATTGTAGCGTATTGAAGTCCCCCAACTATAGACCTGTAAAGAGCTGGGTTGTGGTAAACGTCCTTGCCATGAGCTGACAGCCTGACACTTGATATCATAGGTGTTGTTGCTGCTTTGGCATCGCGCATTCCCACCCTGGTTAATAGGTCCTGAATGTACTTTGTTTGGCACAGGAGTACGTCAGTGTCATTGAGTTTCACAGTTTCAATGCCCAGGAAATAATTCATATTCCCCAAATCTTTGAGGGTAAACACAACATTCAACTCAGAGATTAGGGTGAAAATTTCAGCTTGGGAGCTCCCGGTGACCAAGATATCATCCACATAAATGAGAATGTAGATGACTGAGGAAGGGGAAAACTTGGTGAATAGTGATGAATCAGATTTGGTGTTCGTGAAGCCAAATCGGTTGAGAGTGTCCTTGAACTTTATAAACCAAGCTCGAGGGGCTTGTTTGAGGCCATAGAAGGACCTTTGGAGCTTGCAGACATGGTGAGGTTGAGTGGGAGAGGTGAACCCTTCTGGTTGAGACATGATGTAGATCCCCATTGAGGAAGGCATTATTGAAGTCAAATTGCCGGATGGGCCATCCCTTGGAGAGTGCGAGGCTGAGCATGATGCGAACTGTGGGTGGGCGGACAACAGGGCTGAATACTTGGTCATAGTTGACCCCTTCTCGTTGGTGAAACCCTTTCACGACAAGGCGAGCTTTATACTTCTGAATGGTGCCATCTGAGTGCCTTTTGACGCGAAACACCCATTTGGAGCCAATGACGGGGTCAGTGTGTGGTGGGGGTTTGGGTACCAGCTGCCAGATTTGGTTGCGCATCAGAGCATTAAACTCCTCCTGCATGGCTTGTTTCCAGTGGTGGCTGGCCAGCGCCTGTTGAATAGAGGAAAGGAGAGATTCAGTGAGATCGGAGGCAAGGGTGGTGGGGACTGCAGCATAGGTTTTGGGCTTGAGGTTCCCTGTCTTGCTCCGAGTTAGCATAGGATGACGATTGATTGGCGCTGGTTGAGGAAGTGGCAGGACAACTTCAAGGCGACCTGGCTGCAGGGTACCTGTGGTGAACGAAGGAACACTGACAGGGTCATTAGCAATAGCAGAAACACAATCATGAGTTACAGAGCCAGGTAATGTATATAATGAATCAGGCACTGAATTAATTATATTGGAAGTATCATTCAATGTATACAAGGATGGAGGGGGGCTGGGTAGTGGGATTGGGTGAGTTGTGGAGTCATGGTGGGTGGGGAAGGAACTCTAGGGGGATAACAATTGGGGTATTGGGTAAGGAAAGGTAGAGAGGAGGAAATGTTTGGGATGGTGGGGCAGCAGTGGTTTTGGGGGGGGGGGGGGGGGGGGGAATAGCTCATTGTAGGGGAACTCAGATTCATTATAGGGGCAGCAGTGGTTTCTGTTATGCGTCTATGCTTTCTTTCTACTTTGCCATTTTGCTGGTGAGAGTAGGGACAGGTGAGTCTATGCTGGATTCCATTGGTTTCAAGAAATTAAGTGAATGTTGCAGATAGGTATTCCTTCCCATTGTCAGTTTGCAGTGCTTTTATTTTCAGTCCAGTTTTGAGTTCAATTGCTGCTTTGTACTTTTGAAAGACAATAAAGACTTGTCCCTTTGTTTGCAGCAGATAGATGCTGGAGTATCTTGTACTGGCGTCAATGAAGCATATGTAATACCTGTAGCCATTTCTACTATACACAGGAGCAGGTCCCCAGAAGTCAGAGAAAATCAGATCCAAAGGTGCATAGCTAGTGTCTGAGTCAGGGTGAGGTAATTGATGTATTTTGCTGATACAACAAGCATGACACAATGATGGTTCAAGACTCATTTTATTTATTGAATCATTGTAAATTACATTGCATTGCTTCATTACAATAGAGGTGACTTTTTCAGATGGGTGGCCCAATTTTCTATGCCATAGTTGAGCACTGGGACTTATCTTTTTACAGGTTAGCAGTGCATTTGCACTGGACAGGTTCATATCTCTATTTGGTATATTTGTTATTACATTGGTAGAAAGTAGAACATTAGCAGACTTCACTTGCTCTTTTGGTTGGCTGAGTATGTTGTGAGTACTTGTCTGCTTGTCGTGTGAGTGTGGTTGTTGTGATATTGGTTGGGATAGTGCATAGGTTGTAGAGGATGCGGTTTGGGTTTCTGCTGAGGTCTTTGAAGGCAGCTGTGAGGTTGAGTTGGGGGTGGGAGCAGGGGGCTGTGCTGTGGGGTGTGTGGGCTTTACTGGTGATGGTGGTAGAGGCGTTATGTGGTTTGGTATTTGCTGTCAGGACTGGGCTTTGATTTTCTGAAGTATTAGGAGATGGTGTGATTTTTGAAGTTAGCTGTGAGGGTGAGTAAGGGATGGGAGCAGGGGGCTGTGCTATGGAAGGATAGGTGGCAGGGAGGTGTGTGGCTTCATTTGGTTTGGTGTGTGGGGTGTGATATAAGGGTGGATTAAGGTTGGCATTTGTGTGGTAGCAGGTTGAGTTGGTTATACTATGATTATTGAGGCTGGGTGTTTTTGGAATGATTTGAACTCCCTCAAACCTGTACAGTCCATCCTTAAGCAGTCCTTGGAGGAGGACTTTCTTGGATATCTGGCATTTTACATAGCATAAGTAAGGCCAGAATTCAAAGTAGACATAGTTGTCTAATGCAAATTTGGCTACACTTATTAGGTTTTTAGATATGGCAGGGACATGGAGTAAATTTTGTAATTGGAAGGGTTTGTTTGATAATGATGCATGCATAAATGTACTTCCAATATGCTTAATTTTTATACCTTGACCATTACCTCTAAAGACCTGTTCTGTGCCATCATAACTGGTTCCTGTGGCAAGGTTCCGTGCATCATAGGTGCAGTGGTGAGAGGCTCCCGAATCAGGGTACCATGTTGTGTCTGGCATTGCTGAGGGGACAGTGAGGAGAGCCTGCGGATTTGGGGAAGCCGATTGTGCTGCATTTTGAGATTGTTGTTGTTGTTGAGTGGTTCTTGAGTTGGAATTGTTGTTGTGGAAGGCAAAGGATGGGGGCTGAGTTGTGTTTAGAGGTTGAATATGAGGGTTCATAAAATTTTGGTCAAAGTGGTGATAGCACTGAATGACTGTGTGTCCAATCTTGCCACAGAGTTGGCACTGCGGTCTGCTTCCTTGCCACCAGGAGGAATGGCTGCCTCATCCTCTGTACTGTCATCTGCCTCTGGACCCTTGAAAGCTGCCTCTGTTGTTGTAGTTGCTATAGCTTCTTCTTTGAGAGTTTTCTTGAATGTCTTCATTGCTTTGAGCTACATTTACTTGCATTGCTCCTAGTTCTGTTTTTCTGAATCTTTCAATTAGCTCTTCTTGAGTTAAGAGTTGTGTTTCAAGTTCACTTTCAGTGGTGTGATCTATTCTTGCTGTTGCAACAGTGACAAATGTATTGTATTCTTCACCAAGTCCTGCCAAGGCTGCTTCAATGTAATCTTCCCTTGAGAGTGGAGCTCCCAGTGCTTTCAGTGAATCTGCCACCTGGTTGATCTTTGCCATATATTCTGTTACTGTTGAGCCATGCTTCTTGAGCGTTCTCAGCTGTGTTTTCAGTTGCTTGATTCTTGTTTTCACTCTTGTCGCAAAGTACTCCTCTAATGTGAACCAGATCTGGTAAGCATACTCACATTCGATCACTCGGTTTACAAAGCTTGGTTCCATGGATGCAATTAGCCAGGCAACCAGCCATTGATCATGAATTTCCGACTCTTCATATTCTTGATTTTCAATTCTGTTAACTCGATTTAACTCTGAACTGAATCTTGCTGGAATCTTCGAAGGATTGAGGTGACTCTGCAATTTGTTGACCTTAATGTACACTAGGGCTTGCTTTTTCCATGCGTTGTGGTTGTTTTCGTTGAGCTTGATTGCAGCGAAGACAGCGAATGCATTTTGATTCGGTGCACTTGCAGAAACACTGGTGGTGAACTGAGGTGTGTGCTCCATAGATCAGCAAGCTCTGATACAATGTGAAGGTATCAAGCTTGAAGTGAAAGAACGTGAAGAAGGAGCAAAGAGGTGAAGAAGTGCAAGAGAAAAGGGAACAGAGAAGTGAAGAGAGAAAAACTGATTAGTGTTTCTGGAGAAAAATGAATTAGCCTCAGTTATTTTGCAAGTTCTACAGATATATATATATATATATATATATATATATATATATATATATATATATATATATATATATATATATAGTTGGTGGGTAACTTGATTTGGTTAACTAAGGCCTAACTAACTTCTTTTGAAAGATTCTGATTGTAACTAATTCTCTAACTGAATGCTGGTTTGCCGCTTGTGCTGCTTCAAGCTTGCTTGTTGTTACTGCTAACATCTTCTAAGAAACCAATTGTTAATACCCTTATCCAAAACATAAACTAGACCCAAAATAGAGAAAGCTCAAAAAGACCGTCGCCAAATAAGGTCGGACAGGATGCCACAAAGAAGTAACTTCTCCTTGAAGGAGTTATAACTAATCCTTACTATCTCTCACCCACTTCTAGAAAAATATCCTAACAATCTCCTACTTATTAAAAGGGACAGTTATTCACCATTAATAGTGGAGCTACCCCAACGGTGGTTATTGGCTTATCACTTATAAATACATTGACACCCTTAAATATACTTAAAATAATCCAATATATTTATAAATCTACTTGTATTATTGCTGACTTAAGTATCGGAGTCTCTTACAGGTACCACCCCCATCTCTTCACGAGGAACTCGAACAGACGATACCTCGACATTTTACAAGTCGAACACAGCCACCAAATAAAGTTCGGGCCTCACGACCAAACCCAAATCAACATTTCAAGTAACCCTCAAAACACCAATCAATCAACACGCACTAAATAATAGAATAAGAAGTAGGAATAAAAGAAGAGCTACCTTGCTTCTCTTGTTCTTGTGCATAATATTTAAGCATGGCATTGGAGTTTTCTCATTAATAGAACAAGTAGTTGGATATAACTATACCACCTCAAGTGTGGCCTCTGGCCATTTTGAAAACCACTCTTAATTTAATCAACTCTTCTTCTCTCTATGTTAAAATTTCATGCCTTAGACTCTACTAGGTAATGACACTTTAAATTATTAGTGTGCTCTCCGATCCTCAATCATTTTTAAATTTAAAATTCTCAATCTTCATATCTTCGAATATGAACGGTAGAATGAAAAAAAGAAGATTCAAAATTAAACTTTAAAATACTGAAACCAATTTTTTTTTATTCTCTTTTAAGTGAGTGAAGATGAAAGAAAAGCATTTTATTGAATATCCTAATTTTGATGGAAAACGGTAAGAAAGGAAAAAAGAAAATGAAGAAAAGAAAAAAAAAAGATTTTTGGACGATAATAATAGCGGCAGTGATAATATTAACAAGGATAATTTAGAATTAAAATAATTTTTTAGGATCTAGATATTTTTATTATATAGAGTTTATTTTTTAGAATAAAATACTAGTTTTAATTTTTTGTGTGAATAATTATGCTAATATTTTGACTTCTGAATATTTATGAGTAAAAATAGTATATTTTCAAAATAAAAATTTCTCCCAAGTACTAGAAGTTCAATTTTAGTTGAATGGTAAGACTTTCATGTTTTAAGCAATACTTTTACATATTATAAAATATTACTTTTGTATTAAATTAAAATAATTTAATATAACATACGTGTAAGGGAAATGTTTAATAAATTCTGGCTTTAAGCTCTACATCACACTATACCTTATTAAACATATATATTATCTAAATTTAATTGACTCAAAATTTTCGAATTGTAATCATCTAAAATCAGATTAAATTCCTAACTAAAGTATTTGTTTCTAGAAATTAAGATAGGTCTGTCCGAATACACTTCAACCCGTTTCAACCTCCTTGATTGATGCTTAGTTGCCCACTCCTTTTATACTTCAAAACAATGTTATACAACTATGTGAATGAATATTCAATATAAAAAAGATGTATCTCATTATTGTAGTATAAAAATTCTAATTAGATTTAAAAAAACATTTAATTAAAAGAAGTCAAAGAACTAGGTGTATAAAAAAAAAAAGACCTATATGTCATTGACCTTCTTTTTAGAAAGCTTTCAAAAAAAAAAAAAAAAAAACTCATGCATCTAGGTAAGTCTAAAACTGTGTTTATTAGGCACGATAGAATATTATATTCGAGCCAATAGAATAGAGATATTAAGATTTATCTTTTATGTATTTGTTTAAATACAATGTATACATCAAGTGCACCGAAGCCAACCAACATTCAAAACTGTGTGGATATAATTATTTTTGTATTTTTGTATTTTTTTGCTTCTAAATTTTTAATTATGTAAATTGAAAGATTCAATACGTGTTAGATCTGTCTTTTTATCCCAATTGAAAGAAGAAGAAAAACATAGAGAAAAAAAGAATACAGAAATAAAAAAAGAGCAAAAAAAAGAAAATATCTCTCTAAAAACAACGATATAGATAAGAAATTTAAATTAAAATTTTCTCGTAAGAGAATAAAAAAAATAATAGTAACATAACAAAAATTATCTATAAAAAAATATTTAAAACTTCATATCCATCTTCTTAAATTATATGTCTATCCTTGTCTTTTATTTAAAATAAACAAAAAAAAATTATTCTAAAAGTTCGGTATCTAATATTCATATTTTTCTGTTCAAACACTTTTTAATTTAAATATTTATTGTTTATATCTCTTTGTCCTGTCTAAAAAACAATAGCAGTCTAATAGCTCTTTACATATCCACATGGCCATAGTAGTTATCAGTTTGATACCCTATATGGTTAAAGACACTCATAATTTGTCATGTAAAATATAATTCATTCTCCATCTCAGAGTCTCACATGACAGCATAAGGACAAGTGATCTGAAATTTATTTGGACTTTTTTTTAAGGGTCTTAGGCTCTTAGCTTGCTCATGTTGGTTTCTTTCGTTATTGGTCTACGCACCATAATTGTCTTACTCATCTTTTTATTTCTTATCAAATAATAATAAATAGAGATACAACAATCAAATTAGGCAGTAAATATTTTGCGAACATAAAGAATTTTTATTTAAATTAATTAAATATTTTATTTATCAAAATATATAATCTATAAAATATTTATTATTATGTACAATGTGTCACATATCATATAAATTAGTTTTTCAATTTTTAAATAATCAAATTAAATTTTTTATTTTAAATTATCAACCAAATTAGTTTCTTTATCAATTGATCATTCAATGACATTAAAGAAAATCTCATTAGAACCTTAACTATTGCGAGACATATTATTAGATAAGCTGGCATTGCATATCACAAAAAAAATGTTTCAATCAATTTGGTAGACCAATTTAAAAATTGTTTTGTGCTATTAAATTTTAATGTTATATCATGATAACTTTTAATAATTAGAAAAACTAAATCTTAGTCTTTTTTATAAGAATATAATTTAGTTATATGATTATTTCATGTTAATTCACAATTTTAGTTAACTATCCTATTCATTATAAAGTTACAAAAACTCGTATTTTTGTATTTTTATTTTAGTAGTTACGAATTGCATGAAACATTTTTTTTGGTATCATATCAACTTACCTAATAATATGTCACATGATAGTTAAGATTCTAGAAAAAATTTTTGTTAATCTCATTGACTGATTAGTTGAAGGAGACTGGCTTGTTTCATAACGATTTAAAATCGAAATGACTAACCTTATCAACCTAAAAATTGAGAGGTCAATTTAAATTTATTTTTCTATTTTTTTCCTTTCACTTCTACATGTTAATTTAGCGAAGCTATATATTTTTTATTCAGTTAATATTAAACAATTATGTAATCGACTTCACTTAATGAAACAAGATTTTGTTGTTATAATATTAAATAAATAATTATAAAATAAAATTACTAATTTTAAAAAGAATTCACATAATCGTAGTTCATCAGATCACGTGTAATAATAAATCAGGTAAAAACAAACAATATACAACATAATTTTATTTGATTGGTGGTTGACGAGGTAGTGAATCTCACTCAATGAGATTTTGCTCGTGCAGTCTTCAATGTTATGAGCATTTTCATTACATGAGCATGTTTGTGTTGAATTGTTGATCAAAGATGTTTTGAAAGAAAAGTAAATTAAATTCAGGTATGGGGTACATTATATTGTTTATTATTATATAGATAAAATAGACACTATAAACTACAATAACTGATTTCATAATAAAGTTAGTTTTAAAATCAAAGTAAGTCAAATTCTAGTGACTTAACTTTAAATCCTAATTAACAACTTCATTGCTTATGTTCTAATATATAAATGAATTTTAAGATAAATTAATCTATTTTACAAACAAAAAATTGAAAAGTATTTTAAACTTTTTCATGTTAAACAGTTATTAACAACAATATGAGTCAAATCAATTAATTGGAACCTCACTATATATGGATAATAAGGATGACGATTGCTACTACTCCCATTACTAGTAAAGAATAAGACACAATTTTTATTGGAGTGGCTGGTAAATAGATACACATCTAATATTATATAATTAGATATACATATAAAATTATTTTATATTAATAATATATTAAAATTAAATTTTTATTATTACGTCATTATTTGATGATCCCTCGTCGATATAACTGACATAAGAGTGAGTTGGTGATTTAATTTTTAAGACTGTGTTTAATTTAGCATTAAAAAAAATATATTTGAATGTATTGAACATTTTTTTTGTTTCAATATTTTTTCTTATTCTAAACGTCAAAGTAATTTTACGTTCTCAATGTGCGTTTATAAAAAACTAGAAATTATAACTTCTACGCTTAGAAAATCAAGTTAGAATATTTATTTTTTTCTTATCAATTCTACTCTTTATTTCTTTTTTTGTAGTCTCTTTAGTACTCAAATCTTTTAAATATATAATTATATTTTTTTATAAAATTTTTATTTTTTGTTATGAATAATTTTTTTTTATTTTTTGTTTGCCTTTATTAAAATTTGTGAGTGTAATACTTGTATATTAGTTTATTATTATAATTTTTTTATAATATAAATTATTGATTCTATTAAAAAGAACAAAATAAATAGAAAACTAAGTATAACTAATAATAAAGTAATAAATAATTAAAATTTATAATTTAAAATAATATTAAATAAAAGAATACTTAGAGTACTAAAAAAAATTATGAATAATATAATTTAATAAAATATATTTTGATATATTATTCATATATTATTTTTGTTTTTTATATAAAATATATTTTGTAAATTTTTATATTTTATTTTTAATTTAATAATTAAATATTAATTTTTATTATAAAATTGATTCATAAAATTTATTTAAATATTTAAAATAAAATAATAAAATAATAATTTAAATTTATGTTCTTTAGTAAATTTTTATTTAAAAATAATTTTTAGCAATATAATCTAAACAATATTTATTTTATTCTAATTCATTTTAATATAAAATTATCAAAAATAAATTATATTAATACTAACTCACTTTTAATCAAAATCAATTTTATAAAAATAATTTTATGCAAACTCTTGTTTATAAACTTTAATCCAAACATACACAAATGCATATGATGTGCTTTACATTTTCTCTTTATCAAAGCTAAACTTTACTTTACTAACCTAAAAACAAATTTAAATATTTTCAACTTAATTAATAATTTAGGAGAGGAAAGTGAGTGAGAGCCAAAACCATTTAAAATTTGAAGATAGTGGATGCTGTTGGAACTTGAAGCAAAGGTATTTCAAACAATAAAAAAGCTGTACATTTATACTTTGGGAATTGAGTATAGGCCCCGTGCATGGTATTTACTTTGGCAAAAATGATTGCAATCTTCTGAATCCATAAAACCTAATTTTTTTGCTGTAAAAATTTGATATATTAATGGACACATATATTATTTGAGATAACTAAATTTTTATATGAATAGGAAAATAAATACAGAGAAAATTTAGAGTAATACAGAGAAAATATAATGTATAGTTATGTCTTGTTCAAGATTAATTTTTAAATTATTAATTAAAGTCTTAAAATAATAACTATGAATTCATTTTTTTATTATCAATTTAATGGATTTATCAAAATGTTTAAGTATCGTAATTTTATTTGATTATCTACGAAGTATCTTTCAACATGTTAAAGACTAATTTGCTGCGGAATTAAGCTTCATTTAACAATTTGTCGTTGGTCAATGAATTACTGACCACACAAACCGAGATTAAAACTCTCCACGGATTCTTATTTTTTTTCTTTCAATTTATATGTCATTGAAAGATGAAACTATCGTTGGAGTAAGACCTATTTTTTTCTTGTCTAAGTGTACAGTGGGCTTTGAGAGCCCAACAATGAAAGAAGGCGACTGTGGTTCTGTCGTGTGAAGGAAACAATTGGTTGATAAGAATTAAATTCGTCTAAAGCGTATTTAAAGAGAGTAATAGTAGCATATGTTTTATGGATAACATTAAAGAAGCATAAGATAGAGGAGACGGTGGAAACACAAAGTATAAGGATCAGGCATCGACTGGCTACCATACATCCAAGATAAAGAGAAAAAATTGTCAGAGATAAAACACACACACGTATCTCTCTATCATATTCTTCTTAGAACCATGGCACTCAGGCTGTGGGCTTCTTCAACTGCAAATGTACTCAAACTATCTTCAGCAGCTTCTAGAACTCATCACCTCCCATCTCCCTTCTTTCTCTCCAGATGCTTCTCTACCGGTATATAAACATTCTACCATACACTCTATTCTGTTCGTTCATGTTTGTTTTGCTTAATTAATTATCATGTTTGCAGTGTTGGATGGACTCAAGTACGCAAACTCACATGAATGGGTCAAACATGAAGGCTCAGTAGCTACCATTGGAATCACTGACCATGCTCAGGTTTGTTATTACTACACGTATAGTTACTTACAATGAAATTGAAGTAATGAATTGAACAAATTGAATTCGCATAATCAGGACCATCTTGGAGAGGTTGTGTTTGTAGATCTGCCTGAACCAGGTGGTTCAGTGAAACAAGGAGGCAGCTTTGGAGCCGTTGAGAGTGTGAAGGCAACCAGTGATGTCAACTCTCCAATCTCTGGTGAAATCATTGAGGTTAACGCTTCTCTCAAGGAAACCCCTGGCCTGGTATGTATATGTTAGTTACTTACTTAGTGAATATATATTAATTAACAGACTAACAATGATGCTTATTGTGACATTAATTAAGATAAACTCGAGCCCGTACGAAGGTGGATGGATGATAAAAGTAAAGCCAAATAGTCCAGCTGAATTGGATTCCTTGCTGGGACCAAAGGAGTACACTAAATTCTGCGAGGAAGAAGATGCTGCACATTGAATATCTTCTAATATGCATCGGACTAACTGTTTTTTCACTATCTTATATCATCGTGATCATCATCATCTTGTTATCTTAATAAACAGCTGTTTCTAAACTTTGAAGTTTGAAATTGCTGTACAATGTAATGGAGTGAAATTATTTATGCTAAGAAAATGTGTTATATGAATGGTTATATTTTTAATATGTTAATGTTGTTCTTAGTACAAGTCACAACTAATTTAAGTTATACACAATAAGATGTTTCTCAGACTTTGATATTGATACAAATTGAAGTAGGTTGGACAAGAGAAAATTTTTTCTGTCGTACTTTCAGAACTCACTTTCTTAATTGGAATTAATTTAAATTGTGGACAAACTCTTATCAAATCATAATGCACTACCAACTACCAACGATTTCATTTCTCTCCATTTTTGTTTGATTGGCCTATTTGCTAACACGAACATTAAAATCTCATGGCCCCCTGAGGGCTCAGTTATTCAAAGATATTATTTACTACAATACAAAAGGGGTAATAAAAAATATTAAGATCCTGGGAAATAGTAGAAGCTATTTTTTTTTTACTTTTTGAATTATGAAAAATTATAGTATGTGTGTTTGGTACCATTTTAAAAAAAGCTTTTAATTTTTAGAAAAGTTAATACACAATTTTTTTAAAGAAGTAGAAATATATGACTTCCCCTCTTCTTTTTTTTTTGTGACTAGACTTCCCCTCTTCTATAAGTCATTCTATCATTTCTGTAAAAAAAATGACTTCAAAATAAAAAAGATCTACTTTCATTTTGGCTTTGTAGAAAAATATTTTCTGTTTTTGTTGAAAATACTGGCCCTCCGTAGAAAAATATTTTCTGTTTTTGTTGAAAATATTGGCCCTCCACCATCATTTTCACGTAAGGTTCTACTAGCCTTCTACCATCATTTTCACGTAATGATTCATCTGCTGAAATTATTGACCCTCAACCACCATTTTAAAATAATGTTCCATCTGAATCACCTATTGCATATATTCCTTCCTTCCAGTTATTTTTTTAACATTTTACCACTCTATTTTTATTATTAAATTTGTATTTAACATTGTGTGTGGTATAAAATCTTAGTTTTAATTTTATTTTTTCACATGTGATTTTATTTTTATATAACTTGCTATTATTTTTATAGTTAGTTATAGCAAGTTCTTGACCCCAGTAAAAGATAAGGGAGTTCTGATAGGAGTAAAAAAAAAACAACAACAAAATATATATTTACACGCATTTCACATTTATTTTTTATTTTTACTTACCATATCATACACAATAAAACAGCAAACACTAACTACACTGTAATTTATTTGGCATTGCCATCAAAATTATTGTGAATTAAAATTTTATTACTATTTACCACGTAAGAACACCGTTATAGGTGAAGATGAAGTAGAAGAACCAGTTTCTACCTAAAAAATGAAATTAATAAGAGAACAAATAAATAATTAATTGCCTAAACGATTGTAATCTTAGTGATTAGGTTATAGAAAATTAACATTTAATATTAAAAAGTATTTATTATCATCATTGTTTTAATATCCATTTTTTGTGTAAAAAAATTGTAATTTTTAAGTTATTTATTCAAACACTACAATTTTAAAATAAGTATTTCTATAATTAAAAATTCGAATACAAAATAACTTATTTATAAACTGTTATTAATAACTTATTTATAATTTTAAAAGAATTTATTTAAGTTGTTTACCGAAATTGGGTGTAACCCTATGTATCTTTTGTGATTTACGTGGCTTTCACAATTCTTGCAAGGTAGTTGTCACTTGACCTTGGCACCCGTAAGTAAATCACTGGACAATCATGATTAACCTTCTCCATTCTGCATAATCAAAATCATTTTTAGAAAAAAACAATAATATAATGTAAGTACTAAGTACTACTTGGCTTCAATCAGTAAATTAATAATAATAATAATAATACTAAGACATTTACTAACTTGTAATTTAGAAGAAAATGATGGAGGAAAATGGTGATCTCAAGCTTGGCTAGGTCACCTCCAGGACATAACCGACTTCCTTACCCAATTCTGCACCACATTTTAGTAAATTAGTAATATATATATATATATATATATATATATATATATATATATATATAAGATTAATGCACTTTTTGTTCATTAAATTAAATTAAATTAAATTAATAAGAAGTAATTAATGGTCATCATATATACATCCCATCTGAAAGGATTAAGTTCCATTGGATTGGGATAAGTTTCAGGATCCATGTGAACACCTCTGTTCCAAACCAGGATTTTTCAGTCTTTTGGTATGGTATAACCTGCAATTTTTAAACCGCTAAAGATTTTGTGACAATGAACATAAATAAGCATTGAGATTAAAGGGTACCACTGAATAAATAACTAACTATCGATGTTAACATTAACTTTTGCCTGTCTAAAGTTTGCAAAGAAGATAGTTGTTCTGGGCAGCACCTCATCAATAACCTAACAATAATTGAAAGCAATTAATTAATTAAAGATGGGTTTGACATGGTTGTAAAATAGATTCTTATTATTACGTCATTGTTTGGTGATCCCTCATCAATATAACTGACATAAGAGTGCAAGAGTCGTTGTTCTTAAGACAGAGTCGTTGTTCTTAAGACTGTATTTGGTTTAACATTGGAAAGACGGGGTGGGTAAACACTAGGAGGGGTAGTAATAGGAAAGAAAACCAACATGGTAAGGATCCTAGGATTTGGAACAAAGAAGAGTATCATTGGCTGGAGTTGGATTCTTTTTCCATCTTTGCTGATAATCTTTCAACCGATATATCAAAGCGCGAACTATTCAGTCTATTCAACTAGACGGGTAGGATTATAGCCATTTATCTTGCGCGGAAGAACAAGAATGGACATATCTATTTATTCGCGTTTATCCGTTATACCACAAAGGGGGCGCTTTGAAGGCTATTGCAGAAATGAATCACATGATATTGAGAGGTAAAAGAATGTTTGTTGCAGAAGTAAAGTACAGAAGGAAGCCTGAACGAAAGGACATTAAAGGAAATGGACTGGCGGGAGTGACAAGAAAAGAACAAGAAGATGGATCTCAACAGCACAAGATTGCAAGAAATGTGGAAGAGCAGGTAGGTAAGCCTGCAAGAGATGCACAGGGCAAGGACCCAAATAAGAATGGATGATCCAAGAAAATAGAAATACCAGTGCCAAGAGATAATATTTCTTGGTTACAGAGGAGTGTTGTGGGAGGCACAAAAAAGATAATCAATTTTCAGGTGCTACGTGAAAAGGTTAATAACGAATGGCCGTGTGTAACGCATGTAAGGGAGCTGGGTGCATACAAAGCAATACTAACATTTGACACATTAGCTAATGCAGAGGAAGCATACACATTCAGAATGAACGATCTGTTAAGATTGTTTCATATGGTATGGAGGTGGGATGAAACTGAAAGGAGCGAGACTAGAAGAGTATGGTTAGAATGCTACGGAGTACCTTTGCATGCCTGGTCAAAGGAGACCTTCACAAGACTAGGAGATCAATGGGGTGAAGTGGTAAAGTGCGATAATTTAACGGAGACATGTAATTCGTTTAGTGTTGGTCGCGTACTGATAGACACATGTATGTTCGATATGATCAACGAATGGGTTCATGTCACCATTGGTACGAGCGGGTTTGATGTCCTTGTGAAAGAGGTTGGTAGTGAGGTTTATCGGGAAGAATGTTTTCCAGAGGACAAGTGGGACCAAGGAGGTAGACTTATGGTGGCCATGGAAGATGTACAGCAGGCTGAGATAAGGGAGAAAGCAAGTGGCGGGGCTGGGGCAAGAGGGACAAGACGGGATCCGGTGGCGGAGCTCATGGAGAAGGAACATTCGACCGAGGAACAAGACAAGGACAAAATAGTAATTTTATCCTCCAAATTAAATGAGTGGAATATTCAGGTTTCAAATTATCATTATGAGGGTCATGATCACTCGCGAACGAAGGGGAAAGAAATCTTGAGAGTAACGGACACAAATAATCAGGAGATTGATTTAGATTGCACGCTATCATGTAATTGTGATGGAATTCAAATTCAACGGGAGAAATCATCCATTGGTGCAAGGGAGGGAATTGGGCTTAATAAAAACAAGCCCAATACTATAATTGCTAAGGATGCAATAAAGAAAAGCAAGGGAGCCCAGATGAATGACCCCAAAGCGGATAGGGCTGGAACTGCTGATGGCCCGAGTCGCATGTTTGATGGACCGCAGGTTATGCAGGCCTTGGCCCGGTTGGTGGGAGAACCAGTGAACGAAGCATGCTTCACCGCTGGGAAGTGGAGGCTGCGGAGGGGAGACGATGAGGCGAGCTCGCTAGGGACCCAGGCTAGGAACGAGCGCCGCTATGAGTCATGAGGAGATGGAGGAGGCGAAGCAAACGGAAGGAAGGAAAGCGGCGATGGGCGAGATAGGCGTGGCAAACACGGTGATGAATAGATTCCTGTGGCTGCACAAGGAGGATGCTGTGAGCCGCGAGAAGCCGAGGGAGGCGTGGCGATCGGCAAACACAAAGTGGACGAGGAGGTTAGAGACCTGAACTCTGGACGAGATTATGGTGAGGATGAACATGAACCTGGGAAGAATGCAACTCAACATCAGATCTGTGACATTGGAAGTTCGAGACAGAATATGATGAGGGTGGCGAGGGAAGGCAGAGGAAGGCCTGCAGAGAACCATGGAAACCCGAAACCTGGGGATGCGGTGGAGGTATGGTCCGAATCCGAAGAAGCATATGAAGCTGGGAGAGGCTCTGGGAAGGAGATCCAAGTAATACATGAGACTGGTGCAGGGATAGATGAGTACGAAGATTCGGCGACACACAAAGCCAACCAAGTGCAGAGTCTGGAAGAAGATATGGCGGAGAATAGAGAGGCCTGGAAATTAGCGGTTGAATCAGGTGCAAGTCCGTGTAGTGATGAAGAAGACATTATGGCGATCCTCCAGGAACAAAACGAAGCACTAGCTAGAAAACGGAGACAGTCGAAGCGAAAGGAGAAAATTAGAAGGAGTCGTCCAAAGATTCGTAAGCAGGTGTGTAATAAATTATATAAATGATTATAAGCTATTGGAACATTAAGGGTATAGGAGGAGTTGCGAAATTGAATATGATAAAAAGTTTCAAAACCAAGTTTAGAGTTGACATGTTGGGGTTGATAGAAACAAAAAAAGAGGCGGTGAATAAATTTGATGTAGCTAGTATCTGGGGTAATGATAGAGCTAGCTGGGAGTGTGTTAATTCAGTTGGGGCATCGGGAGGTTTACTATTAATATGGGATGAATCTATTTTTAAATTGACAAATTGCTATAAAGAAGATAGGTGGATATGTGTGGAGGGGGTGACAACGAATGATAACTTTTACTGTGCTGTGTGTCTGGTATATGGACCGCATGTGAGGGATGAAAAACTATTACTATGGGAGGAATTAAGTTATGTTGCAGGATTGTGCCAAGTTCCGTTTTGTTACATGGGAGACTTCAATGAAGTTGTGCAGATAAAGGAGAGGAAAGGGGCGACGAGTTTATCTGCAACTGCTGAAGAATTCAGAGCATGGATAAATGACATGGAGCTGGTGGACTTGGCTCTTAATGATCGCAAGTATACATGGTTCAAAGGGCAGTCTTGTAGTCGTATTGATAGAAGTCTGGTGAGTTTGGAATGGCTGGACGCATATCCAGAGATGCGCCTTAGAGGAGGACCGAGAGGACTATCAGACCATTGTCCATTGATAGTGGAAGGCAGAAGATTGGTTCAAGGTACAAGACCGTTTCGCAGCCTAGATTCATGGTTCACACATGAAGGCTTCTTAAGGATGGTGAAGGAAGAGTGGAGGGGGTTGGGAAATGCACAGTTTCTGGATAAGCTGAAGGAGTTGATAAAACTGCTGAGTAAATGGCATAAGCAACACTTTGGGAACATACATGAAAAGTTGAAAAGATTTGAGGAGGAAATCAAGAAAGTGGATGACATGGTCAGTAACGGGGTTTATGATGGGACAGTAGAAGCTAGAAGAAAGGCGCTTGTGAGGTGCTGTGAGCTATGGTACACAAGACAAGATATGCACTGGAAACAAATGTCCAGGTCTCGACATGCCAAGGAGATAGACAGGAACACTAGATATTTCCACAACATTGCATCAGCAAGAAGAAGAAATAACAGAATTGAGGCCTTAGTGATTAACGGGAGGTTGGTAAGGAACCATGCAAGAATCAAGATAACCATTAGGGATTTCTACAAGAATCTATTCCAACAGGAAGCCTCGCCAAATATTAACTTTCGAGATGGTCTAGTCAATCGGTTGGAGAGGGAGGAAGCTCAAGCGTTAGAGATGTTACCGTCGGAGGAGGAAGTTAAGGATGCAGTATGGGACTGCGAATCATCTAAGACACCGGGAAGTGATGGGTATAATATGAACTTTATAAAAAGGTGCTGGGAAGACCTTGGAGGGGAATTTACCAGAGCTGTGATGACTTTCTTTGAGACGGCAATATTACCAGCAGACTCCAACGTTACCTGGGTAGCACTGGCACCGAAATTTGTGGGTGCAAAGGAGATAAAGGACCTTAGACCTATAAGTATGGTTGGATGCATTTATAAGGTAATATCAAAAGTGATGACAAGGAGAATGAGGAGAGTTATGCCAGGCCTAGTAGGGGAATCGCAGAGTGCATTTGTTAAGGGCAGGAGAATACATGATGGAGCGTTAATAGCATGTGAAACTGTACAATGGTTAAAACTGAAAAGGAAGGCGTCAGCAATCATCAAGTTGGACTTTCAAAAAGCCTATGACAGAGTCAAATGGAACTTTGTTGATGTCGTTCTAGAAAAGATAGGGTTCGGAAGAAGATGGAGGGCATGGGTTGCAGAGTGTATTAGATCAGCATCAATCTCCATATTGATCAACGGGTCACCCTCGAAGCCGTTCAAGATAGAGAGGGGGCTGCGACAAGGTGATCCTTTATCCCCATTTCTGTTTGTCCTTGTTGTAGATGTGTTGAATAGGATGATTGGGGAGGCGGTTAGAAATGGAAGGATATCCCCTCTTCTAGTAGGCAGGGATAATATAGAGTTATCATACCTGCAATTTGCTGATGACACTATATTGTTCTGTCCACCAGAGGAGGAGACAGTGCGAAATTACAAGAGACTATTACGGTGCTTTGAAGTGATGTCCGGGTTGAGCATTAACTTCAAAAAGTCCAGCTTGATACCGGTGAATTGTAGTCAAGAGTGGGTGAATCAGATGTGTGGTCTATTAGGGTGTCGGGCGGCAACCTTACCGGTGAGGTACTTGGGTATTAATCTTGGAGCAAACCCAAGACTGGTAAAAACTTGAAAGCCGATAATCGACAAAGTGGAAGAAAAACTTAGTCTGTGTAAAGCAAAGGTCCTCAGTAAAGTAGGGAAGTTGGTCCTCATTAAGTCATTCATCAATAGTCTTCCAATTTATTATCTTAGCCTGTATAAAATGCCAGCTGCGGTGGTGAAAAAGTTAATCTCACTACAGAGGAAGTTCTTTTGGGGGAAAGAGGATGGAAAACCTAGATTGGCTCTTGTAAAGTGGGAGATGGTACAGGCACCGAAGAAACTAGGTGGCCTAGGTGTGGGAGATGCGTTATTCAGGAACACTGTCTTATTGTTCAAGTGGTGGTGGAGATTTTCTAAAGAAGACTGTCCACTGTGGAAGAAGATAGTGTGCTCGTGCAATAATCTGAACCCTATCCAGCTATTGTCTACTCAAGCATTACCAACAAAAGGGGGCCCGTGGAAAGAAATATGTAACTTGCAAATAAAGGATCAAACTGTCAGACAGAGGATGATTGATGGACTGGCTATAGAAGTTGATGATGGTAGATCAACCAGATTCTGGGAGGATACGTGGTTACAGTCGGGGAAGTTGAAAGACTCCTTTCCGAGGCTTTTCTTGGTTTCAAATAACAAAGGATCTGTAATTGGGGACTGTGGGTTCTGGGATGGGATAGAGTGGGTGTGGAACATCCAATGGAGGAGGGAACTCTGCCAATGGGAGATAGACAATCTGAATCAAATGCTCGATATCTTACACGCTGTGAAAGGTGTTTATACTACTAACTCATTTGTGTAGACTTTGCAGGAACAGACGATGACAGATGACATTCTTAGCTACAAGTTCACAAATGTATTTGGAAAGGACTGGTGCCCCCCCTAGAGTTGAGTTGTTTATTTGGTTTGTTAGTAGGTCGAGTTAATACAAAGGAGCGGTTGAGTCAGTTCGGCATCATAACCCAGAATGATACAGCTTGTGTGATGTGTAACAAGGAAGTTGAATATGTGCAGCACTTGTTTGTTACGTGTGAGTTTGCATGGCTCGCTCATGTGGGCCGGGCATGGTGCATCCCCGGGTCCATAAGAGAACTCTTTGAGAGCTGGAAGACGATTCCTATGAGGAAAGACGAGTGCAAAACATGGTTAGTTGGTTTCTTCTCAGTTATATGGAACATCTGGCTGTGTAGGAATGAACGTATTTTTCAGAATAAGACAACGGTCGTGGTGGATTGCATTGCTAGATCACTCTGTAGTTCGAGGGATTGGTGTAAAACTAACTCGTGTTGTTGATGGCTATGCCGGAGATGACATAGGAGTTGCTTTATCTCTTTATTTTCTTATTATTGTATGCTCCACTAAGTGTGTTGAGCTTGTTTGTCTTAAAAAAAAAAAAAAAACGTTTTGAATGCATTGAACGCTTTTTTTAATGTTTGGATGTTTTTTTTTTAACTCTAAATGTCAAAGTAATTTTAGGTTGTCAAGGTGCATTTACAATAAGCTAGAAGGTATAGCTTTTGCATTTGCATTTAGAGAATCATGTTAGGATTGGATTTTTTTTTTATCAATTTTAGGTAAAAACTCTTATGCAGTCGACTTCTGGTCAAGTTGATAGTTGAGAGCCGTTAGATGAAAATTTAGTCAAATCAATCAAATCATCTAATGTGTCTCAGTTATCAATCAACTTCACCTGAGTTTCCACCTCAATTTTATCCTTTATTTCCTTTCTCATAGTTTCTTTAGTACTTAAATCTTTTAAATATATAATTATATTTTTTTGATAAAATTTGTATTTTTTGTTTGACTCTGTTAAAATTTGTTAGTGTAATTCTTGTATATTAGTTTATTATAATTTTGTTATAATATAAATTATTGATCCTATTAAAAAGAACAAAGTAAATAAAAAATTAATTATAACTAAATAAAAAATGGCTCTTGAAAGTCAATTTACCGACATTGAAAAAAAATCCCCATAAGAGAAAGATCTTCTGGACAGAAGCACAAAGAAAGTTAAGATGAACGAGGAAGGACACGCGGACTATCACATGGAGGAGAAGAAGACCTCTCCGAAAACGCAGGAGAACATTGTGGTTTCAATAATAGATATGCAAGATGATGATATGGTTCCAGAAATGTTTCTTCAGCAACCTCAGAAAGCCTCTTATAGATATAGGATGATGAATGATGGTTTTGAAAAATTAAATCCTAAAGAAATTGTTGAAATGGTGACTGAAGAGTACCTTTCTGATGATGATGTGATAGACCATGAGGAGGTTTCTAAAGTTCCTTTCAATTCAAAGCCTAATATTAAAGTTACCCTGGAAGACTATGATGAGTGGTGCAGGCCTTGGAAGCAATCTCTGATAGTGAGACCATTGGGAAAGAAGCTCAGCCTCCAAACTATGGAGAGATGGGCTAATCAAAGGTGGACAAAGAATGGCACGATCAGATTTATGAATTTGGAAGGTGGTTTTTTTCTGATTCATTTTTCGGATTAGGGGGACTATGGATATGCGCTTTTTGAAGGACCATGGATGATTGCAGATCACTATCTGCTGATACAGCGATGGCGCCCTCTTTTTCTTCCGCAGGAGACTGAAGTCCAGAAGGTAGTAGTTTGGGTGAGAATACCAAACCTTCCAACGGAGTTGTACAATAAGTATTTCCTATGGAAGGTAGGGAAAAGTATTGGAACCATGCTCAAGGTGGATGAACACACCTCCATACACTCTAAAGGCAAGTTTGCACGAATTTGTGTGAAGGTTGATTTGAGAAAACAATTGGTACTGTCCTTCTCAGCTCTAGGAAAGGATTTCTATTTGGTTTATGAAGGACTCGATCAAATTTGCTTCAATTGTGGCCAATATGGCCATCGACTTGAAGGGTGTCCAGAAAAGAAAAATGAAGTGGCTGCTATTGGAGGAAGAAAGGAAATGGTGAATGAACTGAACCACCGTGAAGGGGTGGCAGCAGCCGTCGTCCAGAACCAGCCGGAGTCTTGTGTTCTGACAAACCAAAAAGGGAAAGAAGTAATTACGGAAGAAAATCAAGGAAAGAATCAGCAGAATATGTTGCAAATGCAAGAATCAATCAAACTTCAATTGGCACAGAAAACTAGGATTCTAGAGTTAATACGAAAGAGGGCCCATTTGGACCATGGATGATAGTCAATAAGAACAAAAAAAAAAAAACAAACAGAATTCTGGGAAAGTGAATGGTGAGTGAAAAATCAGCACTAATACTAACAGATTTGATGTGCTAATCAATGAGGAATCCAATGAAAAAGGAAAGAATCCTGAAAAGGAAATAAATCAACAAGATAAGTCAAAGGAACCAAAGATTACGGCTAAAGATATGCATCATTATGCTAGAACAGCTAACAGTGCAAAAGGCCAAACATCTGGAGTAAGAAAGAATCAAATGCCTAAATCCCAAAATGGAAAGTCTATTGAAGTACTCAAGAAGAATAGTGCTGGCAAACCATATATGGAGAAGAAGGAATCAGCTCAACATGGGGGAGACTTAAAGAAAAATCAAACTTATAAAGAAAATGACGAAAATGGAGATCAAAATGGAAAACATCATGAATATTGGGAGCATTTCAGCAGGTTGTTGAATGGCATTCACAAAAGTCACCAACAAGGAAATTACCTTAACTTAAATGATCCTTTGGACCCCAAGATTAGTGAGCTTATCACCGTAACTATGGGAGGAGGAAGAGTGGAAGAAAAGAACAAAGGTAATGGCAAGGATAAACCTCCAGAAAGAGATCTTTCTCGTGTAAAAGATACTACCATGGTGGACAAGGAAAGTAGCCAATCTTTACTTACTCCTAATGGAGGCGACATAAAGGAAGGGGCTCCAAAGCCTAAGGAGACCTAATCAGTTTTTCTGTATAGACCAAGGAGTTCTTATCCTTAGCTCATGATCTTTTATTATTTTATTTTAATTATGAATATTATTACATAGAATTATAGAGGAGCTTCATCAAAAGGGCTTCAATCTATTATTAAAGATTTAACTCAAAGATACAGAAGTTACTTTTGTATCCTTCTTGAGACTCATATTTCAGGTTCTAAAGCAGAATCAACTATCAAAAGGTTTGGTTTCAATGGTTGGTGCATTAGCGAGGCAAATGGTTTTTTCGAAGGAATTTGGTGCTTGTAGGAAAAGGATGAATGGAATATTAAACCTCTCCACATACATAAGCAATTTATTCACCTTGAAGTGAAATGGAGGGATGAAGCTTGT
Source organism: Arachis ipaensis (assembly GCF_059453495.1). Lineage (NCBI taxonomy): Eukaryota > Viridiplantae > Streptophyta > Magnoliopsida > Fabales > Fabaceae > Arachis > Arachis ipaensis. Next base: position 5,804,923 of record NC_142440.1, on the reverse strand, counting down.
TGGAACTTCACTGCCATTTATGGTAGTCCGCAAGTTAGTAAAAGAATGGAGCTCTGGCAATGCTTGGAGGATATAGCTGAAAGCATAAATGGACCTTGGTGTTGTGGAGGAGATTTCAACTCTATTACCAATCTTAATGAAACAGGGGGTTCTTCTAACCTTTCTCAAGATACAAATAATTTTATAAATTGTCTTAACACTTGTAATTTACATGATTTAAATTTTTGTGGCCCTCCCTTTACTTGGCAAAGAGGGAATGATAAAAGATGTTTAGACCGTTATGTTGGTAACCTAGAATTCTCTGCTAGATTTTTAGATGTGGGAGTTAAACACTTACCTAAACTCAAGTTTGATCACTTACCTATTCTCCTTGATTTTCAGATGGCCGAAACCGAGGTTGGTCCAAAGCCTTGTAGATTCTTGGCACCTTGGATCCTCCACCAGGATTACAATAATATGGTGAACCAATGTTGGGACAAAAACAGCAGTCTTTTACAAAATATCTAGAGCTTCACTGACAATGCTAGAATCTAGAACAAGGAAGTATTCGGTCACATTTTTGAGAAAAAATAGAAAATTCTAAATAGAATGGAAGGCATTAATAACAAGCTATCTTTCACTGTAAACCCTTTCCTTAAAAAACTGCAAAGGGAGCTCTGGAAGGAGTATGAAGCTATAAATGTTCAAGAAGAGGCTTATTGGATCCAAATGTCAAGATGTAACGATATAAAGTTTGGAGACAAAAATTCTAAATATTTTCATAAAAAAGCCAATGGAAGAAAGAAGAGGAATAAGATTGTGGCTTCAAAAATAGAGCAAGGAGAATGGGTGGAAGATACTCGAATGCCTCTGCTTTTCCTATTACTGGTTGCTTTGCGAAACTCTACTCAGCAGACTCGAATGCCTCTGCTTTTCCTATTACTGGTTGCTTTGTGAAATTACAGGAAATAAATTACATGGATATTTCCAGAAATGTTACAGATGAGGAGATTAAGGATGCGGTTTTCAGTTTAGGAAGTTGGAAAGCACCGGGTAGCGACAAACTACTAGCAAAATTCTACCAACATTCATGGAATATTGTTGCAAACTCCATAATCGACTGGGTTAAGAAGATTTTTCGGGATTCGGATAACATTGCTGAGTCTAATAGAACTCTAATTGGTATTATTCCAAAAATTCTCTCCCCTGAGAACTTTGGACATTTCAGGCCTATTAGCCTCTGCAATGTATGCTATAAATTTGTGACAAAAATTTTAGTGTCTCAGTTGAAAAAATATATGCCTACTCTTATCTCCAATACACAAGCTAGCTTCGTGCCTGGCAGGATTAGTGCAAACAATATCCTAGTAGCTCAAGAGGTGGTTCATACAATGAGATACAGGAGTCATGGTAAAGGAATGATGGCTATCAAAATTAACCTTGAGAAAGCCTATGACAGATTGAATTGGAGTTTCATTATAGCAACTTTGGAGGATACAGGCATCCTGGAGAATATCATTAACATCATAAAACATTATATCACAACTTGCACCATGAGCATTTTGTGGAATGGCTCATCGCCAAACGTTTTCTCCCCCCACTAGGGGCATCAGACAGGGAGACCATCTTTCTCCATATCTCTTTGTTCTATGTATTGAAAGATGATATCGTCTTATAAATAAATTAATAGAAGATAAAAAGTGGGAGCCTATTTCTCTCACACGAAATGGTCCTAAGATTTCTCATTTATTCTTTGCAGACGATATTGTTTTGTTTGCTAAAGCTGACACGGGACTGGTGAAAGTAATAAAAGAAGCACTCCGTCTGTTTTGTGACAGCTCTGGTAAAAGGATTAGTTTCAACAAATCATGTGTTTATTTATCAAAGAATGTAAATCACAACGTCAGAAACCAACTTAGTCAAGACCTAGGTATTTCCCTAACAGCTAACTTAGGAAAGTACTTGGGGGGTTCCTCTCATCCATGAAAGGTGCAGCCAACATCACTTCCAGCACATTATTGATAAGATGCAATTGAATCTCTCAAACTGGAAGAAAAAGTCTTTTTTCTTGGCAGGAAGATGCACTCTTATTCAATCCGTCCTCTCAACTATTCCGAGTTACTGTATGTAAACTATGAAAATTCCAACTGCTGTCTGCAACAAGATTGACAAGGTTTGTAGAGACTTTCTCTGGGGTAGCAGTGAGGGGGAGAGGAAAATTCATCTAATGAACTGGGATAAAATTTGTCAAACAAAAGAAAAATGAGGTTTAGGTATCCAAAAAGTGCAGGAGACAAACCAGTTGTGTCTCATGAAGTCAGCTTGGGAGCTCATCCATAAGAGGCAATCACTTTGGGTGCAAATTATGAGGGCCAAGTATGGTTGCGAAGAGGATATTGTCCCGAAGGTTCATATGAAAGTAAATAATTCAAATGCTTGGAGTGGAATTGTTAAAGTTTGGGAGAATTTCAGTAGGAATATCATCTGGAGGATCGGTAATAGTCACAGGGTCTTGTTTTGGAAGGATCTGTGGGTGCCAGGAATAGGTAAGCTGGAAGACTTAGCTATATCTCACCTGGATGGGGAAAAGACTTAATGAGAATGTTGCTGCCTATGTCACGAAGCAATGAACCTGGGATTGGGACACTATTCGACAATATCATCCTGAAGAAATTATTGATCATTTGCGTATTCTTAAAGCGCCGAATGCCTACATTGGGAAAGACATGGTGGGGTGGCTACCTACCCCAAGTGGGGAATTCTCTATCAAGTCAGCCTATGAGACATACTTTAACGGAGGTGGAGAAACTAACTATATTCACAAACAGGTATAGAAGATTAAAATCCCTCAGAGGCTAAAAGCTTTCAGTTGACTCTTAAGTCATAAAGCTCTCCTAACAAATTCTAATAGAAGGAAAAGAGGGCTTACAGATGATGATAGATGTCCGAGGTGCAATGAGAAGGAGGAGACCATGCTCTATGTTTTGCGAGATTGTCCTTACGCTCGCAATACCTGGACCAGCATGATAAATAGAGCCAATCAGACTAGATTCTTTAATCAGCCTTACCAAGAATGGTTAAAGACTAACTTGTTCAATGGCTCTCACCACCAAAATGGTCAGTCTTGGACCATTATTTTTGTAACCGCGTGTAAGACCCTTTGGAGGTGTAGGAATGATTTAATTTTCAACAACCTAAATCTGCAGTACAACAAGGTTCCGTTCTTAGTGATTGACTTGCAGAAAACTACAGTTCAACTCTTTCAATTGTTGAAAGGAGTAGCAGGGTTCTGAGACATACCAGAGACGAGCAAGTGTGTTGGGAACCGCCAGAGGAGAATTGGGTGAAGCTCAATGTCGACGACTCGGTTCTTCAACAAGGTAGTCAAGGTTCTTGCGGCGGCATCTTAAGGAACTCTGAAGGAGACTACATCGCAGGGTTTAGCATGAACATTGGATGGTGTAGCATCACGATGGCAGAACTTTGGGGCATATATGTGGGGGTGAAACTTGCTATGGATTTGGGTATCACCAATCTGATAGTAGAATCAGACTCTATGTGTGCTGTGAACCTCATAGGAAAGCCCTCAATTGATCTCTATGCTAACTCTTCACTTATTAGATCAATTAAAGAGATTCTCACAAGGTTGAGCGAATTAAGCATATCTTCAAAGAAAGAAATTTTTGCGGAGATGTTCTTGCGAAAATGGGTCATGAGAAAGAGGCAGGAATCATGGGATACGTTCATCCTCCTTCCTGGTTGAAATATCATCTCCTGGCCGACATTAGAAGAATGAAGTTCACGAGGATAGTGGTTGTTTAGTGCTTTTTTGTTTCTTTAGGCCTTTGGCCTCCTTGTTATAAAAATAAAATAATTAAAATTTATAGGTTAAAATAATATTAAATGAAAGAATATTGAAAATACTAAAAAAATTATGAGTAATATAATTTAATAAAGTATATTTTGATATATTATTCATATATTATTTTTATTTTTGATATAAAATATATTTTATCAAATTTTATATGTTATTTTTAATTATATATAAAATATTTAAATTAAAATAATAAAATAATATAAAATAAAATAATTATTTAAATTTATGTTCTTTAGTAAATTTTCACTTAAAAGTGATTTTGAATAATATAATCTAAATAATATTTACTTTATTATAATCTATTTTGATATAAAATTGTCAAATATAAATCATATTAACAACAATTCACTTTTAACCAAAATTCATTTTACAAAATCAATTTTATACAAACTCTTATTTACACATTTTAATCTAAACACACATTAAATGCATGTGCATGTGCTCTACATTTTTTCTTTATCAAAGCTAAAGTTTGCTTTACTACCTAAAAACAAATTTAAATATTGTTCAACTTAATTACTAATTCAGGAAAAGCAAGTAAGAGACACTGTAGATGCTGTTGAAACTTGAAGTAAAGGTATTTCAAAGAATACAAAAGCTGCACATTTATACTTTTGGAATTGAGTACAGGCCAACGTGCACGGTATTTGGCTTGGCAAAAATGATTGCAATACTCCATAAAACCTAATCTTTTGTTGTAAAAATTTGATATATTAATGGGCAAATATATTATTTGTGTTGTGATAAGATTGATTATGTAGATGTTTATTTTTAAGAGAGAATAAATTTAATAATATTAAAAATATAATATTTTGTAGGGCAAATCACATAACTAAGCCAAGGGGAGCAGAAAATTACACAGATAAGCCAAACCGAAAATTGGTTCATGAATCCACCAATGCACATTTCTATATAGTTCGAATTAGCATGCTTCGAACTTGATTTGCATGTAATTCGAATCACCTTGATTCGAATTACATACACACGTACACACTCACTAATTCAAATCAGTCTGATTCGAATTACACATAACTTAATTCGAATAAGGGTGATTCGAATTACACTTTTGAACGAAACCCTAAGTAATTCGAATCTGGCTGATTCGAATTACTCACATTCTGGCTCTAGTAGTAATTCGAATTGGGGTGTTTCGAATTACACTGGATTCAGCTATAAAAGGAGTTTGAACCAACCTCATTCGAATCACTTTTCCATTCTCATACCCCACCAAATTCCAGAGAAAACGACCCAGATTCGCTCCGACAAAGGCTCGAGCAGGATACTTAGCCTATGGGGGACGATCCGAAAAGACTATATCATTTGGATGGAGTTGCTCATATAGCCGGGGTCATCAACGACGAGGTTAGTAGTTAAAGTTTTTCTTTTAGTGGTTTGTTTTAGTGGTTTTGCAAGTGGTTTTGTAAGTGGTTTTGCATGTGGTTTATTGTAGTGGTTTATGTTAGTGGTTTTGCAAGTGGTTTTGTTAGTGGTTTTGCATGTGGTTTATGTTAGTGGTTTTGCATGTGGTTTATTTTAGTGGTTTTGTTGGTGGTTTATGTTAGTGGTTTCGGAAGTAGTTTATGTTAGTGATTTATGCCGGTGATTTTGCTAGTGGTTTATGCTAGTGGTTTAATTTAGTGGTTTTGTTTGTTGTTTTGTTGGTGGTTTATGTTAGTGGTTTTGTTAGTGATTTCGGAAGTGGTTTATGTTAGTGGTTTATGCCAGTGGTTTTGCAAGTGGTTTATGCTAGTGGTTTATGTTAGTGGTTTTGCATGTGGTTTTTGTTAGTGGGTTATGTTAGTTTTTTATGTTAGTGGTTTCTGTTAGTGATATGTTGTTAGTGGTTTTGTAAGTGGTTTTAATTATGCGGTCCTTCATATGCGCAGCCCTAGCGGTGCATCTCTAGCATGCGGCAGCAGCAGGGCATGCGACTCAATGAGAGGTACGTTCCGTACTTGCAGATGGTGGGATTATACCATCTTGCGAGACTGAAAGATAGATGGTTCAGATTGGATGAGCCCATTGCCAGTGCTTTCGTTGAGCGGTGGCGTCCAGAGACGCACACATTTCACATGCCGTTCGGAGAGTGCACGATCACACTACAGGACGTGGCGTACCAGTTGGGGTTGCCGGTCGAAGGACGTTATGTCAGTGGTTGCTTGTGGTTCCAGGAGTTGCTTGGTGTGTTACCTCCTGCGAACCAAATTCAGAAGTTTGCAGTGAACTCTACCTGGTTCTAGGAGACGTTTGAAGAGTGCCCCGAGGGAGCCGACAAGGAGACAGTCAGGCGCTATGCTCGTTCCTATATCATGATGCTGTTGGGCACTCATCTGTTTGCCGACAAGTCCGGCAACCGTGTTCACATTAGGTGGCTACCCTACGTGGCTAGGCTTGAGGAGATGGCTGGCTACAGCTGGGGGTCGGCAGCACTAGCGTGGTTGTACCGGTGCATGTGCCGAGTGGACAACAGACATGTGGTGAAGTTAGCCGGCCCATTATAGTTACTTCAGTCTTGGATCTTTTAGGGCTTTCCTGGGTTTAGACTTGCTGGGTATGATACATTCAGCTGGCCCTTGGCCTCGAGGTACTGTTGTCGGACTTTTCTATTTCGTCTTAAATTATTTTATTCCATGTCCGCTTATAATGTTATACTATTTGCTCATACTTTTCTTTCGTTATAACACCGATGTGAGTTGTAGGTGGTCAGGTCACAATCCTTCCGCTAGTGAGAAGGGACCTCGGGTGCAGATATAGAGGCTAAGGATAAACCTGTTACAGGCTGGGAATGTGAGTATACTAACCGCTTATTTTTAATTAAGTAACCTTTCATACTTCGCATCACGATATGGCCTAACGTTGTTGATATGTATTTGCAGTTTACTTGGATGCCGTATAGCTCTCCCGACATCCTTCAGGTTGTGCATCCGGAGGTGTTGGAGCCTCGTCATACGGAGTTATGGCGGTGTGTGATGACATTGATATATTTCGCCGTCATAGAGTGGCATCAGATTGATCGGGTGCTACCGCAGTTCGGTGGAGTAAGCCCCGCCCTCAGCCCATCCTGAACATCAACTTCTTGATGTCGAAGGACGGCAGAGGCGGTGATCGTTGGTTCCTATACAGTTTGTAGTTCTGGCATCTTCATTGGGAGAGCCGTGCAGATCACGTTCTCCAGTTTGATGTTGTCGCAGACCCAGATCCCTCACATGACTTCTTTGATTGGTGGGGTCAGCATGGTAAGAGATTCTTGTCACCAGAGACGTACCTTGGGGATCCGAGAGTCGTGCCTATTCCTGTCGAGACCACGTAGAGGGGTGTCGGACGAGTGCCTGAGATGGATCGTGTTAATGACGTTCCAGGTAGGCGTCGGGTTGAGCGGAGAGCTCGTGTCGGGACACGACGGAACCAACGTGAGTGGAGGTGGCTCGACCAGGCCATGGAGGAGGGTGACACAACGGTGAGGGGTGGAGGCAGACGACGAGGGCGTGGAGGCCGACGCAGGGCGCATGCTGGGGTGGACGATCACGATGGTCGTGGTGACGATGACGACGATGGTGATTAGCACTGGCCTGGTGGGGGAGATGCAGGAGGCCATGTTGGTGGAGGGGGCAGAGGGATCCTTGCTGGGATAGGGGGAGTTAGTCCTCGTCATGGAGGTCATGGTGGAGAGTGGTATGGGGCCGGTGTGGGAGATGGTTCGGCCCAGGGTGACGGTGGACTTGGATCAGGGCCGCTCGGCGATTACTTCGTTGGTGTCCCCGGTAACTGGTGCGGAATTTATAACCATAAACTAACCGGCAAGTGCATCGAGTCGTACCATGTAATACCTCAGGTGAGTGAGGGTCGATCCCACGAGGATTGATGGATCAAGCAACAATGATTGAGTGATTGGCTTAGTCAGACAAATAGAAAATGGTGTTGAGAGTTCAAAAGCATTAAACAGTAGATTCAGAATATCAAAAGGTAGGCAATAAATAAGTTGAGAATAATATATGGAGAAACAGTTAAGGCTTCAGAGTTATCTATTTTCCTGATTAACTTTGCTTACTAACTATTTTAATTATGCAAGATTTAATTCATGGAAAACCCTATGTGACTAAACCCTAATTCCTTAGGCCTTTTTAGTCTCCTCTAACTTTCATCAACTGCCAATTCCTTGGTCAATTAATTCCAATTAAAGGGTGAAGTTCAATTCTAGTTATATGCCACAGAAATCCTAATTACCCAAATATAAGAGGATTATATGTCACGTATCCCGTTAAATACAGGTAATTAGAAATTTAGGAGAATATATTTTCAAGCTGTTGTTCAAGTAAAGAGCTTTTCTAATTTATACAAGAACTCAATTAGAAAGTGGGTCATACTTCCATTCCACCCAATTTCATAAAATAAAGAATGAAAATAATTCTTAAATTATATGAATCAATACATGAATTAAAATAGAAAAATAATAGAATCAATCCATACAATAGACAGAGCTCCTAACCTTAACAGTGGAGGTTAAGTTGCTCATGGTTCAGAGTGGAAACTAGCTTTTAAATTGTAAATTCAAATGAGGTGGAATAATCCCCAGAAGAGAAGTTTCTTTTTTCTTTTATATCTAATCCTGATTAATGTAAATTATATTTTCTAAAACTAAAATAATATCTTTTCCTATTTTTAAATTAGAATTAATTAACAATCCGTGCGAGCCTTGTAAGCGTGGGGACCACTTGGTTTCACTAGGATCCACGCCTAACCACGGGAATAGTTGTGCCTTACTTGAGGGATGCAGGGAGTTTTGGCGTGTTGAACTCACATGGTATGCCTTACTTGAAGATTATTGCACCTTACTTGAGGAGTCAAGGCAATTGTTGCATGTTGTTGTTAATGTCTTGAGCCTAACTTGAGAAATCTCAAGTTAGGCGCAGCCTTGGCCGAATTGGTGAGAGAGAATCATGGACTATTATATATCATTGGAAAGCTCTGGAAGTTATCTTTCTAATGTCACTAGATTCACGTCCATTGGATCTCTGTAGCTCGAGTTATTTAGGTTTGAGTGCAGAGAGGTCAGGGTTGACAGCATCATTCGCCTTCTTCTCTTTTTCTGCGAAAACTCCATCAAATCCAGCCAAATGCTACCTAAAATAAACAGAATTGTACACGACTCAAATTAACATCCATAGTGGCTAAAAAATAATTAATTCTTGATTAAACTCAACAAATTAAATGCAATTTCACTAGGAAAATAGTGAGCTTAAAAATAGATTTTCTCTTTAAATATCTTATTATGACAATTCTGAAACTCTGTGGTGAGATCGTATGGTTAGGTTCTCACCCCCTACAGCTTTATCTTTTCAGGAGACGGATGAAAAAGCTCACGAAGGGTTGTATTGCATTTCGCTTAGTCGATAATGCTGTTTAGTTTTTATTTATTTACCCCTCGCCATCAATATTATATTATGTAAGAGGGATATGAGTTGTATGATTTGTATGGATATAATATGTAAAAGTTACTTGAGTAAGAAGTGTTGTACATGTATATGCTTGTTTTGTTTTATTTAAAAAGTATTCTTTTTCCCGCTTTTTTTTAAAAGAACCGTGATACTATTTCGATTCAAAGGCTCATATGTTATTATTAAATATATAAAATCATTGTAATACTTCTTACTATCAGAGTAGCGCATCCAGAAGCGTGACATTCTGATAGTGAGGGTGTTATAATCCAAAATTCTGATATGATTTTAACGCCAGAAGACGTTCAGGTACCTAAAAATTGTGAAAATGATGAGATCTCGATAAATTATATCTTTATAGGAGAAAAATGGGAGCAAAATAAGACAATTGTCAATAAATATTTGCATATAATGTGGCATTAAATATCATGCATCAAAGTAAGAATCTTGATCCAAGAATAGTTGAAGAATGTCGACAAATGAATGATTGGCCAAAATGAGAAGAAGCTATGAAGGCTAAGTTAGGCTCATCACTTGCAAAACTTGAAGTCTTTGGACCTGTAGTCCATACATCAGAAGATGTAAAACCTGTTGGATACAGGTGGGTATTTGTGAGAAAACGAAATGAAAAAAATGAAGTTGTATGCTACAAGGCTCGACTTGTGGCACAAGGTTTTTCACAAAGGCCCGGTATAGATTATGAAAAAACATATTCTTCTGTAGTGGATACAATAACATTGTGTTATTTGGTCAGTATATCCGCATATCATAAACTACAAATGTATTTAATAGATGTGGTAACAACTTATTTATACGGATCATTAGATCGTGATATCTATATGAAAGTCCCTAAAGGACTAAAGATATCTAAACCATCCGATGAATATTCACAAGGGTTATACTTATTCAAATTGCAAATATCTTTATATGGTCTGAAGCAATCTAGACGAATGTGGTATAATCGTCTTACTAAGTATCTGGCCAAAAACGGATTCAAGAATGATGATATCTGTCTATGAGTTTTTATAAAAAAATTTGCATCTAGATTCATTATAATTGTTGTGTACGTTGATGATTTAAATATCATTGGAACTCCTGAAGAGATTCCAACAACTATAAAAGCTCTAAAAGAAGAATTTAAGATGAAAGATCTTGTAAAGACTAAATTTTGTCTCGGCCTGCAAATTGAACATACAAAAAAAGGATCTTTATTCATCAAATAAGATACACAGAAAAGATATTGAAGAGATTTTATATGGATAAATCACATCCATTAAGTACCCCAATTATCGTAAGGTCTTTGGATGTGGAAAATGATCAATTCCGTCCTAAAGAAGAAAATGAAGATATCCTTGGTCCTGAAGTACCATTTCTTAGTGTCATTGGAGCGCTAATGTACCTTGCTAATAATACACGGCCTAACATATCATTTGCTGTAAATTTACTAGCAATGTATAGTTTCTCTCCAACCAGAAGACATTAGAATGGAATCAAACATATCTTTCGATATCTTCATAGAACGGTTGATATAAGATTGTTTTACCCATATGGATCCAAGTCACAATTAGTTGGCTATGCAGATGTTGGATACTTGTTTGATCCACACAAAAGGAGATCTCAAACAGGATACTTATTCACGTATGGTGATACAGCTATATCATGGAGGTCCATGAAACTGATGATAGCAACAATCTCCTCTAATCGTGCTGAAATACTAGTTATACATGAAGCAAGTCGCGAGTGTTTTTGGCTCAGGAGTCTGATCCAATATATTCTGTCATCATGTGGACTAATTGATCAAAAGATAGCTCCAACTGTTCTGTTTGAAGATAATACAGCATGCATTTCTTAACTTAAGGGTGGATACATCAAAGGTGATAGAACAAAGCATATTTCTCCCAAATTCTTCTTCACTCATGACCTTCAAAATCAAAGAACAATTGATGTCCAACAGATCCACTCAAGCGATAATCTAGTAGATTTATTTACAAAGTCGCTTCCAAAATCCTCTTTTGAAAGATTGGTACATCAAATTGGGATGTGCCAATTTTGAGATATTAAATGATGTTGACAAGAGGGGGAGATTGTACTCTTTTTTTCTTGGTTAGGTTTTTTTTCATTGGATTTTTCTTGACAAAGTTTTTAATGAGGTAAACAAATATAGAGAAAATTGTGTAATATAGAGAAAATATAGTGTATAGTTTTATGGCAATAACTATTTTTAAATTACCAATTAAAGTTTTAAAATGGTAACTATCAATTGGTTTTTTTATTATCAATTTAATGAGAGTTAATATTTAAAATAATTCCTAAATTTTGATTTTTAAATTAATTTAGCTCTCAAAATCCTAATTGACTCGATTTATATCCGAAAATTTTGAGGCAGGACTCAAATTGACCCTTTTGTAGGTCTTTATTTTTTTCAAAGGAATCATTAGTAAATTAGAGTCTATGATGAGAAATTTTTTTTAGAAATGACAAGTTGATGGAAGATGATTGAATCTTGTTAGTTGGAAGGTACTGGTTACTCCAAAAAAATATGGAGGCTTGGGGATTAGAGATCCTTATTGTGTGAATATTGCTCTTCTTGGGAAGCTAGTTTAGATTTTTTTCTAACAGTCAAACAAGTTATGGGTCCGATTGTTGGATGCCAAATACCGATCATCTCTATATGACTGTTTTAGTTGTCCTAAGAACAAGGGCTCTCCCATTTGGAGGAGTCTTTGCAAGGCTTGGGAAGTGTTGAAGGATGGGTTTACTTGGTGTATTGAGGATTTGAACCAAAATTTTTTGTTTTCTAATTGGAGGAGAGAAGGACGGTTATCTAATGAGATGGATTACGTTCACATTTCTGATTCGAATCTCTGGATACAAGATATTTGGTCGGTTGGTAGGTGGCATTTGGATACTCTTTATTCTCTTTTATCTCAAAATCTGAAAGGTAATATTCTTTCTTACAATCCAAATGTGCAAGCAGGTCCGGAAGTGGGTTGGTGTTGGTTTGAGTCTGCTGCCAAAGTTTATAACTCACGCAATGATTACTTGTGGTTGTGTAAGCAGCTGTTTGGTTGTGAGGAGCGGGAGAATTGGCTTTGGCTTTAGCGCCAGCTTGTTCCGGAAAAGCACAAGTTTTTGGCTTGACTGTGTCTTAAGGAGGCTTTTTCTACTGCAAGTTTTCCTTCAGAAGAGGGATGTCGTCATCGGATAGGTGTCCAAAATGTCTTTCTATCTAGGAATCGGCTTTACATTGTATTCGGGATTGTCCAAAAGCTCAGCTTGTATGGTATATGTTGGATATTTCTTGTCATCCTTTGGATTTGAAGAACTAGTTCTTGTATCATAGCAGAGAGCATCCGTTCAGGTTCTTTTCGGGACTTTGGTGGATATGGCGAGTAAGGAATAATGACATTTTTTATCTATATGAAACTAGGCCTCCGAAAAAAGTGATTTGTCTGGCACTAACTTCAGAAAAGGAGATTAGGAATATTTTTGAATTATAACATATGTCCCTTCCCTCTATTCTAAATGGTTTTTGGAATCCTTCATCCATTGGTACTTTTAAGATTAATTGTGATGCTAGTTATTCTGGTTCGGGTGATAGTGTTGGTTTTGCTTGTGTTATTAGAAATTGTAATGAGAGTTGGCAAAGGGGTGTTTGGAAGAAATGATTGAAAGTAGGGAATTGTTTGTTATTTGAAGAGAATATCTCTTAACTTGAAATGTGGGTCAACGAGATGTTATTTGTGAGACGGATTGTGTGGAAGCATTTAATCTTATTACTAACTACCAAGATGATTTTGAATTTATTGATTTATTGGTGCTCAAAATAAAAAATATCATGTATTAAAATTGACGTGTTGATTTTTGTTTAATTATAAAAAATGTAAATACAGTAGCAAATGTTATGACAAAAATGACAATAAAATCATAACTTTTTCATATAGAACTTTCTTTACCCTCGAAAAGAATTTATGAAGGTGAATTATAGTGTACAGATTTTAAGTTTACAGATATTCCCATAACATAACTCTTCTTGCAACACGTGTATTATTTTGTCTTTATGTTGGGGAAGCAATTTGGCCAGCTGCGGTGACTTAGGTGACTTAAAAAAAGTTGGTGGCTTGGCTTGGTTAGGCACAATAAAAAAAAGTTATTTATGTTGCATTGGACTTTTTTTTTTTGTTGTATATGAATTGGTTTTTGACTCTCTTAATTTTTTTTTTCTCCTTAATGGCTCCTGCAAGAAAAATAAAAAAAGAATTTTAAATTTTTAATACCAATAATAAGATTAATTAGTTAAGATAAAAAAAATATTAATTAGCTAAAATATGAATTTAATTTTAATTGATATAATTATTTTTTACAAAAATTATGCCATATGTGTTTTTTAATTGATGGAGAAAATTGATAACTAATTCTATATAATATATATCAAAGAGAGCTTTTTTTTTATAATCCAAAAATAAAAAAGAATTACATGACTTTCTTTAATTCATTTGTAAACTAATATTCTATGAAAATTTTTGAGAATTAGCAACTTTTAGTAGTTTTGGTCATTATTTAGCCCGCATAAATCTTAAATTATTTTTAACAAATTAATTTTATTAATTTATGTATGCAAATTCTAAAAAATATAGGTACAAACTGTATTGATTTATGTGTATAAAATTTTAGTAAATATAAATACAAATTATATGCTTTTGTTTACAAAACGTCTATAAATATAGATATAAATTATTGTTAACAAAAAATAATAATATTCGCTAGCGGCTATGCAATATTGCTCATATTCTAATTCAACTTACCATTTTTCTATCCATAATTCTCTATCCCTTTTAATTACTTGCAAATTTATTTATTCATATATTTATAATATGTCGTATATATTATTCAAATTATATATATATAATACTTAAAATTGTTAATAATAATAATAACATTTTATTTATTCAATTATGAAGTATATTTAAAAATTGGCATTATGTTTTCAATTATTTACATATTTATTTAAGTATTTTTTTTATTAATCTGTGAAATACTTCTAAATTCTAATAGTATTTATACTTGATACATGTATTAAAATGACTAAAAAAAATACAAACAAAGAAAAATTTTATAAGAAGAGTCTAATTATGCAATGTTTATATATAAATAGTCCTTGGATTTGATTGTGGTGAAATTGACTTGATTTTTTTTTAATTTGTAATTAAGTAAAATAATTACATGAGTAAAAAAATTGGAGAGTTATGTATTTATAATGTACATTGTCTTTGATTCTTAGACCGAAAAGCACAATTCAACTTCCTTATAATTTTTTTAGTCGTATGTAAATTAATTAAAATTTAAATCAAATTCAAAATTTTAATCTCTATTACAATTACAAAACTTTAATCCCGAAAATAATTACTTTAGAATATAAAAAATTAAATATGAAGATCATCAACTCATTTTGAATCAATACTTTGTTATTGATTTTATTTAATTAATAAATACTACATACTAGTAATATACACAATTTAGATACTGTGACAATAATTAACACAAATAATTTAAAATGAGTTAAAGAGAAGGCTTTTTAAAAGTTATGAAAAAGAAAAATGTGCATTTTATAAATAGAAAAAAGAAAAATGTTATTTTAGTATCTTTTAGAAAAAGAGAGTAAATTTTTTTCTTAAATTTTATCAACAATAATATATAGTTATAGATAAGTTTGGATTAATATTATGACTAATTTATTACCAATATATTTATTTCACTTATTAATGGTAGAAGATTGTTTCTAACTATAAATTAAAGACTCGTTTTTTTGACAGAAACACTATATGTTCATTGTCAAGTTGATATAAAATTAGTTTTTTAAGTTATTAAAACGCTTATTTAATACTAATTGAATGTGTAAAAGTATTAGAGCCTCATCTATTCTTAATATATAAAAGTAGATACATAAGTATGCACCACATTACTTTTGAGACATTTCTTTCTTTCTACTAATGCCATGTCAGCAATATTGCTTACTTGGCACAACTTTACAATCAACCACTCAATTCTTGCCAAATCAACTATTATTTTCAAATCAGCAAAAAAAATAAAATATACAAATAAAAAACTAAAAAATAGAATCTAATAAATTTGTAACCTACAAATACATTGAATTCATATTCCTATATTTATTATATCTTTACCGTTATAAACAATACAATAAATTTATAACCGCAATAATTAATTTATTAATTTTTATAAATAACTCACTAAAGGTAATAAACATTTATATTACAAATGTCATAATAATATTATTAATCATAATAAATTTTACGTTATAAGTATTTAAATTTCATACCATTTAAACTACATATATAAGTCTCTTATCAATATTCCTTCACATAACATCAAATTTAGTACAAAAAAATTTATTTTCAAACTGTACATCTCAAACTTACTCAATAGAGCATCATTCTTTCGGAGCAGAACGATTAGAAATCGAATAACTATCCAAGATCTAATGGCCATGCAGTGAGAATCCAAGGTTGCGAGAACCGGACCGGTCAATAAACCGGTGAGGTCACTGGTTCAATGGTTCACTGGTTCGACCGGGGTTCAACCAGTTTAATTAAATATTAAATAAAATTATTTAAAAACCTAAAAATAATTTTAAATATATAAATTCAATAATTTCTAACTTAATAAAATTTAAAATCTCACATAATAAATTATCCATAACTTAATATTAGAGGTCCACAAACAACTTCAAACATCAAAGTTTATAACTAAACAACTTCATAGATCATTAAAAAAAGAGAAATATAGTGATACTAAGAAACCCAAAAGAATTTAAATTGACATGGCTTGTATACATATCATCTAGCAACACTTAAATTGTAGCTGTAAAGTATAAATAGATTGAATGATACTATTCAAAACAAAGGTATATTAGTACAGACAAGCATAGTTTGTTGATACATAACAACCAGTTTACCATATGAACGACTTTGAAATACACTGATTCAGATATATAGAAGCACATTGACACTGTTTTTGAAAACATATCAGACTATGAATCCAAACTAATCTGAAAACATATCAGCAGCAAAAACTAAATTGAATCGAATTCCACAGTCAGAATCCAAATTAAATTGAATTCATAATTACATCACCATTCAACAAATTGAATAAATAATGTCTTCTGGCTGTTGTTCCTGTTCCATCTTCAACACCCAGCAAAAATAAATTAACCTTCAACAAAAATAACTCAAACAAATTAACCCAGCAAAAAAAATATTTAATCAAATCATTCAATCAATCATTATTTCAGAAAATCAATAACTCAGATTAAGCAAAATTATCAAACTCAGAATCAGAAATCAAAGAACCCAAAACCCAGAATCGGTATTATTAACAAATGTACAAACCAAGCAATATTAATTAAAGCAGCAGCGCTTACCGGCGGCGAAGGAGGAAGGAAAGTGAGGCAAGGGAGGAATAGGAAGCGACGGGCTGATGACAACGGAACAAGGGAAGTGAACTCGAACAGAGAGCGACAGAGAGCTCAAAGCTCAGACACAGAGAGAGTGAGTGAGTGAGAGAGAGAGCGCGCGCTTGAAGAGATGACGATCGACCGGGAAACCTTCGCGACGGTTATGCCACGGGGTCAACGCTTCCTTTGTGCGACGGTGACGAGAAGAGGAAAGATGAGAAGGGATTGGCGATGAGAAGAGTGCGACGGCACCCACGATTCCCGCCGGCGGCGAAAGCACCATCTAACGGAGAAAAAAAGTTCGGCCATGGAGGATTGCGATGGCGGGCTGGTGGCTGGGGTTAGGTTAGGGTAAGGTTTCTGATTCTCAAAGATGAGATGAAAAGGTGGGGGTGGTGTGGGAATGACGCGTTGGAAAGGGAAAACTGGAACTGATTGTGATTATTAGGGTTACGCGTTTTGCTTTTGCCATTTTCTCTTTTTTTTTTTTTTTTTTAATAGGGCAAAACGACGTTGTTTTGCATGTCTGATTTCAAACCAAAAAACCGCCAAAAAACCGGACGGTTCTCCCGGTTCACCGGTTAACCGCCGGTTCGACCGGTTCTTCTACTGGTTTTTTGCTAGACGATTTTTAACGTTACCCGGACCGGCTAGATGACCGGTTCCCAGTTTTTCCGGTTGAACTGGCCGGTCCGGTTCGATTTTCAGAACCATGTGAGAATCTGATCAGGTATGACAAAAAAAAATCACAACATGCATCATACATTCATACTTACTCAAATACCATATACCTAATGATAATATAAATTGAATATTGGAATGGGAAAAGATCTTCACAATTTTAGCAACTATAAATGAAATTGATGATAAATTAGGATGGAACTATGTTAAATATAAAAAGTGTCAGAAGAAAGCATATAAAAAAAAGAAACAACTACATTTGTGGCACATGTAATCAAACACCACAATATCAACAATAAGGTAACTCTATATACTTTTCATAATCTCATCTATCAAATTATTAGTTGCTAACCCAATACTTATTTTAGGTTCAGAATTCAATTAAAGGTTTCAGATCAAAGTGTTACAACAATTTTTGTACTAATTGATGGTGACGCAAAAAATTTATTGGGCACAATTGTTTCAAATCTAATGACATTTCAGAAAAATAATGACATTGAAGCACTACCCCATCAAGAGATTAAGGAGAAAGAAAACCATACAAATTCAAGACACATCTTCGAAAGAAGAACATACATACAAAGATGGAACCAAATAACATAATAGAAAATGCATCAAACTCAACAATTCATAAAGAACATGTCTTCACAAGAACCTACTACAAAAAGAAGAATGCAGCAACTCTAACAACCAACAAAAAAAAGAGGACGAGCGCCACATAAGATGACTAAGTCCATCAACTAAAACAAATACAAAAATCAAACCACCAAATAAAAATGTCACTTTGTACAATTCCAACATCCAAATCTTTTGTACTACAAATTATTTAAAATAAAACACCTTTTAAATTTAACTTCAATTTATACATATTTAATTTATTTCTACAAAACATAACAATTTTTAATATTTATTATATACTATTATTAATTTACCGCCCCGCACATCGCGCGAGTCTCTTTCTAGTTGATAGTTAAATACTAATCAAACTAATCTATAGATAACGTAAAAATGATCCCAAATTTGAAAGAATATTTTTGTTTTGTATTCAAATATTAATGTTGTTGTTATTATTGTTATTGTTGTTGTTGAAAGATTAAGTTGCAATAAAAGATGTTGTTGTTATTATTTTTAATAATCCAATACGAATTGATGACCAAATTTTTAATTCAATCAACTAAGTCAAACTGGATTTACCAATTCGACTAACAAGATGAAACTGAATTTAATAACTATGCTAAAAACAATTTTTACTAATTTTTTTTATCTAAGAACTTAATTTCATTAAACAAAAATATGAGGGTCATCTTGGTTTTTGGAAAATGTAATTTTTTTTCTTTTTGATAAACAGAAAAAAGCAATTGCACATTAAGATAGATTTTTTTAAACAAAATTAAATATTAAAAAAGTTTTTGCTTTTACTTTTTTAAAAAAGAAAAAGTATTATTGAGTTAAAAAATTAAATTATTAATTTTTTAATGAAAATATTTTTTTAAATATCTAACATTTATAAAAATACTTTATTTTTGAAAAAAAAACCTTTTCACTAAAAGCAATCAACCGGAATAAATACTAACTATGAGTTACATAATAACTTTAGCATCACAACAATACACAACGAATTCAAATTATAACAGTTTGAAATTTTTTTTACCTTTGGTATACCGCTTACTTATTTAAAATTTTAATTAGAGTATTTCTATATAACAGTAAATACTTTACGGTTTAAGAATTTTCTGTCATCTATAATAACATGATTTTTTTATCATATTTTATGTAATTGAAATTTATTTATTTTATATATTGTAACTGTTAAATAGATTCTAAAATTTTTATTTATGTTTTGAAATAAAATTTTATTCTAATCTTTTTAATTATTTTACCAAATTTATAATTATAAAAATAAAAATGTAAAAACTAATTTCTCAAGATTAAAAATAATAAAAATGTGGTAGAGAATACGATCACATACTTTGGCTCTTCTTAGGTTTAATATTAAATTTTTTTTCCTTTCTGGTTTAATATTAATTTTCATCTAATACTATTCTAGTAAACTAATAACCCCTATAGAACGGTTTTCATATACTAATAACAATAAATATAATAAAAAACTTCAAAAACCAAAGCATTCTCCAAAGATAAAAAAAAGTCCATTAATGGTGATCTAAAACTTACTAATAGCTCACCTATTTGCGTGGCTCCCTCAAGCTGAATATGATCTATCAAGCTGCTCTCTCAAAAGAGATAAAAAATCACGTGTTATAAAGCAGTTTAACCAAAAGGAATATCTATATATCTGTACAGATTTAAATTTGTACCGGAGAGCGACCCATTTAAGAATACACTTGAACGGATCTATTTAAGCAATTTTTATTTATTTATTTTATTTTTATTATTTAATTTATTTAAGTCACAAAGAAAAATAGACTTTTTGTGTGTTTCTGTCACTGAAAACTAGCAAATTTTGATGACAACTGGCACTAAAACAACGTCGTGTAATTGTACGCGTCTAAAATATTGCAAAACGACATCGTTAAAGTTCTCTCCTTTTTCGCACCTCTTTTTCCTCTTTCGTCTCACATCCTCTGTGTCCCTTTCCCCCATCACACAATGACCAAACGACCTTCCGCCTTCGATGCTCTCAAGTCCGGCGCTCGCGCTGCCGCTGCCAAGAAGAAGAAATCTGAACAGTCACAGCTCTTCTCCCCAGAAACAGAAAATCCACATCCTCTACACTCCCCACACCAACCTCCACGCTAAACCCTAACAACCCCAAACCCTCCGAAACCGTTCCTACGCTGCCAAGTGACCCACCCAAGCAAGAACCGGAGAAAGAAGTCCCTCCTTCGACAAGACACGCCATGTGTCCTCTTCATCTGTCTTGCAGGAGCTGAACAAGCGCGTTCCACAGCTGAAGGCCAAGCCTTCGAAATTCGATCCTAGCTTAGTGGCTTGCTGGGAAATGGGCACGCCTGTGCCGTTCTCATTACTGGCCTTGGCGCTTGACATGATTTTTGAGGAGTCTGGGAGAATCAAGATGACAGATATTGCGTGTAATTTGATGAAGATTGTGATATACTCGAGGATCTTGTGCTTCTGATCTATCTCTTGGCGAAAAAGTGTGTGTTTTGATTCCAAGATGTCATTTTGATTCAAGAGTTGTGAAATTTAATTTTCATTTTAAGATTCTTTATTATTTTACAGTGCTTTGGATGCAAATTAAGCTAGTTGAAATGCATGTTAGGGGTTCCTCCAGCGCATGAAGGTTTGGAACTGGTTGGTAGTTTTTGAATGTCTCTTTTTCAATGCGGAATGTTTTGATGGGTTGCCATTTTGCTAAGGGATTTTTAAGAATGGGGGTTTGGGTGCTACGTCATCTCCATGTTAACGGTGGAATTCAAACTCTGACTAATGGGTTGCTATATGCGGAATTCGAACTGACCAATTCAAATTGGTTTTAATCGTGAAAATTTTAATCAATACTATTTATCATTGCACTCTATTCATTTTCAAGTGATTTTAATTTTTGATTCAAAAAAGTCCAAAAATATTTGTTATTGGCTATTAAAAAAAAACCTTCTTTTTCTTTCCATCTATATGTCATTAAAACATGAAGTTGTCGTTGAGAATAAAGCCTGTTTTTTTTTTTTCTTTGTCTAAGTATATAGTGGGCTTTGAAAGCCCAACAATGAAAGAAGGCATTAGTCTTTACTGTGGTTCTGTGGTGTGAAGGAAGCAATTGGTTGATAAGAATTAAATTAGTCTAAAGTTTATTTAAAGAGAGTAATAGTAGCATATGTTGTATGGATAACATTAAAGAAGCATAAGATAGAGGAGATGGTGCAAACACAAAGTATAAGGATGAGGAATTGGCTGGCTACCATACATCCAAGATAAAGAAAAAATTGCTAGAGATAAAACACACACACATATCTCTCTATCATATTCTTCTTACAACCATGGCACTCAGGCTGTGGGCTTCTTCAACTGCAAATGCACTCAAACTATCTTCAGCAGCTTCTAGAACTCATCAGCTCCCTTCTCCCTTCTCTCTCTCCAGATGCTTTTCCACCGGTATATATAACATTCTACCATACATTATCCCCTTGGTTCATGTTTGTTTTGCTTAATTAATTATCATGTTTGCAGTGTTGGATGGACTCAAGTACGCAAACTCACATGAATGGGTCAAGCATGAAGGCTCAGTGGCTACCATTGGAATCACTGACCATGCTCAGGTTTGTTATTGCTACACATATAGTTAGTTACAATGAAATTGAAGTAATGGATTGAATGAATTTAATTTGCATAATCAGGACCATCTTGGAGAGGTTGTGTTTGTAGATCTGCCTGAACCGGGTGGTTCAGTGAAACAAGGAGGCAGCTTTGGCGCGGTTGAGAGTGTGAAGGCAACCAGTGATGTCAACTCTCCAATCTCTGGTGAAATCATTGAGATTAACGCTTCTCTCAAGGAAACCCCTGGCCTGGTATGTATATGTTAGTTACTTCCTTAGTGAATATATATTAATTAACGGATTAACAATGATGCTTATTGTGACATTAATTAAGATAAACTCGAGCCCATACGAAGGTGGATGGATGATAAAAGTAAAGCCAAATAGTCCAGCTGAACTGGATTCTTTGCTGGGACCAAAGGAGTACACTAAATTCTGCCAGGAAGAAGATGCTGCACATTAAATATCTTTTAGTATGCATTGGGCTAACTGTTTCTTCACTATCTTATATTATCATCATCATCTTGTTATTTTAATGAACAGCTGCTTTTTTTTTCAACTGCTTTTCCCTTTCTTCTAAACTTTGAATTTTGAAGCGGTTGTACAAATTACAATGTAATGGAATGAAATTATTTATGCCAAGAACAAGTGTTATATGAAGGTGAAGTCTGTGGCCAAACCAAAATAAAGGCTAAGGTGGCCAAGGACAAATGTCCAATTTGAAAGGAACACGTGGCATTTTTGAAGAGAGTAGATCAGAGGAGTTGATTGAGTCAAATACGGTGACATTGTTAATGAACAGGGATAAATAGCTTAAATCTCTAATAAAAATTAATTAAACTTCTAACCGAGAGAGATTACTAACAGAGAAACACGACGAGGAGAGATCAAACGACCGCGACTCCAACAAGAGGAACGCGAGTCCGCGACGGAGTTGAGGTGCGTGGACAAAAAATGACCGTCAGCATGGCTTACATTAACCTGAGCGACGCCGACGGAAGAAGTGGGAGGAAAAGGTTAGGCTAGTCCGGCGGCTACGGCACCGTATGGCCGACGGTGAGTACCTGGGCGATAGAGAACGTAGGTTTCAGTAGCTGATAGGGTTCAGTGTGGGTCTGTCTTTAGTTTTCTCTGACGTATGGATGATGGATTTGTGTATTTTCCTTTTGGGGAAATGTTTTTTTTTTACTAAAGATAGGAAACTCGAACCCGTAACCTCTTAATTGAGTATGGAGAATGTTAGGGATAATGATTTTGTTGAATAATATGAATAACTATCACTCAAATAAAAACACATTACACCTTTAAATTAATTTTCTAAATTTTAATATTAAAACAACCATCTGTACACTAGTAAAATGAACATCTGATATATCTATTGTTTATATTATTTAATATTTTTATTATTTATCTATATTTTTTCTTTTAAAATTGATTTCAAACTTGCTTTGCTAGCAAAGAAATACCAAACAAAAGGATGAAAACTACTAATTAACTTAGTGTCTCACTTAATTTAATTTTACTATCCCTAAAAAATGAGCTTATCGTTATCAGCTTCTTATTATTAAATACTGTATTAGTTTTGCAATTTTAATTTAACCATAAATTATTACAAAATTTGCACTTTTTAAATTAAAAAAAAATGGGTTACAAAATAAATTTTTAACATCATTGTTACCTTTTAATTATAAAAGAATGCTACTAAAATGGTTTGATTTTCACATCTCTGTTTACAAATTAATTTAAAGTTTATTGTTTGTGAAATACGACGGGAGACGGAGAACATGAGAATTTTTTTTCTTATGAATCAATATCTTCTTAAAAAAGTTGGTAATAAAATAATAAAATAAAAAATTAATTATTCTTAAATTAAGATAATAAAATATATATTTTATAAAAATTATAAAATTAATAATAATTAATTTTTTATTTTATTATTTTACTATCTTTTTTATCTTAAAATATTTAAATTTTTTTATATATAAAAAATTTATTATTTTCAAAAAAAAATTACAACGAAAGGTAAATTAGTGTTTTTTTTTAATTAAATCCAATTTTACTTATAATTAATATAAAAAAAATTTCGTACTAACACGTTTTTGTGTAAGTTTTTTAATTCAGGTCTTAAAGAACTATTTTGGTTTCTTTAAATTTCACGATTAAAAGAATCTATGAATCTAATTCTAAAATAAATAAAAGCCCTTTCTTTATTTTTGAAAAATGCTATTTGTACACCAAAATCAGCCATCAATGTTGTTCCGTTCAGTTCAGGCCGAGATATACGTCTTCGAGTGAGGCTATCCACTTTGAGGGAGGGTTATATGTCACCTCAGGAATAAGTTCGAAGTTAACCTCGGCGCTTGCAGAAACACGGCGGCGGGAGCACCTGCAAAAAGCACTCCGACGCTCAAGTTAAAGAAGGTATTCAAATATGAGATAAATAAGTGAGAGTGAGAGTATTTTGTGTGACCTGACTTCTGGGTTGAGTTCGTTCGCTTATATAGACGGGTGGTGTGTAACGTTTTAGTTCGTTCCGAGATTCTCTCCTGTTTGTTGATAATGGAGGAGGCGTTGGTGACGTCTATCTGAATTTGATTTGGCTTTCCGTGTTTTTGGGACGTATCCGAATTATATGGTCGGTTACAGTCTCATCCGAGCTTTATGGTACACGTCATAGCCCCCAAGCCTGTTTGCTGTCTTTTGGAGATAGCAGGCAGGCTTTAGTTTGCTTGTTTTTCCCGCATATAATTTTGTTTATTTTTGTGGGTCTGGACCCTTTTGACTGTGCTTTGAATTTTGTTTGAAGTTGAAAAGACTGTTGCCTCGGAGACTTGTATCACAATTAATGCCCCCTCTTGCCGTTTTGGTTTTCGATGTTAGTGGGGGGCTGTTACTTACACTACCCACAATACTTAGTGGGCTTGCAATAATATCTTATTTGTTTTGGAACTGCTGTTCAGTTTTATTTTGTGTTCTTCTTCCAAGTATGACTTCTAAAGGTTAGCTTTCTTCTCTTGTCTTTTGTTTTTCTTTTCCTGTTTTCTGTAAATGGCAAGAGAGAAAGAGAAAGTATTGTTTTGGTCCCTCACGTTGAGGGTCGGAATCGAACCCGTCCCCGATGTATATTTTGATTTAAAATCATACTTAACGTTTTTTTTCGTATTAAAATCGTCCTTTTAATTTTTTTTGGACAAATATACCCTCACCACTACCAGCACAATTACCTCCTCCACCACCACCACCACCAACACCAACACCACCACCACAACCAGCACCACAGCCAGCACCACCACAACCACCACCACCACCACCACCACCACCACCACCAACACCACAACCAGCACCACAGCCAGCACCACCACAACCACCACCACCACCACCACAACCACCAAGAACACCAAACAAATGCAACAACACCAAACAACACCAAACCACACCAAACAAAAAACAGAAACAGAAACAGAAAGCAAGACCACCACCAACACCAACACCAACAACACCACCACCACCAAGAACACGAAAAATAGAAAGAAAAAAAAAACAGAAAGCAAGAAAGCAGAACGGCGGTGATGGGCTTCTGCTCAGTGGGCTCGACGGCGGCGCAGCGAGGACAACGACGACTGGGTGGCGCGATCCTCCTCCTCGTGGCTCTCTCTCTCTCTTCGTTGTTGACTTGCGATGGCGGCTTGTGGCGGATCAGCAGCGACTCCCCATAGACGGCGAAGCAGCACGGCGGCGGGGAACTGACGCGGTGGCAGGGCGCGGACAGCATCCCTTCCTCTTCCTCTCCTTCTCCTCGGCGGCGGCAAGGGCGTCTGGAGGTGGCGGCGCGCTTCTCTGCTCCCTCTCTCTCCCTCGGATCTCCCTCCTAACGGCACAGCGGCGACGACGGTGGCAGTGATGCCCACCCTTCCCCCCTTCCCCTTCCCCCTTCTCCTTCCCCCCTTCCCCCTTTCCCTCTCAACTCCATGCTCTCTCTCTCTCCCTCGGATCTCCCTCCTAACGGCACAGCGGCGGCGACGGTGGCAGTGATGCCCACCCTTCCCCCCTTCCCCTTCCCCCTTCTCCTTCCCCCCTTCCCCCTTTCCCTCCCCCCTCCCTTCGAATACCCTTTTCTCTTCCCCCCTCACCGTGTTTTCTTTTATTTTTTTTTAAATTTTATAATTTTTTTTATTATAGGGGTAGTTTAGGAATAAATTAAAAAATTTTATTAGAAAGGACGATTTTAAATTTAAATACGACTTTAAGGATGATTTTAAATCAAAATATACATCAGGGACGGGTTCGATTCCGACCCTCAACGTGAGGGACCAAAACAATACTTATCCCTTAATGCCCCCTCTTGCCGTTTTGGTTTTCGATGTTAGTGGGGGGCTGTTACTTACACTACCCACGATACTTAGTGGGCTTGCAATAATATCTGATTTGTTTTGGAACTGCTGTTCAGTTCTATTTTGTGTTCTTCTTCCAAGTATGACTTCTAAAGGTTAGCTTTCTTCTCTTGTCTTTTGTTTTTCTTTTCCTGTTTTCTGTAAATGGCAAGAGAGAAAGAGAAAGTGAAATCTGTAGAGGAGAAAAAAGATAACCCTTATCATTGGGTGCATGACGACGTGAAGACCCGTTCTTCTTCGTATGTGAATGTTGATTCGATTCGTGAGCTTCAGGGTTTGAAGGTGGTTAAGGAGGGTTCTGGAGTGAAAATGGAGTTTCTTTGTTGTTCTGGAGAGGATAGGGTTTGTGAAAGGAGGGGGATTGGCAGTACTTTTATTTTTACACTCCTTGCCTTACCGAACTCCGTGTTACTTTTCCGTTTTCCCCTTTTGAGTGTGACGTCCTTACCCAGTTGAACTGTCCTCCCTCACAGTTCGACCCCAACTCCTGGGCCTTTTTGCGTGCATTTCAGTGTTTGATGGATTTCTTATCTGTTCCTTGTTCCCTTCCCGTTTTCTTTTCTCTCTTTCAATCAAAGGGGGTTCGGAAAGGGTTGTGGGTTTGTCTGAGTAGTTTCCCTGGTCGCTCTCTGTTTCTTTTGTATAAATCCTCTTTCAAAAATTTTAAACCGATGTATGTTAAAGTTCGCTCGATAGAGTCAGAGTACCCCTTTTACCTGGATGATGAACTTGTGGAGAAATTCCCTTTATACTGGTGCTCAGAGCCGATTCAAATCCTTGAAGCTAACGAACGTAATGAAGAAGAAGAGTTGTTGTTGGACTTTCTTGTTGAGAGTTTTACTGATAGGGAATGCTTGTCAATTAGTGACATGCTCGGTTTCTATGATTCTGGTGATAGTGTGGGTTTGAAGGATTATATAGGTATTATTTGATTGTCTTTATTTTTGCCTTTCATTTATCTTCTTTCTCTGATGTTTGTGTTTATGCAGGCGGTCGTGTTCCTCTTGTTGATCCGTCTCGGCTTCAGTCCTTTTTGAAGAAGAAGAAAGAACAGAATGTTGGTGGCTCTTGGACTTTGAAGGAAGGAGGGGGTGATGCTGCGCAGTCCACCGCTCAACCTGCGTTGTCCTTTGAGAGGAGGAGGGATGAGACAGATCAGTCTCTGGAAGTTATTTCTGAGGGTGATCATGATGTTACTGGCAACGTCAGGTCGGTGTTTGATCGTCAAAGGAGACTTCATGGGTTTGTTCTTGGGACAAGTCCTCATTCCTTGTGGAGCGACCAATTCCCTATCGCCGAGCTTTCGGATAGGGTTTCTCAATATCCCGGGGACATGTTGATGACTCGTCGCATTGGTATGGAGGGCTTGGGAAAGTTTGTTCAGGTTTGTTCTATCTTCCCTTTCTACTTGTGATCTCTTTTCATGTTTCTTATGAAGTTGTATGGTGTTGTCTTAACAGATTGTTGCTTCTCGGTTAATGTGTGTTGGCCGTGCTACCGAGCTTATCGGCGCCGAGCAGCAAGAGACGGTGCATAAGGTTTCTGAGTTAGAGAAATCTTATAAGGCGAGGATTGCTGAGTTGGAGAAATCCTTAAAGGAGAAAGATGATGTGGTGGTCGGTGCTGTGGCTAGGGCGAAGGAATCCGAGGAGGAGGTGGCTCGCTTAAGGGATCAAATCCGGTTGCTGCAGGCTGAGATTAAGGAAAGTGATATTTCAAAAGGGAAGTTGACTGCGAGGGTTCTCGAACTGGAAGAGTTGGGAATGGAAATGTTTTTCTCTGGCTTTGATCGGGCTGTTAGCCAGATTTCTTGCTTAGCTCCTGATTTCGATTGTGACCGTCTGGATGTGACTAAGATCGTGATTGATAGAAAGATGATTGTGGATGGCACTGCCGAAGAGCATGATGAAAATGCTCCTTCTTGATTTGTTTTATGTTTGTTTTGGATAGGGTTGTTTATTCCCTATTTGCTTTGTCTAGTTTTTTGTTTGATCGAGCTGCGGTCAATGTGACTTTCTTTTTTGTTTGTTTTCTTCGTACAACATTTGAATTTGCCGATGTTAGGCTGAATTGACGATATTGATGTTGGCAGCGTTTGCCTTATTACTCGTTTGTCTTTGTTAGAAGTTTGGATATAATTGAAAAAATCGATTTATTTGAACATGTTTGGCGTCCGGCCTCATTAAAATCCTTCTTAGGCAAAAACTCTTTTTTCGGGAGAAAAGCTCTAAGAGGAAAAAGAGTACCTTCATCCGCTGTTTGTACAAGTCATGGTCTATATATTTTTAATGAGGAAACATTCCATTTTCCCGATAACGGGTTGCCTTGTAGCGTTTGGAGTTGATAGGCTCCCATTCCGAGTACTTTCGTTACCCTGAACGGTCCCTCCCAGTTTGCGGTGAGCTTGCCGTGCGAGGGTGGTCGTCTTGCTTCCTCTGTGCGTCTGAGGACTAGGTTGCCCTCAGTGAATGCTCGGGGGACGACTCCTTTGTTATGTTTCCTTTCTGCCAGTTGTTTCCGTGCTCTTTGTTTGATTGCTGCAATTTCCCTTTCCTCTTCGATGAGATCGAGCTCGGCGTGCCTAATGTTTATGTTATGCTGTTCGTCATATAGTTCGGTTCTTAGGGTGGGTACTCCGACCTCCACGGGGATTAGTGCTTCTGATCCGTATACTAATTTGAAGGGTGTTTCGCCCGTGATGTTCTATATTGTTGTGTTATAGTTCCATAGTATTTCCGGGATCAGCTCGGCCCATTCTCCTTTAACGTTATCGAGCTTTTTCTTTATTGCCTGCAATATAATTCGGTTAGCAGCCTCGGCTTGCCCATTAGTCTGTGGGTGTTTGACCGAGCTAAAATGATGCTGTATGTTAAAATTTTTTAGAAATGCTCCAAGCTTGTTATCGGTGAATTGCCTACCATTATCTGATATTATTTCTTTTGGAATTCCGAACCGGCACATTATATTCTTCCATATAAAAGATCGTACCTTTTCGACTGTTATTTTTGCTAGTGGCTGTGCTTCTATCCATTTTGAGAAGTAATCTATTGATACTAGGAGAAATTTTACCTGGCCTGGCGCTATTGGAAACGGACCGAGTATATCGAGCCCCCATCTGTAAAAGGGCCAGCTTACCTCTATGCTGTGTAGTACCTCGGCAAGCTTAGTGGTGATGGCGGCGTGCTTCTGGCACTTGTCACATGTCTTGACTTTCGTTATGCAGTCTGCTTTCATGGTCGGCCAATAATATCCTGTTCGGACAATCTTGGCTGCTAGAGCTCGTCCCCCGATGTGGTTTCCGCATACGCCTTCATGGACTTCATCCATCACCTCTCTTGCCTCATCCTCGTTTAGACATTTTAGTAATGGTTGTGAGAGTCCACGCCTGTATAGCTCTCCTGCAATGTTTGTGTAGAGACTTGCCCTTCGTCTGAAGTGTTGTGGGTTAAGCTCGTCTTTAGGTATGATACCTGTATTGATGTACTCAAGAAAATGTGTTCTCCAGTCGTGGAGATGGTTGATACTTGCTATAGTTAATAGTTCAATGCTAGGTTTTGTGAGTGTGTGCTGTGATAATGCTGATGTTTGCGTATATGCCCTAGTGGATGCAAGTTTGGATAATATATCCGCTCTGACATTCTTTTCTCTATGTACGTGTAGGATAATAAATGTGCTAAATTTTGAAATGAGATCCTTTGCTACGAGCCAATATCGCTCGAGCAAGGGGTCTTTTACCTGGAATTCTCCTCGGATTTGTTGTACTACTAAGAGGGAGTCACAATATGTTGTTAGGCTTTGTATGTGGAAGCTTAAGGCGAGTTTGAGTCCTGCTATGAGTGCCTCATATTCGGCCTGATTGTTGCTTGCTGGGAAGTTAAACTGGAGGGATTGTTCGGTTATCACCTTGTCTCCGTCTTTTAGAATTATTCCCGCCCCACTTCCTTCTCGGCTGGATGCTCCATCAACATGTAGTTCCCAATTTTTATTGAGCTCGCCCGGGGTTAATTCTGAGATGAAGTCTACGAGGATTTGTGCTTTCAGAGCTGTTCTTGGTTGGTACTGGATATCGAATTTCGAGAGCTCGATGGACCACTTGGTTAGACGCCCAGCCAATTCCGGCTTTGTCAATATTTGCCTTAATGGTTGGTTGGTCCTTACTATTATCGTGTGGCTTTGGAAGTAGTGCCTGAGTCTTCTTGCCGTTGTTACGAGTGCTAGGGCTAACTGTTCTATCTTCGGATATCTTTGTTCCGTTGATTGCATGACTCTGCTGACGAAGTATACTGGCTGTTGTGTCTTTCCTGTTTCAATGACTAAGGCCGAGCTTATAGAACAATTAGAGACAGATAAATATAATTGTAAAGGTTTACCAAGTTCTGGTCTTTGTAGTACTAGTGGTGAGGACAGAATGGTTTTGAGGTCGGTGAACGCTTTCTCGCATTCTTGTGTCCACTTAAATTTTTTATTCTTTGATATTGTCTGGAAGAAATGGTATGATCGGCTTGACACTGCTGGTAGGAACCGAGATAATGCTGCTATCTTTCCCGCCAGTTGTTGTACTTCTTTTATTATTTTTGGGCTTGCCATGTTAAGTACCGCATCGCATTTCTCGGGGTTTGCTTCGATTCCTCTTGATGTCAGCATAAATCTGAGAAATTTGCCTCCTTGAACTCCGAAGGCGCATTTCTCTGGGTTTAGTCTCATGTTATGTGTTCGGATCTGTTGGAATATCTCTTTGAGGTCGTCACAGTGCGACTTTTCCTGAGTGGTCTTGGCGACCATGTCATCCACATAGATCTCCATATTACGACCTATTTGGTGACGGAACACTTTGTCCATCAGTCGTTGATAGGTAGCACCTGCATTCTTTAGACCAAATGGCATTACTCTATAACAAAAATTTCCATGCTCAGTTATAAATGCTGTTTTGTTTTAATCATCTGGATGCATAAGGATCTGGTTGTAGCCAGAGTATGCATCCATGAAGCTCAAACTTTTGAAACCTGATGCGCTGTCCACAAGTCTGTCAATGCTTGGTAAAGGGTATGCATCCTTGGGATACGCTTTGTTCAGATCTGTAAAGTCGACGCACATGCGCCATTTACCTGAGTTTTTTCTTACCATTACCACGTTAGATAACCATGTTGTGAATCGGATTTCCTTAATAAAGTTTGCATTGAGGAGCTTTCTGGTTTCTTCTAAAGCTGCCTCTGATTTTTCTCTTCCAAGATTCCTCTTTTTCTGAGCTATTGGTCGGATGGATCTATCAGTGGCGAGTTTGTGGCAGATAACGCTAGGGTCTATCCCTGGCATGTCTGCCGGAGTCCAGGCGAAGAGATCAGCGTTCGCTTGTAGTACTCCTATGAGTTCGGTCTTCTGTGCTCCTTGTAACTCCTGGCCGATGTATGTGACCTGTCCCGACTTTGATGTTAGCTGGACCTTCACGAGTTCATCCGACGGCTGAGGTCTTTCTTGGGTGTCTTCCCTGGGATCTAGTTCTGCTAGGGATAACACTTCATTCATGTTGTGAATTGCTTTGACTTCCTGGTTAAAGTCTAGTCTTGTTGCCGATCTTTTCAGGCTTGCGTTATAGCATTGCCGAGCTTGTTGGCGGTCGGAGTGGATCGTGGCTATTCTGCCGTCCTGTGCCTGAAACTTAACACATAGATGATAAGTTGATACTATTGCCCTAAACATGTTCAGGGCAGGCCTTCCAAGAATAATATTATAAGGGCTTGGGCAGTCAACCACTAAATATTGTACGTCGGCAGTTCGTGATAGTGAGCCCTCCCCCATTATTGTTTTTAACCATATATATCCTTTGATTGGGACCCTTTCTCCAGAGAACCCTACCAGTTCTCCGGATGAGGGTTGCATGAGTTTTTCAGATAATTTCATTTTCAAGAAAGTAGAATAAAAAAGGACGTCGGCACTGCTACCTGGGTCCATAAGGACTTTTCTTACCAGTAACTCGCCGGTTTAAATGGAAATTACCACTGGGTCGTCCAAGTTGGGTGTGGCCGAGCATATATCCCCCTGGCCGAAGGTGATGCTGAGGTCGAGTGTGTTGTTGGTCTTTCGTGGTGTTGTTCCTTCAATTGCTAACATTGCGCGGTAACTTCGTTTCCGCGCCGAATTTGTCTCACCTCCTCCGGCAAATCCCCCGGATATACAGTTTATGATGCTTTTCGGAGGGTTGTTATTTGGCCAGTTGTTATCCTCCTTGTTCCCTGGATTTTGACGACGCTCTTCCCGATCCTTGTTATCTCCTTTGTGCTTTCTCCCTTCAATGTACTTGTCAAGGAGACCTTGTCGAGCTAATCTTTCTAGCAGATCTTTAGCTATTACGCACTCGTCGGTTGTGTGCCCATATTTTTTATGGAAAGCGCAGTGCTTGCTTTTATCGATAAAGCGTTGATCTTGGTAGCTTCCTGCCCTTGTTGGTGGTTTTATGATCTTGGCTTTGAGGATTTCTTTGATGATCTTCTCCCTTCTTGTGTTGAATTTGGTGTAGTTGTCGAACTTTGGGGTCAGCCTGAAGGGTTTTTTGAGATCTTTGACACTCACCGATCTTGTGGTTCTGTCATCCTCTCTTCTTGGTTGCCTTTTTTCTATCTTTTTGGCTTCGCGGAGCTCTTCAATCTCCATTTGTCCAGCCGCCCTTTCTCGGAATTCCTCCAGCGTCTTCGGTTTGGTTACTGCGATTGTTTCTCTGAATTTTCCGGGCCTGAGTCCGGCTTTTAGGGCGTGCAAGTGGACGGCGGGATCCAGGTCGGGTATTTCTATTGTTGCTTCCGCAAATCTGGTCAGATAGTCTTTCAAGCTTTCATGGGGACCTTGGCGAATGGTCCCGAGGTAGTCCGATCCATGAACATATATCCGTGCTGCAGCGAAGTAGTCTATGAAGGATTTCGCCAGTTCCTCAAAAGAGGAGATTGGTCCTGCAGGTAACTTTGAGAACCAGAGTAAGGCCGCACTATTGAGATAAGTGGGAAAAGCTCTGCATAGAAGAGGTTCGTTGTTAGGGCCATTAAAGAACATCATAGATTGAAATTCCTTAATATGAGCCTGGGGGTCACCAATCCCCTTATATGGCTCGAGTGAGGAGGGTAGTGTGAAATGTTTTGGCATCTGATAGAGGGTAATCTCTTCGGAGAACGGATTGTCCAAGGTCAGTTTCTCCTTTGGTGGGTCTGCACTTAGCAGGTCTGTATTAATTTTTCCTTTGGAGCTGTTTTCTTCACGTTTGCTGGCGTTATTCTGGGCGGACAGTTCGGTCAGTCTTTTGACTTCCGCCTGAAGTTCGGCCATCTGTGCGATGAGTTCGGCCTGGGTGGGTTGGTGCATTCCGTTGTCGGCCATGCTCGAAGGTTGGGGGACCCTGCGTGAAAAGAAATACAAAGTGCGATGTAGAGAAATAGTGGGGTTAAAATAATGCTTCGGACCCCACGGTGGGCGCCAAATGTTCCGTTCAGTTCAGGCCGAGATATACGTCTTCGAGTGAGGCTATCCGCTTTGAGGGAGGGTTATATGTCACCTCAGGAATAAGTTCAAAGTTAACCTCGGTGCTTGCAGAAACACGGCGGCGGGAGCACCTGCAAAAAGCACTCCGACGCTCAAGTTAGAGAAGGTATTCAAATATGAGATAAATAAGTGAGAGTGAGAGTATTTTGTGTGACCTGACTTCTGGGTTGAGTTCGCTTATATAGACGGGTGGTGTGTAACGTTTTAGTTTGTTCCGAGATTCTCTCCTGTTTGTTGATAATGGAGGAGGCATTGGTGACGTCTATCTGAATCTGATTTGGCTTTCCGTGTTTTTGGGACGTATCCGAATTATATGGTCGGTTACAGTCTCATCCGAGCTTTATGGTACACGTCAAATGTATTTTTGTATAAATATATATGTAGTTTAATTTATTTTCATAGTGTATTTATATTCCAGCATATATTTTATACTGGTAGCTGACTTTAGTGGCTGATTTTGGTGTACACTTAGCATAACCCTTTATTTTTTTTCTCTACATTGCTCCCTCCATCTTAGTTTTTATTTTTTTGGTAAAACCTTAGTTTTTGTTTTTAATTCATTCTAAAAATCAAATTTATTCTTTGCCCAACTTATATTTTTAGACATTCAACCATTTTTCAAAGGGGATGCTCCCATAAAGACGCGTAAAATGTCTTTCTATAAAGACGTTTAAGTGTCACATTATTATTGAAATGAACCGGTTATTTTTAAATTTCTTAACAAATTTAAATAAAATCGATTTTTTTATTACAATAACAATAAATTCAATTTTTTTAGGAATTCAATTATATTTTTAAATTTTTAGAGATTTAAATGTCCGCAAAACAAAAAGTTAGGGATATATTTGTTTTTTTATAAAAAAATTTAAAGATATTCGATTTAGATGGTGTAATTCGATCGGATCGAATCGGGTCTAATAATTATAATGCAGACCATTGGATTTATTATTGTTATTATAATAATTCTAGTTTATTAAAAAATAAATTATTAACCGATTTGTGTGTATTCACAAATACAACACGAAAGAGAGTGCTCTGTTAGGGTTTCTTAGTGCTCTGTTAGGGTTTCTTAATGGAGTTTCTACTGCCGTCAAGGCTACATTATCAACGTCAATTAAATCTCAATACAAGTCTACGTAATCTGCATGGCTGAGACAACGAGGGATGAAGATCGGACCGAAGAAGACAACCGGAAAGGAGGTAGGAATGTGATTCTACTGGAAGAGGCAGACATATCAGAAGGTATTAATGCTTGCTCCAATAGTCTCTATGGCAGACTCTTTGCTTCCAAAACCTTCTCAATTGGAACCATGGGAAATGCTTTAAAGGCTATATGGGGAAATCCGGAAGGATTTAGCATGAGTGACAAAGGGGATAATTCCTTCCAATTCTTTTTTAATAAAGAAGTGGATGTCTTGCGTGTTGAACGTGGTTCTTCATGGCTATTCAAAGATTATGTGCTCCATGTTAAGAGATGGAAGGAAGATCAAAACTGTGATGAAGAGATTATTTCCAATTTTCCAGTTTGGGTTCAATTTTGGGGTTTGCCAGAATCGTTTAAAACCCTCAAAGTTGGACGTAAACTGGGAGAGAAACTGGGCACAGTGTTGGAGGTAGGTAAATTTCAGATGCGAGGCAGAGAAACTAGGATTGTGAAGACCAAAATCAATATTGATGCTGCCAGGCAAGTGAGAGATTAGTTAATAGTGGCAGGACCTAATAAAAAGGAGGTAGAAGTGGCACTACGCTATAAGAGACTTGGAAAGTTCTGTACCTATTGCGCAAAATTGGGGCACAAGGTGAAAAACTGCCATGATCAGCAGAAAGACACAGAGAGTGATATGGTAAAAGAGGATGACATTGACGAATGGGTTAAAGCCAGCCAAGTGGGAACGCGAATCTACTCCGAAGGAGAAAGAACATTCAACAACTCAACCCAAAATCAGAATAAGGCCACTCAACGTAAGAAAAAATCGGTCTTAAATTGCTTATTGGAAGAATTTGCAGGGATGTCAATGCAAGAAGGGAAACAAAGTTTGAAACCATAAGACACTGGTAACAGGGCAGCACTTGAGTCACCTCAATCAGCCAATTCTAGAACAGAATGCACGGAGGTTATCATAGCTGGTCAGTCCAATACCAAGGAGGATGAAGGGCAGCTTATGCAATTCGCTATTGGGTAGTGTCTCACCACAAAGATAGGTAAGAAGTGGAAAAGGTTAGCAAGACAAGGTGCTGCAGAGTCAGATACTAAAAGTGAACCCAAAAAAAGGTTTATGAGTGGTATAGCTAAAGGATTTACAAAGAAAGCAAGAACAGAGGATGAAAATGCAGTTGAACAGATAGTGGAGGGTGCCAGCCTACAAATGGCACCCAAGGCGCCATGAGAACTATAGTTTGGAATTGTCGGGGTTTGGGGAGACCCCTGACAATTCACACCTTAAAAGGGATCTGTAAATCCCACTCCCCCGAGATTGTGTTTATAAGTGAAACAAAGAACCAATCTCGACAGGTGGAAGCAAAACTTCGGGTATGCGGCTACGAAAACTGGCATATTGTTAACTCGGCAAGAGTGGCAGGAGAACTTGTGCTAGCTTGGAAGGACAGCATCAGTGTTCAAATTATTAGCAGTGAAGAATTCTTTGTGGCAGCCAAAATTAAGGAAGTCATAAGCAGTGAGGTATGGGCGTTCATTGGTGTCCATTTGAGTTGTTCGGAACAAATTCGATCCTTACAGTTTGAGGAGCTTACAACAATGAGCCAATACCTGGAAGGAAAAGTGGTAATAGCAGGCGATTTTAATGCTATAACAAGCCAAGCGGAAAAGGTGGGTGGAGGCCAAAAATCAGCAACCACCATTGCAACATTCACTAATTTTATTGACAGTAACGAATTAGTGGATATTGGAATGGTGGGGCGCCCTTTCACGTGGACAAATCGAAGACAAGGGGAGGATTTGGTGAAGGAGAGGCTTGACCGCTATTTAGTTGTGATGGAATGGAAGTTGAAGTTTCCGAATGCAGTGGTGCACAGGCTCACAGAGTCAGGCTCAGATCATGCTCCAATTTTGATGGAAACCAAACCTCAATCCTGGCATAGTAAAAGGCGGTTTAAATACCAGGAACGTTGGTGTGGAGAAGAGGATGTCAAGAGAATTGTCAGTGAAGTGTAGAGAATGGAAGTTGTAGGCTCGGCTATGTTCTCCTTAGCCCAAAAGTTGAAAGTTTGTAGACATAGACTAGTTCAATGGCAGAAAACTCACAAAGCAAACTCCCGGAAAGAAATTGAGGACCTTCAAGCTAAACTAGAGGAGTTGCGGATGGCTGGAATCAATGGGGGAGAGGAGGTTACCAGTTTGGAGGATAAATTGGAGCTGGCATATTTGAAAGAAGAGAACTATTGGCGAAAAAAATCTAGAGTCAAGGATGCGAAGGAACAGAATTTGGAGATTAGTGGGGAGGGACAATGAGATTGCATCAAAACCGGAGGATATTGCAAAGGTAGCTAAATATTACTTTTGCGATATTTTTACTTCTTCTTATTCGGCTGATCCGAATCCATACTTAGAGGATTTGGAGCCTAAGGTTACAGCTTCCATGAACCGTAGGCTCCAAAGGCCAGTAACTATGGACGAGGTCAAAAGAGCTACATTTAGTGTTCATGCTCAGAGTGCTCCTGGTGATGACGGGTTTACAGCTAAGTTTTTTCACTTTTTCTGGGATATAGTTGGAGGTGACGTTTTTAAGGCAGTGAGAAGTTTCTTTCACAGTGGCAGAATTCTAAAAAGTTTCAATCATACTCAAATTTGTTTGATTCCAAAGGTGCTAGATGCCAGTGATATGACTCAGGTACGACCGATCAGTTTGTCTTCAATTATGTATAAAATTATTTCTAAAGTTATGGTGCACCGATTACAAGGTATTATGAATAAAATTATAAGCCCAAATCAGAGTGCGTTTCTCAAAGGTAGACTCATTTCAGATAATATTATAATTGCCCACGAATGTATGCACTATTTGAAAAATAAGAGAAGTGGGGCAGAGCATGAGATGGCTATTAAACTAGACATGAGCAAGGCTTATGATAGGGTTGAATGGCATTTTTTATGGTATATTATGGATAAGCTGGGTTTTGATGCTAAATGGATTAACTGGACTAAGGAATTGGTAACGACTGTTTCTTATTCTGTCGTTGTGGAAGGTCAACCTTTTGGCTATTTTAGGCCAAATAGGGGCATCCGACAGGGTGACCCCCTATCTCCATATCTCTTTCTTTTTTGTGCAGAAGGGCTTTCCTTCTTGCTACACAAGGCAGAGCAAAACAGATTAATTCAAGGAGTTCAAGTTAATCGGAGATGCCAAACAGTTAATCACCTTTTGTTTGCTGATGATTCAATCCTTTTTTGCAAGAGCGCACCTAATACAAGCCAAAGTATTCTAGAATTGCTAGAGATCTATGAGGGTTTCAGTGGGCAAAAAGTCAATTTGAATAAGTCGGCTATCTTTTTCAGTCACAACACACCTCAGAACACAAGACTAGCACTTGCTCAGACACTAAATATTGAACATATCGGAGCACAAGACAAATACCTGGGACTGCATGCCCTCTATAGTTCAAAAATCAAAGAAAGCAACCTTTGGAGCTATCAAGGATAAAGTTTAGAAGAGTATTATGGGTTGGAAAAGAAGTCTATTGTCATCAGGTGGCAGGCACACGCTATTAAGAGCGGTGGGGGAGGCGATTCCTATTTATACACTATCTTGTTTCAAGCTCCCGGACACGCTGTTGACTGAGATTCATAGCATGCTCTCGCAATTTTGGTGGGGTCAAAAAGGCGCAGAACGAAGAATAGTTTGGATTAAATGGGACACAATGACGAGACCGAAGAAATATGGAAGGCTGGGGATCAAGGACCTAAGGGCGCAAAATTTGGCTTTATTGGGCAAGCAATGTTGGCGTCTAATGAAATACCCTAATTCTACTCTATCAAGAATGCTCAAAGCTAAATATTTCAGATATACAGATTTCCTACATGCAGAGATAGGAAGCGTACCGTCGTGGGACTGGAGAAGTGTTCTTGAAGGGCGCAAGGTGATTGAGAAAGACTTGTTATGGAAAATAGGCTCTGGCACTAATGTTCGCATCTTCCATGACCCCTGACTCCCACCACCAGTGCCTCTTAATGTCCCTCAAAATGCACTCACAATCCCGCCAAATCTGCAAGTGTATTACGTTAGTGCGTTACTAAATCCTAATAGAAGCTGGAATAAAAATCTGATTGAGTTGATTTTTTCAGTTGATATATGCAATAAAATTTTTTCAATCAAACCAACAGAGGAGGAGGATGAAGTTAATTGGTGCTGGACAAAATCTGGTATATATGAAGTTGGGTCAGGATACAAAATTGCTTATGGATTCTTTCATTCTCCTACTTCATTGAGGCCCCAGAACATACACAACAGAGTCTGGAATAGCATTTGGGAGTTGAAATTACCACATAAAATTAAGTTTTTCTATGGAAAAGTCTTCATGAAAAGCTTCCGGTGCTGCAACAAGTTCACAGCCGGTTTGCATCCACTCCTGCCACTTGTCCAAGATGCATGTTGAAGGCTGAATCAATTTCTCATACTTTGTTCCAATGCCCCCTGTCTTCAATAATATGGAGCCTAAGCTTAATAACCCCTGACCTATGGATGAGAGAAGAAGAGACATTTTTCAATTGGTAGCAACGAGGCTTATCCTGGGCAGCGGCTCAATTCGACGGTAGACAAAAGACCCTCCTCATAGTGGCGCTGTGTTGGAGCACTTGGAAAGCGAGGAATCGGTGTGTTTTTGAGAAGGTAATAAGCCCGGCACCAGAGATAGTGAAAGAAGCCAGCAATTTAGTGCATGAACTCGTGAGCCATACCTAATAGATGCTGCTAATTTTCTTCACTCTTACTTTACTCTCTTTTAAGCTCTTAGTCTTTCAGTCACAGTTGGTGATAAATGGGAATACCCAATTCTTTTGTACTTCCTTATGGAAACACTTTTATTTTATATTAATAAAATAACATTTATCTTTGAAAAAAAAAATTATTAACCGATTTAATAAAGATGTCCAATAATAAGATGACATATATAAACGTCTTTAAAAAAATATTTTAAGTGTGTTTATTAAAATGGTCTCCTTTTTCAAAACAAGTGTGTTTTAAAAAAAAAGACATTTTTGTGTGGGTTTCACTAAAAAATTTTTCTTTCCATCACAATTCACAAGCAAGAAAACAAGAAGAAAAGTGATATAATTTTGTATTTTCAATACTACCCTTAGTTATATTATTATTGACAAATATTAATATAAATTTAGTTTTAATATATTATTATAATAGAAATTTATATTTAAATATTATATGTATTAGATAAATAATTTAAATTAAATATATAAAATTATAATATTTTATAATATTTATAAATATAATAAAATATGAATAAATAAAAATATTTATACTTTATTTTATGATAAGGGTATTAATGTAATTTTATACTATTATAATTTTCTTTCTTCTCACTTTTCTTTCCATCCAAACAAAAGAAAATTTTCTCTTTATTTTCTTTCCATCTATTTTCTATTCATCCAAATAACATACAAATAACTCGACTTTTTCTTCTATTTTCTTTCCTCTTATTTTTTTTCATTTTCTTTGCAACATCCAAACAAAGTGTAAGAATCGCTTTTGAGCAGAGTCGATGCATTTATGGATAAGACGCATCACTTATCACATGTCAGTATATTATTGCCAGTAAATCACATTTAGTCAGCTAAAACTGTGTCACCAAATAATTTATCTTATATAAATAGTTATATGTTTAATATGTTAATATTATTCTTAGTACAAGTCACAACTAGTTTAAATGATACACAATAACATGCTGTTTCTCAGACTTTGATGTTGATACAAATTGAAGTAGGTTGGGAAAGAGGAAATTTTTTCCATAGTGCTTTCATAACTCTGTTTTAATTTCTTAATTGGAATTAATTTAAATTGTGGACAAACTTTTATCAAATCAAAATGCACTACCAACTACCAACGATTTCATTTCTCTCCATTTTTGTTTTATGGCCTATTGCTAAAATGAATATTAAAATTCCATGACCCCTGAGGGCTCAATTATTCAAAGATATTATTTACGATAATACAAAAGGAGTAATGAAAAATATTAACCCTAAGTATCTTTTACGATTTAATATTTTTATTGTTTACCTATACTTTTTCTTCTGAAATTGATTTCACACTTACTTTGCTAGCAAAGAAATACCAAACAAAAGGATAAAAACTACTAATTAACTTAGTGTCTCACTTAATTTAATTTTACTGTCTCCAAAAAATAAGCTTATCGTTATCAGCTTCTTATTATTAAATACTGTATTAGTTTTGCAATTTTAATTTAACCATAAATTATTACAAAATTTGCACTTTTTAAATTAAAAAAAAAAGGGTTACAAAATAAATTTTTTAACATCATTGTTACATTTTAATTATAAAAAAATGCTATTAAAATAGTTTGATTTTCACATCTCTTTACAAATTAATTTAAAGTTTATTGTTTGTGAAATACGATGGGAGACGGGAACATGAGAATTTTTTTTCTTATGAATCAATATCTTCTCAAAAAAAGTTGGTAATAAAATAATAAAATAAAAAATTAATTATTCTTAAATTAAGATAATAAGACATATATTTTATAGAAATTATAAAATTAATAATAATTAATTTTTTATTTTATTATTGTACTATCTTTTTTATCTTAAAATATTTAAATTTTTTATATATAAAAATTTTATTATTTTAAAAAAAATTACAACAAAAGGTAATTAGTGTTTTTTGTAATTAAATCCAATTTTACTTATAATTAATATAAAAAAATTTTCGTACTAACACGTTTTTGTGTAAGTTTTTCAATTCAGGTCTTAAAGAACTATTTTGGTTTCTTTAAATTTTACGACTAAAAGAATTTATGAATCTAATCCTAAAATAAATAAAAGCCCATTCTTTATTTTTGAGAAATACTATTTGTACATTAAAATCAGCCATTAAAATCAGTCATCAATGTATTTTTATATAAATATATGTAGTTTAATTTATTTTCATAGTGTATTTATATTCCAGCATATATTTTATACTGGTGGTTGATTTTAGTGGCTGATTTTGGTATACACGTAGGATAACCCTTTATTTTTTTCCTTCTACATTGCTCCCTCCACCTTAGTTTTTATTTTTTTGGTAAAACCTTAGTTTCTGTTTTTAATTCATTCTAAAAATCAAATTTATTCTTTGCCCAACTTATTTTTTTGGACATTCAACCATTTTTTAAAGGGGATGTTCTCATAAAGACGCGTAAAATGTCTTTTTGTAAAGACGTTTTAAGTGTCACATTATTTTTTTTTTTACCAAAGATATGAGACTCGAACCCGCAATCTCTTATTTGAGTATGGAGAGACTATGCCATTTGAGCTATTACTCATTAGCTAAGTGTCACATTATTATTAGAATGAACAGGTTATTTTTAAATTTCTTAACAAATTTAAATAAAATCGATTTTTTATTACAATAGCAATAAATTCAATTTTTTTAGAAATTCAATTATATTTTTAGATTTTTAGGGATTTAAATGTCCGCAAAACAAAAAATTAGGGATATACTTGTTTTTTTATCAAAAAATTTAAAGATATTCGATTTAGATGGTATAATTCGATCGGATCAAATCTGGTCTAATAATTATAATGCAGACCATTGAATTTATTATTGTTACTGTAATAATTCTAGTTTATTAAAAAATAAATTATTAATCGATTTAATAAAAATGTCCAATAATAAGATGACATATATAAACGTCTTTAAAAAAAAGGCATTTTAAGTGTGTTTATTAAAATGGTCTCCTTTTTCAAAACAAGTGTGTTTTTTAAAAAAAGACATTTTTGTGTGGATCTCACTAAAAAAATTTTCTTTCCATCATAATTCACAAGCAAAAAAACAAGAAGAAAAGTGATATAATTTTGTATTTCCAATACTACCCTTAATTATATTATTATTGACAAATATTAATATAAATTTAGTTTTAATATATTATTATAATAGAAATTTATATTTAAATATTATATGTATTAGATAAATAATTTAAATTAAATATATAAAATATGAATAAATAAAAATATTTATACTTTATTTTATGATAAGAGTATTAATGTAATTTTATACTATTATGATTTTCTTTCTTTACATTTTTTTTCCATCCAAACAAAGAAAATTTTTTTCTCTATTTTCTTTTCATCTATTTTCTATTCATTCAAACAATATACAAATAACTTAACTTTTTCTTCTATTTTTTTTTTTTCTTATTTTCTTTCCTCCCATTTTCTTTGTAACATTCAAACAAAGTGTAAGAGTGCCTTTTGAGCAGCATCGATGCATTCATGGATAAGACTCATCACTTATTACATGTCAGTATATTATTACCAGTCAAACATCAACCACACTTAGTCAGCTAAAATTGTGTCACCAGAGAATTTATCTTATATAAATAGTTATATGTTTAATATGTTAATATTATTCTTAGTACAAGTCACAACTAGTTTAAATTATACACAATAAGATGCTGTTTCTCAGACTTTGATGTTGATACAAATTGAAGTAGGTTGGGAAAGAGGAAATTTTTTCCATAGTGCTTTCATAACTCTGTTTTAATTTCTTAATTGGAATTAATTTAAATTGTGGACAAACTTTTATCAAATCAAAATGCACTACCAACTACCAACCATTTCATTTCTCTCCATTTTTGTTTTATTGGCCTATTTGCTAAAACGAATAGTAAAATTCCATGACCCTGAGTGCTCAATTATTCAAAGATATTATTTACGATAATACAGAAGGAGTAATGAAAAATATTAACCCTAAGTATCTTTTGCGATTTATGTGGCTTTTACAATTTTTGCAAGGCAGTTGTCACTTGGCCTTGGCACCGGTAAGTAAATCACCGGACAATCAGGATTAATTCTCTCCATTCTGCATAATCAAAATCATTTTTAGAAAAAAATGATAATATAATATAAGTACTAAGTACTACTTGCCTTCAATATCAGTAAATTAATAATAATAATAATAATACTAAGACATTTACTAACTTGTAATTTAGAAGAAAATGATGGAGGAAAATGGTGATCTCAAGCTTGGCTAGGTCACCTCCAGGACATAACCGACTTCCTAATCCGAACGGAAGAAAAGACCCTGCTCTAGGACGGTAATTCTGCACCACATTTTAGTAATTTAGAATTTAGTAACATATATATATATTAGATTAATGCACTTTTTGTTCATTAAATTAAATTAATAAGAAGTAAAATTAATGGTCATCATACATACATCCCATCTGGAAGGATCAAATTCCATTGGATTGGGATAAATTTCAGGATCCATGTGAACACCTCTGTTCCAAACCAAGATTTTCCAGTCTTTTGGTATGGTATAACCTGCAATTTTTAAAGGATTTTGTAACAATAAATGTAAATAAATAAGCATTGAGATTAAAGGATACCACCGAATAAATAACTAACCATTGATGTTAACATTAACTTTTGCCTGTCTAAAGTTTGCAAAGGAGATAGTTGTTCTGCGCAGCATCTCATCAATAACCTAACAA
The DNA here is from genome assembly GCF_059453495.1 of Arachis ipaensis. NCBI lineage: Eukaryota > Viridiplantae > Streptophyta > Magnoliopsida > Fabales > Fabaceae > Arachis > Arachis ipaensis. Next base: position 5,760,659 of record NC_142440.1, on the reverse strand, counting down.
TAATTGAAAGCAATTAATTAATTAAAGCTTAGGTTTGACATGGGTGTAAAATAAATTAAATATATACCTTTGATAAATAAGTCATCCGCTTAATTTCCTTAATATCCAATCCTGTCTGCATGGAAGGCCTTGTGTTGATGATCTCTTGTTGTTCTCGCTGATGATGGAATATGAATGAATAGAATAAAAAACAAGTAACATGAGTTGAATTAGTATTGTTAGAATATAATTAGGATCAATTAGCATTATTTAATATATCTGAATATTTATTATAGGAGATTACGTCTTTATTATTATGATTCTCTTAGCCCCTATAAATATCCTTTTATATTGTATTATTTCACACAACTTAAATAAACAACTTAATTATATTCAATAAACACTTTTCTCAGATTTCTCTCTTTGTTTCTAACAAGTATATAGTAGTAGGGAGTAGGAGGGTACCTTAGCTGTAAGGAAGAGATGGGGGTGTTGGGTGAGGTAGATGATGGTCCACAAGATGCCATGAGCAGAGCTTTCGTGACCGGCTAACAAGAATATGACAAGTAAGTCTACGATGTCTTCATCTTCCAGCTGCCTACCCTCTTCATCTTTCACTTCCATCAATACTGAAATCAAATCTCTCCTCATCATCTCATCCTTTCTTTTATTATTTCTCTTTCGCTCCAACACCCCTTCAAGTATCCTCTTCAGCTTCTTTCGTGCCTGATTCAATCACAAATAATATTTCATTTTCAACCTCTAATGGAAATTTAGCTCTTATTATATAAAATTATTTTATACTTATATTCCAAAATATTATTTTTATTATTTTAATCTGTAAAAATTATATTTTTTTTTACTATGTTTTTCAATTTGGTTGTAAATCTGAATTTTGTTTTAGAATTCTTTACTAGTTAATAAATTATTATAGGTATAAGACAATATTTAAACTCTCCGTATATATATATAAATAGATGAATGAATTTACTATCTGCAAGTAGAAAATCTTTTTTTATATACAAAACACTGTATATTTAAGTGAAAACTCATATGTAATTATTTTTACGTAAAGTAAAAAGTTAAAAATTATTAAATAATAATTTAATTAAATTTATCAAATTATTTAACGATTTTCAAATATTAACTTCACATAAAAACAGCTGCATGCAATTTTCTACCGTGTAATTAATTAGTTGAAGAGATTTATAGAGAAAGACCTTGAGTGCTCTATGGAATGCAAAGCCAGGAAGATTGATGGCCATGGACTTCATTCCTAAATTCAAGATTGTGTACAAATTGTCTACCATGCCAAGGTCAACGTGATCATGATCATAAAAGCCAAAAAAGATGGTTGTGAAAACCTTGAATGCGAACTTCCTCATCTCAACCAAAAACTCAAAAGGTCTGTCCATGCTGCTCATCTCATGGAGAGTCTTGATGGAAATATCCTCTATGAGACCAACATACGTGGACAAGGCGTCATGACCAGTCATCGAAGCAGTGGTTAGACGGCGTAGGCGCTTGTGCTCGGCGTTTGATATGCCGTGGAATGATCTCTTGCCTACAAGCGCCATGGTTGAAGCCGGGTATCCAAGCTTGAGCCTCTCAACGTCAGTTAGCACCTTTCTGCATGTCTCTGGACTGCACACTATTATGCTCGGCCATCCAAACAGGTGCGTCTTATACATCCCTGTCCTCCCATATCTTATAAATCGAAAATGTTTAATAACTCAAAAAAAAAAAAAATACTAAAAATTTGTCTTATTTAATATTTATTAATTATTATAACAATTAATAAATATTAAATAAAATAAGTTTTAATTATTTCTTTTAGCATTATTGTATCTGCATATAGGTAGAATTCCACAATTACATTTCAATCAAGTTACACCTTACTAATCACATGATAATATCTGATAATTAAAAAAAAAAACTATATTAATATATTTAACTAAATTACTTAATATAATACGAATAAGCATCTTAAATTATTAACTTCACATCAAACATTTTGATGTAATCATCAATTTATTCATACATTAAAGAACTAATGTACTTAAATTCAAAATATGTTTATATATATACATATGTGTGTTTGATTTTAGAATGAGTAATTTGATGATATAGAGAAGGGGAGGATGGGACCTGGAAAGAAGGTTATGGACGAAGGAATCAGGGTGGGAGTTGAAAGCTGTGAGGAAGGAAGGCATGTTGCCGAGGAAAGGCCAACCCAAATCACCAGGTGGAAGAGGGTATTTAGTTTTTCCCACTCTCCAAACATAGTACCAATTGTTTATCCTTCTCAACAACCCAAACACAAATGCATATCCTCCCAACAAACCTACTACCACCATTAACCACACCATTCTTATCATCCTATATATACATATACAATCTTGCTTAATTATATCATATATATGATTCCCAAAGGCTACGGATTCCTTGTTTGGTAAATAACTGTTTATTTTGCTACCAAGCTAGTATCTCATTTATTAGTATTTTAAAGATATTATATTATTGAGTGAATATCCATCTGCTCTTGACAATTACCTCGAAAGGACAATAAGACCCCAAAAGAAAAAGAAAACACCCAATCCGGCTTGATATTTTTTTTGGAACTGATTAGCACTGTACCAAAAAAAAACAACATTGATTTTTTTTTATATAAGGGCCTCGTTGTCCTTTTAGAGTAATTGTCAGGAGTCGGATTGAATTTTTTTTTGTCAAGAACCTCATTGTCTTTCGAGATAATTGTCAGGTTATTTTGAATTTTTCTCTATTTTAAAATCTTATTATTTTAAAAATGTCTTAAGAACACTTGTCCACGATACCCTTTCAATTTTGGGACATCGCTTATTATTTCCTTGCTTAAATTAAGTGTTGATTAACAGTATTATATTTATATACAAAACCAGAATCATCACTTAAGCTAGGAATTAAATGATATATAGCTTTGACTTCAATAATAAATGCACATGCAATCATGGATACTATATCAAAATCGATGAAGCTGTCCGGAAGTTATCAACAAGTTCATAGTTATGGTTCATTTTTGACCAATTCTTATTCTATTTATGGCTTAATAATTTGATGATACATACATTATTCATAGTTGTTTTTTCCGATTGAGTAGCGTATTGTGAAATTGTGTCTGCCAGGTGGCAACAGGTTGTTTGATATGAGTTGTGAAAACATAAACTCGTCGAATATATATTGATATTTACATGGTAACCGATTCGAAGTGCAAACCAAGTTTTCTTTACTTACAAAGATTAAATAAGATTAACTCCCTTGATTATCAGACTTTGAGACTTTTCCCCACGGATAAATTATTCATTTCTAACGTGCTTTTCTGAAAGTTGAAAGTCCTTTAATTTATATTTAAAAATATATAATGTGAAGAAATAATTCTCACATTTTGTCATGAATTTTTAAAGAGGGTATACGTTGAGGACTCGGGAGTATTTTAATTTTTACCTGCTTCAATCTTCAACGAACCATACACGCATGAATAAGAAATTTCCTAGAAGAAATAATGTATGAAAAAGGCTAGGGGCAGCAAGTTTGTTAAATTCTGGCAAACATGTAACCAGTAAAGAAAAGTAAGCCATTGAATGAAATCTCAAACCAATCTCACACCATTAAAACTATCATTGATGGTTATTTGATGGTTACAAATCACAAAAGTTGCTGGTCCCTAGCATTCCTCATAATGTATTATTGCACGTTTAGAAGACAGAAAACTGATTTTCAACATTTAAATGATCATACTCTGTATAAAAAATATTTCTTCTCCATTAAATTTGAATATGATTCTTTTTTAATGGTTTATTTTTATGAATATTTTATTGGACATTTTTTTCAACGAACATTTAAGTTGGAATGTTTTAATAATGGCATTAAATCATGTATTTAAATATAGAGTAAATGATAAATAGATTCCTGATTTTTTTTTTCAGAGACAAATAAATCATCCACTAATTAAAAATATAAAAATGTTTCTCACTTTTTAAAATGTGAGACATTTAAATCTCTCTAAAGAACTAATTTGTTCTTATATATTTTGGATAGAAAAACTTAAATGTCCCGTATTTATATTTTCAATTAGTCAGAGATTTATATATCTTATTGAAAAGTTAGGACCTATTTATTTTTTTATTTTAAATATATGTTTTATGTAGTAACTTGTCTAACTCTCCCAGGAAGATTGGTGATGTAACCTCTCATTCAACTTTCCTAATTTTCACCCTAATTGGTTGATTAATTCAAGCAAGAAACCGAGTTAAACTACTCATGCAAGAATATAAAAACGTACGGTAAGACTGGGTTAAGAGAAATAATGTAGATTAACTTTTTTTTCTTTTTCCTATCAAAAAACTTATTTTGAAATGCGAAAAATTGAACAGAAATTAAATAGAATTCAGTACAAGCTATCTAATTTCAGCAATAACATTTTGGTTTTTAATTGTTTTTTCCCCTTGGTGAATCGATTACGTGGCTAGTTTAATTCATCGATAAGCAAGTAGTACGTATCATAATAAGTTAAGAATTAAGTAGACTTCATTTTATAACTTATCTGGTTTGATGATTTTGTCTCCTAAAGAGTGCAATTTTACTATGATTATCACAATATCAAGAGAGATGTATATTACTCCAATAGCCCTGTAAAAACTATATCTAAGGCTTCTTTTATAATATTTTCAAATAACACTCATATTAATTAGTGTTAGTCGATGAAGGTTCTTTTATTTTCATAACGCTTTGAGATTGAAAAGTGTTATTTATATTAAGTTGTTCAAGTAAAGTCAATTTATTTAATTTCTTTGTTTATCTCTACAAAACTTTTTCTTTTTTATTATTGACAAAATAAAAATTGTAATGCACATCAAACTGATATCTGTAAAGAAGAATAAGTTTCACTTTCAAATATTAGATTTTCGAATCACTTGAATCCCCTATTTGCAATTGTCAAAGTCATTATTAATTTTTTATGGTTAAATATCTGCATAACAATTACTAATAGAAATTGAACTAAAATGTATTAAAAATAAGATAGCATTATTTATGTTATTCCCATGTGCATGAGTCGGTCATGTTGACAAGAGATGTATAATGTAATTGTAGTTATTGTAGAAGTAGAACCAAGGTTGTTGGATTGGATGGTAACATCGAATTGAAGTGCCGTATAGAAATTCATATGTATGCATTTAATTTGGAGTTGCTTTTTAATTATAGATTGACATTTATATGAGTAGTTTGTATGTATGCGAGAAATTGTCAACTTATTAGGTTTGCACGTAAGTTGTCGTTTCGTACTTGAGTCTCTACGTAAGAAATTAAAACCTGCAGCCTAAATTGAAGCACATATATATATAGTTTTCATCTTCTTTTTCACGACAACCTTGTTCATGTCCACTTTGTTTGTTCGTTCTAGACTCATGAATATAATTGACTCATGTACTTGTAATAAGTTGGCCAATAAATGGATGTATTTTATATATAGGAGAATATATGAACTTTAGATGGGTGTAAAGTGTTGATAGATACTTCTCCAAAAAGGGATCGATAGCGCGAGAAGTTATGGGAACCAATTCAAATAGTTTATCTAAAACTGGATGCATTTTGGATATGGAGATGAGGTCCAAATGTTTGGGTAATTTTTTGACATCCTCACCTAGACAATAGTAAAGATATATAGTCCGATACTTAAATTAATAATAACTTCAATAGGTTAATAAGTGTTGAATGAAATTAAAAAAAATACCTAAATGTTAAGATATTTATAAAGTTGTAAATATAAGTTAATCAATTTTTAAGAATAGTTTCAGATGGTAGTGGGAAAAGTCTAGGGGCCAGCAACTTTGTTAAATTCTGGCCAGCATGTAACTAACAAAAAAAAGTGAGTCATTAGATGAAATCTCACACCATTAAAATCATGATGGCTATTTGATGGCTACAAATTACAAAAATTGTTGGCCCCTAGCATTCTTCGATGATAGTGGACAATTTATTTTTTATTATTGAATTGAAAATTATACCTTTATAGAGGTGACTATTACTCAAGTGGTGATACCAGAAATAATAGAGAAAGTATTTAACTTACTCTTCAAATCGGGTTATATATGGGTTATAAAACCTATATATTAGTCGATTTGACTTGTATGAACCCAGGCAGAAGATCTAGACTCGCCACTATTGGGGCAAATTGTGAATCAGCCCAATCTTAAAGTAAAGTGCTACTTAATTGAAGGATAAAGTATGATTTTGATCCTTAACATAAAGGTCGAAAATTTATTTTGTTTTTAACTTGTTTTTCGCTGTAAAATAATTCTAAAAGTTTCAGTTTATTTTAAAATCGTCATTTTTATCAATTTTTTTATTTTTATTATCATTTTGTCCTTAACTAAAAAAATATAAAATAAAATAAAAAAGAAAAAAGAAAAAAAGGGAACGGAAGAAAGAGAATCGGGGGAGAAAGAGAAGGGTGGGGGGAAGAAAGAGAGTGGAGGGTGGGAAAGGTAGCCCTGCCACGCCGCTGCCTATGATGGAGAGTGAGGAATCTCCACGTCGCCGCCGCCACCGCCACCACCACCGCATTGCCGTTCTCGTCGCAATTCGCGGCATCGCCACCACTGCCGCAGCCCTTTCCACGCGATCCACCACCACTACTGCAGCTCTCCTCCCCTCGCGATTTGTAGTTCACTTCCGTAGCCTCTCCTCCCCCACCACCGCCGCAACCCTTTTTTCTTTATTTTTTCTGTTTTTACTTTTGTTGTTGCTCTGATTTCATTATCCATTGTTGTTGGTGTTGTTGTTGGTTCACTGCTTCTGCTTTTGCATTCTACTTTTGCCTACTTCTATTTCTGTTTTTGCTTCTGCTTCTAGTTTTGTTTTTGTTGTTGCTTTGATTTCATTATCTATTGTTGTTGTTCGTGTTATTCTTCTAAGTGTTATTTTATTGTTGTTGTTTCAATGCATTCTACTTCTGCTTCTTCATTCTGCTTCTGTTTCTGCATTTTGTGAAATAATGAGGAAGGACATTTTCGCGCGAAGGACAATTTTAAAGCAAACTGAAATTTTTGGAACCATTTTATAATGAAAAAAAGGACGGAGACAAAAAAAATTTTCAACTTCTACCTTGAGGACCAAATTCGTACTTTATCCCTTAATTGAATTCAGATTGGACTGGTTCTAGCCCAGGTATGAACAATTTTAATGCAAAAAACTTTATATATATATAGTTTAATTATTTTGAATTTAGATTGGACTGATTCTAGCCCAAGTATGAACAATTTTAATGCAAAAAACTTTATATATATAGTTTAATTATTTTGTTCGTCAATATGATTTTATCAAAATTTTCAATTATTTTATTATACTTTTTTTCTTTCTAATTGAATACCTACACTGCTTTTAATTTTATAATTAGGTTATTTTCATGTTAAAAACGTAAAAATTAACAAAATATTCTCCTAAAATACACACAATCAAAAATCTAATTAAATTTTTAATTATGAACACTTTCAATTTACAAAGAAATATTCAGTGAATTCTAACATTTTTTATATTAAGAAGAATTTAATTATAAAATTAAAAGTAATGTAAAGATTCAATTAAAAAAATATATAAAAATTTAATAAAACTATAAAAACTAATAGAATAATTAAAATTATATATATAGGCTACACAAAATCCTTAACTCTTTAATTGCAACTTCATCTTTTTGTATGAAATTTTAATGTATCGAAATGAGAAATTCAACTCATTAGTATAGTTTGTGACTCGTAATTAATTCTTCAAACACAAAATGCTATTTTTTTTCTTAAATGCTATTATCTCGAGAGATATATAAAGCCGAATCCCACAAGGCCCAAATTCTGACAAAATTAAAAAGCACAACAATAGGAGACATAGAAAAGCTTGGATAAACACAATTCCAATCATAAGGCCCAATTAGCCCATTTGGACAGCAAAGGCACAATCCATCACCAAATTATTTGGCGCAGCCACATATAGGCCGAGGAATTACGAGTTTACGACCAACCAGAAAAGTATGAACAGAACAACCTAACACTGTCTTCTTTCTTAATCAATTAAAGGTTACTATTTTAGGAAGGCAGATTCACAATATCACCATCACAAACAGCAGCACAATACTCACGCCTCATTGGCACAACTTTAAAACATTTAACATTGATTGATGCTCTAGTTTGAACTTTAATAAAAATTATATCAGTCACTTTTATAAAACACAAAGCAAACATGTGACATAAGATGAAAGCAGCAAGTACAAAGAGGTCTCAGGGAATGCCTATACACCTCAATGACAAACAAAGAAGTATCATACATATAACAAAACACAGTCTAGACTCTCATCTGGTGCTGCAACATATCAGATTTTGACATCAGGAGATTCAGCATAGGAAATTGAAATCAGCTCAGACCTAAACTTGTCACCCAAGTCACCGTTTGGCATTGCAAATCCATCTGCTTTCTTGTCTTCAGACACAAAGTTTGAGTCCTTGTTCTTATCTGGTAACGCGTTAGAGATAGCGATAAGCAACTCACGTGCCACCTCCTTAGATGCCTTGTTACTCGGTAATTTGCTATCCATATAACTTTCTGCTTTTCCCTACAATTCAAATCCAAAAACACATTTTCAGAGATCATATAAAGGATCACAGTCATACACAACATTATGTGTTTCACTTCTTCCAATTTCGCCATATGTATTTGCATGCCATTGCTGGAAAATAACTGAGTGGAGTATCAATCACATATTCAGTAGGCTAATAAAAGTCCATTTGAGCAGAGAAGGTTTATCATTAAATTAGTAAAAACAATACATGAAGCAATATAAAAGGATAACTGAAACATTAAGTGGGGAATGTGGATATTCCACTAGCATGATCAACCAAATGCATTAACGATTAAACAGAACAATATGAAAAGAGAATGACGCTTGTAATCAACTTACTTTCTATGCATAAAATAGACGTTAACCTCCAAAGCTAGTGTATATAACTAATAACTTTCTTTTTAAAGGTTGCAACTTGCCACTTGCCACTTGCAACAAGCTACCATATTTGACTATTGACTGGTCAACAAATCAAACTACATTCATCTACAAAGCCCAAAAAAATAGGGCTAATTACAAATTATTTCTCAGCGCCTAAATTACATTAATATTGTAATTCAGCTACTTTCATCAGTTCTGGTCACTTAAAACCATTAATCAGCTTACTAATTATTTGTTTTTGATTTCCCCTCAAACTTCAAACCTAACTAAACTTTACATCCAATATAACCGATAAGCAACAAAAACCACCGGCAGCATGAAATCGAATTCACGAACCCTAACAAATTAATTCCTAATCAGCGAGAAAAAAAGGGAAAAAGTAATAAAGAGAAGATCTTGGAGAACTGCAGCAGAAGATGAAGTAGAGCAAGAAGAGAAAACTTAGAAGAAAGGTAAATAACAATTAAAAAAAAAAACGAAGCAATCGAGTTTTGATCGATTCATACATAGATAGAGAAAGTAACAAGAAGAGATGCGATTAAAATTAAAAAAAAAAAAAGAAAAAAGAAAAAAAGTAATTAGGGAAAAAGCACACGGGAATTTTGAGGCGATGGAAACGTCGGTACCTTTTTTGGAGGTCTTGAGAATTTGGATTTTGGAAATTGTCTTGACACTTTGATCTCTCTTCTCAGCCTCAAACTCGCTGGCTTTAAATTTCCCTCTTTTCCAACAAAATTACCCTTTTGCCATTCTTCTTATCTTACACACATAAGTCAAAAATATTATGTGTCTACAGCTCATGTAAATTTATCTATATTTCAGAGAACCTTTTTAAATGTAAATAAGAATTTTGTTTTATTCAATTCGTTGCGATATATCTTAATAAAGAGATAGGAGTCAGTTTTTTTTTTTTTTTAACATTTTTAAAATTTAATTTTCAAATAGAAAAAAAAATTAATGAGATATAACAATAGTTTTGATTTACTATTAAAGTACCTATTTTTTTATTTATTTGGTTGTTTGTGACCAGAGTTGTATTCGATAATCTTCTACAACTTACTGAATTTTAGCTATCCTTTTATTTTTATTTTAAGATTTAAGATTTTTTTTTTTGTCTTATCTTGTCAAAATTCAAAATAATGATATTTAAAACAAGTATAAACAAATACTACATGCATCTTCCTGTATATTTGAAATTTTTATACCAACAAAAATAGATTTATTATATAACTAGCATATGAATATGATAATACGATAAATCACAATTCAAATTCAAATTTAATTGGAAGTTCTATTTAAAAGAAAAATTCAGTTGCGATAGTTATCTACAACCTTCTTTTTTCCAAAGAAAATGCGTTGCCAAGGGTTATCCATTTTTAAATGATATTTTTGTTGTTGGAATTATCCACAATTAAATGTTAATTAATAGATAAATAATCTAAGTCGTAAAAAGAAAAATGCATTTTCTGTTATATTTTTGGACTGGAAAACAATGGCATTTTTTTATTTGACATAAACGGCATTTTCTCTTGTATAGGCTTTTTGGGGGGTCAAGTGGGTTGTTCTTTTTTGGACGTGATGTGGGCTTCTCTTGGATAACAACAAGTCAATCGAACAAAAAAGAAGGCCCAACATTTTGGGTTATTTTAAGCCCAACTATCTTCCACGAAACACAATTATTTATTATTATATTATATCCCAAGAAAAAGAAAAATAAATATAATCAATACCTTGTAAATAATAAAAACATATTTTTTTGTATATATTGTATATAAAAATATCATTAAGTGATTTTTATATATTAGAAGTATCTGCCACTTTTCTGGTCATATTCTATATTGTGCTTATAATGTTGAGCTTTATCTGTGTTTGGCTCTTGACAACATTATTTTGACGCTGAGCTGAAATGTGATATTGTTTATTATTTCTCTGTTTTATTTTCATCATATCTTGTACCAAAATATAAAAAATAAAAATGTCCAATAAATATTTTCCTTTTTCCCAGTCATGATGCATAAAGTGCTATAGCCTATCTTTAACAGATGAAAACATGTCTAGAGAGATACCATATTTGGTCTTGAATGCCAGCAAGATTACCATCAAGAAAAACCATTAAGTGTAACTTTCTTTGAGTACTTTTGTTTTTACTTTTTTATTTATTGTTTAATTTCTTTTATGGGCTTATTATTCAAGAAATAAACTAGCTTATTAGGCAGCCTAAATAATAAGGGTAAGGGGAATGAACCTAAAGTGAGAAAATAAATGAGATGTATATATATAGTGCTTTGCTTATTCATTAATTTTGTCCACAAGCGATAATATAAGCATGATATCCAATTTATTATATATTTATTATTTAACTTATTTTAATATATATATTATTTAACTTATTTTAATTTAATAAAATTAAAATTTTATTAGATTCCATTTGCGAGTATCATTAAGTATTTGAACACTGATAAATTTACCTACAAAAAATATGAATTAATTCAATATATACCCATAAAAGATTACGATTAATTTAACAAAAGTATTCAATAAACTAACTATCCATTATCAAAATTAACCCAATAATTTATTCTTAATGTTCAAATCTTTTATGTTAGCTAGAAATGATAAGTTACCCTAATTAATTATAATTCATGTGATACCAAGTTACCAACTTATGTGGACTAATTTATCTTTTCCCGAAATTAAAATTGTAATAACATGGATAAAGTTGCTGGACCACATACATAGCGTTCGTTACACTTACACATTATCCGGATTTAAATGCAGTAGCTAGCTATAACAATATGACCAACTAGTATAGTGGTGTTTTCCTTCATATAATAAACGACGATGACGAAAATGAATTGATCAAACATTAAATAAATAAGCTAGGTCTAGATAGAAACTAGAAAGCTTTATGCTTTACTTGTTTTAGTAGAGTTCGAAGCGTTTCAAGCACTCCCATTTACTCATCTTCAATAATTCATAGCTTCTTTTCCGTACAAATAATTAACTTGATATCCTTAATGGCATAACAAAACAAATTAAAGGTCCTCAAAGAATCATCAGATCAATACTTTGAGAAATGTTTAGATAGAGTCACGGGTTTTTTAATTCCATTCTTCTCGGAGGAGAAGGTTTACTTTGATTTAACTAATGCCGATTGGTTTGTGTGTATAGTTGACAAAATCATTTGTCTCAATTTATTTGGACTTGGTTGCCTAACTTTATTATCTCATCAAATCAGATTTGGTTTTTTTATTCTATACTATTAAATATTTAATTTAGATGTGTTGCTCTGAATTCACTGATTGAAACAACTTTGATCAATGATCAGTCAATGTTCCGTGGAAGACACAATGCCTAGCAAACACCACTAAAATGAAAGAGTGGGACGATAAAGAATTGTAATAAGACACATGCTTCCTATAACACAAAGTTTCCATTTATAACACTTGGAACGAACGGAAAGCTTTAGAAAAACTTAATTCAAAATTATCTTATTTAATTTTATGATGATATTAGTATAAATTTGTTTCGTAGAGAACTTTGTTTATAACCACAGAAAACGAATAGAACGTGCGTAAAAAAATGTGAAGCTGAAACGGTTGAGGACAAATCTGAATCTATCATCGATAATGCACTTCGCTAACTCGTGAGGCCACCATCACTGCCAGTGCAAAAACGATCCAAAATAATTAGTAAAAAATAGTTAGAATTTATTTTATTTAATATTCATTAATTGTTATTAAAAAAAATTTAACTATTTTTTTTGTTTATTCCTTAGCGTTGCCGGTGCAAACGGCCGCTAAATTATCAAATTTTGTTAGATAAATTACCAATGCCAACTGAATCGCCACAATCCTTTCATTTATCGGCAGTTAGATAAATCGCCGCTAAATAACCGCGGCAATTTTCTGCTTGTGATGTAGTATAAGTATACTGTAACACACATCTTAATTTAACAAGCTGTAACCTTGCATTGTGAATCACGACAGGGATGCTCGTTAAATTATTAAGCTGGGGCACAGTTATACAAAGCAGAAAACTTTTTTTTATGAATTTAATTTTTATGTGTGTGTATTGTCAAAAAAATAAAAGTAATTAATTTTTAAATTTATTATTTCAAAAGTTATATAAATTAATAAACGCATAAATATGATTAAGTGAGATTGTAAATTATTTTACATTATCAATACATAAAAATTAAATTATTTTTTATAGTTAAAAAAATACTTGACTCAAATATTTGATGTATATATGTGTAATATATTATTATATTCTAATATCTAAATTTTTTGATATAACCATTTTTATGGATTAATATATAATTGATTATTTTATTTTTTTCCCCACCAAAAAGGGTGACCTGACGTATCTGATATGTAAGATGCAAACACACAAAAGGGTGATTATTATTGATTTAGAGAAGTGACCTAAATGATAACATATAGCTGGTGGGTGGTGGTAATCCCACAGATTTGAGAATATATATCTTAAAATTTGATTTGCCTATTCTATGTTTTATTATCATGTTTCGTACTTATTAGATCTATCATAAAATTAAACCACTTATCTCATCATTTTAAATAATAAAAAAACATAAATAATTATATCAACTAAGATTTCCATTGTTTGACCTTCGTTATTAAGACATGGTACATTACTACCGATGCATTAGATACAACCAAGGATATATATACATGTTAATTAGTGTTACGATGGGTAACCGGAGATTATTAGGTTGGATTAGTTTGGTTGGCCCAATCGTCTGAATGAGGAAGTATCCAAGCGGATTGATGATCCAAGGTCCCCGTTCGACTTCGGTATGAGAAAATGGGGGGTGGTACCTGCAAAGATACTCCGATGTCAAAGTCAGCAAAGGGAGCAAAACAGGTCTAGAGAGTATTGGGTCTTAGAGATACCTGAGGAGTGTCAGGGTATTTATAGTGGTGATCCAATAACCATCGTTGGAGTAGTTCCGCCATTTAAGGTGGATAACCGTCCCTTTATCTTAAGGAAGTTGAGGTATGGCTCCTGGAAGTGGGTAGAGAGATTTTAGGGGCAGTTACTCATTTGAATGAGTGCTTATCTGCCAGCTAATCCTTATCCCCGACTTCTTTAGGGCAAGTCGTGGTAAGAACCGACTTCATAGAGAGAAGGTCGGTGTAGGGCGAGGCTCAATCCTTCGGATTGGGCCTTTCATCTGGACCTGGGCCTTATCATTGGGGCAGGGTATGAACAGTGCCCCTACTCGAGCCCAATTTCTTTTAAGACTTGGGTTCGAGTATTCTACTCGGGGTCGTAGCCGACTTGTGAGGGAACCGACGTGATTGTTCGGAACCGATGTGACTTTCGTGACCTTTGGTTTTCACAGTTACGTCTAATCAAACGTCGCATCCGTTAGAGGTTTGCGTAGGTACTAATTACCTTGGTAACGGTGCACCCATTAATGATCGCTTTCTGTTTTTACCATTATGCCCCTAACGTATCTATAAATACTTTCCCTCTCTTTCGTTGTTTCGTTTCTGCGATTTTCCAAATTTTCTTCTCATCCGTTCGTGGAGCATTTTTGCTTGAAGGCTTTCATTTTCCTCTACCTTTTTCCAGGCAAAGGTTGGTTCTTTCTCCCCTTCTCTTTTACTAAGTGCTTCTGTTTGCATGTTTTTTATTATTTAGAGGGAGAGAAGGTGACGTCGTAGGCTTCTGTTTGATTCCATGCCCCTTAGGAACTCTCGTTTTTTATTCTTTCCCTTTTCCTTTGTAGGTTTTCATCATACCTTAGGAAAGAATGTCTTCTGTAGAAGTTCTTGCTCAATGGGTCGATGCCACGGTCTTAGGAGAGGAACCTTTGGTCGATACCGAATTTATCACCAACCTTCGCACTCATCACCAAATTTGTACTTCTGAGGAGGATGAGCCGAAGTATGAATTGGTGGTCCCGGGTCCAGAAGACCGGGTTTGTTTCGGGAGGGCTTCTGAAATAGCCCCTCATTTCTTTTACATGTATGAGAGTATGATCACCCGTCTGGGCGTTTTTCTCCCTTTTTCTGATTTTGAGGTTGCCATCTTACGTCACTGCCGAGTTGCTCCTACCCAACTTCACCCCAACTCTTGGGACTTTCTGAAAATCTACCAGTTTATCAGCCATGCTTTAGACTTTCCGACTTCCTTGCGGGTTTTCTTTTATCTCTTCCACATGACCAAGCCCTTCAGTGGGCAAAATAACAAGCAACAATGGGTGTCTTTCCGAGCTATACAAGGTCGGAGAGTTTTCACCCTTTTTGATGAATCCTTCCATGACTTCAAAAATTATTTTTTCAAAGTTCAAGGTGTAGAGGGTCACCACCCCTTTTTCCTGGATGAGAATTCTTCTCCTCGCTTTCCTCTATACTGGTTGGAGGCATCCCCCTGTGAGAAATATAGTTTGGATGATCTGGATGAAGTGGAGGCAGCCATTGTGGGGTTCCTTCGAGAAGTGTGGGGGAGGGCCCCATATCTGGATACCAAAAAATTTCTCCAGGGGTCGCCAAACTTTGTCCAGGCACAACTAGGTAGCTTTTATTTTTTTATTTTGTTTCCGACTTGCGATTTGTTTTTACCGACTTGTCTGACTTTTTGGCTACTAATTGTTTGTTACAGAGATGGTGAAGAAGAACTCCAGTGAGTCTTACCAGAGAGTCCAGGAGGCCAAGGCGAGGTCCCGTGCCAGGATTGGTGGCGCCAGGGTAGCTGGTCCTCCTCTTCCTCCTCCTCCTCCCCCTTCTTCCCGAAGTTTGGGGACTCCTTCTCAACCCATCGTCATTTCTTCCTCGGCTTATTCTCAGCCGCCCCCTCCTCCCCGATCTTCTCCTGAGCCAGAGAAGAAGAAGCGCAAGACTTTAGAGTCTAGCTCTTCTTTTGAAGGTGAGGCTAAGGTGGATGCTCCTGCATTTATCTGGAAATACATCTATCCCCATACTCGTATAGGTATGGATGATGTTTCTATCCGGAACCACCTCACTATTCTAGCTCAGGAGAATGTCAGGGCGGCGGCGGTGTGCACCAAGTTTCTTGATATTTTTTAGAAGACTCCTCTTAGCTCTCTGGGTTCAACTTCGAGGGTTGAAGAGTTGGAGGAAAGGCTTCTCATATATCAGAAACATGAGAAGGAGTTGAAGAAGGAGGTCGCTGAGTTGAAGGAGGAGAGGGATGTCCTTCGGGAGAAGGAGAGCAAGTTACAAGCCCAATGCAATATGGAGGAGGGCTTGAGGAAGAAGGCCCAGGAGAGTTATTCGAGTTTGTTCGAGGACCTTGTGGCGGTGAGGAAGGACTTGTTGAATTCTCAGACTGCTTATGCCGAGTTGGAGGACTCTATTGCTGAGGGAGCCGAGGAGGCCTAGAGGATTTTTAAGGAGCAGGTCGGAGTCCTTGCTCCCGACCTTGATCTCACTCCTTTGGATCCTGACAAGATTGTCATTGATGGTGCCATGGTTTATCCTCCTCCCTCCCCTAAGCCTGTCACCGATTCCGATCTGAAGACTCGGGGGCAGAGGATAATCGAGTCTCCTCCTCGTTCAAAAGATGCCCCGAGTTCCTCAAGGCCTCGTTCAAAGGATGCTCCGAGTTCCTCAAGGCCTCATGGAACCTCCTCTCTGTCTCCTATGGATACTTCTCTCCCTGGTACTGATGGCGCTCCGACTACTCTTCCTGGCTCTGGTGGTGATCCAACTACTCTTCCTGGCTCTGGTGGTGATAATCTCTGAAAATTTGTTGGCTATATGGGGGCCCGACCTGTGGGTCCCCTCTTTTTTAAACTCTTTTTATGTTTATTGTGGTGATTTTGTTGACATTTTTCTTGGCCTTTTGAGGCCGTAAACAAAATATTTATAAATACCCTTTTTTGGATAAGGGTTTAAGTCACCTTTTGCGTGCATGCTTTTCTGTTTTTGATACTTTAGGGAATTTCTTCGACCTTTTTGAAAACCTTTTTCTTTGGCTTGTCTGTCCTCCTGAGCTTTTCGCTTTCGGGACAGTCTTTTTGCTTTTTGATAGGTTTTTCGATCTCTTTTTCACTATTCCTTATACTCAACTTTGTGATTTATTGAGTTTCTATGACTTAGGTTATTTTTGCAATGCGTTTTCCTTTCTACTCGGCTTTTCACTCCGACTTATGAGTCGGCATGTTTCCTAGTCTCTTACCATCAACTTTTATAACCTCTTTACACCGACTTGTACCTCGTCGTTTTATCCTGACGACCATCTAGGTCGGTTAATAGGATTTTCACGCTTTGTCGAGCTTAAGTCGGCGCGTTTCGTAGAAAGAAAAATAAACGAAAAAGAATTTATAAGAGATATTGTAAAAGATCTTTATTTATTTGGGAAGGTACTTTACTGCTACTAAGGGTTTTTAATAGTCTATTCCCCCTTAGCCTCTACTATGATGCCTCATTAAAAACCCTTATTCAGAAAAAACCCTTTGACTTCTGGGAAAAAATCGTGAAGTTGGGAAACGAGTACATTAGTGAGTAGAGTTCGCTTTTAACTATAGTACCTTTTCATATTACAAGCATGCCACGATCTTGGTAACTCGGTGTCGCTTAGGTCGGTCACCTTATAATAGCCTTTTCCTAAGACCTCGCTAACTTTGTAGGGTCCTTTCCAATTGGCAGCAAAATTTCCTTCCCCCGATTTGTTGACTCCAATGTCGTTTCTGATCAAGTCCAAGTCGTTTGGGGTGAAACTCCTTCGAATGACTTTTTTGTTATACCTGGTAGTCATCCTTTGTTTCAATGCTGCTTCTCTTATCTGGGCTTGTTTTCGGACTTCGGGGAGCAATTCAAGCTCCTCTTTGTGCCCTTGTATGTTCCTGATTTCATCATGGAGAATCACCCTTGGGCTTTGCTCACTAATTTCCACTGGTATCATAGCTTCTACGCCATGGACAAGTCGGAAGGGTGTTTCCCCAATGGCAAATTGTGGCGTCGTCCGATAAGCCCATAACACTTGTGGGAGTTCTTCTGTCCAGGCTCCCTTTACTTCTTGTAGTCTTTTCTTTAGCCCTGTCAGTATGACTTTTTTGGCTGCCTCGACTTGTCCATTGGCTTGTGGATGTTCCACCGAGGTGAACTGGTGTTTGATTTTCATACTGGCCACTAGACTTCTGAAGGTAGAGTCGGTGAACTGGGTTCCGTTGTCTGTAGTAATGGAATAAGGTATTCCATACCTTCTGATGATATTTTTGTAGAGGAACCTCCGACTTCTTTGGGTTGTGATGGTGGCCTATGGTTCTTCTTCTATCCACTTTGTAAAGTAATCTATTCCCACGATCAAGTATTTGACTTGTCCTGGCGCCTGGGGAAAAGGACCTAACAAATCCATTCCCCATTTTGCGAAGGGCCATGGAGAAGTTATACTAATGAGCTCCTCGGGGGGAGCCACGTGGAAATTTGCATGCATTTGGCATGGTTGGCATTTTTTCACAAACTCTGTGGCATCTTTCTGCAAGGTCGGCCAGTAGAATCCAACTCGGATTACTTTCCTGGCTAGCGACCTGGCTTCGAGATGGTTTCCGTAGATCCCATTATGGACCTCCTCTAGCACTTCAGTGGTCTTTGAGGTCGGTACACACTTCAACAATGGCGTTGATATTCCTCTTTTATAAAGGATATTTTTCACCATGGTGTAATATTGTGCTTCCCTCCGGATTTTCTTAGCCTCTTTTTTCTCCTTGGGGAGGATGTCGAATTTTAGATATTCGACCAAAGGATTCATCCATCCGAGATTTAGCCCGGATACCTCAAGGACATCTTGTTTGCCCTCTGCTTTCACTACAGAGGGCTCTTGGAGAGTTTCCTGAATCAGGCTTCTATTATTCCCTCCTGGCTTAGTACTTGCTAACTTGGAGAGGGCGTCTGCTCTACTATTGAGATCCCGAGTTATATGCTTAACCTCAGTTTCAGTAAAGTGCCCGAGGTACTCCAGAGTTTTTTCCAGGTATTTCTTCATTTTTGGATATTTGGCCTGATACTCTCCATTTATCTAGGAGGTCACCACTTGAGAGTCACTGTATATCATCACTTTCGTTGCACCGACTTCTTCTGCCAGTTTCAATCCTGCAATCAAGGCTTCATATTCTACCTGATTATTTGAAGCTGGGAATTCAAATTTGAGGGATACCTCTATTTGAGTTCCCCTTTCATCCAACAATATTATGCCTGCGCCGCTTCCTGCCTTGTTTGAGGATCCATCTACATAGAGTTCCCATGTAGTTGGCTTTTTCTCTTGGTCTCCTGCGTACTCTGCTATGAAGTCGGTGAGGCATTGGGCTTTGATTGCTGTTCGGGTTTCATACTTCAAGTCAAACTCGGAGAGCTTTATTGCCCATTGAACCATTCTCCCTGCAACATCCATCTTCTGGAGGATTTGCTTCATGGGTTGGTTCGTTCGGACTCTTATTGTATGTGCTTGGAAGTAAGGCTGTAGCCTTCGTGAAGCTATTACTAAGGAGTAGGCAAACTTCTCTAGTTTGTGATACCTTAGCTCGGGACCCTGGAGAACTTTACTGATGAAGTAAACTGGATGCTGTCCGACCTCGTCCTCCCTTATCAGGGCTGATGCGACAGCTTTGTCTGCTACGGACAAATATAGGACGAGATCTTCCCCGACTAGAGGTCGGGTTAGGATTGGTGGTTGGCTTAAGAACCTTTTGAACTCCTGGAACGCTCCTTCGCATTCTAGAGTCCATTCGAACTGGCGTCCCTTTCTTAATAAAGAAAACAGTGGAAGGGATTTGAGTGCTGATCCTGCCAAGAACCTGGAGAGGGCTGCAAGTCGGCCATTTAATTGTTGAACCTCTCTTAAGCAAGTTGGGCTCTTCATTTCCATGATAGCTTTACACTTATCGGGATTTGCTTCAATCCCTCTCTGTGTTAGCATAAAACCTAGGAATTTTCCAGCCTCTACCGCGAAGGTACACTTTGCGGGATTTAGCCTCATCCCGTGTAACCTTAGGTGTCGAAGACTTGTGAGAGGTCTGACAAAAGGTCGACTTCTTCCCTGGTTTTTACTAGCATGTCGTCGACGTAGACTTCCATTAAGCTCCCCAGGTGAGAAGCGAACACCTTATTCATCAGCCTTTGATATGTGGCCCCTGCATTTTTTAATCCAAATGGCATGACCATGTAGCAAAAATTGGCTCTGGGCGTGATGAATGATGTTTTCTCCTAGTCCGGCTTATACATCGGGATTTGGTTATATCCCGAGTAGGCATCCATGAACGACAAGTATCGATATCCCGAGCTAGAGTCTACTAGGGTATCAATGCTTAGGAGTGGATAAGGGTCCTTGGGACATGCCTTATTTAAGTCAGTGTAGTCGACACACATTCTCCATTTACCATTTTGCTTCTTGACTAGCACTACATTTGCTAGCCATGTTGGATATTTGACTTCTCTGATGAAGCCGGCTTCTAGGAGTGCCTGTACTTGCTCTTCCACCGCTAGAGTCGTTCCAGGCCGAGCTTGCGCCTCCTCTGTTGTACAGGTCGCGACCCCGGATATACCGAGAGCTTGTGGGACATGAGCTCGGGGTCTATCCCAGGCATGTCGGAAGCTTTCCAGGCAAAGAGGTCAGAATTGTCTCTTAGGAGCTTAGTCAACCCTTGCTTTAGGGTTTCCTCCAGGTTGGCTCCTATGTTGGTATTCCTTCCTTCCTCTTGGCCGACCTGTATTTTCTCAGTTTTTCCTCCTGGCTGTGGTCGTGGCTCTTCTTTGGCCCTTGCACCACCGAGTTCTATGGCGTGAACCTCTTTGCCTTTTCCCTTCAGGTTCAGGCTTTCATTGTAGCATTTTCTTGCCAACTTCTGGTCTCCCCACACCGTTGCTATTCCCGCAGGTGTCAGAAATTTTATGCAGAGATGGGGGTTAGACACCACCGCTCCGAGTCGATTTAGGGTAGCTCTGCCAATTAGGGCATTATATGCTGACCCTACGTCGATGACTATAAAGTCTATGCTCAGAGTTTTGGATTTTTCCCCCTTTCCGAAGGTAGTGTGGAGGGGTAGAAATTTCAGTGGTTTTATTGGCGTGTCGCCTAGCCCGTACAAGGTGTCGGGGTAGGCTCTTAACTCCTTTTCATCCAACCCTAGTTTGTCAAACGCAGGCTTGAAAAGGATGTCTGCCGAACTTCCTTGATCTACTAGGGTTCTGTGGAGATGGGCATTGGCTAGGATCATGGTTATCACCACTGGATCGTCGTGTCCAGGGATTACTCCTTGCCCATCTTCCTTTGTAAATGAGATGGTAGGGAGGTCGGATGATTCGTTTCCGACTTGGTAGACTCGCTTGAGGTGTCTTTTGCGAGCGGACTTGGTGAGTCCCCCTCCCGCGAATCCGCCTGAGATCATATGTATATGTCTCTCCGGAGTCTGTGGTGGTGGGTCTCTTCTATCTGTGTCATCTCGCTTTCTCTTCCCATGATTGTCCGACCTTTCTATGAGATATTTGTCAAGTCGGCATTCTCTGGCCAACTTTTCTATCACATTTTTAAGGTCGTAACAATCGTTTGTTGAGTGACCATATATTTTATGGTACTCGCAGTAGTCGCTGCGACTCCCCCCTTTTTTATTTTTAATGGGCCTGGGAGGTGGCAGCCTTTCAGTATTGCAGATCTCTCTGTATACGTCCACTATGGAAACCTTTAGAGGAGTATAAGAGTGATATTTCCTGGGTCTGTCGGGACCGAGGTCTTCTTTCTTCTTGGGCTCCCTTTCCCTCTCTTTTATCGAGGGAAGGTGCCCAGGTCGCCAACTTGACTCTCTCAGTCTGGCATTTTCCTCCATGTTGATGTACTTTTCAGCTCGTTCCTGTACATCACTTAAGGAGGTGGGGTGTCTTTTTGATATGGACTGTGAGAAGGAGCCTTCTCTAAGTCCGTTGACCAGCCCCATGATAACTGCCTCGGTGGGCAGGTCTTGAATCTCTAAGCATGCCTTGTTGAACCTTTCCATATAATCTCGTAGAGGTTCTCCGACCTCCTGCTTTATTCCCAGGAGGCTCGGTGCATGCTTTACTTTATCTTTCTGAATGGAGAACCTCATTAGAAACTTCCTCGAGAGGTCCTCGAAGCTGGTGACCGACCTTGAAGGGAGGCTATCGAACCACTTCATCGCTGCTTTCGATAAGGTGGTCGGAAAGCTTTGCAGCGCGTCGCGTCAGAAGCATCAGCCAGATACATTCGACTTTTAAAGTTGCTTAAATGATGCTTCGGATCTGTGGTTCCGTCATAGAGGTCCATATCGGGGCTTTTAAAGTTTCTTGGAACTTTTGCCCTCATTATGTCCTCACTAAAAGGGTCCTCCCCTCCTGGGGGCGACTCTTCTCGATCGTCACGGGAGTTCCGACCTTTGAGGGAGGATTCTAACTTTAAGAGTTTTTTCTCTAACTCTTTTCGCCGATCCATCTCCTCTCTTAGGTGCTTTTCTATCTCCCTTTGTCGCTCCCGTTCCTGTTCCAGCTGTTCCAAGCGACTTTGGTGGACATGGACTAGCCCCATTAGTTCAGTTGCGTGGAGTGGTCCATCATTTTCTGATTCACGCCCCTCCAAGGAATTTGTCTTCAGATTTTTAAATCCGGAGGTTCCTTCCCTGTGTTGGTCGTTGGTTTCCTGGTGGAGGATCAGGTCTGCGTCGTTGTTTCCGGTATCCAGATTCTCTTGTTCGGAATCCGACGCCACATGACCATCTTCAGGGGATACATCCGCCATTACTGGCTGATCTCTCGGGTCCCCGGCAACGGTGCCAATGTTACGATGGGTAATCGGAGATTATTGGGTTGGATTAGTTTGGCTGGCCCAATCGTCTGAATGAGGAAGTATCCAAGCGGATTAATGATCTAAGGTCCCCGTCCGACTTCGGTATGAGAAAATGGGGAGGTGGTACCTGCAAAGATACTCCGATGCCAAAGTTAGGAAAGGGAGCAAAACAGGTCTAGAGAGTATTGGGTCTAGAGATACCTGAGGAGTGTCAGGGTATTTATAGTGGTGATCCAATAACCACCGTTAGAGTAGTTCCGCCATTTAAGGTAGATAACCGTCCCTTTATCTTAGGGAAGTTGAGGTATGGCTAATGGAAGTGGGTAGAGAGATTTTAGGAGCAGTTACTCATTTGAATGAGTGCTTATCTGCCAGCTAATTCTTATCCCCGACTTCTTTAGGGCAAGTCGTGGTAAGAACCGACTTCATAGAGAGAAGGTCGGTGTAGGGCGAGGCTCAATCCTTCGGATTGGGTCTTTCATCTGGACCTGGGTCTTATCATTGGGTCAGAGTATGAACAATTAGAAATATAAATATTTATATATATGCCTTTTTTTATTAGTTAAGTTTTTAAAAAAATAATTTTTTATAATATGATATCAAAATTTTTATAATTAAAAGATTTAAAATTTGATTTATGTTAAATCTCAAAAGATAATTTAAATATAAAATTAAAAAAATTAGACAAAAGAATTTATGTAAATCTAAGAAATATTTTTATTTAAAAAATATATTAAAAATATAATTATTTATGTATTTTTTTTATTAATTTAATTTTTTTGAAAAAATAGTTTGATGAGAATAGTAACCTACGCCTAAAAATCAATGTATATAGTTGCATATGACAATAATATGGCACAATGGTACACAATTCCTTTTCTTAGTTTTTATTTTTATTTTTTATGAATTAAATATTGTTGAGCTAGCTGTATGTGTGATAAAAAAGATGACGAGACAGGTCTCTCACTTCATACCATAATAAAATGTGAAAGTAAAATAGAAAAAGGAAGAGTGAGCCAAAGATTCTAGAGAAAACGATTTGTTTGTGGGAAGACCTAATTGAAAACAAATCTAATCCAATGTATATATATTCCCAGTCTCCAGATCTCAGTGGCTATTAGTTAGGAAGATCCGTGTCCACTGTCCACCATTAATATCAAATTATTTACTAATGTTTATTTATTCTATTTTTTAAAAAAAGATACGATTGCAATAGTCATAAACATACTCATATAAGAATGGAAGAAGTTAAAAAATTTAGATATAAAAGTGAGATGAATGATATATTTTAATATTATAATTTTTAGTATTTTTTAAAATTGTAAAGAATATATAAATTAGATTTTTTTATTTGTGTTTAAAAAATAAAAAAATTAAAGTATACAAATTGAAAGGTCCGATTTTTGTATCTTTAAAATATCGGATAATCTAATTTTTACTCTTTAAATTAAATCATCCCATATTTTAAAAATATACCACACTAATTTATAATTCAAAAAAATATCATTATTAATCTAATATTAAAAATAAAAAAGATAAAATGAAAGATGATGGACTAATTAATTAATTTTAATTAACTATCCACACTAGCTAGATACACACATGGCAAAATTATGGACCCACCGAATCAGAAAAGGAAGAGAAGATTCACGTGTGACATTCAAACTGGGTTTAGTTACGAAAATTCGACTAAATAAGATATCGAAAATAAAATATAAAAATAAATATATAAAAATTAATATTTTTATATTTTATATAATAATAAATTATAATAAATTAATTTAATTTTTTTATATAAAAAATAAGAAAAAAATATAATAATAAAAAATAATTATAAAAATTAATAAAAAATAAAATATATTTTTTATAAAAAATATAAATTAAAATATATTAATTTAATATCTTTAAATATAATATTTTTATTTATATCTTATTTATTATATATAATTTTATATTTCTGTATTTTTATTTTAATGTATATCATATGTATAAATAAACGCAACTTAATAAATTTACCAAAAGATAAGAATGATTTGATACTTGGTTACACTTTTTATTGAGCAAGAGAGATAATTATAGATAGATCGAAGAGGCCGTGGTACGTAAATTTAGATAAGAATTTTGCTAGAAAGACAATGAAAAATTTAAACAAAGTGAGTAATAGGCTGCAGACTTAGTCTAATGCATGTAAAAAATAAAAAATATTTTACAAATTATTTAAATAAAAAAATTTACTTAGTTATTTTAAAAAAAATAACCATTTCAAATTTTAATTTATCAAATAATTTCATTTCAATATCCTCTTTTTTTTAATTGGCTGTCACCCCACCTTTATCAATAATCATCTCACTTCACCGTCGTTATCTGGCTTGCCACACGTCGTCATTGGCGTCGCTCACCCCTAGTAAAAATAACCATCTACTTAACGATAAAAATAATCATCCGCATACTTAATAAATTGAACATCCAACATATTTTAATTATATATAAATAAATCTAATCCAATCAAAATAATCATCCAGATAAGAATTAAAATAACCATCTGCTTACCTACTAAAATGATCAGCAGTAGTACTGTAGTCGTGAACAAGAGCGGCAGCAGGAGAACGTGGTCACGATGACGGTAAGAACGTGAATTGGAGGTTATGGTGAGATTAGGAATAATTGTACGTAATGTGAATGCGTTTAAATGCTAATTTTAATTTTTTAAATTTTAAAATTTAAAATTAAATAATTAATTAATAATCTAATTTTTTTATTTTAATTTTATTTGTTTTAATCTATTATTCACATTGTTTACAATTGTCATTGTTTCCATACTTTTTCTTTAGATATTGACTTCTTATCTTGGTAATTTAATAATGGCCAATTCTACGGTGTCTTTTATTTGGTACCTAACTTTTACCTAAATTACTTTTTATAGTAACTTTAAAATATTTAAAATTTTTTAATTTTTATATTTTTAAATTTAAAATTAATTATTTTACCTATTTTAATAATTAGACAATACTTTTTAAGCACTATAACAAATACCTTTAATAATACACATACTGACATACACATCCTATAGAAAGATCAATTAAGCATGGAAGAGAATTAGAGAAACCAAAATGAATAATAAGCACAAGTAGTGTATCAATCATCAACGACAAGAAACAGGTAATTATTGATCATGAAAGTAATCATGATACATTTATCACTATATGTTGATATTAATGAACTAAATTTGGTCATGACGTTGATGTGTATATGAATAGTGATGGGTGGGATCTGACTCTTGTGATCGAATCTAGAATAAAAAATTGGAGAGAAACTAAGATTTGAAACATGGATGCATATGACAAGACATGGAACATTTTATTTATAATAAAATGAAAAGATTCTTTTAGTTCAAGGGTGTGTATACTACTTGTTATGTTTAGTGCTCTAGTGCTTAACAAATTATACAACATGCTCTATAATTTTGCTACCTACTTTTGGCGTTGGATATCAAATAAAAGAAAGATAAGAAGGAAAAGAAAAATGAAAACAAGTTAGAAATAAATATAGAAAAAAAATTGAGGGATATATAATTAGAATAATAATGCTAGAAAGATAAACTAAGAAGTATAAAATAATTTAATTTAATATCCGTAACATTTGTAATTTTATATTTACATTAAAGTTATTTATTTATTTTAATAATAATTAAGAAGTACAAAACAAAAAAAAATATAGACTATTTTAGATTAATTTTTATTATCTCTTAAATATTTTTTATATAATTAATGTAGAGTAAATAATAATAAATAAATAAATAAATAAGTAAAATCGGTCCTACCAACTACTAACTTGCTAATGGCCAATCCTTAACCTTAGGATACCACAAAATTGTAATGATCTTAAAAGTTAAAACTAAAGAAATAAAGAGAGTGGTCATAATATATGTTGGGAAATTCATTGGCATGAGAGCGTGTTCCTCAAAATTGACTTGTCGTGACAACATTACTATCATATACTGTTGCACCCCACACTATGTGTGAAGGGACATTTTTCTTTTTTGGCTCCTTTTGTTAGTTCTTCCTTCTATATATAATATATTTATTTATATCATTATTTTATTTTCCTCTAATTTCTGAGGCAAAATAGCAAATAGGATATTGGAGACTGTTATTAGGTCGTGATTAAGGTTAATTTTTTTGGATATTGGATACAAATAGGTGTAATTTTTTAATATTAAAAATTATGGTGTTTTACAAAATTCTGGAGGCTATAGAATTTGCAGAGTGCGAATTGTCAGATCAATTTTTTTTTAATTTATAGAGACAATACACAAACTGTTTATTGTATTATTTTAATATTAAATTATAATACACAGTTTGCGTATTGTGCTTGCACGGAACATCACTTTTAGAATGCTGTAAAACTCTATTTTTTACAACATTAACGTAAAATTTCCTTCACTCTTTCATATTAAAATAAAAAATCCCGTGCTTAACGCATACAACAGTTTCTATGATAGTTTAGATATTAAAATGCACAGTATTAAATAGTTTAGTTAAAGATATCAAATTATTTAACGAATTTTAATTATTATTTTGAATACTTACCTTAATCCAATTAGTTAATAGAAGTAGAATTCGGTAAACAATTTGCATTGTAAACCAACTCCATAGCTCAGTTTTGTAAATAACTTGCTGACATGTAAATTATTAATTAGTTTAGTTTTCTGTTGTATTTATACCACCTGACACTAGTTAATTATTAGTTATAAGCTACAAACATTACTATATAATATATATTGTAGTAGCCGTAATTTAACTAAGTGAGATTCACCATTATAAATTTTCAGCTTTAAAAATCACAAGTTTATGATTCTGAACTCCATCAAGTTTTCCTTCCTCACTGTTCATACTGTTTTGAGTTATTCTCTTGCTCTTGAATGTTTTTCACACAATTAATTACCAAACCAATGCAAGATTGAATGGCTTGTGAATTGGATGTCTAATTTCATGCATATTCAAAGTGTACAGGAATATAGAAAAAACAAAAATGAACAATAAGTTTTGTGAGTTCCATCACTTTTTT
This sequence comes from Arachis ipaensis, assembly GCF_059453495.1. Classification (NCBI taxonomy): domain Eukaryota; kingdom Viridiplantae; phylum Streptophyta; class Magnoliopsida; order Fabales; family Fabaceae; genus Arachis; species Arachis ipaensis. The sequence continues at coordinate 5,732,809 of NC_142440.1, read as the reverse complement.
TTAAATAAAATATAATTTCATCACCAAATATGCTAACACTTTGTATACTATGTATATATTTGTTCTGTAGTGAGTATTGCCTTGTGAATTGAAGTTGTGATGCTTAAACTTATTTTGGTGAAGTTTTTAGTTTTTTAAAATAATTTATAAAAACTAATTTTTAAAATCTAATTTTTTAAAAATTATTGTATTTATGTTTTTGATAAATCAAATTAAAAAAAAAATTCAATAAACACAAGTAATAATAATTAAAAATATTATAATAGACATAAATATAAGAGTTAAATTTATAAATTAATTAAATACATAAAGTTATATTAGATTTTTTAATTTTCACAAGTACAGGTCTATTTTAAAAGTTTTATCTTTAATACTTTCAAAAGTACTTTATTTCTTAAAAAATACAAGCATCAGCACATAGTATTTTTTATTTAACAGATATAAAATAAGAAATTACTTATATTTTTGAAAAGCACAAACACCTTTTTAAAAGGTTTTACTAAACTGAACCTTAAGATATATGACAAATAAAATTCATCTCCTCTATATTTTAGTAATAAGATTTTTTTGGTTCTCTCCTATTTTTATAAAAATATTAAAAAATATTGAGAAATAACTTTTAGTAATTAGTTTACATTAGCCAACTTTAGGATTCATATATGTTTATAATTTAAAATTTAGAGTTAAAGATTTATGATTTAAGATCTAAAATTTAAAATAAATAAAATAATTTAAAAAAAATTGACTAATGTTAGCTGAAAAAAGTTAGTTTTTGAATATTACTCTAAAAGTGTCGCCTTCTCCTCTCCACATTGGTTAGAAGGGAATCATGAGCTACCAACCAGAGGAAGGAACGTATACGTTCAGGCCCACTCCATCTCCAAATTACTTTGAAGATTCTTTGTGGCGTAATCGAACTGGTATTAAGACTTTGATAAGGAGTTTTGGTACTGAAGGCACCATCCGACAGGATGCCCAGGCTAAGTAATTCTCATTCTTCCACGGAGATGGTGGGGAGATGACAGTAATTCTTTGGACCACATCTTCAAGCATCTAGGTACATAGCTTCCTAACATTCAAATTACCTGAAACATCAAGAAAGTTTGTAAGATAATTATCATCATTAATTGGATCACTTATCTGAAGAGCATAGTGTTCTAGAGATCTTATGCTTGGGACCCAATTGTGCCTCCAGATATTGATTGAGGATCCATTCCTAAACGCTAAATAAGGTTTTGTTGGACATTTGGTCAAGTATCATAGGCACCTTTTCAAATATTCAAACAGTTCATTCTCTTTTCTACAATGGGAACGACATCACAACCGCTACCATATTTAGATCTCAGAAATTTCGTCCATAGAAAATCCTTTGTTTTAATGAATCCCCATCCGATTTTCATCATCTAGGCATGATTCATTATATTGGCATGTCGAATGTCCATACTCCTAGACTTTTTTGGCTTATAGACTTTCCACCAGTTTAGCAGATGAACCTTTTTGGATTGATCCAAATCCCCAAATAAAGCTCCTGTATTATCCGTCCTGGCGAATTGAAAGGCTTCACTGATCTCAGCTCTAGCATGATATCCAACATTCTTAGAAAAGAAGACCCTTGTTTTTTCATTGCCCAATTTTTGGCCCGAGCTATCATACATTCAGGCATCTTTTAATGATCTTAGCTTGGTCAAGACTTGCTTTGGCAAAGAGGATTAGGCTATCTGTGAAGTAAAAGTAGGAGATACTAGGATTATCCCTTTTAAGATGAACTAGCTTCCAGAAATTATGATCAACAGTTGCACTAATAAGTTAACTATTTTGTAAGAAACATTGCATAAGTCGATGGGTCTCATTTGTCTCATACTTGTAACAGATTCAATCTTTAGGATAAGAGTGATCAGAATTTTATTAATCTCTCCAACCATATCCGGATTTAGAAAGATGTTGTGCATAAGATGACAAAGGTTAGGGCCTACCTTCTCCCATTGGTGTTTGTAAAAAATAGTCTGATACCATCCCTACTAGGAGCTTTTCAACTTCCCATAGCAAACATGGCTTCTTTAATATCTTAGTTAGTGATGTTGTGCGGCTTGTGCCCTATAAAGTTAAGATCCTCCTCGAAAAGAATAGGAAAAGCCTTATTAAAGATGAAAGGGAGCTAGAAAATTTTTTAGTATACAAGTTCATATAAAATGAGTAGGCTAAATTTTATAGAGGCCATTTATCAATGATCCAATTGCCATGATCATCTTGTAAGGTGTTAACTCTATTTCCTCTTCTCCTAATAGTAGTTTATCCATGAAAAAATTTGGTGTTATAATCCCTAAACTCTATCTACTTGACTCTAAATTTCTAATACCACAACATTTTTTCATGGCCTAAAATTTTTTCATATTGCCTCCAAAAAACACACTACAAGTATTTAAGAAAAAGATTATGATTATAACCCAGTGAGGTAGCAATACCTTGGACTTTTCTTAAGAGCTTTCTCTTTTTTTTTTAAATGTCTTTAAAAACGGTTGAATTCTAAACCTTAAGAGAGTCCCAAAAGTTAAAAACTCCATTAGACCAAGCCTATTGAACATTTATACAAGAAATCACAATATTATGAAAGTTAAGATGCAATAACCATATAGTTAAAAATCAAAAGGACCTTCTACTCCTACTAAAAGAAAAATTTGCATTATGCTGCAAGCAAATGGGGGTGTGATTGGACTTTAGCATAGGTAGATTTTTAGGCAAGCATGTGAAAAAGCAATCTATCAGTCCAAATTACTCAAATATCTATCCAACCTTTTGACAAGATCCCCCATTTTTCAAGTGAAGAGCCAGCTAGAAAATCCTATGTAAAGGAGATCACACTCTTAAATATAACTCTAAAACTCCATACAAGTTGTTGGACCCGCATGTATAGAACCACCACGACGATCAAAATCATTAAACATGGCATTAAAATCATCAAGGATACACCAATAGCCATGCTTCTTCCAGTTCCATCTTGAACCCCTTTGTGGAATATTTACCTATTTCCATGAAGAAACCAAATATTTTTTGTTACCTTCCGACCGGTCGCCATCTTCTAGCAATTTTTCATCTCTCCGCAGTTCACTAGATATTTGGTAGTTTTCCAGCAGTTTGCCATTTTTCCAATAATTTGCCACTTTTTTGGCAATTTTTCTGTCGGTTTGCCATTTTTTTCGACAATTTATCACTTATTCGGCAGTTGCTATCTTTTTGACAGTTTTTTTGGTAGTTCACCACTCTTTTGGCAGTTCTGTTTGCACTTTTTTGTAACAGTTCTGTCTACGTTTCAGTCTGACAATTTTGTCTGTGCTCATTCCGTCAATTTCTGTAATTTTTTACTTATTTCATTGTCTTAACTAAGTTTCAAGCTCAAGTAGTGGTCACTTGAGTTTGAGGGAGGATGATAGAATATATTAGGATTAATTAGTATTCATTAAAAGTATTTAGTATATTTCGAGATTTATTATAGGATATTACGTTATTATGAAATCAAGCATGATGAAGAGAGAGAAAACCTAGATTGGAGATTAAACGAAAGGATGCAAAAGTAATTTTATTATTGTTAACCACAAATATAAAAACAGGGGATGTATTTATACAAGATTCTAAAAAAAGTGCTACTAACAAAATCCGTACTCTAACTACTACGCTAGGATCACTTGTAAACATTGTTAAGGGGATCAGTTGTGTGTGAAATTTCAGGTGAGTCGGCCATGGATCGTGAAAGCTCTGATACCATATGAAATGAAGCACGAAAAGAGAGAAAATCTATATTAAAGATTGAATAAAAAGATGCAAAAATAATTCTATTATTGTTAATCACAAATATGGAAACAAATATGAAAACAGGAAAATATATAAGAGTTTAAAAGAAGTGCTACTAGTACAATCTACACTTTAGTTACTAAATTAGGATATTTTAATAATTCTTTCTCATTGGTTAATTACATCTATTATACCTCTCCCCAAACTCATGGCTGCCTGAAATGCAGCCTGGGGTTGTTTCGAAACTTGTCGAACAACTGGATCGAAACTGGTTTAGTAAACACGTCCGCTATTTGTTTAGAAACAGGGGATGTATTTATACAAGAGTATAAAAGAAGTGCTACTAACACAATCTGTACTCTAACTACTACACTAGAATCACTTATAAGCATTGTTAATGGGATCATTTGTGTGTGAAATTTTTGGTGAGTCGGTCATGGACCGTGAATGCTCTGATACCATATGAAATGAAGCACAAAAAGAGAGAAAATATAAATTGGAAATTGAACGAAAAGAAGCAAAAGTAATTCTATTATTGTTAATCACAAATATGGAAACAGAGGATGTATTTATACAAGAGTCTAAAAGAAGTGCTACTAGCACAATCTGCACTCTAACTACTATATTAGGATATTTTAGTAATTTTGCTCACTAGTTAATTACATATGTTATACCTTTTCCTAAACTCATGACGACCTGAAATGCAGCCTAAATTTATTTTGCAACTTGTCAAACAGCTGGATTAAAACTGGTTTAGTGAATACGTCTGCTATTTGTTCAGAAACAGGGAATGCATTTATTCAAAAATATAAAAGAAGTGTTATTAGCACAATATATATTCTAACTACTCCTTAAGATCTACTATAAACATTGTTAATGGGATCACTTGTGTGTGAAATTTCAGGTGAGTCGGTCATGGACCGTAAATGCTCTGATACCATATGAAATGAAGCATGAAAAGAGAGAAAATCTAAAATGGAGATTGAACGAAAAGATGCAAAAGTAATTCTATTATTTTTAATCACAAATATAGAAATAGGAAATATATTTATAGAAGAGTCTAAAAGAAGTGCTACTAGCACAATTTGCACTCTAGCTACTACATTAGGATATTTTAATAATTTTTTTCACTAGTTAATTACATATGTTATACCTTCCGCCAAACTCATGGTAGCCTGAAATGTAGCCTAAGTTTGTTTTGAAACTTGTCAAACAGCTGGATTAAAACTAGTTTAGTAAATACGTCTACTATTTGTTCAGAAACAGGAAATGCATTTATACAAAAAATCTAAAAGAAGTGTTACTAGCTAGCACAATCTGTATTCTAACTACTCCACTAAAATCACTTGTAAACATTGTTAATTGGATCACTTGTGTGTGAAATTTCAGGTGAGTCGGCCATGAATCGTGAATTCTCTGATACCATATGAAATGAAGCACGAAGAGAGAAAAAATCTAAATTGGAGATTGAACGAAAAGATGCAAGTAATTCTATTATTTTTAATCACAAATATAAAAATAGGGGATGTATTTATACAAGAGTAGTCTAAAAGAAGTGCTACTAGCACAATCTGCACTCTAGCTACTACATTAGGATATTTTACTAATTTTGTTCACTAGTTAATTACATCTGTTATACCTTTTTCCAAACTCATGGCGGCCTAAAATATAGCCTGAGTTTGTTTTGAAACTTATCACACAGCTGGATCGAAACTGATTTAGTAAATATGTCTGCTATTTGTTCAGAAACAGAGAATGTATTTATACAAAAATCTAAACAAAGTGTTACTAGCACAATCTGTATTATAACTACTACACTAGAATTACTTGTAAATATTGTTAATGGAATTACTTGTGTGTGAAATTTCAGGTGAGTCGACCATGAATCGTGAATGCTCTGATACCATATAAAATGAAGCACGAAGAGAGAAAAAATCTAAATTAGAGATTGAACAAAAAAATATAAAAGTAGTTCTATTATTGTTAATCACAAATATAGAAACAGAAAATGTATTTATATAAGAGTATAAAAAAAAGTGCTACTAACACGTCAATATGCACTCTAGCTATTATAGTAAGATATTTTAATAATTTTGCTCACTAATTAATTACATTTGTTATAATTTTTATTATTTTGATTCTCTTAACACCTATAAATATTTTTATATATTGTCTCATTCTCACACAATTTAATTATACACGCATATATATTTTTTTATTATTCTCTCTTACTTTTCTAACAAATTTTATTAGTTATATAATACTATTCTTTATTTTTAGCCAATAATTAGTTAATGTCAATTGTTCTCAGTTAATGTTAGTTGTTCTCGCTTTGTCAATGTCACTACTTACAATTTGGCAATAGGAGTACAAATATCATAAAAGAAATAAAGAATACAAATCCTAATTTATATATAATTTCCAGAATTAATATATAAGAAGCCAATAATGAAGCTGTGACCGTTATTAATTAGCAATAGGGCTCTCCAACTGTTTTGAACAAGAGACGCAAGCTACCGTTCATTGCATATGATATGCAGCCAGCAATATAAATCTTGGTCTTAATTGTTAACTCCTTTAAGCATAAAGATATTTCTTTCCCTACAAGTATTTGTCATATATTTTTAAGATGACATTGGATACAAGATACACTCGTTATATATGCATTCATGATCATTGCACACCCTTGCTAGTTATTGCTGATAATGTATCCTCATTTTTTTAGAATTTTATATTCTTTGTTTGGTTTCATTTGTTACATTTATTAGATATATTATTAGAGAAAAATGCATTATAGCTTGGATGATGTTATTATTAGATTATTAGTTGCTTGACAATTGTGTTTAGCATTTATTTTGAACATTCTCTTTTGGAAAATAGAATCTAAATAAAACATTTGGGCCGTTAATTTACACACACACACATATATATAAACAGTTTGAATTTTTTCGTTATTGATTTTTAATAGTTAAAAAGTATTTTACTCTCAAAGATCATCACATGGAACATCATAATAACTATAAAAACTTGATTATAACACAGCTTTTAAGATCTTTCACTATACTAAAGATGATGGTTGAGGCAAAGTTTTTTAGGTCTAGCGGCAATTTTCAACATAATTAGAATAACCGCCTCAAAATTAATAAAGGTGGAAACTAATGTGCAGTCGACTTCATATGAAGTACCTGAGAGCCATTAGATGATTTGACTGATTTAACTAAATTTTTATCTAACGACTCTCAAATATTAACTTCACGTGAATTCGACTTTACCTGAGTTTTCACCACTAATAAATTTATTTGTGACGGTTGACAATTAATAGCTACAATTAATTTTTTACGCACAAAAAAAAGGGGAAATCCGAAATCTATTTGGTTCAAGATCCTTGAACATTGACGGCTATATATAGAAGTTACATATATATTTTCCATTTCTACTATGAATTATAAACTAAGTCCAATTTAACTTAGGAAAAATAAAAAACATATCATCAAAACATATATTATAGTTGGCGTGCAACAATTATTTATATCTGATTAAAGCTAATTATATATATATATATGTTTCCATTAAATAAATAATAAAAAGGAAAAAGAAGAAGCTAGCAAAAACTGCCGTAGACGCTTCTTCATTGTTTCTCATGAGTTTGTGCTTCATTTGATCCCGCCAGCTCTTTTGGGCTAATTCTCTTTCATTGTTTGATATGCAATTGGTGCATGCATGACACTACCACATTATTTTTAGGATTTGATAGGAATTTAACACTAATCATGATTCATGAGGACAGTTTTTTGGCCTTGCTTTGCTTTCTTGAACTTCCTTATTAATAATAATTGATTATATTTAATTTCGGTTAATTCTTGAAATGGAAAGTCTTTTGTAGCGCAATTTTGTTCGGTTTTGTTTAATTAACACACGCCGTTACACATCAACCTCATAATTAATCACAACAATAATGTTAGTAGCTCCAAGATATTTTTGGGTTTTACTTGAACTTTATATATGAAAGTAACTCCATAACGACACATTGCATGTGCCATATCCTTGTATATTGTTGTGGTTACTTGACGGTCATATATACTTTTGTTAACAAGAATAATTTTCTTTATTTATATTTTAAACGTGAATATGTTAGTGGATACTGATAAAATTGTGAAAGAATAGGAAAAAAAAAAAGATGAAAAAATTTTATTGATTGTTGATTGATTGAATTGAATTGAATTATGAAGGTAAAATTAAATATATAGAAAGCATTGCCTACGAAAAATAAAAGAAAAGATAAGAAGATAATAATAAAGACTAAAATTAGAACTGAATTTATGTATTCTATTAGGCTGAATTTGTGAGTCATGAGACTTTTTTATTGTTGTCATAGATTAAGGTGTAAGAATAGTTTAATAGATACAATTAGGGAAAGGCTCAATATTTATTATTTGTGATAAATATATATTTATTTAATAAGGATTTCAACACAAAATATGGGTTTAGATGGTAAAAAAGCATTCTTCTATTCATAATTTGAGTTTTATTTAAAAATTTATCGTTAATTAATGAATCTTTATATATATAAAATAAAATTTAAACTCTTACAATATATTTATTAAGCAGACAAATAAATTAACGAGTTAATCTAGATAATAATTCTTTAATTTACGAGGTGTCAAATAAGGTCCCAACAACTTGAGGGGATATCGATTATTAGGTCAACATATATTCATATATAATCAATTTTCAATATTATGCTCAATCGGTGCAATGCATTATTGTTCCCCACTAGGGGAAGAAATAACTTCCAATTCTAAACCCCTTAGCTTGTTTAATTTTTGTCGAGGAATTTAATAATTAAGCATATATATGCCGAATAATGGAATCATATCCCTATAATAATAGAGCTAAAGATATTACAACAAACAAAATCATAGCAGAAAAATGTGATTATACATATATATGTTTATTATTTATTCTCGGGAATATTATTGCACTATTCATCCATTTTATTGTGATTCTTGCATTGTGAGCTCACTCTAAGTAAGCACATCTCACACACACATAATATTGAAAAATTTTCGAGCCTACCGTCGTCCTGGTGTTTCAGTTATTTTTAACCGTTGATCTTAATTATAAAAAATATATATAATATATATAATTAAAATCAACGGTTAAAAATCACTGGTACAGCAATATAACAGTACACTTAAAAATCTTCCCATAATATATATATTATTCGTATTAGGCATGTAAGCTACAAACGGAGCAATAATATTAACCCTAGATACCTGGAATAATACAAATAACCATTAGAATTTTTTTTTCTTTTATTTTGTGGTGGCAAAAATTTGTTTAATTAAATATGTATGACAAACTTGGTAGATCAATATTCGCATGAAATATATTCTCTTGGTTTGATTATTATTCCATACTCCTTGAATTTATATTGCACCAGATACTTATTAATGATGTTTATATGTATGGTTAATTAATGAGTACATCAAGCTTCAAATTAAAAATGTGAATAGTCACTACTATAATAATGAAGCTCTTGAAAACTATCAAGAATATCAAATTAGCGAACATATTCATCCTACATCACAATTCTGAATTCTCTCACCTACTAGCTTGCATCATGATTTGATTATTATGGATCGGAGAAGATATAAAGAGAATGACCGATGAATAAAAACCAAATAAATTTCATCTCCAATTCTCCATTGATAGGTTTTATTATCGGTTTGTTGGTTTACATTTTTTTTCAATTATATATATATATATATATATATAGACCTAGCTAGGTTAGGGATAATGCAAGATCATGTCAACATATTTTATTCTTAAAAAAAAAATTGAAAGAAGACGTTACATCAAGTACTAAAATTATCATAACTTAGTATTTCTATTGGGTCATGAAAACAAAAATAATTTGTCAAATTGCAAATCAGAAAAAAAAAATTGTACAGAGTTTTGGATGATTACATTCGATAATATTATAAAGACAATATTTAATTTTTTTAATATAACATCTATAATTTTATATATATAATATTTATAATTATATATTATTATATTTAAAATTGTAACATATTATTTTAACAAATAATTTTAGGCTACTTGTATAATAGCTAAAATTTTAATTTAATTCTTAAAATTTTTTAATATTATAATTTTAAATAAATCAATTAATTTTACAAAATTTATACTAAATCTAATAATTTTATAATTTAAATTTTATTAAAATGTTAGGCTTTATATATTTAATTTACTTTTTTTTATTTTAAGTAAAATTTCGATTATTTTTACTTGACTATTTGAACTAAATTTTTTTAGGTTTAATTACTCTGTTGGTCCTATAGTTTTGTAAAATTTTTAATTAAGTCCCTATACATTTTTTCTTTTTAATTGGGTTTCAGCATCAATTTTTTTTTTCAATTAAGTTCCTTTTAGTAGTAATTAGCTTAATTTTATAGGGACCCAACTAAAAAAAAGAATTGGTACAGGGACCTAAATAAAAGGAAAATAAAATGTAGAGATCCAATTAAAAAAAAATTGATGCAAGAATTCAATTAAAAGAAAAAAAAATATAAGAACCTAATTGAAAATTTTGCAAAACTATAGGAAACAGCAGAGTAATTAAACCATTTTTCTATTGTTATATGTTCCATGTGATTGTGTAGAGTGGATGTCCCCACTGTATTACAACATGAAATCTGGACCGTCCATGAGATCCATACTTCCCCTATTTATAGCATCACACTACTCTTTCATTTTCTTATGTAACATTACTACAATCAACTAATATTATACCTTCCTCTCTGCCCCTCACTCTTCATTCCCCTGCATCAAACTAAACTTGTTTGTGATCATCATATCAATGGCTTGCTTAGAGTTAGAGGTGAGTCTAAGTTTCATATAGAAAAAGCATAACATTATTTCAATATTCATTGCATAATTGATTCTTAAGAAACTTAATTAAAAGCAGGGAAAGTTGAATGATGATGAGGAGCAAGAAGAATTGACTCTTGATGGCAGTGTGGATTTGCATGGCCGTCCTGCTATCAGAACCAAATCTGGAACATGGCTTGCTGGAATTATCATTCTCTGTAAGCTTCACATTTATTTCATTATTTCTTCTTAATTAATTACTATTATTTAATTTTTTGAGAGGTACATAATAAAAATCACAGAAACATAACTACCTCCGACACATACAGTATAGTACACATGCAAATACAAATACAAATACAAATACGTAGCACGTATATAAACGGATAAACCTTTATGCATATATAGATGAAGATACTTTTATATAAAGAGATCTTTATTTAAAAATGATAATTAAGATTGATATATATTATGTTAGTAGTTTAATTAATTAAGTATGTTATGTTTAGTTTAGTAAGAAAAGATGATAGTTGAAATATTAGTACATATTATATTAATTTAATTAAATATATTATAGATATGTTATCAGAAAGAAAGGAAGGGCTGAAGTCATCTTATCAGTTAGTGATAAGAAGAAGATGAAAGTGTTACATTTCCGATGCAAAATCCAGAACAACGTAACTGAGGGGGGAGCGTGAGGCAAAGGAAGAAAGAGTAGTGATGTATTAAGTTAATTGATGGAGGCTTTTGTCTCCACGCTAAGTTTATAAGTTATTATAAACGATACAAATTAAAATAAGAGCAATAGCATGAGTATGTTACTGACACGTAGCCAATGAGTAATAGCTCAAATGGCATAGTCTCCTCATACTCAATGAAGAGATTGCGGGTTCGAGTCTCCTATCTTTGGTAAAAAAAAAAAAAAAATGTTACTGACACGTAACCTTTGCCTGTCACCACGACTTTGCATGACTTGTGTCCTTGCCACGTGTCACGATGCATATGTGCACACTTATATTAGAAGCATACTCGAAAGGAGCACGTGAGTAACACTCGCATTATTATTACTATAGTGGCTAAGTAGTTTTGCTTTTTTATTTGATAAATTAAAGGCTTGCTTTTATATATAAGCCGTCGTTCTATATATCTACATGCAAGGATTCAAGGAAAATTGGCACAGGTCACAATCCTGCAACTAATGAATCCTACTTTTGGGTTAATTTTTAATTTTTTTTTTTTTTACAATTGCTATTGCACGTCAAAAATCATTGCCTCTTGGGTTTATATTGATACTTTAATAAAATTGAATATTTATACAGATATTTATTCATATTGCTATGTTTTAAATATATGATTCTTTTTCAATATATACCATTAGATAATAATGTAGAGAGACAAATCAATTAGGTACCTATGCCGGCAATTAATGTTCAAAATGATTTTTGGGTTTAGAAAATAGAAAGATTATGCACAAACGTGTTCTACTAGGAACAAGGTGACACATTCATCGTCCACGGCAGAAAGTAGGTTCATGAATCATAATATGAATATAACTTATAAAAGCACATATATCTTTTTGTAAAAGAAATTATTTCTTTTCACAAAACCAGCCTTCGAAGTGTTATATCGTCCATGAAGCGGTGAAGCCATTCATTACTAAGGACAAAGGCATGACACTGCGTTTGTTTATAGATATAAGATATTGAATTATGAATATAAAAATATAAAATTATATTTAGTAGATAAAATATAAATATATTAATAAAAAAATATAATTTATTTTTTTATTATTTTTATTAAATTTTTATAATTATATTTTTTATTATTATTATATTTTTAATTTTTTTGTATAAAAAATAAAAATAAATTAAATTTTTATAATTTATTTTAATTTATTATCAAACAAAATACAAAAATTTTAATTTTTGTGCTTCTAATTTTTATATTTTAATTTTAGTATTTTGTCTTGTCTTTAAAATTAAATACAACCTAAAAGTGTTTGCTCTATAAAGATGAACCCTATATAACCCAAAATTATTATTATTTTATTATAATAAAATAATGTAATTTCTAATATACATTAACATGTTATTGCCAATGAGTTATAGCTCAAATGGCATAGTCTCTCCATACTCAATTAAGAGGTTGCGGGTTCGAGTCTCCTATTTTTGGTGTGTATATATATATATATATATAATGCTTTATTGGTGGCAATGCAATAATCCTAGGAAAAGCTGATAGAGGTGCTAATGTGTTATCACAGTTGTTCTTGATCCATTTTAGAATAAGATTTCACGTGCACAGGATCAACTTCCCTGTTACTATATACTGATGTGAACTGATTCACGTTTCAGGAATCTTTACACATCATTTTCCACCATCTGTGAAGGGTCCTCACTCCAGTTGATTATCTATAACACACACTTTCAAATAACTATTAATTAAGTGAAACACTGAAACAGAACATCTACATGGAGACAAAAATAAAAGTAATATCACTTTAGATTGAAATGTTAAAAAAAAAAAAAAAAGTAAAATAAAAGTGATAAACATGAATGTCAACTCAAAGTACAATTAATATTTAGAAAATCATGGTAAGGCATAACGATGTTATCTAAAAATGGGAAAGAAAAAAAAAAAAGCAATTTATATGTGCTGTGCAGGCTTTAATTATCAAAAGGAACTTCAGCTATTAGTGATCTTAAGTGATTTGATTCACTGCCTTTGTAGAAGTCCGTCGCTTCCGTGATAAGTTACACGAGAATCGAGGATACTGCCATAGATACTTATCATGAGTTTATATAATGCATGTACATAAAAGCATATATAATATGTGGGAGTATTGCATGAAGGAATATGACCCTGACTGAGATTGTTGTATGTATCAGTGAACCAAGGTCTGGCAACCCTTGCATTCTTTGGAGTTGGAGTGAACCTGGTGCTGTTCCTGACAAGGGTGGTAGGACAAAACAATGCTGAAGCAGCAAACAATGTGAGCAAGTGGACTGGGACTGTTTACATCTTCTCTCTCGTGGGTGCTTTCCTAAGTGATTCTTACTGGGGAAGATACAAAACTTGTGCTGTTTTTCAAGTCATCTTTGTACTCGTAAGTATACCTACAAACTCTCTCTTGTTTTTCCTCTTCCTAGATCTTAGTACATTCCTTGATCACTAAAAGAAAAATCTTCTTCTGGCTTGTTATAGGGTCTATCATCCTTATCCCTATCATCATACCTCTTCTTGGTTAAGCCTAAAGGTTGTGGGAATGAATTGGTTCAATGTGGGAAACATTCAAGGTTGGAGATGGGGATGTTCTACCTTTCAATCTATCTCATCGCCTTGGGCAATGGAGGCTATCAACCCAATATTGCCACATTTGGGGCAGATCAGTTTGATGAGGAGCACTCAAAGGAGGGTCCCTCAAAGGTGGCATTTTTTAGCTATTTCTACCTGGCTTTGAACCTTGGCTCCCTCTTCTCAAACACCATTCTAGGCTATTTTGAAGATGAAGGAATGTGGGCACTTGGGTTCTGGGTATCTGCAGGCTCTGCCTTAGCCGCACTTATTTTGTTCCTTGTAGGCACACCAAGGTATAGGCACTTCAAGCCCAGTGGCAACCCTCTCTCCAGATTTTGCCAAGTTCTTGTTGCTGCATCAAGGAAATGGAAAGTCCAAGTGCCATCAAATGAAGAGGAGTTATATGATAAGCATACAATAGATTCTGCCACCAACAGCAACAGAAAGATTCTCTACACTCACGGGTTCAAGTAAGTAGTGGACCAGTACATTAGATACTATTGTTCATGGGTAGATGCTCATACTTTATACTTCGAATCTCCAAGTCTGCATGAATTCTTTTCCTGCATTCATGTAACCATTTTGCTAAGACCATGGCATAGGTTACTAAATAAAGAAGACTGTCAGTATGTCGTTCATGATTCTATTGAGAAATGATGATTTGATAAATTTGTCATTTCTCTGTATTGCAGGTTCTTGGATAGGGCAGCATATATATCCTCAAGAGATCTAGAGGACCAAAAGAATTCCCTTTACAACCCTTGGCACCTCTGTCCTATAAGTCAGGTTGAAGAAGTTAAATGCATACTGAGACTTCTTCCAATTTGGCTTTGCACCATAATATACTCGGTGGTTTTCACACAAATGGCTTCTCTTTTTGTGGAACAAGGTGCAGCCATGAAAACCACTATTTCTCATTTCAGAATACCACCGGCTAGCATGTCAAGCTTTGATATCCTCAGTGTAGCTGTCTTCATTTTCTTTTACCGTCGAGTTCTTGATCCGTTTGTGGGAAAACTTAAGAAGTCAGACTCCAAGGGTCTTACTGAACTTCAAAGAATGGGAGTCGGACTCGTCATAGCTGTACTAGCAATGGTTTCTGCCGGGTTAGTTGAATGCTATAGGCTTAGGTATGCCAAACCAGGATGCATCCACTGCAATGGCACAAGCTCTCTAAGCATCTTCTGGCAAATCCCTCAGTATGCATTTATAGGAGCTTCTGAAGTGTTTATGTATGTAGGCCAGTTAGAGTTCTTCAATGCTCAAACACCCGATGGCTTAAAGAGCTTTGGAAGTGCACTTTGCATGACATCCATCTCCCTTGGGAACTATGTCAGCAGCTTACTTGTAAGCATGGTTATGAAGATATCCACTGAGGATCACATGCCTGGGTGGATCCCTGGAAACCTCAACAGAGGCCACCTAGATAGGTTTTACTTTCTCTTAGCGGTCTTGACATCTATGGACTTGATCGCTTATATTGCATGTGCAAAGTGGTACAAGTGTATCCAACTGGAAGGGAAATGTGAAGAGCATGATGAGGCAAGTAGTTTCAAAGTCTAATTTTCCAGGGACATAATTCAAAGGCAATGGTAACAATATATGTTAATAAGAGAAAGAATGGAGAAACTAGTCTATATAACCTTGGTTATAGTTGCTACTTGCTACTGGAAGAAAAGTTTTGCTTGTTTGCAGTAAGAGAAGCCCTTCTAATCAGCACGCGAGTCTCCGACTCTAATACAATGGGAACTCGCTCTTTTATTCACCCTACTGATTTTCAGTTCACTTTCTTGAAGCCATAGTTGTGTACAAACTAAACTTTTATGAGGCAATAAGAGTGTTTTTGGGTCCTCAAAAGCTTCCCTTCTTTCTCATTTGTATGTTCCATTGCTAAAGATGTAGTGACATGTATAATCTCAATTTTTGTCCTTAATGTCTGGAACTCGACTTTCATACAATGGATAATCCACTAATTAAGGCAATAAAAAAGTTCAAAAGAGAGAAATTCCTTAAGGGCCTTCTAATACATTCTAATTAGGCTAATTGAATGTACATGCATTATTTCAGGTTTGAACCATTTGGTACTGTACACAGCTCTTTCTAGATCATTTACAAAGAACAGAATAAAGCAACTTGTATTACTGGCTACAAATTTGACATATGCATAACCTATGATTCAAAGTAAACAGAACTAGATACAACTTACAAGATAGCCAAAACTTTTTGTCCAGTCTTGAGAACGAAAGAACCTGCAAAGAAAAATCTTATCCTTGAACCTTACGAACTTGTATGTGGTGAGTGGATTCCTCACGCCAGATTGGTTGTGCTCCACTTTGAACAAGGGTAACATGCTGTCCCTCGAGCAAATGACCCTTACTCTGAAACATGGAGACTTTTCAGCAACATTTGCAAGAAAACCTATCAATTATCATACATAAATGTGAGTGCAAATGATGGAGATATTCCTCACCAGGAGAAGCTTAATGGCTCTAGAGAAGGTCTCCTCTGCATCGTTTGAAAATTGCATGAATATGGGCATGACCCCATGATAAAGTGCCAACCTCTGCTTAATCCGTTCTCTATGAATAACAGCAACCCCCCAAATACTCAATAAGTAGATAATTATTTAATCGGGGATTGAACCAGATTGATTGAACACTAAAAGAATATCATGGCAGATGAAAATTATAAAGGATAAAACCTGGACCAAAATATTATCCTTATTTGTCATACAATGAAAATATGATATAACTCTTAGACTGAATGATATGTTCAGTACTTGAGAATTGAGATTCGGAAACAAGGATAGAGAGATGCTTGACCATTCTATTTTCAAAATCATTGAAAATTACTATCACTCCTGAAAGGACATCATGAATGCAACAGCAGAGTTCAACAAAAAATGAGCTCTGGTTATACGTATATATGAAGTCCATATATTTTACCTATTTGAAATGGGCACAAAAATTTAAAATTAAATAAAGCAACATACACATGCTACTATTCTGCTGATACTCACTGATTTGTGAACGCAAAGATTGTCGAGTAAGGCCTATAATGGCTCAAAAGAATAGCCATGGATCCTGTTCTGGTAAAAACAATGATAGGAGCATTTAGAGTATTAGACATAGTTGTCGAGTGGAAAGCAAACATTTCTCCCATGCGGCTCTGCAAAAAATTAAACACACATTAATTAAGACTTTTGGACATGATTGATAAAATCTATAGCAATAAATCTTCTACAATATACGAAACTAAGCTCCAACTGTTGCACACATAATTTACGAGGAGACTAATTTTTTTCCCCCCGAAGAAAGCACATACTTTATGCGGACTTAAGTTTCCTGGATAAGCTTCACTATTCTTAATACTTGATTCAGTCCTTAAAGCCACCGAGTGCATAACTTTAACAGCTTTCAATGGATATCTGAAACAGCAGCAATCATCTTAAAACAGACATTATTAGACTAAAAAGTTTGGACAACAGGTACATCAAAGGAAAAATGTTCAGCACAAAAGACAAAGAGCAATACCTTGTCATAAAATTTTAAAAGACTTATGGGGGGAAAATCTTGATACAGAAAGGAGTTCTATAATATTTCCATAATCTACAAACATATAAACTGGATGAAAAGCATGGTTTTGTAGCCATCAAAGGTATTTTTCACATTTGAGGACAGGGCTTAGCTTTTAGTATTGCCTTCCTAGTCTCTACAACCATTACACTTCACAAATGAATATTGAAATAAGTTCTAATAGCCAATCAAAAAAAAAAAATCAAGGAACCAAGATCAACAAAGGAATAGCACACTCACTTTCCATGAGCAGTTTCTCCAGAAAGCATGATGGCATCTGTACCTTCTCTTACGGCAATTGCAATGTCTGACACTTCTGCCCTTGTTGGTGTAGGATGAGCAATCATGCTTTCAAGCATATTTGTTGCCACAATAACCGGCTTTTGCATACCATGACATCTTCTTATGATATCCTCCTGTTTTATTGGCAAATAGGAATGAACAACATGGAAATCAGAACTAAACATAATCTTCACTTCCTAAATCAATAAAAAGAGAAATGTGGTCATTCTAGCAAAATATAGCCATATAGAACTTCCAAGCAGCAGCAGAAAGGCTTTCCTAAATTGATGCAAATGGCTAAAACTATTAGCATTAACAAACTGAAACTCGTAACACCTAGTGAAGTTGGTTTAATTTTATTAGGCTTTCCCACTTCCACTGAACACTGCATCTCTGAATAGATATATCATGCAACAAAGCAATAACTATTGTCATAGACAATATCCAGAAAAGCTAATGTACATCTCACAAACTTTGAGCAAAATGGCGTAAATATCATCGTTTTACCTGCAGTAAAGGAACTTCCTCAATTGGAAGTTCAGCTCCAAGGTCACCACGAGCAACCATGGCCTGCAAAATAAAAATCATTGAAGATATTACACACAAACAACATGGACAAAAAAAAAACAATAAATAAAAAGTGCAGGCAAATAAATGATCTCCAACATCACATAGATTTCAGTCCTTTTATCCGGAAGATATTATTAAAGATACGAAATCTCCACAATGGAAGTTCAGCCTTCAAGAAACAAACCCCATCTGAAGCTGAAAGTATTGAATGAAGATTTGGTATAGAATCCGCACTTTCAATTTTTACAATCACATGTATATCAGCATTATGACCTATACAAAAGGTTAACAGTGATTTAGCTCATAAAGAGAAGCAATGCTACGCAGAGAAAGACAAAATGCATACACATAAATGCTCACACCTAGAGACAGGAGATAAGACAGGCAAGAAAAAGAAAAAATTACTTTTGAGGTAGTCTTTTAACTCATGAACCACTCTTGCATCCTTGACAAATGAGACAGCATAAAAGTCTACTTGATTGTCTACCCCAAACTTGATATCTTCCCAATCCTTCTCTGATGTTAAAGCACATGGCAAAGCAACATAAAATTTTGAAATGCATCCATCTTGTGAGTATCTAAAAGTGAATAATAGAATAACTGAATTGTACCAGTTATGGAAGGAAGTGTTGCACTTTTTCCCCGGACATTCAAATGACGCCTAGATTTCAATTCTCCACCATCAATCACTTCACATTTAACTGAGTCATTTGTCTTTGACTTAACAGCAAGAGACATCATTCCCCCTAAAATTACAACCTGATGAGATCATAATCTTCTACACAGTAACACTGACATATTGAAATAGGCAACCGGACTTGACTTACCATCAACGAGTAATATGTCTCCAACCTCAACATCATTGACAAAGTCATCATAATTGACACTGACAGTGTCTTCAGTGGAGACACCCCTCCTAATGGTGAAATTGAATGTTTGACCTTCCTTGAGTAAAATTGGCTGAGGTACATCCGCACTCCTAACTTCAGGACCCTGCTAACAAAAATCAGTTTGAGGGTTTGTCCCAAATTCAAAAACTAAATCCAATACACAAAATAGCAATAACCTTGGTGTCAAGCATGATAGCTATAACATTGTCTTGAAACTGAGCATTGTATTCTTTAACGAAATCAATGGTTTTCTGGTGCGATGCATGGTCACCATGGGACATATTCAATCGCGCCACGTTCATTCCAGTTTCGGCAAGCTTCCATATCATGTCACGGGAGCTGGTAGCGGGACCTATCGTGCACACTATCTTAGTTTTCCTGCGTAAATCGGAAGTCACCGCTCCCACGTGGACACCGTAATCAGCAGGGAGAACCTCAAAGGGAGAGTTTGACCTGTCGCTGTCTTCCTATTAAAAAAATAAATAAGTGGAAATGAATTAGTTGGTGATTTAGTAAGTGAATGAATGATTGAGAGGAATTGATTCGTAACAAGAGGTGGAAAGCCATTGGAGGAGGAAATTTGAGTGAAGCTCATTGATGCGGGTTGGTGGCAAAGTGGTCGCGATTTCCATATTGTTGGAGGCTTGGCGTGGAGGAGCACCACGTCGGCGATGTGTCTGGAAGAACACAGATCGGATTTGAAGACGGAGATGGAAGTTGAAAGATTAATAACACTTGCCATTTGAATTTTGATGAGGAATTTGTGATTCAGTGAGTGAGTCAGAGAGGGAGAGGGATGGAACTTGGAAAGGTTGAAACCTGCTGAGAATATGCTGCGGTGTCAGTTTGTTACGAGAGGAAAAGTCTTCTTTGCCCCTGATACCAGATTCGTAACCGTAAGGCCCAAACTCACCAGTCTCATCATCTTTCTCAGTTTCTCTCTCCAACGGCACGGTGGTTGTGATTCACCGTTAACTCTTTTGGTCTCAGCTGAGTCAACCATGAAGCTGTCCCTCAAATTTCAGGGTCACGATGAAAACCACCACCACATGACGGCCAAGTTACCCATCACCATCTTCAACCACCCATTCCTTTCTACCATCACCGCCTCCTCCTCCGCGACCGCCTCGGGTTCCGACTTTTGCTTCTCGCTCTCCACCAACTTCCCGTCAGGCCCGTCCCTCAAGGTCTCTTACTTCCCCACCGCCACCTCCACCGCCACGGCTTCCCTCCCGTTCTCTCTTTCCCTGAAATCGGGGTTGGGGCTGATGGGGTGCCCTCGCCACTCCCCTCTGGTGTTCTCTGCCAGCTTCACCCTCTCCCCTTCCTACGCCCCTCTTCCCTCTTTCTTCCTCCACCTCAAGCCCCAATTCGGTCATTTCTCCCTCAACAAAACCGTCTTCTCCGATGCTATTCCCCCTCCCGAACCTACCAAACCCTATTTCGCCACTGCTTCCCTCGATCGTAATGGTTCTTCTTCCGGTTGGCAAGAGATGAAACTGGAGCCTTTTGGTCCCAGAGACAACAACAACCACAATGATCGTATTAATGATACCCCTGGAACTGTGCTTGTTCCTGAGAGTGAGAAGAGGAACAACAGAAACGGTGAACGACGCGGCGTTTCAGCTGGTGTTGCGGTTATGGCTAGGACAGTGATCCCTGTGACGAAGGGGCTTCTGTTGAATATGCGTTGGGGAGTGAACTTCCCGGAGGATTGGGGGTTGAAGATGCCGTATTTGACAGTAAACAAGATTGGGTTAGAGAGGGTTGTTGAGGAAGCTAAGCAAGAGAACGAATATAAGAAGAAGGGAAGGGATTTGCAGATGCTGAAGGGAATGTGTTTGTGGATGAAGAAGGACTTGGAGGATGCAGAGAAGGAGAATAGGGAGATGAAGCAGCTGTTGGATGAGATCAGAGTTAGAAGCAATGGTGGTGGTAACGGTGGGAGGAAGGTGTCGCATTCGAGTGCAGGGTCTAGCGAGTTTGAACGTTGGAGAAGCAAGAAGAGTGTTAAAGAAGCTAACGAGAAGAAAGAACCGGCATCACCAAAACAGAGTGTAGCGAGTGATGTGGAATCTGAATTGCAGAAAGCCATACAAGCAGCCGCCGCAGCTGCTACTTCCTCTTAGCAAGAAGGAGGTCATTTACTCATTTTTATTCTGAATTTGCAGTGCTTTCAATGTACATGAATTCTGAGCTTCTGTTTCTTATTGATAAAATGGTACTACTTCTATATGAACTCTGAATTCTACAACAACTATCTCTTTGGGTTGATGGAAGGAGAGGTATGGAGTGGAATGAAATACATTACCAAAACTTGCATTGTTTGGATTTGAAAATTTTGAGATGGAACGGGAGAGGAATTGAATGGAATAGTGATCTTTGATTTTCTTTTATTCATTTACTATCTTTGTTATGTTACCAATTTAGGCAATTATATTTGAGGAATGCTAGAAGCTCAAATTTATTATTTAGTTATCAATATTCAGAAGTATGGGTTAAAAATATATTTAAAATTTTATCAGGATTAACTTTTGAGTCTGGAATTTGGAAGAAAACCAGTCTCTATTGCTGCCATTCTTTGAATCCATTGCAACTCCAAGTCCAAGTTCCATGATGCTGCTCGTGTATGCTTCTCAGATAATTGTTCATTCTATTGTTTGTATATTTTAGTAATAGCAAGAATTAATATTCCATTTTTGTTGTTTGGATATTTCAATATAATGTAATACTTCTGTAAGAAAAATAATAATTCACAGTCTGTCCCATTCTTATTCAATCCAAATAATAGAACTCATATTTTAGGAAAATTTAAAAATATATCTCAATTATCAAATATTAATTTAACATGTTATATATAGATAACTGATTTTATTGGTAATTTTTATTATATACCTAACATTGTTAAAAAAATTAGTATCAATTTAGTAATTTACTATTAGTTGACTAATGAGTATCTAAATAATTAGCACTCACCAATTTTTTTTTTTTTTGGTTGTTCAAAAACTCCCAACGGGAACAAGACCACAAATAGTTAAGGACATTAACAAGTTCCGTCGAAGGCACTAGCCACACGGCTTCGTCAATAGTTCTCAGTTTCATAGTGAGCAAGCCAATCTGTTATCTTGTTGGCTTTGAACGGCAGTGCTATGATGCTGAAATTAATATTTTTCAATGGGTGCTGAAATAAAATTTGCTGATCACGCTATATAATAAATGAGTGTTGTTGTTGGTGTGACACGGAAAGTCAGAAAGTAAGTAGAAGCAGTAATTGGTCAAGATGGTGTCAGGTAATTAAACCAAAAAATTTATATAAATTGAGGTGGTTATAGTCGAGTTAATACTCAAATTGTCCCTGAAATTTGACCTCCGACTCAATTTAGTTCTCAAGATTTTAATTGACTTTAATTGTACCCTGAAATTTTGACATGCACCTCAAATTGGCCCTTCCGTCATTATCCGTCATCGGAAAGTTGACCTGGCAATTTTGGTTGACACCGGCACCTTAGTAGTTAGATGACGAGGCAAAATGTTTGAAGGCATCAATTTAACCCTTAAAAATTTCAAATAAAACCTAGAAGTCCCAATTTTCCCAAATCGCAAGAGTGCCTCTAAGAGTTGAGAAGAATGTTGGGGAGCAGCAGCCAAGACTCAGGTAACTCTAGTAGAGCTCGTTCGCATGGTGGTTGGGTGAAGAATGCACACTGTGATAGAGGTGGGAGGGTTTCGCATTGGTGCAGTTGTGGGTTGCATCCTATTCTTCGGTGGTCTGGAACGGATTCCAATCCAGAAAGATCATTTTAGGATGCTCTAACTATAATGTGAGTTGGTTGAATTGTTGCAAGTTGATTGTGTGTCTTATTTCTCAAATCCTTGTTAGTTTTGTAGTTGTTCTTCTTCTCAATTTTTTTTTGAATTTTTGGTGTTGTAGACTACCGGTAAGAGATAGTGCAGCTTTTTTAAAAGGACAGATGTTGAAGAAGAAGAAGTCATAGTTGGCAGAAATGAAAGTTCAGTTAGTGAAGACCATTGAAAAATATCTCTAGGATGGAAAATTAGTGCAGTTGAAGCGGAAATTAGAATATTAAAAATGTGGAATATTATGTTGTCTGTGTTTGTTATTATTTTTGGAATTGTGATTGTAGCTTATGGATTAGGTGGGATGAAATATCTGTAACTATGATATCAGTTATGTGAATGAAGCATTGTTATGTATTTAATGACAAAATATAAATGGAATTTTATGTTCTCTTAGTAATGATATATCCTGTAAAAAATTCTTTAAAACTGAGATTATATAAAAGAGGAGGTATAACTTATGACCAAATAAGTATCAGAAAAGTATAGTTTGATCAAATTGGTCAAGCTGTTATGAGTCTGTAGCTGAAGACAAGATCAGGAGCTGACTCTAATAACTATATATGTAGTATACACTTCTATTAGTGAATAAATTGAAGTGTATAGTTCATTGGTGAAAACATTGAATACAAAATAATAACTTCGGCTCTCAATGATTATCTTCTATGTTCCCATGAAAACAAAAATAGATGAGATGTTATGACAAAAGAAAATCTAATAGAACCTTTTGTGGTTCTTGCACTTGACAGAGGACCCACAAATAAGTAATTCATTAAGTAATTCATAGTCATTAATCATTGTCAATATCACAGCATTAGCAATAGCAGTATCTGTATCATACTTTAAATACCCTAGATAACATAGTTTCAAATATCCTAAACCAAAACAGATTACTCTACATAACATAGTAACAAAATATCAAAAGAGCATAGTTTGATCAAATGCTCTCTACAAAATATGTTCTACACAACTTCCAGTCAACATTGCAAATTGTTTTCTATTTTGTTGTTGGTGGTTTGAAGCCTCGGGTGGGGACGAATTTCATAAACTCTGCTAAGCGTGTAGCTGTCCCAGAACTTGCTCCTTGCATTGGGTCCACATTGAAAGTTGTTTGCCTCTTAGATTGCAGCTTGTCAGGCCTTGTCACCTGTTGTGAAGGTGGAGGTGGGTCTGATGGAGAGACCTAGTGAAATTGTTAACAGAATTAGTGACCAATACAACCCAATAAAAACCAATCAATATATTATCAAATAGTATCAATCAATTGGATATACCCAACATTTACTCGTGTATTATAAACCAATACAAACCAGTTAACAGTTAATCAAATATTAGAAACCAATCACTACCTGTTCCTGATTTTCTGGCTGTGAGTAAGTGGGTTGGGTGAGTACAATCTCTGAAGCATTTGCATCATCAATAGCTTGTCCTGGTGCTAATGGAGCATTTTCATTAATCTCAGCAGCTTGGGTGTTAGTAGTGGCAGCATTTGCTGGATCTGTAGTCTCTCTAGCCTTAGAACCTTTTCTTTTGCAACAACAGCCGATGCTGCATTAACAAGGGCACTAGCAAGGTCATCAGCTTTTCTATGAGCGCAACTCCTCTTTGTATGTCCTCTCGTACTACAGTAAGTACATGTGAATTCTTTGTATTTCCTCTTCAACTTGGTTTCAGTTTTTGACTTCTTAACGCTAGATGGCTCTTCATCAGCATCCTTTTGTCTTTTTTGGGTTATTGGCCCTGGCTTTCGCTTTGTTTTAGGTGCATGAGGCCTATTTTGTTCACTTCTCTCCCAAAGATCTTGTCCTGGTATTGGATTGAGAGAGTGCTTGTAGGTATCTCTATAGGCTTCCATGGTCAGCCAACGATGACAAAAGTCCTCAGGATTTCGATTTATCTTGGAGATGGCTGCACATGCATGGACACACGGCATGCCTACAAGGCCAGATGTTATGAAACAGTATCCAACAATCTATTTAAATAGAGACCAAACACCAGAGACAAAAAATAGTTAAACTAATAACATCACTTAAATTAATACAAATCAGTCACTATCTAATCTAAACTATGTTTAATCAAATGATACAAACAAATAGAAATAACCAATTATTGGCTACCTCAGTACCTGTTATTTGCCAAAACCTACAGGTGCATATGCTCTTTCCCAAGTCAACAACCATGTTAGTAGGCCAACCGTGGATCTCAAATCTTTGATACTCTTCATCTCCACTCCAGATCGGTGTCCATTTTTGAGATTCTTTCCGGATTTTCTGCAATCTACTATGTTGGATTGGTGGGAGCTTACCAATATGGTGGGATAACTTGACCTTGTTTTTTGCAATGGACCGCATCGCAAACATCCGAACCTCCTCTAACAAGGTGATTATTGACTTAGCTCTGTATTCCTTGATCCTCGAGTTCAAAACCTCGCAGGCATTGTTACAAATGTTATCAATTTTTTGATCATGTCAGAAATATGCCCTAGTCCATGCTTCTCTAGGCCACTTATCCAAATATGCCCAAGCTCCCTCGTTGAGTCTCTTTAACCTATCCATCTTCAGATCAAAACCATGGCGAGTTGTTTCCCTAGCACATTCCCATAATAGTCCTCTGTACTCTTGCTCTTTCCATTATTTGTTAAAATTCTTCCATAAATGTCAGACACAGAATCGATGGTGTACATTGGGCATGAGCTCCTTTACTGCTGAAGCCAAACCCTGAACCAGCAACACATGAAAATTCAATTATCATGCCTCAAACAGACCCCCAAAATATATTAAGTGACCTCAAACAGACCCCCAAATATATTAAGTGACCTCAAACAGACCCTCGCAACAAATACATTTACTAATCACAGTCCTCACAGCAAGTGTGAATTGATTATACAAATAAATCTTTTTAATCATAGTCTTCACAGCAAGTATGAATTGATTATACAAATAAATCTTTTTAATCATAGTCTTCATAGCAAGTATGAATTGATTATACAAATACATTTACTAATCACAGTCTTCACAGCAAGTATAAATTGATTATAGTCCTCACAGAAAGTATGAATTGATTATACAAATACATTTACTAATCACAGTCATCACAGTAAGTATGAATTCATTATACAAATATATTTACTCATTTACCTTTTGCATGTCTGACATAAAAGCCCATTTGTCAGCCATGTAGTCACCCAAGTCATCAAGCAGCAGGTCCAAAAACTACCTCCAATTCTCTTTATTCTCAACATCAACAATTGCCCACGCAATTGGATATATATGGTTGTTGGCGTCCTGAGCCACTGCTGAGAGTATTTGTCCCCCAAACCGAGTCTTCAAGAAGGCTCCGTCGAGTCCGATCAGTGGGCAGCAGCCAGCCTTAAAACCCTTCTTACATCCATCCAGGCATACATACATTTTTTCAAATATAAGATCATCCCTTTGAAGATATGTACCAATCTTTACTGTTGAACCAGGATTACTCTTAAGTAGAGTTTCTGCATAATCTCTAACTAAACTATACTGGACATCTGCATCACCGTAAACAATATTTCATGCGTCCATTAAAGCTCTGGTTAGTGATGATTTGTTTAGGTCCACGTCACACTTTCTCCTGAAATATGCTTTAGCCTCACTGCAGATACCTCCTCAATTTCTTTACCAACTTGCCAGCAAGGCATCTCCTATTGGCTGTCCTGTTTTTGCTCATCCTAGGACATATGTGTTCATTCTTAAATGTTTTTAATTGCCAGCATGTCTCCTCATAAATTCTGGATGCATAAGCAACCCATGGACATCTAACCATATCCTCATCTTCTCCAGTTGTCCACTTGCAAATAGCTCTGACTCTGTAGCTCTCATTCCTTCTAAATTTAATCTCCTTACCCTCTTGAATGGTGAATTCTCTCACAGCATCCATAAATTCATTCTTGTCACTGAACTTCATTCCAACTTGTAGTTTTAGTTCACCAAATTGGCCACCCTCGGAGAAGATTGGGTGCACATCATCAGCATCATCAGCATCACTCCACTCCTCATCTAAGTTTGGGGGGGTTTCAATTCTTCAGATTTCCAATAGTCGTTTCCATCAGAATCATCATGAATTGGATCATATACATCATAATATTCTTGGTTGTTTTCTTTATTGCCCAGCACTTGCACCCAATCTACTTCTTCACACAACTAGACCGTCATCTTCCTCTACTATTTTCTCCTTGCCTTTCTTCCAGGCAGCACCTGGAGCATGCTTCAACTTAAATTCCCTCAACCTAGCTGCCGAAAGACCACCTTCAATATCTGATTTAGTAGAACTGTCTTGTGGTCCAGGCTTGTATAGGCTATCTTCTGCAGATTCGTACGAGTCATGTGAGTCACTGTCACTGCCATTGTTGTCATCAAGGCTTATATAGGTTTTCTTGCTGTCAGTATCTTGTTTTTGTCCCACTACTCTTCCTTTTAGTCTAGCAGAGGATCTTGTTGCAGTATGAATTGATTTGGATGAAGTGGCTTTAGATTTGGGGGCTGATTTGGGTGTTGGATTGGGCTTGGATGCTGATTTGGGTGTTGGATTGGGCTTAGGTCCTGGTTTGGCTATGGGCTTAGGTGTCTCCTTAGGTGTAGGTTTGGGCTTAGGTGTAGGCTTAGGTTTCTCCTTAGTTGCTGGCATGGCCTTAGGTTTGGAAGGGCCTTCACTTGTGCTGTTGATGGGTGATTTGATATGGGATGGAATGGTTGGTGTATCCTTCTTTGGGCTAGGGTGGTCCCTTTGACAATGTTTTCTACACCAGTGGCATTGGGTGTTAGCTCTATCAATTCATGTGCTTCTTCCTCTACCATGGGTTGGAAAACTCCATGCTCATAGTATATGTGCACTGTTCCCCCATTGTTCTTTGCATAGAAGCACATCTCTACTAGCTCTTTGTCATGACTTAGTGCTCGCAGTCCACTCTTCATAGGTCTACCAGGAACAAGCCACCAACACTCAACCATGTTATCATAACCCAGGACCTTGTAGTAGTCTCTCAGTAAAAATACATCTAATACGTCCTCATCCAGCCCAGTCAACTCATCAGTGTGATCATCGTCATAAACCAAACTGCCATTTGGTTTGGTGACAAAACTGCCTCCATGATGATACACAATCATTATACGTTCATCCATCTATAAATAAAATTCAGGAGACACAATGGTTAAAAACAACATTAAGTTCAATAAATTGAAAATAGTAATTCAGATTACCCACAATTCAGTTGGGGCTTAGTTCTAATATATTAAACAAATTAATCAATTAAAAGTCTTTTGGCTACCATTAAAAAAAAGGAAGAATTAAAACATGAATATTTTGTTAAAGGTATTTGGTTTAATTTCAATCTGTCTCATGCAATCTTTAATCATGAAACATGAAAGAATAAAGCAAGTAAAATCAACAATATTTGGATACAATGACAACTTTGCTAATCAAAGTAAATTCAACTCTGACTCAAGTATCAAACTATTATGCCATACAATACTACCCAACATTGCCAATACTTCACACAATATATGAAACAAGTACAATAACACACTCATGATTATCACTTAATTTCAGATGTATAATAACACACTCATGGTGGTCATTGATGTAGACAAAGTTGGTAGGATTCAAAAATAGCTAAACACGAAGGATTATGCTTTTTACAAGGATAATTAATGGCAGAATAGAGTAAAACCCCTCCCCGGTCCCTAACCATTTACAAAATTGACCTGGCGCCCCCTCACCATTAGAAATTAACAACGCGGCCCTCATCGATTATCTCCGTGTGACCAAAAGGACCCTCTCCGTGAAATGTAACCGAGAAATCCTACGTGTAACGGTAACTATCTGATGTGGATTCAAATGATTTGATGAGACAATTGGGTCCTTGCACAATCATCAAAAATGTTGCCGTTTTGATGCATAATGGAATCAGATTCTAACATACATTCCTCATTCTCTCCCTGAAGTATCACACGCTCTCACTCTTTGCCCTCATCCACACAAAGAATTACCGTAAACCCTAGAGACTGTCAGGCTTTCCGTTAGAAATAACGACAAAGGAGAGCCGGCGAGGATGACGTAACTGTGCAGTAACGTGGCATTTGCTGACGGAGGTGGTGACGTGCTACTGACGGAGCCGCACTTTCATTTTTAGAGGTGAGTTTGTACAACCGTTTGTAAACGACATCACTGTGGTCCTTCATTTGTTTATCTGAAGGAAGTATTGTTACCATGGACCACCATAAAGTATGATATGCATACTTTTTTACATTTGTGAATAACAGTCACTTTCACTAGGGTTGGGTCATCACTTGGAGTAAAGTTTTTTTGTTTGTTTTGAATATATTAATGTCTGTTAATAATAATTTATTAATGGGTTACTGAGTAAAGTTTATATATTGCAGATGGCTGTTGAGATTATACCAGTATTTCACCATGGGGGTGGTTTGAGAGAGACGATAATTATATGCTCAGCTACCTTGATGGTAAGGTGGAGTGATTCCCCAAGTTGGACATTGACTTTGTTAATTTTAAGGATTTTGAGGAGATGTTCAAAGGGTTAGGATATACAGAATACAAGGCTATGTATTGGCATGACCCCAGTGCCCCTTACCTAGAGGCTGGCCTCCATATTTTAAAAGGTGACAAAGAAATTAACCATATGTGTGATAACAAGATGGCAAATTTAGAAACTGATGAGTTGCATGTGTATTTTGAGCATCATATGAGGCAGCCAGATGTGGATGAAGCAGGGGCTGCTCCTGTAGACTTGAATTATTCCTCCACTGATGATGGCTATGAGAGCGCTGAAGATGAGGTTTATAAGCCTCCCCCACCTGGTTATGAGACACTAAGCAGCAGTAGTAGTGAGGAGTTAAGGTCAAGGAATAAGAGTAAGAAAGACACACCCAAAAAGGAGTTAAGGTTCAAAGACGCCAAAGCAAGCTTGGGGTTAATCTAAGGGAAAAGACCTGCACTTGTAATCAATGGCAACTTACTGGTAATTCTCTAGTAAACTCCACTTTGTTGTTTCTATTAAGTAGACATGTAATAATATAATTTGTTGCAGGCATGCCATGTAAACATGCAGTTGCTGCAATCTCAAGGTTACGGACGCTTAACTTGAAGCCTGAAGATTTTGTGCATGAGTGGCTTACCATGGATGCCATGCGTGCCACTTATGGTATTACAATTCAACCTGTCAACAGTGAGGAATTTTGGGAGACATCAGATGCTCTTAGGCCAGTGGCACCTGCCATCAAGAGACCTCCTGGTCGTCCTAAGAAGAGAAGAACTACTGATCCTGTGTCTGAGAGCCAACTAACAGAGAACAAGGTAGAAAAGGCCTTCGAGGTGACATGCAGCAAGTGCGAGGAAAAAGATCACTATTACAAGACATGTAAGGGAGCTCCAAGGGATCCCAATTGGCAGCCAAAGAAGAAGAAGGCAAGAAATGCAAAGGTACAATACTTAGGCTAGTATTAGGAGTTACAGGGATTTAAATGTCTATTAATGTGAATATCGAAGGGGTTTATGTGTCTAGAAAATGGTTTAATAAGGGGTTTATGAGTCTTATAAATGGTTTAATGAGGGGTTTATGTGTCCTAAATTTCTTACAATTGATTACAGGGAGATAACCAAGCTATTGTTAAACCTAAATCTGGTGCTACTCCCTCTGCGGTCATAGATCCTATCGTAAGTTGATGACTTATTTGAGTTCTCTTGTTTATGGTGTGGCATAAAATAGGATAACCCTTAACTTGTATACAAATTATAGGCTAAAGCAAGAAAGCATAAGAAGAAGTTACCAAGAAATGTTACTCCAGTGACCCTTCCATAGGCAGGAGTAGAAATTCCAGTGTCACAATCTGCTCCTACGAATGAGGTAATAGTAGTGATCAATATAACATTGTGGCTGAAATTTTAGTGTAGTACCAAACAAAAATCTAATTTTCATTATTGTTGGTCAAAAAAGCAGGCTCAAGACATCAATGGACAAACTGATGAAAATGGTGATAGATCACTTGCACCAAATCCAGTTGTACCTAGTCCAACTGCCCCAGGCCCAACCACAACTGCAACCAACCATGTCTTGCAAAATATGGTGAATGGTCCACAAATTCCTGCACCCTTCCGGAAGAAACAGCCAATTCGTAAGCCATTGACATCTCAGGTTCATGGACCGTTACTTCCACCCATTATGTCCACAAACCAAGCCCCACCAACCCAATCAAGGATGGCTACAAGATCAACTACATCCATTGGCATTTCTCTCAAGACACAGGTAGCAACTAGTGCTGGCACGACAGCTAGGTTGTTCCAATTCATCCCAACACCAGGACTCAAACAAGGAATCAAGGCACCAAGCTTTGGAGCACCACTAAGCTTTAAAGAAATTGGCTCCACTGCACCCCCTTTTAAAGCTCCACGGAAAAAATGAAGATTAGATAGTTATGGCTAGTATTTTGGATAGTATTTTGTGACTTATATCTGATTGAAAACTCTGCCTAACATTGGTCTAGTATTTTGGAGTACTTGAACACTTTAGATTATCTGTTTTATATACTTACCAAGGCATAACATGTAATGCCATGTAGGTGTGTAATGCCATGTAGGTGTTCTGCAACTTTTTATATATTATGATATTTTGTGTTTTAGTCTAAAGATTTTGATTGCATACTAGATTTGGTTTATTCTTCATTCAATGAGATTGTATGAAAACATACTTCAAATGATCAAACACTCAGAAATTATCACAAGGCTACTTACAATTTAAATCACAACAACATTTCTATCATTGAAATTCAACAATTTAACATCACAGTCATCATCCTTAATGTGCATCTAGTTCATAACATCAACATCCAAAATAAGTTACAATTTTTTTACATCCTATTAGGCTGAAGTGCAGTAATAAAAATTCCACCAACAACAACAATGAAAAATGCCATGATAATACATCTATTCTGTCTAGTGTATCTTCTTCCATGAACTCCATCATATAGCTTAATCTCCATCTCTTTAACTTTGTCCTCCAACTCCTTCAATCTCCCATGAACTTCCATCTTTTAGACTTCTACCACCGTATAGCCAGACTCAGTTATCAGCTCATCCAGCCACTTAAAATATTTGCAATGCGTTGAAGGAGTCTACAATTATGAACAATTTTTTTTAATCAACCTAATTACAGAGAAGATTGTAAGATGGAATAAATCCTAATGTACCTTGAAATAACTGCAACCAAAGAACAACCTATTTGGATTATTTGATGTGGTGGATTCAAAGAGAATCGCATGAGCTCCACAATAATAGCTTGGATGTGTGAACTTCTTCCTTGCCATGCCAACATTGCCAGAGTTGTTGCTTGAAGCTCCGATCGACTTCTCTTTCCATGAACGACGGATTGAATCTGATGAATGTTCTTCCGTGTTCATCACTGAAGGCAAGGTAAGATTTGATACCTAGGGTTCACATTAACATTTGGGATTACTCTTATTAAGAACTGGAATCAAAACTGCAGCGTTTTTGATGACTGTGTACATGGATTCTATCCTATCAACAACACTCAGTCCACGTATAACAGCTACTGGTACAGGTAGGATCTTTCGGTTACTTTTTACCTGTAAACCGATAATAGGGTCCTTTTGGTCACACGGAGAGAATCGATGAGGGCCGCGTTGTTAATTTCTAATTGTGAGGGGGCGCCAGGTCAATTTTGTAAATAGTTAGGGACCGGGGAGGGGTTTTACTTGGCAGAATATTTCAGACACCAGAAGAAAAATATCCATTTCATTTCCCATTTAAAGAAAATGTTAAAAGTGATCATAAGTGATTAATGGAAGGAAACTATTCAAGTTAGAACATTAAGAAGGAAAGTTAAAGATACGGTTTAATCCCCATTTAATCAAACTTTTTCAAATATTTCTACCAAAAGAACACATTTTCCATTTAATAAATTGATATGCCAAGAGTTGAAGTCAACTAATGTTAATGAAGCACATACTAGGACAAACACAAGATTCATGCAGAAAATTTAAGGGAAGGGTTCTTGAGAAATAAAATAGAGTCCACTTTAGTCATTAAGTCATTCCTTCGCTCGAAGATTCCAACTAGTAATCACACCCTTAAAGTTCATGTATAAAAGTAGGATTCTTTTATCAAAATTATATTCTATCATTAGATATATCAGTATTCCCTTTCCACTATATTAGCACTCTTGTAAATAATAGTACAAGAAGGAACAAGGAAACACATGAAAGCAAAATTGTCATGTGTGTTCATTAGTCAAGGGACGGAAATTTAAGGATCCCATTTTAATATATAAATGCACTAAAATCTTAAATGTGATCATCTACGACACCTCCAAGCCATAGTACTAATGTCAATATCTAAGGAAAATCAAGTAGTTCAGTTCATGATTATCACTTAATTTCAGATGTATAATAAAACATTCAGTTGATCAATAAGAAAACATTTCAGATGCAGACAATGTTCAGCACAGAAAATACTTTATTTTTACAAGAAATTATCCAGTCAACAATTAAATTAAAATGGGATATGAAAGAGTAAATTTGTTATTCTAAAATGGAATATGAAGAATCAAATACCGCTCTAACGAACAAAGAATTGAACGATTCAGTTGATCACAGCCACACACATGTAAAAAAATTAGACCCTAACATACAAAAACTCTATCATCATCAACAACCATAATCAACCACATTCTCCCAAAGTTTCACTGATGAAGTAGAGTGAAAAAAATAAAACACAACCCACAACCAACATTTTCAAAAAAACAGAGTATGGTAGTTGAGAGCAACGACTTTATTACTAACCTGTTGTTCAAAAGATGACTTCTAGGTAATTAATCTTCACAATAGGAGGCGAAACAAGTAAGAAAATTTTCAAACCTCCATTACTGCGACACCCATGGTGCTTCTCTGACGGGAACGTATATGAGGGGAAGAAGAGGAAGAGAAAGGGTCAATTGGATTTCACTTTTGAAGTGGTTAATGTTTGGATTTTCATTTAACCCCTTTCTCATGTCAACGACGTCGTTTTTAAAGATTTCGGCGCCAACAGTAAATTAAAGAAGTGAATCAGCCAGAACTTCACATTGTTAATTATCTCGGACACCCAAATTATGTAAGTTTTTATTATTTAATATTTTGATTTAATAAATATAATAGTGATAATATTAGATTTTAGTAATCGAGTAGAACTAATAGAATAGAACTAATTAGTTAAGTTTAGAGGTTTAGGAATAGAATAGAACTAATTAGTTTATAAACTCTGAATTTTTTATTAATAATATGCTTTTTTTGGAATGAAATGTATGACTAGTTATTATGTTTTTGCTGGAATGAATGAATGAAATCAAATTTATTATTATTATTATTATTATTATTATTATTATTATTATTATTATATGTTGGAAGAAAATTTTAATTAATATATTTTTATTTTAATTGTATTGTACTAGAAGAAGTAGAAATATGAATTTAGAATCTACTAGAAGTATGAATTTATAATATTTAAGTTAAGAAAAAAATAATTTAATAAATTATTCTTGATTATTGATAATTGAATGTAATGTAACATAATTTAGGATAATTTTGACAATAAATTAGTGAAAACAGAACCTAAAACACAAATTTAATATATTATTTTATGGTTATTAATAATAATAATAATAATATGAGTATGAACTTATTCTGGTTATTATGTTATTATATATATGCTTTGTAATGTAAAGAAAACAAACAAACACACACACACATAAGTTTTTTAAATAATTTATGATTATTGAACTTATTCTGATTATGCATAAGTTGGGTGCAAAATATAATTTTATTGGTAGTAATAATGGACATATTAGCATAATCATGTTATTGTTAATATAATTATGTACTGATAGTTACAATGAAAATGTGATATTGCAGGGTTCATGGATGTTGATATGTGATCACTTTTTGCCGTCGGACTCGTACAACCCAATTGTTGAGGGGCATTTACGAGAGACTAGTTTTTACCATGTTTCTCAGATTGAAGTCGTTCAATGCCAGTCAATAATGATTAATGATCTAATCGAGAGATGGCGGCCAGAGACTCACACATTTCATTTTCCAGTTGGTGAGTGTGCCGTGACGTTGGAGGATGTGGCGATGATTCTCGGTCTGCCGACAAATGGAATTCCGGTTATAGGACCAACCATGAGTAGTTTTGAGGCCTTGGAGGCCGGTGCTTGCACCACTTTGGTGTTGCACCGAGGAAGACAGACTGTAGAGGAAGCTTTATAAAACTGACGTGGATTAGGGGTTTGAAGGATCGCATAGTGTTGACTGATGATATTCAGATTCAAAGGTACGTCAAGTGTCACATAATGTTGTTATTTGGGACAATTTTGACCTGATGAAATCGTGTCGATCAGAGATAAATCCTACACCATCGCGTGTCATCACATGTTGGCACAAGTTACTTAGAAAAAAGTACCACGCCTCAGAAGTCTCTCCCTCCACTATGGCAAATGCAATAGGCACAATATTGTTATTGTCATCTTGTGAAACTGCTACCAACAAACAACCCTTGTATTTTCCATACAAATGAGTCCCGTCCACTTGCACAACTGGCTTGCAATGTCTGAATGCCCTTATACAAGGGTAATAACTCCAGAAGACTCGGTGCAGTACACGGATATCAGGAACCAAATCATCCCCCCGGTATGCAGACATTGTTTCAAAGTGAACCACCGCTGACGGCTCCTTGTGACACATGGCCTCAAACCATATGGGCAAGGCTTCGTACGATGCTTCCCAACCTCCGAAGATTGACTCCACCGCCTTCTGCTTTGCCAACCATGCTTTGCGATAACTGATGGTGTAGTTAAACTTCGACTGTACTTCCGCAATGACTGATTTCACATTTATAGATGGGTCAACATCTACCAACGGCTTAATTGCTTCTGCAACTGTCTTGGAATCCAATTTCGAATGGTCTTGAGAAATACTAGATCTGGTACAAGTGTGACTACCATTGTACCTTCTTATCTTCCAACAGTACTTCTTCTGCATTTTGGTAACACTGATCAGCCAATCACAACTTGCGCCATATTGTGTACATTTAGCATAGAATGTCGTCGGTTACGACTCATACACCTTATAGTCTACACCTCTACGGATTGTATAATCCTTCATCGCCTTGATTATTGCCTCCCTCAAACTGAATTTCATTCCAACCGTGAATTCACCATCCACCACAACAGGAAGCTCTATTACAATCACACAGCAAGATATGTATTCTCGTAAATTATAATAGTCTATATTTTAACAGATATAATTATAGTCTATATTTTAGCTATCTTATCTACTTAAAGACCTAGTAAATATAGTACATACTAAATAACTATTAACTAATAAAATAATCAAATGCATGTTACACAAATTATAATTCACAGGTCACATATTTTACTCTTCTGATCTTATTGATCTACTACCCCAAACTATCACATAACTATCTTTCTTTACATACCTGCATTTATATATTGAGAAAACTTCGGTGCATGCATATCCTCCAAATCCAACGACCGCATGAAAGAAGGCTCTTGAAACGGTTGTTGGTTTGCTAGTACATTTGTGACCTCCGCCATATTTGCGTTCATAGTGCCGTCAGCTTCATCTTCTTCTTCACCCAGACCAACGATCTCATAATTACTTTCAAATTTCTCCTCGATATCACTATTATAATCTTCCAATTAAATATTTCGGCCCGCTTCTGACTGCTCGAACTCAATATACAGCTCAATGCACGACATTCGATGGCAATTTTCAATATACATTAAAAATATTTCATGCATGTTCGCTTCATCCATCACGTATTTGGTTTGAAATTGAACGAACCCACCAAACACGGCTAAAGGATACCTGTACAAAATACAAGATACTCTCCTAGATATATGAGGATCTATCTTCTCACAAATCACACCTTTTAATTCCTCAAACGACAATGTGTACGGAATAACAACATCTAACGAATTTTCACATGCAAATTGAACTCTTTCATACGTTTGTAATAAAATCTGTCCAAAATAATATATTTTCAAAATAACTCTATCATCCATGATAATAGTGATATACTAAGCACTCTCAATCACACTATTATTTTCTTTTTGGAAGAATGAAGAAGGAGAACCAAAGAAGAGGAGCAACATTACTTCCTGGTTTTTTGAACTAGACGAAGAGGTAGGAGAACTAGTGGGGAGTTCTCAAAGTAATCTTTATGTATACAGCAACAAGTAAATCGGACGGCCTGACCGCGTCCTCGCATTTCAAATTTTTTCATAACACTAATCAGACCGTCCGATTAGTTTCAACATATTTTCTCTGTCTTGAAATCGCTGGACCGATTTCAGTACCCTCAACGTTCTGCTTCGCACAAAACAAAAAATTAAACGCCGTCACAGGTTGTAAATCCATCAATACTCCATAACTGAGCGTAACTCATATATCAAACTCATATAACAAAAATTAGCCGGATGAGGCTCTCACCAAAGCCACTAATCATGAGAAATAAATTTCAGCTTTGAATTACTGTCAACTCAAGCGTTAAGCTTATTGGTAGTAAATACAAATAATGTTATACCAACAAATTTTATCCAGTAACATCTAGAAAAAAAAGACCATTTTAAAATAAATCTTCATTTTTAACCACCAAAGATTAAACACTGATAAAACTAACCATAAACAAATTAAACTAACACTATATCCATAAAAGATAAATTTTTTTTAACAATACTATCTAATTGTTAAATTTAAAGTTGACTCTATTAAAATTATTTAAAAAAAAAATTAACTTATCCTTTCTCTCATCTTTCCCATCCCATTCTTTTTAACCTCTTCATGCTTAGCTTTCATCCATGGATTTCCAAATATGTTTATTCTGTACAATTAATTAGAATAATTCTAGCATCCAAAAAATGAATAATAACTTAGCAGAAATCACAAAATTCACATACGCAAAAGTTCAATTGTTCAAATTGTTAATTTAGATAAGCCACCACGTTCTTGAGAAGTATTTTTTCCCTAAATTATTTTTACCAATAAAACACTTCCAAATTTGTAAACAAAAAATAAAAATCTCAATAATACAAGTAAAGTAGTGATGACTAGACATTGTTGTTCTTGAATTTTCTAACTTCACATCTTATTAGGAATTTGTGAGTTTTGTCATTATCGAGAAAAAAAACCAACTTGGTAACCCAAACCTAATCTTGGACGGCAGTGATATCCTAAGCCTTGCAAACGACGCGTCCACCAGGATGGGAGGTAGTGATTCTCGATATGGTGCGACTTGGCTAGCCAGAAAAGCAAGCTAAGGCGACGAGTCTAAGTCTGACGTGGCGCGGTATCGTGAGGGAGAGATTACGGAAGGGTCGTGCGGTGGGATAAAGAGAATAAGAATGAAGAAGGGGAATTGATTGGGGGGAGGTTGGTCGAAAGCACCAAGGGACAAGAGTAATAATGACCACTGTAAAGTGTTTTTTTTTCCTGTGAAGAAGGTTGAGTAATGGGGTAGAAGATGTTGAAGGGTTTGGACGGGAAAGATAATTAGGAGGGTAATTTGGGGAGTTTAGAAAATTTATAATGAAGTCAACTCTAAATTTAATAATTGAGTAGTATTGTTAGAAGAAATTTATCTTTTATGGATATATCGTTAGTTTAATTTTTTGTGATTAGTTTCATCAGCCTCTAAATTTTTTATGGTAAAAAATGGTTATTTTACTCACCATTTTATTTATTCTGATATACTCTTCTTTTTATAACAGCAAGAATAAACTACCAAAATAGGAACGTTGATAAAAATAATCCTAAAAGATCCAAAAACAAAAAAAAAATCCTAAAAAATTAATAAATTTGACAAAGACCATTAAACATTAACCGAGCACATTTTAGTTAATAAAAAATGTTGAGTTAGCATATGAAAGAACTTAGATGACGAATTCTACTTTATTAATAATTTTGTGTCATTATTAATTAAATTAATATTAAACATGCTAAAAAATAAAAAAATTCCAAATTCATATCAATTTCTTACTTATCTTTTTTCTCTTTCCTTCAATTTCTCCTTCTCCTTTTTCTTAAATCTCTAAAGAAGAAAAAATATTCATTTTTTTTAAATCAAATACATTTTCTCACTCAAACACTCACTCCATTCCACCCACTGACAAGTAACCACCTCATAAATTTTCACGATGACCTCTAGTGCAAATCTCTTCTACTTCATTTTTATTGTCACTTCTACCTCTCTATTCTTTGCGCAAAAAACACAAAATACAAGACAACAATATACAAAATATATATTTTTTAATTTCAAAATTATACTAATATACACAGACAAAACAATACTAAAATCCAAATTCAAATCCAATCACATAGACCCTTACTTGAACATATGCATATGAAAAAAAGAGAAGGAAAAGAGAAAACGAAAAATATAGAAAGAAAATACATGAAGGCAAAACAAAGAAACAAGAGAGAGAAATATAAAGAGGAGAAAGAAGAGAAAGGCGACAATATGGACGGTGCTACCGCTGCTGCTGGGTTCACTAGACCAGAGAGAGAGAGAGAGAGAGAGAGAGAGAGAGAGAGAGAGAGAGAGAGAGAGAGAGAGAGAGAGAGAGAGAGAGACGATGCCGACACTGGTTGTCCTTTTCTTTCCCTGCTCACCAAAATTTCTGCCACTGTCTGAGCAAATTCCTCATGCTACTTTCACCAATTTGAACGTATGAAAAAGATTAAGACTAGAATTCTAATAATTTGATTGAATCTTTCGAATACCGAATTAGTAGTTAGCTCTAACATCAAATATCAATTATATTATATATACACTCTAAAATTTAATTACTAAATAAGTTTTTCGTTTTTTAAACAAAGGAGTTTAGCACAATAAAGTGGAGCGAGACAATAAGAAATACAAACACATCAAATAACAACCAAACAACGTATCAACACAAAGATTTATCCCATTGTCATATCTAATATTGTCATCAACAACAAAAGAGATCCATACCCTTCCACTCCTTGTAGTTAAGAAAAGACACGTTGATGATTTTCTCTACATGTTTTCTTTTATTCTGGAATATCCTTCTATTTCTTTTCATCTAGATGTTCCAAATGATCGCAAAGAAACATATCAACCATTTCTTGCGCTCCTTCTTTCTATTTGTTACTCCTGTCTAACTTTGAAAATGTTCCTTCAAAGTACCTGAAAAATATCATTGTCTGCCAAAATCAGATATCCATGCACATCACACTTGCTAAGTAAATTCAGAGCTAAGAAACAAGTGGTGAATACCTTCAACATCCTTGTTATATAATACAATACATTATCTTTCTGATTAACAATCCCGATCTGACTCAGCCTTTCCTTTGTATTCACCCTGTCTATCAAGACAAACTAAACAAACAGCTCCACTCTTGATGGAACTAACTCTAATTTCCAAATAGTCCTAATAAAACTGTAATTTGTTCCGTCTTCCAGAAGCATTTCCGCCTATAACAGCTTCTTGTGAATTTTGGGTCTGCATCATCTTGCTTTCATCTTCTGTTTTATCAATCTCTTTTTTTTGAACAATTTTTTCATTCCGTGCTTAAAAAATTGCCACAATATCATCTTTTTCATTGTACAACATTGTTTCTAACCCCATTACTGATTTCCAAGTCCTTTTGTTTTCCAGTATCTGCTCCTCCAATTTTGAACACTGATTGCCACTGGCCCCAACATCATTGTCATCCCCTTCTTCCCGGATAACAACCTCTCCAACTCCATCCTCGTCATGCATCGAAGCCTCCCTCCCTCCCTTTGATCCAATTCTTATACCTCCATCAACAAATTCTTCATTAACCCACCATCTGTTTTCAAATTCAATATTATCACTGTTTGCATTATCAGTCCCATCGTTCACATCATCATCCCGATAGTCCCCATCATTTGAATGCTCAGCGCCATGAGCCCCATCATCACGAGCTTCTCTAATCATTCCATCCCCCATCGCCAACGATTGCATCGAAATATCGTTCCATGATTTTTTGCGTGTTGCTAGGCATGCTACGCTACCGCTTCCATCGTCCCCAACGTCCTCAACATAATCCACATTCTTCACAAATTCAGTGGAGTGTGGCTGGGCTTCAACGTGGTTCAACGGGCACTCCGAATCGTCGCTTACATGGTTCGCATCTCGGCCACCTCTGATGCAGTGGTCTCCTTCTCCATCGGACAAATCAATGTCATCTCCTCTATTATGCCTTGCAAAATGGGTAGGCATACTCTCTCTAAGAATCTTGTTACCAACCCGACCCGGTTATAGCGGACTCGGCCTAAATGCAATGCCTTCTTTAGTGTTGTTCACCCATGTTGTTGATGAACTTGGGCCCATGTGGCCTACTAACCCCTTTTTTGTAATTTGTTTGTATTACTGGCCCATACATTAGACAGACATTGGTTTTTTTTATCCCTTATGGCTTCTTTTTTCAGCCCATTATGCCTGCTGCTACAGTTCCATGTCACTGTTTTTTCAAATTCTACTTCATTATTTATAACATCACATCCCACAAAATCAGCACTTCCTTCAATATCTCCATAATCTGATTGATATGATTCTATTTTTCTGTGATTATATTTTGAATGGTCATTAATTCACTCATTTAAAATTAGTTTTAAAATTACCAATCTACCCTTCTCTTCTTCATCCTCCCTTAGCACCTCCATTATCACTTCTGCTGCTTGATCTCCATAATCTAGCGGGTTTGTTAATTGTTAGCCTTACCGACCTTACAACCATATCTGCCCATTTACTCGCTGTACCATTCTTTCATTGTTCGCAGCTTGTGCCACTTTCACCATCATTTTCCAGGTTACAATGCAATCTATATGCTTCACGTCCCACCTCTTTTACCAATACATCGAAGCCACTAGTACCTATTGGAATATGAACCTATTCATTAATCACATCCATAACACAAGTATCAATTTGCAGACGTCTGACACTGAAGGAGATGCACGATTCCATTACTTTATCACATCCAACTACTTCACCTCATTGACCTTCTATCATCTTGAAAATATTCACTGACTAAGCATGCAACAGAACTCCAAAACATTCTAACCACACTCTTCGAATTGCACTTCGCTCCAAGTCTATACACCGTGAAACAATTGTAAAAAGCTAATCATTTTAAAAATGTATGTTTTTTCAACATTCAACACACAATAAAAAATCAGAAGAGTTTTATACGCTCCCAGTTTTCGTACTTAGATGACTTGAGGCAAGTTCTTCACAACCATTTCTTTCAAGGAGTTAAAATCAATAGCATTCGTCGTACCACCTACTAAACTTCTCCATAGCTAATCCAAATGTTCTTTTGACACAACTACTTTCACTTTTTTTGTCCACCCGTTTTTCATATAGATCTTGTTCTTTTTTCTGCTTCCTTAATTCTTTTACATTTATAAGTGAGTTTATTTGGGTCTCTTCTTGTTGTGGCTGACGAATTATAGTATTTTGATCGTCACCCTCTTCTCTGTATTCTCTTCATGTCCTTCCTATCCGACATTTTACTGTATTTTGTTTCTCTCACAAAACAACATTGTCTCTCAACTTTATTCATCATTTTTGTTATAGTCTTCAATGCCCTTTCATTCATTGTATATCGTACGAACGCAAAAATTTATATATTATCACTTTTTTGTTTTCACGATAAATATATGTTATTTATGTGTCCAATTTAATTGAACAGTTGAAACAATTTTCTCTTGAATATATATTCAAGAAGATTATCTACAAAAATAAAGGACTCATTCTCTAAATGTCGATACTCTTTTTGATTTCAAATTCTAGGATCCTTAACCTATTCTTTAGTTCTACCATTTTTTGTGTTTTCTATCTACGCTTTCTATAACAATAATATTGTCTTAATTACTAAATAATTAAGTTATTCGTATAGAATATCATTCGAAAAAAATATTGATTAATATATACTCTTAAAGATCATACATTAATAAAATGTCGATGTTTGTATGGATTTTGATGGTTGTTATATAAGACGTTAAAAGTTAAAACATAGCATTGTTAGCGCTAACATTTGTAGTAATAATTTGCATATTTTGGAAATAAACTGAAAGAAAGAAAGAAAATAAGAACGGTGCATGAACAATAATATGAATGTACCAGACTACCAGTCTAGTTGTCTAGGTGCATGGAATTTTTTCTTCCCCTTGTATTTAAATCAGCATTAACCAAGTTTCCATTTTTCTTATCATCTATTTTTTTTTTCTTCTGCATTTACTAATTACAAACCCTAATTTGGCAAAGAGCATAAACACCTTTGAAAAAAGAAATTGAAAGCTGGCAAGATAAAGACGAGCGCCACTTTGAAACGACGTCGTAGAAGATCCGTGCATGAACCGCACGCGAATACCGAATCCGGTGCTAAAGAACATAGACACCACCTTGAACACACTTGCACCGATAAACAACGCTTAGTTCCAAATTCAAAAGGAACTTCCTCTTTCTTCCCACTCACAAGCATAAACCCTTAATCGGCGGCAAATGGCGCACACTCTCCTTCAACCTCCACCGTTGTCGTCGTCTTCTTCTTCTTCGGCCATGTCTTCCTCTTCCTCTCTCTTCC
This sequence comes from Arachis ipaensis, assembly GCF_059453495.1. Classification (NCBI taxonomy): domain Eukaryota; kingdom Viridiplantae; phylum Streptophyta; class Magnoliopsida; order Fabales; family Fabaceae; genus Arachis; species Arachis ipaensis. The sequence goes on along the minus strand of NC_142440.1, from coordinate 5,688,985 downwards.
CTCGTGCCTTCGCTCTTCAATCTCTATCCTTTGATCATTCCCGCACTCCAACCTTCTCTCCCTTTACCTCCCTGGTAATTGCATTTACAATTAATAGTTTTAATTTTCTCATTTGTTCTTCCCACACACTCTCATTTCCCAGTTTACATTCTTTTAATTTAAAAAAAATGGTCCTTTGTTGTGTTAGAAATGTGATATGGTCCAACCCCTAAACTGTGTCAAAGGCGAACCGGTAATTCCAGTTCTCAATGAACCCTCGCTTCCCAAGTTCCTTGAATTACCAAAGACTGGGAGAACAGTCAATAGGAACGGTAACAAGTTGAAGCTTTTCTCTGGCTCCGCCAATCCTGCACTTTCTCAGGTTAATTCCATTAACAAAATAAAAGTTTCTAGTTTGTTACTTAGCGTGAGTTATCTCTGAATTGGATAGTGTTGTTGTTTTTACTAATTTGCTATTTCCTTTCATTCTAGGAAATTGCTTGGTATATGGGCCAGCAGCTTGGAAAGATTGCTATAAAGCGATTTGCTGATGGCGAAATCTATATCCAGTTGCAAGAGAGTGTTAGAGGTTGTGATGTTTACCTTATTCAACCAACTTGCCCTCCTGCAAATGAGAATCTAATGGAGCTGCAAATAATGATTGATGCATGTCGTAGAGCTTCTGCCAAGAATATCACTGCTGTCATTCCTTACTTTGGATATGCCAGGGCTGACAGAAAGGCAAGTATTCCATACCTTGAAGCTTATTCTCTTTGGAAGGAATTCATCTGTGTGGTTTGTGAGGTAGTGAAGCAGCTAGTCAATTGATTGCTCATTTTTCTTCTGTGCACATTGCAATGGAGAAATTATTTGTTTTCTCTTGAGTTTAAACCATCATTGAATCAGATGTTTGTGTTTTTGTGTCTTATAAGATAGTGTTAAGCTGTCGTTGAATATGATGTTTGTGTTTGTATGTTTATAGGATAGTGGCTCGTTAATATAATTTTTTTGTGTGGCAATATTATTGAAGAAGATTTTCAATCATGGTTTGTTTGATTGATGAAGCAGTTGAAACTAACCAATGATTGGATTTTCTTGCTCTTCCCCATCTCAGACTCAAGGGCGTGAATCCATTGCAGCTAAACTTGTTGCAAATCTTATTACGAAAGCCGGTGCAGATCGTGTTCTTGCTTGTGACCTTCATTCGGGGCAATCCATGGGTTACTTTGATATTCCTGTGGATCATGTACATTGTCAAGTAAGATAGATTTAAATGGCAGTGGTTAATTTTGACATTTGTTGACAGCTAGATGTTTTTTAACGGTGCCCTTCTATGCCCACTAGCCTGTCGTCCTTGATTATCTTGCCAGCAAGAGAATAAGTTCAAAAGACTTGGTGGTTGTTTCACCTGATGTTGGTGGCGTTGCAAGGGCACGAGCTTTTGCAAAGAAGTTATCTGATGCACCTTTGGCAATTGTCGACAAAAGGCGTCAGGGACATAATATAGCTGAGGTGATTGCTAGAACTAAATATGTGCATTATCAAGGTCATACTAAATTCCTTTTGGAAATGGCAGTTATTTTTTTGTTTCTTATGTTTGAGCTTTACTCTGCAGGTGATGAATCTGATTGGTGATGTAAAAGGAAAAGTTGCAGTTATGGTGGATGATATGATTGACACAGCTGGTATGGGATTAACTTTCACTTCCAATTTCAACATTTGAATAGGCAGCAGACTATTGGTCCTGAACTTTTATTTGCTGGTTGTTTTTTCTTTTGGGAATGGCAAAGGGATGTGTAATGCTGCCAAAATGAGTTTTCACTAAATTGCATAAAAAAAACATTTCTGTCAATTTGTTGGGGTTATACTAGTTTGAGTTCTAATTGTACTGCATTTCAGGGACCATTGCCAAAGGTGCTGCTCTGTTACATGAAGAGGGAGCCAAAGAAGTCTATGCATGCTGCACTCATGCTGTTTTCAGGTATTAAGTTGCTTGTGTCATAGATATTAGGAACTATCAAAAGTTTTGTAGAGTTGGTGTCTAACTGTGCAGTGTTATACCCTAATTGAATCATTAGTGCATCAATTTACACTAGTTGTGATATTTTACTCGGTAGAGCCTAGAGATGCCTCTTTTACTGTAGAAAGTTGGAAACCTCACAGCATAATTAAGTGTTATCACTTTGATTAAGTTGCATCTGAATTCTGAAGGAATATTATGTTTATGTTTATTGCTTGTTTTGTTTTATTGAAAAAATTATTACAGCCCTCCTGCAATTGAGAGGTTATCTGGTGGCTTATTTCAAGAAGTGATCATCACAAACACCATTCCAGTTGCAGACAAGAACTATTTCCCGCAGTTAACTATTCTTTCCGTAGCAAACCTGTTGGGTGAAACAATTTGGCGTATTCATGATGATAGTTCTGTCAGTAGCATTTTTCTATGATGAGTTCAGATTATTTATCATAGATGATAGATAGATAGGTAAATTAAATCAATACCTGTCTGGGACCCAAGATTTTCTTATTTTGTATCAATTTTACTGGGTTATCACTCAGTAGTTTTATATATATATCCTTTTGGAATGTTCAACTTCATGCGTTGTGATTAATCTGCAATGACATATGGGCCTAACTAGAAACTAGTTAATATCATAATTTAAGGTTTTTCTAATAATTTTACTGGAAGTCAACAATGTTCTTCACAAACCCATACAACACGTTAGGCCTAAATTAACAATGATTTCTGTTGGGCGAAAAAAAGGGAATCCTTATTTGTATGGTTGCAACTTGATATATAAGGTGGAGAAAAACTTTGCATCCAAACTATATAGTAAAAGGGTTTGATACCTGATAGTAAATAAAAATTAACTAGAACTTTGATTAAATTCCAAGCAGCGAAATGATGGATCAAAGTCTAAACTTAAGAAGATTAATAGTTTTTAAACATGGGGACAGATAATGTCATATATCAACTTAAGATTTGAGATCAATTAGACAATTACTAATGCTAATTCGTTTCCAAAAAAAAATTCCAAAAAAAAGTAAAATGTAAAATGTGTAATACTCTCTGTGAAATTTTTTTTATATCTTTATATGTTAAATTAAATATTCAAACTTTTATATGTGAAACTGATTAAATTTTTATCCTTTTAAATATGAGTTTAATTTTGATGCACTAATAGTGTAAAACGTTGTATACTGTCGTGCAATCATATTTGTTTTTTTAGATGACCATTAATATAAAAGGTATATATTTTTACCGATGTGACGTTATGTAATTAGATACACGTGTAACACTACTTTATACTAATAATGCATTAAAATTAAATTCTTTAGATATTCCATTATAAAAAATTAATTAATTAGAATAAAAAATTATTTGATAAATTTAAATAATTTATATAAAATGTAATAAATGTATATAGTCTACTATATATTAAGAAGTGTAACATTTTCTTAATTTAATACGCAGGGTAGAGAATATAGCGAAGATTAAAATGCAAAATATTCAAATTATGTATAACAATATTGTGGTGATTAGAATGGAATGGGCCTCAAAAGCAAGTCCGGCTCAATCCAAATCAGCTGAAAACCCTAAAACCCTAATCGGTATTCTATAAATTCAGAAGGTTCCTCCATGTACTTCGATAAGGCATAGCAGGTAAAGTTTCATGGATGAACTTTTCTCTTGCGAACACACCTGAAGTCATTAGAAGGATGAAATTGGTTGAGACTTGATGCAGTGATGAACAAATAACTGTGCCAGAGGCGAGTTTCTTTCTTGAGCTCGTCGTTGATGGCGCAATCCTCTAAGAAGTTCTGAGCTCTCAGCTTCATCGATTACATATCTCCCCTCCTTTTCTGTTACGTTTATTCAAAAATCTATTCGTATTTTGGATGTGTGAATTAATTTTGGATTTCGAATTACTGATTGAAATTAGGGATAGGGTTTTTGGATGAATGAGAGGAGAAAAAAGTGCGATGTGACGAAAGAAATTCATTGTCTGTCAATCCGCTGATACTTGCGTGATGTACACATGAATCTCGACAGGCTCTGATCGCTACTTTTCCTTCCTCTTCGTCGTCATCTAACACCTCTTTTTCTTTTTCTTCTTTCTTTCTTCAGATTTTAAATTTTTATGCTCTATAATTTTGAAAACGAAACGATTTTTTCCGTTATTTGCAAGCAAGGGAAGTAACGTTGGGCATGTGATGAAACTTATTTTGACAAATGGGTAATTTGCGTCTGAATTCTTTCATTGATGCTATACACCTTGGAGAACTGATGCCCTTACCCTTCCCTTGTCTCTGTTTAGATCTAAAAATTATTAATCCTGTTTCGCCAATACCTAAATCAGCAACTAATATAAAATATATATTTAATTAATTTTAATTATTGAATAATGTTGAAAAGTTATAGTCGTGTTTCCAAGTTTTTAATTTACCAACAAAAGAAAGCTACACCATTTGATCCCCAATTCCTTCAACTCGCTATAATAAAATTGAAAGAAAACATTATTGAGGATTTTACATGACGAAAGAAAAACAAAACTTATATAAAATAGAAATTCATAAAGTCAAACTAAGCATTGACGAACCTACAATTTTGCCTAATTTGTCCTTCATTTCCAGTAAGTACATTAATATTCCCCATCTTGATCATGGATTTAGCAAACGACTTAAAGAAAAGGTCTTCATTGGAGGCATAAGCCCAAACCTGCTCCGTTATTTTGCCATCGTAATCTTGACTAATCAACACGTTATCAGAGCCTAACAAGCCATTCCCTTGAAGAATATTAATGAAGTAATGGTTGTCAAACCTGTTTGGGGTCTCATAATCCAACGGTGCAAATTTGTTGTCCCTTCCAGTAATGGGGCACACGGACTGTAGGATCCTTCGGAAGCTTGTGTAACGGTTATAGTGATCATAGCCATAGTGATATTCCTGCTTCGGTTCATAGATTCTTTGCCTGAAGCTCACACATCTTGCTCTTCCAATGGTGTGGCTACCTGATAGAGCTACCAAGTCTCCTATGTCGAGTTCCTGCTGCGCAAAGTTGTTGATGAGAGCTTCCAAGGAAGAATTTGGAGCTGGGATCAACAAGTTTGCGCCGCTGAAACTCGATTCTAGAGAGTCTTTCCTCCCAAGCAACACTTCCCATCTCGGTCCTCCTCTCTAATAGTAGTAGATGTGATAATTAGACGATTATGTAAAATATTTTATATTGTTCGTGTATTAAAATTATGATGTACCAGTTGAACTGCGTCACGAGCTGCAAGTGCAAGTATATCAGCACAAGAAACTGTTAGGGGACATTCCTCTTCAAGCAAGAACTTGATCTTGTCTATGATCTCAAATCCACGCAGTGAATCCTTGTTTGGTCCTGCTTCTTTTTCGCTTGCCATCCCTTCAACGCTGTCCAAAAGCACCGATGCGTCGCACCCCTGCAGATGCATCCACATGGTGCTAGGAATCAAAGAAAAGAAATGCTAGGTGACGATTAGAATATATTGTTTTTGATCATTACTTAGTCATCAAGTCAATTCTCATCTCGTACTTTTAAACATTAATAGTTAATTGAGTCAAAGAATAATGTATAGAGATGGTTTAGTTTAATTGATTACCATCACAAAACAATCATGAAAGTGTAGTCGCAGTAATGATGCTGCTAAACGAGGATCTTTCAACACTGCTACTTCAACATTGTGTCTCACTATCTCTTCAGCCAAGGGACACTTGTCTTTGTAGTACTCATGAACAAGAACATCATCGTCATCGCTCCGAGTCAGACTTGGTTTGTTGAGCAGAACAGTTATTAAGATCAATAAGAGTTTCATATGCTCCATTGATGAAAAATGTACTGATCCTGTTTCTTCCCAATGTGTTGATTGATACTTAAGTAGCTAGCAACCGCTCTGATAAAGATGTTTTCTTGTACCGTTTGATTTCAATTTGTTTCTGCATTGTCAAACCAAACTTGCACTGCAGAATTTTTTCAGGTGCTTTCGGTTTAACCAAGAGTTGATGCAACTACCATCACCTAATTGCATTTTCTTAACTTCTGTTTTGGAGATTGTTTCTTTCTTTTTGGAACTGCCTTTGGTGAAGTGCATATAAAGACAATGGATTTCCCTACTATTATAATCAAAATTTAATCTTTCTTTTGAATATAATCATGCTTCTAATTTCCTAAGCAATGTGGTGTCAAATAATTTCCAACAGTCAGTCAGGAACCAAGTCCATTGTATAAATCAATATTCGGCTTACATAGAATGTATCTACTAGTGTGTTTCAAAAAGGGAAAAAAAAGACCAAAACTTTATTTATTGTCTAAGAACAAATAAATGGAATGATTGTTTACCAAAGATGGAAAAAGAACCCCTATTTATATATCAGCCTATTACTATGTACATATTCTTTTTAGTGTAATAATTATATGGCTATGCCTATTGGCTTCCATGTAACTCAGATTTGCCATAATGCTCCTTATAAATTTGCCACATGACTTCAAAGACAGAAGAGATCTCACACCCTGTGGGAGAAGCAAGAAATCATGTTATCTCCAATCCATGCAAGTTAAATATGATAATTGTATAGATAACATTTATTTAAAGATGATATAAAAAAATAATTTCCCCTACCAAGTATATTGATTGCTCCGGTTCTTGAATGAATGCCTCATATCTAATAATATGATTCTATCTCACCATCTTCATCAAGAAAGATCTCAGGGTGTATTGCTGCACTATTGACATTTAAAACTCTCTTAAGTTTTCGGTGGTCAAATACTTCAACTTCAACCAAGAATATTGAACTAACAGGTCTATGATCTGAGAGCTTAATTTCTGCACGTTCATATTGAAGTTGCTTTATACCTTTCCCTAGCCACAATATACGGTCACACCTGCATAACCATACTCAGAATCAAACTCTGCATAACCATGCATATACCTTGATCCAAACAAAGATTTGGGCTTGTTTGTTTGTAGAATGTTGCACTTACCATGCTGGAGATCTCTTCTTTTCACCTTCTTTTGTGTTCTCACCAACATATCTATCAGAGTTAAATTCATACTTGTAAGTTGGTGGAAAGTTTATCAATCCCTCTCTCCATCCACTAAATACATGCCCCTCTCGCAATTCTTTGCTTAGCTGCAATACAAATTAAGTGGAAAAATTTAGAAATTATCTAAGATAAACCAAATTTGCATCCATTTAAATTAGTAGTATATAAACAAACAAGTAAAGTTGAAAGATTTGATGATGACAAAAGATAGCACTCTTACTTGATCATTATTCTTAAGTTGATCCCACTTCTTTAGAGCCACCAACTTTCGAACCTCGGTATCCAACATGTCAATACGATAATTCAAATCCCCAAACCAGAAAATCTGACTGTTACAGCAGGAAACAAGTCATCAATGACAATGAACACATAATCTTAAAGAACAATCTGCATAAAGCTTGAGGTTAATAAAGGCTTACTCATGAGATGGGATTGTTTGTGGTTGATCTGTATCAAAGACAGAAGATGATGAAAAGCAAGTTCTTCTTAGGATTTCGTGAACATCGGAGTTTCGCCTAGCTCCATCCTTTTGGCCGGAAGTAAGGTGGGAGCAAACGAAGCACAGGCGTGACTGATAGAGAGACATACTAACTGAAACAGAACCCTGCATCAGTGAGAATTGTGTTGGTCATAACTTCTATGACTAAGTTCACTCAATTTAGTCCAAAAAGACTAATGATGATGATCACATAATGCATGATATTATCAATGATTGCTTACCTTGTTTCCCATGTAGCCCATGAGACCAACACCAACAGGAGAAACTTTCAAATTGTTAATGTGTCTTCTCAACTTCCTCTGCACCCAAACAGAGACATAGATCCCTACCATTTGCTTGCTGACGATCCGAACATACCTCGGCCGCGAATTCAAGGCACTTAATCCATCTTCATTGTCATGAACATGGCTTTCGGGTAACTCAACAAAAGCATCATCTTCCTCAGCTGTTAACAGGTCAGTGACTTCATCTAAGGACTCAACTATTTCAGGTATCACTTTCTGCTCTTTCCACAACAATCCCAAGTTTCCAGAACTATGGTGCGAGCGCTTCAATCCAGCACCATATATCAAAGAACTTTCATTCCTGTTAAATCCAATTCTTGCTGAGCTACTTAGTACTCTCCTCAACTTTGCATCTGAATCAACAATTTGTGGGATTGCATCTAGTGGTCTTTCAGGCCAATCTATTATCTTCTGAAGATCAAGGCCATAGATTTTTCTCAACTCCAAACTCTTGCTTATCCCAATTATATCTTTAGCTTCATTCTGCTGATGCAGATCATAATTGTCAGCTACAGTTCCCACATACTCCTCATTCATCACCATATCTATTGCATTACCATCTATATTCTCTGCTAGAAGAATATCATCAGCAGAAGTAGTTCTTAGCACCGGCGAAGGAGGCGCGCTGTAACTTTTGTGTATTCCATCAGGCTCACAAGACTTGTTTAGTGTTCCTCTAATGATTGCTTCCCATTTTCTGATTGGTGCATTGTCCTCTGCTCCTAGTACATTTCCAGCATTCAATGGAACTACCTCTTGAAACCTGTGGTAGCAGAGATATAATCAACTATCATTCAATAAAAGACAGTTCTTTGATTTGGAATCTTGAGAAAGTGGTTACCCCAGAATGTAAATATCTGCTGGTTCTTGAGTAGAAAGCCATTCATCAATCCCAAGATCTTCACTTGGAGTTCTTCCAGCAACATTCCAAGTTCCAATTGTTACCCTGCAAAAAAAAAAAAAAAAATGAACCATGTTCAAGATGCATATTTCATTGATTACTGAACTTGAATGTTGATTATGCAATGCATGATTATAATCACCACATACCTCACTTCCTTAGAATTTATGTACTGAGCACGAAGTGTTTCTGATTTCCCTCTTCTGTGTCTTGTCTTGTTTCCCTTGCAAGCTGCATCTGAATCACAAATATCAAATCAAAGATTATGATTAATTTCCATGCAAACCATGCCAAGATGCTATAAATTTTTGTAACCAGCAAGAGAATTATTGCCTGATGATAATTGACTTTGGAATATGCATTGGTTCCCTTGAGTTCTAGGTGGATTATCTTGGAGCATTCGAGTTCTTGAATCCTTAACAGAACCTGAAACAAGAAGAGGAAACAATCAAAGATAAAAAAAAAATAGAAACAAAAAGCAATGAATACAATAATGTCCAAATGCATACCATCATCTTCACTCTCAGTTTCTGTTTCAGTTTCAGCATCAACTTCATCTTCACTAAAATCATTGGCCTTAGGCTTAATATTCAGCCACTTTTTCATCACAATGGAAGGCCAAAAGGCCTGCTACAACAAAATAGAAAAACCATGAAATCTAATCACATAATTAAGTGTCAAAGAATCATGTTAATTATCAATTTAATTACCTCTGAACGTTTTCCTCTCTTTGCCTTCATATGCATCTTCTCAGGTCAAAGACTACTACAACAACACAACAACACAAGCTTCTTAAATTAAATATATAGAAATAGAATCAATCACTGACATTCATTTGGTGCTATATGAATTGACATGTAACATATATATATATATATTTTTAAATATTAGAGGCACTATATCTGACATTGGATTAATGAGAAGGAAGATTCGTACAAGGAGCAATGTTAGAAAATGACAGAAAATGTTAAATGTGTGTGTGAACATAAACATTACAATTACATCCACAATCACAACTTGCAAAAGCATAAATAATAACACTGCTGGTCCTCACAGCAAAACTCTCACCACGTCTCAATTTTCATATAATTAAAAAAACAACCACTATACTTATTCAATTCGAATTCCAAGACATAGAAAGAAACCATGTCACTTTCAGATGAAGACTTGTATGTTAATTAATTAATTTCTCATAATAATAATAATAATAATGATAAGCCCCAACAAACACAAGAATGCTGAAAATATTAATGTTGATGACTAATATTTGCTTAGAATTTTGTCATAATCAATTAAGCAGGTAACTAGTTAACAATAATGCAAATAAAAATATCAGATAGAAACAAGTACAAATTTACCAAGTGCCAGAAAAGTTAAAAGGGTGTAGCAAAAAAACATAAATACATACACATACATATATATATTTATATATATAATCACCGTCAAGATTTGCAAAAAAGACCCCACAAAATGGTAATATGTCTGTAACAAAGCAATGACCTTATGATTAAATTAAGCACTAGTTGACACTTTGACACTTACATTACATAAATTCTATATATATAAAATAAGAATAAGAAAATGGTTGGTTCAAATGGACAAGTAGAAACTACACTATACTAAGGAATGCATGATTTAATAGACAGCTGTAGACCCATTGGTTTCTCAATAGATCTTGTATTCTGTCTCCTATCTTTTTTCTGGCCCTTCTTTTTTCTCTCTTCACAAACCTAAATCTATATATAAATTATAATATAATGAATAAATTAAAAAGGGTAAGACATTGACACAAAAATTGAAATATTATGAGGGATGGCAAATATGTAGGGCCATTGCTGAGCACACTACTGGTGAATGAAGATAAGAATTCTGTCATTCTGTGATTTTTTCAACCCGGTCAAATGAACAGAACTGGTCTAAAATTTAATTACTATTATCCATTTTTATATATTATGACGGTTCATTTTATGGTACCATCAGAATCTAGACAAGAAACAAAAAATATTAATTCTATCTCTCTCACCCTTCTGTTTGAACTTTGAATGTTTGAATAAGATTACAAAAAATTTAATTTTAATTGACTGATAAAATTATTATATATATATATATATTTAATTACATAACATTATATTAATAAAAAAATTATTTTTTATATTTATTATATAAATAATTATTCAAAAAATAAGGTAAAAATTCAGGTGCAGTCGATTTTACGTTAAGTTGATATCTGAGAGTCGTTAGATAAAAAATTCAATCAAATCAGTCAAATTATCTAACGGCTCTCAATATCAACTTCACGTGAAGTCAACTTCACTTGAATTTTTATCAAAAAATAATTATAATTATAATTATATATCTGTATAAAATATTTTATATTATCAATAAATTAAAATTAAAATTAAATTAAATAAGAGTAGACTATACAGAAACACCTAAATTACTATTTTTGATGTGTTTATCTTTTCTCAAAGTGGATTAAGCCAGCAAAAGGAAGCTACCTTCTTGTTTGTGAAAGTTGTAATAATGGCATGTGGACCATTGGGACTTGGTGAGGGACACCCTATCTTATCAGTGACCTATGTTAGCCTTCATAGCCATAAAATATGAGTTAAGACAAATTTCATCAATTTTTTTTTTATTTGGTAATTTATAATATATTATTATTATTAAGTATGCATGTGACTAATTCATTTTGATCTGATTAAAATTCTCTAAAAAAATATAAAGATCTCTCAACAAAGAACTTTCATGTTTCTCAAAAATCTTTTATGTTACTTAGTATTGAAGGTAGCGTTTGTTTGCAGAGACTAGAACTGAGACTGAGAGACAGAGACTCAGTATTATGTTTGTTGAGCTAGAGACTGGAACTTAAATTTCTGTCTCCGTCTTTAAAATTTCAGTATTTCAGTACCTCCAAAAAGTAGGGACACTAGAGACAGAAAAATTTAAAGACGGGGACAGAAATTTTATTTATAATTTGTACCTAAATTACCCCATCCAAATTTTATAATTTCAAAATTACCCTTAATGTAAATCTAGGGCTTCTTCATCAACCATCGTGAGTTATCTTCTCATTCTTCTTCACTACAGCCACTGCACGCTCAAGCATTCTTCTTCAAGAACAGCCACTGCGTCGCCGCTGGCCTCGCCACCGCTAGGTAAGTAATTTGCCGCTTGCGAGCTCATCTTCCTATCCCCCATCTTCTCATCTCCTCTTTTTCTCCTTCACAGGAAAATCGAAGAGCGAAGTTGCTACCTCTCCCCGATTGCTGTCCACCTCAACCATCAACTCCTCCTCCGAACTGCGCTGACCAGGTTAGTTTTATACAACATTTCATCTTTTCTGTCGTGCCGTAATCTTTAATTTGGATTTGTTCGTGACCTAGCATTGGGATTTTTCTCTTCTTGTGATAATCAATTTGATCTGTGGATTTAACCATTATTTTTGTAATGTTTAAATTAAATTTGTTTGTATTTGAAAGGTGTATTTGTACTCAGAACCTCTTTGCTTGATTTGTAATTATTTTTGTTAATGGTGTGTAGTAGCAGCATTGAAGTTAAAGAAGTTCTTTGCCTGGTGTGAATTTGTTCGTGACCTAACATAACCCATTTATTTCAGCTTTATAATTAATGAGTTTATGATGTTTACTTCCTTTTAAATGCCACTAATTGGATGATTACTCAATTTATTAGCCTAACAACATCTATTTGTTGATTTCATTCTGGAATATACTTTTTTTCCCAATTTTTCATGTCTGGGACTACTATTGTTCCATGTCTGCACAGAGCTCTCATTAGCCTAACTCAATTGGACCTTATATTGTATGATTGAATATGTAGCACAAACTTGCAAGCAAATTGTTATTAGTTACCTTGGTTTATTGTATTACACTGCACTTGTAAAAATTTTCATGGATAAAGCTGATTCGGTTCTAGACCTTATTAAGGTTTCTCATAGTTTGAGAATCATAGTCTGATAAAGCAATTACTGCTATTTTATGTAAAAATGGTCTAACTAAATTTATTTATATATATTTTTATAAAACATAAGTTGTACTTGATAGAGTGCTTAATCAGATTTAAAGAAGAGGGGAAATCAGTATAACTGAGTGTGATTCATTTCCTAGACATAAGATTTGCAGTGTTTATTTTGAATGTGTAACTCTAGATACAGTCACCTAAAAATAGGAAAACGTTCTTTTACAACAAGCTTGTTTTAAAATCTTTAAAATCTTTTAATATTCATATCATGTGTCTCAATTATTACAGGATCACAACACCAAGAACAAGCCTTTTCAATTCTTTATGGAAGAAAAAAACTTATTTCTCATTAACTCTTTAAATATTGGTTTAAGATGAGAATATCATCATCTCTGTTATTCAAGAAGAAGTAATGGTAACATAAGATAAATAATTTATTTACATAGAATGATAGTTTCTTGTTAACCTTATTACATAAAAATTTATCCACTTTCAAAACATCAACAAATGCAGCACATGAGACAATATGTCACACTCGTTCTGAGTTGGTGTCTCTTTGCAAACTGTGCCACTCACTCTCACTCTCAGCCACATTGCAAGCCCCCCCCCCCCTCTTTTTTCTCATTGCACTATTAGACCCATTTTTTCTTCTTTCTTCTTGTGTTCTAACTTCTAATGCCACACATAGTCGCACCATTCTGCCTTAGCAATTTTTCTATTTCTTTCTCCCGTTATGTTGCCGCTGCCATACAAACCACTTGTGGCTCTTCTTCTTGTGAAAGTCATTGTTAACCAGACTATACCTTAAACAGTCAGCAAAAATCATTTAGCATGTTAACAACAAATAGTAACACAACACAAGAATGGATCAACTAATCGAAATAAAATGCACCAACGAATCTAATCAAAACAATTTTTCCAATTCAATATATCTTATTGCAATTTGCAAGAACGGGAAAGACCACTTCTGCCTACATCCACCCTTCAATTACTCCTAGAACCGCTAACGGAGAACAGAAAGCCCAAATGGTAAATTAATACAAAAACATAAAAGCTAAAATATTAAGAAGCACAAAAAATGCAACAAAACCAACAAAGAATTACAAGCCTAATTAACAAATAATGCTAAAGTCCATGCTTTTATAATGTACATAATGTCAGTACTAGTAGCAACTTTTCAAACCATGCTTGTTAATAAACAATAAAACAACACGTGTGTTTAATAGAACCAATTATTTGATAGTAAATAGCTATCAGGAACAGTTTTGAGGATGAAGAGGAAGGAAATATGATCAAGACTGAATGCTTGTCAATTCATTTAATGAAAAATAGTGTTTGTTACAATAAGAACAGTACATAGACTTTGTGAATTGTACTAATGCTCTGTGGATAAATAAACTGTGCCTCCAAAACAAAGGAGAAACACACTAGGTGGTAACCATTAACATAAAAACACTAGTGTATTAGAATCTGCAACTCTTGACAGCAAAAATTCAATAAACAATTGTGAAAATCAGATTGAGAAGTCAAAAAGGAAATAACAAACTTCACTAACTACTAATTCAGGCAAAATACAATTAATAAACAAACTAACTAATGTCTAATCTTTTGTATTTAAAATCAAATATTGGTGCCTCTAGCTTTTCCAATAAATTTCCATACAACAGTGAGTACTAATTTTGATAACAAAAAAGGGTCACAACAGGAACATAATTATGATAAATAGCTCTCATATCATCTTTTTTTATTTTCTATACAGTAATCGTCAAAAATAAATTTTAAAAAATAACAATCACATATTTACAAATCGGCAATTAACAAGCACAAGTAAGCTGAAAAAAATTTATGCTACACAAACAATGGAATCAGCAATCAGCAATCACACATTCCCAAATCTTTAAAAAGGATGACACAGAATTCATAAATCTGCAAATGAGGGCAAATAGGAACTCGGATATAACAACTTCAGAAATCTTCAACATTTGAAGCACAAATCATCAATTTTAAGCAAATCAGGGCAAATGTCAATTCATCCAACAAGGGATTTAAACGTTCTCATCAACATGCCGACAAATCAGAAGGTGAGGGTTTCACAAATCAGAAAATGGGGAATCAAAAATCCCTCCTGAACTTCACAGAATTAACAAGCAAATAACTTAAATTCAAAGAACATACCAGCTCCGTTGACAGAGAAACACTGGAGACTAGACGCAGAGCTCCGAGACAGTGGTGACGCAGACCCACCGGCGTGGATACACCAGCAGCGTCACAATCCGAGGGTTGCAACTGGGGCCACGAAGATGAACCAAGGAGAACTAGAGAGGCGCCACCGTGGTTTCCACCATTGGAGGTGCTACCTGCAGCGGGTCAGGCTCCAGGAATTCACGGCAGAGGAGAGGAGAAACGGTAGAGAAGAGGAAAAAAGGGGTTAGGGTTGGATGCTGATGAAAATGAAATTGTGTTTGGGGTTAGGGTTCTTAATTTAAATTAAGGGCATTTTAGTAATTTTAAATATTTCGTCTCCAATTTTTATTTCGTACCAAACAGGATACTGAGACATAAATTAGTCTTGTACACTTTCACACCAAACACAATACTAATACTTATTTCTGTCTCTGTCTCTTGGTCTCTGTCTCTCTGTCTCTGTCTTTTAGTCTCTGTCTCGCAAACAAACGCTACCGAAGTGACTTAGTTGGATATAATAATCTTGATTTAGCCATAGCCAGCCTTAATTACTTGGTTTTATTTATCTTTATGACGGATCTCAAGGAACACGATTCTGTGAAACTTTTTCCCATTAAAAGAAAATCTAAACCAAGAGATTAGTTGTATGTAATTATGTATATAAATGAAGCAAGAATAATATTATTTCAATTGAACAAGGGCTTATTTGTTATTTCATGCAATGTCGTCTATGTGATAAAGTACGAATGTACTACTTTAATTTGTATCACAAAATTCAGGTTTGATGTATATTATTATACAATCTTTTTAGGGCAATTCACCTAAATAAATTGTTTCACCTTTTAAAATTACGTAAATGCATTGTTTTCAAAACGAGGACGTAAATATATTATTTCATATATCTATGGAAACTGCTACTGGCAGTAGCAGTTTACATAAATATAGAATCCGCTGCTGTCAGTCGCGAATTACGTTTTGAGTTGTGACAGTATGGAAATCGTTGTTGCCTGTCACGTGTGTAAACCTAAATTATTTTATTATTTATAAATTTTAAAAGAGATGAGAATAAAAAAAATTAGTCTTGATTTATATAATTTAATATTTTGAGTATTGTATTTTTTTTATTTATAATTTGGTATCACTTTTAATAATAAATACAAATAAAAAATTTATTACATGCATATTTATATTTTTTAAATTATATTGTGAAATGATAAATTAAATTTTTTATTTATGATATTATTTAAATAGTATATACCATTAATTATTTGTTTTGTAATTATTTTTTTAGATAAAAATTAGTTTTACTATTTGTTTTCATACTCATGTCTTTAGCGATTTACACACGTGTCCCAACCATAATCATACTACCATAATTCAACGTAATCCGCAGACAGCAACAGATTCTGTGTTTATGTAAACCGCTAGTAACAATTTCTATAGATATATAAAATAATGTATTTGTGTCTTCGTTTTGAAAATAATACATTTGCATAATTTTAAAAATAAAATAATTTATTTAGATGAATTGCCCATCTTCTTAGATGTACATCAAAAACATCAATCAAAATTAATCATTAGTGTAACATAATAAGTATTGAATATAAAATATATATTAAAAATAAATTAAATTAGACGTATAATTATATAAAAATACATAATAAATCATTTTAATGACTTTTTTATAGACATCAAAGCATAAAATTAAAAAAAATTAAACAAAAATTATTTAAAAAAAAAACAATCCCAATAAAGTCCGTATAAAAATTTTAAAAAATACAAAAAATGACATTCTAACTAAAATTTATGTCTTTATCATACTAATTTATCTGTACAAGTATTTATTTTTCAAAATTTATGAACGATGTTCTAATTGTTTAGTCTATTACAATAATTTTTAATAGCCAAAATTAATAGTACATCTCCATGGTTTTTTGAAGACAAAAATTTACTTTCTTTAAAATTCATTTTTATATAAATAATATTCATGTATCCAAAGTTTAAAATTAACTAGCTAAGTCTAACTTCAATAAAATACTTTAAAACTTTACTAAAATTATCGTATAATTACCTAAATTTACTATAACAAATAAAAAATAGACTAATTTTAGTATATAAAATAATATTTTTATTTATCATAAGAGCCATTTAATTACAAGATTAATGATCACACGTTAATGTACGCAGACCTTATCTTTAGTTACTACTTTTCATTGAAAGGTATATTAAAATTTAAAACTGAACTTTTAAGCTACAAATTAAAAAACATATCTCATAATTTATAAAGGCTGCTTAAATTGGTATATATGAAGAATAAGACGAAAAATTAACATAGAATATATATAATTGAATCATAAGATGGACGGTGCAATTGAATGGTGTTGTTACATCGTATAGTTTGTCCCTATTTACAATGTCATAATACAAAAATGTATTGAACAACCGCATTCCCCGGGCAATGTCTATTAATAATAGTGTCATATATAGTTACTTACAACTCACAAAACTTGATCATTAAGGTGGCTATATTCATGAATATATGTTTACGTGATGTGATATTAATAATTTAGATATTAATTTATATTATATTTACTAAAAAGTTTCAAACAAATAAACACGGATAATTAATTAAATCAAATAAAATTTTCGTTTATTAACATCTAAAGATTCTAAGAATAAAGGCATTATTATTAGGAAGCAGCACATGTATATGATGCCTTTGCCATACTTCAATAGTAAGTAAGCTGTCAACAGCACAGATATGTATAATCTCTATCATAATTGTTCTTTAATTTTCTGCCAAGATTCTATTTAATTTGAGGAGTGCAGTAGAAAAAAGATTGTAATCTCAGGAAGTTGCTATCAACTGAAAATTAATTAAACAAGGAAAAGGAAACGAAAATTATTATTTGGGAGTGGCTAAGATATGTCTAAATACACATGAAGCTATTTGCGGTCGGAGATGTTGACTTCAACTCATGCAATTATTTTCAACTATGTTACTATGTTAGGTAGATATATATTAAAATTAACTATTAAAATTAATTATTAATTTAAAATAAATATAATTATATTAATAAATTATAATTTAAATAACATAATTTTTTTATATTTATTTAAAAATTACGAGTTTAAATTTTACTTTTAATTTTAAAAAAATATAATTATTTTATTATAAAAAAATTTAGTTAAAATCAGTCAAAATTTACTAAAATATACCAATATTTTGTAATTGATTTTTGTGACTGTTTTAATGTATAAATAATATTTTTAAATAATTTTATTCCAAAATTCCGAATCTAGTTCTAAAACCGTGTTCTGCTACTTATCCACTTTTTCCTTAGACTAAACGTGGTCTTAGCTTATTTTATTTTCTTCATCCAAAAAAAGATTAGTATATATATATATAGACCAATGGAGGAATATATTCAAAATACGTGCTACCACTTTCAACTCTGCTATAGAATATGAAGTTATGAACCCGTCATTATTCAACTATAATTAAGTGTATTTCTTCTATTAGTGAGTAACTAATTGTTAGGTAAACAAGCTAAGCATAATTAATTAGAATAAGTGACTTGTAATGTTTTTCTACAAAACAACTTGCCATTTGTAAATGTGATAATGTCGAGCATTCATGTTAATCATTTATGTATTTTTAGTCTGCTATTTATAATACATAAATTTCTCTATATCTAATACTAATAAAACAAAAAGAATACGCAAAGATAATAGAACTGTGAAAGAAAAAGATGAAGAAATTTTATTGATTGTTGATTGATTGAATTATAAACTATGAAGGTAAAACTAAGTATATATAGAGTATTGGCCTATGAAAGATAAAATTAGATAAAGATAAGATAGAGATAAAGATAAAGATAACTATAAAATAAGATAAAGACTAAAATTATAATTGAATTTGTGTATTCTGTTGGGCTGAATTTGTGGGCCGTGAGACGTCTTTATTGTTGTCATGGGCTAAGGTGGAAGAGTGGTTTAATACGTCTCCGCAAGCTGGAGGATGAAAGATGTCAAGAACACTAAGCTTATTCAGATTAAGATGGAAGGGTTGAGGAGACAAAGGCTTGGTGAAGATGTCAGCTAGTTGCCCAGAAGAGGGAATTGGGAGAAGTTTCATCACTCCAGCTTGAGCTTTTTGTCGAATCAAGTGACAATCAACCTCTAAATGTTTAGTACGTTCATGAAAAACCGGGTTAGCAGCAATATGAAGAGCACTCTGATTATCACAATATAAAACTGGTGAGCGGATAGGAGAGATGCGTAAAAATTGTAACACATTTAGTATCCATTGAAGTTCACAAGTTGTGTTGGCAAGTGCACGATATTCTGCTTCCGTGGATGATCGGGCAACGGTGGTTTGTTTCTTGGTCTTCCAAAAGACTAAAGAGCTGCCTAAGAAGAAACAATAACCTGTTAAAGATCGCCGAGTGTCAGGACATCCGGCCCAATCAGAGTCACTGAAGCCGAGAAGCTGAATTTCTGATTCCCTTGGAAAGAAAAGTCCTTTACTGGGACTAGTTTTCAGATATTGTAACACATGCTTGGCAGCTTGAAGATGAGATTTAGTAGAAGATGCCATGAATTGACTTAATTGTTGAGTGGCATACATGATGTCCGGTCGAGTAGTGGTGAGATAAATAAGACGGCCAACCAAACGACGATATACAAAAGGGTCGGATAGTAGGGGACTTTTGTCTTGATATAGTCTTCTGGTACTATCCATTGGAACAGAGGCAGGTTTAGCACCTAATAAACCAGAATCCTCCAAAAAATCAAGACAATATTTTCTTTGAGATAAGCAAATTCCCTTCTCTAATTGAGCAACCTCAATACCCAAAAAATATTTTAATGGGCCCAAGTCTTTAATTCGGAAGTGTCGGTGCAAAATAGACTTAATGGCAGCAAGTTCAGAAATGGAATTACCAGTGAGAACAATGTCGTCAATATAGACTAAAAGGATAGAAATTTGATCACCAATGAATTTGACAAATAAACTATAATCAGATGAGGTCTGCTGATATCCATGAGATAGCAAAAGATGAGAAAGTTTGTCATACCACATATGACTAAATTGTCGTAAACCATACAGTGACTTTAGCAGCTTACAACATTGATTCGGTTGAGGAGATATAAATTCGGGTGGCTGAGTCATATAAACATCCTTAGAAAGATCCCCATGTAAGAAAGCATTATTGACATCCAACTGATGTATAGGCCAATGCTTCATAGAGGCCAATGCCAAAACTAATCTAATGGTGGCAGGCTTGACAACAGGGGAGAAAGTTTCAAAGAAATCAACACCTTCAGTTTGAGTGAACCCTTTAGCCACAAGGCGTGCTTTATATCGATCAACTGAACCATCAGGCTTGCGTTTGATGCGATAGACCCATTTACAGCCAACCGGCTTAACCCCTGCAGGGCAATCAACAAGACGCCAAGTTTTGTTCAGCTCAAGAGTATCCAACTCATCTTTCATAGCACTACACCAATTAGAGTGTTGATTGGCGTCCTTAAAAGACTTTGGCTCAATGTCAGAATGTAGAAATAAAAGAAACTTTTTATGTGAAGATGAAAGAGAAGAAAAAGACATGACTGAAGATAAATGATACTTGCACTTTGAGGGAGATTGATTTGTAGAGATGAGAGAGGAATTACACAAGTAATCAGAGAGATATGCTGGAGGTCGGTGAGGCCGGTCGGAATGACAAGGATGAGATTGCTCAGGTGGTGAAGAAGATGATGGGAGATGAGAAGGTGATGGTGGACTGGTGTCTAGTGTTGAAAGTGATTTGGTGGTCATGGGTTCAACTTGGTTAGGAAACGATAGTGAGGAAGAAGGAGAGGTTGTTGGAGAAAATAAAGAACTAGGTGGAGTTGGGTCAATAGGTATAGGTGAGGGTTCAACTGGAAGACTAACTGAATCTTGTTTTTGAGAAGGTGTGTTTGGCAATGTTGGGTTGAGTGTATGGAATTGGACATTTTTTGTGACTAAGGGCAAAATCATTTCATAAAAAATCACGTTTCTAGAAATCTCAATTCTTTCATCTTCTAAAACATAAACAATATACCCTTTAAAACCAGGTTAAAAGCCAATAAATACAGCCTTTTTGGCTCTTGGATCAAATTTTGATCTGTTTGCCATTTGGGTAGAAACAAAACATAAGCATCCAAAAACTTTAAGATCATGATAATTTGGTGGATGATTGAATAAAATCTCAAATGGTGTTTTAAAATTAATTGCGGATGATGGAACTCTATTAAGTAAATAAACAGCATGTCTAACAGTATAAGACCAAAAAGATGATGGTAAATTAGATTGAAACATAAGAGCACGAGCTATATTTAAAATATGTTGATGCTTGCGTTCTACCCTTCCATTTTGTTGAGGAGTTTCAACACAACTACGTTGATGAATAATGCCCTTTGAAGCATAAAAATCAGGTAAAATAAATTCTGGTCCATTATCGGAACGAATAGTTTTGACTTTGGAGTTGAATTGTGTTTCAATTAAAGTAATAAATTTTTTATTTGATTTTGCACTTCTCCTTTTGAGTTTAATAAAGTAACCCATGTAAAACGGCTAAAATCATCAACAATAGTAAAAAAATATTTATGATTATGAATAGAATTGTGTCGAAATGGACCCCAAATATCAAAGTGTAATAAATCAAAACTTGCATTGGCTTTGTTAAAACTTTGAGAAAATGAAAGTTTCTTTTGTTTAGAAAGATGACAAATGTCACAAGCCTCGTCATGATGCATAGAGATAAAAAGAAATTGTTTATGTAAATAATTAAGTTTTTGTCCAAAAAGGTGTGCTAAACGAAAATGCCATATATTGGATTGTGTAATGGGTGGAGATTGGATGGAATTTATGGAGTGTGTAGTGGATGAATTTTTACCGAAATTGGGTTCAAAGACATATAATCCCTCTCTCATTCTGACCAAATCAATCGTCCCCAAATTGTTGCTCTGTAGAGTGCAAGAAGAAGATAAAAAAGTGAGTTCACATATGAGTGCTGAAGTAATTTTTGAAACAGAGATAATATTAAAGTTGAAATGAGGTAAATAAAGAACATCATGAATAACCAATGATGGTGAAAATTGAACGATGTCTTTATAAGAAACAGTAGTTCGAGAACCATTTGGTAAATGAACAATAATAGGAGAAATTTGTGCGTAAGAAATAAACCAAGACAAATTTGATGCAATGTGATCTGTGGCACTAGAATCAATGATCCAAGTATTTAAGAATGAATCTCGATTTGAAGAATTGTTAACAGTAGAAAAGATATTGAAAGAACAAAGATAATGAGTAGTTGGACTTGACAAAAGCTCAAGTTGGTTTGAAGGACGAGCTTCTTCATTGAAAGGAAGTGCCATGAAAGAAAAGTGTTGGGCTGACGAAAGGTACAAAAGAGGCTCCGGATGAAGTTGCTGGTGTGCCCTTTCTTCTTGATGCATGGATGTCAGCAGAGCTCAAGAGGAACTCTGATACCATAATAAAACAGAAAGAGTACGCAAAGATAATAGAACTGTGAAAGAAAAAGATGAAGAAATTTTATTGATTGTTGATTGATTGAATTGTAAACTATGAAGATAAAACTAAGTATATATAGAGTATTGACCTATGAAAGATAAAAGTAGATAAAGATAAGATAGAGATAAAGATAAAGATAACTATAAGATAAGATAAAGACTAAAATTATAATTGAATTTGTGTATTCTGTTGGTCTGAATTTGTGGACCGTGAGACGTCTTTATTATTGTCATGGGATAAAGTGGAAGAGTGGTTTAATAAATACCAAAATATAGTAACTAATTTATTTCGTTATAAAATCATCTGATTAAAAACAAATAATTAATTATAGAGTATTTTTTCAGTAATATTAAAAAATAAAAAAATAAATTTATTTTATTTAATATTAAATAAAATAATTTTTAATTTTTAATTTTTTTTTATTATCAAACATTTTCGATGATATATGTGATGCTATGCGTTGACATTTTGGTGAATCCCCTTTATCATGTAATAATTTGACAAAACTGTTCAGACTTAATACTGCTGCTGGGTTCCATATGCTGTTTAATTAAACCCGCAGCCAAAATGGAACGAAATTAAAATTCAAAGAAACGTACAAATTAAACTATATCTGCTACGAATATGACACAATATTACATTGAAAATCCCCATCAAAGCCGAAAAAAAAAGTCCATCAAACTAGTGTCCCCTATTGAAAAATGGATGTTGACACAATGGTTACAATTAAAAGTATAAATTTTCTTAGAATTTCAAATTATTATTTATCATATTTTGTTATATATTTACCATTAATACAGTTACTAAATTAGTTATTTATATAAAATATATCTTAAATTAAAACATGTGAAACATCATAAATAAATAATATATTTTTAT
Source organism: Arachis ipaensis (assembly GCF_059453495.1). Classification (NCBI taxonomy): domain Eukaryota; kingdom Viridiplantae; phylum Streptophyta; class Magnoliopsida; order Fabales; family Fabaceae; genus Arachis; species Arachis ipaensis. Next base: position 5,665,647 of record NC_142440.1, on the reverse strand, counting down.
ATTGACTAATTTTTATACATCTTTAAAAAGTAATAATAATGTATATTCGAATTATTATATAAAAATTTAATTATATTATGTCCTAAAAATATATATTAACATTAATAATATAAATTTTTTATTAAAAATATAAAATAGTTAAATTTTTAATGTATTTATTTTATATTTATTAAAAAAAATAAAATCTTTCATTGCGCATATATTGATATGTGTGAGAGAGAAGACAAGTGTAATTGGAATTTGTAGAAAAAGTCAACTGTCTTAAAATGCATGCTTTAATGAAATTAAAACAGTGTGGACTCCTCCGACTTAAGCCAGTTCTGAACATCGTACTTATCAACTCAATAATCACTATCAATCAACTAAACCTTCCACTATTGCAAAGAAAAAAGCTAAATTGCTTTTTATATATCAATTAAACACATGTGATTATCATCAATAATCTATTAAAATTTGTGCCTACGTGGTTGTTGCATAGTTCTTGCAAATTGAGGTCTTATCTACATTTATATTATTAAAACCTAACCGACATATATATAGCTCCTTTAATTTCCTAGCTTTTATTATATGCAAATTATTATCAGACATACAATTATTTATATATCTTTTCAGTTTTTTTTTAAATAATATTATAATATGATATCAAAATTTTGATGGTTAAAAATTTTAAAGTTTGATTTTTGTTAGATTTTAAAAAAAAAATTAGCATAAAGCAATTAAAAATTTATGTAAAAATGTAATTAAATCCAAAAAAATACTCACTTAAAAAAACGTATTAAAAAATATAAATATATAACCATCTATATATCTCACAATTTTTTAAACTCTTGAAAAAAAAAGTCCAATTATCATACAATCACTTAAAAAAATACATAAATAATTTTATTTTTAACTCACTTTCACATACGAGTTTTTTTTTTAATTTACAAAATCAAATTTTAAATATTTGTCATAAAAATTTACATACCATGTCACAAAAATATCATCACATAATTATTTATCTAGAATTTAAATTAATAAAAAATACATAAATAATTATATCTTTTGATATTATTAAATAGTCATTATTAAAATTATTATTTTTGAATAATTAATTAGTAGTACTAGTGTATAACCAACACGTGATTACTTAGAGTGACATATACTTCTCTTTAACGTTTTAAATTCTAATTCTAGATATAAAAAAAAAGAAAAATCAACGTTTGGAAGAGTTTTGTACAACTTAAGTATACAGAATACTAAAGTTATCATCATTAATAAAAATTTAATTTTGATATATTAAAAATATAAAAAATACTCAATCAAATTTACAAATATAAATAATTTTTTAAATAATAAATTTAAAATTAAATAATTTTATTACTAATATGGTAATATAGAATTAATTATATGCCTAAAACTCTTATAATAAATATTACATTGACTAGTAATATACAATAATAAAAAAATACATATATATATATTGTTATTCACGATATTTTTCATTTAAGAACAATTTGTTACTAATTAATAAATTGTTACATGAACAAGATGAAATTTAAATTCCTGACACTTATTTAAATAAGACAACACGCATTCATCCAAATAAAGAAGAAATAGTTGATGGAAGCAATGAATGAATGAAATGATATTCATAAGCATCGGCATGGAAAAGGAAAAGGACATGCACTTAGTTCAACCCAACAATTATGAAAATGAGTACACATTCATCAACTTTTTTGACAAAAAATTTAGAGATTCAAACACTTGTGTGGAGGAGATATAACCATTCAACTATTACTTCTTTCAGTTCAACACAAAATTAATTAATAACAAGTGTTATGTTATTTTATACAATAATCAAGATTAGTGCACCAAAAATGCTTAATAAAAAAACTCATCAAGATATTTGCATGCATAAGCCCAACTCAGTCTTCACAATCAAATCAACTATGCAGTAATAAACTACTGAATTAGTTGTCTCAGCTACTATATTTTTATTTTGCTAACTTTCATTTTTATTTTATTATTATCTTTTGTCTTGAAAATAAAATAGAAGAAATTGCGTTCCACTTGTTCGTGTATTTGGTGCTAGCTGGCAATGGCAAGCCACAAACGTACAGAATAATGATCCAGTTGACATGTTTCATATAGTAGTGACAAAAATTAAGAAACAAAATTGTTATGAAGTGGAGATTTTTTTGATTTATTGTGTTTGTGTGTCAGGTATATTTTAGACATATTATTTATTGATATTTGTCTGATATATGTGTCTTTTATGTTTAATTGTATTTTGATAAAAAAAATTAAGACACGATCGGATACGTCTAAATATCATCACGTATTAGTGTGATCAGTCTTATTATTAATATATATTTTTTAAATGAATTTAAAAATAGTATATATTATTACTATTAAAATAAAAAATCTTTTAAATACTTTATATAATTAAAAAAATACATTAAAAATAATTTAAAAATTAATTTATATTTTAATATAAAAAAAAACCAAAATATCATTATAAGAACATAAAATGAAAAAATATCACATCCAATTCAAAATCTTAAAATGTTAAATTAATAGGTTTCTCGTCTTATAAACTCTCTCACACTTGCAATATTAACACGTGTCTTATAAAAATTTTAAATTCATGTATCCACGTATTTTGTATTATTTTATATCCTGTATTTGTGTCCGTGCCTGTATATCATAAAAAAAATAAAGCTACAAAATAAAATATATATTATAAATATTTGAAAAAGAAATTATGAAAATTAAAGCCAAGATCGCCATTACTTCGAAAAATTAATCCACACACTAAAAGTAAAGCTAAGGAAAAAGTTGTTATGTCTTCATCATCACACGCTTAACCAAAAAATGTTGAGGATATCTATCCCTAAGGGAAAAAAAATCTAATAACATACATGTCAAATAATAATAATAATAATAATAATAATAATAATAATAATAATAATAATAATAATAATAATAATATTGCTGTCATATGATTCAAAAGCTTGGGTTGCGTATGATTATTTATAACTTAAGCAACAAATAATCTATATTACAATAATACATTATGCATGTCATTGACATAATATTAATGTTCATGCAAAAGTTTAATTGGGGTTTGACAACGAAACGTTCCACTAAGTAGATAATAATCTGATCCATTATTATCTAACATTAATGATGTGCATATAATAAGCTTTCTTCTAGAAGACGTACACGGAAACTGAGGAGGTGTGAAGCCTAGACTATGTAAAATAATAATAATAATAATTATCATCTTATATGGTATTATATTAATGCACAAAAACGATACTTATATGACGGCAGGACGTCTCAAACGTTCTTTTTTCTTCTTTTAGAACTAACATTTTTCTTCTTAATTGATTATGTTAATGATTCTCTTCATTACTAACTAATTAATTAAGAAGCTAATTAGATATCGAGAACATCTACACTTCACTTCATTTATATTTAGACATATCAGAACAAGTACGCTTTGCTTCATTTATATGTATATGAAATTTTGTTAGATATATTATAATAATATTTTTTATTTTTATTGTTATTAATGTGTAAACTAATTATTTTTAATTATATAAAATAGTTAGATAATTTATTATTAATAATTAATACGTATATCATTGTTAAACTTATTTTGAGAATATATATATATATATTCTCAAAATAAGTTTAACAATTAGATATACTAAGTTACTAACACATAATTTTATTTACATAAGTTTAAATATGCCTAAATAAATATTTTTATTTTTTTATTAAAATAAAATTAAATATAAAAAATGTGTATATCAAAAGAATATAAATTGAATATCCTATTTAAAATGTATCTATTACTCAACAAAAATGTGTGTTATGTATATAAAGGATTTAAAAAAAGGAAACATGGAAGTTGGTGAGAGAATGAGGTCTAAACACAGACCAATTACAAAGCTTGATGGATGTCAACCTAATTGGCATGATGTATGTACAACTCTTGTTCCTCGTACGAATGTGTACAATGATTGGAGCCAGTTCATAGTTAACCAAATCCAGCTAGGCCCCTAGGCGTGTGTGCAAAACAAGTGACTCTACATTGATTTAACCAAACACATCACAAATGAGTCAATGCAATTTCCCACCATTTTGCTTTTTAGTTCAAGTTAGACTAAATTAATTTGATATGTAGATCATACATTATATACTATAAGAAACATTTCAGGTGCACTGGGAGTACTGGTGCTCCAATTGTTTTAACCGTTGATCTGAATTATAAAAAATATATATAATATATATTAATTAAAATCAACGGTTAAAACAACTGGTGCACCGGTACTCCCGGTGCACTTGAAATGTTTCCTATACTATATAATAGCACCAAAAAATGTAAAGCAACTCGTATTTCTATGGATGATTTTTTTTTATGTTCATATAACATCATTGTACTTTTAACTCATGAGTTATTATTCAAATGACATAATTTTTTCATTTTATCTAAAAATTTTATTATATTATGCAAAAATTTATTATTTTATTACAAAAAAATTAATTATTCTAATTAGTTTGATAATTATTATTCTACTATAAAATTTGTGTAATATATATATAATTTGTTACTTAGATAGATATTATTTTATTATTATAAAATAATAATGTTTTCACAAGGAAGTACAAAAAGAAGTTGGGTATTTCCAATTATTACCAAATGTGATTGAAAGACAAATAGCTTAAGAAAGAGTAAAGTAGGAATAAAGAGAAATTATTAGCATTCATCAGGTATGGCTATTGAGTTCACGGCTTCTTGTACTATCCACCGAACTGCTTGGGAGTGAAAATATTTTCAAAATGCTTCTGCTCTCAAGGAAACAAAAACACTCACCATGCCACTATGTTTCTTGTTAAAATTTATGCAAATTAAAATACATATAGATATCTTTCATTAAATAGTTTATTTTTATTTAATTTATTTTAATTTTAATTATAAACTCACTCATTCTTAAATTAATTATATTTTATTTAACAATAATTATAAACTCACTTATTTTTATAATTATATAATATCTATTAATATTATTTTTTAATAAATACTTATAGTATATAATAGTATAAAAGATATAAACTAATTAATAAATTATTAAAATTTAAAAATAATAGTTATTTTAATATAAAAATAAAATAAAAATATTTATGATAGAGTAAAAATATTAAAATATTTATTGTTCATGTTTCATATTGTTTTAAAATAACTTGATATTTTTAAAATGTTAGTAAAAATATGTATTTTAAATTTTAATTTTAAACTTTTGACTATTTTTTATTTTTTATTTACATAGAACCAGGTCAACCGGTTCAACCAGTAACTCAGCGATTAAACCAGTGACCTAATGACCTTATCGGTTTGATTATCGATTCGGTTATAACAACTATGATAGATACAAATAAAATTGATATAATTTCCAAAAAATAATGTAATCTTAGACCACGATAGTTTTTTTCATTTGTTTACATATGGAAAGGGGCAATGGCCCCCAAATTTTTAATTTTTGTTAAAAAAATAATAATAAACATAGCCCCTTTTTTTCTATTTTCCAGTCTCCTTCTTTTTTTTTTTTGGATACACTTTTTCAATCCTCCTTTCATTCATAAAAATAAAAAAAATAGTCCATTTTTATATAACATTAACAAAGTATAATAATTTTAGGTTTAGTCTAATAGTTTACTTTATTTAAAAAATAAAATATAAATTTTTCTTTTCTTTCAATATCTTCATTCACTTAAATTTCCCACTTTTACTTTGCAGTAGGTAATAATTTTAGTAAATTATTAAACACCGCCCCCCTAAATAATTAGTCTAGCTCCGCCTCTGCATCTATTCAACTTTAAAGGTTACGGATAGTTAGTAGATATAATTAAATTCTAAAGTTGGCACGTACATAAAATATCATACTTAAATAAATTACTATGTATTTATATATATTTACATGTAATATTTTAAAACTTTAAATGTATATTCCGTGTTTTAACATGTACTTTATATAAATAATTAATTGTTAGTTAAATTTGGTGTACATGATTCATATAATTTTCAAAGAATAATATAACCTTAGGCTAAATCGAGAAAAATTCTTACATGTTTTAAGAGCAAATCAAGTAATTTATTGTTTGACTTGTCAATAATGAGAAGTTATTTTTTATTTTAAATTTAATTTAAAAAATGTCTATTAAGAAAACTCATAAATTTAAAAATTTAATTAATAAATATAACAATTTATATTATTTCCATGTAAAACAATTAATAATACAGTAATTAATTCACTAGTCTGATTAAACAAGTATCGAAAGTTCGAATTCCACCCTGTTTATATAACAACCCATTGGCCAACAAATTCTTAAATAGAGTTCTAATTGGTAACGGATTAGTTGTTGACGAGTCGCATTGAGAGATATCGTAGGCAATTAAAAAAAATAATTTAAATTGCTTCCATAGTACATATCATATTAATAATCCTTGCTCCCCGGACGAAAAAAAAAACAGTATTGAGTCAAATCCAGACGAAATTGTATACGAAAAACCTGCTAAAGCCCACATTGCCTAAAGTAAAAAAAGAAGAGGAAGTTAATAGTACTAATTAATAATTAACAATTAATAAAATAGATCAACCGGTCAGGTAGGATGAAATGTGAACTTGAGAGATAACAATAAGCTTGGTGCGTTTATCAGAAAACCTACCCAATCAAAACAATTTAGTTTAAATTTGATCAAAAAATCATATTTCAAAATAATTAAAGCATTTTTCTACCTCATAAATAACCAAGAAAGATCTTACTCACAATATAAATAAATACTTGGGCCATAAAATTCAACAAAAATAGAAACAAGTAATCTGTGGGATTGAAATCAGTGATGGGCACCTCATGAGCAAAGTGAACCCCACAAGTTATGATGTCATCACAACAATACACACAAGAAGAAAAAGATAATGTTGCAAGGTCCTAGAGTGATTTTGTAACCTGTAATTGTACACAGAACTCTGCAAACGAAAGATATTTCTCTTAGAACCTTCTACACCAACCTGCCATAGCTTTAGTACAGCATCCACAAAGTGAGATCACATGATGGTGCAGCGGCTCCTTTCTTCCGTTGGCTGTGAGTTTGGTTGCTGGAATCGGTTTGACTCCGATGGATTGTATGTAAATTCCGATGTATCAAGCCCATACTGAACAAGGAGCACTTGGTGTCAAACACTACAAACCACATACAATTCCCTCCAAAACACAAGTACAAGCAATTTTATTTTATTTTATTCTTCAAAATTCCATCCAATAGTATTATATTCAGGAAACTCGTTGAAATGCTGAAAGAAATTACCACTAAAATAATATATACTTGGTTAGAACAGCAGTAGTAATAAGAATATGTAATTAACAGTTTAGCCATTAATGATGACATGATTTCAACAGAATGATCATGGTTACAATACTTTAAAGTCTCGTACAAGGTTCTATCAACAATGCACTACACATGCTCTATTGTTTCGAAAATACAATATAATCAGGATAATCATTAGAATGCTCAAAAAATTCAGACTGAAAGAAACTACAATGAAAATAATATAATTGGTTGTCAGTTGGAACAGTAGTAAAATTCTAGTTTAAAGATCCAATATTGGCTTTCAACAATGTTACTAGCAGCACAAACCATTATCCAAGTCAGGGAAGCTACAATATAAGTGTGCACAAGTGTGTATCTATGTGTAGGAAGAAGTTTGGTAACCAATTGCACCGGATAATCACAAAAGTTAGCATCAAGGAGCCCTAGTCGCATAGCAAGAATATTAGATAAGGCGAACTTTCAGAGATAATTATTGTACCTTCTCCCTCATGCGTGTACTCCATGCATCGTTTCTGCTTGGACGATGGTCAAGGGTCCCAGCAACTGGTACCCCTGTTGCTGGGCCTGCTGTTCTGTTGAGCAATGGTTGTCGAGCTTGGTGCCTTGGGTTAATGAACTCCTCGTCACTATCATAATCTGCTGGTCTATTTGCAGCCTTAACAACAAGTACTAACAAGAAAAGAAGGGCCTGCAATTCCATACACAATTGTTATTCACCAAACAGACAGACAGACACATTACATTGAATGCACGCATAAATCTTCTTTTTTTTTTTAGATCCCTACCCTCTCCCTTTGTTGGCAGGTAAGTGGGGTAGGAGAGGACATTTAAAAGCATGCTTGAGAATTGGAAGTACCATATCAGAAATGAGATATTACTTCTTACCATCCTTACTAAATAGACGTTTAATAGTTTAATCATAGTCTCAGCTACTATTTTTCTGTGGATATAATGTATATGTAGCATACACAAGGAGATATGCATGTCTGGCTGCAAAATCATATTGCTTTCATATCAATATCAATCATATGACTTATTGCTTACCTCAAAGATAACAATTCCAAGTGCAACCCATTTCACAATGCTCCAATTCTCTCTCAAAAATTCATATATCATATCAAAATCTCCAGTTTTATCAGTTGGAATTTCCTGAGCAAAATATAGTTGTAAGATGACAAATATATTTTCTATAATTTCAGATTCATAAGTTAACCACAGACAATTTTTACTTACTTCTTTCCAGCTTTTGTCAAAGAAAATAAAGGCTGCACATCCCAGCTCTATCAAGATCAGTAGTACCAACAAAACTGAGTACTTTGTTGAGTTAAGGAAACTAATAATAATTCCTTTCTTTATTATTTCATGCATGCACGCACAAGCAGCTGGACATACATATAGAAAAGAGTAGAAGAAAGATTTCAACTCAAGCTATTTGTATGTTAGTGCAATTTTTTGAGTCCGTGAAATACTTTTGGATGTATCATAAAGATGTTCTATAAGGATACACAGCTAAGGCAGCATCCATTTCGCATTGACGTTGCAATACAACCAAAACAAGAAATAACAAAGAGAACTACTCCAATGCCAATGAATATATAAATGAACCTGCCAAACATGAAATACACAATTAGATTCAGACAGTACCAAGACAGAAATGGTTTCGGAAACTTCATCAAGAAGTAACAAAATCTGCCTATAAAAAGATATTGCCATCACCTATTTCACAGCATTTCAGAAATTCAAACATGCATCTTCCATGGGATGTGAACAACACCAAACCGATTAACAGATTGATTACTAGACCTAAGTGTAACTAACTAGCAGACGATCACCGTAGTACTTCACTCATAACTTTCCAGAATTACTCTTTTATAAACTCAACTGTGAGATGTTTCTTATACAGTACTTGGAAATTTTTATTAAACAAAAGTGTTCACACAATTATAACTTAGGGATAAACCAAATAAATCATACCAAAACACGAAATTGATCCAGCAAAATATAGCCAAAAGCAAAGTCTTTTGCAAGTCAACACTACACATCACTCAATCAATATAACTCAAAGTTGGTCAGGAAAGAAACATACCAAGCCTTGGGCAAATCATCAAAGAAGCTGTTCGATAGAGACACAGCCGTAAGCATGGGTCGACCAAGTTGAATCAGAGAACTATCATCACTGACAGGGGAAACTGCATCATCCGGAGCTTGAAGGAATTCAACCAACAGATAGATCCCATAGCCAACCATGGCCAGACCGGTGAGGGTCAGGAAGAAGTTCAAAAGCTTCAAAAGGCACTCCCAGAATCCCCTACACGCCATCCTCTACCGGCTACACCTACAAATTGTAGTTCAACCCCTAAACCAGAATTCCAAGAGGGAGGTCAATGCCCCCAATATATTCTCTGCAGAGAAAAAACAAAAAAAAAAAAAACAAAAGCATTTTTCAACAAAGTGTTAGATTAGTAGTACACAGAAAACACTATCACAGCAACAATAAAACCTGCACTTCAAGTTTAATTATAAAGGATTGTGCTAACTTATACTCCTTAAAGTTTACTCTATCTAAAAAGACAAAAACTAACAATATTGATGATAAATTCATCCTTTAATTTACACTAAAATTTAACCCTGTGATCATCATATGAAACATTTTGAAAATAAAGAAAAGAAAACTATTTCCGTCTGGCGAGGTCAATTTTGCTGCAAATGTTGAAGTTCCTAATTTCATCGTGTCAATCTTATTTTCAACGGGAAAAAACTGAAAAAGGTTCCTAACTTGGAGACAACAACTAAGAATATTCAATGCAACCGACCCCAATTCCCAACCACAAGGAAAAAAAATCTCAGCTTTAACAATTCATTGGAAGGAACAAGAAATAAGGAATCAAGAAAGGGTTTTGAGGAGAGATTGAAGGAAGTTGGGAGCAGTAAACTTACAGAAGGAAATTAACGATCTTGTACAGCTAGCAATTTCCGACCTGCAAAGCTTTCAAGTCTTTGAAAAATGAATTGAAGTTGGGATCAACCCACAGCCCACAGGAATAGACATAGAGACACAGTACAATCATAATTAACCCCTTAATAATTAATTAATTTATCATTCAAAGTGAAAAAAAAATGAAAAAGCGAAGAAAGAAGAACAGAAAATGGATGAAAACTGTTTTTAAATAAAATTGATAGCAATACTAATAACCATTACATAATAATTTAATCAAATTTATTAAATTATTTAATAATTTTTTACTACTAATTTTACATAAACAAGTCTTTACCCTATTAATATTCAGTAAACCTGCCACCCTGGCATTTTCACTTTTGCAAGGCCCACACACCACAGAGGCCCAGACATAAAGAAAGGGCATCCAGGTCATTTTGACTTTTGGTCAACGGTAATTTTAACTATTTTCTTTCAGATATAGCAACCGGTCAACAACATTAGACTTCCGGTTCCGGAAATCTCTATTGTCAACAACATATTTTGTTTCTAGTTTCTCTTTTTTACAACGTCAAGCTTCTAGTTGGGCTTCAAACTTTAAATATGGGCTAATTATTACCATAGTGTTCTTCTTTGGGCCTGTACTTGGTAATTCTTATTTTTCTCTCCAGATTCAGCCCACAGATTCAGCCCACACTTTAAAGATGTACATGTTTTAGGGTTGGCCCAAGTATTTTATAAAAAAAAAAGACTAAAATAACTCAGAACTTATATGACCAAAAAAAAAAAATCACAACATGTTTGCTAAATAAATTATTAAAACAGAATTATTTAGCCATTTTAAATATATTTTGCATAATGATAAGATATAATACAAATTACTTGTAATTAGAAATAATTAAATTATTTTACAAAGGTTATATTTTTATCAACTTCATATAATTTTTTATACTATAGAATAGCCATTATAACAGTTAAATAAAGGTTTTCATATAAAATAAGAATAATTATAATATAAAAACATATATGAAAGTTAAAAGAGTAATCAAGATAAATTTGATATGCTATCAATTTAATTTTATCAAATTCAATATCAAGACACAAACTAAATATACTAAATCAACGTTGTGTAAGTGGCTTTCATTGGGTTTAAACAAATTTGGTTGAAAAAAATATTTGGATGTATAATGGAACCGAATTAAATATTATATGTTCCCCGGGTTAAGCATAAATAGTTATATAGGAAGTATAAGGATATTAAAATAGAAAAAGTAAAGAAAAAAAATTTTGTAGAACGCTATATTATGGCCAAGTTGATAAAAAAAAAAAAAAAAAAAAAAAAAAAAAAAAAAAAACATAAATGACACAATTTAGTAAAGAACCTTACAAGTATAATTGATGATAAAATTTTAAAGTTTTGATGACTAGAATTATCTTAAAAAATAGCATTGGTTAGTTTTGTTGGGATATGTACATAAAATAGATATCAATCTAAATGAAAGAATTTTAATTTAATCACATAGAAAATTGAATAGAAAGAAAATTAGAAAATCTTAATGAGAATTAGAAATAATTAATGATAATAATTTGATCACATTTCTATATATTTAAGGCGTTTTATTTTAGGAAAAAAGTTGAATAAAAGAGATTATAATATCTCACTCTAATAAATTTGGTGTTTGTTTTCTGGATTTTTTTATGGTGAATCTAATAAACTTGGTTAGAAAAACTTTTAGTATATTAAATCCTAAATCTTATAACAAAAGTACATCTTAATTAAGCCACAAAATTGACCCTTTAAAAAAACTAACAGTAACACAATAAAAAAATTATGAGGTAAACATTAAAAGAAAAAGTCATAAAACAAAAAGTCAACAACCTTATTCATTCATATAGCTAGGCAAAAAAATTTAATGAACAGCTAATTGAACCGAATTCAAGGTCTCACAAGTCACAAAATTGTAAAACAAAATAAATCCACAATACCAACATCAAAGTATTTCCTTAACACATCCCTTTAAACAAACTTGAGTATTATATTCTTAAGAAGCCACGCTTTTAAGATTTAACCATATATGGTAACCTTAATTGCATGCACAACTCATTTTCAAAGTTGTGAGAAGTGAAAACTATAAATGAGGAAAAAACGGCATACCCCCAATATCCTTTTTCTCACTTTTTCATTTTTGTTTAATTTTAATACAAAGACCTTAGTTGCCCTCAGCATCTTCAATCCGACAAAACAAGGACTATTCTGTCATAGATCTGAACCCTATTTAAAGATCTGTCGTTAACAAATTGGTTGCTACATGCACAAAATAAGATTCGAACTTTCGACACTTGCTTAAACGGATGAAAGAGCTGACCACTCGATCAACCCAAATTGGTTTTAGCAACACGTCTTTTAACATATTCAATTTAATTTTGCATACAAACAAGGTAGAATCATGCGTCAAAGCTTGGACTTTTATTATCATTCACATTAAACATTATCCTATCCTATGAAAATGATATGAACCCCACTTTTACTTTATTAGGTACCTCTGTTCATGAGGCCCTGGAGCCCCAACTACACCAACATACACACTACTTATCACCATAATAATAAAAACCTTATGGCCCCATGAAGTGTACATTTCACAAATCAGAATCCCTCACCACTTCTCCATCAATGTCATCATTATTGTTAGGTTTATCAGCAGCCATAAGGGTCTATTTACAACCACAAACATCTTCAACAAACGTGGCCAGTTCTCACCTCACCACCTAAGATAAAACTGTCAAACACCTTTTCTCTGTGTTCTGTCGTATGAAAATTTCACATGATCTTCCTGTACGGATGGAGTCTTACATGCAATTATCTTCCTATAAAGTTGGTAATTGAGAACCGTTAGATAATAATTTAGTCAAACTTGTCAAATCATCCAACATTCCCAACTGTCAACTTCACATGAATACAACCGCATGTAAGGTTTTTACCTACTCATCATTGGTTAAAATTATGTTTACAAAGATTCATTCTAGATCATGAGAATCTACATACAATAAAAAGATGACAAGAAATCTTCACTTGAGAGGATCCATTTCCAACATGCTTTGCCAAGTGGCATATGGTGTTGTATGACCCGACTTCATCGCCCAACAACTCGGGGAGGGAGACAACTCCATGGATAAGGGGTAGGTGCTTTGCCGGGACCACGAGACATGGTTCCAACTTGCAGCCATTATACAAAGGCAGTTGAGAACACCTTGGAGATAAAACTTGCCAAAAGAAACACAGAATAACTAGACCAATCAACTTGGGAACTTGAATTTGATATCATTGGTCCATATCTAAAGGGGACTCATTCAAGGACACTACTCACCAAAGAATTTAAATGCTCCCAAAAGAATAAAAAAGTTATTAACCTAAATTATTCAATACTCCACATTTCAATAATAACTAAAATGTTAAGCATTGAATAGCATGAGCAATATCTTTTTTTCTTATTATTACTACTTCTTTTTTATCTTTTACTTTTGAGAGCATTTGAAAATTTCTCCTATCTAGTGGGGACTGTCGAGTGATTACACATGTCAGCAGGGTTTAGAGCCCTTGGAGTCAAGAGGGATGGGGGATATGCCTTGCCTGGAGAGCTCGGCCAACACGCTGTCCGTGGAAGGAGGCTTGAGGCCCAAGGGTAACGGTAGCCACGGCTTGCTTATTGCTTCCTTTACAACTTTGTCAACAACTTCATCTGCCTGCATGCATGCAAATAACACACACTGAGGGAAGAGTTCATATTAGCTGAGATATTGCATATTCAAGCATTGATTGCATGGTTGCTTTCATGTGAAGACATTTATGTACACAACTCAAACATCAATTGGAAAGTTGATACTAGAACTCACGTGATTCCGAATTAAATGAACACCCTAAAAAGTATTTTGAAAGATGGCTATATGCTTTATAAGACAACCATACATGTGTTCTGAAATACATGCTTAATAGAGCACTATGTTTTTCCCCAAGAGACAGTGTCATCACAACATGATTCATAACATTCAACGAGTAAAAAAATGCATTATTACCGGATAATGCTCAAATGAACTTGGTGGCATGCCATATCTATAATCCGCTGATTTACCATTGTGCAATCCAGCCATATGCTATGTTAAATGAAAAGATGTAATTAGAAGTACAAAGAAAATTATGCAGATATGGTTACCTTAGTGACATTCAGTAATATCATTGGGGAAAAATAAAAGAGTAAATATATTCACTTCACTAGTACTCACTTGAGTGTAAGAAAGGTAAGGAGCTTGAGTAGCTGGCAACACTGGACAACCCCATGCATCCACATGCACCTGCAATACCAAGTTTTCCAGTATCAAACTGCATCCATAATTTCTTATAACCCACACCAACCAAGAAAGTAAATAAATTACCCCTGGAAAAGGCTTCCAGTGCCAATTTTCTGTAGGCCGCAACCAGGTATAACCAGGAGGTCCCCAAAACTGTGCACCGGTTGTTTGAGTTCCGGATTGTCCCCACATTGGATATACAGGAGGATAGGCCATAACTGGCCTTTTCCAGCGCACGGTATCTCTTTGATTTTGCCATCTTCGATCTTCCTTGGGCATCATTTGTCTCTTATGTAGTCTGTATTTCTGTTCAACAAAGAATTGCTAATAAATCTTACAGTGGATGATATAAATATATAATATTCTTTCCTTTTATCTTTTTTATTCTTTATTATCCAAAAAGAGATGAACATATTTGCAGCTCAGGAAAAGAATGTGATACTTATTACCAGCAACAAAATTAATGACCTGAAGATGGCTTGCCACATTATGCCTAGTCAAGCCCTCCACTTTCATCAGCTCCAGTACGCGAGAAGGAATGGCTTGATCAATACCTAGTTGTTCCACTGCCTGCACAAACTTTTTGTGCAATGCAGGAGTCCAGTCTACCTGAAATCAAAACCAAGTAACTAACAATTCATTCACATGAAACAGTTAAAAAACTTTAAGAGCTTGATAACTAACTATGCTTTTTTTGTCCAATTAAGTGTAATAATTCTTTATGGATGTATACGTCATTAACTACTTTGAGCTCCAAATATTCCAAGGAATTTCACCTTCACAAGGACAATTAAATTTATTTAAAACATGGAAATGAGATTCAATTATTCAAAGATATCAGTCCGAAATGTGATCAGAAGATTCTTACTTACCATCAAAGAGCAGTTCATATTTAACAATTCTGTGTTTCCATTATAAACCTTTTCCTCAAAATGGACATATGTTGTGCACATGATCTTATTTGAATGACTAAGAGATAAAGATTCAACATATCCAGATTATTGATAATTAAACAAAAGTTATCAACTATTTTCTGGTTATGTGTATCACACTAGTGGCTTACATTGACCTATTGGCTTCATGAGAATGCGAGAAATTCGAGGGAAGAGGGAACGGTTGCAAAGTATTAATACCAGCAGTTTGCAATTGAAGGGAAGACAAATATATCATATCACAGTCATAAAAATGTTGAGAAAAACTTAGTCAAAGTGCTACTTACTTTCAACTTCTTCCGGTTAGCTTTGTTTTGACATGTATCACTAAGGACCACTGCTTTATTTGGAGATGTTATATTTCCATTGGTGCTTCTGAGAGACCTTCTATCATGAGGATTCAAAGGAACAGTACTTTCACCATTGGAACCATCAGCAACAAAATCCTCTTCCTGTTTAATTAGAGTCTCTTCAGGTTTCTGTGGTTGAGTACCTTCATTCAAATTCTCACTTGATGCTTCAACAGATTTAGATTCCCCTTCATGTTCCCCACTTTCTTTTTCATTCGAGCAATTTGTATGCTCTTGGCAATCACCATCATCCAGTAACCTTGCTCCCTGTTTTAATTGAGGTGTCGAAGGAGCCGGATATTTATCACTTCCGGCAGACTGCTCATGGTAATTATCACTAAACCTTGATATATTCTCTAAATCAATGGAAATTTTACTCTCATGATGTCCATTTTCTGTTTGCAGCTGCAATATGGATTCTACAGACTCTTTAACCGGTTTTAGTGATTCGGACAAGACACTTGCCCCAGCATTGAATGCCTGCTTGAGATCAAGCACATCAGAACCCATTTCAACCATATTATGGTAAGAAGTGTACATGAAAACATTAACAGACCTTATGAACCACATGCTGCCAAATATTTCTGAGTTTGTCCTCAGAGAGTGGTTTACATAGGAACTCAACAGCACCAAGCTTAAATAGAAAATGGATCAGAGTCAAGGGGCATGAATAAATCATCTGTGTCTGATTTGAATGATTTAAAATATATTGAACTAAAGAACAATTGACAACATGAGTCAACTAAAGATAATACAGGTAAAAGACAAATTAAATAGATACTTAGTTAGCTCAACCAAAAGTATATATTTCCCATGAATAATTGTGACGAATAAAAAGCAACGTCTTACCGCAATGCACTTCATCATAGTGCTCAAGCACTGAGTATCTGAAGTCACTACATAAAACAGTGGATGTATTAATTGTTAGAAAAATACAAATAAACATTTCCTGATATTTCATGTTCCCTTTATTTGTGGGACAAAGGGTAGTTATAACTTATAAACAATTACATGAAATCGAGAAGTTAAATCGGTAATGTTGGTTGCAGTTTAATACTTACTGATGGTTGGCAAGTCCTTGGCATTCTCAAGAAATTTAAAGCCTCTCTGGCTGCTACTTGTACTCACCTGAAATGAAGATGGATCTATAGTTATACATATAAGTCATCACTTACTGCTACTTTGGTGGAAGTATGTTTTACAGCCTAAAGATTGCAAGCATCCTATTGGTTATTTTCTTTTCTAATTTTACATATTAAAATTATTTTCAGTTATTAGGTGATGATTTGTTATTTATACCAAAAGAATGGAGAAATTTTAGTACCTCCACAATGGCAACATGGAATCCTTCGAGCCTATTTGAAATTTCTGACAATGCTTCATTCTCATCGTAGAAGGTAGAAACTGTACAGAAACTTCAAATGTTACTTATGAAATTAAAGAAAAGAAACAAGCATGGAGGAAGCGAAAGCAGGGAGGGGGTATGTGAGTATAAGAAGATAACACTATCTGATAGTGAAACACTCAAGGTTGGTTCTTAAGACAAAATTCCAATTCAAATTAGTTGATCGAATAATTTTGATGAGACTTAGTTTCTGGGAACTTTTTATTTCCCATAGCAAATTCCCATCTTCTGCAGCCAACAAAAATGGAATAGATTCAGTAGTTCATAAAGTCTGGTTACCAAGAATTTCTTTATCATTGTTACCTTTCAAATTTGGACCACAATAGCATATGGTTGTGCAGCTTTAGCTGCTTTATACCAGATGTGGTAACATCAATCATCAAAAGTTGTTCTACTCAAGTTTTCCAACCTTATATGCAACTAAACCACAATTTCCGGAAGAATCATATAAGGACCATCTAAATTCTAAAGCAATGTCACTTTACAAGATGCCATTATTCTACATCAAGATGGGGCCAAATTCTCCCACCAATTGATGAAAATGGAAGTTGCTATGCCAAAACCTCAAGTAAATGAATAAGTGAGGGCATGCCTACAAGAAAAAGAGGGGATCCATAAAAATGTCTCACCGTGATAGTCCATGGCCTCAAGTTTGGCTCTTATCTCAGAAGCAGAAGTGCTGTCTCTTTCAAGGAGAAGAACCCTAAGACCCTTTGGAAAGTCCTTCCAACCATGTAAATCATTGGCAGTGCAAACCATAGCTGGTTTGGCATCATCACTCAATCCCCTAAACACAAGTACCACATATAAGTACTGTTCATTGAAGAAAACATGTCAATTCGTTTTGCAAGATCCATCAGATTCAAAAGCTTAATAGTTCAAGGAACTAAAATTTAATATTAAATACAGAAGATAGATGATAAATAAGATCATGAAGCAGAAACTTCCATTGAAAACTTGGAAAAATTAAAAAAAGGTTTCTTTTTCAACCACCCAAAAGAAAATCTAATAGGTAGGAGATAATAATGTAGAATACTAACATGCCCTCTGAAGTCTGAAGAAGAAGATCATCAACCAAAACAAGGTTCAGTTTAAGTATCATAAGTTCTTATCATGCAACAAACAGCTCGTAAATCACAAAAGTAAAATCATTTCCTCAACAACCAAAAATAGAAAACAAGACCAGTACAACGAAGAGACAAGGATCTCATTTGTTGATAATAGTATCACAGAACAGCAAAGAGACAAAGACGAACCCAGGTAAGATCTAACCAAGAGAAAGAAGAAAAACTTCAAAATTCAGAACCTTGAAGCTAGAAAAAAAGAGAATGAAGCAGCTCAAGGTGGCACATTTAACATGCCATGCACACAACCATAACACCCCTTAAAAAAAAGGACAGAAAAAAGAAAGGAGCAGAGTCCAAAAATGAAGACTTGAAGAGAGAGGGATAACGAGCATGCAAATGGGAGAGTGGAAAAGCTAGAAAGGTTCATCTTTTAAGCGTTGTTAGCAGATACCTTGGATGAAAAGAAAATGCCCCACCAATTCTGCAGCAACAAGTTTTACTCTTTCTTTCTCCTCTAACTTATTGCATTGATATTAACAAGGAGAGACAGAGATTAGAGAAGAAGAAGAGAGAGAGAAGGAGAAGAGAGAGGTTTAACTGCGGTCGTTGAAGTGTGTCTGTGACTGATTACTCAACAGTTCCCATCGGTTCTTAAATCACCACACAATCAGAATACTCAAATTTAAATGCTAAATAAAACTCCTCTCTATTATTCCCAACTTGCCCTTACATTTTACCATCTTTCTTTAATTTGTAAGATTTAAGGAGGAGTACTAGGAGACCAGCAATTTTTGTGTTTTGTAATTATCAATTGGCCATCGGTAGTCTTTTTAATGGTATGAGATTACATCTAATGGTAAGAGATCACTCACTTTTCTCTCGATGGTTAAGTGCTGGCCACAAAATACAAAAATTGCTACCTCCTAGATTTTTCCTTAATTATGTATTTTTACATGTACCTTAAAAATATCAATTATATTAAATATACATTAAAAATTAATTATTAAATTAGTTATATAAAAATATATCTAAAATAAATTAAATAATATATTTTTAAATAAATACAGTGCTTGATTTTTTGTGCATACATAATATTTTTATAGAAAATGTTAAAAATATTTAATTTGATTCCTGAAGTTACACTTGAACCTCAATTTAGTCTTTGAAGTTTTAATTGCCTTAATTTAGTTGTCAAACTTTTCAATTGACTATGTGACGGAAACCACTGTAGGGACTAACGTGATTAAAATTTAAAAAGTTCAGGGACTAAATTGAGGCAATTGAAACTTTAAGGACTAAATTGAGACTCGAGTGTAATTTCAGGGACTAAACTGGGTATTTTCTCTATAATTTATAAGCAACAATTTTTTAATTTTTTATTTTAAAAAATAAAAGATAAATATATAATAAATTAAATTTATATTTTATAAAAAGTTTATAATTAATAAATTTAATATATATTTTTAACATAGATATTATATAAATCTTTTTTTGTATTATTCATTAAATAATTATGTTATATATTAAAAATTAATTATTAAGTTAATTATTTATATAAAATATATATTAAAATATAAAATATATACAAAAAATTGTAAAATAATATATATAGATATGCTGATTAATTTTTTTTCCATATACATAATATTTTTATTTATTAAATAGTAATTGTTGATTCTTAAAGAAGTAGATGCCGTTTTTTCTTCAGTAACCTAATCAATAAATGGCAATATGGCATGGTGACTATTAAAGATTGATTATGTCCAATAAAATACATTAATATTTTAGTAAGTGGAAATCATTTGTGTATTTATTCTAGCTTTTTTTAATATTTGAACCACCTTCGTTGATTTCATTTTCTCTCTTGTTTGGCTAACTAAGTGATTAGTTAAGTTTTTCTTTTATTTTAATAACTATTTAATTAACCCATACAAAATTATCCTCATTATTTGTATTTAGACTTAATACTAAAAAAATTGTGCAAATAATAATACTATTTATTTTCTAGTTCTTATTAAAATTTAAACGTATCCAAGATGAAATCAACAAAAGAGAAAGGAAAATTAAATCAAACTTTGCCTAATATAATCACCGTGAACATTTTATGAAGTCTAATCACAATTATCCAACGCGGTATTTGATTTATGAAATTCCAAAAGACTCTTTTATTTCACTGCAAAGTATTAAATATTTCGAGTGTACATAGACATGTCAAAATTTTTGAAGATGAATAAAAAGATAACCAATTTTAGTGTTATTGGATTAATTGGTTCATCCTTCACATAACATGAAAGCACTAAAAAAATTCGATAACAAGAACGTTCCTACTAATCTTATGTTCAAATCCAAAATCTTTGGTCATATGAACACCTTATTAAATTAGGATGCCTATTTGACTAAAGAGAAAATATAAGGTTAATAAATAATATATTTCTAATTTACCTATAATTTTACCTTTTTATAATAAATTATAATATAAAGTTAAATAAGTGGAAATCACCTCCTAATGTTTCTCTTTTTGTACATCGTCTTTTGGATGCCAAACGTACATAATTAGATAATTGATTATATTAATTAGTGTTCATGTGCTTTTCTAAGAATTTAATTTTGCCACGCCCACAAAAAAGTTGGAAAAAAATTTTTCGCCCAGGGAAAGTGGCCTCCACAAAAAGCTCAAAAAAGGAGAACAATCAGTAAATTTTTTCTACAAAATCAACGTGACAATAATTGCTTGATATTTTTTATAAAAAATAAAAATAAAAAATTGATATGACTTTTGACCAAAATTAACGGTTTTGCCTAAATAATTTGAGTTATTCAAGTAGTGTCTATTTAAATAAGTATTGGGAATTTAAATTTTATTTTATTATATTTTTTTTGTGACTAAATAAAAAAGAAAGAAAAAAAAAAAGAGACAAAATCAAATTAATTGACTATGGTCATATGATATCTAAATCTATTAGATGTTGAAGCTTACTTTATGGTTGGCTTCAATTCGAGTGAATGTCCGCGACAGAAGCAGCTGCTTTAGTCATACAATCTGTAACACTCTTTGCAGTCCTCTGAATTAAAAGAATAGAGACTTTCCAATTCCAATTCATAACCTCCTGTATATGCTTTACCAAATTCCATTCCGGAATATCCTTACCAAGCATTCTTTGGTTTACCAAGAAAAGAGCTTCTAAACAGTTTGTTTCATAAATAACCTCACGAAATCCACTCTCCCAAGCAAAAAGTAAACCTCTCCAAATTGCATACAATTCAGCAAAAAGGGCACTGCACACTTCAACTTTTCCAGTGCAACCTTTCAACCAACATCCATCAGGATTACGAATGATACAACCAAAACCAACATAGTCAAAAGGAGCAAAACAACTAGCATCACAATTCAATTTAACTGAATGAAGTGGAGGTGGGACCCAATGCAAACAAAGCGAAGGAGGAGACAAAGATTGATGCATAGAAAAAATAGTGTGAAACTCCCTTACTGAACTATGAATCAAACTCACCACTTTACTAACACTCCAAGAATCATCTATATTAAATAAGTCATGATTCCTGCTTCTCCAAATTCACCATATGGTCGAAAAGAAAAAAAAAAACATCTCCATTCCTTGCACCTCTGTAAAGCCAATAATATAAATTCGAGTTATCTGAATACAGGCCTAAAAGGTTCCAGACCTCCTTGGCACTAGGGCACTCCCGAAGACAATGAAGAATTGATTCAGAACCATTCTGACACTGATGACAGGTGTTAGATAAAGCTAAACCACGACCCAAACAAAATTCTGCCGTAGGAATAACATTATGAAGACTGAGCCAAATCAAGAACTTGTACTTCTCAAAAATATGCAGTCGTCATACCACAACCAATTATCATGCTCATTCCAGTCAAACTTTCTTTTGGCTAGCCAACTATACCCACTCCTAGCTGAGTAGAGTCTAGAAAATGCCACACCCCACGACTAACTCGAACTCTCTCCAGCATTCAAATCCGGATTATAAGCATTCAAACGTTGTTTGACATCTTCTGGAATGATAGAGAAAATATCATGGAGATTCCATTGACCATCTTTTCAAACGTCTCTAATAGTTAAATCAGAGTCAGATATATGTACAAAAGGCACATCTTGAGCAATTGGACCCTCAATAATCCAATTGTCAAACCAAAAAGATTGATCAAGTGACCCAACGCATCAAGAGAAGGCATCCTTAAGAGTACCAAAAGCTTTCGAGATACTCTTCCAAACATGAAAAGCATTGCAAGGGACAGGGTCATCTAAAACTCCCTCATTCCTCAGATACTTCGCGCTCAATAGAGCAACCCAAGGCTTGTCCTGACAATGAAAAAGTTGCTAAACCAATTTACCAAGTAAAGATATATTAACACATGCAGGATCTCTAACACCCAGGCCATCAAATTTCTTTGGAGTGGTCACGATACTCCAATTAACAAGAAAAAGATCTCTATCATCAATTTGACCCTTCCAAAGGAACTGTCTCATCATAGAAGACAATTTATCGCAAATCCAATTTAAAAAAAAAAGAATACCTGCATATGATAGACTGAAAAAAAAAAAAATTCAAATCTGGGACGGAAAAAAAAATGTTGCCTTATTTTTTTTTTTTTTTTATCTCATTGCAATCATCACTTAGAATAGTAATTGCTAAAGAGGCAGTGCCAAGGGACTTTCACTTTCCTCACAAAATACCAACAGACTTTTCTTAAAGTCTAATAATGCTAATCACATATGAAAACATTATCAACTTAATTAAGAAATTGACTATATTGGGTATACATTACTTTTTCACCATGTGCCACAAGTCAAGAAGTTGATGTGTGCTAGAAGCCTAGAACTAGATAAATAAGGCAAAAAAAAAGGGTAGTAATTTTGGATAAATGATTTGTCACGTTATAATGTAAATAAACATTCCATATATATCGGTGAATTAAAGTCCAATACAATGGGAAAGTATTCATCGAACTTGTTAATTGTGTGATTAGATTAGCATTGACAAATTGACCTTGGTGTTAACTTACTAAATTGACCTTGGTGTTAACTTATTATTGTAAAATTAATTTTGATGAAAACTAAATTGTGAGTTGTGTCCATATAATTTTTTAAGACATAATACTAAAGAAAAGATATCGTATAGATAATATAAATTAAATCAAAATCACATTTCGATATAAAATTAAATTTATAAAAAAAAGCATAATATATATTATCCAATTATTATTATTACTTTTCTATTCAATCTTTTCAATATACTACAATAAATTATTTATTATCCAAAAATATACATTAATATTAATGAAAAATTATATAGGTTATCATTTTAAGATGTTAATTAAAAAAAATCCTAAACTATATAGATATTATTTTATCATAATAATAATAATTTTATATATAAGTTTGTACAAATCCTGGTCACAAACTCTAGTCCAAAAAATTATAATATTTGATACATAAATATTATAAATATTTTTTTTGTGAATAACATATTTATACGTATAAAAGACTAAAATATTATTTTTGTCTCAAACGTTAAAAACAAATATCAATATTGTGATTTTTAATTTTTTTGTCGTCCTATATATGTCCTATTATATTATCCTCACTTTAATCTCGTAAAAAAATTCTGACAGATCATGCATATACTAAAATAAATTATTTGTCTTTTAATATTACCAAAATACAATATTTATATATTGAAGACGCAAATATATCTTTTCTATTTCTATGAAAATCGCAATAGAAATATAGTGAATTATGATTTAAACATTGCGTTAAGTTGCATGTGAGAATAAATCGCTAGAAATTTATGCCTTTTATGCATTTTATCAAAAATCGTTTGGGTGTAGCGGTTTCTTCTCATACGTAACTCAATTATCTAAATTATAATCCACCATATCCTATTGTGTTTCTATAAAAAAAAAAATATTTGCATCTTCAATGTATAAATATTGTATTGTAATAATATTAAAAGACAAACAATTTATTTTAGTAACTTGTTCCAAATTTTATTTTGTTAATTATATTTTACATTTATTCATAAAGGTAATATTATAAGAGTTTGTCCTATGCAATATTTACTATATATTATCACATTTCTAGTAATTTTTTATTGATTTAATAATGAGATAATATTGAGTCACTATTAAAAATTTAAATAACATTTTTTGGTGAAAAAAAAAACATTAATACTTACCTCATCAAATACTTTAGATAAAAATGATACTATAGATGAAAAAAATTTCTCTAGAGAATCAATAGAGTATTTGTACAATGTGTTTAATGGGTTATTTATTTGGTCTTATATGAGTTAAAAAATAAACATCCAAAATAAAATACTACTAATTTCTCAAACACAATATATCCATATTATCCAGAATAACCATCTGGATAATAAACATCTGATATCTTACTGAATCGAACATCCCTAAATCTCTATTGTACACATTGTACAGATACTCCATTGACTCTATATATTTCCTCATATGGAAATTATGAAAGTAAGACATATATAATATAAAAAGAAAGGATAGCTAATAAGAATATGATATTTTAATTTAGACATTAAAGCCAACCTGAAAAATTAAACGTATAAGCAAGAAACAATTGCTTTGAGTTGAACCGAATTTGACACTTGAAATCTGATATTACCCAAACACACTTCTATCTACTAAAAGTAAATTTAGTTAATTTTAAGGGTAAACTAAACACACCCTCTAAAATTGAATAATTTATATATTTAGAATATATTAAAGTTATTCTTAATAAAAAAATTTTAAATTTTTATCTTAATAAATATATTAAAATACGTTTTATATTTTTTAACAAATTTTTAATTATTAATTTTATTATATATTTTAAAAATATATGTTTAACTAAACTCTTAAAGAGACCGTTTTTGGTATACTTAAAATATGGGACAACTACCCCAAACTTGAAGAGTTTATCTTAAGCATGTCTTAGCTAGGGTTCGTTAATTATAATGTAAGTTAATTGTAAAATGTGGCAATCAGCCAATCACACACTCCGGTTCCACTTCACTTAGTAACCACTCACAACAAAGCTTAAACTTGTTTATAACCAACAAATGAAAAGAGTTTGGTCAAGTAATGGTTCATCATTCATTATATTCTTTTAAACTAAAGTTTAATAGTTTGATGAATGTATGTACAGGTTTAATTTTAAATCAAGGAGGCTGTGGAACAAGGAACCCACCAGACAAAGACAAAATGATACAAACTTTAGAGGTGTTATTTTCAGGTTTAATTACTCTGCAAAATTTTTAATTAGGTTCTTATATTTTTTTTTCTTTTAATTGAGTCCTTGCATCAAAAATTTTTTTAATTGGGTCCCTACACTTTTTTTTTTCTTTTTATTTAGGTCTCTGTACCAATTCTTTTTTTTTAGTTGGGTTCCTATAAAATTAAGCCAATTACTACTAAGAGGGACTTAATTGAAAAAAAAAAATTGGTGCAAGAATCCAATTAAAAAAAAGTATAGGGACCTAATTGAAAATTTCACGAAACTATAGGGAGTAACAGAGTAATTAAACCTTATTTTCACTATTCTTTTGACATATTTTTATATATATGTAATTTTTTATATAAAAAGTGATAATATAATAAAAAAATAAATCCAATAAATTTGATTTCCAAAAAGAAAAGCTGTGCACTTTAATAAGGCGTACCAAAAAATAGTATAAATGGTTATCATTATTATTATTATTATTATTATTATTATTATTATTATTATTATTATTATTATTATTATTAAACCACACCACAAAGCCAGTACAAGACAAAAAGAAAGAATCACCCAAAACCAACCTACAACTCAACAACACAATTCCAACCTTATCAGAAACTGTACTACCATAATTCTAGAAACATCTTTTTTGCCTTGCTGTAAAAGATGTTGCCAATCATAGAATTACCCAAGTTTCACCACTCAATAATGAGCTGTAATTTCAGCCATATTGTATATATATAGCTACCATTTTCATTTGTAAAGCAAGAAGCATATAACTTTCTTTTCACTCATTGGTCATTGTCTTTTGCTCTCTCTATTTTTCTGCACTTTTAGTGTTCTGTCTTTGATGGTATCAGAGCTCCAATAGGGGCCTGCTGCACATCCACACCATGTCTCAGAACAACCAAGAAAAAATTGATGTTACCCAATCACCATCCAGTCCATACTATATTCACCCAAGTGAAACACCCTCTACTGTCCTCGTCTCTCCGCCACTCACCGGCGACAATTACCATCAATGGTCTCGTGCTTTCTCCATTGCACTTATCTCAAAGAACAAGATAGGTTTTCTGGATGGAACCATCCCAACTCCAGCCACCGATGACCCGCTCTTCCCTTCCTGGCGTAGATGCAACACATTGGTCTCCTCCTGGATTTTCAATTCCCTCTCAGCGCCCATTGCTCAGAGCGTCATTTATTTCGACTATGCAGAAGCAATTTGGGAAGATCTTCGCAACAGATTCTCACAAGGAGACTTGCTCCGTGTTGCTAAACTACAAGAACAAATTTATGGCCTCAAGCAAGGATCTCTCTCCGTCACTCAATACCACACCGCCCTCCGAGCACTATGGGAAGAGCACGACACGTACCGCCCCGTCAAACCCTGCATATGCCCGGCACGGTCTTACCACGACCAAAACTTCATCATTCGGTTCCTCAAAGGCCTAGACGACCGCTTCACTGTCGTTCGATCCCAAATCTTGCTCATTGACCCCCTTCCACCGGAAAGCAAAGTCTTCAACATGGTGATTCAACACGAGCGCCAACTCCAAGGAGGCGGTAGTGTTCTCGACGAGCCCATTTCCCTCACCAACGCCGTCATCACGCCACAACGGCGCCTAAATCCCGGGCGCGGCCGCGGACGCATCACCAATGGTGGACGCAGTGGAGCCGAAAAAGTATGCGTCTACTGTGGGCGAACCGGCCACACCGTCGACGAGTGCTACGGCAAGCATGGCTATCCACCTGGCCACCTACGCTACCCCGGCCGTCCTCGGTTCAATGATCGCAGCAACTCCACCGCCTCCTACACCAATGCCGCTGCCGCCAACCCTAATTCCTCATATCAACAACAACTCAGCAAAACCGGATCAAGCAAAGAAGAGACCTACCCAACTTCTGGGCCTAGTTTGTCACAAGCCCAATATCAATCTCTCTTAGCTCTTCTCCACAATGTTCATGGGCAGCAGTTTGCAGACAAACCCACACCACAAAGTCAACATGGGCCATCTGAGGCCAAGTCTGGTATCACTGTTATACATACAAACACTGCATATTGTTCTTTTCATTTCTCATCCCATTTATCACCTAACACACCTTCTATAAGCTCACACAACAATGGCAAATGGATACTAGATTCAGGAGCCACTGACCATATCTGTTCTTCATTATCATATTTTCAAATGCACCACAAAATCAAACCGATACATGTTTACCTTCCAAATAATTCCATTATCACTGCACACTATTGTGGGTCAATAAATTTCTCACCACACCTAACTTTGCACAACGTTTTATATATTCCTGGTTTCACCTTCAATATTTTATCTATCTCTAAACTAATCACAACTCTCTCATGTCAATTGCTCTTCTCTGAATTTTTCTGCCAAATACAGGATGCGAAATCCTTGAAGATGATTGGTTCGGCTGAATTGAGAGATGGATTGTACTACCTAGCCGACAAGTTGCAACCACAAAAACCCATTAGGACCAACAGTTCCACCAACTTAGCCAATGTTAACAACTTCATCACAACCCCAATCACAGATAGCAATGTATGGCATTGTAGGCTAGGCCACCTCTCGGACCAAAGATTAAGAGAACTCCACCATCAATTTCCTTTTATTAATCCACATGTCAATGAATCTTGTGATGTCTGTCATATGGCAAAACAAAAGCGATTGTCTTTTCCTTTGAGTACAAATAATGCATCCAAACCTTTTGAATTAATACATTTAGACATTTGGGGGCCTTTTTCCAAAATATCAATACATGGGCACAAATATTTTTTAACTATTATTGATGACTTTAGTAGATTTACTTGGATAATCTTACTAAAATCAAAAGGAGAAGTTGGCACAAAAATTCAGAACTTCATCGCCTTAGTCAAAAATCAATTTGACACCAATGTCAAAACCATTAGATCCGACAATGGCCCTGAATTCCTTCTTAATGATTTTTATGCCAAAAAAGGCATTCACCACCAAAAGTCTTGTGTCGAAACACCACAACAAAACGGAAGGGTAGAACGCAAACACCAACACATACTCAATGTCGCTAGAGCTTTAATGTTCCAATCAAACCTCCCCCCATCCTTTTGGTCCTATGCTGTAAACCATGCTGTCTTCTTAATAAACAGAGTTCCCTCACCAATCATTCAAAACAAAACTCCATTTCAACTTCTCTTCCACAAACCACCTGATTTTCACTCACTCAAAGTTTTTGGATGCTTATGCTATGCCTCCACCCTCACTAACCACCGTTCAAAGTTTGATCCCCGTGCTAGAAGAGGTGTTTTCATAGGTTTCAAAACCGGCACAAAAGGCTTCACCATACTAGACTTAGACACCCGTGAGATTTTCATCTCCAGAAATGTCCAATTCATTGAGTCATGCCTCCCTTTTCACAAACAAACTCAACCTGACCAAAACCCCTCCAACCCTCCCAACATCCTTCCCCAATCACCCACCATCTTTGAAGAACCCAATCTACAACCACCACACTTAGCAACATCCCAACCTTCATCAAGCACAATTCAAACACCCACAACGGCTCAAACCAACAACGATGGAACTCCCCTCCCCCACACAAACACAAGTCCAATTCCTTCTTCTATCACTTCCCCAGCCCAAACCACCTCGTCCACTCTTCCCACAACCCCAACCACACTACCCATTCCCGCTGCACCCCGCCGCTCCAACAGAACCCATGCCCCACCGCGCAACTTGGCAGACTATTATTGCAATCTCTCTCTCACAACGCCGCACCAACCATCTTCAAGATGCCAGCACCCAATCTCACACTCACTCTCGTATACACGAGTCTCACCCCATCACCGACGCTTCCTCTTCTCCGTCTCCACAGAAGCCGAGCCACGAACATTCGCAGATGCCAAAACTCAGCCATGTTGGCGTGACGCCATGCGAGCTGAAATTTTGGCCCTAGAACAAAATCAGACTTGGGACATTGTCGACACTCCCGCTGATGTGAAGCCCATAGGTTGTCGCTGGGTCTATCGCATCAAACGCCAGCCCGACGGCAGCATTGAACGCCACAAAGCGCGACTGGTGGCAAAAGGATATGCACAAATTGAAGGGGTGGATTACCTCGAAACCTTTTCTCCGGTGGTAAAGATCACCACCATTCGAGTCCTCCTTGCTCTGGCCTCCATCAATAATTGGACACTGCACCAGTTAGACGTCCACAACGCCTACCTCCATGGTGACCTCCTTGAAACTGTGTACATGAGCTTGCCACCTGGTTTAACACCTTCTAAGCCTGGTCAGTGTTGTCGTTTAAGGAAGTCTTTGTATGGCCTTAAACAATCAGGAAGACAATGGTATGAGAAGCTCAGCTCCTTTTTACTCTCGTGTGGATACCAGCAGACCCTGACGGATTACAGCCTATTCTTCAAAAAATCTGGTAAAGCATTTACTGCCCTCCTTGTCTATGTCGATGATATAGTTGTCACTGGTAGCTCTGTTTCTGAGATTGAATCCATTAAGGCTGCCTTAGATTCTAAGTTCAAAATTAAGGATCTTGGCACACTTAAATATTTTCTCGGCATTGAGGTAGCGCATTCAGCTGCTGGCCTCTATCTTTGCCAACGAAAATACTGTTTGGACATTATCATTGATGCTGGCCTTACCGCTGCCAAACCCTCGTCTACCCCAATGGATGACTCCATTCGCCTCAGCCAAAACTCCGGAGAACCCCTTGATGATATCACTGCCTACCGACGGCTCATTGGCCGCCTCATTTACCTCACCACAACCAGGCCTGACATTACCTTTGCTACTCAACAATTGAGCCAATTTGTCCATAACCCAAGCAAAATTCACTTTAATGCAGCCCTCCGCATTCTCAAATACTTAAAAGGATCACCAGGCAAAGGCATCTTTTTTCCAAGGGACTCCCCCCTCCAAATCTCTGGTTTTAGTGATGCCGATTGGGGACGCTGCCCCGACACTCGCCGATCTACCACTGGATATTGTTTCTTCCTTGGAAAATCTCTCATATCCTGGAAAACCAAGAAACAGGACACAGTATCTTGTTCCTCAGCCGAAGCAGAGTATCGAGCTCTCTCTACAACTACCAAGGAATTACTATGGCTACTCAACTTGTTTCAGGCTCTCAACATCAACTGCATCCGCCCACCCGCGCTATACTGTGATAATCAAAGCGCCCTCCACATTGCTGCCAACCCTGTCTTCCATGAGAGAACTAAACATCTCGAAGTGGATTGCCACTTAGTTCGCGAAAAAGTTCAAGCTGGGCTTTTGCACCTCCTTCCCGTTTCCTCCTCCAACCAACTTGCGGATGTCTTCACCAAAGCACTGCCACTCCGCCTTTTCACTGTCAACATATCCAAGCTGGGATTGAAAGACATCTTTCAATCTTCAGCTTGCGGGGGGCTAACAAACCACACCACAAAGCCAGTACAAGACAAAAAGAAAGAATCACCCAAAACCAACCTACAACTCAGCAACACAATTCCAACCTTATCAGAAACTGTACCACCATAATTCTAGAAACATCTTTTTTGCCTTGCTGTAAAAGATGTTGCCAATCATAGAATTACCCAAGTTTCACCACTCAATAATGAGCTGTAATTTCAGTCCTATTGTATATATATAGCTACCATTTTCATTTGTAAAGCAAGAAGCATATAACTTTCTTTTCACTCATTGGTCATTGTCTTTTGCTCTTTCTATTTTTCTGCACTTTTAGTGTTCTGTCTTTGAATTATTATTATTATTATTGGTAATAATAGCAATATGGCTATTTTTACTATATGATTTTGGCACATGAGTCATGTGTACTATATATAGGTCGGTGAATATATGAAAACGGAAGGTGGGAATTTTCAGACTAGGTTCCAATTAATGCATGCATATCCTATCCTTACAGTTTCAACTTTCAAGTTTAATTTCTCATCACCAGATTTATTTCTTAACATTTTCCTAACCTATGAATTACACGAATATTTAGTCGTTAATAATGAGAAAGAAATAATAATAAATGATTGTTTGATTTATGAACTTATTAATCTTAAAATTTAGTATATTATTAGCAATATAAATTAAATTCTTTATCATGTGTATATGTATGTAATGTATATAAATTATTTCACTCATATTAAATCTTTGAATCTGAAATTAGTTGTCCAGTTATAAATACACACATCATATACATGAATTAAAACAAACAAAAAAAAAATAATTATGTATATAAATTAGATAAAAGTATACTTTTTAGATATGTTGTACAACATTATTCTCTTGATATAACATTTTTAGTTTTTACTCTCTATTTTTTCTACTATTTTCTATCATCTTTATTTTTTTTTAGCGGAAGTAATATAATTAACTCTTAATTTATATATTATTCGTTTAAGTTAGAAGGTGATAGTTAATAACTTGTTTAAGATAGTTAAATGTACACACCAACCTACAAATTAAACTACAAGTTTGGCTCCATATAATTAACACTAAACCTGAGTTTCTTCACCAAACTTAGAATCAGTCATATGACTCATATACCAGTTTAATTTCTCAGTATTACAAAGAAGTATATGCATGATGAGGAGGAGTAAAGGAAAATAAATACATAAATCCAATAAAGACTAATTATTTTGTACATGTGTAAATATCTTAATAATTTTGTTATTCTCAAAATTGTTAAAATTATTTTTGTCACATATAACATAAGTATCTTTGTCTATTTCAATATAACTTTTAATATATTTATTGGATAAATAATTTTTATTATAAAATAATTAAATCTTTAATTAGTTTTCTTATAAAGAGATTAATCTATTTTAAAAAGTTTTAAAATAATAACAAAAATTATTTGAAAACCAATTTAATATGTAGACTCCAATTTTGAATAAAAAGAAAAAAAGAAAAAAAATTTCATAGCTTATCTATCTTTATATCTTTGAAGAAAGTGGAAGTCCCACATATGCATACATTATCACCATTCCATAGATCTCTGTCTCCTCCATTCTATAATTATTCTCAGCTATCTTTCTTCATTGTTTTCAAAAGGCTCCATCATTTCATATATAGTAATTACTATTTTTTAATTTTGACACCTTGGAGAGCATTATTTTAGTAGCTACTAGCTACTAGCTAGCATAACAAGCACACCACATAATACTATAATAGTACTATTATTCAAAATACCACAGTGCCTAATTAAGGAAACTGTCCTTGTCATGCTATAGTTAATATTAATACAATTTTGTTTGGTATAGTTTACTGCTATACCATTACTTCTCTTGTTTCCAATGTCATATTTTTTTTTTTGCCCTACTTTCATAATCACACATTATTGTTGACCTAATTAACCGGGTGTGTATATTTTCACTTTTGCGTATATTTTCACATTAATATTGTCACTGTTGAGCTCTTAAATTATAATGAATGCTGCTTTAATTTCATGATACTAATGAATGATGTTGGTATAAAGTAATAGTCATGGCAGGTTTTCTCTCCTTATCTTTTGCAACTCAAGAAAGTTTCACCCCTCCTCTGTCTAATAGAAGAATACATAAAGTCAAATTAAAAAATCTGATGAAGACATACATAGGTAATGAACACTGCTAAAAGAAAATAAATAAATAAATAATATTATGAAACATATGCATGTTTAATTTTTATTGTAGTTTATTCATGTTTTGACCTTTTAGGATGATGCCGCAGCAAAGCAATTGAGACGAGTGTCGGTTACATTGGAGGCATACAACTTGTTAGGTAACAGTTCCAGAATATTTTTAGAACAATATTCTATAGTTATTTTTATTATTTTTTTGGCCTCTCTTGCATGCTCTTAGTTCTATATACCACCAAAATAAATAACTAAACAAAAAATCGCCCACCGTGGGGCTCGAACCCACGACCACAAGGTTAAGAGCCTTGCGCTCTACCAACTGAGCTAGACGGGCAGATGTTAATATAATTCATGATTTGTTATATACACATTATTACCATCACATTCTAATAAGTTATATAGCCCAACATTAGTTTCTTTCAAATGGTCATTGTATTGGACTTTAATTACGGCTTGGTTCACGAGATGTTATTTCCAGTATATTTGCATCAAACGATTTAGTTTAAATTCTTCAATACAACAAACTATTCCTTTGCATAAAAACCATCATACTTCCATTAGTGTGCGTTGCCGATCGTGGTCTTAATTAGAAAGCAAGCTAAAAGCAAGAAACAATCTTATATAAAACGTTAACTAAATTTAGCTAGGAAAGCATTACATTATCGTAGAAGACAAATTTACAAGGTTGCAAGTATTTTTAGTATGCATATTAAACCATATCTAGATCTTTTAAAATAAGAAAAAACAAGAACAATCCGGATGCCAATCTATATGTCCATACAACATTTGTCTATATAAAATTAACATGAGGGAGAGAACATCAAACATTTTTTTTTTTGGGATCAATTGAGAGTAATGGAGTCTAATGCTAAAAAGTCCCTGACCTTATGATGCCAATTCCTCAAAATCTACCTTCACTAATCACTACACTGGACTCTTCCACATTATATGATGCCATTCTTCCAGAAAAGCTATATCTAAATTCGTATGTCTCAATATGTTTAAGAAAAGCTATATCCTACAAACAAGGTCTTCCAGGATAAAAATGCCCAGTTGAATTTATCCAAGACCCGCGAGGGTCACACAGTTTCAGGGACTTGAATACTTGATTTCTCTTCCTCAGTTATCAGCAGTCAGCACATACTACCATACAAATTGTAAGTGCTTTGGAACTGCATGAACAAAAACACACAACAATGCCGCACATTTGCCCCATGTTTTGCTGTAAAGAATATACAACGTATCTTATGCAACCTTCTATTGTACAAAGTACAAACAATACTTTGTATCAAAACAGTGGCTCCTTATGCTCTGCATTAAGTTAATAGCACAACAAAATCATTCCAACCATAATAAGAAAACAAGCATGATTACAAAACATGCTAACGACGTAATTACTGACCCGCTTTCATAATGGGCTGGTTTTGATAGTTAAGGTTCATGCCTTCTTTGACTGCCGTTTTGCTTGCATCTCTTTTATTCTTCATCTTTGAGGCACTCAAAGAGCCTTCAACTGTAAATTATGGGGAAGGAAAGGTATAATTAGTAATACAAAAAAAAAAACGGCAGGAAAAATCAGAATCGTCAATCAGAATACAGCTTTAGGCAGACCAGTGCAATGAATTAAACTTCTATCAGGATAATGTCCAGCTCATCATACTGGAAGGAATATTTTCAGTATGTAGTCTAATGAATCCATATTACTAGAAGTGGATGAATAATGAAAGAAACTTGGCTAGTAATAACCAATTCTTAATTTATTTTTATTTGGAACATCTTGTTTGCATTGACAACTCAAACAAGTATCCTGATTTACCTTGCCATTCCCAAACCTCTTTTGATTCACCCTTCACCAACTTGGGATAGCGATCTACTCGCGAATCTTCTTGAACCAATTCTTCTACCTGCAATTAAAATAAAGTTATAATAAACTAATTATTAGTGAAAAGCAAGCAGGACAAAAGAAATATTAATTTGATAACAGGACAAAAGCAAGCAGATGACAAAAGAAATATTAGTGAACAGAAGCTATACAAAGATTGCGATATTGCATCCTATGTCAATAGAATGAGGAGAGAGAAGATGACACAATCAGAATTAATATTGCTTCCAATGAACAAGGTCAATTTGTGAACCAGTATCCGCTGAAGCATGGAGGCAACTGGATACAGACAAATGAATCAGTTTGATCCATGTTGCTATTTTTGTAATAATTATTCTAAAAATATCAGATACAAAACAATCACATGAAACCAACTCCAAAAGACCAAATAAATCCATAACTACCTTTTTCCATAATAGAGGATCCTTCCGCTCTCTAGGCAAAAGCAGGTGATCTCGTAGCCTAGAAGCAACAACCCAGGGTTCACGTTCATCGTTCGCACTCTTTGCCGTCAATGCATTATCTTCAAGTATTTCACAGACCTATTAAATCAATAAAGGTGTTGATACAGAGATGGGATCAGAAAAAGGTCACAACTAGTCCTCTATATAGCACATAAGAGACTATATAAACCATAATTACAATTACAAAGGACAGAAACCACATGGATATATTTATAAATTTAGTCCATCATAACTATACGATAGAATTATTTTTCCATCTGAACCAGTGGCAAACTGCATCACCCAGAAATCTATGTTTAACAAAAATCAGGATACAAGGATAATTTTGCACTCATCTAAGCCTACAGTACTGTAATACATATCAAACTGTTCAAGTGGAGAATAAATGCATAATCCTATTGTAACCAAACACAGAACTTCCCTCTAACTAATACCATACTATTATAAGAACCATAGCTAACCTGAAATTCTATTCAAATATATTTATCTGATACCTTAAATTCTCAATCAAGATTATTGCTCATTACAACTAAAGTCACACTTATAAAACCAGAAGAAATGGAAATTCATTCCTAAAACATGAAATAATCACAAAAAGGAAAGAAAACTACACTATACCTGGCTGTAAAGCTCCTCCACTCTTTTTGAAATGCGTAGTTTCCGCCGGACATTCCAGAACATAGTTGTCAATAAAACAAGCTGTTTGATCTCAATATTGTTAACGTTTACTCATTGATAACAGAAATACATGCATTTAATCATGCGTTTAAGAGATGGATACCATGGCAAAAACAGGCAAAACAAGTAGAATGTGCCGTAATATCCACTGACGAAGGCGACAGGCATATGGCTTGTAATGCTCCGCCAACAAATCTGGACACTTGTACTCCTTCATCCTACATGAGACACAAGTACTATCCTCAGCAAAAGTCTTGAGAAAAATATGACTGAAGTCGCAAAGCAGCTATGACTTAAGAGGTTAATGAAAATTCACAAGCAATAAAATGGATGATATATACCCATGAGAATTTAACCTCAGCTCCAATGATTTACCAATTGACTCAATTGCCTTCTCTTTCGTAAAATTATAAAGCGCATTGTCCGAGGAGACATCCCCAAATGGCTCCAAACGATTCCACAATTCATCCTCTGAAACCTGAGATGCGAATATAGAAAGGAATTTGAAACCAGCCAAGTTCAGCTACAATTCAGACAGTAATAAATACAGAAACGTACCATAAATCCAAGTTAACTGCACAATCCAGGGGTTTACTTAAAGTGACAGAACTAACCCAAATTGATCCAGTTTCATAGCACATAAACTGAGCATATTCTTCACAAAGGTGAAACTCTACTCTCTCCACCTGTGGTCCAAATGTCCAATCATACACGATCAAATTGGCAATAAAAAAAGAAAAAAAAAACAATTTGCAGAGACATACAATTTTGCGTGCTGATTCACTAATTTCACTGTCTTCTACGCATAAATTACGATGCTTGCGGTAACCCTTGAAACATTCCAGCATGCCAGCGTAGCATTCTCCATGAGTTGGGCAAGGTTCACAATCATCTGTAAGAAATGATTCCAATAAACAAGATATTAGTACAAAGCCTACAGAAAAGGAACAAAACAAACCGATGCAATTGTAGAGAGAGACCGGAAAATGAATGTGAGGAGTCGATGAAGTTGGAATCGCAGAAGGGTTTGGTAGAGGGATTAACGAAAGAGGTGAAGAAGAGGTTGCAGCAGCAAGCAACGAGGGTGGAGATGGCGAGAACGAGGAGGAGCTTGGGGAAGTCGTGCTTGGAGGGAAGCAAATCGCGAGGAGGTTCGATTCCCATTGGAATCAGCGACGGTGACGATGTCTTCGACTTCCTCTCCCTTCCACGGTTCATGCTTCCCTGCACGGCTACACCACCGACTCTAGTTCTGTTCACTCACACCTTTCAGCCTTCAGCTTCAAACTCGCCACTGCAATCTACAATTTTCAAATCAATCAACTTTTCCGCAGAAAATGAGGTTTGTAATACAGTGTGTTTTATATATTAAAAAAAAATATTTCTTCGAGTAAATGGTCTACTTTTTATTTTTAATATTGCGTTCATAATCGTGTTTTGTTGGATTATAAACCGTTGGCATATTAATCTAAAATGTAAAATGTAAAAGGTGAAAACTCAGGTGCAGTTGATAACTGAGAGCTGTTAGATGATTTGATCGATTTGACTAAATTTTTACCTAATGATTTTTAGTTATCAACTTCACGTGAAGTCGACTGCACCTGAGTTTCCACCAATATAAAAACGGTGTAATTTAGAATCACAAAAATCGAATTCCTTAAATTTTTGAAATTGGAACGTTTAATTTTTATTTTAAAAAAATTAAAAAATTTGAGATACAGAAATTAAATCTTTTGATTTGTGTATCTTTTACAATTTAAAAAAAATACAAAAAATTACAATATTTGAGTATATTATTCATTTTTTTTTATAAAAAAGATAAAATACTATTTTGATTCTTAATATTTGAGACAAATCCTAATTTGATCACTAACATTTTAAACGTCTTATTTCTGTTTTAAAAAGTTTTAAACAGGTTTAATATTGTCTTATCGTTAAATTTGACACAAATAGTTAGCAAAATGAATGACGTGAATGTTAATAATGTTGCTAATTAAACCATATTTTCTTCTATGTGTTAGAAAAAATAATCAAAACTTTCTTATAATACTTCTTCTTCTCAATTTTTTTGTACA
This sequence comes from Arachis ipaensis, assembly GCF_059453495.1. NCBI lineage: Eukaryota > Viridiplantae > Streptophyta > Magnoliopsida > Fabales > Fabaceae > Arachis > Arachis ipaensis. The sequence continues at coordinate 5,627,255 of NC_142440.1, read as the reverse complement.
AAAATTCAAATCCTAACAATTAATTATCAGCGCTTCAAAATTAAAAAAAAAACTTTTATATTAGTGATCATTAGTGGATTAATTTTACTTACATATTGAAATCGAATGTTATTGACTCTTCGATATGCGAATTGTTTGTTTCAATGTCAACTTTAATGGTGAGATAACATTGAACCCGCTTAAAATTGTTTGGAATTGAAATAAGATGTTTAAAAGTTTTTGAGACTGAAATAGGGCGTTTGAAATGTTATAAACCAAATTATGATTCGACCCAAACGTCAAAGATCAAAATAATACTTTATCCAAAAAAATTAATCTAAATAGTCAAATTTGTCTCTAAAAATTATTGGTTCTTCAAATTGGTCTAGAAGGATTTTTGTTAATTAAATCCGTCTTTCAAAGATTGTAAGTTGCTCACAGCGTCATAGTTTATTATATGACACATTAAGTGATATCACACCACACACTTGACGGTATTAATTAGGTGTAAACATGATAAATTTATAAAATTAAATTAAATCAATCTCAAATTGAGAGATTTTATTATCTCAAAGTTCTATTTAATTTACGGTTGATTTGATCTAATCGCATAAACGTATTATGTTAATAGTCAAGTTATAGCTCAAATGGCATAGTCTCCCCATACTCAATTAAAGAGGTTGCGGGTTCGAATTTTCTATCTTTGGTAAAAAAAAAAAATAGTCAATTAGGACTATCAGGAGTATATTGTGGTTAATATAGCGTCATTTTGCACACTAGCAAATTTTGATGTCGTCATGAAAGTGACAAAAGTACTAATTTAACTAATTGAAAATCTTTAAAAGATGAATTTGATTAAAAAAATAGAGACTAATTTAAAAATAAATAACTTTTTAAAAATAAATTTGATTATTTACTCTTATTTTATTGATGTGTTAATAAATAATTAGTTATTTAGATAATAGTGCAACACAAGATTAATTATATGTGTAAATTTTTCATTCCAACTTTAGTTAATATTAAGGCTGCACACTGATCGGATCGGATCGGATATAGCCTTGAATTCTATCCGATTCGCACTGCACTTATCGGATCGGATCGGATACGATATCCACAATTTTTCAGGTCGGATCTGATCCAATCTTGCGGATCGGATATCGGGTATATCTGCATACTTAAAAAAAAATGTTTCCAAATTCCATTTGGCTGTTTTTAGAAAAAAAAAATATTTTTCACCTGTTTAAGCATATTTAATTCTAAAATATTATCAATAAAAGTTCTCTTGAATAACAAAAAAAATAATAACACAAGATTTAAGTTTAATTATTCCAAGTCGAAGTACAACATAAAAAATAAAAAACAAGATATCATAAAATTCATAAAACAACACACTAAAATTCATATCACATTAGGGTTTATTTTCTTAAACTATGATATTTATATGTGATGTGCGGATATGCGAATTTGCGGATCGAATCCGCGGATATCACTACCAAATCCGCAATCCGATCCTCCCATAGTGCGGATCGGATAATATCTACAAAATTCGGATCAGATGCAGATAATTACTGCGGATATGTAGATATTATCCGATCCATGTACAATCCTAGTTAATATTGACTCAGTTGTAAGCCAAATAAAAAAAATTACCACTAATGTTTGTGTTAAAATAGAGTAATCTAAAAAAATGGTACCAAAAAAATTTAAGACTAAGAATGCTTTTTGTTTTTAGGAAGAATAGGCAAGCATACACGTGGTTAATCATATGATAAATAAAAAGTATATATTAATAATTTAATGAGTCAAAATGTACACATAAATATCATATTTTATTGATTGCATTAATATTTTTACTTTTTAGTCTCTTTTCTCAGTTTCTGTCATTTTATTAACGTTTTCATTAGTTAGGATTAATAGGTGGCACGTTTTATGCTATGAAAAAACTTATTTTTTATGTTAAACTAAAATTCAAAAGTAATCACAAATTTTATTATAAAAAATATTAAACATTGCAAACATAGTAAAATATCTTTTTCTTCTCTTAGAACAATTTTGAATTTACTTATGTATTTAAAAGTTCTTTCATAAATAATTATCATCCTTTAAGATAATCTCAAAGATCATGGAGATCCAGCTAAGTAACCAAACCATCAAGAAAATAAAAATAAAAAATAACACCACAAAAAGGGAGTTATAACATCATTAAAGAATTATTAAAATTTAAAGGAAAAAAAAAATCAGACAAAAAATCTCATAACATAAAAAAAAAAAAAAGAAGAGACGTAAAAAAAAAAAAGAAAAAAATAAAAAATAGAAATAAAGACTATCTGATTTTAGGAGTTGTATGTCAGTAAATTTTTAGAATGTTAAATTTAATAATATTTATATAATTTTTTGGAATAGACTGACTTAGTCCGAGTGCCGACACGATAGCATTGAAATATGTTTAAAGTCGTAACATGCAAGTGACAACAATAAATTTTTTTTTAAAAAATCTACAAATTTTATTTTGAAAACGAAAATAAAGACAGAAAGCATGTGTGAATTTTAATTTTTGAAAAATTTGGTTTGAAGTAAAAAAAAAAAAAAAGTAAAATATTATTTCTAACAATCTTTTCGATCTATTTAAATATCAAATGTTTTAAAAGTAATTCAATTTTATCTTATCATAAACTAAAAAAAGTTAAAAATAAAACAAAAAAAAGATAAAAATTAATTTATAATTTTTTCTAGATAGGATAGTCTTTCTTTGTAACTCTATGTGAACAACAAATTCTTATATCCATATAAATCATGATTTTTTAATTAAATTGTAGAAAACTTAGAATTACCAAAAACACATTTTCTATTAATATTTTTAATAATATTTAAAATAAAATAATATTAAATCAATTTTACTATATTTAGAATATAAATAATAATAAAAAATTATGTACAATTAATTTTATATAAAATTACCAATAAATTATAATTCAAATAATATAGTATTTCTATCTTCATCTAAATATTTTGAATTCAAATTTTACTCTTAATTTTTAAAAAATATAATTAATAATTAAAACTATTTAAATAATAATAATTTAACCAAACTTATCAAATTATTTAGCTACCATGGGCGGTTAATTTTTTGGATATTGGATAAAAATTGGTGTAATCCTTTAATATTAAAAATTATGATGTTTTACAAAATTATGGAGGCTATAAAATACAGAGTACGAATTGCCAAATCAATTTATTTTTAATTTATAAAGACAATACGCATTCATTGTCAGTATAACACGTGTTCTACTTATTGTATTTGCCCATAACAGCGCCCCCATAACACTGTAAAACTCTATTTTTTGTAACATTACCGTAAAACTCACTTCTCCCTTCCATATTAAAATAAAAAATCCACCATGGGCAAAGAAGGAAGTTAACTGGTTCGGCAATGTTAATATTTATTCGAGAAAAGATACGGAGAAAAGAATGTTACTTTATCGAAAGAGCAATAAGGCGTGGAACTGCGGAAGGGTGTGTTGGGATTTTGGACCGATGTGCTGGCTGGTAGCTGAGTCTGAGTGGCAGGTCATTGCCGTTGCCGCTGAACCCTGAATGATATTGAACCTTCCGTACACATCAATCTCACCGATCCATATATCAACTTTCAATTACAACCAAAAATTCTACTTCACTCTTCAGGTACGAGTTTCTTAATCTCCCTCCCAATTTGTGTTCTTCTGCAACCTTTTTCCACATCTCTTATCAATTTGTGGTTTTATCGGAGTTTATTGTTCTCCCAGATTGAGTTCCGCTTTGCTTATGTAGTTCCCAATCGCATGCACTTATTTGCAGGCTGAACCCTCTCCCTTCAATTTTAGGGATTATAGTGTATCATCTTTTCTGATTCTACTTTGCTGATTGTTAGTTTCTTGCTCTCTTTGATCTGAGAGAACAAAATTGCCGTTACTCCTGTGCTTGTTCATAGGATTTGCTTCCATGGCCTTTGCTTTTAGCTCTGGGTTTTCGTATCCGTGAATTTAGTTATATTTGAACATACTGTCATCTAGACCAGATTGTTGTATGGATTCTGGGTATCAATCAATCATTTGGCTAATGCAACTTTGATCTTGTTGATTTTAGGGTAAAAAATATGTGGGATTGGGTTTTTGATTTTTAGGTGCTATTATATGTTTAAACCATTTCAGATATGCAAAGGCTTGTTTGTGAAAAGGTGTGGAAATTTCATTCACTTGTTCAGTACTAAAGAGAAGTGATATCTTGTATGGCAAATTGTGATTGAAACAATGTAATGTCTATTAGGTGAATTAGGTTTGAAATCATATTGCATTTTAGCTATCTCATAAAAAATATGGCCTTTGTTCTCTTCGTTGTGTCATTAATTTACATAGCTGCTGCTGCTGTTTTTGTTGTTTTAATATTGCATTGGACTTACCTGATGCTGATCTCAAATCACTAGATTTTCTTTCTCTGTGCTTATGCAGCAGGCACTGTGATAGAATAAAACCAAACTTTTGAATATCACTGTGGTTGGTTTAACCTTCATCTTATCTATGACAGATTTGTTAGAAATTAGAATTGGTTTTGATTTAGTATTTTCTTCTGATTTAATATCCATATAGCATTGTGGTAATGAGATTTCTTGCTCCAGCCCCTTTTCCGTGTAACATGAGGTAAGTTGGAGATGGCAGACTTACCAGGATATTTGCGTTCTTGCCTGAGCATGGGAAAACTTGCCTTTTTGGCAATCTTGGTCTCTGGGGGAATTGTCTTGCAAATTTTGGTCTGTGTTCTTCTCATTGTTAATAAATGCATCACATCTTATTGGTAACGAAGTAATTGTTGCTTACCTAGTTGCATCTGTGTTATGTGACAGGCATGTGCTTTGTATAATAATTGGTGGCCGATGCTAAGTGGTGAGATAAAGCATCTCTGTATTTATTTCTTGAAGATTTAAGGGAATGAGATGTTAATGTGACCACAACATTCCTGGTTTGTTATTACATTTGGTGTTTTGTTCTCTTGCAGCTATAACATATGTGCTACTCCCAATGCCGCTGCTGTTCTTTGCGGGGTCTAATGGTTCTTCTGTATTTTCTGAATCTGATAGCAGGTAAACTGTTATTATTCAAGCATTAATTGAAAAACAAAATTAAAAAAGAAAAAAGATAAGGTTGTATACCGATCCAAGGTTATTAATCATTCAACTTTTTGTTTTGTGGTCTGATGAATGATGGAGCAGCTGGGTGAATTTAGCCAAGTTCTTGACTGGATTCTCAACTATTGGAAGCATTGCCATTCCAAGCATTCTAAAGCATTCTGGTGCTATTGGTTGGGGAGCCTTTGCAATGGAGCTTTCATCTTTCTTCGTGTTTGTATTAGCCATATTGTGTTTCATGGGAATGAGTGATGAAGATGACTATTACAGTATGATATGAGATGGAAGTCTACCAGGCATAATTTCATGTGTAAAAATGGATTTATTCTTTGTGCGTGCTATTGGTTCTCTTGCTTTTATAAGCTTTCACCTAGACATTTTCCCGTTTCAAACCATTGAAATTGAATGCCATTACCATGTTGCTGAAAATGATTTCCAAACCTCAGTAACTGTGGGGGAGCTTTCGGCAAACTTGACGTACCTTGTATATGTATGTATGATTTACGGTCAGTTGAGGAATGAGGCAACAGTATTATTATCATAATTGAGTTATACTTGTTTAGATAGTGAATTGCCATTTCAATACAATCGTGAATTATTTTCTTTGCAACGGAATTTAATCAATTTATCGTAATTACGGTACCCCAAGTTTTTCTTACAGAATTGTTAAGGCTAATGATATTTTCGTTGAATTTGATTGAGAAATTGGATTGATATGCTAATAATAGTTTGTGAAGGAACTTGTTAATGCGGGATGAAGTATGGATAAAGAAATTTTTTTTTGGTGTAAGGATAAAGATTAAGAATGTGTTTGGAAAGCATAAAATTAGAATTTTCTCAAGAATTGAATTGCCTTTCTTGCTTTAAACATAAAAATTACATGAATTTAAACTCTTTTGAGAATTTTAATTCTCATATTCAAGTAAAAAATAAATCACAAATCCAACTTAATGAAATTTGAATTTGAAATTAAAACATCTAAATTAACCCTAACATAATTTGATTTTTCAAATATTCCCATTTCTCTTTTCTTTTCTCCCTTCCCTCTTATTCAGGGTAACATAGTAATATTACATATATTTTAACCATTCCTTTTCCATTTAATTCTTTTTATTCCAAATTTAAGAAGTGGTGTGAGAATTGAATTGCAAATCAATTCTTTCTAGAATTCAATTCAATTCCATCTCATTAAAGTTTCCAAACATACTCTAATTAAGTGCAAATTCTGAAACTAAACAGCATTCACAATAGCCACCAAAGGGTTCAAGAGGACCGATCATATGAATGTTAGTACAACCAAGGATTCATTTGCCCATGGTAGCAAATCTCTCTTAAGTCTCTAAACTAAGAAAATCACTAACAAAAACAGAATTTTCTGACCACAGCAATCACGTCGGAAAGACGTGAGCATGAGCAAACAACTCAGAACATATGCTTAATCCTGCCCTTTCTCACTTTCTTCTCTATTCTGCATTCTGCAAAACATTTCCAAGTAACATTCAGAAAATGCAGTATGAAAAGAGTAGGACCTCCACAACCCAAAACACCACAGATTAGAGCCTCTAAATGGATGAACAATTCTAATTATTGACATCAGGATTCACATCAATTGTATTCCCCATTTAAAAAAGCACAATCCTTTGTTCTTTGTACACAACCAAACCACATAACCATTGCACTGCACATTAATTAGGGAAAGATTAACACATAGCACGCCCAAGTCAACTAAGAATCTAAGATATACTGTACAAAGTCAAAAATTGTCTCAGAATCAGAATCTACAGAGTGATACTGAATAATGCAAAGTACATAGTTCATTCATAGTCACAGTTAAAAAGAACAACAATTAGGAATACTGAAATTCAAACATTGAAAGGAGCTAAATTTCGTTTGAAGCAGAACCTCTCACACCAAAAATCACATAAATTCTCAATCTTTTTTCGAGCTTACGGTGTCAGAAGACAACGCGAAACTGCGGCGCGTTGGATTCAACGGCGGGGAGGAACTCCCATCGGCAGGGCTCGAGCTCTTCGGAGACGGGGCAGTAGCCAGCGAGGGTGACCCTGTCGTTGGTGGCGGCCACCGAACCGAACTCGAAAATCGAAACGGTGGCGTCTGGAGGGCGAGGGACCTCGACGGCGCCGTTCATGCCGGGAACCTCGGTGGGTTTAGCTGCACCATTGGCTTTCAGCTGAACCGAAGAAGAAGAGTTGGAGTTTGGTGGTTCGGGTTCTGACTTTTTGCCCTTCCACCATGATAACAAACCCATAGCTCAAGGTTCAAGGCTCGAGCTTTTTCTGTGTCGGGAATATCGGAGTGCTATTGTTAGGGATTTGGAGATAGATATATACTTGATTATGCCACTGTCTTGGATTATCCATCAAATTAAATTATAGAAACGTTTTTTTATTTTAGTTTTTTATGATTAACTTTGATCCTGAAATATCAATTTCAGAAAAGTTTTACGGCTAATAATTTTAATTTATATTAGTGAGTAACCTAATTTTCAGTTTAACAATCTAATATCATATTTTTAGTCAATATTTTTAAAATATTAATAACTAATTATAAAACAAAAATAATAAATTTTATTACTTTTATAATATTATTCTATTAATTTTACATATAATTATTTTCAATTTTTTTAAATGGGCTCTCTTTGCATGGCATTTAGAAAATAATCTGTGTCTAAATATATTTATTAATGTAATTCCAAAATATTGTTGTATAGTTTTCTATAAATACTAAGTTAGGATTAGTAACTTAGAATTTATTTAGATGAGTTTTTATGAAAATATTTTTTAAACGATATTTTTTTTATAAAAAATTTTAGAAAAATAAAAATAATTTTATATTTTGATATTTTATGTAAAAATATTTTTTATTTAATAATTATATTTGAGTATAATAATATAAAAATAAAAAATTTACAAAAAATATAAATAATAGCTTTTAAAAAATATTTTTATTTTTATTATTAAAATTTTGTCAAACATATAAAAAATAAAAAAAATTATTAAAATAAAATTTCTTACAATTTAACAACACTAAAATAAACACTTAATGTCACAAAAATGTTCAGGAATTAGGTTGGTGTTATATTACATGTATTCTTTTAAAAAATATTATTAATTACATTAAAAAATAAATAAAATACCATTTTAAAAGCTTTTCTTTTTTTTTTTTGGTTGTAAAATATTGTTGTTTTGGTTTATTTAGTCACCAAAAAAAATTATACATATACGAGTTTCTATCCATGATAGAAAAAATTATTTCACTTATCGCAGAATAATAACAAATTTTTGTACTTTGAGTTTTTAAAAAAGTAAAATAATATATATTTCTATTTACTAAAAAAAAAACAACTAAAAGTCACATTATTTATGTAAAGTAGTCTCTTTTATAAAAGTTTTAGCTTCTGCATTGCTCCATCTTTAATACTTTAACTAATAAAATTAAGAGTAAAGTGGCTAGTAGACTTTTTGAAAATTTTGATATTGAATTAATTAATTTAAAAGAAATATTAATTTAGTCTTTTAAAATAGTAAATAGTAGATATATTATATTTTTTTATTAATTTATCACATAAAATTTAATAACGATGTTTAAGTAATAATTTTTAGAATGAAATTCTTTTAATTTTAATAAAATTTGTAATAAATAAAGAACTATTGATAAATATTATATAAAAATTCAAAAATAACAAATATTTAACGAATTCGTCATCTCTTAGATTAATAAAGAGAAATTATGTCAATTGAGTTATAATTCATTAGCTAATTTTTCACTATTTATTCATACATATATGTCCACACTGCCACACATTACTATTCTTAATTGATATTTTTTTTTTTCTTTAAAGATTTAAAGTTAATTTATTACTGTCAAAATTTAAAAAACAAAAAGCATTCATTTCTTAATGATTTTACGTCGTTGGTTAAACTCCAGCTTAAGCAAGATACAGTGGTTTCAGTGGTGGCAGATTCAGCGGATCCAGGAGCAGAGTCGTAATTCATACACCTCCGGCCATGAACGAACAACAACAGTCTCTGATTCTCGAATCTTCCTCTCGCTTCTTGCCACCACAAGGAGTGAAGCTGTCGTACGGCACAGCTGGGTTCAGGGCCGATGCATCGCTGCTCCAATCGACGGTTTACAGGGTCGGAATTTTGGCGGCTCTCAGATCGCTGAAGACGCAGTCGGTGATCGGCGTCATGATCACTGCTTCCCACAACAAAGTCTCCGACAACGGCGTCAAAATCGCTGACCCCAACGGAGGAATGCTTTCTCAGCATTGGGAACCCTTCGCTGATGCCCTCGCCAATGCTCCTTCTCCACAAGAACTGATCCGGGTTCGCACAAATTTCTCTCTTTTTTATTTTTGAAGTAATATATAAAGTTTATTTTTTTGTAAAGAAAAAAACCAATAAAAAATGGTGAAGTCTATGTAAGTTTAAAAGAAAAGTAGTTCAATTTAATATGGTTCCATATTGATATTGCCCACAGTTGATAAATGAATTTGTCAAGAAAGAGGGTATTCAGTTTGATGGAGTTAAGCATGCTGAAATACTTTTGGGGAGAGACACCAGACCTAGCGGAGAAGCTTTGCTTGAAGCTGCTAAAGAAGTATGGTTTCCTTAAGTAAATGCTGAGCTTATTGTGTTCTGTTTCTGTTGTTTAAATCATGTATAACTGGATAAAATTGAAGGGTGTCGCGTCGATTGTTAGAGCGGTTGCAATGGACTTGGGGATTTTGACAACTCCTCAGTTACATTGGATGGTTCGGGCTAGGAATAAGGGCATGAAGGCCTCAGAGCAGGATTACGTTGAACAGCTTTCGAGCTCATTCAGGTTAGTCCAATCTCGTCCAAGTATTGCTATGATGGATGTTGCTCTTGTTGTTCCTTCGACATATTGTGATTATGATCATCACTGATCACATCCTTTTAGGATCATTGTGTGATTGGATCAGGTGCTTAATGGATTTGATTCCAAGTGAAAGGAGCAAGTTCGATGGGACGAATGACAAATTGGTTGTGGATGGAGCTAATGGTGTAGGTGGACTGAAACTAAAAGTTCTAGAGAAATTGTTGAATGGTTTGATTATTGAGGTTCGGAATAGCAGTGAAGATGGAGGCGTACTGAATGAAGGAGTTGGCGCTGATTATGTGCAGAAAGAGAAGGTTGCTCCACATGGCTTTGGTTCCAGTGATGCTGGGATAAGGTCGGTCTGTTCATTAAGCTAAAAGTGAAGTTGCTATGGCATGCTGCTCGATTTTTCATAACAATATGATATGAAGTGTATATTGGCCGCTCTCAATTTTTTTTCCTTCATTAAAACAGATAGCATAATGTTTCTAGTTAGAGATTACAAATAATTTAATCAATCAGGATATTTACTGCAAGTTAATCAAAGTTTTAAAGGGAAGATATTCATTTTATTGAAAATTATAAATTTGTACCCTGGAATTGATAAAAATAAAATAAAATAAAAGTTGGTTTACATAATCCTTAAAATTATTCTTATGATAATAAAATAAAAATTGATATTTACCTGGCCCTATCATTTGATGTAATGGATGGATTCCTTTGAGCATTGCTATTTTGATGTTATTTATGATGGTAATTACTAATGGAGTTAGTTCTAGTTTGCAGGTGTGCTAGCTTGGATGGAGATGCTGATAGACTTGTTTATTTTACTGTACATCCAGAAAGCAGTGGAGCAATTGATCTTGTTGATGGGGATAAGATACTTTCTCTGTTTGCCTTGTTTATTCAAGAGCAACTAAGCATTCTTAATGAGAAAGAAGGCACAAAGAACAACCACCAAGCTCGTCTTGGTATAGTGCAGACCGCTTATGCAAATGGAGCATCTACTAATTACCTTAAACAGTTGGGACTTGAAATCAATTTGACTCCAACTGGAGTAAAATACTTGCATGAAAAAGCTGCTGAATTTGATATTGGCATATATTTTGAGGCAAATGGCCATGGAACTGTCCTATTTTCTGAATCTTTCGTAGGGTGGTTAGAGGCCACTACAAATGAGCTCTCTGCAAAATCTAAAGGTTTAATTCAGTAGTTCTTGTCATTCTCTCACTTTGCTTTTGAGATTAATCTGCAAAACAAAAATGAAATATTTTTGGTGTTTGTTTCAGGTTCAGATGCAGAAAAGGCGGCTTTGAGATTATTGGCTACCAGTAGGTTGATCAACCAAGCAGTTGGAGATGCCTTGAGTGGAGTGCTCTTGGTGGAAGTCATATTGCAGCACATGGGATGGTCCATACACAGATGGAATGAACTTTATCATGATTTGCCCAGCAGGCAGCTTAAGGTTAGTGATAATTAGAATGACAAACTATTTGATCTCAGAGTTGTCTAAAATTAGATAGCTTGAAGGTTTTCCTTTGACATGTATTAGGTCCAAATTATGCCGTATTATTGTGTTGACTGCTAGCATTTGGAGTCAGGTGGCTATGCTTTGGTCACAAAACTTCACCTCTCACCTTGGTTTTGAAGTTACTTATTCAACTTAAACATCATAATTTTTCTTCATTTCTTTTTTTACTATTGTTATTGCAGGTAATTGCCTTGTAATCAAGGGATTTACATGTGCTTATTTTTGTGTGTAATACTAGTTGCTTCTTTAAATTCTGAAATGATGCATTGGTTTTTTACTTAAAACCCCAGGTCAAAGTTGCTGATAGGACTACAGTGATTACAACAAACGCAGAAACTGTAGTTGTGAGTCCCCCTGGTCTACAAGAAGCAATCAACAACGAAACCGGTATCTTCTTTGCTTCCTCTCTTTTTCTTTTTTATTTTTTGGCCATGATATGTTTGTTTGAAACAAGTGAAACCTGTCAAGACTTCCCTTACCAATGTATTGCAGTATTGCAGCTTTGTCATCATTTTCCTTTTTCTTGTGTGTTTATAGGAAAGTATTCTCAAGGTCGATGCTTTGTGCGACCATCTGGCACGGAGGATGTTGTTCGTGTATATGCCGAGGCATCTTCACAAGAAGCAGCAGATAGCCTAGCCAACTCCGTGGCTAAACTTGTGGACCAATTCTTGGGTTGACATGCCTATTCTCAGCATCGATCATATATACAAAACAGCTTGGCTTTTCAAAGTTTTGTAATCTTGAAGAGAAAAAAATTCTTAAGCATTTTACTTTATAGAGCATTTTACCAATTGCTGAGATGACTCTAGTTCAAATGATTATCCACTATCTTACATGGATACATGGACATGTTAGATCTGATTTTTCAATCCTTTGGTTTTGGAAAAAAAAATTCTATTCCGATATATTAGAACCGGCTGAATTGATCACATAGATTAGCAACATTAAGCTTATTTGACAGTTTCAGTACAAAGATGATTGTTGAAGAGATTATGAAAATCGTAACTATAGTCTATCTAATTACTTAAGAGAATTGTAAATTATTCATAAGATACTTCATGAATTTGTATTTGCAAATATGGGTTCACCAGCATATTCATGGCCAATGATAGTACACAATGCTACCAGAATATAACCTTAATAAGTGTTTGCTTTCTCCTTAAAAGCAACATTGGTTATGGACTATGTATTATTGTAAATTTGTAATATCGCCCCTTGAACAGAATTCAAATGTGCTACTTGCACAAGTAATTCATACTCAACGAGCACCAGCCTTGTCAAGTTCATCCAAAGCTGCCCACAGTTTTGGATCATCATAATCCTTAATCAGAAAGGTAGGCTTTGCTTCCATCAGTAAATGCTCGGCATTCCGGTTGGTTATACCTATAACAGGCATCCCAGCAGCCACTCCAGCTTTGATCCCTGAGACAGAATCCTATGACAACAAAGTAGAATGAAAATCAAATGCAGAAGCAGAATTATTGATACCACAATCCAATAACATTTAGGTAAAGAACAGTTTAAAAATCATTATGGCATAGAAGAATGCAGACCTCAAATATAAATGTGTGATCCTTTGATGCTTTGAGAGCTTCAAGACCTTTAAGGTAGGGATCTGGATGAGGCTTGCCATGTTCACATTCGCTACCGATAATGACAGCATCAAAGAAATCTGAGAGGCCAAGCTTTGAGATCATGAGCTCTGCATTCGGTCTTGGAGCATTGGTCACTGCAGCGCGCTTCAAGCTACGATCTTCAACCCATTTAATCACTTTATCAAGGCCATTTAAAGGCTTTAGTTGATCTTTTGCCAATCTGTATAATCCATCAAGGGAATAAATAATCATTTTAAGCTTTGAAAAACTACAAGGGGAAAAGAAAGAAAGAAAGTAAGATTTACTTCCGGAACATGGCTTCCTTATCTTCTACGAACTTCAAACCCCGTTCCCGGTCGTCAGGAAAGAGAAACAAGGCAGCATCCTCGTCGTGTGTGCCAGAAATATTCTCACTATAGAATTCCTCTGTTATAGGAGTACCTCCATTGTAACCAATCTGACAACCACCAAAGTTTCTGTCAGATTTTATAATAGCTATTGATCATGTGTTTTTTCAGGGTGACTCGAAATATGCTAAATGGAACATTCAGTTGAAACCCAATGTTCTCTCCATTTAATAAATATTTTTGCCTAGAATGTTCTACTAATCTTGATTTTTGTATGGAGACGAAATTGAGAGATAAAAAAAAACACAAATCAAATATTCAAAGATTGAAAATTTCTACCCCAATTTTCACTCCATACCAAACTCACCCAGCAAAAACAAACACACTACCTCTTGGAGCATTTCGCGGAAAGCATAGTAATGGAGTAGATCAGAGTCACAGAGAGTTCCATCTACATCAAAGAGCACTGCCTCAAGGGGAGCTAGTCTAGCAAGAGAACCCTTGCTGCCACAAAAATGAAGGAAATAACTACATGACAAAGTGTGATAAACCATAAAATTGGGTTGAATCTACATATGCCTACATTCATAAAGTTTCTATGATAAAATTTGTCATGTCCCAAACTGCCATTATTCTCTGCATCTTAGCAGTTAAACAAGTTTAAAGCAAGTATAAAATTAAAGGATACTTAACTAAATACTAATAATCAAAGCATGAAGCAGAACCTGCTTCACTGCAGATGACAAAACCAGCTAGATCTTCAAGAAGCAATTCAATGGCTTAGGAGAAACCTTACCTTTCGACGCAGGTATGAGAAGAAGTCGTCATGGTTCACAGAATGGCGAAAGAAAAGTTTGGCTAGTGTTGTGTGGAATACTGAGAAAGTGTTGCATAAGAAGCGGAAAGGGCACGTTTTAAGTGGTGCAACACATTTTTGGGTCCATAATGGACCCACTCTTTAATTTACCAAACTCTCCTTGTACGACAAAAGCCATACAACCTCATTCACAGGAACATGATTGGACCCCAGAAAGAAAACAAAGTAGTAATTTTGACACACACCCAGAATTTATAACCAGGAAAATAGTTCAAAAAACATGGTTATATGAGATATGGAGGCAAATGAAATAGAAAATCATACTGTGGGAGGATGATGAATTTGTTACCTGCAGCAAAGGTGACCTGAACGAGAATTGGGTCTTGGGCAGTTGGTTCTGTTGATCGATAAAACAAATGGAATGGAAGAGGATGATGAATAGTAAAGGTTACTCGGAGAATCAGTTTGAACGCAAGGCGGTAAGAGGAGCCGGAGATGGAGAGTGCAAGCGGCACCAGCCATGTGACGTGGCAGAGGTGGAGCACCGAAGCTGGAAGGGGGAAACTGTTAGGGACAGATGTGTAATTTGAAATGAATTTGATTTTGAGTTCATTTAAGAGTTTAATTTTGATGTGTGATCAATTGTATTTTTTTCTATAATTATTACGATTTTTATTATTAGGTTAAGGAATAATCCGTCGCGTCTGCCACTGGCCAATGAGTTGCTGCATGCACAAGGCGGAGTTCGAACTCCCAACACTTGCTTAAGCAGACGAGTAAACTGACCACTCGACCAACCCAAGTTGGTTATGAATAATTGAATATGACGGAGAGAATAATTAACTGGGAGAAGTGATGCTCTGCACTTCCTTCTTTAAATTACAAAAATATATTTTACCTATAGAAATAACCTATACATTGTATAATAAATAACTATTACCATATGAGAACACTGAATATATCATCATCATATTAAAAAGGAGGAAAGAAACAAGGTTTATAGTTATTCATATCCTCTTACAGTCTTACCCGCTAGAATTTTCCTCATTTCTCTTTCCAATGGGATCTTTAAAACAGTAATGTTGAACAAGAAAAAAAAGATTTAGATCCAATTTATTTACACTAATTTTATCTAAAATGTAAACCCTGCGATAATATGTGGTCATTTACTCATTTTCTTGATATGGATGTATGTTTCTCTGTTTAAGGAAAACTGATATATTCCAGAGACTGATTCAAACATACAGTATAGGCATTAGGCAATAAGTGCCCCCATTAAAATTTTGGACTTAGTTAAGAAGCAGAAGAATTTATATATATTTTGTCCATGTTACTTTATTATGTTTGTCTTCACACTAGACAAAATATACCAACTTCTAAATTCTGTTTGATCAAAAACCAAGGCAAAAAGCAGGCAGAAAACGGTAAAAAGATTGTGAGAAATCTAAACTATATTTTGAGAAATCTAGGAGAATTTGTTTGTTTGTATTGTATGCAATCTTGGGCTATCCCACTTATTCGTGGCCAATGAAATTACAAAATATAAATAGAAGACAAGTGTTTGCTCTCTGTTCCAAAGCAAGAATGAGAAACTAGTACTATAATATTGGACTGTCATCTTTTAAAGTGAGTATGATTATAAACTGAAAAAATGAGAGATTGATTGTTTTTGGATCAATAACTTCCAGCCATGCAACATTGCCCTCTAAACAAAATTATAGAGGTAATCATGTGAGCTTATTAGATCAAACCAGCTACTTGAATTTACCAATATATTCTTTCAGTTGTACTCTTCATACTTTTTTAGTACCAGCCTTGTCAAGTTCTTCCAAAGCTTCCCACAATTTTGGGTCTGCATAATCCTTAATCAGAAAGGCAGGCTTTGCTTCCATCAGTAGATGCTCCGGGTTTCGAGTAGCTAAACCTACAACAGGCATCCCAGCTGCCACTCCAGCTTTGATCCCAGAAACAGAATCCTATGATAACAAAACAGAATTTGTGTCATTATCATTTAGATTCAATAACAGCAATAAAGTCTTCTCCCAATTAGTTAAGGGCAAAAAAACATTGCAGACCTCAAATACAAATGAGTGATCCTTTGATGCTTTCAGAGCTTCAAGACCTTTCAAGTAGGGGTCTGGATGAGGCTTGGCATGTTCACATTCTCCACCAATAATGACAGCATGAAAAAAGTCTGAGAGACCAAGCAATGAGATCATGAGTTCTGCATTAGCTCTTGGAGCATTGGTCACTGCCGCTCTTTTCAGCCCACGACTTTCAATCCATTCCCTCACTTTATCAAGGCCATTCAATGGCTTTACTTGCTCTTTTGCCAATCTGTACAGTCCATCAAGTGAATTATATTATGAATTTTAAAACAAACAACAATGAGAAGGAAACTTAGATTAGCAGAGTATATACTTCCGGAACATGTCTTCCTTGTCATCTACAAACTTTAAGCCTCGTTCAAGATCACCAGGAAAGAGAGCCAAGGCAATATCATCATTGTGCTTGCCGGCAACAGTCTCAATGAAAAATTCCTCTGTTATAGGAACACCTCCATTGAAACCAATCTGAAAACCACAATAGTTTCTGTTGGTTTTTCTAAAATTTGTGATTTGTTTTGTCAAGGTGTATGTATAATTTATAATATGATGATGATAAAAGTAATATTCAATTAGAAAACTATACAGTCTCTATGTTCTAAGTATTTTTCTCCCCTAAATATTTTCTATCAAGAAATCAAATGCTACCTCTTTGAGCATTTCACGGAATGCGTAGTAGTGGAGTGGATCAGAGTCACAGAGAGTTCCATCTATATCAAAGAGCACTGCCTCAAGTGGAGCTAGTTGGGTGAGAGAATTCTTGCTGCCACAGAATAAGACAGACAAGTGTGGCAAGATAAGTTTATAGTCTATATTAACTATTAAGATTTTTAGCATATACTTTGACATTTCTATATGCATGCCATCCCCTAAAAATTAACAAGAAGATAGCATTGTCACACTTTATGAAAAAGATTGCTACATAAAAAACTGTTGACAGATCCTTCATCATAAATGGCAAAGAATAGTTATTCATTGCAGATTCCTTAAATTGGCAACATCTTCAATAATATAGGAGATTCATCAACTTGGGATTTATGAAAAAACATAAATCAAATCTCCTTGCTTCATCCTTGTGGCTCAAAATTAATTTTATCAGCAAAAAAAATGAACTTGGTAATCAATTCCAAAACACAAAACAAAGCTAAATAGTAAATAATAATCAATTATGTGTGCACAACTTGAACCACATCCTCTCCCTTTTGTTCTATATGAACTTGATCTCAGCTACAAATAAACAGAGCAGTGGCAGCAATTCACAATTTATCATTTTTATTTTATTTTATTTATTGATTTGCATGCAAGGAGAACAATTTCTCATTAATGAAAATATAGAGTGATTTAATCAATAAATGAACACGAAAAGGGATTAACTTTCGACTTTCGTATAGAAACTCTACATTGAGGAAGCATAAACATGTAACATTAAAAAAAGGTGAAATCTTGAGCAACTTCAGAAGCAGAAGCGCACAAACAATAAAAGAATGAAGAGATTAACACAGATACCCGATTCCACGAATTGTGGAACAAATGAACTGATCAACAAGGTTGCAAATGAAACGTTGGAATGAAAAATGTTACCTTTCAGAGGAGACGGTCATGGTTGTAAGAATCAGAAAGGCAATAGAAAAGTTTGTTGGAAGTGAGAAAAAACGGGAACGGATCAATGAGAAGAAGAAGAAGAAGAAGAAGAAGAAGAAGAATGTTAATTGGAATCTGCCAAGAGAATCAAAATCGCATGGCAGAGATGCTCTACACTTATTTTATTTTATTTTTTATATTCATGCTCAAGCTTATATTTTCTCAATTTTTTAAATATATATTAAGAATTTGTTATATTCCACTAACTTAAATTGCTAATTGGTTTGCAAAATCAAGTGTAGCAAAAGAAGCCCCAAGTTTGATGCTCAATCATTTATTTATTGTTTTTTGGTGACTGCTCAATTATTTTATATTATTATTTGATTACATATTTTTGTTTAAAAAATTTTAAAATTTTAATATTTAGACTAGAAATAATTCAATTTGTGAAAAAAATTGGATAATATTAGATGTATTGATAGATCAGATGGGATCCAATTAGATAGCCAAAATTTTAATTTGGAACACCTCGATCCAATACGCATTAAAATCATCAGGTCCAATATTTATAGTTTTTGGGATTAGATTCGATATGATGCATATATTTGTATATCAAAGTAGATATCGAGTATATCTACAAAAATTAAAAAAAAAAAATTAAAAAACAATAATAATAAAATTCAAGAGAAAATTAACAAAAAATTAATAAATTTAATAAAAAATTAATAATATTTACACTATTTATATTTTTATTTATTTTTTATGGATTTACAAATCTACAAATATCTACATAAAATTTGTAATTCGATCCTATAAATGTACAGAATTAATGATGGACTTACAAATCGAAAATAAATATGATGTATTTACATATTAGATCCGATTTATGAACACTATTAGATAAGATATGAATCGATCTAATCTAAATTATAATAATTTGAATAAGATTAAATTAAAAAAATAAATTCAAATTTCTTCCATACAATTTTTTTTAATCAAAAATAGGAGACTCGAACCCGCAACTTCTTAATTGAGTATGGAGAGACTATATCATTTGAGCTATAACTCATTGGCTAAACTAATACAATTTAATTCAATTAATTATACCGATTTTATCCTATAATTAATCTAAACTATACTCATTTTAAATATTTTGTTCCGCAGAAAAGTAATTTATTTAATCCTCCGGAAGTAGAATTTCAATTCGCTACCACCTTTGTTAATTTTAGCAATTTTTCTCTACCTTTTTCAAAGCAGAAGGCTGTCCCATCAATCCATGTGTGGTCAACCTTTTTGTGAACCTTGTGGTCAATTATACACCTAGCTACCTCTTCTACACATCAAACTCAAGTTGCCCACTTTTTTTTTTTTAATTTACATAATATTTTTTTTTTATGTATATATTTACAAATTGTCGTGGAACAGTTGAAGTTCCTCCCTCTTTGTGGAGCCGAAGAAGAAAATAGAGTAAGTTTAATTTGATTCTGAAAAATTTTAGGTCAGGTGCTTTAAATTCTAACAAATTTTTATTCTTTAAGAATCTTTGAGAATTACTCTCATTAGTCATATTGGTCTTTGAATCAATTTTTTATATGTATGTACGTATCTTTGACAAATAAATTCCTAACAAATTTTATTATAAAAAAATAGGTCATGTTATGAGAATTATCTAAAATCAATATGATTTTGGCCTAAACATGAAATTCGAAAATTTTAAGCAAATTTAAATGAACTAAAATTGAAAAATACTTGTATTAAATAGAAAATTTATACATAATGAAGTGATAGCTTGAGCATCACTCCAAAACTGTTCCAACTATAATAGTGAGAAGTTACTTTCTCATGTTTAAAAAATTATTATTATCCCACCTTTTAAATAATGAGGGAGTTTATAGACATGTAGGTTAGTGTAGTTAAGAGGCATTTTTTGCTACAAAATTCACAGTCCGAATGAATCAGGTAACTTGGTAAAATAAATCTTTGGGACTCTTGTTGGATTTTGTAGAATTTGGCTTATTCATTTTGTTTTCGGCTTTGATTGTAGGTCAGAATATGAATAGGTCTTCAAAAAAATATTTAAAATAAAATTAATCTCTCTTTAAAATAATGCAAGAATCATTCTATTTGACAAAAATAATTTTTAAAGGTTTTTTTAGAATAAAAATTTATCATGTACCGAAATGTTCGATCATAAATTCTTTAAGAATTAATTCGAGTATTTATTCAAGAAAATAAGTTTATGACTTATGGGCCCAAAGTCCATTTCATTACTCTTCAAGGCTTCAAAACTAAAACTGAAATTAAAAATAAAATGAAAAATAGATGGGCAATGTTTCTGATGGGCTGAAAGGGGGAAGTTTTTAAAAAAGTGGTCTTGCTTTTGCAAAGATGGATTATATGATGACCTGAATAATAATAATAATAATAATAATAATAATAATAATAATAATAATAATAATAATAATAATAATAATAATAATAATAATAAAAAAGTCTAGAAATCCAATTGAGCGTTCAATCAACTTGAATTTTTTAAAGAGGAATGTTAGGGGCCAACAATTTTTGTGATTTGTAGCCATCAAATAGTCATCAATGATGGTTTTAATGATGTGAGATTTCATCCAATGGCTCATTTTTCTTTGCTGGTTACATGCTAGCCAAAATTTAACAAAGTTGCTGGCCCCTATACTTTTCCTTTTTTAAAATCATCCTATTTTTTTAAGGAAAAGTATGAGAAGCCAATATAATTGTTCTACAATGTGTACAATGAAGATAATTTTGTAATTAAAATCAAATAATAATTAAAGTAATTAATTATTATTTATTTCAAATTTTAAATTCGAATGAAATTAGGATTCTCCCTTTGTTGTTACTTTCTTCATCTAATCCTCCCTCTCCTGCTGACCTAGCAGAAACCCCCTCCCCCAATTTGACCAAGAAGCCACCAAAGAGAGCCCACCGCCGGCACTGGAGAACCAACCTCCATGAAATCTGCTGCAACCTGAGCAGTCAGCGCTACCCAACCGGTCTTCCCGCACGATTGGAGTGTTCCTTCAAGCTTGGTGTTCGCTGCTGCCATCGTCCCACGTGCCTCCCTCGTGCTACCGTCGAGCGTCAGTCGTCGACTAGGAGCTCCCCGTCGCCATCGCCTGGCCGCTGGACATCCGCACGCCCGTGTGGACCTGTGTTGCACGATACTAATCTCTGAACGCCGTGTCTTCTTTGCATTGTTTGTGGTCTGCCGTCAACGAATCTAACGCCATCGTTCCCTCCGCCTGATCGCGACGCTTTTCTTCGTCCCCCTCTTAGACTACAAAAGGTCAATATAAAGCTATCGTTCTACTCTATATTGTATGTTTGTTTGACACCTAGGTTTCAGATGTTCTTTGATTAGGTGTATTCTGATTTTGAAGTTTATGGTGGTGCAATGGGATTGAGTTCTTGCTGTTTATATATGGTGGGGCTCCATACCAGACTCAGGAGAGTAAGCTTAGGAGAGGCGTTGACATTGTTGTTGGCACTCCAGGTCGCGTGAAGGTATTGCCTTTATAATATTTGTTGGTTTCATATAATGGTTTTTCATTTTTGCAATATGATTCATACATATTGCCAATGTTGATAATTGAAGCTTCAGTCTATTTAATGGCTATTGTTGATTTTATATAGGATCATAAAGAGAGGGAAAATATTGATCTGAGCCAGCTAAAGTTCCATGTCCTTGATGAGGCTAATGAGATGCTCATAATGGGTTTTGTTGAAGATGTGGAACTAATTCTAAGTATTTGGTTTGGTTTTTGCCACTTTGGCCAAATTTCATTTTTTTAAATCTATAATTTATAAATTATTTGAGGCCACTGATGTTCCATGCCAGTGTTTGATTTTTTACTCTGTAGCTTCCTTTTTTTTTTAGTATAACAATGGTCCTTGATTTTTACAAGTAAGGTACAAGATGTTAGCAAAGTTTAGACACTTCTTTTCAGTGCTACTTTGCCAGACTAGGTTAAGCATGTATGTATTGATCCTATGTTTCAGTGCTACTTTGCTAGCCATTTCTTAGGTAAAAAACCTAGCAATGATACAAAAAAGGTGCAGCCAAAGAATTTAATACCAAACTAGCAGAATAGAGAGCCACCTCAAGAGAAGGTATTTGACATAACAATTGATCCAAGATGAAAGAGAGAACATGATCATGCTAATTAGTTACATTTTATTTTGTTGTTGTTTAGTTTAGGTGATTGTAACAATCTTTTTTGTCTTTGTTAACCTCGTTTGGCAAAAGTTAGAATATGTTGGACATAGGTGTGCTTGCGTTTATTTTTCATCTCGATGTATATATAGTTTCGATTCGTATTCATTTATTATCAAGGATAGATGAAGATGGTGGATTATGTTATAAAGATATAGTTTTCAGGTTTGTATGCAGTTGTTGCAAGAATCTATAATTGATTTATTTCAATGAATTATATATATATATATATATATATATATATGATCAGACATGATAGTTATTCTTTATCTTACAAGTAAGGTTAGTAAATTTGTTACAAATTACTTTATGCTATACTAACTAGTCATTCGGTACGTAGCGGATCATTTTAGATAGAATACATAGTTATCTTTATTTGAAATACATTGGATGTTCATTTTTGTACGTGATCGGATGTTCACTTTTGTTATGAACGTGGATGGTTATTCTTGGGTTCTTAGTTTTATTTGATGCTTGATGGTGATGCTGGATCTGATTATCATGGTTATCCAATTTGTTACAAGTTTCAGATTGTTATTTAACATGGTCTTTTGGTATGTAGCTGGTCGTTTTAGAAAATAATTACATTGTTATTTTTACACATTTATGTTGGATGTTCGTTTCTATATGATATTGGATGTTCACTTTCACAGTATTTGTGAATGGTTATTCTTTGTGTTATTCAACTCATACTACCTGTAGCATGCATTCCAAAGGAATCATTGGATATTGTGTCATGAACACTGATCATGTTGTCCAAAATCATAACAGATTCAAGTCAAATCTGAAAATACGAAAGAGATATCCCTGTTCTAAGACATAACAAACCGGGTGTTCGGTTCAGTATGTAACTGGATGGTTACTTTCATAAACAAAATAGATGGTCATTTTGACTCACTCGGAGGGTGTGTCATGCCTGAACAACTGTACACCAACAGATTCACAGAAGTTTAAAAGAAAAAAGGTATCCACTGGAAACAAGTCCTCCAAAAGTATCATAAATAAATCCCCAACACTCTAAGCGGTAAGTAATTTATATAACTTAAGGTAATTAAATTCACAATAGTTAAACCTTATTACGCTACTTCTTCCTCCCTTTGTTCTTCCTCCCATTTAGTAAATCTTCGGCATGTTGTATCAACGTCCTCGTGCTAGTTCCTCTGAAATCCAATGCAAGTTTCTATTTAGTTTGTAACCAACAAAGGAAGATTATAAGAACATGAGTAAAAAACCTTATAGTCATTACAGATGCTAATACAAAAAATAATCATAAGAACCATTAAGAGAAAGGACTTCCACAGCAAGAATTTAAGTGGTCTGAGAGACCGACTCCTCCAATTATAAACACAACAAACATAAAGGTAAATTAGATTCACACAAAGCAACAACATGGCACACTTAAACAGCAGGGTAATAAATATAACTCAACCATCCAAGTATTTATTGAAGTAACCATCCGTACCATGTCGATCTAGGAATGAATATCCAAGTTCGGAGTACGCTCTAGAGACCAAATGTTCTATAATTAAATAAACTTATTTAATACCAAATATAAGAAAATTAATCTCTTTATGTGATACGTTCATAATAAAAATTAAAGTAAGTCGTATGTGTGATAGTGAACATCTAGCTTGAACTTCTTCAAACTAAATAAAAATGGAACATCAATTACAACTTTTCAAAATCTAAGCATTAGTGTAGCAAGCAAGGAAAATAAAAAAAAAAACGGACCAAAAAACATAATAGTTAGAAAGGCTTTATATAGTGTTATGGTAGCTTCTAACTCTTCTTTCCAGAGTTGGAAAAAAAAGCCATACAGAACTCAGCAACTCAATAGTAAAAAGGAAAAAACCTTTTTTCCCTTCCCCAAAAAGAAAGCTATCATATACAAGAAAAATGAACCGGGTGAACCTTATTCAGTGAATGATTTACTATCACAGAGATTAGAGCAAAAATAATAATAAAAAAAAGGAGCATGCTTTTACTTTTTGAATGGAACAAGAAGAAGATTAAATTAGAAATATGTGCATGGTTTTCCAACAAAAAAAATGGAAGCTGAACTTGATGTATATGATAGTCTTTATTTCTTTAATTCATTAGATAATTCTAAATACATTCTGCAGACTCAAAATCTGACAGCTTAAGAAAATCAACTGAAGAATTAATTCAAATGCTGTGTTGCATATCTTAAGTTTTGAACAAGCGTAGGACAAGCCGCCAAGAAAAATTCTCTTACACGTTCCTTAAAAATTACGTCTTGAACTAGGAGAAGAGGATGCATATTAAACACAAGTGATTTTCTTTTCTTTCCCAAAACACCGTTCTTATGTCAGTCCAAGAAAAACTGATCATCACAGAAACCAATCACCACCATAATTGTTTCATCTAAATATCTCATTCCATTCATCATTTTCATCTTCATTATATTAAGGCCATGATACAAAATATGATCACAATTCATTATAAATAACATAAATCAATAAGCCCAGAAAATCAAACAAGTTTTTTTTTAATTAAAATAACCGATCAAAAGAAAAGCTAAAATAATAATAACAACAAAAGAGAGAGACCCTTACACCTAATCCAAAACTGGGCTAAATCACTAAATTATCCAACTTTACCAAATCAGCTTATATGAAAATAGCAAACAATTAAGCCAAGCAGTTGTTTCAATATCATGATCAAGTTTGAATCCTTCAAAGTTGAAAAAAAAAAAAAAACCCGGTTTGAGTTGCTACAACCACAACAACCATCAAGGTAAATTATTTTCATACAATGCAACAACATGGGAGCCACATAAAGCAGTTTTTACAGCTAGAAACAGCCATCCGAATAGATAATAAATTAGCCATCCATTTCAGTAAAAATCGGTACTTACTATCTCAGACCATAACCTGGTTTGAGCATCATACATACATTTGTTTACCTAACATAAGCAAACCACGAAAAAGGAAAAAAAAAACTATGCAACCATCAACTGATTCAAAGAAGCCTTCAAAATAGCATTCACGATCATCAAACTAGCATCCACGATCATCAAAATCAATCATGAAAATGTTCCTATAGTAACCATCTTTACTTAAGAGGAAAATCTTGTTCAAGCAAGCATAAAATCGACTATGAAAACCAACCATCTGATTACGTACTGAAGTAACCATCCAATTCAATAAGCAAAGGATCTATCATACAGACCAACCATCCAATACCCTACTAAAGTAACCATCCAATAAGGGTCACCAAACATTGACAATGGTCAACTAGTTTACGTCACATTACATGCAAAAGTCCACACGGGCAGAGAAAAAAATTTCCTGCTATCTAAACTAGAATACCGAAAATTTAAAACCATTCCCACTAAAGTTAAATCAATTGCAACAATCTCAACCAATTTCTCATCCCACATGCTCCAATATACTAAAACTGCACCTATTGCATTTTCACCATGTAGAATCAACCATCCCAGCAACATAATCTGTCTCTAGAACAAGATGCAACAGCAATAATGAATTACGGAATTAAGAAACTAACCCACTTACCATGGATGGTCGGCGACAGTCTGGTTATGATGTTCGTGCTGGTCCCGGTGAATGGTCCACGGCAGGCGGCGACACAAGGCGCGGATCCTCAGCTGCGAACAGTGGCACGGAGATGCTTCCAGCCACGGCACAAGCGCGAAGACTGGGCGATGCTAGGCGGGTCGGCGGTGACGAATGTGCAAGGTCGGGCAACAAGGCACCGGTCTGGTGGTTCAACGCCGACGGTGCGATGTGGATGCTGCCAGTGATGGTGTATGGCAGCGAACAAGGGTCGCCGACGCAGTTCTCGTCGGAGCTGATGCGGGTCGTGAGAAAGGCGGGTGCACGGAGGAGGGGTTGGTGACCAACAACAATGACGCGGCGAAGGGGGCTGGTGATCAGCGACAGTGACGTGTTTGAGGGTTAGGGTAATGGATGGTCAACAATGGTAAATTGGGGGTAATTTGATTTAACGATAGGAATTAGGGTAAATGGGATTCATTGTCATTTTTAATTTAATTTGAGCCATATAAACAGCCCATTATACATATTGTATAGATACCTCATTGTCTCCCTAGCGGGACTCTTTTTTTAATTCTAAAAATTAAGATTACACGCGCCCAGCGAAAAGACCAACCTGTAGAGCGACTTCTCCCACTAGCGACGCTACATAATCTCTTTGGTATTTATCATCGTCGCCCGCTATCACGTCTTCCCCCAATTGTTTTTTCCGCTGCGTCGTTTCTCTCCGCATCCAATCGTGTTCGCTCCAACACGAGCGGTTCTTTGTGCAGCACCTCTCCCCTGCCGTTGCGTCACCATTTAGTTTAGCATCCAATCCTGATCATCGCAGCGCGCACGGTACGGTTCTCCATGCCACGCCGCCAAACGCTCGATATTGATCGCAGCTAACTGCCAGACCTGCAAACTGAGCCTTTACAAGGCCCTAGAAAAGAAATATCTCCCAATGCAAAAAAAAAAACATCCAAATGAGTCGAAAAGAAACATCCACTGAAGTACAAAAGAAACATACAAATGAGTCTCAAAGAAACATTCGGTTCCATCTTAACCCATAAACATTTGAATGCCTCTCAAAAAACCATCCGATAATGGAAAAAAATATTGAAAACGGACGCAAGCAGCGTTATCTTGTCGTTGCAATTGGCAACGAAGGGTTTTTTCTGCACTTTTCACGGCAAATAAATCACATGGATGGGGACTAGGGCTGCAAGTGAGTCGAGCTAGGCTCACAACTCGACTCATTCACAAACGAGCTTATTTCTTAAGCTCAAGCTCGGCTCACCGAAAGCTCACGAGTTGGCTCGAGCTCACAAGCTGACTCAAATAATTGGAACATAATTTATAATGCTATATCAATAAATTATAAAATTTTTTATTTATGTCTTACATAAAAATTATATATAAAAAATAATATAAAATTTTAAATAATTAAATATATATATATAATCGAGCCAGCTCACGAGCTAACGAGCTGAACTTATCCAAACTCAAGCTTGACTCGTTTAATTTATGAGCTCAATTCCAAGCTCATGAGCTGACTTGACTCACTTCCAGCCCTAGTGAGGACTAGCTGAGGGCCAATCGAGGGCGTGGGTGGACACGGTGATGATGACGCTCTGGATCGGAGACTCCTTCATGGAGGCTGTGGACGTCGTCTTCGGGAGAGGGGGGGGGGACGTGGCTCCTTGCGGCGGTGGGAGAATGTCCGTCACCAGTTCAAGGGTGGGGTCGGGTTGCACAACACAGTAACGGAGTTCCAGAGCTCCTATCATGGGGTTGGAGTCGGGGTCGTCGTCTTCGGCAAGAGAAGACACGTCTCTTTACTACGATGGAGAGTGATCGACACCAGTGGGGGAGGGGGGGCAGCGGAACAACGTGATTGGAGTAGGAGAAGAAGGAGAAAGTGAACGGCATGAAGGAGAGTTGGAGAGGAAGGGTGAAGGGCATGAAGGAGAATTAGGTTTAGGTTGTAGGATGTTTTTTTTGTGTTATTGAATATTTTGTTACGATCCACATTGTAGTTGGTTTAAGTTTTTTGGTATTTTAGTTGATTACCTAACAAAATAATAATAATAATAATAATAATAATAATAATAATAATAATAATAATAATGACTAATTTAAATTAGTCGAATAATTAGTTTATTCATCTATTTAAATAAGTATTAAAAATTTAAATTTTATATTATGTTATGTATGAATAAAATGTGAGTTATCTGGATTAAAAAGTTACATGAGCTAGATATTTATAAGTGACTTGGAAATGAATAATTGTAGAAGAGAATATCTCATAATAAGTCATGGGACAATTATCATAGTAAAAAATAGTATTGTTTGAGTAATAAAAGGTTGTTGTTCTGCTCAGCTCGTGGAACTCTCTCGAGTGGGAAGTTATCTAAGTGCTCTTCAAGTCAGATTAGATTTCGACCATTTTTTTAAGACGGAATTCGATTCGGATAATATATATGGCCCTACTCTTTGTTGGTGGGTCCCCAACCAAGTGGGGCCCACAAGCTCTAAAAAAAATAATAAAGAAAGAAGAGTGGCTAACAAGCCACGGTAAGGAGAGAGAGAATGAGGTTTTTGAAGCCCTTCTTTTGAAACAAATGAAACAGTGAGAGGAGGTGTGGTTTTCGGCGTCGAAGAGAAGAAGGTTTTTGGGGGAAAAGGGCAAGCCAACCTTGATCACATTAAATTGGTAAACTTGCTCCATTTCTTATGAAATTTTAGTATGTTATTCCTGGTGTAGAGATGAACATTAGGATATAACTTGCTTGTTGTATTGTCTTCTCTTTTGCCTGATTTGAGATACCCACTTTGTGGAGGGTTTATGTTGATTCCATCAGTTTTGATAATGTATTTTGTTGATTGTTGAGATGCCCTAGTGTCACTAGGAAGACTGTTTGTGTACCCATTATTCTGATAGTGGAAGATTTTCTGGACTAGGTCCCGTGGATTTTTTGTCCCTCTTTTGAGGGTTTTCCCACGTTAAAATTCTGGTGTCTGATTATTTAATTTCTGCCATTATATTTGCTGCTTGGAGTATCTTTGGCATTGCCCATTTAATTGCACAGGTTGTGGGAAAATTATTTTTGGTGCTTCCGCTGTTAGACAGGTTCTTGTTTAAACCTGTGTTGAGTTTTTTTTCCCAACAATCTGGTATCTAGAGCTTTGGTTGTTTATCTCTGTGCTGATTAAATGGAGGAAAATACTCATGGACCGAATATGGTCAAATTGAATTCCCAAAATTATTCAATTTGGAAGACCCTCATGGAAGATATGTTGTATAGCAAGGACTTGTATGATCCTGTGGAAGGGGATAAATCCAAAGGTACCAAATCCGATGCTGAATGGAAGAAGCTGAATCGGAAGGCAGTTGCTTTGATTAGGCAATGGCTTGATCTTAGTGTGTATCCACATGTTGACACCGAAACGAATGCTGAGAAGATGTGGAAGAAATTGAAGGAGTTATATGAGAGGAAGAATGTGTAAAATAAAGCATTCTTGATTAGGAAGCTTGTCAATATGAAGTATGTTGAAGGTAAATCAATGCCGGAGCACTTGAGCATTTTTCAGGAGACGGTGAACCAACTGACAAGTAATGAAATCACTTTGAATGATGAGTTGCAAGCCTTGTTGTTGTTGAGCTCTTTGCCTGATAGTTGGGAAGTTCTGGTTGTGACACTGACTAACTCAGCTCCAAAAGGAAAGTTGACGTTAGCAATGGTTAAAGAGAGCATGTTGAATGAAGAAGCCAGAAGAAAAGAGCGAGGTTTGACTAATGCCTCCTCCCAGTCAGAAGCACTTGTTTCAGAGTCATGGGGGAGAAGTCAAAGTAGAAAATCTCACAGTTCTGACAGGTCAGAGAGTCGAAGCAAGTCAAGAGGAAAGTACAAGCCAAGAAAGGAGTTCATTTGTCACCATTGTGGCAAGCCGGGGCATATCAAGAGGTATTGTAGGTTCTTAAAAAGAGAACAATCAAGGGGAAGAAACGAAGACAAAGGTAAAGATAGTGATAAAGAAACTGCTGCTATTGTTTATGAAGATGTTCTTATCACATATGATGAAAATTATGTGAATCTTGTCTGTGATGATTCCACTTGGATTATGGACTCTGGTGCCTCATGTCATGTCACTCCGAGGCGTAAATTTTTCACTTCCTATACCGCTGGAAATTTTGGCAAGATCAAATTGGGAGATAAAGGAGTGTGTGATATCATTGGTATGGGTGATATATAGCTTGAAACTAACATGGGATGCAAGTTGCAGTTGAAGAATGTTAGGCATGCGCCAGATATGCGGTTCAATCTCATTTCAGTGAAGGCATTGGATCAAGAGGGGTATTGTACTTCCTTTGGTAGTGAAAAATGCAAGATTACCAAAGGAGCTCTCATTGTTGCTAGAGAAGACAATAGCCTCACTACTCTCTACCGGTTGCAAGCAAAGTTGTGCAAAGAAGATGTGAATGTAGCTGATGATTCCTCTTCTGATTTGTGGCACATACGTCTTGGTCACTTGAGCGAGAAAGGACTAAGCGTCTTGGCCAAGAAGCACTCACTTCCAGTGAAAGGTACAACTTTAAATACTTGCACTCATTGTTTTGTTGGAAAGCATGCTAGAGTATCATTTCATAATTCTGGACCTCATAGGAGATCACATGTTCTAGATTTAGTTCACACTGATGTTTGCACTATGGATGCTAAGACACTAGGTGGTGCATCATATTTTGTTACTTTTATTGATGATTATTCTCGAAAAGTGTGGGCTTTTGTTTTGAAATCTAAAGACCAGGTGCTCGGAATCTTCAAACACTTTTATGCAAGTGTTGAAAGAGAAACAGGAAGGAAATTGAAATGTGTTCGAGCAGATAATGGTGGTGAATATAGGGGTCCGTTTGAAGAGTATTGTAAAGGACATGGAATCAAGCTTGAGAAGACGATTCCTAAGACTCCTCAACATAATGGAGTTGCTGAGAGAATGAATCGCACTATCAATGATAGAGTCAGGTGTATGCTCTCTCATGCAAAGTTGCCTAAATCCTTTTGGGGTGAAGCGATGAGGACTGCAGTAGACTTGATCAACCTTTCTCCTTCTGTTCCACTTAATGGTGATGTTCCAGAGAAAGTTTGGAGAGGGAAAGATGTCTCCTATAGTCACTTGAGAGTGTTCGGCTGCAGGGCTTTTGTTCACATTCCAAGAGATGAAAGGTCTAAACTTGATGGAAAGTCAAAGCAGTGTATCTTCATGGGTTATGGTCATGAAGACTTTGGTTACAGATTATGGGATCCGGTGAGCAAGAAGATAATTAGAAGCCGAGATGTGATTTTTCTTGAAGACCAAACTATTGAAGATCTTGAGAAGACAGATAAGCCAACAGTAACTGTTAGACGCTCTGTTGATGATGAACCTGGTCCTTCCACTAGACCTCCTGTTGATGGGGGAGATGTACAAGTTGATAATGATGGTGATGATTTGCATGATGAACCTACACCTCAACCTGAGGTGCCAGATGTTGAAGTTCCACCTGAACCACCAGTTGAGCCTGAATTGAGAAGATCTACTAGAGAGCGTCATCCTTCTCAGAAATACTCTCCTCATGAGTATGTGATGAACACTGAGACTGGGGAGCCAGAGAGCTACCAGGAAGCTATGTCTGATGAGCATAAGGAAGATTGGTTGAAGACCATGCAAGAAGAAATGAAATCCTTGCATGAGAATCATACTTTTGAATTGGTAAAGTTATCGAAGGGTAAGAGAGCATTCAAGAATAAATGGGTGTTCAAGTTGAAAGCGGATGAAAATGTCTCACGACCAAGGTACAAAGCTCGATTGGTTGTGAAAGGTTTTGAGCAAAAGAAAGGTATTGATTTTGAGGAGATTTTCTCTCCAGTTGTGAAGATGTCCTCTATTCGAGTTGTGCTTGGATTGGCAGCTAGCTTGAATTTAGAGGTTGAGCAGCTTGATGTGAAGACTGCATTCCTTCACGGTGATATAGATAAAGAAATCTATATGGAGCAACCAGAGGGTTTCGAGGTTAAAGGAAAGGAGCATCTTGTATGCAAGTTGAAGAAGAGCTTATATGGGCTGAAGCAAGCGCCAAGGCAGTGGTACACGAAGTTTGATTCCTTCATGGAAGGTCATGGGTATAGTAAGACTTCTTCTGATCATTGTGTGTATGTTAAGAAATTCTCTGATGGTGATTTTATAATTCTCTTGCTTTATGTTGATGACATGTTGATTGTTGGTCATGACACTAAGAAGATTGAAAGTCTTAAGAAAGACTTGAACAGATCCTTTGCTATGAAGGATTTGGGTCCTGCAAAGAAAATCCTTGGCATGAGTATCACTCATGACAGGAAGAATGGAAAATTGTGGTTGTCGCAGCAGAAGTACATTGAGAAGGTTTTAGAGAGGTTTAGCATGAGTAATTCCAAACCTGTTAGTACTCCACTTGCTAGTCATTTCAAGCTGAGTTCGCAGCAATATCCTACAAGTGAGAAAGAGAAAGCAGAAATGAAGAAGATTCCATATGCATCTGCAGTTGGCAGTTTGATGTATGCTATGGTTTGCACCAGGCCGGATATTGCTCATGCCGTTGGAGTTGTTAGTCGGTTTTTCTCTAATCCTGGCAAGGAACACTGGCAAGCAGTGAAGTGGATTCTCAAATACCTTAATGGTACCTCCAGAGTTTGTTTATGCTTTGGAAGTGGCCAACCTGTGTTGGATGGTTACACAGATGCAGATATGGCTGGGGATCTTGATTCGAGGAAATATACTTCTGGTTATATGATGACTTTTGCAGGGGGAGCTGTGTCGTGGCAATCTCGACTTCAGAAATGTGTTGCTTTGTCTACTACAGAGGCAAAATACATTGTTGTTGTTGAAGCTTCTAAAGAACTCTTGTGGATGAAGAAATTTCTACAAGAGTTAGGCATCAATCAAGAGAAGTTTGTGTTATTTTGTGACAGTCAGAGTGCTATCCATCTCAGCAAGAATCCGACGTTTCATTCCAGATCGAAGCACATAGAGGTGAGGTATCATTGGATACGTCAAGCGCTTGAGATGAAATCATATGCACTTGAAAAGATCCATACTGATGATAATGGTTCAGATATGATGACTAAGAGTTTACCTGCAGTGAAGTTTAATTCCTGCAAAGAGAAGGCGGGCTTGGTGGAGCAGCCTATCCCCACTTGGGTTGGTGAGGGGGAGATTTGTTGGTGGGTCCCCAACCAAGTGGGGCCCACAAGCTCTAAAAAAAATAATAATAAAGAAAGAAGAGTGGCTAACAAGCCACGGTAAGGAGAGAGAGAATGAGGTTTTTGAAGCCCTTCTTTTGAAACAAATGAAACAGTGAGAGGAGGAGTGGTTTTCGGCGTCGAAGAGAAGAAGGTTTTTGGGGGAAAAGGGCAAGCCAACCTTGATCACATTAAATTGGTAAACTTGCTCCATTTCTTATGAAATTTTAGTATGTTATTCCTGGTGTAGAGATGAACATTAGGATATAACTTGCTTGTTGTATTGCCTTCTCTTTTGTCTGATTTGAGATACCCACTTTGTGGAGGGTTTATGTTGATTCCATCAGTTTTGATGATGTATTTTGTTGATTGTTGAGATGCCCTAGTGTCACTAGAAAGACTGTTTGTGTACCCATTATTCTGATAGTGGAAGATTTTCTGGACTAGGTCCCGTGGGTTTTTTGTCCCTCTTTTGGAGGGTTTTCCCACGTTAAAATTCTGGTGTCTGATTATTTAATTTCTACCATTATATTTGCTGCTTGGAGTATCTTTGGCATTGCCCATTTAATTGCACAGGTTGTGGAAAAATTATTTTTGGTGCTTCCGCTGTTAGACATGTTCTTGTTTAAACCTGTGTTGAGTTTTTTTTCCCAACACTCTTTTGGGTCTAGATTGGGGTAAAGCATTGCTTTGGATTTATATTGAATCTTCTTTTAACGGTAGTTCTAGGGAGTAATAGACTTGTGTATTAAAAAGTATTACTAAAATAAATTAAAAAAAAACGTTTTTTATTATTTATCAAAACTTTTAAAAAAGCGTTGTTAAAAAGAGCGTTACCAAAATATAACAAAAAAAATGTGATTTTAATTTTAACAATACTATGTAGCCACCAACTTCTACTGAATAATGAATACAATTTTAATATACCTAATGTTCAACATATCTAAAAATGATCATAATTGCCATGCTGGGGCAAAAGGCCTCCAAAGTGGTTTCCATGTCATAGCTGATGTGGTTGAAGAGAATTCCTTCATGACTGTCATCTCTTAATTTGTAAGCACACTTATATGTATCTCTTCAATGTATGGCCTTCAAATTGCATGTGGCACAGTTTAATTATGACGAAATAAAATTGTCTAAATTTGATGGATAATTATTATTTTCTCATGCATCATTCCACGGTTGTTTCCTCAATTATATCTGTGATTATTTTGGCCAAGTGGGAACACTAGAAGATGCCTACTCACAGAAAGGTTTATTCTCATCATCAAAGTGCACAAGGGCCTAACTTTTAATTATTCCATGCTACTAATAATAATACTACAAAGTCTCATATTCAAAACATTTGATGAATCTATGGATTTCTTAACCTCCCTCTTAATTAGAGTTAGGTGAGCAAAGGTCAATTGGAATCTGGTTCTTAACGTTGATGTCTTGAAGAGAGTTGCTTTAAGTAACCATTTGTCTGAAATTTTTTAGAAATAATTAATCCACGAAAATGTGTGAAAATTGAATTCATGCATACATACACCATGCATAATTTCACCTTAAACACAATGACATAAAGTAAAAATTATGTAAGATATATCATTTCTGTTGAGGCAACCTATGAAATACGGACACTTTGTTGAGTTGCTGCGTTTGCGTATTGGACACATTTCGGACACGACACTTACCGACACTCGTCCGACACATGTGTTTGCTGTATCCAAACCGTGTCTCAATAAAAAATAAAAAATTCTTCTCTGGACACACTTGGACACACCTAAATACCATCACGTGTCAGCGTGTCCGGTCTTATTCTTAATATATATTCTTAAAATAAATTTAGATATAGTATATATTATTATTTATTAAAACAAAAAATATTTTAAATACTTGATATAATTAAAATAAGACATTAAAAATAATTTAAAAAATTAATTTATATTTTAATATTAATAAAATATTAAAATATCTCTACGGTTTATCTAAAAAATACTTTATATTTTATATGTATGCGTATCCCCGTGTCATGTAAAATTTTAAAATTCGCGTGTCGGTGTGTTTCATGTTGCATCGTGTCCTGTATCCGTGTCAGTATCCGTGCATCATAGGAGACAACTAATAAATTAATCAGATCAAAGACAAAAAGTAATACTATAGTTCTAAATAGTGACATTATTTAAATGACATAAAATATATCACAAATAAAATTTCACACCGAAATTTAAAAGTGGTAAATAATATATAGAATAATATCCAAATGCCAAAAGACACATTTTCTAGTTTTGAAATGTCAAAGTGGTTTTAAGTTCAACATTATAAATGGAGGAGTATATATCTTGTAGCTAGCCTAAGTAGTAGGTATAGCTGAATAATAAACAATGGTAATAGAACTCCACTCATTCATATTATGATTTTTTTTCAAACATCATGGTGGAATGTCAAAGTTGGTGACATAGACCAATTTCTCTATAAATAGGATAGAGAAATCTGATTCACTTCTTCATTCATATTAGTTTAATTTATTACTATAACCATAATCTTCATTTTGTCATTTTGCCACCAATAATTCCGATTTTGTCCTGCATGGCGCTCCATATTTTGTGTGGATTTTTTCTTACCACCTTTGTTTTCATGCAAACACTGGCAGATACTTCTTCATCGTGCACCGATTGCTTTGTAAATTCAAGGGCAACATATTACCCCCATTCTGAACAAAATGGGACAGCCAGTAAGTAAAAAAGAAATAAATAAATAAATCAGCTGATACAAAAAAATATGAACTCCATGTCTAGTATTTGTAAATAAATTCCATATCTGACAATGGTTTTGCTTTTGAATACATGAATTATAGACGGTGCATGCGGCTTTGGTTCCTTTGGTGCTATGGTGAACGGCGGCGACGTATCTGCCGCATCTAGTCTTTATCGAAATGGCGTTGGATGTGGCGCCTGTTACCAGGTAAATTTTAAAAGGGTAAATTGGTCCCTATGTTTGAATCGATCTAATCCTGTTTTAGTCTTTAAAATTTAAAGTGTCGTATTTAAATATAAAAAAGTTTTATTTAACTTCAATTTAATCCTATCGTAAAGCCAATATTAAATAATTAATGGCACTCAATTTTTAGATATAAAAAACTTATATAACCAAACTCTTCTGTTGACGAAGAGAGTTTCCCGTGGTACAAGTGACAATGGTTTTGTCCTCGTTGCCACCGACAAACTTTTTCACGAAAAGTGAGTTCTCGAAAATGTTTTTCATGTGTTTCAACAGTTGAACTAAGGCTAGTGGTTCGCGGTGATGCATCTGCTGCTTATCCTGTATCTCTTGAGTTTGTACTTCTTTTTCAGGAAAGGACGTTAAGATTTGGTAGAACATTGACATTAATTATTTAATATTGACTTTACAATAGGATTACATTGAAACTAAATGAAACTTTTTTAGATTTAAATATGACACTTTAAACTTTAGAGATGACAATTTAATATTAGATTTAGACAATTTAATATTTTACTCATTTTAAAATTAGACAGATGACATATTTATGTGAATAGCGATGGAATATTAAATATATAAAACTATGGTAAAAACACGGTTTACTTAATATCTTAGCTTTTATGATCGGATAAATAGTTCATAATATGGATCAAATTACTTAGCATTTATGTTGTATACTTTGCTGGGTGGCAAGGTGAGGTGTACGGACGGTGGTTATTGCTCAGATAACGGTGTGACAGTGGTTATAACAGACGAAGGGTCAAGTGATAACACTGATTTCATTCTCAGCGAACATGCCTTTGATCGGATGGCTCAGACCACTGATGCAGCTGCTTATCTCTTAGCCCTTGGCGTTCTTGATATTCAGTATACACGGTAACATAATAATTAAGATACAAATTTAATTTCATCATGATGATGATATTCTAGCCCTTAATAATTAACATTTTTGCTTAATTAGATCCTTATATATGCACACACGCAAGATTGAAGTATTTATAATTTCCTGTATCTGTGTGTGCAGGGTTGCATGCAATTATCCACACGAGAACATAACATTCAAGATAGATGAGAGTAGCAGCAACTCTAATTACTTGGCATTTGTGATTTGGTATCAACAGGGAATTAGAGACATAACTGCTGTCCAGCTTTGTGAGGTATACTATATATATACACATTCTTCTGCTTCCAAATTATTCTGCTGAATCAAGTAATTAACGTCAAGAGTAGTTGAAATTTGAGTCTTCAACATCTTACACTAATACTACTATCCTATGTAATGAAATACTGGAAACTCTAAATAGACACCCTTACAAAAACCATTACTGGAAACTCTTTATTGTGTTATATATGTAAGTAAGAATTAAGTTCCTAGTATATAGCTAATATGTATAAAACATTATTGAGCAATTAGTCAGTAATATTTATAAGTGTTGGTTAAAAATACAGTATTAAAACTGTTAACTAAAAGTGTTAGCTAATATAAATTAAAATTGCTGACTCCTAAACTTTTTTCATTGTGGATGTTACTAGCAGCTAGTATTATTGATCATACATATAACAAACTATTATGCAGACTGAGAACTTTGAGTGCAAGCTGCTAGATCGGAGCCATGGTGCAGTGTGGACTAGCTCCTCTCCTCCAAGTGGACCATTGTCTATAAGGATGTTGTTTAGTGATGAAGATGAACAAAATGAAGAATGGGTTGTTCCTCCTAATAACTTACCCGCAGATTGGAAGCCTGGTCAAATATATGACTCTGGGATACAAGTTAACTTTTAAGGAACCACCACAACCAAAACAATATAACGATTCATTAAGTAGTTAAAGTTTTGTTTTTCTTTTTTCTCTCTTTGTAATAATTGGTGAGGCATGTTGTGGAGTGTGGACAATCATACTAAGCATGTCACCAAACTCGATTGTGTTAATTAATTCGTTTTTATTTCTAATAATGATAGTGTTGAAAGTTGAGACATCTTCATAGCCACTTATTCTTTTCCATCTTCAACTGATTATGAGACTGGAATCATATCATAAATATAAATAACGAATTAACGATCGCAATATAACTAAGACTACACAGATTAGTATTAATTAGTAGCTTGAGATCAGAATTAACCTCCACAGCCATTGACATTGACAAGTTGAGGGTAAAAATATATATGCATCAGGTACTAAGGAGGTCTACTCTCTAGTATGTGTTTAATAAATATATCAGATACGAAATCATTTAATTCAGATGATTTTTTTTCCTTATTAGTTTGTGAATTTGTCATATCACTAAATGCTATAAAAAATTGCATATGCTTTCAACAAACTATGATCAAGAATGTGAGTTTCTCAATGTTTATGTTTCAGTTTCCAAACAAAATGAATAATATAATAATGAATACTAATTAATTAAACAACCAACCGCATTAGTACTAGCTCCGCCACTGGCTTTGACTAATTTTTTCTCATATAATGCTGCTATTCAAATTCTAAAAAACTAAAGAAACTTTACAGATCTGAGGGAAGTACATCACAAAACAAATAGCATGAAGCAGAAAGATACAAAACTTCAAGGCCAGGCACATTCAGCAAGCACATCCACCCTCCTGGGTTTGAGAATCAGCTCCACCACCTGATTTAAGGTTCACATCAACCATATCTTCTTGTTTTGAAGAAGATAGTGTTTCCATTCCAGGTAATGCAGCGGCAATTTTCCGAAAGAGGGCCTAAATTCAGGTTTCACAAAGCAACACACTAAAGTCAGAACCAGTAGTTAACAAAAGTGTTGAGAGTTATACGCAAGCAAATGAAGCAATTTTTTAAAACAACCAAAATAGTTCATATGGATGAGATATGAAATCCCATATTTGAAAAACATTTCCAATATCTTGCCCAACAGAATGATATAAGAAAATTTTATTTGCATACTCTTGCAAGTTTGATTCTGAAAGGATAATAAGTTCACCAGGTAACAAAAGTATAGATTTGTCCAGGTTATTGCATATTTATTGCAAAACTAGTTGGAGGCTTACCTTAATATTAAAGCCAGCTTTGGCACTAGCTTCAATAAACATAACATTTAGCTCGCGAGACTTAGCTTCCCCTTCCTCTGTCGAGACTTGCCTGTAGACTCACATGAAAGATATTGCTTGTAAGGAAAATAACACCAAAATGAGCAACTGAATGGAAATTTAAACAAAGATTCATACAAGGCATAAACAATGGTGCAAAATGCACATGGTACATCTCAAGGGCCAAGATAATTCAAGCATCTATTGAGTAGGAGCAGAAATATATATCTCAGTCGATAATCACATGATATAACCTATAAGGCTCTAATGCTCTGCTAATTCTATATTACCAAAACTTCGTGCTGTATTGGAAATTTTTAAAGGTCAGCAACATTCTCAGTGCAATAGTTTGGACTTTGGAGAATGAAGCATTTTCCTACTTCCCCAAGTCAGAAATAAAATTTATTTAAGTTTTTCATCCAATTTTCACAATGATACTTAGAAATCCATTAATGATAGTTTATGAATATCAGCTTTTGCAGTCCCTCGTTCCTTTTTTCTCCATCCCCAATTCTTTCATGTGTGCACGTAGCTGATAAAAAATGTTAAAGCACCATCCAGAGTATAGATACCCCAAAGAAAATGTTTAGTAATTAGTCAAAATTTAAGAGATCACTGGATGATAGAAAACAAAACAGCCATGCCATGAGCAAATATGAGCTGCTATGGAATTGTTCTACCATTGATTAGATTTACCTCTTATCCACAAGGTCAGTTTTGTTCCCAACAAGAACAATAATAACATCACTGCCTCTCTCACTGCGCACCTCTTCAATCCACTTTGATGTATTTAGGAAAGTCTGACGGCCTATATCATAAGAATACTGAATAATTAGAATGCAACCATCATCAAAGTTTGCTCATACAAAATGCTAAAGCAATTCTGTGAGAATCGAAATCATTCAAAGAGATCCAAGAAAGTGACAATCAACAATAGGCTGTGACAATGTTTCAGCTTAATCACTCACTCACACACACGTGCATGAACACATACATATAGGAATTACTAATATAAGGTTAAAATATTAGAAAAGCTATATGCCACATACATATTCCATTCAGAAACTCTTACTATATTTGCAAAGGAAACAAAAACAGAGAAAATAATGAAAGGAAAATGTATTTAAATGGCATACTTGCAACATCGTAAACAATGACAGCAACAGATGAGTCCCTTATGTAGCTCGGAATAAGACTTCTAAATCTTTCCTGTCCAGCTGTATCCCTGTTGGCACGTTTCAAACATTGATGAAAAATAATTTTTTTTGCAGGGAGAAAAAGGACTGAAAAAAATAATTGTTAAGTGACAAAGAAATTGAGTAATGTTAATATAAAGCGACTAAAAGTTGCCAATAAATAAAAACACATCAAATTTGGAACCTCTCCCGATTAACCAACACACAAAATACAAATAGTCAATCAATGTAAGGAAGCTACTACAGCCTTACATTTTCTTCTCTATAACTATTCTTTTCCCTTCCAAATAATATTCCAAAACCAATCACATGAGTATATAACATCTTACCACAATTGCAGCCGAACAGTTCGATCTTCAAGATACATAGTTTTTGATAGAAAATCAATACCAATTGTAGCCTGTTGCAGAAAAACAAACAGAGTACAACTAACCATTAAAATATATAATCTATTAAAAAAATGGAAAATTCAATGCACCAATGAGGAAATAAAGAATGCTGTAACAGGAAAGATGGTGATCATTTAAACAACCAGGTTCATGTATGGAGTATGGACAACAAAGACAATATGTATACTACAATCAAGTTGAATAAATGGATCACTCTGGCAAATAATGTTCATTGTAAAATGCTAATCGTCGGAAGAGATGATTTTCTTCTACCAAAAATATCACATTTTCGACTGACTTCAACACCCTTAGAACCCATAAAGGAAATGCAATCGTTGTCTCCCTAAAACATTCCAACAACTCACCATTCTGCCCTGATCCTCCCTCACACTCTCCCCTGAGATTCCCTTTATACAACATGCAATTGCTACATATTTGGCATTGCTGAGAACATTACCCAATTATGTAAAAAACAACGTTTGATCCTGACCTACAATCTAAAAATTAGCAGAATTCATCATAAATAAACACAAGCTGGAAGCTTCACCCATGATCCCGCAGTAAAACCCGTGATCTGTCTAACCAGCTCCTTAAAAAAGCAAAACGCATACATGAATCTAAGAAATCAAACAACACAGATCAATCATAACAAAAAAATTTACACCAATTCAGTGACGTGCAAACATTTGTTGTGATCAATTTTTCCTAGATCAAAGGCATTGAAGAAAAAGGGATCTAACGAATGGAATGGAATGATTACCTGATAAGTGTTATCGAATTTATCGTACATGAAGCGAGTGATGATACTGGTTTTGCCAACAGACTGATCACCCAAGAAAACCAGCTTGTACTTTGCAAGAGCTGACACTGGCGCCATTTCTCCACCAATCTCAACTCCAACCCTCCTTCTGATTCAGATTTCCCTTTTTATCTTCGTTACTACTGTTTTCTTTATCAATCCAAAAAAGAAAAAAAAATGTAGCCACTTTTTATTTCATCGGTGAGTTACAAGAATTCCATATTATATAGGTGGAATTTCTTGTCTCCTGACATATTGTGAGAAAAAAAAATATAGGTGGAATTTTACTTTTTGGAAATCGTATGTGGATTTCAATTTTTATTTATTGTGGGACTTTTTTTTTAACAAAATAAATTAGGATGAGCTGTCACTGGACCTTTTAGATTCAGTATATCAATATTTGATGCGATCATAGCTTGTCGGTCTCAAGTTACAAAATTCATTCATCAATTACCACGCCGTCATTCGTCATTTTAATTGGAGTATATACAATGTTAAGTAAATCAAAAATCTTATTCTTATATCAAAATTAGTTACTAAAATCAATGCATTTAAACATAAATACATCTATAATTTAATTTATTATCAATATATATTTATATTTTAACATATATTTTATATCAATGACTGATTTTGGTGTACACGTAACATAATCGTAAGTAAATAATGTAACATACTATTGGTATCCCCTAATATGGCCGGTCAAAGACTAATTCGTCACAGATTAGAATTCCATTTAAAGATTTATCGTTGACCAATGGATTGCTGCATGCACAAAGCAGAATGACTTATGAACTAACACTCAACCAATCCAAATTCTTTTCGAGAGTAACTTATGACTTACCGACTAAACTCCAATTTTTATATTGGAGCTCAACTCCGATGACTGAAACTAAGGACACGGAGACAGAAAATACTTCACAAAAATTTTTAGAATAATAAAAATTTATTAATCAAAGTATTTGATCTAAAATTTTATGAAAACCGATTTTGAATGATTATTCTTTTATCTTTTTGAGTAATGGCTTGGGCTCTGCCGGCCATTGATTTTTGAAGCCTCAACGTCAAGTATATTTTAAAATATTATGTGGACTATACATGGTTGGAAAGTTTTGAATTTGACAGGAGGGAGGGACAGGGATAATCATGGTAGGTAGAGTGTTCTGAATAAATTCATGCATAAACATGGTCAATCCAAACGAACATACAAAATTTTAAATTTATCACACGTTTTATAGGGTACAATACAATGAACAATTCAATATTACGTTGGCCAACTTTCACTACATTAGTACATTGTTGAAGGCATAACCAGCTAACAACATATTTCTGCTAGATACTAGATGAAACTTCTTTCAACCCTAAC
The DNA here is from genome assembly GCF_059453495.1 of Arachis ipaensis. Taxonomy (NCBI): domain Eukaryota; kingdom Viridiplantae; phylum Streptophyta; class Magnoliopsida; order Fabales; family Fabaceae; genus Arachis; species Arachis ipaensis. Next base: position 5,584,455 of record NC_142440.1, on the reverse strand, counting down.
CCGCCCGACTTTTATATCCTTACTCTTTTCAAACAATGCTGTAAAAGACTAGAGAACCCTGCATAAAACAAAAAGCATGACACAGAAAAAGTGCAAGCACAAGATAAAGCACATTCAGCAAGCACATCCACTTGACTGGGGTTGGGACTGAGGATTGGCTGTTGAGGATTTCAAGTTAACATCAACCATGTCTTCTTGTTTTGCAGCAGATAGTGTTTCCATCCCAGGTAATGCTGCAGCAATTTTTCGAAATAGGGCCTATACATGTGTCCAATAAATAAAGGTATGGTGAGTGGGAAGCAAGAAATGTATTTGAATGAAATTCAGATATCGAAAGTTGTTTCCAGAAAAGAGATATGTAAGATGATACAGAAGAATTGGTAAAGAAAAATTGATCAATGCCTAGGTATTTGAATGTTTCGATGGACCATAACCTAAAATGATTCAAACTGTAACGAGTAGATCACAGATACTTAGGCCCAAACTTATGCAAGACACAGCAGTTTAATTAGTAGCAACATATCATAAATGGAGAAACAACATAAACCGCATTACAGCTGTCCTCTAAGATGATGCTACAGAAAATACAATGCATAATGAAGAACTTTAATTCACCCGTTCTTCCAATGTTAATTATAAAACATGCACAAAGGCAGAGTCTCTACATCATAACTTTGTGCAATTCATTTTACTCAGGCAAGATGCATGAAATTTACTTAAGATGTATGGAAAGAAACCAGAGGAGAAGTTAGGCCACCTTTATATTAAACCCAGCTTTTGCACTAGTTTCAATAAACATAACATTGAGTTCACGTGCTTTTGCTTCTCCTTCCTCTATTGAGACTTGCCTGCAAACTCACATAACAAAGACAGTTAGTACAACAATACAGAATGGATTTTTAAGACAGAAACTAAGCACAAGAAGAGCAAACCCAAGTTGCTAAAGCCTTCATTTGGAAGAAAGTTGTGGTCTATTTTTTGTATAACTGAAGCAGATAAACAATTTTACTTATAGCCAAGACTTAGATTAACCTGAATGCAGGACATCTTTAACTAGTAAGCAATATCCTGATTCCTTGGCATGCTTTCTATGATAGCCAACTAAGGCATAATTGGTTAAGGATGGTAAGTCTTTATCCAATAAATGAAAAAAACCATGTAAAATGGAATATATGGAAAGATGGAGAACTCTGCACCTTGACTGTCACTAAAGCATTCCAATAGCTAGTAGAAAAAGCAAAGTTAAAAAAATAAAAAAACACCTCGGCGGTAATCAATTGACTCTATTTGACCAACAACTTCTCTCTCAACAACTTTATGTGCAAAGTTGCAAGTACTTAATCCAAATAATGAGTAATTGGATAATGCAGGAAGAAAATAATGAGGAAGTAATGAGCCAACAAAACATAAGCCAGTATAACGCATTTGTTATAAGAATCCTCAGCCAATACCTAAAAAGTAAACCATTTTGAATTTTGGACCAACTAGCTAAACAAGTGTTGTTAGATCAGTATATGTGGTTTGGTTAATATTAGTTTGCCAATAGTTTCAAATCTTTTGTGTTCCCATAAAATCATTCTCATATTCATTGTCCGTTACCTCTTTTCAACAAGATCAGTCTTGTTACCAACAAGAACAATAATGACATCACTGCCTCTCTCTGTTCGCACCTCCTCAATCCACTTTGCTGTGTTTAGGAAAGTCTGCCGGCCTATAAAACAAAGAGCACCAAGTGTATCAGAAAGCAATCGTAACAGAGCTCATAGCTTCAACTCCAATACTACCAAGAAGCAGAAACTGCATTCAGTGGCATAAAACAATGCATAACAATAACAAAAGAATGAGAGAAAATAAATCCCGAAATGACGTACTTGCAACATCATATACAATAACAGCAACAGATGAGTCCCTAATGTAGCTTGGAATAAGACTTCTGAATCTCTCCTGTCCGGCTGTATCCCTGTCAAATACACAATGAAATGGAGTAAGAGCTTGATTTGTCAATCAAATGGAAGGAAGGAACACCAAAACTGAAAATAAATGTCACCAACTAAACACTTTTTAACTTCAGCAAAAGCCAAAAATTCAAAAATCTATATGCTCAATATATTCAATATTCTTTTCGAAAAATAAACACATTTCCCTTCCACTATACAAAATGAGAATGTCGAACCAATATCTTACCACAGCTGCAGTCGTACAGTTCGATCTTCAAGATACATTGTTTTTGATAGAAAATCAATACCAATTGTAGCCTGTTGAAAGAAATAAAATAAATCAACGAAATCATAATATGATTTTCCTCAGCTAAAAAACAACGAAACTAAGATCAATTTGATGACATGGAACCGAATAAGCTACGTGCCTATTGTGCTCCGAAGCTAATCCTAAATCTCAAGGTAAATTTTACTTAGCTGGATTAAAATCACACCATTACCGAGCAAATATGCATGAAATAACTAAATCTAACATATGATTTTATTTAATCAGGAAATCAACGCATTGAACAGGAAGAGATCAAATCAAACACTGAAATTGGAGAGTGGAAATGGATCTGAGAGATGGAACCTGATAGGTGTTGTCGAACTTGTCGTACATGAAGCGAGTGATGATGCTGGTTTTGCCGACGGACTGGTCTCCCAAGAAGACGAGCTTGTACTTCGCAAGAGCTGAAACCGGCGCCATTTTTTTGAAGTCAACAGAGCAACACAGTGAGATTTGACTGTGGAATCGGAACGAGACCTGATTCAAAGGAGAGAAACCCCACACACAGAGACACGGTCGAGATTGATCTCCGGTTCTGGTTGCGACGAAGAAAAGCGGAAGAAGATCCAAAGACCTTCTCAATTGGAATTATTCTGTTATTTAAGTAATTTGCATGAGCCTGCCTGCCCAAAAATTAAAATAAAATAAAAAACAACATATTTGTCTTTACTCAAGAAAAAGATGCACCAAATGAAAAAAAAATTTGAAATTGATTTATAGATACATGAGAAAAAGACTATTTAGTAAGTCTCTAAATATTGTAATATTAGATTTATAGGTTTCTAGTAAAACACCTCCAATTTGACAATTTGTCAGAAATTTATATATTTAGTCTAATAATTTATTAGAGAATTATTTGATATATTTTTATTTAAAAATTTAAAAATTTATTTAAAATTAGATAGGCCAGTAAGTCTCTCAAATATTATAGCATTTTTATAGGTTTCTACTTTTTTATTAAAACATATTTAATGTGATGATTTTTTAGAGATTTATAAATTTAGTCTTGTAATTTATTAGAGATTTATTTAGATACATTTTTACTTAGAGATCTAGAAGTTTACTGTAAAATTAGACAATTTAGTAAGTCTCTCAAATAACAGTATAGCATTAGATTTATAGGTCTCTACTAAAACATGTCTCAGGTGACAATGTTTTAAATTTATACATTTGTGTTAGTAATTTTGTGGGCAAAAAACCTAAATAAGCCATGAAGAGATGAATATTACACGAATAAGCAAACGAAAAATTGATTCAGCAATCAATCAATGCACATAATAATGTAGTTCGAATCACCTCATTTCGAACTTGAATATTAAATAATTCGAATTCATGCAATTCGAACTACATACACGCATGAACTCCACATAATTCGAATTGATGCAATTCGAATTAGCTTTAGTTAATTCGACACTAGGTGATTCGAATTAGCATGAGAATGGAAACCTATATAATTCGAATCGAGATAATTCGAACTATGCACATTTCGCCACTAGTAGTAATTCGAATGGTGGTGATTCGAATTACACTAGATTTTCCTATAAAAAGGAGTTCGAATCCAACCCATTCGAACCACTTCCTTACTCTCAGACCCCACCAAATCCTAGAGAAAACGACCCAGTTTCGCTCCGACAAAGGCTCGAGCAGAGTATTTAGCTGATGGAGGACGATCTAGGTAGACTGTATCAGTTGGATGGAGTGGCTCATATTGCCGGTGTCATCAATGACGAGGTTAGTGGTTTTTTTTTCTTGTGCTTTATTTTTGTGATGCTGCACGTGTTTTTTTGTTGGTGGTATTGCATGTGGTTTATTGAAGTGGTTTTGTTTGCGGTTTGGTAGGCGGTTTAATTTAGCGGTTTTTGTTACTCGCTTTGCATGTGGTATTGGTAGTGGTTTTTGTTTAGTGGTTTTGCATGTTGTATTGTTATTGGCTTTCGATGTGGTTTATGTTAGCAGTTTACGTTAGCAGTTTGAGTGAGTGATTTTTGTTAGTCGTATTGTGTGTGGTTGATTTTAGTAGTTTTGTATACAAGTTTTGTTGATGGTTTATGTTAGTGGTTTATGTTAATGGTCTTGCATGTGGTTTATTTAGCGGTTTTATATGCGGTTTATGTTAGCGGTATTATATGCGGTTTAGAGTGGTGAATTTGCATGCGGTTTTGGTAGTGGTTTATTATATTGCTTTTCTGTGTGGTTTATCATTTTCCTTATGTATGCGGTCCTTGTTTTCGCAGCCGCAGCGTTGCATCTTGAGCATGCGGCGGCAGCAGGGCATGCCCCTCGATGAAAGATACGTTCCGTACCTGCAGATGGCCGGATTATACCATCTTGCGAGGCTGAACGATAGATGGTTCCGATTAGATGAGCCCCTTGTTAGTGCATTCGTTGAGCAGTGGCGTTCGGAGACGCACACCTTCCACATGCCGTTCGGATAGTGCACGATCATACTTCAGGATGTGGCGTACCAGTTGGGGTTGCCAGTGGACGGGCGCTATGTCAGTGGTTGCCTTACAGACTTCTAGATATACATCGAGGATGGCCGTCCTGCCTGGGTGTGGTTCCAGGAGTTGCTAGGAGTGATTTCTCCTCCGAGCCAAGTTCAGAAGTTTGCCGTAAACTGCACTTGGTTCCAGGAGACTGTGCGGCGCTTTGCTCGTGCATATGTCATGATGTTGTTGGGTACTCAGCTATTTGCCGACAAGTTCGGCAACCACATTCACATCAGATGGCTTCCCTACGTAGCTAGACTTGAGGAGATGGGTACCTACAGCTGGCAGCACTTGCATGGTTGTACCGGTGCATGTGCCGAGTGGCGAACAGACATGTGGTAAAGTTAGCGGGCCCACTTCAGTTACTTCAGTCCTAGATCTTCTGGCGCTTTCCTAGGTTTAGGCCTACTGGGTATGATACGTACAGCTGGCCATTGGCCTCAAGGTACCCTACTGAAACCTTTCTATTTTAATTTAAATTAGTTGATTCCATGTTCGCTTCTTATGTTATACAAATCTGTCACACTTTTACTTAGCTTTAACACCGATGTGAGATGCAGGTGGTCAGGTTACAATCCTTCCGGTGGCGAGAAGGGACCTAGAGTGCAGAACTGGAGACTGAGGATAGACATGTTACAGGTCAGGGATGTGAGTATACTAACCGGCTATGTTTATTTAATTAATTAAACTTTATGAGTTTGGATCAAGAATTGGCCTGACAATGTTGGAATATTTCTACAGTTTATCTGGATGCCCTATAGCTCCCCCGAGGTACTACAGGTTGTACATCCGGAGGTGTTGGAGCCACGGCATATGGCGATGTGTCGGTCTGTGACGTCACTGATATACTTTGCCGTGATAGAGTGGCATCAGATAGATAGGGTTTGACCGCAGTTCGGCAGAGTCCAGCTCCGTCCGCAGCCCACCCTGAACATCGACTTTCTGATGTCGAAGGACGGGAGAGGCAGTGATCATTGGTTCCCGTCGGCTCTTCAGTTCTGGCATCTGCATTGGGAGAGTCGTGCAGATCACGTTCTTCGGTTCGATGTTATTGCAGACCCTGGACCATCACATGATTTTCTGCAGTGGTGGAGTCAACACGGAAAGAGGTTCTTGTCACCGGAGATGTATTTGGAAGATCCGAGAGGCATTCCTATTCCTATAGAGGCGTCGCAGAGGGGTGCTGGGCGAGTTACTGACATGGATCGGGTTGACGACGTGCCAGATAGGCGTCGGGTCGAGAGGAGAGCTCATGTGGGGACATGCCGGAGCCAGCGTGAGTGGAGGTGGCTGGACCAGGCTATGGACGAGGGTGATGGGGACGGTCGACGTGAAGGAAGACGACGAGCCCACGGAGGCAGACGAAGAGGGCGTGCTGCGGCCGACGATCACGGTGACCATGGTGACGGCGACGACGACGATCAGCACGGACCCGTGGGGGGTACGCTGGAGGGCATGCTGCAGTTGGGGGTGTTAGTCCCCATCATGAAGGGCATGGAGGTGAGTGGTACGGATCCGGTATGGGTGACGGGACAGATCAGGATGATGGTGGCCTTGGCTCAGGGGCGCTAGGCGATTACTTTGTTGGTGTCCCCGCCGATGATCAGACACTTCAGGAGAGTACGCCTTGGGTTAGTCCGGAGACGATGTTTTCAAACTTCCTGGCAAGTGATGGCCTTGATGCAGACTATAGCGATTCACACTTTCTAGATGAGATTACTGCCATCATGCAGGAGGATGACGTGGCCCGTCGGCGTGGTCAGAGCTCCGGCACACACGCACCTTTAGCTGTCGATCTTAACGAGCCTCCCTCGATGCCAGCTGCTGACCCTTTTGCATTGGGTGGTACCCCTCCTTCCGCCTATACTGCTGCGTCACATTCAGTTGCTGGGCCGTCTGGGGCACCCGTCCAGCCTAGGCCACCTGCACAGCCTGCCCCGGATGAGGAGGAGGATGAGATTGAGGACGAGGAGCCGCTTATCCGGAGAGGTCAGAGGACATGGGTACCCCGTCGTTGCTTCACCGGTTCGCATCTTTTTAGATGATTGATGTCTATTGTATGGCCTTTTTTTTATGTTCATTGTTGTATTTTAGCGAACTTTATTATTGTCTTCGATTTAGTCTTATCCTCCAACTTGTAGTTTGCTTATTTATGTTTCAGTACGTTCTTGCTTTATCATGATGTTGTACAACGAAAACAGCCTTTGATTGTTACTTGCGGTAGTTATGTTATTATGCCCATCATGTATTCATTTATTTTGTAGACTTATTTTCTGCCTTGTGTTTTCAACAGACATTTCGAACATAAATTCGCAAATGGAGCATATTCATTAATTAATATCTCATGCAAAGAACATCGGATCAAGTTTAACAAACTCTATCACTTAACAAGTACAACAAAGGAAACCTAAAACAGTGGAATCTAAACGGCAAAATGAAATCAACATAGTAGCAAATCTAACAATACACCTACTCATGTCCCCTTGTATGCTCTGCTCCTCCAACCTGTGGGCAACTCCGACGTGTGTGTCCGGGTTGCCGACAGAGGCCACATCTCTTTGGCCGGTTCGGATCTGCCTCGTCCATATTGGTCCGAATCCGAGTGGACCTGGGACGACCCTCCCTCGCATGCTTCTTGTTCGGGTTTGGTATCACTGTCGGCCCGTCATATGGTGGCCAGAAGCCCTCCGGAATGGGAGATGTGAATCCCATCCGATACACACTGAAAACCGAACTCAGACGATACACCTTGTGGACGTAAGGCTGCCAAGTAAGCCGTGAGTAGGCACAGCATGCCAGTGCGTGCGTACACGGGAAATGAAGTGCTTTGAAGTATCCACAGTCACATGTATGAGATCCAAGTGAGACCCTGTAGCTACCCAATGAGAACGAACCGGTCGAAGTTGTCTCTGCGACGGTGTACTCCAAGTTATCCCGGTCGTACAAAGTCACCGTGAAACACCTCGCCGTCTTCAAATTGGCCTCGATACACTTCACCAGGTATTGACTGAATTGTTGTCCGGTACCCAGCTGGGCCTCGGCCTCTCTCCCCTTGCGGACAAATAGTTCGGCCAACCTACCATATGTTGCCTTCACCGGCGAGCAAACAGGGAGGTTTCTGACACCCTTGAGGATTGAGTTTACACACTCAGATATATTTGTCGTCATGTGTCCGAATCTGCGGCCCTCATCACAATACTGTGTCCACAATGAATAGTCAATCCTGTTCACCCAGTCACACATCGCCGGGTCTTCAGAGCGCAAAATATCAAACCAGTAATCGAACTCTACCTCGGTCTTAGCATATGCAGCGTTCACAAGAAGCCTCCTTGCGTCCTTGCCCTTGAAGGTGAGGGCGAAATTTGCTGCTACATGTCGAATGCAGAATGTCCTATATGCAGCTGGAGGTAGCCATCCCTCGTCGGGAGCCTCGAGCGTGGCCTTGATGCCGTTATGCCTGTCCGATATAACCAGTAGACCCGGCTGTGGTGTCACGTGCTGACGCAGGTGAGAGAGAAAGAAGGAGCACGACTCAGCATTCTCACCCTCGACTAGTGCGAATGCAACAGGGGGTATGTTGGAGTTCCCGTCCTGTGCAATCGCGACAAGCAACGTTCCTCCATACTTGCCATATAGATGGGTGCCGTCAATATTCACCAACGGCTTGCAATGACGGAATGCCTCGATACACGGTGGGAACGTCCAGAATAGTCTGTGAAAATATGCTTGAGACTCGTCCAGCTGTCCCCCAACTCGAACAGAGCTCGTCCTAAGGACTGCAACAGTACCAGACATGGTCAACTGGACTCCTAACACCCACCTAGGGAGCTCGTTGTACGACTCATCCCAGTCACCATAGATGATGGAAACAGCCTTTTGCTTCGCCAACCAGACCCTCCTGTACGTCGGCCTAAACCCAAAGTGTGCGGCCGTGGCATTTAGGAGCACCTTGATGCTGACAGATGCATCAGCCCTAACCATTTGCATAACGAATGCCGATATCACATGATAATCCAAACTCCTGTGGTCGCTGAAGATGGAGGTAGCGAGACACGTATGCGGTCCATTGTACCGTTTGACCTCCCAAATGCCCTTGCGCTGCCGGAGACTCAGCCGAATCAACCATGTGCACCCATTCCCAAACTCAGAACACTTGCCCATATACCGGCGATAGTCAGACTCCACTACCTTATACTGTACCCCTCAGCGGATGCTGTAAGTCTTCACACTTAACAGGGCCTCATCTTTATCCTGAAATTGCTGACCAACCTAGAACTCTGTCAGACCAGCAGACCCTTCCGAATCTCTAGCGCCAAATCCAGCAGGCTACCCAGGAACCCACTCCTGCCTCATGGCATCCATGTCCAAAAATGAAAAATGTGGAGGGTACTGCTGTGTGCCAGAGCTAGATCCCCCTCCCGCCCCTATAGGCTCACTCGCTCCAATATCATTGGAACTGTCATCAGCAATCATATCCGGCTCGACATCATCGTCCTATGGATCATCCAACAATCCATCTCCAACCCCAGCCGGTGCAGCACACTGTAGAGAGGTCGGCGGAAATTCTCCTGTACCAACCTTGTCGCCAACACTGCCGTTGAGATTAACAGCGAACGAAGGGGAGGCGACAGGCTGTACGGGTGGCTCGTACACAGGGACGGAGGAAGAAGCGACGGTAGGTCTGGAGCTAGAACCGGCTACCATGGCTAAAGACTAAAATGGTGGTATTCCGGTTTGAATCCCCGAGCTAGATACCACATCAACAAACTTTGCCAACAGCTCTGGTGTCCTTACTTCGGGAAACTACCGGCGACAATGAAACATGACCTGCAAGTCCTCATCACTCTCAATCGTGAAACAATCATACTTCACGGTTTCTTGGAGCACCGTGATTGGAATGCGATAGAAAAACTTCTTTACCCGTTTCACACATTCCAGACCAAGTTTCAGCAGTACAGAGCTAATAAGGTCATCATAGCTCGTCGTAGGCCTCACGATAATACATAGAGGATCCTTTTCAGTGAACTTCACACCGGAACAAGTTTTTCTCTTAATCGATCCTCTGTGGTGAATCAACACTACAAAACTCTCCTCACTAGCCATCTTATCCCTCTAATGAGAGCAACTCACGTTCACACTATATTTATAGAGGTCTGCACCACACTAATTCGAATTAGCCTAATTCGAATTGTGCAATGTGTAATTCGAATTGCTTCAATTCGAATTATGCTTAGTTCACATTTCATAATAATTCAAATTGCCTCAATTCGAATTATGTATGATTCAGCTTTGCATGTAATTCGAATAAGCTCAATTCGAATTATGTATGTATTAGCTTTGCATGTAATTCGAGTAAGCTCAATTCGAATTACGTTCAATCAAAGTTCAAAACGGTTTGATTTGAACTACATATATTTGTGCATTGGTTGATTGCTAAATCAATTTTTCGTTTGGCTTATTTGTGTAATATTCATCTCCCCATGACTTATTTTGATTTTTTGCCCTAATTTTGTAAAGACTTATTTTATACATTTTTACATAAAGATCTAGAAGTTTATTATTATTAAAAAATTATACAATCATTTTATAATTCTTAAGAATTTTTTTTATTTTTCCAAAGATATGTAATTGTATTGCTTTGTAAAAAAGAAATACACTGTCTATTATAAAAACAAAGACAAAAAAAAAGGAATCTCCTACTTTGATAAATACCAAATACTAATAAAAGGAAAACTAACAGAAGAGATTGGGATTTATAAAAAATAGTACTATATAACTTGAGTCATTTCTTGTTGGCCAACACAGAGATACAAGGATGGCCATAGAAGATTGTCTTTTTCTAATGCTTTTACTTGTCGTTTGTCACCAGACTGCAAACTTCATAGTTTCATTTTGTACTATAACATTCACAAAAGAAGAGGAAGACCAAATCTCAGGAGCGAGACTGCATTGCACCAAGGCGTGAAGGATTGTTTCGCTGTCATTTCTGCATTTTGGACACATTGTTGAAGTATCTGAGAATCTCTGGTTGATCAAATTGAGTACAAGTATTTTTTTTATGGGCTACTCTCCACATAATTTTTTTTTTACTTTGGATGGTAATTTTAACCCCTAAATTGATTTTCAGAGCGTTGAATTCGTCATTACTGTTGGAAGGTGCTCAACTGGCACATTAAAAAATCATAAGTCACCAAATATCTTGAGGCCACATCGTACTGCTTTCTCTTGTTCCAGCCTTGTTCAAACTTGTCCTCACCATCGTCGTTCAGTGGCAGGGAGAGAATTCGCGAACTGAGCTCAGGAAAAAAACTGTTTCAACTAGCCCTTTATTCTATTTTCCATCCATTGTAAGTAAATCATGTACTCAATTGATGTCTGTTATGGATTGTTGTTATTAAGTCTAAAAGGATAGGGTGGGGATAACCATAGGTCTTCCCAGATACGAACATTTGTGTAAGATCTTATACTCCATCTCAAACCCTTTTCTATCACTTTCCTTTTCTTTAGTAGACTTTGCCAACTCTAAGAAGGTTGGTTTACTTTATCTGCCAAAAGCGATTTAGTGTATCTATAGTATTTTCCTTTGAGCATACGCGCAAGTAGCGATTAGATTTAGTAGTAATTCTCCCAAACTGTTTACCCAGTAAGGCTAGGTTCTGGGCTATGAGATCCTTAAATCCCAATTCGCCTTCTTTTTGGGTATGGTTATACAATTCTAACTAACTTAAGCCATTTTTTTCTCCATTTCCTTCTGGCTCCACCAAAACTGGTTTAAAATTTCATGTATTTCTTCTACTAAAGAATCTGAAAATTTGAAACATAAAATCATATATATTGAAATAGTTTTTTTTTTGACAATTTTGATTAAAATATGTCTATCACCTGCTGATAATAGATTTCTTTTCCAAATCTGAACTTTTTTAAAAAATATTTATTTATCTCTTCATAACTAAAAGAATTAATTGGCTGTTTATTTTGTCTCTCGACCTAATTCAAAAGGATTAAAATTTAAAAGTTCCTTAATAAAAAGGGTTATAATATATATTTTTAAAAATTTTTTATTTAACAAATTATTGAAGATTCTAGTTTATCCTCTTGTTATAAATAAAAGGTTTCAAACTTTTATTTTATTTAATATTTAAAATTATAAATATTTATATTTAATTTTTTATTCAATTAAATATTAAAAAATATTAATAATAAATTTTATTCGTTAGTCAATTGAATTGAAAAATTATAAAAAGTTTGTAGTGTTTGTTGAACTAATAGAGTTTTTTAAGGATAATTTACTAATTTACCTTATTAAAATAAATAGGCTTTATTATTATTCAATTATAACTCTTGTTAAAAATTTATATTTTGGTCCTCTTTTATTTTTATGTAATCTATTGGAGGCTTTTACGAATTACACATTTTAATATAATTCAGACTATTAAAAATTACCAAGTAGTTGAAAATAAACATAAACTGCATGGGAAGCTGCACGAAATACGTGGATTAAGAAACTACAAATTATATGTAATTGGAGAAGGATTATTCGATCGAGGCTTCCAGCCATGCTATGCATTTAAATTTATTTGACAATTAAATCTAATTAAATTTGTATAAATTTAACAAAAAATAATTTTATTATTAAAAATGTGTCTATATGCTATAATTTTTTAATTATTTTTTTTTTAGTTATAACACAAATTTTTATTAAGAGGGTAAAATAAAAATTTTGTATTTTTTTTTTGAGTTATTTTTCTTAACTGTGATACAAATTTTTGTTAAGAAAATAATAATGATAATGATAAGGATGAGAGAGAAAAAAATTTTTAAATTGTAAAGAATTTATTAAAAAATAACATCAAAATTTTTGTTTCTTCTTCTCTTCTTTTTACTTATGTGTTATTGCAGTTATTATTTATTTTTTGTTTGATTTTTTTATTTTATTCCTCTTAAAATTATAAAATAAAAAAATTATTAAAAATTTAAATAAGAAGAAGAATACGAAAAAGAAAAAGATGAAAAAAAAGAAGAAGAATCAGTAAAAGATGAGGAGAAAGAGTTTTAAATTGTGCAAAATTTATCAGAAAAATAATACTGAAATTTCTTAACAATAACACAAAATTTCTTAGTTTTGTTGCCGAAATTTTGTTACAAAAGCACAAAAATGTCTTCTTTAATGCTGCATTTTTTCCCTTCTTTTTATTCTTCTTTCTTTCTTTTTTCTATTACTCTTATAAAAACATTGCTTTTCATACAATGATTATTTTCAGTGTTGTGTATTTTATTGTGATTACGTTGATATATAATTTTGTGGTTGATGTTGTTGGTTCTTATGCTATACAAAACAAGCATACAAACAAGATTGAATTATGAACAAAAACACATCCAAATTAATTTTGGATCAGCCAATGTCATCAATATGCTTAAAAGACACCAGAATTACTAAAATTACATTCAATGACCTAATTATACAAAATCAAAGTGAACGATACCAAATGCACCTCAATTAACTCAGAAATGCACCGAAACCAACTCATAAATGCATCGAAATTATTTAATGATTATGACACACAAACTCACATCGAAAACAATCACACAAACAAGATTGAATCATGACTAAAAATATATATAAATTAATTTTGGATCAGACAATGTCAACAATATGATAAACATTTGACGATAACGATAACAATAACAACGATAATAATAACAATAATACGTATAAAAATATTAAGATAACGATGATGATCATCATATGATGATGGAGAGGAGGAGGAAAAGGAAGGAGGAAAAGATATTCAAATGAGAAAAGAAGGTGAAAGAGTTGGCGGTGGTAGTGGTGTTGGTGACGACAATAACAAAATAAAAAGATTACAAAAGATGAGAAAAAGAAAAAAAAAAGACGCATCATTAAGAGTGAGAAGAAGAAGAAGAATTTTATGTTAAAAGTAAGAAGTTGTTTATATTTAAAAGTTAATCACGTATAAGTGGCCGTAAATATAAAAAATGTTATAACAATTTGGTTAAACTTGATTAAGTAATTCATTTAGTTGTAGAGCATTATTGTGGAGGCTACAGTAAATTATAAGCAAATACATTATTAATTAGAATTAAACAATTCTAAATTTTAACTCAAATTAATTATATTATTAACTAAAAGAATATAATATATTATTAGTTAAAATTAACTTAATTAATAACAATATTATAAAGTTGATTTTAGTTAATAATATATTAAAATTTTTCGGTTAATAATGTATTTTGTTTTATTTAATTTAAACATTTTTTAATGTTGTAAGCATTACATAATTTTTTTTAGTTAATAATATATTTTTTCATAATTTCTATAGTCTCCAACGAATTATCCTTGTCAGTTGTACATAATTTACAGTTGTCCATAATTTATATATATATATAAAAGGACCAAATTTTATTTTTTATAAAAATTATAATTGGTTTATATTAAAATTTATTTATTTTAATAATGTAAAATTATATCTTTCTGGAATATAGTGCTTTTTTATAAAAACTATTGCATACATAATTACATAATTTCCCTAAACGTCAAATTCAACACATGATTAAACATTACATGTAGTCAACAAAATAAGAAAAAAGCATTACACGCAATTATCCTTCGTATTAGTAGAGGAAAGAGTTAAGTTTTAAAGTAATCTATAAAATTGGTATCATGTATTAAAATTATTTTTTGAATTTTAGTCATATAAATTACGTTTTTAAAAATAACAAAAGTATATTATATTAATTCTGGTTTATTTTTTTGTTAACAGCATAATATAATAACGTGATTTGATGATGTGAACTGTTAGTAATATGTGTTATTCAATAATTTGACCACGTATAAATGATATGTCAATTAATGACACGTGACATACTGACGTAACGTTGTATTATGTATCAAAATGTTATTATTTGGTCACATGTCAGTTTGTGTCACGTGTCATAACAATGTTCGTCCACGTGTCATCTGCTATGTTATTATTATAGATGTACCAAATTGATATCTAATTTTACATTAAGTGATTAATTTCAAAAATTAAAATGAGTCATTTAATACAAAATCAGAAATTAATTTTAGTGCATTTACATTGATGATCTAATAGATAACACATGGAACTAACATGTGGCCAAATAGTATCGTGAGACATGACACAACTATCCACATCAGCATGTCATGTGTCAGAAATTAACGCATCATAATATCATTAGTTAAATTATTAAATAATATGCGTTATCAATAATCTACGTCATTAAATTTTGTCATCATACTATTAACAAAAAAATGAATTAGAAATTAATATGATGCATTTTTGTCCATTTCAAAAACGAAATTAATACCATTAAAATTTTATAAACAATTTTAATACACGAAAACAATCTTATAAACCATCTTGGACTTAACTCATCCTTAGGCATGGCGAAAATTCTCGGCGGGACGGGTACCCGCGGGGATTTACCCGTCGGGGAGCAGGAATGGGGTTTTTTCTACCCGCGAGGACGGGGGACGGGGTCCCGTATAATAAACGAGGCGGGGACGGGGGTAGAGGTCCCCGTCCCGTGGGAACCCGTTAAATCCCTGTTTGTGTAAAAAGACAAAAATACCCTGATATATATATAATATGTAAACCATCAGCCATTTGAACAAAACCTAACCTAGCCGTCACATTCCTTGCTTCAGAGAGACAGAGAACTGAACTCTCCACTCCTCCTTAAACCCTCAGCGGCTCAGCCCCTCCTGGCTCCTTCCTGCTGACCGCCGACCGTCGCCCACCGCCTTCCAACCTCTGGTCCCTCAGCGCCGCCTCTCACCCCAGACCCCTTGAGTGGCTCGGTTCGCTCACTGAAGGTGTCGAGGCAGTCGAGCTCACCGCCGCGGGTCTTCCTCTTTGCATCCCGGTCTTCGCTGGTCTTCCTTCCCATTTTCTCCGTCAGGTTCAGGTATGTTAGCCCTGGTCTTCGCTGGTCTTCCATCCTCTTTTCTGAAATTAGATTTTTGAATTAGGGTAAGAAATTTCTGTGTTCTGAATTAATGAGATTCCAATTAATTTGAGTTTCTGTGTTTTGAATTTCTAGATTTCTGAGTTTTGAATTTGTAAATTTCTGATTAGGTTAACTAATTTGTGAATTTCTGATTAGGTTAATGAATTTTCGACTATGAATTTCTGGTTGTGTAATTTATATTTCAATATCTGAGCAGATTAAACCCAACAGTGTTTATGAAACAAATTTTCCAATTCCCATATTATACTCTTCAATTCGTTTCTATGCTTCTCTACTTATACACTCCTTAAAGATTTGTGTCATATAATTCAAGGGGGACATAACAAACCTCTAGCAGATACATATGCCCAAATGCCATATGAAAATGGAAAGGAAATGATAGTGAAATCAGTTTTTTGGTGCCAATCTCTTTTGGAATATCCATGAGAATTATTGTCCCCCTATTGAGTATTGACAATTTCGTAAGCAGTAGGGGAAAATATTGGCTAAGCAGATTCGTTTTAGGATAGTTATTGTATGGATATGGCAATCAATTTTGGTCAATGAGATCTGGCAAGTGATCAATTTTGGTCAAGAATTTTGGTTCTCTATGTTTGGATTCAATATTTACCAATGGCAACTTAGTTAGGTCAATATAAAACTGCAGAAGTACACTTGCGTTTTGCATATCAGATGGAAAACAATTTTTTCTTTCCATTAATGCAGATTTGATAGAAATTATTTGTAAAATGTTGATTTTTTTTGGAGTAATAAAAATGTTGATTTGTTACTTTGACATGATAATAGTGTAAGATGTTTTGTTGTTTATATTAATCTCCTCGGTGTTTCTTATTCGAAATTGAAATGTCAGTAACTTTTTTTTGGTTTTTCCTGGTGATGGCGTGAATGTCAATATCAATTATTGCACTTTTTCCCTCTAGTCTGTTTCCTAACATTCCATTAACCTTCCAATTTATCTATTAGTTTGTGGCGTTGTGGTCCATAATATAGAAATTTATTATTTTACTTGTCAGTTTAATACAACAAAAAGTTTATATAGGTTGCACATAAATTATTCTATTAAAGTTAACGAGAATATTATCATAAAAAAAAAGTTAACGTGAATATTTATATTTACTATTGGATACTATTAACAAGTGTCTTAAAACTAAGTTAAACGTATTATGGAAATATCTGAGTTGGATTTATGTGATTTTAATTCATGATTTATATTTCTTGATTTATAGAATGTCTTCTTCGGATGCATTGAGTAATACTCTTGAGAAGAGTACTCCATCGGAGGAACCTATAGGCACTAATATTCAAACTATACAAGAGGCTGGGTTCAGAGCACTACCTACAGAGAAAGGCAAGATTCAGAGCACTACCTACAGAGAAAGTGACGGTGAGGGAGATGCAATGGAGCAACTTAGGGTTCCTTCAAGTCTTCTTGGCGATTGGGTTTGCTGGTAGAATCAGATTCCGCCGATTTTGCTTGCTTATTCGGCGACTCGAACGGCAAATCGTGGTCCTCTGCTCTTCCATAAAACGTCCGATCGTACCTAGAACCTAAATAGGAACGGATTGAGCGGGTTAGCTGGCTTGATCTGAATGCAGGAGCGAAGAAATTACGATTTGGAAAAACTAAAGAGAATGTTATTAGTGAAAGGGTTGGCTGCATGTTATCAAACTTGAATCAATTGCAGAAGCTAACAGACAGAAATTTGGGAAAAAAGAATAGTGTGAGGGAATTATTGTTAAAATTGGGTGAGTGGGCTACTAAATAAAGGTTAAGCTTAACATTGTCGCTAAAAATGTCATTTATCTTATTATAGACGTTAATTTGAAATTTATTTAGTGAAGTAACTATAATTTTTAATTTAGAGTAAAATTTAATTTTGATAAAAAATATCAAATTGTAAAATTTATAACTTTAAACTATATTTCAAAAATTTCACATATTAATTAAAATTTGAAATTTTGACTCATTGAATTTTAAAAAAATGCATCAGTAAAAATTAAAATAGATAAACTTAATCTTAAGAATTTGATACTTTTGAATTGAAAAAGAATAAAAATTGTGTATATAGTTAAAAAATGAACTTCCATGAAGTTAATTTTAATTTATTTTTTTATTAAATTAATAAAAATGATAATAAATAGATAGAATAATAAAATGTAGGTGTAAAACTAATATTTTGAATTTTAAAAATTAGGACTCTGTTGATTAATGTTGCCATAAATTAATAGTGAGTAAGTAAGTAGTGAGTAATTAAATTAGTTATTATTCTAATTAATCATCGTTAGTATTTTTTACTTTCTAAAATTAGTTAGAATTATTTTATCAAAGATAAATATATACTTTTTTTTTGTATTCTTTTAATACTCTTTTTATAATTTTAACATTCATTTTCAACTGAATCTTTTTATTTCATCACTAAAGCCTCTAAATTAATATATACGGTAGAATTGGCACCCGAAATTACATTTGACTAGAAAAAACACGAACAAAAAAATGTGACAACTACAAAATATAAATAGTGAAATTATATGTATATGATTTAGTCTCTTTAGTTACACTATCATATGCTTTTTATACAAGTAAGGAACATAACTGTGATTATAAGGAATCAAAGTGAAGGTTAGCTAGAAGACAAATTAAGTTAATAAGAAGTTAGTTGGAGTTAGTTTTAGCTTAGTTGGCATCACATATGCTGTACATGTATTCAGTTAGAGTTAATTAGATATAGAAACTTCACCCTTAGATCATAGTGTATATATATATTGTTTATAGCAAATGAAATCAATGCGTTTTACCATTCAACCTTTTCAAGAATAGAGTTTCCACAACAACCACACTAAAAAATTATTGTTAAATCAAAAAAGGAAAATGAGCTGATTTGACTAATTTTAAAAAAACACATGATTCAGAGAGATGATAGGGTTTAAAAATCATATAAAGTAAGAAAATCGTACATTATTAACAACATCTAAAATCAAATAGGTTAATAGTTAAATTCGTTCTTGAAAGGTCATTTATTTTTTAAATTATTCCTCAAAAAATTTTTTTAGTCATTTTAGTCCTTAAAAAATAAAATGTAAGTTAAATTAGTTCTTCCGCTAGTTAGATGATGACGTGGTAAGTTAACGTCACGTGTCATAAGATGATTGGTTGACGTGTCAAGTCAGTGACACCTAACACGCCACGTATTACTTGACATATAAAATAGTTATTTATAATTAAAATAGTCCCTGAAAGTCTAAATGTAAGTCATATTCATCCCTAAAATTTTAAAAATTAATCAAATTAGTCCTTATATAATTTTTTTATTTTTTGTTCATAATATTAAGTTTGAAATATTTTTTACATTATTAATTTTAATATTATTTTTAAACCTTAATAAATAAAAAATTCTCATTATATAAAATAAGAAAAATAATTAAATTATTATAAAGTTATTTTGTCATTTGTATTTTAAAATTTTATATTTTCAAATTATAAGTTTTTATAGTGAATTTTTTTATTTAAACGAGTTTATCAAATTATTGTTGATTATATATTTAAAAATTTAATATTTTAAATCTCACTAAATAATATAATAGTTATTTTAAAATTAAATCTTTTAAATTTTTTAAAATTATAACTTTTAATATTGTTTAATTTATATGGTACAACTCAAAAATTAAAAAATGGATTTATGGGATTACTTGTTAAATCTTAATATTTTAATATGTATTTTTTAAAATAACTACTATATTTATTCAGTGAGATGAAAAAGATTAAAATATTTAAAATAATTACTATATTTATTTAGTAAAATTCAAAATATTAAAATTTTTAGTATATAACAAGTACATAACTAGTTTTAATATTTTAAATTTTACTAAATAAATATAGTAGTTATTTTAAATGTTTTAATCTTTTAAATCTCACTAAATAAAAAAGTAGTTATTTTAAAAAAAATAAAATTAAAATATTAAGATTCAATAAGTGATCCTACAAATCGGTCTTTCAATTATTGAGTTCTACCATATTAATTAAACAATAATAAAAATTATATTTTAAAAATTTTAAAAGATTTAAATTTTAAAATAACTACTATATTATTTAGTGAGATTTAAAATATTAAATGTTTAAATATATAATCAACAATAATTTGACAAATTTGTTTAAATAAAAAAATTTCACTATAAAAAGTTTATAATTTAAAAATATAAAATTTTAAAATACAAATGACAAAATAAATTTATAATAATTTAATTATTTTTATTATTTTATGTAAAGAGAATTTTGTTTATTAAGGTCTAAAAAATAATGTTAAAAATAGTACTATCAAAAAATATTTTAAATTTAATATTATGAAAAAAATTAAAAAAATTATATAAGGACTAATTTGATTAATTTTTAAAATTTTAGGGATGAAAATGACTTACGTCTAGACTTTCAGGGACTATTTTTATTATAAGTAACTTTTTTACATGTCAAGTGACATGTCAACCAATCATTTTGTGACACGTGGCATTAACCTACCACGTCATCATGCCACGTGGTACTTAACGTGACATGCCATCATCTAACTAACGGAAGAACCAATTTGACTTATGTTTTATCTTTCAAGGACTAATATGACTAAAAAAAATTTTTAAGAACTAATTTGAAGAATGAGTAATCTTTCAGGGACGAATTTAATTATTAACCCAAAATTAAATTATTAGCATACTTTATTAATTTTTCATGGCAACACTCTCGGAAGGAGGGAGAAGAAACCAACAATTGGGAAATTGAAAAAGCCTGCACCCTGATAAATCGAATTTACCTTAGATTAGAGTTTAAATTTGTAAAAAGTATAAACTGCATAAAAATATTTTGAGAGGGACAGAGAGAAACACCAAATTAAGTGTGGAATTTAGAAGTGAAAATCGTTCGATTTCGTTACGGTGATCATTGGGTCTGTGGTAATCGAGAGAATTCATCTCAATTTGGCCACAAACAAATAAAACCGTCGAAAAGCTCCACAAAATTTGGCCACGGAGATGCAAAACGTTGCAAATGGTTACCACAATCATATAGATTTGTCACTGTTTTTCGTTCGTGGGTATCTTTTCGTTGGTAACGCCCGTATTTCTGGTAGTGAATGAACACCGAACAACAAATAAAGTAAACAATACCAACAACCAGTAACAATGAACCAATGATTATTGAACAAAAATTAGTCAAATTACATACCTGACTCGGTGGCTCGGGCTCTATATCTAACTTAAATCGGTGGCTGGATGGCTCTTGGTGAGTGGGTGGTGCTGCAGGTGGCCAGAAACGGTGCTGTGGGTGGTGCCGGGAGGTGGTGCACTGCTGGCTACTGGATGGTGTTTGGTGGTGTAGTGTCGACGACCGCGAGGGTGGTGCTGGCTGGGGTTGGGTGGTGCTGTCCGCAAGGAGGTCTTGGGAGGAAAGGTTCGGCGGTGCTGGGAGAAAGGTTTTAGCAGCGCTGCGAGGTGGTGGGAGGAGGGTTTCGCCAGCGTTGGAAGGTGCTGCAAGAAGGTGGGTTCGCCACCGACCTCGAGACTCCAATGCAAAGAGAGACTGAGCAAAGAGAGCGGCTAGGTTACATTTGGAGTATGGGGTTAATTTTTTAGGATTTTTTTAACATATCGATTCGATTCGATTTGATTGAAATTTTTATTGTCAGAATTAAAAACCGAACCGAACCACAATAAAAATAGCAAAATATGTTTTCGATTTTCAATTTTTTTTATTTGGTTGATCAATTTAATTCGGTTCAAATCGGTTTTAACATCTTTATTATACTCTTAAATATAAATTAAATAATATTATTGACAGCACAGTGCAAACTCGTAGGTACTAGCCCATTAATTTATTGGATCGGATCCAGGAAATTCAACTATTCATAGTGTTTCCTATTGCCAAAAAATGCTTTATTATCTTTTTCCATACTATCTAGTATCTTTCTCCAAAGGAAGTGAGAAGGAATAAAAAAAGAGACGTTGATGTGCTTCAGAACGGTGACACTTGTAACGCCGAAAGCTAGGTGTCTTGCAGCGTGGCATTACTACACTACTCTATCAACACCCATTCATTCACCTACAAATTAAACCAAAAAACAAAGAAAAACAAACGCAGTTGCAAAGGCATATACAGAAATAAAGAATCGTTAATGTCGACGGCAGGAACACCGTTGGATCCGCATGATAAGATGAGGGCTAGGGACGTGAGCAAAGTGGCGCGTGGCGAGCAAGCTCCGAGGCCCCCTCACGAATTCGGCACCGTTTCTCCACCTCCTCCTCCTTCTTCCACGGGTTACATCGACGCTAAGAGAAGCAACCAGGTAACTACATTTTAATGCTATATATATTTATCTTACCTACCTTATTATGATGAATTAGTTTGCATGGCAAAACTCATGAAAACCTGAGTTTCTTGCAAGACAAAGTGGATGTTAATTAACCTTGCCCGCTGATTTTGATGCCCTAATGAAACAGGATGAAAATGGTGCCAAAGTAGCAACCACGGATTACCAAACGCGGCACTGTTACGTAAAGTATGTGGAATATCACAGGTAAGTGGAGATGATAATTATTACAACAATGCTAGGAAACTAAAAGGGTACAGTTAAAAGTCAGTTAAATATCTTTGTGTGAATCTAAAATCTCTACGTAAATAGTCTTTATGTTAGGCATTAGGATGTTTTTTTTTTTTTTTCTAAATTAGATGGTTTTAAATTAGCGACCAAAAGAAATAGAGGGTGAAGAATCATACTTGATTTCTGCTCCGTGATACCAGGAGCATTTTTTGGAACATATTACTTAAAAGCTGATTTTAATAAAACAGGAATTAATATATAACAAATACTGTAAATAAAAAAAATTTAAACTAATTAAGATAATTATAAATTAATTATGTTATTTATTTTTTTACTGGCACTTTTTGGTTCTATATATTTTTTACTTATTATTTATAAAGTATTGGGTTTACCGTTAATTTTTTTTAAGAACGAAGGGTGAAGGGTGAAGTAATTAAAAGAGTTTTCTTTCGTTCACCAAAAAAAAAAAGAGTTTTCTTTCTTATTAATTATCTTTTTCATTATAATTAAGTGATTTTATTTTTCTTCAAATTAACTAAAAGAGTAAATGGGTAGATGGACACAGAAAGATTTTTGTGCACATAATAAAATTAAAATTCCAATTTACATATTAAAGATGTCTAACCAGACAAAATTAATCTGTTGTTTTCGTTAAAGTTTAGTATATAGGTCATTAAAACGGTGAGTTAGCATTTTTTAACATTATCATTGTATAGGGTATCTTAGGTGAAAAATAACAATTTTATTTATTTTAAAATCAACAAAATATTGTTATTAAAAGATAGAGCATCATTTTTTTAAAAGATAGAAGAGTATCAATTTTTAGTAAAATTTCAAATAACTATTTTTATCTATAACTTAATTATTAATTTTTTAAAGTCACTAATTTCAGCTCTCATCCTAGTTGATTCATCGTCAATCTCACAGTTATATCATCTGAATCCATCTCCTGACTCAAAACAACATTTTGTCTTTCAGAAAATAAATGTTACAATAAATTAGCATCTAAAATTGTTTTATCTCTATATTTATTTTCGACTCATCAAACCAAATGAAATATTCACATATCAATTTAGGTTTTTTTTTTTAATTATTTAAGATGAACAGAACAAGACATAAATAATATAACAAGACATAAATAATATAAAAGAAGACTTTCAATAAAGGAGAATTCTATGGTGCTTACAGCAAAAATAAGTATGATATACTGACCTTACGTGTCAATCAGTGAGGATTGAAAGCAATTTTGTTTTTAAAATGAAAAAAATTAAATTAAAAGAAAACGTTCTATTATAAGTACGTTACAATCATATATCACGTCAATCTGTAACATTTCAATCTTATTGGAATTGATGCATTTATGGCTCCATTATAAAATAAAAAATAGGATAAATTATTCGTTATATTTGAGTAAAAATTGAAATTAAAATAATTTTATTTATAAAATATATATTAACTTAATATTTATTAAAATATTTAATTTTTTTAATTTTTATAATTTTATTAAATTTATAATTAAATTATTATAATTTTTTAATTAAATTTTTATATTATTTTTAATTTTTAAATAAGTTTTTACTAATTAAAAAATATTAAAATTAATAGAATAATTTTTTACAATGCAAGTATATTAAAATTAATAGAATAATTTTTTACAATGCAAGTTAAAAATATCCGCAATTAAAAATTTATTAAGCTTTGAACACATATTTTAAAAAAAATATATTCTATTAATTTTTATATTTTTGACACGAAAAAAATAACTTAAAAAAAATAACTAATATTACATAAATTAATAAATTTCTCCTAAATAATATATTTTAATAAATAAAATATTTAATTTATTTATTTAAAAAAATATTTCCAGAATTTGTATTATTATGATACATTATTATTTTAATTAAAATAAAATAAAATTCATTAAAAGTTATATTAATATGATAAAATTATTAAAATAATGTAATAAATAATTTTTTTATTGAAAAAATTCTGCATATAGACGTAATAGTTAGTTTCTTTAGGAGACATATTTTAGAATTTGAAATTTTTTGTTATAATTTAATATTTTTTCTTTTTCATTTAAAAAAATTTGGTCTCAAATTAAAAATTTTACAAGTTGACGTCATGTATGTCTAACTGACATTCTTAAAACATTTTTCTTTAATTTAATTTTTTTTTTATTTTAAAAAAATTACGTGACTGACACCTAAGATCAATATAGCATGCTTATTTGTGTGATAAGCACCGTAGAACTTCCCTTCAATAAATACAGTTTGAAACCAAATTGCAGACGCGTAGTCTTATACAAAGGACGATGTTTTACCGTTGGTGATTTTAATAGGACTACAAAGGACGATGTTTTACCGTGATGTTTTACCGTTGGTGATTTTAATAGGACTACAAAGGACGATGTTTTACCGTTGGTGATTTTAATAAGGGTTATGATAGGTAACCAATAATTTTTTTGAGGGCAAAAAACCATAATAAGCCAATGTCAGGTCGAATTTACGTATATAAGCTAAAATCAAAATCGTTTCAGTAATGAACCAAAGCATATATTAATATAAATCGAACCAGAGTGGTTCGAATTGCATTCAGTAATAATTCGAACCAAAACAGTTCGAATTACAAATATAGAGATCTAAATAAATCGAACCAAGCTGGTTCGAACTAGCAACGCACGTAATTCGAATCAAGTTGGTTCGAATTATGGAGAGAGAGAAGCTGCACCAAGTAATTCAAACCAAACTGGTTCGAATTATAGAGAGAGAAGCTGCACCGAGTAATTCGAACCAGGCTGGTTTGAATTACACAACCCCTAATTCGATGAAGGCTGGTTCGAATTAGTGGGAGACAAAGCAGTATATATATCGTTGTAAACGTGAGTTGCTCTCATTAGAGGGTGTAAGATGGCTAGTGAGGAGAGTTTTGTTGTTTTGGTTCACTACAGAGGATCCATTAAGAGGAAAATTCGTTCTGGTGTAAAGTTCACAGATAAGGATCTTATCTGTATTGTCGTGAGTCTTACGACGAGCTATGATGACCTTGTTAGATCTGTGCTGATGAAGCTTGGTCTGGAAGGTGCGAAGCGGGTTAAGAAGTTTTTCTATCGCATTCCAATCACGGTCCTCCAGGATACCGTGAAGTATGATTGTTTCACGATTGGTAGTGATGAGGACTTGCAAGTTATGTTTTTTTGTCGGCGGCAGTTTTCGGAGGTGAGGACACCAGAATTGTTGGCAAAGCTGGTTGATGTGGTATCCAGCTCAGGGGGTTCGAACCGGAATACCACCACTTTAGCCACGGCAGCCGGTTCTAGTTCCAGGCCTGCCGTTGCTTCTTCTTCCGTCCCTGTGTACGAGCCAGCGGTCCAACCTGTCGCCTCCCCGTCTTTTGCTGTGGATCTGAATGACAGAGTAGGCAACGAGGTAGGATCATTTGATATTCTGTCGAACGCTTTAGAAGGCGTTGCACCGCTTGGCGTTGGAGACGGATTGTTGGGTGATGCAGAGGATGATGACGTCGAGCCGGATATGATTGATGATGACAGCGGCGATCATATTGGAGCGAGTGAGCCTGCATTGGCGGTAGGTGGTTCTAGCTCTGGCACACAGCAGTATCCACCACATTTTTTCTCTTTGGACTTGGATGCCATGAGGCAGGAGGGGGTTTCTGGAAACTCTGTTGGATTCGGAGCTAGAGATGCGGAAGGGACTACTGGTCTGACAGAGTTCCAGGTTGGTCAGCAATTTCAGGATAAAGATGAGGCCCTGTTAAGTGTGAAGACTTACAGCATCCGGCGAGGGGTACAGTACAAGGTAGTAGAGTTTGATTATCGCCGGTATGTGGGCAAGTGTTCTGAGTTTGGGAATGAGTGCACATGGTTGATTCGACTGAGTCTCCGGCAGCGCAAGGGCATTTGGGAGGTCAAACGGTACAATGGACCTCACACTTGCCTTGCCACCTCCATCTCGAATGACCACAGGAGTTTGGATTATCATGTGATATCGGCGTTCATTATGCCAATGGTTAGGGCTGATGCATCCGTCAGCATCAAGGTGCTCCTAAATGCCACGGCAGCACACCTTGGGTTTAGGCCGACTTACAGGAGGGTCTAGATGGCGAAGCAGAAGGCAATTGCCCTCATCTACGGTGACTGGGATAAGTCATACAACGAGCTCCCCAGGTGGGTGTTGGGAGTTCAGTTGACGATGTCTGGTACTGTTGCAGTCCTACGGACGAGCCCCGTTCGAGTTGGTGGACAAGTAGACGAGTCTCAAGCTTATTTTCACAGACTTTTCTAGATGTTTCCACCGTGCATCGAGGCATTCCGTCATTGCAAGCCGCTAGTTAGCATTGACGGCACCCATCTGTACGGCAAGTACGGGGGAACGTTGCTCATCGCGATTGCACAGGACGGGAACTCCAACATTTTACCTGTTGCATTCGCACTAGTAGAGGGTGAGAATGCAGAGTCTTGGACATTCTTTCTCTCCCACCTTCGACAGCACGTGACACCGCAGTTGGGTCTACTGGTTATATCGGACAGGCACAACGGCATCAAGGCTGCGCTTGAGGCTCCTGACGGAGGTTGGTTACCTCCATCTGCATACCGTGCATTCAGCATTCGACACGTAGCGGCTAATTTTGCCCTTACCTTCAAGGGCAAAGATGCACGGAGGCTTCTAGTGAATGCCGCGTATGCCAAGACCGAGGTCGAGTTTGATTACTGGTTTGATATTTTGCGGTCTGAAGACCTGGGCGATGTGTGAGTGGGCGAACCGGATTGATTATTCCTTGTGGACTCAGCATCGTGATGAGGGGCGGAGATTCGGTAACATGACGACGAATATCTCCGAGTGTGTGAACTCAATCCTCAAGGGTGTCAGAAACCTCCCTGTATGCTCCCTGGTGAAGGCAACATATGGAAGGCTTGCGGAACTCTTTATTCGCAAGGGGAGAGAGGCTGAGGCCCAGATGGGAACCGGACAACAATTCAGTCAGCACTTGGTGAAGTGTATTGAGGCCAACTTGAAGATGGCCAGGTGCTTCACCGTGACTTTGTATGACCGGGATAACTCCGAGTTCACCGTAACAGAGACCACTCCGACTGGTTCTTTCTCATTGGGTAGCTACAGAGTATCGCTTGCCTCTCAGACATGTGACTGCGGGTACTTCCAGGCGCTTCATTTCCCGTGTCAGCACGCACTTGCTTGTTGTGTCTACTCACGGGTTACCTGGACCTCTTATGTTCACAGCGTGTATCGGATTAGTTCGGTATTCAGTGTGTATCGGATGAGATTCACACCTCCGATCCCGGAGGGTTTCTGGCCACCATACGACGGGCCCACTGTGATACCGGACCCTGACAAGAGGCGTGCGAGAGAGGGTCATCCGAGGTCCACTAGGATACGGACGAATATGGACGAGGCAGATCTGAACCGGCCAAAGAGGTGTGGTCTCTGTCGCCAACCCGGACACACACGTCAAAGTTGCCCACAGCTAGCTGGATCGTCTCACACAGGGGGCCATTAGTCGCCATGTTCTTAGTCTTGGTACTTAATTTTTTTAAGTTTCGCGTTTCGATGTTTTATTTAAGCACTCATGTAATTTATTGAGCTTTGTGCGTTGTATTGTGGATGCTGCGTTAACTATTGGACCTCTTATGTTTCACTTTGAGTCTTTCTGTAAGTTTGGTGAATGCAATTTTTAATAAATAAATCTGCATATTACATTGTTATCTAATGCGATGACTATGATAGTCAATGATATAACCAACAAACACCCGTTTTCAGAGTGCAACAACATGAACAAACAAACAAAATTAAGTTGGCTAAAATAACAACAAAACTACACACGGCCACCATACATGAATGAAAATGAAAATTCAACATACATGATACATGAATCATCTAAACAGATGCGAGCTCGTAAAGCAACGACGGAGTACCCGTGTCCTTTGACCTCTGCGGATAAGCGGCTCCTCGTCCTCGATCTCATCCTCCTCCTCATCCGGGGCAGGCTGTGCAGGTGGCGTAGAATGGACGGGTGCCGCAGACAGCCCGACAACTGAATGTGATGCAGCGGTGTAGGCGGATGGTGGTGTACCTCCCAACGCAAAATGGTCAGCAACAGATGTCGTAGGAGGCTCGTTCAGATCGACATCTAAAGGTGCCTGTGTACCAGAACTCTGACCACGCCTCCGGGCAGACACGTCCTCCTGCATGATGACAGTAATCTCGTCTCGAAAGTGTGAACCCTCGAAGTCTGCATCAAGCGTATCTGCGGCAAGAAAGTCTGCCCACTGTGATCCTGGACTAACCCATGGGGTACTCTCCTGAAGAGCCTGGTCATGGCCTGGTACACCAACGAAGTAATCTCCAAAAGGCCCCGCTCCAAGTCCAGCGTCACCAGTGTCAGCCCCGTCACTCATACCTGACCCATACCACTTACCTTCATGTCCGCCATCATAGGTACTACCACCAGCAACTGCAACAGCCACTGCACCATCCCCCCCCACGGGCCCATGCTGATCGTCGTCATCGTTGTCATTGGTCAGGACCGGGGTGGTCCGCCGCAGCACGCCCTCTCTGTCTCCCTCCCTATCGTCGTCCGCCTCCAGCGGGACCGGCATCATCATCCTCCTGCATAGCCTGATCAAGCCACCTCCAGTCACGCTGGCTATGTCGTGTCCCCACACGAGCTCTCCGTTCAATCCGACGTCAGTCCGGCACGTCCTCAACAGGATCCATGTCAGGAACTCTACCAGCACCTCGCTGTGAGGCCTCAACTGGAATAGGAACGGCTCTCGGATCCCCAAGTGCATTTCCGGAGACAGAAACCTCTTTCCATGCTGACTCCACCACTCGAGGAACTCATGCGACGGTCCAGGGTCGGCAACAACATCGAACCTCAGCACGGTCTCCACACGAGAGTCCCAATAGAGATGCCACTTCTGCAAATGGTACGGGAATCATCGATCACCGCCTCTGCCGTCCTTCCACATCAGAAAGTCGATGTTCAGGGCGGGATTCGGACGTGGCTGCACCCTTCCGAACTGTGGAAGAACCCTATCTATCTGATGCCACTCTATGACGGCAAAGTAGATCAGCGACGTCACAGACCGCCACAACGCCATATGCCGAGGCTCCAAAACCTCTGGATGCACAACCTGAAGTACGTCGAGGCTGCTGTACGGCATCCAGATAAACTGCACGGAGAACTCTCCATTGTCAGGGCAACTCATGGACCCAACTCATAAAGTGTGGTTAAATAAAGAAACTTATTAAGTAGCATACTCACCTCCCTGTCCTGTAACCGGTCTATCCGCAGCCTCCACATCTGCACTCTAGGACCCTTCTCGCTACCGGAAGGGTTGTAACCTGACCACCTACATCAAACATGTGTCTTATGGCTACTTAAATGTGTGCTTAGGGTTTGTAATACATTATTAATGAACATGGAGTTATGCATATTAGATTGAAATAGAGAAGGCTGAGTAGAGTACCTCGAGGCCAATGGCCAGCTGAACGTCTCATACCCGGCAGGCCTAAACCGAGGAAATCGCCAGAAGATCCAAGACTGAAGTAGCTGAAGTGGGCTCGCTAACTTGACCACATGTCTGTTCGCCACTCGGCCCATGCACCGGTACAACCATGCCAGTGCTACAGAACCCCAGCTGTAGGTACCTATCTCCTCCAGCCTAGCTATGTAGGGAAGCCATCTGATGTAAATGTGGTTGCCGGACTTGTCCACAAACAGCTGCGTACCCAACAACATCATGATGTACGCATCGGCATATCGCCGCACAGTCTCGTCATCGGCTCCTTCGGGGTACTCACCAAAAGTCTCCTGGAACCAGCTGCAGTTCACTGCGTACTTCTGAACCTGGCTGGGAGGAGGAACCACTCCAAGCAATTCCTCGAACCACACCCAGGCTGGACGGCCACCCTGGATGTATATCTGGAATTCTGATAGGCAACCGCTCACGTAACGCCCGTCCACTGGCAAACCCAACTGGTATGCCACGTCCTGAAGTGTGATCGTGCACTCTCCGAACGGCATATGAAACGTGTGCGTCTCCGGACGTCATCGCTCGACGAATGCACTGACAAGGGCTTCGTCTAACCGGAACCATCTATCATTCAGCCTTGCAAGATGGTATAGTCCGGCCATCTGCAAGTACGGAACGTATCTGTCATCGAGTCGCATGCCCTGCTGCCGCCGCATGCTCCTGATGCATCGCTGAGGCTGCGCATGACATGCACCGCATTGTTAGCATTAAACAACTAACAATAAACCACCAACTAACGTAAAACAGCTAGCATTAAACAACTAACGTAAACCACTAATATAAACCACTAACATAAACTACCAACAGAAACTAACTAAATAAACCACCAACTAAACCACCATCTAACCCGCATCCTAAATCTCTCAACTAAACCACCAGCAATACCACTACGCTTTACCGCTAACATAAATCGCCACTAAAACCAAATGCAAAACTACTAGTCACATATACCGCTAGCACGAAGTTATTTCTGTACTAACCTCGTCGTTGATGATCCCGGTTATATGAGCAACTCCGTCCAAGCGATATAACTGTGCCGGATCGTCTCCCATCAGTAGAGTATTCCGTTCAGGTCTTCGTCGGAGAGAATCTGGGTCGTTTTCTCTAGGATTTGGTGGGGTAGGTGAAATGAAGAGTGGTTCGAATGAGGCTGATTCAAACTCCTTATATAGCCGAATCTTGAGTAATTCGAACCAGGGTGGTTCGAATTACTAATGGAGCAACGAGAAGGGTAATTCGAACCAGCCTGGTTTGAACTACATTTCTTAGTAAATCGAACCAACATAGTTCGAATTAGGATGAGAAAACGTTGAACGTAATTTGAACCGATGTGGTTCGAACTTATATTACACATAATTCGAACAAGGCTAGTTCGAATTATACCAACGATAGCTAACCATGTAATTCGAACCAACCTGGTTCGAATTACCCTTCTCGTTGCTCCATTAGTAATTCGAACCACCCTGGTTCGAATTACTCAATATTCGGCTATATAAGGAGTTCGAATCAGCCTCATTCGAACCATTCTTCATTTCTCCTACCCCACCAAATCCCAGAGAAAACGACCCAGATTCTCTCCGACGAAGACCTTAACGGAATACTCTGCTGATGGGGGACGATCCGGCACGGTTATATCGCTTGGACGGAGTTGCTCATATAGCCGGGGTCATCAACGACGAGGTTAGTACAGAAATAACTTGTTCTAGCGGTATATGTGACTTAGTGGTTTTGCATTTGGTTTTAGTGGCGGTTTATATTAGCGGTAAAGCGTAGTGGTATTGCTGGTGGTTTAGTTGAGACGTTTAGGATGCGGGTTAGATGGTGGTTTAGTTGGTGGTTTATTTAGTTAGTTTTTGTTGGTGGTTTATGTTAGTTGTTTAATGCTAGCTGTTTTACGTTGGTTGGTGGTTTATTGTTAGTTGTTTAATGCTAACAATGCGGTGCATGTCATGCGCAGCCTCAGCGATGCATCAGGAGCATGCGGCGGCAGCAGGGCATGCGACTCGATGACAGATACGTTCCGTACTTGCAGATGGCCGGACTATACCATCTTGCAAGGCTGAACGATAGATGGTTCCGGTTAGATGAGGCCCTTGTCAGTGCATTCATCGAGCGATGGCGTCCGGAGACGCACACGTTTCATATGCCGTTCAGAGAGTGCACGATCACACTTCAGGATGTGGCATACCAGTTGGGTTGGCCAGTGGACAGGCGTTACATAAACGGCTGCCTATCAGAATTCCAGATATACATCCAGGGTGGCCGTCCAGCCTGGGTGTGGTTCGAGGAGTTGCTTGGAGTGGTTCCTTCTCCCAGCCAGGTTCAGAAGTACGCAGTGAACTGCAGCTGGTTTTAGGAGACTTTTGGTGAGTGCCCCGAGGGAGCCGATGACGAGACTGTGCGGTGATATGTCCGTGCGTACATCATCATGTTGTTGGGTACGCAGCTGTTTGCGGACAAGTCCGGCAACCGCATTCACATCAGATGGCTTCCCTACGTAGCTAGGCTAGAGGAGATGGGTACCTACAGCTGGGGTTCTGCAGTACTGGCATGGTTGTACCGGTGCATGTGCCGAGTGGCGAACAGACATGTGGTCAAGTTAGCGGGCCCACTTCAGCTACTTCAGTCTTGGATCTTCTGGCGATTTTCTCGATTTATGCCTGCAGGGTATGAGACGTTCAGCTGGCCATTGGCCTCGAGGTACTCTACTCAGCCTTCTCTATTTCAATCTAATATGCATAACTCCATGTTCATTAATAATGTATTACAAACCCTAAGCCCACATTTAAGTAGCCATAAGACACATGTATGATGCAGGTGGTCAGGTTACAACCCTTCCGGTAGCAAGAAGGGTCCTAGAGTGCAGATGTGGAGGCTGCGAATAGACCGGTTACAGGACAGGGAGGTGAGTACGCTACTTAATAAGTTTCTTTATTTAACCACACTTTATGAGTTGGGTCCATGAGTTGCCCTGACAATGGAGAGTTCTCCGTGCAGTTTATCTATATACCGTACAGCAGCCCCGACGTACTTCAGGTTGTGCATCCAGAGGTTTTGGAGCCTCGGCATATGGCGTTGTGGTGGTCTGTGACGTCGCTGATCTACTTTACCGTCATAGAGTGGCATCAGATAGATAGGGTTCTTCCACAGTTCGGAAGGGTGCAGCCACGTCCGAATCCCACCCTGAGCATCGACTTTCTGAAGTCGAAGGACGGCAGAGGCGGTGATCGATGGTTTCCGTACCATTTACAGAAGTGGCATCTCTATTGGGACTCTCGTGCGGAGACCGTGCTGAGGTTCGATGTTGTTGCCGACCCTGGACCGTCGCATGAGTTCCTCGAGTGGTGGAGTCAGCATGGAAAGAGGTTTCTGTCTCCGGAGATGCACTTGGGGGTTCTGAGAGCCGTTCCTATTCCAGTTGAGGCCTCACAGCGGGGTGCTGGTAGAGTTCCTGACATGGATCCTGTTGAGGACGTGCCGGACCGACATCGGGTTGAGCGGAGAGCTCGTGTGGGGACACGACGTAACCAGCGTGACTAGAGGTGGCTTGATCAGGCTATGCAGGAGGATGATGATGCCGGTCCCGCTGGAGGCGGACGACGACAGGGAGGGAGACAAAGAGGGCGTGCTGCGGCGGACCACCCCGGTCCTGACCATGACGACGATGACGACGATCAGCATGGGCCCGTGGGGGGGGGGGATGGTGCAGGGGCTGTTGCAGTTGCTGGTGGTAGTACCCATGATGGCGGTCATGGAGGTGAGTGGTATGGGTCAGGTATGGGTGACGGGGCTGACACTGGTGACGCTGGACTTGGAGTGGGGCTTTTTGGAGATTACTTCGTTGGTGTACCAGGCCATGACTAGGCTCTTCAGGAGAGTACCCCATGGGTTAGTCCGGGATCACAGTGGGCAGACTTTCTTGCCGCAGATACGCTTGATGCGGACTTCGGGGGTTCACACTTTCTAGACGAGATTACTGTCATCATGTAGGAGGACGTGTCTGCCCGGAGGCATGGTCAGAGTTCCGGCACACAGGCACCTTTAGATGTTGATCTCAACGAGCCTCCTACGACATCTGTTGCTGACCATTTTGCGTTGGGAGGTACACCACCATCCGCCTACACCGCTGCATCGCATTCATTTGCCGGGCCGTCTGCGGCACCCGTCCATTCTACGCCACCTGCATAGCCTGCCCCGGATGAGGAGGAGGATGAGATCGAGGACGAGGAGCCGCTTATCCGCAGAGGCCATAGGACATGGGTATCCCGTCGTTGCATTACGGGCTCGCATCTGTTTAGATGATTCATGTATCATGTATGTTGGATTTTCATTTTCATTCATGTATGGTGGCCGTGTGTAGTTTTGTTGTTATTTTATCCAACTTAATTTTTTTTGTTTGTTCATGTTGTTGCACTCTGAAAACGGGTGTTTGTTGGTTAAATCATTGACTATCATAGTCATCGCATTAGATAACAATGTAATATGTAGATTTATTTATTAAAATTTGCATTCACCAAACTTACAGAAAGACTCAAAGTGAAACATAAGAGGTCCAATAGTTAACGCAGCATCCACAATACAACGCACAAAGCTCAATAAATTACATGAGTGCTTAAATAAAACATCGAAACGCGAAACTTAAAAAAATTAAGTACCAAGACTAAGAACATGGCGACTAATGGCCCCCTGTGTGAGACGATCCAGCTAGCTGTGGGCAACTTCGACGTGTGTGTCCGGGTTGGCGACAGAGACCACACCTCTTTGGCCGGTTCGGATATGCCTCGTCCATATTCGTCCGTATCCTAGTGGACCTCGGACGACCCTCTCTCGCACGCCTCTTGTCAGGGGTCCGGTATCACAGTGGACCCGTCGTATGGTGGCCAGAAACCCTCTGGGATCGGAGGTGTGAATCCCATCCGATACACACTGAATACCGAACTAATCCGATACACGCTGTGAACATAAGAGGTCCAGGTAACCCGTGAGTAGGCACAACAAGCAAGTGCGTAATGACACGGGAAATGAAGCGCCTGGAAGTACCCGCAGTCACATGTCCGAGAGGCAAGCGATACTCTGTAGCTACCCAATGAGAAAGAACCAGTCGGAGTGGTCTCTGCTACGGTGATCTCGGAGTTATCCCGGTCATACAAAGTCACCGTGAAGCACCTGGCCATCTTCAAGTTGGCCTCAATACACTTCACCAAGTGCTGACTGAATTGTTGTCCGGTTCCCATCTGGGCCTCAGCCTCTCTCCCCTTGCGAACAAAGAGTTCCGCAAGCCTTCCATATGTTGCCTTCACCAGGGAGCATACAGGGAGGTTTCTGACACCCTTGAGGATTGAGTTCACACACTCGGAGATATTCGTCGTCATGTGACCGAATCTCCGCCCCTCATCACGATGCTGAGTCCACAAGGAATAATCAATCCGGTTCGCCCACTCACACATCGCCGGGTCTTCAGACCGCAAAATATCAAACCAGTAATCAAACTCGACCTCGGTCTTGGCATACGCGGCATTCACTAGAAGCCTCCGTGCATCTTTTCCCTTGTAGGCAAGGGCAAAATTAGCCGCTACGTGTCGAATGCAGAATGCACGGTATGCAGATGGAGGTAACCAACCTCCGTCAGGAGCCTCAAGCGCAGCCTTGATGCCGTTGTACCTGTCCGATATAACCAGTAGACCCGGCTGCGGTGTCACGTGCTGTCGAAGGTGGGAGAGAAAGAATGTCGAAGACTCTGCATTCTCACCCTCTACTAGTGCGAATGCAACAGGTAGAATGTTGGAGTTTCCGTCCTGTGCAATCGCGATGAGCAACGTTCCCCCGTACTTGCCGTACAGATGGGTGCCGTCAATGCTAACTAGCGGCTTGCAATGACGGAATGCCTCGATGCACGGTGGAAACGTCCAGAAAAGTCTGTGAAAATAAGCTTGAGACTCGTCTACTTGTCCACCAACTCGAACGGGGCTTGTCTGTATGGCTGCAACAGTACCAGGCATCGTCAACTGGACTCCCAACACCCACCTGGGGAGCTCGTTGTATGACTCATCTCAGTCACCGTAGATGAGGGCAATTGCCTTCTGCTTCGCCATCTAGACCCTCCTGTAAGTCGGCCTAAACCCAAAGTGTGCTGCCGTGGCATTTACGAGCACCTTGATGCTGACGGATGCATCAGCCCTAACCATTGGCATAATGAACGCCGATATCACATGATAATCCAAACTCCTGTGGTCACTCGAGATGGAGGTGGCAAGGCAAGTGTGAGGTCCATTGTACCGTTTGACCTCCCAAATGTCCTTGCGCTGCCGGAGACTCAGTCGAATCAACCATGTGCACCCATTTCCAAACTCAGAACACTTGCCCACATACCGGCGATAATCAGACTCCACTACCTTGTACTGTACCCCTCGCCGGATGCTGTAAGTCTTCACACTTAACAGGGCCTCATCTTTATCCTGAAATTGCTGACCAACCTGGAACTCTGTCAGACCAGTAGTCCCTTCCGCATCTCTAGCTCCGAATCCAACAGAGTGCCCAGAAACCCCCTCCTGCCTCATGGCATCCAAGTCCAAAGAGAAAAAATGTGGTGGATACTGCTGTGTGCCTGAGCTAGAACCACCTACCGCCAATGCAGGCTCACTCGCTCCAATATGATCGCCGCTGTCACCATCAATCATATCCGGCTCGACGTCATCATCCTCTGCATCACCCAACAATCCGTCTCCAACGCCAAGCGGTGCAACGCCTTCTAAAGCGTTCGGCAGAATATCAAATGATCCTACCTCATTGCCTACTCTGTCATTCAGATCCACAGCAAAAGACGGGGAGGCGACAGGTTGGACCGCTGGCTCGTACACAGGGACGGAGGAAGAAGCAACGGCAGGCCTGGAACTAGAACCGACTGCCGTGGCTAAAGTGGTGGTATTCCGGTTCGAACCCCCTGAGTTGGATACCACATCAACCAGCTTTGCCAACAATTCTGGTGTCCTCACCTCCAGAAACTGCCGCCGACAAAGAAACATGACTTGCAAGTCCTCATCACTACCAATCGTGAAACAATCATACTTCACGGTATCCTGGAGGACCATGATTGGAATGCGATAGAAAAACTTCTTAACCCGCTTCGCACCTTCCAGACCAAGCTTCATCAGCACAGATCTAACAAGGTCATCATAGCTCGTCGTAGGACTCACGACAATACAGAGAGGATCCTTATCTGTGAAC
The DNA here is from genome assembly GCF_059453495.1 of Arachis ipaensis. Classification (NCBI taxonomy): domain Eukaryota; kingdom Viridiplantae; phylum Streptophyta; class Magnoliopsida; order Fabales; family Fabaceae; genus Arachis; species Arachis ipaensis. Next base: position 5,547,313 of record NC_142440.1, on the reverse strand, counting down.
TTCACACCGGAACGAGTTTTCCTCTTAATGGATCCTCTGTGGTGAACCAAAACAACAAAACTCTCCTCACTAGCCATCTTACACCCTCTAATGAGAGCAACTCACGTTTACAACGATATATATACTGCTCTGTCGCCCACTAATTCGAACCAGCCTTCATCGAATTAGGGGTTGTGTAATTCGAACCAGCCTGGTTCGAATTACTCGGTGCAGCTTCTCTCTCTATAATTCGAACCAGTTTGGTTCGAATTACTTGGTGCAGCTTCTCTCTCCATAATTCGAACCAGCTTGGTTCGAATTACGTGCGTTGCTAGTTCGAACCAGCTTGGTTCGATTTATTTAGATCTCTGTATTTGTAATTCGAACTGCTTTGGTTCGAATTATTACTGAATGTAGTTCGAACCACTCTGGTTCGATTTATATTAATATATGCTTTGGCTCATTACTGAAACGATTTTGATTTTGGCTTATATACGTAAATTCGACCTGACATTGGCTTATTATGGTTTTTTGCCCTAAATTAAAACATACTACACCTTTAAACTACCCACCTAAATCTTAATATTAGAATAAATATTCGTACACCTAATAAAATGAACATCCAATATATTTATTGTTCATATTGTTTAGTATTTTCATTGTTTACCTCAATATCATGGTAGTGTTTGTCATCATTAAAAGTTTTTTTTTTTTTTTTACAGTTTTGGGGGTAAAACACATTAATAAACTATTTTAATTTTAAAATTATTTTAATGTCCTATTTTAATTTTCGTTACAAGTCTAAATAATTTTATGTAAATCGAATTAATTTTAATTCTATTTAGCACATGTATACTAGTATTTTAATCTATAATTATATTACGAGAATATAATTTTTTTAAAATTATGTCGGTTTTGTCCTCACATTATAGATTATGACACATAAGATTTATAGAATCAAACTGCTTTTACAAAAAGATTATATGGGATAAAAGTCTTCGTCGGCTAGAAGATCAGGATTTCTGTAGATGAAAAATTAAATAATAAGATTTTTAGTTATTATTTTCATGTGAAATAGTTTAATTTATTGCTAATAATTAATTTTAATAGTCGATATCTAAAATTTGAAATGATTTAATTTGTATACTTTTGATTAGGTGTTAAGTTTGTTGTACAAATAGAAATAATTAGGTGTTAAGTCTGTTGCACGAATAGAAATAATTAATTTTTATCCTTGTTATTTAAAAATAATATTTTTTTCTATATGTATATAAAAATATAATTAGATATTAACATAAAAATAATAATATTGATAGTTATAAAATTAACTAAAAATTAATTTTTTTAAAAATAATTGAATATAATCTTGATTTTAACTTTAAATTATAACATTAGTATTCTCTCCAAATTATATTTAATAAATATTTGAAAGAAGAGAAATGAAAATATAGATTAGAAGAATAAGTGAAAATTTAAAACTAAATGAAAAAATTAAAAAATTTTAAAAAATATGTATATAATAATAATATTTTTTATTTGAATTATATTATTTTGTTAATTTTATTTTTTATAAAACAAAAAGATAGAAAAAATAGAGAATGAGTGAAAAGAGAGAAAGATAAAGATGAAAGATTGAGAGTGAGAGTTTGTTAATTTAAAAAAAATATATTTTAATTATAATAAAAAAATATCGGGCAATATATTTTGATTTTTTAAATTACTAATATAAAATATAAATTATAGGGCGAATGACTAAAATAAAACGTTTGGACTTTAAATTTATTGAAACACAATTTTTGCATATTGCATACGCAAATATAATTTTTCACTAAATTATATAAACTGCGAGAGGAGTCCTACGAATTCCAAATGAACATAAACTGCTACACTCCTCTAGCAGTTTATGTTGATATGCAAAATTGCTAGAAACTGTGGCAGGGGTCTCGCGGTTTTTGTGTATTTAGTCAAACGTGCATAAACCGTGACAGGGGTCCAGCAGTTTATGTTTGCACTAAAAATGCCTATATATACCTGCCTATATATACCAACCAGGAGGGAGTGGTGTGATAATAAAAGGTCATTTTCACACCTTCACAAATTAATAGTGAGGAGAGTTTTTTTATTCTAGTCCATTGCTCTGAAAAAAAAAATAAAAAAGTAAAAGGCACGGTGTTAAGTTTATTGATAAAGAATTGGTGAGTGTTTTTATCCGGTCAACAAATACTCTGTCAGAGCTAAAGATGAGTATATTGCAAAAGGCAGGGTTGTGTCTTGTGTGGGGCTAAGTGGGTGAAGAAGGTTTCTACAAGATTCCGATTGCGGTTGTGTCAACTGGTGTGCAGTATGAAACATTTGTGATAGGGTCGGACAAAGACATGCAAGTTTTGTTTTATTGTCGGCGCAGTTTTCCGGAAGTGATAATACACGATCTGTATGTCAAGTTGGAAGATGGTGTCGATGGTTCCGGGGCATCAACGTTGATTCCTTAATCGACGACGGTGGGGTGCTTCTACCTCGATGCCTATCGCTGCATTTGGTTGTCTGTTGGCTGAACTTTCATCTGTTCTAGCTGGGTTAGCTAGTTCACCTGATTTGATTTTCAGTCTTTTAGGTGACGGTGAACCAGATCGGGTTGAAAATGCGATGCAAGAGGATGATTCGGACGATGAGCCAAATTATATATTGAGGGACAGTGACGAGGATACTCCTAGGAATCCACCAGCACGTCAGGGGCCATCCAGTTCTGGGTCCCACCAACACTCGCCCCATTTTTCGACGTTGAACTTGGAAGCCGTCGGCTACCAACCGGACATAGATTTCACTTTTGAAGGTCAAGAATTACACGAGGAAAATCCTTCTGGAGAATTTTAGATTAGCCAAGCTTTCCAGACTAGGAGGAAGCTGTGTTGAGTGTTAAGGATTATAGCATCCGTCGTGGAGTTGAGTATCGGGTGATGGAGTCAGATCATCTGAAGTATCATGGGAGATGCAAAAAGTTCGGGAATGGTTGCACGTGGATGATTCGCACCACACTTCGACAACGTAAAGGTAATTGGGAGGTTAGAAGGTACAACGGACCTCACACTTGCTTGGCCACTTCGATTTCGAGCGATCACCGATAGCTCAAGATGAAAACTTGAATCTCTTGCCCGTTGCCTTTGCACTCATGGAAGGAGAGAATGTGGAGTCCTGGGCTTTTTTCTTATCCCACTTGCATCAATATGTGACCCTACAAGAAGGCATTCTAGTGATATCTGACAGCCACAACGGCATTAAGGCGGCACTGGAGGCACCTGATAGTGGTTGGCTACCACCTCATGCATATCGAGCGTTTTGCATTCGACATGTTGCAGCTAATTTTGCCCTCAGTTTCAAGGGTCAGGATGCGAGGCGGCTGCTTGTGAATGCAGCATATGCCAAGATTGAGGCAGAATTTGACTATTGGTTTGATATTATGAGGACTAAGAATCCGGTCATTTGTGATTGGGCAAATTGATTGGAGTACGATAAGTGGATCCAGCACCAGGATGGAGGCAGACGGTTCGGCCACATGATGACGAACATATCCGAGTGTGTTAATTTTGTATTGAAGGAGACGCGAAATCTATCGGTTACTGCATTGGTGAAGTCCACATATGGGAGACTACCAAAGCTTCTAAATGTATCACACAACAAGTAATAAATATCCAACTTTTAAATCCATAAGTCCTACGATGATAAATTTAAAATAATAAAACTTAAATATAAGATTCAAATCTTTAATTTAAAATAATCAAATACTAAACTTATAATTTTAAAATTTAAGAATGTAAATACAACCATTAGATTCTATTTATAAAATTTAATCTTTGAATTTTAAACCCTAAATTTTACTAAAACTATAATATTAGAATTTAAACTTACATATTTAAAAGCTATAAATTTTAACTTAGTTTTCAAATATGATACTTAAACAACCACCCTACAAGTCTTGCAATTTGAATCCTATATCTTAAATACAAGAGGATCATCATTCTACTTAAACATTTGATCCTACCTTTAAATTTTACGTCTTAACTTTGAAATTATAAACTGGTCAATCTTAAATTATATGTTCTAACTACTACATATTGCATAATACATTTTTATATGAAATTCAGTAACTAAAAGAAAACAAACTTACCTCTTCGTTGATGCTGCCGGCAACGTGCGCAACGTTGTTGGGCCGGTAAAGACTGCGTCTGTTCGTCATGGTCCCGGTCCAACAAAATCAGAATGGCCAAATCCTCTAAACGTGAAGAATTTTGTCTTCCTCACCACACTTTCATCTATCTATCTCTAGAATGTCTCTCTCTCTCTAAAAAGATGAAAATGATTCAAATTGAATAATTCGCGACTCCTCTCTCGCGTATTTATATTAAAGCATAAACCGTTGGACCACTAACACGGTTTATGCACATTTCACAAATACACGGAAACTGCAAGACCCATACCGCGATTTCTAGCCATTTTGCATATCAACATAAACCGTTGGAGGGGTGTAGCGGTTTATGTTCATTTGGAATCTGTGGAACCCTCTTGCAGTTTATATAGTTTAGTGAAAAATTGCATTTGCGTATGCAATATGCAAAAGTTGTATTTCGGTAAATTTAAGACCCAAATGATTTATTTTAGTCATTTGTCCTAAATTATAAATTACATATAGAGTAAAAATGGTAGAGAAAAATAGAAAAAGAGCGAGAGATAGATGAGAGAATTTATGATGAGAGTTTAATTTTGGAGAGAAATATTTTCTTTCAATTTTAATAAGAGAATGTCATGTGATACATTTGGTTATTAAATTAGATAATAATATATAAATATATAATAAATTATATATAGACTGAGAAGGCTAGAGAAAAATAGAAAAAATGGAGAAAGGTATATGAGAAAATTTAGGATGGGAGTTTATTAATTTTGGAAGAAGATATTTTCTTTTAAGTTTAATAAGAGTGTCATGTGACACATTTTATTAAATTAGATAGTAATATATAATATAATATATAATACAGCTATATTTTAATTTCAATTTTAATATTTTATTTTTAATTTTAATACAATTAAAGAATATCATGTTGCACATTTGGATTGTCAAATTTGTAATTAGTCATTGAAAATGAAATATAAAAGAAATAGAGTAGTTGAAGGAATGTGAGAGATAGATAAAGGGAGAGGGAGGAGGAGAAAATTCTTTAATTTTGGAGAGAAAAGTTTGATTTCAATTGCAACAAAGGAATGACATGTGGCACATTTTGGTTGTAAAATTAGTAGGAAAGATGGAAGAACTCTTTAATTTTAGAGGGAAAGATTTGATTCCAATTGTAATGAGAAAGCGACATGTGGCACATTTTCGTTGTAAAATTAGTAATATAATGTAAAATATAAAATTAATAGGAAGGAGGGAAGAACTCTTTAATTTTAGAGGGAAAGATTTGATTTCAATTGCAATGAGGAAGTGACATGTGGCACATTTTGGTTGTAAAATTAGGCTTAGTTTGGTAAAGATTTTACTTGACAAAAGTAGTTTATAAAAGTTAACTTTTGAAAGATAGCTTTTTAAAAATGGTAGCATTTATATTTGGTAAACCAAATAAAAATTAGCTTTCAATAAATACAAGCAACATTAATTGTGTTTGGTAAAATAGCTTTTAAAATTTAAAAATACTATAATAGACATAAATGTAAGTATTAAATTTGAAAATTAGTTAACATATGAAATTATATTATACTTTTAAATTTTAAAAAAGCACAAGCTAACTTTGAAAAAACTCTACTTATGTGCTTTCAAAAGTACCCTTTTAAAAGTTGCAAGCACAAACATATGATCTTTTTTATTTACCAAACACAAGATGAGGAGTCTGAACTTTTAAAAAGTACAAGTACCTCTTCGAAAAATTTTATCAAATAATGTAAAATTAGTAGGAAGGTATGATGAACTATTTAATTTTGAAGGAAAAGAATTGATTCCAATTGCAATGAGAGAGTGACATGTGACACATTTTAGTTATAAAATTAGTATTGCAACGAGGGAGCGAATATGACACATTTTGGTTATGAAATTAGTAATGTAATATATAATAGATGTTATCATAGTAGTAAATCAAATTTAGTTGATTCAATTTATTTATTACTAATATAACACATATATGTAAATTTTGAATAACACATATACAGTAAATAGTATCAGATTGATTCGATTTATCACTTATAACAGATTATTGATATTTATAACTTTATCACTTATAACAGATTATTGATATTTATGTTTTAAAGTTATACAGAATAAATAAACAATTAACTTAAAAATAGTTAATTAATTTACAAGTAGTAAATCGAATCAAACATTTTACTATATATATATATTGTATTAATAGTAGTTGATTTGATTTATTACTAGTACAACATATATATGTAAAAGAGTGTAAATCGAATCTAATTTATATAGAATCATTTAGAATATATTTGTAAGAAAAATTAAATAAGACATTAGCGTAATTTTGAGGCTAAAATGGATTATATCCATCAATCCATCAATATCATTTAAGCTATGATCTATTAATGTCATTTAAGCTACTTTCGCGTGAAAGTACTCTTTTAATTTTAAATCTAGACATATTTTCAATTTCTCACCTAGTTACTTCTGAAAAAATTTTGTAAAACTAGAGTTCAATTAATTTAGGACTAAAAAATGATACTATTTTTAATAATATTTTGATTTTAAAATAGGTAAAATTATTATTTTTTACTTCGGATATCTTAAATAGTGATAAAGAGTGCTAACTGCTAACTCACTCTTTTAATAGTTGCGTATGTATTAAATTTAATTAAAATAGTCCCTCTAATGATAGATTAGTTTTATTCATTGTTAGTCATTTTAAGTATATACATTAAAATTTTGATATTATCGTATGTATTTTTGTAACTTCAAACATTTTTTTTATGTATATTTTTGTTTATTTATTCCAGCTAAAATAATTGTTTTGTAACCGAATTTTTTTATAAGTACTTGTATTTTTCTTTTTTATTTTTAACTTAATCAGATGCATTAAGCAAAAGGGCGAAGAGACATCTGAATGCAATAAACTTCGCAATTCTCTTAAGTCCTCATGCCCAACTGAATTGGTGAGCCACAAATTACAATTCAAGTTTTTCTTTAAGTCTTTTAATTTTTCCCTCTTTTAATTTTTCGCATAAAGGAATTCGTAACAAATTTAAACACATTGTAATATAAATTTTTTTTTTAATCTTTTTTCTGAATTTTTTTTATTTATTTGTTTATTTACAGATTGCAGAGTGGGATAAGGAGAGAAGAGAAGGACAGTTTCCTGATGCGTTATAGGCTTGATTGTATTATCTTTTATTTTGGAAAAAATTGGTAAGAATAACGCATGTGAAATACTGAAATCAGACTTTGTATACCTTCTTAAAAAAGATTGTCAGAACAATTTCTTTCTGGCCAATGTTACTATGTAGATGGCAAAAAATATCTATATGTATAGATTTGAGGTGTTGCAATGGGATTGGACTTTGCCTATAATAGTGGGATCCGCATTGATGAACAAATTATTATTGATGAGCCCACCATCTGAATTGTTGCAACGAGAAACAGGATGCATGTAGAAAATCTGAAAATGTTAACCATTTTGCTAATTTTACATCCTTTAAATTAGATAAATTAGATTTAATTAGTATTAATAATTTTTTTGGTGTTCGGCCATAACATTAGTTGAATTCTGGACTTAAACTTGATGTCATACTTTCTATGTCAATATAAATTTTTTTTTTCGTTTAAAAATTATTATTTGTATTGATTTTGTTAAATAAAATTTTATTATATAATATTTTTGCTATTCTTATTTTATATTGTAATTGTTAATATTTACAAAATACTATTACCTTCAAAAAAAAGTTTTGAACAAAATTTTCTAATTACATATATATAATAAAATTAGATTGATTTATTAAAGACAATTTTCTTATAATTTCAAATAATATAAATTTAATTTATCCTGAGTGACAAAAAATAAAATGAGAAGCATTTTACATTATTTTTTTTAAAAAATAATGGTACAAATATACTATGCATTTAAAATATTCTGTTACGTAAATTTTGTGATAGTAAAAAAAAATTTAAAAGATGGTGGAAATAGTCATGCAATAATGTCTATTCCCTCTTTTACATGATTTATTACAATTTTTTTCAATTAAGTGCTAATATATATTTCTATATTAAAAAAATTATTACTATCGTTTTTTAATTTTTTTCTCCACTATTACATCAAATTTATGCACGAAGAAAAAAAATAATTTTATTAAAAAATTTTACCAAATAAAGTTTTAAAGTCATAGTATTTTTTGCTACACAGCATAAATTAAATTTATATTATTCAAATTGATAAAACAAAATTTCTAACAAATTAATATAGTTTTATTAATTTTATTAATTAATAATAATTTTTAAACCTAAATTTTGTTATCACGGCAACAAAACATTGAACTAACGTAAAAGGTTAGTCCCCCGGTCCAATCCAAAAATTTCAGTAACTGGCCTCTGGCCTAATACAAAAAATTTTATTAAATATTAATTAGAACTATTAACTAATTTAAATGAGACACAAATTTTAAAACTTTATGCTGGTTTCGGTGTTTTTTCTGCAACAATTCAAATGGTGGGTCTATCGATAATAATTTGTTCATCAATGCGGGTTCTATTATTATAGGCAAAGTCCAATCTTATTTTAACACCTTAAATCTATACATGTAGAAATTTTTGGCCATCTATATAATAGCATTGGCCTTTCTTTTATATAACCAACAAAGACGTAGTTAACTTTGTTGTGAAATAAAAGATATATATAATAGAGATGTATAAATAGAAGACTTTAGTATTAAAATAATTAGCTCAATAATAATTTATATATATATAATAATATTATATGTTGTAATGTGTATATATATACAAAGATAGAAATGAGTATTAAAAATAAAGAGAGAGAGAATCGCATTTGTTTATTGTTACAATCTCAATATAATAAAGATGATTAATATTGCTATTAATATTATATGTAAAGAGTAATAGAAAATAGAATTTAAAATACTTATAAAATAAAAGAAGAGAAAGAACTGTAGTAGAAATATAAAGAGAAGAGTATTTGATTGTAACATAAAGAGAGAGTATTTGATTTTATTATTATTGTGTATATTCTCTTGCCTCAGATCATGCTTTTATAGGCAAAGAGAAGTTTATTTTTCAAACTACATTTATTTCTTTCATCCTAAGAACTTGTTCTCTTCAACGTAGAAAATGGGTTGCCCATTAAATGGACATCCATTCTTATCCTTTCCTAGTCACAACACTCCCCCTTGGATGTCCATTTAGGATTATGCCTCGTTAAAACCTTACTAAAGAAAAACTTTAGTGAAGGAAAAAAAGTACAAAATCCTTTGTGATGAGAACTGCCTCATTAAAAACCTTGTCAAGAAAAACCCAATGGGAAAAAAACTTGACCAAGGGAAAAAGAGTACAGTCTCCCCCTCTTGCTGACATCATTTAATGTCTCGAAATCGGCGCATCCCAATCTTATGTACCAATCTTTCAAAGGAGGATTTTGGGAGTGACTTTGTAAATAAATCTGCCAGATTGTCACTTGAACGGATCTGTTGGAGAAGAATTTGGGAGAAATATGCTTTGTTCTATCACCTTTGATGTATCCACCCTTAAGTTGAGCAATGCATGCTGTATTATCTTCAAACAGGACAGTTGGAGCTATCTTATGATCAATCAGTCCACATGATGATAGAATATATTGAATCAGACTCCTCAGCCAAAAACACTCGCGACTAGCTTCATGAATCGCCAGTATTTCAGCATGATTAGAGGATGTTGCAGCAATCGTCTGTTTCGTGGACCTCCAAGATATAGCTGTACCACCATATGTGAACAGGTATCCTGTTTGAGATCTCCCTTTATGTGGATCAGACAAGTATCCAGCATCTGCATAGCCAACTAATTGTGACTTGGATCCATAGGGATAAAACAAACCCATATCAACCGTCCCATGAAGATATCGAAAGATTTGTTTGATTCCACTCCAATGTCTTCTGGTTGGAGAGGAACTATATCTTGCTAGTAAATTCACAGCAAATGATATGTCAGGTCGCGTATTATTAGCAAGATACATTAGCGCTCCAATGGCACTAAGATATGGTACTTCAGGACCAAGGATATCTTCATTTTCTTCTTTAGGACGGAATTGATCCTTTTTCACATCTAAAGATCTTACAATCATTGGGGTACTTAATGGATGTGACTTATCCATGTAAAATCTTTTCAAGATCTTTTCTGTGTATGTTGTTTGATGAATAAAGATCCCATTTTTTATATGCTCGATCTGCAGGCCGAGACAAAACTTAGTCTTTCCAAGATCTTTCATCTCAAACTCTTCTTTTAGAGTTTTTATAATTGTTGGAATCTCTTCAGGAGTCCCAATGATATTTAAATCATCAACGTACATAGCAATTATAATGAATCCGGATGCAGATTTCTTTATGAAAACACACGGGCAGATATCATCATTCTTGAATCCGTTTTTGGCCAGATACTCAGTAAGACGATTATACCACATTCGTCCAGATTGCTTTAGACCATATAAAGATCTTTACAATTTGACTGAGTATAACCCTTGCGAATATTCATTGGATGGTTTAGATATCTTTAGTCCTTCAGGGACTTTCATATAGATATCACGATCTAATGAGCCGTATAAATAGGCTGTTACCACATCCATTAAATGCATATGCAGTTTATGATATGCAGATAGGCTGACCAAATAACGCAAGGTTATCGCATCCACTACGGGGGAATACGTTTCTTCATAATCTATACCGGGCCTTTGTGAAAAACCTTGTGCCACAAGTCGGGCTTTGTAGCGCATAACTTCATTTTTCTCATTTCGTTTTCTCAGAAATACCCATTTGTATCCAACAGGTTTTACATCTTCTGGTGTACGGACTACAGGTCCAAAGACTTCACGTTTTGCAAGTGAGTCTAATTCAGCCTTCATGGCTGCTTCCCATTTTGGCCAATCATTTCTTTGTCGACATTCTTCGACTGATCTTGGCTCAAGATCCTTACTTTCATACATGATATCTAATGCCACATTATATGCAAATATTTCATTGACAATTGTCTTATTTCGGTCCAATTTCTCTCCTGTAAAGACATAATTTATCGAGATCTCGTCATTTTCACAATTTTCAGGTACCTGAACGTCTTCTGGCGTTATATCAGAATTTTGGACAACTGCAGGTGTCTTTACTATGTCTTTTTCAACAGGAATCGTATTTACCTCTTTTCTCTTTCGAGGATTTTTATCTTTGGAACTGACAGGCCTGCCACGCTTCTGGCGTGTATTTGCTTCAGTGGCAGTTTGTCCAACTGGGACATCAATTCGAATTGAGGCATTTTCCGCCCTGCCACACTTCTGGCGTGAATTTGCTTCAGTGGCTACTTGTCCTACTGGGACATCAACTCGAATTGGGGCATTTTCCGCTGGTATATACGACTTGGTTATCCTCTTTGTATCGGAAAATGCATCAGGCAATTCATTTGCTATTCTTTGCAAATGTATAATCTTTTGAACTTCCAGTTCACATTGCCCTGATCGAGGATCTAAATGCATCAATGATGATGCATTCCAATTAAGTTCCTTTTCAGGAAACTTATTCTCTCCCCCTAATGTTGGAAATTTTGATTCATCAAAATGACAATCCGCAAACCGGGCTTTAAACACATCACCAGTTTGTATCTCAAGATACCTCACTATAGAGGGAGAGTCATATCCAACATATATCCCCAATTTTCTTTGGGGTCCCATTTTGGTGCGATTAGGTGGCGCAATGGGAACATATATCGCACACCCAAATATTCTTAAATGGGAAACATTTGGCTGCTGGCCAAAAGCTAATTGCATAGGAGAGAACTGATGGTAACTCGTTGGCCTCAAACGAATAAGTGCTGCAGCATGTAAAATTGCATGCCCCCAAACCAAGGTTGGGAGATTTGTTCTCATAAGCAAGGGTCTAGCAATTAATTGGAGACGCTTAATAAGTGATTCTGCTAACCCATTTTGTGTGTGAACATAAGCTACTGGATGTTCAACACTTATTCCATTAGCCATACAATAAGCATCAAAAGCTTGGGAAGTAAATTCACCAGCATTATCAAGACGAATTGCTTTAATTGGGTTTTCTGGAAATTGTGCTTTTAATCGAATAATTTGAGCCAGCAATCTCGCAAACGCCAGGTTGCAAGAAGATAATAAGCACACATGTGACCATCTCGAAGATGCGTCTATCAGGACCATAAAATATCTAAAAGATCCACATGGTGGATGAATAGGTCCACATATATCACCTTGAATCCTTTCTAGGAATTCAGGAGACTCAAATCCAATCTTTACTGGTGATGGCCTTAAAATTAACTTCCCTTGAGAACATGCAGCACAACAAAATTCACTAGTTTTAAGAATCTTCTGGTTCTTTAGTGAATGTCCATGAGAGTTTTCAATGATTCTCCTCATCATGGTTGTTCCCGGATGACCCAATCGGTCGTGCCAAGTTATGAACTCATTTGAGCTAGTAAACTTCTGGTTTACAGTGGCATGTGATTCAATTGCACTAATCTTGGTATAATACAACCCAGATGAAAGTGAGGGTAATTTTTCTAATATAACTTTCTTATTTGAATCATGAGTTGTTATACATAAATACTCATGATTTCCCTCATTCATCGTCTCAACATGATATCCATTTCGGCGAATATCTTTGAAACTCAACAAGTTTCTCAGAGACTTGGTAGATAATAGTGCATTATTTATTATAAATTTTGTTCCTCCAGGAAACAAAATTGTAGCTCTTCCGGAGCCTTCTATCACATTGCCTGAGCCAATAATAGTGTTAACATATTCCTCTTTTGGCACAAGATGGGTAAAATATATATCACTTTTGAGAATAGTGTGCGAACTTGCACTATCCGCAAGGCATACATCTTCATTACATATCCTTGCCATTCTCTTCAAAAACAAATAATAATAAAATGAGTAGTATGCACAGTTAAATTGAATACTTGATCCGAATTATTTTCTAAGAAACACTGTACATAAAATAATGTCATATACCAAAATTTTATTTTAAAATTTGACACAATTAATAATTTCAAAATTCATAAATATCAATATTTCATTATTTATGTACATCACATTTGAAACTTAAATACATAGAAAATAAAACTTTAACAATAAATTTTTTTTTTTACATTATTTATTTACATAGATACTTCACAATTTCACATATTAAACTATTCCATCATTGATCAAATGGCCAATATTTCCTTCAGGGTCCTCAAAGAAATCAGATACATCATAATGAGTGGTGGAGTTCTCAGCATCATTTGAAACAAAATTTGTTTCCTTTCCTTTGTAGTTCTTTTTCAAAGATGCCTGGTAAAGATCGACTAGGTGCCTTGGGGTACGACAGGTACGTGACCAATGGCCCTTTCCACCACAGCGGAAACACTTCTCCTCGGTTGATTTATTCTGCCCGATATTCTTTTCTTTGTCCCACTTCTGGTGAGATCCTCTCTTTTGAACATAATTCTTTTTCCTTCCATAATTTTTCTTGTTATTAAAAGCTTGCCATTTACCTCTTCTGGGGTAATGATTTGCCGCATTTACTTCAGGAAATGGGGCGGCGCCAGCTGGGCGCGCTTCATGATTTTTTAATAACAACTCATTGTTGCGTTCAGCAACAAGAAGGCAAGAAATTAACTCAGAATATTTTTTAAACCCTTTCTCTCGATACTGCTGCTGCAGGAGCACATTCGAGGCATGGAAGGTTGAGAAAGTTTTCTCCAACATATCATGATCAGTTATTTTTTCTCCACACAATTTCATTTGTGAGGTGATCCGAAACATTGCAGAATTATATTCATTTATAGATTTAAAATCTTGTAAACGCAAATGCGTCCATTCATATCGGGCCTGAGGAAGTATCACCGTTTTCTGATGATTATACCTTTCTTCAAGGTCTTTCCAAATATCTGCAGGATCTTTTAATGTAAGATATTCATTTTTCAATCCTTCGTCAAGATGACGACGGAGAAAAATCATGGCTTTAGCTTTATCCTTCTGGGATGCATTATTTTCAGCCTTAATGGTATCTCCAAGATCCATTGAATCAAGATGGATTTCAGCATCTAATATCCATGATAAATAATTGTTTCCAGATATATCAAGAGCATTGAATTCAAGATGAGAGAGCTTCGACATAATGAAAATTTGTTACCTGAGTCTTCCTAAAAATTTGATCAGAGTCTCGTGCTGATAACGTGTTGTGAAATAAAAGATATATATAATAGAGATGTATAAATAGAAGACTCTAGTATTAAAATAATTAGCCCAATAATAATTTATATATATATAATAATATTATATGTTGTAATGTGTATATATATACAAAGATAGAAAGGAGTATTAAAAATAAAGAGAGAGAGAATCGCATTTGTTTATTGTTACAATCTCAATATAATAAAGATTATTAATATTGCTATTAATATTATATGTAAAGAGTAATAGAAAATAGAATTTAAAATACTTATAAAATAAAAGAAGAGAAAGAACTGTAGTAGAAATATAAAGAGAAGAGTATTTGATTGTAACATAAAGAGAGAGTATTTGATTTTATTATTGTTGTGTATATTCTCTTGCCTCAGATCATGCTTTTATACGCAAAGAGAAGTTTACTTTTCAAACTACATTTATTTCTTTCATCCTAAGAACTTGTTCTCTTCAACGTAGAAAATGGGTTGCCCATTAAATGGACATCCATTCTTATCCTTTCCTAGTCACAACAAACTTCAGTCAGTTTTTTTTTTTTGGTCAATAATAATTTTCTATCCTCGTAACTCAATTCTCTCCTATGGTTTGGGTTTGAAGGAGTGTAGTACAAAACTTTCGTACAATCGTGCTTTTTCGTTACTGTACAGCAAAGGTCGGTGATATCCTATTCCACCAAACACAATCAACATGTCAAACACAAATACCATACCAGATACACAAAACACAACCCAAGACCAAGAAGATAAAGAAATCCTAGTAGTGTTCAACAATGAAGACGTAAAAGAAGGCCTGTAAGGGTGCAAAAATAGCTTAATAGGAAGATTACTGACCGAAAAAAGCATCAACGGCGCATGGATACAATCTGCAATGTAAAATATTTGGAAGAAACCAGAAGGTCTAGGAATAGTAGAGTTGATGTACAAGATCTACCAATTTTTTTCTCAGAAAGAGACAGACTTAGATAGAGTGTTGAAGGGGAGTCCATGGTATTTTAGAAACTCGTGGTTTCTCTTGAAGAAATGGGATAGAAGCAAGGATCCAGTAGAGAAAGAACTAGACAAATCTGACATCAAGGTGCAAATATGGAACTTACCTGAACACTGCAAGACTGCAAGGTTAGGGTGGAAGATAGCCTCTTCTTTGGATGTTGTTAAAGAGTGTGATGTTTTTGAAAACACAAGAGACCAAGCGCGTTTCATAAAAGCCATAGTAACTCTTAACACAGACAAACCCATCCTAAAAGAGGCGAATATTGGCTGCAAGGAAGATGGGTTGATCTGGACATATTTCAAATACGAAAAGCTACCTAACTTCTGTTACTACTGTAGGCTGATAGGGCATGAGAAAAGCAATTGCCAACAAGCAATAGATGATGAGGAAAAAGGAGAGAACAAATCTAAAGAGCTAGGGTCCTGATTGAAAGCCAATTTGATAGGAAGCATAGTGAAAGTAGCGAAAAATCAACAAAATGGAGACTCGGAGGAAAGGAAGGAAAAAAACACTATATCCCAACAAAGGCTTACCGCAAAAATGTTAGAAAAATTAGAGAAATTAACAATGACAGATATACCAGAGTCATCTAACAGTAAGGGGAAGGAGGCAGAACAATTACAATACAATCCAGAACAGAGAGCAAGAATAGAACAAGAAGGAACAGAAGAAATTCCTTTAACACTAGTGAAATAAAACAGCAACATACCGCTGATGATGGCCACTGAATCCTTACCAGAAAAAGCAGAACAAAAAGAGAGCACAGAGAACATAGAAGAAAAAACAAAGAGGAAATAAACAAAGAAGAAAGAGATGAGGAAGAAAGAAAAAGAGTTTATTCCAACAGTCTTGGAAGAGGTCACCAGCACAAAGACAGCAAAGGAGATAATAAAACAAGGGAACAAAACTTGGAAGAGGCAAGCAAGACAAATGACAGCAACAACAAAAAATAAAAAAGAGAATGCAGATTTTGGAGGACAAATGAGGAAGGCACTAGAGTTTGAGGAGATGGAGATTGATAGTACTGAGGTGAAAATGATAAAGATCAATGCAGAACCCATACTTCTAACGGCAGAGGCTGCTCAGCAGTCTTGCCGAAGGCCATGAAGATGATTAGCTGGAACTGTTGTGGGCTTGGAAATCCATGGGCAGTTCGAGCTTTGACAAAGCTCATTAAACAACAAGGACCCAACCTTGTGTTTCTCATGGGGACAAGGAGAAAATAAATAGAAATGATGAGAATGAGGTATAAAGGAGGGATGGCTAATATAGTGGTTGTGTACTGTGAAAGTGATGGTAGACAAAGAACTAGGGCCCTAGCAATGTTGTGGGACAACACCATCAAAGTAGAAGTCAAATCTTTATCTACCAATCACATAGATATGGAGGTAAAAGTGCTGAAAAATGAGCAAAGATGGAGAGCAACAGAATTTTATGGGAAGCCAGAAAATGAAAATAAACACATTAGCTGGGATCTTCTAAAGTCGCTATGGAGAGACTCTAATTTGGCATGGATAGTGTTCGGAGATTTCAATCAAATCATGGGACAAGAGGAGAAGCAAGGGGGGAACCCAATTACTTATTCACAGGTTCAAGGCTTCAAAGATGTTGTCCAAATAAATGAATTGCTTGATCTTAGCTTTGTGGAGCACTCATTTACATGGACAAATGGCCAATCAGGGGAAGATAATATCCAAGAAAGGTTGGATAGAGCTTTGGCAAATATGGAATGAAAACAAACCTTTCCGAAAATAATTGTCCAACACCTCAGCAAATACAAATCAGACCATAGCCCTATTTTAATTGATATGATGGGTGAGCAAAGTCGAAGAAGGAAGATTCCTCACGGTTCAGATTCGAAAAATGTTGGCTAAGCAACGAAGAGTGTGAAAAAAACTGTGGGAGAAGTGTGGAAAAGGGAACAAGGACCCATACAAGGACGAATATCTTGTTGCGTGAAAGAGTTAGGGACAGGCTCTTTGGAAACATACCAAAGAAGATAAGAAAGCTACAAAACAAACTCCAACACCTAAACACCATAAAATAGGAAGAAGGAGTCATCTTGCAAATCAAATAGGTGGAAGCGGATTTGGACGAAGCACTTAAGGAGGGAGAAACTTGGTGGGCTCAAAGATCCCAAACCAATTGACTTAGGCATGGAGACCAAAACTATAGATTCTTTCACCAAAAAGCTTCACAAAAAAAGAGTAGAAATTAGGTGAAAGCCATCAAGGATGACGCTAGAGTAACATATGAGGAGGAGGAGAAAATTGAAGATAGAGGTATGGTGGAGTATTTTGATAACATCTTCAGGTCAGAGGGTGTGGAAGAAGTAGACAAGTGGCTGATGTAGTGAAGAATAGGGTTGATGCAGAGAAAAGAGAGTTCCTAGATCAGCCTTTCACTATTGAAGAAGTAACCCAAGCCCTCAAACAGATGCATCCAACCAAAGTACCAGGACCCGATGGTATGCCGACACTCTTTTACCAAAAAATGTGGAGAATTATGGGTAATGATATTACTGATGATGTGCTTAATATTCTAAATCATGAAGATGATCCCTCCCCTATTAATTCGACCCATATTTGGATGATTCCAAAAGTCAAGAATCCTAGATATGCCAAAGACTTTAGACCCATCTCTTTATGTAGTGTTGTTTTTAAATTAGTTACCAAAACTATTGCAAATATACTCAAACAAATCCTTCCAGATATTTTTGGAGAGTTCCAAAGTACCTTTGTGTAGGACAGGTTAATTACTGACAATGGATTGGTGGCGTTCGAAATTTTTTATTACATGAAGAAGAAGGTGACAGGTTAAAAGGGGTACATTGGACTCAAATTAGACATGGCCATGGCATATGATAGAATAGAGTGGTGCTTTTTGAAAGAGGTCATGATATCAATGAGTTTCTCACAAAGATGGGTGAATTTAATCCAAAGATGTGTCTTGACGGTGACTTTTTCACTTTTGGTTAATGGAATCCCAAGTAAACCGATTCTGCCAACACGGGGTTTGAGGCAGGGAGATCCACTATCTCCCTACCTATTTTATTTTGTGTGAGGAAGTACTCTCAGGACTCCTAATCAAGGCCCAAAACAGCGAGATTATCAGAGGTATTAGAGTTGCCCGACAAGCTCCCTAGATAAATCACCTATTTTTTGCGGATGATAGCATCTTGTTCTCCAAAGCATCAGACCAAGACATACAGGGTATTAAGAAAGTTCTCATCTAATACCAGACAGCTTCAGGCCAAAGAATCAATTTAGATAAGTTAGAAATTTTTTCAGCCGAAATGTGCCTACTATCAGACAAAATCTTATCCAAGACTGGTTAGGGATAAAGGCGGTGGAACAACATTCGAAGTACTTGGGCTTGCCCACTTTCGTGGGAAGATCCAAGAAGAAAGTTTTTGATTTTATCCAGGAGAGAGTTTGGAAGAAGCTTAAGGGATGGAAGGAGAAATATCTCTCAAGAGTAGGGAAGGAGACACTGATAAAAACGATTGCACAATCAATTCCTACTTATATCAAGGGATGCTTTTAATACCCAAAGGAGTTTGCCAACACTTAGAAGCCATGATAAGAAAATTTTACTGGGGGAGTAGGAATGGCGAAAGGAAGATACATTGGGTCAATTGGTATAAACTTTGTTCTAACAAATCAGAAGGTGGACTAGGATTCCGGAAATTTGAAGCCTTTAATTCAGCGCTATTGGCGAAATAAGGGTGGAAATTAATGACAAGACCTGAGTCCCTAGCAGCAAGAGTCCTAAAAGTGAGGGATTTTCCAAGAACCAGTTTCCTAGAAGCATCAACAGGCTAAGCACCAAGCTACACATGGAGAAGTATTTTGAATGCAAAAGAAGTTCTTGAAAAGGGGGGCTATGGAAGATAGGAAATGGAAGGTCTGTAAAGATTTGGGGGTACCATGGTTACTAGAACAGAACAATAACAGAATATGGAGCCCAATTAACAGTTTATATGAGAATGCAACAGTTAAAGAGTTAATGAATGATGAAGGAAATAGATGGGATATTATGAAAATTAGGAACATGGTCATGGAGTTTGAAGCCCAACAAATCATAAGAATTCCACTACCAATAACAGCACAGCAAATTCATCTATGGAAGCACCAGAGTGGATTGAATTTTTATTGAAGTCCCTTAATTCCTAAGATCAAGGTTTACTGTGCAACTGTCTTCTATCTCTTTGGACAAGCCGTAACCATCTCATTTTCGAGAATATAGAAGAATCTTCTACGGAAGCAGTTGATCGAGATTTGCATTCTAAATTTCAATTCAGTTTTTACTAAGGGACAAAAAACATCTATAATGTACAAAAAAACATCTAAATCATATCGAAAAATGTTTAAATTACATGAAAAAAGCATCCAAATCACATAGAAAATGAGAGCGCAACGCAAGGGAGGATGGCGACGCGATGGAGATGTGCGACGCCAGGGAGGGGCACGGTGCAATGGGCGACGTGGCACGATAGGAAGTAGGAAGTAGATGAAGGAGTGCGACACGACATGGTGAACAGCGACGCAGCTCTCTCTAACGCCTTGCACGGTGATCACGACGCCACGACACATCGAATGACGATGTAGCAATAGTAGCTCCAGGGGAAAGCGATCGTGTCACTTACGCAAGATCTCATTGCAGCGAGGACGTAAAGGAATGCACGAGGAACTCGTGAGAGAAGTCCTTCCCGCGGCGACGCGCGCAGCGCACTTAGAATTAGAGATGTGGTGGTGGCAAAATTTCTGACGAAAGGTTGACGTGATGAAAGAGTTCCTATCTACACAACAGTTATTGGGTTTAATGGAGGTTACATTGTCTAATCCTAATTATTCAAAATCTAATTAATCTTAATTTTTTAAAATTAATTTTTAAATAAGTTGTTTAAGTTGGCTGAGTATGTTGGTCCCTATATTTTCTCTTGTCATATTACATATGTATCTATCTCTTATTTAAAATTGAGAAATATATATATATATATATATATATATATATATATATATTACTTTTAAAATAAACGGGGACATACCATTATTATTATATCCTTAAGCTATATATTTTTTGTTTTTAACATTTCGATGTAATTTTTTAATTTTATTTTTATGGTGAAATCGCGTTATAGATGATACTATCGTTCAAAAGTAATTTACGGCCTTACCAGATAAGGAGTTGTATATTCTACAAAATTGTAGAGAAGAAGTGAGAGTCATAAAGTAGTTACAATTTTTTTTTTAATTTTAAGTTTTTTTGTGTAAAAATTGAAATTTTGTATCTAAAAATTAAAATTTTCGTTATAACCTCTAATTAATAAATACAATTCTGAATTTTAATAATGCTACCTAATTGTTTGAGGTTTTGAGCCTTCATTATTCCAACTTTTAACGAGCAATTTTATTTGATCATTGTCTATGTTTACTTAGCATTTAACTATCTTATTCTCTTATTATTTTGATAGTATTTGTTTGTTTGTAAAGTATTTGATGGAGCTTTATAAGAGAGTTCCATAAAATGGAGCCATGCAAAATATTTACAAAATTATTCCAATTTACTATTTTATATATATTCATTGTTAATAAATATTCTGTATAATCTTTTATCAACTCCTTTATTAATGGCTATGCTTATGTTACCACGCTTCAACATGCTTTTTTTTTTCTATTTCTTTCATCGTCGTCATATCTGCTATTATTCTAGCTCTGCACAACTCAACCGACACACTGCTACCACAAATTTATCATTCTCAATGTCATTTCCACTAACCACACATTCTCTCTCCACCAACGCAACCGCACAGATTCTATCTTCTTCGCTTATGTTCTCATTAGGGAATACCAAGGTTTCTCTTTCTTCTTCCTATAACTTGAGGTCTACATTCAGATACTCAATGACACTTATAGTGATTCTACTCATTGTTCTCGACATCAGAAGCCAACTTCCTTAGATTCAGTGTCACAAGAAGAAAGCTATTAAGTAACCACCACCTCCTCCAACCCCTTCTTTAACCTTTCTCTCTCTTTAACCTTCTCTCTATTAGGCTTTGACCTTTCTCTCTCTTTAACCTTCTCTCTACTAGGCTGCACCCACCCTCTTTGCAAGCCTCAAATTCCCATTTAACTCTCCCAAACTCTTGAGACCAGAACCGCCTTTGCCATTATTCTTATTTTTATGCCGACGGTGTAAGCATCCTAATTAATTAACTGCTTAATTAAAATAATTTAATTGCCTAGAATAGGTTCAAGAATTTAGAATGTTAATTAGAAAATTTAAATATGATATTTGGATTTAGTAGATTTTTCTGAGTTGGAAAGTATAATTTTTTTGAAAAATTGTATAAAAATGCGTACCGATAAATTAGCTGGCAGTACCAGCTTAAATCTGTCCGATACTGTGTGAGAATAATAAAAATGGTAGAAAAAATTAGGAAAACAATTAAAGTTAAAAATTGGATGCTAATGCTAAAGATTTGGCCAAAAATTGGGCCAAACGGACTAAAAATGCTAACGGGTTGGACCGGACTCAAGTTGGGCCCAAGCCCTATATATAAATACTCAAATGCACCCATTCAGCTCATTAAACACTTGCATGAGTGAGAGCTGCTGAAGTGAGAAGAGATGTGAAGGTTTCTAAAATACTATTCATCTTCAACTTCATTCAACCATAACTCGAGCTATGGTGCTCTGATTCGCGAACAGTTTGCGGCCACGCGAAGCTCTTGCCGAGCTCGTTAGTTCTATCTAACTTTTACTGGTAAGATTTCGAAGCTTCCTCCCCATTCTACAGCTCTATAAATTTCAAAAATTAAGGTTGGAGTTTTGAGTAGATTTTTGTGTTTTGGTTGTTTAGGTACTAACCATTAGTGAGAAATTATTGGGTTCATCCCCAATTTTCGTGGATAAGGTAAGGTTTCTCAAAAATCCTTGTAGTTTGGAATCTTGTGAATAATAGATTTTGATTTTTGTGAAATATATGATGTTAGTTTGAGCATTGGTGCTTGTTGGAGTTGTCTTGACTATTTGGAAGTATTTGGATTGGAATTGATGGCTTAATTTTAGTTGAAAGCTTGATTGGAATCACATTTGGTGTATTGTGCATATTGAGAATCAACCAAGGTATGATTTTAATGTTCTCTATGTAATATGTAGTTTTTGGACACTTAGGGTAGTGGACCATATGATAGGATTAAATTGGTTATTGGTAATTATTGAATTGATAATGCATGATGGTATTATTGAGTGTGATGAATTATGATGTTGATTTTGATGTTGGGGTTGGATTGTGGTAACTATGGGTATTATTGATAGTAAGAATGTGCCAAGTTGCTAATGTTGGAACTTGATGTAGAAATTATGGATTTTTGTTGAACTATGGTGAATTGAATGATAAATTAGGTGTGAAAATGAAAGAGAAAATAGAATGATAAGTGATGAAATATATGGAGGTGATTGTGGGTGTGAATGGTGAGTTTTGGTATGAATTAGAACGTTTGTGAATTGGTTTTGGTTGTGGAGTTTTGAAATTTAGAGAACTTTGCTGATTTTTGTAAAACTTGGTTTTTGACGAGCTTTGGCGGATCATAACTTGAGCCTTTATTTGTGAAATTGATTGGATTTTGTTTTAAATAGAAGATGATTTAAAGAAATTTAAAATGGTATAAAGTTCGAGGAAAATGGAGTTTTGTAGAGGAAGTTATGAACGTTTGAAATTCGGTATAAAAATCTGAAATTTTACAGCATTTAATTTTTTTGAGTCTGATACAGCATGTGTACGCGAACCTGTGCACGAGATGCGGGCATTCTCCACTGCCTGGGATCTAGCGTACGCGGGCACTATGTTGCGTACGCGAGCATGTGAATTTCAGCCATGCGTACGTGAATCTTAACACGCGACTCGAGCATTCCATTATGTTTCGGATACTCGCGTACGCGAGCAAGGTGTCGTCTACGCGACCACCCTTTTTTCAACAGCATGCTGCATGCGTACGCGGACAGGGACTTGCGTACACGAGACCCCTGTTTTGCTGAAAAATGGTTTTTGTTCATTTCAAGGGTTCTCTAACTTTCTAAACTTCTTTAATTACTGTTTAAGACTACTATCTAGCAATTAGGTCTTAAGACTAATAGAGAATAGTTAGTGACTTAAATTGGTGAAATTCTATATGAGTTTAGAAGACGGAGACTTAGGTTTCTGAAATTGTGAGCGGACCGTTGGAGTATTATATTGATGATGATTATGGGAACTTAGGAGTTGATGGTAAACTTGTGAAATCAATAATTAATGATGGTTATGACGAGTCTGGGACTCGAAGAGAAATGGTGAATTATTGAAAGTGATCACTGTTGAGACGCGATGTGTCTGGCAAGGACGGTTGGTTAATCTGGCTTGTCGAGGTCGCGGCGGCAGTGTAAGGGCGGTGGTTAGTCCCGCTTACATTGAGATGTGAGGTTTGTGGCCTTTTGGAATTACAAGAGTGTGCCGGACACTATATCCCTGTACCGTGTGCCGGACACGATATCCATGGGGTTCCATTTATATTCGTGACCGAAAGGCGACATTCCCATGGGAATGTGTCAGGTTGGCAGTTGAACCAACAATGTGATATCATAGCCAATAGGACAGGCATTCATCATGTGCATTTTCTATATGTTTGCTTGCTTTGTTTACTTGCATACTATGCCTAATTGTATAACATGCTTATATGCTTCTTAATTTACTTGCTATACACGATAATTACTTGTGCTTTACTTGTATGAATTACTTGTGTTTTCTATTGGGATTGAAGAGGTTCGGTAGGCGGTGGCGATGGGATTACATTGGAGGTTAGGATGGCGAAGGATGTGGGACAGCGGCGGTGAAATTGTTAGATTAGAAATCCCCTAAGTTAGATGACCTGTTTAAGGATTTATTTAAAGTTAATTTTAAGATTGAATCTTATGCTTGATGTGAAGTTCTAGGATTACCTCTGGAGTTCTGGAACCTTATATCTTATATAATGGACACTGTTACCATATTGAGAACCTCCAGTTCTCATACCATACTCTGTTGTTGTTTTTCAAATGCAGGTCGTAACCCACCTTGATGAGTTGCGTGATTGGTGACAGAGCGGAGAATCTATTGATATCTCTTTTGTATATTTTGGATATTTTGTTGTAGTTCTCTCTACCTTTTGTATCTTTATCACTTTGTTGCCTTAGAGATTAATTCGAGAGACAGGTTGTTTATATTTGTACCTTTATAAAAATTCTGTTATATCTGTATGTAACAAGTCGGCCTAAACTCCGTGGGTTGTGGTTAGTATTCTATGACTATGATGCTTATATATCTACATATACTTTGTTACTTTGTACATGTATCTTATCCTTTACACTTTTAGTTATCGTGTGAACGCTTCGCGCTTTTCTATTTCTATTTTGAGCTATAATTTCTTCATCGGACTTCTCGTATTATTATTATTCCTATATATATATATATATATATATATATATATATATATATATATATATATATATTATTGTATAAGCCTTAGAATTATTATGTCACTTAGTTATCCTTTGCTTTACGGCATGAGATAAGGTTTATGGTAATTAGGATGTTACAAATAGAATCTATACGGAGGACAATTTTGTCTGCAAAAAACTATCCTTAGCTCCTTCTCGTTCTATTAAGGCAGACTCGGCCCATGCCCATTTCAACCGGGTCTTTCTATCTTTTTTTTTTTTTTACTAAAGATAGGAGACTCGAACCCGCAACCTCTTAATTGAGTATGGAAAGACTATGCCATTTGAACTATAACCGGATCTTTCTACCTTGGTAACAAATATTTTTGAGAGTTTAATCAAACAATGTATAATACTAGGTTTCTAATTAATACCTATAAGTCTCTATTCAAGCTATGTGTATGCTGGTTCTAGCAATTAAGAAGAAACAAATATTGTTGTTTCATTTTAAAACTCCTTATTGATGGAGGGGTTATTAAAAAAATATATAAAATAACTGTTGACAATGAATATATATAAAAATATAAAATAGTGGAACGAGATAATTTTGTAAATATTTTGCATAGTTCTATTGGATGAACCCTCTTATGAAGCTCCATCAAATATTTTGTCTTGTTTACTATTTAGTATTCATCTTCTGATTTAGGTAATAGAGACTTTACTTGCATGCTTGTTGATAATTAACTTTTTACTAAAATGATATTTAAAAATTTATATTACTGATAAAAATAATTTTTAAAGATTTAATTAAACGATAAATAAATCTTTAAAAAATTTAAAAATATGATAATAATAATTAATAAATATTATATTTTTATAAATAATAATTTTTTTATATTTAGCAAATAAATTATATATTTGATTCAAATTTTTATAAAAATATTTAAATAATTATTTAAAAATATACATAAAAAAATCAATTTTTATAATTTTTTTCAAAAAATTTGAACATTCACAATAAATTAAAAAAAATTCACTTTACAAAACGTTACAAATTTTAAAAATAATATTTATAAAAAATTACATCAAAATTTGAACAATAATTTTTTTTGAATATATATTTAATATTTATTATCTTTATTGTATTTTTATATTTTTTAAAGATATATTATCATATGTTTATCGTATTTAGTTTATCCTTAATTTATTTTGGAAAATTATCCAGCAACACGTGATAAGTGTAGAGCGTGTGGTACTCACGTGTTCCCGTATTTGGTATGCTGCTTGGGGTACGTCTGTACAGTAGGCCGCATACGCTCTTTCTCCCTTTGTACTATTATGTGCTTTTTCATGTTTGTGTCTCCGTCCCCAACACACCAAGCTCTCTATTTCTATTCCTCTTTCATTCCTTTCTCCCCCCAACCCTAACCCTAATCATTCACAATTCATAACCCCTTTCACCCTTAGCAAACGCGCAATCTTAAAACCCTAACTCTAATCAATTCCAATTAAGATCGCGCGCTTCCCGATTATCGATACTCGATAACCCTATTCCGCCATGGACTCGCAGCAGAGCAATCTATTCGACACCGCTTCGCAACCCGACACCGCCAACGACGCGTACACCTTCCTCGAATTCAACACTCAGGGCGAAGATTTCGACTACCCGGAGTTCCGCGACCCGATTAGGTCCTCCGTGGCGTGGCCCACTCCCTCTGATTCGCTTGCCGATACGTCGGAGCGCGGTGGTGGAGGGGGAGGAGCTGGGTCGGATCACCAGTCGGATGCCTCGCCGGTTTCGGCAGCTGCCGGGAGTGGCACTAAGGGGAGGTCAGGGAGCAGCAGTGGCGGGAACAGCCAGATGGTGGATGCATTGGTCGCGGGGATGAGCGGGTTGAATTTTGAGGACACCGGGGATGATGATAATTTCGACTATGGCAAAGGGGATTTCACCGAGCATGCTTGCCGGTATTGTGGGGTCTCTAATCCAGCTTGTGTTGTGAGGTGTAACGTGCCTTCATGTCGTAAATGGTTCTGTAATTCGCGGGGGAACACCTCTGGATCTCATATCGTCAATCACCTGGTGAGTTGTTACCACGGCATTGCAATTTTTTTTGTTTAATTTAATTTTATTTGATTTCTTCGTTGTTAAATCATTGTTTGTTTTTGGGTTAGCGGTGGACTGTTTTAGAGATTGTAGGAAAGGGTTAGGCGATTTTAAGTTGTATGATTTGTATGCTTATCTGAGAATGTGAGATTGAGGGAAGTAGTAGAGTGCTGTAGTTACAGTTTGAGTGTTTAGAAACTTAGTTATAGCTGGTAATTTTAGGAAAAACTTTCTGTTTTGGAGGGCATACTTGTGGTTCTTTTTGTGCCTACTTTAAAATTACGCGTGAAAGGAGGGAGAAATTTTGTTATGTATAGATTGCCGGAAAGGAGTTTGTTTGGAAGAAATCCCTATACTCAGTAATCGTCTTAGATATGATAAATAGTGGGCAATCATGTTTGCTAATGTACCAATGTTGAGGTAAATGAAGAAGTTGAGCTGGGATAAGTAGGTGGTGTATGGACCTCTGGTCATGTACCACACCTGAATTTAGAACTCTTACCTAGCGGGTGGGTTTGAAGCCTCGGTATGGCATAATGTACACCCTACTGATATGTAGAAAATAGTTGCATGGTTAAGTCTTAATGACTTCGTAAGGAAGATATGTTAGCAACACCGGATATGTTCAAAGGGATATCATGAACACAGTTGAGTTTGTACATAATCCATCTCCATCACGTGTCGTTTTTTGGTTGAGCTATCTGAGGCCTGAACTCAGAACCTGGTGTAAGAAATAGCATTCTTCTTAATTTATGGATGAATATTGGTGATAAACATTTGGCCATTAACATACAGTAACTGTTATATAGATTTACTGTGGCTACTGACTAGACATCAAGTTAATTATTGAGAAGTTATGGTTAGTTATGAGGTATAATGTTGAACATTTTGGTAACAAATCTGGTGATTAGGGCTGCTTCAACCTCGTAAATTTAGATCAGTAATTCAAATTTATTGTTGTAATGCTTGAAAGCTACATTAAGTCTCTTTCTTTCTAATTTAGGAGTTATGTTTTAGTTGCTGATGTAGTGTTTGCTCTGCACTTTTAGGCTGCTAATAGTCCTAGTGCCATACTTAGATGCATGCATAGTTTTCTATTCTTTTTTATGCATTGTTCTCATGAGTAAATGGTAAAATTTGAGGTGTATTGTTTGCCGCACAATAAGGTTGTTTTGATTATGACCACTATTTAATCATAAGATTTGATAACATATTGCAAAAGATTTATTATAATGCAAGAGTCATATACACCTAGTGGGATAAGGCTTTGTTGTTGTTGTTGTTGTATGAGTCATATACACATATAGAATGAAAGATAATACTGAAAATATTTGCTTTAACAAAATATTATCTTTTTTTTAATTGTGAACAAAATATTATCTTTGCTCATAGTACTTAATATGTTATTATTAGTTCAAAGTTAATTGAAAGTCTTGTATAAAGCTCAGGCCATGGATTTGTTCAAGTCATGAAAGGTTTAAATGATGAATCATGTTTTGGTGAAATGTGTATGTTTGACCAATATTGCTGTTGAATTGAGGGCCAAGTGTATATTGTTCTTTGGTGAACAAATGTTGCTTAGCTTTTCTGCTTCTTTTCTTTTTCCATATAGGTTCGGGCTAAACACAAGGAGGTATGTCTGCATAAAGATAGTCCATTGGGGGAAACAATTCTTGAATGCTACAACTGTGGGTGTCGGAATGTGTTTCTACTGGGATTTATTTCTGCGAAGACTGAAAGTGTAGTTGTTCTTCTTTGTCGTGAGCCTTGCTTGAGTGTCAATGCCTTGAAGGACATGAATTGGGACCTTAGTCAGTGGTGCCCCTTGATTGATGATAGGTGTTTCTTGCAATGGCTTGTCAAGGTTGCTTTTTCTTCCCTGGGTATTAATTCATTTAATTTGATGACATATTCTCCCCCCCCATCTTTGACATAATATGGTCTTCTGCAGGTCCCATCTGAACAGGAGCAGTTAAGGGCACGCCAGATAAGTGCACAGCAAATAAATAAGGTGGAAGAGTTATGGAAGACAAATCCAGATGCTTCCTTTGAGGACCTTGAGAAGCCTGGTGTAGATGATGAACCTCAGCCCGTGGCTTTAAAATACGAAGATGCATATCAGGTATGTATCAAGCATGACTTGTTGATAACTTGTATGTTTGTAATATGATGATTGGTGAGGATACAGATACTTTCATTGTTGACACTCCTTTCTAACGTATAACGTTTTTTTGCATGACTTGTCTCAGTATCAAAATGTATTTGCGCCTCTTATCAAGCTTGAAGCTGATTATGATAAGGTAATATTTTTTGTTTCCCTTTGCTCCATTCTAAGATATTGTACTTTCGGGACTTACTAAGTTACTTAACTGTAGTAAACATCCATCATTGCTATACCCTCATCTCTTGTGACGTGTTTTGATGTCTTACATGTGATGTGTTAATGTAGATGATGAAGGAATCTCAAAGCAAGGACAACGTGACAATTAGGTGGGATATTGGTCTTAACAAGAAGCGTGTTGCATACTTTGTCTTTCCAAAGGTGCTTTATCATTTGCCTATGTGGTAGCTGTTACTGCTATGTTTTATATCATATTTATTTTCTTGCCCTCCTAATCAATTCATAGTATTTTTCTTTGTAATTTAATTCTCTATGGAATATAAACAATTTTGTGCTATATTGTAGGAAGATAATGAGTTACGGCTTGTACCTGGTGATGAATTACGATTACGTTATTCTGGTGATGCAGCACATCCTGCCTGGCAGTCAGTGGGTCATGTGGTATGCATTTTGTTTAATTATATTTTTAATTCTTTTTAACTATTGTATCTACGACTAAAGCAAAGTTGTCGGCTACTTTTTGTACCTTAACATCAACACTCTCTCTACTTTAATTTATAAATATTAGTTAAAAAAAGGGTCAATAGATAGCATGAAGAAATATCTTCAAATGATTAAAACTCCTTAATTTCTGTTTCTGATATCCTTTTGTATCTTATTCTTAGAGCAGTTGAACACCCATGATATCTCTTTTCTGATTGAAAGCAAAAGAAGACTGTAGTCTGTGTTCTTTTTTATTGCTGTCCAGTTGTTTAGTACTGTGCCTTAGTCTTTGTATGGATAATGCAATTTTTTTTTAAATCAATATCTGCTTTTAGATAATTTTTCTTTGGTGGTTATTGTGGACAATACTGGTAAGGTAGTAGTTCTATAAGAGTACGGTAATTGTAAAACCTTTCTACTTACCAGCTATTCCAGAATGGAATGAGCCCGTACCGTAATGAGTGAAGGCTGTTCTAAGAAAAAATCCAGAGGCCAAGAGTTCCGACTATCGAATCAAACGCGAGCTCTACTGTATCTACGCTATTGCCCGATCATAACTCTACTGTATGAGAATTGTTATCCGTCTCCCCTGCCCTGTTAGAACAGTCTGGTCTTTAACAACACAACCTGAAAGGAAGCCATTCCTAATAGGAAGTTTCTAGCCGTCTTGATGAGGGCAAGACTAAAATACGGAAGAGTTGGAACTCATGAATCTAAAAGTCCATCCGATCAGCCAGTTGCAGAAGAACCTCGTTGCCTTTACTTTAATTGCTATAATATAATATTAACAAAATAAGAGTCAATTCCTTGCCTGTTAGTTTGCTTTTTTATTTTTGAAAAATAAAAGATAATAAGATATAGATTTTTAGCTTAAAATAAAAAAATGGCTTTGGAAATAAAACGAGTGATTTTCGTAAGTGTGGATAATTATTTTTTGAAGAGGAGTTATCGTTAAAAATGTAGGTAATTATTCTTATATAGTGGACCTTTGTATTGCTATGAATAGTTAATTTAGAAGAGTTTAATTTTGATAAAGTGACAGTGCAAAAAGTTTTTTTTTTTTTTTAAAGGATATTTAAGGAAATGAAGATTTTGGACACCAAGAGAGAGAATCCCCTTTATATATTGTGTGGATATAGATGTATAGATATAGATACTGTGTATATATAATATGCATTGTATTTTGTCTTCAGATTAAGCTAACTGCACAAGAGGAGGTTGCACTGGAGCTTCGTGCTAGTCAGGTAAGTGTAGTACTATTTTTTGATACCTGCATTGTGCCTTTGAACGTTGTCTGTGTGGAGTGCTTATTGTCCTCGATGTATGCAGGGGGTTCCAGTTGATATAAACCATGGTTTCAGTGTTGATTTTGTTTGGAAAAGTACAAGCTTTGACAGGATGCAGGGAGCTATGAAAACTTTTGCTGTGGATGAGACAAGTGTAAGCGGGTAAGTTGTGTTCCATTGTAAGGTTTAATTATGGATTTATATTGCTCTATATTTGTCTTATATTTTTATCCTTCTCCTTTGTTTGGCAACACTCCACACATGAATGAATAATTTTTTTGGCTCAGGAATGAAATTTTCATTGAACACATTACCTTTTGTTCGACAACGATGTCTCTATAAAAACATATATTTTTTTTAAAATAAAATTTATTGAACATGCTTACGGTTACATATACTTGCAAGGACTGGGCTGTATCTCTTTATTAACTGGAATGTGATGACAAATGGGTGTGTAATAAGTTGTTGATTTATACCATACTTTTCATGACATGTTTCTTAGTGTTGTGTGTCTGTTGGATGATCTTGGAGCTAGGTTTGACTGTGCGAGTTACTGATATATTATTTTGACAGTATTTATTGTTTGTTTTGTATGACCTGAATAGTGTCGTGGCAGGGTTCTGATTTATTTAAAAATAAGT
Source organism: Arachis ipaensis (assembly GCF_059453495.1). Taxonomy (NCBI): domain Eukaryota; kingdom Viridiplantae; phylum Streptophyta; class Magnoliopsida; order Fabales; family Fabaceae; genus Arachis; species Arachis ipaensis. Next base: position 5,515,617 of record NC_142440.1, on the reverse strand, counting down.
AACTATGTATGATGTCTCAACAATTATGAATTATAATTGTTCAGTTGTTCACAATTGCTGTTTAATATGTAGGTATATTTATCATCACTTATTGGGTCATGAAGTTGAGGTGCAGATGATGCGTAATGCATTGCCTCGTCGCTTTGGTGCACCAGGACTTCCTGAGCTTAATGCATCTCAAGTATGTTGTTGTTTTGACTAATCTCTGTTGCCCTTGGATGTCTGATTTAGAAAAATAAAGTGGTCTTTTTTTTCCTTACTTTTTATTTTTAAAATAAAGTAGAAAATATGTAGACATAATAGATTTAAATTTTATTAATAATATGTAGACATTGCAATTCATAACATGTAAAATATTGTTTTCTCAACAATGATATTTATGTGAATAATAAAGTATTACTGTCGTTATAAAACTAACTTGGTCTGTTTTCCAAAACCTGTTGGGAAAATTTTGAAAGTAATTACCTGAGCACTTGGGAAGATTAATGGAATATATGTCACTTTCCAATCTCTCTCTGTCGTCCTTAAAATATCTTCAAAACTAGGGAAAGGCTTCATGGAAACCTTAATCCATCATGGTTTGATCAAAACCTGTCATGCTCTCTTCCTTTCATAAGAAAGCAGCTTGGTGGCTTCCTGTTCACAATCGCTAACACTTTGTTACTTGTCTTGGATCCAAATATGTAGTTTAGTGGGGTTATATGTTATTATGCACCTTATGAAGGAAGGAATCCCTTTCATAAAATTTCGTATGTGATTTGACACCACCAAATTTTGTGCTGGATGTTGGTGCACTCTAAATTACAGATCTTCTAATTTTTTTTTTTTAGGTTTTTGCGGTTAAAAGTGTCCTTCAGAGACCTATTAGTTTGATTCAAGGTCCCCCTGGAACTGGGAAGACTGTAACTTCTGCAGCACTTGTATATCACATGGCCAAACAAGGTCAGGGACAGGTATGATCTGTTTCCCTTTTTGGATATTGTATGCTTTTCTCGTGGTTCGTTTTAGTCATTTATTTTCTTCCCTCACTTCCCTGCTAACTTAATTTTCAGGTTTTGGTTTGTGCACCTAGTAATGTTGCTGTGGACCAGCTGGCTGAAAAAATAAGTGCTACTGGGTTAAAGGTATGGGTGCCATATATTCCAATTAGAATTGGTTATTATTAAACAAATTGAACCTATGTGTAATACATGCATTTCTTTCATTCAAGGTTGTTCGGCTTTGTGCAAAGTCAAGGGAAGCTGTAAGTTCTCCTGTTGAGCATTTAACACTTCATTACCAGGTTAGTTTTGCAATATTCCAGATCAGTTTCATGCTATTGTATTTTTAGTATGTATACTTTCCTCCTTCATGTTTCATATAAGTAATTATGATTACAACATGATACATGGTAATGGTGATTTTTGCCAGGTTCGGCATCTTGACACATCCGACAAGAGTGAACTTCATAAATTACAACAGCTGAAGGATGAACAAGGTTTGGGATTTAGTTTCTTAAAAGCTATACAGAACTTGGGTTGTTTTGTCTAGTTATCATAGTGGGTTGAATTGTGGCCAAGTTCGGTGCATTTTACGCTATATTGTGTATTGCACTAGCTGCTTGTACATCTAATGTATTATATTTTATTCAGAATAGACAGCTATCATAAATTTTTGTAATTGTTAATCTTTGGATAAAAATAATCTGATTTTTCGTTTACTTCTAGCCAATTAATAATCACATTTTCTTCTAATTATAAATTTTTACTTTATTTCTTGCTCCCTCTCTTTTTCCTCAGGCTGTTACTACTGCTATTTGAACTCTGTTGTGGGTAATGCATGAGAGTTTTTAACCACCATTTTTTAATCCTATTACAGGAGAACTTTCCAGCAGTGATGAGAAAAAATACAAAGCACTTAAGCGAGCAACAGAGAGGGAGATTTCTCAAAGTGCTGATGTGATATGCTGTACATGTGTTGGTGCTGGGGATCCTCGACTTGCAAATTTTAGGTTCCGTCAGGTTGGAATATGTCTGCTGCTACATATAATTGCCATCATTCTTGTTCAATTCTGACTTTTTCTTTAATTTTTTCTGGCAGGTACTTATTGATGAGTCTACTCAAGCAACAGAACCTGAGTGCCTCATTCCATTGGTTCTTGGTGCAAAGCAGGTATTTGGGGTTTCTATCTGTTAATGCATTTCTTTTTTCCTTGAATGTTGATGTGTGTAACAAAATATCTGTATAGGTGGTTCTTGTTGGTGACCATTGTCAACTTGGGCCAGTCATTATGTGCAAGAAAGCAGCTCGTGCTGGGCTAGCGCAGTCGCTTTTTGAACGCCTTGTCCTACTTGGTGTTAAACCAATTAGGTTACAGGTAATGAATTGCTTAGTTTGCAAGAGACAATTCATTGCTGCAATTGTTGTGAAGTGCTATCCCTAGTTATACAGACAAGCTACTTAATTGTTTTTGTTAGGGCAATCGCTGAAGTTCTTTTCATCATTTCAACTTACAGGTTCAGTACCGTATGCATCCATGTCTATCTGAATTTCCCTCAAACAGCTTTTACGAAGGGACCCTGCAAAATGGCGTTACTGTTAATGAAAGGCAGTTGTCAGGAATTGACTTCCCATGGCCTGTGCCAAACCGTCCCATGTTTTTCTATGTTCAGGTACTGTAAATGCATGTATTGTATAGTGAGTATTGTTTTCTGTTCTTCTGGTAGAAATATTCTTTGTTCACAATTGGTCAATAATCAACATTTTAGTTACCTTTTTTTGGGTATTCGTCATAATTTTGTCCATTGCATTTTTCTTCCATTTATTAATTTTTTAACCTAAGTATCTAATCGTTTTACAGATGGGTCAAGAAGAGATAAGTGCAAGTGGAACATCTTATTTAAATAGGACCGAAGCTGCAAATGTAGAAAAGATTGTCACCACTTTCTTAAAAAGTGGTGTGGTTCCAAGTCAGGTAACTCTAAATTAGAGCACTTGGATTAACCCTAATGATTTTAGTGTTGGGATTATTATGGTTGCTTTTTTTTTTTAAAATTAGAGCACTTGGATTAACCCTAATGGTTTTAGTGTTGGGATTATTATGGTTGCTTTTTTTAATTTATTTTAATTTACTTATTTTTTAATGTCAAACAGATTGGTGTTATAACACCTTATGAGGGTCAAAGAGCTTATATTGTGAACTATATGTCAAGAAATGGGGCTCTTAGACAACAACTTTACAAGGAAATTGAGGTTTGATACAGATACCATCTGGATTTATATTCTATTGCTTACCGGGGTTCAATTGCTACAAAAATTTTGTTCTTTTCAGGTTGCTAGTGTTGATTCCTTTCAAGGAAGGGAGAAAGACTACATAATTCTATCATGTGTTAGAAGTAATGAACATCAGGTTGGTTTACCCATTCTTTGCTCTGATACTTGATGTCTTTTTAAAAAGTTTGATGTGTATCTTATCTATATTTTTTGGAGTTATTGTTATTGCGTTTGATGGATCTCGTTGAATTATATTTGTTTCTTTAGGGCATTGGGTTCTTGAATGATCCTAGGAGGCTCAATGTTGCTTTGACACGAGCAAGATATGGTATTGTTATTCTGGGAAACCCTAAAGTTCTGAGCAAACAACCTCTATGGAATAGCTTATTGACACACTACAAGGTATCTTCCAGTGGTGTTGATTTCTCAATAGATAGTTATTTCCAAGCAAGAGCTGGAAGTATTATAAAATTTCTGTTCAAACTTCACGATTCTCGTGCTCTTTTTAACCAACCCGCTTATGAGTTGTTTAAGTTTTCCAACATAAGGAGTGATTCCATACCAATCTCCCCCTCCTTCTTTCAAGTTCCATTTTTATTTTCTAAACAGAATATGCTCCATTTTTCAAACAGGAACATGAATGCTTAGTTGAAGGGCCTTTAAATAACTTGAAGCAGAGTATGGTTCAATTCCAGAAACCCAAGAAGGTAGGTGTTACAGAAATGCAATGCGATGTTTTTTTTATTATACCTGCTGGTGCCAGGATGCTTATCTTTTGAGGTATTTTTTCTCTGAGATGATTACATATTAATGTTGTGGTTGAACTTACCTTCATTCAGATTTACAATGAAAGAAGGCTCTTTTATGGTGGTGGACCTGGAATTGCAGCTAATGATACTTTTGGTTCTGTTGGTGCTGGCACTACTTCAGACCGAAGGAGCAGCCGTGGAAGGGGTATGTACTGCATTATATGTTTACCTCCATTCCCCTCCTTAAAATAAACTTTTTTTGCTATCTGTATTAGATGGGATTTATAATCATTAACACCATGTGATTGTCTTAGAGTTCCATTGTGTACTCATAGCCACAAAATTCTTTAAGGGTATGTTCTCAAGTCATGAGGGAAAGGCAAGGGAAGGCTTTGGAGGGGATGGAAGGGGAGAGGAATGGAAGGGAAGGGAGGGCTTAAGATTTTAAGACCCCTTCGTTCGTGAGTTTTAGATGTTAGAGGGGTTATACATTTTTACAATTTTACATATTGGAGCAATGGTTGAGTTGTCTCCGTGTGACCTCAAGGTCATGGGTTCAAGCTGTGGAATCATCCACTGATGTAATTAGACTCTGTATATTACACCGTTTGGATGCGGCCCTTCTTTAGACCCTACATTAATGCAGGATGCCCGTGCACCGGGCTGCCTTTTTTTAGTACGGATAAAATAGTTAAATTCAAATGAAAACCCCAAAGGTTTTTGGAGGGCTAACAAAAACCTTCAAAATTCTTGGCTCCTCGCCCTCCGAATAATAGAACTCGTGAATGGGATTTAAGTTTAACCCTCCAAAGCCTTTCCCTACCCACCAAAACCCTGAACATATACCCTAAGTCTATTGTTTTGGTGTTTCAATCACTTGTTTGTGTGTCAAATGTAGGATCTTATGTTCCGCCTGGCCCACCAAATGGGACTCAGAAGCCTGGAGTGCATCCTGCCGGATATCCTATTCCAAGGGTTCCCTTGCCTCCTTTCCATGGTGGTCCCCAATCTCAGCCATATGCTATTCCATCCCGTGGAGCTGTACATGGTCCTGTTGGGGCAGTTCCTCATGTACCATCACCAGGTAGTCGGGGTTTTGGGGCTGGAAGAGGTAATTCTGGTGCTCCAGTTGGCAGTCTTCACCAAGGAACGCAACAGCCTATTGGGAATATCGGATCTACATATAATTTTCCTACTTTGGAGAGTCCAAACAGCCAGCCATCTGTTGGGGGTCCATTATCTCAACCTGGGTTTGCCAATAATGTATGTACCTTCTTCATTTATCTTATTGTGTTATGTAGTCATCTCCCTATCATTGTCATATTCAGGGTCAATTTCTGATTATTTTCCTTGTGCATATTAGATGCCAGTCCAAGGGACAGGTCAATCATTTCGAGATCAATTTTCTGTTCCTGGAATGTCTCAGGTACTTAACAGTAATTTGGTTTAAGATTGACTTTGTTTCAAATGTATCATAGGAATTCATTGCATTCCATTTTAAATTTACTATCAGGACTTCTTGGGTGATGACTTCAAAAGCCAGGGATCGCATGTTCCTTATAATGTTGCTGATTTTGCTACCCAGGTTTGGGAAATGTTTTAGTTATTTTTGTACATGGAAGTTGTACAAGTCTTAAGTTCAGCTCATCAATGAGAGAACAGGGTGCTTTGTTCTTTCCTGTTAGTTTCTTTGCTGATGTATCCTCTTCTTTTTTTTTTTTGGGGGTGTGTGATTGATTACCTTTAGGCTTCTCAAAGTGGATATGCTGTTGATTATGCTACTCAAGGAGCGCAAGGTGGATTCCCAGGGAACTTTATGAACCAAAATTCTCAAGCTGGATATTCACGTTTTGGTTCTGGAAATGAATTTATGTCTCAGGTTGTTGAAGTGGCTAATGATGGGCTTTCACTTTGTTCTCCTTCAGTTGCTTCTTTCTCCTTCCTGATCTGATTTTCCTTTCTGTTGGTTCCCAGGACTACATGGCCCATGGATCGCAAGGCCTTTTCACTCAAGCTGGATTTGGTGATCCCTTGCAAGATGATGCAACACAGAGCCATTTTGGTGTTGCTAACGCCAATCCTCTCCAATCACAGGTTTCCTCTAGTTTCAGCTTTTGTTTCAAATAAATATGTATAAAATTTAAGGGGGCATGTTAATTTCACCAGTTGATTAGCTGTTTGATACTTTGATGCATGGAACTCGGTCATTATTTTTTGTGGTAAATTTCCTGGCTTCTTTGCAGATGAATTCTCTCTATTCCCAGCCTTTTTCTCATTACAACACACAGCCAATGAACTTGCAGGCTTCCCAACAGCAGCCTCAGGGTCAGGGTCAGAGTTCCCAAAATCAAAAAATTCAGTATAGCGGTTGAGCAGCTTAAGCAGCGTAATGTGGCTTTGATGGGTTACAGTCTTTGCTATCAGCAACTCTGCCTGTCTTTTTTGCTGGAATATGTTTGCTGGCTGCATCCGAGGGATTGGCTTCCTGGGATCGCTGCCTGCATGGACCCATATTGAAGGATTGGTATCTATGATTTGACTTGGTGGAATTGTGGGGCATTATGGCGATAGAAGCAGCAAATCCTAGGCTGCGGGAAAAAAAAGAAAGATAAGATAACCCGTTACCTTACTGAAATTTTGTGTTGGTTTGGGATTAAAATGAAATTGTTCGAGAAAGCATTACATGGAATGGTTTTGTCGAAAGGGTTTCCTTCCGTCTAGGAACAGAAGGGACGATCTACAATGTAGTCGCGGAGATACTGATACATAGTAATATAATGCATACGGCATCAATCTGCAGCCAAGGGAATGTTTTTTGTACAGAAGGCCCTGATGCGGTTTACCCTTTCAGCTCTACCTAACATGTAATTTATGTACTCGATATAATTTGAAACATTGAATGATGATATTGTTGGAAAATGTTTGACTATGCAGCTTGCCGCTCAGAATTTACGGTGGCATATAAAGTTGTGATAATTATTTTACATGTACATTAGGTTTGCAAGACATAGTTGAGTAGTTGACCGGGTTACTTTAAGTAATCCCTTTAATGGATAAGACATAGTCCTAGAACTTATTCATTTAAAGGTCCCTCTCTCTCTCCCCCCTCCCCTCAGCCCCTTCCGCCAAAAAAATCTAGTGGTTTATATGAGCAGTTGTTTTGAGTATGGTTTAGTCTATTCTAAGAAAATGAAATTAAATTGATTTCCTCGAATAATGTTTTCTTCTTTTGGTCATATACTAATACAGCAACGTTATCCTGAACATCATCTAACTTTCTTTCTCGAAGACCAGGCATTCGGGTCTCCCAAGTAAATTATTTATAATTTTATATACATAAAGCGTTAGCCCCAAAAATCAGAAAACGCCGGTGGTACGTGGCCGGCGTCGCTCTGCTTCACGAGACTGAAAACGGCAAATGAGCCACATTGCTGTTTTGGGCCAGGCCCAGTTAGGTCTACACTTACTGGGCCGGAAAGCTCCACTAACCCAAAACCGTGATCTGCCAAGGCGGTGAGGCAGTTCCCTGTCCATGGTCGAATCTCGGTGGCTGCCCAAATTCTAGTAAGATCCCCACACGCGCTTTTCAGCGTTTTAGCCAACGCACCCATCTGGTCCGGGTCGAAGAAAACATCGGACATGAGAACAACGTCAAACTCGCCGAGCGACTCGTCCGTACCCCAAACGAGCTTCCTCACGTGTACTACGTGGTTCAGGTTGTTTGCTTCCACGTTTCTAGACAAACCCAGGATGAGAGGCTCGATGTCGGTGAGCACGACGCGGGAGGCTCCCAGCATCGCCGCCGTCAATCCAGGGAGGCCAGCTGCTCCGGCGCCGAGTTCGATAGCGGTTTTTCCGGTAAGGTCGAATTCCGGTTGGGAGCGCGATTGAGCTGTGTTCATCATCCATTGGGAGAGAATTAGAGCCGAGTCCCATATCCATGAGCCGGTGAGGACTCGACCGGTGACGGTATCGCACACGTTTTCCAGTTCGTGGATTTCTAGGTTTTTCCCCCCTACGCTGATTTCTCTTACTCCCATGTAAATTATTCTAACTATTATTGACTGTACGGTCTTGTTTGTTTGAATTTGGAAAGTTGTCTTCTGCCATCCTGCTACTGCTGCTCTTGTAGTTTTCCCTTTGAAGCATGACCGCATACCCCCCTTCCCTTTCGTAATTTACGTTAGGGATCTTTCTAATTTGGGGTGTTCCTAAAAAAGCAAGAAGAAGAAATTATACACAATCACCCAGCTGATCCTATCCTGACAGGTGGATAGTACCCCAAGTCTTGTATACTTGTATTGTATCCGATAAACCGTTGACTTTTGTTCAGCTCATTCTACTCATGTCTATCTATCTATCGTATTATATTAAATTAAATTTCTGCGCTTAATAATAAAATTAATATGGTATATTTTTAAAATTTTTTTAATTTATTTATTCTAACTCATTAAATTAAATTAATAATATTAATTAATTAATTTGATCAGATATTTAAATATTATATAATTTATTATAATTTATGTGAATTAACTAACTATAATATATTCTTGGCGTTCCTACTTGGTACTGTATATAAAATCGAACTTGTATGATTCACAGTTGTTCTAGTATTCACACCACCAATTATTTTATACGCTCCTTTGTTTCACTTTCAGTTTCAGGACAATAGGATATATACATGCAATAGTAGTCAGGCTATAATTTCTGTGTTGTCGGTTGTCACTTTTTGGAGTATTTTATTGGAGGGTCATATTTTTCTTTTCTCTTTTTTTCCCTTTTTATACTTATGGTGTAAAAAGTATTTTATAAAATCATATTATATTGTTATATCATTAGAAATAGTTAATTTTTGGAGATTTTGTTTAAAAAAAATACAGAAAATCTTTAGTAATTTTTAGTAATTTTAGCTAATATTTAATCAGTATAAATATTAAATTATCTTTAATAAATAAATTATATTAACTTATGTGTGTAAATTTTAGTAAATATAGACGTAATCATGTATTTTATATGTGTCAATTTTTATAAATATATGTATAAATTGTTGATGGTCATGTAGTATTGTTAAAAAAATATTCAAACGTGTGAATCATTTATATGTATAAACCCTTTATTGTACAGTGTGTTAAAATTGGTTCCTGACTTCCTGTACTCTCTCATAGGATATTGAGTTATTGACGGCATTTATCATAAAGCAATGGCTAATATGTGTGTATAACATTTTCATTTTCTGGGGTCTGAATGTACTAATGTAGTGTAACAATTTATTTCTTGTTTTTGGCCCATGAATTGACTATGGTATTGCATTTATCACTCTTGAATTTCTTATTAGGAAATAGAAATGGGCTTTTCTAAGGATTTGCTTTCGAGTCTAAGGAGAGATAAAGTATGGTGTTACATTCTTGTGCAAACACTAAAATCAATTCAATTAGGTATCATTTAAATATGGTACAACATTTAGCCTTTTATTACAATAATTAAAAAAAATTAAAATAAACACATCTAAAAATTATGAATAGATTTATTGTCTTTTTAAAATTAAATACACATTTAAAATACAATCTAACAAAAACTGAAATTTAAATTTTAAATTTTAAATTTCTGTTTCAGATTTAATATATTTAATTATTAATTATTAATATATTATAATTTAAATACATATCTAAAAAATAAATTATTCAAAATTCAAAAATTTGATTTTAAAATTATAAAATAAACCTTAAACCATCAAGTTATTAATTAAACCCGTACAAAACACTCAAAGAAGCAGAGAAATCACGTTTGTCCCGTGTCAAAACACTCGACGCTGCCTTCTTCCTTTTCGGCGCTCATTCACATCACAACGCCACATTCCCCTTCGTCAACACTCATCTTCGTCACTGCCTTTCTCTTCCTCGTCGCCGTTGCCGAAAACTTACCTAAGGTTTGGATGGGTCTTTGACACCATTATTTTTTTTATTATTCTGTATAAATTTTAATTTTTTTGAAATAAAAAATCGAATAAAATGGCCTAAAGAGATTTTCATATATATTGCAATGTTAAATTTTTTTTTGGTGACTTATTGCAATGTTAAATTATTTTTGCACGTGCAATTTTTGTATTTTGAAAGTATTTCAAAAATATTTTCTGTATAACTTCGTAATTTTAGATGTGTTATAATTATTTTTTAATGTTTAAATTTAAATTTTAGATTTATGATTTTGGATGTGTTTTAAAAATATTTTTGTATAACTTAATAATTTTAGATGTGTTACAATTAAAAAAGAAATTACAATTGAAAATATTTTAGTTTGTGAATATAATTATATTCGACCATTCATCACTAGAAAGTCGTAAAACAAATCCTACATTTTATTAAAAGTACAATCAGTAAGAGATTAATTTGTTTCTAAATGCACTAATTTTGAATTCTTTTTTTCTGCATATACAAATTGGAATATTAAAGAAGAAAACGGTTTTATAGAAAGAGAATAAACATGAAAAAAGAAAATAATAACTAACTATGAAGTGGGTAGAAAGTTAAAAAAAATTTAGTTTTTAAAATTTAAATTAATCTTAATTATAAATATGTATCCTAAAAAATAGATATACATTTTAATTAAAATTAATTAAATAATATTAAAAACTGATTAAATATTAAATTTTGTTGTACAAGTAGCATTTTTTACTAAAATATATTGTGCATGAATACCCAAAAAAAAAGAGTATGGACTATGGTGTAACGTTAATATGAGTAAGATTGTTGTAAGAAATAATACAACACTGAACACATCACCATTATATATAAAAAAGATTATGCTAGGTAATTAATAATTTTTTTAAACAACGTGAACAACAAATCTAAAAATTGGTTCAATTAAAGTAAAATACACTACATTGGCCGAACTTGAACAACATGCCAACCAATCTATCATCGTTCTTTTTTTTTATTCAATTGTTCAAAGCTGAATCGATTAACAATTTTGAAAATGTTATCTGATTTTGAATGCCTTATTATTCCCCACCAAAAATAATATTAATGTCAACGTAAGAAATCAGGACACGTGTGCCGTTATACGTCGTTGAGTATATATCATACTGTGGTTTAGTTGAATTGGAATTGTTATAAACACTAATGGCAATTGCAATTGGAGCTTTCTCCCTGGACCCCTTCATGAAAGAAACTATAGAGGAATTAACGTATTAAACATTTTAAGTAGTTTGGATTTTGTTGTACAGCTGGCCAAACGAAACAAAATGCCCATCATCTTTGATTAAATTATTACTTTAGTCTCGTTCAGTTTATATTGCCACGCAACTCGTGGATCTATTCATATTTTGCTTCCATTTCCTTATGCCTTTGGAGAAGTTTGTGAATTGTGAGTATACCAACTCATGCCATGTTTCACTATACACGTCATACAAGTTAGGTAAAAGTTTCTTCGAACATTAGATTGTGTATTCGTGGACATAGCAAATGTTAATATAAGTGGGTGTTTGATTTAAGGAATTTAGTTTATTTTGACAATTATTTATAAAGATATATTATTTTTATGTTTTCCTGAAATCTTAAGTACAATAAGACAACATAATTATTTAGATTTTAATTCAAATTCAATGTTCTGAATTCAAATAAAAAAAATAATTTTAATATAATATCAATTTAAAATAAATTTATAAATATTTTTAATTACATAACATCACATCAATAAAAATAATAATTTTTTAATTTTTTATATTCACTAGGTGAATAATCATCTAAAGAGAATATAATTGAATAATTGTATAAATTATCATTACATCAAAATTAAATTCTAAATAAAATATATTAAAAAAATTATTCAATAAATTAAATATATATAATTAAATCTATATATAATTTGGCACATATTTTAATAAAAATACTAAAAATATTTTTCATAAAAATATTTGTATTAAAATATAATTTATTTATTTAATCCTATTTAAATAAAAATAATATTTTTACAATATACTAAAATTAAATTTTATAATTTATTATTTAATAATAAAAAATAATTTTTACGAAGTATCCTCCTTTATATTACAAAAGGGAATTTACCTTCAAAAAATAAGTTAATTTATCACAAGAATTGTCATAAAGGTAATTTTTAGAAGAGTGAGATCCAGTGGGTAAATAACTTAATTAAGTTACTTTTGAAAAAATAGCTTAAACAATAAATACTTATATTAAAAGTAGTTTATAAATAAATTATTTTGTGTTTGGTTTTTTAATTTTAAAAGTACTTATTTTAAGAAAAAAATAATAAAAAAACTTTTTATTATGAAAAAAATTATTTTTTAAAAATTTTTTCTTAAACACTAAAATAATTTTTAAAAAAATTATAATTTTATTTTAAAAATTATACCAAACATTAATATTATACTTTTTTATAAATTAAAAATTAAAAAAAAAAAATCACTTTTTGAACCTACCCAAACAGGCTCGGAAAGTATATATAAATCAAGAGCAGATTCCGGAAATGGAGAGGGAAAGGCGAAGGGCATTCCCGAAATTAAGGGAGAAAAGGGAGGGCAAATGAAAGAAGGAAGGAGGCCCAATCATTCTGAAAAGCCGCTAATGAATCTATCAGAATCCAGCTAGCTTCCTACAATAACGTAGCTTGGACTCCGAGTGACTTTCCTTCCTTCCCCATACATAGTTACATACACACACATATACATATACATATACATATACATATTCAAATACATACATACATACTCTCTCTCTCTCTCTCTCTCTCTCTCTCTGATGTGTTAAGTTACGAAAAGCATAAAGTAAAAGCTAAAGCGAAACGACGCATACCATCATCTTCTGAATCCTGACTTTGACATCAACAACAACTACTATTGTTTACTCAATCAGCTTCACTTCACTACTATTAGAATCAAAGATTCACTGCAATTCTCTCTCTCTCTCTCTCTTGCTTTTTATCTTCTTCCTCGCTCTCATCTCGCGGTTAGTTCACTTCTTCTTCCCTGATTCTCCTCTTTCCCTTTTTATTTCGTAATTTTCCTTCGTTTAAATTTAGCATCGGTAGCTATGCGCACTAGGTTTGATCGCTGTTTATTGCTTTAGATTCTACATTTATTTTGCGTTCGGTATTCGGATCGCATTGCATTGCATGCGTTCTTGCTTTAGAGGTTGTGTTTTTTTATTTTTTATTTTTTTAATTCTGATTAACAGTCAATGGATTCATCATCGATTGAGTTTCGGTGGTGTGTGTAGTTAATGGACTTGAATTTCAATGTGAGCGGTGTAGGATACTCTAAATTGTGAATAAGTGATGCGGTTGAAAATGGAGGCATAGTCACAACATGCATACATTTTTATGACCAAAGGCTTAGCAATAGTAGCATGTTGCTGGTGTTGTAAAATTTTTTTATGTATTTTTAATGTGAAATACTAATGCAACGTGTAGAGCCTAATATATAAATTTATAGTCCCATGTTTGATATAATTCTTACTAGTGATGGTTCTGGTTGTAATTGGAGATGGATTCTTCTTACAAAGATAGGCCAACTTGAGGTAATTAGTTTAACAGATCCATGTTGTAACGAAGGATGATGATGATGTTATGTTGGCTTTCATAAGTTAGATAATGGTAATGAATCATGATAGAGTTAAAAGTACTCGGAAACAAGAGTGATTAGAACGATGATTTGTTTGAGGTATATGTCTCCTATATTACAGTTTTTAGCAGAGAAGAACAACGGGACTCAACCTTCAATATGGTGCCCACTTGAGATAAGGTGTTGTAGAATTTAGAGTGACTTTGACCTGGGGGCATTACAGAGGTTAATTTGTATTTGAGTCAGTCTTATATTTGTTTGAAGTTATGTTGTCTCTTTTCATTTTATGCTGTTTAGGGAAATAATCAAATTGAAATGTGATGCTTCTCTCTCTCTCTCTCTCTCTCTCTCTCTCTCTCTCTCTCTCTCTCTCTCTATGTGTGTGTGTGTGTGTATATGTATCTCTTTTATTTATTTATTTTTAATCAATGGCAAACTATGAAATTTAAGATGTTTTTATGATAATAATTTTAAATAAATGATAGTAACAGTGGAGGAAACCTCACAGAAGAGGGGCTTCTTAAGCCATTAAATAATAAAATTGACTTGTCTTGCTCTTAGTAGGTTTGAGAACAATATAGTGATATCCCTTGTCCATTTGACGATTTTAATGTAATTCTTTGCTTCCAAGTTCTTCGTTGGATAAGTTTCTCGGTGAAACTTTGGAATTTTTTGAAGCTTCTACATACATCACACTTTAGTTTTTATTTTTAATTTCTTTATTTTTTATTTTTATTTTCATGGAATATGGTTTCTGTATGTAAAAACATGAAGGGAAAAAGTACTGTAACCTTTCTGTTCGTCTAGTTGCTTGATATTGATATTTCATTTTCATTTTGTTGCAGAACACAACATAAAAGTGGTTGCCTGGAGTGCCAGTACCTATGGATCTAGCTTTCTGTAAAACATATGTCTATAATAGTTGCTGATCCGTTTGGAAGCTTACACTCATTCTGATTTCTATTTTATACATACTGGGCCTAGGTGGTGATGCAATCTGTTGTGATGCATAGGTGCCTCTGGTGCTGTCTTCTGTTTGGGTATCTTCATATATGTTGCCTTTCTTTTGATCCAGGACAGAGTTTGAATAGGAGTACTGGTTTAGAGGAGGATTGGTTGGGTTATTCTGGGTCACTTCTAAGATATAAATCTCAACTCAGTGGTTCTGCATTTGCTGAAACATCAACTTCTTCATTCTCATTGATTGAATCAGTTTCTTGTGAGGACCTAGAAGGTGTAGGATCTTTTGATACCACATGCTTGCTAAGCTCAACTCATACTTTGAATCATGATATTAACATATTTGGTGTTGGAAATTTGGAGATACTTTCTCATGTTTCACTTTTATGTCCCGTAGAAGGGTGTACAATAACAGTCAATGTGTCAGGCAGCATTAAACTTGGTCAAAATGCTTCTATTATTGCTGGTTCTGTTGTTTTATCTGCAGCCAATTTAACAATGGAACGCAATTCTTGTATAAACTCATCATCTTTGGGTGGGTCACCACCTGCTCAAACCAGTGGCACACCTGTTGGCTATGATGGAGGTGGTGGGGGACATGGTGGGCGTGGTGCATCTTGTTTAAAAAATAATAACACAAACTGGGGCGGTGATGTTTATGGTTGGTCTACAATATCTGATCCATGGAGTTATGGGAGTAAGGGTGGTGGAAAATCTACTCAAAAACCATATGGAGGGAATGGTGGGGGGCGTGTTAAGCTTCTAGTGAAGGACACTTTATATCTAAATGGGTCTGTCACTGTAGAAGGTGGTGATGGAGGGTCTGATGGGGGAGGTGGCTCTGGTGGAAGCATAGTATTGCATGCTGTAAAGCTGTGAGTATCAACTACTTGTCAATCTGTGACAGTATACCTATTTTTCATGTTATGACTGCTGAAGGACTGTTATGGATGTTTATAGCTATTAATTTAAGTGCAAAATGCGTTTATACGAAATTTCATTCAGTTTTAATAATAGTAGCAATGATAATGAGTTGTCTAGTTACATATTAAAAGGTTCCAAGATGGTAAGATAGTTGCAGATATTTGTAAAATTCTGTTAATTACAATTATCAAAGAGGTTTGTAGCTTTTGATGATGGTGCTGTCAAATTTTTTTTATATGGATCTGCTTACATATATAGCCCTAGGCCATTTACAAATTGCAACTGTTAGTTCCTTTGTCTTCCAGATTTTAAATGTTTTCCAAAATGTCATGCCTTTGTTTATGGTTTGCAAGTTGTTTCTGTTTTGTAGGTTTGTCTTCTCTTATATGAAGGTTTACTATTGAATTAATTTATGATTTCTACTTTATTTTTCTTGTAACTCTTTTGTTGGATTTAACTGTTTGGATGAGTATAGGAAGGGATATGGTATCATCAGTGCTGCTGGTGGGACAGGATGGGGTGGAGGCGGTGGAGGAAGAGTATCACTTGATTGTTACAGCATACAAGAAGATTTAATAATTACTGTTCATGGTTTGTCCCAATATTCTTCTACTTGTGGTAGTTAAAACAGTGTGTTCTACTTGATTTGAATTGTTAGATTAATCCATGTGAATCAAAATATCAAAAAATGGAGCATTCTTTTAAGCATATAAAAGTTTCACTGAAATTTTCAGTATGCACGATCTGCGTTTTTTACAAAAATAAAAATAGTTTTTTCAGTATGCACGGTCTTATTGACTAGGTTTGTTGGGTTTAGTAGTAGTAAAGAGGCAAAAGTTATGCGGAACAGTGCAATCTTTGCAACTATTTCGACTATTTGGTTGGAGCTTAATGCACACACCTTTAATGATAGATTCTTTGAAAAACAAGTCTTAGGATTAGACGCTTAGCATCTATTTGGTGTAAAGCTCATGATACTTTCCCCCTCGGACATGTTGAGAGATTGAAGACGTTTGCCCTTTTTTGTGTTTGGGTTTTTTTTTATAGGAGAACCCTTTTTCCCCCACCTTCTTTGTATTTCTTTGTTCTCACTTTAATGGGATTCTTATTAACATGTAGACATACATAATCTGAAACTTTTGATGTTGTTGAAACCATCATGCATTTGATGTTTTGAGATATGTTCTTTCGACAAAAAGTATTTTGGTTGACATTGTCATATCTATAGTTTCAATAGTTCCAGATGTAACATGCACGTGTGCTTTTCTCTTTAGCTGTATAGCAAGAAGGCATTCCTACTCAGTTCATGCATTTGTTGTAACAGGAGGTTTGAGTATTGGCTGTCCTGGGAATTCTGGAGCTGCGGGCACATATTTCAATGCGAATTTACGAAGTTTGAGAGTTGGCAATGATAATATCACAACAGAGACTGAAACCCCATTGCTTGACTTCTCAACCACTCCTTCTTTATGGTCAAATGTTTATGTGGAAAATAAAGGAAAAGTTTTGGTTCCACTTGTTTGGTCCAGAGCTCAGGTATAAAATTAATACATACAATACCCCCAAGCTGAAGGATTTTGTAAGCCACTTGAATTTCAATATGTTGTATTTATTTGACTTTTTTAAAGGTTAGCGGCCAAATAAGTGTTTATTATGGAGCAAGCTTAACCTTTGGGTTATCTGATTATCCAATTTCTGAATTTGAGCTTGTTGCAGAAGAGCTTTTATTAAGTGATTCTATCATAAAGGTACTAGATTGCAATTCAAAGTGTTTTTCTGTTATAATTTTTTATGCATTTTCTAATCTATGTTCACATGAATTGTTTTAGTCCCCAATTTATTTATGCTCTGCTTTTAACTCATTATTTAACAAATGCTTTAATTTTATGAAGGTTTTTGGAGCATTTAGAGTTGCTGTTAAGATGTTACTCATGTGGAATTCCTCAATCCAAATTGATGGTGGTGAAAGTACTGTTGTGACTGCTTCGGTATTTGAAGTCAGAAACCTGGCTGTTTTAAGGGTATAATGGTCTTAATCTAAAGTTATGTTCTGCTTGTGGCCATAGATCAATATTTTATTCTTGGTCAGCTGGAGCTTTCATTTTGATTGTGATTGCTATTTTTCAGCAAAACTCTGTCATTAGTTCGAATACAAATTTGGGTTTATATGGTCAAGGACTGCTGCAGTTGACTGGGGACGGCGATACAATTAAAGGCCAGCGGATATCCTTGTCTCTCTTCTATAATGTAACTGTAAGTAATGATATAAATTATACTTATAGTTTCTATAGTTTTTGGTGTGCTTACAAGAGTTTTGCACGATTGTTTAGGGATCCCCCTTATTTCAGGGAGTTGATACCAAAGAGATATATTGAATTAATGAGGTTTAATCATTCTTTATTCTGTTGGTGGAACTAAATATTTTTGTTATTACAGTGTAAATGAATTAAAACAGAGGAAAGGATGTTGTATGAGTTGCCATATTATATAAGATAACATTAAGAATGAATACATTATTGAGAAAGTTGGAGTGATACCTATTCTGAAATGATGATACAATGTTGTCTTTGGTGGTTTGATCATATTGGGAGATGACTTGTAAAACTGCCAGTAAGAAAGTCAATCAAAGTGAAAGTAGCCCCATAGTTAGGTTAATATCTTGAAGAGTCATAGGGTTGCCCAATTGATCTGTTGCATCATTTCCTCCTTACTAATTCAAGATGTTTTTGGCTCCCATAAAGATGCTAAGATCTTGTGGTGTTCCTTGGTTTATGTTGCGCTTTGGTGTATTTTGTTTGAAATGATGATAGGAACCAATGTGGAATTTGGCGAATCATAGTGGACACTAGTCCTAACAAATTGCAGAGCTGTCAGTAGTGTATTCAGGGTGAATATGTGTAGAGGCTATATGATGTTAGGGGAAGGGTCATTTCCAGTTTAGGCTAGGAAAAAAAAATTGCATTTGAGACTTGGGAGAGACTAGGCAAACTCTAATGCTTAAAATATCTATTTTATTTTTCCAAAACTAGAGGTTGATATCATCTTGGTGCAATACTGGAATCTGAGTAATTTTAGAGAATTTTCCACAACTGTTTGATCACTTTCTCTGGCTCCTATTAAAGGAGTGTTAGAGTTTTTGTAATTCCTTTTCAACTGTACATTTACTTTTTTTTTCAATATTCTCTTTGGTGCTCTGCTCTTGCTTTATTTCATGGAGTGTCATTATCAGATACACAAACGGATTGACATTTGTTGCTGCATGGTTTATCTACTTAGGATTTAGCATTACCTTATTTTTTCCCCCTGATCCTCTTCTGTAGTCTTTTCTTCTCTTCTAATAAAATCTCTTTTCCCACAAAGTAAAAAAGCCTGCAAAGAAACCATTTAGAAGGACTTAAGATTGTGATTTGTCTATATGATTTACAATAGGATCCTTTAGCCGTTGTTGATCCATGTAGCTAACAACCTCTTGCAGTAAAAGACTTTGTGGACATTGTTGTATTTGAATGCAATATGAATCTGCTATTGCTGTTCCCTTTTTAAGGCTTTACTGTCAAGTTCAGTCGATTTTGGTTATATAGCTCAGCTTCTGTTTGAAGAAAAATTCTGCACTATGTTTGCAGCTCAGTCGGTTTTGTAGCCCATATTTGTTTTCGGAATTTTAATAGCCCTTCTCTTGTGACAGGTTGGCCCAGGTTCTTTACTTCAAGCCCCTTTGGATGATGATGCTAGTAGAGGCACGTAAGTATGGCTGCTTAGACACAATGATTGATTAAACAGCTACCATACAAGCTGTTTAAGTGTGAAACCAAAGAAACTCTAAACTTAATCCAGTTTGTTGTTTCTATCTTTTAAACAACCTTTGCAGGGTGACAAAGCATCTTTGCGACACACAGAGATGCCCAATAGATTTGATAACTCCACCTGATGATTGTCATGTCAATTATACACTATCCTTCTCTCTTCAAGTAAGATTTGTTAAGTAATAGATTTTATTTTGAGTAGTTATTGTTGGAACCAATTTTTTCTCGCCCACATATGTTGCATTTAATGCGATTATATAATTTCTGAAAAACTTAGGGCTTATAATAAATACTCAAAAGAGTATTAGTTTTCGCTCATGCTGTAATGCTCAGCGTATATCTATATATGTATACTGTCGTTGTAAGAATATCAGAACTTTCTATCATTGTTATCATAATCATCAATTCAAATTACTCCTTCAATGATTAGCACCTTTTGTTAGGCATGGTTATTGTCATCGGGTCTTGCACAGGAAATGGTATTGTCAAATTAGAATCTTATTGTGCTACTCTGTGTTTTTGAAGATTTGTCGTGTTGAGGATCTTCTTGTAAATGGCATTATGAAAGGAAGCATAGTTCACATTCACAGGGCAAGAACTGTGATTGTTGGCACTGATGGTGTGATTACTGCATCAGAATTAGGTAATAGAAAAGTTCTTCAAGCCTTTCTTTGGCTGCTTTCTTCTCTTCCAAATTTCTTATTACAAAATAATGATAGTGTAGTTTTGGGATTCTGACTAGACTGAGACCTTTTTCAGGTTGCACTGAAGGTATTGGAAAGGGAAACTTTTTGAATGGAGCTGGTGGTGGTGCTGGACATGGTGGAAGAGGAGGGTCTGGATATTTCAATGGGAGAGTGAGCATTGGTGGTGATGAGTATGGAAATGCTATTTTTCCGTGTGAATTGGGTAGTGGAACTCAGGGCCCTAATGGGTCATATGGACATGTTGGAGGTGGAATGATTGGTAAATAGTTTTGAATACCTTTAACTTGAATTGTTCAAGAAGGGATTCTCTTTTTATGTTTTTGGACTATTGAGGTGGATGTGGATAGCTGCAAATGCTATATCATTGTGTTTATACTTTATAGTCCTTATACAAAGGAAATGATCTATTTTTATAATTTTCAGTTGTATTAATTTTTATTCGATTTTTTGGCTAGTGATTGGATCTATTCAGTGGCCACTTTTGAGGCTTGACCTATATGGGTCCTTGAGAGCTGATGGCCAAAGCTTTAACAAGGCAATAACAAGCAGTGATGGTTCTTTGGTTGGTGGTCTTGGTGGAGGTTCTGGTGGAACAGTACTTCTTTTCCTTCAGGAACTCAAACTTTTGGAGAATTCATCCTTATCTGTTGTTGGGGGTAATGGTGGCTCCCTTGGTGGCGGCGGTGGAGGTGGAGGGAGAATTCATTTCCATTGGTCAAGAATTGGTACAGCGGAAGAGTATGTTCCTGTTGCAAGTGTTAGTGGCACCATGAACAACAGGTTTGTCTGAGTTCTTTTTGGCTCAAGGATCATGTTAAATCTTTTCCAGAATCTTGTAATGAAATGTTGGGAATATGAATGCCTGAGTACATGGTCACCAGAAAATGTGACCTACTTGAAATATGAAAGGAAGGGTGGGTGCTTTTAATAAGTCAATGAGTTTACTTACTTAAATATGTCTAGATATTCTATGCATTTTATTTTCTAGTTGATCTGGATGCTATTTGAATCTAACTTGACTTGTGAATTTTTGAGACTAGTGAGCCAGAATGACAAGGGATTGCTACTTTAGCATCGAATTGAATGCTAAAGATATTATAGAGGATGTTAGTTCATATTAAATGTGCAATATATGAACTTAAGATTTAAGAATTTAAGAATGGACAAAAGAGTGAGCTAATGACACTCATTTTATAAAATTATGAAAATTATATAAAAGAATAGACAAAAGAGTGAGCTAATGACACTTAAGTTCTTAAATTCTTTTTAAAATTGTCTTGTCAATTCTAAATTTAGATTTTATTAATATAGAGAAAGACATCTATTTATATAGCCACATTTATAATATCATAGAAAATTACATCTATGTAACCAACCTGAGATCACTCTCACATAGTTTGTAATAAGATAGAGAGAAACATATATCACCTGACACCATAGCTACATTAATTTAATAATTTATAATACCAGAGAGTAAATTTTGCAACCAACCTACCACCAATCTCATAATTAATTTCTCACATTGAATTCTTCAATTATATAAAAAATTACATTATATTGAGGATGTTTTTTATTTCAATAACATAATTTTACTATTGTATTTTCTATTTTGAGGATGTTTGTCATGTATGGTCATATCAAGAATGAATGGTCTTGACATGATTTTAATAGTTATAATTCTACTTAGTCCATATACTCCACTTTGCAAAATATGGTCATACATACAACAAAAAAGATCGTGTTTGGTCCATGTCATGAAGACTCGACAAAGTTTTATGCTGGCTGTCGAGGGTATAATACAACCCTCCTCCTTTATCCCTGGGCTTGGGACCGGTTATGTAGCATAGGTGGAGTTAATATATGGTCATATATATGAGTTTAGAAAGATAATTATGGTAAAATAGGTGATACTATAGACTTATATAAAAGGTATAAGAATACTTGTATATAATACAATATCTACTAATATATTTTTAAAATTAGGCTAAATAATTCTATTAAAAGGTTTGATTGAATAATGTTATTACTTTACTTTTTAACACGAGAGTTTTCTTATATTATTTTATTCTTTTGCGCATCGCGCCAGTTTAAATCTAGTTTATATAGGATTTTAGATTATATATGCTGTCGTGCCATTAGCAATAAGAGTTTGGTTCTATTCATGTAATACTGATCAAGTCAGCACAATAACAGTGAACAGTCTTCTATTCATTTTTTCCTATTGATTTATTGACAGCACTTTCTAGTTTTACTTATTTTTGGTTTTAAAATATAAAATCTGTGACTCTGCTCAAGCATTTTCACCAAGACCAAGTTTAGACATCCTTTGTTCTAAAATTATCTAGATTTGAGTCAACTGAAATTTTAAGATTTTAAACAGTGGAGGTGCTGGGAATGAAGGTGGCCATTATGGACAGGAGGGTACAGTAACTGGGAAAGCATGTCCTAAAGGCCTTTATGGCATTTTTTGTGAGGTTTGTTCACTCAATTTTTCTTGTTCTCTTTCTTTTTTTTTTTTATTTTGTGTTTGGAGATCTATACATATCACTTTCTGTAATTAACAAAAAGAGACTGGTTATCTCTACTTAAACTCTTTATTTATGCCTCTCTTTTTGGGTGATATCTCTGCTCTTGTTCATTCTTTTTCTCTTCTCTTATGAATAGTATCAGAAAAGTGAACAAAATCCAATACTGGGAGAGAGAATAAAAAAAAATGGTTGCTGTTTATAACTGAAAATATGTTCTACCAACAGATTCTGTTAGGCAGTGTGATTGGTTGTCTGTGTGCTACAGAATTCTAAAATGTACTCTAATAAAGTGCTGTTCTTATTTAACAGAAACAGTGTAATCTAAAAGCCATCTGTTGACTTCATTAACAGCATATGCCTTTCTTTACATGGACATGGTTTGTGTGAGCACAATTACTAACACTTAAATGTGTGTTTTAGGCATCTCTACTTTTATAGGATTCAGGTGCTTTACACTACATGTGAGCCTAATTTCTTTTTGTAATTACCTCTTTTGTCTGAATAGCAAATAAAAATTTATATTATTTAGATTATAGAACAAGTCATCAGGACGGGGATAGGGTATTTTCAAGAGATGAGAAAACTAGAATATCAACGAAACTAAGGAGCTGAGGAAAGTAGGAACATGCCATTAGTGCAATTTCTCTGCAATATCAACGAAACTAAGGAGCTGAGGAAAGTAGGAACATGCCATTAGTGCCATTTCTCTGCAAATCTAATTCTTCTTGCTTATGCACTGGAGTACTGGACATATATTTTCTGCAATTTATTGAACAAAGCAATCGAATTTTCAGGAATGCCCTGTTGGTACTTACAAAGATGTTGATGGTTCTGATGAATTTCTTTGCACTCCCTGTCCTCTTGATCTTCTCCCAAATCGTGCAAATTACATATATGTACGAGGTATCTTTGATATGTTTCTTGCCTTAAGATGCCTAAATCTATGCTATCTCTTAAATTTCTAGGATAATCATTTTTTATTGCAGGGGGAGTCACTCAGAAAGATTGTCCCTATAGATGTATATCAGACAAGTACAGAATGCCGAATTGCTACACACCTCTAGAGGAACTTATTTATACTTTTGGGGGTCCCTGGCCATTTTCAATAATGTTATCATTGGTTTTGTTGCTGCTGGCTCTGCTACTAAGCACCTTAAGAATCAAGTTGATTGGTTCTGGTTCATATCCTAGTTCAAGTTCAATAGACCATAATCATCACCGTTTTCCGTATCTTCTTTCTCTTTCTGAGGTACTATTCTGATAACAAAATTCCAGTGTTTAATTAGCTTTTTATGGAGAGGTTTTTAAGTCTTGACTCACCTCTGAAACTTTCTGATATATATATATATATATATATATATATATATATATATATATATATATATATATATTTTTTTTTTTTTTCCTTTATTGTAAACTAGGTGCGTGGTGCTAGAGCTGAAGAGACTCAAAGTCATGTGCACAGAATGTACTTCATGGGTCCTAATACTTTCAGAGAACCTTGGCATCTTCCTTATTCACCTCCCCATGCTATAATTGAAATTGTGTAAGAGAAGCTACATATTCATTTGTCATGGATTCTTTATAACATATTGCTCTGTATGCGGGTTGTATGAATGAATTCCAAATCACTTGTAGAGTTGTATTTTTGCTAGTGTATGAACATTTTTCTTGCATTTTTTTTTTCTTGTCATCAACCAAACACTTAATTCTAATTTTTTGTTCGAATTGTAGATCTTCAGTAAATACCTTTTTATTTAGGTTGAGCTCATTGTATTTCTGGAGTTCTGATATTTTACCATGAAAAACTTCTTGTATGAAATATTTTATATAGATTAAAAAGGTCTATGTACAGGAGACACTCCTGACTACAAATTCTGTATCAAACATTTTTTATATAAGGAGAAGATAAAGAAGAACCCTAGTTTGAAAAGCTTATATTACATAAGCATTTAGTCTTGTATCATATTATAAAATGTCATAATTATGATTTAAATTAAGATTTAACCTAACTGGTATGCAGGTATGAAGATGCATTTAATAGATTTATTGATGAGATCAACTCTGTTGCTGCATATGATTGGTGGGAGGGATCAGTGCACAGCATACTTTCAGTTATTGCATATCCTTGTGCTTGGTCCTGGAAACATTGGCGGCGAAGAGTAAAAATTAGTCGCCTTCAGGAATATGTGAAATCTGAATATGATCATGCATGCCTACGCTCCTGTCGATCACGAGCTTTGTACAAAGGGATGAAGGTTTGATTTGCACTCTAGCACAGTATTTAACATCATGGAATAATTTATGTGAAGTTCCTGTTTAGTGGCTTTTATTAATGTTACAATTTTTCACATCGAGAAGACACAAAATAGACAGATCCAAGAAAGCAGAAGCCCTTAAGGCCTAAACATATCAAATTAGGAAGTTTTATGTGGAAAATATCCAATTGTAATAAATTATCTGACTGAGTGTTCATATGTGGAGTCCCTGACAATAAGGGGTGAGAGGAAATAGAAAGGATTCAGGGGTTAGATTGATGATCACTTTGATGTTGTGAACATTGCCCGTGGAATTTGTGTTGGGGCTTTGGTGGGTTTTAGTGTATATTGAAGGAATAATCTAGTAGGTTTTTGACGAGGTGAATCATAGAAGTAATAGGTACTGTTGTATATAGCTAACACTTCATATAGCTATATCATGAGAATTCAGGTGATGTTCTCTCAAGCTTACCATATTGCATTGTCTCCCTTATTTTCTCACAAAAGTAAAACAATATTATTTATATATAACAATGTGATCCATGTATATATGTTAATGTAATAAATCTGAATCTTTAATGTGTAACTCATCTATTTTCATGAATAACTAACTGTATTGGAATCTATGACCTTCCAGTTGTGGGCTTCAAATTTCCGTCCTTATTAATGTCTTTAAGAGACCGTTGATGCAGGTTGGGGGAACACCAGATTTAATGGTTGCATACATTGATTTTTTCCTTGGTGGTGATGAGAAGCGATTAGATATTGTATCAATTATACAAAAGAGATTTCCCATGTGCATAATTTTTGGTGGGGATGGAAGCTACATGGCACCTTATAATCTTCACAACGATACACTATTGACCAACCTCCTTGGCCAGGTGTCTTGAGTTGAATCTTACTGTTTCAGTTTTTTATTTACCTCTGCGTGTAACTGATATATGAATCTCACATTTTATAATCACAGCATGTCCCGGCAACTGTTTGGAATCGCTTGGTAGCTGGCCTGAATGCTCAGTTACGGACAGTGAGGCAAGGGTCAATTCGTACCGCACTAGGTCCTGTTATTGATTGGATAAATAGCCATGCAAACCCCCAACTTGAGTTCCATGGAGTTAAAATTGAGCTAGGATGGTTCCAAGCAACTGCTTCTGGTTACTATCAGCTGGGTATTGTTGTCGCAATAGGTGATTATTCCCTACATGATTTGCACCAGTCTGATACCTGGGTTGGTTCTGATGAAGCTATAAGGTAATTTATGATCTTAAGTTAATGCTGTATGCAGCCCTTATTTTTCTACTCAATCCTATTAAGATCACCGGGATGAATTATTTAGTTTGGTGCTGAGTTATTAGTAGTAAATGCCAACTGTAACTAAATAATGGTGCTTACTCAAAGGAAGATGGGAAATTTTACTGTTCAAAACCATAAAGCTTATATTGTTCATCAGTCATCACCATTGTCATTTCGTCAGTGATAGAAATGAGAGTTTAGATAATGCTTGTGTTTAGGAATATGACCTGACAACATTAGATGGATAAGAAAGGTGCTAAGTGGTTATTCTCAAGTGTAGCACAACAGTTTGGAATCTTATGGTGCATTATCCTTTTATGGTATCAATGAGTGTTTAGAGTTGATGCTTGGCTCCCATGCTAATTTAAATTGATATTTGAATTCAACACAATGTCTGTGTGCTTATGCTCTGTCAATGTTTCAAAACTGTTCAATTCTCTCGGCAGAAGGCATTTCGGGGATGCAAAAAGCGTTGATATCTTTTTTCTTTAAGCTTTTATAGTTGCGTCATTTCTTGACAATGTTCTAGTTAGTTTGGTACTGCGAGTATTAATGGTTTGCCTTTAGATTCTAGATGTTTATTAGCTAGAAAGGATTCTTATTTGGATACTCATGGCAGGAAAAATGTGGCTCATGGAAAGAATCTGATGCAACTGCAGCATAGTTGGCCCTACATCAGCAATTCATTATCTCTTAAAAGGATAACTGGAGGAATTAATGGGGGCCTAATAAATGATGCTACCTTGAGATCATTAGACTTCAAAAGGGACTTCCTATTTCCACTTTCTTTGCTGTTGTGCAACACTAGACCTGTTGGTCGTCAGGTAGTTAAATTTTTTGGCATTTCATCTCACTGTTCAGCTATAAATTGAATGTTATCTAATGCTCAGTATCTCTATCAGGACACTGTGCAGCTGCTGATCTCTTTGATGCTTTTAGCAGATCTTTCTGTCACTCTCCTCATGTTGCTTCAGTTCTACTGGATTTCTCTTGCAGCTTTTCTTTCTGTTTTGCTAATCCTTCCATTGTCTCTACTTTCTCCATTCCCTGCTGGTTTGAATGCTTTATTCAGCAAGGAACCTAGAAGAGCTTCACTTTCTAGAGTATATGCACTATGGAATGCCACTTCTCTGTCCAATATTGTAAGTTCTTTCTTTGTACAATTCAGCCAAACTGTCTATTGCATGTGTATAAGTGAACAGCAGCAAGCAAGCTTCACTTGTAAACAAAACCTCTAATCAATCTAATGTAATGATCTTCCCCCTCAACTAGGGACAAAATAAATAAATAAATAAAAAGGAAACTGAGAATAAGGAAGAAAACAGCAGTGGCCCATAAAAATGGGAAGAAAATGATATTGCCAAGCCAAGGTGGCAAGGCCGAATGACCACTACATGATAGGTGGAGGGGAAGACAGTTGTAAAATTCTAGACATTGAATTCTTAGCCTTTCAAGATATAATATTCATGTGCAACCATTTAGAAATATTTCCTGCTTTCATCTAACTTGTGTGTGTGTGTGTGTGTGTGCAGGGAGTTGCTTTTGTTTGTTGCCTTGTTCATTATGCATTCTCTCACTTCCAGCACCCTGATGAGGCAAATACACGGAATACTAAGAGGTAAGGGTGCCAACTTCTTAATGGCACCATTTGATCTTATTCAACAGTGACATATATTACAAACAACCTATATTTTTTTTTTATCTAAATTATCTCTGGCAGTACAATAAATAGCCAACCCTAAAGAATAATAGCATCTTCTAATCCGTGTTTACAGTAACTCATATTTGAACATGATGGCTGGTTTGAGTCTGTCAATCTTTGAACTGTTTCTTTGTAGGAAGCCTTGGAATGATTTTGTGTGTGAAATATATCACGTGTTATCTATTATAATTATTTTCTATTTTCTATATGTTGAAGCTGTATGCAAACTAGAATATCACACATATACACATAGAAGAGTGATGTTGTAAATCATGTATGTCCATAATGAATAATCATTTAACATAAAAAGACTAGAGTTCTGGAAAACAAGGATGCTATTTCAAAATTTATATAGGTTCCAATGAATAACATGTTATATTAGATAAAGCATAATCCTGAGATAAACCTTTAGGCACTGGCATGACGACCAATGATCACTAAACCTTATGGCAGTACTGATGTAAGCATGGTCTGAGTAAATTGGTGCCATCTTCATTGTCTATTATAGACATTTCAACATAGAGCAATATTTGAGATGCCAAATTCCCCAAGGTCTCATCCAGTAGCTTCTATCTATCTCTTTCCAGTAGCCCACCACTTGCCAATAACCGCTGGATGCCCCTCATAATTTTTTGTTCATGGAGTTTTGAGTTATCACAGATAAGGCACTGGCTTTGTGATGAAAAAAGAAAAACTTCAATAAAACCATTTATTTACTCCTCTGAGAAACTGCTTTTAGATGGGCTTTCTGCTTTGCTTCTAGTAAATTTTATGTTGGTCCTTGTTTTCAAGTTTGGATGGATTGTCTTGCAGGGAAGATGATAAATGCTGGCTTTTGCCGGTCATCCTTTTTCTGTTCAAGTCAATACAAGCTCGCTTTGTCAATTGGCACATAGCAAATACAGAAATCCAAGATTTTTCTCTCTTTTGTCCGGATCCAGATGCTTTCTGGGCTCATGAACCTGGTTTATGATAGCAAATAGGAGGAAAGAAGCATTAGAATGTGAACATGGATGTTAAGCTTTTTGACAAACCCATTGGTTCAGAAGGAGGCTTTGTTTCGTTGTGGTTCTGAGCCGTGCTGTGTAAATACATTCAGAGATATGTACAGGAGAATCAATCAAGTACAGTTCTGTAGCTTTGCTTCATTGTAAAAAACCACAGAGTACAACAAAGGCACGTAGGATTCCTCACATTGGCTGCTTTTTCCGAGGTTAATACTGAAGATCTCAGTTTTTTCATTGTAAATTTCGGTTGTTTTCATTTTTTATTTCTTTTCTTCCTGCAAATTTTGCCATTAAATGCCATAGAAGCATATAAAGTGGTTCTCTTTCTCATACCCCAGGGGAGAAACTCTAACCTTTCTTTTGTCTACCATTTTTGTCGTTCTTTACCTTTTTTTTTTTAAAACCAGTTTTTCTTCCCATTTCCTGGTGTTTTATACGGAATAGTATAGTATGAAAGATCACAGTGATTGGATAGCATTTCCTGTTAAGCCTGACATCCTAACGTGCACTCGGGTTGCGGATGTGATAAAAGCTCCCTTTTCCTATATATTGAAGGTTTTGAATCATGATGTTTTTAAGTTGAGTAAAGTATTGTTTTTGTTGAGGTAAGTCCTAAACTATGATGCACGGCATCGATACGGACACGGGACACGGGACATGCCGATACTTACATTTTAAAATTTTATAAGATACGGGGGACACACATACGTATAAAATATAAAGTAACTTTTTAGATAAATCGTAATGATATTTTAGTATTTTATTGATATTAAAATATAAATTAATTTTTTAATGATTTTTAATGTCTTATTTTAATTATATCAAGTATTTAAAATATCTTTTTATTTTAATAAATAATAATATATACTATATCTAAATTTATTTCAAGAATATATGTTAAAAATAAGACTGGATATGTTGATACGTGATGGTATTTAGGTGTGTCCAAGTGTGTTCGGAGGAGAATTTTTTATTTTTTATTAAGACACGATTGGACACAGCAGACACGCGTGTCGGACGAGTGTCGGTGAGTGTCGTGTCCGAAATGTGTCAGACACGTGGACACGGCAATTCAGCGAAGTGTCCGTGCTTCATGGGTCCTAAAGCTGTCCCTAATGTTTAAATCGTCCTATTTAAGTCCCTAACGTTTCAAAATTGATTCAATGTTGTCCAGGGATCCGTTAACAGAATTGACGGCGGGACAAAATTGAGACGATTTTAAAACGTTAGGGAGTTAAATAGGACGAAAACGTTAGGGACAAAAACGATACATAAAAAATTTTAATTTAATTTTATCTTTCAATAATATTAATTTTTTACTATACATAGTTGTTTTACTCGAATTTTTGTTGCATTGTTAACAACAAATAAATCAACAATTTTCGAGTTTTGTTTCACAATCTTAATTTAAGGAGCAGAAACGACTCCTTTTGTGGATGTCTCAAGGTCTCAATTGTAGTTTCGAAAGTAAAATTAAAGATAAAAAGAAAACATGCAAGGTGATAGGAAATTAAAAAGAAGATGAAGGAAGAAACATGAACGTAAAAGAGAAAAGAGAAAAGGACGTAAAAGTAGAGAAATTTTATTAATAAAAACTGGAAAAAAGCAAAGTACAAGAGGAATTACTTAAGATTTCCAATTTTACTCTGGCTGAGAGCGTTTTTTGGGTTTCTAAGCGTTTTCCAAGAAGAACTGAACTGATTACAATATTTTCCTAAAGCTCTATTTATAGACTAACCTAATGTCAGCTAACAGTTACCATTTGTACACCACTTGCGAAAAATTTGAATTTCTTGTAACTGTTCTCGCACCCAGGGGCGGAGCTTAGTTAAGACAAGGGGGCCATGATCCCCCAACTTTTGTTAAAAAAATTAGTAGTACTTTTTCAGAAAATAAAAAATAATTCAGTTGGCTCAAATACTTTAATTTACTATGACATAAAATATTAAAATTCAATCTTCATCTCTTGCTTTTATTGCACAATAGTTTTTTAGTTTTAAACATTCAAACTTTGTTAGATTTGGACTGAACTGAGTGTATTTGTATTTCGCAGCTCTCTATTCAATAAGCAACACTCCATCTACCTTTGAATTCAAATATAAAAAATTAGGTATTTTTTATTTATGTAATTTAATATTATTTTATATTTTACTGTTTATTTAATTTAATTTTTTAATGATAAAAAATATTAGAATATTCAATAAGTATTGATATTATTGTATTTGTATAAATTGATAAAAAAATCAATAAATATTATAAATTTTAATATTTATCCTTCTAATTTCTTTTTTACATATTTTACAGGATATATATTCAAATTTTTATATAAAATAATCATGAAAAATCAAAGAATTGATGCATTTTTAAGAGGAAGGCTAATATTCAAGAAGGAGAACATATAATTTTTATAATAGGAAAAGTATAGGTAGACAATGAAAATACTAAACAATGTGAACAATGGATAGATCAGATGTTCATTTCACTAGGTGTGCGGATGATTATTATTCTAATATTAAGATTTAGGTGGTTAATTTAGAGGTGTAGTGTGTTTTAATTTGATTGGTGGTTGTTCATATTGTTTAAAAAAATTATTGGTTACCTAGCATTACCCTTTACAAAATCAACACTTGTGGATAGTTTTTATACTTTAATGAATCACGAAGAAAGTGAGATACAACCTTCAAAAGTTCAAAGATCTGATGAGTTTGACTTTAATTCTTTTGAACGAGACACTGAAAAACGGTTTTAAATTTGGCAATATCACCCAAATTAGAGAGATGAGGTTAGGCGAACTTATCTTAAATGGAGTCCATATCAAAAACATCTTAACAATTATCTTCTATCTGGCCCCCCAAAAGTTTATTTCAAGTTCCGCCACTGTCTGCACCTCTTGTGAATTTCAAAAGTTAAATAGATAGCTGTTTTACTCAAATTTTAACGCTCTATGTTGATAACTGCTCCTGCATATAGCACGTCCTGTAATTTAGGCTTAATTCAAATTTTGAATAAAAATTGCTTCTTTGCTAGTTAATTAGAAGCTTCCCCTAATATATTGAATCTGGCTTCATAAGTTAATAATAATATTATCTTATATTTATTTACTTAAAACAAATTATTTTTTTCTAAGTGATAATAATTTTTTGCCTAACAATAGTATTCAATTATTTTTTAATTACACTTAATCACATTACTTTTATTTTAAATAAATTTATTTTTTATAATTTTAAAGAATTTTGATACATTAGAGATAAAAGGTATAATTTATATTTTATTGTATATATATTATTTTCTTCTTTTCTGCAAATTTATATACTAGTCATTCTATAAATATTTCATGATAACTAAAATCATTAAGAGTAAAATTATAAAAAAATTAATTTATTTAAAATAAAAGTAATATGATTAAGTGTAATTTACTTAGATGATTAAAAAATAATTGAATATTATGTATAGTAAAAAATTGATATTATTAAAGGATAAAATTAAAATTTATTTCTATGTATCATTTTTGTCCCTAACATTTTCGTCCTATTTAAGTCCCTAACATTTCAAAATCGTTTCAATTTCGTCCCACCATTAATTCTGTTAACAGATCCCTAATGGCAGGACAATTGAGTCAATTTTAAAACGTTAGGAACTTAAATAAGACGATTGAAACGTTAGAGATAACTTTAAAACTTACCCCAAACGTTAGAGACAAAAACAATATTTTACTCTTTTAAGTTTTAACGTCTCAGCATTATGAAAATAGAGCCGCTCCCATTCAAAAGAACAATACGGGAAGCAGTTGACGAACGCAATTACGTCTCACATGAAGACATTTTTGAGTTGCCACCATTTGACTATTCTTGTGCAAACTAAAGTCGAATAATATAGATTCCGAACCAAAAAAAGTTGACCATATAGATGGATGCTTTCTCTATCTTTCAATTATTCTAGTCAAAATAACTTTAAAAGCTAGACAAGAAAATAATTTCTATAAAAAAATCATAGTGAGAAATTGAGGATATCGTATAATTTGTTTTCATACGAACCTACAATATTTATTAGGCATTTTCATAGTTTATTTGATTTCTGTAACATGTAGGTCCGATTCTAGTTATACATAAAAGCGACAATAGAACCAACTGACTGAGAGAGAGAATACAGAAGTGCTCCATTGGTTGGTGAAAAAAACTGAATAGATTAAGCACAATAAAAATTACATTGATACAACAAAATTTACAGAATAAAGTGGGAATGAAAAGGGAGTGGGTTAACTGCGGGTCGAACGCAGAAAAGAAAAATGTACTTACAAGTTACAAAAGAGCACCGACAGTAAATGGGGTCAGTCTCTGTAATATGCAGCTCTTTTCCAAGCCGTGTCTTACTCAAGTTTTGCTCAAACACGATCACCGTCCACCGTAATAGATTTAAATGAGCGGTCTCCAATGCCGCAATATTAACGACAATGCATAGAGATCATGGTGGGACCAAATGGTTGAATGTAGGACGTGCTAGTCAACGTCTTAGGGATAATACTGTCACAATTTTGAGTGCTGCCTCCAAGGGCACCCGCCCTCAAAAGCTTGCTCTAACACATCTTCCATTCGCTTTGCAAGATGTATCTGTTCAGAAAGTTCAGAAAGGAAACTATGAATGATTCGTTTCAGTGATATGGAAGTCATTAAGGACCTCGTGAAGCATGATAGTTGAATACAAAAATATGCACATGGCCTATGCTATCTGAGAATGTATTCAAGTCCAAAAAGGAGAAAATTTTTTAACACCAAATACGTGTATATACCTTAATACTAGTTACTCTTTCTGTCCACTATTAAGTGTCAGATTGGATACACGGATTTTGACATCAACTATAAAATTGCCCAGACTTGCTGAACAAAAATGTAGAAACAAACTTACCTCCAAGTTGTTCAGCACCGAGGATGGTACTTCAGCCAAGTCCTTCAAGTTCTTCTCAGGTAGGATGACTCTCCTAATACCATACCGATGTGCAGCTAATATCTGTGAAAAAATTAAGGAATCACTAATAATAAAATTTTGTAGCATTAAAGATGAACGCAGAATAAATCACGTATTTGCACCTACCGCTATACATTACCAGTAACATATTTCATAAAGTTTACACTTGTCATGAGGACACAAGTAAATGTACCTTATCCTTGATACCACCAACAGGTAGTACGAGACCCCTTAATGTCATTTCCCCTGTCATAGCAGTATCTGATCTCATTCTTTTCCGGCTGAAAAGTGATACCAATGCTGTGACCAAAGTCACACCAGCTGAAGGCCCGTCTTTAGGTACAGCACCAGCAGGAAAATGTATATGTACATCGCGGCCCTCCAACAGATTAATGCCTTCTGTGGCAGCCAGCCTAAGATCAGCTGCTCTTGTTCTTACCTATAAATAAATCCTTAATAATCAATGAAACAAGTAGTGAACCTTAAATTATGACATGTATAATAATAGTGAAGTGGCACTTGGTGTTAACAGGTGCATCATGCATACTGGAATTGACTTGACCAAAATTCAGTCTAAAATATTGAAGAAAATGTTATTCCTAACTGTTGGAGGAACAATTCAATGCTTTCAAGAATTTTTGTTAGTAACACACTTAATCCTTAGGTTTCAACCTACGGTTCAACTTCTGTTTCAAGAATAAGGGTAGCTTGGATCTCACTTTAAATTGCTAAGTCATGGAGACTCCTATAACAGTTAAGAGCCAATTCTCTTACAGCCCTATCTAGTTATGTAAAGGCTTATGAATACATGAAACATGACACATTATTTGAGAAAATTTAGGAGGAACAAACACATTCATGAGAAAAGTGAGCTAAAAATCAATTAGACATAGACAATTACCCATGTTAAAGCAATCTGAGCAGATTCTTTGATGACATCACCAAGTTGTCCAGTCAGGTGCAATTCACCCTTCCCCACCATTGCTGTAGCCTCCACAAACTGAACTTCTCCACCAAAACTAGTCCAAACTAGCCCCACAGATACCCCAGGGGTTGCCACACGTTGTTCGGCCTCTCTTCCATCAAACTTTGGAGGCTGCAATTGATGACATCAGCATATTAGGCGCAACACACCTTTAAGCATATTACATATATAAGATCCCTTTCAAGAGGACATCACATACAAAGCTCCCGTTCACGTAATATATTAGAGCCACACTCTAAAATGCAGTACAACATAGTACCACATTTAGAGAAGCAAACAAATCATATGCCAAAAATGTAGGGACTTAAATTCATTTCATTTACCCCAAGCACTTTTTCAAGCATGGCTTCATCAACAACCAACGGAGAGGTGATCCTGAATGTGTTTGAAATGTCTTGATTGTTGACACCCATTGGTATAACTTCCATTTCAACTTCAGCACCATCAGCAAGTCTGTTTTCCAGAAGTGGTGTAGCTAGTCCCTCCATCCCTTTGTTTAGTGGGACAAACTGTTCTTGCTCTGCTACTCTTACAGCAGCAGCACGAGCAAGGGAAGCGAGATTCCTTTCCAAATTTCGTACACCAGCTTCCCTAGTATATCTATGAATAACAAGCTTGACCATCCCCTTCATTAAAATAATGCTGATCAGCATCCTATATAACAAAATTGCTTTCATAGATAAACTGTATAGAGTATCTCTTTACAACATGCAGCATATTTTTGTTAGCTCCATTGTGTTTGTTTAGTAGACAATGTGAAAGCAAAGAATGCAGCCCCTTGGGACTACTAAAGATATACTTCCAGTGCTCAATTAAGAAAATGTATGATGACATTAAAAAATATAGCTAAGTTTCCACTATTATGCACACTTGGGAAGGAGTGATTGAATGGACACAATAATATTATTTTGGATTTTGAACATCATATTACCATTTAAACCCAGGTGAAGTGTCAGGTCTCATTTTTCCTGTGCCCCTTCTCTTCGGAACATGGTAAAAGAAAATTTATTCGTTTGATGGTTTTTATTTCTTTCTTTTATTCTTTCTTTTTTTGATGGCACTGAAAATATATGTACTTCCAGTGAATGAGAACCCCTTTTCTCACTGTTTCAAGAATTTCATTTACGTCAAAACATACCTCTGGAATTTGAAGAAATTCAGAACTCAACCCATGCTGTTCCAAAACTCTAGGAATCAAATGTCGCATGGCTATGCTTAGCTTTTCCTCAGCTGTATATCCAGGAAGCTCAATGACCTCCATCCTGTCAAGGAGAGGTGGTGGAATCGGCTGTGCCCTATTTGCTGTAGCCACAAATATTACCTTGGAAAGATCAAATGGAACATTCAAATAGCTATCTCACTTAAGGAACAACTTTGGATTATTTATATATTTAGTTGCATTGTGCAATAAAAGATAGTTATGACAACAGAAATTAACTTGTTCTCAGGATATAAAAGACACTAATAATAATTCCCATACAAAATTGCTGAATCATCCTTGATGAATTGAATTTCACAGCTGATACAAAATAAAAAAAAAGCGGGCTATTTTTCTTATAATCAATTACAAAAATAATTTTAATCTTACAGATTTTTTTTCCAGTAACGGTGGAAATGGAAAGATAGAAAAAAAATTTAACCCAATCTGGAAATGGATAACTGATACTGCATCATTTAAAACTAAGAAGAAAACTCTGAAACCATTCTCCACCAGAGAAAGATTTTCTACATGAATTGGCAAAACTTACTACTAAGAGAGGGAAGATATAATGAAGATTATAGGATACTGATCATTGAATGTTTTATTTTGTTCTGGATCAAGAACTTCTAGCAATGCTGAAGCTGGATCTCCACGAATATCAGAACCAGTCTTGTCAATTTCGTCGAGCAGCATGACAGGATTGCAGACAGCTACTCTCTAAAGGTCAGATGTCAAAAGCAGTATGAGATTCCTAAGGGGAAAAAGAAATTATAGTATTTGATAAATTTTATCTATTTTGGCCCAATTTTATACTTTAAAAATGTATCTTATATGTGTACATGAAGAAAAATAAACATGCAGCTTTTTCAAAATAACCTCACATCATACGATCACGAAAGGATAAATTAACTTAGCCACATGAAATCAAGTTGAAACTACTTCTTAAGCTCTCAATGAACATTTCCAAATTTATGTTTCTCTACATTTTGAATGAACTTCCAGCCTTAGTGGCCTCCCTCTCCTTAAAGAAAACATTTTCCAGGATTAAAGAGAAAATACAGAGAGGAGAGTCCAAAAAGCAAATGGCCAAAAGCATATAAGCTCTTGCAGGCATTGTGTATTATAAAACCTCTAGCCATCAATGGCTTACTCCAAGCATTGCAAATACCATACAACACAAATCAGATACTATATTCAATATTCAAGTTGAATTGTGAACCTTTAGTCCATCTATGAGCCTCCCAGGCATGCTTCCAATGTATGTTCTCCTGTGTCCTCTAATATCAGCTTCATCCTTGACACCACCAAGGGATATGCGCACAAATTTTCTGCCCAAAGCTGAAGCAATAGAAGATGCCAATGATGTTTTCCCAACACCTGGCGGTCCAACAAAGCACAATACAGGGCCCCTTGCATCTGGCTTAAGCTGCAATGTAAATATTTAAATCAGATATACATTATACTGCACCGTGCAACAGAATACTAGCTATTTATAGGTGGGATGAGTAACAAAGCACCTTGCGAACAGCCAAGTACTCAATTATCCGTTGCTTGACCTTCACTAAACCATAATGATCTCTGTCCAGGCGCTCCTGTGCTGCTCTCAAGTCAAGTTCAATTTCTTTGCTGGCCTTCTGCCATGGCAGATCAGCAAGAAGTTCCAGATAAGCCCGTGAACTGCTATACCCAGGTTGCTGGGGCTGCATTTTTTTAAGTCTCCTGAGGGATAACATCACATTAAAGTCAATTGACTTTCTACATAAAATTTTAGAATACTTGGACCATGGTGATCCTAGAGTTTTTTGAAATTGAAATTTATAGTGAGAAATTCCTTCTGAGATTAGTCATCATCATTTGCAACTACTTTTCCAACTGAAAGTACCTCAATTCTCTGTGAGAATGCTTCCAGATATTCTGTGGCATTCCTGCACTTTCCATCTTTCTTTCCAAAGCTTCAAGGTCATCCTCATCATCATCATCATCACCAAGTTCCTCTTTTATAGCCCTCATCTAAAATGTATATTACAAAAAAGCATAGAGCAGTTCAATCAGATAAAAGCTCAAACAAGACTATAGAGACAAAAAATACTTCATTGTGACAACATCAACCAAAAGCAAAGACTTAAGTCCTTGGCAATAATATATCACCATTTGCATCAAATTACTGCCAGAAGAAAGCAAACACGCCCAAGTCCTTGGGGGCAAAGCTATTCCGATATCATCTAAAAAACTACAGCTAGCAGCCTTAGAGGACAACAATTGTTATGCTTCTAACCGATAAGTCATTGCCTTAGTATAACGATTAACGAGCTTTGTTACATGTAACTTCGTTTAATAATTTATATTTATTAACAAGCTACGGACTTATAGTATTGATATACTCTCTTTCTATCTCCCTATATTTCCACTTAATATTTTCTACAGAGAGGAACAAAAGGTACAAAAATCACCATTTGAGCAAACTATAAGACATGCTGATTGCCTAAACAACGTGATAATAGAGGCACTAAAAGTTTTCACAAACTGCCATTCACAGCCAGCTATAGCCTGTATCACTAGCTCCTACACATGAATAAATCTCTTACACCGTAGAAGTCATTGTCATTGGAAGCTTCTAGCTTGAAAGATTTAATTTAATTTAATTTTGTTATGGTATAAATCCCTTTCAGTATTTCACCTGTACCCTTGCATTTACCATGTATTTAGGATATGATGTGAGAAAGCTAACCTGTTGACGCAGAAGAAATTCCTTTTGAGATTTTGACAGTTGTCCTTCAACCTTTTGTGAAATTTTCTCTGCTACACGGATAGACTGTTGGCAATGAACAAAAGCCGAATGAAAGACAAACAATGGAAAATCAAATCCATATGAAGCATCATATATCCTGTAACTTACTTGTAAGTGCCTATCAACTAATTCAGTTGCTTTTGAAAGCCTCACTTTAGGATCAACTGAATCCAACATAGAGAGTTGTTCTTCAAAGCTTATCTCAAAGCTAGCAACAAATATATCAGCCAACTTGTGAACTGGGACAGTCTCCAAAAGAACCTTTGTCCTTCCACCAGTTTTTTGTTTCTATAAACAAGCATACATATAAGCAAGTAATGCTAATCTGACATTGAAACAGAACAGGCACAGAATATCCTCGAGAGAACATAGCTAAGATACAATAGTCAAGTAACAAGTTATATTATTTACAAGCTATCCTAATCTAGATCCAGAGATTCCATTTTATATATTCAAGAAATACTTTATGCAATCATGGATTAGAAATATATAATGATCTTAACTGAAAGCTAGAACTTTTCAAAGATCAATGCTAAACAGTCTTCCATGCTTTAGTCAATGTTGCCATTTATTATTGGATTACAAATTTCTACCTGCTCTAGAAGAGAAATAAGCTCCATGGCAGTCGCTTTAAATTGGCGAGACAGCATTATGAAATCAGGGTCTTGCTCCACCTGTTCCATCTCTACATTAGAAAATGGAGGCAACTCAGTTTCTTCAAAGATAATGAACCAAAGGAGTTATACTAATAATAATAATAAAAAAAGTTCAAAGTTCTTTTCATTTTTCCCTTACAAATCAATATAGGTAAGGGAAAACAAAGAGAACATTAGGTGATAGCTACAACAACTATAATACTATATACAAAAAGAATAATCAAATTTTTAACCAATTCGCCATGACACATATAGCCTACCCATGCTACCACTATCATATTTTTCCAATACCAGTTACTTGTTCAATATTCAACATGCTTCAATGATCTATGTGTTCATAGTAAGAAAACAAAACCATAATTTAGAATGTTTACATCCGGTAGTGCAATTTTTCATGGTGATATCCTTGGGTGGAACATATTGTTACATGTATTTATCTTTTACATAATATTATAATTATAATTATTATCTGAATGCTAGTGATTTAAATGGCTACAAAGATGAAATGAGAAAAAGACACATCAAGAGAACAAAGTCTGAAAGCAATATCCTGAGCATAAAATATCCATTTCCTGTGTAGTAGCTGATGTTAAGCGACGGGGAAGAATAGTTTACCAGTCTTAGTCATCTCAAGCGAGGAGATCCTTGCAGTATGGTATGTCCCTCTTGTGCTTAGTTCTTGGACGCTGAATCTGCACAAACCTTCAAGAACAACTATAT
Source organism: Arachis ipaensis (assembly GCF_059453495.1). NCBI lineage: Eukaryota > Viridiplantae > Streptophyta > Magnoliopsida > Fabales > Fabaceae > Arachis > Arachis ipaensis. The sequence goes on along the minus strand of NC_142440.1, from coordinate 5,475,545 downwards.
ACGTGACCCTCCCACTTGGTTTCTCCACTCCCCTTGACAAGTGTAATGCTCGAGCAGCTACCCCCCTGGAATTGAAGGTCTATTAAAATTCACCTCAATCTGAAGATTTAATTTCTCATAATTCCATGATATAAGTTACTATTTTAGACCATACTAGTAACATGACCAAATTAAGGTACAAATATAAAATATGAACAATTAATTTAACAGGAAAAAGTCAACAAACTTAATCAAATCAATCAAATGAAAATATTTTACATATGGTCTGAATATATATGTTATATAGTAGATACTCATTTGAGATATACCTGTTATGCCAATGAACAACATCATTCTGATTTTTTGTATCAAGTTTATGAGAATCAGATGAACCACCTTGAAGTTTTGAGCTTTGATCTAGAGAATCAAGACCTACGATTACAAGAGAAAGTAAACAAAACCATTATGACAATATGCTCCTTTTTCCTTTAAAAGAAATGGAAAAAAGAAAACTACTAATCAATGTATCACCTTGAGACATAGTGGGACCCACTGGCTTAACTTCAGCAGCATCACGAACTGGCAAGATGCCAATCATCCCCTTCTCTTCTCGCTGCCAAAGCTCTTGTTCCACCAGCTTCACACTGCATATTCAATCAAGAACACATCCACATGCACGCCATATAGTGAAAAAGTTTAACTCGGCAACTATAACATATAGGCACAGGTAAACGCATTGCAGTAGTTAGCAGAGTCCATCCACAACACAATGGTTACATCAACTAAAAAGCGCGAGGGGAAACTCCGCACAAGGTTTTAACATCACAAGTTACCTAATGAAACAGACTAAGTAGTGCAAAATCACAGAAAGGATTTTTGAGCTCGGAGAATCAAAATACGATTAAATCACATAAATTTCATTTTATTTTTCTCAGCGACCAAAGAAATGAATGTGAGGGAGCTGAAGTGGTAGAGGAACCAACCTGGTTGGAGAAGTGCAGCGGATTCTGATGATGGCGCCGGGAAGCAGCACCTTGTTCCTGAAAGGAAGGATTGCCAACCGGCTCGGAAGCTCCACCGATTCCGCCATGTTCGTTTCGTCTTCTGAGGAAAACAAATAAAAAAGGAGCGAAATAATTGAAAAAGTGAAAAGAGAAAAACTGAAAAAGTGAATCGAATGAAAGGAAGAAACTAAAGAAAGGAATGAGATGGGATGTGGCGTACGGTTGGGTTGTGTCAGAGCTGAGAAGTGAGTAAGGTATGTTTCGTTGGTTTGGTTTTTATTGGCTTAGGCGCTTAGCTTTCAGTGTGTGAGGAAGTCGCATCCAAATTGGGACCTTTCGTTTTTACTGTAATTTTGGCAGTCTGTGTGTTTATGAATGTGCTCAATTTTCAGGTCTATCCATAACACGTATGCCATTTCGGGTAGTGGACTTGCTCTTTGTTCTTATTGGTCTATTATGTATTTATGTGTTTTATGTTTTCCTTCTGTGTATTGCTAATTTGCTATAGAGTAAATACCCTTTCCGCCCCCTGTCCATTTTGAAAATTGACTACTCGCTCCCTGACGTTTATTATTTATCAAATCGGTCCTTATCCATTTGCTCCGTGATACCAATTAGCCCTTGAGTTTGTTTCTCCGTTCAAAGTCGACGGAAAACGCTGAGGTGTAACGTGCAGGCCGTGACGTGGCTCTGGATCATCAAACGTGGATTGCTCTATAAGCATGTGGACAAATAAGTCCCTGCAGACTCAGCAAAGCGACGTCGTTTTGCTTGGAATCATTTTGCTCGTTTGGGGTGAAATCCCATTCTCCCCCCTGTGCACACCCCAATCACCATATCGTTCTCTCCTCAAAATTACGAAGAAACCCTAAGAGACCCAAACGTCTCCCTCCAAGCAAGCTGACAGAGACTTCCAACAGGGAGGTGTTGACGGTGCTGCAGACGGAGGAACTGATGGCGCTGCTAAGGTTAGTGTCACTCTCTGATCATGAAGCTTCGTTAGCTTGTGTTGCTCCATTTTTTTTTTACTGAACTTGGTTATTGTTAATGATGATCTGATCACCCCATGCATGTTCTAAAATGTTAAAATGAGGCCAGATGGAAGTTGTTAATTAATTTCTAATTATTGCACATTGTTGTTCTAATAGATGTCATATGAAATAGTCCCTGTTTTTCATCATGGGGGTTGGTTTGGCCGAGATGAAGATGGTGCATTGTTCTACCGCGATGGAAGTGTTGAGACATTTCCTCCGTTAGACATAGATTATGTTAATTTCAAGGATTTGGAGGAAATGTTCAAGGGTTTATGGTATACAAGTTACAAACAGATGTATTGGTATGATGGCAGTGCCCTTGATTTAGAGTCTGGGTTGCATGTTCTCAAAGGGGATAAGAAAATCAATGAAATGTGTGATAAAAAGATGGAGAATGTGGAGTCGGATTTGCTGGTTATTTACTTTGAGCATGATGTTAGTCAACCAGTATATGGCCCTGATGTTGTTGAGGTAGATTCACCTTCTTCCGATGACGGATATGAAACAACTGAAGACGAACCCTACAAACCCCCTCCAACTGGATTAGAATCTGATAGTAGTAGTAGTGATGAGGAAGTAAATGTACAGAGGAAGAGTGTGAGGAAGAAGAAGCCTAGTGTGAGGATGAAAGAGGCAATGGATGATGGACAAAAGGGTGCTAGGAAGAAGAGTTGTGTTGGACAACAGACACCTAAGAAGAAGAAGAATGTGCCACCTGATAAATTTGGTGATAAGGACATGTCTCCTAGGACTAAGAAGAAGAAGGCAAAGAGGTATGTTGGAAGAAAAAGAAAACATGTTCTATCCCAACAAGAAGCAGAGAATGAGCCAAACAGTGGGCCAAGTGGAGATCAAGGTAATGGGCTAGGTGATGTTGACCCAAATGAAGAGGAAAGGGATAAGCCCAATTCAGATCCAGTGGCTGAGGAATTGGACTCAGACCTGGAAAAGCCATATGAATATGAGTCTGAGGCATTTAACTCCCCAATTTCTGACTCAGATGATGAGCATAAGGCAAGATATCCTGATTTCAATGAGGATGCAGAGTATGGTGAAGTACAGTTTCAGGTTGGACAACACTTTGAGACCATGGCAATGTTCAAGCAAGCACTTAAGGATTACTTTGTATATGAGGAAAAAGAGCTTATGTATTTGAAGAATGAGCCAAAGAGGATTAGAGCAAGGTGTGCTGAGGAGGGTTGTCCATGGCTGGTATTTTGCTCTCATAATAGTGAGAGTCTAAGTTTTCAAATCAAGACATTTATTGGAGAGCATAACTGTGGTAGGAATTTGAGCAGCAACATGGCTGATAGATCTTGGGTGACAAGTAAGTTGGTGAAAAGGTTAGTAACTCAACCTCTAATGACTCCGAAAGAGGCACTAGAGCACATGAAGCAGGACTATAATGTTCATATAAACTATAGGATGATATACAGAGCCTTGAAAGCTGCTAGAGAGCAGGTAATTGGAAAAGAGCGAGAGCAATATGGAAAGCTACATGACTACTTAAATGAAATTCACAGAAGCAATCCTGGATCCACTGGTATGGTTGATGTAATTCCTCAACCGGAGGGTCGTCCACTCTTCAATAGGTTGTACATTTCACTGGATGCTTGCAAGAAAGGCTTCAAGGCGGGCTGTCGCCCTCTGATCGGATTGGATGGATGCTTCTTAAAAGGGTACTTTGGTGGTCATCTGTTGTCAGCTGTGGGGCAGGATGCGAATAATAGTTTCTTTGTTATATCATTTGCTGTAGTTGAAGCTGAGAACACTGATTCCTGGAAATTGTTTCTTTCAATCCTGCATGATGATATTGGTTCTGTGGCTGCCAATGGGTGGAACTTCATGTCTGACCAGCAGAAGGTTACATTACCTCTTTCATTGTGTTTCCTTTTTGTTATATGGTTTCTGTTCTGTGCTCACTTGTTAATTCAACTGTTCTTATGAATTGTTATTGCAGGGGTTGGCTAAGGCATTGCATGAGGTAATGCCACAAGCCCATCACAGGAATTGTGTCTTACATATATGGAAAACTTCATCAAGCACTTTAAGGACAAGCACACAAAAGGGCTAGTATGGAAGGCTGCTAAGAGTACAACAATGAGAGAATTCAAAGACTCAATGGAACTTGTGAAGAAGGTGAACAAGGCTGCTTGGGAGTATCTACAGAAGTTTGATCCTGGTGCATGGACGAAGGCTTACTTTAGCCATGGCCCGAAATGTGACAATATCACCAATAACATGTGCGAAGTTTGGAATGCCAAGATCGTGGAGTATAGAGAGAAACCGATTTTAACTATGTGCGAGGAGCTTCGAAGTTACATTATGCGAAAGATGGCGGGGCACAAGCATAGAATAAGCAAATGCAAGAGTAAATTGGCTCCGGTTCAACAACTAAGGCTGGATGAGTACATCATTCCTGAGAGCAATAAATGGACAGCAGAATGGGCTGGGGATGAGGCAAGGGTATTGTTTGAAGTCCAGAGGAACCAGACCAGAGTGGCTGTTAATTTGCAAAGACATACTTGTGCTTGCAACGTATGGCAACTAACAGGTATATTCATCAACTCATTTCTTGGCAAAGATTTAAGTAAATATTGAATGAGTAAAAGTCATTTATGGTTCTATCCTACCAGGGTTGCCTTGCAAGCATGCAGTGGCTGCTATCTCAAGATTAAGGAAACAAGGGTTGAAACCAGAGAATTTTGCACATAAATGGCTTACAATGGAAGCTGTTCGGGCTACCTATGGGGACTTCATTAAACCAGTGAATTCTGAGGAGTTTTGGGAAGAAACAAACAGGCTGCGTCCAGAGGCACCAATCATTAGGAGACCACCTGGGAGACCAACGAAAAAAAGGGCAGTTGATGTGGTGGCTGAGTCACAAATGCAGCAGCAAGGTCACAAGGCGAGGAAGTCATTCCAAGTCACGTGCAGTAAATGTAGGCAAAAGGGACATTACCACATGACTTGCAAAGGACCTCCTGCAAATCCAAATTGGCAGCCGAAACGAAAGAAGGCAAAGCAACAACAAACTAGAAACCCATCATCACAGCCACCTCTGGATCAGCAGGAAGCACAGGTAAAAGGAGTTCTATATATATATTTTTTGTCCATTGTAGTATTTGTTATTTCCTCTATTCAATTGAGTGCTATAGTACCTGAGATTGTTATTTTTGGATTTGCACAGGCCGGGGAAGGAGTTGGAAGCAATGTTCCCCAAAATGTTACTGCCAGTTCTATTGATCCAGTGGTAATTTTTGTTTGAAGTTCATGTTCCACTAAACTGAAGTTTTTTTTTTTTTATCATAGCTGTGCTTACTTTGCTTCTCATATGTCTTTCACAGGGTAAAGCAAAAAGGCAAAAGAAAAAAGTCCCAAAGACCTCTAACACTCACTCAGTCCAACAAGAGACAAGGGTTGAGACTGAATCTTCACATCCTGCCCCACCACCAGTAGAGGTATTATTTTACAGATTCATGCCTTTTAACTATAAAATTACTTGGCCCAAGAGCATATACAATAAATTGAGTTGTTTTGATGTGGTTTAGGGTGTGGACTACAATACTGAGCCCTCAAATCCTGTTACCCCAACTGCACTCAACCACGGGCCAAATTTCATACCCAAGCAAGCTATAACTAGACCTCCAGCACCTGCAGTGCACCACTCTCAACAGCAGGCCACAGCCCCAACAGTTCAGCCACTTCTACAGCAAGCAACAACCCCAAACTCACAACCATCAACTCAGCAACAAGTTCCACCTGAAGGAGCACCTGACTCAGGGATTGCCACAACTCCCTTCATGTTTATCCCCACACCAGGCCTAAATGCACCCCACAACTTCAAGCCAACATATGGGTTTAGGCCACCAAGGATTCAGAAATGACATAATTCTAGTTATAGTTATGAATATTTTGGTGTAAAGTTTTTTGGTTGTCAACTTATTGGAAGTAATACACTAAACAATATGGAACATGTTTTTTGTTTTGTGAATTCAGACATGTGCTGATGATTTTGGCTCACTATGTAAATGCCTTTGTGTTTAGCAGTATGAATATAAACATTATGCTTTTACCTTAGACAGCATTGTGCAGAGTTATCTTGGGTTCAGTCTTTACATTAATACAAAGAAAAATTCACATACAATTCATTCAGAATCAGCAATTACAAAGCAAATTAACCCAAATCACAACAGATATCCATGCATCACTTAAAGCAACACAATATACCCTAAAACACTACAAATACAACTGCTGTTATCACAATTAACATTGCCAGCATAACAAACACACTATGGCTATTACTACATCTTTTTGATTTTGCTTCATATTCATCTTGAATCTTGAATTCCAGTTCCTCCAACCTTTTCTCCATCATCATCATTCTTCCTTGAATATCATTGTCATCTTCATTGCCACAACCTTTAGCAATCAGTTCGTCCAGCCAAACAAAAAAGTTGCAGTGACGTTGCTCCATCTGCAATTGCCATTATAGTGAATACAACTTGTTAAACAAGGTAGGAAGTTGATTACATAAACTGAAGATTGGTGCACACTTACGCCATAGTGGGAACAACCCAGGAAGATTCTGTCTGGGTTCTTGACTGTCCCAGACTGTTGCATGACTGCATAGGTGCCACACTTGCATTTAGGGTGCTGGAACTTGGCCTTCTTGCCCTCACTTGCATTGCTACTCGACCCCACCAAATTCTTCCTTCTAAAACGGTGTGTGTTAGAGGTTGAAGATTGCTCTGGATCGCTCATGTTTCAGGCACTAGTGTTAGGGTTCAGAAATGGGGAGACTGAGATTTCGCCCTAATCGAGCAAACGGACTTCTTTTTAAAACGACGTCACTTTGCTGAGTCTGCAGGGGCTTATTTGTCCACATGCTTACAGAGCAATCCACGTTTGATAATCCAGAGCCACGTCACGGCCTGCACGTTACACCTCAGCATTTTCCGTCGACTTTGAACGGAGAAACAAACTCAAGGGCTAATTGGTATCACGGAGCAAATGGATAAGGACCGATTTGATAAATAATAAACGTCAGGAGGCGGGTAGTCAATTTTCAAAATGGACAGGGGCCGGAAAGGGTATTTACTCTTTGCTATATTATATTGGCTAAGTGGTCATGGTCAAAATCTGAAAGACCACTCAATTTTTAAATTTGTCTTCTAAAAATTTTTTTAATTAAATTTATTTTTTAAATATTTTAAGTTAATTATATTAGTCTTTTTGTTATTTTTGTTATTTACAACATTAAAATTTGTTGATGTGACATATTAAATAATAATACTACATTGACTATAACACACACATAACAGTCTTAATTAGTTGCTAACATGATAAAATTATACAATTAAATCAAATCAATTACAAATTAAAAATAATCTTGAAGTATTGAAATTTCTCAATTTAGAATTGATTTAATTTAATTTCATAAATTATTGTGTTAGTAGCCAATTAGGACGTCAGGTGTATACTGTGATATTACTTAACGTGTCATATAAGCAAATTCTGATATTATGAGCAACAAAAATGATAGAAAGAGTAATATAATCAATTTAAAATTAAAAAAAATAATTAAAAATTTTTTTTGATAAATAATTTAAAAAATTTGTAATCTTTCTGTGATAAATTTGACCATTTACTCCTATTATATTTGTAGGTATTCATATAGCTATAATGACTAATGAAATTGCTTGGATTGGAATTGGATTGGGGTAGTTTGCTTGCCTTTGTGGTTCTGCTTCTTCTCACTCTGCACCTAACTAAACAATTTATTCACTTGCTAGTTGCTACGTGCTACATTTGTATGTAGCGCCAAGTAGATTTAAAATTATTGCATGGAGGCAGAGGTAGGTATAACTAACTGAAGCATCTTCATAGTCATTTTATCTAGTTGAACAAAGTGTCTCTATTACTGATGATATCATTAATAAAGGTTGCATTTTAGCTTACAGTAAAGAATTATCAAAACATTGGATTTGTCCTTCTATTTTATATAAATTAGAGTAATAAAATAGTTTATTCAAAGTGAAACGTAGGGCTAAATGGCTAATCATATAAATAATTTAATCAGTCTTCACTATTTCAGCTAATTTTTTTTTTTTTTTTTTTTTTTTTTTTTTTTTTTTTTATTTTTTTTTTTTTTTTTTTTTTTTTTTTTTTTTTTTTATTTTTTTATTTTTTTTATTTTTTTTTTTTTTTTTTTTTTTTTTTTATTTTTTATTTTTTTTTTTTTTTTTTTTATTTTTTTTTTTTTTTTTTTATTTTTTTTTTTTTTTTTTTTTATTTTTTTTTTTTTATTTTTTTTTTTTTTTTTTATTTTTTTTTTTTTTTTATTTTTTTTTTTTTTTTTATTTTTTTTTTTTTTTTTTTTTTTTTTATTTTTTTTTTTTTTTTTTTTTATTTTAGTCATTTTATCTAGTTGAACAAAGTGTCTCTATTACTGATGATATCATTAATAAAGGTTGCATTTTAGCTTACAGTAAAGAATTATCAAAACATTGGATTTGTCCTTCTATTTTATATAAATTAGAGTAATAAAATAGTTTATTCAAAGTGAAACGTAGGGCTAAATGGCTAATCATATAAATAATTTAATCAGTCTTCACTATTTCAGCTAATTTATTTAGAAAAAAATTGAGAGCAAATTTTTTTAAACCAATATTAAACTAAAAACTTGTGTTTGAATTTTTCTTTTGTCTAAGAAAAAATTCCTAATTAAACCAATTAGCCACCCGTGACACAAAATTATAACAAAAAAAACCAATTTAGTCGTGTAATAATGATTGGCAGTATTATCAATATGTGAAACTAAAATAAACATTCCATGATTCCATCCTCGACCAACAAATACAAGTTAAATATAACTGTCTAATTTTAAAATTCGTACAGGAGCAAGGCTTTCCTACTTATAATATATGAATACAGATAAAAGATAGTCACTAAATACGTAGACACACAAATTTTAAATTTTTATAAGACACATGAACACATAAAATGACTATATCATGTCATAAAATTACTTCTCTAAAATACTTAAATTGATAAGAAGAGACACAAAATGATTATATCTTTAACAATATTAGGCAAAGTTAGAGAAAGTAAGTTAGAGATTATGACGTTATCATTCTACTGTGGAGAAGTGGTTGGGCTATTATTAAGTTAGCTATCGAGTATCGACACACTAGTCCCCTATATAAAGACTACTAGCCAACCTAGATCCATTACTTTCGCATTCTAATCAAATAACAGAAATATCTCACACTGTCCCTGTCAAAAAAAAAAAAAAAAATATCTCACTCTATCTAGCTTCATCATCTCTCTCTTTCTAGTACCTATCATACCTTCACTATCAGTTGTTTCCAGAGCTTAGCTGCTTTTAGCTCCCATCACGTGTGATTGTGTTTCTTTTTCTCACATTTTTTTTTTGGGATGTGATAATCCACACTCATTTATTTGAGTTTGAACAATAGTGCGTGGGGATGCCCCCATCTTCGTTCTTCACGGATGGAGAGAGATCGTGCAGGCTTTAACTGCGGGCTTTTCTTTTTATCTCACCAGATGAAGATGGACTACATAAGCACCGTACAGATATTGACTTATATAAAATGAAAATGCTATCGTACATTACAATTCTGAAAATGAAATCAGCCAAGAAAACACTATACACAGATTTTGATATGCGCATTTACAACTGATCCTATAGATAAAAGACAATCTATCAACAGCTCACATGTATGTTCAAACCGCGTCACCAAGCAATGAATCTCTAGAGCATACCCCACGAGCTAGCCCTTTTTCGAGTGTAGTGTGTAAACCGTATAACTAACTGGTGGACGCCACAATCAAATATGAAATATCTGTGTTGAAAACTTGAAATATAAACCACCAAAGGCGTCTTTGCAATATAGCGATGCTCTCGAGTCCTTAGCAAAGAAGGGCAATTGCATTTGCGCTCCCGCATATTTACAAGTAAAGCACTACCTAGTTGCTACCATACAAGTAACACAGCCACGATCGTCCAACTTACAATACTGTATTCTTTAGAAAGGGGCAATCCAAGAAAGAACCTTAACCCAAAAAAATTGTTTATGATGATTGCAACGGACAATGAGGGTCATCGCGGACCCTCATGGGCTTCCAGTTGGATTCTTCCTTGATTTGTCTTAGAGCAACAAAATGCAATGCATCACTCTGTGCCTGATAAATGTGACAGCCCCATGGATACGATTCAGGTGCAGACCAAACCTTCTGCTCTTCAAATTCTGTTTCCTCCACTAATGACTCGGCAACACAGTATACAAGATCAGGCTCTGGTTCCATATGAGCAGCAACAGCAACACATCCTGGAGAAACAAACCCATCTGGAGCCCTTGGGTGCCAAATTGATACTGGACTGACATAATCCTCTGAACAGTTTCGCCACACCTGCGGAAGGCATCAATCCTTTATTAGGCGAAAAATGTAAAAAGATACCAAATTTGATCCGGTCCACCATCATAGTGCAAGCATTGTGGGAAGAACAAAAAACATAGTCAAACTTATTGTTCTTTATAAGATGACATTTGAACAATAAGACCGTGTCTGATTCAACTGACAAATTACAAAAATGTAGAACATAGAGAAGTGCACTGAAATCAATGTCATCTCTACTATAGTACATCCACTGGTATCGTCTGAAAATGTGCAAGAAAATACCAACTGATACGGAAACTAATTTAAAAATTAAGGAAAAACGTATCTGCTATTGGTTGAAAAGCATTTAGGGAAAACTGATTTAACTTCGTTTGTACATAAAAATTTGGCCACAAATTTCCACTCACAACATCTTGGTTAGATGGAAAAAAAAATTGCCAGGCTCATTAATTATAGTCTTACCAGGTCATACCCCATCGGGAGAGCAAAATGTCCATCAACCTTGCGGTAAATGGCAGCTACATTTGGAGGATGGATGCCACCACGAGCTATATCCCCAATATATGTGTATCTGGAAACATAAAATTGATTTGGCATTACAAATACTTACATAAAGGCACATCTTTTGTGCATTGCTTATCGTAACAAAAATGGATTTTATAATTCCACATGGCTTAATCTGAATCCTTAATGCTTGTAGAACGGTTACATCAATAGAAATGGCAGAGAACGTTTCACTTTTGCTTCAATTCATAGGAAGCGCGAGGGAATCTGATCAGTTCAGGGGGTGAGGATGGATGGGGACAGGGAATAATGTGTGAAAATGAGATGGATCATTACCCGTCAGGACACACAGGCCTCCAAATGCTACATATTCCACCATCTTCTGAGACCTGAAACATAAGATGGCTTGTTAGACTTAAAAAAAAACACTACTTAGTTTTATGACCTCCTAAACCAATGCATACTTGAGAGATTAATATCAGGATTGTGTAAAGGAGAATATTAAAGAACCTGTTTTCTGCATAACGAGCAACGGGTTTTGTATTCCTGTTCACTGCTCCAGATTTTTGTAAAAGTAATGCTGTGTTTAACAAACCGTCTATCATCAGATGTTGCATTATGTGATGAAATATCTCTTGAACTAATAATGCCTTTGTTAGATGTACGAGGTTCTCTATTATCCACTTCACTCCAGGCAAAATGTACATGCCTTTGGCTTGAAGGAACCTGGAAGTAAGAATAAATAATTCTGTCAAAATTTCTATTCCACTTCCTGAAATGAATGTTTGTATTATCACTTACTTTCAGAACCAAGCTCTTCATATCAGCTTGATATGCCTTCCATGTTCTACGCACCACTGAACATATTTTAACAGCTTGGGGTTCTATTCCTTCAAATTCTTCCACACTATTACATTTTATCACTCGAGCAAACTTTTCAGATCTCCGGAAGTGTCTCAGGTGTAGGATTAAGTGAGAAGGTTGGCTGCTACCAGCTTTTGCCAATTCCAGTGCCATCAACTCATCCCAAGGCACATCAAACATGATCTTACATGGTCTTTTGTCCATCTTGTCAGGAGCAAGACACTAGATAGAAGGGGAAAATCAATTAAGTTACTCTAGATGAGAGAACAAACCGTATGAATAAAGTACCTTGATCTAACCTGCAGCAGAATGACTCGTTTATTGGTAACTAAAACAATTCTCTGGTGGGGAACAATAAAATGTTCTTCATAATAATCAGACAATGCAAATTTTGAAGGTTCCTTGAAAATCTCAGTACAGCCAAAGTGCCGACTTGCCTCTCCAAGGTAAAGCACCATCTAAAATCCAGAAAACAAAAAATGAGAAAGAACACATATATAAAGTATTGCACAATATATAGTACATACAATTTACAGTTAATGACACAGAAGCTTTAAAAACAAACAACAAAAGCAATTGGACATCTTGCCAGGTGGTAGGCATCTACACCAGACTCAACTTTGATATGCATATTGGTGCACACCTTGTAAGTGGACACCGGATGCTCTTCTTTTCACATAACACGACTCTAATTTCACAAAAAAAAAAAAAGAAAAAGAAAAAAAAGAAAGCAAGCTTCATACCAATTCGTTGCTACATACACATTACATGATTGCAAGGGAAGGAAATATCCTCGCCCTCCTAAAATTATTTCTTGTAACCTTGAAATAGGCTACGAGGCCAATGTTTTGCATCACAGTTACCAAGTATCTCATTAGTGAAACTTCTTTCTTGTGTCTTGATATAGTAGTCAATAAATTCAATCATCAGATCAAAGCCTTAGCAGCTATTACGGTGACAGGAGGGAGCTCATTTTTTATGTATTGAAAATGTAACTTCCTCAAGAAGTTCTGCTTAAACATGAGATTAGCAGCTATATAAACAAAAATATAAAGCGGAAGATCACCACTCTGCCCAAAAAAAAATATCACACACACGAGAGAGAGAAAAATAAACCCACAAACTTGAAATGGTTTTCAAGGTGATGTAGTTCACATTAATGGTGCCTTTTCTTAGTAAATTTCACTTTTGAGGTCATTTAGATCACATTTAGAGAAGTTATGGAGTTAAGAACACTCACAGTAACTGAGTAAAGCAACTAATTAACGCACCTGCCCAGTAGCTTCTTTCTCACAATATTCTGTAAGTACTCCGTTTGCACGTATAGCCCGAGGATTTCTAATTCTGTGGAAGGTGGTCTTGTTGTTGAAAACCTCCAAGCATTTGGAACAACTTGCACCAATTCCATCAACAGTCAATGAGAAAAAATCTAGTGCCCCACTTACTGGCTGCACAATAAAACCTAAAAAGGCACGCCCAAGCCCATGAGCCAATCCTATGAGACCATTTTGTCGGGCACTCTCCACAGGCTTTCTCACTACACCAGAGACCCCAAAGGCAACACCTTGGGCAAGAGCTTCTGTTCCTTGAAGAATCCCATCGCCAACCCCAGTGATTCTCCTTGATCTAACCTGTCACAAGGAAGTTAACATTAGATTGCATGGTATTACAAAACCAAAAAATTAAGATAATAAAAAAAAAGAAAAAGAAAAAAGAAATTAGAATAAAGATGCTTACCTGCTTTGCCCGTAATTGCAGAAACTGTCCATCTGTGGAAAGCTCAGCAAACCCTCTACTAAGAGAAGCCAACGTTGAACTTGTCATACCAAGCACGTCAACAGAAAATATTAAATGTAAAGGATTATGAATCAAATCTCTCCAAACACGGTTTCCAATGGCGGGAACAATGGAACTCTTCCTCATGAATCTGTCTCTGTGCATCACCCTCCTCAGATGCACCTGAAGAAGTAGGTAAATAGTGTTATCATTATTAATTTACACAGTCACCTCATATCTCTGAAAGCCATGGCGTTGGATTGAGGAAAATGTAGCTAAATAATGAAAGGATGAACTGTGGCGTAGACTAAGTTTTTGGACTAAAAGCCAAGTGCATGCATTATGCATTCACAATGAAGCAAACATGTTGCAAGTATCACAAGCTGACACAATCCTTGCATTGTGGCCAAAAAAATTCTTCCTGTTTGGAGTTTTGCTTATGTTCTTCTCAAGGGATTAATTCCAGGAAAGAAGCAGACTGGACAGATCATTTTCCAAGTTCATCATTCAATCTTTGTTTCCCTCCTTTGTTTTGGAGAACACTCTATCCTATCCTAAGTACATATTTCCTCTCTTAAGTAAAAATAAAAAAAGGCAGCCCGGTGCACAAGCATCCCTCGTTAACGCAAGATCCAAGGAAGAGCTGCACCCAAAAGGTGTAATTCACGCAGTCTAACCATATTATTACATCAGTGGTTGTTTCCACAGCTTGAACTCGTGACCTTGAGGTCACACAGAGACAACTCAATTGTTTCTCTGAGGCTCCCCTTATTTCCTCCCTTAAGAAAAGGAAGGAAATTTGACATGATCACATAAAATGTAAAAAGGAATTAGGAGCATATTGAGGTGTCAGTATATCAAGGAGAGAGATGCAAGGTGGTATGTATATATATGTGATGTTTAGTAGGCCATTACGATTTATGGGAACAAATGTTGCTACCTCTTTTATAGTACTTATAAGGGCCCAATCTTGGAAGAAAATATAACTCCCAAAAAGACAAGGGTTAAAAAAAAAAAAAACATACATCATGTTAACACTTTTTAATTTTATTGATATTGATCTCTATTTTACACAACAGTTTCAAGAAAAAAGAAGGGCAAGGAGAATCTAGTGTGAATGATAATAACAATATCAGGCAATGCTCTATGTTAGATTAGATAGCTTACCTGGATCTTGAAAGCGTTACCAACAGCTGAAAGTATAGGACTCCATATGCCCAAGACACCATGAGGTCGTTGTCCTGGTGCAGTCTCCAAGGACAACTTCAACCTTACTTCTGAAACGTCAATTAGGCTGCAAGATTAAAGATGAAGTTAAAAAAATCACACTCTTTTCAACCAAAATCATATAACATATAAATACTAGCATAAATCAATCACTTTTAGTTTTGAGTAGAAGGAGCTATCCCATCTCAAGCTTAACCAGGGCACAACAGCTTATTGAGCCTTGTTCATATTTGCATAATGCTACCTACTGAGGAAACCTCAAACTCCAACATAAACGTTCTAATTTCTATTAAGCCCAACTCAAACAAAGCCACAAAACCAATGAGTTATTTTTGGCAACAAAGAAAGAATATATAATGCAAAAACAGTAGATGCATTTTCCTCCTTTCATAAAAGATCCGATCCATGCAAAAGAAAAGGGACATTAGATTTAAATAAGCTGTACAGACTACAGAGCAACCTTGGAATAGTTTGTTTGATAAAGGTACTCATGAAAAAGCCCTTTCTAACCATGGTAAAAAGAAATAATAAGCTAATCAATACTAAGGGATGCAATTTAACTAATCCAGAAAAAAAAGGATTTTGCATGGATTATATTCCAAGTGACTTATTAAAGAGGGCCTTTGTTTGTCCAACCATCTGAATTAACCAAACATCCTTTGCGTGTCGCAATATATATATATATATATATAGACGTGAGTGTGCACACACAATTTGCAATATTGTAAGAGAAAAATTTAGATGTATAGCCTTTCAAGGAAGATTAGATTATGAATGCTTTGCCAGAGGACAGCACTGAGCCTGATTGATGCTGATGGAGGAAATTGGAAGTCCAACAAAAAACATAACTAGCTAGAATATACTTGGAAGTCTCAGCAGAAAAAAAAAAAATAAAAAATAAAAAAATGCAAAGATTTGTAATTAAGAAGACATAAAAAAGAAGTAAGGTTCTTACTCAAAACGTATCTCTGGATCAACTTCTGTGACAGTTGAACTTTTAGGTAATCGATCCAGCTGCAAATTATTGTAGAAGTCCACAATAGCCCAGATAATAGGTTCATGAATATCAAGCCTCCAGCATTTCTCAGTTACCTATAGTGTCAGTCAAATATAAAGGAATAATAGATAGCCCGATATTTAAATATTTTAGCATATCCAAGATCATGTTTTAGCATCAAATAAGGCAAAACATACCCGTATGTAAACATATGGGTAAACTTGAATACCATCTTTATTCTCATTCTGCATAGTAATTGTCATCTTGAACACTGGGTGTTGCACATCAGGGGATTGCTCTGGTGCCAAGAGCACAGGCATTAATGTTAAAGGAAGCTGATTATCGAGTTGCAAATAACCAAAAATTAGCTTGAACCTGTAAAAGAAGTGTCTGACAATCAATTTCATGAAGCATTCATAATAATTTTACAAAATATGAAATAGAAATCAGAACAAAGGTACATAACTACATATGACCACTATGACCTTATAGTTTCTTATTGCGCAGCTTGTCAAATAAAATTGATAGATTGTCATAAAGAAAGGGAACTACCGACCACAAGGTAGAGATCAGAATTCAATATTAAAAAGTAACAGGGTATGCAACATATTCTCTTGAAAGGTATAGGTCCTATAAAGCAGGAACCCTAGCATAATCAAGTAACACTTAAATTGACAGATAATATTTCGTTAGGAAAAGGTTTCAGAGACTCAAAATACTTTACTCATAAAGAAATTTTACATCCTCCCAACAGAATCCTAAAACACAAGCTAAAACTTGTTTTCCGCAGATATTCAAAATTATTTTTTGTCATATTGTTAGTTCTTAATCAAAATCAATAAAGTATCTTATCTACCCAATAAAAATTAAAATGAAGTGCATAATCAGAACCACAAGTAAAAGATTCAACAAGTATTTATGAACAAACACAAGATTATGCATGCAGCACACAAGCACACTCTTGTGTAGCTTGTCATGCTTACACCAAAAAACTCATAATATTAACATAACCAACCAAATGTTGTTACCTGCTTGTTCTTCCACCATCATATCCAGTTGAATATGATAAGACGACCCTTTCCAAGTATAGGTAAGAGAGCTCCTTTGGTCTATGGTCTATCATAGAAATTCCAACCACTCCCAATTCGATTAAAATCTCAAAAGGTATAGCACTGTTCTGCATATCGGCCTGAACCCCAGAAACCCCCCTATTTCCACCAGCCATTGAACCTCTTATATCTTCATGTGAACTTGACTTCAGGATGCTATCATCTCTGAACCTGGCAGTTATTATATCTCCCCCATCAATGATATCAAATTGCAACCCAAGCTCTGCAGAAGATAATTCGGTCCTTCCGAAATCAACTTTCCATAATGGACTACTATCAACATAACTAAGCTTAGCATCCAAAAAGAGGTCGCCATATGGATCTTCCCAAGAAAAATTTATTGTTGAATGTGGTTGCAAATGAATCCAGGCGTCTTCCCCAAATCCTGACTGTCGAATGCTAAGTGGCTTGTCTGTTGTTCTATTCTCAATTCTGTAACAAAGAAGCAGATCTAGATAGATATGACAAGAAATATCGAGAGTGATAGAGAGAGAAGCACGCGCACGCTTTTTTTGGGGGGGGGGGGGGGTCATATGACAAGAAACTACATGAGAGGCCAAACCCCAAATCATATCCCATAAAAACTTGTTTGTAAAGACAGCAAATGTAGCATGCATGTCTGTTTTTAAATGCACCCGTAAGCATGCCCTTACGTGAGTTCCTTTATGTAGCTTGAGGAAAGCCATTATGTCATATATACATATTCCAATTAACTAGATGTATATATTATTACACCAGTGGCATACCTGATGGGACCGTCAGTTGATCCGAGGCGGAATACCACAACAAAACGGGATCCTTCCTCATAGCCTCGAATTTCAGTTCTCAAAAATTTAAGAGTACCACCGTGTGTTCTTAAAACTAGAGAAAGTGTGTCTTCTCTTGAAATTTGGAGAGGGAATGACCAATCAGTGTCTTCTAGTTTCACCTGAAATAATCAAAATTGTATCATTAGAATTAAACAATAGATTATGGATGACAAAAATTGATAATAACTAATACGATGAGAACAACACCTAAATCACCAATGGTCATCGAATAATGCAGAACTGCATGGCCATGCTTTATTTTGTTAGTATACCTTGAATAATCTCTCATCTGACATACTAAGGTATGGCAGTTCTTGCTCATG
Organism: Arachis ipaensis; assembly: GCF_059453495.1. Classification (NCBI taxonomy): domain Eukaryota; kingdom Viridiplantae; phylum Streptophyta; class Magnoliopsida; order Fabales; family Fabaceae; genus Arachis; species Arachis ipaensis. The sequence goes on along the minus strand of NC_142440.1, from coordinate 5,457,495 downwards.
TTCACCCACAATTATACAACTCTAATATAATAAATTAATTAGGCCCTATTCTTTTTGTTAGTAATACAAAATAGTCTACTTTTACAATGATGCAACCATATTCAAACAGCAACAAAGTCCCAATAATTCAAATTTACTCATAATAATACAACACATATAACTATACCATTAAAAATTCATAACTTGAAATGCAACAATTTCCTTCCACAGAGAAATGTAAATTAAATTAGATCAGGGGAAGGACAATAGAAATTGGGGGATAAGGAATCCCCTCTACAGAAGCAGAAGCAAAAAAACACAAGATCTATCTATAAAGCATAGCTTTACAGTCTCTCAACAAGTCCAACAGGAAAATTACTCTGTAAAGATCATGAGATTTACACGAACTAGATGCTAAGCATCTAATAGTATCCCTTAAAACATGCTTGTCAGAAAATCTTTCATGAAAGTGAGTGCATTATGCTCCAACAAAATAGTCCAAATAGTGGCAAAAACTGCACACTGCCACAAATATTTTCCCTCTTTTCTACTACAGAACCCAACAAACCTAGTAAATAGAAATTGGTCTAGGGTTACAGGGCACACCCAACATTCATAAAAAATGCTAAACATATTGTTCCATAAAGAAAAAGCTATTGGGCAATGCAAAAACAGATGTGAGTTGGACTCTGAATTTGCCACACACATAACACACATCAGGGGAGATAGCCTTATGAGACCTTCGAACCGGCAACAAGTCATTGGTATTAATTTTGTTGCTGCAATATATCAAATATAAACTATAGCCAACCTGGAGTTTTTCAGGTCCATTTCCCCGACACACAAAAGATACCCTTGAGTCAGATGCATGCAGGACCTTTGGTTCATCTTCAGTGCTCAGCTTGATGTATATATCTCGTCCAAGCCTGTTTGTGAAAGTCATAAATGGCCGGACAGATATTACCTGTTCAGACAATTGCAAATACAATATTATAACAACTGGATTATGTGGAAACATGTACATAAGTTTGATCATCTGTAACAACCTTTGTCGGAACAGATTGATAGGGACATGGTTTCGTAGAAACAAAAAGCCGCAAACAATTGCCATCAGCATCGTATGCATATACATCCAATGAGCCATCCTATGCATATAAGAAATTAATTATGAGAAAACAGCTCTACAATGAATTCTTGTTTCTTAAAACAGTTAAATTTATACATTACCATATCTCCAAGAGGAGAAAGATCTTTAACAGGTCCAAAATGTTCATTTCCTGAGTGAGCAATAGCAACTGAGATAGCCAACACATTAAAGTTAAGAGCAGATGCAATTGTGTAGCCATCATATATTTCCTCTTCAGTTATTTCTTCAAGTATCGATGCATTTTTCTTGTTAATCTCAAACTGAGATGTAATCTTTGCCATATGTCTTTTTCCCGACACGACCAGAATCCTAAATGTGAGTGGAGGACATCTTGCTACTCCCAACCAATAAGGAGCATAGACTCTAATTGTTTTAGCCAACAAGGGGCGTTCAATTTCATAATTCTGTTCCAGAATGATTTGGATAACCCTGTAAAGCAGAGGCATATAAGACAGGTTTGCTGTAAATTAATATGCCCCTCAAATGTGTATATAAAAAATATCGCCAAACTCAGAATTTTAAGAACAAGGATGCACTAAATAACTGATGTTCTAAGCATCTGAAAAACAAATTGAATATTTACAACCTTCCAGATATTGAGCTTCTCAAACTAACTGTTTTTGATGGAATCCCATGAGGGTGAGATATAAGAACAGCTTCCTGCTCAGAGAAAAAAAAAAGGGTTGAACATTAATACCATAACGGCAATGTAACAAAAAAAAAGGAACAAAAGCCCGTACATGTATAGGGAGCCAACCCCTCTGAGGAAGCAATGATAAAAACAAAGGGTTCCTAATATCAGCAGCGTATATATGCACAGTTTTTCCTGAGGAAAATACTCCTCTCGAGCATGGAAGAAAGTGGCCACTTGGTTGCATTTCAAGAACAGAATATTCAGCAGCAAGGGGAAGAAAATTGCTGATTAGTAGTGGAGATTTGACTACCAAGCACCAATCCTGAATAGCATCTGAATGCATATCCTTTGCAATCTCAGTTGCTTGTATGCTTACACAGAACCACAACTTGTGGGAGCCATCTGAAGTTCCATGCATCTCACTGCAGCACAATAGTTCTTCCGACTCTGAAAGAGCCGAAACACACAACCTTGAGCATTGCCCCTGCTGACCAGCATCCTGTGGTTGACCAGGTTTGTTGACTACAGAACTCCAATTGTATTCACTGGGATTCGTCGAAGTGAAAGGTCTTAACTTCAAGAAATATTGTACAGATTGTGTCAAGCCAGATAGAGGAAGTGGAAGAGTTTCTCCGGGTTGCAGTAACCCAACAGAAATTTCCTGCACACAATAATCTGCTATTAGCTTCCTGCTTCTTAGCCATCTCCTCTGCCTCGCAGCATTGTGGGAATCATTTGGATCAAAGGATTCAGGCCATCTCAATTTTTCCACATCAGGGGCATAAATCCAGCAATCAGAAGTACTAGTAGTTTTTGTATCCAAATGCCAATCATCAATCCATTCCCAGCCTTGTGGTAGATCAATTCCAGTAAAAACCTGGATTATAGGGAATGAAAAGAAAATAGGACACATGAAATTGCTACATTCATATGTTCTTCTATAAAAAAGAACCACCACCACAGCAAAATCACATGGCAATAATTAACCCTCTAACTTAATCCCAGAAACTAGCTCATAAGGAAAGGAGAACCCAAATACCTATGAAGTCATCTTAAGTGAAACTATATGGACCTACAAAATATTGGGTCTTTGTAAACTGAATTTAAAACATATATTGGTCTTTGTAACAGACTTAAATCTCATAGGGAAAGGGTTACCCAAGCACCAATTGAAGTCATTTGGGATGAAACTATAAGGATCTCCAAAGCAATTAAACCAACTTTAAAATAATTATTGGGTTTTATAAACTTTCAACACTTTGAATTTTATACAATGTAGATGAATAAACTTCAATAATCAGATAAATAGTTACTTCATTACATTTGTATTTTATAATAACTTGAGCTACATGTTGTCATGAAACTACTTCTTCCAAACGTTTAAGTTGATAGGAGGAGACACATAAATGGTTATATTTTGTATTTTATAATAGCTTGAGCTACATGTTGTCATAAAACCACTTCTTCCAAAAGTTTAAGCTGATAGGACTTGACACATGAATAGTTATATCTCTACATACACAGCTATCTTCTCTTAGTCTAGGATTTTCGTTTCATATTAATTTCATGCTAATTTCATATGTTGTATCATAGTTGTGCCACTATTTTTTTTACAATTTAATGTTTCACTGCATTAAATTCACATTGGCTTATCATATCCGTGTCCTGTATTGTTTTAAGGTCACCAAATTCTGGAACATGAAAACCTTATGCACTATGAGCTAAAAGCATTTTCTTTTGAAATGTTTGTTGAGCTCAATACGCAAGAAAACTGTTCCATCCAAAATACAAAAACTGGAAGAAAAATCAACATATAGATATAGTTATAACATGTAGCTAGTTACTGGCGGGTAATTCTAACCAATATCCTTAATAGAGGCTGGTATAAGGGTCATATTAATGCTTATTCTATTTTGAAATTTCCTATGCATTTGAATTATGATTAAATTTGGACCTAATACCAATTACCACAAAAGCTAATTTAAAGGGAGAGGATTGCGCAAATCAACTACAAAGGGCACTTCAGCTACATGCCTAACTGATATGCGACCTAATGTGAAGCAACCCATATACCACGGATTCTATTTTCCCAAGAACATTTTCTTTTCCAATGTTTAACAGAGAGGTCACAAGAAAGTTACAAGAATTATATGATGATTTTAATTATGGTTTGACCAGCAGGATAAAGGAAGGAGAAGTTGCACTCATAAGCAATAGGAGGAGGAAACTGCTAGGAAACAGTTTCTTATTGAAAGAAAGGCTATAATCAGTCACCTGTTGGGATTTTCCCACTTCTGACATATGCTGCCCTGGAGAACCTGAGCAATGAACCCAACCAACGTCTGGAGTAAACTTTTCAGTCTCATAAAACTCATCTGTATGAACTCTGTTTTTCTCTGGTACGATAGGTTCAGAGTTATTTGTATCTTTCAGCAAATTCACCTTTTCTGTTGAAGATTTTGGTGCAAGGCATAATTCAAGAATAAAATTTGTGTTGTTACGAACAGAAACAAGAGACCGGATATTCACATATCTGTTACCATCCTTCACACTAACTTCACTGGCAACAACATCATTACCTAACCGCCAACAAGCGGCAGGTGCAGCATAGTTTAGCCTCACAGTAGTCCAAGGACCTTCCTTGCTAGGACTAATTTGAATAAATCCAGATTTACGGCCATCATAATTATTGGGCTGATTAGCATGCTCAACATCAGAGTTGTGCACTAGTATGCCACATTGTAATTTTCGTACAGACTTCTCATAATGATTATCCTGAAATTTCTGCATGAAATCATTGAGATAAGTACATCGAAGAAAAAAAGAAGAAGGGGGGGGGGGGGGGGGGAATTCTCACACAACACTCACCATGGAGTTGTCTGCAGATAAATCTATCCAGTGCATCTTATTGGCAAAATTATGGACATATGAGAAGTCCTCAATAGTTTTTGCTATCTCATTCAAGGAAGCCGAAAAAAATCCAACAGGAACACCTGCAAATATCAAAACGAAAAAACCAAAAGAAAAGAAAAAGGGGGTTGGGGGGTGGAGTATTCAAGGCATGAGCTTTTCAATACCAAATATATATACACACAACATTTAAGTAAATCAAATTATGTGCCATTGTCTAATAGCTTAACAATTTGGGAGAAATACTTTACATCGATTTAAACAAATTTAATGCCACTTAGGTCTAGTTGGAATTTTAAAGAACTACCTTTGCTCATATCTGTAACAATTAATTCCAGACAGTAGTAATCCTGCAAAAATGAGCAGAAGCGAATGGTGTCAAATGGATACAAAATAGAAAATATTACAAAAAAAAGTGATGGCATGTGTTTGGTAACACAAAATTCATTCGTTTGGGGAAAATAATTCAGGAAAGAAAAGAACTAGAAAATAAGCTTTACCAAGAAAAGATTCAATTAAATACTCATCCGGCAAAAGTAACCACTTACAAGAAAAGATGCAATTAACTACTTATCCAACAAAGGTAACCACCTCCACTTGAAGGAACCAAAACTTCTCAAGGAAAGCATAGAATTCCCAAAGCATAATGTAAGCAACAAGCCGTTAAAAGCAAATAGTTGCAACTTCTTAGCAAGTTCCAAACCACAGCCATGAAGCTAACTCAAAATCAAGGGACATGTACCGAATCATTTATGTAAGGAAACAGACACAAAACTTTGCTGGCCATAAGCAACCCACAATTTCGAAAATTAATTAGAACAAAGAGCACCAAAGTCTGACCACGCATTGAAGACACAAAATTACCCAAATTACATATTCCAAATGAATTTTGCAATTAGGAAATGAAAATGAATGAGTCGGGAATCCCAACACACGAACTTCAGAAATAATAAATAAGAGCAGCTAACAATAACAATTAAATACCAGAGAATCAACTTTGAAGAAAAATATCTCATTCCACTTGACAAACTCCAGATTTGAATCTGATAAATGATGAGCCCTTCTTCCACATGTGCGTGCACTCTGTTGATGAACTAAAGCATCAGGGGGGAGGCTCTGGTTAGGAGATAGGCGGACAGCCACTGTATATTGCTGGGAATCTGAACCTTCCACTCTAGAAAACTTCATTAGAAATATAAAAAATTTGCAAGTTAGTGACAACAAGCAGAGCAGTATTGATGTTCAAAAGGACACTGCTATAATTCCACAATCAAATATAAATAATATACTAAAAGAACCAAAACCCTACCTGTGCTGCTGTTATAATGATAGTCACCATTGTTCTAATCTTTCTGCAGAGTTGCCCGTTCAAGTGAGAGTCTAACATATTTTTCGACACAGGAACTTTAACAGCTTTCATATCCCCAGATGGCATCCTAATTATATTTTGAAGACCCCTAGCTTCAGTAGCACGGATAAAAATATCCTGCCCAAGTTTGTTTTGTGGGATTATATAATAATTTCTCCTATGGAGTGTGTCAATGATAGAGCTTCCAACAGAAGTTGGAGAAAATGCATCCTGTCAGATAACCACATTAACACAAAGGTGAAACAAATGAAAAAGTGTAATGAGAAAGTGAAGTACAATGAAAAAGATAGAGACAGGCTCAAGAGAGTTGGGCAGCAGAAATGAGAGAGATTAAAGGGAATTTACTCTATTTTTGTAACTTTCATGAGCATGGCTAAGGTTGTTCCAGCTAGCATAAGCTTGAATGATCATATTAGCATTAGAAACTGAAACATTTAAATTCAGATCTCGAGTTGATGTTAAACGTAACTGAGATGCCGCACCCGGAGCATTGATGTCATATTGGTACCTACAGGTAGCTTTTGATTAGACAAGAACCAAACACGAACTATATTTTACTTATAATTATAATTTTAAAACAAGCAAGGACATTTTTCTTCCTAAAAGTAATTTTTGGCAAATAAATAAATAAAATGACTTCAACAAGCAATTTTGACAACATAGAGGCATTGCTGGTTTGTCCGGTGGGAAAAGTAGAGGCAAGGTGTGGTTTTGGCAAAGTGGAATTGAAAAATGGGACACAATGGGGCTTAAATCGCAGGTAAGGGTGGGCTTGAATTTTAAAAAAATTATGCACCTTGCCCCAGGGAGAATCAAGATGCCTAACCTACCCACAAGGCTTGCTTGAATTCCCTATCATGCACTTTAATGAAGGCAACATTAAGCACAAGAATAGAATAATTTGGGAACAAAGAACAATTAACCTTAAAAATCCATCGACTGGCTCAACAAGTGGCTCCCAAGCTTCATACTTATCATTATATGACCTGGAAGCCAAGGAGAAACTGACAGTGCAATTCAGATACTCGGTTCTTCCATGCAAACTAAATGTTATGCCACTCAAAGATATATTGAACAAAGGAACCATCTGCCAAATTCAAAGAAAAGGAATCAAAGTCAATAGAGAAATTATAAAAGGTTAAAAATTAAACTTTATAATAGAAAACAGTGATTGGTCATATCAAGGACCACAAATTGACAGCTAAGACATGGCAAAGGATCCATGCATTACAAAGTTCCACAGAAAGAAATCTCCCAGAAAATATTTGCATTAAAATTTCAGGTTGGTGTGTGGACAAATGGTCAGTACTGAACTGCTATCGAAAGCAGCTTGGACCTTAGAGTCCAACCAGATCTTTATCTCCGAGTCTATAACAACTAAAATGAGGAAGAAAGATGACCAACACTTCCCATTTCTGCAGCAATTTCTAAATGTTTCTTGTCAAGTTTCTTTTCAAACAAAAATGAGTGAACTGATACTTGGCATGTCAAATAATACAGTTGTGTAAAACGTATTAATGCAACCCCAATAGAAACTGAGAAAAGAAAGTAGAAAAGACAGAACAGAACTTCACATAATCTTGTACAGCAACAAAAAAGCATTTTTACACTAAGTGGGGTCTTCTACAAGGATCACACGATGCAACTATATCTTACCATAAACCATATCTATAACAAAAATTCTTTAAATTGGGCATATAGTGATCAAATCAACATATTTTTTGCAGCCAAAAAGGAAGGAATTCACCCATTTAATTAATTCGTTTAAATTTCAACCCTAGACAAAACCAAGATTATTGGTTACCAATATTCAGAGAAGAAATATATGTATAACTCCAAACTGAGTTTTTATTCTCACCAATCCACCATAGTCATCAAAAAGTGCTGTTGAGAAGGTTCCAATTTCAGCATCAATGACTGTAACATCTGAGCCACTTGGCACACTAGAATCAGCTAGCTTCAAAGCAAATCTTCTTGGGGGTCTTTTGAAGCCACTGCGGACAATAAAAGTCCCCAACTCATTCCCCACAGCCCATATACTAAATGGTTCTCTTGCATGCCTGACATCGGATGTATCCCATACACTTTCCTCCAAGAAAGTATCTCCTGTAACCAAATCACTGCGCATGCATCTTAGTGTGCTTAATTCATTCTGCTTTGGTTTTCCTTTGCATGCAACACAACCCAAGGAAACAAAACCAGGAGGCGCTTGTGGAAGCCAAAATGATATACTCTCTATTCCCCTCTGCTTTTTTACTTGTCCAACAAGTTGGAAATCTATGGGGTTTCTATAAATATTTTCATCACTAGATTCATGAAAAACAATACAGTTGTTTGGAGGCTCAAACCTGAAAAGCAGAAGATCCACATTAGTTCTCTATAATTTGTAGAGAGCAAGATTAAGAAACATACAGTCAAATCAAAGAGCAGATAAAAGTGAAATACACACCCTCTAACAGCTATATCACCAAAATACACCATTCCAGTAGGAACAACTGGACGCCATATCGATACCCTCTTTCTTGAGTGTGATCCCTGATTCCACCAAATTAACTGAAAGCTAGCAACAGGCTCAAAACGCCTATTAGAATTTCCTTCAGAAGACTGCTCAAGCTGTGAGGTTTGATGCCTACCAGAAGAAGTACGAGAATCCATACTACTTGATGCCGCTAGAGATGGCTTCAGAAAATCATATTTAACCCAACGCAACTCATATGCTTTACCTATCAAATTAAGAGTAACAGGATCCGCCGGCAAGAAAGTGCCAACAGAATTATCTACCCGCCAGAATGCCACACTGGATGAAAACCTGCAATCAAGACATACAGTCTTTGATGAACTGTCTAGTGGGTAAGAAATTAAAGAAAGTAGACAGAAAAGTGCAAGTGTGAGTGTCTGAAAGAGTTTTGAGAACTGAAGTGGAACTTCAAAATCTTTATACATTGAATTTACAGTAGATTACACGTATTTACAGAGATATCTGAAAGACAACTCTGGCAGGATGTATCACATCCTCCAACTTATAGTGGAGTCTATACTTGGTAGTTCCTATACTTTATCAAGGTTGGCTGGGCTATATAGCATAGATAGCAGTAATTCCGAAAACTCAAGAACAAGTAACAAATGAAAGCTATATTACAGTTGCGTAAAGAAGTGTCTTACTAACCTAATTGGTCTCAAGGATTTGCTAGTGTACACCTCAATCATTGTATAAACCAAATATACCATAGCACAAGGCACTAATATTGGCATTAAATAAGATGTTTGATATTTAATATTTAATATTACAGAAGTATAATCTGGACTTGTATGTTACAATAAAACACCAAAAGATAAATTCCACTTACATATCAGTGGTGCTGATTGCAATACAATCTCTCAATGGACAAGGAGAGACTAAAGAAGACGGGATGCAGAAAGCAGAAGATAAAGGAGGTGGTTTGCTTCCACGAGTAACCACACAACCTAGTGCAACATAACCTTTGGGAGCTTCAGGGAACCAAATAGAACAGTAACAACTCTCCTCAGTTTCCCATGACAAATTAGAACTGCCTATTTCGGCACCTCCAGTAGAAAGTAAAGGTGGCCAAATCAATCTGAAACTAACAGGTTTTTTAACCGTGATTGAATTGGTATTTATTGCAAGAACTCCTTTTGTTGGTGGTTTGTCTCTGTTATGCAAATACACCATAGTAACATTCAAATCAGCACGGGAGAGGAAAAGTAAAAATTCTATATGGAGGTAAATAAAAATCAAGAATTTTGACTGACAGTGGTGTCAGGTAGTCACCAAGTACGGCAAAACCAGGAGGTGCATGAGGCCTCCAAACAGCGTAAGTTTGATCAGTACGAGAATCTGCGTGATGCAATAAATATGACTAGTCTTAAGCACGCTCTCAAAAATTTTACCAAAAGTAGAAACAAAATAGAGAATATAAACATACTTTCTATAGTTCCAACTTTGTCAAAGTGTGAGCAAACCATTGTCATTTTCTTTGATGTCATCCTTAAAAATGCCAATATATCATCCTCCACAGCCAGAAATAGTCTCAAGATACTGAAAGTGAAATTCATGAAAATATCTGAAACGGACAAGTGTATATTGGTATTCCCACAAGCATTTGAATACTTCAAGGATGTGTCAAATGGCTCCAAAATCCTGATCCCATTACTCTCCATAGTCAAACCAAGAATGTCTGCACTCATCTCAGTATTGCTACCCTTCAAAACAATCCTTTTAGAGGCACCCAAAAAGCAAAATATCAGGGATAAGTAAGGACAAGCAAAAACACAGTGCATATTCAAAGAAAGAACGTAACCTATCATAAGTTGTTCAAAATGAAAAACATATTCATGTTCCCCACAATATGTACCAATGATCATGAGTCGAAGAAATAATGAAGAAAACATCAGAGATATGATAACACATCATGTCTAAAGTAAAAAGAGGAAATGAGTGAAGAAATTGCACTCCACCTCAACTCAAAAAATTTGCACTCCACCCAATGATATACCACATATACAAACAACAACTAACAAATCACTTATTTCATTTTTTTTTTTTATCTTCCTCGTTGTATTTTTAAATTTGTGTGTATATTTTTTTTCTAATTATTTTGGTAAAAATATGCCTACACTAGTGGATAGTTTTTTAAAGTAATTTAAAACAATAAATATTTAATAACCAATAAAATATAATTAAAATTTGTCTAAAGAAAATATGTTAAAATTGCATTTGATCTATATTATTGTTCTTATTTTATTTGTATTATTTTTAGAGTTTCACTGATATATTTAAATAGTGTGTGTGAAATGTTAATTTTTCCTTAGACTTGGTTAAAGTACTGAAAGTCTTTTCTAGTTTTCTTCCTCTTAAACCCTAAACCCACACAAGAATTACCAGTTTACCACCTCAAGAATTGCCACCTCCCTCTAGGTTCCACATCCAACTTCTCCTTAAGCACATTTCAATAGGAGAAGTTGATCAGTGCACTAATAACCACAATAATGTTCCTTTAATAAATTAGTTGCCAAATCTGTTGACTAAAGGCCTGCCTACAGAACAATTTCAAGAATTTACTTGCAATCTAAGAATCATGGGTATCCATCAACCTATTGAGGAGGAGCATTGAGATTACCAAACATTCTTTCCTTGTAAATTTTGTTCAGATTTATTTCCATTATTTACATGAAGATATTGATTAGATTTAATTATCTATAAATTAAGGCAAATTAATATTGGTCAATTATTGGGAAATAATTGCAAGGTTGCTGTACATTGTGGGTTATTTGTGCAGGTTGATTATTAGTGAAATTCACACTGTTCTTATATTATGTTCTTTCAAGTGCATGTCAAATAACACGACGAGAACGGGACCAAAAGGTAACCAAAAAAAAGTAATTCTATCCAAAATAAAGAGCATATCATGAGCATTATTTTATCTCATATTTAATACAGATATTTGCACATCTGGAACCACACACAGCCAAAGGGATTGTTTTAAATTTTTCAGCTATATTGTCCAAACAACAATTAATTATCACATAAATTACTATATAAAAGAAAACTTATACCAAAAAATTAGTGAAATAAGTTTAATCTTTCAGCTTTCATAAACACACCCGATGTTCCAAAATGGTCAAAGTAGAAGGAATGTTAGTAATAAAATATGTATGCAATTAACAGAAGAGGAGTTCACCTGCAAAATGCATCCAACTGTGCAAGTAGGAGTTTGTTTGACAGGTTTAATAATTCACCTACATCTTTTGATGTATTATAGAAGGTAAGCTCTGGACCAACAGCCTGCAATGAGATATCTAAATCAAATAGTAAGACACGCGAATTAAAGAGGGACACGGAAATGACAACCATTGTCCCTTATGAGTTGTCATAAGACAGTCTTGGTGCCATACTTATAAAGAAATGATCATGCATCATATAGTTGGAAAATCAACACAATAATTAGGGTGAAAGAAACCACCGCTTACAATTTCAAATCTGAAAGTCCTATAAACCGAAAGACTAGACACTACTGAAATCTTAAAATTGCATAATCAACTGCATCATAAACCAAATCTTAGCAGAGCGCAAACAGATATTCAGCATAAAAGTCTCAATACAAACATGTTTCCGGAGTATTTTTTAATCCAAAAGGGAGAACAAAGAATGAGAGGAAAACAAAAAAGAAAACCTCACCCTAAGTATAATAGCTTACTATTTTCAGTAATTGCATTGGCATTGGCATGATAGCTATCCTCTTTAACCAAATGGTTTTCCATTCAATTCCCTTGGAAGAAAAAGTAAACTAGTTTTACATAACAACTATGACTTTTCCTGATAAAAGGAACTGATTACATAGACCAAACATCATTTTGTCCTATCATATACCATATTTATGAACATAACATTAAAATTTAAGTCCTATATTATAGGTTCATTTATGATTATAATTACTTATTGAACTACTGTAAGAACTGGTACCTGCACTGACAGAGCACACACACACACAAATAGAAAGAGGGATTGATCAAGATGATCTCAACCCGTACTTTATTGAATATAGAAAATGCAGAAGTACACAGAGAAATTGATATGCAGGGCTGCAATTAGAGAGCCAGCCTCTCTCCTACTCCTATTCCATTCTCACTCCAAATCTGTCCTTTCTCTCCCCCAAAATCCCTCTCTCATGCTTCCCTCACCTCCTAATCCACGTGGCAAGTTAGTTACACAACTTGATTCCCTGTTCTGTTATTCCCCATCCTACCCCTTCTATTTTTGCAGCTGTAGTGAAAAGGTAAGGGAGGAATCTAGGAAACTTCTATTCCCTTCACTCCTGATCCCCCTGCTCCTATTGAGTTTGTTACAATTGCCCACTATCAGACATACAAATCTTTTATAAGTCTTCTCATTACATGACCATACCACGCTAGACCGACCTAAATGAGAATAGGTCATAGGTGCTATCCCAACTTTTCTCCAACACATCAATTCCAACTTCTATCATCTCGAGTTCATTCCTCATTGCAACATTGAGATTATATTCTTGTTTTTTTTTTATTTATTTCCCAACAACCTGGCTCATACAAATTTGCTAGTTTTATATATAAATTCCTTCTTAAGCTTGGATAATAGTTTCCTATACAAATAATACTCAACATTTCCTCCACCTTGCTTGAATATTATTGTTGCATCTCCCTCTATTTTCCAATATTTGGTATGATGGACCCAAAGTTCTTACATCATGTGTCTTGTAAGAAGGTATAATCTCCAATTTTCACCTCTTAAGTTAGCAACACATGTTAGTGCATCTCCAGCTGAACTTATATTCATTGAATTCTTTCTTCTTTTTAAAGAGCCCAGAGGCTGTAAGTATCAAATTTGCTGTTAAGTGTTGGTAAATATCAAACTTTAAGCCCACAAAGCAACGGTTAATAAACACAAGTGGACACAATCGCATAAATGAGTGCACATACTAAACTACAGCAACACTTAACCTGAAGCTCAATGATCAATTCTGTGGAGTTGTTAACTGCATTGCTTTGATACGGTTCATCAAGAATGTTCCCTCTCAAAGACCTTTCAGAAGGACTTTCTTCAAAATCTTCCAAGTAGACATTGTCTTCTTTTGAAACTGAGTAGCTACTATTTGCTCCAAGAAGAACACAAGAATCCAAGTACTGTCCACCCTGCAAAGACAAAACCAAAGCATTCATCATTGTTATGTTATGTCATTATTTTGGCATACTCATGTATTTTCAAATCATAAAGTGATTCTTTAAAAATTTTTTATGTTTTTTACTTTTAAAAGGAAATTTGATGGAACAAGCCCATTGACCTTAATAACAACATTTTTGAATTGCAACTTCTTCCCACTTCCAACATATATTAAAGCCTCTGAGCTAGCTTCTGTGAGATTAAATCCCTGTCCATCTTTTAGATACAAGGTTCCACCATGGCCATCATAAATGAAATGATCAAAAGTTTCATTGTCAACTATTAAAGGCTTTTGAGGTGAGATGGAGAATTCAGGACATGGTTGTATGTAGATTGATTGATCCATAATGACAGCTTCCAGCATGTGAGACATATTGTGTTCTTCATATGACAGCATACTGCCGACTGTTGGAACAAAGAACTCAACTACAGCAAGAAGAAAATCTAGTGCAACCAGCAACTGAGGCCTCTGTATGCACAAAGAAACAAAAGTTGAATCCTGAGCAAATTTTACATCAACAATTAGCATAGTTGGAACTGGGAAACCATTCTCTTTGACTATGCTACTATTCACTGAGTCCTGGTTTTGCTGATGAGAAAAAGCATTTAGACGACTGGCTCCAACATTTTCAGGCTTTCCTATTGCTAACCGGAATTCTTTTTCAACACCCTCACGATCATCAAACACACTGAAACCTTGGAGAGTTGCAGAGAGGAATCCTTTTCCATCTGTACTAGATTTATACAGAAGCCATGCACCACTAACCTGCACAGCAGAAAATGAAGAGCTGAGCCACATGAGAATTGATTCTTTTTGGGAAAGTGAAAATTTCACATGATACTTGTCGTGTGTTGATTCACTATATTTCTTCAAACCAATCTAGTTTGTGTAATCTCAACCAAAAAATTGCTTCAAACCATTAATCAAGTTACAGAATATTTGGAATTCATTTGAGGCCACAACATTTAAAAAAAATAAATAAAATAAAATAAAAAATTCTCTTCTATGTAAGATTCTTTCTTCTAATTAAAAAACAAAAAAAAATATTAAATTTCAGTAGCTACAGATATAACAATTCGTGTATATCTAAGTATGCTTTTCAGTATTAGTTTCGTCACATAGTATCAGAGCTTTTATGACTACAATGCCTAGAATTCAATCCTTGTTACCTACCAAAAGAAAGAACTTTCAGCATAAAGCAAACAAAACAGAGCAAAAAGGTCCATGAAAAGATTCGCACTTCAAGCCCAAAAGAGAATCTTGCGTGTGGGGGAATGGTAGATATAACTATTCATGTATTTGGTTTGCGTTTTCATTTTCTGTTTTCATTTTCAGTGTTTTGTAGATTTTATGAAGGAAAAAGTGAAAATAGGAGGTGAAAACAGAAAACAGGATTTTATTGTTTTCACTGTTTTCACTTTTTCCTTCACAAAATCCAGAAAACACTGAAAATGAAAACAGAAAATAAAAACGCAAACCAAACGCACCCTTAGCTTTTGGGACAAGTGTTTCATGACAATGGTTACACTTTTAGTTAGGTCTCAAGAAAAATTTGTAGTCACTCAACATATGAACATCTTCAATATGATCCCCGATTTCTATTCATTGGATCATTGCTTTAGAGCTATAACACATTAATTCAAGATCAAATACTTTTGGAATAAATTTATATGACACTAATTTTCAATTTAATCCTTACATTTAAGGGTTAATCTATGACAGGCCCACTGTATTGTAGGAGCAACAAATAAACAGAACATAATTTAAAATTACTTCTGTATATACTATCACTTGGGTTCAAGTCGTAGAATAGACAGTGATGCATTTACGAGGTTAATGCAGGATGTTTTGTACCGGACTGCCCTTTTATATAGAAACTGATTTAAAGGGTAAAAAAGAACTGTTGCAACCGAAGAGAAAACAAAAACAAGGCAAAACAAAACAAAACAAAAAAACACCTGAGTTGCAACTTAAAAACATATCCATTTGAAAAGAGAATAACGCACCTGTACAGTGGCCAGAGATGCATCTCTGGTTACCCCCGTATACAAGCTCAATTCAACAAGGTCTACGGACACAGACACTTTCAGCAAAATAGAGGCTTCAAGATTCATAGCCCTCGAATTAACACCATTTGTAGCCTCAGGGACAATATCACCTGTGGCGTCATTTGATGTCATGGAGGAATCTTGATTCAGAGCTGGAGGAATATGTGCATCCTCAGAAAAATTAGATACTGCGCACTCAGTAATAATCAGGTATTCCTTATTTGATACTGCTGCTTTCAACTCTTCAATCTGTAGAAACACAATAATGTTAGAGTATAATGAAAGATGAAAATAAAGGAAATAATGGCATCGACATTTGAAAGATCGGCTATACTGGTTCCATTCACTCCGAAAGAAGTATGCATCACCTTGATTATAACTTCAGTACTCGGAAATTTGTGCAGTAAATCTCGGAGTGACCTATGAATAATCACAGATAGACCATTCACATCCTGAATTGTGCTTTCACCTATCTCAGTTCCAGTTCCAACATTTAAGTTGATATCTTCAACCTGCATGCCAGAAACCAGTTGATTAAAAGAGCTATAGGATGACACAACAACAACAAAAAAGTGTGAGGTGACCACTTCAGGAAGGGAACTACTATTCTCAAACTGTCCAGCACGATAATTGATGATCCATTCTAACCATATTATGAGTAACCAATCTTACCTGGACCGTCAAAGTTTCCAAGTGCACTGCATTCATTTCACTTTTACCTCCACCAATCCACTGAAAAGAGTTCTTCAGAGTTATATGAACGATATCAAGCCTCAGAAAACTGTGACAAACAAATTTCACCAACATAAGTTAAAACAATGAAACCACACAAGCCATGGCTTAACCGCTTATGCTATTAGAGTGAGTGGTCTTCTATCAATTATATGACAACTACGTCAGATCCAATATAGATGCAAAACCTAGTACTTAGCAATAAAAGTTAGAAGTGACAATGGAAATCCAAATCTCCAACTTACTCAAGGCTGTCTGTTCTCCGAGGCATTAAAATTATGGGTTTCTTGAGAGAAAGATCAAATTTCACGGCCGGTGATCCTTCAATTTCACCAGCTGAAAACCACTTCTCAGAATTTGTCACTTGATCTGTTACTTTGACGACACTTTTTGGGCTACTAGGAACAAGACCGATAAAATAGCCAACAACCTGTTCAAATTTTACACGCAGAATCTTATACCTGATATCCATAAAGTACACAGAACTTAAAACAATTAACCAAATACCTCTTGCACAAATCGATTCAAATAAACAATCCGCACTTCAGAAAGCTCACCAAAGAGGCTAAAATCATAACCTTCATAGTCTTCATCATCTTCACTGAATGACATGAACTCCAACTGCACAGTCATGCATATATTTAGTCCTAAATTCGTGATACTGAAAGTCTGAAACTAAGCATTGTGTGAATTATAAAGTAGAGGCTCATCATTTGCCTTTGTGTCTATTTAGAAGGGCCTAGGTTAGAGCAGTTATAGGAGTTGCCAGCTAGGATAGATTCCACCCTAACAGTCCCTAACTAACTTAAGTTGGCAAAGACCCTTCTACCCCTTTGGTCTCTCTCTCTCTCATAATGTGTGCAATCTCTTCTTTTTATCAATAATAATAATCCATCCCTGCAGCTGTTCGAAGGAACTTCCCATTCCTATAAACCAAAGGGCTTGGCTGCACATCATTTTTCTTTGTTACTATGTAGTTAATCGTATTTTGTTTTTAAAATATCTCTTATGCCTCCCCTAAACAGATCAATTAATAAAAATGGAACTTCCCATTTCCTATAAACTAAAGGGCTTGGCTGCACATCATTTTTATTTGTTACTATGTAGTTAATCGTATTTTGTTATAAAAATATCTCTTATGCCTCCCCTAAACAGATCAATCAATAAAAATCGTCTGCCAGTACATCTGCAATTCTGCCACAACTCCAAAGAAACCATGTGCAAAACACCAAAAAAGGAAGGACGGGGGAAAACTGAGTAAAAAGCCTCCTCAAACCATGACCGGATTAGACATCTTTTCTTCCTCTACCAATAATACCATTCCCTTCTATCCAAAGGCAACTATGTAGAGTGAACAATAGCACTTAAAACTTCATGCATGGATCGCAAATTCTAAAATTTAAAATTGTAAGATAGGGAAAAGAAGCACCTCCACAAAAGATCTGCCCCCAGGATTTCTCATATCACATGCCCAGTAATATAAATGACTGTTAGGTAGGCTGTCATCACTTATTTTCAAATTTCCCAACGCTGCTTTAATACTAAAGGAGGAAGGGAACACCTTGATGTCTGTAAGCAAACTCTCTTGTGACAAGCAAGCAAGCTTAGTTTCATTTTCCTTCATCAAAAAGATTTGTGCTTGGGCCATCTTTAATGTCAGATTGAACATAATTCTAGATTTCCCTTTTCCAAGCAAGCCCTTAACAGCATGTTCCTCAACAGCAGTGTCATGTAGATCATCTGCATCTCTTGACACATCATTTTTTACAATGGTTGGTGACAAGCTGTCACTTGATGTTGCAAGGTTCTCATCCTCGATGTTTATAGAATTAACAAACTCCATAATTGCAAGGATCGTCGGTCTACGACAAAAAAATGTCAAGGTAGCCAAAGTCACTATCACCTGAAATGAAATATGTAAAGTATTAGCTATGAACCCGCACAAAACAGAATGTCATTTTGTCATTACCCATAGGCACCCACCTGCTTATCTACACTATTATACCGAGTAGAGTTCTGGTCATAAATAACAATTTGTGCTTTTACAAAACTCTCCAGTGTTTCACTAAGTTCAACTTCCATAGTACCAGCAGGAGCATCACATGGTAGAAGTCCAGTAATGCGACTAAACTTTGGGGGTTCCAATGATGAATAATTATATTTAGTTTCCTGATGGGAACTTGATGCGTACGCGGGTGTTCCTACTGGTGATTGCAGAAGATAATCAGCAGCATCTGTCAATGTCTCAGGTGCCTCATAAAACTTATCATCAGTTTCACTAGGGATTACTTCGCTACTTTGTACATCCTCCCCCATAGTATCATGAAATAATGAGTGTGCATCTGCAGTCCCAATGAACGATCTAGCCAAATAACAAGGCTGGGACCGGTGGCAAACCAAATCTTCTATTTCCAAAGATTTCAAGATAGTCCCAATGAAAATGTCATTGTCTCTGATAGAAAGCTCTACCTGTTATAATATTAAAACATCAAAAGAGAAGAATATATAATCAAGTTAAGCAAAAAACAGACTATGTATCTTACCTTACCACCTATAGCCCGAAATTCAAACAAATGCTTTTCTTCACTTGAAAGCACCTTGATTAAGCTCTGACCAGACTACAGAAAGAAGCACATTTTTGACATGTGGAAATTCAGATTTAAAACTAAAGTAACTAACCAGAAACAAAAAAGCTAACCTGATAACTATAACTGAAGCAAAGCTTTAATTCATCAAGAACACCTGTTACAAACAATCTCTCAGCAATTGCTATCTCAGTCACACCCTGATTATCATGTTCTGATTCAGTATCCTCATTATCTGATGAGGTTTCGGACAGACCAGATATAGGAGCAGAATCCTGCACAAATATAATGAAACAACAAATAATTCATATTTGAAAACTCTGGAAAATAAGGCAAACATTTTGGAAAGGGAGAGGGAAGGGGTAACAAACCGATGCATAATAAATAGCCCCCTGTAAGCGGCTATGCCAGGTTTTCCTTAAATCCTCAGATTCACAACGTAAAATCAGTGCATTCGTATCCTCAACAATCTACACATGATTAATTACTATTATTACTTCCTTGTAAATAACAGAATGATTTCATCCCTAGATTATACACATTAGGCAAAGAGTGATTACCTTATTGTTCGACCTTTTAGGACTACACACAGCCAAAACACGCTCTGCATTACCAACAAATTCTGGTGGAACCTGATATACCTGTTTTCCTCGTAGGCTATAGCAATCAGATTACAGGCAGTGTTAATAACATACACAAAAACTAGAAAATATGAAGATACAATCCTCAAGCACATGCTAAGAAAAGAACAATAAAGAATTAAAATAAACAACCGAACTCGTTTATCAATTGTGTGAATGAGTTGCAGCCACCATGCAAATCCACTTAATACAGACCAACAAGCGCAACAGAGGGAATACCTCTATCTAGTAAAAAAGTTCAATGGAAAAACTCTCCTAAATAAAGTGGCAATCTCTCTCAATATGCTTAAACGCCAGAGGCTATATGATGCATGAAAACTATCACCTTTTTTGCCCCTTTTTTCTGTGGGTGGGTGTGGGTGTGGGTGTGTGTGTGTGTGTGTGTGTGTGTGGGGCCCGGGGTTGACAACTTGAAAACCCAATCTAACATGGCACAAAATAGCAGTGGTTATGTCAACATCTATAACAATAGATAAAGGATATTGTGGGGAATAACTGACTTTTTGGTACAAGTATTTCTCTCTATCTTTTATACCCAAAAAAAAAAATTATCCAACAACTCTAATGTGAGAAACAACTTGACCACAAGGTTAAAATAGTGAATATACATTATTTTATCATAAACCCACGATCAACAAGTTTTTTCAGGACGCATGGTTTCCTACACTTTACCATATTTTCCTACACAATACTATTTTGCACAAGTCCTCTCTCTCTCTCTCTCTCTCTCTCTCACATTCATCTACTATTTTGAAATTTGAAGGTGAACTTTTTTCTCATTTTATTCATATGTTACTCAAATTGTTCTTATTTAACTCATTTCAAATTTATTCATGCAAAAACTTTTTTATATATAAACCGAAATAATTTTATGAGTCATAAAAAGAAAAATGCAGGTTGACAAGCACACAGTAGTGCCTAACTGCTACTGTCTAAAAATGAACAAGTTTTCATAAAACAGTATTATTAAAGAATAACTTTCTGAAACTTCTGTTCCCTACGTGGTTGATCTAATAGCATATCCATGGAAAATTGATCCTTGAAGGTGCCGAAATAGTTCATGTAATATTTGGTACTTGCTTAGTCAAAACTTCATCTAGAGGTTACTACCAATATTTAAGATACAAATTATAATAACCACTTCACAAATATACATGCAATGGACAATACAAACAAATATATGCATTTTATTTTTCAGACAATTACTCTTCTTTCTTTCTAAGGGCATGATGTACTATCAGCTCCAACATATCAACAAAATAACACTGTACACACAGAATCTAATAACAAGATACAAGGAGGAGTATGCACCTTACATACTGCTTGTAAGACCTTGAGTCAGGACTCTCAAGTACATAGAGAAAAGGTCCAACTAAGCAAAAATATCTCCGCTGCCAAACAGCTTCCCTAATTCCCACACCCTATGGCAATTTTGTTTAAGACGAATAATATTGCATATCAGATTATGAAACTAAATGAACAACAAAAAATTCAATAGCTAATCAAGCAGGATGCAAGAGACCATTACCTTCCATGTCAGAAGAGATAACCAACCTTCAAGGTCCGCCTGATTCCAAGGACGAAGAAACTCTGAACTGTCATCATCCTCCCCTTCAAAGATTTTTATCACTTGCATCAGTCGATGATACCTTGCAGGTGAAAAATGAAAGCCCAATGATGGAAGCCTCACAGCAACACGAGTTGAAGGATAATATGGAGTTTCTAACCGAATCTGATCACAAGAAACAAATTAGAATCCTCAACATAATGAGAGAACTCATCACTAACAATTCAAAATTTTCAACAGGTAAAGAATAACACCTGTTGAAGCTGTAGGATGACGCCACATTTGTCAATAATTGGGAAGAAACCACTGCTGGTAGAAGAGGCTAAATTATTCAGAGAAATTTGGCTCCAGTGATAATTACCATCAAACAAAAATGCTGATACATCACTTAAGACCAAATCAAATCGCAGGTACATATTCCCCTCAGTTGATTCTTGTTCACGATCATCCTGCATAAACGTTTCTTATGCCATTTAACAACTTAAAACAAATTCAACACCCTAAAAATTTAAAATAACATATTACAAGAATTATCAAGAATATCCAACCTGGGTACTAATCATCAAATTTCCTAGGTCAAGTAAAAGCTTTGTAGCATGCACATTGTCGGGACAAAAATCAGTAGGAATAGTAATCTTGGGAGCTGCAATATCCAAGTTCAACGAAAACCTGGCAGATGACCAACAATAAAGATTAGCACAAAGGTTTCCATGAGGAAACCCTTTAACCTGGGGAGCGAACAAAGAAATGGAACGAGCTATTAGAAAACCGTGTAAAAACTATCCAGGGTCTCCATTGTCCTATCCAGTAAAACTCGAAACCAAGAGCTAATAAACTTGCATCTAGCTGTCTTCAGCTTGATATCTTGAACACACATCAATCATTATTAAAAATCCCAGTAGAAATGTTAAATTCAAGTGCTACTGTACTAAATTGTAATGGAAGACATAACCAACAGCAATGTTGCATTATCACCACGAAAGGGACCATCCATTCCTTTTTATTTTTCAGTATATTTCACTAACCAAAAAAATGTACCAGAAGATATTATAGACTTATATACAAATTTTCCAAAAGACCAAACTAATACCTTTCTTTCCTCGTTGGGATTATGTCAATAAACCTATAAATCACTGTTTTCTTTTCATCATTAGGAGAGCTGGAATCTTGTGTATTTCATGTCAGATTCCCCTATTAACCCCTTCAGTAATACTGGGTCTAGTATAAGTTACTCTAGATGAGAATCAAAACAGTGATATTCTATTGTCATACTTCGACAAGAACAGCATACAGAGCAATTTCATGCTCAAATATATAGGCAGTTTTACAATGTCTCACACATAGATAATCCAAATTTAGAAGACTATAAAGATACTAACCGAGCATGATCCTTCAGCGCCCTATTCATTTGTTGCTGTGCAGTGCGCTTCACTTCGTCAATTGTCATCTGGGAACAATATACCACCCAATGAGAATTTTCTTTACATGAACAAGAATGACATAAATCAACATCTTTCTCCAACAGGACTAAAATAAATTCTACTTTTTCCACCTTTACAACTATGTAAGATATACTATGAAAAATGAAGTAACAAAACAAAAACTGTGGACATCTTTGGACTCACTTGCCCTCTGCAGGTTTTAGCCTTATATTTATTGCAGGAGAGGAGGGACTAAATGTAAGCCCTATAACAGAAACAACAATAAAACACATGCTTCTATGGAGACTGGGATGATAAGCACAGTACATGGTTTATCTAAAAATAAATATAACGTATTATACAATGGACCTTCAAATTACATATTTGTAAATCCTTCCAATTCCTACATCTCTCACAAAATCACCAGATATCACATTTGGATGAATCAATTTGGAACCAAATGTTCCTTTCAAAGTTTCCTCTAAAGGCAAGATTTTTGCCAGCATAGAAGAAATATGATATGATTAACACAATTGGCCAGCTAACTACTTCTCCTCATATTGATCTATCTCCGGACTTTGCCATGTTCTCCTCAAATTCAGAAACTATGCACCACTTCTTCAGGAGGAGGTATATTGTAAAACAATTTTTTCCAAGGCTATTGTGAAGTTAGGAGTATCCTTATATCCAAATGGTTTCTTAAGGTCAGGCTTTGGCGAAAAGAAGGCAACGGTTATGGAGGTATGCAATTGTGGCAGCAATTTGATGCGTTTGGTTGGACAAGAACGCTCACAACTCAAATGAAGTATCGCTGTCTCATGCACTAGGACTCTCAAATTAATATATAATTCTCACTATTCCAAAACAATTTTAAAATAGCAGCAATGTTATATAGTACCTGCACAGCAGCTGCAGTTTCTAGTGCTATGGTCTGACTTACGGCAGTATCACTTTCAAAGAACTTCACAATTTGATCGATGCTGTCCTTCATATACTGTCAAAATTCTAACAATAAATTAGTAAACAACTAAACCAAAAACTTAAAAAATATAATATAAAGAAAATAGTCAAATCAATGATAATGGGAATTAATATTCACAGCTTACAGTCATATAACAAGGAGAAGCTTTGGCAACCATGCTCCAGTCCACCTTATCATCAAAAGGTTTATAATAGAAGGCACCAACTAACGAGTCACAGGAAGTTGCACTCTGAAAGGTCAAAGAACAAAGATTGAGTATACCACAATTTTTTTTTTTTGTATAGAAGAAAAGATTGGTTGTAGGAGCCGTGCAATATGCTACTGGTAAAAGGCCCGAAATTTCATTTAATGTGAATAAAGTGTGCCAATTTTATGTCCTCTCCCCAAGAGAGCACTGGAAGGCTGTGAAAAGGATTATCCGGTACCTTACTCGCACCCAGGAACTTGGAATTCTGCTCCGACCAGCCCCTGACCAAGGAACCTGAATCTGCGAGGGTACTGTGATGCTGACTGGGCTACAGATGTAGATGATCGGCAGTCCACATCAGGGGTCTATGTCTATCTAGGACCTAACCTCATTTCCTGGTGGCCCAGAAAACAGCCTACTGTTGCTCGGTCAAGTACAAAGGCAGAATATAGAAGCATGGTAGACCTCACTGCATAACTCATCTAGGTCCAAACTTGGCTCACTTTACTGAAGGTTCCCACTTCAAGACCAATGGTTTACTGTGACAACCTCAGTGCTATAATGCTAGCTCGCAACCTGGTTTTGCATAATAGAACGACATATATGGAGTTGAATCTGTTCTTTGTAACAGAAAGGAGGGTCATGGAAGGGAAATTACTGGCTGCTCATATTCCCACAACTAAGCAGCCAGCAGATGTGTTGACTAAGGCAGTGTCTAGCTGAGTAAAAAATCTAGAAGAGTCTAGAAGCTGTTATGGTAGTTATAGGAAGTGCCAGCTAGGATAGATTCCCTAACAGCTCAAATTAACTCTATCATGCCACAATTGTGTTGTTAAGCATAAAATATAAATTAACATCAATTGTAAGGAGAAAATTCAGTTGCAAAAACAAAAGGCATAAAATGGAAGAAGAACAAGAGGAGGATAAGTCATACCTCTGCAAGGAGACCTTTTGGCGATGATAACTTATAGGAGCCCAACTTAATGTCAAAGACCTTTGTTTCTGGATAAAGCTTTACAGAGCAACTGAGATCCTCACATGATAATTCAGCAACAGGCTCTTTGGCTTCCCCAATAAGCCTTGAGGCATTATGATTCATGTGAACTACCAGGTAAGTGTGAAGAACATCTGCCTTGCTAGTCATAGATTGCCCATCATCACTTTCCTTGTACCCAATTATTTTATTTAATCGGTTCCAATCCTCCTCGGTGAAATTAAATTCCTCACTTCCCTCTTTAGGAGATTCACTGGTCCTGCCAGTGTATGTGATCACACATCAGCAATACTGTCAAAACTATATTAAAAAAAAAGAAAAAAAAATCTAATATGTCATTATGAGAGATGGAATATTTGAAGACAAAATATTCACCCTCCAAATGGCCACCAAGATTTCCCTGCTTTCTTTTTCCTCAAGTTAAGATCCAATTCAGCCGATTTCTCCACAAACTTGTGAGCCAACATTCTGTAAATTGCATCAAGTAGGAATACTTCCAAGGTTGAACAGGAAACAAGACAATTCCAAAGTCTACTATATATTACAATTTTAGTTGAACCCAAATAGACAATGACGACAAGAAACCACTATGGAACTTTCACCTGAATACAGAGCCTACAAAGTGAACTTATTAATTATCAAGGCAGAGCCTAAGACAACAAATGCCATAATAATTTTGTAACATGACTTTGCTAAAACTGGTTGTAAGATTGGTCGCTATGCATCATTCAATTCAGCCAATAAAATAGACACAGTCGATACTAGAAGCTTAATAGACACCAGCAAACACACAAGATTTTTTATAAAAGTAGCATTACAAACTTCTTTAACTAGTTTCTGACATAACGGCTGGCTAAAGATTCAAATTGATGTAATATAATCCACCTTGAAAACCTGAGCCTACCTTCTGATAGTATAGTTACCTAGGAAATGTATGCAGAATGCAAACTGACGGTTAACATCACACTATACCTGCCAACTAATAATGACCGTATATACCATGTTTTTCCATGAGTAATCAATATTAAATATTAAGATAAAGTTGAAACTAAAGTACCTCCATTGCAGTATAAGGTCAATATCAAGTTCACGATCTAGTTCTTCTATCTCTTTGTTGCCACTGATTGTCACCTGACTGGGGTCAGATTTGAGCAATGAAGCATAGAGAGAGATATATCTTTTCCGCAAGCTTGCATATCTTAAAACTTGCTCCCAGGACATCTTTCCACTGACAGTAACACAATATTCTTAATAAAACAAGTGTATTGAAAATATGATAAATAAAGATCAATTCCCATCACAACACATGAAGTTCTTATATTAATCTGAGAATGTCCCTAAAATATTCTAAAGCTTAAAACAGCAAACTAAAGTAGGCGGTTGGTTTGAAGAATACACTAAAAACTGGAAAAAAAACTCAGGTCAAGAAATGGACATGGCAATCTAAGTCATCTTAGACCAGAAATATCCTGATATCAGATCAATGCTATTACTACCTTCGTTTTCTCTCCTACCCTTTCTTTTCTCTTGTTTTCTCTAATTTAACAATCAAAATCATACAAATAATTTGATTAAAAAATCTTAAACACGTGGATTGGATTCTGAAGCCATATTATAGCTAATGCATGGAACAAAGATGTGAGTATCAACTTGTTTCTAGGATGGGGACTAGTAAAATATCTTACTCGTCACTGTTGTTATTTCACATCATATTATCCTCCTCAATTGTGGGCTACTTGTGCAAGCTCCGTATTTTATTTAGAGCAATTAGCATTCACAAATTTTATCTTTGACATCTATTGCATCAGGCTGTGAACATAATAGGGGGTTGTAAATTACCTCGCTTTCTTCATCTGGTCAGATACAGCTTTACAAGCATACTTCCACCAAGACTTTGGATCAACTTTAACTGCTACCAGTGGACGAAAATGGGCATACTTCAGACGTTGATTAAATGCAGCAAAATTGTCTGCTAATTTCATAATATCCTTATAACCATCCTACAAAGATAGAACTGTATAGATTACCCCACTAACAATCCCCAGAAGCAAAAGAAAGCAAAGAATAAGAATCAATAGAACCTTAGATAAGCTGATTGTAACATCATCCAAATTGACAACTGCCTTCTGTAAAGGCTGTTTGCTATCAGTAGTTTCATTCTGCTGCAGCTTGAAGTATTTTGCTTTTCCAGTCACTGGTTGCAGAATGTATGAATGTTTCCTTGATAAATTATCAGCAGGCCTCCCATCTTTAGTTCCAAATTTAAATACCTGAATTTTCGAAGAAATTTGATGAGGATACTGAATATCAAAGATATGTTGATAAGTGATGGATTCAAGCTTCTGTAGTTCTATTCTATCCATATAAGTCCGAATAAATTGCATTGCATAATAAATTATAAATATCCCTAAAAGCTGGTCATCCTTCAATCTTTCATTCCATAGCCCACGCCGAAGGGTAAATATCCCAAACCATAGAACATTAAAGCTTCTGTACTTCTATTTTGTCCTCATATGTCCAAATAAATTGCATTCCATTGTAAACATCCCTAAAATTTGGCCATCCTTCAATCTTTCAATTTGTCTTCTACATGAGCAGACCACCTTAGGTGAGATTCTACCACTTTTCTGGTTAATAAGTGGACTAAACACAATCTGCATGACTAAAGAATCAAGATAGAGCATCTATATCCCAAGCAGGATTATCCATCAATCTGCTCCACAAAAATAGTGTCTTTTCACAACCAAACTTACCGGAATATTCCAAAAAGGTTCATTCCTTATTATCCCTGCGTGTGCACACGCAGGTGGGCAATTTCTGTAGAGGACAAGGTATCTTTAAAAGAAAAGAAGCAAATGAAAACATGCATGTCCGAGTAAACTGAGCCAGGTAAGAACGCATGCCTAACACACTGTATATCTCATAGAGAAACACATCTAAAGAGACCAATAGCATCACAACACATGAGAGACTAATGTTGTTCAAAAAGCAAAGAAGTTCCAATGAACCTTCTAAACTGTATACACACACTCTCCTTACATCCATAATATACGGAAACAGAAAAGGACTAAGTTTAGAAGGTTGGGAGAAAGAGAAATGAAAACCCTCGGCCCTTACTATCCACCAAATACATACCTGAAACCACTCTGAAGGAAGCAAGTCTTCCCATGCTTGGTTAATATGCCATGGAATAATATCAGAATCAAAATAAACTGCAAGTCGATCAAGCTCAACAGACTGCAAAACAATAAGGAAAATATATTTTACACCAAAAAAAAACTAGCAACATAATAGCTATAGAAAGGAAATAATCATTATGGACCTTTGAACAAGAATGTAATCATATTGCAATTCTGGATTTAACTACGGTTTCTGGTAACTATGATTCTTTGGTAAGTAACACAATTCCTTAAAAGAAGCAAATAAAAAAGATTATGCATAGAATCAATAATATAACAACCTTATTTTCACCCTTGGGAAACTTCAAATACAAAATCTTCATGATATCTACTGTTTGTTGCAGGAAACATTACACTAGAATGATACAAGCATATAAAGCAGTACAAAATGATTTCATCATGACAGCTGATATCAATTCATATTAAGATAAATTAGAACCTTTTGAATGCGATCCAGTGCACCTCCTGTAATAAAAGTCTCTTTCCCAGTATCATCTACCGTCATGGCTGAGAGTTTGTCCAACATAACACCAGCTGCAAATGGGCGCCCTGGATTACTACAAGGCAGATTATATTAGGCTAAAGCAAGATATACAAAACTGTGTAGCATCTAAAACTACCATCAAGAGAACATTTGAAACCCTCCTCTACCTCTCCGAATCTTCATATCTGATGTGAATATTGGAAATTGAAAGTTTCAAATTTCCAATTATTGTGCTGATGAGGGATCCCAACCATGATGTATTCTTCAAAATAAAACAAGATATAAAAGTCAATATAAGTTATTCTTGAACATACACAAACATCCAAGCACATATTTAGTAACTTACACAGGGCTCCAAAGGAGGCATTAGGAGTACATATTCCTGAATAATATGGTATGCATATGTGCAAGGAAACTATAATAAAGGCACTTGTTCCCCCAAAATCTCTTAGTTAACCTTAATGTATACCCAATTCACTAAGGGCCTATTTGAGTAAATAACTTATTTAAGTTCTTTTTGAAAAGAATTATTGATAAATAATTTATGAATAAGTTAATATACATTTTAATAGGTGCTTCTTTAGTGTGTTTTGGAAAGTATTTCGTTCTCAATATTCACTAACTTGACTTCTTGAGCATTTATAATCTGTGAATTTAAAAAAAGTTAAGAACATATTGCTTGACTTTTAAAGAATGTTTTTATTTAAAAAAAAAAAAAAAGAGAAAAAGAGAGAGAGAGACAGAGAGAGAAAGAAATGGACCCTTGTAGGACATGAAATACATAAATAATAGTAAATTTATTAAAAGAGAAGAGGGGGGAAATATAAATACTACTTCGGAATTTTGGCATGTAACTGAACAGAAAATAAGTTTCTCAGTCTTGACTGGCAACTTTTATAGGGAACACTTTGTTTGCAGTTTCTATGAGGCTCGGGCTGGGCGTGTGATCCAACTTTTAAACAATTTCAGATTCTCAAGAGGCTTTGGCCAAGAGAAGAAAACTTTTGTGGCAATGATGGTGCTGGTTTCACAGTCCTTTGGCACATTTGGCGGAAGTAAAATGTTTACAAGATGGCTGTCACTACCTCTGAACTTATTTTAGCCAAGATATTTTTGGTTGGACACCACATAATGTGAAATTTTCTACTCTCAATAATAACAAGTTGCTATTAACAACTAACAAATAAATGAAACAAAGCTGATACCATTTCAGACTTCAACTGTTGCGACTTCTCCCATATCTTCAATTCCATCTCCTGTTTGTCAAAAGAGAGGTAAGTATTCTTCAGCAAATAAATTGTCTAGCAACAAATTATCTGTTGACCAAATTCAAACTTCTGACCTGTATTCTGCTCTTTTTAGCTTCTTGGACAGCATCCTCACTACATCCCTCAACTTGAGTTGCAGGTTCAGCCAATAAGAAAATGCGATCCAAATATACCAAAACTGGATCTTGGCCAAGCCTACTCCATGGAACCTTTAACAAAGAAAAAATATAACCATCGCTTATATTGAAAGGATTGTGCTACTTAAAAAGCCTGCTCAGTTTATGCATAAGTTAAGCATAAAAACCCAGATTCTCTTTATATGGATACAAGGAACTTGATCCAATAGGAAGGGAATTACAAGTAAAAGGATGGAAAGTACCCTCCAACACAAAAAAATAAACAGCAAGAACAAGAAGGAAAATGTAAAAATCATGCAATACTGTCATGAAACAAATAAATGTCATATATAAGTACAGGTCTCTTTTTTACTTATAAAGAAACTCTATCTTTATTTAGGAAAATGGGAGCAAGGATTAAACTCTAGATGTTTTAATCATAGAAGCTCTGATATCATGTCACAATACCATCTCTCCTTAAGGCTTAAGTTGTTAGATAGAGGTACATGAATAATTATATATCTAACAAATACAACTATAAGTATCCTTCAACACAAAAAATAGATATAAATAATAAAAAATAAACATCAATAAAAAGAAGTAAAATGTAAAATATCATGCATCCAGATGGAAATAAATAATTAAGGGGCAAGGGGATCCCCTCCAACTGGGAGTATCCCATGCTGACTGACCACATACACACACACACACACAAAAAAAAACACACACACACACACAAAAAGCACACTCATACAAACATAGATGCCTCATTCTTCAAAAGCCTTGCAAAAGAACCAACGGAAATTGCTCCAAGTCAAGGGCACAAACACCTACCGAACAATATAGGGATGGAAATATATTCTAACCTCGTAACTATGAAAAAACACATTTGAAATTTATTTTTTAAAAAAGAATAAATAAATAATTAAAAAATCCATAGGAAAAAATGTTAAATGAAATACATGGTTAAACCACAATGTTAGCAAAGGGAGCTGCAAAAAGACAAATTTCACAATGGAAATAATTGAAGTAGATGATTTCGAACTTCATAGCTATCTCAACTTTTCATTTCCTAACCGAAAATGATGAAGGCACCAAGTTGAGAAATAGATATAAGCTATCTCTTCATATTTTCCAACTTCTTCATCAAAGCGCTCTCTCTCTCTCCTCCCCCCCCCCCGGGATAAACCCCCAACCCCCTTTTCCTGACATTTACTTCTTCCCCACTCTCTTATTTTCCTCTATTCTAATACTAGATCAAAGAGATTTACTACAGAAGCAAACGGAAAAGAACAAGAAATGCAAAAATGTGAATATGTGTACGTGTGTTAAGTAACTTACAACCATAAGAAAAAACACAGGAGTATTGACCATTCAACAATATCACAATTCAAAATATATGTATCAGATGCAGTTAACCAACCACCAACCTTCAGTTTCACTGATCCAAGAAAACCTGCCTTAACCTTCACTGGCAATTTTAAAGCATTTAGAGCCTCAGGCTTAAGCTGCATATTCTTCAGCTCCACATCACCTGTGTCATATTTTAGTCACCAGTTATAAAAACCAAAAGAGATCAAGAATGCTTTAAGTAAATTTGATGACAGGGCAGATAAGTGTGTATATCCATAGGATCTTTCAAAATCTTAAGATAGTGCAATATTATTAGTGTATTACTTCTACGTTGGCACAGTTTAATCATCTCCAAAGATGTGCATTCACCTCGGAACAACACACCACTAGATCAAGACAACCAAAACAAATCAAGTACTGAAATATCCATTTCTTTTTTCTCCTAAAGGTTGGTTTACACTCTTTCAGAAGTGGTTGATACTTCCATTCACCATAGATAAATGTAACAAAATCTAGTGTGAGGACATCAGCTAAATTAGTAGCAAGTAAAAAGTATGACCAAGTAACACAATTAGCAACAAGTTTTGGGCGGCCAACTTAAAACCTGGTCAAATATCTACGGCAAGGAACACAATTAGCAACAAGGCTAGCTTATCCTAAAATGCTATAAAACGTGAAGTGGTGTTCATCTTTCGCAAATCTCAACACACTGAGAAATATAGAAGCAACATTGAACAAGCAATGTAGCTAAGTGTCTTCTGCTGATCGCAAAATCATTTGTTCGTTGCCGTTTTTACCGCTCATTAACCTATATCCAGTTAAACTACGGCATGAATTTCACATTCACCAGAGAGGGAAAAAAATTTCAAACAAAAGTTGCTAATACATCACTCGCGCATTATCGCTTCGATTGTGCCAGCACCAGTCAACAGATTGAAGACATGAATTCGATTCATCGAATATAAACATCGCGCTCTCAATATCAATTTCAATCACTACAGTTTACTCACAAACTCAGCCTCACACTAATCTCAACTCAGCAGTGGAGTTAATAAAAAGAATTAGCAAGTACTGTTACAGGAAGCAATCGAACAGTGATTAAAAAGAAGAAACGGAAGGAAGAAAACGAGGACTGAGGAATTAGCGAACCTTTCCAGACACTGATTTTGAGAGCCTCTTTGTTGAGACCTCTGACATAATTGCCAAGGTACCTCTGCAAGAGGTACGCTACCTGATCCTCCAGCATCTCGTTCCGCTGTGATGATCATGTACTCATTACAGCGATGATCGTGATGGTTACACAGACGAAGACGACGAAGAGGTTTATCAGAAGAAGCAGCAAGAAGGAAAAAAAAAACGCACAAGAAATGACTGATACGGAGCTTTAATGCCACGTCTTCGTTATTGTATACCTGTATCAAAAAAGAAATAAATATCTAAAAAAATAATAAAATGAGGACTGGAAGGTACAGCAAGAGTCTGGATCCTGTGAAATGAGGGTGTACATTACACTAATTTATTTAACCATTAAGAGTTGAGCACGTGGAGCATTTGACCACGTGAGGTCATGTTATGCTAAGATGGCATTTGAACAGAAGCGTAATCCTGAGGTGCAGACCGCACTGGAAACGGCGAGCTTTTTTATTCTTAATTTTCTAACAGCACATGCGAATACGGAATACCTCGAGGCGGTTCTCGATGAAAAGTCCTGTATTTATAAAATGAATTAAAATTGATAATTTAATTTGCACTTACCCACAAATATCTACACTATTTTTATCATAAAATATTGAATGAAATACAAACTAACTTAATGCTCTTTTTTTAATGGAAATATAGTTTTATAATTAATTTTGGTGCCCCAAAATATCAAAGAAGGTTAAATTCCTCTTTTTTAACATGTGAGATGTGACAATTCGTCAATTTCTAAACTTCTTTAGCAATAAAGAATATGTTTAAAAACCATAAAACCTAATACAAGTGGCAATTACTTGTTTAAAAGAAGATATTATGGTGGATTGTATTTGCAATTTTGAAAAAAAAAAGTGAAAATTAAATTTTTAATAAAAATTAACTAAAACAAAAAAAATTATGGAAAATATACTATA
This sequence comes from Arachis ipaensis, assembly GCF_059453495.1. Classification (NCBI taxonomy): domain Eukaryota; kingdom Viridiplantae; phylum Streptophyta; class Magnoliopsida; order Fabales; family Fabaceae; genus Arachis; species Arachis ipaensis. The sequence continues at coordinate 5,424,076 of NC_142440.1, read as the reverse complement.
AACTTAATAAAAACTTTTACATTTTCAATTTTACTATTAAAAAAATCCTTATTTAAACACTATATTCCGATTCAATATTTTAAAAAAATGGAAGCAATAAATAAATTTACGTACTTATCGAGAATAAATTTCAGACAGCATTAAAGATTAATCATTATTGATTACATAATGTTTATAAAGAAATATAAAAAAATTAATTAACATGTGTCTAAAAATATATAATAAAATTATTATTAATAAAAAATTTTAAATTTTCTTGTAATTATTATAAAATAAATATATTAAAATTTAACTTTTTATATTTTTAATAAAAAATTAATTTATAAAATGAATACGTATCTTTAACGCAAAAGATAGAAAAACTGAAAAGAAAAAACGGTGTGGCACACTAATGCAAGGATGGTAGTATTAATTATGAACGTGGCGCGATGCGCCCAACACTGACACCGGCACAACGCCAGCAACGCAGGCCAGCTCGCCACCTTGCATGCCGTGGCCTCCGTGGGTAGCCAGAAGTTTGTATACTTATTATATTAACCATGACCATGACGTCGATGCCTCTATCTACCTGTATCTGTATCTGTATTAAATAAAGTAGAGTAAGAACTAAGAAGAAAGCTTTCCTATTAGGATAAAAGATTAAAAGGGTCATGTTATTTGCTAAAAGTATTATCAATAAAAAGTTTCAACAAAATTAACCAACAATTTTTAAAAATTTTGGTGACTAGATATTTTATGTGTTTAATTCATAAAAAAATTAAAACCTTTTTCTCTTAATAAATATTTGTTTCTAAGTATAGATTTGATACCAAAAACCAAAGGTTTACTTCATCATCATATGCATAAATTGCACAAGGACATAGGACTTGGCTTAACCAAGTTTCGAATCCAAATGTACTTATTGTAAAGCATATATGATGACGACTAGATCAAGGCCAATGCCAATATCGTCCGTGCAATATTTGAGATTTGATTACCATCTCTTATTTTCTTACGGGGCCAAGGCCGTACTACAAATTTGTTTATTTATTGAAATAGACCCACTAGACGCTCCACCAAAAGGAAATTAAAAGGCACTTTTTGGTGGGGGGTGGGTTGAGGAAAGAGGAAAGACCCACTTGAAAACGCATACGAGAAAAATGTGGATCATGGAAAAGCCTCTTCGCAAGGTAAACGCCATTTAGGCCCTTCAATGCTGCTGGGTTCAAAACGACGTCCATTTCTAGCTTTATTTCTGCAAAGCCCGATGCGTCTCAGAGTTGATGCCGCAAAAGACATTTTGCTAATGTTTTAAGCTTATTAGCACCATGTTTTCTATTATCAGTTTATGACTCTTTTTTTTTTCCTCCTGAATTACTATCACGCTCACATTTCAGCTACTGTTGCTGGGGATAAATTTGCAAAAGCTTGATGTTTTCGTTATAACAAGTAGCCATAAGAATGTTCATGGCTCTTGATCAGAACAAAGAAGTAACTTTTATTCACTGCTATGCTATATTCCGAAATTTTATTTTTACCAAAGGGTAATGAAGACAGGAGAAAAAGTCAGACAAGAAAATAGAACAGGTCAAATAAGTAATGGACAACAACAGTGCCCAATTAAGGCTAGAACATTTAATTTCAAAATACCCAATGGCAACAGAATATATGGTGAAAAGTAATTGGCAGCAATAGTTCTGGCAACTGGGTTTGGGAAGCGAAGTTATTGGACAATGAAGCTATGGTTTTGGCCTTTCACCATTAGAAATAAGTCAATGACAATTAATACTCACTTCTCTTAAGTTCTCTAGATGCCCTCCACCACCCAACTTATTTTGGAACTTGGAAGTAACTAATGTGGAGTTTTTATTATTCTTTTTTAAAGTTAAAGTAACCATTTAACATTATTTTAACCAAATATGTCACGGGTTTATAACTTTTTGCCTTTCAGTTTCAGCTGCCTTAAATATCTTGATTAATATAAGCGATTAAAGAAAGTATGCTTTGCTTTCGCCGTCGGTCATGGGATGCTATGCTCAGTTGCTCACCCCATACAGCCGAGAATAATTGGATTTCATTACATGAATATTGAAGATGATATGTTAAATGGAGTTTTACACTTTTACTTTACCTCATCATACTTTAATTTTGTGGTTCTTGAGGGGAAAACAAAATAAAATTGAAGATGGATGATTGCTTACAGGTATGAGAACTCAGCACTCTACAGCAGCGACTACTTAGACATGTTTCATGTCTTGCCGTACGGACCAAAGCATCGTATATATATTTAGAAAATATTTTAGTAACCGAGAAAAGCCAAAAGTACACTGAAGTACTGAACTATAGGAACTTGTCTCAATATTGATGTGCTGAACTTCACACCTTTTATCTTTGGGTTTGAATTTTGAAATGGAAAGAAATTTTTAGCAGCTGTGTTTCTTTTGTGACTCCAGAATACGAATGTAATATCAAATGGGGAAAAGAGTAAAAGAACTGAATACAATCATCAACAACCATGGTAATTAGTAAACGGTAGAATCAAATTCTGTTCTTCTTAGTATTATTATTATCAATTTCTTCTCTAAACCAATATCATGAACAAATAAAAATAAAACAGAGAACAAAAGAAAGAAGAAGGAAATTTAGCTCGTATTCAGTTTCTTCGTTAAAATTATGAAACATTTTTGAGACAACATACATAATAGTAAATACATTACATGAAAGTAGCAGAAAACCAAAACGTTTGGTATACTTTTTCCCACCCCAAAAAAGAAAAAAAAATTCCCCAGAAAATAAGCCATTTCGGAGAGAGGATCCCGCAAGCGTTACAGTACACACTCTTCTGAACAGGCGTAACATTTACAGCTTGATGAACAAAAATTACTTCCACAACTGGATCTCTTCTCTCTCGAACCTTCTTCGATGAAAGAAAGAAAGATCTATCCCCAAAATTAAAAAAAAGAAAAAAAAAGAAACACCTTCTCTTCTACTTTTTCTTTTTTTGTTTTTACTTTTCTCTTTTTTCTGTTGTTTTTTTAGTGTATTCTCTCTCTCTGATAACCCTAAAAATTGCATCGAGGTGGTTGGTTTTTTCATCTAAGCGGCAGCAACCGTTCCTGTACGGAAAGAGTAATCTTGAGCCCTGTTTGGTGATGTGGATTTTCTTTGCTCCTTTTTTCTCAAAGCTTTCATGGAAGAAGAAAGGTTCCGATTCTTCTCCTTAGCTTCGTCTATCTCAATCTGTTCTAGCCTGCACTCTTCGCTACAGAAAGGCGTGTCACCCCTGCCATCAAATTTCAAAATCAGATTCCAATTATCCAAACCCTAAATCTAAAATAACAAAAATCCATTGCTGAATTGGGGAAAGGGATCTCGAATTCTTGAATCCTTGAATCTTGATTCTAACCTGTACATGAAGATGTCTCTGTTTTCCCCGAGTGGCTTCTTGCAGAGGAAACAAGAATGGAGGAAGTGAGGCTGGTGATCTTCGAATCTTGCATCGTAGAATCTGGCGGCAGATCTCGGCGAAGAAAGCGAGAAGGGTGCTCCTCTAACGCCAGGGCTTCTGTAATAGGTAGCGTATCCCATAGTCCTGGAAACAAGGGTGTGTTGATATTGGAAGTAGTTGTGACCTGAATGGCCAGGCTCTGTGTCAACCACAGAATCGTCTTCGTCAAAGAAACAATGTCTCTGGTTATTTGAACCAGCCATGTTCGCAAAGAGAAATGCGTTTGTTTGAGAAAGAGAAAGAGTGTGGTTTTTAACAAAAGGAGGTTGAAGGTAGGTGGTGAAGGGGGAAGAAGAAAGAAAGGGTTATAGTTATAGAGTGTGGTTGATTGTATGCGGAATACAAAAGTGGGGGCTATAATAAACAACGGCAATCGTTGGTTTTTCAACTTAATAGAATCCGTCCTAGTCATGAATCCATTGGCCCAAAAATACATGCCTGCATTTGCCCCTTCAACTAAATTATATTCCCATTTTATATTGCTTTTATTAAAGGTTCCTTTTCTTTGTAATGAAAAAACATTATAAATACATGCATTGAAAATTATAATTATACTCTCTCTTTTTTTTTTCATAAAAGTATAAAACACCTTAACTAGTAAGATCCTTTTTTTCTAGTTTTGAATTAAAAACATCTTTTAAATAATTGTTTATTTATTTATTTATTTATTATATTCTTTTTTTTTTTAGTTCAATTTGTATGTATTCATAACTTAATTATTAATATTAAAAATAAATCTATTTTTTAACTATGATATCTCATTAATTAATTATACATAAACAAGACTAATTAAGTTTCATATTAATTGTGTTAAAAAATTGGGAAAAATAATTAAACAAATACATTGTCTTAAAATAAAATTATTTATAATAAAAGAATTAATCACTACGTTTAAGAGTAAATATCTTTAAAAGATATTTTTAAAAAGATTTTAAAGACTAAATTAGGACAACAAAAAATACATTTAATTTTTTTATTGGATCTAATAGATCCAAGTGAATAAAGAAATTAATGTATTTAATTTTTTTAAAAAATTAAAAATTTAAATATATTTTTAAATTTTTAAAAACTTAAATATTTATAGGCCAAAAAATTATTTTTTTTTTTCTATAAACTTTGTTTACAATAATCATATATATAGAAATCAAACCTTTTTTTACTGTCTTTGTCATTAAGGATCCATATTTGTCTCTTGGAGCATAAGATTTTTTGTCTAAGAATTTGTCTAACACTTGAATTACATCGTATGCTTTTAATTTAATTAAATCTAATCAACATTTGAATTTACAATACGAATGAATTATAACTCAAACAACGTATATAATTTTTTTTATTTTTGTCTAAAAATTTCGAAATTCAAAGCTCACTTCTAATTTTTAAAAAAAAAAAACATTCGATTTTTGCAATGATAAATAAATTACCAAATAAAAAATAAATATTTGCAATGGTAGCTAGGGTGAAGACAGCTACCACTAATATTGGAAACAATTTCAATAATGCCATTGTGAGGGAGTTTGTGGGGTGGTTGAGTTAGTGGCAATTTTGTGATTTGGAGAAAGTAGGAGGGGGTTATAGTCCGATAGAGAAAGAAGGGGAAAGATCTTTGCAAGTTGAGGAGTATTTGAGTGTGTCCGAAGTGGTAGGGGCCCAGGTGCGACCAAACCGCACATGTCCCCCCCTCCCTGTCCACGTCGAAATGTAGTGGGTTAAGTTAAGGAAAGAAAAGAAAGAGTGAGAGTGAGGGACCCTTCAAACTCGCGCAAAGCGCGTAGGTGTAACGGTCACAAGTTATACAAGCCACCGCCCAATGTCAAATGTCTTGGTGTGTGGTTTTCTCAGATGGTAAATTACTGGGTCCACGGGCCACCTGCCTCCCCCATTTATGACCACCTCCTCACTTCAAATTTTTCAACCACTAACCATAACCTTTCTTTACTTTTGTCGCTGTCAAAATAATACTCCTATGGTAGTATAGTACTACATATTAATTACTATGCTACACTAATAGTAGTATAGTACAAGGGATAAATCCGTTCCCAATCTTTAGATATACTGATAAAAAAATAAAAATATCTTTATTCTTTTTAACTGTAAAAATATTTTTAAAATATTTCATAATGTAATAGAAAACCAATATTATTTATATATTTTCAAAATATACTTTAAAGTTTAATTTTAATGTAATTTTTTAAATATAAATAAAAAAGATAATTTTATCATTTTTTATGTATAGTTAAATTCTTTTGTAATTCTTTTTATCATAGTCCATAATATTTTTTATAAAAATTCTAGAGATCGAATCTTTATTTTATTTTTTTTATGTTTTCCAAATAATTATCTAAATATTTATACAAAATCTTAAATTAAATGTATAGGTTATTTATGTTTGTCACTTATACAAAAAATTATTATTTTTGTCATATTTTAAAATATTTTAAAGATGTTTTATTTTGCTTATAATATTTGAGAATATTTTTATTTTTACCAAAAGTGGAAGGCATTTTCAACAATATTTTTGAAAATCCATATTGATTTTAATAGTTTACTGTAATATATGGGTTTTAAGTAATGCATGTTTTAAAAATATATGTTAAAATTATTATTACTTTTAAATTTTTTATTTTAATAAATATGTTGAAAAATTAAATTTTTTATTTTTTATAAAAATTAAATAATATTTTAACATGTTTCCTTAAAATATATATTTAACTAAACTCATAATTTAATACCACTAACCATCCCTCCTTCCCTTGCACAATGTTGGATTGTGTTTTCAACTGAGCTATGTTAGACTTTAGACTTTGCGTAAACGGTTTTGTAGAGTTATTATTGGAATGGACCTTATTATTTACAAATTTGACTAATTTAACATGACTTTATAAAAATTGTCGAAGGCTGTAGTATTCTGTAATAAAACAATTTTTTGTAATTTCAAAACTAACTCAAAAGTTATAATCAAACCATGGTGAAAGGTACAGTTGACTTCACGTAAAGTTAATAATTGAGAGTCGTTAGATAAAAATTTAATCAAATCAGTCAAACTATTTAACAGCTCTCAACTATCAACTTTACATGAAATCCCTCAAATCATTCTTGCACCTAATGCCATTAACCGTCCTACTCCGTCACAAATGTCTCGTGATACCATTAACCGGCTTGAATCCTGATTGAAGTGGCAATACACTTCAGCTCGAAGAATTTCAAATTATAAATAAATCATGGTTGATAAATAAATATAAAAATAGAACAAGGGATTTTTCATGAGAGGTACTAATTAATAAAATAAAGAACAGCAAGGTATTCTTATATTGTAAACAAACTTGTATTTAAGTAATTATTTTACTTAAATAAATAATACATAGAACATGCGTTTGACAAATAAATTAACTTTAATATATTAAACTTTAGATATATTAATTTACTTAAATTTTAAGCGCGTCTAAAATATTAGAAATTTAATAATCTAAACTTTTAAAAACACCCAAAAATAATTACACTTTTAAAAAGTTGATGTACCTTTCAGGTAGTAACTCGCTCATCAAATCATCGTCATCATTTTCATTGTGACTTGGAAACATTTTGCGCTATTCGACGCCCGACATTGACCGGCACAACCTCTACTCTCTAGAAGTGATCACCCTCGTAATCAATCTAAGAACATAATTGTTTTCATTTGATTTGATTTTTATATTTAAAATAAAAGATAATGTGCACTTTTTCTAGGTAGTATCAATATCACAAATTTAAACTAAAATGTTTTAACTATTAGAAGTTATAATCGACGGTTTTGCTACACAATCACCCCTGTTGAAATTTGGTATTGACGGTGTAAATCAAACCTATTTCTTAGGAGGGTGGTATGAAAAAACTGAATCAAGTAACTTATAAGTAAAATCATTGTCAAGCTTATTGTGTAATTTTACATAATTCTTAATACATGTCTCTTAAAAATTAATAATTAAATCAATCATTATATATTTATATATAAATATATTTTTAATATAAATTTTATATTTTAATATATACATAATATAATTATATTTTTTTAAACAATGTTATATATATTAAAAATTATTTATTCAATTATATATATATATATATATATATATACTATTTTTTGTAATTTTCATGGTTGTGCGACCTCATACTCTTTATGTAGGAGATCAAATGCATCAGATCCTATATATGGAATAACATAGAAATATTTTAAATTAGTTATTCAATTTATAATGTTATTTTAAAGAATTTGTAATACTGAAAAAAAATCAATAAGTTGTTTCGTATTTCACGGATGCAAATTTATATAGAATGTGCTTGAGCTATTGGATGAATTATAGAACTAATTATCAAAATAGCATTTTCGATTTATAAAAGAACAAATATGTTGGGACACGATGAGAATTAGCAAGTCAATTTTTCGAGTTTTGTTTTTATGGTAAACTTTCTAGAATTTGACTTTAATTATTCATATATTTTAAAGAGTAAAGTATCGTTTTTATACCAACGTTTTGGGGTAAGTTCTATTTGTGTCCCTAATGTTTAAATCGTTCTATTTGTATTCTTAACGTTTATCAAAGTGATTCAATGTTATCCTACTATCAATTATACTAACAAATCAGATTATATTTTTCAATTATTCTCACTTGAATGTATTCATTCTCAATTAAGTCTCACTTGGATGTGCTCGATTTTAATATTATACCCACTATTTGTGTTTAGATTCAATTATATTCCTAAAAAAGTGAATTATGTAAATGTTGTAGGAATTAGTTTCAACATTTGATGAGCTATTTTTCGGAGTAGATCATCGATTCTATCCCAGAGATTTGTATTCTAACTTCAAAAAATGATTTTTAAAACTCAAACTAAAGCGTTTATGATGTGTAATTGACGGCAGAATAACATTGAATCACTTTTACAAACGTTAGGGATACAAATAGGACGATTTAAACGTTAGAGACACAAATAAAATTTACCCCAAACGTTGGGGACAAAAACGATACTTTACTCTATTTTAAAATAGTGGTTATTGATAACTTAATGTATTGACCCAAAAATAATAGGGTAAATAATCTTCATAAATAACAATTCCAATTTTATGCGTATCTCTCAAACTCAAAAATATTACGTGGACGTTTTATTGTATATTTTGATGTAAATCGAATTCATTAAATTTGAATTAAGCTTAATAGCAAATCAACTCGATTCGAATTACTTGATTTAGGATTCATATATAAATCGAATTCAATGAATTTGAATTACCTTAACTAGCAATAAATTTCGATTTATTTGGCCACTATTAAATCGAATCAAGCAATTTCGATTTAACTCCTTTAGTAAATCGAATGGATTGAATTCGATTTACAATAGGGTGGCATTGATTTGAATTTTGCCCATAGTAAATCGAAAGGGATAAGTACTTTTTTCCTAAGGTTTGAGGTCAAAATCAAAATCGTTCCCGACCTTTTTTTGTTATTAAAATCATCCTCAACGTTACATAACGTTATAAAATAATAAAAATAATTAAAAAATTAAAACAAACCCCTCACCCCACTCCCTCACTCCCTCACTCCCTCACCCCCTCACTGTAACCCCCCACTCCCTCACCCCCTATTTCCCTTCGCACCTCCTCATTCTCCCTTTCCTCACTACCATCACCATTGCCACCATAGTCATTCATTACTCACAACACTTTTTTTTCCACCAACAACAATAGTCCCAAATAAATTAACAGTAACATTCACAAAATAAATCAACAAATAATTCAAATTAAACAATAATTCAATTCAATAATCATCAACTACAATTTCAGTTTTCAGATCTAACAACACCAAAACAACATAAATTAAAAAAATTAAAAAATTACAAGCAGAAGCATAAACTCAAACAAAAGCAAAAGTTCAAGCAAAAGCAGAAGAAGAAGATGCAGAAGAAGAAGCAGAGGTGGTCACAGAAGAAGAAGCAGCGCTGGCGGGTCCCCCTCCTGATGACGACGCATCGGCGTGGTCTCTGATGATGAAATTGGGGTTGGGATTTTGAAGAGAGGGGCATGAGGAAGGGGATGGGGGGTTACGGTGAGGGGGTGAGGGGGCGAGGGAGTGGGTGAGGGGTGGGGGTTACGGTGAGCGGGTGATGGGGTGAGAGAGTGAGGGAGTGGGGTGAGGGGGTGGGGGGTTACGGTGAGGGGGTGAGGGAGTGAGAGAGTGGGGTGAGGGGGTGAGGGAGTGGGGTTACGGTGAGGGGTGAGGAAGTGGCGTGAGGGGTTTGTTTTATTTTTTAATTATTTTTATTATTTAATCAGGGTAATTTGGTAAAAAAAAATAAAATTGAGGTAGAAAATGACGATTTTATAACGTTTTGTAACGTTGAGGATGATTTTAATAATAAAAAAAGTCGGGAACAATTTTGATTTTGACCTCAAACCTTATGGACGAAAAAAGTACTTATCCCTAAATCGAAACAAGCAGTTTCGATTTAGTGCTAAATCGAATGTAATGGCTTCGATTTATAGCCGTTGAGTATCTCTAGTAAATCGAAGTTAATGGGGTCGATTTACTTACATTAGGCCTATATATAGAATTCGAATTCAGCTGATTTGAATTATAAATCAAATTTGAAACCCCACCGAACCCCACCACAAACAATCTTTCTCGAAAACCATCCATAAAGAGGTTAGTGAATGAAAATTTTTGTTTTCAACATAATTTAGTCATGCTAATAATATTAACATGCTTCTTGTAGTAGTTGTTCATAGTCCTTAGTTAAGAATTAGAAAATTAATTTTTTTAATATAATCGTTGGTTAGAAGTAATGAGCTATTAGTTGGTTAAATTTTAAAAATTTAAAATGAAACCTAAAAATGTTAGTTAGGATAGAGATTGTAGACTCTGTTAGATTTTTTAAGTTGTTAGTTTTATATTCAGCGAGAAGTAGTTTAGGATTAGGACTCAATTCAACCCAACTATTGCAGGCATGATGCTGATTGAGTATTGCGATATGCTTTATACATTAAAGATAATTTTTTTTAGAATAGTCATGTACTTAAGTCCATTTAGTTTTAGCATTTTCTCTTTTATTTGAAAGTGTGAGATTATATGTTTGGGTTAAGTGGTTTTTTTTTTTTTGGGAATTAGGTCATGTATTATTTAGCCTTTTGTTGTGGTTCTTATGAACAATTTTTTTATGGTTATTGTAAATAATTTTTTATAAATTAGGGCGTGCAATGTTTAGCATTTTTAGAATTTTATTAATTAAACACTGTTTTGTTATGGTTATTATAAACAATTTTCTATCGTTGTGCAGCCCATCGATATATCACCAGCATGAGAAAACAACACGGTATATCCCTGGATGACAGGATCGTATCGTATCTACAGATGTGGTCGTTTTACTTCCCAAATACCTCAGCATTGGCAGAGACTAATATGAATGAGCCATGTGCACCTGTTACCAAACTTCTTGCACATGTCATATTACCTGCGATAATCGGATTCCAACACTTTGTACTCAACCTCACGGCAGATGCTATGAGTCTTTACGCTTAACATGACTTCCTCTTTATCCTAAAACTGCTGACCAACTTAGAATTCAGATAGAGCTCCTGTATTCTGTGTATCTCTGGCTCCGAAACCAACAGGTACTCCCAGATCCCCCGGCATCCAAGTCCAAAGTTGAAAAGTGCGGAGGGTACTGATGAGTTCCTGAACTATATGATCATCCACCACAACTAAAGTAGTCCTTGCTATGTCATCACAACTATTATAAGCTATTGTGGCGGAATCCACATCATCATCATCATCATCATCATCATCATCATCATCATCATCATCATCATCATCATCATCATCATCATCATCATCATCATGTAGTGCATCCTCGACGCCATCCGGTACTCCACCCTCTCCGAAAATCGGAACCATAACAGGAGTACTGGGCGTCGCAATTGCAAGCTCACCCAAGGGTCCAGTATTACCTATTTCTCCGTCACGACTGTGATTTAGATTAGCTGCAAAGGACGGAGATGCAACTAAAACTACCTCAGGTGCAATTACCGCCAACACAGCTGATGATCGTTGGTTAGCATAAACAAACATTTTTTCTAATCAACGTAAACCGCTAGAGGAACACAGAAACCGCTAAATTAAGTTACAAAAAAATTGAGAGAAAGAAAACGGAGTATATATTTTTTGCAATCATATGATTTATATGGATAAAAAATGAAGTAATTTTTAAAGAAAAAGTGTATGCTTTAGTGAATTTTTTACTAAAAATAAATTATTTTATCATTCATGAGTTTTAGAAGGGATGAAGATAAAAAAAAATTAGTCTTAGTTTATATATTTTAGTATTCTGTGAGTACTCACTCTTTGATTTGCTATTTAATCTCATTTTAATAATAAATACAAATAAAAAATTATTACATGCATATTTATATTTTTTATTTTATTCATCAAAATTATGATGCTATCACTATTATTTATCTAATTAATCAACTGTAAAATACAAATAATTTTTATTTTTTGGTATAAGACAACAAAGTTGCACAAATAAAAAAAATCATTTAGCTAGAACCTCAAATGCAAATCAGCAGCAAAGAACACAACCCATTTTCCAAACTCTCCAATCTCCTTTGTATGGTTGATATAAATAAAAGAGAATGAAGTAATTTTTAAAGAGTAAAATATATAATTTAGTAAATTTTTGGCTAAAAATAAATTATTTTATTATTTATAAATTTTAAAAGAGATGAGAATAAAAAAAATTAGTCTTGCTTTATATAATTCAATACTTTGAAGACTGTATTTTTTTATTTGTAATTTGGTCTCATTTCTAATAATAAATACAAATAAAAAATTTATTACATGCATATTTATATTTTTTAAATTATATTGTGAAATGATAAATTAAATTTTTTATTTATAATATTATTTAAATAGTATACACACACATACACGTAAACCGCTACTGGCAGTAGCGGTTTACACTCACACACACGCGCACGTAAACCGCTACTGTCAGTAGCGGTTTACACTCACATACACACGCACGTAAACCGCTGCTGGCAGCAGCGGTTTACACTCACACACTCACACACATAAACCGCGGCTGGTTGTAGCGGTTTATGCACATCTGTAAACCGCTACTGCCAGTAGCGGTTTACATAAAATAGTGAAACAATGCATTTGCGTATTAAATTTAGAAACAATATATTTGCGTAATATTGGGGGTGAAACAATTTAGATGCGTAAATTGCCCTAAAAAATATCTATATTATCCTATAATTTTTTTGAAAAACAAAGAGCCAACTGCATGTTTAAAAACCCTTTAGGGTGGGACTATAATCAATTTTTTGCACCAAAATAAATTATGTATATTTTAGATGAATTTTTCATTTTTCAATTACTTTTTCCCCTCATGACAAACTCCTTTAAATTAACAATCATGCACATTTATTTCTGTACAAATCAATATTCATTTATAAAATATATAAATAGTAAATCCGACCCATTTGATACGTGGGTTCAAATGGGCTGGAACGACCCGTTAAACAGAGTTAGAAAGTAGTACTATTTACTTAATTGAGTGCATTGAGGTTAGTCACGCGCCGTAAATGCGCGTGAGAAAAACGAAACCACCCAAGTGCCAGAAATAGCAGCACTAGTTTTTTTTTTTTCCGCCCCGAAAACCAAAACCCACGGTTTCTCTTTTCCCCTTCAACCTTGCTTCTCACTCATGTCCCAAAAAAAAAAAAGCTTGCTTCTCACTCCACCTCTTCAATGACGTCACTGCTTTTTCTCAGATTCTTTCGTCCTTTTCTTCCCCAAATTGTATCTGGGTCCCACACTCCACCTTTCTCTTTTTTTTTGCAAAATTCGAAGCTTTGGGTCCCCCTCCCGAAACTGACATGATGAATGATGATGCCATTCGTTTAATTAAATAAATGAGAGTTATGATTTTCATTTTACTACTGAGTGCTCCTCGGGATTTGCTAACTATTTATAATTGTCCTGCATTGCTGTTATTGGAAGTTGGAAAATGAAATTGTTTATTAAAACAACAATAAATCACTTATTAAAGTTCCGTTATATAGTGAAAATTTTCAAAAAATTGCAACATATTAAGGACATTAACAAGTTAAGTTTACCAAATCCATAGTTCAGGTGGCATAGTTTTATTTTTGAAAATATTTGATGCACTTAATTTTTTAAATTAAATACATTTAGTTAGTATATTAGTAAAAAAATATTTTAAATGGTTTTTTCCTTCTAGAAAAATATTTTACTATAAGTTTCTTACATTAAATATTATAAATAGTTTTAAATTTTTTTAAAAATATTAAGAACAATAATATAAAGTAAGGCTTTTTTAGTTTTTTTTAATGATATTATTTTACTTTTACTATGTATTAAATTTTAATTTTATTCTTAACAAAACATCTTTTTTTTAAACATTTTTATATCAATCATTATTTTTTATTATTACTACTTAAAAGAAGATAATAAAAAATATTTTTTGAATAAAAATATTATTTTAAATAAAAAATAAAATAAAATACTTTTATAAAATTTCAAACCTCAATAATGAAATTATGACTTAGTGTAAATATAAGAACTAAAACAGTATTTAAAAAAATTCAATTAATATAATCAATACTAATTTTATTTTCTATAGAGTTATATTATTACAATTGATAAAAATATAGATATTAGTCCTAGTAAAATCTTAAATAGAACACAAAATTCAAAAGATTTAGTTATTTTATGTTTTGAAAATATACTTTAAAAAGATAATAATAATAGCAAAACCCTATTTTAAATTTGAAAATACATATACAAATAGTTTTTTTTCTCATTTTAATTTTTGACTTCGACAAATTAAGAACTAACTCGTTATAAATTTGAGTTTTATTTAAAAATTTGTGATTAATCAATAAATTATTGTATGTACAAAATGAGATTCGAATCTCTCAACACTTACTTAAACAAATGAGTATACAAATATTTTACTGCTGGTGTATTCACGACCGTGTCTTGTTTGGAGAAGAGAAGTGAATAATAAGCAGAGTTGTCCAGCGTTTCAGGCCGATGCAGCCGCCGATAGAGTTTTAACGCGTGTAACGCTACGTGGCTTACATTAACGCACATAACGTTTTATTTGCTTCCACGTACGTGGTTCTGATGGACATGCAGATTTTTTCCCCTTCCCTTCTCATACGCTGCTCTGCTTCCTTTCTTGGCAAACCGGAGAACCCAATCAATAATGATTCTCTGCTACGCCCAATCGTTGACTACTTGACTCTTTCACTCACCCTCACATCATGTGCATTGCTAAATTCTCTTCAGCTTTTTGGACTTTATTGGTTTTCACTAATTTAATCAGCTTCAATTATTGCCTTCTGCACTTCACACTGGGTAATTATAGTACATATAACTTGGTAAAGAATACTGCTACATAGGTTACATTTCATGGTTGAGTCAGAGTCAGATTGAATTGATTTTTGGTAACATTTTTTGTTTACAAATGAATTTTTTATATATTCTTCAATAGACTTTTAATTATTAACAATACTTGAATAAAAATATATTTTCAAAGAATAAGTTACATAAAAGTACATATTAAAGAAATGTCTTTACTCTTTAGTCAATATTTTCCTCTTGTTGTTTTTATGGATATTTATTATACAAAATGTATAAATATGATAAAAAAAAATGCATAGAAAAAACAATTGAAAAGTATGCAAAGACTCAATATATAATTAAAATTTAATTATTCTATTGATCTTTATAATTTTATTAAATTTATAATTAAATTTTTATATTTTTTAATTAGATTTCTGCACTTCTTTTAATTTTTTAATTAGGTCTTTATCAATATAAAAAAATATTAGAGTTAACGAAATATTTTTTCATCAGTTAAAGATACTTACAAAAAAGAATCTAATTAGATATTTAATCATAATTATAAAATAAAAACTAGAACAGAAACTCAATTAAAAAAATATAAAAATTTAGTTGTAAATTGATAAAATTATAAAAAATAATGAAATAATTAAATCTATAATTTAAAAAATTCAATATATGACAAATATTATAATACAATTCATAAAAATAAGAAAAAATAATAACATGTCCTGTGTATTATATTGACAAATTAATTACATCACATACAACACAACGATTAATCATCACAGACCAGGGAGGGGCAACTGCCCCAAAAGAATTTGATGCCATTCATATGTATATAGATTGAATTTTTATAGTGGCCTATTCGATTTATAGCTTTTATTAATCTATTTTTTTTTTTTAGTTACATTATAGTATTTTTTGAGATTAAATTTTGGGCATTATATAGTGATTTTTAAACTTTTTTTTGGCATTGACTTAATAAAGGTAGAAATATTCTGACACTTTTTTTTGTCACATTAGATTAGTTAATCAGATAATCTCTAGAGCCTTAAATTATCCATGTGTTTGTTGAATTTATGATATTTGGAGTTCGATTTCACTTAATTTCAAAAATTATTATAATGTAATTAGAACAAAAAAAATTAAATTAAAAAAAATAGTAAATCCAATAGATCATTATGAAAATTTAAACATTTATCTATATTTTGTCTTTTCAATAATGTATATTTATTGCCTCCAAAATTTTTTAGTTATCTTCAATACTTCGGAAAAATAAATAATTTTTTTAATTTTTTGAATAATAGATACATAAAAATAAATATTTAAATTAATTAAATAATAATAAATAAATAAAAACAAAAACTGAATTTTAAAAAACAAATAATATTTTTTTTTATATTGGGTCCAACAAAACCAAATGGATACCGCCAGCAATGTTGTTGTCTAATGTCCATTGCCTTCTTTGGTCCACCACCTTTCACTTCTCCTTCCAACTTGTCATGTCACTCCATCTTTCTTTCTTACTTCTCATTCTTTTTAATTTGTTAAAATCCTGAACTAATGTTAGTTATTCAACTTCCATCAATCTTCAATCAGAATAATTATTAGTATTAGGTAACTTTACCATCAACAATAAGGCTCATTTTTTTAGTTATTGTAAAAAACCTGGTGTAATGCCTCAATATTGGAAGTGAGGGTATTTTGTAAAACTATTGGCGGTGGGACAATTCGCACTCTGCGAATTGTCAGGAGCAGAATCTGCCTGCCACAGTCTTGAGGACAATACGCAAAGGGCGGATTGTAATTTTATAATATTTAAGGGACAATACACAGTCTGCGTATTGTGTTTTTTAATATTAAAGGGACAATACACAGTCTGCGTATTGTCAATACACAGACTGCGTATTGTCAATCCACAGACTGCGAATTGCAAAAACACAAATTGCGTATTGTTAATCCACAAATTGCGTATTGTATTTTCGTAAATAAAAAATTATAATTGAAGAACTATAAAAGGAGGAACGGTATTAGGTTGATTGAGTGTGAGAGTGTTTTATTTTTTTGAGAATGTAAGAGTATAAAAATGGAGAGAGGTATTAGTTTGAAAATGTATTATAATGGTCAAATCTTTCCCCAAACATCTGAGTGTGTGAGTTTTGTTTGTGAGAATCCACGTGATATTGTTATTCCTTTTGCAATAACATACGAGGAATTTAAGAGTATACTTTGTCAATGTGGTGATAATCAAGTATTAAAGAGAGTCGTTAATATTTTTTATAGACAGCCTGTTTTAGTGTTCGGTGGTTTCGTTCAGTTTCAAATGATGAATGTGGTTGACGAAGGAAGTATGCAAGGAATGTTTTCGATCTACCAACAAACACGGGCACAAGTGTCTATTCTCGAATTGTATGTTGAGTTTGAAGAATTAGTTGAGGTTGATTTACCGGAGGCTAACATCGACTGGACTGTTTATAATAGTGAAAGCAAAGAGGAATTTGAGGGCACCTACCAAATTGTTGGTCCAACTGAAGAAGTGGGTGAAGATGATATAATAGTTGAGTCTAACGTAGCAGATGTGGCAAATGCACTGGCGAGCCAATATCCATCTAGAGAACCTTCTTTCATGCATGCCTTGGATGTAGACGCTATGAATGCACCAGAATTTCTTGAATATATCAATTCAAGTAAGCAGTTATTATTATTATTATTATTATTGAATTGTAAAGCAATAGTTAGAATTATTTGTTGTTGTTATTGCTGTAGATCCTGTTGTTGTTTCGGACGGTGAATTTGTTGTTGGCATGGAATTCAGTTCTAGAGAGACTGTTATTGCAGCAATTAAAGATTATACCATTCGCAGAGGAGTGGATTACCGGGTGTGTGAATCTGAGCCAACGACTTTTTATGCTAAGTGTGTACAATACGGAACAAGTTGCGATTGGCTTATTAGAGCTAGTCTTATTAAGAGAAAGTTTTGTTGGGTTGTAAGGCGATACAATGGTAGTCACACATGCACTAGAACTAGAATTTCTCAAGATCATGCCAAGCTAAATTCAGACATGATTGCAGAGGTGATAAAGCCATTGGTTGAAGCTGATCCATCTTTGAAAGTGAAATCAATAATTGCTGAAGTGCAGTCAAAATTCAATTATACGACGAGTTACCGCAAAGCATGGCTCGCGAAGCAAAAGGCAATTGCAAACCTTTTTGGTGGTTGGGAAGCTTCTTATGAAGCTTTGCCGTCGTGGTTTGAAGCAATGGTACAAAAAGATCCATCAGCAGCAGTCGAGATTGAAACTGCACCAGCATACCAAGGGGATGAGGTAGTCCATGATGTAAGGATACTGACGCGGGTATTTTGGAGCTTTTATCCTTGCATCAGAGCATTTAGGAGCTGCAAGCCAATCGTACAGGTGGATGGGACACATCTGTACGGAAAATATAAAGGAGCTCTACTAGTTGCAGTTTCTCAAGATGGCAATGGCAATATTGTGCCTCTTGCATTTGCCGTTGTTGAGGGTGAGACTTCTGATGCATGGCACTTCTTTCTTACTCATTTACGCACACATGTGGTGACTCGAGATGGTGTTGGGCTTATCTCTGATCGTCACAACTCTATTACCTCAGCAATAGCTCGTAGTAATGGATCATGGGAACCTCCAAGAGCTATCCGAATGTTTTGTGTTAGGCACATAGCATCCAACTTTTTGAAGAATTTCAAGGCACCGTATTTACAGAAGCTGATAGTCAATATGGGTACGTAGATTATTGTGAAACTAAGGCGTATTTGTTTTTACAAGGCATATAGCATCCATTTTATTGATTTTGTTTTGTTGGTTATTTACAGGCTATTGTAGGACTGTGCATGAATTTAATGTGCAGTATGCAAGATTGCGTGAACGTGGTGAGGCTTACACGCGATGGCTTGATAATTCATACATTTAAATCATATATTCGAACAATGCATACTAAATAATTCATAGTAACATGTTATATTAACATTAGTAACATTACCTGCACGCAAGCGGAAAGCTTGGTTGCGATCGCACAGGTGCTAGGAACGGTAACCGTTCCCAAGCCCATACACAAAGCAGCGCCAATGGACCATCCACATCTTTACAATTATAACGTGATGCCCGACATAGTGTCCTATATAAATGTGCCAGGCAAGCTGAACCCCAACTAAAGTCCCTAATCTCAGCAAAATTACGGAGCAGAGGCAAGAACTTCCAGTGGATTGTCATTCCGGACTTGTCACAAAATAAATTTGTGCCGAACAACAATAATATATGAATCTTAACGTACATTTGCCTGCCCAAGGCGGTATCCAACTGCATGCGCCGCTTTAGGGTGCGGAGCCATGCAAGTTTGACACCGCTTCCTTTGTGATCAGCTGCAGTAGGTATTGTCGCAAATTGTATCATGAATTCATTTTCGAGGCTACTACTACTGCTATCTGTGAATCCTGACACTGGTAAACCATCCGTGGGGAGTCCAAAAATCATTGCAACATCTTCCAAGGTAATCGTGCATTCACCGTATGGAAGGTGGAATGTGTGAGTTTCCGGGCGCCATCTTTCAATCAAGGCATTGATAAGTGCATTGTGCAAAGTCAGTTTTCCTAGTATCTGAGATATGTGATAAAATCCACTATCCCGTAACTCGATTTCAACTCGGGGATCATACACATCTTGGTGGAGATATCTTGATCCCAAATCTCTTGAATTCTGAAACAAAATAAGAAATATAATGAGTATCAAAAACAAAAACAACAACAACAACAATAAGAACAATAATAATAACAATAATAATAATAAATGAACAAAGATAAAAAATAATTACATATGGTGGACGATCCAGATATTCAACAATATGATCTTCAGGACGCATAATGTCACGAACCATATTCTACGTTTATTTTTTCCTGAAAAAAATATATTATATAAACTTTATTAGTCTGAATTTAAATATTCATATTTAAATTAAATTTGAATTTAAAAAATTAACTCTTATTTAAATTTATTATATTTAGATATTTATAAAAAATATCAAATATCTGTAACATATTTAAATTATATTTAAATTAAAAAATATTTTAAATCAAACTTAAATATATATTTAAATACATATTAAATTAACAATTAAAAATATTTTTAATTTTAAATATATATTATGACTATAAATATATTCAAATTCAAAGTTAGATATATAGTTAAATTCGAAACATGTTTAATTTATATCTAAATTTAAATTATTAATATATATTTACTCAATTTTAAATAAATACCGAAAACCAACCAAAATGTAATTAACGACATTTTTTGGACTGTATTTTATTTCAAAAAATTTATAATTTTAAATTATAAATATGTATTTTCATACTTTTAAATTTTATTCAAATTTAAATTTAAATATTTAATTAAAACCAAAATATATTTAAAGTCAAATTTTAAGGTAGATTTAAATATAGATTTAAATTTCAAATATATTCAAATTCAAATTTAAATTTATAATCAAAACCAACGTAAACTTAAAGTCAAATTTAAATACATATTTAAATTTAAAATATATTTAAATTTAAATTTAATTTTATAAACAAAGCTAAAATATAGTAACGTCAAATTTACTTATATACATAAATTCAAAATATATTTAAATTCAAATATTAATATAAAATTAAAACTGAAACATATTTAAATATTTATTTAAATTTAAACTTTCTAACATATAAATTAAATTCACAATTATATTTTATTTTCTGATTTAAATAGACTAACTAAAATATTATATTTAAATTTAAAATATATTTAATTAGTATTAATTACTAATTAACATCATCATCATTCATCTAAATATATAATAAAGGTATAATTTTTATTTATATATTTTTTTAACTACTAATAAATAAATACTATTTAATTTAAATAATAACTATATATATTATTATCACATTATCTTTATTCCAAATAAAAGAAACACACAGTTAATCTACTAATTATATTAATAATATTTAAATAACTTACTTGTTAAAACTTGAAGAAACAATAAATTTGGCAAATGAAGACCAAGTCTCTGCAGGAGGAAGCATGGACGGATAGAACTGAAGAAGTATTAAAGAGTAGAAGGAAAGGAACGTTTGAAACTGTGGTTGTCTCTGAAAATGTTTGCGAATTGGAGAAGCTTGTGTATATTGACAAGAGAGAGAGACAGTCAAACATCACCTTATTCACGGGCTTGCAGTTCTTTGACGCGTGTCGACCATGCACGCAATACGGATTTTGCGTATTGTAGGGGAATACGCACTTTGCGTATTGTGCTTCCCAAGGAACGCGCCCCCAGACCCTTGTTAAACACCATTTTCTCTAATATTCTCGTAAATCTCACTCTCTCCATCAATAATGAAATAAAAAATCCTCAACAATAATAGTTATAATTCACCAAGCCAGAAAGTACTAGTACTTTCTATCATATAGACATAACATAATAGAACAAGTACATATAAAATAAGGATAAAATATTTTAATATAAAATAAAAATTAGTATTTTTTTTTTACTAAAATGAGTCAATTAGGTAAATATTTACATATAGACCTATTTTTTTTTTTTTTAACTTTCAAAAAGAAAATGTATATTGATACTTGCTGAAACCTAACACAATTTGCAAGTTGTGAAAAATAACTATTGGCTAAATTCTAGAAGGAAAATTAATTTTTTTAAAGTCATTTCGCAAGTTAATTACAAGAAACTTTCTATTGATCTTTTATGCTTTTGCAAGTTGAAAAATTTTGTTGTCACTGCAGAATTCTCGCTAATTATTTTTTACATAATCCTAAATGTGATGTAATTCTCGTATATTATTGGCTAATAGGTGGATGTAATACATACACACATATTGAATTGAAAAGTGGTTAAATGAAAAATCGTGAATCGTAATTAAAAAAAAAATATTGTGCACACAAATCGTGAATGACGATTTGAAAAGAATTTTGTCATCATGCAATCTTGTATCACAATTTTATTCTTTCTAAAATTCTCTTATAGTCTTATTTTTAATCTATATGAAATTGTGAATTACGATTTCTTTTCAATTTAACTACCCCAAATATTTATGTATTTAACTAAAATAACTCAACATTAACACAACATGCGTTTTTTTATCTAATATAAAAAAATTGGGGGATGTTCTCGTAAAGACACAGAAAACGTCTTTTTTTAAAGATATTTTTTAATAATTAAAATTTAATACATATAATCACTTAAATTATATTATTTTTGTTAAAATTAGGTCAGACAAATTAGTTTAACCGAAAAATAGTGAATCAAATTTTGAATCTGTCTAAATTAATATTATTTTTTATAAAAAATGATTTAAATACTCTTATTATATATATTAATTTTGAGAATTCTAAATTCTAGCCATTTTCTTTTCTATCGTTATAGAGTTAGAATTTAAAGTTTTCAAAACTAATATATATATATATATATATATATATATATATATATATATAATTGTATTAATTTTTTATAAAAAATATTAATTTATACTGATTTAAAATTTAATTTATTAATTTTTTTGCTAAACTGATTTGTCCAGTCTAATTTTAATAAAAATAATACAATTTAATTGATTATATGTGTTAAATTTTAATTTTTAAAAAAAGACGTTTTTGACATTTTTATCTAAGTGGCTCCCTAAAAAATTAGCCGTAAATTTTACCAATGACCAATATTAATGCATTACACATTTTCTTTTCATACAGAAATTAATTTATGATAACATTGCAAATTTTGGAAAAAGAAAAAGAACAAAGAAAGAAGAAAGAAAGAGCAATGAGTGAAAAATGAATAATGCACAAAAGCTATACACAAGATGTGAACAAACAGCAGCCTCGTGAGAGCTAGTGGATCCATAGCCACCTAACATGCAAAGATACCATGAATGTAATTGAAGCTCCACTCTAAGTTAACATTCATATATGAAGAATAGCCAGTAGTTTGTGTTGGTCATGCTCCAAGAAAAGGAAATGTCAGTAAGCTGAAAAAGGAGCGACAAAGTATAATCTTCTTTCTTTTCAACCAATCAATACGTTTCAAAGGAATTCTTTAGAAAGACGAAAAAAAACAAGAGAATAATCTTCTTTCTTTTCCTAATATGAAAAAGATCTAATTTCTAACAAACATTAAAATAATATATTATCGATATATTCGACGCGACCCCGGAGCAAGTTAGGTATAGAAAAAAGTTTACTAAAAGATTTCTGAAAAAAAAAAAATTAGACATACATTTGAGTAAATAATTATGAAGTCTTCAATAAATTTTAAATTAGACATTTTTATTCTAAAAAAATTTATTTTTTAAAAGTTTTCAAAAATTATCTATCGTTCATTTTGTCATTTTTAATAGAAAAATATTAGACACTATTATTTTTTATTAATATTAGTCAACATTTTGTACTAATATTTTATTTTATATTATTAAAATTTAATATAAAAATATCTTTGTTAATTAAAACTAATAAATTTTATTGATCATATAATATTAATCTTTTTAATATATATGTCAGACAGATAATTTTAATTTCTAATCAATTTTATTATTAAATAATTAAATCAGCAAAAAAATATCGTCATAAAACGATAGATTAGTCCTCCTTACAATAATGGAATAACTAATCTAATTGATGAAATAATTTTCAAAAACTTTTAAAAAATAAAAAATGATTAACAATCAAACTGTTGAATATAAAATTCTTTAAAATTAATTTAGATGCTTATCCTTTATATTTTCTTTAGGAAAAGTCTAGGGAGCCAGCAATTTTTGTATTTTCTGTCCAACACTTAACCATCAAAATAAAAGTGAGTGATCTCCTACTATTAGATGTAATCTCACACCATTAAAAATACTATTGATAGCCAATTGATGGTTACAAAACACTAAAATTACTGGCCTAGCATTATTGACTGATTTTTTTTATATGGAAGAAATATTGGTATTTTTTTAGAAAATAGGATTATTTGGTGTAATTACAGAAGAGTGAATTTTGTAGGTGAAAAGTCAACACGTGGGGGCGTGGTGCAACATGTGGGGGCGTGTTGGACACGTGGCAGCATCCTGGCCAACACGTGGGGGCGTGTTGGACACGTGTCAGCGTATTGGCCAACAGGTGGGGGCGTGGTGCAACAGGTGGGGAGCGTGTTGCAACACGTGGGGGCGTGTTGAATGAGTTCTACAATACTGTAAAACACTTCAAATATCAATATTCATCCAAAACACCATCTCCATTTCCATATAAAAAATAATTTCTGTTCCTCTTTTCTTTATTATCTTTTTATCTTTTTAGCAAAAGCCTCTATTGGGCCTCCTCCAGCCACCACCTTATTTTGGCATCACCATTAAGGGGCGGAGGGACTGGACAATTATTTCATTGCTGTAAAATTTCATCAAGTAAATAAATTTTAATCAAATACAGCTAAGGTCTAAGTTCATAGTTTAATTTTCTCTAGATTTCTCCGAGATACTTTCACTTGGGTTTGTAATATAGATCCAATCAAATAATTAATAGGCTATTCGATTCGATTACAGCGTTGACCATCAATCTTATATTAACCGGTCCATCTACTAATTTTCTTTTCTATATTGCTGAATACATTATGATATTCATTCATATCAGTGACAGTGAGTAACTTGTCTTTCGATGAGGTAGCTTTAGATATCAACTAAGTCGATCTCAAGCATCATCTCTTCTGCTTGTTGTTTAGCCCCACAAAGCTAATCGATGTTTGCCATTAAATGGCTGAATTGTTTGTTTCAATCTCTAAGCTTTCATGCAGCATTTCTCTTTTTCTCTCTTTACTTAATTTTGTAGTCTATTCTTTCGATAGTAATGCTACATGTACACTAAAATCAACTATAAAATTTAGCCATCAATATAAATATACATTAAAAATAAATTAAACCACACATATATTTATACACAAATACATTGATAGCTGATTTTAGTAGTTGATTTTGATGTATAAATAACATTTTTATTTTTTTAAATGGGTAAATGATCAAGATGGCACTCAAAAATTCAAATTATTAACAAAAACAATAAGATATATTAAAAATATAAAAAAGATTAAAATTTGATACGCTTTTTTTCTTAAATATAAAAAATAAATATTTTTATGTTTAAAATTTTGTAATTTTATACCAAGTGATTTGTTTTTTTTTTTATGTAAGTTAATGAAATGGAAAAGAGATTTAGTGATAAAATTTTATTAGAAAAAGAAATTTAATATAATCTAATCTGATCCAATAATGTGCTCTTTTTTAAAAGAAACAGATTTTTCAATTGTTGATTCAGTTTTTAAACAAATACAAGTTATACTTTTATGAAATTATTTAAATGAGGATAATGATTGTTCTACTCATACCTACTCAAAACATAAACAGATAAAGATGAATGTTAAAATAGATTATTAGATTTGATTAGTTTAGTTTGATGGATTTAAATTTTTTTAAAAATATTTAAAATTTGTAATATGATAACTTTAATTATATTTAAAACTTAACATATTTTTTTTAGTATTTTGTATTTTATTTTCATAAGATAAATTATATCTTAGATAAAAGGATTTTAGTTTGGGGTGTGGAACATGAGGCCGGAATGCAAGTCTTTAAAATACCTGTAAATTTACATTTAGATCAATCAAAATATCCGCAAGTAATTAGGCGGGTAATGGACCGGAGTAGGTAATTAATATTTGGATCAGGTATGTGTATTAAAACATTCCTCTCGTTTTATCTCATGATGTCATTTTTAAATTTTATTTTATTTTTTATATTTATCTAATAATCCCACAACTCAAATCAAATATACATTATGTCAAATATAAAATTTGTTTATTAATAAAAAAATTATAAAATATTATTTTAGTTCATGTTTGAAATAAATTTTAATTTAGTTTTTAATATTTTTAATATTTTATTTTTATCCTAAAAATTTTAAATGGGTTTAATATCGTTCTATTATTACATTTGACACGAATAGTTAATAGAATAACTAATGTAGAAGTTAACAAGGTTATTATTAAATTATTTTTTTTTTGTGTTAGAAAAACATAATCAAAATTTTTTATAATACATTTTCTTGTCAATTTCTTTTTTGTAATGTTATCTACATTTTTTTTATTAATAATAGGTTTATCATTGTAATTATTTTTGAGTGAGTACATAAAGAATACGTAGTATTTAAGGTGTAATAACTTAACTAATATTTTTTAAGGGAGATTTTGCATTCTCTTCAACAATGAGAAGAACTCATTTTTCTCCCTCTTTTAATCTCTTCTGGTTCATAAAATCATCAACATCACAGCTTGGTGTTACTTAAATTATTTTTTTATCAATAATAGGTTTATCATTGTAATTATTTTTTAGTGAGAGTACATAATATATAAAATATAATAATTCAACAAATATTTTTTAAGAAAAATTTTTTATTGTCTTTAACAATGAAAAGAACTCATTTTTTAGAATGTGTATCGAAAATATTTCTCTTCACTGCTCTGGACGGCACGACAAAGAGCGCAAAGAAGTTCGAAAACTACTAAAACAGCACGACAAGGAGTGGAAACAGGCACGATAAGGATCAGATCCAGAACGCACCGGAGGAAGAAGCCGCTGATCCGAACGCGGCCGGGCCTAAAGAAGGTGAAGAAAAGAGATGGAGCCGCGGTGACCCATTCTTTTAGGTTTTTTAATTTTTTGATTCAAATCTTTTTTCCTTTAATTCAATTGTATAATACTAAAATCAGAGTTGTATAATCAATGCGACAAATATTTTTTTTATTCGATTAAAACTCAGAATTTGTGAAAAAAAATCTTACTTAGATTATTTTTTTTATTAATAATAAGTTTATCATTGTAATTATTTTTTAATAAAAGTACATAAAAAGTACATAATATATAAGGTGTAATAATTTTGTAAAAAAAACAAATATTTTTTAAAAAAGATTTTTCATTCTCTTTAACAATAAAAAAAACTCATTTTTCTAAAAAAAATTACAATAATAAGTAAAATATTAAATTAAGATAAAAAAATATATAAATTATTATATCTCTCACAATAATAATTCTAAATTTTTCATCAGAAAAAATTGAATCCATTTTTTAAAAATAATTATAGGTATAGCTATAATTTATAACAATGTTAACTGAAAAAGTCAATTCGTTCGTCGCCTATGATTTGTCGCAAAGACTTTTATAAATCTCTGTTGTTTATCAAAACAAAAGAAAAATATTAAATCCTTTTAATAAATATACAGTTTAAAATTCATTAGTGAAGGTTATTTAATCTCTTTTTAATTTTGATATTGAATTTATAGTAATTTTTTAATAATATGTGAAATTTAGTGTATTTTTTTTATATGAAGATCATAAATCTGATCTTCTAATTTATGAAGTTTAACATTTTAAAAAATTTTAAAACATAAAATTGACTTTTGATCTGTGAACTTGTATAAATTCTGACTCTCGATTTTGTGAATCCCTAAAATTTGAATTCAGCTTCTCTCAAATCAAAAGTTTTCCTCCCTCTTCCCAATTCGGTGTCTCCAATTTATATTTCAGAAATAAAAAAAATCAGCTCTATATTAATTAAAAATATATAAATTCTCCATAACTATAAACAACACATCCTAAAAATCCATATAAAAAAATAGCCTATTTTAATTTCAATCCCTATGGCAAGACGTTTGGAGAATACTTATTTAATATAATTGCTTTTTCTTAGTAAAAATTATTTTAAAAAACTTTTTAAAAAAATACATACAGATACTTTTATATGAAATTAATTGTTGAAAATTATTAAATAATAATTTAATCATTTATTAAATTATTTATCAATTTTCAAATATCAACTTTATATAAATACAATTTCATAAAAATTTTTACCAACTTTAAAAAATCTTACCTCTCTTTTTAATTATTATTATTATTGTTGTTGTTGTTCAAAATCTGGTCCAATCCTAAAGTGAGGCTCAATAAAGATGAGAGGACCAACTTTAGAAGGTGGCCTCTCATCCCCTACTCCGACCTCTTTAAAGAGGTCGGAATCCAACCAAGAAGCCCAGCTCTACTTATCTAACGCGGAAGGTCACTGCTTCCAGAAGCCGTGATTAAATCTCTATCTCCCTTAAAAGATAGACTCCAACAAACTCCTAAGATAAGATGGAACTACCGCCACCAAGGAGGTCATCAAACCCTACTATAAATATACTGACACCCCCAAGTATAATTCACGTTCTAGTCTACTAAGAATCTGCCTAAATTCCTTGCTAACTTAATCATCGGATTCTCTTGTAGGTACCACCCCACACCTCCTCACGAGGAACTCGGACAGGCGGCACCTCGGCATCAATAAGTCAGATGCTGCCACACAAAGGAATATGGACCTCACATTCAGGCCCAAATCAACGTTTAATGTAATCCTCGGAACATTGGCGCCGTTGCCGGGGACCTGGTGTTCATCCCTCAATGATGGCATATAATCAACATGAAGATGGCCATATGGCATCCGAATCTGAAGGTGAGCCCCAATCCAAGGGCAACGCTGTTATACTGCTACCACCACCTTAACCACAGCCCACAGGGTCCATAGGGAGAAGGACCAGTGGTTAATCCTCGACCGAGGCGGGTACGTTCGGAAGTTCGTCACTCTCATCCAAAAAGAAAGGTCGGACATCCTCCACAACTCGAATTTTAAAGTAATGATTTTTAAAATCATGAAAAGACTCGTTAAAAATGGAGAACACCTTTTTACCCTGAACAGCTCGAAAAGATATCCAAGATGCCTTTCCCTTCTGCGACCCAGGCTTGGTCAAAACAAACAAATAAAGAAAAAGGCTAACAGAAGGTCGGACATCTAACTCCCAACATAGAAGCTGAAAATTTTTCAAAAATGCTCAAGAATTAGGGTGAAACTGAGAAGGAGCTACGTTACAAGACCAAAGGATCTCTGTCTCAAACTCGATAAAAAGAAGAGCAATACCCAACTTAGTGAAAAAATAGTTGTAAGCGACGCTTCGAGTTGTTCAAAGGAGGGAAACAAACCCTCTCTTCAAGATCGGGAACAATTAGCTCATAATTTCTCTCATCCTCTCTGTTCACACAAATTATGTGGTTCTTACGGAACTCATCACAGTACTCGTTATCCACTACAGAAACACAAAAAATGACTATAGTGTCTACCCAGTTACAAAGGTCTGGAGGGACTTTAGTGGACACTTTCATTAAGACATTATGAGACATATAGCTACACCTACAAATACAAGCAACAAAGAAATCGTTACTACAATAAATCGGACAGAGCCAAAAGAAGTCGAATAAAATAAGTGAAACCAAAGAAACACAGTCTTTTCAAAATATTTTCAAACTAAAAGGTGTCCCTCCCATGCAACACTGTCACATCATAGCAGCACCTTTAGGGACAACACAGATGCAAATGAGGCAAAATAAATCAACTACAGTCCCGCAAAATCCAGAAGAAGAACTAAAACAAGAATATCAAGTAAAAGGGAAGACTTTTTTAGCAACGAAAACAGCAATCAAAGCAATAAAAAAGAAACCTCCAAAAGAAACAGCAAAAGTCATCATAAAAAAAAGAACCAACAGCAAGCTACTATCAACATCACCAGAATCATTCAAGACAGTAGCAAAGTAAGCAAAAAACGCAAAGCCATTAAAACACCAACCTGGTTAAAAGTCGAAAAAGGGAGGGCGCGTCAAACAGTAGTAACACAAACGTTCCTCTCCAAGAAAGAAGCCTCCAAAAAACCCAAGACAAAGAAAATTTTTGAAACAAGCATGATAGAAAAAGCAACAGAGGAAGGAAGAAGTTCTTTCGCAAGGGAGAAGTGGAGAGAGTCGCATAAATGGAGAAAAGAAGAGGATCCAGGAAGCTTTTATAAGGAAGCAAGGAGTAACGGGCCCAATAACTTCGCTTTAAATCATGCACGAAGATCAAGAAAACTGTCGCGCCAATTCATCCCCTCATTTAAAGAGGGGCAACGTTCAAATTTTTAAACCCGTAACCAAAAACCCGAGATCCGTAGAAAGAAGTGCCTGACGTCTCGGACGGAAGCCACGAAATGCTTAAGTCTGACTTACAAAAATGTCGGGACTCAAGTAGGGGCACTGTTCATACCCTGACCCAATCCTAAAGTCAGACCCAATAATGATGAGAGGACCAACTTTGGAAGGTGGTTTCTCATCCCTTACCCGACCTCTTTAAAGAGGTCAGAATCCAACCAAGGAGCCCAGCTCCACTTATCTAACGCGGAAGGTCACTGCTTTTAGAAGCCGTGATTAAATCTCTATCTCCCACAAAAGATAGACTCCAAAAAACTCCCAATATATAATATAAGATAAGATGGAACTACTGCCGCTAAGGAGGTCATCAAACCCTACTATAAATACACTAACACCTCCCAGGTATAACTCACGTTCTAGTATACTAAAAACCTGCTTAAAGTCCTTGTTAACTTAAACATCAGAGTCTCTTGTAGGTACCACTCCCACCTCCTTACGAGGAACTCGGATAGACGGTAGATCGACATCAATAAATCGAACGCTACCACATAAAGAGATTTGGACCTCACGTTTAAGCTTAAATTAATATTTCAAGTAACCCTAATAATAATAATAATAATAATAATAATAATAATAATAATAATAATAATAGTGCAAGCATATTCAACAACAACATCAATAATAATAATAATAATAATTTATATAAATTATTATTATTATTATTATTATTATTATTATTATTATTATTATTATTATTATTATTATTATTATTATTATTATTGATATTGATATTGATATTGATGTTGTTGTTGAATATGCTTGCATACATCATAAACAGAAAAAGAAATTCTTAAAACCCCTTTATGAAGATGCTTAATTTAGACCACCCACTTGGACTTGCGAATGTAAATATTGACCATAATTACTTCTTATTGTTCAATTATTGATGCAACATGTGCATATTAGTTATTTGACACATACCCTCCCTATGATGCTATATCACATTTAAGAACGCAAAAAAAAAGTTTAGGTGTTTACATTGTGAATCTAGACAAAACAGAGAAACCTAAAGTTCTTGGAATATGATGAAATCTACGAATAACTTTTTTTTTTTTTTTAAAAGCTAGGAATCCTCCTGCATTGGACACATCTTGAACTGCAAATGATGTTGGCCTGCTATGACATTAGAATATTTGGTTAAAACTTAAAAATATTGCATATAATTAAAGAGCGCCGCTCATTGTTTTAGGTGCATATAAGGAAATTAAATATGAATTGAGATTATAGCTATAGAAGTTCACGAATGGTGGGGTTTAAGGAAAATTAATTAAAGTTAAAATGAATATGCTGTTTCCTCCTTTTGCTGTTCTTGTATACTTTGTCTTATACATTTTGGTGTTATTTTATTTGATAGCATGCGAAGAAGAATCGCATATGAGTGACA
Source organism: Arachis ipaensis (assembly GCF_059453495.1). Classification (NCBI taxonomy): domain Eukaryota; kingdom Viridiplantae; phylum Streptophyta; class Magnoliopsida; order Fabales; family Fabaceae; genus Arachis; species Arachis ipaensis. The sequence continues at coordinate 5,392,667 of NC_142440.1, read as the reverse complement.
GCCTGGTTAAGTAACGACAAACCAAATCACAAGTTGAGTTTTTCTTGCTTCTAGTTGCTACTATTCTATGTTGTTGGGTCCCTAAACTCTTTTACTAACACACATGCTAATCGTTTATTCTCAATTTTCCATGTCACAGAAAAAGGAGGAGAACCAAGTGAATCACTTAAATTTCTTTTGAAAAAATAATTATTAGTAATTATGAATTTTACGAATACGAACAAAAATATTCATTAAACAAAAAAATTAAAATTACACCTATAAAAAATAGGTTTCATATGATAAAAGTATTTAAATTCTAATTTTTTATTAACTTTTTAATAAAATTTTTAAATTAACGTATCTTTTGTTTTCAACCTCAACTCCGCAGCCACTCTTCTTTTTCAAGCTTCAACACCAACGCCCATTTTTTTAAAAGTGAAAAATTTCAATGTAAAAGTACTCAAAATACTTAGAATCTGAAAGGTCCTTCCCATTACTTATACTATCACCACCACTAATAACAACAAAAAAAAGTTAAATTGTCAATCAATTTACTTAAGCAAATCATACTCAGAATTTATATTGCCAAAAAAAATTGAACAAACTTTAAATCCCAAAATGTTAATAAGAGAAACGGATTTAGTACAAAAGATGGCAACAAATGCGAGGTGGCCACGACAGAAGGAGAGATTGATGCGGTGACGACGACGAGACTGTGAGAGGCAGCAACGATGAGTGACGAAGAGGCTGCTGGAGGCGGCAAGGATGCTGCTGGTGGCGGTGACGATTCTGGAGACGGCAATGATGAGAAAGATCGATTAGGAAGCTGCGACGATGACAAACGAGCGTGGAGCAAGAGACGATGATGCTGTTGAACAAGCGTTGTGCAAGACATGGTGACGATGAGGCGATGACAGTAAGAGGGCAGTAACCGGTAGTGAGAATGGTTGTTGTAGATTTAGCCATGTTAAACTTCTGATTCTGATTATGGTTCTTTTATATTTAAAGAAGTGTGGGTTTTTGTTGAATTTTGAGAAGAATAAGAAGATGTGGAAGAAAAAAAACAAAGGTGCTAATATTGTAGCCATTGATGGATGAAATTTTTCGAAGCACTGGTTTTGTTGAAGTTTGGGAAATAAAAAATGATAGGATTAATTTGGTTATTTTGTTAAAGTCAACAAAAAATTAGACTTTTGGTATTTTTGTTGTATGGAATCTATTTTTTATAGGTATAATGTTAATTTTTTTGTTTGATGGGTACTTTTATCAACGTTCGTAAAATTCATGGATACTAATGGTTTTTTTCCTTTTCTTTTATTAAAAGAAAATATCTATATATCTAAAGAAGAAATCACGTGATTGTAAAGGAATTAATACGTAATTGTATGAGTTTGTTTCGAAATGTATCTAAAATGTAGTGTATGTAAATGAATTAGGTGAAAAAAATCGTAATATTTATGAACATATCCGAAGTGTTTTCATGTCAGACCACAGTTAAAAATATCTGCAAGAGATTTTAATGTCTAATTTAACAAGAGTTGAAATAAATTTAAATAAGCATTAAGTTAAAAAATATCTTGTATTTGTAAAAAGATGATGATGACTTGGTCATCTCAAATGATAATCTCTTCTAAAGAAAAGTAGTTTTCTTCTTTTACTGTATAAAAAATTGAGTTTAATTTTGATGCACTAATAATATAAAATATTTTATATTGTCGTATAATTAAATCTATTTTTTTGAATGATTATTCATTCAGTCAATATAAAAAGTAATTATTTTTATTAATGTAGTGTTATATAACTAGATGCACATATAAAATTACTTTACACCGATAGTTAGGAATGTCAACGGGGCAAGGCGGGGGCGGAGGCGGGGGATGCCTCCTTACTCCCCATCCCCGCCCTCAGATTTGCCCCCCATCTCCATTCCTCGGCGTGGGAGAATATTGCTCCCATCCCTATTCCAACGGGGCCCCATTTCCCGCGGAGACTTCATTCCCCATCTACATAATAGTTCTAACTAATTATTAATTTCCATATGAATAGAGTTGCAAGTATCTATCTTATAGAAAAACTGTAAGATTTTATACAAAAAGTCTAAATGACACGATGGTAACTTCTTTCAAAATAACGCAATGGGGAGACGTAATGATGAGCCAAAGGACAAAGCAGTGGACGAGGTGGGAGACGCGGCAACAGAGAGGAGAATGGACACGACAACAGAGTTACGAAAAGGAACGCTACAAATAGAAATTACGACGCGGTAAGGGTGATGACACGGTGAGGTGTGACGATGCGGTGAGAAGGGTGGCAAGGGGGTGGCTGCAGAGAGGTTGGATGGAGTATGGACAGCGTTAGGGATCTCTGAATTAAAGAAGGGTTATGCAAATAAAGATTAGGAGTTTTGGGTTTCTATATATATGTGTGTGTGAGAAATGACTAAAAAACATATATGAGAAATAAACTATTAAGGATAATTTAAGAAATTTATAAATTTCGGAAAATAGCGGGAACGGGGCAGGGATCCTGATACGTGCTTCAAATGTTCGTGATATGAAGAGTTCAAGTGTTATTTAGAAGATATTAATTTATATTTTTAGAATATTTTAATTTAATGTATTTTGATTTTATTTATTTAATTATTAGATTGGGCCTTATGTTTATGGGTTTTAGGGTTTTTCTTTGTTTTAACCTAATAAGAGGTTATAAATACCTCCTTAGCTATTGTAGTCGTAGAATAGAATTTTTAGAGGTTTGAAAACCTTTTTTGGTTTTGTGATGAAACCATGGTGTGAATAATTGAGGTTGAGGAGTCCCTTTCTTGTTGCGTCAAGAAATTGGGTAGAAAGTATAGTGATTCTCTTTGTACTCAATTTCAATCTATCCTTTTTATTTTTATTTTAATTTCAATGTATCTTTTTATTCAGTTTGAATCCTTATTTTCTTGTTTATCTTTTCTTTTCGTATCAGATCCCAGCTCGGGTTTTCGCGCCTGCTTCGGGAGAATTTTGTCCCCCATCTCCATCCCCACGGAAAAAATCTTCCACAATCGGATTCCTATTCGAGGCAGTCCCCGTAGGAATCCCCGTCTCAAGGAATTTTGTCATCCCTACCGATAGTACATTAAAATTAAATTCTAAAAAATTAGCCCACATTGACGTGGTTATTATTCTTGAAGACAACAACCGAAGTAGTAGAATGGAAGTTGTAACTTGCTCGCCAAGCGAGGTCGGGTTTGAGTCCTGGTTCCCCATATCTCGGCAAGCTGGGTTAAGCAACCCGCGTGTATGTCCATTTTTGGGCTTATTGTATGTCCATTTTTGGACCATGACTTCAATCATCTAGACCATAATATCAATAAATTTCATAAGATTTAAATGGATTTCAGTGCCAAGGAGCCTTAGCTCAAATGGCATTTATTCTTTTTTCTTACCAAGAGGTCTTGGGTTCAAGTCTCATGTAGTACAAACTTAATCAAAAAAGAGGATATTATGTGTGTAGGGGTGTGGTGGGTGTAACTTGTAAGCGTGTAATCTAAGATTAGGGGTTATCCAATTCATGGATAAAAAACAAAAATCATAAGATTCATACATTGGCCTTTTAGGAATTTATATAATAATGCGTTCGATTTACGAAAAATTTAGCACTAATATTTTCATAAATAAAAGATTGATCTCTTTTTATTTGCCTCTTCTTTGGTGTGTGAAAAAAAGAAAAGTATACCATTCACAAAGCACAAGGCCTTCCGCCAAGCCCATAATAAAATGTAAGTGTTTTTCTGTTTCTTTCTGCTGAAGATTGTGAAACCAAAGAAGCCCAATCCAATATGGTTTTTGTAGAGCAGCTCGGTCTAATTTGATCCCATGACCTGGGTTGTTAAGCAAAAATGCCTCCTCCAAGAGATCCGGATTTCTCTAAGCAATCCAATTATTGAAGCTAAGAAGACAAAAAAAAAAAAAAAAAGACAAGTTCGTTATTTTGACTGATTCTTTTTTGTTATTAAATTTTTTTGTTATTCAAATTTATATGCCTCACTTTGACAAAAAAAATTTAAATATAGAATAAATTATTATTTTTTATAACCAATTTAAATTCTATTTTATATATGCAATAATTTATTAATCAATAACAAATTCTTAAGTCTTAACGAAAACATAATTTCTGTCAAAATAAATATATAAAATAAAATAAGATTTGATCTTCTAAATCGTAAAATATAATAAAGTTAATGTTGAAAATCATTTTTGGTTCTAAAGAATGAGATGATGGTGCTAGTTGATGAGAACGTAACCAAGTGTCTTCTTTACTTTACTTATCCCTGTCATGAATGCATGTATGTGCCACGGATCAAGCAAGCTAAGCTTTCTTATTCTTCTCCTTTTTATTTTTTCTTAGGTAATACTACTGTGGATGGGTCTTGGGTCACAGGTTCATATTGCTGTACCCAATTAAAATGTCTACGCAAGGTACAACATTTTGAAATTTGTTCTTAAAATGGGTTGGCAAATCCTCATAAAAGAAGGTACCAAACCAATATTACGTACCCCACCTAACATGAAATGAATCAAAGTTATACGAATAATTATGTCATGTTACAAAGGTGATGCTGTATGGGCACTTTTCTTAATTTCTAATTTCTTTTACGTTACATTATATTGCATGGTGTACGTACAAGCTATTATTAGGAGTAGTTGACCCGCGATGGAAGGCAGAGGAATCTGTTGCAGTTAGATAGACCTAAAATTGGCATAAATGTCAACTTATTGCTGTGCAAGATTTGTGCTCGTTTCTAACGCCTAGTCTCATTCCATTATTGAAATGAAGGTGCACCCACGCTCCTCACCCTCCTATTTGACTTGCTTTTATTAGTTTCACTTCCATTTCCCTTTTCATTTTTCTATGGAGACAAATAAATAAATGATTAATAGAAACATACTTTGGTCATGCATGGTTGGAGACTTTCACAAGTAATGCTGAGTTTAACAAGTAAATTCCATTTAGGGAACCGGTATATATGATGAATTAATAATACTAATTACAAAACTTAAGCATGCAATTTTCTGCAATTTCTCACCTTCACATTGATATATTGCTATTGCTATATTGAGCATTTCAAAGAGGTCATGTCTTATATATGACTTCACATTCACATAATCTTGGACATGCACCATTTTTCATAACAGAATAATTATCATCATTCAGTATATATTGCCATGAATCAAGCACTAAGTTCGTTTTTTACCAGTTTTTAATTCTGACTACAAAGGGAGCTCAATTCATGTAACATATATAATCAACGGTGGAAATTCAGTTGCAGTCAACTTTACGTGAAGTTTATAGTTGAGAGTCGTTAGATGAAAATTTAGTCAAATCAGTTAAATTATCTAACGACTCTCAATTATCAACTTCACGTAAAGTTGACTCACGTAAAGTTGACTGCACCTGAGTTTTCACCGTAATCAACACAATATACTAATTAGTAGAACTTTAACTGTTATGTTTATTTGTTTGCTCCATTTTAGTGTATTAAGCTTTTTCTTTCGAAAAGAAAAATTCCTTGTAAGATACCAACCCCATCCAACTTAAAGATTAAGTGGATTGAAAATCTCAATTCCTCTTAAGATCAACCCAAGTAGTAAGGGATTGGATCCTCTCCAGTAAAAATAAACTTATACATATATATTGTACACAGAGCTTTATTTATTTAGGTTAATGTGTCCTCCATTTGAATGAATTGTTTGGATCTCTCTTCAATGCTGACTCCTGATACTGATTCAGTGTTCTACTTTTTCAATTTTTTTAAATTTCATATTAAATCCATAGAAGTTGTTTGAATACTTTAATTGATCGCGTTTCAAATTTTCAAATTTATTGAGCACTATATACATACTCTTGTTAGTTCTACCGACATTGGTTTTGTCTACATCATGAACAGAACATATATGTCGTACATCGCAATTAGTCTCTTGTTAAACAAATAACTCATGTAAGGGTAAAGGCTGTAACTATTATTGAGGCTTTCTAGAATAATGTTACCCATGTATGTGAATATCTATCTATATATTCATCGCCATTAAAAGTTTGGATCTTATTCATGTACTATGATTTAATTTTATTTTTGTCTCGGTTTACTAAAAAAAAAACACTAAATTTATTTAATTTTTTAGATATCAAACATATCCATAATATCACGTCCCAAAGCCAGCAATATATATATTTAGAGGGTACCTTTTTTCTTTTTTTTTTTTTCTTTTTCTACCATGTTTCATGCATGACTTGGTTTCTGTTTCAAAATAATTTTGTTTGGTTTGTATCTACTATGTTCTGGGCTAGTTGAAAAGTCAGAGACAGTACATAGAAAATTGAAATGAAATAAAAATTGGGAGGCAGTGGCATCATATAATGTGGTCACATGTGACAATCTGATAGCAATAGCGTTTGTGTATATCTATCTATACGAGTCAGTGCCACAACCACTCACAATTATTATTATTAGTGGTATGAATCATATTATCATGTACTACTAATTAATAACAAAAGATTAGTTACATGCTTAAGATCCAATCTTTTTTATTTGACTAATAAACATATTGTAACAATAATAATAGCGACCTTTGAGATTGATTTTCTCTTGTATTGCCTAAGTTGTAACGTTTGTCTCACTGTCACAGTTCTGTATTCAAATTGAGTTCAACCTCTCTTTAATAATTGAAGTTAAAATAAAGGGAAACGTTTTTGTTTTTATTTGTGAAGAAACTTGGAGTTATATATATGGAATATGAAATGGATCCACCTAATAAATATACGGATGGGCATGGCAGTGAAAAATGAAAACTTTAATCATGTTGAAAGATGAAGGACATTTTCTTGGAAATCACTTCAACTGCTGCTTCTCCAGTTAGTTGTGTCCTACTTACTTATTACTTACCACTCTCTCCATGAACCAAGAATTATTGATTATTATTATTATTATTTTTCCTATATTCATCAGCTGCTTCACTTCCAAGAAGGGTCAACATACACTTGCGATGATGCCTATGTTTTTGTGTGCACAACTTGAATTTTGCTTTAATTGAAAGGTTGCTCTTTGGTATAAGCAACACATAGAGAAACACTCGGGTTATTAGGCATCATATTACATGTAGTCATTACAATAAACTATATTATTAACATTTAAAATTTAAAAAACAATGTTTACATATTATAAAAATATGATTAATGGTTAAATTCGTCCATAAAAAATAAGTAATTATTTAAATTTGTTTCTGAAATATTTTATAAATTAAATTAGTTCTTTAAAAATTATAAATTAATTATTTTTGTCTTTTTTTTTTACTCTATTAACAATTTTCATCTACGATTAATAATGTAAAATGTTAACATGGACATAACACGTGTTCGTGTATATTATAAGTTAACATTTTATATCGTTAATTGTTGACGAAAACTGTTAATAGAGTGATAGAATATTAAAAATGATTAATTTGTAATTTTTAAAAGATCAATTTAATTAATAAAATCTTTTAAAAATAAATTTAAAAAATAACTTAACTTTTAAGAACTAATTTAACTATTAATCTTATAAAAATAATACATATAACATTTATCTTTAAATATATATTTTTTCCCTCAGAGTTCAGATTTCAGAAAGTGTATATGTATAATTAAACATTACTTGACCTCTCTTAACCTAACGGGCCTTTTATCATAGTTTTCATCATTAATGACAAGATTGACAAAAAATAAAGTTGAAAGACAAGAAAATATTTATAATGTTGAATTAGATCACGGTATTAATAGTGTTCTTCCCACAAAAAATTACTCGAACGACAACATTTAAAAAAAAATTTACATTATCAACCTATCAAAATTAAATCATATATATAATGTGTGAATGATTGATTTATTTTTTGAGCCAGAATTATTAGCCACATTTTATGTTGCAAACTTTGACAAGTATAAGGCTAACAATTTCCGAGCAAATTAAGTTAAATTCAAATTTATGACTTTAATTTATGGTGTTTATTTCGGTACGATTAGGGCTGAAAGTGAGTCAAATCAGCTCATGAGCTAACTCGAGCTCGACTCATTAATAGCTCGATAAGCTAAGCTCGTGAGCTAGTAAGCCAAGCTTGAGCTTGGAATTGAGCTCATAAATTAAATGAGCCGAACTTGAACTTGGATAAGCTCAACTCATTAGCTCGTGAGTTGATATATATATATATATATATATATATATTAAATATCTTAATTATTTAAAATTTTATATTTATTTTTTACATATAATTTTGATGTAGGACATAAATAAAAAATTTATAATTTATTGATAGATAACAATATATAAAATTGATCTTTTAAAATATATAAGTTATAATTTATTGATATAGAATTATAGTTTATATATTTATGTTTCTATTATTTGAGCTAGCTCGTGAGTTCGAGCCAGCTCGTGAGCTTTTGGTGAGCCGAGCTTGAGCTTAAGAAATATGCTCGATTGTTAATGAGTCAAGCCGTGAGCCAAGCTCAATTTTTGTGAGTCGAGCTTGAATTTCGTCTAGCTCGACTCAACTCGGGTCACTTCCAGCCCTAGGTACGATGATAAATTTATACGTAGCGATACGATAAAAACATAGACAAATAACAAAATGCCACATAGATTATATTATGCACGTTAGCATTTATTATTTTTAAAATATATATATCATATTAATATTTTTACTAAACTATCTTTATAATTTAGCAAAAGCAAAATATTTTTGTATTTAATTTTATGAAAAGACCTAAATCTCCTTTCTTTTATATTGAGAAGAGGGCGAACGCCGCCTTCTTCTAGGATGAGTTTGCCGTAACGGTCGTTGTCGCGAATCAGGGAAACAAGGGAGGCTGCGGCGTCGGAGCGTTCCTCCACGAAGCCGTTTGAGAGGAGGTTTGCGATTTGTTCCCAGATGAGGCAGAGGATGGGCTCGTTGGAGGCGATTGGAGGGAGTCCGAGGTACTCGTCGTCGCGCTTGTCTGTGGAAGCGGAGACACGGAGGAGCCACTGGACGTCGCCGATGGAGTTTTCCAGCTGCATGGATATTTTTTTGAGTGCGGTGGTGGGGATGATGGTGAAGAGGCGCTTGATGAAGGTGTTGGCGCGACATTTAACGACGACGATGAGGGCCTTGTCGGGCACCTGCTCGGTGTCCTCGATGATCCGGCGCGTCGGCCTCTCGTACAGGTCGTTGCTGTTCCTGGCGGCTTGGTGGAGGAGGACGGCCAGCTTATCGATTTTGGCCTGTCGCGGAAATTTTGCGCCTCTTTTCGTAAAATTAAATAAAAGAAAGGATATTTAGGTCTTTTTGTAAAATTAAATAAAAATATTTTTTATTTTTGTTAAATTATAAAGGTATTTTAGTAAAAATATTAATATGATATATATTTAAAAAAAACACTAACGTGGATAATATAATTTATAATTTATGTGGCGTTTTGTTATTTGTCCACGTTTTTATCGTATCGGTACGTATAAATTTATTATTGTACCGAAGCAAATAGCTAAACACCTTAATTTATAGGTAAATAGTTCACGTATTAATCTATTTAAAAATAAAGTAAAGTGACCAACGAATTATATCTCAAATAACGTAATCTATCCATACTCACCTAAAAAAATTGCGAGTTCGAGTCTCCCTATAAAAAATAAAGTGACTTGTCATATATAAATGCATGTAAGCCTCGTTAGTCTATAACCAATGAATATTACTGATTTATTATTTAATTATATTATATACACAAAATAATCATTATTTAATTATATATATATATATATATATATATATATATATAAACAAATGTATAGAGATTAATTTGATAAATAATGTTTAATATATATTACCATTTAGTGTTTATTAATGAACTAAAAGAATGAGCCAACAAGTTATAGGCAACGAACTAAAAACTGTACTAAGAATACTAAAATTATACGGTATAAAAAACATATAAAAAAATATTAAAAAATTAAACATACATAAAAAAATATTATAATTTAATTTTATATTTTGTTTAGTAATTATTTTTTTAAAAAATGATTTTAACTAATATTATTCAAACAATATTTATTTTATTAAAATTAATTTTAGTATAAAATTGTCAAACATAAATAATGTTAACACAAAATTACTCCTACCCAAAATTAATCTTATAAATTCAAAAATACACACATAGTCTCTTTTTTTCACCTAAAAATTTTAAATTCAAATTTTATTTCTAATTTAAAAAAAAAAAAAAAAAACTAGAAGAACGAACAAATATCAAGATAAATAAGGTTTTACTTTAGAAAATCTGGTTTGAGCCAGAATTATTAGCCACATTTTATGTTGCAAACTTTGACAAGTATAGGGCTAACAATTTCCGAGTAAATTAGGTGAAATTCAAATTTATGACTTTAATTTATAGGTAAATAGTTCACGCACTAATCTATTTAAAAATAAAAAAGTAAAGTGACGTGTCGTATATAAATGCATGTAAGCCTCATTAGTCTATAACCAATGAATATTATTGATTTATTATTTAATTATATTATATACACAAGATAATTATTAAGTTAATTATTTAAATTTATATAAAATATACATTAAAATACAATAATATATATAAATATAAACAACTGTATAGGGATTAATTTGATAAATAATGTTTAATATATATTTACCATTTAGTGTTTACTAATGAACTAGAAGAACGAACAAATATCAAGGTAAATAAGGTTTTACTTTAGAATATCTGGTTTGTAGCTTTCTATTCAAAAAGTAGTAAAAAAAAAAATCAGATTTGAAAAATCACTATCAATTTTTTGAAACATTTAGATACGTTTAGTTTATATTTTTATTTTCTATTTTCTTTTATTTTTTATTTTTTTATTACATTCTAAAAATAAAAAATACAAAAATAAAAAGAGAGTGAAAACGCAGTCGAAACACACTTATTTTGCACCCTTTTTTATTAGCTCATCTATAAAACTCCCACCCTCCTTTCATTCTGACCAATTAGCACCCCCCAAAAGAGGTGTAAAGATTACCCACCTATGAAATTTCGCATGCAATCTAAGGTGGAAAAGAAAAAGTATTGGCATGATCACATTCTCAATTTTCACATATTTTACGAATACTATAAAATAAAAGCTATGAAAGCATATATTAAATGTTCCCAAAGTATGGAGAATTTCCCTAAGAAAGGAAACCCAAATAGCCTTGATAACAATTAACAAATTAATGCTTTCCTTGAAACTATGTGCACATCACTATTCCCCACCCTATAGTGGGTTGCTTGGAATGTGGACAGTAGTGTGTTCCAAAATCAATTCGTTCCCACCAAAAAAGAAACAAATAAACAAATTGGCTAGTAGCATCAACCATGGTGCTTGGAGTGGAATCTGAATGTGATATTTGTATATAATTTCAAAGAATCACGTATTAAAATAAAACTAGTATTTTCTTTTGACAGTTGTAAACAAAGCATGCAGAAACTTAATGCCGCACCCCATCAAAGCATCTATATGGATATGGATGCTCCACATTAACGAGAAGCTTCTCAACATTATGCACCAAGATTACCCCAAATCAAGTATATACCCAATATCAATTTAATGGAATTTAAGAAAATTAAAAAAAAAAAAAGAAAAGAAGAAAATGCCACTATAGCCATTTGGCCATTTACAATCACCAGAGGTAATAAGGTAATTCTACACGGGAAGACTAATATTATATTATAATTTTAAAATTTGAAAAAAAAAAAAAACTATCTCGAGTCACAGAAGACCGTCATGTACAAAAAATTAAATTAAATTTTTTCTTTTTACTATTTTTTTTTGTTCAACGAAACCCTATGAAATTGGGATTAAGAAAGAAAAACCTCAACGGTTGAATTTTTAACGGTGAGACAAACGGGGCAAGCACGGAAATGCTTCTCGCATTCGCCGCAAACGCAAAGGTGTCGACACGGCAGCACCACCACCGTCGCTACGCGCCTCTCGCACCCGCGGCACCTTGGACCTGCCGCCGCCACTCGCTCCGGGTCAACGTAGGCCGACTCGGCGTCCTCCGCGCACGACATTACCCCCGCGGCGGCGTCATCCGCCGTACCTGCAGCACCGGCTCCTCCTCCGGCGGCGGCATTCATGATGGCGTGGTGGAGCTGCGCCTGCAAGGAAGCGGCGGTGGCTTCCTGCGCTTTTGCCTTGGCCTGCCAAAGCTGAGCCTCGGCTGTAAGATGCGCGGCGCGTGCCTCTAACTCAGCGTTGCGGCGCGTGGCTTTGTGAACCTCTGTTTCTTTATCCCTCAAGCGTCGCGCTAATGTGTCCTCGGCGGCGGTTATGAGGGCGCGGAAATGGTTGTGTCTCTTATCCGCTAATGAACGGCGCAATTGCTCTCCCTATAGAAGATGTTCAACTTTAATACGACGAAAAGAAAGACGAGATTGAAATTGAAAAGAAGTGATAGATAGGATAGGTACCTGTGCTTGTAGGAATTGATCAATTTCGTGTCTCTGTTGTTTGATTTGGTCTGCTAATTGTTGGGATAATAGAGAAGAAGTTTGCTGCCATTGTAGTCTTTGTTGAGAAGAGAAGGATAAGCGTAGGCCAGTGGAGACTACATTTTGATTTTGATGCTGTTGTTGTTGAGGAGGAGGAGGAGGAGGGTTGAATTGATTCATGAGATTATTTGGATTTGGATTTGGATTTGGGGTTGGTTGTCTTGGTCTCTTACGGGAGAGTTGATGAGGTGGTTGTAAGGCAGAAGAATAGTCATCGTTATTATTACTGTTGTTTGTGTTGAGAAGGAGAAGATTGGATGGGTATTGAGCTTGAACGGCCATCTATCACAAAATCAAAATGAAAATGAACAAGCGGACTGACTCTCTTATTTACCAACGTAACGTACATGAGAGGCCACGCAGTAGGCAGCTCAATCTTTTTCTTCCCAATTTGCCCCTACCACACCCACCTTATTTAGCCTTTTTCCTTCCCTTCTTCTTCGCCTTTCACTTATTAAATAATTGCGTCAATGGATCCATGCCATGCCACCCGCGCCACCCTTTTCTATACTACACCTCAAAACAATTCAACTTTAGTGAAAACTCAGATCCAGTTATTTTTGTGTGCAGTTATTTTTCCCTATTAATGCCAACTCGTTCCATATAAATTACGTCAATTAATTTATTTTATTTAAAAACCCCAACCTTATAAAAATGTGAATACAAATTATGCTTTTCCCTTTGACATATATACATGCCTCTGCTGCAGGTTGCCTTACTTTTTTTTATATAAATCAAATTGAAGTTTCATGCCGTCTTAATCCAATGATGTTTGCATGACAAAAAAATGTTGATAAAACGTTTTATCAAACATTATTCATTGAAAAAACAACTCATATTATTATTAGGCTTGTTATAAGAAAAGGAGGAATTCGTTAATTGAATCTATCCAACCAAAACACAAATTCAATTTGTGTATAATAATTACGTTCACTTTTTCGTTTTCTTTTTTTTTTTTTATGATTAAACTACTGAAATAGTATTTGAAATTAAAATTCATATCACTAAAAAACTTTGACAAAGATTGGTAGCTTATTATCCGCGTCTTTACTATAGATTGATATTATAATATGAGGAGTGCTAGGAAGACCGCAACTTTTATGATTTGTAGTCATCAAATAGTCATTAATGATGATTTGAATGGTGTGAGATTACATCCAATGACTCACTTTTCTTTGCTGGTTACATGCTCACCAAAATTTAATAAAGTTGCTCGTCCCTAAACTTTTCCTTATAATATTTAGGTTGTTAATTATATTACGATACTTGAACCTTAAAACCAGTGTCAATAATGGTGGTAACGCTACGTTGAATTCTTTATTAGGTTTGAGAATGTTCAAACCTAACAGCTGTGTGTCAATTATCTTAACTATTAACCTTAGCTTGTAAATTGATGAACAAAGCATACCAAAATATCTCCGATCTAATTGGATTACGCGAATATATACAGCCATATATGTTCATTATTTCTCTCCTTAATAGTAACAGCTTTTTGCTTATCGGAAAGGATTTCAAATAGCCAAAACTAACGGAGCAAAATTTAACCCCATATAATTAATTAATAACTAACGCACACACAATGTACAACAGCAACACAAGAAACTTTCAAACCTGACATTCGTTATCGCTGCAACAAAATTGACTACATATACCTTAGCTTAATTAGCTTGTTATTTTTAGTTTACTTCTTTTTTTTCATATTCATTAATCAAATTAAAGATTGATTTGGAGCCTGCCAATATAGTGCTTCCTTTTCAAATCTGTTTACAATATGCTTTCAAACATCATCCTGTATCAACCAAATCAATATCATTTATGTTTACTCGGATATCTATCTCTCTCTCTCTATATATATAGAGCATGTTTATATGCTTATTATAATATTATAGTGATTATGGTATTTATGTAAGTATTGTTAAATCTAAAGTCATATTTTTTTAGGGTAAAATATATTTTTTGTCTCTGAAATTTTATAAAATTATTAAAAATATTCTTAAATTTTATTTTAATTTTAATTTTGTTTTAAAAATTTTCGATTGCATCAAATATACTATTGATGGCTAATTTTTAAAAAAATTTAAAATCAATTTAACAACAATTTCATAAGAACAACTCTCAATGCAAAAAAATCAAACATAATTTTCATGTATTTTGTTACATTGGTGTTAAATTTTTTGAAAATTTAGCTGATGATGATATATTTGATACAAATAAAAAATTTTTGGGATAAAATTGAAATAAAATAAAACTTAGGAAATTTTAAAAATTTTTGTCAAATTTTAAGAACAAAAAATATACTTTATTCTATTTTTTTTTATATATTTTAGTAAAGATTTTTTAAAAAACATGGCCAAATAATAAAAAAACGTTACTTTAATAATTTTAACAATTAACACTTTTTGAAACATTTTAATTAATCACTATAATCACCGTAATATATACATACTAAAATTAATATATATAATATAAGTTTTGATGAATTATATAGTAAAATATAATAAGAAAGCTCATATTATGTATATTTAAACAGAAAATTTTATATATTTTCAATAAAATAATTAAATTTTTTACAGTCAAATAACTAAAATGTTTTTGTCGCGGCGGTATAATTAAGTGTATAACTAAAATTTTATAAGCACCAAAAATTAATTATCACTATATATTTTTATATGTTTATTTATATTTTAATTATAAATATAAATATAATTAATTATATCATTTATAAAATTTGATTACAAATATAAATTATATTATTTATAAATTTAAGTATATATAGTCGATCCTTATTTCAATATGTTCACGTACGGGTAGCTGCTAACTTTTTATGTTTATATATAACATAATTTAACTCGAATATGGTAATATTATTTAAAGTTTAACGAGTGAAAAAAACAGGGAAAAAAAATGAAGCCGGTATTCGGTGAAGTTACCTAAAAATCAAGAACTTCTACCAGCTGCTACTGTCTTTAATTGGGAGAAT
This sequence comes from Arachis ipaensis, assembly GCF_059453495.1. Classification (NCBI taxonomy): domain Eukaryota; kingdom Viridiplantae; phylum Streptophyta; class Magnoliopsida; order Fabales; family Fabaceae; genus Arachis; species Arachis ipaensis. Next base: position 5,377,132 of record NC_142440.1, on the reverse strand, counting down.
GGTGACAAAGAAAGAGAGAGCCACCAAAACCAAAAGAGAGAGAAAAAAAAAATGTGAAAGAGAGTGCTTCGAAGAATGGCATCACGAAATTTGCTTTTGTCTAGCAGGTCCCTCCAGTAGTAGGGTCGGCATATTGTATACTAATTAATTAGTAAACATAGTTAAACAATTATTAATTAATTATAATTGCAGCCCTGCACGGCAAATTAAATCTACGAGTATTAGTAGATACAGTTTTGTTTGGGATAAAGTATATTGTTTGTTTTAATTTTTGTCTCAGAAATTTTTAAATGGAAAAATCTAGAGGTCAGCAATTTTGTTAAATTCTAGCCTGTAATTAGTAAAAAAAAATGAGCTATTGGATGAAATCCACATCAATCTCACACCATTAAAACCATTATTGATGGTTATTTGATGGCTACAAATCACAAAAATTGCTGTCCCTAACATTTCTCTTTTTAAATTATTGCACAAATATATTTTTGACCGGTTAATTTTTTAAAAAGTTCATTATATTTTTAAATTAAAACTTCACGAATAAAAATTAAAATAAAATAAATCTTAGAGATATTTTTAAATTTTTAATAAATTTTAAAGGCAAAATATATTTTACCTTTTTGTTAATAACCATGCACTAGGTAATTATAATAGGCGAGAGATTTATCATTTATGTAGCTAGCTAGCATGTATGGTTATTAGAATAAGAAGAATATTTTGCAAGTGTATTAATTAATTTAATTTTGACCGAGAGAATTTGGAAGATGGAATAGAATACGTATAGGTATGGAATTATTAATGGGATTGTTGTGATGAGTGTGGTAGAATGAGGAAGATGGTAGTATTATTTATGAGGGGTGAGGCAGGGCCAGGAGGAGCTGCATGAATATGATGATAATGGCAGTCACAAGAACCACCATGCTTCCCTTGCAGCGCAGTGTGGTCCCTTTAATTATTTATTTTCATGCATCCATCAAGTGCGTGCCTATAATACGACATTTCTATTTCATATATCACACTTCCCACTTTTCCCCCTACCATCCACCACCATTTCAAACAACTCTCTTTTTTATCACAACCAACGCTTTCTTTTTAATTCATTGTGTTTACAAGATTTTAATGTCACATAGGAAATTAATTTAGGTTAGTAGAATTGTTAATTTCCTGGTTTACTTAAATTGAAGATTTTAATTTTGTCTCGATAAATCTCTTAAATAAAATTCAAATACGAAATAAATTAGTTGTTGATATGTTAAATTAAAAAATAATGTAAAAAATTTATAAATATATGTATATATATATGTAACATGAGGTATTTTTAACATCAATTAATAAAAGATAAAAACGTACATATAATTGTCTTTATATAAAGTTATTAATTAAAATTAATTAATAACTTCTCGTAAAAACAAAGTAAAAACTCAAGTGAAGTCGACTTCACGTGAAATTGATATCTGAGAGTCGTTAGATAAAAATTTAGTCAACTCAGTTAAATCATCTAAGGACTCTCAGGTATCAATTTCACGTCAATTGCACCTGAGTTTCCACCTAAAAACAATTATACACGAGTTTTCACTTTAATAATATAGGAAACGCTTGAGTACTTTCAATTTGTATTCAGCAAGTTCAATTTCTGGGTCTAATAATTATGCACCTAATTAAGAAACCAAATAAACTAAGGTCAGGAATGCATGCATTTGGCAGTAGTTCAACCCGTTTGAGAGAGTAACATATATTAATTACTATTACAATAACAAAAACAACGTGAAGTGTGTGGGAATTGATGATGATTTTCAAGTACTGACAAACAATTCAAAGTATAGTATGATAAAGATACGAACTAAAGTAATAAAATAAAATGGAAACTAGGTATGTAGTAAGCTACACGGCAAGCTCTATCTTTCATATATTTATATATAGTAGTTAATCTGATGCATAAAAGTAATCAAAATATGAAATAATCATGTTATTATATATAAGCAGAATAATTCTCATCAAGTAATAATCTTACATATAAAATTAACGCCTAGCTACGACGTACAGTTGTTAACGCTTTATTGGGTGGGTAGTAGTCCAACATTGCTAGTAACAAATAATTAATTAATATAAATTTAATTAGTCAAGTTGCACTAATAGACCTATATGGTGATGGGTTTCGTTAATATAATTATTGTCGGCGTTATTCAACTTTGATTTAATATATATTCACCGTCCTCCGTCCATCGTGATGATGATGAGATAGAAATTAGAATTGAGAGGCCCATGAAAGCTTTTAATTTGTTTGACATGATCGAGCATATATATAGAATTGGCCATCATCTTAAATTTCTTTTGTTATCATCTCTCAACTTTTCAATGTTTCTTGGTGAACAAACAAATTATGTCACATGTAATTAAGAAACAAAGAATATTAATTCAGGAGCCAATACGTACGTACAAGAGAAAGCGACTCCTACTATTGCCAACAACGACTACCATACAAACCCTACCATTTTAACTTTATAAACAAATTTTTGGTGTCTTCTCTTTCTCTTTTCAATATTATTCAAGTGCTACACATACATACAATTTTTTTTTTTTATGTTAGTTATAGTGTAAAGTTCAATAGAAAGAAATTATAGACAAATATTTATATACTTTTAAAATATATTTAGAGTAAAGTACTAAATTGGTCCTATACTTGGGCATAATTCTGTTTTGGTCCTTAAGGTTTAAAGTGCTTTATTTGAATCCAAAAAAAATTTATTTTGCTTCAATGTAGTTCCACCGTGAAATCAAAGTTAAATAATTAACTGAATGTCCTACATGACAGTAATACAAGAACAAGGTCGATAATTTGAAGAATAAGTACAATATCCAAAAGTACAAAATCAACCGTAGATGCATCAATACATTTATTTATCATTCTTCTTACAATTTTTAAATGAAATATTTTCTATAGAACTAAAGAGAATGATAAATAAATGTATTGATGCATCCAAGGTTGATTTTGTGCCTCTGGAGCTTGTATTTGTTCTCCAGATTATCGACCTTATTTTTGTACTGCTGTTATGTAGGACATTCCGTTAATTATTTAACTTTAAGCTCACGGTGGGACTACATTGAAACTAAATGAAACTTTTTTAGATTACGCTCAAACGTTGAGGACCAATTTAGTATTTTACTCATATATTTAATATATGTTTTAAAAAATATTGACAATTTACTATTTTTATATGACTTTCAAATAATGAATACTAATTTTTTTAATAGAATGACATATTATTCCTTCCATGAATTTAATTTTGATGCACTGTCAGTATAAAATATTTTTATAGTACATTTAATTACGTAACGTTATATCAATAAAAATAACTATCTTATATATTGACCGCGTGAATGGTTTCAAAAAAACGGATTGCACGACGATATAAAGCACTTTACAAAATTAATGCATCAGAATTAAATTCTTATATAGTTCCATATGAGAAAAAATAAAATAATAACAACATTCTTAAATTTTAAATCTTATATCAATCAAAAGAAATAGAGCTCTCCAAGTTGTGAATATTGAATTGTATGTGATGGGTGTAGCAAGCAAGCAATGAGGTGGTAGGCTATAAGGCTAAGTTAAACTAGTTTTCATTATTATAACTAGTGAGATAAGAGCACGAGGTATGACCCATGACCCATTTTTTGCTTTTAATTATATGGCCATGTATGTGTCCTCACTTAGAAACAAAAGAACGATGGACTCCCCTCATTAGCCTCAAATTGATAGATAGTTAGATAGATTTTTATTTGTTCACACTACTCTCTCTTAAAGTAGATTTGTGTATCGTGATCATGGGTTTATTATGGGGACCATGTAGATATATATATAAATCTAGGTAAGGTAATAAGGTGTGGTGAAGATTGATAATAAGGTTGCGAATCAATAATGAAATGAACTGGAAAATGGACATGCCATAATATATGGGTTGGCATGCATTCTTTGGAGGAATTGGAATGAATAAAAGAATTTTAAACTTATCTAACTTTATTCGCTCCTTTGATTTTTGTTTCTGAGAATTAAAATCAATGCCAAACTCTTGCGTTTTTACTTCTTAATTAATTAAAATATAAAATATTTAAGAGGTTGTTTAGAAACTATTTAATATAAGAAAAGAATTTTATTTTCATTAAGAAAAGAATTAATTTTTATTTAAAATTCAATTTCATGATTTGAAATTACTATAATATATTATTAGAATAGAATTTAAATTTAAAGAATGTGAGAGTGAATTTGAAAATATTTTTTATTTGATTTACAAATAGAGAAAAAATGAAAATTAAAATTCTCAAAATAATTTAAATCATTTATTTTTAATTATTTTAAAATAATAAAAAAAAATCAAATTTTGAATGAATTCTAATTGTTAACATTTCAAATAAGTTTTTAGTGATGATATCTAATTTGTAGGTGCTTAGAAATTACTCGATCTTAAGTACATGGGAAAAATTAGTTCCTAACAAAACTATTTATAAAACTAACTCATAAATTCTGGGACATATTATGGTTAGGTTTGATACCAAACTAATAAATTGAGATGTTAGTCATCAACTTAATATAGTAAAAGACTAAAAGGTTTACCAGCACATACGTATAGACTTTCAAATAAATCATAACTCATTTAAATTGAACTGGGAGCCCGAACCACAAATCTTTAAAACGATACTAAAACACAAGAAAATTAAAGTAATGTTTAATTATTATGATTTAAATAAAATTCATGGGAAATAAAGCCTCCAAGTTACGTTACGTGTTTCCATAGTGCCATCTAGAAATAAGCATACTAGTCCATAATGTGAATAGGGATTATATATATAGATTATAGAACCATGTCTAATAGCTAGCTAGCTACCATCATTTGATTTGTGATTAGTTTTGAAAAATAAGAAACAATATATATCATAATAAAAATAGAGTTTAATTTTGATACATTGACAGTATCAAATGTTTTATATAGTCGTGCAATTACAACTATTTTTTTAGATGATTATTCACACTGTTAATGTAAAAAAAGTGACATTATATAATTAGATGCAGTAGATATAAAATTATTTTACATTGATAATGTATCAAAATTAAATTTATAAAAACATATTAAAATATGTTTGAAATCAAAAGTAAATTTAGGACTTACATTATTATTGTATTTTAAAACATAAATCATATTTATGTCATTGAACTATAAATCAAACACTCCCTCATGTTGTAAAAGCAAGTGGGCCTTTTTTATTTGGGAAAAAAGGATAATAGAGACGAGCAGAAAATAAATTAAACCTAACAAATTGAAAAGGTGAAGTGCACCCAAATGACCAGTGAAATCTAGTAATTATCACGTGCTTGAGACAAACAAATCAATCAATGACTTTTCTTCAGTTTATTTCATTATGCCACGCAATAATTAACTGTAATTTGAATCACGCAAAACTAATTTCCGGTATTTTTCAATAATCTCATGATACATATAACTGATGTCAATAATACTAAGTATTTTCATTCTAAATTCCAGATTCGAAATCGTAAGAACTGTATCAATATTTTGGAGAATGAGAACAGAAAAGGCAGATCGGATGCACAAGGTATAGCAGAGATTGCTCAAACCTATTTCGAAGATCTATTCACTTCATTCAACCCAATTAATTCAGACGATTCACTACAAGATATGCCAGTGAAGATAGATAACAACACTAATCGAAAAGGGTAAAATACTAAATTGAGTAAAGTATCGTTTTTGTCCCCAATGTTTGGGGTAAGTCCCAAAGTTATTCCTAACGTTTCAATCGTCCTATTTAAGTTTCTAACGTTTTAAAATTGACTCAATGTTGTCCTGCCGCTAGGGATCCGTTAACAGAATTGACGGCAGGACAAAATTGAGACGATTTTGAAACGTTAGGGACTTAAATAGGACGAAAACGTTAGGGACGAAAACGTTAGGGACAAAAACGATACATAAAAATAAATTTTAATTTAATTTTATCTTTCAATAATATTAATTTTTTACTGTACATAGTATTCAATTATTTTTTAATTACATCTAAATATATAAATTACAATTAATCACATTACTTTCATTTTAAATAAATTTATTTTTTTATAATTTTAAAAAATTTTGATACATTAGAGACAAAAGGTATAATTTATATTTTATTGTATATATATTATTTTTTTTCTGCAAGTTTATATACTAGTCATTCTACAAACATTTCATGATAACTAAAAATCTTTAAGAGTAAAATTATAAAAAAATTAATTTATTTAAAATGAAAGTAATATGATTAAGTGTAATTTACTTTAGATGTGATTAAAAAATAATTGAATACTATGTATATTAAAAAATTGATATTATTGAAGGATAAAATTAAAATTTATTTCTATGTATCATTTTTGTCCCCAACGTTTTCGTCCTATTTATTAAGTCCCTAACGTTTCAAAATCGTCTCAATTTTGTCCCGCCGTCAATTTTGTTAACGGATCCCTAACGGCAGGACAACATTGAGTCAGTTTTGAAACGTTAGGGACTTAAATAGGACGATTGAAACGTTAGGGACAACTTTGGAACTTACCCTAAACGTTGAGGACAAAAACGATACTTTACTCTACTAAATTTGTTCTTTATGTTTGGACATAATCTTGTTTTGGTCCTTAAAATTTAAAGTGTCATATTTGAATCCAAAAAAGTTTCATTTAGCTTCAATGTAATCCCGCCGTAAGGTCAAAATTAAATAAATAACGGAATGTCCTATGTAACAGCAGTACAAGAACAATGTCGATAATTTGGAGAACAAGTACAAGTTCTAGAGACACAAAATCAACCGTAGATACATCGATACATTTATTTATAATTCTTCTTACAATTTAAATAAAATATTTTCTATATAACTAAAGAGAATGATAAATAAATGTATTGATGCATCTACGGTTGATTTTGTGCCTCTGGAGCTTGTACTTGTTCTCCAGATTATCGATCTTGTTCTTGTACTGCTGTTATGTAGGATATTCCGTTAATTATTTTACTTTGACCTCATGGTGGGACTATATTGAAGCTAAATGAAACTTTTTTGGATTCAAATAGAACACTTTAAATCTTAAGAACCAAAACAGAATTATGTTTAAACATAGGGAACCAATTTAGTACTTTACCCAATCGAAAACTAACAGGACCTATTTCAGAAGAGGAGATCAAGAGAGCATTTTTCTCCATCAACCCCTTTTCAATTTTTCTGGCATGATATAAAAATTGATGTTATTAGTGTTGTAACTAGTTTTTTTTTTTTTTCCGGAGGCCACATGCTAAGGGCCTTTAATCATACACATATCTATTTAATTCCTAAAATGGCTAACACTAAGAGCATGAAGCAAATCAGACCGATCAGTCTCAGTAGTGTGGTTTATAAAATTGTTTCAAAAATCTTAGTTCACAAGATGCAGAATGTTATGGATAAGATCATCAGTGCTAATCAGAGTGCCTTTATCAAAGGAAGACTCATAAGTGATAATATTCTTATTGCACACGAATTCATACATTTTCTCAAAAACAAGAGATATGGAACTCAAGATTTTGCATTGAAGTTAGATATGAGTAAAGCGTATGACAGATTTGAGTGGAATTTCTTATGGACTATTTTAAAGAAGGTGGGTTTTTGCTAAAAGTGGGTTGACTAGTTAAAGGAGTATGTGACGACGGTCTCTTATTCTGTTATTGTGGAAGGACAACCACATGACTTTTTCAAACCATGTAGAGGGCTACGTCAAGGCGACCCTCTATCCCCCTATCTATTTCTTTTTTATACAGAGGACTTGTCCTACCTACTCCACAGAGAAGAACAGAGACAAGAAGTTGTTGGTTTGAGACTGAATCGCAGATATCCTACAATTAGCCACATTTTCTTTGCAGATGACTCTATCTTTTTAGCAACGCAATGGAGGAAGCCTGTCATAATTTAATGAATGTCTTACACACCTATTCATTGATTAGTGCTCAAGTGGTTAACCTTGATAAATCCTCTATTTTTTTCAGCCACAATACGCCATTTGAAACCAGACAGGAGTTAGCATCCATTCTCCAAATTTTTCACATTGGTAATCAGGATAGATATCTTAGGCTGCCAGCAGTAATAAATAGTACAAAGAGAGCCACTTTCAACTATGTTAAAGATAAAGTTGCTAAGAAGCTTCAGTGGAAGAGGTCCTTGCTTTCGCTGAGTGGAAGGGAAGTACTAATTAAGGCGGTAGTTACAGCTATACCAATATATACTCTCAGTTGTTTCAAACTCCCAGAGACATTGCTAGAAGAGATACATCAGATGATTTTACAGTTTTGGTGGGGACAGAAGCGGGCAGAGAGAAGAATGCACTGGGTTAGATGGAGTGTTTTGTGTAGGCCAAAAATTCAGGGAGGATTGAACTTTAAAGATCTCAGAGCTTTCAATCTGGCGATGTTAGGTAAGCAAGGTTGGAGACTACAAACAAAGCCTAACTCACTAATCTACAAAGTATATAAGAGCAAGTATTTCAAGTATTCGGACTTTCTCAAGGCAGAAACTGAAATCATCCCCTCTTAGGGCTAGCGAAGCTTGTTAGAAGGACGGAAGGTTTTGGAAAAAGGAGTACGATGGAAGGTTGGAAATGGTCATTCTGTGAGAATCTGGGAGGATACTTGGATCAAGGATCATCTGGCCCTATCTAACCAAACGGTTTCAAGTGGTGACTCAGAATTAACATGGGTTAATAAACTCATAATAAATACCAAACAATGGAATCAACAGCTCATAACAGCACAGTTTAATGAAGAGATCGCTCAGGCCATTCTACAGACAGATGTAGAAGAAGGAAGTAATAGACTCACCTGGAATCATGGAAGAAGTGGAAATTATTCAGTGGCTTTAGGATATGACTTAGCTCACCAGTTCTACCACCCTCCTCTTGAGTTGATGCCTACATAGTGCCAGCAGAAAAGACTTTGGAGCTCAATTTGGGACCTGAAAGTATAACCTAAAATCAAAATTTTTTTATGAAAAGTAATGCATAAAGGATTACCAGTGGGTCAAAGGATTCATGAACGAATACCTACTGTTTTTTCAATCTGCCAAAGATGTAACCAAGTTGATGAATCTATCCAACACTGCTTGATTAGTTGCATGCAGTCTCGAGATGTATGGCTGAATTCTAGAATTGATGCTCCTGATTTTCGAACCGGACAAGAAACATGGGAATGGTGGTTCGAATTAACCGAAAAATTGAAGAACAAAAGGAATGGTAGAATGCAAATGAGAGCAGGTGCGTACTTGATTTGAAAAATTTGAAAAGCCCGAAATAACTTCATCTTCGAGGGTGGTAGCTTCGATTGTCAACGCGTTGTTGAAATAGCAAAGAAGAATGTTTCCGAATTTTAATATTGCTGAGCAGTCTAAAGAATAGAGTGAAGATGTTGATGCTAGGAAGAAGAAACCCAAATGTTACTCTTATCTCTTTTTATAGGTTGTTTCATGACTTTTTACTTATGGAAATCTCCTATTTTGTCATTGTTTGAGGTCCAGCGCGGATCTAAAAAAATATTTTCATTGAATAAAAATTTATCTTTGAAAAAAAAAAACTGATTTCTTTCTCAGCGGGTTATTAGGAATAGTATTATTTTGTACGAGAAGATAGTGGTATGGTTGGTTTGTGTTTTTATTTTTTTGTTTTTATTTTAAATATTTTTTATTTTTTAGATTTTATAAAAAAAAAGTAAAAATAAAAAATAAAAATAAAAAATAAAATTTTATTATTTTTATTGTTTTTACTTTTTTTTACAAAATTCAAAAAATAAAAATTACTAAAAATAAAAGCAGAAAATAAAAATATAAATTAAATGCAACCTAAATCTCTCTATGTTCAAATTTTTGAAAAGTGAATCGGTTTTATATGAAAGAAGTTAAAAGTAAAAGGTTAAAATATTTTTTTTTTTACCAAAGATAAGAGACTCGAACCTACAATTTCTTGCTTAAGTATGGAGAGCTTAAGCCATTTGAGCTATAACTCATTGGCAAAGGTTAAAATAAAATTACAAGTGAAGTTCAATTAGATATAATAAAATACGACTTTAATTTTAATTTATTGATAATGTAAAATATTTTTAATAATTATATAATTGAAATCAATTTTTGATGATAAGATTAATATAAAATATAATTATTTTTAATGATATAATATTACGTAATTAAATATAAATATAATTTATATTGAAAATATATTAAAATTAAATTTATAAAATATTACATAAAAATAAATACTGTTTTGATATCTAAAATTTAGAATCAAAATTAAAATTATTCCTAATTTTTTTAAATCGTTCTTAACATTAATTTTTTAATAGTTTTTTATTAATAAAAAGATAAGTTTATTCCTAACAAAAACAATTACAATTTAATTGAACGAAAAATTTAAAAAATAATTTAATTAATATGTAAATTTTAACCATCTAGTCCATTTTTGTCAAATAAATTTCTAGCGTTTGGTGAAGAGACAGAGATAGAAAGACTGAAATTGAGAGACAGAGATTAAAATAAATCTCAGTATTCTGTTTGGTGCAAAATGGGAGATAAAAATTGAAACAGGAATGAAATTCTAATTTAATTTGTACAAAGGATAAAATTGGAATTAATTAATTGAAATGAAGGTATTTTAGGTATAAAATATTATCAAAGATTCAGTCACCATCTCTAAAAATTTTAGTCCCCTGTGTCTCCACTTTTTGGAGGTACTGAAATAGTGAAATTTTGGGGACCGAGACAGAAATTTTAGTACTAGTATCTAAATCAACAAACATGATACTGAATCTCAGTCTCCCAGTCTCTGTCTCAGTATCTCAAAACAAATGCTATCTTATTGACCCTCCCTCCTAATTGCCGTGCCTCCATTTATTTAATTTTGGTACGTATTTTAAATCCTTTTCCGTTCTAGGAGTAAATAATCATTTTTTATTATGAAAGATTTGGGTGTTAATAAAATTGACCATAAAAAATTTAAACTAAATTAGTAATTATTAAAATTTTGTTTCGTTTAACAATTCTAACCAAATATTAATTTTGAAGTGATGCTGTTAGTTAAATATCATATATTCCAACATAAAAAAAATTCATTTAATTAAAAAAATTTGTGAAATGAAATAAATAACTCACCCTCACCCAGTCATCCTCCACCACTGCATAACTCCCTCCTTTCTTCGCCCCCTCCCTCCGCTTCCGTCGCCGCTGGCAACTCTACTTGTGTCACACGCTGAACCCCTTCCCCCTAGCCGACAAGTTCGACAAGCAGAAGTGGGTCCACGAGAGCCTCATCACTAAGTCGTCCCTCTCCAATGGCATGTTTCGCGTTTGCCTCGACAACGCGGACCTCATTCTCGGATATGTTTCTGGAAAAATCTGAAAGAATTTTGTCAGAATATTGCCTAGAGATCGCGTCAAGATTAAGGTCAGTCGCTATGTTTCTTCCAAGAGATATATTGTTTATAGGTTTAGTAATAGTAGTTCGTCTTAGTATTAACATGTGCGAGAATAAAGGAAGGATAAGAGTAATTTTAGGAAGTAAAATAAATGAGTTTTAATAGGAGAGAACTCAAAATGTTTAGTAAGGAGTTTTTCTCGGAGAATTTTATTCTTATTCGTTGAAGTTATAGCATAGAGATACTATATATACGTCTCTAGAATTGTAATTGAATAACAAAAACAATATCCTTATTCACATCATGTTATAGAGTTAGTTAGAAAAAATCTTTCATATTGTTTTTCCTCTTTACAAAATATATAGCGAGTGCATTATTGTGAGTAGTGTTCAATTTCATATTACTTTGTATCTATTAGAAGTCAAAATTCCGCTGTAGACTCAACAATTGGTATCAGAGCCAACGTTATATTATTCATTATTTGCGTGGTAAAATTTAATTTTGAATATAATGGCTTCTACTAGTGGTAATGTCAAAGTAGGCAAATATGAAATTGAGAAATTTAATGGAAAAAATGATTTTTCTTATTGGAGGATGCAGATAAAAAATATGCTTATATCACAAAAATTACACAAGGCATTTGCAGGAAAAGAGAAAAAGCCGGAGGAAATGAAAGACGAGGATTGGAAAGAATTAGATCTTGAGGCACGAGCTGCAATAATCTTATGCCTTGAGAGGGATGTTACTTTTTTGGTAAATGAAGAAGCAACTGCAGCAGGCGTTTGGGCAAAGTTAAAGAGTAACTTCATGACTAAGACTCCAACTAACAGGATCTATTTAAAATCCAAATTATATACATGTAAAATGGAAGAAGGTACCTCAATCCGAGAATATATCAATAAGTTTGATAGGATTATATCAAATTTAAAGGATATAGATGTGAAGGTTGATGATGAGGATCAGGCACTCATATTGTTACTTTCATTACCGAAGTCCTATGAAAATCTGGTACAGACATCGATGCTGGTGGGTGACACTCTGACTATGGATGAGACGAGATCATTACTTTTAGCGGATGATCTACGTAAGGTTACTACAAGTGTAATGTCATCTCCAAATGGAAGAGAGTATAATGATCAAGCACAAGGATTGTTCGTGACTAGAGGAAGGACTAATGAAAGAGAAAAAGGAAATAAGTGTGAAAAGTCTAGGCCAAAATCTAGACCTCACGCAGAGAGAACATGCTTTAAATGTGGGGAGCCTGGACATTTCAAAGCAAATTGTCCAAATAAGAAGATAACTTTCAAGAAATAGAACAATGACAACCCAAAAGAAAAGCAAGAAGCAAACTACGTCTCAAATGATGAAGAGGACTGTTACTCTTTGACAGAACAATCTTATGAAATCTTTGATAAGTGGATTCTTGATTCAGGAGCATCTCACCATATATGCCTAAATAGGAAGTGGTTTACTACCTATCAAATCATAAATGGTGGCACAGTTTTAATGGACAATGATCATGCTTGTAAAACTGTGGGGTTGGATACGATAAGAATCAAGATACATGATGGAATAGTAAGAACCTTAAAGGATGTGAGACATATTCCAGACTTGCGAAAAAATCTTATCTCCATAGGTTTGTTGGAGAAAAATTGTTGCAAAATAGTTACGGAAAATGGGGTACTAAAAGTTGTTCATGGTTCTTTGGTAGTGACGAAGAGAGTTCGTCACGGTAATCTTTATTCTCTTTTGGGGACAACAGTCACAGGTGAGTTAGCAGTTGGAATCGGTGGAAGTAGAGATCAAACAAATTGCATAAGAATATGGCACATGCGGCTTGGACATATGTCAGAGAAAGGTCTATCATTACTTTGTGGACAAGGTTTGCTGAAGAATATGAAGAAACTACAAATGAAATTTTGTGAGCATTGCGTGTATGGAAAGGCACACAGGGTGAAGTTTTCTGCAAGCAAGTACAAAAGCAGAGGGTTGTTAGACTACGTGCATACTGATGTTTGGGGCCCATCTAAAGTTACTTCCAATGGTGGTTCCAGGTATTTTGTTACTTTTGTTTATGATTATTCCAGATATGTTTGGATTTACTTCCTCAAGCATAAGAATGAGGTATTCGACACTTTTAAGCGATGGAGAGCAATGGTTGAAAATCGAATAGGTAGGAAGCTGAAAACTCTACGATCAGATAATGGCACAGAGTACACGGATGGGGCTTTCAAGGAGTTCTGTGATCGAGAAGGCATTGTGAAACACTGGACAGATAGAGAAACACCACAACAGAATGGAGTAGCTGAACGACTGAATCGTATGCTACTTGAGAAGGCACGGTGTATGCGCTCTAATTCTGGGTTAGGCAGAGAGTGGTGGGCGGAGTTGGTTGCTACAGCTTGCTACATAGTAAGCCGATCCCCACATTCTTCTCTAGATGGAGACACACCTTATAAGGTGTTGTTAGGAGAACATGCAGATTACGAAAAACTCAGAGTTTTTGGATGCACAGCCTATTATCATGTCAAAGATAACAAGCTTGATGATAGAGCTAAAAAGGCAATCCTTTTGGGGTATCCAAGAGGGGTTCAAGGGTATTGTCTTTGGAGCGTAAATGATTTTAAGTTTGTAATTAGCAGGGATGTTACCTTTGATAAACGATCTATGGGAGCTTTGTCTAAAGATACGATGCCAAATGATGGTGATGTTGGAAAAATTTCAAATACTCAAGTGGTGGAGATAGAGTCTAAATACCAAAAAATAGATTCTAATAATGTTCAGGTAGAGCATCCTAATGCTACTCGAGATGATGTCGAGGATGAACTTGATCATGAGGAGATTTAGCAAGAAAATGCACATGCATTACAACAGCAGCAGCAGGATTCTTTGGCATCCACTAGGCCAAAGAGGAATTATAAATTCGTTCAGAAGTTCGGGTTAGACAAGCCTCTAAGATATTATGGGCAGGTAAACTTGGTAGATTATGCACTCTCGGTGGAGGATGATGAGTCGGTCACCTTCAAACTTGCTATCAAAGACAAAGATAGAGAAAGTTGGTTGGTCGCCATGGAAGAAGAGATGCAATCTCTTCATAAGAACAAGACATGGGAGGTGGTCCCGTTACCCGTGGAAAAGACTGCAATTGGTTATAAATTGGTGTATAAAAGAAAAGAAGATCCTACTAAGTCAGATGGTACAAGATTCAAAACTAGGTTAGTAGCAAAGGGATTTGCACAAAAAGGTGTTGATTACAACGAGATATTTTTTCCTGTGGTGAAGCACACTTCCATAAGGGTGCTTTTGAGTCTTATTGCTCAGGGTGATCTTGAGTTGAAACAGCTAGATGTAAAGACAGCTTTCTTGCATGGTGACTTAGAGGAAGAAATTTACATGTATCAACCTGAGGGTTTCAAGGTTGAGGGTAATGAAAATCAGGTATGTCGCTTAAAGAAATAGCTATATGGATTGAAACAATCTCCTCGACAGTGGTATAAGCGATTAGACTCCTTTATGTTAAAACAAGGTTTTTCCATAAGTAATTATGATTGTTGTGTATACATTCATAAGCTTTCTGAAGTGATTATATCTATCTTCTATTGTATGTGGATGACATGCTAATTACTTCTAAGAGCAAGGTGGAGATAGATAGGTTAAAGGTTCAACTTGGTAAAGAATTTGAAACAAAAAAATTTGGGTGTTGCACGAAAAATATTAGGCATGAAAATTAAAAGAGAGAGATCAAGCCGAAAATTGTTCTTGAGCCAGAGATGGTACATTGAGCGCGTTATTGAAAGGTTCGAAATGAAAAATGCTAAGCCAGTAGTAACACCGTTGGCTCCACATTTCAAGTTCTCTTGTAAACAATATCCCACAATAGCAGAAGATAAGGCTTACATGAAAAATGTACCTTATGCTAGTGCAGTCGGTAGCCTAATGTATGCTTGGTGTGTACACGCCCAGATATTTCACAGACAATCAGTATTGTTAGCAGGTTCATGACAAATCTGGGTAAGGCACACTGGAAAGCAGTCAAGTGGATATTAAAGTAATTGAAGGGTACCATTGACATAG
Organism: Arachis ipaensis; assembly: GCF_059453495.1. Lineage (NCBI taxonomy): Eukaryota > Viridiplantae > Streptophyta > Magnoliopsida > Fabales > Fabaceae > Arachis > Arachis ipaensis. The sequence goes on along the minus strand of NC_142440.1, from coordinate 5,361,611 downwards.
GTTTGTGCTTTAGTGAAAAATCATGTCAAATCAACTGCTTTGTTGATTCTGATTATGCTGGTGATCTAGACAGAAGACGTTCTACGACCGGTTATGTATATAAAATACAAGGTGCTCCAGTTAGTTGGCGATTGATGTTACAAGCTACAGTGGCACTATCTACTACAGAGGCCGAGTACATGGCAGTAGCAGAAGGGATGAAAGAAGCATTGTGGCTAAGGGGTCTTCTAGATGATTTGGGATTTCAACAAGATTGCGTGAATCTGAGTTGTGATAGTCAAAGTGCAATTCATTTGGCTAAAAATCAGGTTCATCATGCTCGTACCAAGCATATTAATGTAAGATATCACTTCGTGCATGATGTTATAGAGAAAGACAACATTTCTCTTGTAAAAGTACACACAGATGAAAATTCCGCAGACATGCTGACTAACGTAGTATCGGAAGCAAGTTCCAACACTGTTTGTAATTGCTCAATATTATTCCATGTTAGGCATGGGGATACGAATACCATACTTTGATCGTCCAAAATTTGAGTAGATTTCAAATTGTGACCGAGGTGGAGAATTGTGAGAATAAAGGAAGGATAAGGGTAATTTTAGGAAGTAAATGAGTCTTAATAGGAGAGAACTCAAAATGTTTACTAAGGAGTTTTTTATCGGAGAATTTTATTCTTATTCGTTAAAGTTATAGCATAGAGATACTATATATACGTCTCTAGAATTGTAATTGAATAACAATAACAATATCCTTATTCACATCATCTTATAGAGTTAGTTAGAAGAAATCTTTCATATTGTTTTTCCTCTTTACAAAATATATAGCGAGTGCATTATTGTGAGTAGTGTTCAATTTCATATTATTTTGTATCTATTAAAAGTCAAAATTTCGCTGTAGACTCAACAACATGCACATTAATCGTTTGTGAAAATGTCTCAATGCATCCCAAATTGGGTTCTTAGTTTTTTGTGTGATTTGGTAAAATAAGGATGGATTTGTTAAACTAATATTTATTTCATTTCACAAATTTTTGTTAATTAAATGAATTATTTTTGTATTGGAATATAACTAACGGCATCTTTCCAAAATTAACGTTTGATTAAAATTGTCAGACAGAGCCAAATTTTAATGGTTACAAAGTTAGTTTAAATCTTCAGCGGTTAATTTTATCAGCGTTAAGATCTTTTATGATTAGAAATAATTATTTACTCCCTATTCTATTCGATATATGTAACTTATTCACCTACTTTAGCAAACCAATCTTAAAATTAAGGCACAAAGAGGATTGATACAATTAATCATAATTTTAAAGAAGAGCGATGTATAATTAGTAATAGTAGTTCGTCTTAATGTTAACATGCACATCAACCGTTTGTGAAAATGTCTCAATGCATTTCAAATTGGGTTCTTAGTTTTTTTGTGTGATTTGGTAAGACAAAGATGGATTTGTTAAACAAATATTTATTTCATTTCACAAATTTTTATTAATTAAATGAATTATTTTCATATTGGAATATAACTAACGGCGTCACTCCAAAATTAATATTTGGTTAGAATTGTCAAATGGAGTCAAATTCTGATGATTACAAAGTTAGTTTAAATCTTCGGTGGTTACTTTTATCAGCGTTTAGATCTTTTATGGCTAAAAATGATTATTTACTTCCTATTCTATTCGATATGTGTAACTTCTTCACCTACTTTAGTAAACCGATCTTGAAATTAAGGCACAAAGAGAATTGGTATAATTAATCATAATTTTAAAGATAAGCAATGTATGTAGATACAATGTATTATTATAGTAATTTTCTCCACCTTCCTTTTTTTTCCTTCTCCTTCTCTTTCTCCTTCTCCTTCTCCTTTTGGTCGGTGAGAGTAAAAGTTATAGCAACAGCAATAATGACAGCAACTTAGAAGTTCCCACCAGCTTCATCTCTTTCTCTCGGCAGCTTTTTCCTCCTTTTCTTTCATTGGCTTCCTCCACGGTCCACGCTGTTAGGGTTTAGATTTCGCCACCACCAATGTCTTTGTTTTGTTTTGTTGCCCTATTTTTCTTTATTATTGCATTTAAAAGGAGAAGCTCTTTGTTGTTATTTAGGTTGAATTTAAAAAATTTAAAGTATGATATTGTTGGTAGTGGTAACCATGGAGAGAAGGAGAGAAGAATGCAGTGGATACAACTAAAATAAAACAAAGAGTAATTTTGTCATTTAAAAAGTTATTATGTTTAAAAAATATTTTAATATTAAATGTGACGTTAATGACCATTTAAAAAAATATTATGAACGATTTTAATTTTAATATCAAATTATAGAAACTAAAATAATATTTATTCTTATTATATATGAAATATATACTTTTTTAAAATAATTTTTTATTATTTTAAATCAACGATTAATTATAAAAATATCAAATAAATTCAATTAGTTTTTTTATCGTTTTTCATTTTTTTTACCGATTCTTAATAACTATATTCTTTTTCCTTAAACCAAACTTGTCTCATTTTGACTCAATCCAATTCTTAAAACTATACTCAATATAATAAGTGTTATATTCAAATATAAATAATAACTTTAAAATTTTGACTTCCAACCCATCAAATTTACTTCTGTAATTCTTTTTTTTATAGAAGAGTTACGATTTAACCCTATAAAAAATATATATAAAAGACTTTGATAAAAAAAATAAAAAAACAAATTCTTTCGGTTATACTCGCAATTTTAAGAATCCTAAAATTTTCGACCATTAGACCTTTTTAAATACAAATCTAATTTTAATTTATTCATGATATGTAAAAATGGCAATCCATTCCTTCCAAGTTCTATCGTGTTAATTAACTTTGGCAAAGTAGGAGGACGAGGCTCTCAAAATGAAGTATACTCAATTTTCTTCATTTTTTCCTATTTTGACTCTAACTTTTACAATCAAGAGACAAACATATTTGTTTTTCAAAATGGTTCGGTACAAACTCGACCTAAAAAGAAAGAAACAAAACCAATTTATGACAGTTATATATGTATCTTTTCGACATTGTCATAAAAATTAACAAAACCTTTAAAAAATAATTTCAGACAATAAAAAACAGAAACTTAATCTAACAACAATAAAATCATACATCTAAAATAAAACATAATATAATAACAACCAAATTTCTTTTTTTTTTTTTTGTCTCCAAATGATATCATGGTACCATTGCTATAATCGTCAAATTTACTATAAAATCGTTAATCGTGACTATATATAACAATATTGTATGCCATTATTTATAGAAACACAACGTAAATTGAAGCAATAAAGCAAGTAGTACTAGAGAGTTCCTACCTTGGGCAGGAAGATGTGGATTGTGATGAGAGCACTCTAAAAAAAAAAATTAGAAATATCAGAGAGAAAAACAAAGTTGAAATTCCGATAATATCCTTTTCTTTTTGCATTGTCGGTGTTGGACGGTCATCATGAGAAGAAGCCAATAATAAAGGTACGTAGGGCTATGTTTCAATAATTTTTTAGTAGCTAACATAAACCTTGTTCGTTTCCAATTTCAGGTCATTTTCGTGAAAATAAATAACTTAATCAATATAGGACCTACGTAGAACATCCATGGATTATTCATGGGATAACTCATAACATACATATTAACATATATAACCATAAAACTTACACATATATTTGTTTTAAAAATAAATGAATAAAAACATAAAAATAGCACCTCCCTTAATATAAGGGTGAATTAATATTGCATTAGAGTTTTTTAATTGTCTATTCTACGATCTTTTCTATATATGTTTATATTTTGTTGTATATATATATATATATTCATTAAATAAATGTTTTGGTCAGTAAATTTAAAATAGTTATTGTGACAAACTTAACTCAAAATTTTTATATTTATAAATTTTATACACACTTTTAAGTAATAACTATTCTATGCTATTATCCACATTTTTAATAGAAGGCTTACATGGAATGATCAATAACGCACTAGTCACTACCAAAAAAAAAATGGTTAAAATGGCAGCTTTTTTGAAAATTACGGCGGTTCCAACCGTCATTATTACCAAAAAGGCGCCTCCAAAAAATGTCGATATTCTGGGCGCCATTCTAGTTATTACGGCGGTTTTTTTAAGGTTAAAATGACGGTTTATAACCGCCATTATTTCCACGTAAAACGGCGATTTTTGAATCGTTTAAAATGACAGTTATAACCGCCATTTTTACCAGGTAGGAGTGGCATCATTTCCACTTAAAATGGTGGTTTTTAACTGACGTTTTTACCATTATAATCGCCATTTTTACTAAGATATAATGACATCTTTTCTGTTTAAAATGGCAGTTTCTAACCGCCGTTTTTATCTAAATATAATGGTATCATTTTTGTTTAAAATGGCAGTTTTTAACCGCTGTTTCTACCAACGTATAATGATATCGTTTTTATTTAAAACGGCGGTTTAAAACCGTCATAATTACCAGAACCGTCACTAAATATATAATTAATTATGGCAGCAACAAAAAATGCCATAATATCCTAATATTAAAAATTGCTATAATATCAATGCCATTTTAAACTTTTTTTTTTTTTTTGTGGTGAATTTAGAAGAATGTACGTGGATATAGAATATGAATCATGAAAGTTTGAAAACAAATTTAGTTGGCGTTGAATGAAAAATGTTAAAAACTAATTTAATTAATATGTATAATTTTAACCATCTACTCGATGTTTGTCAAATAAATTCTCATGAAAAGAGTAAGAATGCATTATTCTAATTGTTTGTTCCCTTATATATATATTGACCCCCTCCCTCCTAATTGCCATAATATATAATTTATGCCTCCACTTATTTAATTTTGGTACGTATTTTAAATCCTCCCCCATTCTATTCAATATGTGTAACTTCTTCACCTACTTTAGAAAACCAATCTTAAAATTAAGGCACAAAGAGGATTAATACAATTAATCAAAACTTTAAAGATGAGCGATGCATGTAGATACAATGTATTATCATAGTAATATTTAAGTTACCCAACTTCTATTATTCCATTATTTATATTTTATAACAAAAAAAAAAGCTAATAATTATACATAAAGAAATATTACACATGTATATAATGAATTCATCTCAAGTAAAAGAGTTTAACTAGAAAATTAATTATTTTTCAGTCAATATCAATAATTTTTTTAAGATTATACTTTTGTCTTAAATCTTAATTTCTAAACTCTAAATTTTAAATCCTACCCACTAAATTTTAATACTAAACTATCCAAAAAGTGAGGGTCAAAAAGCAATAATTTTATAATAAAAAAGCTAATTGGTATTAACAGAATAGTTGCAGCAAAGAGTATGAACAAAAGCAGAAAAAAAAAATTGCTAAAGAAAGAAGAAAGTGATTGGAATTATCATCACTAAATTGTAGAATACAAAAGTCTACTTATGCCTAACTATTATGGTGCTTATATAGGACTAAAGAATTGCTACAAGAATCACTAACAAACCATAACTGACTCAATAGATTCTTGTTTCTTGAATGCTATGTTACTACACTAGCTAATGGTTCTAATCTTCCATTATTAAATATTAACTATAAATTAAAAAGGTCTTGTTTTTTAAGTAAAATGAATGAAACTTGCTTTATTTATAGTATATTTTATATATAAAAATAAATCGATAATGTTAGAAAAACAATAAAAAAAATAATTAGAACTTGATTTATTTGTCATTCATTAATTATTATTAGAATTAATAATATTAAATAAAATTAATTCTGACTATTTTTATTTAATTTTTTTATTATTAAATATTTTTAAAAATTAAAATGACATATATGTTAATATTTGGGTGCTCCTATTTATGATTATGATTATGCATGTGTACGAGTTGGATATTTTTTTAGCACATTATTACGGATTTGGATCCTCTAAAGTTTGAATTTTACTTTAGAGAGTAAAGTGTGATCTTCTACTCTTGAATAGTTTCTCTTTCATATTTATTTTTGGTCCCACCTATGAAATCAATGGTGAAAGATCACACTTTACTCTCTAAAGTGAAATTCAAACTTTAGAGGATCTAAATCTCATTATTACTACTGAAATCATATATGGAGGTGACAGTTCTTGTGCATAACATGTGACTAATACGGAACATGGATTCCAAACACACTATGTACAAACCTCTGGCCAGGTCAGAACAGGGTACATTACTATTATTATTATTATTATTATTATTATTATTATTATTATTATTATTATTATTATTATACTTAATGTTCGTCTAATTAATAATATTTACTTTTGACTTTGATCAATGATTCATCACACCAACAGTTGCCTTTCTTTCTTTCTTTCTTTTTTTTTTTTTTTTTTTGTAATAGAATAGTATAAGATTTATTTTACAAATAATTCCTATGAGTTTATAAATTAATTTACTAAGAAGTAGCGTAGACCAAGGCATGCATTCTCAATTAGAAGTGTATAGTGATGAATAGAGAATGCATATCCACTCATTAAACTATATAGATTCACATTACAATTACAACTAATTAACTGAATAATATATATTCCAAACTAAGCCTTGAGCATTAATCTGGAGAATCTTGACATATCTAGCTAGTCCATAACAAGAATAAAAAATTAAAAATAGATAGAATGATTGAGTACTTTATTGTATGCACGGTTAGCTTAAAAGCATCATTCCAATATTAGTGACTGAAAAAACAATACACAAAATTGTCTACTTGCTCCAACTCGTGCAAATTCTTTTTAACTTAAAGGGTGTTGCCAAGTCGTTATCTCAATCCAAACATTGATAGCTAGCTTGCCAACTTTTTTTTTTCCTCTTTTGTTTTTGATGCACAAATAATTCAGGTTTGATTCTCTATAGCTAAAGTTAAAAACAACCAATTCTCTTTATAGATAATAGATCCTTAATTAATTCCTTTATGTTTCTTTAATTAATAAATAATATAATTCCTTTTTGTAAATCATAAGACATAATAAACATCGAGCAATGATACGGTTAATATACGCAAATTAAAGGAGAAAGAAAAAAGCTTAGAGAAAAGAACTTAGAATTATTAGATTCAATCATGTCATTATTGCGATAATATCTAGTATAGATTGGTGTATGTCTCCGATATAAAATTAAAGGGATATTGATGGTGCCATTTTCTTCATTTGGACTAGGTAAAAAAATTGTGAAAGCTAAGGTTGAATTGTGCTTGGAATTTCTTGAAACATTAGATATCGTGATGAATAATAACGATGTGTTTCGTGGAATGAGGTTTCTAGTGCTTAATATAAGTTGCCTTCTTTGACTTAAACCCTCAACTCCTCGAGCTTTAGGCTGTGGCAATGAAAAATATATATATATATATATATATATATATATATATATATATATATATATTTTGATAAAACTGTGAAAGAATGAGATAAGAAAAGATGAAAAATATTGTACTTTTTTTTAAAAAAAAAATTTATCTGAAATAGAATGGTATAAACATAGAAGTCAAACTAATTGTTCCATTATGTACAATTGTAATTCCAATAGCATAAAAATTTAACTATCAGTTATCAACACAAATCTAAATACATCACATCACTTAAACATTATATCAGTTATCGACGCTGCTGATACGACGATCCTTCGTGATGCGGCCACTGGACGATAGAAACTTCGATAACTTCTTTTTATTAGTAGTTGGACGTGGACAGTAGTACGATTTTAATTTGGTGAAGAATTTCTTCATCTTCGTATGTGAAATTGAATTGTTTGTGAATAGTAAGTTTGATACTATGATAAAATTATGAAAGAATGAGATAAAAAAAATGAAGAATATTGTACTTTGTATTTTTTAATTGATTGAATTGAATTGAATTGTATTGTAAATTATGAATGTAAAATTAAATATATATAGAGTATTGGCCTATAAAAGATAAAAATAAATAAAAATAAAAACAAATAAATATAAAATAAAAATAAAATAAGATAAAATAATAAAGATTAAAATTATAATTGAAATTATGTATTTTATTAGATTGAATTTATGGATCATCAAACTTTTTTATTAAATGTCATGGATTACGATAAAAGAGTAGTTTAATATATATATATCAATACACCAAAATATTGTATATATAATGATAATTGATATTTGATAGATATGATTAAGCCATCAACCACTGTTTTTTGAATACATGTTTAGTTGTAACTGTTCGAGTGTGGTAGGGTATATAGTTGGGACATGAATGCAATTTAATGATATGTAAATAAGAATTCTTGTTGAATATACTTTTTAATTTAAACTCATTAGGTTTGGGTTATTATTGTCTTCCTTTAAGTCGTTATTTTCACTTAAAAAGAATGATGGCATGGTTAACAACGATAAATACGGTTTTTTATATATATTTTAAATATTCGTGATATAAAAAAATTAAATATTATTTAAAATTTATTAAATTATATTTTATAATATTTAATTTAATTTGATATATTTTAATTTATTTATTTAATTATTAAAGTAGACTTTGTTATAAGCTTAGATTTTTTTAATTTTAACTTAATAAGAAATTATATATATCTTATGAATTATGGTAGTCGATTCAGAAATTAGAGGCGTGAAAACCTCTCTTTTGATTTTGTGATGAAATAATGGTGTGGACAAGTGAGACTGTGTGAGTCCCTCTCTTGTTATATTAGAAAATTGAGTAAAATGTTGAAGAGTTCATTTGATTCAATTCCTAAATTATGGCATGGATAATTTAGATTGAGAAGTCTCTTTCTTATTACGTCAAAAAATTAGATAAAAAGTAAAATGATTTTTTTTTATTCAATTTTAATATATCCTTTTTATTTTCTATTCCAATTTCAATTTCAATGTATCTTTTTATTCCGTTTAAATTCCTATATGCTTGTTTACCTCTTTTTCTTTATCATTCCCCCAAAATACAAACATAAACAAATGGAAGAAGTTTGGCTCAGTTTGGTTGAAAACAAATATATACTTCAGGATTAGGTTAGGTTTCTTATTTAAAATGTGCATTCCTAGATAGGTTTAGATTTAGTTTAGTATGGTTAATTTTTTAGAGTATTCTTATTTATGAAAATTATGATTTTTTTCCAATTTTATAAATAAATTAAAAACAAATCCTAATTTTAAAAGTCACTTAATGTAATGTTTTAAGTGCCCACTTCACAAAATACTTTAGTTTATATAGAATGGGCTATTTTCTTTTGTTATTGAAGATATCACTATTTACAGCAAGGGCAAATTTATAAAATGAGTCATCTTTTATTTTTTAATAATTTATTAAAGGATAAATTATTCTATTTAATATTCATATGTATTATATCTAAGATTAGAATAATTTTATCAAATATTATTCTTATAGTTTTTGCTTGTTGAAAATAAATTTTACATCACTTTACCAAATAATAATATTTTAAGAATAATTTAGGAAATCTAAAGAGTTCAGCAACTATAGGGAAATTAAAAAAACATATATCTTTATAAAACCAAACCATTATGCTGAATCATAAGTTTCAGTATTCTTCTACAAGCATATACTTTCAATTGGTTCTTCATCATGATTGTGACTTACATATATAACATTGAACAAAATTGTTCTGACTTCCTAATCACAAAAATGATGAACAACAATTTATATGTATATATAAAGAAATTAAAACATGTATGTAGTTGAGAAAAAAAAAATATAGAATACAATTAAAAATTAGTTACGAATGTAATGTAATAATGTTTACCAGCTATGCTTATATATGTAAACCCCGGTTAAATTAGTAGATAATTAGTTAATAAATTATTTTTTAATAAGGAGGATTAGAAATGCAAATATTATATCAAAATAGGGTAGAGCTCATCGAAACGAGAATTTTGACACCAATTTTGAAGAAAACGGTCCAAAAATGGACCGAAAGGACCGAACCGGTTGAACCGGACCCGAACCGGGTTGTCGGTTCAACCGGACCAGCCCTTTTAAGTGAACCCAAGCCTTTGTCCCCCTCATTTCAACGTGAACGAAGCTGAAAGCTTCAGAGGGAAAAGAAGAACGAGACATTCCCGTAAACCCTCACGTTAACTTCCGTACGCCGTAACTTCTCCGTTCGAGCTCCGATCGCCGCACCGTTTGCGGCCACGCGTTCACCGCGTCGAGCTCTACATTTCTACCGGAACAATTTCATAGGTAACTTGCTATTTCACTCTCAGCTTCATCTTCCCCCAATTTTCGAATTTTAAGTGGGAATATTGAATTTCTTTGATTTTTGATGTTTTAGGATCCAATTAGCTTGAGAGAAACGTTCACTCTTGCTTGTGTGAAGCTTGGGTAAGGTGAGGATACGATAATTCTATTTTATTTTCATTAAATTTGAGCTTTGAGTATTAAATTGGGTATATATGTATTATGAATATGTATTAGGTTGAAAATAAATAATTGGAGCTTGAAATTGTGAATACTGGAACTTGGAGGAAGCGGATTAGTTGAGTTTTGAGGGATTGTCTTGGTTTTGAATAAATAGCTTTGGTCGTTACGTGGAAATCGGCCAAGGTATGGTTTAGGTTTCTTGCATTTAATATATAATGTTCTGTGAAAACTTAGGCTAGATGACCATTGGATAAGTTGGAATGCAGGTGTATGTTTAATGTTTAGTAATTTATCGATGAATATATTTGGTTGAAGTTTATTGGATAATTAGTTTTTAATTTTGGATGGTGAATGTTGTTATGTTAATTTGGAGAGAATTATGGTTGAATGTTATTGTTGATTAACTAATGATTTGGTGAATTATTGATTTGAGGTATAACTATTGTGGAGGTTGTTGTGACAATGAGGTATTTTGTGTTAAAAGCCTAGGATTTGTGAACTATGATCCTTAGTTGAATTTTGGTTGTTGGATTTGAATATTGTATGAGTTTAATTGTTGATTTGAAGTAGATTTATTGTGGTGATTGTTATGATGATGAGGAAGGGTATGTTGAATTGAAAAGAAAGCAGGTTTGGACCCGAAAAGGGTGGCAAAGTCCGAGTTTTAGAGGAGATGCTGCCGAAATTTTATAAAAAATTAGAGATTTTATTTAGATGATTATTTAAAAGAGATTTAGATTTAAAGGTTATATGGTTTGATTTTGAGTTATTAAGATAGTGAGTATGTTTTAAGTTTGAAGTTTGATTCTTAGAAAAGAATGAATTATGTTTTGAATTGAAACTATTGATGGATGGAATGGGAGGTGATATAATGAAGGATAAGGATTGAATATGTTTAATGTATGATGATGAATGAGATGCAATTGAGAATGATGTGGATGTTGAGGAATTATAATTGAATTATTTATATGGCTTATGAATTTGAATAATCTGAGATACGAGATTCCCTGGATTAAGTGCCGTGGCTTGCCACCACGTGTACCAGGTTGAAAACTCGATACTCTGTTGACCCTACGACGTAAGTGTGACCGGGCACTATATAAATTCCCGGGAATGTTACCCCCATTGAGCAATATTGATTATTTGAGAAAAATCTATGCATAGACTCTTGGGGATGCACGTCGGGGGACAGTCTAAGGACAATTCAGACTTGTCGGGTTGGCTGGATAACCGACAGATGAGCCTCATCAGCCATAGGACAGGCATGCATCATATGCATATTACTTGAATTACTTGCTTGTGCTCTAATTGGGTGTGCCTATCTGTATTTGCCATGCTAAATGTGTATTTGTTACCTGCAGTAGTTGTAACTTTCTTGTGTTTGCCTTTACCTGTTTATTTGTCTGTGAAAATGCATGATGGAATTTGGAGGTATGGAGGAATGGCAGTATAGGACTTAGATTTAAGGTTAAGTTAAGTTAGGATTAAATATTTTTAGGAAACCGTCTTTTATGGCTTCTGTTTAATACTTTAAGCTCTACAATCTGAGTGTCGGCGTTCTAGGATTGCCTCTGGCATTCCCAGGACCTTATATATTATGTGTGTGGCACCTTTACCATACTGAGAACCTCCGGTTCTCATTCCATACTATGTTGTTAATTTTCAGATGCAGGTCGAGAGGCATCTCGTTAGGCGTCTGGACTCTTGAAGCGGAGTGGTTACTGGGATATTTTGTTATGCTATGATGTATATATATGTACTTAGTTTTCTCTCCGCATGACTTATTCTTTTTGATCCTCTTAGAGGTTTATGGAGAGGCAGGATTGTGTATATGTACTTTTGGGTTTTGGATATGTAGGTATATATATGTGTAAATATTCTCCGGCCAGTCTTGACTTCGCAGGCTGAGTTAGGAGCTTGATATTTTGTATCTTTGGCACTCTATTCCTACTTCTGTTATCTTATGTTTGACAGTTACAGTTTTCTTAGCATGCAAGTTAACTCGTTCCTTGAGCGTTGCGCTTTTATCTCGCGATTTTTATTTTCCCTATCCTTCAAGGCTCCTAGCATATTATAACTCTTCTGCTATTATATGTACTTATTTTATTTTAGAGGTCGTAATACCACATCACCTCTGTTTTACGACTTAAGCGTAAAGCTTTGTGTGGTAGGGTGTTACAATATATATAAGCATTGACCCATTTTTCTTTAAATGAAACTTATGCAATCATACCTCATCATCTGGTTTCACAAGTTGATGTATCAAATCCTTCAAGTTCGTTTAAATTTATTATTTGAACATAATATTCCATTTTTCTAAAAATTAATATTTATCTAATTTGTAGATATTATTATCTTGGTTTAGTTAAGACACATGATAACAAATTAAAAAAGTCTTTATTAAAAATTATGTAAAATTTAAAATTTTAATATATTTATTATGTATTATTTATTTAAGTAAAATATTTATCTATTGATAGCAATTTTAATTTATGCTTTTAGGACACATATTAGCTAAACTCTATTATCTTTGACGTCTGTATCTTAAGAAGCTTTTGATATTTAAGTGAAAAAAAAAATGTCATAATAACAAAACCAATCACATAGCCAAATACAACTATAAGTCTATAATTGATAGGAAGAGTTTTAAGTGTACCGAAAACATCGGTGTTCCAATTATTTTAACCGTTGATCTGAATTATAAAAAATATATATAATATATATTAATTGAAATCAACGGTTAAAACTACTGGAACACCGGTGTTTCCTGGTACACTTGAAAATTTTCCTAATTTATATAGCTTATAGCATGTAAAAGATGTTTTAAATTAAGCAATCAATTATATATATCCTTTGGGTGACTACATTAGTTACGAGATTAGATTGCCATTCACAATTTTTTGGATTGCTGTGTCAAACTCAAACCATGTGGCCCTGCACTTGACAGGCAAAGGTGACTAGTGAATTTTTTTTTCTTAAATTATTTTATTTTCTATGTAATTATCACCCCCCCTTCCCTTCTTTCTTTTGGTTTAATGTGAAAGCTAAACTAATGGCTGTGTTTTGTTTGACCAGATAATAGTGTCAGCATCAATCACAGTCCTAACACACTAAGACTTTACAAATCACAATTATAGAGAAGCCATGATTCATATATGAACAAGACCCCACGATTCTTGGCTGCACCATACACATGGGACTGACATGTTCATCAAAAGAGGAATATTTATATATTAACCAAACCATGATGCTCTCTCTACTGAATCCCAACTCTTATTATCAAAGCCATACTTTTAATTAATACCCTCTTGGGAAAACACCATTTCCATGTGATATGCTTAACTTTTCCTCCATCATTATCGATTTATCACCAACATAATCATAGTTTTGTGGAAGCAAGTAAGATGCAAAGTCCTAGAGAGGGGTGGAAATTGATTTTTTTAATTAGATTTATTTATATGTATTTTTGAATCTAAGAATTAAATAATGTGATTGGAAGGGTGACTACTTATGTATGTTATTTTTGCACCACACATATTACCTATGTTCAAAAGTAAAATAAAGCATATATTATGTCAATTACGTGATGAACACTTAATTCCCACTTTGATAGGCTCCTTTACTTTCTTTTTTGTGTAGGTTGATGAATCAAAGTCTTATGAGAGAATCATTATCATCACAAGTTAAAGGGGATAGAGAAGCATTGAGCATGATGAATAGATTAATTAGCAAAAACTACAAAGTTGACATTGAAATGAGTATAGCCATTGAAACTTATTAATAACATTGAGATTTGAGTCTATTGAAAGCCTTGCTTTAAGGGGAAAATGGGTTACATTAACAAGAAAGTTTATGCCACCTCTCAAGAAACCTAACAAAAACTTGTAAACATTTGTTTGGCTGCGGGAAAATGATATCTTCTCCTAATCACAATAGCGATGGATGAATAATAATTAATCATATTAAAACTCATAACTCTTAAGTGAAACACACAAAACTTGATGGTTGCTTAAGATTCTATGTATATAATTAAATCTTCAAGAAGAAACATAAAGACCTGCCTAATCCTATCTAAATTTCCATTTTTGAGGTAATTGACAACAGTTCAAATCAATTGATGAAGTCTTTGATTCAAAGATAAATTGTAAATAGGATTATCAACTTCAATAGGTAGTTGAAACACAAATTTCAAGTGAATCAAATTAATATGCTAATGTAAACTATAATCTGTTTATCAGTTGTTAAACCACTAAGCGTTAAGTGACTCATGCATGCTGTTTTATTAAGCATTTTATCACCAAAATATTCTTCTCTTTAGTTATATCAGTTGGAAGTTGGATGCTTATTGTTGCCGGAATAATAATTTATTAATTAATGAAAATGATATCAAGGGAAAGAATATATACGATTTGGTTTCTTCACTGATAAGGTGGTGCATAGTGCAATAAATTTATATGGCAGGAATATGTACCTGTATAGTTCTTTTTCTTTTTGGTCAATGGCTCTGATATTCCATAGAAATGTGAGGAATGCGTAACTATCAATTGTCATTCATCTCATAAACACATTAGTGGATAAGAATAACTTGCACAAAATATAGCAAGAACAATTATATATAAATAAATATTGCTGTCTGATACAAAATGTGGAAGCTGCATTCTGTCATTGTATAATCAAGACTCACTAAAACAACAGAACATATAAATTTATATTGATATCAAGAACCTCATAACTCTAAATACTCAAGGGAAGAAAAATGATTGTCGATGGTGTTTAGAGTTTCTTGATCAATGTCAGTAGTTCCAACCAATTTTGGTAAAGAATATTCCAATTCTTCTCCTGATGTTGAATCACCTTGATCAATTTCTTTTCCATCTGTCTCGTTGTCTTGAGGTTGAGGATCTACTATGCTGGAGCCCCCATCCAAATTGAAGAGTTGGGACTTTATCTCCAAGCATGACTTCAAATCCTCCTCACTTCGGGCCTTGTTAATTTTATCAATAAGATCGCTTATAGCAGACAACCTTTCAGTCCTCAAACTTTTCGCTGCTCCTGAAGTGTTATTGGGATCTTCACTAAGTGCTTCAGTGGCGGCACCACTGACTGCAGACATCTTAAGCTTCTTTAGTCCCCTGTCTACAATTTGTTGCATTCTCATTCTCGCAGCGTCACTTCCCACGGAGTTGGATCGTATTTGCAATTTTAGCTTTGTTATCATTAGATCATTGTATGCCTCCATTGACGAAGTGTTTGACTCCGACTCAGAAGACACATTGTCTTCCATAGACTTAACTGCCAATACTTCCTCTAGTAGATCTATATTCTGCATGTATCTGTCAAATGTTTCATTTTCCAGTTCAATATTTCGTTCCTTGTATTCCTTTAACTTTGAAAATCTCCATTCATTTATAGCTGCAGCATCCTGCAATAACTCTTGACACTTTCACTTTCACGAAAAATGATATTCAAAAAATCACTTTAAACAACCATTGTTTGCGTATATCTTTACCTTTCTAGTTAGTGGTTTCCTTGAGCGAAATGAAATGTTCAAATTATTGAACTGGGCAAAACTGTTGGAAAGTTGTCTAAGTGATGCAACTCTACTTGCCGTTCTGAAATACATGACTAAAGATTAATGACTATTTGACGTAATACTTTTACAGTTTTAGATGAGACAAAACACGAATAAACAATTGTTCACTACAGAGTTCACCCCTGTTTCTAGAAGGAAACAGCAGACCTATTGTTAGAGCATAAAAATCCTGCATCTGTTTGTCAAAAAATAGACTTTAAAAAACATTTTGTTTGTTCCTTCTAGTTTTAAGTTTTTAAGTTTGAAAGAATAAAACTGTGAGATGATCAGATGAACAAGATCAAAATGTGGAATGATTATCCTCGAAACTTATATAACTCACGATGATTGAGATGGCTCTACAGATTGCTGCTCAATTGGAGCAGCACTGGAAGATGGTGCCTTGTCAGGCAAAGTTGTACTTGTCTTCAAAACTGCATTCACCATAAGACACATAATATGGGGCTTAGAATGGAGTAAAAAGATGTTAGAATCTTCACATTATGGACAAATTTAAGAAAATTAATAGAATTATACATAGATAATCTCAAAGTTATCAAATGAAAAACGCATTTATGCAACTAGTTTTGTCCTTCTTCTCAGCTTTTCAAGTAGTGGAAAAGAGTTTTTATTAATGATGCAACTGGTTAGTAGTACTCGCACAAAATCAAACAAAGAACTTAACATGAAACTCATTGAACAATATTTTTGTAATTAAGTTATTCTATCATATTTAACATATATACTAGAAAGAAATCACCACCAAAGATGTGATTAAAATTTTCCGTTTTTCCTTTGTCTTGTAGAAAAATAACTTCTTGTTAATTGTTTAATTCAACTTTAGAAATTGTATGTATTGTACAACTTAGTTAATAACTTAATATAAAACTATTATAGTTAAACAACAACAGCAACAACAACAATATTTTTTTTTTCAAATAAAAAAAAAACAAATATATGTCAATCATATGTTTGCATTGGGATTTATGACAAGATAATATGACATTGCCTAATCCATGTAACTTATCTCACCAAGTGAAACAAGGCTTAGATATTTGATATGTTCCACTGATATCATCTCCCAAAAGAAGACCGACCTCACCAATAGCAGGAATTGAAAAGGAAAGGAAGAATAATAAATCTTTTACTCTCCACCAAAACATACATGCATTTGCATTGTTTCTCAAATACTCATTTAAGTCATGGTTTCCCTAGGAAATGAAATTGGAAACCTATCTCCTAATAGCATAAACAAGTGACAGGAACTTCTAAGGTTTCTGAACTAGCTAGACTAGTCCAAAAAATTTTAACAGGAGAGCTTCTTTGCTAGAGCAGAACTGTAAGGCTTCCATTTGACCACTTCTACGTTTAATATGTTAACAGTGAAGGATCTTAGGATGTCAATAAACTTCACTCTTTCGAATTGAACATCAAACCTAGTACGGATGGACATATGATAGAATAGAATATTACTAGTACAAGAAATCAATGCCCAAACCCGAACATAGCAATTCTTTTTGTCCCCAATTGTTGGGCCTCTGAATAGGATAATTGAATTCCTAATGTGTATTTTACTATTTACTATATTCTTTTCTTCTATTTATTGAACAATTTCTTCTAGACTGCTTCTACATGAGCACTACTAATACTGGCAAGTTTTCAAGAACTCTAATGTCTGCAAATTGCTATGCTCGAAACAAAATATGGAGTAATATTTTAATATCACTCAACTAGAAAGTTTTGCGAAGGGAGAAACTATTGTATCTATTTAGCTGGAATCCTTAAGTTAGAAACTAACCTGTGGTCTAACCGAGGATAAATAGTGAATGAACTAAGCCAAATATATGCTCCTTTTAAGTAGCTTAAGAGCATATGAATTCTAGGGCTCACAACATAGCGATTGAACTTCATTAAAGCATCAATTTTTTTTAACCTCAAAATCATGAGCTAACAATGTGTACACAAATAAAAGGAAGCTCTCAGCACACAAAAAATCAAAGGAAAACGGATACAAAAAATATATTCAAGAAAATCACGAAATCAGTGTTTGAAAAGTTAGCAGACCGTGAATATGGCAGGGATTTTGATTCCTTGAACAGCAACTCTTGCATGATTCGAACGGACACCTGCAATATTTGATTTAACACAAAAATCAAAATCAATACAAATATGAAACACGAGATGCAGTACATGGTAGAAACCCTTTTGTAATTCCCAAAAAGTAACTAAATTTCAGTTTTTTAAATAATTTTCATTAACCTATTAGAAGAGCATACATCATCAAGAACAACAACAAAATTTGAGAGCCATATTTCCGAAAAGCGAGAATAAGAAATCAATAAACAAAGAAGATGATAGGAAGAAAGGAGGGAGAAGGAACCTAGAGCGAGCAACATTGCCGCACTGCTTGCACTTTGGCTTGTTCTGACCACGTTGCGATTTTGGAGGGTTTGCTCCACCGCTCAACGACACTGCCTTCTGGTTGTTGTTGTTCGGCGCCGGCGAAAGCGCCGCCATAGCTTGCCGCACTTCGTTATTCGAGTTCCGATTCGATGGAACCACGCGGATTTCAGGCTTTCAGCTCAAGAAGCGCCACTGCTCAAGTCCCGAGCTTTTTCTTTCTTCTTTTTTTTTTCTCTCTCTTTTTTCCCGACGACTTTTCTTCGGCGTAATTTCCTTAATTTTGATTAATACGGTAGAAATTTCCTTTTTTTCTTTTGATAAAGAATACGGTAGAAATTTTTATTGGGCTGAGCCTGATTCAAAATTCGGCCCAACTTCTTGAAGATAGATTGGTATTATTTATTGGTCCATAATTTTGAGCCCATTCATTCTTTTCTGCCTGGCTGGACTTTGAAGAACGGTGGAGATCCATGCCCTAGAAAAAAGAACGGTGGAGATTGTCCTGAAAAATAAAAACAATCAGTATTTTGGTCCAAGAAAAGTTCACCAATTAAAATAAAGTTATAGCCAGGTCCAAAAAAAAAAAAAAGGGTATTGCTAGTAGCTATTATATGATCATTTTTCAAAAATAATTATAATTAATGAACCTAATACCAAAAAGAAAAATTATTATATTAATGAACCTAATACCAATATATATATATTGGTATTAGTATATATACAGGTTCGTATTATATAGACTCCAAGTTTTGTGGTGCTAACTGCTAAACAAGTCAAACCTTTTATCATTGTTTTTATTGGTCTTTTTTTTTTTTTTTCCATGGTCTTGGATTTGTGTTTTCAGTGTTGGTGTCTGGACCAAGGCACCTAGTCTTAAACGAAAAATTGGATTTTTGACACTAATTCTTTTAAGATAAAAAAAAAAATAACGAATTTGAGTGTAAACGATTTTATCCATCAAATATATAAATTAATTTGATAATCATAAAAAATTGTATTAATTTGAAAAAGAATAAATCTGATCTTTTAAGGATATTAAGTTATTTAATATTTTTCTATTATTAAATTATTTGCATTGAAAATTTTATGATAAAAATAATACTTTATATTAAAAATATAATTATTTTAGATATATACCAATCAAATTTCGGCACTAATAAACAGAAATATGAGAATAAACTTATGCTTGCAAAAAAAAAAAAGCTAAATAAACATATATGGTACTATCCATCTATCTCAACACTAATTTAATAGTCTTGTGCTACAAATTAAAACCTAAGTTATTTATATTAATTATTGTAACTGTAATATATTATGAACTTGGAAGTGGCCACATTTTGGGGCAGTAACAATAGTAGTAAATTGCAAGAAGATGAATGAGGATTTGTGTCTCTTAATTATTTTTCTACTTTGTTAATGGAGCTTGTTTGTGTGAAGGGTCGTCCACTTTGTGCCTCTACAGTATTCGAGGGATTAGTCATTAGGCTTCCACCTTCATAGATATCTTTGGTACAAACAAAAAAAAATTGCAAGAAGCTCAGCATATTTATTTAAGGCCAAATCATCGTTCATTGCTAAAAACAAGTCATTAACACTAAGAGTTTTTCTCCCTTCAAAGATTTGTGCATGTGATGGTAGAACCTGTCGCATGATATCTACCACCTTAATTATTAGCAGGTGGCAATAAGTATTGATCTTTTTCACTACGTGCATTATTATTACCATTGTTCTTGTTTGAACCTATATATACAGCAATAGACTCAATAAGTTTGTGTTTGTTAATTAGTACATAGCTTTTTAAAATAAAAGAAAAGAAGTGTATTTATGTTTTCGTAGTGGCCTTACCAGAAGAGCTTAATTGCTTCTCGTTGCTGGAAATTTTGAAAGAGGAAACGTCCTTGGCATTTCATTGTATCTAACTGAAAATAATTCAATGAATCAATGCAAATTTAAGTGACTTATATATATTCATTAGGTTTACACTGTTCTTGATATATATATTGCATGGGAAGGTAATAACAATTCTAATAGCATGAGTGAAATATATTTAATTTATATCGATTTACTTGCAATTTATTCTTATTATTAATTATGTGGGCAACATGATTTGGAATAATGTACATGTAACTAAATGCTGTTAAATATATGTATTGCAATTTACAAGGCATTTCAACGGAAATGCTTAAGATGGAATCCAATTTAACAGAATATTTTTTGTATAATGGTGCTTAATGACTTTTAATGACATGTATGCATGCATCATAATAATATTCCTTTTTTCTCTACTTTAAATAAATTTAGGGTTAAGTACGATTTTGGTCCCTAACAATGGAGCCAAAAATTTGTTTCGTCCCTAGCCTTTTTTCGCAATAAATTGATCTCTAAGGTTTCAGTTTGTTTTAAAATCATTCTTTGCGCCAAAAAAATAAATTTTAAAGACGAAGTTGCCCATGGTGGTTGCTATCCCATTCACTACATTCCCGCGAAATCATTTTGCCTTCCCCAAGCAAGCCATTGTTTGAGAGAAAGGATCGGTGAGTAAAACGTCTGTGTGAAACCCTGCGAATGAGTTACTGCGAGGACTGTCTAGTCGAGTGGGTGAATGGCGTCCGGTCTGGTGCTGGTAGGTCGAGCGAGGTGGCCTAAAAACTTCTTGCATTGGTAGCTCAAATGAGGTGACTTGGCTTCGTTCCTACAGATAGCCCTTGTCGAGGTAAGCTTTTTTTCCATGCAATTTCGCCTTTGTTGATGGACGTAACGAGTGTAGGGTTTAATGTAGGCCGTGCGAACCTGTGTGTAAGCCTAGGGTTTGCACTAGTTGCTTTTGTTGTTGTCGTTAGTTGGTTTAGTAACGCCCTGTCTTGATTAATAGGGTTGTTCAGGAAGAAGATGGCGCTGTTTAACATGAGGGTGCACCATGGGGGTGCATTCGGATATGAGAACGGTGTGCTCAAGTACTTGAAGGGTCAAGCTATAGTCGTGGAAGACATTGACGGTGATCGGTGGAGTATGTTCAAGGCATACGAGGAGCTGAGGCAGCTTGGATACTTGAAGTCCACCATCACCGTGTTATGATACAAAGACCCAATTGCGGATGATTCTGAGAGTCACTTGAAGTTGTTGAAAGGTGACACAGAGGCAATTAAAATGTGCAGCATAGCAGGGAAGAGGGGCTTTGTTGATCTGTTTGTGGTGCATGAGGTTGGAGATGCCGAGAGATTTCCGGAAGTTGGTTATCTTGACGTGAGGGGAGATACCGGAGGCATCGATAGTGAGGAACCTATAGGTGGTGGTCTGGAGGTAGTGGTGATTGAAGGGGACCAAGAAAACACTGATGGAGTTGGGGATGCGGCTGAAGCCGAATGTCAGAATAAGGATGGTGGAGTAGATTTATGCCAGGAGGGATAGAATGTGGATGGTGACCATGATAGTAGTGGCGAGGACAATGATGACCCAACATACTTGCCATCTAATGAAGAGGAGGATAGTGTCGAAGACATCCAATTCACTGATAGTGAGGAGGTTTATGACTATGAAAGTGGATTTGGTGAAAAGAATTCTGTGCCAAAGGACTCTAATGTGGAGAAGGGTAAAAGGGTTGTGACAAGTGATTTGGACGATGAGGAAGCAGTCGACAGTGATGACTTGGAGAAGAACCATGTGATTGGAGGACAAGAGTTGGGGGCTGATGATGTAGAGGAGGCCGCTGAGGGTGAGGGGCAGAGGTTTTTAGTGCATAAACCTGAAAAAGACATGGGAAAGTACCAATGGAAGGTGGGCACACTATATGAATCTCGGAAAGAGTTTAAGGACACAGTGGCAGCCTATGTAGTCCAAACAGCTAGGAACATTAAATTCAAGAAGTGTGATTTGGTGAGGGTACGGGCTTTATGTCAAAAAGACTGTCCCTTTTGGTTATATGCACACAAGGTTGGTGAGGAATCCACTTGGAAACTAAGAAGCATGAATCTCCAGCATACCTGTATACAGACACACCGGGTTGGGATTATGCACTCCAAGTGGCTGGGTACTCAGTTTAAGAAAAAAGTTGAAGCCAACCCAAGGATCAAGGTAAAGGAGCTGGTAGCAAGGGCACACAAAAATGGAACCTGACCATTACTAAGGCAATGTCAGCTAATTCAAAACAAGAGGCTTTGAGTCAGATCTAAGGAGCATTTAGGGAGCAGTACAAAAGGATTAGATTAACGATTACTGCAATGAACTTTTAAGAACAAACTCAGGATTAACAGTGATTCTAAAAGTGATTCGATCACCAGATTTTGCTCAAAAGATACAGAATCTAAACCCGATGATCTACTATGTTTTCCAAAGGTTGTATGTATGCTTTCTGAAAATCCCTCAAGTAGGACAACTGTTGACTGCAATTAGAAGAGACCCAAATGACCAGATTCTTCCAATTGGATATGAAGTTGTGGAGGCGGAGACAAAGAATTCTTGGGTCTAGTTTCTGCGTCACCTGTCCGAAGATTTGGGTCCACACAATGTTGCAAAATGCACGTTTATGTCTGATCAGCAGAAGGTAGTTTTACATATATCAGCTTATGCAGTTTTACCCTTTAACATTTATAGATGCACTAATCAACTGATTGCTCACCTTATGAATAACAGGGTCTGTTGCCAGCGTTTGAAGATGTCATTTTAGGGGTGGATAACAGGTTCTGTGTCAGGCATCTATACAACAATTTCAGGAAGAAGTTTCCTGGTTTGGAGCTGAAGAATAGAATGTGGAGGTGTGCTAAGGCAAGTCACTAGTAGAGCTGGGAGAAGGAAATGAAATCTCTGCGAGGTCTGAATGAGGGAGCATTTCGGCATCTGAATGACATTCCACCAAGGTTTTGGTCCAGGTCCAGATTTACTTTTCTATCTAAATGTGACACCCTTGTTAATAATATGAGTGAAAGTTTCAATGCTGTCCTAGTAGAGGCAAGAGAGAAACCTATTGTGACCATGTTAGAGGATATTAGGGTGTATATGATGACTAAATGGACTGCAAATAGGGATAGGGTTCTGAATTATCAAGAAAATATTATGCCAATAATTAGGAAGAAATTACAGAAACGGGCAAGCTTAGCTAGGGACTGGAGGCCATTCTGGTCAGCTGCTAGTAAGTACGAAGTTATGTATGGAGTATGGACTAGATAAATACATTGTGGATCTGGATGCTGTTGAGTGTTCTTGCAGGAAGTGGCAAATGAGTGGGATCCCTTTTCCTCATGCCATCAGCTGCATCACCTTCAAGGGCCTTGATTTGGAGTCATACGTGGACGATTGCTACAAGAAGGAAGCCTACCTAAAGTGCTACCAGGACCTCATACATCCTGTTAACAGTCCGGACCTATGAGAGAGGAGTCAGTACGATGATGTCATGCCACCTCCATACAAGAGGCCAAGCCATAGACCTGTGAAGAAGAGGAAGCGAGGGTCTGCAGATGAAGAGAATAGAAGCCAGACACATATGTCACGGAGGGGTCAAGTCCAAAGGTGCTCCAACTGTGGTGCAGTGGGACACAAGAAGAGTGGCTGCACCAAGCCTAAGAAGAGGGTTTGTAACATCATGTTCTAGGGTTTACTTACATGATGCTTGCTATGAATTTAACTACTTGGATATGTTTCTAACGGTCTCATTAATTTACATTTTCTTTACAGGCCCCAACCTCAACCAAAATAGGGAAGAAGGATGCACCGAAGCTGGCCCCTGGTCAAATAGTTCGGACAGGGAGAAAGAGGAAGCCTACACCATCACTACCCAACCTGCCAACAACTCAGCCCAAGAAAGGAAACCCAAGGCCCAAAAAACCAGCAGTTCGGCCCACTAAACCAGCACCTCAGCCCAAGAAACCTTCCATTCAGCCCAACAGCCAAGCCCAACCTAACAACAAGGCTGCAGCAGCTGCAACCTCCACTAGCAACAAACAGTCCCTGAGCCAGCCATTTAAGAGGAAGAGACATTTTTCTGTCATACAAAGTAGTGCACCTCATGTCCCTCTGTAGAAGCTGAAGCTGATGGCCAAATTACCTCCATCTCAGTGGGGGAAGCTTTAGGAGTTGCATGTCATCTCTTTTGTTATCTATGACTTAGTAGTATGGGTCCAATGTTTGTATTTTGGTATTATCTCTTTAGTTTCAGAACATTGCCTTATAGACAATGGTTTCATGACTGTATTTTGGTATTAAGTATTTCAGCACACTTTTGTTGAGTGTTTCATCTCTGTGTTTTGTTACACTGCCAAGACATCCACTGTATTTTGGTATTAGGCCTATGGAGCCCAATGGTTAATTTGTGTTTGTTTTTACTTCTCATCATATGAAATCTGCCATTAGTTAATTATTGCCTTTTTAGGTACTGTGATCCATACTTTCCTGCTTTACTCAAGAACTACATTTAGGCAACATTAAACACCACTTTGCTTCATTAATTCAAACAGAATCAGACAAATTACTCACAAACTCTACCCCTACATCACAACAAATCTCATAAAATTGCTTACCTAATCATCTATAACCTAGGTGCATTCTATTTGGGTGCTTTAAGTTATATTGATTCTGCAGCAATAAGAACAAAATCCAATCCAGCCAGCAATACATAAGGCAGCAACAACCTTAAGCCTCGTTTCCACCTCCTTCAATCTTGCCTTCAACTTGGTTATCTTCCTCCTGGTCCTTGCAATTTCAACCTCTTGCTGAGCAACTCAAGTTTTCGGATCTGTCCATCGGAAGAAATCACACCCATCCTGAACCTAATAGAAGCCACATAGACATCTCAATAAAACCCCAAATTCTCAGACCCATAATCGCAAAAGAGGAACAACACCGTACCTCATAGTATACGCAACCCCAAAATCTTCGTCCCGGGTTATCCTTCGAGGATAAAGTGCGCAGAATCGGCCTCTCACCATACCCGCAGACCAACTCCTTCGCAGGTGAACGAAATCGTGAAGCTCTTGAACTCTGGGTTGCCATGAACGCTGTCTACTGAACCCTAGCACTGCTACTCTCCGTCGAGCTTCAACAAAAGACGTTGCCATTGCACACCCCAAGCACTGCACCTTTATTCACTATCATTATTTATATATTTATTATTTTCTTTGTTTTTTTTATTATTATTGATATTATATAGCATTATCATTATCTGTTAAAATGGTTGTAACGGAGGCTAACGACCGCAGGGGTAAAATCGTCCAAGGGACGATTTTAAAACAAACTGGAATCTTGGAGACCAATTTGTTGCGAAAAAAAAGACGGGGATGAAATAAATTTTTGGCCCCAACGTTAGATACCAAAATCGTACTTAACCTTTAAATTTATTATTGAGAACAATTGGTGACATTATACAGATAAATTAGGGTGGAGAAATCCTGAGTGCATACCGTTAGGGTGTGATTTAGTCCTTGTTCTTAGAGGAAGGAGCCCCATTCAGGTCTACTCTAATTACATGAGGGGCTTCCATGGCACATTCGGAGATTAATTATTTGGTCAATGTTATCATTGTAAGCAGGACATGATACATGCATGTATGTTGCCATGTTTTTTGAACAAGTTCTAAGACAAGAATTCAAATTTTGCAGGAAATTCAAGTCGGGTTGGGTCTTTGTGGGGAGCTTAGATATCCATCTTATCCAGAAACAGAAAGTAATGCAACTTGGAGCTTCTCTGGAATCGGAGAATTCCAATGCTATCAATCATAAGGTAATTTATAGGTGACTCGAATTATATACAGATATGTTCATATGAAAATAATGTGAAAAGAAGAATACTTCTTTTTAATTTGCATTCAACCAAAATAATTAGAGGTTAAAAGTGGTACAAGTAGAGTAAGTTAAATTTCGAAGAAAATAAAAAATATTATAGAATTTTAACTAGAGTCTAAGTATGATGCTATAACTTGATCAACTTGAAGACGATACATATATATAATATATGAAAGTCTAGAATATCTAGTGATAATTTTTTATTATGGTTAAAATTGGATGAGCTAGCTTTATTGTAATTTTTAACTTAGTCAAAAAATAAATTGTTACTTAATCACGTGTTAAAAACAGGTGGTAATTTATTTTTTTCTGGTATTATAACTTTTAGAAAGCTATATATAGGTGGTTAAAATATTTGTTAATATATGCATGCATTGCATAGAATTAGTAAATAAAAATTAAAAAAAATTAGTAAGATTTTTTGTATATATAATTTCTTTGCATAAATTTTCATAATATATAAGAAAGTATCATAAATTTTTCTATGTATTTTAAGAAATTGTAATTTCACTATTTTATTATATTATTTTTATTATTGTCTAAATTCTTGTTCATATCCATCCATTTTTCGTCAACAAATTTTAATTGCGTTATTGTCCCAATTAAATCTAATACCATACAAATAATAGTTAAAAATTATTTTACTACACTGTAAATTTTTAACTATTATTTTTACATTAATAAAACTACATGTGAAATTTTTTTCTTACTTTAAATATATCTAGTTTCTACTGTGGTATCTGTTGGTTAAAGGCGGCCCCTATAACCAATACCCTGAGGAAACTGATTTCTTTAGAAGAGAATGAAGATGGAACTCAGAATACGCCAAAGGAATATTCCAAGAATCCCGAGTTTCATGATTTCGCGACGGTTATGTTCCAATAGCTAAGATGCTAGCAAAGCAAGAACGGGCAGGGGAGAATGCATTGGAGAGATATGATGATGAAAGTGCATATGAACAAGTAGGTCTCATTGTTCCATGGCGAAAACTGAAGGACACAGAGTCTTCCTTATGATGATTCCAATGGAACTCATGTTTATGTTGCCCACAACAAGGGGTTTCTCTTGTTTCAAGTGAACACATTATATATTATATAGATTGAAGGTTCATGAAAAAATAATTTACTTATTCAGAACTTATTCAGAACAATTAAAAAAAGAATCCTACATAAAGGAAAGACAACTTATTCAGAACAGCTGTCCAAAAAAAAAAAAATTCAGAACAATCGCAGTCTTGCCTCAATATCTAAAGTTGAAATCTTATCAAAAGCTTTTTCTATCTCAAACTCCAGTGGTTGACCAAAAAGAAGTCAAAGCAAATATGCTTTCAAAAAATATTCAACTCAATTAATGGACTTAAGACTTCAGAGACAGTGACAATTAATTCCTTGGAAATTCTGAAGAGTCTAATCTCAACTCTCATCATTAACTACAAGTCTACAACCAAGACTTCAGTAAGAGAGGTGAAGGATGTGGCCAAGATGAAGTTGAAAGGTCAAATTAGACCCCAAAATATTCAAAGTCGTCTTAGGCAGTGGTGGTGATAGATTTTCAAATGGCATAATCTATCAACACTACTTTCAGGCTTTCAGCAAAAAAGGAATTGAAGAAAACAAAAGAATAAAAATGTTTATGTTCCCCTTATTGCTTTACAAGATTTTAACTTTCCACTTTACTATTTCTGATCAAAATGGACTGCTACATATTCCAATTTCCAAACAACTTTAGAAAACATTGACAAACTATAACACAAAACTCTAAATCCCTCAGGTTGACCTCAATATAATGCATAGATTGTCAAATTGTTGGTCCTACAGAAGGTCACTAAATTTGGCATTTCCTGAACTGCCTCTATTAACCTTTTTGAAAATTGTTTGAGGTTTCTGAAAGCTGCAATGCTTGCTTCAAGCTTTCCACTATCTCACTCATGGATGGCCTGTCCTCGGCATTCTTCTTCAAGCAATTATCTGCCAACTTGGCGATCTTTCGAGCCGAAACAAGGGAGTATTGGTTCCTGAGGCGAGGGTCTATTATGGTGCTGAATCTGCTAGTATCAGCAGGGTACTTCTTGACCCACTCTAGAAGCTTCTGTTCTCCTGTGGGACGATCTCTTTCCAGAACCCTCCTGCCTGTGAGAATCTCATAGAGCACCACGCCGAAACTCCATATGTCACTCTTAGCTTTGAGATGTCCTGTTCCAACATACTCCGGCGCTGCATATCCCTGTGTTCCAACTACCTGACGATAAAAGAATTGTTAGAATGTTAAATTAGTTCAAGAATGCTGATTGTAAACAAAGAACCAAGAATGCATAATTCGCTATGTATCAAAGAATCCAATCTAGTTGGCAAACCATGGAAACTTGGATTTTCAATGATGCATAACAATTGCTATATGAAAAGCCATGCATTTAACACTTAAAAGTTGTAATGTTGGAAAATACATAAACTAGAGATTGAGAATAAATAGACTGTCTGAAATCAACTTACTGCAGTAGATACATGAGTCTGATCACCGGTTGGGCCCTCCCTA
Source organism: Arachis ipaensis (assembly GCF_059453495.1). Classification (NCBI taxonomy): domain Eukaryota; kingdom Viridiplantae; phylum Streptophyta; class Magnoliopsida; order Fabales; family Fabaceae; genus Arachis; species Arachis ipaensis. Next base: position 5,332,963 of record NC_142440.1, on the reverse strand, counting down.
GCTAGACCGAAATCCGAGAGCTTGGGATGGAAACTTTTGTCCAACAGCACATTTGAAGATTTGAAATCTCTGTAGATCACCTACAAAATGAAATAAATATAATGATCATCAACCATCTATATACAGAATCATCTGCATAATTATTTTTTAAGCTTTGAATTGCCATTTAATTCCCCATATTAAGCAAGTTGATCTAAACCTTTACATAGCATATTCTATACACATTCTCTTAAGTACTATGGATATCTTCATAACACAATAAGCAAGCTCAAGTGAACATATTATTATAGAAAATGACATGTAGATAAACTAATTGATATTGTCAACAAAATCAGAATCCTTTGCCAAGACAAGGTACCTGAACTTCCAATCCCTCATGTAAGTAATCCAATCCTTCAGCAGCACCAAGCATGATCTGCAATCTAGTTTTCCAAGGCAAGTGAGGTAAAGAATGGTTGAAAAGATGATCCTCTAGGCTCCTATTTGGCATGAATTCATACACCAATAGCCTTTGAATTCCTCTCTCGGTGTCTACAGAGCAATATCCCAATAACTTAACCAAATTGGGGTGGTTAACGATGCCGAGAAATTGAACTTCAGCAAGCCATTCTTTGTGCCCCTATACAAGGAATTAGAGAGCAACAACATGAGAACTTAGCAAAAGTGTGATATAGCTATGGATCCAAAACCAAAAGCATCAAAAGTTACCTGAAAGCCACGAGTGTTGAGCTTTTTGATAGCAACGAGAATTGGATCAGCATGTCGATGTAGAGGTAGAATGGTTCCTCTATAAACACTTCCGAAACCACCTTCACCGATCTTGAGCGTTCTATTGAAACCATTGGTTGCATCTACGAGCTCCCTGAGAGTGAAGACCCTGAAATTGTGCTGGTTCTCCTTATACAATTCATTAACACTCCTTGGCGATGGCGATAACGATCGCGAGTTGGTGGACTTGACCTTGCTGTTCCTGATTGTTTTTTGCAGCTGTGGCTCGGATTTGGATTTTCGTTTGAAGAATAAACACATCATATTGTAAGCATGAATTCAGTTGAAATTAACCGAATATTCTGAAGAATGAAATGATGAATGAAAAAGGCGCGTGGGAAATGGTGCAAGTTGCAGAAGAGAAATAGAAAGAGAAGCCGCGTGAATTCGTTGCAGAAATAAATATTATAAAATAATGGATAGAAATGGACAGAAGTGAGACCCAGTTGTCATCAGTCATCAGCTCACGTAAGACATTACACCCATTCATATTTAGATAACTTCCCACCTAAGGCTTAATTCAGATAGCATTTTATAATGTGAAAACTTAGATTCACTCGAGTTTACGTTAAATTCATAATTGAGAGTCGTTAGATAATTTGACTGATTTGACTAAATTTTTATCTAACAACTCAGCTATTAATTTCGTATAAAGTCGACTGTATCTAAATTTTTACCATTTGATGTGTTTTTTAATATACTGTATTCGAATTTGAAATATTAATTAACAATATCTCAAATTACATTATTTTTCTATTTTCACTCATAGAATTTGAATTTAAGTTTTGTTTTTAACTAAAAAAAATCTAATAAAAGGCAGGTTAAGATTTTATATAAAAATATAATTTATATCAAAATTAATTATTAAAATAAATTATTAATATAAAAAACAAATTAAATAAAAAAAATATTATTTATACATAAAAAATAGACATTATATATTTATATTAAATTTAATATATATTTAATATAATTAATTAAATAATATATATTTATATATAAATTTATTGATATTAATTTTGATATATAAATAATATTTTAATAGTTAACATCTAAGATGTATTACTACTGTATTAGTTATTAAAATTAGTTATTAAAATTCGTTATTAACATAAAATATATATTAAAATATAAATATTATAAATAAATTAAATTATATATATTTATATATAAATAAATAATAATTAATTTTTTGTGTAAATAATATTTTTAAAAATATATTATATTAAATAATTTAGTTAGAAATATTAAATTATTTAATAAATTTTATTTTGACAGTGAAAAAAATTCACTAGCAACGATGTACATACAAGAGAAAGTATATATATACATGTGTTTACATTCATATTTCAGCTAAACTACTTTCGTTCATCATGAATTATTTGCGATCTAATGTAATTAGCAACTAAGAACAACTATATAACTGATAAAATTGATAAACTCGAAATCAATGTGAAATGGAGAAAATAGTTGGAAGTCATTTATTTTTCTTTCCCTTTGACGGGCTTTATTTTCTCACCGTGTTTCTTTGCATTATTTTTTGATTTGGTCATAAACCTAAGCATGCATTTGAATTCCGCATCTGTCACTGATAGCATCACATAAGCGTCACACTTATTATCTTATTTTTTAATTTAGGTCAACGTGTAATATCCTTGTAAGACTATGGTGGACTAATGCTGGTCAAAATAATGTTGACGATAATGTACAAAAATAATGCTAATAGTTTGCCGATGAAAGGAACATTTCATCCATATGTATATAGATACAGATAAGGATTGCTGCATTGATTAAAATAGTGTTACCTTTAATTTCTATGGAATTATATATTTGTATGTGTGTTAAAATATTTTATTCACTCGCCGTGGAACCCGCACATGCGAATGCGATTCGGTATAACTAGGGTTTTCAAGTTTCAATATTCATTATGTTGACCAGAAAAGGTATTCAACGTAACCCTTACATGCATAATTCGACCAACATTGCATCACTGCTTTGTAAACTAGTAAGAATAGGAAAAAAATATTTTTTTTCAGAGATGCTAAAAAAAGGTTCAAGAGAAAATTTTTTAAAGATATAAAAAAAAGAGTATATATATTTTACAAATAAAAAAATATAATTTTATTAGTATTTTTCAGAAGAAAATAGTAAAATTTTCTCTTAAGAATATTATTAAATCAGTCTATAATAAATTCCTTTATTTGTATCTCTTCATGGTAAGAAAAAAATTATATATAATATTCATGATTTGCATCATATAATTTTTGAAAATACTATTTGCACACTAAAATCAGTCATTAAAATTAGTTACTAATATATTTGTATATAAATACATGTGTGTAATTTAATTTATTTTTAATATATATTTGTATTTCAACATGTATTTTATATTAGTAGTTAAGTTTAGTAGCTGATTTTAGTATGTACGTAGTATAGTTATATAATTTCTTTTGTAAAATGAATGCTTAGCTTTAATAAAAAAATATTTGACAAGAATATAGTTTAAAATAGATATAATTACAATTAATAAAAAATATATTTTTCGTCACTTTTATTCAATATGTATATAATATCTGTCATTCCTTTTTCGTGTTTTGGTTGAAATAAATTAGAATGATAGTTTATTTCAAAAAAAAAAAAAATAGAATGATAGTTAAAATTTAATTTGACATAGTGAATTATTTGATTTATATAGTTTAATTTATTATATCTCTTTTGGTCATCACTTTTATAACAAGTACAGTGAATTAAATTAATCATGTGTATTTGTTATTTTTTATATGTTATACAAACTGAAAAATATTATTTCCTTTAAAATAATTATTATATTTTAAAAATATAACTTTTTATTATAAAAAATCAACTATTATGTATAAATATTATTATTTAGTCTTTTTTTCTATAAATTCAAATATAATAATATAATATTATAATAACTTTATTTATTGTTACTAATGATTTAATTTTCATTCCTTACAACATCCTTTTCTACTGTATTGACTGCCATATTATTATGTATGGGGTTTCAAGTTACGTTCACATTAAGAAATAACTAAATCAAAATTATAATAAAGTGAATTTTAGTATGTTTATTATTTAGTATTTAATTTTTATTTAACTTATTTTTATGGTAAATTTAAATATTTAAAAATTATTTATTTTTATAATTTTTAATATTTTTTATAAATTAGACAATATTTTTTAGACGGTGTATTAATCACCTCAAACTAATAATAGTTACCAATAATGTATCATTTTCCACGATTGCACAGTTGTTGTCGTGTTTGTGTGTCACCGTGTCTTCATTCAACCTCGGATATTGAAAAAGTTAAAAGCTATATTGAATTGCAATTCAGATTAAGACGGAGCATCATACTCTCATCAATTCGTATATTTTGGAGAACAAGTTTTCCTCTTCATACATTGTCTTCATTTTATATTAAGGTATTTTATAATTTATTTCTTTTAATTATTTGAATCTTTAAATCAAATCAATTATAACTATTTAATAAAGTCCATTAATAAATATAATTAGATATTTAAATCTAACTCAATTAATTGTATAAATTAATTAGTTTGACTACCTTGATCAATTATATCAATTATTTTAAGGGGTAAGTACGATTTTGGTCCCTTAAGTATGGGGCCAGAATCGAATTCGTCCCTCTTCTTATTTTACCATTAAAATCGTCCTTAATGTTTTTTTTTCGTATTAAAATCGTCCTTTTTATTTTTTTGGACAAAAATGCCCCTCCCCGTCTTCCCTTCCCAGCACCCCTACGTCCCCACCCCCCACCACCACCCCCACCCCCACCCCCACACCCCCACCACCACCCCGCGCCCCCTTTCCCCCCACCACCACCACCACACCGCGTCGTCCTCCCCTTCCCCCCAACTCCACCCCCTCCCCGCCTCCCCTTCCCCCCACCTCCACCCCACCCCCTCCTCGCCTCCCCTTCCCCCCACCTCCACCCCCACCCCCTCCTCGCCTCCCCTCCCCCTTCCCCTCCCCCTCTTCCCTTCCCCCACTCCCACCCCGCGTCACCCCCCTCCCCTTCTTCCCTTCCCAGCACCCCCACTCCCACCCCGCGTCACCCCCTCCCAGTCTTCCCTTCCCAGCACCCCCACCCCACCCCACGTCACCTCCCTCCCCGCTCTTCCCTTCCCCTCCACCCCCACCACCACCACCACCACAGCAAACAACAAACAGAGATAAATCAACAAATCAAAGATTCAACAAATCAAGAAGCAGAAGACGAAGCAGAAAGAAATCGAAGCAAGAAGCAGAGGCGGCGAGCAGCAGTGGCGAGGCGGCGACCAGCAGCGGAGCGCAAGCGACGACGACGACGAGGTCACGGCGGCGACCTCCCTGTTCCCCCCTTCTTTCCACCTCCACCCCCCGGTAGCGTGGTGAGGACGACGGCGGCAGCGCGGCGAGGACGCGGTGGTGATGAACGCGCGGCGGCTCCAAGTCCGTGACCCCTCTCAATGGGTCTGACGGCGGCTCCAAACGGTGCGATGGTGGCGGCGACTGAAGCACGAACGGCGGCGACAGGGTCTGACGGCAGCAACGTGAGCAGCAGCGAGCTGCTCCCTCCCCGGCGCCAGCCCCCTCCCCCCTTCCCTCCCCTCCCCTCCCCCCCTTCCCTTCCCCTCCCCTCCCCTCCCCACCCACGCGTTTTCTTCCCCCCTTCCCCAAACACCCGTTTTGTTTTTTTTTTTATTTTATAATTTTTATTATTAAAATAGGAATAGGGGTAGTTTAGGAATAAAACAAAAATTTTTATTAAAAAGGACGATTTTAATACGAAAAAAAACATTAAGGACGATTTTAATGGCAAAATAAGAAGAGGGACGAATTCGATTCTGGCCCCATACTTAAGGGACCAAAATCGTACTTACCCCTTATTTTAATTAATCAGAGTAAATAATTATGTCAACGCTAGTTACATGTTTAGGCCTCTAACGTTGTTGTCTCCTCCTCTTTCATATTCTTTGTCATTTCTTAAAGTTAATTATTCTAGTAAGAATAAGAAAGAAGTGTGGAAATTGTCTTATGAATATTAGTTTTTGTATACTGTACAAGATGTTATTAGTACGGATTGTGAAATGGATCGGGGACTCGTCAGTCAAGAGGGTGATGGGATCGAACTTCTAGAACAATAGGAGGTGACACCTATAAAGACATCCTGACGCTCAAGTCAGAATGAGTCTAAGAGGTGAGAGTGGGAATTGGGAGTGAGTAACGTATATGAGGGAGCATTTGGCTCCCTTTAGGCTGCGTTTGTTTCTAAGAACAGGACAGGATAAGACACTGTAAACAGGACAGGACAAGACACTGATGGACAGAGATACAAAATTTTGTGTTCTTGTATTCTATTTGGTGATATACTAGAACAAATTATGAAAATTATTCAATTTATTTTTATTTTTTTCATTCAAAAAATTTGAGATAAAAAATATAACAATAAAAAATATAATTATGAAAAATTAACAAGAATAATGAAAGAAAAAATAAAAAATAAGTTGTGTCCCTTGTTAGTGTCTCTGTGTCTTTCCTGTCAGGATGGACACAAAATACACTAATTCAGTGTCTCTGGACACATTGTCTCTGTCCATGTCTCCTCTACCAAACACGATTTTGTGTCTCAGTGTCCCTATCTCAATGTCCTGTCTCTGTAAACAAACGCAGCCTTATATGTGGCAAATCTTATCTTATTTTGTTGGCTATTACTAGTGGTTTGTGGTTATTGAGCCTATCTGTCCGTGAAGGTGGCCCAAGCCTGGATAATCGAATTTGGTGGTTGCTTCGAAGAAGGATCCGGAGATCGAGTCTGGAACAGTTGTCCCAGAGTGCGACAGGAGGATCCTTTGACTAGTCCTGCGGCCGTGAGCTTGGTGTGGTGGGCATCGTCTCGATTCTACGGTCGAGATCGGGAAACCGTGGAGTGTCAGGACATCCCATCACTTGTCCGTTGCATTTTCCAAAAGGAGATTTCACCAGTTGCGGTTCTCTAGACATCATAATGACATTTTTAATGCCACGGGAAGTTTGGATTTTCTTTTCATTTTTGCCCTTCGACGCTTCATGTTTCATTTGAAACGTTGGGGGTTTTATTTGTAACCGCCTCTCTTGTTATATATCTCTTTTGCTCATAACTCCTTCTTCTTCTTCTTCCATTTCTCCTATTTTCATACTTTTCCATTTGTTGCTTGCTTTTTTTGCTGGTTCATCCGGGCATTATGTGCTTGCTCATCCTGCTTTTTGTGTTGCATCTTTCTCTTTGCTTACTTCATACAATCAGGTTGGTATTTGCTCTACCTCTAACGCGTATTTTACTTGTCTTTTCTGTGTTTTTCTTTCGATCATCTTATTTTTGCATTTGTCTATTTGGGGTTTTTTCTAGGTAGGAATGGTAGAAAATTAGGAAGTGTGCGCCACTATTTTTGGTGTTGCTTTGTGATTGTGCTTGTGATAGATAAATGGGGAAGATGTCGTAGTCTTTTGGGCTTCTCTTAGGCGCGTTAGTGAAAATATTTGCATGGCTTTTCCTTTTCCGAGGAGTGGGCTAACGATGGTGTCCCCTTTTCTAGGTTTGGTCCAACGTAGAAGTGAGGGCACTAGGGCTCCCATTGTCTCGACCGGCAACATTCCTAACGCTTATTACTGTGTGACTTCTGATGTGCGGGGGACGTCGTCCCGGGATACAGAGGCGGAGCTCTAAAAACTCTGCGATGAAGGGGCGATTTGCGGGGGTGATGAGGCGGAGCGTCAATTCCAGCTCGTGATCCCAGGGGGACGAGAGGGTCTGTTATATAAACCCTGAATCCACCCAAGTTGCTGACTGGATGGGGGTTTATGAATCTATGTTCACGCGAGTGGGGATGCGGTTCCCATTTTCAGAGTATGTGCAGGCGTTAAAGGGGAGTATTTCAAGGTGTGCCATGCTCGGGGGCACCATCCCTTCTGGCTGACTCTAGAGGAGGAGCGTCGGTTTGCGACGTACTGAAATTTTGGGGCCGGTGCATCGTATTTGATATGAGTTACTTACAAGCGCCTAGCTTCTAAAAATAAAGACATTGTTCACGTTTTATGGTCGATTTTTAGAGATCAACCATTGAATCCCCGGGACATCATAGGTGATCTGGGGACGTGCCAGGGTTATATTGGTGTGTAATTTGATGTTTTCTCTATTTTCTATTTTACTTTTGTTTTTCGAGTTTGAGACTTGACATTATCCTCTTCTTCTTTTTTTCAGTCTAAATGGCCGGCGGTTTGACCACCTTAGCAAGGTTGACTGCTGCTATGACTCAGGATGCTGGGAGTGAGGGTGGGGGGGCTTCACCGTCAACACCTCAGTCCCAGCCTTACTCAGATTCCTGAACCGTTTCTCAGGACATGGTTTCGACCGAGGCAGCTGGTGTCATTTCGAACGGGGCAGCCGACGTTGGGGTTGAAGAGGAGGTTGTGGTGGTCTCGGCCCCTGACGCCAGTAAGAGCGGAAGAGGGGAGCAGCAGGGAGAACGTGGAAGAGGAGGGGATAGTGTCGTTCGTGGTGGACTAGAGTTTTGATGCTCCGGCCTTCATCGACCAGCACCTTCTCCCAGGCATGGAGGAGTTCTTTGATGACTATGATGTTGCTGGTCAGGCGAAGTCCGTGTATCGGGATCTTCTTCGTTCCACTGTTATCGTCCGTAAGGCGGAGCCAGTGCTGACTCAGGTTGGGCTTTTGGATCACGGTAAGCTCTGCCAGTCTCAAGCGGAAGTCGGGAAGCTGAAGGAGAAGTTGAAGGTAGTAGAGACGGCTTCTTTGAAGGCTGTGAAGGATGCTGAAGATGCCGGCACTAAGATTCTCTGTCTTTTCGAGTTGGAGACTTCGCTTCTTTCCAGCTTTCTGGCGAACGCAAGCGATCGTCTGACGCCGAGTCTTGGGCTGCTTCTCTGCTAGCCAAGGCGGGGACTTTGAGGGCTAAGGTAGCCAAGCTGAAGAAAGAGAAGGTGGAGTTGCTGAATGACGTCAAGGCCGCTATCTCTACTACTAGGAAACCATGAAGGCCTAGGTCTATGTGTTGGCATTCGAGGTTAATGTATCAGTTATGCAGACCTTCCGGACTGTTAAGGATAGAGAGATTGTGGACCTGGAGTGGCTTTTTTATATTTTTATGTGGACATTTTCCTAAGTTTGTAAGCTGTGTTTGGCATAACATTTTTTCTCTTGGTTTGCAAGCCGTCTATTTGGTAAGTATATTTTGTGAACAATTTTCTTTTTGAAACTGGCAGGCCATTTTCTCAACTTTTTGAACGATTTTGTGGTCTTTTGGTGGGCCATTTTGTGTATGAATAGTTGGCCTCTTGGTGGCCGCGTTAAATAGTTATTTAATTTTATGGATATCCGTTTGCATTTACCTCGAGGGTGATTGGGCCCCAGTGTAGCCATTTATATTCCATCGTACCATGTGTTTGGTGAAGGTGCGAAGAGGGTAACAAGATAACAAATGTTAAAGTGATTTTTTATTGAAGGTTGGACCTCGTTAAAACCTCCGTTTTTGATAGGAAAGAGTGCCTGAAAAACGAGAATGTGAAATAAAAGAAAGAGGAATACTAAAAAAGAAAACTAAGAGAGACTAAACTAAGAGATTAAAATTTTGACAAAGTTACCAAACTGGTGAGGTTTCCTTACGAGTAGAAGTGTCGTAGGTTTCTTGCATTCCACAACCTCGGTATCTCGTCCCCGCTAAGTCGTTACAGTTTGTAAGCTCCTTTCTCAATTACCGATTTGATTTGGTAGGGCTCTTCCCAGTTAGGTGTGAGTTTCCCTTCTCCCGGAGTGGGGGGCCATGTCATTGCATCGCAACTAGGTCTCCCTCCTTGAGGTCCCATTTACTATGCCTTTATTGTACCTTAGGCTCATTTGTTGTTTCAAAGCTAGTTCTCGTAGGTGGGTTATGCTTATGACCTCCTCCGCGAGGTCCCGTTCCGCGCCCTCCCACGGTTCTTCGTGGGCTGGGATCTTCGACCTCTACCAGCATGACGGCCTCTAGGCTGTATGTTAACCGAAAAGGGGTCTCTTCGGTTGAGGTTTGAGGGGATGTTCGATATGACTATAGGACAGATCTAAGCTCGTCGGCGCAAAGGCCTTTGGCCTTGTTTAGTCATTTCTTGAGGCCCTTCACAATGATCTTGTTGGCTGATTCTATTTGACCATGGTTTGAGGATGTTCCACTGAAATGAACCGCTGGGAGATGCCGAGCCCTTATAGGAACTCCTTAAATTGTTTGTCCGCAAACTGGATTTTGTTGTCTAAGATTAGGATCTCAGAGATTCTGAAGCGGGTTATGACTTGCCTCCAGAAGAACTTTTGACATTGAATGGCTGTAATGGTGGCCAGCACCTCGACTTCAATCCATTTTGTATAATAGTTGATGACGACTATAAGGTATCGGAGTTTTGCTTTGGCGATCTTAGTGGTGAATGGCGCCATGAACTTTCTGGAGATATCGTCAAAACTGGCGATTGAACCATTTGGGAGAGTGTTGAACCACTTGATGACTGGGCCAGCTATCGTTACCGGGAAAGTCCTGCATCGAACTGCATTGATGGCTCCTTCCAGGTTCATCCTGGCCTCAAAGACTGGAACGAAAAAATCCGACAATAAGTAATTACCGACGAAATTTATTCCGTCAAATTTATTTCGCCATTAAATTCGACAGTAAATCCGACAATATTCAACATTTTTTATAATAAAAATTACATATAATATTCATGATTTACATCACATAATTTCTTTTGTAAAATGAATGCTTAGCTTTAATAAAATGTTAATTGACAAGAATATAGTTGTTCAAAATAAATATATTTACAATTAATAAAAAAAAAGTATTTTTCGTCACTTATTTAATATGTATACAGTAACTGTTATTCTTTTTTCATGTTCTGGTTGAAACAAATCAGAATGTTAGTTAAAATTTAATTTGATATAGTGAATTATTTGATTTATATAGTTTAATTTATTATATCTTTTGGTCATCACTTTTATAACAAATGCAATGAATTAAATTAATCAAGTGTATTTGTTATTTTTTATATGTTATACAAATTTAACAATATCATTTAAAATAATTATTATATTTTAAAAATATAACTTTTTTATTATAAAAATTAAACTGTTATTTATAAATATTTTTAACTAAATATTTTTTTTCTATAAATTCAAATATAATAATATAATGTCATAATAGTTTTATTATTATTACTAATGATTTAATTTTTATAATATGCATTCTGTACAATGAATTATTTTTCACATTCAAGTAATTTTAGCATTCAAGTTTATCCAAGTAATTTAGAGGCATGCGCTTCTTCTTCTTCTGAATTGTGCAGAATAGAAATGAACCAAAATTATATTTAGAAATGAACTGAAATTATACGTAGAATAACTGGAATCATTAAGTAATTTCAGTTCATTCTAAATATAATTTTAGTTCATTTTTTAATATAATTTCGATTCATTTTTGAGTGAATTATTTTATTATGATTCTTCTTATTTCACTACTCTTGAAAGGAATAAAACCAAGAAAAAGAGAAAAAAATCAAACAAAAAAAGAAATAAGAAGAAAAAATTTCTCAAAACTTCTCATCATGTTCTTCGTTTCTTGTCTTGTTCATCTAATCAAATAAAAAAGAAGAAATACATAATGCCACAAAATCACTTGATGGATTTAGATGTGTGTTTTGTTCATGATTCAATTTTATTTGTGTTTTGTTTTCGAATTAAGTTTGTATATGTGTCGCAATCATTAAGTAATTTCGATTTATTCTGGATTTAAATAAGGTGCATTTAGTCTATGCTCGTTTTGAAACGAGTTTACATTCTGAATTTAATTTTCGGTTCATTCTAAATATAATTTCAGTTCATTTCTAAATATAATTTCAGTTTATTTCTGTTTTGCACAATTCAAAACTCTTCCTCTTCACCTTCTACTGCTTCTTCACTAGAGAGAGACGGAAGAAAAGAAAAAAAAATACAGTAACAATAACAACAACAAAAAAATAATGATAAAGAGAAAACATGCGAAGAAAAAAAAACGCAAAAAAGAAGAAAGAGGAGGAACGCAAAGAAGAAGAAGTTCCGTGCGTAAACGAGCGTGAAAAGAAGAAGAAAAAACGAGCGTGAGAAAAAGGAAAAAAAAAAAAGAAGTTGCAATGCGTATAATCACGCTCTTTTAATAATAGTAATTTTTGTTAATGTTAAACCTATTTAATGAACTTGGATAAAAATATATGTATTCAAAATATTTATGCTAGACTTTGTAAAAAAAAAATTAATACATTTTAGGAAGTTATATTAAGTTTTACCTTTTTGGTGGTTTATACTTTATACTATATTGACCGCTATGTTATTATGTATAGGTTTCAAATTAGGTTCACCTTAAGGAATAACTAAATTAAAATTATACTAAGATGAATTCTATTATATTTATTATTTGATATTTAATTTTTATTTAATTTATTTTTTATGTCAAATTTAAATATTTAAAAATTATTTATTTTTATATTTTTAATAAATTAGACATTATTTTTTTAAATATTATAGCAATCATCTTTTTTGAAAAATTGAGAATGTGTTAAAAATTATATTAAATTGTATTTTAGATTAATTAAGAGAATATATCATATTCTCATTAATTCGTATATTCCGGAAAAAAAGGTTATCTTTTGGTACGTTGTGTTCATAGTTGTCAGAATCGAACCAGTAATCGAACCGGTCAAGTCATTGGGTCACTGGGTCATTGGTTCAACCGGTGGGTCACTGGCTGAACCGGTTGACTCGATACTATGCAAATAAAAAATAAAAATAGTCAAAAACCTAAAATTAAATTTTGAAAAATAGATATTTTTACTAACATTTTAAGAACAATTCAGTCGAATTCTATAAATAACTAATACAAAAATAGACATATAATTAGTTCATACTACTATATAGTATCTTAATTAGACACAATAAGAATAACAATCTATGAATTATATCCAAAGAATAATTTCAAGGTCTAAATATTTTTGTATAATTAAATAATTATATAAATTATTTTTTTTCTCAGAATAAATAATTTTTATTTTATTTTTATATTCATTATTATTTTTTATTTTAAAATTAATTAATTTGTACTTCAATTAAAAAATAATTAATTTAAAAAATATTGAGTTAAGTATTTCCATATATATATATATATATATATTAGTTATAAAAAATTAAAATATATATTATAAAAAGCATTAGCAATACTAAAGAAACGCATTAGTGCAGTGGTTATTAACTTGGTCTTCAATTCAGGAGACCTAAGTTTGACTCCTACTTTCCTGTAATGTGTTTTTCCAAATTTCAAACCCGCATGCTGATGTCAGCGTGACATCATCGGCACGCAGGTTTACCATTGACTGGACCGGTTCGGTTCTGGTTCGTGTCGGTTTTGACCGGTTTGATCGGTTCGTACCGATTTTGACCGGTTTATTTTCTTAAACGGTCAATATACTAAACCGGACCGATACAAGGTCCGGTTTACCAGTTTTCCAGTCGAATCGGCCAGTCCGATCCGATTTTTACAATTATGGTTGTGTCCATTCTATATCTTAAAAGTGTTTTATAATTTTTCTTTTAATTACTTGAATCTTTAAATTAAATCAATTATAACTATTTAATGAAATCATTTAATTAATATAATTAAATATTTAAATCTATCATAATTAATTATATCAACTAATTGATTTGAATATCTTGATCAATTATATCAATTATTTGATTTAATCGAAATAAATAATTATATCAATGGCTATTTGCGTGTTTAGGCCTCCCACATTGCCGTCGTCGCCTCCCCCTCCGCATCCCTGGACATCTGCCAGAGCTTTCGCCTCATCTTTCTCCAGAGCCTCCGCCTCCTTTTCTTCTGCATCTTCCTTTGCAATCATCATTCCTCAAAGTTACCCCTTTAAAATTAAGATAGAAGTATGAGAATTATCTTGTGAACGCCAGTTTTTTGGAGAACCTCCCATTTGGATATATTGATAATGAAATATATATAGTGCAAGTCTACGTGTATATATATAAATCGCATGTTTAAGAATAGAAAAAATTTAAATCTATGTATGTATATAAACCGCATGTTTAAGAATAAAAAAATTTTCTACTTTTTTGCTCTTAAAAATTGTTAAAATAATACTCCTATTTTTTTATTTATAAAATATACACTCTTCCCTTTTATAATTTAACGAGTTAGTATTATAGATTTTATTTATAATTCGAATTTGAATCATTTCTATATGCACGCATAAAAATCATATACTTCAATAAATAGCTTACAATTGTATATGATTTTTTGAGAAAAATATTTGGTATCATTTTTTTTTCAATTTCACAATTGTTGTCATGTTTGTGTGTCTTCATTTAATTTGAAAATTTGAGAAAGTCTCATTAATTTATATATTATGAAAAACAAGTTTCTCTCTTGATATTGATACGTTGTCTCAATTTCATATCTTAAAAGGTGAAAGTAGGAGCCAATGAAATATTTATACAATGTGTACAATAAAAGTTTAGGGAGTATTAGAGATATAATCATTAGTGTTATCTTTTTCCATCAGAAGCTTTTGGGATGAGTGGTATCATGACATAGTCAAGAGTTCGATTTTTGGTGAAGTCAATTATTTCTTTTGATTATTATGAAAAACAAGTTTCTCTCCTGATACTGATACGTTGTCTCAATTTCATTTCTTAAAAGTGTTTTATAATTTATTTCTTTTGATTATTTGAATCTTTAAATCAAATCAATTAAAACTATTTAATGAAATCAATTATTTAATATAATTAGATATTTAAATCTAACACACTTAATTGTATCAATTAATTGGTTTGAATAACTTGATCAATTGTATCAACTATTTGATTTAATCAGAGTAAATAATTATATCAACATGTACTTGTGTGTTTAAGCCTCTCTCATTGCCTCCTCTTTTTCCTTCTCTACCTCCTTTTTCTTGAGAGCCTCCTCCTCCTCCTCTACATCCTTTCTTTCCAGAGCTTTCGTCAGAATTTCACATGCTCCACCACTTGGACTTCAACCAGAACTCCTACCTCATTTTTTTGCCAGAACTTCTGCCTCTTTTTCCTCTACATCCTCCTTCGCAGTCGTAATTCCTTAAAGTTATCTCAGTAAGCATAAAAAAAGTGTGAGAATTGTCTCGTGAACATTAGTTTTTGGAGAACTCGCATTTGGACATATTGATAATTGAATATAGTGCAAGTCTACGTGTATATATATAAATCGCATGTTTAAGAAAATAAAAAATTCAAGTCTATGTATGATATAAACCGCATGTTTAAGAATAAAAAAATTTTCTACTTTCTTCTCTTAAAAAATGTTAAAATAATACTCATATTTTTTTTATTTGTAAAATATACACTATTCTCTTTTATAATTTAACAAGTTAGTATTATAGATTTCATTTATAATTCAAATTTAAATCATTTCTATATGACACATAAAAATTATACACTTCAATAAATAGCTTATAATTGTACATGATTTTTTGAGAAAAATATTTGGTATCATTTTTTTCGATTTCACAATTGTTGTCCTGTTTGTGTGTCTTCATTTAATTCAAAAATTTGAGAAAGCCTCATTAATTCATATATTCTAGAAGATAAATTTTTCTCCTGATACTGATACGTTGTCTCAATTTCATATCTTAAAAGTGTTTTATAATTTATTTCTTTTGATTATTTGAATCTTTAAATCAAATCAATTAAAATTATTTAATGAAGTTCATTATTTAATATAATTAGATATTTAAATCTAACACAATTAATTATATCAATTAATTGGTTTGACTAACTTGATCAATTGTATCAATTATTTGATTTAATCAGAGAAAATAATTATATCAACATGTACCTGCATGTTTAGACCTCTCATTGTCTCCTCCTCCTCCTTCTCTGCCAGAGCCTCTGCCTCCTCTTCCTTAAGAGCCTCCTCTTCCTCTGCATCCTCTCCTGCCAGAGATTTCGCCAGAATTTCTGCCTTGTCTTTTGCCAAAGTCTTTTCCTCCTTCACATGTTCCATCGTTTTGACTTTCGCTAGAACTTCTGCCTCATTTTTTGCCAGAACTTCTGCCTCTTTTTTCTCTGCATTCTCTTTCACAGTCGTAATTCCTTAAAGTTATCTCAGCGAGAATAAAAAAAAGTATGAAAATTGTCTCATGAACATTAATTTTTGGAGAACTCCCATTTGAACATATTGATAATGCATGAAATATATAGTGTAGGTCTATATATATATATATATATATATAAACGATATGTTTAAGGATAGAGAAAAATTATATTTTCTTCTTGTGAGAAATGTTAAAATAACGTTTTTTTATTTGTAAAATATATACTTTTCTCATTTATAATTTAACGATGGGCTAATATTATGGATTTCATTTGTAATTTAAATTTGAATCATTTCTATATGCACGCATAAAAAATTATACATTTCAATAAATAGTTTACAATTGTACAAGAATTTTGAGAAAAATATTTGGTATACTCATTTTGTATCGTCTTTTAAATCAATATAATGTAGAACAGAGATATACGAGACAAATACAATAACGCAGCTATATAGCAACATGCATTGATAATATCAAATTTTGGCATCAAATGCTGCTTAATAAGAGCTGCATCCAACCATTTCACCATGAAAATTCAAGGCAGAGAATCATCACGTCAGAAATGCTCATTAACAATATGATCCCAAAGCAATCTTCTGGTCAAAGCTGGAGGGCCTAATCCTGGAATGTCACGAATGTCCTGGTTGTTTGGGTTGATAAGCTGAAATTTTGAAAGCCACAATAAGAAAAATCTAAGCATTTTGGAAATCAATAAATAAAATAGTGCACAATGGAAATTTCCCACTTTAATAGCTATGAATCCTGATCCCAGCGGTCGAATTCAATATCATAACTTCTTGAAGGTTTTAAGACTTAAAGGCATGCCCTTTATCCGAAAAGGTAAAGTTTTAATAATTTTCTATCAAAATCCCCTCCAGATTCGTAGTTATAGGAAATGGTGATAGAACGGAGTTAAAACAAAAGATACAAGTAATAGAGAATTAATTTAGTTTTATATCAGGTAGATCCACCGCTGAAACTACATACTTACTAAGAAGGATGGTGGAAAAGTATCGTAATAATAAAAAAAATCTACATAGTTATTTATTGATTTGGAAAAAGTGTATGATAGTGTGTCAAGGGAGGTCTTATGAAAAGTTTTAGAAAGAAAATGAGTAAGGATAACATATCTTCGTACAATTAAAGACATATATGATGGGCTATAACTAGTGTAAAGACTCAAGATGGTTTGACCGAAAAATTTTCTATTGGTATAGGATTATACCAGAGATTATCCTTAAATCCATATATTTTCACATTAGTATTGGAAGTACTCACATAGCATATCCAAGAGCTTGTGCCATGGTGCATGATTTTTGCCGATGATATCGTCCTTATAGGGGAGTCAAGGAAAAACCTAAATAAGAAGTTTGATTTATAGAGAGAAGCTCTAGAAGTGTATGGCTTTTGCATAAGCTGTAGCAAGACAGAATATATAGAATATAAGTTCGGTCGACCGGCTATGCTCTATGGTACAGAGTGTTGGACGGCCAAAAGGGAGCACGAACATAAGTTAAGTATGACAGAAATTAAGATGTTGAGATAAATGAGTGGTCATACGCGATTGGATATAATAAGAAACGAAGATATAAGAGAGAAAGTTGGAGTAACACCTATTGTGGAAAACATGGTAAAATTGCGTCTCAAGTGGTTTGAACATATGAAAAGAAGACCGACAGAGTATCCAATCTGGAAGATGGATAAGGGGTGAAAGGTAAAGGGAGACTTAGGAAGACTATCCATGAGGTGGTCAAACGAGATCTACATGTAAACAGTCTCTTTGTAGACATGATACATGATAGAGCTCAATGACGTCGTTTGATCTATGTAGCCAACCCCAACTAGTAGGATAAGACTTTGTTATTGTTGTTGTTGTTGTAATAGTGTATAAGAATTTCTTATAGTGGATTCTAACTAGTCTTGCAAAATTGATTTGATAATAGCAATATAGCATTTTCTGCTAAGCAAGTTAATTAGATGAATTCAAAGGAATATATGTTATTTGAATAAATAATGAGATTCTTACCTTTACAATAACAATAGCTATCACTCCAATGACAATAAGAAACAATAGCATCATAATACATTTGTCAGTAGCAATCTATGGGCAAGAAAAGCAAAACAAACAAAAGGGTTAGTCAATGAATAATTTATATACTATTCTGGGTAAGGAAAAAAAGAAGTTGAATTTTTAGAAATTGACCTGCCTACCAAGTTGCTTGGCCAATTTAGAGGCTCTTTTCATTGAAAAATGAATAGAATCCAACTCATTAACGACTCTGCTCATTTGTTCTGTCTATTAAGGAGAGATTATAGTATTTAGTAGATAAGTATAATGATTTAATTTGATGTGTTTATTAATTACAAAGTTAAGCAACATCATAAGTTACACACCTGAGACTTTAAAGTTGCTGCAGCCTCTGTTCCAATATTTAGTGTCTCTTGAACAATCTGTTATTAATAATGAACCCACATAAGTAGCTAGCAACAATGAAATTTTGTAAGAATATTTCAAGAAATATATAATAACCTTCTTTCCCCTGTCAATAGCTTGGTCTGTTTCATCCATCATTTGATGTCCCTTATTAATTAGTTGTTCATTTGTCATTGCTGTAAAAGAACAACAGATGCATCATCATACATCTTCCACAATCCAACTTAAACAAAAATCATACAACTTAATTAGAAAGTACATTAAACAGATTAAGCTGATACACTTAGAAATCACGTTTAAATCATGAATGACAATAATGTGATGCATGTTTAGTGATCAATGTTACATCTTATAACTCAAACTGATTGTTTAACTGTCTGAAATGGGAATATGATCATGACTATTAGCATAGAAAAAAAGTAAAGTATATTTTTTGTGCTTTTCAAAAACTTTTTAAAAAAGTGTGGCATCCACAAAAAGTGGACAAGCTGAAAAAAAAAAGAATGTGTTAAATAAATCCATGTGCTTGCTTACATGAAGCCAACAAAACATTTTCTTCTACTTGACCATCACTAGGTCCTTCAAAGAGCTCAATTCGCTTATTCTCAATATTTGTAGCATATCTGCATTGCAACAATGAATAATAAGTTATGAGCCTGCTAAGCAGATCACTAAAATTAACCACTTGCAAAAAATACATGATAATGTTAACTTACTTCTTTTTCAAAGCAACATATGAATTTAACTCTTTGATCTGCAAGGGACAGAGAATATGCAAATGCTAGTTAGTAAGGTTGGCTAGTTAAGGTATATGGTATATTTGGTATTAGAGAGTTAAAAGATTTCACCATTGATTGCTTTTTATCGTTCAGCATTTTGTTGGTTCCTCTGTCAAGTCTATCCTCCAAAACCTTTACTTCTTTGTCAAATTCTTTTATAAGCCTGCAACCACCATAGCAGCAATAATATAACCACAGAAACTATTAATTTTGGAAAATTAATTAAAGTTCCTCTTGGCTTCTCAAATTGTATTTGTTGATACTTGATATACACGCATCAAGAGGAATCAAGCATATACTTTAAGAACATGCAAGTATTTAAAGAAAGCCATGAAATTACCGCTTACAGTCGCGCATTTTCTCTGTAAGATCTTCCAACTGCCTGCTCTGCCTGCTAAATTCCTTAATCTTCTCCAGCTTTTGGAATCCATTTCTGCACCAACCACGCTATTAATATTAATAATTAATTATTCAACCATGTAATGTGTTCACTAAAATCGGTCACTGGTACGTTGAAATACAAAATATATATTCAAAATGAGTTAACCAATAAATGTATACACGATGATTAATATTAGTGGTTGATTTTAGTATACAAATATTTTTGTTAATTATTATTCATTAGAAAATCTAATAGAGCATGAAAAAAATAAAATAAAATAATAATTCTTACGATAAAGCACGAAAAACGTCGGTGATCTGTCCATCGATCTGAGCTAGGTCGTTGCTGATCCTTGACAAGTCATCCATGGTATATATCGTGTTTATTGAAATGAAATGCAATGAAGTTTGAAATTCAGTGGAACGAAAGAAGAAGCATGGTTGAGGTGAAGGAAACACCAAACAATGTAAGGGTATTACAGTGTAGAATGATGTCCCCTCCTCCTTGGTGGACGGTTTTTTTGGTTAGGTTAACGAGGAGTTCTTGCATGGGAAATCAGAGAGGGAGGGAAACAGAAACGGAAGGCGGGACCCACTAGGGTGAGTGAGACCCATTGGTGGCACGAGTTTTCTTAATGTGATCCTGCTTTTTTGTCGGATTATTTACTATTTTAATGCCTCTTTAAGTCTTAATTAATGATTATACAAAGGAAACCACTCTTTATGCATGGTTTATGTCATTGTGAATTAATTCATGTCTGTTAGGCTATGTCAGTTTCACATAATAAGATAAAATAAAATAAGATAACGAGAATAAAACATAAAGAATAAATATATAAAATTTTGTGTTTTTATATTTTATTTAATAATAAATAAATTATAAAAATTTAATTTATTTTTATTTTTTCTATTTAAAAAATTTGAGATAAAAAATATAATAATAAAAAATATAATTATAAAAAATTAATAAAAATAATGAAAGAAAAAATAAAAAATAAGTGTATCTTTTATTAGTATTTTTGTGTTTTTCCTATAAAAATGAATATAAAATACATTAATTTAATATCTTTAAATATATTATTTTTATTTATATCTCATTTATTAAATATAATTTTATATCTCTATCTCAATATCTTATCTCTGTAAATAAATGCAGCCTTAGTTACTTAATTTTCATGAATTTTATACACTAATTTCTTGGATATGTGATATATCCATAGAATGATATTTAACTGTTTTTATATCAGCTATAGGGATGGCAAAATTCTCCGAAACCTGCGGAGACGGCCCCAAATGGGGATCCGATTGTGGGGAATTTTTTCTGTAGGGATGGGGATGGGGGACAAAATTCCCCAGAAGCAAGCGCGAGGATCTGAGCGGGGATCCCCGCCCCCGTCTCCGCTATTTCCCGAAATTTATGAATTCCCTGAATTATCCTTAATAATTATTTCTCATGTATGTTTTTTAGTCATTTCTCACACACATATATATAGAAATCCAAAACTCCTAATCTTTATTTGCATAACATTCTTCAATTCAAAGATCCCTAACGTTGTCCATACTCCATCCAACCTCTCTGCAGCCACCCCCTCGCCACCCTTCTCACCGCATCGTCACACCTCACTGTGCCATCACCCTTACCGCATCGTAATTTCCATTTGCGGCGTTCCTTTTCATAATTCTGCCGTCGTATCCATTCTCCTCTCTATTGCCGCGTCTCCCACCTTGTCCACTGCTTTGTTCTTTGGCTCGTCGTTGCGTCCTCCCATTGCGTCATTTTGAAAGAAGTCACCATCGTATCATTTAGACTTTTTATATAAAATCTTGCAGTTTTTGTTTAAGATAGATACTTGCAACTCTATTCATATGAAAATTAATAATTAATTAAAACTATTATGTAGATGGGAATCGGGTCCCGCGGAAAATGAGATCCGGTGGGAATGGAGATAGGGAGCAATATTCCCCCACAGCAGAAAACGAGAACGGAGATGGGGAGCAAATATGAGGACGGGAATGGAAAGTAGGGAGGCATTCCCCGCCTCCGCCCTGGCCCTCCCCAGTTGACATCTCTAATCACGAATTCAAGTACTTATTTGATTAGCATATAAAAAGACTTAAATCTCTTTTATGGCCTCATAAATTTTTAAATATTATAATAAAAATTTACGTATAATTATTTTTATATAAAATTAATAATTAATAATTATTAAGTGATAACTTAATTAAATTTATTAAATTATTTAAAATTTTTTATTATTAATTTCACATAAAAATAACTATATACACGTATTTTTTTTAATTTTAATTTAATCGTTAAATGTTGATCTTTTATCTCAGTTTAAAACCTTTTACCCAAAACATTGTTAAACAACTCTTTTATCCGTCAAAATTAACATTTTGTGTGATTTTTTTGTGAAAAGAGAAAATAATATTTCTTTAAAAATAACTTTTATTTAGACTACAGCTCTATTTTATTTATTTAATACGACTCTTTTCTGTTTTAATTTATTTGACCATTACCATTATAATCCGGTATGATTTTTTCCCTATCTTAACTATATCAAAGTAGAATATTTGTTCATTACTAAAACATTTTTATAAAATTACTTCTGTTAAAATTGACATTGAATTAGTTTTTTTTTGTTGTCTTATTGAATTAGTGTTTATGTTTAGTAAATCTACAAACAATGACTCGAAAAGAAAAAATTCCTGATAATAATTAATTGTAGCTATTTTTAGAATACGTGTTAAATACGTTTTAATGATGTCAATTTTTTCCTTCTTGTTATTGTCTTTAGTCTATCTTATTGTATTTGCGGTCCTTTTATCATTAGCATATATTATAGTAAACCTTTTTTCTAATGTCGATTATACTGACACATCTTTATCTGCATGACGTTACTCGAAATATACTTTTGTTAAACTATCTATGTTTTAAAGTAAATATAATTTTTACTTACAAATAATATTATATCAACATAAAATAATTTGATATTAAAAATAAAACTTCATTTATTATATAAAGATAATATGTAATATGGAGGCCAATGAGTTATAGTTCAAATGACATAATCTCTCCATACTCAATTAACCATACTCAATATTGTCTTCTATTTTTATATAGTATTTGGATATAGCAACGGAGTTTACAATATCACATATAAACGTATTTATTTTTCACTTGTTTTACAAAGTATATTATATGAATGTTTTATACTAAAATATTTTTGTCACTAATAATTGAATAAAAACAATATTTTTAATTAATTTTTAATGATAACAAATACATAAAAAGTTAAAATTTTATAAAAATAATTTTAATAAAAGTATATAAGGAGTATACTTAATAGCAAACTCCTTTCTATGCTAAAAATATTAATGATATTTTAATTAGAATTCAATCACATAACTAATGTTTTAAATTTTAAATATAAATTATAAATTATAAAATTTTAACCTTAAATTATAAACTCTTCTTAAAATAGTTTTAAAAAAGATAATTTCATAATAAAAAATTAGTTAATATTATATTATCCGATTAAAAATTAAAAAATTTTTGGAAACCAATAATTTTTAATATTTTTATTATTATTTAATCAATATAAATATTAAATAATTGTCTTTAATAAATAAATTTTATTAATTTATGTGTACAAATTCTAAAAATATGAATATATACGGTATTGATTTACGTATACAAAATTTTAATATATATATATATAAATTAGACTATATTATGTGTATATTAAAATCAGCTACCAAAATCAACCACTAATATAAAATACATATTAAAAATAAATTAAATCATATATATATTAATATATAAATATATTAATAATTAATCTTAATGACTAATTTTAATATATAAATAATATTTTTTATATAAATTATATATTTTGTACGCTTTTTGTTGATTGGTCTTCCTATTTTACCATTCACCATTCACCATTCATTCTCTCATCCTGATACTGATACTGTTACTCATTGGTACTCACACTACTCACTACTCTCTTCTCGCTCCTCACTAAGATACACTTTCTGTTTTTTTTTTTTTAAGAAACGCTACTGGTTATCGGGAAGAAATAAAGCAATCTTTTCAGGAGATGTCACATGAGAAATCAGAGAGAGAGGGAACAGAAACGAAACTCGGAACCATCATCAGAGTGAGTCGGACCTGTTGGTGGCACGGGTTTTCTTAATGTGGTCCTGCTTCTTTGCCGGATTATTTGCTATTTTAATGTCTCTTAATTAATGAATATACAAAGGAAACCATTCTTCATCGATGATGCAGGAATACTAATATGAACATGGAAGTTGGAACAGATACAACATATCACGTGAATTTTAAAATTTTACAAGACATTGAATAATTTTTTAGATAAATTATAATAATATTTGAATAAAATATAATTTAATTATTTTAATTATTTTTAATATTTTATTTTAATTATATCAAATATTTAAAATAATTTTTTATTTTAATAAATAATAATATATATTATATCTAAATTTATTTATATAAAACTTATCATTACTAATCGTTAAATGACAATTTAGTTAAATTTATCAAGTTAATTTTAGTTTACTCGTTAAATGTTAATCTTTTATCTCATAATTTAAAACTTTTTACCCAAAACATTGTTAAACAACTCTTTTATCTCCAGATCAAAATTAACATTTGCCTGACTTTTTGTAAAAAGAAAAAATAATACTACTTCAAAAATAATTTTTACTTAGACTACAGCTCTATTTTACTTACTTATTGATATAATTTTTTTTATTTTAACTTATTTGACCATTATCACTATAATTCGGTATATTTTTATCCTATCTTAACTATGTCAAAATAGAATATTAGTTCATTACTAAAACATTTCTATGAATTTACTTCTGTTAAAATTGACATTGAATTTTTTTTTTGGTCTTATTGAATTAGTGTCTATGTTTAATAAATCTACCAAGAGTAATTCAAAAAAAAAAAAAATATTCTGATAATAGTTAATTATAGTTTTTTTTAGAATACTTGTTAAATACATTTAAAATTTAAATGATGTCAATTTTTTTCCTGGTTTATCTTGAGTCTATCCTATTGCATTTGCTGTCCTGGTATCACTAGTATATATGATAGTAAACATTTTTTCTAACGTAGATTATACTGACACATTTTTATTTGCACAATGTTACTGAAAATATACTTTTGTTAAATTGTGTATGTTTCAAAGTAAATATAATTTTTACTTACAAATAATATTATATCAACATAAAATAATTTGATATTAAAAATAAAACTTAATTTATTATATAAAGATAGAAAAATAAATAAAAGTATACCCGAATTTTCACTCAAATTTCTATTATCGCTATAAAAATTATTCATACCACAAAAAAGTAGAATTGATAACCGAGTTTTATTTTAATATATACCAATAATTCACTAAAAAATTTAAGAGTACATCTGTACTCCATATGCAAATCAATTAATTAGAATTCAATCACATAACTAATTTTTTTTGAGTTAATATCAATTAATGTTTTAAATTTATTTTATTTTAAATTTTGATTATAATTTTTAAATTATAAATTACAAAATTTTAACTTTAAATTATAAACTCTTCTTAAAAGATAGTATTAAAAAAAAAGATAATTTAGTATATATTGAAATCAAATGCAATCAAGTTTGAAATTAAGTGGAATTAAAGAAGAAGCATGGTTTAAGCTAAGAAAACACCAAATAATGTAAGTGTATTACAGTGTAGAATGATGTCCGGTTTTTTGGGTCAGGTTAACAAGGAGTTATCACATGGAAAATCAGAGAGGGAGGAACAGAAACGGAACACGGAATGACCAGGGTGGGTGGGATCCATTGGTGACACGAGTTTTCTTAATGTGATCCCGCTTTTTTTTTTGGATTATTTGCTATTTTAATATCTCTTAATTAATGATTATACAAAGGAAATCATTCTTTATAACGGCCACTAATATGAATATGGAAATTGGAACAGACACCATATGAAATATGTCAACACCTAAATTTTAAAATTATACAAGGCACAGAATATTTTTTTAGATGATCTAATAATATAATTTAATTATTTTAATTTAATATTTTATTTTAATTATATCAAATATTTAAAATAATTTTTTATTTTAAAAAATAATAATATATACTATATCTAAATTTATTTATGTGAAAGTGATCATTAATAATTTTAGTTAAATTTATCAAATTAGTTTTAGTTTACTCGTTAATCTTTTGTCTTATAATTTAAAACTTTTTATCCACAACATTATTAAACAACTCTTTTATCTTTGCGTGACTTTTTTCTTGTGAAAAGAAAAAATAATATTACTTTAAAAATAACTTTTATTTAGACAGTTAGACTACAGCTCTATTTTACTTACTTATTAATAGGATTTTTTTTATTTTAATTTATTTGACCATTATCACTATAATTCAGTATATTTTTGTCCTATCTTAATTATGTTAAAGTAGAATATTAGTTCATTATTAAAACATTTTTATGAAATTACTTCTGTTAAAATTAACATTAAATCATTATTTTTTTTGGTCTTATTGAATTAGTGTTTATGATTAATAAATCTACAAAGAGTAATTTGAAAAAAGAAAATTTTTGATAATAAGTAATTGTAGCTATTTTTAAAATATGTGTTAAATACGTTTAAATTATATCAATTTTTTTTTCTAATTATTGTTTTGAGTCTATCCTATTGCATTTGTTGTCCTTTTATTATGAGTATATATTATAGTAAACTTTTTTTTCTAATGTAAATTATGCTAACACATTTTTATTTGTACAATACTATTGGAAATATACTTTTGTTAAACTGTCTATATTTCAAAATAAATATAATTTTTACTTACAAATAATATTATATCAACATAAAATATTTTAATATTAAAAAGGTAGAATTGATAACAGAGTTTTATTTTAGTATGTACAAATAATTCACTAAAAGATTTAAGAGTACATTTATACTCTATATGAAAATCCAAATATATTTTTGTTTATTTTTTTATAAAGATAATATAATAATATGGAGTATCAATATTGTCTTTATTTTTATATAGTATTTGGATATGGTCACGGACTTTACAATATTACATATAAACGTATTTATTTTTCACTTGTTTTACAAAGTACATCATATGAATGTTTTATACTAAAATATTTTTGTCACTAATAATTGAATATAAATAATATTTTTAATGATAATAAATACATAAAATGTTAAAATTTTATAATTTTTTTTAAATAAAAGTATATAAAAAGTATACTTAATAGCAAACTCCTTTCTATGTTAAAAATATTAATGATATTTTAATTAGAATTTTAATCACATAAGTAATTTTTTTTGAGTTAATATCAATTAATGTTTTAAAGTTATTTTATTTTAAATTTTAATTATAATTTTTAAATTATAAATTATAAAATTTTAACCTTAAATTATAAACTCTTCTTAAAAAATAGTATTAAAAAAGATAATTTCATAATAAAAAATTAGATAATATTATATTATCCAATTAAAAATTACAGAAATGTTTGAAAATCAATCATTTTTAATATTTTTATTATTATTTGATCAATACAAATATTAAATTATTTTTAATAAATAAATTTTATCAATTTATGTGTACAAATTTAAAAAATATGAGTATAAACTATATTGATTTATGTGTATAAAATTTTAATATATATATATATATATATTAGACCATGTTACGTGTACATCAAAATCATCCACTAATATAAAATATATGTTAAAATATAAATACATATTGAAAATAAATTAAATTACACACATATTTATATACAAATATATTAGTAATTAATTTTAATGAATGATTTTAGTGTATAAATAATATTTTTGATATAAATTATGGAGGAGTGTTAGAAGGCCAGGAACTTTTGTGATTTATAACTATCAATGGTGATTTTAATGGTGTGAGATTAATATGAGATTTCATCCAATGACTCATTTTTTTTGTTGGTTACATGCTGGCCAAAATTTAATAAAATTGTTGGTTGCTAGACTTTTCTTAAATTATATATTGTGTATGCACACAATTTTTGTAAATATAAATATAAGACAAAAAAAATAATATTTGTTAGTAACCCTTTAATTACTCTAGAAATTAAAGGATAAAGGAAAATTGAATGGTGTGTTGTTGGTGCTTGACTGCTTGTTGGTGAAGTTGTAGAAAAGCAGAGCAGTGGCGCTTTTCGTTGATTGGTCTTCCTATTTCACCATTCACCATTCACTATTCACCATTCACCATTCACTCTCAATCCATGTTGATATACTTTTCAGCTCTTTTTTGTACATCACTCAAGGAGGTGGGGTGCCTTTTTGATATGGACTGTGAAAAAGGGGCCTTCTCTAAGTCCATTTACTAGCCCCATGATGACCGCCTCAGTGGGTAGGTCTTGAATCTCCAAGCACGCTTTGTTGAACCTTTCCATATAGTCCCGTAAAGGTTCTCCGACCTCCTGCTTTATTTCCAGGAGGCTCGGTGCGTGCTTTACTTTATCCTTCTGGATGGAGAACCTCATTAGGAACTTTCTCGAGAGGTCCTCGAAGCTGGTAACCGAGCTTGGAGGGAGGCTATCGAACCACTTCATTGCCGCTTTTGACAGAGTGGTCGGGAAAGCTTTGCAGCGAGTTGCATCAGAAGCATTAGCCAGATACATCCGACTTTTGAAATTGCTTAGGTGATGCTTCGGGTCTGTGGTTCCGTCATAGAGGTTCATATCAGGGCTTTTGAAGTTTCTTGAAACTTTTGCCCTCATTATGTCCTCACTGAATGACTCCTCTCCTCCCAGGGGTGACTCCTCTCGGTCGCCACGGGAGTTCTGACTTCTAAGGGAAGATTCTAGTTTCAAGAGTTTTTCTTCTAATTCTTTTCGTCACTCTATCTCTTCCATGAGGTTTCGCTCCGCCTCTCATTGTCGCTCTACTTCCTGTTCCAGTTGTTCCAAACGACCTTGATGACCATGGACCAATCCCATTAGCTCGGTTACATGGGGTGGCTCTTCCTTTCCTGATTCTCGTCCCTCCGAGGAGTTTGCCTTTGGGTTTTTTAACCCAGAGGTGCCTTCTCTCTGTTGGTCGTTGGTTCCCTGGTGAAGGGTTGGGTCCGCGTCGTTGTTTCCGATATCCAGGTTTTCCTGTTCGAAATCAGACGCCGTGTGGCCATCTTCTGGTGACTTGTCCGTCATCACTAGCTGATCTCTCAGGTCCCCGGCAACGGCGCCAATGTTACGATGGGTAACCGGAGATTAATGGGCTGGACTCGTTAGGCTGGCCCAATCGTTTGAGGAGGGAAGCCTTCAGAGGGGTTCACACCTTTGAGGCCTCCGTCCGACTTGTGAGTGTGAGTGAATGGGGGGTGGTACCTGCAAAGACACTCCGATGCCTAAGTCAGCAAGGGTGTAAGCATGCCTAGAGAGTATTGGGACTTAGGGGTGTTCAAAACCGATCCGGACCGAACTAAACCGATGGACCGAACCGAAAAAACCGAAAACCGAATTAACTGAAAATCGAAAAAACCGAAAAAAGTGATGTTTTGCGGTTTTTTTGCGGTTCGGTTCGGTTTTCGGTTCTTGCCACCAAAACCCTAACCGAACCGAACCGAACCGGTTCTTAACAAAACCCTAAAATTAAAACTACCCCACCCCCCAGACCCAGACGTGACTCGTGAGAGTGTGAGACGGCCACACCCCCACTTCTTCTTCCCCACATGCGCGACAGCTTCCCTCTCCAAATCCTAGATCGAAGCCTTCCTCAATTCCTCCAAATCCCACCGCCGAATAGAGGAGAACCCCCACCGCCGGTGCACGACCCAGCCTCCACCCAGCAGCGTTTCTGGAGCCACCTCTGACCACGCCACCTGCGACCTCGCCGCCTCTAGTCTACCCAGCAGCGTTTCTGGAGCCACCTCCGACCTCGCCACCTCCGACCTCGCCGCCTCCAGTCCACCCAGCAGCGTTTCTGGAGCCCACCCACGACCTCGCCACGTCCGACCTCGCCGCCTCCAGTCCACCCAGCAGCGTTTCTGGAGCCCACCCACCCAGCCACCGATTGTCCGATTCAAGTGCATATGGAGTCCGAGCCATCTATTCAGGTAAACTTTGCTGATTTGTTGTTCAGTTTAGGCCTAGGGTTATAACTTATCAGTTTATTGATTTATTGTTTATTGCTGATTTATTGTTTATTGCTTATTTATTGTTTATTGTTCAGTTTATCAGTCTATTGATTTATCAGTTTAGCAGTCTATTGATTTATCAGTTTATCAGTTTATCAGTTATTCAGTGCTGGTTCTGTGCTTAATGATTTAAACTTCAGCTGCTTGTTTATTGCTGGTTCTGTGCTTGTTTATTGCTGGTAAAAGTGCTTGTTTATTGCTGGTTTTGTGCTTGTTTAATGCTGGTAAAAGTGCTTGTTTTTTGCTGGTTTTGTGCTTGATTTATTGCTGGTAAAAGTGCTTGTTTTTTGCTAGTTCTGTGCTTGATTTATTGCTGGTTCTGTGCTTGTTTATTGCTGGTTCTGTGCTTGTTTATTGCTGCTTAATGATCTAAACTTCAGCTGCTTGTTTCTGTGATTGATTTATTGTTAAGATTATTTGGTTTTGTTCAATTTATTGCTTGTTTATTGCTGGTTCTCTGCTTGATTTATTGCTGGTAAAAGTACTTGTTTATTGCTGGTTTTGTGCTTGTTTAATGCTGGTAAAAGTGCTTGTTTTTTTGCTGGTTCTGTGCTTGATTTATTGCTGGTTCTGTGCTTGTTTATTGGTGGTAAAAGTGCTTGTTTATTGCTGGTTCTGTGCTTGTTTATTGCTGCTTAATGATCTAAACTTCAGCTGCTTGTTTCTGTGATTGATTGAATTACTTTTGAAGTGAATTACTGAATTGTTGTTCTGGTATTATTGCTGTTCTGTTGAATTACTAAATTACTGAATTAATTACTTTTATGTGTTATAATTTTTAAATCTGTTGAGACTTGAGAGTTAATATATTATTCTGATGTGAAGTATTATGTGATTTATGATGAATTCTGATATGACAATGACCATGATGAATTTTTAGCTGATTTATTATTTCCATTGATTTTTGAATTGTAGGTCTCATGTTTGGGGGCAATTTTGCTTATGTTATGAAGGACGTAAGCTTGTCATTGAAACAACTTATCTTAGAGATTATGGCATCAAGGATGGTGACCAGGTTAGTGAATTTTAAGGCTTACAATTTCAGTGAGGGGAGCTAGAATGCTGGATTGATAGAAACATAAACGGTTAATTTATAATCTATGTTATTGAAAAGAAGTTTGATTATCATAGTAATGCAGTTTCTAAATGGCATAATAATCAATGATGCAGTGATCTATCCTATAACTTTTTGGAAGGAGCAATCCCAGAAAGTCTTGGAGAGTTGACATCATTACAGAGACTGTAAGATTGTCTAAAGTTGAAGAAATGAAACTTATAATAAGACAATGAGAAATCAGTACTAAAGTTGTGTGGATGCAGGAACCTAAATGGGAATAGGCTGTCTGGAAGTGTTCAACAAATTGCAGAAAAGTCAGCAGCATATTAATCCATTCATCCCAATGTCTATATATTCAATTCTGATACATTGTTACCCTGCTATTAATCCATTCATCTCAAATTCAATGTCTCTTTATTATTAGAATGTATAACTATTAGAATGTATAATTAGATTAGAATGATTTTCTACTAGTGCTATATTATTATTATTATTATTATTATTATTATTATTATTATTGTGTATTTGTGTTTGTCGATTTCAATGTTATGACTTTGTAAAATAGTATGGTAATATTTTTTTTGAATTATTGAAAAAACCGAACAAACCGAACCAAACCAAACCGAATTTAATTGGTTTGGTTTGGTTTGGATGGCTTTGAGAAAAAAACCGAACCAAACCGAACCGCACTTTAATTAAACGATTGGATCGGATGACTTTTCTCTCAAAAACCGAACCAAACCGCACCGCGAACACCCCTATTGGGACTTAGAGATACCTGAGGGGTGTCAGTGTATTTATAATGATGAACCCATAACCACCGTTGGAGTAGTTCCACCATTAAAAGGGGAATAACCGTCCCTTTATCTTAGGGAAGTTGGGATATGGCTCATGGAAATGGGTTGAGAGATTTTAGGAGCAGTTACTCATTTGAATGAGTGGTTATCTGCCAGCTAATATTTGTTTCCGACTTCTTTAGAGCAAGCCATGGCAAGAACCGACTTCTCAGGGGAAGGTCGGTAGGGGTGTCCGCGGATTGGATCGGATCGGATCGGATATGGCCGAAAATTCGATCCGATCCGCACAATTTTCATCGGATCGGATCGGATATTATATCCGCACTTTTTAGTGCCGGATCTGATCCGATCCGATCCGCACATTTGCGGATCGGATTGGATCGGATATCAGATATATCCGCATAATTAAACCTTCTCTTTTTAATCATATTTCTATGTAAAAGAATTCGATAAAAATATTTCTTTCATACTTTTAAACTTATTTATTCTTAAAATATTTTTAATCAAACTCTCTCTGAATAACAAAAATAAAATAATACAATATATGAATAATAATTACTAACTAAAACATACAAACAAGTAAATATAATACCAAGCATATATATATATATATATATATATATATATATATATATATATATATATTTATTTATTTATTTATTATTATAGTACGGATCTGCGGATCCGCGGATCGGATACGCGGATGTAGAGCAGATATCTGCGATCCGATTCGATCAATTTTCGGATCGGATGCGGATATTTACCGCGGATCTGCGGATACGATCCGATCCATGGACACCCCTAAAAGTCGGTGTAGGGTGAGGCTCAACCCTTTGAATTGGGTCTTTCATTTGGATCTGAGTCTTAGCGTTGGGTCAGGATATGAACAATGATCATATGGAGTATTAATATTGTTTCTCAATATTTTCTCTTATTTTTATATAGTATTTGGATATGACAACGGAATTTACAATATCACATATAAACGTATTTATTTTTCACTTGTTTTACAAAATATATTATATGAATGTTTTATACTAAAATATTTTTGTCACTAATAATTGAATAAAAACAATAATTTTAATTAATTTTTAATGATAACAAATACATAAAAAGTTAAAATTTTATAAAAATAATTTTAATAAAAGTATATAAGGAGTATACTTAATAGCAAACTCCTTTCTATGCTAAAAATATTAATAATATTTTAATTAGAATTCAATCACATAACTAATGTTTTAAAGTTATTTTATTTTAAATTTTAAATATAAATTATAAATTATAAATTATAAAATTTTAACCTTAAATTATAAACTCTTCTTAAAAAATAGTTTTAAAAAAGATAATTTCATAATAAAAAGTTAGTTAATATTATATTATCCGATTAAAAATTAGAAAATTTTTGGAAACTAATAATTTTTAATATTTTTATTATTATTTAATCAATATAAATATTAAATAATTGTCTTGAATAAATAAATTTTATTAATTTATGTGTACAAATTTTAAAAATATGGGTATATACGATATTGATTTACGTATACAAAATTTTAATATATATATATATATATATATATATATATATATATATATATATATATATATTAGATTATACTACGTGTATACTAAAATCAGCTATCAAAGTCAATCACTAATATAAAATACATATTAAAAGTAAATTAAATCACATATATATATATATATATATATATATATATATATATATATATATACACAAATATATTAATAATTAATTTTAGTGGCTAATTTTAGTATATAACTAATATTTTTTTATATAAATTATATATTTTGTATGTACAAAATTTTTGTAAATAAAAAAAAAATTCTTAGTGACTGAGCATTACTCTAGAAACTAAAGGATAGAAAGAGTTTCAAGTGTATCGAAAATCGGTGTTCCAGTTATTTTAACCGTTGATCTGAATTATAAAAAAATATATAATATATATTAATTGAAATTAACGACTAAAATAACTGAAATACCGGTATTTTCGGTACAC
This sequence comes from Arachis ipaensis, assembly GCF_059453495.1. Classification (NCBI taxonomy): domain Eukaryota; kingdom Viridiplantae; phylum Streptophyta; class Magnoliopsida; order Fabales; family Fabaceae; genus Arachis; species Arachis ipaensis. Next base: position 5,299,299 of record NC_142440.1, on the reverse strand, counting down.
TTAAAATTTTTTCTAAAGGATAAAGGAAAATTGAAAGGTGTGTTGTTGGTGCTTGACTGCTTGTTCATTGATTAGTCTTCCAATTTCACCATTCACCATTCATTCTCTAATCCTGATACTGATACTGTTACTGTTACGGTTACTCACACTACTCACTACTCTCTTCTCACTCCTCACTAATATACATTGTCTGTTTTTTCTCTTTTTTTAAGAAACGCCACTGGTTATCCGGAAGAAATAAAGCAATCTTTTCAGGAGATGTTGCATGAGAAATGAGAGAGAGGAAACAGAAACGGAACGCAGACCACCAGGGTGAGTGGGATCCATGGTGTCACGAGTTTTTTTAATGTGATCCTGCTTCTTTGTCAGATTATTTGCTATTTTAATGCCTTTTAATTAATTAATATACAAAAGAAACCACTTTTCATTTACGATGATGCACGGATACTGACATGAATATGAAAGCTGAAACAGATACAACATGAAATATGTCGATACTTGAATTTTAATATAAAATATGTTGACACTTTGAATTTTAAAATTTTACAACACACTGAATAATTTTTTAAATAAATTGTAATAATATTTTAATATTTTATTAATATTAAAATATAATTTAATTTTTTAATTATTTTTAATATTTTATTTTAATTATGTCAAATATTTAAAATAATTTTTTATTTTAATAAATAATAATATATACTATATCTAAATTTATTTATATGAAACTGATCATTATTAATCGTTAAATGATAATTTAATTAAATTTATCAAATTAATTTTAGTTTACTCGTTAAATGTTAATCTTTTATCTCATAATTTAAAATTTTTTACCCAAAATATTGTTAAACAACTCTTTTATCCCCTGATCAAAATTAACATTTGCGTGACTTGTTGTAAAGAGAAAAAATAATACTACTTCAAAAATAACTTTTATTTAAACTACAGCTTTATTTTACTTACTTACTGATAAGACTTTTTTTTATTTTAACTTATTTGACCATTATCATTATAATTTGGTATATTTTTGTCCTATCTTAACTATGTCAAAGTAGAATATTGGTTCATTACTAAAATATTTTTATGAATTTACCTCTGTTAAAATTGACATTGAATTTTTTTTTTGGTCTTATTGAATTAGTGTTTATGTTTAATAAATCTACAAAGAGTAATTCAAAAAAAGAAAATTTTTGATAATAGTTAATTATAGTTATTTTTAGAATACTTGTTAAATACGTTTAAATGATGTCAATTTTTTGTCCTGGTTATTGTCTTGAGTTTATCCTATTACATTTGCTGTCCTTTTATCACTAAGTATATATTATAGTAAACCTTTTTTCTAATGTGGATTATACTGACACATCTTTATTTGCACAATGTTACTGAAAATATACTTTTGTTAAACTATCTATGTTTTAAAGTAAATATAATTTTTACTTACAAATAATATTATATCAATATAAAATAATTTGATGTTAAAAATAAAACTTAATTTATTATATAAAAATAGAAAAATAAATAAAAATATACTCAAATTTTCACTCAAATTTCTATTATCACTGAAAAAATTATTCATACCACATAAAAGTAGAATTGATAACAGAATTTTATTTTAATATATACCAATAATTTACTAAAAAATTTAAGAGTACATCTATACTCCATATGCAAATCAATTAATTAGGATTCAATCACATAACTAATTTATTTTGAGTTAATATTAATTAATGTTTTAAAGTTATTTTATTTTAAATTTTGATTATAATTTTTAAATTATAAATTACAAAATTTTAACTTTAAATTATAAACTCTTCTTAAAAGATAGTATTAAAAAAAGATAATTTTGTATATATTAAAATCAAATGCAATCAAGTTTGAAATTCAGTGTAGAATGATGCCCAATTTTTTTTGGGTCAAGTTAACAACGAGTTGTCGTATGGGAAATGAGAGAGGGAGGGAAACAGAAACGGAACGGCGACCAGAGTGGGTGGGACCCATTGGTGACACGAGTTTTTTTAATGTGATCCCGCTATTTTGTCGGGTTATCTGCTAAATTAATGATTATACAAAGAAAATCACTCTTTATCATGATCACTGATATGAATATGAAAGTTGGAACTTGGGACAGAGACAACATAAGATATGTCAACACGTAAATTTTAAAATTATATAAGACACAGAATATTTGTTTAGATAAATTATAATGATATTTTAATATTTTATTGATATTAAAATATAATTTAATTATTTTAATTATTTTTAATATTTTATTTTAATTATATCAAATATTTAAAATAATTTTTTATTTTAATAAATAATAATATATATTATATCTAAATTTATTTATGTGAAACTGATAATTAATAATCGTTAAATAATAATTTAGTTAAATTTATTAAATTAATTTTAGTTTACTCGTTAAATGTTAATCTTTTATCTCATAATTTAAAACTTTTTACCCAAAATATTATTAAACAACTCTTTTATCTTTGCGTGACTTTTTTTTTTTTTTGTGAAAAGAAAAAATAATACTACTTCAAAAATAACTTTTACTTAGACTACATCTCTATTTTACTTACTTATTAATAGGAATTTTTTTTATTTTAACTTATTTGACTATTATCACTATAATTCGGTATATTTTTGTCCTATCTTAATTATGTCAAAGTAGAATATTGATTCATTATTAAAACATTTTTATAAAATTACTTATGTTAAAATTGACATCGAATCATTATTTTTTTTTGCTGTTATTGAATTAGTGTTTATGTTTAATAAATCTATAAAGAGTAATTCGAAAAAAGAAAATTTTTAATAATAAGTAATTGTAGCTATTTTTAGAATATGTGTTAAATACGTTTAAATGATGTTAATTTTTTCCCTAGTTATTGTTTTGAGTCTATCCTATTGCATTTGCTGTCCTTTTATCATTAGTATATATTATAGTAAACTTTTTATTTTTAATATAGATTATGCTGATATATTTTTATTTATACAATGTTGTTGGAAATATACTTTTGTTAAACTGTCTATATTTTAAAGTAAATATAATTTTTACTTACAAATAATATTATATCAACATAAAATAATTTGATATTAAAAATAAAACTTAATTTATTATATAAAAATAAAAAAATAAATAAAAATACATCCAAATTTTCATTCAAATTTTTATTATCACTGAAAAAATTACTCACATTACAAAAAATAGAATTAATAACAGAATTTTATTTTAGTATGTACAAATAATTCACTAAAAAATTTAAGAGTACATCTATACTCTGTATAAAAATCTAAATATATTTTTGTCTATTTTTTATATAAAGATAATATGATAATATAGAGTATCAATATTATCTTTATTTTTATATAGTATTTGGATATGGCCACGGAGTTTACGATATTACATATAAACGTATTTATTTTTCACTTGTTTCACAAAGTACATTATATGAATGTTTTATACTAAAATATTTTTGATATAAATTATATATTTTGTATGCACACAATTTTTAACAAATAAATTTTATCAATTTATGTGTACAAATTTTAAAAATATGAGTATAAACTATATTGATTTATATGTATAAAATTTTAATATATATATATATATAAATATAAATTAGACCATGTACGTATACATTAAAATCAGTCACTAATATAAAATATATGTTAAAATATAAATACATATTAAAAATAAATTAAATTACACACATATTTATACATAAATATATTAATAATTAATTTTAATGAATAATTTTAGTATATAAATAATATTTTTGATATAAATTATATATTTTGTATGCACACAATTTTTGTAAATATAAATATAAGACAAAAAAAAATATTTGTTAATGACTGAGCATTACTCTACAAATTAAAGGATAAAGGAAAATTGAATGGTGTGTTGTTGGTGCTTGACTGCTTGTTGGTGAAGTTGTAGAAGAGCAGAGCAGTGGCGCTTTTCGTTGATTGGTCTTCCTATTTCACCATTCACCATTCACTCTCTCAATCCTGTTACCGTTACTGTTACTCACACTACTCACTACTCTCTTCTCGCTCCTCCCTAATATACACTTTCTGTTTTTCCTCTTTTTTTTAAGAAACGCCACTGGTTATCGGGAAGAAATAAAGCAATCTTTTCAGGTTGATCTTCCCATAAAGGGGCAAAATTCTCGTACTCGCTTCCTGCCATACTCTCAAAAAAGGACATTTCTTTTTCTCTTTTGCAACCATGCATTCCAACACTGTTCCTGTTGCCTCCAGAACTCGTTCCAGAACCCCCGCCACAACCACCATGAGCCTTAGTAGCTCCGACGATGACGAAGTCGTCGTTAAAGGGGAAACTCCCCCGAAACCTCAACCTGAACGCGGCAGCACAGAAGAAGAAGAAGAAGGCAGCGGTAACAGAGACAGCGAGAATGTGAAGGAGGGCGAGAACAGAGAAGATATAACGAGGAAAAGAAGAAAATTTGGGGTTGACATTTTGATTGACCAGAGTCTCAGCCCCGATGGTAAGAGTGTTGCACACAGGACTCGTTCCCATTTCCCGAAGAGCAAGAAGAACCTCCTTTTTGGGACTTTTAGTCAACCAATTTGCCTTGCTGATGATGATGAAGAACAAGAACAAGAACAAGAACAAGAAAAGGAAGAAGGGCAACAACCTGGGAAGCAAGGTGAAGATGATGAAGAAGAACATGTGGAGGAGGAGGAGGAGGACGAGGAGGAGGAGGAGGGGGAGGAGGACGAAGACGACGACGACGAGTCTCTTTATGAATCAGAAGAAACTGATTTGGAGGAGGAGGATGATGATGATGACGACGACTACAGCGTAGAGAGGGATGCATGTATGAACAATGTGGCCAATTTTGAAGGGAAGAAGCAAAAGCGGAAGCGTGTTGATGTGGCTAGCATGTTAAGGGATATGATGTTTGGCAAGGGAGAGGTGCCTCTGCTGGAGTCTGTGGAAGAAGAATCAGGTGCAACTGTGGTGACCATGGACGTGCCAACAAGGTCCCCTTTCAACAGTGAGAAGCACGCGCCACCGGAGAAATCGACTGACCAGGAGGAAGTGTTGGATGCTATTTGGGCTGAGATGGAGCGTGGCTTCAGCTCTGATCCTGTTGAAGAGGGACATGGTTCTAATGAATTCAAATGCAGAGGTTCCAAGAGGGAAAAGGGATCTGCTTTTGAATTCACAAGGAAGATAGAAGATCAAGATCTTGGTGGGGAGTTTCAGGATTGTGTTGCCCAAGAGAAGGGTAAATTGTCTAGCAAGTCAAGCATTGAGGAGGGAAATTCATGTGTGGATTTTCCTTTCAAGTTTACTTTTTTAACTAAGGAACTGCCAGCTGAGAAATCCCAAGATGAGAAAGAAATAGATAGGATCTGGTCTGAGATGGAGCTTGGTCTTCATGTTATCCAACAAGACTCTGCTTCTGCTCCTCAGGTTGGTTGTTTCCCTCCACTATTACAACAGTCACATTCTATGCTATATGATTTTAGTGAAGGTAAATTATGTTTTCTCATCAGCAGGGTGAAAATAATGCTGATCGTGATCAATTTCCGGTGGAAGGTGATGCTAACACACCCCCTTTTTTTCGCTGTCGAAAAGGGGAACACAATCTTGTTCTTGATGAGGAAATTGGGCTTATCTGTAAATATTGCTTGCATGTGGCACAGGAGATCAAGAATTGGGTTCCTCCTTTTGTAAGTCATTTGCCTTTGATCTAATATACACATTAGAATAGAGCCTGCTTGTGGATTGTTTGCAACTGATTTCTATGCTTGTGATTAATGAGTTAAAGCTTACCATTTCTCAGATAAATTTGAGCATTTATATTGCTTGTTTCACAATATATTAAATTATTTTTGGCTACATCCTATCTAGTAAGTTTCTTCTTTAGCTCTAGGGATTACATACATCTTGCATGTTATATTCTTTACATGGTATATCACTTAAATAGAGTATGTGGTTATTGATTGTATTGCCATGCAAATGGCTTTGGATATTAAGGTGGCTCTAAAGTTATGCAGTTAACTGATGATCTATCCATGTATGAGTGAGTGAGTATATAGAAATTATGTCATTCTACTCTTTACGTGCCATTTTCAACTAATTATTTGTGCGTTGATACGATACCTTGGCGTATGCAGGTTGAAAGTCCATGGGAAAAATCTGACAGGAGAGATTATTATTATTATGGGGATGATGTTGACCGGTCTGTCTTTGATGAGCTTCATGATCGAACTTCTTTGAGTGATGATTATAACCTTGGTAATCACAAGGGGACAGTGTGGGATATGATTCCTGGAGTGAAGAAGACTATGTATCCTCATCAATGCGAAGCTTTTGAATTTCTCTGGAGTCATTTAGCTGGTGGAATTTTTCTTGATCAGCTTAAAGGAGAAAACACTGGAAATGGATGCGTTGTATCTCATGCTCCTGGCACGGGGAAAACCCGTCTTGCTATTGTATTTATCCAGAGTTACATGAAGTTATATCCAGCATGCTCACCAATGATCATTGCTCCTAAAAGCATGCTCCTTACATGGGAAGAGGAGTTCAAAATATGGAAGGTTGACATTCCCTTTCACAATGTGAACAATTCTGAATACTCTGGCAACGAGAATGAAACAGCTCTTAATCTTATCAATAAATTTGGTCGAAATGCTTCGACTCAGGCAGCAAAGCGGAATTGTCGTACAGCTAAGTTTTATTCCTGGAAGCTTGGCAAAAGCATCTTGGGAATTAGCTACAAATTGTTCGAGCTACTTACCCGGGAGGGCTCCCGGGACAAGGTCATGAGGAAGTTCCTTCTTGAACAGCCTAGTTTGCTAGTTCTTGACGAAGGGCACACTCCCCGCAATAAGACATCTGCTGTATGGAAATCCGTCTCTGAAATTGAAACAAAGAGACGCATCATCCTTTCCGGAACTCCCTTTCAAAATAACTTTAGGGAGCTATACACCACACTGTGCTTGGCAAGGCCTAAATTTGCTGATTTGAATCCAAGAGATGAACATAGAGGGAGATGGCGATATCTTGTCAGTTCATATGGAAAGGTTACTGATACCAGTAGAAAATTAAAGATATTGAAAGAGATCCGAGAAATGATTCAACCTTTTGTTCATGTATACAAGGGAACCATACTGCAAGACAGTCTCCCAGGGTTGAGGCAGTTGGTAGTCATATTGAAGCCAACCCAGTTGCAGGAGAAATTGCTTCAAGATCTTAAGAAGAGATTTGATAATGTGCTTAAATTAGAATACGAAGAGTCTGTAGCAGCATTTCATCCTTCTCTTTGCGAGCTAGCTGAAGACAAGGAGAAGATACAAAAGTGTAGATTGAACCCCAACGAAAGTGCCAAAACAAAGTTCTTAATGGAACTTATCAGGATCAGTGGAATTTTCAATGAAAAAGTTTTGGTTTTTAGTCAATTCATTGAACCTTTGAAGCTTCTACTGAGCCAGCTGAAGCAGCATTTTAGTTGGACTGAAGGAAGAGAGGTGTTACAAATGCATGGAAAACAAGAAGCAAAGCTTCGTCAGGCTTCAATCCACACTTTCAATGATCCGAACAGCAAAGTAAAGGTAATGCTAGCATCAACCAAGGCTTGTTACGAAGGTATCAGTTTGGTAGGTGCCTCCAGGGTTGTTTTGCTTGATGTTGTGTGGAATCCCTCGGTTGAGAAGCAAGCAATAAGCCGTGCTTATAGGCTCGGCCAAAAGAAGCTTGTGTTTACTTACCATTTGATCACCAAGGGGACAACGGACGAGAAAAAATGTGGTCGACAAGCTGTGAAGGATCAGTTGTCAGAGTTGGTGTTCTTTCATACCGAAGGTGGGGCTCAAAATCGTCAACTCTTTTCATCCGCTTTGGAAGATGAAATTCTGGAGCAGATCATTGAGCAAGAAAAGTTCAGACACATAATTGAAAAAGTAGCTATTAAGAAACCAAATCTACTTTGAGACATGGTTTCTATCCCTCTCTTGTTTGCCTATATCTTGGATACCAGCAAAACAACTTATGGCTATTTTTTCAGTACATAGTTTCTTAAGGCTTTTAGTGATATAGCAAATGTGGACTGGTTAGATCTTGCTTGATACACAGCTTCACATGGCTGTTCTTGAGTACATAGCTTCTTATGGCTGATCTTCTGGGTACATAGACTCCTGTGGCCGTATTTTGGGTACATAGTTTCTCATGGCTGCTTATATAGCTTCTTATGGCTTTTGGTATAGCTAATGTACTTTCTTATGCTCTCTGCTTATATAGCTTCTTGTGTCTTATGGTGTCAACTGTTTAGTGATAACTTTTTTTTTTTCCTTTCAAGGATAAGATGTATTTTATAAATGAAATGAACAGTACAAAGTGGACCATAGAGGGTCATCAGCAAAGTGAAACAGGATACCCAATCAAGAATTAGATTTACCATCTTTCACAGACCATTTTATAGCCCCTTTTCAGTCACCTTTCTTCCAGAATTATTCTCCATTCCCATAAAAGGAGGGTTCATAATATACTTGTTTTTGAAGACTCTCTGGAACAAGCACTGTTCTAGCGACAGATTTAATTAGCAATTTTCTTCTGCACTTGCAGATAGCATACTTTCTTACCATTATGAAAAGCCTGCTTCATACTTTATTAATAACCATGCAAAAAGTCTGGGATTTAGACCACTGGATTGTCTATGAAAAGCGAAGGAATTTGTCTTTAATTCCAGATTAGGAATGCCTAGAAATCTACCATAGTCTACTCTCTAGATTCACCTTCTGACCACTTAGATACTCATAAATTCCAGAAATTTCCAGCGAGATATGACAATCCTGCTCAGAAACATTTAGGATACGCTAAACCTATTTAACAAAATTATTTAATAATAAGAAATACTAGGAAATTAATATTTTTTTTCCTTTTGCATTTAACATTAATATAACAGAAGGGTTAAAATTTAATAATAAGAAATACTAGGAAATTAATATTTTTTTTCCTTTTGCATTTAACATTAATATAACAGAAGGGTTAAAATGCAAAAAGTTTCCGTTGCCGGGACTTGAACCCGGGTCTCTCGGGTGAGAGCCGAGTATCCTAACCACCTAGACTACAACGGAATTGCAAACATTTGTCTACCATGAATTATTCATTATTAAAAGAAAAATCCATGGCATGAGAGAGGAATTTTTAGGGTTTCCGTAACGGTGCGCAAGTTATGTACTCCACTTTCGTTTGGGTGCGGCTCTCTCACTTTTGTTTCACACAGCGCCTTCGATCCAGAAAACATGGTATTCTCTCTCTTCTCCCTTTCCCGAATCCAATGCCTCGTCGCTTTTCTTTTCGATCATGAAGCTTACTAACTTACATAATCATCCCCTAATTGCAGACTAAGAGAACGAAGAAGGCAGGCATCGTCGGAAAATATGGTACGTTCCGTAATGACGCTTTCACTTGAAAACCTAAAATGCGCTCTCTTAGTATACGCATAATTGATGGTAGGTTTAAAATGAATAGTCAATAAGTATATATGCATTATTTCTTTTGAGTTCGCAATTTTGAATTTATTGGATTTTTAATGTGACAGGTACCAGATATGGTGCTAGTCTGCGGAAGCAGATTAAGAAGATGGAGGTTAGTCAGCACAGCAAGTTCTTCTGTGAATTTTGTGGCAAGGTATGTAAGAGCGAAACCCAGCCAAAGGAGTCTTTAGAATATTAAGTGATTTATGTTTTGATAATTTCTTTAACTGTGTTGGCGGTTGCAGTATGCTGTGAAGAGGAAGGCTGTAGGAATATGGGGATGCAAGGATTGTGGAAAAGTGAAAGCAGGCGGTGCCTACACATTGAAGTAATGTTCCATTCTTCCTTCTTTCTTTCTACTCAAATTGATATCTTTTTGTTCTCAAACATGCTCACTTTGTTTTGCTCTATTCTGGCAGCACCGCTAGTGCCGTCACTGTGCGGAGTACTATCCGGAGGTTGAGGGAACAAACTGAGAGTTAAGCATTTTGGTTTGTGCAAGCTTTTGGGCAATAGCTTTACGAAATTATTAGTTTATGTTTAGAGAACCGGATTGTTTGAACTGAATCATGTTATATCTGATTGAGATTTCACTCTGTCCAATTGCACGGAACTGTTTCTTGTTATTGAAACAGCATTGCTACATAGTTTTATTTCTTTTTGTGGTTCTTTCGTCGTTGCATGTCAATCCAATTCAATTTGCTTCGTATTGATTAAGGTAATTGCTATGATGACTAAAAGTATTTGACTAACTTATGGGTAGCAAGAGCTAGACTTTCCTTTCATTGGTTTAAATATTAGCACTTTACAATAGTATCATGTTCACTAGTCAGTAGCACTTTATAATATGACCAATTTTTTATAATATAAAATATAAATTTAATTTTGATACATTAACATATTATTTGGTTCAAAGGAATATGATAAAAAAGAATAAATAAAAAAATAGATGAAAAATCAAAATTTTCATTATTTGAATGACTATAAAAAATTAAAAAGAAAAGAATAAATTAGTGTGGGATTCATCCAAATTTTTCTCTTCCATCATGAGATAAAAACTCATGAGAAAGAACAAATAATGGTATAATTACAAATGTTATTCATTGTTATATTATTATTAATAATTATCAATACAAATGTAGTTTTAATACTTTTAAATTTTTAATATTATTATAATAAAAATTTATATTTAAATATTATATGTATTAAATAAATCATTTAAATTAAATATATAAAATATAAATAAAGATATTTATATTTTATTTTATTATAAAAATATTAATATAATTTTATACAATTATATTTTTTTTTCATTTTTTTTACATCTAAATAAGAATTTTTTATTTTTTTATTTTTTTCTCTTATTTTTTTCTTTTTATTTTCTTTTTTATATCCAAACAAAGTGTAATAAATCCCAAAATCACATTCGATTTTTTTAGAAGACCATTTTATTCTTTTAGATATTCGTTATTAGATGACCATATAAAATTATTTTATATTGACATACATATAAAATTATTTTATATTGACATACATTTGTTCTGGGGTAGTAGTACTATGTCTACTATGTCACTCTTTGATTTGATTGGATGTAAAAGGTTAAGATCTGCAGATTTTGTAAAGAAAAAATAAGGGAAAATAAAAAGTGAAAAGAAAAAACATAATTTTATAATTTTTTTTACAAAATTTTTAAAACAAAATACTAAAAATAAAAATACAGACTAAACAAACTCTAGTATTCGCTCATATAAAAAAGATTCGGCATACATATATAATGCGATTCAAAAGTGGTTCCAACTTCCAAATGTCAAACGAGAATAAAAAATAGTCAAAATTTCAGAGATCACATACAGACTAATGGACAAGGGGAAACATCTTATTCAAATTTCATACGATCATTAGTGATGTTTGACTGATAGAAAGGCCATAACATCGTAGAAATTGAATTATAAAATGTAAAAACAGATTAAAATGTGATTCAAATTGACGAAGGATAAATCAACAAACTCGAACGATGCGTAAATTGAAGGGAGTAAATGGAATAAAACAATATAAAATAGCAGGGGATCAGTAATCTGAGATGATGATAAACAACATGAAGTGGGACTAATCGCAAGAATACAACTTTGATAAGCAATTAACAGAACACTTAAGCACCTAACCACTTGCTCATTGAACTTGAAGCTCACAGAACTGAACTCCAAGCTGAAAGTGAAACTAAGCATTTTGCATGACAGGTCTGCAATTTTCTTTACAATACGCTCCTAAAACAGATAAAATAAGCGGGTCTAGATTGTACTCATTTTGGAAAAAGCATACTATTAGCTGCGTGTTGCAAGGGGACTGAAAGAATTATAAATAAGACTTGGGCAGGCTCTTACTTTCGTTGGAAGGTTCAAATTTAAGCTTCATGGCTTGTGAAGCTTGAAGCCAAAGACTCTTGGAACATAGCTCTGTGATGGTTTCTGTGGCTTCAGTTGTCCATAAGTCATCAGGAAGAGGTGAGGAAATGTAGTTCCAAAATAAGCTCCATCAATGTCTAGAACAAACTTAAGGAAAATGTGGAATATAAAGGATACGGGAGAATGCAGTGTGCCAATAAAAATTCAAGCCGAAATAATTATACTGCAAGACAATTCATACATCCCAAGATTCATACTCATCAGCATTTAATAAAAAGATGGCTACATAAAATGGAAGCAAAGCAAATATAGAAGGCAATTGAATTTGTACAACCAACAAACAGCTGAAAGTAAAATTGCAGCTCAAAATTTTACTTGACAAGAACCCAAATTAGTTTTTGGATAAGACACAGACACTTCTCCAGATATCAGATATCACTTGTCAAAATATCTCGATTATATGAATCCAGACAAGGCAAATTAAGTCATTCACTATCTAAATATTACTGCCATGCTCCATTACGGACCAGGTAGTTAGTGCACATTAGCAATGCATCCAAGTAAAAGATTTCTTTTCAGAAACCTTGACAAGGGATGGAACCTTCTTATAGCTGTAAAAACTGCTTAAAATGCATTTGATCCACAATCACAAGTAAATTTGGTTTTTCAAGATTGCAGAAAACATTAACAGATAATGCATACAATGTAAGAGGAGAATTACCAAAAATCAAAAGTTACCCTAATAACTAATTTACTTGACATATGGGGAAAAAATGAATCTCAAAACAAGCAAGCAGTGATATATGCGTGATATTAAAATAAAATTTCTGAGAGAAATGCTTTTGCAATCCACAAAATGGCACAAAAATCAACAATATATAATTAAAAAGGATACTGCCTTGATACTTGGACCGCGGATAATAAATGTCTTCACACCTTGGGCAGTATATTTTCACGGTACTGGACCTTGGAACATCTGACTGACCAACCGGAAGGCAGGGCTGCCCAGAGCAGTACACTCTTGGACATCTACCAAAATCATAGTTCTTGTACTTGTCCAGCTGGAAAAATCCCAAGTACATTAACAATGCCAATCTTCTGGAATCTAAAGCAATACAATGGTATTAACTAGGTTGCCAGAAAAATCTTACCATGGAGGCCAATCCTTTGCCTGTCAAGATATACCTGGCATGAATCAGACCATATAGCATCTCTGCTGCTGATTCAATTAACTCATTTTGTTCCTCTGTAAACATGTCACCTGCACACACAACCGATTGAATTCAGACTCTTAACATACATAACAATCAATTAAGTATTACACACCGCAGAAATGGAGAAACACTGGAAATAATCACGAGTCGCAATGTCGAATAAACATAACATAAGCTTACCATGAGAGGATTCAACATCCAAAATCAAATCAAGAGCGTAATCATAGTAAGGCACTTGACTGCTCAATCCACAAAGGTTGAAGTCATCCTGGATGTAATCATCATCCACCTCGCAGAAGAACTCGTTCCCTCTCAAATTGCAGAACCACGAGATCCACGACGTGTCATCTCCATCAGAACCACTAACATCAGACTCCTCGCTGTCAGTCTCAGATTCCTCTGCAACCAATGCACATAACCAAAAAAGCAAAGTTACATCCCTAACCGCAAAAGACCTAAACCTTTACACTCCTTCACGTTTCAAAAACACGAAAAATACACATATCCTTCCTAGCTTTGTATTTAACATCGAATAACTCCGGACTGAAGCTATTACTACTACATAAGATGAGCTTCCCACAATTTCACATAATATTGGCAGAATAATTATAATAAAATCCGTAAAGCAAATTAATAGAAGAAATATTCGAAGAGATTAGAGAAAAAGAGGAAAAGTACCATCGGAAGCGTTAGAGTTCTTGGAGATAGTGGCGGAGGCGGTGGAGCGAGAGTCCCTGAGGGCGTGATCGCGTGCGGAGGAGGACTTGCCGGATAAGAGAGAGGAGGGCCTGTCCTTGCCGTTGATTGGCCTCGACGTCGACGTTGACGGCGACGATCGCTCCAGCTGCTTGTCGAGGACGTCGTTGATTCGCTTCCGATCAACCTCCGATTTGGTATTGGTACCTCGCTCTCGCTCTCTCTCTCTGTACATAACTATCTCTTTCTCTCTCTCTCTCTTCCTCCGATTTGGTTCGATCCGGTTTCTCTCTCACTGAATCATGCCGAAGCGGTTACCGGTTCTGTTTTCCCTCCGAGCTAGCTAGGGTTTTCAGCTTCACTTTGCTGTTGTTCGGGGACGGTGATGATAACACAATCGCGATTAACAAGCACCATCACCATGCTGTTCCTATAGCTATTGCTATTGCTACCACCATTTCTTTTCTTTTTCTCATTTTTTTAATTTTATTTTTAATTATTAATATTATCTCTCGTTCTCTCTCCTTATTTCTCTCACTCCTATTTTTTCCGCATTTGGTCCTTTTATTACGGGGAAGTTTTTTGGTTTTTTAATGGCACTCTTTTTCTTGTCGCATTATCGATTCCATTTTGTTATCGCTTATCGAATTGTTTTCATAATTACAATTTCAGTGATACATAGTAAATTAAGATAATTTTTTTTAATTATTGTTAACTTTGTTTCTGATTTCTTTTACTCATGCTTTGCAATACGTATTTCTTAGTAAAAAATAAAAATACATGGCCAAAATTGTCATTAACCCCCTCACTGAAATTTTAAAAGTAATTAGAAACTGTATAATCAAACAAATTAATTTTGTATTTACAAAAAATAAATAAATTACTGATTTTATCCATAAAATTTTAAAATACTAAAAAAATTATCTATAAATAAAATTAACGTATGAATATCTTTGTTGAAAACATTTTTTTGCAAGTGTGAAACTAATTCTATTCATTTATTAATCAATATTCCATATTTTTATAAATAAAAATCATTTATTCACATTTGTAATTTCTAATTCAAATAGGGTCAATATATGTCCCATTTTTGTTTCTCAATTATAAATGCATGCGTCTATGATCTTTGGACAAAAATACTTGCAAATCAGTCTTCAAAGTAACCTCACATTGACGATAAGAATCTTCTAGAACACAAGGTGATTCAATTGTGCCAAGTGCCATGTACCCCAATATCTCCAGCTTAGCAAGGACGAAAATCCAACTTTGCAAAGTACCTAATTAGCTATTTGATTGTCTTCTTTTTGTTGTATAATTATTGTCATAGGCGGTATAAAACTCAAAACTCGAAAGTAGCTAAGCCTCCAGTCTGTAATAGCACTGCAGTAGGTGGCCTTTACTTAGTTCTTATCCAACATTTGCTCCTCCTTGCTGTCCCTATCGGTTTCATCTATCTTCCATGTCTCTCAAATGCCCTAATATAGGACACAGCATATCCATCTTTCAGTTCTCCATGTCCTTATTACCTTGTTCTTTTCTCAACTTAACACATAAACCAAACTATGCAATATGGAACAACAAAGTACATCTCTTAACACTGATATAACGATTCAGCTTGCACTACACACACACAACCCTTAACCTCTAAGAAATTTTCAGGAAGAGGTAATATATACAACACCACTTATGAAGCCAGCTGTAACCACCATTCACCATTCTCAGTTCATCTCCAATTTCTTTAGAGAAGTTTAGATATTCAATATTTCATAATATTTTGGACACCTTTGCATTTATACTCTTTTTTCTCGTATAAAACCATTAAAGATTAAATAGCAAATACAGAATTAAATGATTTGTATCTAAATATATAACTGAATTGTAACCAAATATATAAATAAATCTCTTAACCAATTTGATGCTAAAACAACATTTTATTTGAATGAATATAGACAAATAACAAGTTCTTGACCAATTTGTATTTAGAGAAAAATAAGTCTCCATTCATTTTATGTTGGCACTTGACATCTAACTCAGTATGTTAACATAACATATCAGCAACTTCTGTTATCAGATGATGGTAGTACTAACAGAAAGATCGCGTTGTCTGACAGATCAAGGACAGAAATTGAAGTGGATTGTTTATTTTATCAGAAGTCACGTTATTCGGAGAAAAAAGCAGGAACTGGATCGGTAATTTACTCACAATATAATTATACTCTCTCTTATCATATTAACTGTTCTTGTCCAAATCTGTGGCAGTAACATTCTTCGCGTCTTATCTCAAACTCCCTCGCCCATGGCTACAACACATGCCTTCGTCTAGTCACCAGAAAAGGAAACCCATCCTTCTTGTACAGTCAATAAAGAAAAACCCATATTCAATTCTTAATAATGAACTACAAGGAATTCCACCACTTCCATTCTAGTGTGTACATAGTCCATAAAGGAATTATAATAAACAAAAGTAATGCCATTATAATTGCATTTTTGTACCTAACCAAATAACCTATTAAAATGTCTGCAAAAGCTCGCTGATTTCAAAGCTGACAGCAAAATTAAACACTAATTGCCTCGCGAATCATGCCTGCATATACTTTACAACATGTTCCTAAATAAATAAAACAGTGTGATGTAGATTGTATTAATTTGGAAATCTAGGAGTACAACAGCGGCAGCAAAACAAGGCATGTGACGACTCGTACTTTTGTTTGCAAGCTTTGAAATTCCATCCATCTTCAATTCTTCATCATGGCTTGTGAACTTTAAAACCAAAAACTCTTGGAACATAGCTCTGTGATGGCTTTTGTGGCTTCAGATGACCATAAGTCATCAGGAAGAGGTTAGGAAATGTAGTTCCAAAATAAGCTCCGTCGATATCTAGAGATGCAGTTAAGGAACTTTGGGTACAGGTTATAGTGTTTCATCGTATAATTGAACCAAAAAATATGTGCAAAATAATGAAATATGAAATAACATGCAATCATTCCAAAGTTAAAAAAGAAATATCCATGGATTAAAACCCCGTCCCCTGTATGATCCAGTGGTATGTTATACCAAATATCTTTGTATATAGGAAGCATAATATCAAACAGCACATTGAGATATTGGTGCATTGCATTGGTGCTAATTTCATGCCAGAAAATGAGATCATGAACTTGAAACCCTATGAGGTGTTAGACGTTTGGAATTCACACTTTAATACATTCATTGATAGACATAAGTGTTTCTAAAATTCCTTATAATTGTTCACACCAAGTACGGAAAGGTTTTGCTGCTTTTATTGTCATCTAACTTCATTCATGCATTGGTTATCATCTCTTTATGCCTTCTTTCTTGTTGGTTAATAAAGAAGAACATAAAGTAAATTTAAAAACAGATGTGGAATTGGAAATTCCTAAAAGCCAAAATATGAATCAACAGACACATGCGTGGGAGATAAAAAAACAGAGCTTGGCAACTAGGAGCTCAACACCAACACAAGACTTGAAACTACAAAAGGATACTACCTTGATACTTGGATCGCGGGTAGTAAATGTCTTCACACCTGGGGCAATATATCTTTACAGTGCTCGACCTAGGGATGTCGGACTGACCCACCGGAAGGCACGGTTGCCCTGAGCAGTAAACTCTCGGACACCTACCAAAGTCATAATTCTTGTACTTGTCCAGCTGCACATGACATAACAGAACATAATCCAATGAACTTAATCAATTACCATTACCAACTTCAATTCCAGCTAAGAGTAAACTACCATTTCTAACCACAAAAAGATTTAAACTATCTTGGATAGTCAATGCATCTTTCACAGTTAAAACAGTTGGATATCTCAAGATAAATTAGAACAAGAAATAAGAATCATACCATGGCAGCCATTCCTCTGCCTGTTAAAATGTAGCGGGCATGAATGAGACCATAAAGCATCTCCGCGGCGGATTCAATCAACTCATTTTGTTCTTCTGTAAAGATGTCTCCTACACATTTAAGTATGAATCAAACAAACCAAATGCAAAATATGATCCAACATCAGAAGAGAAGGCGTGAGTTACAGTTAGTTACCGTGGGAGGAGTCAACGTCGAGAATCAAGTCAAGGGCATAATCGTAATAAGGAACTTGGCTGCTCAAACCACAAAGGTTAAAATCGTCCTGAATGTAATCATCATCGACCTCGCAAAAGAACTCGTTCCCTCTGAGGCTGCAGAACCACGCGATCCACGAGGTGTCTTCCCCGTCGTCGGAGGCACTAACGTCCGATCCCCCGGTGTCGGTTTCCGATTCCTCGAGTGTGGCGTCGGAGTTGTTGGCTTGGATTTGGGCCTGGATTTGGGCCTTGATGGGCCTAGTGGAGGCGGAGGTGGAAGTGGAGGGTGAGGATCGGTGCAAGTGCTTGTCGAGAACGTCGTTGATTCGCTTCCTGCGATCAACGCCCGCACCCTCCGCCACTCTGTTACCGTACATAATAATAACAACAACAAGAAGAATAATTATTATTATTATCACTATTGCTATTATTAATAGTGATAACCAATACCTCTTCCTTTAGTTTATTTTCTTTGTCTACCGAATCATGAAGCTCAATTTCAGTAAACTAGGGTTTGGGTAGGTAGAAGAAGAAGAAGTAGTAGCTAGCCAGAGAGTGGAGAGAGATAGAGAGAGCAATAGCAGAGAGAATAAACAGTGTGCGCCACAAAGACAAAGCGCACTCTTCTCTTCTCTTCTCTTCTGGCTACACAGAATAATCAGATATTTAATTTTGGAATGTGTTTACGTTTCATTTATTGGGGATGGATAAATCGGGGTTCTCACTTCTCACACTTTGCACTCCTTTAATTCTTCTATCTTCTCTTTTGTAAATTGGTAGCATGTGATTGGTGATTAGCGAATAATATTAAACTATGAAGTATGGACACTTCGCTGAGTTATCGTGTCCGCGTGTGGACATCCGAACACGACACTCACCGACATTCGTGTATCTGCTGTGTCTAACTGTGTCTTGATAAAAAATAAAAAAATTTTCTTCGACTACGTTTGGACACACCTAAATATCATTACGTGTTTGCGTGTCCAGTCTTATTCTTAACATATATTCTTAAAATAAATTTAGTTATAGTATATATTATTATTTATTAAAACAAAAAATATTTTAAATACTTGATATAATTAAAATAAGACATTAAAAATAATTAAAAATTTTAATTTATATTTTAATACCAATAAAATATCAAAATATCATTATAATTTATCTAAAAAATACTTTATATTTTATATATATGCATGTCCCTGTGTTATGTAAGATTTTAAAATTCGTCTGTCGGCGTGTCCCGTGTCCGTGTCAGTATCTGCGCATCATAGTTAAGTAATTCATTTTTTTAAAAATATTTTATTTATTTTAAATAAAAAATGTAAATGTTAATTAATTAAAAATTATTCAATATATTTTATTCTGATAAACATATTTGAGTGGGACTGTAGTCCACGTGTCTCGCATATCATGCCTCCAACAATTTTGAACGGCGAAGGATCTGATAATAACACCTTGCTAACAATTAAGGTCTTTGAAGTTTGAACTATGGATAATACCTGAACTTCAATAATTTGAACGAGACAAAAACCGGTTTGTTTTTAAAGAAGTATGTGTGATTGAATATTTAATAAATAATTTATGATATTGACACTGAAATAATTGATTGTTTACGTAAAAAACTAAAAATCTTAAACATGCCCAAAGTTGAAAAAAAATCCACCTTTAAAAAAATACATTTGCGTAAAATGAAGTTACGACCTACATTTCCTCTCTGATTTGTTGGCCTAATAATAATAAGGACCATCTATCTCTTGTTAGTGAAAGTATATATTGAGGCTAATTTTTGTAGTGCACATGAAATGAGTGATATATTTTAATATTATAATTTTTAGTATTTTTAAAATTGTAAAAAGTATAAAAATTACTCTGATTTTTTATTTCAAATTTTTTATCTTTTTAAGTAGAAATCGAAAGATTCGATTTGAGCAATTAAAGGGTCCGATTTTTGTACTTTTTAAAATTGGAGAATTTGATTTTTATATCTCTCAAAAATAGGATTCTATTTCTATATCCTACATTAAATAGGAGTTAAACCTCAGAGTGGTCCTTGAACTTACACTCGACTCTCAAAGTGGTCCTTAAACTTGCAATAGTCTCAATATTATTCCCGAATTTAACACATGTGGTTCATGGTCGTCCCTGAAGCATTCTGGGGAATATTCCATAACGGCGCGCTGACGTGTATGGAGAGGCGCCACGTTAGATATCTAACGTGGCTGTTATCATTTTTTTAACTCAATTTAGTCCCGGAATTATTTTATAACCCTAATTCCCAATTTATTATTAGAAACCACTCTGTTTCTTCTTTTTTGCTCTCCTTCGTCTTCTCTGCTATTGTTGAGTTGCCATTGTTGAATGTGATTTGAGTGGGTCATGATGGGTGGAGGCAGCAAATTGAGGTTATGATGAAGGCCCGAATTTTGGAGGTTATGATGCTCATAATGTATATCATGATGAGTTAGATGAGACAAATTCTTGGCATTTCGAAGAAATGAAGACACCCCTAACTTAGAGGATGACGACTCATTTCCTGTTTTCAGAGAAGAAACAAGGTTCGGAAAACTCCAATTAGATGTAGGGATGAAATTCAACACGAAGATGGATTTTAAGGAGGCTGTGAGGGAGTATTGCATCCAGGAAGGTAGAAGAGTTAGATTCAAGAAAAATGATAATTTATGATGCAGGGCTTTATGTAGGGGTGAGGAATGTCCATGGGTTATCTATATCTCTAAGGATAGTGAGATTGTTTGCTGGCAAGTTAAAACCTTCAATGATGATCATACTTGCCCAAAGGAGACAAAAAATAAATTAGCTAACAGAAGCACTCTGAAGCACTCTGAAACTTTAACTTTAACAGAAGAGCGCACTTTTGACAAGATGTATATTTGTCTGGATGGGTGCAAGAATGGGTTTAGGGCGGGATGCAGACCTCTAATAAGGCTTGATGGAGCATTCCAAAAAATCAGATTTGGTGGACAAATCTTGGCAGCCATTTACGTCATTGCATATGCCATTGTACCAGTGGAGAACACGAATAATTGGAGGTGGTTTTTTGAGCTGCTGCAAGAGGATCTAGGGAGCTACACCCAAAATGGGTGGTGTTTCATTTTGGACATGTAAAATGTAACGATGTCTTTGCTATTTACTGGTTATTGTATTTTAGTAAGGGTTGAACTCCTTAGGTTGATGTATTTTTTGTAGCCATGTTTTGCTTTCATGATTCTGTTTCTATATTTATTGGTTTGTTTCACACATTGTTATTGTTTGTATTGATAGAATGGGATAGGAGTAGAACTTAATAAATTATGGGGATGAATTTACTGTCACTTATACATGTGTAAGGATTAATCTAATGTCACTTATGTATGTGTAGGGACTATTTTGATGTCACTTATGTAAGGTGAGGGACCATTTTGGGTCCCGATATTGTAAGTTATCAATTTCAGTGGTTTCGTGCAAGGGCTAATCACAGCTATGCAGGAGGTCTTCCCTGATGTCCACCACAGATTTTGTGTATAGCACTTGCGGAGAAACTTCAATAAGAAGTGGAAAGACAATGAACTTAAAGGATTACTGTGGGAGTGTGTAAGATCTATTGCTCAAGAGGGATTCATTGAGGGGATGATGAAAATCTAGAGAGCTAAAAAGGAAGCATGAGAGTACCTTTCCAAATGACGAAGAGATGCATGGAGTCGGGCCTTCTTCCCCTCCCAACCAAAATGTGACAACATATGTAACAATGCTTGCAAAGTATTCAATGCCAGAATCAATGAAGTAAGGGTCAAACCAATTATCACACCACCAGGTACTTCAACTATTACTCCACCTATCATGACCCACTCAAATCACGTTCAACAATGGCAACTCAACAATGGCAGAGAAGACGAAGGAGAGCAGAGAAGAAGAAACATAGTGGTTTCTGATAATAAATTGGGGATTAGGGTTATAAAATAATTCAGGGACTAAATTGAGTTAAAAAATGATAACAGCCACGTCAGATATCCAACGTAGCGCCTCTCCATATACGTCAGCGCGCCATTAAGGAATATTCTCCGAAAAATGCTTCAGGGACGACCGTGAACTACATGTGTTAAATTCGGGGATAATATTGAGGCCATTGCAAGTTTAAGGACCACTTTGAGGGTCGAGTGCAAGTTCAGGGACCACTCTGAGGTTTAACTCATTAAATAGTGTCATATTTGAGATTAACACCTTAATAATCCATAATCTAAAAAAATACCATTCTCAACCCAATATAAAAAATAAAAAATGCATATCTTGAACCACCAAAAGAATTTATTATTTTTTAGTATTTTTAGTTATTAATCTAATATTTTTTTGTCTAGCAATCCAATAATATATTTTTAAGTTATAATTTATACTTTTAAATATTATTGACTAAAAATAATAAATTTTATTGGCTCTTAACATTTTTTTTTATTCAATGTAGCAATGCCAATCAATGTGGTAGGAGAGTCAAGTATGTCTAGCAGTGTAGGTAACGGACAAGATCTTATAGAAGGCGAAGAAGATGAGGTGATTATGAAATCTTGTAGTTAGATCTCTTGTTGTTGACCTTTGGGTGACATTTTTGTGGTAACTAATTGTGTATTTGGATTATAGTTTGTAAATGGAAGTTTGTATAAAAGTGATTTTGTAAACTTAGATTCTGATGAAAAATAAGTCTGTGTTAACGTGATTTATGTTTGTCTTTGTATCAAAATGGATTATAGTAAAATAAATATTATTTGGAATATACTACTCAAAATTACTTTTAGATGAAAAATTACTATAAGAGACATTAATATAAATAATTTTTTATATTATCCTACCATTTTACTTAAGATATTTAAATAAATCTTATTAATTTATTTTATAATAAAATTAATATTTATTTACTAATTTAAAGTAACATATAAAAAATTGATAAAATATATTTTAATACATAAAAATACTAAAGGGAGTACTATATATTTTATAATTTCAAACAAAAAGAAAATATTTTATATTATTTTAATACCGTTACTATTCTTTAATTTAGTATCATTTTAGACTATAAATTTTTATAATTATTATATAATAAAAACAAAAATAAAGTACAATAAAAAGTACAATAAAAACAAAAACAAAAAACAAAAAAATTCCGTACAAACATAGAATATAATAATTACAACTAACAACATATATCATATGAACAAAAAATTACAATAAGAAGTAAATAAAATTCATATGAATAAAACTAAATAAAAAATAAAAAATTTTATACACAACATAAATATAGTACAATAAAGAATAGAAAAAAGAATTTATATAAACAAAAAATAAAAAAAATATCATAAAAATTAATAAAAATAAGAATTTATATCAACAATAGTTGTTATATAAATAAAAAATACAATAAAAATATGATATTAGAACACTAAAAAAATAATATCAGAATACAAAAGTAATATAAAAAATATTTATATATAAATAAAAAAATACAATAAAAAACATAAAAATCAAAAGATGAAGGAGAGTACTAAAAGTAATAAAAAAAATTAAAATATTTATCTTGGCAGTGATCGTAACAAATCTAAAAGATTTTGATGAAAAAAAAATTGGAACCAAGAACATATATAAAGAATTATTGTGAAAATTATATGGTTACTTACATCATTTTTATAGAAAAAAAATGAAGGATAAGATTGGTAGAAGAGGAATAATTTTCTTACTTAATTTCTCAATTGTAATTAGCAACGTGAACGCAGAAACTAAAATTTTTAGCTTCGTGTAAACGTACATTTAGAGACAAATTGGATTGTGGTTAGTCAAATTGGAGTTTGAATAAAATTGATTTTATAAAATTAATTTTGGGTAGAAGTAAGTTTGTATCAACATGATTTATGTTTGTCAACTCTATACTAAAATTGATTTTGATAAAATAAATATTGTTTAGATAATATTAGTTAAAATCACTTTTAGATAAATAATTACTAAAAAGGACATGACATTAAATTATAATGTTTTTTTTTAATATATATTTAATTTTTTTATATTTTTTCTTATATATTTTTATATAGTATATTTTTAGTATTCTTAATACTCTTTTTTAGTACGCTATAATTTTTTACTATTATTATTATTTATGGTTAATTTTTTTGTTTAATTTATTTTACCTAATGAAATCAATAAATTATATTATAAAAAAATAATAATAAATATAATGCACAAAAATTATCATTATAAAAATATATAATGTCAAATAAAAAATATAAATAATAAATAATAGAAAAAAGAGCTCATGTAAAGAGAAATAATAAGAATTTTATAAATAATATAATAATATGTATAAAGGATAAAGTTGGTAAAAGAAAAATAAAGGTTAAATGTCAATGGCTAAAAGCCAGTAGTGCAACGCAGAAGCTAGAAATTCTTGCTTCTTGTAAACGTGGTTTTGTAACCAAAATCACTTCTGCGCGTTCATAGATAGAAAAATTAGCCAAACCAAAAATTGAAGCGTTCAAGAAGCTGTAACGTGCTTTTCCTCTTTCAACGTAGTTGCCAAACACACCCTTAAAAAATTGCCAAACATAAAATTGGGACGTTCAAAGCACTCAAACGAACTTCTCCTTTTTTTAACGTGAACTCCAAACACAACCTAACTCATCACACTAACACCAAAGATTGGTATAAGTTATCTATATTCTCAAACACAAATATGGAGATCTCATCTAATTAGTTAAATATGACACAATTCACATGCAAATCTCTGCAATATTTAATTTAAAGGTTAATGTTTGACTGTTTGAGCACTTGCGGAAAGCACATAGTAGTACAATAAAGTCAAAGAGTTCATAAGAATGAAAGAAACTGACTAGGGTGCATTTAATTTACCTTTTCATTCTCAGTGTTTTCTGTTTTTTAGATTTTACGAAGGAAAAAATAAAAATAAAAAATAAAAATAAAAAATAAAATTTTATTATTTTTATTATTTTTACTTTTTTTTTAACAAAATCTTAAAAATAGAAAATACTAAAAATAAAAACAGAAAATAAAAACACAAACCAACACTATCTCCATCATGTTTGGAAGTTGGAACATGCGCTGGTAATGACCACGATAACCATTGATCAAAATACATCAGGTGGCATTGCCAAATGAAACATGCCATCATTGCATCCTACACCGCATTTACCAAGTGGAGTGGGTAAGATGAAAAGAAGAAACGAATTTGTAGTGTAGATTCCAAATTCCGAATAGTAACATAATAGGAAGAAAAACAAGCTCAGAGTTCCCAGCGTGATGATTCTAAGTAGAGGAAGGGGACACTGATTGCTGAGCACTATTCGCGTTTAGTATGGAGATTATCGAAAAAGTAAATAGAAAAAATATTAGAAATTTCTCTTTCTCTTACCTTACCGTGATCTACAAAAAAGTAGACTTTGGAGTTTTTTTTAACTAAAAGAAAGGAAAATAGAACTAAAAGAAAAAATCTTGAAATAAGATTCAAATAGAAAAATAATAAAAAATAAAAAGTACTAAATAAGCCAGTTTCCTAGACATAAAAATTAGAAGAATTTTGAAAACATTTTTTTTTTATTTTTTCAATTTCACAAAAATATTCTTTCAACGAATATATGCATGTTCAAAAACACTAATATACGAGTATGGGTATTGTTGCAATTTTTTATTTTGAGAAGTCATGAGGAATATGGAAGAGTTTGGACTTTGGAAGTTTGGAGATCCCTTGAGATTTTTATCTAAATATCAGGCTACAGATGATAAGATAGCTTATAAATTTCGGATAATAGTGTATACATTAAGGTTGGCAGCAACTAGGAAAGCCGTTAGACCGAATTTTAAACATCAATTCCATATTTCATAGGCTAAATAAAGAAAATATAAATGATGGATAACCAACATCTTTTTCTTTCATTTATCTTGTATTTAACTTAACCTAGATAACTCTCTTCCTACTTAACATACTAAACCCCTAGCATTCAATATCACTTGGACCATAAATGGAGCATAGAACTTTAATTTAAATTTTCTACAATGATACATCGACAAATTTGATTCTATTACCTCCTTCAAAACAACGTTTTCCCCATTCAAGTAGTGTTCTTAATATAAAGTGCATAAGAAAATGCTTTCCCAATATCCTAATTATTGTAAGTCAATTCTTTCTGTTTCCAACAAGTTAAAGGATTTTTAAAGTTTTCGAAAGAAAGAAAGTTATTGAAAATATGGAGTAACAAGTTGGAAATAATGAAATCTGAAACTATTTTTCCAGTGAGTCAAGGAGAGCATAATGTCTTTTCTCGAATTGCTATCTAAAGATGGAATGCAATTCTCAGCATTCACATAGTATACCCTAACCCAAAAGGTTCATGAACTGTGGGAAATCCCAAAGTTGAGGTTCCCCTTTTCTTCTGTATAATGAATTGTGTATATGATGATGACTGTAAGGTCTCAAATTGTTCACAACAAATCCAGATGACTAGTAATTGCATCTGGACAAGACTGAGCCTGCAAAAGCTCCAAACGGTTGAAGGGTGGAGCAAACTGCAATATATAATCTGCATCTGAAACAATGAAAATTAACACATTAGAAACTGGCATTGGAAGAACTTTGTCCTTTATAACTGCTTTATGAATTGAAAGAAAGTTGGTAGAAGATTTACAAACATCATTTCTTTTATGTTTGTGCAACACCCTAAACATGAAGGGTCTAATAATACTCACTTTCTTTGACGGTTCCATACAGCCAGCATAATACCTCGTCAGCGAAAGCCAAGCAGACTCCCCCCTGCCAAGCAAAAAAATAATAATAATAATGAGGGGAGGTGAAGTCCTATTCAACATTTTTTATAAGCTGATTATGATTTTTGCGCTCTCTTGAGATGATATTAAATCATTCTTAATTTTCTATGAAGAGTCGGTTGCATGTACAAAAACAAAGTTTGCTAAAATGTGCCTTGATGTCTGAGAAGAAAATCAACATCTGGAAAATGCTAGATTCCTAGATACAAATGTCATTGCCAGGAGTTTACTACAACTCAGAAATCCATATCCAACTATGCATCTAACGGCAGCTAAAATGTACCTGCCAGTAGTTCTTCATTTTTACTCTCTGTGTAATATCTTTGGTTCTAAGTCTTTCTGTCCGAACAAGACGACCAGAATCATCCCTGTATCACAGCTACATGTTAAATTAAGATGAAAGAAGGCATCGATCACTTCCAAGTTGAATTTTCGTTAGTCAAGCATGCAAAGAAACATAGCACAGTTCATGTTTACATTAGGTAACATCCATTTCATCAATTGTACTTAAAATGAGTTACTTTCCAGCACAACGTTTTAGTCTTAACTATTAAGACTTAAGAGAGATTAAGACTGTAATTATATGAATACAATAATTAATTACCTAAATCCTATGACAATATACGGAACACCTGCCAGGAATGATTGAATCTGCAAGCAACAAGACTTTCTTGAGTCCGTAGGACACATGAATTTCTTAAACATGGAGATCAACTGATGACCGCATAAAAATTCAGGACATATAGGAGACATACCCAAAATTTTAACAATTTCTCTCTCTCATATTTTTCCTCAGTATGATATTCCAACTGCATCAATAGAAATGATAGATTCACGTTGTTAAGCCAACACAAATAGTACTTAAAAAGGAGAAGAGAAGCTATGATTGAAGTTAAACACAAGGTAGCCAACCTCACGACTTGTTTTTAGCTCCACATAAAAACTCTTTCCCTCATCAGTCGAATCACAGCAATCCATCTCAGCACCCATCAAGATCCGGTGGGCCCCTAATTTTGTCTTAATCACAGTACAAAATTCAACATTGGCATTGACATGATGTATCCCCTCTCCATCATCTCTTGTAGGATCTTCAGTGGCAAGGCTCTCAAAACAATATCCCCAATAACATCTAATTGCCAAAACATATAAAACTTAACGCTTGTGCAATGAAAAATTCAAAGTAATTAGATCTTTCTAATCAGATCAAGTAGACAGAAAATAATAGTGGGCTATGAATGCATGCCATTACAGTCATTTCGAGATCAATGCTTCCCTTGACCAAGATCCTTTCCATTTCCCCTGAGCTAAATAATCATGTCTTTGTTGTATATGGGCCTTAGTCTTTCTCCATTGCAATTCAAATTAAAATTTACACGGCCAAGCTTAGTAAAATATAAATATGTAAGCCCTGTACCTCCTGCGATCTAAATCACTTTGTGGTCTTTCTGGTAGTTTATGTACATCAAGATAGACAACACCATTCCTTTTGTGCACCCCCATTTCCCAAGGCTCATGTCGGATATATGCTGTAGCCATAATCTGCAAAGACATTAGCTAGCTCATTAGATCGTCAAGTACTCAGTTAACGTTGAAAACTCACAAGGTTATTACCAGTTAGCTCACCAATTTCCAAATAATGGTATAGCAGTACTCTGACTAGAAGCAAAATAATTCAAAATGAATAAGTACCTTGTTAAGATTGTTGCGGAATGTCTGCAAAGAATGAAAATGAACATGAAGATTAACAGATAACCTTCTGAATTCAGCAATTAATTTGGCTATAAACAAAAAGATTACAAGAAAACATACAACATACCACAAAATGAATGTTGTTTTGAAGTTGGATACCTTTGTCTCTAATGCAAGCAAGAAGGTCACCAAAGCCTTCTGACCCTAAGTCTGCTTAAGGAATAAAAGCAAAAGAAAAAGGATAACTAACATAAACAGAAGCATACATACTTTTCAGGAACAAATCTTCAGAGTAGCATTCGAAATTATTACTTTCAAAATCACAAACCATAGGTTAAATTTTCGGATAAATCACGCACCTTGTTTGGGAATGAATGTATCATAACCTTCATTCAAATCAGCCCCAACATCTTCAGAGATAAGACGCTTAAAAAGCCTCTAAATAAACAGTAAAAGAAAGTACTCATTAGCATAATATCATCACAACCTATTGCACATTCAGTCAAATGGAAAAAATCAAGCAGAAGAGCAACAGATGGCTCACCACACTACGATCATCGAAAAATACTTGTCCACCTTCTACACGACTATAACAGGCAATTTCACAAGGCTATAAAAAAATAAGGAAAAAAATATTCAGAAATGTACATCAAGAACGGGAAATTCATACAATTATACCAAACTAATGTCGTAAGAGATAAAGAAACAAGATATTGACTTCAGTATTAAATCGAACCTGATCAAGACTCAAAACTGTATTATGATCTTGCTGTCTTTTACAGTTTTACCAAACAAACTTCATTTTTCTTTTCTTTCCTAACCACTTTCAACATTGTGAGAAAATCTAAAATTGAGCTTAAAAAAATTATCTCCATAATGATATGTTCGATCACTAACCAAATCAACCAGTAAATTGTTCAATGCAACTGCGGTGAAATATAGGAAAACGTTGGCATTTCTCTACCTCCTGAAAAGCAATGCACTTTCTTGACAGAGTTTCTTCGCTCTTAGACAGCTTCATTTCAGAGACAAACCGTTCATCGTGGCGACCATTGGAAAACCTGTTTCCATACCCAAAATTTTGCCTCTGGGGATATGGTCCAGGACGAGGAAGAAGGCCGGCGCCTCTATCATTCTGATGTCCCGGCTGCCAGCGACCACGACCGCGGCCACCAAAACCCCCTCTACCCTGATTGTTCGTGTTGCGAATGGCAGGCAACACTGCCAGAGGAAACCAAACAAAGCAAGATCAGTACAAAAACAAGGAATTAATAGCTGGCTTAACTTTTTACAATTTTAAGATAATTTACAGAATTTTCATATCAACTGTTTATATGAAATCCTCAAGGCAATATTGATGTTACTCAAGAAGTTTAGTCTTATGTGCACTCCCAAGGACTTATATATGTAGTGGTAAATAACTATATTTTTGTGGTTTTTCTTTCTTTTTCTCTTATAAGTGGTAAATTGTGCTATCTTTCCCCCTCATTCAGTCATTCTATGTTCTCTGGTGGAGCTAAAGGAAAGGGGAAGGGGTGAGAAAAGGAAAAGGAAAAGGTCTTAGCTTGCACTATAAAAGCTAAATCTCCACCTTTCCTTAGGGGGGGATTAGTTGCTAGAAATAATCCATAATCATGAACAAGAACTTTCTTCTTTTCCCAATTGTTGCACCCAAATATCAGCTAATCCCTCACTAGAATTCTAGCTAGATTATTTTCTTTAGATTACCCCCACTTCACATTAAAACAAATTAAGGAAACAATTCAACAATGCCAAGTTCTGTAATCCACTTTAACAATTTTTCAGATGCTGTAATTGTTAGGATGAGAACCCTAAAGTGCCTTCGAGTTGAAGCAAATGAAGTTACACTCCCAAGTCCCAACACAAAACATTTCTGAATCGTCAAAACTATATTTCTCACTTGGAATTATAATTTATATGCTCATTTTCTTTTTCTCCCATCAAAAGGGATATAATAAGATAGTAGCAATAGTTAAGCAACACATGAAGAACAATTGAGCAACATAAACTTTAAAAGTAAGTAAAATAAAAATAAATAAATAACGAAAACAGAGAGAATTATACCGGGAATAGGGTAAGGGCTTTTGACAAGGGTTTTACAATAATCTTCATTGTCAGAGCCAAACAGATCTTTATCTTCATACTCATCATCATGATCGTTATAATTAGCGTAAGAAGCCTTGTTACTTTGCTCCACCTCATCGCCGTTTTCGTCATCGTCATCTCCAGCGGCGGCGCCGCTGCTTGCCGTTCCGCTGCCGGAGGAGGTCGAGTTGGCGCCGCCGCCGCCTTCACCTTCAGTGCCGTTGGAGGTAGAGGCAGAGGACGAGGATGAGGATGAAGCGGAAGAAGAGGAGGACGACGACGGCGACGTTGAGCGGGTCCCATCTTGTTCGTTGTCGGAATCTTCGCCGAAAAGGTCCTTCTCCGAGAAATCCATTTTTTTTTTTTAAACTATAGCTTCTGAGTTCTCATCTGTGTTTTTTTCAGTGTTCACACAGCGTTGTATAATTTGGCCATTGCAACTATTTTCTTTTTTATTTTTTGTCTTATCCTATGGGCCATAAGTGACGGGCCTAGCCCATTAAGATAATGCCTTTCTTAGCAAAATAACATTTCTCTTAACAATTAGGCTAGTGAAATGGTCAATTCATTCGTATATAATTAAATAAAATATTAAGATTTAGATTTAATTTTATATTTATACGTGTAATAATTTATTAATTAATACAAATTCTTAAACGAAGCTTAGATTTTCGATGAATTAATTTAGGTATGCGGAACTCGAGATTATCGTAAAAGAGCATTCTAAAAAAAAAAACAATGCAACTATTCTTTGAAGCACCTGGGTGTGACAATTCATGATTTGATCTTTTAACTCAGATTCGAAGTTTGAATACACTGGGCAAAAAAATATCTCATGGTCAGATACCTTAAGTGAATAAGAATAATACAGGACAAGAAGCCCCACCATTTTGACATCAGATGCTTGAGAGTTGAGAAAATAAAAAATTATATATTCTCTTCTTTGTGCATGGTAGAACTTTTTTTTTTTTTTTTTGCCAAAATTTTATTTAGTAACCAATAAATTATTATATATAGAATTAACTTTAATTTTTGTCATTGGTCAACTAACTTAAATTGGTTAAGGAGCACATATTCTAATATACATTTATTTTCATTTGGGCCTAAACTAAGCTTAAAGAAAAAAAAATATTCATGTTATTTAGAATGAAATATTCATGTTAGTTCCAAATTAAGGAAAATTTATTCATTTTATATCATTTTTTCAGCCCGTAACAAACTAATTAATGTTTGATTTATTTAGAAATTTTTTTAAAATAAATATTTTAATTACGAAAATAGATAATTTGAAGAATTTTTACCGATTTTCGTAATATGTCTTATCTCGTTTACAATATCAATGTTTTGAGTTAGCATGTATCTTGTTTACAGTGTAAACGAGATAAGACATAAACCCAAGTTTACATATCACGTGTGCACACGTATTACGTGGGGAAGAACGAACTCCACATATCTCGTTTACAGTACATGCTAACTTAAAACATTGATACTGTAAACGATATATAGTACGATAAAAATCAATCAGTTATAAAAGGATCTTCAAACCGTTAGTATTCTTCACAAACATCTTAATCCTTCTTCTCTTCCGTTTTTCTTCAAAAAATTTAGAAAAAAAATGTCTAGTGATAATGGTTTCTTTGTTGTGATGGTGTATCTCATCTGTCACATGAGAAACAGCTACAATTGGGTTATATTTGAGTGTGAGAATCCTACGCTGCTGCTCACTTTGAGAGCAAATTATTTGTTTGAATGAACGAGTCTAATATTGACACACGTCAGTGGTGGGGAGAGAAAAGAGATTGGAAGAGTTGGGTATAGGATGCTAGCATCGATAGAAAATTGTATATTTCGGTTTCGTCTATTCTGCCTCAATGGTAATGAGCATGTGCGCCTAATATTTGACGTCCACGGAAGAATCATGGTTGAACAAGTGATAGAGTTTTTTGCGGAAGTTCATGATGTTGGTGGTGGTAATTCTGGCAGCTCAAATTTTGTCCAGGGTGACCCACCTCTTGCACTACGTCCTTTGCACTGTGCTAGTCTAGTGGTAGACATGTACGTTGATGGTGAGGAGTCTCATAAAGAGTATGTTGCCGTTAGCCACGAAAGTGGTTCCTCTGAGAATGATGACGAGAATGAGTTCATACTAGAGATTCCCGTTGGTGGATCAGTTCGACGTCTTTTGTTTGCTCCGCAACAAATTCCTGAGTTATCAGTTGTACTCAACGAGTATCATACTTTGAATTTGGACACGATGCACGTGGTAATTCCATTTTTTAATATGTGGGTGGATGATTACAACACCGATGGAGGTGTGGAGTTTAGGGTTAGTCACAGATTCAGAAGCAGAGAGGCGATACTGCAAGGCATGAAGAATTACAGCATTTGAAAAAGTATTGAGTACCGAGTTGTAGAGTCGGATCGGTTAAAATACCACGTGCATTGCCCGCAATTCACTGATAGTTGTTCTTGGAGTCTCTATGTCGTCCTCCGACAAAATCTTGAATATTGGTAAGTGCTACAGTATTTTAATGCATTATCTTGTTTGTCATCCTTATTATGGTTAGAATATCATTCGATAATATTTTAAATCATTAGGGAGGTGCATAAATTTGGCAGGCCGTATGCGTGTTTAGTCCAATCATGTCTCAGGATCATTGACAGTTGGACAGTAACCTCATACGTAGAATCATCATTCCCCTCATACAGTCCATGAGTCCAGTCCATCAGTTATCATCCCTGTTCTCCAGGATATAGTGAGACAGAACTATCACTTCAAATCGTCATACATGAAGATTTGGATGGAAAAGCAAAAGGTAATTGCGCAGATATATGGTTATTAGGAGGAGTCATTTAACAGTGGCAGCCATCTGATATGCACCTGATTGTTTGACTTGTCAGTCATCAAGTAATCACCGATCAGCAGCATGATGTAACACTTAGTGTACTGTCGGAGGGTGGCTAGTCGGCACAGCTGGCATGTGCCGAACTCGGTTCTGAAGTCATAACATCTTGTTACTAAACGACTCCTTTCTCTGGACACCCTGTTGCTGATCATGAGGGGTTTGGCTTTCATGTCGGACGCCGGTACCAAGTCTGGAAGTCACACAAGCACCCACCCACTAGCTCTCCATTTGTGCGTAACTCGAAGTGGTACGCAACGTCCTAAAGGGTGATGGTGCACTCATCACATGGCAAGTACAAAGTGTGGGTCTCCGGACGCCAGCGCTTCACGAATGCAGTGATCAGAGAGTTGTCAAACTCGAAGTCCTTGAACTACACCGTGTCGCCAAACTCAACCTCCTTCAGATAAGGGACAATAGCGTCCGGTGGTGCAAGAGTGTGAGTCACCCGGCTAAGTAGTAGCAGGCGAGGCCTCTATTTAAAAATAAACTTTTTAAAGAACTTGAATTTCAAACTAAATTCTCTAGCATATTCAAATTTAAAATTAAAAATATAAAATTCGATTCAAAGAAATAACATAACTTAATAAATACGGATAAACAGTAATTAATAAATTTCTTTTATTTATTTAAAAAATCGAATAAACAGGTAATAAATTAAATTAAATTAAGTTAATTAGTAAATTAATTTTTACTATAAGTAAATTCGACACCTAACAAATATTAATAACTTGCCAACTAACTTATTCTATATTACCTAAAGATAATCTATTATACTCATTTGTTAAAACACTAACCTCGAAGTCGATCGCTCCCGCAATGTGTCAACTATCATTCAGACTATTGATGTCGAGATCTCGTATATCGGCGCACACCATAACGTCCAAACAATTAAAAAATATCAAGAAAACGTCCGAAAAAAAATGAAGGTTAAGGGGATGGAAAGTGGATCAGAAGGCACTGGAACGAGCACGATAAGTCGATAAGTATCTTACTCTATAAATATAAATAAGATAAGACATGTTACGAAAATCTATAAGAATTCTCAAAATTATTTATTTTTGTAATTAAAATATTTATTTTATTTATTAAAAAAACTATATTCAGCGGTTAATAATACAAAATAATGAAACTTTATTAAGATCAGATGAAATTGCACTTAATTCCCCAATATTTTTAAATTACGCGAACATTCTTTAACACTAATTAGCAGGTTCAATTTCTATTAACCTTATATATGAAGGCAAGACAATTAGGAATGAGAATTGAGAAATATGACTCAATTCACAAATGACAATAATATACTACTGGGAAAGGCTACCTATAATCAATCATTATATTAATAAACGCTTGTTATGTTAACATCACTCTCATACTTTTAGTATGAAAAATTAAAGATAAAATGCCGCTTTAATCAACAAATTGCATAACCAAAATTGTGTGCTTTGTCTCGTCAAGCACCAACGTTGTCATCAACCTTAGAGTGAAATACGAAACTTGGGAATGTTGTTGTTATGTCACTCAGGTATGGTAATGTCATTATTTTCAGCAATGATGGATTTTTTGTAACAAAAGCCTCCCATTCATTCTCGTCTATTTTCCCATCTTGGTTTGGGTCTGCCGCCAAGAAAGTCTAGTAAAAAAAAATTAGAATCTGATCATTAATTTTCAAAAGAAAATTTTACCATAAAACAAATAAAATCAATACAAATTATACACTCACCTTGTTTATAATTGTTTCTATCATCTCATCCTGTAACTTCATTTCAGATTCAGTGAGAAGTGCAAGTATCATTTCCTTTACCTATCACAAATCACACAATAATCGAATTGCTCATAATTAAGCAAAATGAAAACTGTTAAATGCTTATGATGATTATGAGAAAATCGTTAGAATCTTCTTTACCTCATGGCGCTCTATAAAACCTGATTTGTCCAAATCGTAGAGTCTAAATGAAACTGTAACAAAAATCCCAAATCAATTTTAGTAATTATTAAAACATATATCACATATCATTATATTAAGAGAAAAGGATAAATAGGTTTCTGACCTTTTATCCTGCAGACATTTTCGTCCTTGATCATTGACAAATACTTTTAAGTTCCTGACCTTCACAAAACTTGGACGGATCAGTCTCTCCGTCCAAATGCCTCCGTCAGGAACTGATCCGTCCAAGTTTTGTGAAGGTCAGTAACTTAAAAGTATTTTTCAATGATTAGGGACGAAAATATCCGCAGGACAAAAGGTCAAGGACCTATTTGTTTTTTTTTCTTGTATTAATATTTCAATTATATTATAAACTTACAATCTATCTTGACTTGTTGAGGTGTATGTGGGTGGAAAACATTGAGTGCTCGAACAAAATCGCCAAAGTCGATAACTCCTTTCTTCTTTACATCAAATAAATCAAAGATCTGCATACAAATTCTAATATTAATTCTAATCATAAGGCGCTTATTAAAAATGGTGCTCATATTTAATTAAATAATAAATACATACTCGACTTGCAAAGAGATTGTCTTTTTCCTTGTTATTGAAAATTGCCAATATAAATTCTTCCTGCAAAGAAAACAACACTACATATTTATTAACCCAACAAGACCTAATAATAATTTAAAGAGGGAAAAAAATAATTAATATACAATTGAAATGAAAATAACCTTGCTTATTAGTCCATCATCAATCACAGATCCACTAATACGTTTAAAAAGCTCAAACAGTGCTTCAACCTCACTAACACTAACTGAAAAAATAAATAAGAAATAAAATGTAATTTAAGTTTACACGAGCAAGCCAGAGAAATAGAACAATTTTCCATGACAAATAAATTAAGTGGTAATCTTTTTGTTTTGTGCATCTAATTAACAGAGTAGGACTCAAAGAAAATCATTAACACCTATTATTAAATTATTATTCGAAGTATAAAATAAAAATTAAAGTAAACAGAGCTATGATTGATAAACTTACAAACTGTTTGCTTCGAAAGACTCATTGGATCTTCTTCTTCCACGGCAATTTGTTTACTTACTTTGGAGCAAAAACAACCCATTTTTTGTAAATTAAAGAGGAAAAATGCACCAAAGCAAGATGCCACAGTTTTACCCTGTTACCAATGACAAATCCAGAAAATTTTAAACGCAGAAACAACCCATTTTTTGTAAATTAAAGAGGAAAAATGCGCCAAAACAAGATGTCATAGTTTTTTCGAAGGTGAATTATATGATAAAGATGTAAGTTTACAGATCTTTTTTTGTATGGGATGAAAAAGAGATTGAAAAAGCTATGACCCATATTTTGAACAACAATAAAATAATAAAAAATAACTATAAAAAGAATTTATATTCTTTCTCTATACAACTTTAATCTGTATAGTACTATATCCCTTTTCCGAATCTGAATTTATCTTGTCGCCAATAACAAATCCAGAAAATTTTGAAGGCAGAAACAAAAATAAAAAAAGAAAAAATTCTAAACAAATTCACGGAAGTATTAGTTAGTAACATACAACTCATCATTCCAAAAATTGCATGCAAATTGGGAGGTAATTTTGCCCTAATTATTCAAAATGTTTAATCATTCAGAAGATTAAAGAACACAATTTCACGTGATGCAACTAGTAGCCCTTAATTAGCCATTAAATCTGCTAATTCTGGAAAAAAAAATTGAGCGCATTTGATAACTTTTGGATAACTAATAATGATGTATATAAATTTTTACTTAACCTTGAAAGATTCACCGTTAACCTATTAATGAATCAAGTCATGGAAAATGGGTGCAAAAACTAGAAAAGTAATTCTCCTAACATATAAATCAAATTAAACCATAGCATAGCATAGTTTTCACGCAAAAACATTAATGGCAATACTAGTGTCAATTGCATGATTATTCAACATTGAAAAAAAGAGAGAGACTCACAAATTGGAAATTGTTGTGGCGCAAGCACAAATTTGCGTGGAAGAATTTTTTGAAATTTTATAGAGAGAGAGGTATTAGGGCATTGATGTTTGTTATTTTGGTTACATGAACAAGAAGTGCTAAGCTGGGAATATTCTAGTGTTGTACTATGTTTGGACATCCCAAATTTGGTTGTTCCTTTACACCGCTCCCAGTTCAGATTTGGAATGAAAACACACCTAAGAGGGTTTCCCAATTACAAGTTTACAACTACCCCCACTAGGAACAACAAAACATGCGAGGAACAAAAGGAAATATAAAAAAGTAAATAACAAATTCAAAAGCACGTGAGAATAAATAACAAATTCAAAAGCATGTGAGAAGAGAAAGATAGTCCTGATCCATTACTCAAAATGAGCTTCATTTAATTCGTTACTCAAAATGAGAATAATTCAATATTTATCGCATATATGATAAAATTGTGAAAGAATAAGAAAAAAAAGTAGGAAGAATATTATACTTTATATTTTTTGATTGATTGAATTGAATTGTATTATGAAGATAAAACTAAATATATATAAAGCATTAGTTTAAGAAAGATAAAAACAAATAAAGATAAGATAAGAACAATTAAAGATAAGATAAGATAAAATAATAAAGACTAAAATTATAACTGAATTGATGTATTCTATTGCGTTGAATTTGTGAGTTACAAGACTTCTTTATTGTTGTTATGGGCTAAGATGGAAGAGTAGTTTAATATATATGATTAGTAATAATCTGACCTAATTCTGAATTTATAAAAGAAGACTATTATTAATGAATTATAACTCAAATAACATAGTCTCTTCATATTCACATAACAAGTCGTGAATTTAAATTTTTATATCTTCGATAAAAAAAAAACTATTATTAAGTATTAACTAAACGGTCATGATGTTAATATTATTTATAATTTATAATTTATAATTTAATTATTACATAATATATTCTCTATCTCTTAATATGGATAAGTTATAAGCTCTGAATTATTTTACTATTATAATATAATTTTTATACTGATTTAAACTTGTCGAAGTGTATCCACCCAACCTTTTCTAAAAAGTCGGGGTATACTTCATTTTTAAACAAGAAGAATGAAGCTTAATTCCTTCGAGAGTCGAGATATATACATCGAGTAAAGTTATTATTTATCACATAAGAACAAGTATATATTATCGTTAGATTTATAATTTTTATTATGTATGAATTTTATTACGTTAATTCAAAAATAATTAAATAATAATTCTATTATTTCACCAATCTTTTACTTTAGTAATTCTAATAAGAAATTATAAACTCAAAATATTTTTAAGTATTGCCTAAATTAATATATTTAGCCATAAAATAAGGTGGCATTACATAAGTGAAAAGGATAATACTATTTGTATTTTTTTTATTTTGGTGTCTATACTATTTGTACATTTAAGTTGGCAATTTTCTTTTATACACCAAAACCTAAAAATAAAAATAAATCGAGATTATAATCTAATAATTAATCATATAGACATATAATAAAGAAAAATAATTTTTTCACTCCTAAATTTAATGTAATTACTCTTTTTCTATATGTTTTACTAAATTATCTCTATATTTATTATTTACTTTTAATAGTGATGACCCATTATAAAAGTAATTTGAGAATAATATATATAAACAAGTAATTTATCTAATTTAAAAGTGACTCTTAAATTAAATATTTAAAAGAGTAACTATTATTTTTTTATTTTTTATCATTTATCTAAAAGACAAAGAGGTATTTCATAATTTAAAGACGTAGAAAGAATCTTACAAAAAAATAATAACTCAGAATGTATACTCGGAAAGTTGCTAGGACATAAGTGTGCTTGGGTATTTTCTAAAGCAAAGTTTTAATATTTTTTTCATCAATCTTTTATCTATTTATAAAAGTCTTCGACCAATCAAATTCAAGAGTAACTTCCATACGTGTTAGTCTTCGAGTAATCGTTCCGTTCTTTCTGCACAATCATGTGTAACCGCAAAAAATTAACTTTAAATAACCTTCATTACTCGACTGAGTGCATCGATGGCTTCTCATTTTCGTTCTTTGACAAATCTATTTCGATACAACTTTCATTCTTCGAAATAGAAATCCATCACATTTCGAGCTGAGTATTTCTCGAAATAAAATATTTTCGATCAACACTTTTTTTTTGAAAGAAAGCAGCTCAACACAACAAGTGAAGTATAAGAAAAAGATCCACAACACAACGAACACTAATTTTTATTCCTTGTCATCTTTGTTATTGCCATCAATAACAAAAAGGATTTACACCTAGCCATTTTTTATAGTTGGTAAAGGACATACGAATAATTTTATCGACCCTTTTTTCTCTATGCTAAAAGATCCTTCTATTTTTCTTTAGTCAGATGTTCCAAATAATCGCATAAAAATTTACTATCCATTTCTTGCACATTTTTTTACTAGTAGATATTTTTGTCCAACTTAAAAAATATTTCTTTAATATTTTTAGACACAACTATTACCTTCTAACAAATGATAACGAAATACACCAAACCTGTTAAGTAAATTATAAAAAATTATTTTCTCATTCAAACATATGATGGAGATGGAAAAGAAATTGTCCGTTTAAAAAAGGACAAACTTTAGAGAGAATTATTGGAGGTAACTCAAGTAAAATTTCGTAGAAGCGTATAAGTGTAGTTTACTCCAATTTTAATGATTGGGCATTTTCAGTGGCCATTCTGATAGGTGTTGGCGACCGAATGACACGCACGTTTTATAGTTGTAACTCTCAACAAAAGAAAGCGATCCATTACCCGACATGTACTAAATTAAAATATTGATTTTTTAATAAAAAATTTTATAATAATATATTAATTATAGATAAATTATATAAGTCACTAAATTGATGTAATAATAAAAAAATTGAATAATATAAAAAACAATATTATAAAATCAACACCATAAGGATCAAATTTAGTCAATACTAAAACAAATTACTATATAAATCTAATATAAATTTTTGTTCAATTTAAAATTATTTGTTTTTTATTAAATTCTAAATATTATTATCGTTAAAAATTTTAAATTTTTTTATGTTAAATATTGATTATAATATTAATAGTACAATATCAGCCATCAAAACTTTGTGTCCGATATAACAAAGCAAAAATAGATAAAAGAAAAATTTTTGGGGTCTAATTTTTAGTATATTTTGTCATTATTTGATCACTATAAATGTTAATTATTTTTAATAAATAAATTTAATTAATTTATCTGTACAAATTTTAAAAATTATATGTACAAACTGTATTAATTCATATATAAAAATTTTAATAAATATAAATATAAATTATATGTTTATTATATATAAAATTTTTATAAATATAAATACAAAAAATTAAGATTTAGTAAAAATTTTTAAAAATATTCATAAATTTTATTTCGTTTTAACTTTGTCTCAAAAATTTTTAATTTACATAAAATATAAATTATTACTAATAAAAAATAATAATATTTATTCATCATATAATATTGCTTTACATAAAATACATGTAAAATAATTGACAAAAATAGATAAAAACGTGTAACCCACATTACGGTTGTTTTTCTCTCCTTCTTTTTCTGTGGGTGTCACTGTGATGCATGCTGTTAACTTTCTGTTGCAGCGCGTAGCATAGAACTAAACTTAAAAGCGCGTATGCATCTTCCTAACGGAACGTTTCGGCTGCGTTGGGTTCTGTTCCCACTTCCCACTTTAGATTTTAGACAGTTACACCTTACATTCCACATGTTCTCTCTCCGCGTTTCAGCTTTGTTTCTTTTTCATCATTACTTACCTCCGTAAAGCCATTATTAAATAATAATAATACCAGTTAACATTAACATTAATCTTCTAATACTACCACTATATACTATAGTTATTTTAAATTTTATTAGTACACTAACAAGGATTGAAGGACTTGAGTCTTCCATTGGTTTGTGTTACTCAGGTCAACTCTATATACGTACTTCCTTCCTCCTACTCTCTCCTTGTTTATTTTTATTTCATTTAATTCATTGTATTTTTAATGTGTTATGTGGATAGTGGGATATGGAGGAACGGTATGAGCCAATCAAGGACCTTGGTTCTGGAAATTTCGGAGTTGCTAGGTTGGCTAAAGACAAGAAAACAGGGGAGCTTGTTGCTGTTAAATACATTCAAAGGGGTAAAAAGGTAAATTAAATCATCTTCTTCAAAGATCTATCTTTTTTGTCTTTGCAGCTTGCATTATCAAATTCAAAGCAAAAGTTTCAAGTTTCAGATTGACGAGAATGTTCAAAGGGAGATAATTAACCACCGATCTCTAAGGCACCCTAACATTATCAGGTTCAAAGAGGTAATACTTTTTTTGCATTTGTATCTAAATTTCATTGCACGTGCAACAATGTTGAATGTAAGATCTTTCTTCTGCAAGGTGTTTCTCACTCCAACTCATTTAGCTATTGTTCTGGAATATGCTGCTGGTGGTGAACTCTTTGGGAGGATTTGCACAGCTGGTCGATTTAGCGAAGATGAGGTTACAATTCAATTTTATTCATATCTTATATGTATTCAAATTTTGTAAGGAAATGATGGTTTTCATTGATTTCTTACGTTACAGGCAAGATTTTTCTTCCAGCAACTCATATCTGGAGTTAGCTACTGTCATTCAATGGTATAATATGAAATAGTTTATGGTTCACACTTCACATTTTGTCATTCTTACCATATTAAGCTTATTAGTTCTTATTAGTTCTTGTTTCAATGTATGTTGTTACCTACTGTTGTAGCAAATTTGTCATAGAGATCTGAAACTGGAAAACACTCTCTTGGACGGTAATCCGGCACCTCGACTTAAGATTTGTGACTTCGGTTTCTCCAAGGTTAATGTCATTGAAATCTCACCAAAATATATCTCTTACTAGTGTTGCTTCGTTATTGCTGTTGTTTGTAGCAAATTTCTACTTACCCAATGTTTGAAATCGCAGTCTGCATTGCTGCATTCGCAGCCTAAGTCAACAGTTGGAACACCAGCATATATTGCTCCAGAGGTTTTGTCTCGAAAGGAGTATGATGGAAAGGTATTCAAACTTATTTATTTGGAATTCACAAAGAGCAATATTAGGAAATTAACTTTTTTTTTTAGCATCAGCCAATTTTTTTAAATTATCTTTAGTCTTGATAACTATTTGATAATTATGCAGATTGCAGATGTTTGGTCATGTGGGGTGACTCTGTATGTAATGTTAGTTGGAGCATACCCATTTGAAGATCCAGAAGATCCTAGAGACTTCAGAAAGACTATTGGGGTCAGGTCTTATTCATAGCTTACAAGTTTTCCTTCCATGATGATTAACAGTATAAAGTGGTTGTAAAGTTTAAAGTCTTGCTTTGTTGGCAGAGAATAATGAGCGTGCAGTATTCTATACCTGATTATGTGCGTCTTTCTTCAGAGTGTAGGCATCTTCTCACTTGCATTTTTGTTGCCAATCCAGCCAAGGCAAGTATTATATTAGTCTATAAATGTTGGATACTATAGTTTGAAATTTTATACTCTCTAAATGTTTGATAGGATACTTGTATTGTATACTAATCATTAAATAAATTATATGTGATGGTTTTTAAAGAGGATTACTATTCCGGAGATAAAACAGCACACATGGTTCTTGAAGAACTTGCCTAGAGAGATAATTGAGGCTGATAGAAGAATCAATCAAGAAAGTGGGAAGGAGGAGCCACCAAGCCAAAGTGTTGAAGAAATCATGCGTATAGTCAAAGAGGCAAGGAAACCATATCCAGGATTAAAATTGGATTCTGAAGTTGTTGAAGCTAAAGAGGAACTTAATGTTAATGGAGATTCTGTGAAACCTCTTTTATCCTTAAATTAATTATTACTGTCTTTAATTTTTCTTGATTTAGGGTTGTGTTTTATAAGTCAATGTTGTGAACCTAGCTCTATTTCGGTTCATCTCCATCAGAACACAATTGAGATTGTAATTGTAACAAAAAAAAAAAAAAAACAACATATTAGAATGCTTGATTAATCGAGCTATTATTCAGCTTACGGTATTTTGCTTTGTTGAATTTTTTCTCTCTAATCATTGAGCTCAAATGCTCAATTATTTAGAATATTCTGGTTTTCTCTGGAAACTAATTTTATTTTATTTTAACAAATGGGTTCTTACAACACAGTCAAAGGTTCAAGTTTAATGAGACAGAAACGACAAAGTATGTGACTCTCTCTGTCTTCGATATTGAACTACTGAACCGATCGCATGAAGAAAAAATTGGCAACTTGGCATCCCAATTCCCAACCCAATCTCTCTAGATTAACTAAACTCTTTCTTGTTCTGATTATTCTATATCTCTCTTCTATTTAGCACCACTTTCAACAACTAATCATCCTCTTCTTTTTTTTTTTTCCTCTTTTTTTGGGCGGTCAACGCCCTCTGCATTTTCCACTTCAACCAAATCCATCTCTTTCTTCTTCTTCTTCTTCTTCTTCTCCAAATGGGTCGCAAGCACGATGAAAAAAGTACCATTCTTTACAACCGTTTGATCCTTCTCTTAGTCTCCTTTGCTTCCTGCGGTTTCGTCTACTTCTTCCTCTCTGCGGTCCTCACCAAAAACTCGTCCATTTCTTTGTCTGGGTCGTCGTCGTTGGCATTGGTCGGAGAAGGAGGTGGTGGAGGATGCTGCAGAGGGATTGAGAATTTGGAGCTATGGGGTGCTGCAGTGAAGTGGGGTTCTGATTTTAAGTTCAACAGCTCCGAAGATTGCTGCAACGCTTGCAAATCAATGTGCACCGGTAATGATGGACCATGCCTCTGTGACACGTGGGTGTTCTGTGGGAACCGTGAAGCTTGTGGATCCAAGTTCGGTGAGGTAATGTTATCTTTCTCAATGCACCTTTCAC
Source organism: Arachis ipaensis (assembly GCF_059453495.1). Classification (NCBI taxonomy): domain Eukaryota; kingdom Viridiplantae; phylum Streptophyta; class Magnoliopsida; order Fabales; family Fabaceae; genus Arachis; species Arachis ipaensis. Next base: position 5,255,027 of record NC_142440.1, on the reverse strand, counting down.
TCTGTTTTGTGTGTTTGTGTTAGTTTGACTTAGCAATGTTTTGAAGATCTGTGTATTTGTCATTTGGATGGACCTTTTTTAGGGTTGATTAGATACATAATATATTGTAATTAGATTATTCTTGTGCTGGAATTTAAAATTTTTTCAGAGACTTATAAAAATTCTATCTCCATGTATTATTCCATGCACTGCATAACATTTGGATGGTGGTTTTAATTCTTATGGTGTCAGTGTTTGAGTACTAGACTGCTATATAGTAACTTTCGAACGCACACATGGGAACATCCTAAATGTGGTTCTAGATTCAACATCAAAATGAGGAGTTTCACTTTCTAGATTCAACATTGAGAGTGACTTGGTAGTTTTAACAAGAGGTCACAAAGTGAGAGAAGCAACTGATATTGTTGTGAAAGTTTGTTGATTGCAAGCAGGAATGCTAAAATAGTTAGGTGCAAAAATAGATACATTAGTCTGCCTAATCCAAACTCGCTGCAAGATTTTGGCCCTATTATGGCTTGTATTAGCAAAGTGGTTTAAACTTATGAGACCCATTTTCAAGAAGTTGTTTTTCTTTTATGGCTTTCTGCAAATTCTTTCTGAGTGAATTTATGAGCACCATAGTTAATTTTGATCAAGGGTTTTTATTCAGCTATTCTTGATTTTCGCTTCTGAAATTCAAATTTAAAATCTTTTAAGTTCATTATTTCAGTGTTGGTTGAAGAAGCAGAAGGACAGCTTAGCCCCTGAAAAGCAAGATGGTGGGCCTCCAGGGGAAGAAAATTATTGGATTTCTGGTCTCATCTTTGGAAAAGGAGAGGTAAGAGAAGTTGGATTTTCTTAATCAATGTTTCTTTAGTTATGAAAGTATTGTTTGTTACTTAAGGCTTAACCTAGAGAAAATTATGAAATATTTCCCTTCTTGGCCTCTGCACTTAACTTTCTCCAGAATGCAATCTTGGTTGTTTGTACCAACCTTTGTTGTCTACTCTTAAGAATTTGGTTGGTTCTGTATTGTGATGTGTGCTACATGGTAAAATGAAAGCATCAAATGTAGTTTCAAACTTATGTTACATATAAGCGGGTGATGGGATGAATCCAATATGTATGAGTAACGCATCAACTTTGTCATCTTTTGTGTGACCTGTGTCTTTATGATTAATTGGTAATCATCTTAAGTGATAACCTGTGTTTCTAAAATTGTTATCCTCTTTGTTAGTTTGTCTTTCAATCCTTTTATTATGCATTACACTGTTGGGATTTAAACAACTTATGAAGGATTATCTTATGTATCAACATTTTTTCTTTATCTTTCTTTCAGGGTATTATTGCAATGGAAACTGAATTTGGAACTCTTCATATGAAAGTAAGTGATCATGCTTTCAGGACATTTAATATATCGATATGATCACATCAGTTAAACCTTATGAAAGAACATCTGAACTTAGATTACAGGGAAAATGAAGTGTATGTTGTAAGCATTAGAATGTTGTCTTTCTTTCCCAGATTTTTAAAAATAATTACATGAAAGGATTGATTGACTAAACTTGCATGCTGCAATATGCCATTGTGAATGTTCAACTAAGTATATCATTTATTTGATGCAGCTTTTCCCTGACTGTGCTCCACACTCAGTTGCCTACATTCTAGAGTTGTTGGCATTGCGCCACTGTGCAGGTTGCCAATTTTACCGTGCAGAGAGCCGAGGTGAATCATGGGATTCAGAAGGAAACCACATAAAAAATGTAAGCATATTTCCATCCAATGCATGATAGGCATTTCCATCTATGTCATTCTGCAATTATCCATCCACATCAGATATATGCATTTCTGCATTGTAACATTATCATCTGCCAGTTTCGTTATCATGTAAGAAATTTATGTTCCTTTCATACACATTGTGAATTACTGATCTAAAGTTATATATTATTCCCATGTTCATTGCCTCAATGCAAGCCATAATGTTAGTAGTACTGAATGATAGTAAATGCATTTTGAATTCCCAGGCTGCTTTTGGTCCCCCTTATGCATTGATTCAAGGGACACTTGAAGCACAAGGCACCACATTCAAGAAACTTCCTGCTGAAGATTGTCCCACAATAAGAAGGGGCTCAGTTGCATGGATTGGTCCTGGCCCAGAATTCTTTATTAGCTTAGCTAACCATGCAGAGTGGAAACATGAATACACTGTCTTTGGTTCTGTTCTTCCAGAAGACTTGCATGTTGCTGAGAAAATTGCTACCCTCCCTACAGCATCAGATGTTTGGAACAACATTAATGTCACCGTTTTGAAAAGCCCTGTCCCCTTGTCGCTTGGTAGAATCAAGAAGAGACATGAAGATTGAAAAAAGACAAGCCAAAGTTGCTATTGCATACAAGGATTGCAATTCTTTTTGGTTTGAAAAGCTCACACTTTTTTTTCTCCTTTCACATCCTGTGTATTAAACGTTTATGTAACTTAGTCACTTTTTTATATTAATATCAATATTATGTTATTGGATGAATTTGTGCTGTAACTCTGATTGCATAGATGAATTTGAAGTGTAAAATAACAATACAAAAAGGCATGAGCAGTTCAACATTAATATCCGGGAACATTTTTCATTGAGCTATTAGAAGAGGTAACAGCATTAAATGATAGTCCTTTGTTTTTGCTAATTGACCATCATAGTAAGCATGAACGATAACATCAATGAATATATATATATATAGAGAGAGGGATATAACTATCTAGCATAGGACTAGTAGAGAACCCTATAAATAAGTACATCAAATTGGTAATATTACACTACACTGGAGCTAGTCTCAGAATTCTCTTGTGGTGATCTAACTACCATGGAAAGCCATGACATGGGGCTGCTTGTTTGATATGGTGCTCTCGCAGCAATTCTGCAAATACACAACAAAATTTTGAAAAAAAAAATGTCAATTTCAATCAATGGATCTAAACATATTAACATAACTAAAGATGTAATAGTTCTAAGAGAAAAATCAAGTAATTACAGTTTTCATAAATGCCCTTTTTTTCAGCAAATTAGACAAATTTAGGTCTGAATCAGTTTAGACATAAATTGGATCCTCATATTATTCGAATTCCTTGCGTTCAATAATTGAATTCCAAACTTGCGTTCAAAACCCAAATTAATGACTCAAATTCTCAGGTGCTATTAAGAAACAAAGAATCGGAGAAAATCCATCTTTCTTACCTATCCTTTCTCTTCTCCAAGAATCGGTGTAGTGAAGCTTTCCTAGCAAGTGGTAGATCTGAACATGAAAGGAAATTCATGAATCACAAACCATGAGATGTAAAACAAATTGAAACAAAACCTAAGAGAAATTAAAATTACCAGAAACAACGGATCTGGAAGGTGGTTGAGGGTGCTGATCCTTAACCGAATTGTTGGGAATGGTAGCAGGAATCATAAAAGGAAACGGAGAAGTTGGAGGAGCAACACAAGAACTTCTATTCCGAACCACATCATTAGGTAGCGAAGGAAATGAACATCGCCGAGCCACTCTGTAACCGTAATTATTGTTATTGATATTGATATTGTTTTTGTGATGGTTTGATTGCGAGATCGTTGATGATGAACCTTTGCTTGCAAGACACATCATCTCTTTCACTTTCTCCGCTTCAATATCATCGAACACTATAACTTGACCGCCATAGAAGATTGTCAACTGTGAACCTTTGTTCTCGTTATTCGTCACAGGAACATTCTTCATCACACTGTACAACGTTCAATATATTGATCCAATGAGAAAATTTGCGTAATTATGGGATTTATTACTAAAAAATTATACATCAAAATAATTAATTCGTATATATACCTGGAGTTTAGAAAGGTTGGAATTTCTTCCATGGTGAGGTGAGAATTACGGTAAGAAAGTTGTTGAGAGAGTAGATTCAAAGCAGGAAGGTTCTTTGCTTTCATTCTTGAATTTCAAATACACACAAGAAAGAGGGAAACAAAAGAAAAAAAAGAGGACCAAGTGGGCGGTGAATGGTAATGGGCAATGAAGCTTATCTTCATTTTTTTATATATGTAAAGTGTGATGGGAGAATTAAAGCACGAGTAATATGTGGGGTTTAGGGTATGTTATTTTATTATTATTAAATGTGAAGAAGGCTACTTGTGATGGAGACTGGGCCAGTGGTGTTTTTAGAACAGTGGGTGTCCACTTGTATTGTCACATCGCCATTACTTGATTCATTGGTTCAGGACTATTTGGTATTGAAAGAAAATCGAGCACGTGTTTTTTGCGTTGCTTAACATGGGGGGCATAAATTGTCCTACTCTTCTGTTTTCGTTTTCAAATCTACTAAGTACTAACCTAAAGTTTAAAAATAAAAGAAAAAAAAAAATCTTAACGTTTATCACATGCGGTCATGCGGACATGCCTGATGCCTCCACCTTCTACTTGACGTGTCCGCATCACTTTACTATTTATGAGTTATGACTGTTACCCTGGAAATAATGTTATGTTATTAATGTTACTTATTATTTTATTGTATATTAAATTGACACATTTTTTTAATTAATATTTAGAAGTGTTTAAAACATTATATTTACGTTTTAATTTGATCTTCAAATTTTTATTTTACTCAATATAATCTTTTAACTTAGTATTTAAAACTCAAGTTAGTTCTTAACTTTATTTTTGTCATAGAATCGCATTAACAATGTACTAAAATAAAGTAATAATTATTTCGTTAAACTTCCTAACAACTAAAGATGTTTACGAGTTCAAATAATTTGATTATTCATTCGAACACAACCTGAACCAATTAAATTAATTCTAAAACCAATAGATAATCGAGTATAATCAGGTATAAGTCTAAACCCTAAACCAATAGATAATCGAGTATAATCAGGTATAATACCTGACTATAATTGATCTAGATATTGAAATTGAAAGAACAAAACCCAAACTAAATTCGTAAATCGAGAAAATTTTTATTAAATAAAAAATATAAATTAAAGTTAACTCTAAAAGAGCAATTACTTTATCGTTTCTTTCTCTCTCTCAAATTGAAGAACCCTAATAGAGCTCATACCCTCACTCACTCGCGGCGATAATCACTCACTCAAGGCATTTTCTTTCTCTCCCTACAGTGGTCACTTGTTCACAGAGTCAGTCACTCACTCAAAACAACAAATGTTCTTGTCTTCGACAGCAATCGTCCTCATCTCCAACAGCAACCTAGTCTTCTTCGTCAACAAGGTAGGCAACAACCCCAACTCGGCAATTCCCAAAGTCATCTTCTCTTATCTCATGCATCGTTCGTCAAGTCGTCAACAACACTGCGTGATTTTTGTCTCTTTTGGTTTGTGGAGGTCGTCTTCTCAAATCTATGGGGGTTGTTTTCTTCGTCATTGTCACGTTGATTTCTTCTTTAGTAAACTTTCAGTTTTTTTTTTTTTATCTTTTCCTCTTTTATTTGCCTAAATTTTGGAAAAACAACCATTTGTACTCATGAACTTTACGAACGCTGCAAAAGTACCCATTAAAAAAGGAAACTAATGTTGTATCCATCAAAGATGGATTCCGTATGACAAAAATACCCAAATCCTAAATTTATGTTGATTTTTTAATAAAATTCCAGAATTACCTCCACCATTATCTTCAACCCCTCCTCTCTTCTTTTCCAAATCTCAAACACCTCCATTGCCTAAACACCCTAATCTTGATACCTAAAAACCCCAAATTACCATTTTTCTAACCCTAATCTCAATACCCCTTTCAGTAAATTTCAACCCTCTCTTTATTCTTTTCATCAATTTTACCACCTCCTTCACCAACACTATCATCACCACCACCGTCACCAACTGTCAGCCTCATCTTCCTCCTTCTCCACTGTCACAGCAACAACAACTTCACTCTAACTTTTAATTTTACTTCTCATCATCACTTCTCCAATCTCAAATCCTATCAACACTGTATTACCGCCACTACCATCACCACCCTTCCTCCATCACTTTCAATACAATGTCAGAAGGAGAAGCACCTTTGGATGCTAAAAATTGAAACTTTGGCAAGATCGCTTTGATGGGATCGCATGTGAGTAACACAGGAATCTTGCACATGATGGTGGTGATTTGGAAGAGTGAGAGTTAATTATATAATAAATTTGTAATTTGTACTGTTGTAAATATAGGACCTTTTTCCATGGAGTCTATGAGCTTGAAGTGGACTTAGGAGGAGTTGAATCGCACCACAGGACCTTGCGCGCTGGATCTCGATTCAGTCTCACTTCCGGAGCTTCTCCATCTAGCGTTGCGTGGGAACGGATGGATTGTCTGGCTGTCTTGTTGTTGTCTTTGTCATCGTCAGTGTAGAAAGATGGCGGCAGTGGTGGTTAGTAGAGTAGTAGAGAATAGAAGGTGGTTAAGGTAGTGACAATGGAGGTGTTTGAGATTTGGGAAAGAAGAGAGGAGAGATTGAAGATAATGGTGGGGTAATTTTGGAATTTTATTAAAAAGTCAACATAAATTTAGGATTTGGGTATTTTTGTCGTACAGAATCCATCTTTGATGGATACAACATTAGTTTCCTTTTTTAATGGGTACTTTTGTCAGCGTTTATAAAGTTTATGGGTACAAATGGTTATTTTTCCCCTAAATTTTTTTGTCTTCTCTTTTTTGTTTACCTAACTCAATAAGTTTTTCTGCTGTTAACTTATTATAAAAAATTAGTCTCGGTATGATTTTAGTTTTTGTTCAAGTGTTTGATCTTTGTTTTTGACATTTGCTAATTTCTTTAATTATATGCTATTTTTTTAAAGTTATAGTTCCTCTCTTGGATATACTTGATTGATGAGATAAATGATTATGGACTGAAGGATTTTGAAGGCTTATTACTAGTGCACTCTTGCATTTAGTTTTCAAAATGTTTGGATTTTAATATGCTTATTGTTTAATGTTTATTTATTTGAATTTTAACGTGCTTAGACTTTAGATTATGATAATGACTTATTTATTTGACTATAATTGTTGACTATTATAGATATGTTGTTATTATTAGAGTATTATTGACTTCTTAATCAACATATTTATAATATTTACCTTATTTTTAAACGTTTTCTCATTTTTTTCAATTTTTTTTAATTTCAATTTATTCAGGCACCCAATTACCTGAATCAAATTAATTCGGTGTTAATCGAATTGGTTTAGTTCGGGTACACTCATAAAAAATATAAAATTAAATTAATCCACACTAATTATAATTTAATTAGTTCGATTTTTATTTTCTTTTAAACCTGAACTAACTCAACCTATAAACACCCCTACAAACAACTATTTAAAATGGAAATTAAAATTTTTTTATCTCAATTTGCCCTCTACCAAATATTTAAGACCCTAATTCTAATTTAATTTAAGAATTTTAAAGACTTCTTAGGAGCAAATTGAGGTAAAATATTTCAATTGTTATATCAGATAGCCGTTAGGGAGTATACCGTGCAGCCGTTACTCTATTGAAGTTTTCAATAAGTCGTTAACAGTTCTATAATGGAATAAAATCAAGGACAAACGTGAGTGACAGATGCTGATACGGAAAAAAAGATAAATAAAATGACATTAATTGAAATTGAATAAAAAAGATACATTAAAATTGAAATAGAAACAAAAATATAGGTTGAAATTGAATACAAAGAGAATCATTATACTTATATCCAATTTCTTGATACAACAAGAAATAGACTCCTTAACCTAACTTGTCAACATCATAATTTGGAAATTGAATCAAAGAGACTCTTCAACTTTTTACCCAATTTTTTTTGTAACAAGAGAGGGACTCACTCAACCTTACTTGTCCACACCATGATTTCATCACGAAACCAAAAAGTACTTTGGCACCTCTAATCACTCAATACGACTACAATAACTAAGAAGGTATTTATAACCTCTTATTAGGTTAAAAAAAAAAAACCTAAAGCCTACAAACATAAAACACAATCTAGTAACTAAATAAACAAAAATAAAAATATATGAAAATAAACTAATAACTTTTAAATAATATTTGATCTTTTCATATCACGAACATTTAAAGCACGTATCATTCTCATCCTCTTCAAAAAAAATTCGTCCTCAAGTCTTTTAACTGAAAAAATAGTATATGAAAAGAGACATATAAAACAAGATAATTTCTTCTTTTCTTTTTTTTTTTTTTGTATTTTTTTCTTTTTTTTTTGCATTGTATTTTTTTAATATAAAATCAAAAAGAATGACAAGATAATAATTAAATACAAACAAGAAAGACGAGAACATAAAGAAGGACGTGAGAGACACTTGACTTTTTTTTTGGATAAAAGAAGAATAGACATAGATTAATAAGGATTAATTTAATACCTGAACTCTGACACTAAATGATATAAAAAAAGATAAACAAAATGACATGAATTGAAATTGAACAAGAAAGATACATTAAAATTAAAATATAAACAAAAAAGATAGGTTGAAATTGAATACAAAGATAATCGCTCTGCTTATATCCAATTTATTGATGCAACAAGAAATGGACTCTTTAACATAACTTGTCCACATCATAATTTGGGAATTGAATTGAAGGGATTCATCAACCTTTTATCCAATTTTTTGTGCAACAAGAGAGGGACTCACTCAAACTCACGTGTCCAGATCATGGTTTCATCACAAAACCAAAAAATGCTTTAGCATCTCTAATCACTCAATACGACTACAATAATTAAGGAGGTATTTATAACCTCTTATTAGGTTAAAACAAAAAAAATCCTAAAACCCACAAACATAAAACCCAATCTAGTAACTAAATAAACAAAAAAAAAACTAATAACTTTTAAATAATATTTGATCTCTTCATATCACAAACATTTGAAGCACGTATTAGATGTCGAATTGGAAAACTATATTAGATAAATTGAAACTTCGAAGAGTAGATTAAGGTGCGAATATAACTTCAATGACCAACTTGAATAATAACTTTTTGAGTAAAAGACAAATAGGTCCCTGACCTTTTAAAACGCGGATATTTTTGTCCCTCAAGATTGGAAAATACATTTCGATCCCTCACCATGTAAATTCTGTGACAATTATGTCCTTCCGTAGAATTGGTGCTCAAAACGGTAACGAAAATTGCTGAGGTGGAGAGGTGAAGAGTGATGTGTCCGTTACGGTTGCTGAAGTGAATGGGGAACAGATTGTTGGAGGGCAAATTGGTTCTTAATAGCCAAAACGACGCCGTATGCATCCCCCACTATCATGCCCATCATCCCAGACCTCCTCTTCTTCTTCTTCTTCTTCCATGGCAGTTTCATCGCGCCCTTTCTTCCTCTCTCGTCTCACAGACCTCTCACTCCACAACCCTCTCCACCCTCCAAAACCTCCACTCCCTTCTCCTCCCATATTCCGACTGGCTCTGAGAATCCCTCGGTGGATCAGTACTAGAAGTAGCATATATCCAAAAATCTTAGTACATTAGCTTTTAAAGGGTAAAAAGGGGCCATTTTCATTACAAAATCAATAAAAAACCAAACTCATCCAAATCATCTTATAATAATCAGAGTGAAATGAACTATAGGCAGCTGAACAACTAAGTCGAGCATGATGAATTCAACTTGAACAGTTCAAAAATAAAAAATAAAAAACCAAAATTTGCCCCTTTTTTATTGCAAAATTAACCTAAAGCCGAACACGCATGGATCCAAATTACAAATTAATCAAGAAAATCATAGAAAGAAAACAATTGGAGGTAGAAATTGGCGTACCCAATGATGATTGAAGAGACAAGAAGACGGTGAAGTGGTTGCTTGGAAACGGTTACAGTAACGGAGAATTGGTCGGAAGGGAGTAACCCTAGCATGGTGGAAATGGTTTGCTTCATGGAGTCTCTGGCGGAGTCAGAAACACCTTTGGAGATGACAGAGTTATCAAGAGGCTCGATTCGGCGGAGCATGTTGGCGATGACGGTGAAGCCTCGGTCGAAGGTGGACTTGCAAGTGAAAACGAGGTCGTCGGAGGAGAAGAAGCCGTCAACGCTACCGCTGGAGACGAGGCAGCGGGTGGTTAGAAGGCGGCGGCGGAGGAATATGGGAGGAGAAGGGAGTGGAGATTTTAGAGGGTGGAGATGGTTGTGGAGTGAGAGGTCTATGAGACGAGAGAGGAAGAAAGGGCACGATGAAACTGCCATGGAAGAAGAAGAAGAAGAAGAAGAAGAAGTCTGAGATGATGGGTATGAAGTGGGGGATTCATACGGCGTCGTTTTGGCCATTAAGGATCAATTTGTCTTTCAACAAGTTGTTCCCCATCCACTTCAACAACCGTAACGGACACATCACTCTTTACCCCTCCACCTCAGCAATCTCCGTTACCGTTTCAAGCACCAATTCCACGGAAGGACATAATTGTCACAGAATTTATATAGTGAAGGATCGAAATGTATTTTCCAATTTTGAGAGACAAAAATGTCCACATTTTAAAAGGTTATAGATCTATTTGTCTTTTATTCTAACTTTTTTATTATTAATTTCATAGACAGGAGTAGAGCTAGAACAATTCTTAATAGAAACCAATATAAAAATATAATTTAAAAAAATTAAAATTAAAGAAATTACTATAAAAATTAAAAACCTATATACATTAAAATTTTTAATTTGGGGACCATTGTCTCCTCTCTCTAGCCCACACTAGCCTTCTTCCCTGTTCATAGGATATGTAATGTGTACAATAAAATAGTTGACTAATGAAATAGTTCTTATCCTTTGAATTAATTTTTGGACTGAATTAAATTCATTCAGTATTTTTTTAATATGGTATATATAAAAGTCATAAATTCAGAACTATTTAATATAGTATGGGAAAAATTTTAGATATAATAATATATTGATATTCTAATAATTTTAATTATTGATCTTAATTATAAAAAATATATTTAATATATATTAATTAAAATTAATAGTTAAGATTATTAAAATATTGATGTTCTGGATACATTTAAATTTTTTTAAAATATATATCTACACATATATCTAAACAGTTTATAGATGAGATATTTTTATTTTTGAAGGGAGTTAAGTCTACTCAATAACAATTTTAATAATATATAAAATAAAATAAATATATAAATATTTTATTCAAAAATTAATTATATTAGGTCTGCATTAGATTTAATTATTAAAATAAAACATATATATATATATATATATATATATATATATATATACCATTGAGTTAGCAACCCCCTTTTCCCTTCAAAAAAAAGGAACTTTATGTTTGTATCACAGAAAGTTTAACGAACTCACTATTTACTAAAAATTGCTTCTGTAATCGGATTATATTTGTTTTCAATACTGTTGTCAATAGTTTAGTGTTGAAAACATAGAATCGCGAAAAACAAATGAATTCAAATTCGAAAAAAAATGAAATATTAATATAAATCGAATTTGATTATATTTTTAGTAATTTATTTTTATTATATAAAAAAATATACTCTAGTTGATATTTGTCAATATTCTTTTTAATTTTTTAGAAAAATTATTAAATATATATATATGAAGATTTTGTGTACACATAATATTTTTGCTAAAAAAATATATGTTTGGTTATAATCCTGAATTTTAACTATAAAAAGTCAACCATAAATATTAGACACCATGTATTTTTTTATATATATTATTTTATATAATTTTTAATAAAATAATCAACTGCAAAAATTATCAAACATTTTTATAATAATATTATTAATTTTTTTGTAAATATTAAATACGTATTCTACATAATAGCTACTTTTTTTTATGTGTAGTATATGTAGTTGATATCATGTCAAAAGTCATAAATCGTGTTTATTCGTGGTCCAAATTTGGCTGTCATTATCATAGGAGATCGGCATTCTAATCGGTCTTAAAAAAAAAAATTTACATTTGATTTTTTTATTGTAAAAATATGGACAATTTATATAAATAAAATAAATGGAAGAAAGTGTTATGCAAATATAATAATTCAGAAAATCAGACTTAAATGTAACAAACCTAATTATATGTAATCTGTGACATCCTAATGCAATTTTTGATTACATGTAATCCGCTAAATCTTGTCGCAGATTACGTTCAAACGCTGCAAACACATAAACCGCTACACTCTGTAGCGATTTATGAAGAGATAGGCTCAAAGTGTATTTCGCGAAATCCTGTAGCGGATTATATTATGAAAGGAGTGACTCACTATAAAAACCGCGTAGCAGATTTCATTTCATGAGTGTTGATAGTGACTTAGAGAGAAAAAATAGAGAGAAGTTATAGGAAAAAGGTTGGGTTTAGGTTGAGTTTTTTGGAGCAGTTTCATTAAGCGAAACCATGGAAGATGAAAGACGCTTGTACTGGCTCAACGGCGTTGCTCACGTAGTCGGAACCATCAATAAAAAGGTAAGTCTCTTTATTCTCTTTCAATTGGATAATATCTGTATATTTTATTCAATCTTTAAGAAGTTATTTATTAATTAGGAAAATAAAATTTTAGTTTAGTTTAGGTTTTGAAAATTAAAATATAAAATATAAAATTTAAATTTAAATATAGAGAATTTGAAGTTAGATATTTAGAAATTAAGATTGAAATTTAAAATGTAGGATTTATTGCTTGGTGTTAGTTTTTGGAGGTGTAGGGTTTACTAATAGAAATTTAAGATTTACAATTTGATTTAATTTTGTGACGTTTGTTGTCCTGAAGTTGAAATTTAAATTGTAGATGATAAATTTGTAATTTTAAAACCTAAGTAGTTTATGTCTTGAAACATAAATTATGGTTTGGTGATGTCAGTGTTAGAAATTAATCAGGTGTTCTTTATTTTTGAATATGCAGCCAACCCGATGTATTTATAGCGTTCACAGGCAACAGAATATGTCGTTACATAATAGGATTACGTGTAATCAGAAACCGCGTTAGGGTGTCGCATATTACATATTATTAGGTTTGTTGTATTTGTGTCTGGTCTTCTGAATTGTTGTATTTGCATAACACTTTCTTCCATTTATTTTATTTATGTAAATTGCCCTAAAAATATTATAGAAATAAATTATTATATATTTATGTATAAATATATATTATTTAATTTATTTTTAATATATATTTTATATTTTAATGTATATTTTTTATGGGTAATTAATTTAGTAATTAATTTTGTGTGTATATGTTTTTTTCATTTTTGAGAGATATAAACATGGGCAATTTACGCAAATAAAACAATTGGAAAGAAACTTACTAGATTACAACTTTACAAAACACCAAACCCATTTGCAACCTTTCAATTTGTATGTAAACTGCAACACCCTGATGCGGATTCGATTAACACGTAAACTGCTACACCGTGTCGCGGTTTACTGTCAAAAGCTGAGAGAACATAAACCGATACACCCTGTAGCGATTTATGAAGAGATAAGCTGCAAGGGTAATCTGCTAGACCCTGATTATGAAGGACGTGACAGTTTTGAAAATGCCTATATATGCCCAACAAGTTGTGTAGAGTGTCATTTTCATTCAAAACTTTAGAATGGAGAGTGAGGAGAGCTTTTTAGTGCTAGTGCATTTCTCTGAAAAAATAAAAAAGAGTAGAAGTCACGGTGTAAAGTTTACCGATAGAGAACCAGTGAGCGTTTTCATCAAGTCATCTAATACACTGTTAGATCTGAAAACCAGTATATTGCAGAAGTTGGGTGTGTGCGGCACAAAGTGGGTGAAGAAGCTGTTCTACAAGATTCCTATTTCGGTTGTGTCAACCGGTGTGAAATATGAAACAGTTGTGATAGGATCCGATGAAGATATGCAGGTGTTGTTTCATTGTCGTCGGAATTTTTCAGAAGTGAGGATACATGAGTTGTTTGCGAAGTTGGAGCATGGCCTCGATAGTTATGGGGCATCGGCATCGAATCCTTAGTCGACTACGATGGGGGGTGCTTCTACCTCGATACCTGTCATTGCACGTGATTATTTGTTGGCTAATCGTCCAACTGGTGCAGTTGGGGTAGTTATGTCAGTCCGTCCGATTCCAGATGTTGGACATGAGGGGGAACCGGATCGGATTGAAAATGCAATGCGAGAGGATGATTCGGATGAAGAGCCTGCTAACATTAGTGGGGACAGTGACGATGATATTCCGACAAACCCAGCATCATCTCAGGTGCCGTCAAGTTCCAGCACACAACAACATCCTCCACACTTCTCTACGCTAAACTTGAAAGCCATCGGCCAACCACCGGACACAGTTCCAACCTTTGGGGGTCAAGAATTGCATGAGGGAAATGCTGTAGTTGAATTTCAAGTTGGCCAATCTCTCCAAAGTAAGGAGGAAGTTGTTGAGTGTAAAGGATTACAACATTCGCCGTGGTGTCGAATACAGGGTGATGGAGTCGGATCATCTTAAGTATCATGGGAGGTGCAAGAAGTTCGGTAAAGGTTGCACGTGGATGATTCGCATCAGCCTTCGGCAGCGAAAGAGTACCTGGGAGGTTCGACGGTACAACGGACCACACACATGCTTGGCTACATCAATATCCAGTGACTATCGACAGCTTGATTATCATCTCATATGTGCGAAGATCTTTCCTCTGGTTCGAGCCGATGCGGCAGTATCAATAAAAGTGCTGCAAATTTTAGTCAATATTTAGTCAAAATGTCAATTTTAAATTTCAATTAGTAAGCCCTACACCTTCAAAAATATAAGTTTCAAATTTCAAAATTTAGATAATAATTGCAAAAATTAAAAACAAGCAATAAAGTCTACATTTCAAATTCCAATCTTAATTTTTAAATATCTAAGTTCAAATTCTCTACATTTATTTCTAAATTTTAAATTTTAATTTTCAAACCCTAAAGTAAACTAAGGTTATGTTTTTCTAATTAATCTATAAGTTCCTTAATACTAAATAAATATACGGATATTATCCAAACGAAAGAGAATGAAGAAACTTACCTTTTCATTGATGCTGCTGGCTACATGAGCAATGCTGTTGAGCCGGTACAAGCGCCTTTCATCTGCTATGGTTCCACTTGAAGAGATTGCTCCAAAAAACCCGAAGAAAATCCAACATTTCTCTCTAACTTCTCACTACTTTCTCTCTCTATCTCACTTTCAAAACGCCTCAAATGAAATCCGCTACAGCCTCACGCAGTTTATATAGTGAGGCAATCCCTTCATAATCCGCTACAGGGTCTAGCGGATTACCCTTGCAGCTTATCTCTTCATAAACCGCAATAGGGTGTAACGGTTTATGTTCTCTCAGCTTCTGACCATAAACCGCGACAAGGTGTAGCGGTTTACATGTTAATCGAATCTGCGTTAGGGTGTCACAGTTTACATACAAATTGAAAAGTTGTAATTGCATCTGGTATTTTGTAAAGTTGTAATCTGATCAGCATTCTTTCAAATTATTTTATTTGTGTAAATTGGCCAATAAACATAGTAGTACATATCTTTTTTGTTGAGACAAAAATTTTTATGGATATAATAGTATAATAATACACACAAAATATATGTATTTAGTATTTTTTTAAAATGTTGAGACACAAAGATACAATCAATTAGACATAACATTTTATATTTTTATCTCTTATTAATTCTTAAAGAATTTAGCTAATCTAAGCTTACCATTAGTGACAAATTTTAAATATTTTTATTTAATAAATCTAAAACAAATATATTAAAAACTTAAATATTTTATATTTTTAATAATTTTTTTAATTTATAAACTTAATATATGCCTTTAAGAACAAGATAGATAAACCCGCTTTTAAAATACCAACTTTATTTCTAATCCTAGTCCCACTTTTTTCCCACTTTCATTCCCCCGTCTCTCTGTTTCTTAACTCAATGGCTCATTATCCTTCTCTCTCCTTCCTCCATCTTCCCTCCATCACCACTTTCTTTCTTTATTGTTGCTCCCTTTGCTATCGCTAGCACCACCGCTGCGCCCTTCTTTTGTCCTCTCCTTCTCACTCTCCACCACTCATTTAGTTTGTTAGCCCCCCTCTCTCTCTCTCTTCGCATAGTTGTCAGAACCAAACCGGTGATCGAACCGGTCAGGTTACTGGGTCACTGGTTCAATCGGTGGGTCACTGGTTGAACCGGTTAACCCGGTCCCACATAAGTAAAACGTATAAAATAGCTAAAAACTTAAAAATTAACAGTGAAAAAACATATCTCCAATAACATTTTAATAAACATTAAGTCTCAAATCCTAAAACTAAGTAGTAATACGAAAATAAACATAAAATTTGTTAGTACTATTAGTCTATTACATGAACAACTCAATTTAACACAATGAAAATAACAATTCATGGATTATATCTAAGGAGTAACTTCAAAGTCTGGATATCTTTCTTCATCTGACAAATCTGGAGATACATCCTGATTGGTTTCATTCTGATTTGCATTTTCCGCAGAAGTATTATTAGCTTCACCATCATCTCGATCATCTTCCAGATTCAATTCATCTAGCATTTCAATAATGTTTCACAAATCATAATCAATAATAAGGCAAAACATTTGGTTAAAGCATTACAAAATCATCCCTAACAAAAACATACCCAAATCATCTAAAGTTGATTGAAGAGACATATTTGCAAGATCATTCCGTAAAGCATCAACTTCTTCAGGAGTTAAAAATAGTGGTGAATCTTCCATTATCCATTCCGAATGATCCTCAAGTGCATCAAGACAAATTAGATCATAACTTTGCTTTCTCATTCGGTTCCTATATTATCAATTAACTTGATTATTCTTATTATGACTAAAAATTTAAAATAATGCCTTCAAGAAAGAATAATAAAAAGTACCTTTTGTTGTAGCCTTAAGTTGTAATGAACATAAACAAGATCATTAAGCTTTTGATGCTCTAACCGATTCCTTTTCTTTGAGTAAATGTGTTCGAAAATGCTCCAGTTACGCTCACAACCTGAAGAACTACAAGTTTGACTCAAAACACGAATCGCTAACTTTTGCAGGTTTGGTGCTCCACATCCATAAGATTCCCACCATTGATCTTAACAGAAAAAGAAAATAATCACAATCATAAAAATCAAATCTTAAACATGTCACAATCATAAAAGACTAATTTTAATAAAAAATTTACCAGGCATCACTGTGCTTCGCTCACGTATTGCAGACTGTCTTCCAAAATCTCCTTCAGCATTCTTAAAGATTCTCTTCTCACTTGTCAATTTAGTATTCAAATTAGCACCACCGTAAGCATATCTCTCAATCACATCTAGTAGGCCAGAAATTGTTTCTTTGTGCTTGTCAAATTCTGCAGAATTAAATCGAAAAGCTGGATTTAACCAATAACCAGCAGCATGAAGGTTTCTTTTAAGTTGTGAATCCCAACGTGAATCTAAAATCTTCAAATAAGGTTCAACAACCCTCTTTCTTTTTTGAAACCTCTTCACCATGTCTTCCCTAGCCTTATATATAGCTTGATAAATGAAACCCATTGCAGCTCTATCTTCACTATCCACAATACGCAATACATGAACAAGTGGTTCCGTAAGCTTAACAATATCAGTGCATTGATTCCAAAATTTAGAATCTAAGACTTGATCCACAAACTTTTTAGCTTTGGCTTCTTTAGAGTAAGCTGAACTTGTCCATTCTCTAGATGTTACCATAGCTCTCAATACATCCTTTTGAGCTAAAATACTTTGCAAAGCAATGAAATTAGTGGCAAATCGAGTTGGAGCTAGATGAAGTATTTCTCGACCGCCTGTGAATTGTCTCATCAAGTACAACGGATGACAGTGATTATAGATATACTTCGTAATCATTGAAGCTTGTGACACAGTTTCAGTCACTTCCACGAACTTCCCAATATCCTGCAACATTAGATTAATACAATGTGCCGCACAAGGAGACCAATACAATCTAGGAAACTCCAATTCCAACAACCTTCCAGCAGCAACGTAATTTGCAGCATTATCCGTCACTACATGTACAACATTCTCAAGACCAACAAATAACACAACATCCCTAAGCAACTTAAACAAAGCCTCAGCAGTTTTCGAGATATGAGAAGCATCAACTGACTTTAGGAAAACACTTCCTTTAGGGCAATAAACCAAGAAATTAATTAAAGTACGCCTACAACGATCAGTCCATCCATCAGCCATGATAGTACATCCAGTTTGTTTCCAAATCACACGATAACCTTCAATCATCTTCTTTACATCTTCAACCAATTTACTCAACAAATATCCACGAACTCTTTGGTAATTTGGCCCTTTATACCCTGCACCCATGTTTGCAATAGCATCAATCATCGGCTGATAATATGCTGAATTAACCGCATTGAATGGCACAGAGGCATCCATCATCCATCTTGAAATAGTAATATCACACTTCTCCACAATTTCTTTACTTTGGAGAACACTTTTAATACTTGGTTGAGCTCTAGGTGTTGTTGCAGGTGGAAAAAAGGATTGTAATATCTTGAGTTGTTTTCCAACACCCTTTCTAGAGCTAGGTGCTGGAATTCTTGATGCTTGTTGTTGTCGCATCTCATTACGTTCAATCTCATCAAATTCCCTTTCAACGTCATCACAAGCACCATAACTTTCTGCATATTCTTCTTGAGTTTTCCTTTTCTTGGTTCGAAGATCTTCAATGTTTTGATTGAATTGGTGTCTCACCACAGCTGACACCTTTCGACATGCCTCAATATCTCTACCTTTTCCAGCCAAATGATGCTTAACCCGATTAATTCCTCCACCCCTAATAAGCTTCTCGCAATAAATACATAACAGAGCAGTTTTTTCTTTATCCAAAACTTGTTTACAATGGCCCCATGCAGGATCAGTTTTTCCTCTGTTACTATTTTTTTGGGTTCCAATTATTGGATCAGGAGTTGATCCTTGTTCCTGAGAAGTTGATATTTCTGATGGTGTATTTGATGAAGCCATCCTAAATTCCTAATCAACCAGGACTAAATGACTAATCTCCAAGAATAATGCACAACAATAATCCACTAACTACTAAGAATAATATACAACAGCAACCAACAATGGATAATCAACAAACTGAACAGAAATAAAAAATAAATCAAGAAACAAGAGAGATCAAACAGAAAAATATGTGGAAGTATTCATGTTCTCATCTGCCAACATACAAAAATCAAACAGAAATCAAAGTATCAAACATATGTGAACAACCAAAAATCAAACAGAAATCAAAGTATCAAACAGGGGATGGAGTGAATGAGACGGATGGAGGCTAGGGTTACACTTTCAGCAGTAGCTTTTGTTTTTTTTTTTTTAATTTTTATTAAGAAACGACGTCGTTTCCAGCACAGAAAAAAAACAAAAAAAAAGTTCGAACCGGTCCGGGTTAAATGAAACCTGCTGGTTCACCAGTTCTGATCAAACCTGGCCGGGTCATTCCGGTTCGATTCCTTATTCGGTTAGATGCCTCATCCGGACCGGTTATGACACCGGTTCGCCGGTTTTCCGGTCCGACCGGCCGGATTGGTCCGGTTCTGACAACACTGTCTCTTCGTATTGCCCATCGTCACCTCTTTCCTTGATATACTCCGTCTCTACCTCGACTTCGGCTCCACCTCCACTTTCGTCGCCCTTTGTCTTTGTCGTTGTCCTCCTTTATCGCCTTCTTCTTCATCTCCTTTCACAGATTCGCTTTGTGTCTCCTAAGATCTTTTTTTGTCGTCTTTTTCTTCCCTTTCGTTTTTTTCTTTTTGAAAAACAAATGGCAATCTTGTTGATTCTTGTAAAATTCTTGTTTATTGATTTTTTATTAGATGTGTGTGATGATGAATCTATGGTAATAGAAGCGGTGAATAGTAGTAGTAATAATAGTGGATGATTTATTTGTTTTTTGTTTTAAAAAGAAATTATTAAAAAATATAGGATTTTTTTTTAATTTTATTGTGTCTTGTTCAATAATTTATCCAATATAATATATACACACTAATAACTTGTGTTTATATATTTAATATTTATATTTCTCTGTCTATGTTTTATAATATACATAAACCAAACATTGCCTCAGTTCTGATTTCTCATTATAGTTTATAGGAAAAGTATAGAAAGACAATAAAAATATTAAACAAGGTGAACAATGAAATAAAAAAAGAAATTAAAATTAAAATAATAAATCAGATTATGAATTAATTATTTTTAATTTCATATTTGAAAATTGAAAAATAAGAATTTGCAATTAAACTAAATCACAATTGGCACATTTACTCCCAATATCACGCTAACCTCTCATTCGCCATTTGCGATCTCCGGTCCGCAGAGTCACCTCGGCGCCACTGCACTTTCCCGCTGTCCGGTCCGACACCGCCCATCCTCCCGCCGACGACGCCTAGCCTCTTCGCGTTCCGCTTGCGCGCCGTAGCAATGGGAGATCGCGTCGTAGCAATGGGAGATCATGCCGCAGCAGCCCCATGCGTCCTCGTTACCGTTGCCCACCTGCCACCGGCTGTGCAGGCCCCATCGCAGGCCGCCGCCTCCCGTCGCACCGTTCGAGACGCACGTTATCCCAGTCGTCTGTCCTCCCCGTCGCGTCGTTGTTTCTACTGTGCCGCACCTCATTGACGCTGCCCTTCCTCCCACCAATTCGACTCCTCCTCCTCTTCCATCTCTAGCCGCTGTGCGTTCGGGTTCGAAGCCCACGGAGCAAACTCGCAACCTCGCCTAACCGAAGTTGTCGTTGCATGGCTGCTCCGTCGCTGGATCTCTTCCTCTGCCTCCATGCGTTGCCATCGACTCTCTCCACCCTGTAAATGTGTTGGATGTTCAATTTAATAGGTATGTAGATGGTTATTTTAATTATTAATTGGATGGTTATTTTGTTCAATTCAGTTAAAGTATATACAATTAATAAATCTTGGATGGTCGTTTCACTAGGTAGCCGGATGATTATTTTAATAACTACATGGATGGTTGTTTGATGACGATCCTGCGGCGGTGATGGGGGAGGGGGCTACAGGGGTGGACGATGATGGCTGGTGAGGGAGCTTCTAACGTCAAAGAGGTGGGATGATTGATGAGGGTGGGGGTAGCAGACGGTTTGAGGGGAGAAGAGGGTGTTTGGGTGAATTCCTTAGATAAATTAGGGTTATGATGATTAATTTCTTAAAATAACTTTGAATTTTTTTGCTCAAGTAATTTGAGGAGTTTTTTTACTTTTTTTTCCTTATATGGGGCCAAATTCAGTATCTGTTATTCACATTGTTTAGATTTTTATGTCTTCTTAGCAGAATTAATTTTAACATTATCACAATTTTGATGCATTTCATAACCAAATTTTTATATGCATTTTCACAAAATTGTAAGTTGTAATATTATATTAAAGTTTAAATTATCGTGACTACTCATGTGAAATTGTCTTAATTTAAAATTAATAATTAAAAATTATTAAATAATTAGTATGTTTAATTAAATTATTATTTAACAAAATTCAATTAACATCTTTATATCAACAACTTCAAATAGGGGCAGCCCTCCCGCTGAGACTAGCCTCGCTCTCGTTCGGCTCATCCTTCTGCTCCCTATGAACATCCTTGCCGACTGAGACCAAGCTAAGTAGTTTCTTCCATCCAACTTCACAGTAGTGATCATCAAACTGGAGTGGTCACTCAGCCTGCTTCCCATGGGTGTGATCGGCTTCTGGGTTGGCCCGGTTACGTTACTTGAGGTCTCCTCCGCCATAGGTAGGGATTTGAACAGCTTAAGAGACTCTATTTCTCTAAAAGAAGCGTGTGGTAATGCTTAAACTCATATACATCAACCAAACACCACATCCACAAACATAACTAAAAATATTCATCCTGGAATGTTAAGCATAAGAAAACAACTCTAAAAAGCCTTCTCAGTCGCCGGAAAAAGATGCTGAAAATCGAATAAGTTGTTCAAGATGTTTGGTTGCAAATCTCTTGCTACTCCTCTTGTAGCAAATGAAAAATGGATGAAAGAAGGTGTGATAATGCCAGTCGAAAGACAATGACTAAGAGTTCTTACTCTTGTTCCAAAGGAAGCGAGTGACTCTAGGTCTTCTGGAAAGGTAGTTAAGTTACCCGAGGCTAATTCAAATCACTCTTCTTTCAGCCCTTGTGACTATGCTTTTTGTGGTGAACTTTTGTCGACTCTTCACTCTTGGGAACAATAATAGCAATGGTTTCATAAGCTGTGAACTCATCTTTATTCTCTCACCTGTAGGCGAGTGAGTGACCCAATGAAAACGAGGGGAAGAGATCACGTCTCAGCCCAAGGCTACTTTACATAGCTATGATTCGATCTCTCAAGATCTCAGATTCGGATTTGATGCTTTTCATCTCTGTTAACGAATGCTAATCCACTGACTTTTTATCCCCTACTTCAGGAATTAAAGTCAGTCTCAGTCTGCTTTGTTCAGTTCACTCGGAGTTTCGTCTTTCTGAAAGAGTCAGATCACTTCCTTTAACGAACGGGAGCAAAAACTCCCTTTACTTATTCTTCTACCACCCCTGCTTCCCCTTCTCCCCCGGGAGATGAGTCAGACTCGGGCTATTTGAACTAGAAAAAAAAAGGCGCGATTCTCCCTTGGGAGCACTAGAATCCGAATCTCTTTCTCTTAATAATACTATAAAAAATTCTTATGCCCATCTCTCCAATCTTTTGTTAATTGGCAAGGCTCCTCGAACCTTCTTTTAGAGCTTCCCCTTTCTCTGGGTAGACTTACTCTGGATACAAAGAAGACCAAGCCTAGCGACTGTCATACCTGGTAAGTCCATCTCTCGTTGTTCGGTAGGATCTGGAAAAAGCATGCCATGAATGACTCTAGCCCTCGGCTCACTGAACTACAAGGGTTTCTATCCATATTAAATGAAAGCGGGTGTGAACTCCGACCTTCCCCTCTAGCCAAGTTAAGCTTTTGCAGCTCTATATCCAATTCCTACTGCTAAGCAAGCCCACCTTCAAGCTAGTCGAACTAGAGCCTTATCCCAATGAGAACCAAGAGAAGAAGGAAATTGGATTCCCAAGGACACATCTATACTACGCTATTCCTCGGATTTGATTCTTTCTTCCTTTTTTAAAAGAAATTCTCTGCCCCACTGTCTGTGGTAAGTCAGCCAGGTTGGCCTGTGAATCCAGCTTTCGATCGCTTACTGTATTCTCTGTTTTGTCTCGCCTTGAGCTTGCGCCTGGTATTCATTCTTTTATGCCTTTCACCCCGTAAGGACTTAAACAATCGAAAACGGATGAAATAGCTTCGGAGTCGGGAACTGCGCATATTCCAACAAGACCATCAACTGCGGGTAGGCTTCAAGCTCCTACTCATAGCCGCTCTATGTACTGAACTAAGACAGTAAGGACATTCTCTGCCTCAAGTCCCATAGCCTATTCTAAGGCAGCTTATTCTGGGCATTCATCTGCAGCTACTTTTCTTTTTCTACGATACCACAAAGCAAATTCAAATTCCTTCCTGGGCCCCTGTAACGGAACACCAACCCAATCTCGAAAGGAATCAGTACACTTCACTCGATCCATCCACGAATGTTTAGCACTCCTCCACCCTCTGCTAGCAGCTTTCTTCTCTTATGTATGAGATTTTCGCAAACAAAGGTTCAATGTACATAGACGACCAAGTAAGTTGTTGTGAAGTGCCCCATGGCTTTGGAATAGAATAGGCGGGAGTAAGCAATAGAATGAGTTATCTCGGGCTGATCTGAAGAAGGCTGTAACTTCCTATTAGACTCTTTTACTCAGTAACTTCACGGGGAATTAAAGACCTTGTCTTGTAAGGAATCCTAATAGAATCTAAGGCTATGCGGCCGAGGCATCTTCTCAATCATCACTGGAAGGGGAAAAGACAATAGCAATGAAGTCTAGGAGTCACTTCTTTCTAAGGCATTTCATCATCCTGAATCTATTCAACTTACTCTTAATCTTCACTTTGATCAATAGACGGCCAGAGGGCATTGGAATGGAGGAGCTTTCCTAACTCTAACTAGAAAGCCTGTAACTGCAACTTAAGCCTTCCATTCTTCTTACTTTCTTCCTTGTCTACTATATCTGCGGAAGTCTAGGCTAAGAGATATAGAAAGATGAATGTCATCCTGTCGGGCTTGGATTCCTTGCCTACCTAACTTCCCAGGGAATGGATTCACCGGGTTTAGTAATTGAAGCCTAGAACAGAGGCGGGATGAGCCTTAGGATCAGTTGATAAAGGATCTGATTCTCATTCACCCAAAGCTGTAACTCCTCACTTTTCGCTAGACACTAGTTCCGTGGGGAAGAGACGATCTGATTCTAAATTCAATGGCATATCCTCTAAAGGTCGTGGGAATAGCAGAGGTTGGAATAGAATCCCTGGTGAGACTTAACTCTGGCTTCTGCCTTGGGAGTGCTCTAGCCTTCTCTTTTTGCCGAGGCTTATTGGTTGTTCTTTGTTCCATTTTCTACGGGCTTTATGGCCGTAAGGAATCATAATCTCATCTAAGGATGACTTGCGTCCCCAACTCTTAGTTTTGAACTGGCTTTCCCACCTTCTCTGATTAAGGAGGGGAGGAGGACTAGGAATAGAAGAGACTGGAATAAGACGTTCTTCACCTGGTTTAGGAAGAGCTGACCTCCGGAAGCTCTAAGTCCTGACTTTCGTCTAGAAGCTCTAAATCTGCTCCTAATGCTACTGCCTTATAAGTCTGCGCTCGTTCGACTTCGAAATGCTTTCCTAACTCGGAATCGGCCTTTCCTAAGTCAAGAGATCGAAGAGGCTTTCATGCAGCTCTTTATTCTTTATGAGTTCCTGGCCTACCAACTAGCCAGTTTACCTGCCAGGCGTGTATTTAATATACAAATTAAACAACTGACTTTGACTTCAATACCCAGGTTGGAAGATCATAGGCGGGCATTTGAGCTCCGCACCCGATGGTTCTCTTGGATTAGGGCCTCTAACTTCACCCTAGACGACTGAACTCCTGGACTTCATTCTACTGCTGTAGGCTCTCGTAAGTCAATATCAAGATCTCTTCCTAACGGCCTAATAAAAAGTCTTAATCTCAGGCCGTAATGCTCATACCATATCATACAAAGCTGGAAAACCTCCACAGGAAGTAAGATTACCGCCTTCCCAGGCCTACAAGAATAGACGAAGCTAGCTGGTCACCTGCTTTCGGTAACTCATGCGAACTCTCTCCCCGGGTATACACAGACCACGACTAGAGCAAGCATCCTTGCACACTACTTAAGAAATCTCTCTCGGGAATCCTGACTTGAGCTTTAAAAGAGCTATAAGATGAATCCTTTGATTCTTCTTTCCTTAACAGATGCTTTAATTCAAAGTGACTAGAGGTGCTTAACAGAGCTGTTATAGCGAACTTTTCTTTAGCAAAGAACTTTCTCTTTGTTTTGCTTAAGGCTTACTTTATTGTTACACTGTAACTAGGTCAGATTGTAACTGTAACCCTTGCTTGAGTCGACCCTAATGCTGCTTTCTTATATGGAGAATTCGATCGAGAAAGTGACATGGAGCAGCCACAAGGACAAGGCAAGCTCACCCTGATTACGATTATGTGTCAGAATTGAGAAAAGCTATGTACGGGTTAAAGCAAGTCATCAAAAAGATGGAATGCTCAACTGCAAGCCTATCTCGACTCCAAGGGAGGTTAAGGCTAAGCTATGCTCAGCAGAGGATCAAACTATACCTAATTTCTGATCTTGCTTTTTCGAAAACCAAGAGCAAAGGGACTTGGTTACTAAGACAAATCATCCTTGTCTGCCTTTTTGGAAGTACTGAAATACTGAAATTTTGGGAACAGAAATAAAAATTTTAGTACCAATCTCTGAACCAACAAACATAATACTAAATCTCAATCTCTCAATCTCTATCTCAATACCTCAAAACAAATACTACCTAATAACTTAAGGATAAATTGTATCTATCTCAACTAAAATTAAAGTCAAGGGAAGAAAAGCTATTTTAAAAAAGTGTTGGGATTGAAAACTAATTACATTTGGAATAGTAAAATAATGATAACCTAAGCTAAAATCAATAAGGTATCGTTTGTTTTGAGGTACTGAGACAGAGACTGAGAGATTGAGACTCAGTATCATGTTTGTTAGTTTAGAGACTGGTACTAAAATTTCAGTATTTCAGTACCTCCAAAAAGTGAGGACACAGGGGACTAAAATTTTTAGAGATGGAGACTGAAACTTTAATAACATTTTATACCTAAAACACCTTCATTTCAATTAATTAATTCTAATTTTACCCTTTGTGCAAATTAAATTAGAGTTTCATTCTTGTTTCAATTTCTGTCTCCCAGTTTGTACCAAACAGAATACTGAAATTTATTTCAATCTCTATCTCTTAGTCTCTGTCTCTCAGTCTCAGTCTTTTTGTCTCTGTCTCTCCACCAAACGCTACCTAAGCGAACATAAAGCCGGGCCCTTCCAATTGGCTAATAATGGCTATTGCTATTTGCTAAAACTTATTTTTGGAACAACATTATTGTTGTGCTATAATAGAGTTTGGAATCAATGTAATATCTTCACTTAATAGAGTTTGGCCTTTAGGACTAGGAAGAGCCATATTTTTTTCTAGTATCATGATTATTGATTAGATTTTGTATTTCTATATCAATATCAATATCTATATTTAGCCTAATCTTTATATTACTTATATCAGAAATCACATAAAAATATAAATAAAATAAATCAGATAATCTATCAAAAATTTACCATCTGACTTCTATTCAGGCTGGTCTATCATAAAATAATTTTAGATTCAGATTAATTTAAAATCTAATTTTTTTAATAGACAAACCTAAATTTATATAATAGCCTATGTCTGAAGCTGTTACAATATAAATAAATATATAAATTATTTTTTATAATTAAAAAAATTATTAAATTTTTTAAGTTTATTATACTTTATTATAATTTTTTTCTTATATTTTAAATACTTTAAAATTTTAAATATTATTATAAAGATATAATTTAGTATGTTGTATATAAATATTTTTTATGTTTTATTTTGATAAAAAATTTTATATATCAAACCTTTTATCAAATTTCAGACTAAACCAAATTTAGGCTCAGTTTGGATAAACAGTTTAATTAAGTTTCTTTTGTAAAAATAGCTTAAATAATAAATAGTTATATTAAAAGTAGCTTATAAATAAATTATTTTGTGTTTGGATTTTTAGTTCTAAAAATGCTTATTTTATAGAAATGTGATAAAAAGTAGTAGTGTGATGAAAGAAGTCATTTTTTTTTAACTTCTCTATAAGCTCTTAAATAGCTTCTTAGAAAGCTACAATTTGGTTTTGAAAATTGTACCAAACATTAATACTACTATTTTTGATAAGTCAAAAGCTTAGAAAAATTACTTTTAAAACTTTTCAAACGGGTCCTTAGTACATATAAAAAGTTTATAATAAACTATAAGCTACGTCAGTCAAATACATTACAGACGTAACCTGTTAAAAATAAAGTTTAACGTAGTCTGACTTATTTTTATTGTCTCTCTATATTTTTCCTGTTAAAATATACAATATAAGAATAAATTTTAAGAATACAATATAAACATAGTAAAAAATACATATTAATATACAGTTAACATAAAAACAAAAATTATTATATTTTTTAAAAAAAGAGAAAAACTAATTATTTAAAAGTTAGGTGATATTATTGTGAAGTTAATAAATTATACTTATTTCATAGATTATTTTATACTTATATAAATATATGTTCGAAGATTACTTAAGTAGGGTTAGTGAGATTAAAAAAATGACCAAAATCGATGAGCATTAGAGCGTGTAGAAGTCGGCCTTTTAGATGGGAGTAGTACTTGTAAGGCTACTCTAACGTTCAAATTAGTGTGTAATCAAAATGGACGACGAAGAATTGAAAAACATAGGTCATACTTTGAGGAGAGTTAAGCACTCCCCTTCTATACTGAATGCTATTATTTCATAATTTACACTTTGTTTGGATAAGATGAACTTGGAGAAAAAAAAATAGAAGAAGAGAAAATGGAAGAAAAAAAAATGATTTTTTTTTAGTTTGGATCAACGGTGAAATTGGATGAAAAATGCAAAAGTGCATATAGGTCCAGGTTAAAGTTTTTTCCTTAAAGTAGCGAAAAAAAAAAAAAGATATTGGAATGGGAGTATAGGTAAAAATATAAATTTTCTCTTTCAATACAATTAAAAATACATTAAAAAAAATTGCCTTTTAAAAAATAACAAAAAATGATAAATTCAAAAAAATGTTTATTATTAACAAAGATAACACATTAAAATTCTGAAATACAATTGGAATCACTTTTTTTTGTTAGAAAAATAATTTAAATACATTAGTATATTATAATTTATATATATAATAGGTAAAGATGTTAATGTTACTTAGTTATTATTTTTTTTCTTATTTTTTCTTTCATCCAAATAAAAAAAAATTTCTCTAACTTTCTTTTCATCCGAACAACATAAAAAAAATAAATTTTTTCTTTTATTTTTTTTCTTCTCATTTTTTTTCTTCCATTTTCTTTTTTTTCTTTTTTTTTTCATCTTCAAATAAAGTGTTAGGGTTACTTTCGATACTTAGTTTTTTATGTCAGGACTCTGGTACAGTTCGGATCCTCTCAAAATTTCAAAGATTTCCTTAACTGTTAGTTTTAAAATCTTCCAAAAATAAGGAGAATCATTAAATAACTCATAAACCAGACCATCTCAGCAGACTCACATCCATTTTAAACTGAAAAAATGGGTCCCTATTCCCTAATAATATCAAAATTTAAAATTAAGCCTATAAAATGTAATTAAAATATATTTTTATATGAATACAATTATCATAAATATATATATATATATATATATATATATATATATATATATATATATATATATATATATATAAACATAAAATATCAGTCACCAATCTTTATAAAAGTAGGTATAAAATTGTAGAATGATTTCAACTCGCTTATAATTAAATTTCAAGAATAATATAATAAAATTAAATTTATATTTATTATCAAAATGCGAATAAAACTACAAAATACCATGATGATCGATGGACAATTAATTTTTAGTATTCATAAGAAGTTTGGATTAGTACACTTTTTTCAATGAAATACAAAGCATAGAAGTATATTCAGTCACTCTCATTTCTCTGCTCGCTTTCTTTCTTCTTATTAAATATAACAACCGTCAACATAAATTATATATAAAAATGTCAATGAGAAAGTTTGGTTATTTATGTATATAACAATCTGTCATATATATTTTTGGTAGAAATAAATTAGGATAATAAATCAAGTGGTTATATTAGAAAAAAATTTGTTGTGATTTATTAATTAAAATGTATATAACTTATATTAACCACTTGATTTGTTATTTTAATTTATTCTTACCAAAAATATATATGATAGATTGTTATATATATAAATAACCAAACTTTTTAATTGACATTTCTATATATAACTTATGTTGACAGTTGTTAAAACACAATCTAGTCCTACAACTAAGCAATTCTGCCATTTATCAGAACGAAGCTTAAAAGTGTCGTCTTTCTTGAACAGAGGCATGTAGTTGAAAGAGTATTGCACTCTTTAGTGAAAAAAACAGTAAGCCAAGTCACCTTAGTGTACAATGATTAGATATACCATATTGTATCACAACTCTGATCTATGTATCCATAATACAATGAGAAATTAAACGTGATGCGCATATAAAAAGTAATGGAAATATTTTATAATAAAAAAATTAGTTAAAAATAGTTAAAATTTACCTTATTTAATATTTATTCTTTAATTTTGTAATAATTAATGAATGTTCTTTTTTTTTTATTCCCCTAGTATTACCGAAAAAGCAAAGCTACTAATCATAAGAGGGAATATAAAGATAAATAGATGGAACGAACCTTGAGCAGCAGCAATAACAATGTCTCTTTGGGAGTCCCTTAGAATGAGTTGGAGCCTAGTTTTGTAATGTGGATGAGACACATAGAAATCATGGATACACATTCTGATGCTGTTCAAACCAATCTTTCCAACCATTGCTCCACCAACATCAAGCACCGCTCCCACTTTCACTACTCTTGTTGGAAGTGTTGTTGCACCACTACTGTTTCTTTGACCCATCACTACTAAACCAAGGTGCTACGAGGTTGATGCTTCACCATTTTCCTTGGTATTAGTAATAATAATGTGAAGGTAGCCAAGCAGATAGCTTAAATGTTTTTACTTACAAAAATTCATTATATATGTTGATAGAGGAAACCTATGCGTTCTATGGTGGACACAAATATTTTTTAAGAATGTTTTTATATACGATAAGTAGAAAAATATTTTTTTTTAAATAAAGAAATTAGTAAATTAGAAAAATAAGAGTATAATAATGATTAAATTTATAATTTTTATTATGTGTGAATTTCACCATTTTTATTTTAAAAGTGATTAAAATTTTATTGTGTAAATTTTATTATCTTTTATTTATATCTTTTAATGTTTTTAATATAAATATAAACATGTCTTTTTAATATTCTTGTTCCATTTTATTGTGTTAAGTTTTTTTTTTTGCTTCAAAAAAAAAAGGTCTTCTTTAATATTTTATATTACCAGTGTATTCATATAAAAAGTTATCAAATGTAGGAGTGATTATAAAATTGTGTTATTTATACTATTTTTTAATACACTTTTATGTATATCTTTTAAAAAATAAATATATACTACTTTAATAAAAGTATACATTCAATCTAAAGTATAACCGGAAATAATAAAAATATTATTTCTATTGATTATATGTTTGAACTGATGGACTATTTTTGTTTGGGAGATTTTATGGTGCTTATCAAAAAAATTAACATAATATGTTATCCTTATGTGTCAATTGTTAATTGGAGGTTATTTTTTTTTTAAAGCAAAAAGAGAAAAGAAAGATTAAATTAAAGTAATATAATAAAAATTTTATGATAATAGTTTATTATAATAATAAAAATTGAGAAATTTTTTAAATAAATAAATTAAATATTTTATTTATCAAAATATATTATTATAAGAATATTTATTAATTAATGTAATATTATTTATTCCATTTATATTAAAAACAAGATGTATATACATATATTTTGTTTACACTATAAATAAAATAATATAAACAAAATATTAAAAAAGTCTATTAATGTCTAAAATAATAATAATATATATAAAATTAATTAAAATAATAAATATTTGATATTTTTTATTATGAAATTGTTAAAACATAAACTTAGATGAGTTATGTAAATCGATTTTACTTTTTAAAATAATCCAAAATAAACTATAAATACTGTCTTTTTAGTTATCCAATAGTCTATCATAAAAATTAAATAGATATATAAGTATCTCATTTACAACTTTAAATAAAATTGACTAAAAAAAATTTAATATGTATCTCGTTTACATCCTAAAAAAATTAAATTAAATGTCCTTCTACGTACGACGCAAGAATTTTAGTAAGGTTGGGATTGCTGCATCCATAGCACTATCATGAATAAAAAAAATAAATTATTATTTATTAAAATTATGTTAATTTAATAAAATTAAAAATTATTCAATAAAATTATTTATTATATCATTTCAATAATTTTATCAAATTTAATTTTAATAAATATAAAATTAATTTATATATTTTATGAATTAAAATATCAATGCTTAAATTTTTTATATTAAAATTTATAATGATTAATCAAATTATTTAAGTTCAATTATTTTTTATGATTAAAAAATAAAACAAGGACTCATATTACATTTGTACAAATAACAACGCTAAAAAAATAATACAAAATCAATAGTTTAGAGCCAAATATTAATTTCTCGTAGAGCCATATTTTTTTATTTTTGTCGTATTTACGATGTAAACGAGATACATATTAATTTTTTTAGTCAATTTTATTTAAAGTGTAAATGAAATATTTATATATCTATTTAATTTTCATGATAAACTATTGGATAACTAAAAAGATAGTATTTATAGTTTATTTTGGATTATTTAAAAAGTAAAATCGATTTACATAACTCATCTAAGTTTATGTTTTAACAATTTTATAATAAAAAATATCAAATATTTATTATTTTAATAAATTTTATATATATTATTATTATTTCAGACATTAATAGACTTTTTTAATATTTTTTATATTATTTTATTTATAGTGTAAACAAAATATATGTATATATATCTTGTTTTTAATATAAATGGAATAAATAATATTACATTAATTAATAAATATTCTTATAATAATATATTTTGATAAATAAAATATTTAATTTATTTATTTTAAAAATTTTTCAAAATATTTATTATTATAATAAACTATTATAATAAAATTTTTATTATATTACTTTAATTTAATCTTTCTTTTCTCTTTTTCATTTAAAAAAAATAGCCTCCAATCAATAATTGACGCATAAAGACAACATATTATGTTGATTTTCTTGGTAAGCATCATAAAATCTCCCTTTTTGTTTTACCAAAGTCAAGTCAGTAAAAGAAAGGTAGACTGTATCAATATCTCTGTACAACGTGTTTGTATTTGAAAAATTAAAAGAAAAAAATTATTTATATAAAAAAAATATAAATAAATAATGAAAATATTAAACAATATCAATAATGAATATATCGGATATTCAATTTACTAGATGTACAGATAGTTATCCTAATATTAAGATTCAAGTGGATAATTTAAAAATATAGTATATTTTTACTTTATTGAACTAATTTTAAAATTTATTATTTATATTATTCATAAAAATTATTGTCACCCTAACAAAATAAATTTATACAACGTTGACGAATTGACCCTGCACCCATCTCACTTTCTCACATCGTGATTCTACTCCCACATGTTGGGGGTTTATTTATATAACAATAGCAATTAGAGAAAAGGACAAATAGATCCCTGACCCTTTGTCCCGCGAATATTTTTGTCTTTGACCATTAAAAAATACTTTTAAGTCCCTGACATTCACAAAACTTGGACGGATCAGTCCCTCCGTCCAAATGCCTCCGTCAAGGATTGATCCGTCCAAATGTCTTCGTTAGGGATTGATCCGTCCAAGTTTTTTGAAGGTCAGGGACTTAAAAGTATTTTTGAATTGTCAGGGACGAAAATATCCGTGGAACAAAAAGTCAGGGACCTATTTATCATTTTCTCTAGCAATTATATATACAATTGTATTTGTGCTTATTAATTTATTGTTGTATATATTATTTTATGTGTACGGTATTAATAAAAATGCGAGGTTGGTTAAAATATGAATATACTTTACACATTAATTAAAAAATACTAGGTTCAAATATTTTAATAGTGATGTTACATAACTAAAATTCAAATAAAATTAATCAAATTATTTATTGAAATAATAAAAATTATCCATACAAATATGTAGAAATAGATCTACTTGTATGTGTGTGGGGGTCCAGTTGCCCCCATTAAATTTTAAAAAACAAATTATAAGCACATACATACCTATATATATATATAATGTCCCCATAAAATAATAGGTTTGCCCCATATTTAATTTTTTAATGTATGTGTGAAAATTTTAGATTATATAATAACAACACAATAATAAAAGTTGTCCTATTATATAAATTTAATCTATTTATATTAAAAAAATTAAATATAAAATATTATAGAGGATCAACTCTATAATTAAATGGTAAAAAATATTTGAATAATTACTTGATAAAAAAAGACATTATTTATATATAAAAAATTATAATTTGTTTGATTTAAATTTTTGTTTTTTTATAATTATTTTTGCGTTTTTTTCTTTAATTTTATACTGTTTATAGAATTTTTTAAGAGGTAATGACCAAATCAGTACCCGAAAGATTCAAACGCTGACATTTAAGTACCTCACTATTGTTATTGACAAAATGATCCTTAAAAGATTTTAAAATTTGACAAGCGTATCCACGAGTTCACCGGAGCACATTTCCGGCAAGTACAGTGCTGACATGGCCACTGCATTTTGATGACATGGCAAATACCCTTCCCCACCCTAATTCTTCTCCTTCTCCTTCCCCCTCCCCAACGCACTCCCCCCTTCCCCTTTCTAATGCATTCTCTCCCTCCCCAACCCTAATCCTTCCCTCCTCCTCCCTAATCCTAATCCCCCATCTCCAACGCACTTCTCCCTCCTCAATCCAAAATCCCCCTTTCTAAACCCTAATCCCCTTCCTTAACTAATTCTCCACTAAAACCAAGACAAGCTATTACCTTTACCAGAATTAATTAAAAACCAATATGCTGAAAGCATAGCATAACAGAAGAATACTCCAGCATCAGAGTAGTTTTGAAAGAAATGGTGGTTGAAGAGAACAACATCAACAACAACAATGGTGGGTGGACACCAATAGGGTCTCCAATGAATGTGAATGTGCAGAGCAAAGATGACTCCCATTTGACCAACTTCGAGAGTTCAGTCAACGCTGTCTCCTTTGGCTTTGTGGCCACTGCCATCCTCATCTCCATGTTCCTTCTCATGGCCATCTTTGAGAGGTTCCTTAGACCCAACAACTCCGATGAATTCTCCCCCTCTGCTCGCCGGACTTCCACTGATCTTGAGCCCCAGATGGCCTTTCCCGGCAAGCTTGGCCACCCTTCACCCAAAAGTGCTTTCTTTCATGCCAAAAGTGCTTTCTTTCTTTGGTGTTTTACTGATTTACTCTTTATTACTCTCACATTTTCCTGAGGAATGCTGATTGTTGCAAAGTGCTGTTTTTTACTTCAAAAGTCTTGCCTTTTTTTTATTCGGGATAGCTAAATTTGGGTTTTGGATAATTCATGATGAGGATTCTCTGACAAAAGATGAAGATTTAGTTTCCTAATTCTGGTTGGCGACAGCAGTGAAGACGAAGGAGAGATAGAGTTGAGAGTGTGAGACACTGGGTTGGGAAGGGGATTAGAATTCAAAGGGGTAAAGGAAGGGGATTAGGGTTCAGAAAGGAGAATTTTGGATTGAGGAGGGGGAAGTGCGTTGGAGATGGGGGATTAGGATTAGGGAGGGGGAGGGAAGGATTAGGGTTGGGAGGGGGAGAATGCATTCAGGAAGGGGAAGGGGGAGTGCGTTGGGGAGGGGGAAGGAGAAGGAGAAGAATTAGGGTGGGGAAGGGTATTTGCCATGTCATCAAAACGCAGTGGCCATGTCAGCACTGTGCTTGCCGGAAATGTGCTCCGGTGAACTCGTGGGTACGCTTGTCAAATTTTAAAATTTTTTAAGGATCATTTTGTCAATAACAATAGTGAGGTACCAAAATGTCAGCGTTTGAATCTTTTGGGTACTGATTTGGTCATTACCTCATTTTTTAATTATTGAACTATAACTTTTTGGTATTATATAAAAATAATCAATAAAATATGAGTTGATGAACATAAAAAATATTTGACAAGACACTAATATTAATAATAAATGTATTATGCAATATTGTTAAAATATAGAAATAAAAATATATTTTTAAATTAAGATTTAATTATTCTATCGATTCTTATAATTTTACCGATTTTTCAATTAAATTTCTATATATTTTTTTTTCAATCAGATCTCTATACTATATTAGATTTTATATTTAAATTCTTATTAACAGTTAACTTTAAAAAACGTTTATAAAATATAAATTTACTAATTTGTTTGAAGTCTAATAGTCTATTGATTTATTCAATGCTAAATAATTTGGAAATTACCAAA
The DNA here is from genome assembly GCF_059453495.1 of Arachis ipaensis. Classification (NCBI taxonomy): domain Eukaryota; kingdom Viridiplantae; phylum Streptophyta; class Magnoliopsida; order Fabales; family Fabaceae; genus Arachis; species Arachis ipaensis. Next base: position 5,219,342 of record NC_142440.1, on the reverse strand, counting down.
AGTTTGTCTACATTTTACTATTCTATTCGCAATTGCATTGAATTACCGATTCCTGGCATGTTGAAAAACTCATGGAGCCACATGAATCATGAAGCTGTGTGCATCACATAGAATTAATATAATTACTAATATAGAATCTTAAAAATACAATAAAAAAGATAATGTAAAATGCACTATAAATTAATAAGATTTAATCATCGAAAGATAAAAATTATATTTCCACCGTTGCCTTTGAAATTTGAAATAGCTAGACCTCTATTTGGAATATAATTTTTTATGCATTCACATATTCTTTTTTTATTTTTCACTCGAGGTGTCAATTAATTTTTTTCCTCCACTATATTTAATTATTTATTTATTGTTTATTATTTATTTCCCTTTTTCTTTTTCATTTTATTAAAATTAATGGCTAAAATGTTTCCATAAATTACAAAAATTGTACTCAATAAAAAATAAAAAATATCTAATCATTTTTTGGGGTTAATTTTCCAAGGAATGATATATCTAGCATTTTGGGCAGGAGCAAGTCTTATATAAGATCATGATAGAACTGTAAAAGGGGAAGAAATGAGGATGTGGTAGAGTTACGAACTTAAAGCTTCAACTGCATTATTTACTGCTTTCAACAAGTGGAATTCATCCATTTCTGAACAAGAACCAATTATCTTTGCCAACAATTTCTAACTATTCAAATATTATACATATTTCTGAAAATAATTAAGGAGATAAATAAAACACGAGAAACAATCCTGGTTTTGTAATATTATGAGTACTCTGGCTGGGTGACAAACCGTAAGTTCTTAACCAAGGCCTGTTCCTGCCTCCTTGTTAGGCGCATCAGCCTTAATGCGTGGTGGCCTCACAATTCGATCAATAAGTCCGTAATCAAGAGCCTCCTGTGCGTTGAAGCGTTTCATCCTGCCCAAGTCTTGGGTGATCTGAATGCCATTAAAAATTAGTTTCAAATGATAAACACTTTATAAACACCCAGGAACTGACACAAATGATCATAAAATGGAAGCAAACTACAAACTTAAGGGCCTATTTGGTTTCCATTTCCACTTTCAGTATTTTCTATTTTCAAGATTATGTGAGGGAAAGAGAAAACAATAAAATCTTGATTGTTGTCATTTTTTTCCTCGCAAAATCATCAAATTGGAAGTAGAAACTAAAAATAGAAACCAATCAGGCCTTAAGTTTTTAAGATAACAGGTTTTCATGTTCATCTCCATGTATTTCATTGTTGAATGAACTGACCCTCTCAACAGGCTGGCCTGTTTTCTTAGCCAACTCGTTAAAGAGGTAATCTCTGATTCTTAAAAGCTCATTTGCTTCATTGCGGATGTCATCAGCCTGTCAAAATTTTCAAGGCGTTAGCATAAAGAGTAAAAGCAATCATATTCACACATCTGAGGAGTGATAATAACCTCAATCTCAGAAGAGATATCTACATACCTGACCCCGAGCAGCTCCCGCTGGAGATTGCAGAGCAACTCTGGAAAGAGGCATTGCAAAGCGGTTGCCCTTAACAATACAGCAGACCATCATCACACAGTTAATATATGTCGGGAACTATTTTCATAACCCATTAGACATCAACAAACACAAATACAAGCACATCACAACAAATTGCAGAAAAGTAAACAATACAACATGAATGTGACAACACAATGGAATGGAACAGAAAGTGGAAGCTTAAGATGCAAATAAGGATGGACTTCACAGTATAAATTAGGAGACTTTAGAAAGAGATACTGCCACTCCCTTTTTGTGTGATTTTTCAAAATTATGTTCCATCCTCGCTATTTAATTTTCCATAGTGATGAGAGAAATTTTTCATTGTGTGGGTAATTTGGGAATAATATTCGTAGAGGATTGGCATTATCAATTAGGGAGTGGATATTGGAGTGATAATATCCACTCCCTATCAATTACCATTCTTTTCTTTTTTACTGAATTTTTATAAAGAGCTGGAAGGAGGGAGATCGGGCCTTTCAATGTGATCCCAAGTCTGTATATTATAGTAGACTGCCCCCCAATTTAGATTCAAACTACAAAACTTTCCATCTTTTACCTTATAACAAATGTAACACAATTGATGTTACTAATAACAAAGTGACACGTCCTATCAAGAATGCACTAGGCAGCACATAAGCAGCACAAGAAAATATTTCTTCATTTTTTTTTCTTGTTATATTGACTACTGAGTGATTTATTAATGCTCCAATTATTTCAACCGTCCCCTTATCTCAGGCATAATTTTTATTCATATTAATCGTGAAGAAACAACTGTAAGATGCAACAATAAATCTCGTCAGTCACACAATGTCATGCATGATTACATGATGTTGGAAATCACTATAACCTCTGAATCAAACAGAGAACTTTCATAGTTTGTATTAACAGATAGTAATATAACTCGATACCTTTTCTCCGGCTGCAAGAAGAAATGCTGCAAGATTATAGGCATAGCCAACACAATGGGTGGTTACAGGACTTTGCAAGCTCTGCATAGTGTCATAGATAGCCAAGCTTGGTGTAAGCTGCACAAATAACAAGCTTAAGCATGTTAAAAACATGACTAAGCAACACAAAGGTGGGCACAAAAGAGAAATATTTAATTGACTAAACATCTAACACTAGAAGAAAACTTACATCTCCACCAGGACCATTGATGTACATATACATCCTCTTGGCGTTATCTATACTGTCAAGATACAGCATGGTTGCCAATACTTGGTTACTAAATTCTTCATCTATGTTTTGTCCAATGAAGAGAACACGCTCTCGATACTGCATCCAATAACCCTTTACTTTTAGAAATGTTTTAAAGAGTGATGGAAATCATAAGAAAACTAGAGGTTCATGTGTAACGATCTATTTCTATGTGAGTATGTGACGCAATGTTAACCAGCATCTTTTAGATACAGAAAAACATAATATTAATGATATATATTAAGATGTATTATTGACTTACAAGGGCATTCCACAAATCAACCCATTGCCAAGTTCCTTCACCAGGTGTCCTATAGGGGACTCTAGGGGTCCCTATGGGCATCATTTGAATTTGTGCCCTTGCTGGTTTGTGATTAGCATACCTGAAAATATGCAAGATTTATACACCTTGTATCAGTCTCTTAATTAAAAGACGTGTTTGACATTAGTGAAAACTCTTCTAAGTATATCGTTTTTATCTGACATAAACTATGCTTTATTTGTTAACTTCACTTTCACTATGTCAAAGATTATCAACTATTGTGTAAAGCCGTAAAGACTAAAGAAGATTCTTCATAATTCAAATTTGTTAGAACTTACAAAAAGAATAATCCTTGTTATAATATATAACAGTAATCATGACAAACTCAATTGCAGTTAAAAATTACTCGCTAATCCAAACAACAATATCAAAGATATGATACAGCATAGCTTTCTGCAACAAGAAAAATGGCATTAGAGTGGACTGAACACATTATGCTGGAAAATTTGGCAATCAAAGGGATGTACCTACAAAGCATACAGTAGCAACATAACATAATAGACCAACTACAAAATTTAAGCATAAAGAGACAATTCACTATTGCTTTCAATCTTCAAATTTTGCAAAAAGACCGTTCCTTCATGGAATGTATCAGCTGAAAGCGCACAATTCTAGGCATATAACCAAGTATATGTTAATTGCACATATGAATACAGGCATAAGAAAAGCAATTCAAATACAAAACTATCATCATCCATGCCAGAGCTTATTTTTGCAAAGTTAAGCACACACCAAAAAATGGCACCAATTCAAAATAAGGCAAACTGCAGAAGCTAAAGAACAAAACTTTCTCCATAACAAAAACAGATAAAAAGGGAAAAAATCACAAATGTGGTCAGACAGTTACCCGCAATGCAGACTCTTGTGAACTTTTCCATAGAACTCAGCGGAGACATTAGGTTTACACGCAAGAGAATTAGGGATACTTGGAGATTGAAGTTTCAACCCTGAGTAGAGTTTTGTGGCGCAACTGCCACATCAAAAAGAGAAAAATACAGAGTCAGTTAGTAATTTAGAGAAACTGTGAGAAACACACAATGGGAAGGAGAAGCAAACCTAGGAAGTGCAGCAGCCGTGATACAGGGTGCAACCGCCATGTTAGCTTTTTGAGGTAACGAAGAGATAGGAGAGGGGAGAACGCACTATTTGAGGTTGAAGAAAACTTCAACCAGATACAACACTCGCTCAGCTCTGAAGATGAACTTCAACGACAACGCCCTTTTGATCCTCCCTGGAATCAGAACCTCCTTCTTTTATTTATTTATTAGCAATGTTAGTAAGGTTGCGAGAACCGAACCGGTCAATGAACCGGTGAAGTGACTGGTTCAATGGTTTAATAGTTCAATCGGGGTTCAACCGGAGTTCAACCGATTTAATTAAATATATAAAATAAAATTATTAAAAATTTAATACATAATTTGAAATATTTAAATTCAATGAATTGTAAGCTAATAAAATTCAAAATTTTACAATTCACATAATAAATTATCTATAATTTACCATTAAAAGTTCCAAATAACTTCAAACATCAAAATTTATAACTAAAAATAAAATCAAAATACGCATAAGTAAACTAACACAAGTATTCAATATTGGTTAAAATCAATTATTTGGTATTCTTCAAACCAATTAAAACATTCCCATATAAGGCACACTATTAAAGAAATAAACAGTAAGTCATATATGAAACTTAACATAGATTCATATAACTTAGAATGCCACATCCCCAACTCCAAGAGAATAACAGAGTGAAATTTCAGAGCTTTTCAACAATTTTCTGATGAGCTTTAGCTGAGGCTATTATTTAGCAACAGTGGCGCAGCAAACAAGCTTATTCATCTGGGATTTCAACTGAAAACCCTTCTTCCAGTATCAATCAGAGCCGGATCCAGTTGAAGAGCACAAGTTTTTAAGTTTAACTAATTTTACTCAGCGACAAGCCAACAACTAACAAATTAACTCAAATAGAATAATAGCACAAAAATAACTCAGAACATTACCAATAGTCAACAATAATTAACCCAGAAGTCAGAACAAGATAACAACAGTCCAGCCCTGTTAACAACAATGAACAACGAAGAAAATTAACTCAGAAAACAACAATTACCCCAGAAAAACAACATACTTAAGTCCAGAAAAACAGCAATTAACTCCCAAAAATGAAACTGAAGCAGTGTAGGGATGGAGGCTTACAAACTCAGAAAAATCAGCAACTCAAAATCAGAATCCAGAAAGCCAGCAACCCAGAATACAGACCAATATATCAATTGATAGTTCATAGTTCATACAATTCATATGGCATTCAACAGAACAGAATTGAAAAAATAAAAAAATTGAACAGAGCAGAATTGAAAACAGAACGAAATAGAAGAACAGAGCAGAGCAAAATTCTCAAATTAAACATACATCAAATTAATTCTCAAATTCAACATACAACAAATTTATTCAAAATTTCATTAATCATATAAAAATTGATATATTGAAGAAGAACAGAAGCCAGGAATACAAACAGAATATGAATACAAGAAGTCAAGAACAGAAGTCCAGAAAAAAAAATGAACAGAAGAACAGAAGCCAGAAACAAAATAAAAAAGTTACAGGAATATGAACAGAAGAACAGAAGCCCAGAACAAAAAATGAAAAGTGAAAACAGCAGGAAGCCAAGACCAGAAGAAAGAGCCAGAAACCAGAACTTACCGCAAGATGAAGTAGAGAACAGAAGGCCAGAAGCTCGAGCCTCGAAATAGAGAACAGAACCGTGAGCGACGACCCGCAGCAGTGGGCGACGACCCGCGACGTTGAGCGACGACCCGCAACAGTGACCCTCGATTCACGGCGTCGGTTCTCCTTCGTATGCAGAAGCTCCAGCCTCGAAGAGCTTAGGGTTGGGACTTTGGGAGTGGGAGTGGGAGTGGGAGTGTTCTTGCCTTCTTGGAAGGGTTGGCTGCAACGCGTTCTTCACTCTTCAGCCTCTTTTTTTTAAAGAAAAGAAACCCAAACGACGCCGTTTTCATTGCCTGGGGGAAAACCGGTACTTCAAAAAACCGCGCCAATTCGTCCGGTTTTTTAACCTTTTACAGGCGATTTTGTGAGTGAATCGGACCGAATAGATAATCGATTTCTGATTAACTCGATTGAACCGATCGGTCCGTTCCAATTTTTAAAACATTTTATATTGCATCTGGATTGTGTATTTTATTCTTTATTACAATTATTATAATTGATTGACCATTTAACCTTTTTGACATATACCTCCTGCTATTTGTCTATTTTATCCCTCCTTTTGTGTATTTGGTGACCAATCTAACCCCAGAAGATTTTTTTTTCGTTTTAAAATTTTTGGGCCTATATATATATATTATTTACTTGCTCTAAGTGTAGATCTCTATCATAGTTCATCATGCTAACATTATTCTAATTTATTTATTAAAATTTATTCACTTCAATTTAATTATAATAAATAATAAAGTATATTTTGTAAGAAACCAAAACATAAATAACAGAAATATAATTTGAATTTTACACATAAATATTTAAGCATTTCAATGAGTTTAATTTTAATACACTAATACTATAAATAATTTTACAACTAATCAAATTCATATCTTTTGATATCTTATTTGTTTGGTTGTGTAATTATTCCTTTGAGTTAAATTTAAACTCTGGTCGTTTTATATTCTTGCTGTTTATCAATGACACTTGCTAAATTTAATTTTGAGGACAAAGCAGTGATTATAACCTGCATAAAACATGTCTCTCAGGAAGAAAGCCAAGATGAAAGTAATTAATTTGTAATGAAATTACTTCATGGAAAATATACTAGCACCGGTATTAAGGGAATACAATACAACCTCTCAGTCTTTAACTGGTTAACACAAGATAAAACACTCAAAATCACTGTGTAAGCAAGTTACCAAATCAAATCTATACATATTTATATTATCTAATTATTAGAAGGAGGATGAAGCCTAGTTTGGTACACAGACTGCACTCTTGATTCCAACAGACACACATATTTGTCAAGCATAGAGACCACAACTTCAAATTCAGTTACTTGCTTCTCTATGGCATCAATCTGCTCAACATATTCGTTGAAGCTACCACTCTTGCATTTCAACTGCTCCACAAAAACCCTCAACCCTGAAGCTAAGTCGCCGTAACCTTTGTACTCTTCCGCAACCCTCACATTCATCTTCTCTAATAACTCAAGTTGATTATTAGTCCCCTAACTCACATAAAACCATTGTCAAACTTGATATTCCAAATAATGTTGTATCCTCAGATAGTTTACACGATTTGTAATTCATTGGAATTGTTTGAAACAAGGGTTTTTACCTGAAGCTCCGATTTGATCATTGTGCTAATGCTGCTAAAGAGATCATTGAGTGACTCTGTAAGTTCATCATGCTTCTGATTTTGTGGTTCACCATTGTTTGCGCCATCCATGGTCACACCGGGTAGTCAAGACTCCGCAATTTGCAAGGGAAGGGTTGTAGTAATGGAGAAACCGGAGATGGTGATCTAACCACTTGTTGTTTTTGAGGTCCAGACCGCTGTTGTTTCATATATATGTATATATATAATCAAAATAAAATTTAACAAGAAAAGAAAAAAGAAGAAAACCTTCTAATTAGTTGTAAATGGATTATTTTGGTTTCTTGTCTTTCATTTTTCTTTACTCTTTTTTTATTATTTAAAATTTTTCCCTTTAACTTCTAAAAAAAATTATAAATCTTATCTTTTGAGCTATATTCTAATTTAGTCCTTTGATCACTTACTCTTAGAATTTGTCAATGCAAGGTTAGGTGCTACTGGAATCTGCAGGAGCTGAAAAGCTACAAGGCTGATTCGGTTTTATCCTTTAACTAAATGAGGAACTTATTTGTGTTCTATTATTTTGAGGTGAATGAAACAGTGATTCTTAATGGGTAAATACCAAATATAGTGGCTGGACTTGGAGAATCTAATATATTTGAGGAAGTATAATTTAGTTCAACTTAACAGAATGAACGCAACTTAATTTTAACCTGCACAGAGGTGATGCAGACATAGAGGCATAGACCACCATCAATCTACCATTAAAGAATTTCTCTGTAAGTCAGTTAAAGAATTTTTAATTCCTAGACTTGTGGATGTGCAAGAGATATAAGAGCATTTGTATGGGACCTTTATATGCTATCCTGGGTAACAGATTGACATTGTGGCTGTTTATGTGATATCTATCCTTCCCCCAATTTAATCATTTGAATGTATATTGATTTAGTGGTTTTATTCTAATCTTTTTGTGGTAAATTAGCAAATATTACACAAACATCTTTGAAGCATGAAGAGTTTTACATGAAAATATTTGTACCCTTGTTATAAAAAATAGCAATCTAATAGATTCAATCTTTACAAGTTAACACCTAATAAATTGTTAAACTAATCTGTGCCTCGTATTTAAAAAAGATAACCAGTGACCTTGGTAGATATATAGTTAGAGTACTATTAAACAGCTATAGAAAGGTAATTCTACTAACATATAGCCTGCATAGTCCAAAGTTTCTACTGCTATATGACCAATCTAGTCTACCAATATATAGTCTGCATAGTCCATGGTCCAATGTTTTTCTAAATGGTATATAAAAGAATTTCATATAAAATTGTTTGATTTAGCACTTCCCCGCGCATAGCGCTATGCGCAGGCACATATACTAGTAAGATAACAATTTTAATTTGACAGGATAAAGATAACAAAGCAATGATGAGGCGAAACAAGATTTTGATGTCTATGATGAGAACAAAGAAGGGTTGATTGATGCCATGGAGTTGCAGAAAGTTCTATGCATTTTGCTACTTAAGGAAGCAAGAGTTGCATCTTGGATGTGGTGGTAAAAATAATAAATTGCACTTTTTTCAGGTGTCATTGTTGAATATACACATCTTGCAGGCAGGTTTCAGGTTTGAATAATATTGCTTTTGGGAGAGGCATCCAATGCAATGTAATACTTTGCCCAGCATCAAAGTTTATCATCAATAACAACAAAAAGTCAACAACATAGCAACAAATTCAACAGCAACAGCAACAAAGACACAGCAAATTACAAAAAAATAACTAATGCAATAACAACTCAACAAGACAGCAAGGGATCAGAGGACAGAGGACCTACCGAATCGACACAGCGAAGCAACGGGCAAGACGGCGCGACGGCAGGTGACGACAGGAGGTAGCAAGGGAGGCGGAGGCGGAGGCGGCGGTGGAGGGAAGGAGTCGCCGGCTCAGAAAGACAGAGGAGAGAGGCGCCTGTACGAGGGACCAAGGAGAAGAAGAGCTGAAGAGGAGCATCAATTGGGCTGGTGGGGTTAGATTTTTTTTTTTTTCCCCTGAGAAAATACCCGTCCTGTCCATTTTTAGGAACATCAAAAGGTTAAAAAAAAATAAAAAGATAAAAGTAATCCAAATAAGTTGAGGTTTTTAAAATTGATTCTTATAAAAATTTAATTTTGATGTACAAGGTCATTGTAAAATTATTTGAGAAAATATAAGAAAACAACGCATATACTAAACAATGTCAATAACGAATTAAAAAAGAATGTAAAATTAATTTTAAAATTCAGACTTTTAATTAATTAAAAATTATCAGATTTTAAAATTTAAAAATTTAGGATTAATACCCCTAAACACATTCATACTACTTACAGTTTCTACCATTTTATCGTAACAGCATTTTCGACCTCCGCTACACAGTCTTCAAAGTGCTCCGCCAGTCTACATTCGCATTTCGCCGATGCTGCCAAAGGCAGCTTTGACGCGAGGTGCTTGTCTGTCCGAAATTGTCGCTGTCCTGCAATACATGTGCAAACGCAGCCACTGCTATTTCGCGATCCCATTCTCCCACTATCGTTGTTGTTCACGATTCTTATCAACTAAGTCGGATGTTCATTTTACTATGTATACGGATGGTTCTTTTCATTCTAAAGTGAATGTTTATTTGGGTCATACCATTTGGGTGAACGAAGCAAAGCGGAACGCGATGGAAGTGGCGAAGACACGACGTAGCGGCATGGAAGCAAGGGCAGAGATGCAGGGGACGCAACGTAGGAAAGAAGAAGATGTAGTGGTGGCATCGGTTGCAGGGAGCACATGGCAGCGCGACGCATTGGAGAAGAAGGTGCAGCGGCAGTGAGGTGCGTTGGTGATGGCACGACAGGGAAGGGGAAGGGAAGCAGCTGCGGTAAAAGGAGAGAAATGTGGAAGGTGAGAAGTTAGGGTTGTGGTAGATTAATGGGGTGGAATATTTTTTGTTTTAGTAGGCCTGGAGTGCAGTTCATTGGTGCGGAATTTATAACCCACAAACTAACCGGCAAGTGCACCGGGTCGTACCAAGTAATACCTCAGGTGAGTGAAGGTCGATCCCACGAGGATTGATGGACTAAGCAACAATGATTGCTTGATTTTAAAAATATTTTAGTAGTCAAATTTAATTAAATTATCATAAGTATATATAAAAAAACGTGTATATGTATTATTACTTTTTTTTTTCACGTTTTTTCAGTACAACAAATTTTATTGGAGATTATAAAAATTTATCAACATAGCACAATTTTTTTTATGTTGCAAAAAAATTTTATTGAAATAACATAATTTTTTTTTTAACGTAGCATAGATATTTTTGCATATACCATCAAATCTGCCATTAAAAAAGAACAAGTAGAACGTGCTTTCGAGTAAGAGTAAAAAATTGTCGTAATTGAAGTAGAAGAAACACTGCCAAACAGAAATAGAGTGGATGCTGAAGTCAAAACAAAAGCGAGAAGTTACAGATGTGAAAGATGTGGACCCAAAGTCAAAGGAGGGTGCGATAGTAGTGGTGAACTGGTGAAAAATGTGATCATCTTCGAACTCCAAGAGACAGATGGCGCATTGGGCGTACTTCTTTTCCTTGTGGAGATTCTTGACGGAAGAATAAGAGAAGGTGAGGATTTCGTCGAGGAGGGACCGGTGGTGATGGTGGCGAATTAGGGATGGTTGTGGTGATGGTTTAGGAAATTAGAAATGAGAATAGATGTATGAGAAGATGACAATGGTGTGAGAGTTAGTGATAATGTGGGATTAGTGATGATGTCACATGATATTAATTGTGTCATATTAGTAGTTGACTCACGATAAAAATAATTTGAGAGATTAATATATCATTTAAAAATTAATTTCAATTAAAATCTTAAGGTCAAATTTGTGTACGAATTAAATTTAAAAGACTATTTTGTAGATTTAGTGTAGTTTATTAACCCTTTCAAAAAAGAAATGTACTAGTTTAGGAATAAACTGTCAAGTTGAATTTGGCGCTACCAACTGCCGCGCGAAAAACCCTTCTTCACCCTTTTCTGTTTCCCCGCTGCCCAAAAAGAGAAAAGAAAAAAAAATGGTTCAATTCCACGAGCACATCATCACAGAACTTCTAGAAGATATCAATGGCGGATTGGTGGTGCTCTCCTCCGGTCTCTCGCTGTCGAAGCTGGTGTCGTCCCTTCTCCTCCTCCACACTCATTCAGAGGGAACACTCCTCATCCTCTCCCCTTCCTCCGCAACTCTTAGGTCCCGAATCACCTTCAATCTCAAAACCCTAAACCCTCAATTCACCCAAATCCCCTCCGAGATCACCGCCGAACTCCCCGCCCACCACCGCCACTCCCTCTATTCCTCCGGCAACATCTTCTTCATCACTCCCAGGATTCTCATCGTAGATCTCCTCACCAACAAGATCCCCACATCCATGATCTCCGGAATCATCATCCTCAATGCGCATTCTCTCAGTGAAACCTCCACCGAGGCCTTTATCATCCGAATTTATCGATCACTGAACCGTGGCGGTTACGTCCGGGCTTTCTCCGATAAGCCGCACGCGATGGTGTCCGGGTTCGCGAAGGCGGAACGGACAATGAAGTTCTTGCATGTGCGGAGGCTGCACCTTTGGCCAAGGTTTCAGGTCTACGTGTCGCAGGAGCTGGAAAGGGACCCGCCGGAGGTGGTGGACATCAGGGTTCCGATGAGCAGGTACATGGTGGGGATCCAGAAGGCCATTGTGGAGGTCATGGATGCTTGCTTGAAGGAGATGAGGAAGACCAATAAGGTCGACGTGGAGGATCTGACGGTGGAGAACGGGTTGTTCAAGTCGTTTGATGAGATCGTGAGGCGCCAATTAGACCCAATTTGGCATACTCTGGGGAAGAAGACTAAGCAACTTGTTTCGGACCTTAAGACATTGACGAAATTGTTGGATTATCTTGTGAGGTGCAGTTTCTCTGTTAATTATATGTTTGATTGCATGTACTCTATTCATACAATCGTGGAGGTCTAAGATATAAGAAACATATTATTTGAATACCAAATGGGAAATCAAAATGGATACTTGAATAAAAGGGATAAAATTAAGAGAAAAATTGGTTCTTAGGGTGAGGTATTCCTACTTATTTCTATGATACAAAAATGGGATATACTCAGAATATTTTTAACAAATGGGTACTAGTGAGGATTGACATGCTATTTAGGTACTTAGTTATTTTATACGAATGACGATGGAGCAGTCTATTTGTAATATCTTTAATTTATGTTGCAATTGAAATCTTTAGGATTTTATTTTATTTTTATATATCTGAGGATTATGTTGCTTGTAATAGGAACTGATTGAGTAGCTTCCATTTGGTAGGTATGATGCAGTAACTTACTTGAAATACTTGGATACGCTAAGGGTGTCCGAGAGTTTTCGATCTGTTTGGCTATTTGCAGAGGCAAGTTATAAGATTTTTGACTTTGCAAAGAAACGTGTTTATCATCTTGTGAGGTCGGACGGTACAAAAGTAAGTGAAGTGAACAAGAGTGCTAAAAACAAAAAGAGGAAGGTTAAGGAGGATAACAAAGACAGTGAAGAAGGTAAGAGATTGTTGGGTTGTGTTGTTTGTTTCTTCATTCCAGCATGGATTGTGTCTCTGTTATAGCGCTTCATTATGCACCCACAATAACAAACATTATAACATGAAAAGAGGAAGAGAGAAATGTGATTTTGGTTTCCCCATTCAAACTTACAAAGGTTGGCTTTTTCTTTTGTCATAAATTTCTCTGTGATTGCTTTTACAGCAGATGATGGGACTTCTTCAAGTTCGAATGCCGGCTTAGTTTTGGAGGAAGTCTTGGAAGAAGCACCAAAATGGAAGGTCTTACGTGTGAGTCAGTGAGTTCCAATTCTAGAAAGTCTTTGGGTTATATACTTATATTCCTTTTTACTTGATTTTATAACCAAGACCGACATTAATTTATTGTTTCAAATTGGATAACCTGAAGTAGTTTAAAGAAAAGTTGTTGAATTTCATGAACTTTTCTTGGTGTGGGGGTTTGTGCTGAATTTTAGTATCCTGTCATTATAGGAGATTCTTGAGGAAATAGAAGAAGAAAGGCAAAAGCAAGGCGGGTTAAGAGAGGAATTATTGGCCGAAGGTAAAGACACTGACAATGGCATTGTATTGGTGGCATGTAAGGATGAACGATCATGCCTGCAGATTGAAGAATGCATTTTCAAAAGCCCACAAAAGGTTGGTCCCCCACCCCCACTTCTCTTCTCAATCATATGTCACATTATCAAGTGTATTCTGTGTTGCAATATTTCTACCAGTCCTTCATTTTAGTATAATGCTGATATAAAAGGTTGATACTTAGTAAGTTTTGATGAAGCTGACTTTGTTATCCTATCTGCCACTTGTTTTTCACTATCTGTGAAGGTCATGAGTGAAGAATGGAAAAAGTACTTGCTAAGCAAAGTACAGCTGCGTGATATAGTGCATAAGAAAAAGAAGCCAAAAGATCCCAAAGGTTTTGGGATTCTTGATGGAGTTACTCCCATAGCACCTGCTCAGAATGCGGAAACCAGCAGCATTAGTAAGCAGGAGCATGATGCACTTCTCGCAGCAGCATCAGGACTAAGAGGTCTTGCTGAAAATGACTTTGAAGATCCTCAGCCAGATTTTGGTGGACGGGGTCGTGGAAAAGGAAAGAGAAAAGTAGGGAATAAAAAGGGTCCAATCATTAATGATGAAGTACAAAGTGGTAATAGAGAGGCTTCCACTAGTTATAAAGCTGAGACATCTGTAGAAAACATGGTCCTTAGAAAGCATAAAAATCCTGATACCACAACAGCAAATGCAAAGCCATTACCACCAGTACAGCTTTATGCCTTAGAAAGTGATCAGCCTATACTGGATATATTAAAGCCCTCTATAGTCATTGTTTACCATCCAGACGTGGCCTTTGTTAGGGAAATTGAAGTTTACAAAGCTGAGAATCCCTCAAAAAAGTTGAAAGTATATTTTCTATTCTACGAAGATTCTACTGAGGTTCAGAAGTTTGAGGCGAGTATACGTAGAGAGAATGGAGCATTCGAATCTTTGATAAGACAAAAATCTATGATGATGATTCCAGTTGACCAGGTTTGTTTAGTTTTTGTGTGTTTCCTTTTTCTTTCTCATGTTGATTCTTGGGTCCACTAGAAGCGGTTGCCTTCAATAGAGCTGGTGGCAAATTGTCAAATACTTGATGTGCTGATTGCATTCCTGTGTTTCCTTTCTTTTGTGTCTGGGCATTCTGCATGCTGTCAATCAGGGTGGACATTGTTTGGGAATGACTTCTAGTTTTGAGTCAGATTTAAGTAGTACTCAAAATTCAATGACCAGAAGAGCTGGTGGGAGAAAGGAGGTTGATAAAGAAATGCAGGTTTGTGATCTTTATTTATTTATTTTGGTAGGATGTATGACCCATGTCTAAAACTTATAAGTTGGGAATCTAACAGGTCATTGTGGACATGCGAGAGTTCATGAGCAGTCTTCCCAATGTTCTTCATCAGAAGGGAATGCGCATCATTCCAGTGACACTAGAAGTTGGTGACTACATCCTGTCACCATTAATTTGTGTGGAAAGAAAAAGTATTCAAGATCTCTTTATGAGCTTCACATCAGGTCGTCTATACCACCAGGTGGAGACAATGGTGCGATATTATAGGATTCCTGTTCTGTTGATAGAGTTTTCACAGGATAAGAGCTTTTCATTCCAGGTTTGCTGACCACAAAAAAACTCTATCTGTCCTGCTTTTTACTGGTTTCTTCTTGTATTCCCATTTCAAAGAGTGCTTGGTAATCCTGACAAAGACCAATTTCTGGGCATGGAAGATCTTCAGTGGCAACAGAAAGTATTGTTGGTTGATGGTATCTTTGTATACAATACATAGCTATCAACCATGTATAATCACATCATGAAAATTATTTGACATAATAATATAGTTGCTTCAATGTAAACATTTTAATTTAACATGTATAAAGATTAATCTCATTTAAATATACAGTAGTCCACTCATACTTAATAGATTAGGCATTTTGTTTTGTGGATTCACGCATTATATTTATTTGCAGTCTGCTAGTGATATTGGTGATGATGTGACACCAAATAACATTATATCAAAGCTGTCATTGCTTGCTCTACACTTTCCACGGCTACGAATTATCTGGTCTCGAAGTTTGCATGCAACTGCTGAAATATTTGCTGCACTGAAGGCAAATCAAGATGAACCGGATGAAACAAAAGCTATGAGAGTGGGTGTCCCCTCTGAAGAAGGAATTGTGGAGAACGACGTAAGGTAAGTTGCTTTTCTATATTTGAATCTTGAAAGCTTGATGGGAAGTGGTTCACATAGATCTCCAACTTATAAATTCTGGTAAATGAACATAGCAACTTGCTTTTTACCATAATAATGAATACATCATTCTATGCATTTATACTTAGCAGTACATTAGTGAGTTGGTATATGCTGGTTCATCATATTTATGTGCACACTGGAATTCTTTTGTTGATTGCTGGGTCACAGAGCTGAAAATTACAACACGTCGGCTGTGGAGTTTCTAAGAAGACTGCCAGGCGTTACAGATTCAAACTACAGGGCCATAATGGATGGATGTAAGAGCTTGGCTGAACTTGCGCTTCTTCCTTTGGAGAAGCTAGCCGAATTAATGGGTGGTCATAAAGCTGCTCGGACTCTAAGAGAATTTCTTGATGCTAAATATCCAACTCTGTTGTGATAATTCATTTGTACAAAGCTTTCAACAATTTTATTCAAGTCGGTTTGTAAGGTCTTTCCCATTGGTGGAAAATGGGTCATTAAATTATTAAAATTTTTCTCGTTCTTACTCGTGTCATGTTCATTATTCGATTGTAATTTAAAATATTGTATTACTTAAATATTCTATTATAATTCTGTTTATCATTGTTTGCTTAGTTCCTTTTGGACAAGTGATATGATCATATGAAATCCTACAAGGATCAACCATATAGACTCTAAGCCCTGACTTGCTTGTGAAATTCCCTACCTTCCCCAGCGGTTGGTGTCAATAACTACCTTCCTTAAACGAGTCATCCGGTGCAGGATCCTTAAAGGCTAAACCTTACTCATGGTGTCATAACTCATAATCATATTGCTTTCTATGAATACTACTTAGCTTGTTGCAATGCTATAAATTAAGTATTTATATTTCACACAATGTGCGTTACACATGTATAAAGAGATGTATGTTATTTATACTCATTTTTTCCCCTCAATTATCAAGTTCATATATACCTTTAGCTAATTTCATTATTAGATATAGTATAATATTCAATAAATCACATTCTATTTAATATACAAAATACTAATTTGTACGTGCTACATTTTTTTTTTCTTTCTGTTTTTGCAATTAAGTGGCAACTAATTGATGTAATTACTAAGTGTTCTTTATCCCATCGATCACTTCAACTTGAGACCACTTGAATTCCTGCCTTGGTTTGTAATTCTAAGTTGGAAGTGCCTGAATTCACTTGATCATCACTTTCAACTTTCTCATTCTCCTCCTCATGATAAGTGTTATGAATACCATAGAGAACATAGAACATGGTAATAAAACATGCCTATATAGCAAACCTTTGGTAAGATAGGATCTTCAATGTGGACATTAGGAAAACATTAAGGAAGATTGACATAGCAGCTGGCCAAGGCATAAATGGCAAATACCAATAACAATAATCAACATGGTCGCATGATATGATGATGATGGCACCATGTTATTGTTATTACTTATTACTACTATTACTATTATTCATCTTGTGTTGGAAAACAATGGAAGGCCCCACCATTGGTGGTTGAATTTCCATGAAGAGTAAGAAATTATTTTGCTTACCCAAAAAGAGTATGGCGGTGGAAGGGTGCACTTTGGCTAACCAAGAAGGTAGCAAACGAGTCCTTGCTATGACACACAAATATCTGGCTTGTCCTGAAGGCATTGAATATGATGCTTTATCTGATATCTAATTAAATTAATTGCTACATTTCTAAATCAATCTAATTAATCTCATAGTTGTAGCTAGCTAACCTTGTTGTAAAGAAGCATGAAGCAAAGAGACAGAGCCATTAGGCAATAAAGCAATAGGGAGGCTCTTTGAAGCGTCTTTGATTTCTTCTGCCTATGTAGCTGAAGTACACTATAGCAGCTCCATCAATAACACCTCTTACACCAAAAGGGTCAATATATAATCATCTAATCTGATTTGTAAACCTGTTCTCACAATAAACCATAACATAATTAAACCTGAGAATATATAGGGTGGTCCATTATAATATTATATTATTACGGATATATATCCACTTGTCACAATGAGAAACTAAACCTCATAATCCTAAATTTAATTATAGAATAGTTAGTAACACGCTTGAACATATTTTCCTTTTTATCTAACTAGTAGTGGAGTTTGTGATATATACTTTCCAATCTGATTGGAGCTTAATAAGTTACACCCAAGAGAGCAGTAATGTAATAATTAAGAAGCAGATTAATGTAGTAATCCAAAAGATTCATTAGCATAGACATCATCCTTTAATAATGAGGCGTGCAAGCATCCTATTTCACATTTCATCTCTTTGGATTCCCTGATCACAGATAATATCCCAAATGACTTGCTTAGCTTGTTCTCGTCATTTTTTCTTCTTTTGGTCGATAACCTTTCTGTTATTCATCACAAGTACTGACAACCTCAAAATATGACATTTTCCTTACTATTAAGTATTGACTACCATATATATATAGTCACAAGTATCTCAAAGTCTATTCAGTTGGGCCTTGGTGTGTTCATACAAGAATTTCCCTTTCGTACAATTTACTTCTTACCGATTTCAGGTGAGTTGAAGTATATGAATTAAATAGTCTCATTGTGTTTTATCATATATCATGTTTATAATAAAATCTATTATATATGAAATTCTTTTGATTATTTTGTATGTTATCTTTTTAGATCTTCTATTTTTCGTTACATGTAATCTTTTCAATAATATTTCAATAATAGACACTATTTCAATTGTCTTTCTTATATTTCCATTTCTTATTCATCCATATATTTAATGCTAGGGAGACATTTAACATTCATTAATTGTCGTAACAATTAATGAATGTTAAATAAGGCAAGTTATGCCTGTTTTTGACTGATTTTCTTTAGTTACCAAACATTTTTAATTTAATTGTTCATATTTCTAAACATCACATCACTAGAAGTCTAGAAGTGACAAATGAGCTGCAACCATCAAACCTACTCTTAATTAAATTTTCATTCGTTTTATAAAAAAAAAAAATTGCATTCCCCTCTCCTCAAAATATGGTGGTGATTTAGTATTTCTAATCCACTTAGGGCGGATGACTTGTCTAAATTTTAAAATTATATTTTTTGTCTCGTATAAAACCAAATGCAATATACCACCCTGACTAACTTGTTTAAATCCCATGTTGACGTTCAATTTTTCCATTATCCTATATATTACAATCACAATCAACATGCTTAAACATCTTTACTTATGATAGGATGTTTTATTTAATTTTCACTTCTGTATTAATATTTTCCCCCCTCCTACCAAATTTAGGTTTCATATATTCTATCTTAATGATTAGCATTGAAGTGAAATAAAAAGTATTTTTTTTTCTTGGTTCAATATTTCCAAATCCCCCTCCCAAATAAATAAATAAATTGGAGAAAGTACATATTGCCAGTTCACTCAAAGATCTTCCCTTTTGCCGCTATTCCTTGACTACATGAACATTTTAAAATTATACAAGAGATTTACCTAAATTTTGCATGGTGATGAAAGGAAAATGCTGCTTATGTAAAAGTGTAGATTATAATAGAAGCAGCAAATCTTCTCATAGATAATGGAAGATTACAATAAAAGTTTAGCTTGCTGTTTAGTATGAGATATGTATGTATCATTTGCTGAAATTCTAATAGACAAACCAATTTGTTTGTTAATTAGTTTTGCACATGTTGTCTAAGAAAGAAGTCACAAGAAACACAGATTTTAACTTGAAAACACAGAAACATGCTTCACTCTTCTTCATTAAGATGAAAAGTAAGAAAACAGATCAGAACAGTACTGCATTAAGAAAAACATGAGACAAAGGGAACTGCAAAAGAATCAAATCCATTAATCTTGTTTGAGAGTGTTTGAGTTCTGATCCTGCCAAGTTGCTTGCCATTGTTTGTCATAGAATGTAGTCTCTTCCCACAGCTTCTTAAGAGTTTCAATGTCCTCATTCTTTCGGATCACAAGTACTCCGGCAACTGCTACGAACAAAAGAGTCTTGCAAAAGAAGTTATTCGTCTGGTCGACTAGGCCAACTCCGGTCAAGCTATCGACGAAATAGGCCATAAAGAATCCTATCATTGCAGCGCGACCTGCGTGAAACTCGGAAAAGCAAAGATTTCTATAATCATGCTGGCTCAAAAAACTTGTTTATCCAATCAAAATCAAGTACTAAGTATTAACCATTAAGTTGCTCAGCTTCTGGGAGATGGAACCTTTTCATCCATGCCCACCAAGGTATAATGGAGGTGTCGAAAACTACAGGGTTATCGTTACTGGATGATTCTGGATTGTCTTGAAGCCATTTCCTCCTACTAGCCTCTGAAAACAATTTATTAGAAAAAAAATTACAACATATGAACACCACATCTTCTATCAAATTGGGAATCATAATAAGTTTCTGACATGTATATATGACAAGGAAACTCCGATTCTTATGGCTATCAATATCGTTCTCAAAACTCAAAACATGTTTACATATGATCTTGTTTGTTATAGTCTAATAGATCTCCAATGCTTCAGAGTAATCTAAAAAAAAGGACACATTAGACATTACACAATCTTTGAACAAGTATCAGATGTTACTGAAAAAGATTAACTTGAAAGATGTTACACAACAAATTGAAATCAGATTCTACTTGGAACCCCAGCAAAAGAAAGTTTTGACTAGCAGATAGAAATTTCAGCTAGTGATCCAAATTCTTTGCAGTTGGCAGCATGCATTGGAGGAGAATCATGAGGGTCATTTAGATTTCAGCATTTAACAAGTCAGAGTTATGAAACAAAGTAGAAATTAAGATGGATGAAGTTACCAGCATCAATAACAGAGTCCCAATCAGTGTTGCCATTCTTCTGAAACTGGCTGAGGTCCCACGTGCCTCCAACCCATCTTGGGTCTCCAAAAGGATTCACTTCCGGGACCTTAGTGGTGGTCGGCGCCACCGCAGCAACAGAGCCATTGCCCTGCTCCGGCGACGGGGATGGTTCAGTGGCAGCTTCACTGATAAGTGAAGCCTTGAGGGGAGCGAAGGTGTTGGTGTGTGAGAGAGTGCTGAGGAAGACGGGGTTGCGGCAGTTGGTAAGAGTGGAAGTTGTGGCTGGGAAGTGAGTTGGAGGAGAAAAGGAAGCCATGGAAGTTTGCAGGTGTGAGTGTGAGTTTGTGTGGCTATGCTCTCAGCCTTACAAATGCAAATTCTTACAAGCATTTATTTTATTTAGGTAATTAGGTGGCTGCTTTTTTTTTTTTTTCACTCGACAACATTTAAATATTTGAAGATTTTTTAATTTTTTTAAATTTAAATATATAAATTTTTGAGTTTAATTTATTTTAAATGGAAACTCAAGTGCAGTCGACTTCAAGTGTAGTTGATACTTGAGTGCCGTTAGATGATTTGACTGATTTGACAAATTTTCATCTAACGGCTCTCAGATATCAACTTCACGTGAAATCGACTTCACCTGAGTTTTCACCTTTATTTTATTTTAAAAAATTTTGCACGTATGTATTTGTATCAATTAAAAATTATGTTTAATTTTTTTATTGAGTCTGACAAACACAAATGAACATAAAAAATTGATATATTTAGATTTTAAAAAGGCCAAATATTTAAATATATTTTAAATTTTAAAAAATTTAAATATTCACAAATCAAAAAGTCAAAAAAATTTTTTTTTTTTATTTTAACCATGAAAGTTTGATAATTTTATCAAGAGTAAATTATTAAAAGCATTCTTTAAAATTTCTTTGCCATTATTACAAGAGAAATGTTCAAAAAATTGTAAAACGTAAAAGTACTTTGACCTTATCTAAAATCTATTTTTGTTGTGGTCCTTTTGCTATATCTGAAATCTTTTATCCTATAAATCTTTAGGGGCATTAAAAATGGATTATTTTGATAAATAAGTTCATCAAATAATTTTTTTATAAGGATTCAACTTAATTAAAAATTATATTCGAATTCCAAGTTCGAATAAAGAGAATGGTTGTGTTAGGTCTTCGATAATTAATATAAAAATATAGTCAAATTCTCATGACATAACTGAACTTAATTAAAAAATATTATTTATTTTGTATTTTATTTTAATTATTTTATAATAAAAATGAATAAAAAACAAAAATCACCCTAGCAAAAACTACAAGAATTACCATTCATTAATGAACTCAGAAAAAAAGTTGGTTTGCTACCTACAACCGCTAGAAGTAGACAGGTATAAATGAGTTTGGCATATATTACTTAATATTTTGATGCCTATTTATTTTCTTTACACTCCAGAAGTAGACACGTATAAATGTGTTTGGCAATAATTTGACTTAATATTTTGATGCTTATTTATTCAGAAAATTATATGGTACAGATCTAAATCTGTACAGATTTAAAGATTTGTTTACTTAAACCACACTTTTTAAAGCTACACTTTTCACTTAAAACCGTAGCTCTTCACAAAGAAAAACGTCACCTAATGGAAAAAAGTAAATTAGAAGATTTAAGAGAAGAAATAATTAAGTTATCAAAATTAATAGATCAAAAATTAATGATTTTAACTAATGTTAACTGTAATGACACCGAATTCTTAAAATTAATATAAAATGATTTTTCTCAAAATCTTTATTTTACTATAAGTTTTATTGAAGGACTTCAAAAACCTGAAAAAACTTATTTTTCACACAAAATTTCTAAGAAATGTTACCATGGAAATGATTCCCCACATCTTTATCATACTTTTAACCCACAATTAAATTCTATAGTAGATATGCTTGAAAAAATATTAGTATCTATAAAATTTCAAAGAAATAAGGAAAAAGAAAATCCCAAAGAAGAAAAATTTCAAAATATAATCAACATAACAGATTTAAAAGTAAAACCACCACTAAAATTATGAATATTGAAGAAAAATTAGAAGAAGTTACAATGCTTTTTAAACAATTAAAAATGGCTCAAGAAAATAATATTATGGAACAGGGATTTCAGATAGAAAAAGAATTAGTAAATTCTGAAAATATAGAAAATGAAGAACACATCCTAGATTATTCAAGTGACGAAGAACCAGCAATTCCAATACAAGTAAAAAATGAAGCTGGAACATCTAGGGATAATCAATCTCAATTTAAATGGGAAACAGGTTTTTTAACAAGAGAATGGAGTTCGTCTACAACGCATTAGATCAAGAAATTCAAAAATATGAGCAAGAGCTCGAAAAATGCAAGCATTGTCAGCAAATAAGAACACAGATCCAATCCCTCAAGAAGGCCATCGAAGCAATGAAATCAACACAACAAGCAGAAACATCAGAGTTCAGCCAGCTAAGCATGGTGGACAAATCAGGTGAAGAAAAAATTTCAGAAAATAAAACAATTGCTGAAATCATTAAAAGATCCACCCAAGATAAAAAATATTATGTAATTTATAATGGCCCCATGAAAGGAGTATATGATGCCTGGGAAAAAGCAGCACCATTCACACACCAGTCAAAGATAATTCATAAAGGAGGGTTCCTAACACTGGAAGAGGCAAAGAAATCCTTCAAGAAATATGAAACTCTCCATCCAGAGCAAACCCTAAAAAGAGCAGATAAAGCTCCAATTCAAACCCAGAGAACAGGGATAATAAGAAACATTCCTACAAGGGCTGAAATTAAGGAAAAGAAAAGGGTCTGTAGATCTCATCTCAGAGAAACCCTTAACATAGTCCTGAATTGGACTGAAGAAAAAAGGGCAATTTTGGGATATTATCCTGTTGCCAAAGAACAGCTAACAAAGCTGGTTATATTTCCAGATGCTTCCCCATCTGACACCTATCAGTTTTTTTAGTATGGATTAATTGATACAATCTTAATTTTTAATGATCTAAAAATTATTAGTGAGTTTCCTGCAGGATTCGTTGATGCAGTAAAGAGATTTAAAAATATGATTGACAATGTAAATCCAAGGGATATATCCCTAAAATTTACAAACAGTCAACCTATTTTTAATGAAGAAGAAGAATGCTTGGTTCCAGCACACCAAGTAATATTCATGTCCGTCTTCCCAGGAAATTTTCAACCAATTGATCAAATTCAAGATTTAACAATTTACAGTCATGAAGGAAGGCTAGCCAGCACATTAGCAAGGGTCTTTGAAAGAACTCAAAAAATAACGAAGGAATCTCACACAAGGATTAATTATAAAAGTAGAAATACTCTGCTTGTGTCCAGTAAAAGAAATGAAATTGAAGAAAGAGAGATGAGACTCTTGGTAGAATTTGAATCAGCATTCTACAACTTATCTGGACTTTTAGAAAAGCTCCCTGAAGGGATAAAGAGGAATCTCTGCTATTTGATAAAAGACAGAAAAGACCACAAGTGCCAGCTATGTGCCTCAGAGTTATCTGAAGAAACGGAATCAACTCACATGATGAAGGAAGAAGACAATACATCTGACGGTCACATGATAAAAGAAGAGGACAGCACATCTGAAGCATCTCTCAACATTATTACATAGTGACGTAAGCACTTAGGTCATAGAGCACCAACAATGTAGCTGGTGAAAGAGAACAAACAATGACGTAAGCAATGACGTCATAAGAAGGGTAAGGATGGAAATTGTCCATCAAACCCAACTATTATAAATAGGCTGCTTAGGCAATTGTAAAGGCATCAGACAATAGGAAGCAGGAGGCTAAGAGTACTCATAGGTTAGGAGAGTAAGGAGGAAGCTGCCGAGGCGATTCTATAGTCTGAGGAAGAATCCCCTTAGGAAAAAATAGTTCTAAACTCCCCTCTGGAGTTAGTATCTACAATCTCCCCTCTGGAGATAAAAAACTCCTTATGTAAAATATACTAAATAAAGGAAGTTTTTCTCCAGAAAGGTACATCTTCATACTAGTCTTTTAATTATGAATTATTTAGAAAGTTTAGAATTAACAGAAGAATCTGATTATTATAGATTAACTGCTTTATTAGATAATGAAAAGCAGGCTGTTCTAAAAACAGAATTAAATCTCAAATCAAATAAAAATTTTAATAAACAAAATCTTTTAAAAGAAGTTTTTAACAGAAAAAATATAATATACTATGGAAAAATTCAACTTGAAGCTCCTATAAAAATAAAATCTGCCAATGGAGAACTTGAAATAGCTTTGATAAATAATGAAGAATTGAGTAAACAGATTGAGAAAATTAAGGATCAACAAAAAAGATCTAAAATTGGATGGATTCATATTAGTACTATACAAGTCTTAATTAAATCTACATATATGAAAGGAATTAATTCACCAATAAATTTAGCAATCTGTGACAAAAGAATTACTGATGACCCAATAGATCAAATAATTGGAATTGTTCATGGAAATTTGGCAAACGTAAATGTTAAATTTAATGCCCATCTTGGATACGCTATACCTTTATCAACTGAAAATCTTGGAAGATCTGTAAGTTTGGCTTATAAATTTCATAGAAAGAATCTAATGGAACAAGATGATGAACCATTTTCAATTACATATGCAATAAATTATGCTTTAACAAATAGCCATCATAGTATAATATTTAAAAACAGAGAAAAAATTTATGTCGATGAATTATTTCAGAAAATTGTAAAAACAGAAATACCAAAATATAAAGCTATTGAAAACTCAGTTCTATTACTAAAAGAACCATCAGGAAAATTGGTTTCATCAAATTTTCAAATAAGAGAATCTAAAATTAATAGTCCCTTAAGTTTATCTAAGTTAAAGATTAAAGAAGAAGATTATGAAATAAAAGAATTAACAAAAAAGGTCGAAAAATTAAATGAAACCCTAAATACTAAATTATGACAATAAATAAAGAAGAAATATATGTAACTTATCAAGACAAGAAACAAGAGCTCTTTGAAAGAGAAAATCGTTTAAATTATTTACAGTTTTCTGAAATAAATCAAAGAGCATTTGAAGCTCTAAAAATAATTTATGACAAGTTGAAAAGAGAATTTGAAGAGCTAGAGAAATTAATAGAATCTCTGGAAAATAGTGATGAATCGATAATAGAGTTTGCAGAAATTCTAAAATAAATAATGAAGCATAAAAAGATTGAAAAACCAGAAAATAAAATAAAAAGAAAAAGGGCGGAAAAATTAAAAAGTAAAATAAAGGAATATAAAAGGGAATTAAATAATCTTCAGATCGAAATTGATGACCTTATAATAAAAAGGATAGAAATAAGAATAAATATAAACAAGTTGGAATTAAACTTAAAAAATTTATAAATGCCTAGAAAACCATATTATGACTTAAAAGAATTAAAACTATTGAAAGAAAAAATGGAGAATGAAGTTGAAAAATTAAAAAGATATTTAGAAATAACAGAAAGTGTAGAAATAAAAGAAGTTCTTGAGGATTTGAAAAATTATATTAAAGAAAAAGACAAACAGATAAAAAATTTTATATACAATAATCCATGCAAAAAAGAATATTATAAACTAAAACAAGATTGAAAAACTATAAAAATAAGAATTATAAATCAAGGACTAATAATAAATAATCACACAAGAAAAATAATAGAAATGATCAATACTTTAGATTATAAAATTGCACCACCAATTGAATCTATACAAATTATAATCTTATTTGAAGTAAAATATGAAGAATTAATGTTTAAAAAATTTAATTTCGAAAAAGAAAGTCGAATGTTAAAAAATTGGTATCAGAGCCAAGTTAACGATTAAGGGTAACACTTTCTCTTTAAGCAACACTTTTAGTGACACGCTTTTCAGCCACAAAAAGACAAAAATCTGTACACCCACATCTGTACACTAGAAGGCCCCTATTTATTCGTTATGTTTCCCAATTTGAACCTGATAAAGTGATAAGAGTGACAAATGGACTAAAATTCGTCAGATTGATTTGTATAATTTGCCAGTAAAAATAAGTCGAATTAAAAATTTGAAATCGTCGTAATAAAAAAGTTTGTTTAATTCACATTGTTTAATCTATAAATTTTGATGAATTTTAAAAGAGTGGATAGACTTATCTATTGAATTTGCTATTCTATAATTTTATCTCAAAAAACTTAGTTAATAATTATATTTATTAGATATTTATAATTATAAAAACTTTAGTATTCATGAATTTAATAATTATAATTTTTTTTAAATTATAAATTTATTAAAATATTTATAAATATATACAAAATTATATATATATTTTTAATATTTAATGGCTTAAAACAAATAAAAACAAAAATTGGCGGGCTTGACTCACCAACTTATCAATCCATCATTAAACGAAACGGGATAAAAATTTAGAATCACCTCACTAAATGAGATGGGACAGAACGACTAACCTATTTTATACCTCTATGAATAGCATATTTTGTCTTTCAAATTTAAAACTACTGCGTATATTTTTATGGGATATTTAGTTATTTTAAAAAAATTTAAATTTTTAAGACAAATTAAATAATTTTAATCTCAAAAGAATATTTTAGCCTATTTAAAATGAACCAAAAGGATATTTTAATTTTTTAAAATAAAATTTAAATTTTTACTTAGAAAAAATATTTTTTCAAATTTTTATTCGTTTGTTTCAAAGACAAAATAGTCTTTTATAATTTAAATTTTTTTAATCGGTCTTAACTATTTAAATAATTAGTCTAACCAATTTTTGTAAGTGGTGATCTACTCATGTGTCAATAATTATTTAGATTAATTATTTGAATGGTTAAAAATTTCACATAAGAGATTTTTTTATTTTAAAACATTATCTTATTCTTCGAGTAAATGGTCAGAGACAAAAAAAAAAATTATTACAAGTGTATTTTTTTCGGTAATATTTTTCAATTTCGCAGACAGAAATTCAATTAGTCGCAAATCGAAATTCAATTTAAGAATTCGCTATTAGTTAATGGATGAGTAATGCTATACATCAAAGTCTTTTTATAAATTAACTCCAACCAAATTAAACAATAAAACTTGAAATAATATTAGTTATAACTTATTTTTGTTATGTTAAATTAACTTTATTGGACTTAGTTAACAAAAAAAATTGGATATATAACAGTAATCTTAATAAATTGGTGCATGAACAAAAAAAAATTTGAATCAATGATATTTATTTAAAGTTTTAAGTGGACAAATAAATTAACTACTTAATCAATCTAAACTGGTTTGTTATAAGAGCTTTTTAGTATTTTAAAATTAGATTATTGTTTTCTAATTGGTTTAAACTTAGGTTTTTTTTTGGTCAAATGTAAAGTCATTTTATTTTACTAGAAATAAATTTACGGTCCATATTTGGACACCAAATGAAGAATAGTATTAAAAATATTCTACTAAAAAATAAATCAACTTACAAGAAGATTAAAAGTCTCAAAAGAGTGAGACAACATCTTTAATCTTGAGGTTCATGGAAGACTCGCTGAGCTTCTTCTGCCAATTTGTCATAAAATTTCTTTTTCTACCACTTTTTGATCCTCCAAAACACTTCGCCAGTCTCAAGATGGGTTGTTTCCGACTTTCGCCTTTAAAAAGTTTGAGAACTTGAAATATTTATTCTTGTACACTTTATAAATCAGAGAGTGTGGTTTAGTTATCAGTTTCCACCCTTGTTATGCTAACATTGCAAAGTTAAAGACTTTAAGATCTTTAAAGTTAAGACCCCTTAAGATTTAGGTCTGTTAAGAGAGAGCAAGGAAATCCAAGTAGCAGAGTTGATGTTAGCTGTGACGAAAGAAGAGAGCCCAGTAACAGAACTGCTGATAACAGCAGAGAATTGCACACACACAAAAGCACGTGCATAAAAAAGGAGTTAGTTAGAACTGACTTGCCAGATCAGCAGAGTTTGTTAGAGGCAGATCAGCAGAATTTGTTAGAAGAAGAGCCAATTAGCTCTTTTAGAAATCTCTATTAAAACCACTTTATATATTACAAACTCAGTATCACTTTAAGTGTAATCATCTAATAATCATTCTGAAAAATCTCAACACACTTTCTAACTTTCTCTTCTTCTTCTTCTCCAACTCTCTCTTCTCCTTCTTCTCCTTCTTTTACCTGCTTCGTGTTTTTCTTCTCAAGAAATCTGATACCTCACATGGTATCAGAGCTTACATCGATCCATGGATAATCCTGCGCAAATCTCACAAGCTCCAACGAGCTTATTCAGCCAAAATGCTTTTGCACCGTTCTCAGCAATAAAGCTCAATGAAAAAAACTACAAGGCGTGGGAGAAACAGGCATTAGCGTGCATCAAGGTGAATAAACTCCAAAATCATCTTGATCCAAGAAAGGTTCCAGCGCAATTCAGCTCAGAATCAGACAGATGCAATGGAATTGAAACACAGCAATACATAGACTGGGAGGTCCGCGATCAATGCTTAGTAGCTTGGTTAATCGCATCAATGGAGCAAAATTTCGTGAATCGAGTAATTGAATACGATCGTGCGTACCAGATCTGGCATATGCTAGATGATTACTTCGAAGCCAAAGTCAAAGCGAAAATCAAGAATCTGAAGACACAACTAAAAACATTCAAGAAGCAAGGATCAACCGTAACTGAATACATTGCAAAGTTCAATCAGGTGGCGGATTCTCTAAATGCTCTTGGAGCACCACTTACCAAGGAAGAATATATAGAAGCTGCATTAGGAGGTCTCAGTGAGGAATATAGAGCATTCATTACAGTTACAACGGCAAGAATGGACCACATGTCAGAAAGCGAATTTGAGTCACAATTGCTCACAGAAGAAGAGCTAATTGATAGGTTTAGAAAGACAAATTTAGGGTTGATTCATGCAAATGTTGCTCAAAGCAATGAGGGACAAGAAAAAGCTCAAGACCAAAACTATCACCACTACAACAGAGGTAGTTCCTACAACAGGGGTAGTTTTCGAGGAACGCGAGGCAGATGCTACTTCATAGGTTCTGGAAGATCAACCTGGTGGCAAGGCAGCAGACCTCAGTGCCAGCTGTGTGAAAAGGTAGGCCATACAATTGTACAGTGTTACCACAGGTTCAATCAGAAATTCATGAATCTTCAAATGCAACCCTTGAACTCAGCTCAACCACCCTCCCTGGCATTCCACAATGCCTCAGGAAATCAGCAGCTCTATCAAGACTCGAAGGTGCAACAGCCGCTTGCACTAGCAAATCCACAAGCATTCCTCACCATACCATCAGCTCTCCCAGACACAGCGTGGTATCCGGACTTAGGAGCCTCGCATCACATCACCTTTGATCAAAGCAACCTTGCCACAGGATCAGACTATGCAGGCACAGAGAAAGTATATGGAGGTAATGGTAAAGGTATGAAAATTGAGCATATTATAAGTTCTTTCATGCATGCATCTTTATCTAATAGACCTTTCACACTTAGAAACCTACTGCATGTACCTACTATCTCTAAAAACCTTGTCAGTGTTGCTAAGTTTGCTTTAGACAATGCTGTGTTCTTTGAATTCTGGCCTTATGTTTGCAATGTCAAATGTCAGCTATCCAAGAAGATACTCCTTCAAGGTCTTCTTAAGGGCGGGCTATACAGATTTGAAGGGATTCAGGTTATCCCAAAAGCTACTAAACCCAATCTTTTACACTCCCCACTCACTATACCAACCTGTAATATCACTGAAATTCCTAAACAAATTCCTAAACAACTACAGTCCACAACCCATGACCCAAAAGAAAAGTCCAAAAATTCTGTTCAACCTTTCATACCCTCAACTTTAGCTATCACAACCCCAAATTCAGACACCTCACCTGAAGCCACACTCCCCGCTACTACCAAATCGGCCTTACCTGCAATCAGTCCTCCAATCCATTCTCCAACCACAACTGATTTTAGTTCCAGTCAAAGCACAAGCTTGGATGAAAAAGATAGAAAAAAAATTAGAAAGTCAAAACTATGTTAAAATCTACAGCTCTCTATGCAGTACAGACCCTGCTCTATGTAAAAAGGAAAGAGAAGCACCAAACAACAATAGTCTTGTTATTGAGTCTGTATCAAAGAAAGTTGATCATTTAGAAGCAAACATCACTTGTAAAAGAGTCAGTGATATAGCTCAGCAGTGGCACAGAAAATTAGGCCACCTATCTGATAAAGTAGTTACTCTTGTAATGAAACAATGTAATGTGCCAAGTTTGAATGGTGCAATAAATAAAGATAGCCTTAATCCATCTCTTTGTCATGCTTGCTGTATAAGTAAAATACACCAATTATCCTATCTTGATTCTTGTACATCTTATGCACCTTTGGAATTAATATTTTCTGACATAGTGGGCCAGCACCAGTATATAGTAGATCAGGCTTTCGATATTACATCTACTTCATCGATGCATGTACCAAATACACTGTCACTTACCTACTTAACACCAAAGCTCAGGAATTTAAGGCATTTCAGTAGTTCAAAACTGCTATTGAACTAAAAACAGGACAAAAGATCAAAGCACTGTAGACAGACAATGGAGGAGAGTACATGTCCCTTGCATTCAAACAGTTTCTTACTGATCAAGGCATTCAACACAGGCTGACCTGTCCCTACTCTCATCAACAAAATGGCACTGTTGAAAGAAAGCACAGACACATTACAGAAACCTCCCTTGCCTTACTAGCACAAGCTAACCTACCGCTCACCTTTTGGGAAGATTCAACCATGACTGCCACTTACCTCATAAATAGATTACCTACCCTAACTCTTAATAACAAATCTCCATTAGAAGCCCTCACCCACACTGTCCCAGATTTTGAATTCTTGAAACCCTTTGGTTGCACTTGCTATCCTCTCCTACGGCCATACAATGCACATAAGTTTGACCACAGATCTGAAAAATCAATCTTTATTGGCTATGCTATCGATCACAAAGGGTACAAGTGCTTATTACCAAATGAAAAGGAAATTATCTCAAGGAATGTGGTCTTCAATGAGTCAGAATTCCCTTATCCTCACCTATTCAATACCCCCAACCTTGCCCCACCAATTCACAATCCTTGCTCGCACCAAACCCCAATATTCCTCCCTATCCCAACCTCCCTTACCTTCTTCCCTCGCCACATAGACCTGCAGCAAGTACTACTCTAGCAAGCACTACTCCCACTCCTCCCTATCACTCCCTACCTACCTCTTCGTCCCTGCATTCACCTCATATCTTGCATTCTATGAATGATGCTTCCAATATTATCAATGACATACATGAACTATTACCTGCTACACCAGTATCTGTGTCTCATAATTCTATTTCTGCTATTTCTGACTCTGTGACTGCTGCTAACACTCCTCCCAGCAATGTTTCCTCTATTGCAAATGCTCAGCACTCAGCTAGGATTGAGATTGTGCTGTCAGCTCCAGCAGCACTGCCATTGAATCATCACCCAATGCAGACAAGAAGCAAATCTGGCATCTTTAAACCTAAGACGTATGCAGCGGTTGTGCAAACGGGAGCCACTATTCCTTCTCCGCTGCTGCCCCACACAGTAGCCCAGGCCCTCACTTGTCCTCATTGGAGGAATGCGATGGAGGAGGAGTATGCAGCCCTCCTACGAAACTGAACTTGGCAGCTAGTTCCCAGGCCGGCTCCCTGCTCCGCACCCATTATCGGCTGCAAATGGGTTTTCAGAATTAAGCAACACCCTAATGGTACGATCCAAAAGTACAAAGCTCGTTTGGTAGCGAAGGGTTTTCATCAGAGGAAAGGCGTGAACTTTGACCAGGTTTTTAGTCCGGTTGTGCGCCCTCCTACTGTCAGGGTCATGCTCAGCTTGGCATTAGCGAAAGGATGGCGAATCAGGCAATTCGACTTCAACAATGCGTTCCTGAATGGGGATCTTGAGGAAACAGTGTATATGACTCAACCTGAAGGTTTCATCTCTTCCACTCATCCTCACCATGTGTGTAAGCTTTAGAGATCTCTATATGGGTTAAAATAGGCACCTCGTGCATGGTTCACCAAGCTCAAGACCACTCTCAACACCTTTGGATTCAACAACACTATTTTCGACAGTTCTCTCTTCACCCGGTTCACTGCATCCTCAGCAATTTATATTCTTATCTATGTGGATGATATCTTAGTCACTGGTAGCTCAGATTCTGAAATTTTCAGCCTAATCACCCAGCTTAATTCAATCTTCTCCTTAAAAGATCTGGGGGAAATGAACTATTTCTTGGGTATCGAAGCCATCAAGAGGACTGACAATGAGATACTTTTCTGCCAGGCTAAATACATTAAGAAACTGCTTGCAAAGGCCAGTATGCATGATGCAAAGGCCATGCCCGCTCCAATGGCTTCAAGCTTAAAGCTCTCTGCACATGATGGTGAAGAGTTTCCGAAATCAGAATTGTACAAATCCATTGTGGGAGGCCTCTAATATGCAACAATCACAAGACCTGATATCACATTTGCTATCAATAAAGTCTCGCAGTTTATGCACCACCCTCTAGACAGTCATTGGAAGGCTGTCAAAAGGATACTCAGGTACCTAGCTGGTACATCCCAGCATGGTTTAAGGTTTCAAAGGTCGAGTGAATGCAGAATTTATGGGTTTAGTGATTCAGACTGGGGAAGTGATGTTGATGATAGAAAGTCTACTAGTGGCTTTTGTGTTTACCTTAGACCAAATTTGGTCTCTTGGTCAAGTAGAAAACAACTGGTGGTGTCTAGAAGCTCCACAGAAGCTGAATACCGAGGAGTAGCATCATGTCTTACTGAGATTATCTGGGTCTAGAATCTGTTAAGTGAGATGAGAATAACATGTACCACTAAGCCCAGTTTCTACTGTGACAGCCAAAGTGCTGTACTACTGACAGCCAATCCGGTTCTTCACAATCGAAGCAAGTACTTTGAGCTGAACTTGCATTTTGTCCGAGACTATGTGGCAAGCAAAAAGGTTCACATTCTTCACATTCCCTCCCATGATCAAATAGATGATTGCCTTACAAAGCCACTGTCAAGTGCCTCCTTCCACAAACTCAAACCACGCCTCAGAATTGTTGATAGAGAACAAAGAAACCGAAGTAACAGGGTTGATGTTAAGAGAGAGCAAGAGAATCCAAGTAACAGGGTTGAAAGAGAGCAAGGGAATCCAAGTAGCAGAGTTGATGTTAGCTGTGACGAAAGAAGAGAGCCCAGTAACAGAACTGCTGATAACAGCAGAGAATTGCACATACACAAAAGCACGTGCATAAAAAATGAGTTAGTTAGAACTGACTTGCCAGATCAGCAGAGTTTGTTAGAGGCAGATCAGCAGAATCTGTTAGAAGAAGAGCCAATTAGCTCTTCTAGAAATCTCTATTAAAATCACTTTATATATTACAAACTCAGTATCACTTTAAGTGTAATAATCTAATAATCATTCTGAAAAATCTCAACACACTTTCTAACTTTCTCTTCTCCTTCTTCTCCAACTCTCTCTTCTCCTTCTTCTCCTTCTTTTACCTGCTTCGTGTTTTTCTTCTCAAGAAATCTGATACCTCACAAGGTCTACAAAAAATATTCTATCGTATCAAGTGCATCATTCTTTTCTGAGCCTCGTTGTTCTCCTAAAATTAGAGCATGATGGTTAGCATTCAATATTCCTTGAATATTTTGGTATATTTACTACCTAATTCTTAATTGGTGAAATTGTTATTTAAATAATTACTATTTTTTTATAAGATAAAGTATATTTTTTATTTTTAAATTTATTAAAAATTTTAAAAATATTTTTAAATTTTATTTTGTTTTAGTTTTGTCTTAAAAGTTTTTTATTTATATTAAATTTATCTATAACGACTAATTTTTCAAAAAAGATTATGACAAATTCAGGAATAACTTTACAAGAATAACTTTTAACACAAGTAAATCAAACATATTTATCATACATTATGGTTAGATTAGTTTTAATTTTTTTTTTAAATTTAATTGTAAGAAATATATTTGATACTAATAAAAATTTTTTAAAATAAAATTAAAATCAAATAAAATTTAAAAATATTTTAAAAATTTTTAACAAATTTTAAAAATAAAAAATATTCTTTATTTTTTTTAATATATATACAGGGCCAATTTCTTTTCCAATGGGTAACAACATTGTGAAAGCCCAATGGAATCAATTTCTTATGTCGTGGTCTCATGCCCACATTTCAGGATTACGTACTCTTGACCCAAGTTATCATATCGTTCATTCGGATCCATTGAAATGAAGATGGGTAGCTAAGGCTTTAATTTAGGAATTTAGTTTTGATATTATATTAGTAGTGTAAAGTAGTTTTATATATATAAAAAAAAGTAGTTTTATATATATCTTTAATTATTTAATATCACATCAATAAAAATAATTATTTTTTATATTGACTACGTAAATAATTATTTAAAATAACAAATGTGATTACACGTATAATTATTTTTATATTGTCACTGTATTAAAATTAAATTTTTAATTTAATGACAAATTTTATGTTTTTTAATATGCAGTATAATTACATGTTTTTTAATATGCTGCATTATAGTTTAAAATTTGGCTGAAGTTTAGTAAATAAAAACTCTAAATATTAGACGTGTAAATTTATAGTGCGTATGAATTTGTGATGTAAATTAGATTGTGTCTAATTGATCTGATTAAACAAAAATGAAGACATCCAATAAGCTTTTCTAGTTTTATTTTCTTGGAAAAAAATAGTAGATAACTATTAAGCAGAATTGTTAAATTTTATTCTCACGATAATGTGATGATAATACTAAAATTCTAAAGATAAAACTAATAATCGACAGATAAAACTAAAAATTTAAAGGTTTGAAGATTTAATTGAAGTTGAATCGAATATAATAAAATAATATATTTATACAAAAAATATATAATTTTTTAAAAATATTTTTTATATTTTATTATTTTAAATCAGTTAATTATTAAAAAATTAGACAAATTTAACTAATTAACTAATTGTTTAACTAATTTTTTAACTAATTCATTGTCAATCAATTTTTACTCTAATTGGACCGGTTTAATAGTCAATTTCTCGTTAACTCAGTCAAATTAACCGATTTGATCCAATTTTTAGAACATAAATAATACCATTAATCCTTGAATGAAGTAAATATGACCATTAAAGCAAAATAATTTGAAGGGCTTCATAGATATCTCTCCACATATATCATATAACCACCTCCAATATTTTTACAAAATATTACGTATACATTATTAATTAATTATTAAATTAATTACTATATATATATATATATATATATATATACTGTTTAATTTATATATTTTATAAAAATAATTAGTGTTATGACTAATTTTATGATTCATGTAGCATAATTGGTATTTTTATGAAAAAATTTGGTTATAATTTAACGGTGAGGTAGATTGGTCTTTTTCTTATTATTTATTAACGTCTACAATTTTTGGTTGACTTCTTATTAATCTCTATTATGAAATTTAATCTATCTAATGTGCAAGGAGCACATTCAAGGCTCCGTAGACCATAGACCCAAGGAGTTTGAGAAATTATTGATTTTTCATTGAACTCTATCTAATGATGCAAATTAACGATAAATCATATTTTAAATCTCATATTGTTAATTAATAATTATTCAATATATATGATCAAATCTACGGTATATTATAATTATATGAAAATTTAATAATTTTTTAAAAAATATTAAGACTGTATTTAAAAAAAAATAAACTAAGACTTTGTTTGGATATAGGAAGAAAAATGGAAGAAAAGAAAATAAAAGAAAAGAAAATGAGAGGAAAGAAAATAAAAAGAAAAGTAGAGTTATTTGTATATTGTTTGGATTAAGAGAAAATGGATGGAAAGAAAATAGAGAGAAATTTTTTTTTTTGTTTGAATTGAAAGAAAAGTGAGAAGAAAGAAAATCATAATAGTATAAAATTACATTAATACCTTTATTTATATTATATGTAAATTATAATTTATTAATATATTCAAGTTATTTTTTTAATAAAAAAATAATTCAAATTAAATTTTAAGATTTTAACATATTATTTTTGTTAATAACAACATTTTTTTAGATTATTCTCTTCTATTATCTTTTAAATATGGTAAACAAAAAATTATCATTATTTTTTAAATATATAAATAAATAATTTTATAAAAGACTAATGAAAATTATTTATAAGTTACATCATTAATCTCTTTAATTATAAGGAAAAGATGAAGTTTGATGGACTGTAAAACTAGAAAAAATACAAGAGATGATTTTTAAATTTGAAAGGAAGTGAAATGAAAAATTTTGATTTTTTTATTAGAGGGTAAATTCGTAGTTACATCATTATTTCCTTCTACTTCGCTGGTTTTTATCTCACAGTGGAGGAGAAAAAGTTTTGGTGGACCCCACTCCACTTTTTTCTTTTCCTCTTCATTTTCTTCGGTAAACCAAACAATGAAAAAATTGATTTTTCACCCATTTTCTTTCCCTATATTTTCTTTCCCCCCATATTCTTTTGAAACAAACACGGTGTAAGAATCAGAGACTAAAAAATAGAGATTGGGAGATTGAGAATAAATTAAATTTTTTTATTAGGTTTAGTATAAAATATACATAATTGAGTTATATCTTAATATTTTGTTTGGTTCAAAATAAATATAGTGATAAAATTAGAACATTTTAAAAGAAATATTGTTAAAGTTTTAATCTTCTTTTCTAAAAATTTCAATCCTTTGTGTCTTCACTTTTTGAAGACACTAAAGAGATTGAAATTTTGTGTCTCAAAATAAAATTTTAGTGTCTCTGAATACCAAACACAATAATAAGTCTCAGTCAAACACTACCTAAAAATTATCGACTGTCGAGTTAAAAATCGTTTAAATAACACTAGTTTATCACTTTCTTGATTTCTTTTTTCAAAAAAAAAAGTGTAAATGGACAAAAATACACATGAAAGATTTTTCGGATAACAAAAGTAAACACAACAGAATCAAAATTTCAATGTACACATAAAAAATGATTAACAATGGACAAAACTAACTTGCCGTTAGAAGAGTTTCGTTCCCGTAAAATGTAATGTACACGTGGCAAATACATTAGTGATTTGGCATTATTTATTTTTTTTGTTAGAAAATTTAAGGTGGAATATTACTTATTTCTTAATTTTAAAATAAATTAAATAAGATTATTAAAAGAGAGAGTGTCCTTACTGTGTCCAGAATCCCAAACAAACCAATAAAAAGAAAATCCTAGGAGTGCTGATGTGTCGTTTTCTACAAACATCATTATCGTCTTTCATCCTTCCATCAATGCAAGCTATCATCATAAGGAGCCTCCGCTAGTCAACGTGTTTTTGAAGGTGGTCCCAGCGACAAAATCTGGCGTGAAACTAGTAGGAGTGATTTATTTACGACTCAACAATAACAAAAATACGCACTTGCTGTCATTTCTCCACAGATACTGTGAAAGATTGAATAACTATTTTTGCTACATCGGTTACTATTTTATGATAATAATAGTGAAAATTTTGAGCTCATTTTTGTTAGTTTTTAACCTGAAATGGATGGATAGTTTAGAGGGTTTATTGATTAGCTTTGAAATTTATGTTTACAAAAAAATGATAACTCACATTATTCTTTTGTATCCTTATATAGGTAAATTAGAGAGAGGTTTAAACTTCAATTTAACTTATTTTGGAGGTTTAGAAAATGAGATTAACAGGGTTAATGTAGATACTTTAAATGTGTTTTTTATGGATGTTTTATTCATGGACTTAGGATACGAAAAATTTGGTAAAATGTACTGATTAGATGAGAACTTGGGAATGAATGGTGGTGGTTTAAACATGATTAGGGAAGACAATGCTCTTATAAGAATATATAATTGGACATTGAAGTATAATAAAAAAGTGCATGTTTACTTTGATTACCCTCTGACTAACCCAATTGAGTTTGTTGATTTGGATGTGAAAAAAGATAGTGTAAATGTCTCATTCCTACCTCCAACTCTACTTATATCACAAGAGACACCTATTAAGAAGTTGACTCCAATCCGTAAGATGAGGACCCCACACCCTAAGAAGCAACATCTTATTTGTAAAAAATCACCTAGAATAGCAAAAGCACAACAAAAGCTGCAGAGCAAAATAGATGGTTGTAACCCAGTTGCTCCCACAATTCAACCACAGTCTAAACTTCAACCAAAAGTCATATCCTAACCAAGGTCCGAACCACAACCCAAACACTCAAATACTAATTCCCAAACACAATCTTATCCTGATTTAAGGTCCATATTCCAGATACAGTAAAAAATTAAAACAAAGACCAAAATCCAACAACAGTCCAATCAACAAATAAATACCACTCCCCTACCACAGCCCTTTTTTGAACCACAGTTCAACCCCAACCTGAAGAAGTGACAGTCTCTCAAACCCAAGCACCACAAGAAATCCAATTTCAAATTCAAACACAACAAACTCTAATTATTGAAACACAAGAAGCTTAAACAGGACTTATACTCTCAACCCATACACAAGAACAACCCACTAATGAAAATAAACCTAGTAGAAGAGCAACATATAAAAGACTTGTTCCTAGTGGTCATCATTTTGAGAAGGAAAAAAAAATCAGGCTCCTAGAATATATATCCCTATTGATGATTCTTACAGCTCAGACTCTGATACAGGATACCATGGCTATGAATCTTAGGAGTTGCTTGATTCTTGTAGTGATGAAGAAGAAAATGAAAATGGAGAACCTGACTGGCCATAGGGTAACCCAAATGCACCATGGGGCATAGTAAACCTAACATTGGAAATGAAATTTGGAACAATAGATGAATTCAAGAGGAAAATTAGAAAGTTTAATATTCAGTTAGGAAGGAGTGTAATTTTCAGTAGGTAGAGCCTAAGAAATGCAAGGCTATATGTAGCAGTGAGGCATGTTCCTGGTCTATTTATTGCTCAAGGATAACTTACCCAAATAATTTTCAAGTAAAGACCTTTGTGAATAAATATGTGTGTGGTAGACAGCACAAAAATATTTTTGTAGATAAAAAAAGGGTAATTGAAATTAAAAAATAAGCTAAGATATCAACCTACAATGACATGTGGAGAAGCTGAGACATGATTTAGGAGGGAGTTTAGTGTGCATGTTCATCCCAAGAAAATTCAGAGAGCAATGAAGAAGGCTAAAGAGATCATTGAAGGGTCAAAAAGAGAATAATATGCATTACTCAAATATTAGATATTGCAGTTAAAAAATTCAAATCCTGAGTCCACAATGGACATAGACCTAACTCTCATGCTAAACTCCAATCTATTATTTAGAAGGATATA
Organism: Arachis ipaensis; assembly: GCF_059453495.1. Taxonomy (NCBI): domain Eukaryota; kingdom Viridiplantae; phylum Streptophyta; class Magnoliopsida; order Fabales; family Fabaceae; genus Arachis; species Arachis ipaensis. The sequence goes on along the minus strand of NC_142440.1, from coordinate 5,179,434 downwards.
CATATGCTTAGATGCCACTAGAAAAAGGTTTCTTCAAGAATGTAGACCATTTCTTATTGTTGATGGTACTTTTCTCAAAAGATTTTATGGAGACCAGTTGTTGATTGCTGTGGACCAAGATGCCAATAATTACCTTTTTTCCATAGCATATGCAGTTGTAGATGCTGAAACTAAAGATAACTGAAAGTGGTTCCTCTGGCACCTCCATAAAGGCATAGGAGATTACAAAGTGCATGGCTAGAATTTTATATTTGACCAGCAGAAGGCTAGTAAAATAATTCTATTTGTTACCTACTTTACTTATGTGATTATGTTTTACATGTTACATCTTTTAACCACTTGATGATATATTTTAGGACTTAATACCTGCTATGAAAGAAGTGATGTTTGAAGTACATCATTACTTTTGTTCGATGCATCTATAGAAGAATTTTACTAATGCATGAAAAGACAAGCAAATGAAGGAGGCTGTTTGAAAATGTGTAAGATCCACCACAGATCAGCAGTTCAAAGCAGCAATGAAAAAGGTGAAAAAAATTAATATACAAGCATGGGAGTATCTAAATAGGATAGATCCAAAGTCATGGACATGCTTGTATTGCACTAGCAAATAGAAGGTCAGAGGCTAGAAATCATAGTGCACAATTGAAATTTCAGAAAAAAAATCAGGGATATCCACCATATTACAAGAAGCCTATAAAAAAACTTACCAAGAAGAGAAAGAAATCAAGTCCTGAGTTAGCTCTAAACCAACATAAGTTAAGAAGAAAGTATGGAAAAATTACTTGTAGAACTTGTCACAGGATAAAAATTATTATTCTTTTTGTGTGTATACTGAATTTGTGATATGTGAAATATAGGTAATTTTAGTATTTTATTGTGGTAGACTGGCCATAACAGCAAGGATTATCCTTTCAAAAATAGAGACTAATATGAAAATGAAACTGCATGTCCAGATGCAGCAGCTGCTGCAAAAGCAGAGAATACTCAACATCAGGAGGACTATTGAGAAGAAATCTTAGATATTTTAGTGGAAGAAGAAGTTATGATAGCAACAGAACAAGCAGAGGCAATAGCAACATCATCATAGGTATACCTATCCACCTTTTTTTCCTCCAGAATTTTATGTTTGAGTCATAATAGAAAATCTAGGGTGAGTGATTAATAAAGCTATTGACTTTTATTAAAACAGCAAAGTCAACAACATAATGCCCACCAAACTACTGGGTTTGGGCTCTATTTTATGCCAACTCCAGGACTAATAAATCCAATTATCAATAGACATATAACTTCTAATCTAACAAATTTGCTTTCACTAAGAGTGAGACTTCCACATCAAAGACATCAGTTAAGGGTGGTGGGAGCAAGGGTTAGATTGGTAAAAAAAATATAACAAAAAATGGTCAAGAGGCACCATCAAAGACATCAAAGACTGACACAAATAAGTGAATTAATCATAAGGGGACAGCATGTTTTTTGTGTTTTGTTTACTATAGAAATTTGTCTATTTGTGTTTTGTGGGCATAACTATGTATACCTAAGTGATAAACCAATTTTACTTTAGTTTGTGGTGTTTTTACTTTATGTTAGTTTTGGTGATGATAACACTAAATCTTATTTTACTAGACTATTTATCTTATCTTTGCTTAACACTATGTATGACTCTTATGTTGGTTAAGGGATTAATATTTATTACTTTATCAGAGTATTGTCTTCTGTTATAGTGAATTTTTTTTTTCTATTTTATCATTGGATAAAATACATATAATTGATAAACCAAACTGGTTCAAAATCCCAACACATTTTACATTCATTAGGTAACTCAAAACATACATCTTGAAATAAAGAAGTTATATACAACCAAATTCCATCACTTTAACAAATTGTACACAACCATCGCACATAATATCCCTATTCCCATATACAATCTAATTATCAACTTTTTAAGGTAATTAATTTCAGCCCTCATCCTATTGTTCTAGTTAAATAACAATTTCACAGTTGCTCATCTGAGTAAATTCTCTCACTCGTAATAGCATTGTGTTTCTATGAAAGTGAATGTTGTAATAAATTAGCATCTCGAATACCTTTGTCTCTGTACTCATCTTATACTTTATCAATCTAGATGAAATACTCACATCTCAACTCGGATTTTTGTTTCATTGAACATGAAGATAAAAAAACTTGAATATCAGAGAAGACTTTCAATAAACACAGTCTGGAACTAAATTCAATGTACGCATACTTTATAAAAAGGACATCGAAAGAACCATCTCCTTGGATTATGCTTTGTTCGCGACTTTAGCAACACGGCTTTAAGGCCATGGTAGCATTTGCAACCATTGAAAAGGTATTTTTTGTTCTTTCTCTTCGACGCAGCTCCGGTAAATGATCTGCCGGTAGGGGTGTGCAAAAAAATTGGTTTCACTGAACTGAAACCATAGTTTTTATGAAAACCAGTTTATTAAAAACCAGTTTTTATGGTTCAGTTTAGTTTTAAACCAAATTAAAACTGATTTTATTTAAACTCTAAAATTAGTTTTTACATACTCTTTCTCTCTCTCTTTCCTCTTTCTCCCCCTCTCTCCCTTCTCTCTCTCTCTCTCTCTCTCCCTTATCTCTCTCATTTTCCTCTCTCTCCCCCCATCTCTCTTCCTCTCTCTCCTTCCCCCCTCTCTCTCTTTCTCTCCGTCTCTCTTCCTCTCTCTCTCCTTTTCCTCCTTTCTCTCCCCTCCTATCTTTCTTCGTCTCTCTCTCCCTCTTCCTTCCCATCTCTCTTCCTCTATCTCTCCTCCTCTTTCTCCATCTCCTCTCTCTTCCCCTTTCTTTCTCTCTCTCTTCCCCTTTCTTTCTCTCTCTCTCTCCTCTCCCCCTCCCATCTCTCTTCGTCTCTCTCTCTCTCTCTCTCTCTCTCTCTCCTTTCCTCCTATCCCTCTCTCTCCCAATTCCTTCCTCTCTCTCCCTCCTTTTCCTTGCTCTCCTCTTTTCTTTCTCTCTCTCTCTCTCTCTCTCTCTCTCTCTCTCTCTCCCTCCTTCTCTCTTTCTTTCCCTCCTCTCTCTCTCTTTTTCCTCTCGCTCTCTCTCTCTCTTTCCTTTTTCTCCCCTCTCTCTCGCTCCCCCTCCCTTCCCCCTTCTATCTCTCTCTCTCTTTCTCTCCCTCTTTTCCCTCTCTCTCCCCTTTTGTTTCTCTCTCTCTCCTCTCCCTCCTCTCTCTCTTTTCCTCCCTTCTCTCTTCCTCTTTCTCTCTCTCCTTTTTTCCTTTTCTCTCTTTCTCTCTCCTATTTATCTCTCTCCCCCTTCCCTTCTTTCTCTCTCCACTTCTCTCTCTTTCTTCGCCCTCCTCTCTCTTTCTTCTCTTTCTTCCCTTCCTTTCTCTCTTTTCTGTTTCTCTCTCAACCTTCTCTCACTATATATCCCTCTTCTCTCTCTCCCTCTCTCTCTCCCAGAGTGAGATGGGAAGGAGAGAGAGAAAGGGAGAGAAAAAAGGAGAGAAGGAGAGAGAGGCAAGTCGGAGCGATCTCGCTTCTTGTGGGCTCTTGGTCGAGAGGGGAGTGAGAGAGAGAGGTTCCTCCCGCACCAGAACACCATACCAAAACACACTATATCCTCGCTGAGAGAGAGAGAGGGAGCGAGAGAGAGAGCTCGGCTGTGAGGGGAAAGGAGAAGAGGGAGAGAGAGGTTCGCGGGCTCATGGGCGAGCGCGCCATCGAGAGCGCGCTGTCTCTCGCGCTCTCCCTCCCCCGCTCTGTGTCTCTCTCTCTCTCGCCGCTCTACCCGTCCCCTCGTCTCTCCGTCTTTGTCTCTCTGTCTCTCGCCGCCTCGCGCTCTCCCCCGTGTCTCTCTCTTTCGCCTCCGCTCTATATTTCGTCGCTCTGTGCTCGCCCCAGTACCCCCCCTAAACACACATAACCCCTGAACCCCCACTAAAAAACTGCCAAAGCCCACTAAACCCCAGTTAAAAAGACCCTACCCCCATTAAAACAGATAACTATGCACAGGAATCAACTGGAGCACAGTAATGTACCCTGGTAACCCCCCTACATACAAATAGCCACCGACTTTGGTTCAGTTTCTAAACCATTTAACAATGGTTTAGTGCAGTTTCAATTCAGTTTATGAAAAAACTGAACCATGAATACCCCTATCTGCCGGTGTCACCCGAACTGCTCTCCTGTGAAGATACTTTCTTCCAATCCTCAAACCTAGACATGACTTCAACCTCTTATCCTTGTTGGCACCTCTGAAGAATGTCGTAACATTAGAGTTCTATCAACTTAGGACACAATAAAGACACTCTCCCTTTTAATAATCTTATTTAGTTTATTTTAAAATTAAGAAACAAGTTATATTCCACCTTAGATTTTCTAAAAAATGATAAATAGTGCCAAATCACTAATATATTTGTCACGTATACACTATATTTAACGGAAACAGAATTCCTCTAACGGCAGGTTAATTTTGTCCATCGTTAATTATTTTTGGTGTATATATTAGAATTTCAATTTTGTTGTGTGTATTTTTGTAACCCAAAAAATCTTTTATGTGTATTTTGTCTATTTACTAAAAGAAAAGATTAAAAACTCACATTTCAGATATTTTATCTTAAAATTTTAAAAGAATATTAGTAATTTCTTTCTACAATGCAAGGGGACTTTCATGACTACTGTATTAATTACTTTGTGAATAATACATCTAACATCTGAAACCAAAATGAGTCAAATTAGGGGATCACTAATTCTGACATAAGATGTTAAGTATAACTTATATTACAATGTTTAATTGTGTTCCAACTTTCAAGTTCTAATGAGTAGGGACTTCACCAACCACATTATTATATTTAGCACATAATTCGTTATTAAAAGGCGAAATTAAAAGCTCCAAGGTAATTGATCATTTTTGTGCACGTCATGCTCATTAAGCATCCAACTCGCTCTATCTATTGGAAGTGACAAAATGACATCCACCACGTATACGATCTCTCCCGTTTCTGTTATCTTGAATTCCACTACTTAAACAGTGAAAGTGAAAGCACAAGTGAAAGTGAAGCTAAAAAGATGTATTTAGTAGGTTCTTGAAAGAGAGGGAGACACCAATTGCTTCATCTTTTCATGGCCCCGGCCACTATATCATGAAAAGGCAAATTAAAGGTATAATAATTTAAGCAACTATTACACTAATAGTTGGTCGAATGGCTAGTTTATTCGTTAATTTAAAGAAAAGTTAAAAATTTAAATTTTATTTTATATATAATAATTTATTAATTAATAATAAATTTTTAAATAAAGTTTAAATTTATAATGATCAATTAATCTTTGATACGTAGGATTAAAAAATACTATTAAAAGAAATAATAATTCATGAGGTGAGGGACACGTACAGAATATTGTTATTACACCTTGCATCGTTCTTTTCCATTTCCATTGCATTATATAGATTTTTTTTTTTTACCGAAAATATGGAGATTCGAACTCGCGACCTCTTAATTGAGTATGAGGAGGCTATGCCATTTGAACTCTTGCTTCTTGGCCATTGCATTATATAGATTGAATATATATAACGTTTACAAATTACAATTCAAATTTAATAGGCTAAAGTTTTGTACATGTGTATGTTTTTTATTAGTTTGATTTTAGCTATATATAGTTATTTAATTGACAAGAGGAGCCTTGGAGCCAGTAGTGGAACTTGAAGAGAATTATTGCGGGGACAAAAAACTTTAATATAAAATTATATAATGTTATTTATATTAATTATTTTTAATTTTGTTACTAGTATGACAAAAATATATAAAAAAAAGTTATAACTGTAAGAAAATTGGAATATTATAAGTTGTGAAATATGTAGAAAAAAATAGATTTAAAACAATAAATATTTAAAAATACAATATTCATTGAATGTTTGAATATATTTCTTTAGAAATAATTTAATTAAAAAATTAATAAAATATAAAATAATATTAAATTTAATAAATAATAAATTGTCCAATTGCTTGAAGACTTGAAAATTCTCTGTTAGTTTATATGAATATAATTAAGTTAATATTTATTAAATATTTGTATATTTTGTCTAGTATAAAAAAATTAAATTTAAAAACTAATAAAACCTAAATAGCACTAATACATAAAAAAGAAAAACTAAATAAGCTTATAGCTTATAGTTGTGTTCAATTAGTTTTTCTTTTTATCAAAGGAATAAATAACAATGAGGTTGTGTTAATATTAAATATGATTTTGTTAAGCCCGTTCCCAGGATGGAAGCACATGATCTTACGTAATTGAGCTAATTAATAATTATAATAGGGTATGTCTAAAATGAGTTCAATACTTATGTGTTTATTAAATATGTCATATTTATGTAGATTATTAGATTTTATTAGATTAAAAATTAAAGACTAATATAAAAAAAGAATATTGATGGATTCTAATAAATACAGAATATCATAGTACATAAATAAATGCTTTAAATAACAATATTTTAATACACAATATTTTAAATGACAACAAATTTTTTTATTCTTAAATAATTAAATACAAAATATATAAAAACAAAATATCTGAATATTTTTTTATTAAAATTAATTATTATACAAAATTTTTTATAATATTAAAAAATTATATTAAAATAATATTTTAAATTATAACATAAAAATATAAAATAATTAAAATTTTATTTTATATTACTTGACAAATAACTATATTATTATATTTAAAATTTATTAATTAATTACTTTTATTAAAGATATTATTATATAATATAATTTTTTATAAAAATATTTTTAAAATATAATTTATTTAAAATATTATATATATTACATGATATATATACGTAGATTATACAATCCTATATATACATAATACATGATATATACGTAGATTATATAATTCTATATATACGTAAATTATATTTTAAAAATATTTTTATAAAAAATTATATTATATAATAATATCTTTAATAAAAATAGTTAGTTAATAAATTTTGAATATAATAATTTAATTATTTTTCAAGTAATATAAAATAAAATTTTAATTATTTTATATTTTTATGTTACAGTTTAAAATATTATTTAAATATAATTTTTTAATATTATAAAAAAATTTGTATAATAATTAATTTTAATAAATAAAAAATATTCAAATATTTTGTATTTATATATTTTATATTTAATTATTTAAAAATAAAAGATTTTGTTGCCATTTAAAATATTGTGTATTAAAGTATTGTTATTTAAAATATTTATTTATGTACTATAATATTTTATATTTAATTAGAGTCCATCAATGCTCTTCTTTTATATTAGCTTTTAATTTTAATCTAATAAAATCTAATGATCTATATAAATGTGACACATTTAATAAGCACATAAGTATTAAGCTTATTTTAGACATAATAAAATATTATGTGTCGCTTTAAAATTAAAAGTTTAAGTCGTAAAAATAGTTATTAATATGATTATTTAATTAAATTGTGTATATTATATTTTTTAAATACAATTTTTTTTTTTGGAATCTGTGTTAACCTAAAATATATATATATATACAAAATAATAAAGCATAAATTTTTTTACTTAATTAGGTGATACACGTGTTGGAGACAGGTGCGAGGAATCGGAGACATTGTAATTATGAGACTTGCACATACCATGGTTCTTTAGAGAGCAATGAGCATCCCTTTTTTGAGTTTCTCACCTCTACTACTATAATATTTTACAAAGTTGATGGAAAATCTGTGTTTCTTTTTGGCAGAGTTGATGAAAAGCAAAGATACATACATGACTTAATTTGTAGTTAATATATAGGATTTATATAAGGAAAAATATACGGAATCAAGAGGTTATCGGTAAAAAATTAAACAAAATTATATTAATTTATATTAATAATTAATTTTAAATTTTTTATATTTAAAATTTTAAAAATTTAAAATTAATTAAGTAAATCTAATTGAAACCTATAAAAATATTTCTTTTCTCTCTCACATTAACCTATTCACCTTCAACAATCACACACACAAATCTCTCTCTTTCACTCTCTCTTTCTCTCTCATCTGCCCTCTCCGCCTCTCGAAATTTTGCACTCATAAACAACTAACAAAGCATACAAATAACGCAATTCGAATTATAGTTTATCTTACAACGTAGACATAGTAGTAATTATCATCAACACGTTCACGTTCGGCATCTTCCGAACGCACTCTCTGATCACTGGAATCGCCGCCATTCCTTCTCCTAATGACACAGCGTGAAACTACACCAGAGGTCCCGGTTGCCGTGGTAGGGAAGGGCGACCGAGTCGCTCTAGCCACCGGCAACGATGGTCGAGGCCTCGGGAAATGCGCCACCTCAAGTGGAGCCGAATCAGCGGCGAGAGAGCGTAGGTTAAGGTTCCATATACGTTGTACAGTAGCAAACCCTTTTTCGTTGAATACGCCATTGCTTCTTCTTCAGCTTCAGCTACTACTACTACAGACTGCAGTGAAATATTCGGTGGGCGAGGGTGTATGATAGAGGCCCAAGGAAGAAGCACATTAATTGGGTCTATGGGTGTATGTTACACACTTGATCTTAGCCAAAAGGAGTCCTTGAACAATTACAGAAATATAAAAAAACATTCATTTAATATGAAAAAAATATTTCAATACTTAACAAAAGAAACATCCAGTTATATTTTAGCAAAAATAATTAAATATCTATAAAACTTAAAAAAAATATAAAATTCTTAAAGAAATAGAGACATTCACATTTGTAATACAAAAAAATTCAAAAAATATATAAAAAAACATCCATTTAGTATGAAAAGAAATATTCTGATACTTAACAAAAGAAATATTCATATATATTAACTCGTAAAAATTTTGAATTCACCCAAAAATATTTGACTGATTTTTGGTAATATCTTTTAGTTCCTAGCATTACTCATTTATATATAGTGCGTGTGTTTGGTGTGATTATTATGACAACTATAATATAGCAAAAGGTAATTAATAACTCATCATAATAATATAATCTTAATAAATTAATAATTTGACAGCGTGCAGAAGAAATGTGCTTCACAATTGGGTAGTAGGATATAAGATAGATTGATCGGTAACATGCATTTTCTATAAATATTATTGCATCAACAAGTGCCTACAGAAGATGAACTTGGCAGCTTCATTGGACAAAGGAGTTGCTACCAAATGGACGGGTTAGATTAAGAATCACCTACTTCCAACAAAAGTTCCAATATAATTGATGATGATGATGCATACGATGCTAAGAGTTTAATTTTAATGGTTAAATTACATAATCGATCTCTACACTTTTAGTGAAATTATAAATTGGTCTCTACATTTTAAAAGTTTGTAATTGGATCCCTAAAGAGAATTAAAATTTATAATTTAGTTTCCGCTGGTCAAAAAGTGTTGATTTAATAGAATATTCTGTTAAATCAAGCACTTTTTGAACGATAGAGACTAAATTACAAATTTTAATTATCTTTAGAGACCCTAATTACAAACTTTTTAAAGTATAGAGACTAATTTGTAATTTTACTGAAAGTGTAGGATCAACTGTGTAATTTAACCAATTTTAATACACTAACTGTATAAAACATTTTACATAGTCGTACAATCACATTCGTTCTTTTGAATGATCAATATAAAAAATAATTATTTTTACTAATGTGACATTAAATAATTGAATGCACGTATAAAATTACTTTATTCTAGCAGTCCATCAAAATTAAATTCATAATACTAATGCCTCCTATACAATGAGTTTCTTACACTTGCCCTACCATGCAGGAATCATTTTAAACCTTATTAGCTTTCACATTCACGACCAGTAGCGAAGCACCGATTCATTAATTATATTGTTTGTAGTATAACTAACACATTTATCTAACATTTCATTTGCAGGTTATATAAGATTACCACATATAATTCGGAACTCATTGTCAAGGAGACAAGGACGACTCATTTTGTTTATAGACACATTCATAATTAAGGTTTTATGTTTGTTCTTCTTAAATAATAAGTGATTAACGTTTTTTTCTTGTAATTATCTTGTATTTAACTAATATTAGTTAATTTCTCTTTTTCCCACTAAAATATTTGCTCTGTATGTAGCATTCTTTGTAATAAACATGCTTAAATTTTTTTTTTTTAAATTCTTGGAGTTCTTCATTCAGACATTGTGAAAATACTTTTGGATCTACCATGGTTTGGATAAGAATCACAGGTTTAAACATTAACTATTATCAAGAGAAAGCCATGAAAATGATTGCGTCAGCTGTTGGTAAACCGATCCGCATCGATTTAGCCACCAAATCTGCAGAAAGGGAAAAGTATGCAAGAGCATGTGTGCAAATTAACTTGGGACTTCCAGTCATAAAAAAGATTCAAGTTGATGGTCATATGTATGACATAGAATATGAGCACTTGAATTTAATTTGTGAAAAATGTAGCTGCTTTGGGCATGTAACAAGAGAATGTGCGAAAGAGAACAACAATGACATTGGGAAGGAAACCATTGTGAAGGAGAAAAATTTGCCGTCACTGTTTTCAGTGGATAACAATGAGAAAATGGCAGAAGGTAGTCAAATCCCAGTAAAAAATCAAAATTCAACTTTTGAATTTGGAATTAATGCCAAATCAATTCCAATTATGGAGAAGCATGGAGCAGCGGGTCTTGTGCATGATAATTTACAAGAATCACGCATGGATAGGGATACTCAAGCAAAAGAGGATGAATGGGTTACAGTTAGTAGAAAAGGTAAGGAAAAAGTGGGTAAAGACCCCAATGTAGTGCCAAAAAAAGTCAATGTAGCAATATGCTCCAATTTGGTGAGTAAGAAATTTTCTTTTGGGTCTAATAAAATGCATGCTGGATCCTCATCAAATGCAAAGGTGAAGTCTTTATCAAATGAAAAGGTGGAGCCTAAGGAAAAGAAAGATCCTCCATCCACGCTTGGCTCTTTGGGAACAACTCAGGTGGCTTTCAAGGATCAGAGTACTCCTTTTTTTAAAGTAGGACACAAAAGACAGCGTCCTATTTCGCTTCAAAACTCACCTATTGAAGCATTGTCAACGGATTCTCGAGTACAAAAAGAGCTTGATAAAGCTAGTGCAACAACAAACTTGGAGAACCAACCTCAACAGAAGAATGATGGTTCTGCGACGCAAGTCCACCAGAAGACAATTGGAGACAGGGGTCCATCAACGTGAGGTAGAATGATTATAAATTCCAATTATTTAATTTATTTTTATGGATTGTGACCATTTAAATATTATTAGTTGGAATGTAAGGGGAGCGTCAAATAAGATGTCTCGGGTGCACTGTAAGGAGTTAGTACGAAAATTTCAACCAACTTTTTTTATTTTGGTGGAAACTCATATTGGGTTTGAAACTATGAAAGAATTTTGGGGGAGATTAGGCTATTATCCTGTAGGGATTGTAGATGCTGTTGGACATAAGGGAGGAATTTGGTTCCTCTCTGCTAATTTAAAATTTTCTTGTAAAATTCTTTGGGCTATGAATCAATGTGTAACTTTGGAAATTGATGGTGGTGGGCGAAGATGGATTTGCAGTGCGGTTTATGGCAGCCCTCAAGCCACTAATAGAGTAGAATTATGGAGTCATCTGCTTGATATTGGTTTGTGCATTCAGGACCCATGGGTGGTGGTTGGGGATTTTAATGATATTTTGAGTGTTCATGAGGTGAAGGGGGGTAATTACTATTCGACTCGCAGTAGTGTCTTTGCAAGTACTCTATATTCTTGTGGTCTTTTTGATCTGACAACCTCTGGAAGACGGTTTACTTGGTTCCGTAAAATTCAAGGAAACAGAGAAATTGCAAAGAGATTAGATAGAGCTTGCTGTACTGCAGAATGGCGTCTTCTTTTTCCAGAAGCTTTTGTTGAAGTTCTCAGCCGTTCCCACTCTGATCATTGTCCCCTACTTATCCGATGTCAAGGAGTTCCTATCAAGAAAGAAAACCGGCCTTTTAGATTCCAAGCGGCATGGGCAACGCATCCTGATTACAAGGCCATTGTTCAGAAATCTTGGAATAGTACAGACTTTGGCATCCATAGGAAGTTGTTGGGGGTTCAAGAAGCTTCGTTGGAATTCAACTCTACGGTCTTCGGCAATATTTTTATTAAAAAGAGGGAATTGGAGGCTTATTTGAATTGTATTCAACGAAAAATGGAGGCTGACGATGATCCGATTTTGAAGCACAAAGAGGAAGAATTGAGAGCTGAGTATAATCTAGTTTTGGCCCAGGAAGAATTGCTTTGGTACCAGAAGTCAAGAGATCAATGGGTTCGGTATGGTGATAGAAATACTAGCTTTTTCCATATGCAAACCATCATTAGAAGAAAATCTAACAAGGTTCATGGGTTGCTGGTCAATGATGGGTCCTGGTCTGATGATCCGGAAGTTTTGCAAAGAGAGGTCGTTCATTTTTTCAAAAATATTTTTTGCTCTACTGAGCCTGTTGAGGTTAATTGCATGGGAGAAATTCCTATGCCATCTCTTAGCCAGGATGCTTGTGATAATTTGTCTAAACCAGTAACAATGTTGGAGGTTAAAGAAGCTCTGGATAATATGAGCTCGTTCAAAGCTCCTGGGCCGGATGGTTTTCAAGTTTTTTTCTTCAAGCAATATTGGGATGTGGTGGGTCATGAGGTGTGGCGTACTGTTCAGAAAGCATTTTTAGGGGAGACTTTAAGCCATTCTTTGTTGGAAACTTTGATTGTTCTTATCCCTAAATGCAACCCTCCAACTAGATTGAAGGATTTTCGGCCAATAAGCCTTTGTAATGTAATTTATAAGCTAGTGACTAAAGTGCTGGTTAATAGATTACGACCTTTTTTGGATGAGATTGTTAGCCCAACTCAGGGAGGGTTTATACATGGTAGAGGAGCGCCTGATAATATTATTGTGGCCCAAGAAGTTCTTCACTTTCTTAAGCGGACAAAGTCTAGAAAAGGAGCTATGGCTTTTAAGATTGATTTAGAAAAGGCTTATGATAGAGTTGATTGGAATTTTCTTGAGCACACTCTTGAATCTTTTGGCTTTCCTTCTCTAATTATTCGGCTTGTAATGAATTGTGTTCAGGCTTCAAATCTTTCCATCCTTTGGAATGGGAATAGATTGGACAGCTTCCAACCTCGCAGAGGGCTCAGGCAAGGAGATCCAATTTCTCCTTATTTATTTGTTTTGTGCATGGAAAGATTGGCGTGCTTCATTTCCAAAGAAGTTGACGAGGGTATTTGGGATGGTGTGGCTGTTTCTAGAGGAGGACCTAGAGTTTCTCACTTGATGTTTGCAGATGACCTCCTCCTTTTTTGTAAAGCAAAGAAAAATCAAGTTCAGAATGTTGTGCACACCTTGGAGTTGTTCTGCAAAGCTTCAGGTATGAAGGTTAACATTGAAAAATCTAAAGCTATTTGTTCTAGAAATATCTCTAATAGAAGGAAGGAAATGTTGTCTGGTGTTTCTCATATTCCTTTTACTAGTGACATAGGCAAATACTTGGGGGTGAACCTTAACCATCCTCGAGCTGCTAGGTCTATTTTTTCGGACTCTTTAGAGAAGATCAAGAATAAGCTGGCTAGTTGAAAAGGTCGGCTCCTTAACAGAGCAGGCAGGCTTTGCTTAATTAAATCTGTTGCTTCTTCTCTTCCTATTTATTAGATGCAAGTGACTCTTTTTCCTACTTCGATTTGTCAAAAGATTGATTCTGTGCTTAGACAATTCTTGTGGAAGGGAAAGGTGGGGGAGCGATGCTTAAATTATGTCAAGTGGAGCAAAGTTGTCACTCCAAGAAAATATGGAGGCTTGGGAATTAGAGATACCCAGTGTGTAAATTTTGCTTTATTAGGAAAGCTTGTTTGGCAATTACTGCATAATAATGATAAGCTTTGGGTAAGAATTATGTTGGCAAAATATTTATCTGGGAGGTCTTGCTTTTCATCCAGTTTTTCTAATAATGTTTCAAGCACTTGGCGAGCGATTTATAAGACAATAGAAAAGCTTCGTGATGGTTTTGATTGGTGTACAGGCAGGATGTCTCAATCCTTTTGGTATCATGCTTGGCGACCATGTGGAACACTAGCTCCTTTGGTTCCTTTTGTGCACATCTCTGATTCTCACTTAAAGCTAGAAGATGTCTGGTACCATGGACATTGGCGGTGGGATATTCTTTGCACAATGATTCCGGAAGAAGTTAAACTTGATTTGATGCTCTTTGATCCTATCAAGCAGGCAGGAGATAAAACAGGTTGGTTTTGGACAAACTCAAATACTCTCACCTACTCGACTAAAAGCGGGTATGAATGGCTATTGAAGAAGAAATTTGGCTGGAACGATAATGAAAATTGGCTTTGGCTTTGGCGCTTGAGAATACCGGAGAAGATAAAGTGTCTGCTCTGGCTTTGTCTCAACAACGGAGTTCCCACAGCTAGTTACCGGTTTCAAAGAGGTCTTGCTACTTCTGATTTTTGTCAGCGATGTTATCTTGCTCTAGAGGATATTAACCACTGCTTTAGGACTTGCCAAAAAGCTCGTCAGATTTGGATTAGCTTAAATTTGGGAATGACCGCTGAGGACTCTAGTTTGGATTTTGTGTCTTGGATTCGTTCTAACCTCAACAAAAATGAGTTTCTCTTTGCAGCGGCCTTTCGGTGGATTTGGAGGGATAGGAACAATGACATCTTCCATCAAGATGATCCATGGAGTAAGGAGAAAATTGTTCACTTAGTTCAACATGCTGCTCGCGATTTTTCTAAGGTTGTTACCAACCAAAATCATATTATTCCTTCCTCTTTGCAATATAACTGGGAACCACCTCCAATGAATGTCTGTAAAGTGAACTGCGATGCAAGCGTTTTTGAAAATTGGCAATTAGCGGGCTTTGGATGTATTATTAGAGACAGCATGGGAATTTGGATGAAAGGTTGTTCTGCCAGTATACCTCTTTCTAGTGTTCTCTCTTGTGAGCTTCATGCTATTTGGAGAGGGCTTGTTATGGCTTGGGATTGCGAGTGTAAAGAGGTCATATGTGAAACTGATAATCTTGATGCATTTCTTCTTGTTTCGCGAGGCACAACCAGCATGATTACGAATGACTCTGATCTGCTTGGCAAAATCAAAGAGATGCTTCAGCGCAATTGGACAGCTACTTTAGTGCTCATCCAGCGTACAGCAAACAGAGCGGCTGATTTAATGGCTAAGACTGCTGCTTTAAACAAGCAGGTGTACCTAGAGTGGTTACAACCCCCTAATAATTTATACATTATTATTAGAGAGGAGTGTTACTCTTTCTCTTAGGTGTTTTTTCTTTGTGTTATGTTCAGTCACCAAAAAAAATCTAAACGAGAAAATTATAATCAAGATCCAAAATTCCGTCAGCTAACCCTATCGACATTATCATCAAGAATTAATTATAGGACTTCATTCCTGTAATAAACGTGCTTAAATGTGACTTCTCAATGTAATGTTTGATTGAAAGATAAAAATAGAACAAAATTCTCTTTATGTTTAATATAATTTAACTAATGAAATTCATGTATACAATAAAACTTCTACGTATTCTGTTTACGGCAACCAAACATATTAAAGTTGAATTTTATAGTACAGAATGAATTATTGTTGGCACTAGTTTAAGCAATGAGTGATGAATAGTTGGACAAGGAACTGAGTGCGTTACAACCAAAGTGCGTGGCTGCTAAAAATATCTTTGTGCATTGATGTTAAATAATACACTAATTCTAATCCTAATCCGTTTGAGGAGAGAAAACTACTTCTTTATAAAATAAGTTCAATATTTTTAGAATACAAATGAGGCATTTGATTTTGGATAATTCACTAATGAAAACACAAACAAACAGAAAAAACTACCAAGCATGTTAACTTTATTTGAACCTAAATATCATCAATGATGATCAACGAGATTACTTCGAATGTGTCAAAACTCACCATTCAGGAGCTTGTTCAAAGTTTACCAGTTTTTATCATATGAAATTTTGAACCAAGATCATGAATGAATATAAGAGAGAAAATTGAGGAGGATCGCCTAGACCTATAGACTATAGAAGGGATTATGTTCATAAATTTTGATTCATTTATAACATTTTTTGCACTTCTATCATTCTTTATTACACTTATTCTTGACATATAGCTGCAAGTTTATGGATCTTTGTAACATCTTCGTTGTTAGAATGTCACGCTTTTATTTTATCTATAATAATTTATTAGTGTTCTCATATACGTGAATTATTAGTGTTAAATTGGTCAAATTTAATACCATAAAATATGTAATAATAAACTAACATCATTAATCAATAGACACTGACGTTCAGAATATGCAATTGAAACATAATCAATCTATTTTTTAGATTCTATATAAAAGGCTGCTCTAATAACATAATTAACTTTTTCGGTGTTACAATCTTCCTTGAAATTTGTTATAATAGAACAAAGTTGGGCATTATTCCATTCCGATCATAAATTGGTTCCAATATGTTATGATGATGATTGATGACCCTGGCCCTTGAGGTGTCAATCATAGGGTCTATATTATTTACACATCATTCTTCAAATCCTCTTGCATATTATTCCTTCGTCTCAAGTGGAAGAAAATATAACTAATTAATAAATAAAGAAAACAAATTTTGCTACCAACTCAGAATGTAGACCTAATGCCTTGTACTATAAATATCACTTCTCTGCATTGCATTTTATCTCATAAAGCATAAAGCTTTCTCTTGTTCATATACTTACATATATGCTTTAGTTTCTTGAATTGATCCTCAAATTAAACACTAGATATATATTAGTGCTTCATCTCAAAATGGAACTTAAGTACCACCAATTTGGCCTTATTTGTGTCATAATGCTCTTACCTTTAATGTGTACCTCTCAAGACTCATTTACGTGCTCCAGAGCAACCTATTATGGCAGCCCTGAATGCACTGCCAACCCAAGTACGTGAAACTCTTCTATCCCTTAATGCATTTCAGTCATGGATACACTCTACATTTTGAGAAATTTCATTTTCTTCTTGTACTCTCTTTTGTAATATATAAAAGTACCTTTATCTTTGATAAAAAAGACAATTAATTCACCGTATCTTGTTTATATCTATACTTATTTTATCACTCTTAAATTCTGCTGTGGTCCCATTTTAACATTAGATTATGTTTAATATCCAATTTTCACTACTTTTAAATGTTAACATCACTCACTCAATATATCTATTAATACACACACACACACACATGTCTTTTCCCATGTGCAATGAAACTATCATTTTCTGACTAGGAATTAGGATATTTCATATTTGACACAACATAATGCATGATCTTGATGTTATGAAACAACAATTATCTTCTAAGCAAAGAAGATTAGCTTGAGAACTTTACTTTTGGTGATGCATGCTCCTCCATTAAGATGCAACCAAAGACAAAAAAGGTGCAACATGAAGGTGTTAATATTATTGCATAAGCAATGTTATATGAATTAATTTTTTTCCCCTCTAAACCCCAAATAGCGGGAGCTTGTGGCTTTGGCGAATATGGAACGGCGATCAACGATGGCAGCGTGGCAGGCGTGTCTTGGCTATGGCGGAATGGATCTGGCTGTGGTGCATGCTATCAAGTAACACTTGCATTTGTTTAATGATGTTGTGTTTGCCATTCCATTCCATCATTGATTTATCAAATTATAAATGGTGGTGAATCAGGTTAGGTGCAAAATAGCAGAATACTGCGATGACTATGGAGCATATGTAGTGGTAACAGACTTCGGCGTGGGAGACAGAACCGACTTCATTATGAGTCCACGTGCTTATTCAAGATTGGCCAAGAACGAAGCTGCATCTGTAGAGCTTTTCAAATACGGTGTGGTGGACGTAGAATACAAGAGGGTACCATGCAGATACGGTGGCTATAACATCATAGTCAAGGTGAATGAGCGCAGCTACAACCCACACTACTTAGCCATTGTAACTCTCTATGTTGGTGGAACACAAGACATAACTGCCGTTCAGTTCTGGCAGGTACTAATATGCACATGTATTCATTTATTGATCAATAATTAGTTGCATATATTGGAGATTTAACTTGATTGATGGAGCAGGAAGATTGCAAAGAATGGAGGCCAATGCGAAGGGCGTTTGGGACAGTGTTTGATGTTGAGAACCCACCAAGGGGTGACATAAAGTTAAGGTTCCAAGTGAGTGGCAGTGCAGGGGTTTATTGGGTAGAGTCCAAGACTTTTATCACCAGTGATTGGAAGGCTGGAGCATCTTATGATACTCAAATCCAGCTTGAATAGAAAATATAAACAAATAAATAAATGTACTTGCTCACTAGTAATTTATTGCCACTCTATGAATGTTCCTGTGAGCTATCTCTATGTTTTAGTGCTAAGATTATGGGCATTCATCTACTTGTCGTGGAATTTGGATGAATAACACTAAAAAGCACCTAGCTGTTCTTCCTTTATTGTATTTTGCAGCCAATGGCATTAGAAATTCCCTGATACTCCATATACTTAATATATCCCGCTTATCTGATATATTTATATCTATGGGATTGAAAAAGTACACAAGACAGTTTCATTATTTTGGTGGTCTGATGTAACATTAATGTACTTAAAAAGGTCGCTTATATGGTTCATAATCATACCTAACAACTTTGATATTGACAACAAGGCTCAGTACATAATCATACCTAACAACTTTGATATTGACAAGAAGGCTCAGTACATCCTACCTGTACATTCCACAGAACCGCAGTAGCAATCTTTCCGTTTTATATTGCCATCGGAGTCGTGGACCTGGTCGATCATGTAGTTGTAGTCATACGCCAGCTCTTGAAGGGGAGGAATGTTCTCAGCAGCAAAGAACATTATGTGAGGCATCCTTTTGTCATGATGGTCATACAGCACGTTTTGAGCATACAGATTTGGAGAACAACTGTGGTTGATGAATCTCCCCACATTACCATACTGTGCAGCATCAATGGTGAAGCCACAACCATCCATCAAAACCCCGCCAGAACTTGACTGTGCATCAGGCATAAGGTTCGAAAGTCCGTCCCAAAGAGTATTGTTTGTATAGTTATTTCCAATATCGAAAAGATACTCATCATTACCAGTTCTTTGTTCTGCTTCCTTATCTTCGAGAAGCTCTCCTATATATTCACATATAAAACTCCCTGAAGGAATGGAATTTAGGGATCTCACTCCCCATCCCCTTGTACTGGTTTTAAAAATTTCAAGTTGAAATTTTATGCCATGTTGACTGACTCTGTTATAGCAAGTTGGAGGGCACTTGCAAGAAGGTCCACACTCAAAAACTAGAGGCTTTGCTTCTACAATAGCCCCATTGTGATTGTATGGGATTTCACCCCCATTCTTGGCTACACAAGAACATCTCAACTCAGAACAACCATTAATGCAACCACATCCTTCTGCAGGAATGAGATCACAATCAGGATAAATCATGCTGGTTATGTATTTAAAAGGTGGGGGTTTTTCATCATCTCTGACATTCACAGCACATACTGGAATTCGCTCTTTCCCATAAGAAATATCATTAACACATAGACCTTCTCTCATTTTGAACTTCTTAGATTTCTTCAATTCCTTCAAAGGAAGCTCTGGTTGACCAGAGATTCTTCGCAACCGAAACTTATATACCAGCTTCCCATGTGGCCCCATATCCTGCCAACATGCCTCAACCAGATAGAGTCCATCATAGACATACGTCTTGGACTTTCCATCTGTTGAGTCAGCACCTCTAATCACCCTAACAGGGTTCTGTTCGTCATTACTATTCTTCAAAGCAAGATTTCCCCGTTCAAGCTTCTGATCTTCAGGTTGTTTGTCAGAGTTCATCACATTACCACCTTGTCCTGTATATATCAATACATCTGAATTATCCAAATCATCAGCATAGCCTCCCGATGCAACAATACTTGTTGCAAGAATCTTACCACTGTGCTTCACATAATCTATACCGCCCTGAATTTGGCGATGAAGGCCAACTATATTAAGCTCAATTCTATACTGAAATTCATCACCAACTTCAATCCCAGGTACAGATCCCAAGATCTGCTTACCTTCATTAACATATTTCCCCTTCTCCTTAAGGACCTTTGCTGCTAGTAAGTCAACCCTTCCCCTCTCATTCTTTGCTTCTAGTTCCTGCAAAAGCTTTCTAGAAACAGCTTGAAAAAGTCGTAGTGTTTCCCGCACTTTATGTCTAGTAACATTTGAGTCATTCTCATTATCACTCAACTTACTATGACCAAAAGGAGGAACATTGACATTGAAACTACATGGTTTTGTGACAGTTTGAAAGTCCGCACCATTTTGATTAGGATCAACACAATCCTTGTCCAAAATTTCTAACTGACCTCTGTCATGGGAAGCAGCATTTTCCTTTTTCTTCTTCAGAGGCTTCAACCTAGAATTATGTATGCCATCTTTAGTCCTGGTAGCAGTCTTAGTCCTGCCAAGCCGTACCAAGACATCATCTTTCTTTCCTTTGCTTTCCTTTGCACCATCAATACTTTTAAATTTGAAGGGACCATTATTAGACCTCAGAAAACATTCTGACCCAGACTTCAACGCTAGCACTACTTTCCTGTTTGATACAGCCCGCAAAGGCTTTGCCTCAAGAGCCTGGACTTCAGGGTACACTATAATTTCCATTCCTAATGTCTTCTCAACTGGTATAGCATCCTCATTTTCTGCTTCACCAGAATTTATTTCAGCCTGATGATGATCAATCTCTGTAGGAAGTTCAATTTTCTTTTCTCTGGGGTTTTTGTGTTGCTTATTTATCCCAATAGGTGGTTCACATACATCCTGCTTATCCACATTCTCTGTAGCATTCCCTTCAGAATCAGCTAAAACTATGTCCACAAGCTTTCTCTTGCGAGAATCATCTTGAGCATTATTTTCAGCTTCCTTCATTTCAGTGGCAGCTACTTTTTTCAAGTGGTCATTATTTACAGTCATGTTCTGTTCAACCCCTCTATTTTCATTCAGCAAAGATGGAGCATTGCGTCCACATAAAGCAGGAAAGTCTCTAATAGCTGAAACTTTCCTTCGAGGAAAATAGCTTCTAGTTAGCATATTCTCCGTCCAAGCACTGGAACCAGCCACCTCACCAACTGGAGAAGACAACTTCACAGCTCTTCCAGACTCTGTATCTGCCAAAGCTTCCATGTCTGCCAGCAACATTTTTGCAGGTTCGTCATTTACCAGAGGAGGCCTATCCACTTGATCAGATGAGATGACTGGATTTTCCTTATTCAAACTGCAATCAGTAGTTTGGACAAGAGTTTTGGCATGTAACTCAGGATGCTGGCTATTGTCCTCACACTGGGAAATTAAAACAGTATCAGCCCTAGGAATGTTCACCATTCTTATCCTAGTTGCAAATTTAGCAGAACCAAAACCAGCAAATATATACCTTTAAAACTGCTTCAATCCTTGGAGCAAACGGTCCACATCCTTCAGGGAAATCACGAACAGCAGAAACTTTACGTCGCTTGTACTCAGACGGGGCATGAAATTTGCAATCCCCATTTTCCCTCAAGGCCTTCTCAAAACCATTACTTACAGATGCAGCCATCCTGCAGATGACTCAAAATTCAGCACAGTCTTTTCTTCTTTAAACAAAAAGCACATGATTTGTGGCATTGACATCAGAAAAACGAAAATAGCAAACCATCTCACCATTTTGTACTGGTTTTTATTATAATTTAATTACAGCATAACTTCATGGAAAAATACAGGTTAGATGCCTGCGATTTCAGAAATTTTATTTAAATACATTTTGTTTAATTTGGTGCTTCTTCAAATTCCATGCGTTGGTTAAGACAAAGAAGAGTAGCCCAAATGGGCCAAGAGCACCACACACCGCTTCACAGCATCTTTCTCGTCATTGATTACACACATTAAAAATCATGAACAACCAGATGCCTTTCACACAAACTAGGTCACCTCCCGTAAGGCCATGAACAACCCAAATACCAAAACCTAATATTGCATTTGAGCGTTAAATATTAATCGATACTATCCACTCCTTCAAACATGTTGAAACAATCATTTCTCATTTCTCAACCAAACTAGCTCAGAATGATGAAGAATAAGAAGAAGAAGTAACTAACATGCATATTAAAGAACAAATGGGAATAAGGTACCTTAGGAAATGCAAGAAGCAGAGCAAAAATCGATCCTGAAGCTTCGATTGTCAACTCTCTCACAGCATATCTTCAGATCAGAAAACCAAAAATGTTTTAAGTCACAGCCTTTGGTCGAGAGAAGCTTGTGCTCTGTAAAACGAAAACTAAGGCGAAACAGCCACTACACACCACAAAGAAGGAAGAAGATGGTACGTCATGACGTCATCATAGATCATACACAGGGAAGAGCATAGTTTTTTTTTTTTGGTAAAAGAGCACAGTTTTTTTATTTGGATTTTTTGTCTGACGACAAAGCCCATTAATATTGAGCCTCAATATTGTGAAAAATATGTTGCAGGCCCAAAAAATGAAAGGATCAGTGGATCACAATACAACACTTGTGGAAGTTTTGGCGGGAAAATGTGAATGACGATTACGAAGAACGAACACCAGCAAACGAGCTTTGAATCTTTGATGTTTGTGATTACTGGTTAGAGAGTTTGAACCTTGAAGCTTTGGCTTTGCAAACTGGAAGAACAAGATCCATTTCACTTCCTTTCCCAATTTCGTGAAACTTCTCGCTCACAGGAAGACTTATTGCGACGAGGCTGCGCCACCGAGTTCCGCCATGTTCCAGACGGAATCTGCCGGCATATTCATGTCTTCGCTGCCGGAGACTCAGAGCTCCGAAAGCTTTGACGCCGGTGGAAGCACTCAGGAGCAAGACGACGATTTTCACACGCCGCCTGAGAAGTCGTCATTTCCCACCTCCCGCGAGAAGCCGTTGGACCACTACACGGCTTTCAACGAGTCGCTGGAGTTCGTCGATTTTGGTCATTCCAACAAGGAGCGCGGAGCGTCAATTTGGAGAGGGATTCTGATTTAGGGTTTTCGGAGGTGCAGCTGACGGAAAGGGATGAAAGGGAATTGGTCTCTTGGAGCCCACTGGGAATTAAACGAGATGGTGTTGATGAAGATACTGATGAGTTGCAGGTTAAAAAATCGAAAATTTCAAAGCCACAATCAGGTAGTGATTTTTCTAGGGCTTATTTGGGGATTGAATCTCTGGAAAGCCAAGAGAGTAATGAGAATTGCATGGTTGATGTTGAACTTCTGCAAGTTGTTCCTGCTGAGGAACAAGTGTGTGGGGTCAATGAAATCTCAATACTGGAGAATGAAGGAAATGAAGTGATGTGTGGAGAAGAAGATCAAAACATGGAGAATTCGGCTTGTGCACTGGAGATTCCTAGAGAAGAAAATGTTCAGAAGAAAAATAAGAGCTCTATTGTTTTTGATGTTTTGAGGTTTCTAGCAGAGAAAGAAGTTGAGGAATTGAGCTCTGGTAACAAGGAAGCGGGTGGTGGTGGTGGTACTGCTGCTGCTTATGATGATGATGATATTGGAAATGCTGATTTGTTGGATGTTGTGGAGATTGGTGGCATTGATTTCCCTTGTCCAAGGTGGTGGCCGGACGATGATAACAACAAAGTCTTATCCCAGTAGGTGTGATCAACTATATGATCAAATGCCACGCTATAACTATTAGTACATGCAGGTTATTTTCTATCAAAGGTTTGGACTAGAACTGTGATAGAGAAACTTTGTTCAAACTATATGATTTGTAGATTTCTAAATGAAAACCAAACCTGCTGTGAATGATATTATATATTCTGTTATGGACATGTAAGGACCCTGACTGGGTTTGTGTTCTGGATGTTTTATCTGTGGCATCGAAGCTTCAACTCTAATCTAGTTTATTGTTATTTTTATTAGTTTTTTTGTGTATTTCAACTCTAAACAAATTTTTTTCTTGATCTCTATTTTATATACACCACTATAGCTTGTTCAAAATTTCGAGCTACCTCATAGTTTGTTGCATATCCTTTAAAAAAGCTTTCTTGGTTAAATGAAATAGGTTATCGGCTATTAAAAAAATGTTGGGGTTTAAAAGATTGACTTATTTATTATATTATTGAAATAGTAATGACAATGATAATGGAAGTATTTAATAATAGCCAACGTATGAGTTCGCAAAATGGCCAACTGTTTCTTTTTTTTTTTTTATCAATCCTAATAGAATGAATTTCTATTATCATATCCATTGGTCAAGGTAAATATTGATGAATTCAGACTTTTAGAAAATTCAACTACAGCCCAAAAATGTGAATATCAAATAAGAGAACTAGACATCAGTCATATTAAGAATTCAGCTGGTACTCGTCTAAACCAAAGCCTAATTCAAACTTAAAGAATGCGTTGTTGCATTATGCTGACTTACCACAGATTAGTATTTGCACTGATGCTTATCCCATAAAGCTGTGTTCTCATTTTATTTGCCTATAAAAAAGTTGGGGTATGCAGGGCTTCTATGAGGGGAAAATTGGAGGTCAAAACTATTCACAAAACAAGCTACAATAGCATACAAAACTCTGGAGATTGTGACTCCGAATTTCAAGCTATATGTTACAATCTGCCTATACCCAAAAGGAAAAATAAAACAAAAAGAAAAAGCCACCAACTTGCATAGTTGGCAATCCAAGCTCAAAGAGGTTGCAAGGAAATTAAAAAACACAACAAACATGTGTTTTAAGATATTGCAAAATGTGCTGCAGACTCTCAGAACTGAAAGTAAACCAGTGAAGAGTACTTAATTATGAACAAAATGTGAGTACACTGAGCTACTACTTGTGCTTGCTTGAGCACCAAAGCTTGATGTTGGGTGCAGAAGTTCTGCCTGTGGGAATGAACTATTAGATGGGACCTCTACCAAAACATCATGATCAGAACTCTCCTCAACAAAGTTCGAAGAAACTTGCAAGAGCGAGGCAGCATCAGGAGGCAAAGCAAACAGGCTTTTTGGACTATAGCAAGAGCCATCTTCTACAACTTCATTTCCCTCACTGCCAATCTTTATGGTCATTCCTTTGGGGCTCCTCATCATGGTCTTCAGTTCTGAAATTTGCAGGGATGAGTGTTAACAATGGGAACCCTCTCCCCAGTTAACAAATATAATTATAATTAATAACTAAAATCAACATTATCAAACTCGAGAGTTTACCTAAACTTGGGGAGCTTATGTAAACTAAACCATGAAGCTGAAATCATAAAGTCAATTTGGGGACCTAAACTCGTAAACTCTCATGTTAACTTATGATTTAGATAACCATGATCAAAATAGCATGCTGTATGTACATATTATTTTAAACTTAATATTCTATAATTTTGAATATAAACTAAATTAATTTACCGGTAATTTATGAAAAACTGAACTACTATATGGAAAGGATCCAACTTTACCTACTCCATTACCCAACTATCACATCATTGTATTATTTCTTTAGGGGATGAATATTAGCCAAGTCGTGGCATATGATGTGCTTTTATCTTAATTGAAGTCAATGGCTAACCTGGAGAGTTTTGATTTCGGCCATCACGCAATCTCTTCACATTCGCAAAATTAGATGATGCTTTACCAGTTGATCCCTGACTAACAGATTTTGCAGCTGTGGTTTTACATCTCTGCATCCATAAGATACAAGGATGTGATTTCAGTTAAGCTTCTCTATACATAGTTTTATTTATAGCATTGAATCGAGATAATCAATTGGCACAAACCTTCAGGTAACTATAATGTTCTACCCATTTTGACTTTGACAGATTGGATAATGCAAGCCTTTTCAAAGTTTTGCAGTCTTCAGGTTTTGCCCCTAAGAAAGAGATATCGAAGACACCTTCCCCAAGAAGCTGCTGAAAATAAGTCAAGTTCTCCTTGAATTGAGAGCTATTGAACATGACTTTAAGGCTGCACATACATGACCAGCCGTGATAAGTCGATAATTGTATACTGTGTAAAGCATTTCGATCATTTTTTAAACATAAATATTGAAATATCTGTGTCAATTGCTATGATATGCTGAAATAAATGGCTTTGATTTTACTGGCATGCTCGAATTATGGCAATTTTGCATTAGATTTACTATGTTATAACTTGCAACATTGAAGAAACACTATTGACCACAAATAAAAGAAATTCTAACCTATCAGGAAGTTTAGCAGTATCAACCATAGGAAGAAACTTCAGCAATAGCTGTTGGTCTTCATTTGTCATGTTTCTCACAAACTCCTTGTAGTTTACTACATCCTATTGAAAAAGCAATTATGTAAAGCATTCAACAATTTCATGGATACAAGATGCTACCTACCAATGTATAGGAAAGTGAGAAATACCAAAGGAGGATGACACTCACATTTAAATCTATTGAGCACAATGGGGAATTATGGTCTCCAAGTATTTGTACTCTCTCAAGCTGAGATTTGTCACTGAAATTTTGGAACAGAAATATCAATGAACACATGGTATGTTTGTCACTACTTTAAAACAAGTTCTGCACATTTGTCTCAAACTCTCAATTACATCTTCCCCAAGTCGCAATCTCAAATAAAATCGATAATATACACACGTTAATGAAATTTTTTTTTATCATGTTAATTAACAAAAATAAAATATAACGGACTGGGAATTAAGAAAGAAAACTTGTGTAAGAACGCATGCCTTTTAAGTTGCTCCTCCTGCATTTCTTGGTCAGCAGAATTCTCAACCTTGTCGACTCCATAGGATGAGAAGTTCATACCATTCAAATCATTATACACAAGAAAGGGACCAGAATCTGAATATGCTTCACTCACTAGGCATTGTTTGTTATCAACTGAAACAGCGCTAGCCTCAGACACCTCTTCGCGAGCTACATAACTAGGATGTTTTATAAGAACGCTTCCATGTCCTATCTCAACAGAGACCATAGGTGTTTCACTTTCAAACAGAAGTTCCTCTTCAGAAGATGTAGAAAAATAAGATTGCTGCTCATGAAGTATAGTGCATAAGTCTTTTGTTAGCTTCTCAACAGAAGAAGCCTTAGGACGACCCACACAAGTCCTCTTTTTGGAAGGCACCATGGCTTCCCAAACCACTGACTGAGCAGGACCTA
Organism: Arachis ipaensis; assembly: GCF_059453495.1. Taxonomy (NCBI): domain Eukaryota; kingdom Viridiplantae; phylum Streptophyta; class Magnoliopsida; order Fabales; family Fabaceae; genus Arachis; species Arachis ipaensis. The sequence continues at coordinate 5,152,270 of NC_142440.1, read as the reverse complement.
AATAACCAAACCATTATATCAGAATGATGGTTTTTACAAAATACATATAGCAACCATCTTTGATATGCAGCACATTACATATTTTTTAAAATAACATCATATTACAAGTTCTTTAGCTAAGTCAACTGATGGCAAACAAGACAGAAAAATCAGAGGTATCATGACATTCTACTATTATTCACTAAACAAAAGATTACCTAAGAATATTACAATAGTTAAAAGATAGATGAACCTATCCATTGTTGGAACTTCCCATTATAATGTTGAAAGACATAATTAGAATTTCTTGGTGGATATATATGTATGGGGAATGCTATAATGGTGAAGGTTAACAATATCACCTTTAATGTTTTCACTCTATAGGAGTGAAGGTTAGCAAACCCTCTAAGAGAATTCTAACCATCACTGCTATAGGGTGAATGTTAGCAATCTTCACCCTTCACTCATGTATATAAGTTATTTATTGGATTAACTTTTCTTGGTGAAAAACATGAGGTAAATTAGAGGGAAGATTCACTTTGGTTTATCCAAATTCATTATCCTTTAGAGGCTATAAATTTAATATAACTCCAAAGAATTGGCCAATGCTTCCAAATTAGTTATGAAGACAGTGAAATCAGCACAGTATTTGTCCAACTCCAACCTGTCAAATCACTAGCATCTGTGCCACCAAATTGAGCACAACTCTCTGTGTTAGAGATAGCTGATCCTGAACTCGAACGATTGCTTGTATCTTCATCTACAGCCTTTCCAAATCCTTGGTTGTACTTGTAATCAGGGGTGAGGCCACCAGATACCACAACACTATCATGGTTCTGCTTTCGTTTTAAAGATTTCATTTCTTTGTTCTTATGTAATGATATAATCTTTACCCTGGAAACCCTTTGATCCTCACTATCATCAGCTTCTGCCCGAGCATGCAGAGGGGTATAATTTGCAAGTGTTCCCTTTGTTCTCCATCGAGATCCACACGCATTGCATAGCACTGGCTTCTCCGGTGGCCCATTGCGCCAAAGTGGTGTACCTGTTGCAATGCTCAATTGTAAGCTATCTACATCCATTAAGCACCCTCATTAACAATACAGATTTATCTCGGTTTCGATAGTCTATAAAGACGCATATTCATATATTCATATTTCCTGATAATCAAATTCATGATGCATAACTTAGTAACTCAAGTTTGAAGAGTTGACTGTTTTCCTTTTATCCGTCACTAGTTTCAAATGTTGTAGTAATGCATATCAATAATCTTTCACCAGGAAACAAATTTTGAATTGATCAGGCACCTCAAGAAGGTAATGTTCAGACACAAATTGATAATATTCATTTACACTCGAACTGAACACAGTGATTGCATTTGAGCTTAATGAGTAAATGTTGAAATGTTGAAAGCAAACTGGTATCAATGAGTTCCACACTAAGAAACCACATTGATATTACAAGAAAAGCAACAGAAATTTTCAAGGATTAAGTTGCAAGATTCTATTGAAGTATGAATACAATAACAATGCTTAGACCAAGAACCTCTGATACAACAAGAAATCAATCTCATGGAAAATGCACACAACATTGTGAAAACATTTAAGAAGACAGGAATGGATTAACAATGGGCAAGTTTCCCAAATGCATAATTCCCTTCTCTTCTGTCCTTTCATATATAAATTCACACAATGCAAATGTGAAGACCTGAACTGTGGGTTGACTCATTTTGATAAACACCTTAACAGCAATAGTGTTCAGTCATCCTATCATCAAGTCCCATCTAATTGGTTTTGATTGAACTCAGCTTAATTTAGCTCCAGTTACATTTCTTCATCCTTCAAACAGACTCAAATGGAAACAAAAACCAACAAGGAATGAGGAAACGCATGAAAGTGAAAAAATCAATGAATGTTTTCACAAACTTTCAATCCCAAATGCTCTTGGCAACAACACTAATTGAACTTTTCAATTAGGATAAATCCAGAATATTACTCAGACCACACATAAATATTTTTTATTAGTTTATATTGATTGGCTAGCACTCTCCCTTGACACATCTCAAAATTATCAAGTAGTCGCAGAACACTCTCCATTAAATTGGTCAATAACTATTACAAAAAAAACCCAAAAAAAAAAAAAAGAAAAAATATATATTGGAGAAACAAGAACTCACTTGTAACTCCACAGTGATAGCAAGGTCCTTGCTTGCCCATATCTCAATCTTTTTTCCAGAAATGAATAAAAAAGGAATATGAAGAAAAAGAGCAGAGAAAAAAAAGGGGAAAAATAATTTATTTATTAAAAAATTAAAAAAATGGAAATTCTTTGAAAATTATAATAGTTCTATGAAAGTCTAGTTTTTTTATCTTGTTCTTCAACAAACCCAGAATGGTATAACAGCAGTAACCAATAGACCCAGAAAAAAGTTTGTCTTTACACAGTCTTAATGAAAAACAAATCAAATGAAGAACCAAAGAACAAGTAGAATTGAAGAGATTGATGTGTGTATTGTAACTGGGAATCTGTACAATCCAATGGAAGAGAAAAACAGAAATGGAGGAATCTCAGAAAATGGTTTGTGAAAAGAGGAAAGGAGGAAGGTAAGAATAGAGAGAGAAGGAGGAACAGGTTTGTGTATATGTGACCTCTCTTTGTGTTGTGCATAGCAAGTAAATGTTTCAACTTTTTATTTTTTATTTTTATTTTTATTTTGTGTGTGCCTTTTTTCTTACTTTTTTTTTTTTTCTTTTCTTTTTGCCCTTTCTATATTTCTTAACTTAATTACCCTGTTGTTGTTGAATGTTATTTCAAAAGATTTCAATTTGCTTTTGTGTTAAATCAGAAAGAAATTTTAGACTTTGTTTAAGCTTAACTTATAAGGTAAACAGAAGGGTTACGATGAGGAAAATTATTTCTCATATATATCCTGTTGACTATGGACTTTTCTCCTTTGCTTGTCATCAATTTTTCAAACAATTTATATTTTATGTTATTAATATTAGAATTTAATTTTGATATACTATCTGTATAAAATAATTTTATATGCGTCTTTAATTATGTAATACCACATCAATAAAAATAATTATTTTTTATATTGATTACATAAATAAAAAAATGAATGTAATTGTACAACTGTATAAAACACTTTTGTCAGTGTGTCAAAATTAATTAGTATAAAAAAATTTTATTTTAATTATATAATTTAATAAATTTTTTATACTATTAATACAATAAATTAAATTCTTTTCAAATCATTATCAAATAAAATCTAGAAGTATCTCATCTTCACCATCCATTTTTGGCCTCAAGACGGTTTTCTATTATATACTAATAAGAACTCATATACACTGAATATTTTGAGGTTAAAGATAAAAAGGAATTGAAGCTCACAACCAAAAAAAAAATATGAGAAAGAAACAAGGTGTATGTGTATTTGGCCTATTCCAATTTTTTCCTCCTATTTATATATATTTTAAATTAATAATTTGATGAGGATACTAACTCTCACTATTAAATATTCTTCCGTGTGTGATGACATGATGTTGATAAATACTGGGTGAGTTTTTTTATTTTTCTGGGGAGAAAATAATAAGGGAATAAACATTCATGTGTCTGTGACTATTTGTGGTCACAAATCTAATTATCACCGTTGGATTAGGCTAATAAGATTGATCTAAGGGTCCTACGCGTCTTGATTTGAATATTACAAAATACTAAGTTTTAATTGTGATGTTAATCCTGCGGTGATTAAGGAGTATAGTGACATGGCCACAAAAATCTCCGGTTATCATTTTAAGCGACGCCCCGTAACATGATTTACCAAATTGTCAAACTGTAAAAATGAGCTTCTTGCTGAATTGAAATTCTTCACAATTTCTCTCTTGACTTTATTTACTGAAGAAACGTTGTTTTTTTTTTTTTTTTTTGGCTTAGGCGAATTAAAATTTCAGTATCAACTGGAAGACTTGTGCACAAAACGTAACTGAAAAAAAAAAAAACATCTTACGAATATATCTTTTTAGGAATTAATTTTATATCAGTTGGTTGAATAATTTGTTGATAAAATAAAACTCACTTACGTAAATACATTGGCAAAATATCCACTTTAAATGGAGATTCAATCCAAAATGAATTAATCATTAATTTATTAGATTAAGAGATATAATTTGTACGAAAAATCTTTAGTACGGATTGTGAGATGGATTGAAAACTTGCGAGTCGAGACGGTCGTCGGATTATCTGATTGGAGTAATGGAGGTGGATACCTGCAAAGACACTCCGACGCTCAAGTCAAAATGAATCTAACAGGCATAAGGTGTGAGAAATAATTGAGTACCTGAGGGAGCCTCTGCCTCCCCTTTATATAATTAGTGGTAGTTATCTCATCTTATCTTATCTAGTTAAGATAAGGGAGGTATTTAAATTCGAATGTTGGTTAGAGATTGTAGGGCTGGTTTGGGCCATCATCATTATCTTATCTGACTAAGATAAGAGAGGTATTTGAATTCGAATGTTGGGTTAGGATATTGGAAGTTATTGATCCGTCTTTGGGCCGTGAGGATGGCTCAATCTTGGGTTTGCTGGGTTCGGTGACCGTTCCAAGGAAGGACCTGGAGATCGAGTCCGGAACAGTTGCCCCCGGAGCATGAGAGCATACTTGCTTGGTCTCAATGCTGAGTTGAAGGGAAGCCCGATTTTCTGTAGTTCGGGAAACTGTGAGGAATCTGGAAAGAGCGTGACGTCATCCTGCGCCAATTGATGGGATGTTGGTGAGTTTGGCTTTCCGTGAGTTGAAAGACCGTCATCTCATGCTTGTTTTGTGTGGTCTTTTTGGGCCGTTATTGTGAATTTATTTTAAGCCTTTTTGGTGGGCCGATTTCAATACTTTACTTAATTAGTTTATTTGGAAATCTGTTTTGTTATTTGGATATCCGTTTTGTTGGTCTCGAGGTGATCGATCTCCTCGTAGCCGTTTACTTATTTGGATATTCGTTTTGTTATTTGAATATCCATTTTGTTGGTCTCGGGGTGATCGATCCCCGAGTCACCGTTTTTTGTTATTTAGATATCCGGTTTGTTATTTGGATATCCGTTTTGTTGGCCTCGGGGTGATCGATTCTCGGGTAGCCGTTTACTTATTTGGATATCTGTTTTGTTATTTGGATATCCGTTTTTATTGGCCTCAGGGTGATCGATCTCGGGTAGCCGTTTACTTATTTGGATATTCGTTTTATTTTTTGAATATTCGTTTTGTTGACCTCGGGGTGATCGATCCCCGGGTCGCCTTTTTTGTTATTTAGATATCTGTTTCGTTGGACTCGGGTGGTTGATTCCCGGGCAGCCGTTTACTTATTTGGATATCCGTTTTGTTATTTGCATATCCGTTTTTGTTGGCCTCAGGGTGATCGATCCCAGGGTAGCCATTTACTTATTTGGATATTTGTTGTTTTTTGAATATCCGTTTTGTTGGCATCGGGGTGATTGATCCCTAGGTCGCCATTTTTTGTTATTTGGATATCCGTTTCGTTGGCCTCGGGGTGATCGATTCTCGGGTAGCTGTTTATTTATTTGGATGTCCGTTTCGTTGGTCACGAGATGATCGATCCTGGGGTTGTTTACTTATTTGGTATCCGTTTTGTTGGCCTCAGGGTGATCAATCCCCGGATCGTCTTTTTTGTTAGTTGGATGTCCGTTTTGTTATTTGAATATCCGTTTTGTTGGCCTCGGGATGATCGATTTTTGGGTAGCCGTTTACCTATTTGGATATTCGTTTTGTTATTTGGATATCCGTTTTGTTGGCCTTGGGGTGATCGATTCTCGGGTAGCCGTTTACTTATTTGGATATCCATTTTGTTGGCCTCAGGGTGATCGATCCCTGGGGTAGCCGCGTTTAGTTCGTGCCGTCGGACGGGACAATGCTTTTGAAAATATGAATTTCATTTAAGGTTTTGGGTCTCTTTAAAACCTCCCGATGTGGGTAGGAATGAGTGCCCGGTAAGAAAATATTAGATTAAACAACTTAAGCAATTAATGAAAGTGAAAAAAGCAAAAAATAAAGGGTAAAGAGATAGTCTTAAACGCACTCCATCTTGTTGCTTTGGAAGGATGTTTCTACGTATAGTAGCGTCGCAAGTTGGTGGCATTACAGGATCTCAGAAGCTTGGTACCGTCTAGTCTTTCGAGCTTGTAGGCTCCTTTTCCGATTACTGTCTTGATTCGGGAGGACCCTCTCAGTCGGTTGTGAGCTTCCCTTCTCCGGGAGTGGGGGGACCAATGTTGTTTCAACGTAAGACGAGGCCTCCTGGTCCGAAGTCTCATCGTACCGTGCTGCGATTGTACCTAAGGCTTATTCTTTGTTTTAGGGCTAGCTACGGTAGGTGCGCTATGCTCCTGACCTCGTCTGCGAAGTCCTGCTCTGTTTCTTCGTCAATTTCTCCCACGGTTTTGCGCGGGCTGGGGTCTTGGCGTGCATCGAGATTGGCGAGGAAGATGCCTGCCGCGTCTCTGAATCTCTTGTGGATGGCCAAGCTAGTGTTGTTGCACTCTACTGCGACTTTCCGATCCCTGTGTATCGTTCTGATGGTGCCGTTATCGGCCTGAAACTTCATGATTAGGAACTTGGTGAAAATAACGACGGATATGTCGTTGATCGTCTTTCTTCCAAGGATGAGGTTGTAGGCAGTGGAATCCTTAAGGACCATGAACTCGGAGAGGATGGTCTTCCTCCGGCTTTCGGTTTCGATGGTTAGTGGTAACGCTATGGAACCGTCTGATTTGAGGAATTTGTCTCCGAGTCCGGTCACCCTGTTGCCGTGGGTTTGCAAGCTTTTGTTTTGGAGACCCAATTTATCGAAGGCTCCTCTGAAAAGGATGTCGGAATGAATTCTGGTGTCGACCAGTCACAAGCCCGGTTCTGACTTTTGCCGAGATGACGAATGGGGCGTTTTCAGCCGAGGTGCTGTGTTGGCAGTCATCGGGGAAAATGTGATCGTCGCTGGAACCGAGAAAATTGGTGCTTGGTTTCTTGCGGCTAGGACTTTGAGATCCTTTTTTAGTGCTAATTTTGACTTTTCGGGCGCGTCCTTTCTGGTGATGTCGTTTACGATTATGGTGGATCAGTTTTCGGACTTTCTTGAGGTGCATGCCGTATCGTGCTCGGGTTGTGTCCTTTGTGTTCTGGTGATCTTTCTCTTTCAGTTCTCCTAGGTTCTCGGATGATTTTGGCGAACTCGGGAGTTTGCTGTCTCGGATGGCTTGTTCGATGGCGTCTTTTAGGTCGAAGCAATCTTGGGTTTTATACCCGTATCCTTGGTGGTATTCATAGTACAAGGTCTTGTTGGCGCATGTCCGTTCCTTCAATTGTCGTGCCTTTGGGAGGATGCCTTCTTCCGCTATTTAGTGGTAGATCTCCGTAATGGGAGCAGGTAGGGGTGTAGTTCGAGAACTTTCCCACTCGGGGTGGTCAGTTGGTGTTAACGGGTTTAGGGTGTTCTTTCTGGGTCTCTTTTGGTGGCGGGTTACTACGAGGTACCGTGTTGCCGTGTTGTCTTTTGTTGGCGACCATGACTTGGTTCACCTCTTCATCCTTTATGTATTCCCTTGCGACACTTTAAAGTTCGTGCATGGTCCAGACTGGCTTGGTGGTGAGGTGTTTCCGAAAGTCCTCGTTCATGAGGCCTTGGTCAGACAAAGACTGGCGACCGAGTCCGTGAGTCCATCGATCGTTAGACACTCATCGTTGAACCTATCGGGGTATTTTCTCGTGGATTCATCTGGTCTTTGGGTGATTCTGAGCAAGCTGATTGGATGTTTAGCTTTGGTGATTCTAGTGGCAAATTGGGCCACGAACTTTCTGGAGATATCATGAAAGATGGCTATGGAACCGTTCCGGGGGGGGGGGCGTTGAACCATTTGATTGCAGGGTCGGCTAGGGTTACCGGGAAAGCCCTACACTGGACCGCATCGGCGGCCCCTTCCAAGTTCATCCTGGCCTCGAAGGACGTTAGGTGTTCTTGGGAATCTTTGGTCCCGTCGTATTTTACGCCAGTGGCTTGTCCAAGCCCTTCGAGAGTTTGGCTCTCAAGACTCTTTTGTGAACGAGTTGGCTCCCATTATCACGTTCTCGCTTTGTGCGCGTTTGGCTTCCCATTGGTGCCGTTGGTCGTCTTCTTCACGTTAGCATTTTAGGTATCGGGAAACGCTGTGGTCGTGTCGCTTGCTATGTCGCCGCTCAGGTGACCTGTTCTTCCTAGTATCACGGTACGATCAGGTCCTGGAAGTCGCTTAGCTTGCATGCTCCGGGTGATACCATTCTTTGGGTGTGACTCGGCCTTCGAGGTTTTACACCCTGAGACATAGCTCTTGAATTATTTGGATTGCATTCTCTCCTAGGTCGTCGGGTGCTTGGGCTTCGGTGGGTGGACGGTTGTCCGCTTTTGGTTGTTGCTGGATCGGGGTCAGGTGGCGGTGCACAGTGCTTGTTATCCTCCCGTGGGTGGGAGGAGTGTTATCATGGAGTTCGGAAGTTGAGCTTCGCGGGTCTAAGTCGCGGTGATGACTTGAGGATTGCTCCTTGAGATTCTCCGTCTTGCCACCACATTTTGGCAGTTTCCCACAGACGGCGCCAATGTATGAGAAGTCTCTGGTACAGGTTGTGAGATGGATCAAAAACTTGCGAGTCGAGGCGGTTGCCGGATTATCTGAATGGAGCAATAGAGGTGCGTACCTGTAAAGACACTCCGATGCTCAAGTCAAAATGGATCTAACAGGCATAAGGTGTGAGGAATGAGTGAGTACTTGAGGGGGCCTTTGGCTCCCCTTTATATAACTAGTGGTAGTTATCTCATCTTATCTTATCTGGCTAAGATAAGTGAGGTATTTGAATACGAATGTTGGTTAGAGATTGTAGGGTCGGTTTGGGTCATTATCATCTTATCTTATCTGGTTAAGATAAGAGAGATATTTGAATTCAAATGTTGGGTCAGGATATTGAAAGTTATTGATCCGTCTTTGGACCGTGAGGATGGCCCAATCTTGAGATTGCTACGTTCAGTGACCGTTCCAAAGAAGGACTCAAAGATCGGGTCCAAAACATAATTCAAAAAAAATAATCTAAACTTTTCTTATTCATATGTTGTAGTTGTGGCTTTTCCTTTTTTTTTTCTAGCTATTGTTTTTTATCTATTATTACTTTTTTATAATTTATTATTTCTTATTTTTCATCCTTTTCTTGCTTGTTTTTCTTGCTCTCAATGAATTTTAGTTAAAATATTTTTGTAAGATTTGTTGAAAGGTGAAATCTCAAAAAATAAGGTTATTGGTAATGTTTAGAAATATGGGAACAAATAGAATTTTCTAGCACAAATTGTAATTTTCTTTTTAATTTTAAAAAGCAAATCTGTTGGGTGAATTGCAATTTTTTTTTCAAAATGTGAATTGACTGGAAGTTGAATTGCGTCATTTTTTTATTTTTAAAAACGAATTTGTCAGGAATAAATTATCTTTTTTGTTTTTTTAATAAACAATTCGTTAGAACAAATTATCTTTTTATTATATTTAATTTTTTTTAAAATGTAATATGTTACAAATTTTGAATATCAGATCTTCAAATCTCAATAAATAATAATATCATACATAAAAAGATGAAGAAAGAATGAGAAGAAACATAAAATGATCCGAAAAGAAGAGAAGAAGAAAAAAAACGACAATGGCATAGAAGAGGAATGTGAAGATGATGAAACGTAAAAGAAGAAGAAGGAAAGAAATAGAAAAAAGAAAAGATGCATACGACATAAAAAGTGGGACTTGAGTGCACGAGTAAGAAAAGAGAGAAAAAACTATGTGAGATACTAAGATTTTGTTATAAAATTAATTTGTACGCAGAACATTTATAAGAAATAAAATTGACAATTTGATTAATTTGGTTTTAAAAAATGGTAAAATCAAATTTAGAATGTTATAATCTAAAAATTAAATATATATTTAAAAAAATAAAATAGATATCTTTTAAAAAAACTAAATAGATATCAAATATATGTTTTAAATGAATGTTACACATATTTTTAGAAACTATATCGCCTCCGACTTCTCTCCTCATATTATGATATTTTCTCTATACTTTCTCATATCCAATTTTATTAGGTAACTAATCAGAGTTACAGTCGATTTTAAGCAACTTTAATGTAGGCTCCAACAACATAGCCAAATAACAAAAAGTCAAAAACCCATTCCACCACTTTACCCAAAATTAACTCTAGTTTTACTTTTTACTTTTACACGTAGTCAAATTCAAAAAACAATTGCACACCCACTCTCCTTTCACTCCCACCCATGCTATTGCCAGAGTCTAAGCAGTTGTATCATTGCCTCTTAAACAGTTTCAACGACTTTGCTGCTGCAGCAAGAAGCCGCGTGTCAGCTTGCCAGTGACGGCAACCAAAGCCCCATGAAGGGAGTCTCGCGCGCCGTTGCTACTTTCGTGAAACCCGATCCATCGCATCGTCACTGTGCCGTGCAACCCAACCCCTTGATGTCGACCCGGTGCTGAACATCCTTCCCATGAAGCAACTGCCCGCGTTGCCGAAAACCACGTCAACACGCACGCGAAGGGTTGCTAGTAGTTCGTCACTGCGGTGCACCCAATTCTGATTTCTCGTCAGCCCTTAGCCCCCTCGTTGCCAATTGCAACAAAATATTTCGCAAGGTAACAAGAAAAGTGGTTTATCCTCATCATTGGGTGATTTTTCGGAAATTTATTTCTCTTTAAACAAATGTTTCTTTGCTTTTAGATGAATGTTTCATTGTATTGTACATGGATGTTTCTTAGTATAGAATTGCAGATTTCTTTCTGTTTTTACTACTAGTTACTGGGTGTTTCTTTCACAAATTTTAGATGTTCTTCTATATATTTTTTTGGAAGAAACCTCAACGTCAACTACCCGAACACGCCACTCGTGGGGATGAGAATGCAACGCAAGTCGGCTTGACGCAGTGCACAGATGAGGTGCAGCAGAGGGCACAGTTCTATGCGACGGGCGGTTGATCTCGACAGACCAACAATGCGATGAGAGCAAAATTAACGATGATAGTTACGTTCACGAAGTTGTACGTGTATTACGTAGATATAACATGATCTGGTAAAATACATGGTTAAAAATAATTATGAAAAGAATTAGGTTAGCGTCAAAATATGAAAGCTACGGAACAATTTTTTATCACTTTTTAATTTTAATGTAATTATGTGAGATGATTTACATAAAAGCGGTATAATTTAATTATTCAAAAATAAAAAATTGCTCATAGTGAACGGTATTTTTAAAAAAATTAAAAAAAAAAGTTATTTGTCCTCACAAATTCGCTTTTCAAAAATTAGAAAAAAAAAAAGTACAATTTGCTCTTATATTTGCGTAAATCACACCTAATCTTTATTTTGGGATTTCACTTATCAACCAAATATCTTAGAATTATTTATTCATTTTTATTTTCCTTTAAGTGTGCAATATAATGGAAAAAAAAGAGGTATAGTGAAATAATAAACTTATGTAGGGTTTAGTTAATTTGAGTCTAAGAACACATATTAAAGGGGTAAACTATAAAATATGCATCCGAATTATTTTGTCATTAACAAAAATATTTTCAAATTTTGTTATCGAAAAAAATATTTTTAAATTATTTAAAAACATATAAAAATACACATTCATAAATTGAAATATTCTTTTTTTTTTAAATAAAAAGAGCTCAACAAAAATGTGGAGCGTTAGAGACATAAACCAACATAAAAATACATATAATTACCACTTAAAATACTCAAACAAATGCGTATCCCTATGTTATATCCGGCATTGCCATCAACAACAAAAGGGACCATTGTTCCTCCACTCTTTGTAGCTAAGCATAGTCATGTTGATGATGTCTTCAATACGTTTTTCTGTATTCTGAAATAATCTCCTATTTATTTCCAACCAGATGTTCCAAATTACTGCGAAGAAACTTGTAAACCACTTTTTGCTTTCCTCCTTCCTCGTTATGACACCTGTCCAGCTTTGAAAGTGTTCCTTTAAAGTACCCGGAACAGACCAATTTTTGCCAGATTCTAATACCAAAGCGCACCACACCTGCCATATAAAATCACAACCAAGAAACAGGTGGTAGACATATTCAACATCCTTATTACATAGAACACACACATTATCACCCTGATTAATAATTCCGAGTCGACATAATCTTTCTTTTGTATTCACTATGCCTATCAATGCAAACCATATAAATAGCTCAACTATTGGAGGGACTAAACCTTTCCAACTAGTCTTAGTAAAGCTATAGCTTGTTACGTCCTCCGAAAGCGTCTCCACCTATAGTACCTGCACAAAGGAGTTAGTAGAAAATACACCTTGCCTATCAAACTTCCAGACAACTCTATCCTCTCTGTCAGAGGCTAGTTTAACCTGCCTCAAGGTTTCATGTAATTGATTCAGAAGTTCCAACTCCCATTGGAATAGCTCATGCCTCCATTGGAAGTTCCAAATCCACTCAAACCCATCCTAGAACCCACAAACCACTATGACAAAGCCTTTTTGGTTTGAAACCGAGAATAGCCTTGGGAATCTATCCTTTAGAGAACCGCAACTTAACCAGACATTTTCCCAAAAGTGAGTCCTTCTGCCATCACCAATCTCCATTGCCAAGCCAGTTATCATCTTATCTCTTATAGATTGCTCCTTCCATGGCCCCCTCTAGTAGGTAAATCCTGGATTGATAAAAGCTAGTTAGGGGAGAGATTATTACAAGAGCAAACTACTTTCTTCCACAACGGACACTCCTCTTTAGAGAACCTCCACCACCACTTAAATAGCAAGGCAGTATTGCGGAGCATTGCATCACCGATTCCTAGCCCGCCTAACCTCTTCGGGGCTTGGACCACTTCCCATCTAACCAAAGCCATGCCATCCCCCTCCCCCCCATCCTCTTTACCCCACAAGAATCTCCTTTGTAATGAAACAAGTTTCTCCGCAACAGCGTTCGCCATCTTATATAAGCTTAAATAATATACCGGCAAACTATTTAAAACTAACTTAATGAGTACAAGCTTCCCCGCTTTATTAAGTACCTTGGATTTCCATAAGCTTAGCTTCTCCTCCACTTTTTCTATTATTGGCTTCCAAGTCTTGACCAACCTAAGATTCGCACCGAGAGGGATCCCCAGGTATTTAACCGAAAGAGCAGCTTCCTTACACCCCAGCAGACTACACATCCTCTGTACCCAATGTTGATCACAATTGATTGGTATCAAACTCGATTTCTCAAAATTGATGCTTAACCCCGACATCAGTTCAAAGCAGCGAAGAAGCCTTTTGTAATTCTTAACGGACTCCTCCTCTGGCAGACAGAATAAGACAGTGTCATCAGCGAACTGAAGATGTGACAATTCTATATTGTCTCTCCCTACGAATAGAGGGGATATCTGATCATTTCTGACAGCCTCCCCAATCATCCTATGTAAGATATCAACAACCAGAACAAATAGGAAAGGAGAAAAAGAATCACCTTGTCTCAGGCCTCTACCCATCTTGAACGGCTTAGTTGGTGATCCATTTATCAACACTGACATAGTAGCTGTGCCGACACACTCCATAACCCACTCCCTCCACCTGCGCCCAAAACCTATCTTCTGCAGGACAATGTCCACAAATCGCCACTTGACCCTATCATATGTCTTTTGAAAATCCAGCTCGATTATAGCCACTTTCTTCTTACTCGATTTGAGCCAATACACCGTTTCGCAAGCAATAAGAGGGCCATCGTGTATTTTTCAGCCCTTTACGAACGCACTCTGAGTTTCTCCAACCAGACTTGGCATAACTAATCTCATCCTCCTAACCAAAACCTTAGAAATCACCTTATACACACAACCAACCATACTGATTGGTCGGAGGTCCTTAATCTCCTTAGTCCCAAAGAACTTTGGCGCCAAAGCCACCCATGTGAGATTCGAGTCTTTTGGTAATCTAGCTGTCTGAAAGAACCCTAATACCGCTGTCATGAATTCAACCCCGATTTCATCCCAGCACTTTTTGATGAAGTTCATGTTGTATCCATCACTTCTTGGCGCCCTAGAAGATTTACAGTCCCTCACGGCTTCTTTAATCTCCTGAGACGACGGTAATACCTCCAGAGCTGCAACATCTTCTTCATCTATTAAATTCATCAGTCCATCTCTAAAACTCACCATAGGAGACTCCTCCTGATGATACAAATTCTTGTAGAACTCTCTGATAGCAATTTTTATTCTTGCTTGATTCTTGACAACCCGTCCATTAATAACCAATGCATCAACCATGTTATTCCTCCTTCTTGTTGAAACTATACTGTGAAAGTACCTGGTATTTTTGTCCATGTCCTTCGCAAGACGGGATCGCTACATCTGTTTCCAGTGCAGTTCCTTCCTTGCATACCACTTCTCGCAGCAATTCACCAACGCCTTTCTTCTTGCCTCCACTGTTCCATCATATACTCCGATGCTTACCATGTCATCTATCTTCTTGATCTCCTCTTCAAACTTCATAATTTTCTTATCCATGTCACCAAAGTTATCTCTGTGCCATTTTTCCAAAGGAATCGTCAAGGCCTTCAATTTTATCTATGAGTTGTAAATTCCCTAACCCCTTCCATTCCTCCTTGACCACTCTTAGAAGACCTTCATGTGTAAACAATAATTCAAGACTTCGGAATGGTCTAGGACCACATCTCATACTAGTATCATCTACTATCATCGGGCAATGATCTGACAAGCCACGTGGTCCTCCTCTCAAGCGAATCTCTGAGAACTCCTCCATCCATTCTAGATTAACCAAGACTCTATTAATCCTGCTACAGGATCATCCTCTAAACCAGGTAAATGTCCAGTCAGTAAGCGGTAAGTCCACCAAAAGCATATCTTGCACCCAGCTCTTAAATTCTTCAGCAGAAATGGATAAGCTAGCATTACCTTTTCGTTTCTCTACATGTATAATTTCGTTAAAGTCTCCCATGAAACAACAAGGGACCTGACATAAACCAGCTGTATAACTCAGCTCTTCCCACACAACAAATTTTTCGTCTTTAACATGGGTACCATAAACCAAGAAAAAAGCACAGTTGAAATTGTTTTTCAAAATGATCCTTGCTACGTATAACCACCTCTCCCTTTTATAACAATTATTCATTCTAAAAGACATTTTGTCCCACATTAACAGCAAACCACCTGAAGCACCATCAGACTCAACATATTCCCACCTAACATTGTCTCGCCCCTAGAAGCTTACTACCTCAAATTTTGTGACTGTATTCTTTTTTGTTTCAATCAACCCTAGCATATTTAGCCTAAATTTTTTCTTTCAGGTCCTTAATCATTCTCGCCTTTCCATCTCCCCTCAATCCCCTAACATTCCATGAGTTAAAAATCATTTTAAAATACTAATACACACCTTATTTTTATTCTTAGGTCTGCACCGTCTTGCTTTCGCCTTTTGTTTCGCCAGTCTTATTTTCTGAGCAATTATTTCATTCTGAGCTTGCAGTGCGGACATGATGTCGTCCTCTTCATTGTGCAATACTGCGCCAGACTCCACTGCTATTTCCCATGTTCTCCTGTTTTCCAACATCTGCTCCTCCAAATTTGAACTTTGGTTTTCACCAAAGTCCTCGTTGTTATCATCTTCGTCTCCCTCCCTTAGAGCATTTCCGTCTCCATCCCCGTTCGGCACCAACATCCCCGATCCTATCTTCAAACCATCTCGGCCATGTTCAGCATCGTTGGTAGCAACTAGCTTGTTTACATATCTTCTGTCTTCAGCTTCACCTATCGAAAAGTTCTCCCCGTCTGATCCGTTATCCCCGTCAATATCCCCAAGGATACCATCGTCACTAGCAGCCCCAAGATTACCGTTTTTGTCTACAACTACTCCGAGGTCTCCAAGGCCTTCAGCCAACAAGAGCACAGAGTCACCAGCCCTCCCCATCCCTCTACCCCCTTCCATCCTCCAAAACCACCGAAGCCGGCACCAACTCATCGCACCCAAGCGCCTCATCGCAGTCGTTTCTGCCGTCCACTGCGTTCTCACCCATAGCCCGGACCATTGTTGCTATCGTGCACTGGTCCGCTGATCCTTGGTTCGCACGGGTCAAGCTTTCGTCTCCAGCTCCTCGTGCTGGTGGGACCAAAGACGAACCAGCACTGCAAGCTCCCTGGGTCGCTGCTGCTGCTGTTGCGCGAAGGACAGGACTGCAGTCACTTGGCGCATTCTTCTTCCCTCGACCCGGCTCAGGTCGACCCAGACCACCCAAGTGGACATCCCCAACGCTGCATGTGGCTGTTGAAGAAGCACTTGGCCCAAAAGCAATTCGTGGCCCAAAGTAGTGAATATTCTTGTTGGGCCAAGTTTTCTTTATGCCATGTTTTTTTGGTCTATCCCTTATGGCTCTCCCTTACAGCTCATGATTCAAATTCTCAATATCCCAAGAAACCGTTTTCTCAGAATCTTCATAATTACTCAAATCGGCAGCCCCCACCAAATCCGCAAATTCTTCAATGACTTCTTTATTTGATTTCTTGGTTACCAGATTGCGGCGATTTTCTATTAAATTCACATTAACCCACTCATTCAAAATACTTTCAGAAATTATGCTTTTGACCTCGGTTAGTTCACCTTCTCTCGCCATCGCCAATAGCAGTTCTTCTGCCTGGTCTATGCATTCTGGTCGGTTCACCAGCCCCACCATCCTGATAGCCGCATCTACACAGTTACCTGAAGTATTTTTTCTTTGTAACTCGCAACTTGTGTTTCCAGCAGCAGCCTTATGCAACTTATAGCTAGTACTTCCATGTGTCTCGCGCCCTACCTCTTTTACCATCACATCAAAACCGCTAATGCCAAATGTAATGTGCATCCATTTGTTGATCACGTCCATAATGCAGGTATCGATTTGAACTCGTCCAACACTAAAGTCATAGCACGATTCCGTCATCGTATCACATCCAACGACTTCACCCCATTGATTCCCACCCACTCTCTCTCTTCCTCTCTCACTCTCTCCCTCATCTCTCAGATGTGGCACAAAAAACTTTCTATGTGAAAAGTGAGTTACGCCACACTTTTCTATTAACGAAGTATGTCTTTGATCATGGTTAGATATTTTTGACACATTTTAAAAGTATTTGAGGATATTTTTTTCGGTAACAAAATTTAGAGACATTTTTGTCAATGTCAAGATAGTTCAAGTACATTTTTTATGCTTTACCCCATATTAAAATTGTCGTTAGTATAAATTTTTAAATATTTTATTTTAATAAATAAACAATAAATGTATTAAAAATTTGAATTTTATATTTTTTATAGAACTTTTTTTAATATTAAAATGTGTTTTTAAGTCACAAGTTAACTAAACCCATTTATTTATAAATATAAATCTGAAAAGGTCATTATAGAGATTATTATTTATGGTTATAGTTAAAGAAATATAAAAATAAAAAAGTTGAAAAGAGATTTACACAATAAAACTCTCATTATTGATAGGTATGAATTAATTTAAATTCTAGTTAGACCACATAATTAAATACAGTGTGTCCATGATGCTTAGTGGGTATCTACTAATGAATTTGACTAATTTGGTGCCTTGTGTATTTCCTTGTTCCGTGTACCTTGTGTAAAGAAATTTTGGTCCAACCAGCCTGCCAGTCTCCTAGGATATGATGGAGTTATTACTCCCTAGTCTCTACATTTATAAGCAAAAACATATAATATAATAAAACTAATTTTAATATATTATTAGTATAAAATATTTTATAATTATTCAATTATATTTATTCTAATTCAGACATTTATGCAATGAAATTAAAAAATTGTTCTTTCCTATGCAATCCACACCCGTTCTGAAGAAGTTAACCAAATCAAAGGGCAAGAAGGCCCAGTAATGACAAATCGAATGGATCAAAGTCATTGCAATTTGCAAAGAGCTTTTATAGTGACTTTTAGTGACTCACAATAATTCATAACCTACTAGTCAGATCTTCCATTTAGACCGTTCACAAGTCACCCTCTCCTTTTTGCTGTGGAACATGGCTAACCTTTTGCATTAAAAATACAAAACAATCACTCACAATTGGGAATGGCAACACAATCTATACCTATAGGGTCGGGTTTGTTTACGAGAACGGAATAAAATAATATATTAAAAATAAGACATAAAAAATAGAGACATAAAATTTAATATTTTTTGTATTATGTTTGTTAATAAAATAAAATAAATTATAAAAATTTAATTTATTTTTATTTTTATTTTTTTATTTAAAAGGATTGAAAAAAATATAATTATAAAAAGTTAACAAGAATAATAAAAGAAAAAAAATAAGTTGTGTTCTTTTGTTAGTATTTTTTTATCTTTTGTGTTAAAATGAACATAAAATACACTAATTCAGTATTTTTAAACATAATATTTCTGTTTATATTTCATCTGTTAAATACAATTTTATATCTCGATATCTTTATCTTAGTGTCTTATCTCTGTAAACAAATGCAATTATATTATCGTTAATTAGTATTATTAGTTACTAAATCAGACTTCATATATTTTTGTATATATGTGTTATTTAATTATTTTTAATATATATTTTATATTTTAATATATATTTTATATGAATAGTTAATTTGATATTCTTTTGTATACATGATATAATTATATTTTTATCATTAGCAAATTTATAAAGTACTTCTATTAGCTATTGATAATTCGAAGAAGAATTTGATAATTTACTCAATAATCGATGAAAAAAATATTTGATGAAGAATGAAATTTAATGGAGAATAAAAATTATTACTAAAATTTTGAGAGATGTATATTACACATCATATATTTATTTTTAAATATTTTGTCTATAATAAAAGTAGTCATCTTCACTCCTCACTTTAAAAAACACCATTGGATCCATAATCCATTCGTATTTGGTGGGTTTGTTAAAGCTATAAATTACTTCTTAGATCTTTTCTTAAGAGAAAGTCTTTTGAGGAAAAACAAATCAAATAATAAAATAATTAAATATAGAAACATAACGGTGAGGGTTTGAGGGGTGATAGGCTAGGTGGGTCCCACTAGAAACTCATAACTGCTTGTCGTAGATCAACCTGTTGTTGTCCTTTGTTTACTTCCCTCCTTCCTAGTTTGTTTCTCTTAAAGGGGACGATTATCCTGTGCGACTCCTCATACTGTTGGATCAGTGCACCCCAAGACGAGATAGATGTGGGGCCCTCTGACCAGAGTTATGACATCACATTCTTCCACGTGTCCTGCAAACTTGGTGAGCATGTATGACTGGACTCATGTGCCGAAACGTATAAAGTTGTGTGTCGTTTAATACAGTGGAAGAAGAATAGAACATTGCAATCACAATTTACAAACCTAATCTATCCAATAAACCAATCACCGTTTATTCTTAAAATTTAATTTTGATGTAACACGTATATTCAATTATATAGTATTACACTAACAAAAATAATTATTTTTTATATTAATTATATGAATAATTATCTAAAAAAATAGTTGTAATTGTATAATTATATAAAATATTTTATATAATTATATAGTCACAACTATTTTTTTAAATGACCATTCACATTCCATATAATCAATATAAAAAATAATTATTTTTATTAATATATTTTTATACAATTAAAAATATATGTGTATCAAAATTAAATTCTTAAAAAAAATTTAAACCCTAACATATTTCTGGTTAATTCATATAAAAGTAAAACCCACCTTTCTCCCCTTATTTTTCAGTCCTTCTTTAATAGATTATATTGTTTTTGGAAAATCAAGTTTTTCTAAATTGAAAAGATAGACAAACTGAAAAAGTAAATATTTAATTATTCTCAAATTAAGATAATAAAATTTATATATACTAAAAATTATAAATTAATTTCTCATTTTATATTTTATTAATTTTTTCGCTTTAATTTTGTTCCTGTCTTCGGGTATTACTAATTTGACTACATTTTCAGTAATCAATGCACAAACGAATAATGTGTTCATGATATTGTGTATTGATATGAAATTAGTTTTTAGGTTAGGGTTGCCTCATTGCATGAATGGTTAATCTTGTTTTGGCGGCGGTGGGAAAGATGGGAATGTGGATAAGAAATACTTAGCTGAATTTTGGAGCTAAATGTTACCAGCTAAGGGAAATTCTAATAAAAAGAATTTAACTAATTAGATTATGTCTCGCATATTGCTTTTGAGTTCATTTTGGCTTCTTGTTTTTCTATTTTAAATAATTTGTTAACTGCTATGTATAGAGGATAGAGCTGCATGCTCTCTAGTGTAGCTCAAATGTTAATTAAATTGTGAATGAATCATTAATTAATTAAATGGCGTGAATTGTGAAGAGAGTGAAGCAATGAATCGAACGAGTCTATTGTCTCATGTTAAATTGTTAATGTATGTGTGATGTGTTATCTATTCAGTATGCTTGTATTATAGGATAATGTTAATTTATTGGAGACAATGTTTTAAAGGGTGACATTGCGATGTTTCATAACATTGTTAGTGCGCACATGAATGATAGAATTATTCCTCTCTATTACAACACATCAAATTAGGAGCCACAGCCATCAACCATTTTCTTTGTCTCCTTTTTCAAAATTTAAAAAAAAAAAAAAAGAGGGGAGAGGGGGAGTGTACTTAATTAGAGGCAAATTAGAGACCAAATTCACTAACGTATATATATTATAATATTTAAGGGGAAAAATTAAACCTAAATCTTGAATGTTTCAATGCAATGAATTAATAAGATGTAATTTTGTTTTGTTGTTCATATTATTTTTGGATAGAATAAAGACTAATAAATTAGATTGTTGCATATATATGGCGAAATTCTGACCTTTGCCTAAGCATGTGAGTGATTATTCGATCAACTAAAGTTGGTTAATTAACAACAAATATGTTTAGTAACAAAAAAAATAGTCAAAATCTGTCATAATTTATCTTATTTAGCATTTATTAATTGCTATAGCAATTAATAAATAAGATAAATTTTGATTTTTGTTGTCTCACTAGCATTACAGAATTAATAAGATGTATGATAGATAGCTAGATTTTATAGTGCATTAAAAATTAATAAATTTTCATTTAATTGATCGGCGCTGAAAAAATTGTCAAATTTTATCTCGTATGGTAATATTATGTAATATATAAAAAGTGGATGAATTTGATGGAGTAAAGTGCTTGTGTGGTATGGATTATAAACATGAAATACGAAAGTTTTTAGGTTTACCGTTCATGCACTGGCCCACAATTTAGTCAGGTCCAAAATGATTAAAAGCCTAGTCTACAAAGCAAGAGTCCAGACCACACTCTGGGATCTATCCAACCTATCCGATCTCATAAAGGTTGGCTCACGCGGCGTCAATTTGGCGCGACTTATTCAAATAAGATAAATCTCAACTAACTACTACAATCTCTCCTACTCATCTAGAAAGAAGATATCAACAACCTCTCTAACAAAAAAAAAGGAGTAACCGACCACCAAAGGTGAAACTACTCAAAGGGTGGTTATTGACTCTACATTTATACTTATAAATACCCTGACACCCTCAGATATTCTTTGAACCTAATATACTAAAAACCTGCTTAAACCCTTGCTAACTTAAGCATCGGAGTCCCTTGCAGGTACCAGCCCCCACCTTCCCACGAGGAACTCGAACGACGGCACCTCAGTACCAATAGACGTCAGACGCTTCCCCAAAAGGATTCTGAACCTCACGTTCAGGCCCAAAGCAATCCAGTTTCAGGTAATGCTCGGAACATTGGTGCTATTGTCGGGGACCTGGAGACTAGATCGTATGATGGCGGACGATAACCCTGAGGACAGACACACAGCTTCTGATTCGGAAGCCCGAGAAGAAGAACAGCACAACGACAAACAGGCGTTAGTTATAAACCCCGTAAAATTAGCGAATAATTAATCAATAAAAGAAATTAGCAAATAAATTAAATTTTAATAAAAGAAATTAGGAATGCTAATTTTATAGTTTAATAAGATAGATCAAATTAAAATAAGAATTTTGACACTAATTTCAAAGAAGTTGGCCCAATATTAGGCCAAACGGGCCGAACCGGTCGAACCGGGCCTAAGCCCAACTCAACTCAACTTCATTAAATGGGTACGGATTTGGATCCTCTAAAGTTTGAATTTCACTTTAGAGAGCAAAGTGTGATCTCTTACCATTGATTTCATAGGTGGGACCAAGAATAAATATGAAAGAGAAACTATTAAAGGGTAGAAGATCACACTTTACTCTCTAAAGTGAAATTCAAACTTTAGAGGATTCAAATCCAATGGGCACAGCCCATTCTCTCTCCCATTCATCATGAAACACGCCGAAGAACTCGGCATGAGGAGGAAGAACACCCAACCAAAGCCAAAACCCTTGTCTTCCATTCAATCTTCTGTAACTTCTCGCTCCGAACTTTGGTCGCCGCACCGTTTGCGGCCACGTGTCCGCGACGTCGAGATCTACAAAGCCCAGTCACTAATTAGGTAAGAAAACCACTTCTGTATTCCAATTTTTTCCTTCCCAATTTTGAAAATTATGGACAATTGTTTGAAAATTATTTAATTTCAATGTTTAGGTTCGAATTAGCTTGAGGAGAACATTCAATCTTGCTAATTTGGTGCTTGTGTAAGGTGAGAATCCTATAACCATAGCTAATTCCTTAATTAAGTAATTGGGTATTGAATTTTGGGTATATATGTGTTATGAAATGTGTTAGGTGTGTATGTACACGTGATATGAGGTAATTGAAAATGACGGGAGTTTAATTGGAAGCTCGAAGTTGGTGCTAGTTGCGGAATTGTGATGTTGAGAGCTTGCAAACTTGCCTAAGTGGGGTGTCTTGGGTTATACGAGAAAATTGGCCAATGTATTGTTTTTGTTTCTCGTATTTAATATGTAAGGTTTGTGAAAACTTAGGTTAGATGACCATAGGTAAGGTGTGAACGTATGAATGTGTTAAATTTTTAGTACCTTGATAATACTTGTTGACATAGGTTGATTATTAGATTGGTAATTGATGTTGGTGATGAAAATAGAATACTATATGATGAATTAGTGATAATTGACAAGGTATTAAGAAATAAACATGTATATGTGATGAATGATAATGATCTTGTTGGTTAGTTGAGTAATTTGCGCATGAGATTATGCAAAAGTGAGGCATGGTTGATTGTATTAGGATGTGGAGAGTATGGTGCTGAAAAGGGGTAAGTGGTGATGCTGGTTGTATGTATAGAAATGTTGTTGTATAATTATTGATGAGTATTGATTTGATATATATTAAATTGAGAATCTTAAAGGAGTTGAGGAATTGAGATTTGAATAGTTTCAATGGTTGAATGATTGATTAAAGGTTGATAAGCATTTGGCATTGATTATGAGTGTTTTGGAAGTGTTTTGGTTGATAGTGGTTTAGTTTGGAAATGAAAATTTGGTAAAAATAGAGGTTGGTGTTTTTGAGAAAAAATCTGGTGTTTAGCCGAACTTCGATGGATCATAACTTGGCTTCCGAACTCCCAAATTGTTTCAAACTTATTTTATATAAAA
The DNA here is from genome assembly GCF_059453495.1 of Arachis ipaensis. NCBI lineage: Eukaryota > Viridiplantae > Streptophyta > Magnoliopsida > Fabales > Fabaceae > Arachis > Arachis ipaensis. The sequence continues at coordinate 5,128,658 of NC_142440.1, read as the reverse complement.
ATTGGGTCCGTGAAGTTTACGCCTTTTGAAGAACGGATGAAAAATGTTTTAAAACAAAAAATTTATGCGCGTCGGAAGTTTAGAGTGCAAAGCTAAAAATTCTGTAGCATTTTTGCTATTCTGCATAACTTGCATACGCGACTACTGCACGCGACGCGACCAACCTATTCGGGTTGGGTACCTCGCGTACGCGAGCAGGGTGCTCGCATACGCGATCATAGAAAATTGTACGCCCACGCATACGCGTGGCCCACGTGTACGCATGACCTTTCAGAAATGCACTCCCACGCGTACGCGTGGGCCACGCGTATGCGTGGCCCCTGTTTTCAACACACTTGATTTTATGTTTTTAAAACCTAATTTTGAACCTCTAAACCTTTATTTTCACTCTTTTAGCCCCCCAACCTTAGTTGTATGCTTAGTGATGAGGTGAAGTTAGGAAGGGGTGGTAGCTTGCAAGAGAAGAAAGCTTGAAAATATGAGGAATCATGATTGAGAAGTGTGAAAGTGTTATGGAATTGATGAACATTTGTGATAATGATATGATGATTGATGATTGAACTGATTTGGAATAAATGAATGTATGTTTGAGATACTTGGGCAGTAGCAAGGATGGTGGTTCGTCCCGCTTACTCCAGGTCAATGATTGAGATACCTGGGTAGTAGCAAGGATGGTGGTTCATCCCACTTGCTCCAGGTCAGTGATTATGACGCCTGGGCAGTAGCAAGGATTGTGGTTCATCCCACCTGCTCCAGGTTGAGCTTTTAAACACCTGCCCGAGTAGTAGCCGCAGTAGTGGTTATTCCACTGGCTCTAGGTTAAGTGGATAGTAGCAAGGGGGTTGTAGCTCAAACCCACTTGCTATGCAATGGGTGTTTCAGTCCATGGTTAGCTACCAGGACGTGTTGGGTTGGCTATATAACCGACAAATGATATCATCAGCCATAGGACAGGCATGCATCATATGCATTTGTATTTTTGTTTGCTTGTGCATTAATTATATTTGCCTACATGATTTTTTTGCTTACTTGCTATATTGTTACCTATTGTATTTGTATTCTACCTGTGCTTGCTTTGCCTGCTTGTTTGTCTCTGTGATTTCAACGGAGTTGGAGGATTGGAGAAAAGGCGGAGAATTGAGAGTTTAGGATAGAGTTGGTTAAGTTTAAGAACCTTAGAGAACCACCTTGATCTTATGGTTTCTGTTTTAGTTCCTTAAGTTTTATAATCAGAGTGTCGGCGTTCTAGGATTGCCTCTGGCATTCTCAGGACCTTATATCTTATATATGTAGGCACCTTTACCAAACTGAGAACCTCCAATTCTCATCCCATACTATGTTGTTGTTTTTCAGATGCAGGTCGAGAGGCTCCTTGGTAGGCATCTGGAGCTTCTGTAGCAAAGTGGATTCATTTTGGGGTTTTACTTTTGGTTTTTTGCTATATGTGTATAGACTCTCCTCATATATATACTTGTATTATTTAGCACCTCTTAGAGATTTATGGAGAACCAGGATTTATTATATATGTATTTTGGGTTCTGGGTTAAGTACATATATGTATGTAAATATTCTCCGGCCAACTTTAGCTTCGCAGGCTGGGTTAAGATGTTGTTATTTTGTATTCTTGACCCTCTGTTCTTACTTTATATATATATATATATACACATATGCTTATGAACTCTAGTTTTCTTCGTATGCAAGTAATCTCATTCCTGAGCGTTGCGCTTTTAATTTTGCAATTTTGTTTTTACCCATTCTTCAAGGCTTCTAGTATACTACATTCTTTCGACTGTTATATATATATATATATATATTTAGAGGTCATAGTGTCTTGCCACCTCTGTTTTACATCCTAGGTGTAAAGCTTTGTGTGGTAGGGTGTTACATTAGTCATACCTCCCCAAGATGATAGAGGGAGAGGTGTGGCCAAAGATGCACACACTTCAAACCTGGAAGGACACAGGATAAGCTCGAAAATACTCCGACTTGAAACATCCAGGTCAAGAGATCCCACAGAAATCATGGAACTTGTCTACGGACATCAAGGTTGGCTGAAACAACTCGAGCAGGAGCTAGAACGACAATGAAAACTAAAAGAGCCCTAATAAGGGAATCTCAACGACAAAGGAAATTAGAATAAAAACTCTCGAAACTGGAGTCTGACTTCAAGGGTAGAAGAATTAGAGTTGACCGAGAAGAAACACCTCTGACGGATGAAGATCCATTCATAGAAGAAATCATGTAAGCTAAAGTCCCTAGAAAATTTAAAAGCCCGAACATGGAAGAACTCATCATGGGGCTAGTCAACAGCCTCAAAGAAGGACCCTTCTCCCAATTCATATCAAAGAGGCACCCAATCTCTTTGTACGAAGTACAAGAGCAAGCCGAGAAGTACATCAACATGGAAGAAACTACTCGGTTGAGATAACCTTCCCTAAGGCTGCACAACCCATTTCCAGCCTGAGACAAAGAGAAAGAACAAAAAAAAAAAGAATACAACTTGGAAAAAACTCGAAAATTACTATGAGTACCATCAAGTCTATGGCCACTCTACTAATGAGTGCTATGATTGGAGAAATGTGATTAAAAAATTGGCTAGAGAAAGTCGGTTGGACAGATACATTGCTATAATGACACTGGACCACAAAAGAAGATAGGAGTGCAAAGATAGAGAAACATTGCCAAAAGCCTATAAGCACTCTGGATCGGTGTGTCCACATTATCACAAGAGGACTTGCTGAAGACAGAGCAGCTCTAGCTTTGTCCTACTACAGAAAAGGCACGACATCACATGGACCCAAGAATGCGAGCAAGCCTTCTAAGACTTCAAAAAATTCTTGAGCCAACCACCAATTCTGACTCGACCTGAAGGAGAAGAACTAGTACTGTACTTAGCCATTGCAGATATGGCCGTAGCCTCAATCCTTGTCCGAGAAGATAAGGAGGGGCAACAACCTGTTTATTTCATGAGCAAGGCCTTACAGGGGGCAGAACTGAACTACCAAAAAATAGAAAAATTTGTCTACGCCCTCGTCCTAGCCTCCAGAAGACTCCGACCTTACTTCTAAACCCACACTATCAAAGTCCAAACTAACCAACCTATGAAACATATTCTCCAAAAGACTAACATTGTAGCTTAGATGCTACAATGGGCTGTGGAATTATCCGAGTTCGACCTCAAATATGAAACTCGTACAGTAATCAAATCTCAATACTTGGCCGAATACACAGGAGAACAACAAGGAAGCCCAACAACTTGTCTTTTGTATGTGGATGGATCCTCAAATAAAGCTGGTAGTGGAACAGGAATCATTCTTGAGAGTAAAGAAGGAACTCGAGTAGATCTCTTGTTAAAATTCGAGTTTTCAGCCTCCAACAACCAAGAAGAGTACGAAGCCATGATTGTTGACTTCAAGCTAGCCAAAGAAATTGGAGCATCAAAAGTCACAGTGTTTAGTAACTCCTAAGTGATAACCTCCTAGATAAATGGGGATTACCAAGCTAAAGATCCTAATATGAAAAGGTACTTGGAGAAAATATTAGAGCAATTCGGACTATTTCAGGAAACAGAGGTCAGACACATAACTCGAAAACTCAATTGACGAGCTAATGCCCTCTCAAAATTGGCTAGCACTAAGCCAGAGGATAACAATAAAATCCTGATCCAAGAAACTCCCCACATACCATCAATGGCTAAGGAAGTCGACAAGTCGGACACACTGACAATCTCCCATCTAAACTTGGGATGGATGACTCCTATTATTGAATATCTCAAACGACATCATCCCTAAAGAAGAAAGGGAAGCAAGTAGGCTCATAAAGAAAGCACAAAACTATGCTTTGGTTCATAACGTTCTCTATACAAGAGAATATCTACACCCTTACTGAAGTGTGTCCCAACCTCCAAAAATGAGGAAGTCCTAGAAGAAGTCTATAGTGGCATCTGTGAAGCTCACTTAGTAGCATGGTCACTAGCCAAAAAAGTGTTACGAGCTGACTTCTACTAATTGATTTTTCAGAGCTCACACAAATGTTATAAGCATATGGAACAACTCAGACTACCACCGAAGAATCTCCCTTTCGACATGTATGTGCCACAGAAGTCATGATTTCCATCGACATAAATAAAGAAAAACTAAGAGCAACATTCTACAATGAAGTCGGAGCACAAAAGAAGAGCTCGACCTCCTTCAAGAAATCCGAGAGCAAACTCGGATAAGAAAAGAGGTTTCGAGACAAAGGATGGCTACAAGGTACGACAAGACTCGCCACAAAAGACCTCATCTTGATAAGAAATAATATCGGGTTACAGAGGTCGGGCAAAAGAAAGCTGACGGAAAACTAGAAAAGACCCTGAAGTCTTAGGAAAGGGCTACTACAAAATGTCCGACCTCAAGGGTGACAAACAGCCCAGGTCGTGACACGCTCCAACATAAGGGAATACTACAAATTCTTATGGAAATTGATTATATAAATTAAAAAGCACTAATTTAAGCTCGACAAAGCATGAAAATTATTGCCCGATCTTATTGGTTGGCAAGATAAAACGACGAGGTCCAAATTGGTGTAAGAAGTTACATAAGCGAATCGAGACTGACCTCATCAAATCAAAGTAACTTAATATATAAAACACGACCGACCTATTAAAAAGCGACATGGTAGTAATCGAGTCTCAAGAAAAGAGACTCAATCCGACTTTCTTGAAGCGACGAGGTTTGAGTTCAAGGAAAGATTGTATAAACGAATCGAAATGAAATCAAAATCGTAAAAACAATCCTACAACCCGTAAACTCGTACGAAAAATGAGTTAGGAGAATGTCGAAAATGATAAGTTAAAAGCATGCAATTTAAAGCATGCGTTGTAAAAGCTGACAAAGTCCTAAAAATGGTAAAAGCAAAAAATGACAAGAAAAACAATCCTTTAACTAAACGACTCGTACAGAATCGAGTAGAGAAAGAAAGAAAGGATTGTAAATGTTTTGAACAAAATCAAAACGTAAAACAATCTTTCAACCAAACGACTCGTATAAAAAAAGAGTTGGAAAGGAATGGAAGGATGGTAAAAGCATTTTGAACAAAATCAAAACCTAAAAACAATCCTCCAAATAAAACAGCTCAGGTAAAATGAGTTGTATCATACACAAGGATGACAACCTTGTAAAAACTAGAAAGGGGAAGGAATAAGTATATAATCCCTTCACCTAAGACACCAATTTATGCTCAACAAAGTGCAAAAATAACGAGCTGACCTATTAAATGGTCGCTCGGATAAAGCGACGAGGTTTAAATTGGTATCCAATGGTTATAATGCGGCTTGATGGTTTAAAATAACTCAAGCTCATTAGTTGAATGAAATCGAGTAAAAAATAACCATCGGTTATAAGCGATTTGTATTAAAAACAAATCGTACAAAATTCTATCACTTTAGAAACAACTTGAATCAAACGAGTTGAACAAATCATTGAAAGACTTCATGAAAATTCGACCTCAATAATCCGACTTGACCATCCGATCCACTTGATCGCTCGAGTCCGATTTCATGAAGCTCGACCTTGAGCAGGGGCACAATGGATAAAGTAACAAAGTCTTATGGTTATAAAGATGATCTGATATTTTAAAAGGACTCAAAGTAAACAATTTGTACTTAAAACAAGTCGTGAAGTCCTAAAAACAGCTCGGATTTAAACGAGTTGCATGAAATCAGATCAAGAAATAATCATATCTTAAAATAAACGATTTATACCAAAAACAAAGTCGTGCAACAATTCTACAGCCTTCAAAACAACTCGGTATAAAACGAGTTGTACAAAATCAGAATAAGTTTCAAAAAAGTGATTTGTATTAAAACAAATCATGCATCCTCAAAATAACTCGAAAACGAGTTGCACAAAACTAGCGCACGAAAAAAATTGTACAAATAGTTACAGAGTAACGTTAAAAAAACATTACAATATTCAAATCACGTCAAGTCAACCAATCTTATTTGCTTCAGACCTCAAACTACTAAACAACTTCTCCACAACTCAACATTTCGACTTGGTCATCTGATTGCTCGAATCCGACTTCATAAATCTCGACCTCGAACAGGGAGCATTATTCATGCACTGGCCCACAATTTAGCCAAACCTAAAATAATTAAAAGCCCAGTCTACAGAGTAAGAGTCCAAACCACACTCTGGGACCTATCTGACCTCATAAAGGTCGGCCCACACAGCGCCAACTTGGCCCGACTCATTCAAATAAGATAAATCTTAACTAATTACTACAATCTCTCTTACTCATCTAAAAAGGAGATTTCAACAACCTTCCTAACAAAAAGGAGTAATCGATCTACCATCAAAGGTGAAACTACTCAAAGGGTGGTTATTGACTTTACGTTTATACTTATAAATATCTTGCTACCTTCAAATATTCTTCGAACCCAATCTACTAAAAACCTACTTAAATCCTTACTAATTTAAGCATCCACTTCAATACCAGTAGACGTCGTACGTTGCGCGAAAAAGAGTCTGAATCTCACGTTCAGATCCAAAGCAACCAAATTTCAAGTAATTCTCGGAACAAAAGTCTAAGCAAAAAGAGGTGGGAGCAGTAGCACAAACTCTTAAATCGGAAAAAAAAAGAAATAAAAAATAAAAAGAAAAAACCAATTCATTAAGAATCAACATGTAATGCAATGTGGTTATCTTTTATTGGATTGAAGGTGTGAACAATCTAAAACCCACATATATTACGTAGGCACCCACCTTATATCATGAATATGAATGTGGCATATTTGATATTTCACACAATCTTTTTTTCTTGGCTAAGCATCATGGTTCACGCTATTCTACACCTACCCCTTCACTGCCTTGTGAAACTATGAGTGAAGAGTGGCTTTTATTTATTTGTTTATTTTATATTACTTATATTCTTCTATTATCAGACATTTTTACTAATATTGAAAATTCTACGGAAGACATAACTCAAGATATCCTGATATAGTTATTAAATACTCAAGATTAGTAAATAAGAGAAAAAAAAAGTATCGCTCTAACCAACTGTATATATGTATGTGTTGTTTATAGAAATGCTATCAATATATTTGTATTTCATTTTCATCCATTTTGTTTCTATTCTTTTATTACAAACTGTTTTGGCATCTTTCACACATTTCCATCCCATTCAATATTCACTTTAACAAAAATACATTTTTTTATTTTGAGTAATTAATTTTATGAAAAATGATTAGGAGTTTTAATGCATCTTCTGATTATCTTTCTATTTTTTAAATAACAAAAGTTTTGTTTTCATATATATATATATATATATATATATATATATATATATACTTCTAATCATTACTCTAATTTCATTCATCTCAATTATCACTCTTATTTTTCTATGCTTAGCTATCACTTTTGATGATTTTTTTATTTAGTTTAATATTTCATAATTAGTGTATAATTAATTGATTAATGAATGTAACGGATAAATTGTATATATTTGGACAAGAAGAGTATGAGATGAAGATGAATAAAAATTATTTATTCAGTAGTGTTAATCATAATCATAGGATTTTGGGGTTGGAATAGTTGGCCAATTATAAAGGACAAACTAGATGTAACCGCCCTATAAATTAAAGTAATATTAGGTCCATTTGGGTATATATGAGCAAGATTGAGTCGGATTGATGGTGGCCTTTCCCACAAAACTAGAATTTCAATAATATTACCATGCTGCGTTTGTTTATAAAAACAGGACATTGAGATAGAGATAGTGAGATATAAAATTGTGTTTAATAGAAGAGACATAGACAGAGATAATGTATCCAAAAACACTGAATTAATGTATTTTGTGTCCATACTGATAGGAAGGACACAGAAACACTAACAAGGGACACAACTTATTTTTTATTTTTTTCATTATTTTTGTTAATTTTTCATAATTATATTTTTTATTGTTATATTTTTCATCTCAAATTTTTGAATAAAAAAATAAAAATAAATTAAATTTTCATAATTTGTTTTAATTTATCACCAAATAGAATACAAGAACACAAAATTTTATGTTTCTATTTATCAGTGTCTTATCCTGTCCTATTTTCAGTGTCTTATCTTGTCCTGTTCTTAGAAACAAATGCCGCCTAAGTTCTAATATTATGAGTTTAGTGAGAGAAAAAAAAAAAATCTCGCCAATACTACAAATTAAATATATGTATTTGAAGTCTTATAAAAGCATTTGAATGGTAAAATAGTTTTTTAAAAAAATCTTAACTTGGATTTCAAAATAATGTGCCATTATAAAAAAAACTTGGCAAAAATACACGCCCTACCCTCTTTGTTCATTAAATGTATTAAACACAAGAACAGTATTAAATAACATTTTTCTCTTATAATTTAAGTTATTATTGGCCAACTTTTGCAACCTAATATGACTCTTTTGTACCTAAAAATTGCATAATATTAGTGCCCCTTTATTCTTTCGTCTACATATATTCCATTCCAGCAGTACATGGTTTATTTTTCCATCCAACGGACCAACGTGGGAGTGACTTTACGGAAGGACTAAAGCCAAGGTACATCATCTTTGAAACATTTGCAATTTGGAGTTAATGCAATGATGTAATGCAACACACCACCCATCCAAAGGAATAAATAAATAACATATACAGTTTATGCATTATGCAAATGAAATAAATAAATAAATGCAAAAATAGAAGACTTTGTCCAATATATGATGTATCCGAAGCATTTAGCTTTTTCGGATTTGCCTCATACCATGGTAATGTTCTATGGTCTTACTCCACAAATGACATAAAAGTTAACTTTAACCCATCGTTAGCTTCGTCTTCATCCACTAATTTTTTTTTAATTTTTAAAATGGATGTCCAAATACATGTATCAACACGCACTATACCTGAGTGCAACACTTTTGATTTTTGAACAAGTTTTTATTTCAACCACATAAAACCTGCCCTCTATATATATGTGCTTCGTCTTTTCATCTTAACAAATAACAATCAATTAAGCTTTTATTTTTACTTTTGTTTTAGGTGAAAGGAAATTAAGTTGTACAAGTGCAACATATGTATAATATAATTTTGTCTCCCTTGAATACAGCTAGGATGGATTTGATGTTGATTTTTAGTATCAATTATTATTGCGTGATTTTTGTTTTTAATTTTTTTATGCACTTTCATTTTGAGTTATTGTTGGGGTTCTTTTATTAATTAATAATGCCTGGCCTATCGTGGATATCAATAATTAAAAAAAGCTCTATTCTTTTCCAATTATAATACCATTGAATGATAAACTTAGACTTTTTGATATAATTGACCAATCTTTTACATAGTCATAAGTTTTTTTTTGTTATAGGAAGAATCTATGACACAATCGAAATATGTTGGAACATAGCTTTGAAGTTGTCGTTTTTGCTCCGAAGTTGTGTGCCATTTCGCAGTTTTGCAAGCTAAGCAATGTCACGTCCAAACTATTCTCAAAGGATTGCTTCTACATTTCACTCTTCAGACCGATCTCTTGCTAGCTTATTGTAGATTGCGCCTTCTCTGTTATGCACGGAGGGTGTTCGACACAATAACCATAAGAAACATGCATTCATGGAACATCATGATTGCCTCGTATAATGAAGCTTCCTTGTATTCCAATGCTTCAGCTATTTTTGGCGAGTTCAAGCGCTGTAATCTCGGCCTAGATCATTATACATTGCCTCAGCTTTTTAAGGCTTGTGTAGGAGTAGGTGATTATTGTTTTGGTAAGGTGTGTCATGGTTGGGTGATAAGACTTGGCTATAAAAGGTATGTTGTTGTGGCTAGTTCTTTGTTCGAGTTTTATGTGAAATGCAGAGGGATAACAAACGCATACTTGGTGTTTTCCAAGATGCTTTGTAGGGACTTTGTGGCATGGAATTTGATGATTTCGGGGTTTCTAAGGGTTGAATTATATTTGCGTGTTATCCATTGTTTCAGAAAAATGCTGCTTGCAAATGGGGGGAAGATGGATTCCATGTCTATTCCTAGCGTTTTGATTGCTTGTGGGAGGGAAGGAGACTTGATGAAAGGCAAAGAAGTTCACTGCTACGTTGTTAAGAACTTCGAGTTTGATGTGGATGCTCCCGTTGGTAATGCCTTAATAGACATGTATGGGAAATGTGGATGCTTGAATGATTCAGAGAAAGTTTTCAGGACAATGCGCCACATGAACGTGGTTACGTGGACTACCATGATATCGTGTTATGGGATGTACGGAAATGGAGAGGAAGTTAGGAAGCACTCTTGCTGTTTCAGAAGATGGTTAATGGAGGAATTACACCAAATTCTGTCACACTTACAGCAGCCTTAGCCAGAGTTGTAGCCACTCTGGTCTGATAGATCACAGAAAAAAAATTTCCAGTTCAATTAGTTCTGATTGAACACCATGCATGTATGGTGGATCTTTTGAGCCGCTCTGGGTATCTTGTTGAAGCACTTGAGTTGTTGAAGAGCATGAAATCATTAGGAACAGGAAACATCTGGGGTGCCTTTCTTGCAAAGATTACAGCTCATCATCTTTTTCAGATAGAACCAAATAATACTAGTAACTACATAACCCTATCTGGGGCATCTATCAGTCTCATGGTATGCTTGATCGAATTGCAATGGTTAGAGAAAGAATGAGGGAACAATATCTGGTTAAAACTCGTAGTTGTAGCTAGATCAATATTGGAAGAAGGAATTATAAATTCTGCCAAGGTGACCTGTCTCGTCCACTGGATCAATTAATCGACAGAGTAACCCATCAAATTAGCAACACTCAGTTATTGGCGGATGATTTTAGTAGTGTATAATATTACACTTATTTACACATGATACTTGCATTATTCATACATCTTAATCTTAATTATTTCAAAATTAATTTACCTTATGAAAATTGCATACACATGTTTTTTTTATTTTTTTAACCCATAACATATAAATTATATCCATTTTAATAATTATACATTTCAACATAATTTTAGCTAATATCATCCAAATAATACTCGTTTTCTTTGACAAAAAATCAAAAGAAATGCAAAGACAAATCACATTGACACCAATCCCATTTTAATCAAAATTAATTATGTAAAATACACATTCATACTAATAGCATCTGTTTCAAAAGTTAACGCAAACATACACTGTTTCTTAATAGGCATCGGATGTGTTCTACTTCTAATTCACAAATAAGCAGCAAGTTCTTTGTATAGCAGCCAGGTAAAAAATGATCGAGTTTTTAAATCCATATGTGTAACATTAGTGTGTACATGTACACAAATATCTCTACATCATGTTCCACGATAAAAACATAGCACTAAGGTTCTACTACATCTGGTTATCCATTATTAAAAACCATTAAAAAAAAAAAAAAACATAACAACATGTAGTGCTAATGGTTTAGTCAGATAAACACGACAAATTAACTTCACATCTGTAACAAGTTCTAACTGGGCAGCCGTTTAGACAGCTTTTATGGGCATCTCCACATATTCACTCCTGGTTGATTTAGTTTCTTCTCTTCTTTTTCTTCTCATTTCTCTCGGCTGAATTCTTCACCTGAAAAAATATGCAGAACAAATAATAATAATAATTCTGTCAGTATGAATTCATCAGCAGAATCGAAAACGAAGAATAGAGGTAAAACTCGAAAAGGGCGAGCTGTTCAATGATCAAACTCACCAAGATAATGAGAATTCGGACAAAGATGGCAGCTAAGTCAGTGAACAAGGTCAAAGCATGCTTCACATAATCCAGATCACCAGAGTGTGCTCTCTCAACTATTTCTTGAGTGTCTACTACAATGTAGCCGACAAACACCAAAAGCCCGAAATACAACTGCACAAGTTGCAAAACAAACACTATATAAGAACCTCACTTTGTTGCAAAAAAAGATATTTGAATCGCCAAGTCCTCACCTCAAACTTAAAGAGAGCTAATGAACCTCCAAAGATAGAAGACGCAAAGTGCAACCAGAGAAGAATGGACAAACCAGAAGAAGCCAGGCCACCAAGGTACAAATACTCCCTGCGCCTTGCAACCAAAGCTGCTCCCGAGAAACATGCAAAGGCCAAAGAAGTTGCCACAAATGCAGTAAAGATGATGCTGTAGCAAAGAAAAATATATCATGAATTTATCCCAATAGCCACAGTACTCTAAGTATAGAGAAATAGTTGTCAAACGAAGGAAAAAATAAAGGTGGGAATTGTTGGGGAATCTCTCTAATCAAAATTCTAGTAGGGAATATGAATACAATCCCTAAGGTAGTGTTTGTTTTGAGGTACTGAGACAGAGACTGAGAGACTGAGACTCAGTATCGTGTTTGTTAGTTCAGAGACTGGTACTAAAATTTCTGTCTCTGTCTTTAAAATTTCAGTATTTCAGTACTTCCAAAAAGTAGGGACACAGGGGACTGAAATTTTTAGAGATAGAGACTAAAACTTTAATAACATTTTATACCTAAAATACTTTCATTTCAATTAATTAATTCCAATTTTACCCTTTATACAAATTGAATTAGAGTTTCAATCTTGTTTCAATTCCTGTCTCCCATTTTGCACCAAACAGAATACTGAGATTTATTTCAATCCTGTCTCTTAGTCTCTGTCTCTCAGTCTCAGTCTTTTCGTCTCTGTCTCTACACCAAACGCTACCTAAAGTAATTCAATAACCTCATCATTGATATTGAACCGAAAACAAAAAAGCGTTCCCAAAAGATCATAGTAAAAAATGACACAATGTTATGGTAGCAGTAGCACACCTTGGATCAACTTCAATGGCCAAATCAATCAACGGGCCAATGGAGGCTCCCTGAAACAGGGCTGATGCCAACAACAAAGAGACCCTCTTTTGCTACACATATTAAAAAATAACAAAGGGCTCTGTAAGTAACAATAAATTGCAAAAAAACATGAAATGAAACAAATAGAAGATCACAAGAGCAAAATGTTTCGTGCCTCTTCAGATGGAGGTGTTGAGAGCAACCAGATCATGGTTCCCATGCATCCAACTGACGTAAGAAAACCGCCAATGTTCCAAAGAACATGCAGGTAAGCCCCAACGGCCGCAGCAACCACGGCACAACAGAGTGTGAAATAAACCTACAAATCAATCAATGAATCACAACACAATACATACATAAATTACAATTGACAAGCAGAAATTAGAAAATTCAACAAATTGAATACAAATTGCGAGAAACGGTCTCGTTCTAAATGTGGTACAAAAGAAAGGAACTTGATGGGTGGCACAATTCTAAAATCTAGGTATACCCAATGTTATCCAAAGAGAATCGAACATTATTGGGAACAAGTGATTCTCAAATCTTCAAACCCTAGAAATAAGCATCTTTCAAAGCGGTAATTAACGGAAGAACTAAATTGATAGAATCCTAATGCAAAAAGCATAAGAAATCAGGCTTTAAGATAGAAATTTCAACGGAATATAGGAAAAACGATTTGGTGATTGTGGAAAAGAACAAGGAGTTAGGGGAAGCAGAAAGGGGTTTAATATAGCGTTACCAGCTTGAGGTGATTCTGAACGACGGGAGAGATTTGGCGGAAGTTCTTGAGAGTGTCGTAGTTCCATCGGCGGCTTCTTGAATCGAAGAACGAAGTGAACGAATCCATTGTTGATTCTTTTTCTCCAATTTCACACAAACGAGCAGAAACAAAACGAAATAGAATGGAATTGCAAAACTGAAGGAAACTCCTCTTTATATTTAAAACAAAAAATCAGTCCCTCTTCATTAAATTTATAATTAAATTTTTATATATTTTTTAAAATTATTTTTTTATTATTTTCTATATAATTAAATTATTATCAACATAAAAAATTAAAATTAATAAAATAATTTTTTATGTATTAAAAATATCTATAATTAATATTTAAATTAAATCTTTTCCCGTATATTTCTTAAAATAAATATGCTATTAATTTTAATATTTTTAACACAAAAATAATTTAATTATAAAATTAAAAATAATATAAAAATTCTAATTAAACTTAAAAAATCTTCAAATGTCCTTTTAATAGATGTTTTTTAAATATAATATTTAAAAACTAAAATTTTAAATTTTAAATTTTAAATTTAAAATTTAAAATTTGAAATTTTAAAATTAGAAAAATTATAATTTAAAATTTGAAGTTTAAGACTTAAAATTTTAGAAATAGAACTTAAAGTTAGTATTTTATTATTTAAAATTTAAGATTTAAGTCTTAAAATTTAAATTTTAAACTTTAAATTTTATAACGTAGGACTTATAAATTTAAAAAAGTTGGAGACTTTTCGCTTGTTATAAAATACGTTTAGATCTATAAAACAAAATTTTATGTAAAAGTTCATAAGTGTTGTTTCTCTATTTTAATAAAATTAGCTTGAAAAATAATGGTAAGTGAAGTGTATCTAAAATTTTAGTCAAAATTAGATAGACAAAAAATTTGTAGTTTTTGTGTCCGATTATAATTTATGGTTTAAACTTGTAAGTATTGAAATTTTATTTGGTGTGATTTTTTTCTTACATCATGCAGCCAAATAGGTGTATCTACAACATTTGGAGGCAACACAATATGCCTTTGCATGATAGGATCATACCCTATTTGGAGAGAGTTGGTTTGTACCATCTGGCTAGGCTGAATATGCGTTAGTTCTGGTTGGATGAGCTCCTGGTCAGCACATTCATTGAGAGGTGGCGTCCTGAGACATACACCTTTCATATGTCGTTTGGGGAGTATACCATCACGCTGCAGAATGTGGCATATCAACTGGGGTTGTCCGTTGATGGAAAGGCTGTATCTAGGTGCCTCATAGATTTTGACCAGTTGATGGATGATGGCAGACCGGCTTGGGAGTAGTTTCAGGAGTTATTTGGCGAGCTTCCGCCACCAAATAAGGTAAAGCAGTTCACAGTCCACAGTCCACTTCACATAGTTCTATGAGAGGTTCAGGGTGCTACCGGCGGATGTGACTGAAGATACCGTACGCATATACGCATGTGCGTACATTATGATGCTGCTATCCACTCAGTTGTTTGGTGACAAGAGTGTAAATCTGGTACCTATACGGTGGTTGCCGTTTGTGGTGAGGCTTGATGAGTTGGGAATTTATAGTTGGGGTTCGGCTGCGTTGGCATGGCTATATCGATGCATGTGTCGGGTGGCCAATAGAAATGTCATGAACTTGGCAGGCCCCCTCCAGCTACTATAGTCTTGGATATTCTGGCAGTTCCCTACTCTCAGACCGCATGGATTTGACGACTTTTCTTTTCCATTGGTATCCAGGTATCAGTTTATGCACTTAGGCTTTCATTATTTGTTTGCCGGTTATTAACTTTTGAGATCCTGGATTATTTATTCATATGACATTGTCATCCTTCAGGTGGGCCACTTATTTACCGACATCCGATCGAAAGGAGCAAAGAATCATCCAGTTTTTGCCTTGCATTAGACCGGTTGGGTGGTTGAGATGTAAGTTGTTTGTGTCTGTTTTGAAGTTTCATTACTCGTTCGTCGACATAGCTGTATATAGTGTACTAATGGTAGATTCTGTTGTCATTTGCAGATTGTGTGGGAGCTTTATGCTACACTTGACGTGCTTGCGGTTGTTCATCTTGAGATTCTAGCTGAGGAACACAGTCGGTTATGGCGGGTGGTCACTAGCCTGATATATTTTGTCGTGAATGAGTGACATAAAGTGGATAGGGTGTTTCCACAGCTCAATGGCATACAACATGTGCCTGAACCAACCCTGAACATAGACTAGCTTCATGACAAGGACGGTAGGAGTGGAGATAAGTGGTTCCTGAGTTATTTTCAGACATGGCATTTGCATTGGGACAATAAAGTTGATTCTGTTTTGAGTATCCAGAGAGTGGCTGATCCATAAATTAGCCGTCTCGCATCCTGACCCTTGAAACTGAGGAAAAAATTAGATGCAACGTGACGAATACAAAACGCTCGATATGCATGAGGTGGTAGTCAATCACTGTCAGGTGCCTCCAGTGCCGCCTTAATGTCATTGTGCCTATCAGAGATCACCAGAATACCTTCTTGCGGAGTCACATGTTGACGCAAGTTGGATAAGAAAAAAACCCAGGACTCTACATTCTCCCCTTCCACAACTGCAAAGACAATGGGCAAGATATTCGAGTTACCATCTTGCGCAATAGCCAGAAGCAAAATACCGCCGTACTTCCCATACAAATGAGTCTCGTCGATGCTGACCAGTAGCTTGCAATGTCGAAATGCCTCAATGCATGGAGGAAATGTCCAGAAAAGACGATGAAAGTACACGGTAGATTCGTCAACTTGATTACCAACATGCACCGGAGAAGTCTTCAACAACGCCACGGTTTCATTCATTGTGGATTGCACACCAAGGATCCAACGGGACAACTCGGCATACGACTCTTCCCAATTCCCGTAGATCTGTGCAACGACCTTCTGTTTTGCCATCCAGACCTTCCTGTAACTAGGCCTGAATTAGTAGGTTCTTGCAACACTTTTTATCGTAACCGCTTATCGGCTCTAACAATCGGAAATATCCTCGCACAAATGACATGATGATCAAGCTGTCAGTGATCGCTTGAAATCGATGTAGCCAAGCAAGTGTGAGATCCGTTGTACCTTCTAACTCCCAAGTACTCTTTCGTTGCTGAAGTGTGATGTGAATCAACCACATGCCACCTTTACCAAACTCCTTACATCTCTCATGTTACTTGAGATGATCTGACTCTATCACCTTGTACTCAATTCCACGGCGGATGCTATAATCCTTTACACTCAACACAACTTCCTCCTTAGTTTGGAAAGATTGATCAATCTGAAATTCCACAGAAGGATGTCCCTCATGTAATCCTTGACCTCCAAAAGTAGGATCTATGTCCGGTTGCTAGCCGACGACTTTCAAGTTTAACATTGATAAATGTGGAGAATGTTGCTGTGTCCTGAAACTAGATGGCCCCTGATGTGTAGGTGGGACCCTCGGAGTTCCTTGTCACTGTCCCCCACGATGTGAGCAGACACTTCGTCCGAATCATCCTCTTGCATCGTATTTTCAACCCGATCCGGTTCATCGTCACCTAAAATACCCAGAATCATATGGGGTAATCTAGCTATCCCAACTGCAATAGATGGAGGATCAGCCAACAGACAACCAAGTGCAACGACAGGCATCGAGGTAGAAGCACCCCCCACCGTTGTCGACTGAGGATTCGGCGCTGATGTCCCAGAACTATCGACGCCATCTTCCAACTTGGCATACAGCTCGTGTATTCTCACTTCCAAAAAATTTCGCCGACAATGAAACAAAA
Source organism: Arachis ipaensis (assembly GCF_059453495.1). Taxonomy (NCBI): domain Eukaryota; kingdom Viridiplantae; phylum Streptophyta; class Magnoliopsida; order Fabales; family Fabaceae; genus Arachis; species Arachis ipaensis. The sequence goes on along the minus strand of NC_142440.1, from coordinate 5,111,339 downwards.
GCTGCATGTCTTCGTCCGACCCTATCACAAATGTTTTATACTTCACACCAGTTGACACAACCGCAATTGAAATCTTGCAGAACAACTTCTTCACCCACTTGGTCCCACACAACCTCGCCTTTTGCAATATACTCATCTTTAGCTCTGACAATGTATTTGTTGACCGGATAAAAATACTTACCGATTCTCTATCAATGAACTTAACACCGTGCCTTTTGCTTTTTTGAATTTTTTCAAAGCAATGGACTTGAACCAAAAATTCTCCCCACTATCCATTTGTAAATTTGTGAAAATGACCATCTACCATCACACCACTCCTTCTTGCTTGGTATTTATATGCATCTCCAGGCAAGTATAAACCGCTATACCCTTCTCGCGATTTATGTAATTTTGGCGTTCGTGAGGAAACTACTGAAGGTGTGTCGTGGTTTCTTCTTTTCTGTGTTCCAACGTAAACCGCTATACCCCTCTAGCAGTTTACGTATAATACCTAATCTGCCCTACTTCTCTCACGATTTTTATAGATATGTGAAAGTTGCATTTCCATATGCAATGTTTAAAAGTTGAAATTTGATAATATTGATGAGCAAACAATTTATTTTGATAACTTGCCTTTTAGTTTACATAGTAACCAATTTTGTTATCAATGTAAATTAGAGATGTGTATATCTATTTAAATTTTAAAATTTTTTAATTTAAATTAGAATTTAATTTTAATATATTGATAGTATAAATTATTTTATACAATCATCTAATTATATTTATTAATTATTTATGTTGTCAATATAAAAAAAATTATGTTTGCTGTCGTCCCTAATTAAATGCATGTGTAAAATTGTTGAACATCAATAATGCATTAAAATTAATTTTTTCATGTTATTTGTCAAAACTCTTATTAATAAGATAAAATATTATTCGTCAATAAACTATATTTCAAATGACATAATCTCTCCATATTCACCTAAAGATCGCAAGTTTGAGTCTTACTCCTAACTTTGAAAAAATAAAATATTTTTTTAGTTTTTATCGTTTGGACTAAGTCTTAATTTTTTCTTTAATATTTAAAGTGTTCTATTTTTATTTTAAATATTTTATTTATCTTATTTTAATCCTCTACTTCAAAATTATTATTATTAACTAGCAACAAAAATTATAATTACAGTGATTATAGTGGTAGTTTTAATTATTTGAGAAGAAAAATGATAAGGGAAAAAAAGAGAAATAAATAAATAATAAATAAATAAATAAAGACTAAAAAATTTAGAGATTTGGTGCTATATTAAAACAACTACTTATTATTTTTTAATAGTGAAGTATCTTATTCTCATATTTATATAAAAGAGTATGATTTTTTGTTATAGTTTATGTTTTTAAATTAGAATTATTAATACAAATTATAATAAATAAATAATTAAGATTTATTTAATTAATAAGTGATAGCGAGAAGTTTAAAGATGAGCTGAGCTGAGATTCATTAAAATTCTATTTTTTTCTAAAAAGAGACTGAAATGAAACTAACTTTTCACCAAAAATAATATTTTTAGCTGTCAGATTTTTTTTTATTTTTTTTTTCCGGGAAGCTATCGTGTTTCCTTTTTGTTTGTATCTATGATGGTTTCTAGAGGCGGATTAATTAAGGGAATTATGTGCTAATTCATATCTTCAGGTATATTTTTTAGATATTTTTAATTAAGTTAATTTAAAAATACGAATTCATATCTCGTTTTGTATCATTTGTCAGAAATAATTTTTAATTCCATAAATATTGCAATTTTGTTTTGGTTAGTTTTTTTTTTTTTAAAGTGAAAGTCTAAAAAATCAACGTTATATAAAACTAAATATTTAATTTTTTAAAAAAATTTATTTTAAAATTTAAAAAACTAATTTTACGTTCAAATAACACGTATCCTCTCGTTCTACTCACCTCTCTTCTTCTCTTTCTCTTCTCTCTGCATTTTTCTCTCTCTTATCTCTCTCCACATTTTTTCTTCTTCTTCTCCGGATCACTTATGAAAGTTTTAGTATAAAGTATAATAATTATATATAATTTTTTGTTAGATTTTATATGTTTTTTCTTTTGAATGTTATTTTTGTTTCAAATGTTATTTTTCTATGATTTTAGATGTTTTTGTTAAGTTTTGGAAGTTATTTTAAAATATAAAAAAAATACTTGACAATTAAGAGAAAAAAACATCTAAAACAGTTAAAAAAAATTATCCAAAATCTAAAAAAAATAAACATCTAAACATGGAGGAAGAAAAAAAGAGGGGATTGTATTACCACGTTTGTGACCTCACAAGTAGTTGCAAATGACAGAAGGTGATGCAAAAAGAAAAAAAAAAAAAAAAAAAACAACCACCAAAAATTTTTTAAAACGTAACAAAAAAACATCTAAAATTATTGTAAAAGATTATTCAAAATTCTTTTAATTATGATATAGAAAATACATCACTTTAGGATATAGAAACATCCAAAATATAACAAAAAAGATATATTTAAAATTATTTTAGAAATAAAAAACTAACAAAAACGAAAATTTTAAAATTATTGAAAAAAAACATGCAAAAATTAAGAAAAGAAACATATAAAACTATTAAAAAAATCATTCAAAACAAAAAAAAACATCAAAAAAAAAATTCAAAACATTTAACAAAATCACATCTGAAACCTAAAAAATAGAAGCGTCCAAAACTTGAAAGAACATCGTGCGTGGTGTAACCGAGACAGTTTATATTGGAACGCGACGCAGCGATAGGTTAAAGGAGAGGATTCGAAATCAGGAGGAGAGGAAGGGGCTTTTTTACGTAAATACGCATGGCTTTAACTTTAATTCCCAAAATGCGCATGGTTGAAAATGTTTCTGCAAATGCGCACCCCAAATTCGCAAGGAGCAACCACGAAATGGAAATGGTATACACATCAAGGAGGGTGTCCACGAAATGGGATCAGGGCACTGACACAAACCATTTCGTTCCTGCCACAAACGAAATGGAGCAACTCAAGCTTGGTGTCCACGAATTGGACCATTACACGCATGGCAAGCACGAAATGGAGGACTTCACTGATGGCATACACGAAATGGACCAAATCAAGTGTGTCATCCACGAGTTGGGGCATTTCATGGTAGGCACACACGAAATGGCCATCCTCAAGTGTGGCAGGCACGAAATGGGGTGGGGGACAGTCAAAGCAGCAAGTTTGCAGTTCCCGTACGTGCATGCATTGGGTGAAAGTGAGGCAATTTATTGTTGGGTTGTGAGTTTGAAGCATATATAAGGAGGTTGTGGGAGGGGAGGGGACCAAAGCAAAGGTAAAAAGGAGAAGTGAAGTAGTGGGTTGCTTCGGTGAAAAAAAAAGAGAAGTCGAGGAGTAATTTAATTATTAAAAAAATGAATAGAAGTGGAATTAATGTGGAAGAAAATCTTAATAGATTGGATGAATTTCACATTTCTGCTCATTTACATGTTAAGGTGAGTTTATTTTTTTAATTAAAATAAAAAAAATTTGTTAATAATTTAAATAATTGTTTTAAACTATTTAATTGTGTTTTGATCTATTTCAATTTCAGCCGGCACGTGTGTTGACTCCGCATGGCACGCTGGTCGATGTTTTCTCTGTAGACGAAGCAGATCCGAGTATGGAGATTAGGAGGCAGATGCTGGAGCCGTATCTAAGAAGAGCCGGCTTCTATTATGCGTCTCTGATAAAGCATTTTGAGTACGACAACCCAATGATTAGCGCTCTTGTGGAGAGATGGCGTCCTGAGACCCATACATTCCACCTCCCATGGGGTGAGTGTACTATCACTTTGGAGGATGTTACCATGCAGGTGGGGTTACCAATCGACGGTGAACCGGTCAGCGGCACTCTGAGGTCATGGAGTAAGTTCCACCAGAGAGATATTTGGCAATGGTGTGAGGAACTCCTTGGAGAAGTTCCTGACGGACATGTTGGGACCACGAAGTATAACATAAAACTGAAGTGGCTCAGGAGTAGACTGCAATAGATGCCTCTTGACTCTCCCGATGAGGCCCTCGTACGGTATGCACGTTGTTACATTATGTATTTATTGGGTGGCGTTTTACTTCCTGACAAAGCGAACAACACGGTTCACGTACGTTATCTTCCTCTCCTGGCAAACTATGAAGCCATTAGTACATATAGTTGGGGTAGTGCCGTGCTCTGTTGGTTGTATAGAGGCATGTGCCTAGCGACTTATTATAACGTCGAGGGAATGTCTGATTGTCATACACTGTTGATGTCTTGGATATACTTCAGGCTTCCTTTCTGGGCACCGGACGTGACGAGCCCATACACGTTTTCGTTAGCTACAACGTAAGAAATTTTTCTTCCATATGTTATGTATTTGTGCTTTGTGTTCTTATTTCCTCTGCGTAATTTTTTAAATGTGGTTATAAGATCTCTGTTCTTTCGCAGGTGGGCGGGCAAGAGAGGAAAGAATGACTACGCCGAGCAACGCCTACAAAGGCACCGGCTTAGGTTGGACAATTTGAAAGTGGATGAGGTAACTATTCCTGTTGCATCACTCTCGCATGATATTGTTTTTTCCCATGAAATTTAGTCTACCTGTGTAAATGACATTTGGATTTGGTAGTTTGTGTGGATGCCGTACAGGGATGCACGTATTTTGTCGAGGGTGGCTGCGGACTTTCTTGGTGCTCCGCATGGGGATTTCTATACGGCGGTCGTGCCACTTATTCTGTTCCGCTGGATCGAGATTGTTAACATCGATAGAGTCATGCGGCAATTTGGCGGCAAACAAGGTCCACCGAACCCACCATTAAACATAGACACCTTCCATCGCCAGTCGGCTCGCAACGACGATGGATGGTGGCCCATCCGCCTGCAGACATGGTTTGAAGTATGGGCAAACAAATGGACTGTATCATATCGGCTAGAGATTGATAGCGTAGATACCTTGCATCCCAGTCATGATTATTACAGGTGGTATTGCTCGAGAACAAAGAGGTTTCTGTCACCCCCGGAGGCCTTCCATGATCCCCGAGGAGATGATATTCCGCGAGGGGCTCCGGCAGAGTACGGTAGAGGCCCAGTCGTTCAGCTACCAGCAGTTCCGCAGGACAGGAGACGCCATCGTTCCCGCCGTGGAAGACATCAGGCTGTCGGAGCTGATGAGATGCAGGTCCCAGACACTCCAGTTCCGGATCCAGGTCAGGTTAATGTTTGGAGTCAGCAGGATCATCCACCGGTGGATGTGAATTTCCCTGGAGATGTCTACTGCCCGCAGCCATTCGTCGCAGAGGACCCCTTTCAGTCATCCACGGTCCATCAGTATATGCCTTACAATAGTACCTATGAGGAGGGTGGTTCATCGCAGGGGGGCGGTACACAGGACCTGATTGACTCTATGGATCGAGTTGGTTGGACAAAATTTTTATCTTTATTTGATGGCCTAGATCAATTCATTCCTTCCCAGGCATCACCACGCACACCCACCGACTTAGAACTTGCACTTCGACCGTCTGATTCAGGTAGTCACCCCCTTGTCGGAAGGAGGAGATCTGTTTCTGTAGGTGACACGGCTGGATCCCAGATGCGCCCGTTCGAGCCATCGTTGTTAGAAGTCCGTCGCTTATCATATGCGGGGGCTGATGATGTAGGGGAGGAGGCACAGCCAGGACGTCCCCGCCGCGACACTCAAGCACCTTCATGTGGTACAGGTGGGAGGTTGGGACATGCTGGACACCATCACTAGTTCACGTTATGGTTTTAAGGTTATTTCTTATCGTCCAATGGTTGTATTTTCCCTTCGTTTGTACTTTATTATGTTGTATGGTGTAGTACTTCGTGGTTGTAACTTTTTTACGGTTATCTGTGTTGTGATGTATTAAATTCGGTGTTGTAAACTTGTGTGATCATTTGACAATGTTCATGTAGTACTGGTTTTATGGTTTTAAGGTTATTTGTTAATGTTCATGTAGTATTGGTTGCAAACGTGTGTGATCATTTGACAAGAAAAGAAAATATTCCATTCATCTCTTTAATTCTAAAACATATCACATCAGAAAGACTAAATACGAGAATTTAAATAAATTGAAAATATAACAACACTCAATATCCGACCCAGCCACGCTGCTAAGTGCTAGTGACATGAGGACAATGTCTCCTAGTATGCCCTGGTTGCCTGTAAATTCCACATCGCTTTCCCGGTCCAGGCTCTACGTCGTCCATCTCATTTCGAATTCTTGTCGACACAGGTTGGCCATCCATCGATCGTCGCAGGTGGGGATTAGGACGGAGTAGTTGTCCTTCGTGGGGTGGCCACACTTCCTCATCAGGCAATGGGGGAAACTCCATCTGATATACCCGGAACACATTTTCGACCCGATAGACATCATCGACATATGACTGCCAATCAAGCCTAGCATGGGCACATGCTGCAAGCGCGTGGGCACATGGGTAGTGCAATGCCTGGAAGTAGCCGCAGTCACACCGTCTTTGCTGGAGGTATACTCTGAATCTGGATTGAGACCCTACGCCGGCTATCTCATCGACGGTGAAGATCGATGTCGTCCTGTCGTGTGATATGACAAGCATCTGCGTGATTCCCTCCCTGTTGGCAAGTATTGCCTTTTGCAAGAACTGTGAGAACATCTGGCCACATGCAACCTGTCCTTCTGCCTGCCGACCCTTCTGGACAAACAACGCATTTAAACGGTGGTACGTGGACTTCACAATTGCACACACCGGAAGGTTACGAGTGCCCTTCATCACGGAGTTGATACACTCAGAAAGGTTCGTTGTCATGTGACCATATCGGCGCCCCTCATCGCGGTGTTGGAGCCATTTCGGTGGCTCTAACCCTCTTATCCAAGCCATCATTGCCGGGGACGTGGCTGGATCCTCCGCGCTGATTAACTCTAGGTAGTACTGTGCCTGCTCTTGGGTCTTCGAGTATGCCGCGCAAGATGTCTTTTGGCTTCTTTACTCTTGAAGTTTGTTGCGAAATTGGACGCAATGTGTCGGACACAGTAAACATTGTGTTCCCAGCCACAACCCTCTCGCTCCAACGCAGCCTTTATGGCAGCATGCCTGTCAGAGATCAGTAGAACATCTGGTTGCGGAGCCACATGTCTCCTTAAGTTGGTCAGATAGAAGTACCATGCATCTGTGTTCTCCCGTTCCACTAGCGCGAAAGCTATGGGAAGAATGTTGTTGTTTCCGTCCTGTGCTATTCCCATCAACAAGGTACCAGTGTACTTACCATACAGGTGTGTTCCATCAACCGAAACTAGAGGTTTGCAGTGCTTGAATGCCTCGACACACGATGGGAATGACCCGAAAACTTGATGAAACATGACGCTTTCACGATCGAGGGTGTTGCCGACGTAGTATGGTTGGGTTTGTAGGTCAACAATTGTCCCTATGACGAAATGGCAAATTCGTAAGAGCATGAAAACTATTACAAAACTAGTATGCAATCCGATAGATAGGCTTACCTGGAACAAAGGTTTGCAACGCATTGAAGTATCTCTGTAACTGGTTATAAGAATCATCCCAGTCTCCATAGATTCTCGCTATTGCCTTTTGCTTCGCTAGCCAAACCTTCTTGTAAGACACCTTGTATCCGTATGCCAACTCCACGGACCCCTGCAACACTTTTATGGAAATCGTTGCGTCTGCTTGAACCATGGGGAATATGTGCTGGCATATGACATTTGAATCCAGTTGAGCATGATCTTGGGAAGTCGCGGACGCCAAACAAGTGTGAGGCCCTTGGTATTTTCGAACTTCCCAAAATCTGGACGCCCTCGTCTTCGCAACCCTCACCATCCAGGAACATTGGTCACCAAAAAGTTTGCATCGACAAACATACCTGGTATGATCTGACTCCACTACTTTGAATTCCGCACTTCGACGTATGTTGTAGTTCTTAACAGCAAGCATTGCTGCATCCTTAGTCAGGAATTTCAGGCCAACCTCTAGCTCCATTTCACCTGTCAAACCATAGTTACTGGGTATGTCCTCTGCATTTGTCGAGTTCATTGGACCAAGACTGAGGTGCAGGTAATGGTCGGGGGTGCCGCTGGAAAGAGCTCCGACCCTTGCAACATTGATCGGTTCAATAACACTTGGGATGACCCTTTCGCCCTGAACCGGTTGGATTTCCGGAACAACGTCTGCTTCCTCTCCACTATCATTCTCAATCTCGTCTTCCTCAGATGAGTCAGCCAACCCGTCGGCCATTCCTTCCGGATATGCAACATGGACATTCGGGAAGGGACGTCGGTCAGGTATTTCTGTATTCTGGGCGGGGGCCACGAAGGCATTAAAGGACGGACTACGACCCCTACCTATGTCCAAAAATGGAATGCCTTCACCAGCACCGGAATTTCGCATTTCCTCCACGTTATTCGAACTAGATGAGCTGCCCCCCACATCTTGGAGCTTCACGCAGAGTTCCATCGAATAGATGCTTCCGATGCTACGATGATATGAAAACATCATCGACACGTGCTGGTCAGATTTAATGTGCATTTTCTGATATGTAAACGAATTAGCTACAGCAACGGGCATCCTGTAAATGAGCGTACTGATCTCCTTTTTTCCAATCAGCCCAGTGTTCATCATAATCATATTTTTAAGTTGTTGCAGACACGACTGTGGGGAAATCATTATCCAAAGTGGGTCGTCACACATAAAGGTCACTCCCTCACCTGTATACGAAATTTCACCATTGGGATATATGACCACATAAATATATTCAGATGCCATTATGACACCCAAAAATTAGTGAAACTAGCTCCTGTGAGAGTGGAATTTTCGGAAAAGAAAGAATGGTAGAAGAAGTGAGAGTGAGAAATGTGGGTTTACTTCTGCTGGCGAAGGGTTTTTATAGCCTAGCCGTTGTCCCAATTCGTGTGCAGTACACACAAATTTGTGACATTTCGTGTGCGGTACAGGAGAGATGGATTCTGAACTGAGCCGTACACCCATTTTGCTGATGCCAGCCGTGAGTTCCTCCTTCCATTTCGCTGCTGCCCTCATGGAAATGGGATATCCATTTCGTGGGCACCATAATTGAAATGGAGTTCATTTCCATTTCACGGGCAGAGGCCACAAAATGGCAATGCGCGTTTACAGAAAGATTTCCAGCCATGCGCATTTTGGAAATTAATGTTTTTTAGATGCGCATTTAGGTAAAAAAGTCAGAAGAAGGTCCCAGCGTCGTGTTTTTTGAAATCAGGTTTTTTGAGTGTAAAACTAGTTTTTAAAAATTTAAAATAAGATATTTTGAAAGTTGGCTGCTAGGTGACTTAATTGAAAGCATATTAAGTAAGCTACTTATACTTTCTCTTTATTTTTTGTTAGGTTTTTTTTTTATCGTTCATACACTAGATGACAGTTAGCTAGTATCCTAGTTGAAATCCATAGCCGTGTAAATATCTAATTCTGACCGCACCTCACACTTCACTCTTATCTCGATTCTCTTCTTTGATTCCTCTTCCATATATATTCGCTTCTGAACTGCACGAGTATGATGCCAAGACAGGGGTTCCATTCCTTGGTTTCAAAACATTGGTGACACCACCCGATGATCTTGTTCCCGATCCTGTGCCTTCACCCACAAGTATCTCATTGGATTATAAGTTAGATGTTTATATGTTGAACAATGATGAGATGAATCAACCTACACGGTCAAGAATAAATACATTGGAGAACTACGCGACAATACTCGGATATAATTCACCTGCTTTCATGTTGATCTATTATACAGATGATCAAGTGGTGCGTCAAACCTTAGTAATTATTAATACAAAAATATTATTTGTACATTAAAATCAGTCATTAATATATTTGTGTATAAATACATGTGTGGTTTAATTTATTTTCAATGTGTATTTGTATTTTAACATATATTTTATATTGGTAATTAATTTTAGTAGCTGATTTTAGTGTACACGTAGTATAATTATTATTAGGTGGAAACTCAGGTACAGTCGATTTCAGGTGAAGTTGATAGTTGAGAGCCGTTAGATGAAAATTTAGTCAAATCAGTCAAATAATCTAACATCTCTCAGTTATCAACTTCACGTGAAGTCGACTGCACCTGAATTTTCACCTTATAATTAATAATGTGATCGATCATGATATTTTTTGTATTGTTGGTGGTCACGATTATGGTGTAGTATACTTGGAAAATGGACTTATCTATCAACTTTTCCCTAGCTCAAATTCACCAACTGCTCCTCCAGTTTGGCTGTTAACTTCATACTTTCTAGGTTCCTTAGTTTGAAAAGTAGTAGTTATTATTCTAGTTTAGTGTTAAATTACTTGTGAAGTCTTTTTTTGTCTTAAGATTTTTCTGAGTCCCCTCAGATGAGTTATTTTATTATAGCACTTGCACTTACATATAAAAATATAGTTTTGTTCAAAACAATCAATCTTTATAATTGTTTGCTATAGATATATACTACTAGCTTTTGAGATAGAATAAATAACCGCTTTTGGTCTCTCCTTTTATTCTCCAATTTCATCTTTATATTCAATTTCAAAAAACATAAATTTCAATCACATTAAATCAGTTTAAAATATAATTTATCATGTAAAGATAATAAAAAAACAACAAAGAGACGCTGTGGTATTATTAAGTAATACATTTTTTCTGTAGTGTGGCCAAAATAACTGCCAAATCCATGTGTGGTTTTGTTGAGTGGTTAGAGCTTTGGGCCGAGTTGTCTCCTGTTATTGTACATGACTAGTCTAATCCTGTTTAGCTTTGCTGCTGTCTTTTCTCTTTTCCATTGTTTTCTTGTTAGACACCCAAAAAAGAACATCTTTCTTGAATCGTGATTGAAGTGAAAATAATACACGGCTAACTAAAACCATATTTTACTAATTTGCTTTGGGGTGAAGTAACAGTGTAGATCAAGGATCAGAATTTATTTACTTATGTTTTCGGTTTTTGTTTTCCTTTTGAGATGAAGGATTCAGAGAATTTCAATTGTTGATAGTTATAATGTTATATCGTAAATTATTAACAAGCATCCCCTTCTTATCTCTGCATTCTAATGTGTATGGCTTTCTAAAGAAAAAAGAAAAGTACTATCCAGTATACCATATGGCAGCTAAGGCATAAAATAAAGAACAAAAATCTCATTGAAAAGAATATAGGAACTTTACACTTTTACAGTGTTAACACGAGAAAGGTCTTGCATGCAAAGGGTTTCCACAATAAAAATCATTCCGTAGATGGTGATAGTGATGGTGGTGGTGAAGAGAATAGAAGTTTTAAAAGAAAGCCAAGCACAAGTCCAATGAGACCTACAAAAAAGGCAAAGATAAGGGAAAAGCCAGGATCTCCTCTTTGGCTTTTTCGCCTTTTCAGCATGTCCTGCATATAAACACAACCCAACCAATGAATTCTCAATTCAAAAGTAAAATATCGAAGTTATAATGTAGATTCAAGTTTTCCATAGAACAAAAGAACTAAAGAGAGAGCAGACTTGGCCAAAATCCTGTGATAATGAAGTAATACAGGGAAACATGTTGCATAATTACCAGTTCCTGTTGCAGCTGTCGTGTTTGTCTCAGGGCGGCATCTCTTTCTTCCTTCAGCTGCTGTAAAGCCTGATTCTTGAGGGCAAAAAATAGGAAATTTAATTATGGGGCATTGAATGATATAATGAAGGAAACTTGTTTCCAAATGAACCTAATTATCATGCAACAATAGGTAATCTTTTAGGCAGAGACTATCACTCAAATACAGAAAACGGAACCGTTATTCAAAGCAGTGGGAGAGATTTAACTTCAACTAAAGCCTATTAGCATGTTGAAATAAATGGGTCCTTAAAAGAAGCTCATATAACTTGCTTAGCTAAGGAAAAAAAATTAATTACAGAAAAATGAAACCAGCGTCACAAAGACAGAAGTGAACTTCAACTCCACTAAGTAATCTATAGACAGTACAATAAGAAATAAACTTCTAAATGTGGTTTTCAGAAAGTAATCTTCCTAAACCAGTTTGATACCCAAACATATTTTCTCTTCCACACACTAGTCATCGGCAAATTATTCTACATGGATGCATAAGCTGCTAGATGCTTTATGGCATTTGTAGCCAGATGCTAGGTCTATTCTAAACAAAGAAATACAATGCAGGCAAAGATTTATATTTTACAGGAGAAGGGTTATACAATTGGAAGTTTCTTTAGTAATTGATTGAGTACAATTATGCTTTCTGTTTTCCCTTATCAATCACATAATTTTTCTGGCTAACTTGCATTTTTTAAAAAAAAAAAAAATGAAAGGTCGTGTTCTCCAATCGCATTGTTTGTCTACATTAAAAGTTTATGCATCTATAAGATAGAATTGGTCCTGAGTGATTAATACCCTTATATCATTTCTTAGCCTAATAGCCTGTACTCGTTTTGGAATATATTAAGTTTATTTGTCATTCCAAGAGACTCCTAGCCGATGAAGATTCTAGGTTGGCAGATTAAATGCATCATATAACATAGAGCTAAACACACAAAATTAAAAACTCTACAAAGAGAAGAATAAACAGAAACTCAAACCGATTCCACAAATGTAGGGGGAAGAAGATACTCACATAAGAACTATCAAGTTTTTGTGCGGAGTTCTTCAATGCATCATCTTCAGAGCTTCCTTGGGTTAAGTTAGAAGCAATATACGCAACTCTTAGTTTCAACTCTTCTATTGTATTTCCACTTTCCTTATTAAACTACAAGCCAATTAGCAGCATTCATGGTTAATTTTTTTTCTTTCCAAATTATACAGTTGATCCCATAAAACAAGGACAGTCTTGAAACTTACAGTATCTGCAGGAAGATCATCAACATCAGTATTTGGATTCACTACTGTGCTCTGTAGTAGAAACTTGTCCTTGCATTGCATGTCTGGAGGGTATTCACGTTGGGCTTGAAGAGTGACTGTACAATACAAAAAATTGAACAATATGACAAAGGCTGATACCACTATGAAACAGAATGGCAAAAGCTTGGTGCTTGACAACAAGTTATCGGTTTTAGGTCCCACAGTATTTAACCAAAAAATGGGTCACTTGAAACTATAAAATCCAGAAATTGTGCAACACATGTTTGCTAATAAGCTCCAAATCGCTTTCTTTTCCCTGGTTCTAAAATCTTTATGATATTGGGATTTGGGAAGAAAAACACCTGATTTCTGACCATTGATGATAGTTGAAATTACAGTCTACATAGACCTCAGAAACAGGTTATAACTTATAACCATATCTCAGATGAAACAACGTATTTCTAAATTTGTATCTATAGAACAGAGCAGGCATTAAGTTATTCGTTCACATGCATAACTCCTATAAGGAATTGACAGAAACATTTGGGTTGTCATAAGCAGCTTAAGCTTTCGGACCATCAAAAATCTTAATGAAGTGTTTATAAGAAAAAAGAAAAATGCTTTTGTCAACAAGTGCACCTTTAGGGTACATTCTAAGTATTAAAACAAATTATCTACCACTTAATTACTCAACAGAATACTTTTCATATAATTAGTTTTGGGATTTTCAATCAGGATATTAAATGCATGTTCCTTCATATAATAATTTCGTAGTCCTTAACATGTGATTTATACACATTTCAGAAACCGAAAGTCAAATAAGAATATATCTATCAAAGAACTAGACAATAGTTTTTGGTGAAGGAATAAAGAAAAGGACTTAAAAATGAGTAGGCAATATTAGCAAGGAGCACCTCTGATGATACACGAGTCCCAGGGCTGTATAACACCAGTGTTAGGCCGTACAAAGTACTTCTTTGGCGAAGTGGTCTTGACCTACAAAACAGCAATAACATAACATTGAAATTAGATCCAATCAGAAAGAAACAGCAGTCGGGTGGAGAGAAACAGATACAAGCAACATGAAGTTCATACCAGAATGTGTAGTTTAAGAAAGTACCTTGAAAGCAACATAGTTCTCTGTGTTATTCACAACTTTAAGATCACAAAATGATTGCTTCTCCAGCTCAACTGGTTACAAGAATAACATAAGAAAATTTTGAATAAGAGGTCAAGTTTATTGAGGAAAAGAGAGAATAAGAATTGGTGTTTACATTATATCATATAAATTCTTCTGTTGAATATATCAGAATAACTGAAAACATGTACAACCATATATTAGAGCATTATGTTGCCAAACAGGGAGAACCATGAATCCATAATAATGCGCTCTAGAAACATAAGAAGTAGAAATAGCTAAAAGCATATCTTAATGGTTCACTGAATTCTTATTAAGCCTTGTAATTAATAAGTACAACTACAAGTCCTTCAAAAACTAGTCTAAGATGAATAGGAAGTGAGGGATTAAATTTCCAAAAAAAGATATACATAAATGTCCAATGTCCAATCTATTAGAATCTAGAACCTTGTTTTTATGTTAAATTAGGATTGTTAATGATGATCCGCAGATAAGAGAGTAAAAAAAATGAATCATGCAATTTGCTTCCATAGACGATCAGAAAGAATAAAATTAACAAGAGAGCGAGAGGGAGAGAGAGAGAGACGTACAAGGGAACCTGAGTTCATCGGGACTGACGGAGATGAGAGGGGAGGCAGATGCAGCGGCGGGAGTAGTCATGGCGGAAGAATGAAAAAGCAGAAAGAGGGGGAAAGTGGGGAAGAGGAAGAGGAAGAGAGGAAGAGGAGAGGAAAAGGAAGGAATATGTGGTGGAACGAGGATGAAGGGGGGTACCCATGGGGACGAGTGGATGCCTTAGAAGTAGCCTAACTATTAACCGGATCCCTCGCTCTTTCTATTTTCTACAACCAGTCTCTCTTCCCCTCTTTTACCCTTATCACATTTTTCATTCTATTTTAATTATCTATATCAAAACATCAAGCTTAGAAATTATTGTAATTAGTCACAAATATTTAAAAATACAAAATAAAATATTCTGTTAAATTATTATGCCTCTAACATTTTTCATATCAAAATAGAATGATACTATCCAATGTTTAATTCATATTTTTTAGATAGCGTTTGGTGGAGAGATAAAGATAGAAAGATTGAGGTTGAGAGACAGAGACTAGGTAGCGTTTGGTGGAAAGACAGAAACGGAAAGACTGAAACTGAGAGACAGAGACTAAGAGACTAAGAGACAGAGATTGAAATAAATCTCAGTATTCTGTTTGGTGCAAAATGGGAGACAAGAATTGAAACAAGAATGAAACTCTAATTTAATTTTCACAAAGGATAAAATTGGAATTAATTAATTGAAATGAAAGTATTTTAGGTATAAAATGTTATTAAAGTTTCAGTCTCCATCTCTAAAAATTTCAGTCCCCTGTGTCCCTACTTTTTGGAGGTACTGAAATACTGAAATTTTAGAGACAGAGACAGAAATTTTAGTGCCAATCTCAGAACTAACAAACACGATATTGAGTCTCAGTCTCTCAGTCTCTGTCTCAGTACCTCAAAACAAACACAGAGATTGAAATAAATTTTAGTATTTTGTTTGGTACAAAATAGAAGACAGAGATTGAAACAAGAATGAAACTCTAATTTAATTTGCATAAAGTATAAAATTGGAATTAATTAATTAAAATGAGGGCAATTTAGGTAAAAAATGTCATTAAAGTTCTAGTCTTCATCTTTAAAAATTTTAGTCTCCTGTGTCCCTACTTTTTGAAAGTACTGAAATTTTAGAAATAAAAACAAAAATTTTAATACCAATCTCTGAACCAACAAACATAATACTAAATTTCAGTCCCATACCTCAAAATAAAGACTAAGTAAGTGACATCATAGTACTTACTAATTCTGACTGTTGCTTCATCACATTTCATGTTGACCATAGCTTACACATGTTGATGTCAGATCAGAGTAGAGACTAGAGAGAGACCATGTTCATTGCACGTATTCTCATGTCGCAAGAATTTTGTCCAAACTCCTATGTTAATTCAAGCGGTATTGATGGTCAAATTGGTGTAAAGAGTTATATTATTATACTTTTTTTTTTTTTTTTACTATACTCAAGCGTTAGATCAGATTTAATTTTTTTTTAGTTTTTTATAATATTTTTTAATTTGATAAATTAAAAATTAATTTATTCTATTTAAAAATTTACTATTAGTTAATAAATTATTATATATATAAAAAATTTAAATTCATAATTTTTATTTAAACAGATTAATAAATTAATTATTAGATTAACCTAACTTAATTAGATTTAAAATTAAATCGGTGTTTATACGAAGAAAGATGGATAGCTAGGAACATATAATTATGACATAACTTGGATCCGTGTAATTAATAGCTGACAGTAATTAAGAGAGACAATGTATGTCATGTTTAGCTCTCAATCTCCTGAAGCCATAAATAGCAATTACATATGTCTTTGATCCATATCACTATATATATAGATCATATGTTTTTTTTTTAAAACAAAAATTTAACACAATAAAAAGGAACATCTTAAAAGCACAGAATTATAAGTCAAACAATAGGATATTAATCCGTAATGTTGTGCCAATAAGGGATTGAATTAGTCATTTTTAGCATTATCAACAACTAAAAAAATCAAATTCATTGTAATTTTTAGTTTACTTATTGATAATTTTCGCAATATCTGTTTTTTTTTTTTTTTTAATTTTGTTATTCTTTTTTCAATCAAGTATTCTAAATAATAGTAAAAAAACTAATCAATCATATTCTTTTTTTACAAAAGTTTATGTCCAACTTTTAAAGTGTTGCTTAATTATTCCTAAAATAGATTATTATTTATTATAGATAAACAATCAAATACATCACATCTGTCAAGTAAACTCACAATTAAAAAACAAATAGTAATCATTCTCAATATTCTTTTTACATAAAACATAAATATTATCATTTTGATCAATATGCAACTAACTTGACTAGGAATAAATACACTTAATCCAATTTGATTAAATTATAGAAATGTTCAATATCTGATTAGTATATATACCAAACCAACAAAGTAGAGATGTAAGTGCAGTTGAGTAATATGACATTATTGATGTAAAATCTGCAGCTATCTTCATGAAGATACAGCGACACCATTCCCCAATCCTAAGGAATCTGTCTCAAACAATGTGAAGACATTGAACACCAACATCATGGAGCTTCAGTTGGAGGTAATATATGTAGCTCTCGGATAAGGACACCAACTCTATTTTCATTCTTCACTTTTCTATACTCACAACATGATATTTCTGATCATGTTTCATTATTAAAAATTTTGTTGGGAGCTTACTTCTTTTAACATTTAAAAATTAACCATGTTGTATATGCATGGCTAAATTAAAAGTAACAATTTATTCCATAATATGGTAATTATCATTCCACAACTGTATTTCTTTATAGCTCGTGAATATGAATCATACCTTGATTTCTTTCAGTTACATTTTTCACTAATTTATCTCTTGTATGGCATCACTAATAATAAGTGAGGAAAACATGATAGACATGGAAGTATGGAACATTGTTTACTATCATTATTCATTGTTCACAAATAAATTGTAAAGAAACAAAACAAACCGAGATAAATATATTCTTTCTTTCCTTTTCTTTTCTTTTCTCTCGGGTGAAGAGAACAAAAAATTGTGGCATAAGTGGTCCTGGAATCACATGGGCAAGTGTATAATCATACATTTGGCTCAATGTCAATGGCTCAATGCTAAGTAGCAAGAAAATATCAGTGTAGCAGCCATGTAAGTTATTGTTGCTCAAACAATCATGTTATTTGTTTGAACAACATGATTATTCTAATGACTAAATTTCTAAGTCCAAAACGACAAGACGTTGTTCTCCACCCGCCTGGAGCAAGCTGTCTGCTAGTAATTTTCTCTTTCTCAAATGGAGGGATATGGGGACACAAGCTTACCATTCTTAATGAGAAAGTGATGGGTGCATATGTACATTTCCTAAAGCTCCAACACAATCATCTAAATTGTGTTACCAACAACAACTTAACACCGTTATTATACTAATTGTTTATTGGAACATGTACTATTTTCTTGTAACACGAAATGATGCCTAAAATTATGTGCTATAATACAAACCAAAAGTACTTTCACATAGCAAGAAGTGAACTCACAAAAGTCAAAACAAAGTTATGTTATTTAGAAGCATTTTTAAGTCAAAATCTGATGCGATCTAAGTTTCCTAATCATTAATAATGGTAAGAATGCAAGATATTGTAAAATATTCATGAATGAGGTAATTCCAATTCCATTGGTGTTGGACCTCACAAAGAAAGATGCTTCTTTTATCTCTGCCTTTCTGCCTTTCCATAATCCATACGTGTCCACCTCACGCTTCATCTTCATTGCATGAAAATATTCTCCTATTTCACTGTCCCCCCCCCCCCCAAAAAAAAAATAAAATAAAATAATAATAAGCCCTTTCATTCCTTCTCACTTTTCTTATATCATTATTATTATTATTATTATTATTATTATTATTATTATTATTTGTTACTATATATCAATCACAATAACAACCCCATTCTCATTCCTCTGTTCTATCAAAAAACAGAACAGCACTGTCTCTGTTTCTCTGTTTTCTTCTTCTTCTTCTTCTTCGGTTTCGGTTTCTGTTCAGCCATGGCACTGTCACGTGCCATGCTTGTGTTAGCTATGTCCATAACTCTGGTGGCAACAATGTCCACAGCGCAACAAGCTCCGTCACCTTCACCTTCAGCTTCACCCAAGAGCTCACCATCAACACCAAAAACACCATCGCCAGCTTCACCAGTGGCCCCCACCACCACCCCTCCACCACCTGCCACATCTCCGGTCTCACCACCGGTTTCACCGCCCCCACCAACGTCAAGCCCAACTCCAACTTCCTCAAGCCCAAGCCCAAGCCCATCTTTCACGACGTCAACACCTCCTTCAGCCTCTGCTCCTTCCCCTGCTTCATCACCATCCATAGACTCTCCACCATCTCCCACGCCGTCATCGTCACAGTCACCGTCACCATCACCATCACCGTCACCATCCACCGGAGCGCCTCCGAAGTCCCCAAGCTCAAACAAAGCGTTTGTTCATGGAAGCAGCTTCAGCTTGGTGATGGTAGCAGCATTGTTGGGTGGTGGTGCAGTGCTTCTTGCTTGAAGAGAAAGGATGGTGTGTACTTGGTTGTAGCTTCTTCCTTCTCTCTCTAGTTTTACACTCGTTCCTTCCCATCCCTTTTAGCTTCTTGTTTCATAGATTTGGTTTATGATTTTTGAGTGCTTCATTGTTGATTTGTTTGGGAGGATGAGCATCTATTTACATAACAGACATGTGTGTGTATTTATTTATGTTACTTGTCACATTGTAGCATTTTGTAGCTCACTCAATAAGAGAGATCTCATTATTTCTATTTATGTTTTCTAATGTCTAATATTATTCACACTTGACAACACAAAACGTAAGTCTTTTGAGTCAAGTCAATGGCATGACATACATTCACATATACCTAGTAATTAGTGTAAAACATGGATCTGTATTGGGAGTGTGTGTGTAGTTGGAAGTTAAATAATGATGAATGTTGTTAACTGAAGCCTTGTTGTTGGTGTGTAAATACAAGAGAGATAAGAGAGTAATGGGATAGGTGCAATTGGTGGTGGTGGTGGGGAATGAGAGATGCAGAAAAAGGTTAGGTGGTAGTAGAGATAGCTGTTTAAGAGAGCAACATGTGGAAGAGATTAAAGAACGCTCAAAGGTCAGTTATGCTTTTGGAATTTTGTGAGTGCTCATCATAATGGAATTCCAAGAATAACAAGAGCCTCATAATTGATGCGGCTTTCTTTGTGGTAAAAAAAAATGTTACTTGATGGAACTTATATACAAAAGAGATCAGATTAAAACTAGGGTTCAGATAGTCTGAACTAAAGGGTATCCAAGGAAAATGATTTTAGAAGACACGATTTTCTGATGAATCTAATTCCCTTTTTTGATATTGATCGTCGTTTAATTATATTATAGCTTTGATTGAAGACCTTTATCTGCCTGTATAGCTGTCTCTACATGAATTTAGTCACATTCATATTATTATTATTATTATTATCTCACACACCTTAGAGGAGTGAGTGTTGATTGATTTACAATCCGAATATGTGGCCATTATATTTTGTTGAATACAATACAAATACAAACTCTTGACACAGTCAACACCATATAATGAGGGGAGCATTAGAGAAGGACACGCTGTCCTTGGCACCCGTTCCTCATACTTCACTTTTTTGACACAATGAAATCAAAGCATTTAGACTTTTACTTATTCTTCTGAAACAACCACACTAATTCTAGCTGTAGCCATATAAATGGTCCTTGGTGCCATAAAGCTCAAGAACTTATTCATTTCTGATCAAAATACAAAGGGAGAATTTGGCGACCAACAAAACAAAAAGGGGAGAGAATTTAGTACCACACCAAATAAAGCATTAGATTCCTACGCTATGACTTGTGGGCATAAAACTTGTGTGTACCAATGTAAGTGCAAACTTATCAAGCACTAGCATTTTCTCCTTTTGCCTTTTATTATTAGTTACTTACAAAAGGGATCAACGATCAGCACTATAAAAATTAATTTTCTACAATTATTGATGGAATGTTCTACATCACATACACAATTAAAAAGAAAAGATAAGGTAGATGTCCATTACTAATTAGGCACAGATATTGCATACCACGTCGTAATAAGACTTGTTATTGAGTATAGTAATACACGAACCAGTTCCTATATTTGGTAAGCGTGGACCATTTATTTTACTCTTGGTTACTTCTCTCCCTTTTTTCTATTATTGTTTTCTCCTTTGGACTTGGGTACGTTACGATCTGCAAACACAAGTATGAAAATATTATATAACCTAATTATAAGAATTTTTTTCTTCTATTATCAGAACATATCTCTTTGTATGGAAATTTTATGTAACCTACTTTTAAGATTTTATTGAATTTTTTTTCACGAAGATGTGTTAATTTCTTTTATCGTTAATTAAAATCTCTTGTCGAGCCTAGACTAGGGCTGGCAATACCCTACCCTAACCCTACCCGCGGGTTGAAAATTCTATTAAAACTCTACCTTACCCTACTCGCGGGTTAAGAATCTCTCAACCCTAACCCTACCCGCACCCTAAAGTTCTAAACCCTACCCTACCCTACCCGCAGAAATATTAAATTTTTTCAAAGTAAATATAAAATTCAATCATTTCAAATTTTATACATATTAATAACATAAAAAATAACAAACTAATGCTCTAAATTACTAAATTAACTAACTAGTTTAGTGGTTGTTCACTTATTGTAAGTCATTACATAAGAGAGGTTGTGGGTTTAACTCTCACTTCCTTCACTATATACCTAACTTTTATAAAATATGTGTTATATTTGAGGTGCGAGTAGGGTAGGGTAGGGTACACCCTAAACCCGTACCCTACCCTACCCGCAGGCATACTCGGACCGTATCCTACCCTACCCGCAGCGGGTAGGGTATCCTACCCTACCCGAACGGGTTGGACCGGGTTGGGTACCCGCGGGTAGGATATGAATTGCCAGCCCTAGCCTAGACAAAAGGTCACCTTACTCTAATCACTAAAAATAAAACGCAAATGGCCACAAAATCTGAAATTTTCAAAATAGAATGATAGTTCTCCAAGTCTTTGTTGGGCCTAAGCTCGGTAATAAACCAGAAATAAAATGAAATAAAAACACACGACCAAAAAACTAAAATAAAATAAAAATAGAGACATATGCGGCCGAGTTAGAGTAACCAGTACCGATCCTTCTTAAATTTTCCAAAAATAGTTTTGCTGGGCCATTTGTTCACTTTTCTTGGGAGGAGATTATAATATGCTATCATGAAAATTCCTTACTAGCGTTTGGTGGAGATACAGAGACTAAGAGATAGAGATTGAAATAAATCTCAGTATTCTGTTTGGTGCAAAGTGGGAGACAGAAATTAAAACAAGAATGAAACTCTAATTTAATTTGTACAAAGGGTAAAATTGGAATTAATTAATTGAAATGAGGATATTTTAAGTATAAAATGTTATTAAAATTTTAGTCTCCATCTCTAAAAATTTTAGTCCCCTGTGTCTCTATTTTTTGGAGATACTGAAATACTGAAATTTTAGGAAGAGACAGAAATTTTAGTACCAGTCTCTGAACCAACAAACATGATACTGAGTCTCAATCTCTCGGTCTCTGTCTCAGTACCTCAAAACAAACGCTACCTAAATATGTAGCATCTTATGGTGATCCAATTTAAAATGTGATACTCTTTTCGGGCTTATAATCTATCCACTAATTCATTTCGTAACTCTTTCAAAAGTTAAAAAAAAAAAACCGTAAATGTGTATCACGGTGAGTAAGTTATTCTCAACCTACTCTTTTTCTTTGTTTTCTTCTGCACTCAAAACAATTAGTACATGGCAACTCATTTCTAATTCTACCTGCAGAATTTGCTTCAAGTTTGCTTGGTGGTACTTTCAGGTCCTCCACTAGTATCTGTCGAAGCTTCTCATTTTCCTCCACAAGTTCTTCAATGATTCTTTGGTGTTTCAAGACCTAAATCCATAAAATAAAATAAAATAAAGTCAAAACAATTGAAATGGTTAAACGACCGGTTAGCTGTTGATAATCTAAGTATGGTCGTTAACACCAATTACAAAGAACGAAAAATTACCATCTGAAGTACATTGTTCTCCGACTGCAGGCGTCCAGCCCCCTATAACAAAGAGAAAGATCACGAGAAAAAGTTTAAAGGTGTGATTATTGTAGAGAAGGGACAAGACTTCCAATAACAGCATATTATTAATCTAATTGGAAGGTATGTACTAAACTACCAAAGATATCTCAAAAGTGCATATAAAGAAACACTATCTAATCTTCATTTATTGCTCTAAAACATGGAAGCAAGAATGGCATGTGTAGTTTAATCCAACAGATGATAAAAGTACAGGGCAAGGGGCATAAAACATAAATAGGTTGATGCTACTCATTCTCCTCACTACCATATCTTTCCAGGCGCACTGTATCAAGAGACAAGATTCTGTTACTCAAGCCGATCTAGGGGGCTGGGTGTGTCAATGCAGTGTTAATAAAAATTCAATTTGGGGGGGGGGGCATTGATCATTGGATCCACAATTAGCATTCCCAAGTTTCGAAAAAAAAAAAAGAAAGTTTTATCAAATGCAAGACAAGGCATATAACACCTAATGGTAACATATGGAAACGAGTGCATACCGATTCATCAAGTCCTCCTTCCTCCCCTTTCAGCAATGGATTTTGCAGAAAGTTGCTAATAACCTTCTCGGTTCGGCTGCCAACTTTAGGGTCAATTGCATTTCCTTTAATGGTAGTACTTTCAAAAGCTGAGCCAATTTGCATAGATTGGGACCCTGCAAGACCCTGAGTAACTTGATCCGCTGGTTTACCTGCCAGCTGCATCGTGCTTGCTGGTGAAATTTGGTTTTTATCGACCATGTTTATACCACTTTGAAAGGACGCTGAAAATGCACCCGGATTGAAGGGTAAATTGGGAACAATACCAAGCTTCATCATCATCTTTGTCATTGCTACCTAGCAAATTAAGATTGGAAACATTATATATATAATACATAATGGACAAAATACAGAACAACACTTTTGAGAAGACAGAAATTTTACGTACCATAACACAAGATTGAATTTGATTCAACACCCCTGGTTTCACGGCAACGCCTGCCATAACAAATAGGTACAAACTCAGCAATGAATTGAAGAATAAGTATAAAACATGGAAAGTCTCTGTGAAGTAACATTAACAAGAAGAATCCATTTTGGCCTGGAATAAACATAGGATAGCTAAGTTTCATTGAAGCTCAATACTTGCGTCTAGCCTTGCATTCTAAAGCATCTCAAGGCAATTCATAACAAAGTATTCTGCTCCCTCAGTTTCATTCTTAGTGTACCATGGATATGAACGTACAAGTTAGCATTGAAGTTTATTTGCTATATCGATTTTCTCATGCTATGTCAATATTTTGCAGCAGAAATACTTTAACACATATGGCATACCAGCTCCAAAACCATGGCCAAAACCAACTCCACATCCAACACCGACTTCAATATTCTTAGCTCCCAACTTCTTCAACTGTGTAAATATGAGAAACGAATATTTGATGAGAGAAGCAGGTCAATTTAAACTCCTTGCTCCACCATCAAGAGAGAAAAGAAAGATAAGTAAGATCAAAATAAGAATGCAACTTTAAACATGAAATGGCGAATTCTGACTTACAGAGGTATTAAAATGCCTGGTAACACCCGAGAATGCATCAGTTGCACCTCTGGTTGCACTCATCACTTGATTCAACATTGGTATTGCAGCTACACCAAACAATAGTAACAATAAAGCTCTCTAGTAACATTTCTCAATTAATAAAGATTGAATAGATATGCATTAGGCCTTTATCAAGTACAGAACATAAATGTGAAAAAACTGCTACTAGTACTTGACTCACTCAACTTTAAAAAACCAAAACAAATACGAATATCATAAGAGTAAAAGTAGGGGAATTAAAATAATAATAAAAGATACATGGTTTATTGGGAGAAGAGTGAGTAGGGTTTTGGTCATTCTTGGGTTTGAAGAAGCGTCCCAAGTCCATGATGTACAATGTGAATGCGATTCTTTGAAGAATGACAATAAGAAGAAGGAGGAGGAGGAGGTTACCTAGATTTAAAGGGCGACCAACGCCGATTCCTACTCCACATCCGATTCCAAAACCGGTGAACACTTGACCCACCTTCAAAGTAAACGGATTCTCAAATCTAAACCCTTCTTCTTCTTCACCCCTTCTACTATCCATTCCTACACAAGCTCTCTTTGCTTTCTGTCAAAATCTTTCTTCAGAATTTTCCCCCCGCATCATCGGAGGGGTGAAATTACCGGGAGGCCCTTCCTAATACGCATGAAATGCCATCCGAACTAACATAACTGACATCAAGTGAGGTTTGTATCTCAAGTTCTGAACTGAACGTCAAACTTGGTAGGAAACGCTGCACCGGAATTTCTCCGTTAACAATAGTACGGGTTGGGCCTATTTTATTTTGGGCCTTCATTGTTAATTAAAAATGAACCTAGCCCATACTGGCCCACTATACTTTACTAAATAGTCAGTCACCAACTCACCATATTCAGCTGCATATCATATATTCATAAAAGAGGAAAGTATCGTTTTTGTCCCCAATGTTTGGGATAAGTTCTATTTGTATTCCTAATATTTAAATCGTTCTATTTGTATCCTTAACGTTTATAAAAGTGATTCAAGGTTATTCTACTATCAATAATACTAACAAATCAGATTATATTTTTCAATTATTCTCACTTTGATGTATTCATTCTCAATTAAATCTCACTTGGATGTGTTCGATTTTAATATTATACCCACTATTTGTGTTTAGATTCAATTATGTCCCTAGAAAAGTGAATTATGTAAATGTTATAGGAATTAGTTTCAACATTTGATGAGCTATTTTTCGAAGTAGATCATCGATTCTATCCCAGACATTTGTATTCTAACTTTAAGAAGAGATTTTTAAAACCCAAACTAAAGCGCTCATGATGTGTAATTGACAGCAGGATAATATTGAATCACTTTTACAAATGTTAGGAATACAAATAGGACGATTTAAATGTTAAGAACACAAATAAGATTTACCCCAAACGTTGAGGACAAAAACGATACTTTACTCTTCATAAAATTATACACGTAGACAAAGTATGTCTGGTAAAAATTCACATGATTGAGAATAAAGTTTATATAAAGTTGATAATTGAGAATTATTAATCTTATTATAATTGAAAGATAATTTTATATAAATTTTTACTAAAATATAATTATATTATGAAAATAAATAAATATTTATGATATTATTAGGCAGGTATATACACGCAGCAAATAAATATTAAAATAAAAAAAATATGGATTAAAATAAATTCAAAAATTTTTAAAACTATTTCCAATGTCAACCTTTTAATTCAATTATTTAGATGCTTATATGACAAAATTGACTATAATAACTATGTATAGTAATACATAATTGAATGTTAGTATACAAAAGAATAACTTGTCTTTAATATTCAGTTTGTATTGCATTTTCTATTTTTCTATAGCACATTTGCATTTGCTCAAAAGAATTATATAATTGGTATATCTAAAAGAAGAAAACAAGGAAAAAAAACATTTAAACATTTTCAATATATTAACTACTAATAATAAAATATGATTTCATAAATTACTATAAATCTCAGGAATTCTCAGCGAGTAATTAGTGTTGCAAGGTATGAATGGACTAAGCAAAGCCAGTGCTTGAAACTATAATAAAAGAAACAAATAAATAACATCCTATAATCTAAGGGAAAGTATGAGGAAACAATACACTTATTATACAATATATATAATGGAGGTGTAATTGAAATTAAAAATAAATAATGGGTTATTAATTAATTTTATATTATTAATAATTTGAAATTTAAAACTATTTAGAATTAATTTTAATTATAGATTCAAATCAAATATTTAGGTTAAAAATAGAATCTCCCTGACGGCATCTCCTCCTGGAGTACACCGCTGCCCCATGCGCTGATTTCCACCTTCCCCAGCAGTCAATTCCCCATGTCTGCGTCCTGTTGATTGGCTTCAGCCTTCAGCTCCGATCGAACATTGCACCGCCAACAACGACTAACCAACCAGTGCCGCACTCTCCTCCGCACACAGCGCAGCCGGTTTTGAATACTTCAGAATAGCAGAATCGCTAGAAAAGCTTGTTTCAAGCGAGGATCCTCCTTTATGCTCGTCACCTAGCCGAAATTCATTAATGGAGGTCGATATAGTGGAACCTCTAGAGTGTGTAGCCTCTGACGATTCAGAAAATTTATCATACGAACAAGAAAACTTAGCCGGCGATGTCGCAGGCCATGCTCACGAGCCGAGCAAGGTGAGCAATTTGGATCCTCAAATTCTGCCATGGATGTTTATCGTGCGTTTAGTTTTTAGGTTTAGTCACAATGTAAAGGAGTATTTTAATTCTATGGTTATTGAAACATGCAATTGTAATAGTCAGTTGAGATGCAAATAAATTTATGGGTGTTTTATATTTAATGGTATCATTACATGCATTGAGGATTAGATGAAATCATTGCATGCTTATATGATTACATCCAGGAAGCATAATTTCGTACGTGTATTGAAGTGAATGCTAGTTGTATTTGCACCATACTAACCATGGAATGTTTAGTTTAGTGTTTTAATCATGTAATAGTATGTTTAAAAGCTAGCTCACTACATATTTTTTTAGTTACATGCTGATATGCTTCCTGTCTTTTATTTTAATATTTTTTATGCTTATATTAGTGCTTTAATCATGTAATGGTATGTTTAGAAGCTAGCTCACTGCATATTTTTTTAGTTACATGCTGATATGCTTCCTGCCTTTTATTTTAATATTATTCATGCTTATATTAGTGCTTTAATCATGTAATGGTATGTTTAAGAGCTAGCTCACTGCATATTTTTTTTAGTTACATGCTGATATGCTTCCTGCCTTTTATTTTAATATTATTCATGCTTATATTAGTGCTTTAATCATGTAATGGTATGTTTAAACGCTAGCTCACTGCATATTTTTTTTAGTTACATGCTGATATGCTTCCTGCCTTTTATTTTAATATTTTTCATGCATATATTAGTGCTTTAATCATGTAATGGTATATTTATATGCTCACTACATATTTTTAAGTTATATGCTCATATGCTTCCTGCCTTTTATTTTAATATTTTTCATGCTTATGGGATTATATAGTTAATCAAAGATGTGCTTATGTTCTTATTGCATCTAAAGAAACGAGTGTGTATATGTAAATATATAGGAAAAGAATTTTGTGGCCGGAGTGAAAAAAGAAGCCACTAAAGGGTGAGTAAGGCCCATAACTATTAGCCAAAATGAAACAAATAATTCCACAAGATTTTCATTGAATGAGAAAAAAAAAAAACAAATAAATGGTGAAAACTAATTAAATAATACATGAAATGGAAAAAAAACTCTTTGCTTGATTTGTAGCTGTTGATGTGTTTTTGGTGATTGTTTTAGAGATTGTATGGAAATGAGTTTTGATCAGGATCTTCCTCCTTTTGGTTACTTTGTTTGTTTTGGGAATTTTAGGCCGCGCAGTTATCGGATGTTACAGAGTTGGAAGTGATGAGATGGAGCTTGGTGATGAGGTATTGGATTCTAGCTTACTTTTGTGTACTCATAATGTTCATGTTTGATTTGATAACTAATGGTAATTAATTTTTCGTTCGAATTAATATAAAATACAGTTACCAGATCATGGTTGCTTACAAGAAGATGAGATACCAAGAGTTGGAATGCAGTTTGCTCAGTTACAAATGGCTCATGACTTTTATGTGACCTATGCAAAGAAAGCTAGATTTGCAACTAAGATAAGGATGACAACATTTGATAAGATCACAAAGGCTCCCATTAACCAAGCTATACACTGTAATCGTGATGGGATCCGTGAGTCTTGTGTTAAAGCACCAACGCGGAAGAATACGATTTCAGCTGCTGGGTGCAAGGCAAGGATATATGTAAAGTTTGATAAAGACGTGCAAGACTGGGTTTTGCTCAAGGTTGACTTGACGCACTTTCACCCCTGTTCACCGAAAAAGGCAGTGCACTACCATGAGTATAGGCAGTTGACCATGCATACGAAGTGCGTGATCGAGGATAATGATGAGGCTGGGATTCGACCAAACAAGACATTCCTTGCTTTGTCAAATGAAGTTGGTGGCCCCTCTAACTTGGGATTCTCAGAGAAGGATTTAAGAAATTATATAACAGCAAGGCTCCGAACTAGCAACGTGAATGCGGATGTCAGGGAGATGATGAGCTACTTTAGGAGAATGAAGGACATCAATCCGAACTTCTTTTACGCGGTGAAGTTGGACGATGAGTGTAAATTTAAGAGTGCAGTATGGGTTGATGCAAGGTGTAGGGCGTCGTATGAATACTATGGAGACGTCGTGTCAGTTGATAGCACGTACAGTACAAATAGGTACGTAGTAGTTAAGTTGGTGTTTTTACCTTTTCTTGATAATACGCCTTTTGATCGTGATTGGCATTTCTTACATCTGGTTGGTTTTTCTGGTAGGCATGGATTACCGTTTGTGTCGTTCGTTGGGGTCAACCACCATGGTAGGTCGACCCTCCTCGGTTGTGCTTTGTTGGGGAATGAAGAAATCGGAAGTTATGAGTGGGTTTTTAGCCAATGGGTGAAGTGCATGGGAACTGCTCCAAAGTGTATCATAACCGATCAATGTCGATCCCTTTACCGTGCGATCAAAAATACTTTACCCGACACACGCCACCGGTGGTGCATTTGGCATATTATGAATAAGCTACCTTCGAATCTTGGGGGTTACCACTGGTACGGAGCTTTGTATGGTGACCTAAACGACATTGTGTGGAACTCTCGGACGGAGGAGTCATTTGAAGATGATTGGGCTGATTTTATAGATGAGTACAACTTACATAACAACACATGGCTGTCAGGTTTATTTCTGTACGATTACTTCTCACGCTTTAATTGGAATTATTCGGCATCTGAATGTTTAGTTTATCAGTAATTTTGGATGACAATTAGCTGGATGTTCATTATAGTAAACATTTGGATGTTTAATATATCAGTGATTTTGGATGTTCATTTCTCAGGAGTAGTAATATGTTTGGGGTAAGCTTTATTTGCTTAATTTGGTATTATTTATTTCTTGTAGATCTGTATGATGAACGATGCATGTGGGTCCCAATATACTTCAAGAGTGAATTTTGGGCAGGAATGCGGAGTACACAGAGGAGTGAGAGCATGCACGCATTCTACGGTGGATACTTACACAGTAAAACTAGCTTGGTTCAATTTGTTCATGAATATGACAATGTGCTTGGAGTCAAGGAGCAGAGGGAACTGGAGGATGATGCTGCAGACTCGAGGGGGGTTATCCCTTGTGCAACTACCTCGCTTATAGAGAAACAGTTTCAGCAAGAGTATACCATGAGCATTTTTAGGGATGTTCAAATTGAGTTTGTGAGGAAGGCTAACTGCAGAGTTTCTGCAGTTGATGAACAGGGTCCATTGGTCTGCGTGAAGGTGGAAGAGGAGAAACTACTCAACGATACTATTCTATGCGTTCCATACGATGTTCACTTTGACCGTTCCACACAGGAGCTTTGTTGTGAGTGCAATCTTTTTGAGAGTTCAGGTGTGTTGTGCTGTCACTGCCTTGAAGTTTTCCATTCGTATAAAGTGTACAAAGTACCTTCCTGTTATATTCTTCCTCGATGGAGCAAGAAGATAAAGCGCAAGCATACGTATGTCAAAAGTAGCCATGATGTCAGTCGGTCAGATGAGAGTCATGTTGCATTCAGGGGACTGTGTGCACACTTCTATAATGTTGCTCAAGAGTTCCTCGGTGATGATGAAGAAACAGCATTGCTGCATGTTGCTTTGGAAGAAACAAGGGCCAAGTTGGCTACGCACCGTGCCAAAAAGAGGTCCGAGAGCGTGGCAGAGACTCAGACCAACATTGGCTCTCAGAGTTCGAACGATGTCGGTGTTGATGACATCCAAGGCCCATCGAAGGTCACCACAAAGGGCAGGCCAAAGAGTAAGAGGCTCGGCTATGCCCTTGAGAAGTCCATAAAGAATTCAAGACGAAGAAAACAAAAGAATTCACCCCCGGTATATGTTTGGCTTAATCCCAACTTTGTATGCTTATTTGGTATAGTACTATCCTAGAACATAACCATTGGACTTTTTCTTTTTAATTTTTGGCAGGTGGTTCGTCCGCACACATTTCAAGATATAAACCAATGTGTTGTTTCTGGCTTGAATGTTCCCGAACAAGCCGGTGGTTTCATGTCTTTGTTAAGCTCCTTCAACAAAAAGTGGGATTAGTTGTACGAGGTTGTGATAGTGTATATTTTCTCATTTCTGTGTTTATAGAATTCATGTTAGTTTCAAGGTTCTAAGGCAGCTGTTGCAAAGGTCCACATGTTATTGATTGCAAGAACCATTTTTCCATTTGTTTAAACGAAGCATTTTACTATTTTTATTTCGTGTAGACTTAATGCATAACATGTATATTTGACGGTTATTCTGTAACTTAGTATATAGTTTAATAAAGTTATTTCTGATTTCTACACGCTTGACTATATAGTTTTTCGGTACTTAACTGTTCCTCATAGACATTTTTTTCACGTATTTTTAATGAACTAAAGTGGATGTTCATTTCTATAGGTTTTCAGATGTTCATTTTTACTATAAACAAAGATGGTTATCCGTTAGCATTAGTGACCACTAGGTTATGTTTTGATTTCTACACGCTTGACTATATAGTTTTTTGGTACGTAGCTGTTCCTCATAGACATTGTTTTCACGTATTTTTAATGAACTAAAGTGGATGTTCATTTCTATAGGTTTTCAGATGTTCATTTTTACTATAAACAAAGATAGTTATCCGTTAGCATTAGTGACCACTAGGTTATGTTTTGATTTTGACCTTGTTAGACTGGATGTTCATCATAGTAGGGTATAGGATGTTCAGATTAGTTATATTGGCGGATGGTTAGTGGTCACCAGTTTCGATAAGCACAAATATGGCAGCTTTACCAAACAACTTTGATAAATCTGGGAATCTAAAATCTAAAAGACATGGATAAATTTTAGGTAACATAACCAACATATCATTGTACTGTAGAAAAAAAAATGTCATGGAATCAGGTCTTTCTAATGTGAAAAATAACAAATCATTAAGCATGTCAGCAGTAAGTAAACTCAGTATAATCTGGTAGTTCAATTCATTGTAACTAATACTAAGTAAGCAACTTCTTCCTCCCTCTGCGCATTGCCCCCTTCGGTAATCCCTCCGCACGTTCAATAAATGACTGTGTACTAGGTGCAGTGTATGGTGAACGAACGTCCTTCTTCTTGTTCCGTGGTTCATTGCGACGAACAGGTATAACCTTTTGTTCCAATAACGAAATGAGCTGGTGGACCAATGTATTGTGCGGGCCACAAATAATATCTAGCATCAACTCCATCCTGTCTGATTGGAGTGAATCCTGTAGGTAGGGGTGGAAAAAGGTCAGGCGGCCTGCCAGGGGCCTGCAGCCTAGCCTGTGTTTGGCCTGGTCTGGCCTGACCTGTTATAAAATAGGTACAGGTCTAGGCTCTTTTAAAAGCCTTAATACATTAATAGGCCAGGCCCAGGCTCACTAATTAGTCTTATTGGCCTGTCAGGCCTGCATGGGCCTGTTAAAATATAATTAAATATATAAATAATTATTTATTATAACAAAATTATTAGATATTTTAAATTTATTATATTTTATTATAAATATTTTTGTATATTTTAAATACATTAAAAGTTTAAATTTTTTTTATAAATATTAAATATATGACATATTACATATAAATATTTTTATTAAAAAATATTTTTTTTAAATAATATTTTTATTTTTGTAAAAAAAAATATCAGGCTTTTTAACAGGCTTCAGGCCATGCCAGGCTGAATAACAGGCCAGGCCTAGTACCTTATAAAGAGCCTATAACAAGCTGCAGGCCAGGCTCAGGCCAATTAACTGTATGACAGGCCAGGCCTGTTAAGAGCAAAGCCTGGCCTGGCCTGACCTGTTTTCACCCCTACCTGTAGGTAGATTTATTAGTTGGTTTAGTATTTTGAACCGTTACAGTAATAATTTTACAAGATCAATTATGACACTTGCGCAAATATGAGATTTACAAACCTCATCCCATTCACAAAGTTGACGTTCTTCGGTCCAGCTCTCCATCAACTTAATGACACACATGCCACAGTCAAAGCTACAGGACAATAAAATGCTATTGCAATTAAGTTGAGAAAAACCAAGTTACATGGTTCGACACAATTTCAAATGAAATATAACAAAGCCTCAAATTTGGGTTATAATTTCATCTCACTTGTTCGGTTGTTTTGGAACCCTCGCGTACGAACGAGCTGGGCCATGCGTAGTCCGAACAAATGCAGGAATAGAAATGCTTGCCATATCCTTACATAGTCTCCCCTGAAAATCATGCAACGAACATACGCGAGCAAAATTATTTCCACTTGAACTGTGCGGATGTATATTGATTAAAAGAATTATGGTATCTTACCACATATGCATCGAGCTTTATTCGTTTATCATCTTCTGGACCATAATGCAAACTGTCGAGAATAAGTAAACGCTTCGCAACCACATGAAATGCATATACCCACCAATGGCCCCTCCAACAATAAGGAATTAACCACTGCAGCAAGCAATACATATGAAGAAATTATCCATGTGAGAAAAAAAAAGAAGAAGAACACAAAAACTATTGATCTCATTCGACAATTCAAGAACCTTAACATTCTCAAATCATGTGACAAGCTATTTCCAACAGGTATTTAAATATAAAACAGCAACTCACCCATTTTCTCTTTGCAGCTTCTACTTTGTCAAAGAACCTAGTATCATCACCAAAGCTTGGACTAAGACCATCATAAATTGGGTCCACACCGTCCATAAATGCTTCCAGACTAGCATTTTTTATCACTGACTCCTGCAAACCCACACATAGTAAGAATCCCAAGAAAAAGCTTTCTCCACATTGTAATAAGAATGTAATTACCAATATGCCTGGACACACGCAATAGAACTCTCGCTTGAACCTAGATGATTGAGTGTCGTTGAAAGAATAACACATCCATTGAATTACCTACACAGAGTATTCAGCAAGTGTAATTCAAACACCGATATAAGTATAGAGAATTAAAACCCATGCTTAAGTTCATATACTTACACAGCTGTTTACCCAACTGCGGGGTTTCAAGGTCCAGAAATCCTTCCTTTGTAGTACCATATAGCCCCGCCCTTCATAGGAAGCTAAATCTTGATTTTTATCCAATGACGGGTTAACTATCCAAGTTCTGATTTGTTCCTCCTTAGTCTCCCCCAATTTTATTTCTCTTAGTCTTAGATGAATTGAATGTATTGGGGATGGGGTTGGAGTCTTTTCAAGCTGAGTTAAACCCAGTTAAAAGCTCGGTCTACCTGGACTCGGTGTATGATAGGGTGATCTTTTTGGGAACACCGTTTGCATAGGTTGCATGATTATGGCTTTGGTTTGGTGTCCCTGTTCAACATTATTGAGAACGTTCTCAAATTCAGGACACTGAACGATAGAGATGTCAAATTCGCTGCAAACCAATGGAACAAGAAATTAGCTAAGAGAACAAGTCATGCCTAGCTCGACGGCTAATCACATGACATGGGTGTGAAAAAAAAAAAAGAAGAAAACATGCAGCAATGTAATTAATAACCCACTAACCGGTCAAAATCATAGTCACTGAGCTGTACAGGTGCTGCTAGCGGTGTGTGTGGAGATCCATCTTTGAGATCAGTTTTTCCAGCTTGATGACTTTCATGAGTGCCGTTGAACACTGGATCTTCTTGTCTTGATTCATGTGGCGGAGGGTGCTGTTGGAATAACCGTATCCTTCTAGCAAGCGGGACATGGTCATCATCATCAGATTCCGAGACTACCAATGGCGCAACAGTGCTTCCTGAGACACTTTCTTTCGGAATTTCTTTTCTGGTGATTCGTCTAGATCGGCTCCTACTGGCAATCACCTTTCTCCTCGTACCAGTCTTGGATTGCTGTGATGTAAAATCATGCATATCATCATTTAAAATAACAAACAAGGAAAACCCTACTAAAGTGAACAACCAAATCATACTAAGGTGTAAACCCAAAAATATAACAAAGTAAAGATCCAATTCAAATTATCACAAGCTATGATACAGAAAGCAGACCACCTTATCCGTCTCCTTGTATCTTGGCTGAGATGTAGTCTTGCCTTCGGTAGACGGAAATTGGTCAGTGTCCTTGCATGGCCTTCTGCACCCTCCTTTATTGTTAACTGCCTTACTCGAAGGCTGCTTCTTGTGTCTTTTCATTGAATTGTTGACTAGGTAATCCTGTGTTCAACATGGGACAACAAATACATGGAAAAAATCTAATGTGAACTTTCAGGCGTTTGGAAAACATAACAACCTCATAATCGTTCATAAAAACTAACCATCTATTGCCACACTATATTTTACATCCAAAACCTAACTATAGTGAACATCCTTCAGCAAGGTAATTAATCAACTAGGCAGCACCATCAAGCAATTCTTTCATACATAAAAAGCCATCCAAATAAATTAATCATAATTTATCTATCCAATTCAGGTTAGAACCTAATTTGAGCATCCTAAATCCTCCTGTTTAAGTAACAAACTCAACTAAAATAAAACCTTAATAAAATTAAGACACAACTATATTCAAACAAGCTTTCAGCATATAAACATGTAAATATCATACACGGTCATTGAACCATCTCAAGCAATATTATAGTGAACATCAACAACCCTACTACAGTGAACATCCTCAACTACAGTCAACCAAATAGGCATCCCCGTAAAGCAACTGTTTCAAACATAAGAAACCATCCAAATAAAGAAATCATAAGTTATCTATCAAGTTCAGATTATAACCTAATTTGGGTATTCTAAATTAACAAAATCAACTCAATTTAATGCTTATTAAAAATAAGACACAGCAACTGTATTCAAACAAGCTTTCAACATAAGAGCATGTAATTATCATTCACGGGCATTGAATTCAGCTCTGCCAAACGTTCATTTATAACCACCATGTATCAAAACAGGCTATGCAGCCACATAAGGAAGTTAATTTAGGATTTTGTAATAGTAGATTCTATGATTAGGATCAAGCATCCTACCACACAGGTAAAGAACCAATTAAATGAGCTCACGAGCTATCAAAAGAAAAGCAAATCACCTTTTTCGCCTTTTTGTAGCTTGGATGAGGTGAAGTCTTCTCTTGGATAGACGGTGATTGGTCAGTGTCCGTCCGTGTCCTTTTACACCGTCCTCTCTCGTTAACTGATTCACTCGAACAGTGCTTGTTCTTTTTTCTCCGGTTCCTTGCATTGTTGATTATGCAGCCCTGTGTGTTCAACATTGTGCAATATAGACATGAAAAAAATCAAGGTGAACAGCCATTTGCATTATTGATCAACAAGATTATTAAAAATACATTATTAGAATTTGAACCTATGAGATAACATAGTCGGCCTTCATATCAAGTTCATTCGTGGTCCATTCAACAATCCAAGGCTCGGGTACTCTACATGCATGCAATGGACCATGCTTTAATAGGTGAAAGTACAAAACCTATAAAGAAATATCTTACATGTTAGGAAATAAACCTAAAGCCGTAGATATGTTTTAAATTTAAATAATTTATTGCCATTACCAACAACACAAACATGCATCCCCCGCATGTTTCCCGGTTCTCGTCTTGGAATTTCCTTATTGCTTCTCGCAGCCAATGTAATATGTGATATGGCCAATGAAACCTTCTAGGGTTCGAGACATCCAATATTGGAGGGAGGTGCCACGGAAAAATAGTCTGTTGGCTTGTAGGGTTCAGAAACATCTTCAAAACAACCATGATGAAGTACCTTCTAAATGTCATCCTCTGTTGCTCGGTCTCCATTGGACAAGCAAATAGGAAGTCCTGCAGTTGGGTTGTGGTTTTCTTCTGAAATTGTCTCTTAATTGCCAAATGTGATTCATCTTTTTTCTGCAGCTCGGGAATTGGCTCTCCTGCGCGAAACAAAATATTTTACCAGTATCACTGCATGTCAACAATGGAATAAGCTTTACCACACAGCAAAAGCTTTACACCTTACATAATTTACACTAACCTCTAGAAGGTATGCCGAATACATTGCCGATAAGTTCTGCAGTAATGTGAATGTCACCGGCGTCTACCCTGAGAGTATCTGTCTCCACCTCATAGGCCCTTGCTAATTGGAGCATGATGCTCTGCTTCACATGCCATTGTGGTACCCGACGCAGAAAATCAAATCCAATGGCCTCAATCTCAGCTAACTTACCTTGCTCATTATGTCGTTCCAAGTGGGTAAATAAGTTGTTAATGTAGCAAGGTGAGCAACGCGTCTCCACTAGTTTCTGTTGAGCAAAACAAATATGGATCAGCAGAAGGTGGTAATAAAGAACCATATATGTTCATTTAATCTAGTAATCAACGGGATACCTTTTTACCCATCTGGTTTTGTCTTCGGCCGGTTTAGAGATAGGTTTGTCTTTTTCTTGGTCAACTGTAGTTGCTGTTTTCAACTTGCTGCATTATTGCGATCACTAATTACTTACAGGAAAAGTATTAAAACAAAATCCCCTCACTTCTAACACTCGACTCTCATTCTACCCTCAATTCGAGCAACAATCCAAGATGGTCTCAAAATCAATTCCATGGGCAGTTAATAATAAAAAAAATGGTTAATACTATATAAGAAATACATATATAATTTTTCGTATTGCAGAAAAGAAAACAATTCTGTTTATAATGCAAGCAATGTAATTTAATATGCCAGCATCTAGCAGTGCTATGTCGTGCTGAATTCACACTGTGAAAAAAATTATACCAAAGTCGCCATGTAAGATCACACACTGAGTGTTCATCCAAAGTAAGTAACAAGGTCAGCCACATTAATTTAATCCAATAACCAGGACCAATGAATATGAAAAAATAAATAAACAAATAAATAAATAAATAAGATCAACAGCATACAAAATGATCATAGGAATAAGATTAGGTAATATGAAGGAGCAAGTATATACTACACATATACACCACACAATTCTCAAGAGTCAATCACATGATCAAATAATGACTCTCATAAAGTGGTAGTTCTGGTATATAGTGCTGGTGATAAATCATGAGCAACAAAATTCAATGGGCTGATATAACATTCCCTAACTCCCATATATATATATATATATATATACAAAATCCACAAGAAACTCCCATCACATTATTTCAGTTAGGCAGTGCTTGATCAAACCCCATTTAACCACAACTATCCACATCACAAAGCACTCACAATTCACAAAACCTTAATAAAAGAAAAGCAAAATCTCCAAAACACTAATGAATGATTCTCTGTTGCTGGATTCTCTAGATACAAGACTAGTATATGGCACACCATTTTATTGATTTAGAAGCTAGAGAGAAAATGATAGAGTTCAGTGAGATAAAGAACAAAGAGGGCACAATAATCAAAGTGGGTTACAACTAACAAATTGGCATCCAATTCTGAGAAACCTGGAGTAGAAGCTAAAACATAACAATTACAAAACTGCTCTTTGTAACAATAATAATCAATCAATCTGAAAGACAATAGCACTCACTAATCTACAAGCGAACACAAAATTAAAAATTAGAAAAACACTCCCAATTAAATCAATTAAAACAAAACTATCTAATATATGAAGACCACTACCATCTAATAAGTAGAAACAACTTGTATTATTCATCACAAATATTTTTTATCCAAAATGCAATTAGACCGTCTCACAATTTCTATCCTTTAATTTTTGATTATACGTGCTTTATTCTTATTGCATTTTCTCAATACTAATACTACTTTTATCAAAGCCACTCCCCAGTACAATTTCACATTTTGAAATTTTAAATTAGCATTTATTGGTATTGTTGTCAAAGTTGATAAAATTAGAATAAACAATTACAGTAATCTCTACTCATTCATATATAAAAATAACTTTAATCCTGATCAAAAGATGGAAAAAAATTTGCAAAACTAACCATTCAAAATCCTATTAAAGTAACCATCCTACAAATATCAACCAATATTCAACGATGGTCAGCCATTATACGTCACGTTACATGCACATGGTCCACACGGAAAAAGACAAAAAATTTTCAAAATTAACTCGTATATAAACACGATCCCAAACTTTTCCAACCTTTCCCGCGCTAAAATAAAATCATGAAGAACTTCAACAACATAAACTAACTACAAAAATGGCTCCTACTGCTATTCCACCATGGATAATCACGTATTTCATCAACAAAATCTATCACTAATCAAACATGCAACCGCAATTACTAATCAGAAACTGAACAACCTCACTCACTTACCTTGGATGGTTAGGATTCTTCCGGTGACCCGTTCAGTAGCAATCGGGTATTTCTTGAAGGTCGGTTGCTTCTTTGCTCAGAGACCACAGTGTCCGGTGGCGGAATACTCGGGAGATGTTTAGTTCGGCGGTGAGATCTCCCACGCCGTTGTTCTGGTCGACGGCTTCTCGCCCGGCAGCTGGGTTGCAGCGAATGCCGGTTGTTCAGCGACGGCGCCGTGCTGGTTGGGAAAGGAACAGGTCGCTTGTGCTCGCCTGTGACCTTCCTTGCTTGCAGGTGGCAGGGCTCAGGGCTCACGGGTCTCTGCAAGGAATTAGGAGGGTTTGAATATTGGGAGGAGAAACGGCGAATGGGGATTTGGAAAAACAATCAGCGAAACAAAAGGGATTGGGATTTTGGGAAAACAATTAGCGAAACAAAAGGGATTTGGAGATTTGGGGATAAATTGTAAATAGTAAAAATATGGTAGTGTGTTAAAGTAAACAACCATAATAAGATTAGGATTAATTTTCTGGTTTAATTTTAATTTGGGCCTAATAAAGAGCCCATTGTAACTATTGTATACATATCTCATTGTTTCCCTAGCGGGATCCATAATCTAATTAAGCACTCTGCTTCAACGTGGAGGTGAGACTATAATCAGAGCAGATACATTCTCCTTCGGGTATGGCACTGCCAAAACATGTCCATCAGGAACCGAAGCAACCCAACAAGAAACATGGACAGCTGTATTCCCTTTGCAAAACGCTACCTCGTACAATCCAAATTCGTTCCATGTTGTCGGTGTCATTTGAATACTACTATGCCCCCTATTTGATTTTGAGCAGCTTTCTACCCTTGTGACTTTAGATGATTCTTTCACCACAAAAGAAAATTTTGAACCCATTTTTATGTTGAGTTTTTGTTCTGCTTCTTCGACACAAAACATGGCTAGTTCCCTCAACCTTTCTTTGTTGAAACTTGCCTCATTTGAAGTGATCTTGAACACCATGCTTTCTATTCCATTTTTGCTTAGGGAGCGGCTAATTACATTTACATCACTAGCAAGAGCCTCATCAACATTCTTCTGACAAGGTTGGTAAAATATGGGCCTTTTGATTTCTCCATTTTCGGATAACATCTCATCGTGTATCTTTGCCCATTTCTTAAGGAAGTTGTCAACTACCAAAACTTCTGCCAATAGGAGGCTGCAGCTAATGCCAATTGAGTACCCTCCACATTCAAAATTAGTCACCTAAAAAACATCAAAAACAAAACAAAGAACAAAGAAACAATTCCACTCAAAATTTCATCATGTTCAACCACCTTGATTTCCATGATGTGTTTCATTCTTCTTTGTTAAATGATAAAGTTGATTCAATCCCAATATTCATACTGTACTTAAAAAAACAATTTTTTGCCTATATATCTCTACTCATATGTTGTCTTAAATCAGAAAAAGCAGCAGCTACACACATGAAATTGTCTTCGTTTGGATAATAATTGAGTCAAATATATCAAATTATCTAACTTGCCTGAACGTAAACCAAGGGTGAGAACTCAGGATTCTGGTGATCAATTTCCTTCCAAAAGACAAGCTGAGTTTCACGGTTCTCCTCTTGGTTCTGCTCAAGAAAGCGCGCCAAGCTCATCGGGCAGCGGGCTTCCAAGAGGCGAATGCCGGAATCATTAGACACAATTTCCAGCCAAGTATTGTGATGATCGCTTCTTCTTTGAAGCCTGCCAGCGAGTAGAGGGTGGTCCAAGAGAGCCTTGGCAAGTGATTCAACAAACCAACCAGCCAAATTCCAACCGTTGTCCTCCTCGTTGCATTGATTGTAGTATAGTACTACTTGGTAGCACCCTCCAATGGTCCTCGCATCATCCGCGAGGACTTGGAGAGCTAGCCGTGGCTCAGTCACCTTGAGAGGTGGCACGCTCATCACAGCTACCACCTGCGGCTGCTTTATTAGGATGGCACTATTGTCATGCAGATCCATTTTCCTTTTCCCTTGGAAGTTGCAACCTTTGTTTGTATCGTAATAGATGGTTCGCATTGAGTTCATTGCTACGTAGGGTATGTATTTATAAGGACAATTGTTCATCTTGTATACATTATGGGTGAGATTTTGGGAAGAAGGTGGGGGTTGCAACAAAGAGGAATGACGTTATTTATTGCGCCACATTTTGTACCTTTAGTTTTTAGTTACTAAAAAATTATAAGAGTCAACTGAAGTTAATAATTGAAAATTATTAAATAATTTAATAAATTTAATTTTTAACAGTTATTAATTATTAATTTTACATCAAATTAACTGGATCTGAGTTTCTAATGATTTTTTATATCTCGGTCAAACACCAACTCTTCTTATAGAAAGTGTTGTGATCAAGGTGAATTTAGTATATAGAAAAACAATGATAATAAAAAATAAAATTAAAATTAAAAGTTAAGATTAACAATTAAATATATTCAGATTATCGTATCTCTCAAACTTTAATCTTGCATTAACACACGCGTTTCGCTGTCATCCCAACAAGTTTCAATGCCGCCACCTACTACCGTCACGCTGCCACCACCTTCCATCGCGCCATTGCTGTGCGGCACCTCATCAATGCCGTCCTTTCTCCCATCAATTCAACTCCTTCTCCTCTTCCATCTCTGGCCACTATGCGTTCGGGTTCGAAGCTCACAAAACCAATTCGCAACCTCGTCTAGCCGAAGTTTTTGTTGCATGGCTGTTTCGTTGCCAGATATCTTTGTTGCAGTATTATCCTATCGCCACTACATGGAGTGGTTGAACCTTATGGTGTATGATTTGTTCATTATGAAAGGTTATCCTTCTTCGACACAGCCGCCTGCACCGTTGTACAACCCTAAATAAGTGTTCAGTGCAGATGATGGGGTTTCGCCGTGGATTCGATTCGGAATTGCCGCTAATAGGTTGATTTTTGCTGAATGTTCAATTCGTTAGGTATGTAGATGGTTATTTTAATTTTTAATAATAGATGGTTATTTTGTCTAATTCAGTTTAAGTATATACAGTTAATAAATGTTGGATGGTCATTTCACTAGGTAACTGGATGATTATTTTAATATACGTGGATAGTTATTTCGATGAGGGGGAGATTGACGTTGGTAAAAGAGATGGTTGATGAAGGGCGGCGGCAGAGAATTTGAGAAAGAAGATGTTGATTTGGTAAATTATGGTATAGGAGATGGTTAAAATTTTGAAATAACTAAATGCGATTTTTGGTTCGAGTAATTTGAATAATATTTTTTTTTATCTTTGTTGGACCAAATTTTTAGTCCATTATTCACAATCTCTATTGTCTACCTAGCAAAGCCATATAATATACTTTGGGACCAATATTTAAATAAAATAAAATAGTATTTAATTTTATTTTTATTAAAGTTTAAATTAATAAACAATTTTAATTTATTTTTTATTTATAAAATAGTAATGAACCAATATATATCAATTTGAATACAAAATAACTAATTATATATGTACTAACCCACAAAATAGATAACAAAATAAACCTTTTCAAAAACCTGTAACGATTTATCAAGAACCATGGTTGTTACTAAATAACCTACAAAAATAATTTCACATTTAGAACATATATTATAAGAAGAGTGCTACACATACAAGTCTTTTTGACTTACAAGTCTTACAAGTTACTAGGCCTTTTAATGCGTTATTCAACGTTTCCTATTTTCAAAGCGCTACACTCAGAACGGTTCTTCTTCTTCTTCCTCCTCTTCTTCTTCTTCCTCTTCCTCTTCCTCTTCCTCTTCCTCTTCTTCTTCTTCTT
The DNA here is from genome assembly GCF_059453495.1 of Arachis ipaensis. Lineage (NCBI taxonomy): Eukaryota > Viridiplantae > Streptophyta > Magnoliopsida > Fabales > Fabaceae > Arachis > Arachis ipaensis. The sequence continues at coordinate 5,068,417 of NC_142440.1, read as the reverse complement.
CTTCTTCTTCTTCTTCTTCTTCTTCTTCTTCTTCTTCCTCTTCCTCTTCCTCTTCTTCTTCTTCTTCTTCTTCTTCCTCCTCTTCCTCTTCCTCTTCCTCTTCCTCTTCCTCTTCTTCTTCTTCTTCTTCTTCTTCTTCGTTTTTTTTTTTCGATTTTCATAGTTTCTGAAATCAAGCTTTGAAATCGTTTTGAAGAAGAAGAAGCAGCAGAAGATGAGGAGAAAGAGAAAGAGTTCTGAATTATGCAACGAATTTTGGGTGTATTTCTTAAATACTTTGGGTGTATTTTTCGTAATCCTTTGGGTGTATTTCTGTAATCCTTTTGAAGATAATGAAACTTCAGAAATACACCCAAACGATTACAGAAGTACACCCAAAATGATTACAGAAATACACCCAAACGGTTACAGGAATTTACCCAAACGATTATAGAAATACACCCAAAGGATTACAGAAAATACGCCCAAAGGATTTAAAGAAATACACCCAAAATTTGTTAAAATACATCTTATGCATAATTCAGAACTCTTTCTCTTTCTCCTCCTCATCTTCTACTGCTTCTTCTTCTTCAAAAACGATTTCACCATGAAAAATCGAAAAAAAAAAAGATAAAACAGAGAGAAAGAACGTAAATGAAGAAGAAGAGGAAGACGATGAAGAAGAACGTGCAGAAACGAAAGAAAAGGAGAAGAAGAAGAGTAAGAGGAAGAAGAACGTGCAGCAAGAAGAAGAAGGAGAAGAAAGAGAAGGCAAGAAACGAAAGAAAAGAAGAAGGAGAAGACGAAGAGAAAGAAGAATGGTTCGAAACGTGTTTTGAGCGTTAGTTTTAATTGAACTTGTAAGACTTACAAGCCTTAATCGCTTGTATGCCAAGAATTACTCATATTATAAATATTTAAATAAATTTAGTTAGTCAGATTTGAAAGATTTATTATTAATAAATTGTGGACTTTAAAATTAGGGTGCAACGATTTACTACTGCAATCTTTGAACAAAATATACTACTAAATCGCTCTAATAGAATTTAGAGTATAACTATAATATTATATGGCCAATAAATATTATTATTTTAGATCGATATTTAGTCAACAATAATTTATATTTAGAGAAATTTATATGCCTAAAATATATAATTTATACTTATATTTATTAAAATTTATATATATGAATCAATAAAATTTATTGGTCAAAGATAATTTAGTGTTTATACTGACCAAAAATCGACCAAAATTATTAAAAATTACTTATTTCCAAAATTTATGTATTAAGTATATAAATCTTAAAAGCTTATACACAGCAACCATTTATATTTAACACAAAAAAAAAAAAAAGATAAATTACTTACAAAAATTAGATTAAGACAATCCTGTATAAAGATTCTCTTTTAATTTATTAAGATAAAAAATCCTAAATTATACAGATATCTATATCTTCTTCCTACTTGCTCCTATCTGAAACCCTCCCACCAACACACTACTGTTTTCAGGTTAGAGCTATCTTATAATTACTTACGAGATACGTTAGTATAATTTATAAACATTTTTTAATTCAAAGGTAAAATAGGAGCGAGCAGACGATCACCAACATGTTTTAATTTGGAAGGTGGAGTTGAGAGCCAAACCACCAACAAATATCTTTAATTGCAATAAAAAACAAAGAGAAAACGTGTTGAGGGATGTTGGCCAACTTGAGGCCAATTAGGCAAACTGCAAGTTGATAGTTAGCAAAGAAATTGAATAGCTTAACAATTAGGAGAATGGTTACTTAAGTAATAGGTTTGACCAGTGCTTAGTTAGCTTAACTATAATAAAAATTAGTTACTAATATAAAATATATATTAAAATATAAATTATTAAAAATAAATTAAATTATATATATTTATATATAAATATATTAATAATTAATTTTAATTATTAATTTTGATATACGAATAATATTATTTTAAGTAGTATGTATTGTGGTTAAGATAAGACCATCTCCAGTAGGGAACTCATCCCAATTCCTGTTTATGGCCCACCTGTCATAAAAAGTAACTCCACATCAGTTTTTGCATCATAAACAATAAATAGGAACTCAAAGCATCTCTCTCTTCTCCATTAGGAGGAACTAACTTTAGTCCCTATTGTGGTCCCACTTAATTAATTAATTAAAATACTTAAAATTAATATAATTAATTTTTTTCAATAATATTATTTAAATTTATAAATTTAAAAATAATTCATTATTAAAAGATATTAATATTAAATAAATTCATATATAATAATAATACACAATATATAATTCGAGATTATACTAATTTATAGTTTTGTGTTTACAACTGCTAATTTTAATAATATCATTAGCGTTTTAAATTTTAAAAATAAAAATAACCAACTCAACTAAAAATTATTTTATAAGGTATAAAAATTAAATTTATTTTTTAATGTAAGTAAATTTAATTAATTATAATTTAATATAATAATATAAATAATATTTAATATTAATTATAATATAAATAATTAATATAAATTATTAATTAAATAAAAATCTAATTATTTAATCTAATTAATTATTTAATTAATTATTATTTAAATAATTAATATAAATTATTAATTAAATAAAAATATAATTATTTAATATAATTTTTATTATAATTATTACTAATTTAATTATTATTTAATTATTTAATTATTTTAGATTTTATATTATTATTTTTTATAATAACTTGCCAAATGACAAGTTATTATTGGTTAATTTGAGTCCCTGCGACTCCCTTACCTTGATCCTTGTGCGGGAACTCACTCATTCTCTCCTCCAATGGTTAGAGTTCCTATGTGTCAGAAAAAAGTCAAAGAGGAACTCACCATTGGAGGTGCTCTAAGGGTTAAGACAAGACACTCGATTGGAGAAATTTGTCTTCTATGTTTCGAAGGCATGCGAAGAGTCGTACCACATACAACGTTATATTCAGTGACGGACCCAGAAAATTTATGTTAGGAAGGCAAAAATAATACACATTATTATCAAAAGATATATTAATTTAAATTTAAAATATAAAAATGCATATTCATTATTCGAATACAAAAAAAATCAAAAATTACATTAGCCGCTAACTTTTTTCGCTTCAATTCTAAGAACTTCTTTTTATTATAAGAGAAGACTAATAGAGTGACTTCAGATTCTAGTGGTAGCTTTCTTTTGAAATATTTTTTTATTATTATTTCTAAAAATAAAAAATATATATTTTAAATTAGTAAATTGATCAATTTATTTTAAAAATTTATATGCAACATAATTACATATAATATAATAGAATAGAACGAAAGATAAACAAATAAATAATAAGAATCACTAAATTGAGAATAAAATAAAATATATAAATTTATGAAGAGAATAAAAAATAGATTAATACCTAAATTATAATTATTTGAATTAAAATTTGCAATTGAAAATATCAAAAAGAGAAACAATGAAATTGAAAGATACATAGAGTCATAGAGAGCTATATAAAACAAAATAGAGAATTTAAAATTTACCTTTTGATGAAGTGAAGATGACCATTAAATAAAGAATAGAAAAAGAAGATTGAAAATATGAAACTAAGAAAAGGGTTTAAGAGAATAAATGAGTGACGGCTGAAATTTGAAAAATAGAAGAAGACTAAATTTAATTAGGTTAACTAATAGTCAAAATAATAGAAAAATAAAATGGATTTAAGACTTTTAATAATTGGACTTAATTTATTTATAGTAGAATCATTTAAAATTTAAAATGGAATATATATAATTTTTTGTTTAAAATTATCAAATCAGAATGGGGCAAGTGCCCCATCATGATGCTTGCATCCGTGCCTGGTTATATTATTAGATAATATTCGTACGAACTGGTTTCAAAAGTATTGTGATGCTTGCAGCAAAAATGAAATAAGATAGAGGACACAGCAGCACGGACAAATATTATGATAGTTAAACATAAAATAAATCAAATATAATCTAGTTATCAGAAATCATATGTATGAGCAATTTTCATAGTGTGAAGATACTAGATTCAATTTTCCACCATAATTATTTTGAAACTGTTTATAGAGTTGTAAAGAACCAGTAGTGTTATTCGCTCCCACTTACACTATGTTTGGTTTAAGAGAAAATAAGAGAAAAGAAAAGTGATGGAAAGAAAATGAGTGGAAAATTTTATTTTTCTTTGTTTGGATACTAATACTTTGTTTGGGGGTGGAAAGAAATAGGAAGGAGAGAAATTGAGTGAAAAGAAATAAAAAGAAAAGAAATTGAAGTGAAATTTAATTTCTATGGGTGTATTTAGATGGAAGAAAAATATGATGGAAAGATATTAAAAGATGAATAATTTATGTTGTTTGTTTGGAAAGAAAAATGGAGAGAAAAAATGAATTAAGTTATATAATGACAATATTACCCTCCATATTATATAGTCATGTTATTATGTATACAATTATGTAAATATTTATAAATGTGATTAAATAATAACAACAAAATTTAATTATATTTATAATATAACAAGTTAGGAATAATAATAACAACAATAAAGTTAGCGTGATCTAATTAGATAAAATATTAATTTTATTTTTGTTTACTACTCATCTCAATACATAAACTGAAAATAATTTCAAGAAGAAGAAATATCTAAATCAATAATTACATGTACATGATTTTAAAGAGGCTAACCAATCACATTATATCATTTGATTAATATATTATGCCTTATATTACACTTACAAATACATATAAAAAAAGTCTTACATGATCAAGTCATTACATATGAAACTAACAAATTTAATACAGGGACTGTTTCATCAAGTCATTACATAGCATTGACTTTTTTGACTAACTCATTACTAATAGCATAGTTAACAATAGTTATAGTTATGAAAGTCACAAAATACAAAGACATGAGGTATTATGATTATAAGCCTTAATTAAGTTATAGATATATTACCCACAAAATATGAAGATACTTTACGTATCTTGATCTTAAAGTTATATTTGTGCCATTCTCAAAATATTAGCCACATTACCAGGACTATTGTTCCTAGAGTGCACCTGCTTCTTTCATCAATTCATATAATGTGGCAAGACGTACGTCAGCCGGAACACCAAAAAATTCCCTCTTAGCTCTATCTTCTCTGCATAAAAACCGGTAACACCTCATGCGCAATTCTGGCATCACACCTAAATTCTCTAACTCAGTCCACACGTCATTTTCAGAGTAAATGCGAGGCCTACTTTGCTCAAGAATCACAAGACCCCTTTCAGCTATTCGCACTTGTTTAGCAATTTGAACTTGCTCCTTAGCTACCTGCACTTATTCTTCAGCTGTTAACACTTGCTTTTCAGCAATATTAATTGATCTCTCATAAAAATGATTCTCATCTTTCATCATGTCAGTCAATGCTTGAATGCCTTTACTCATTGTTTCCATTTCTGATTCTAATTTATCACTCATGATTGTTTTGCGTTTAGTACCTCTTGATGATGTTCCTTGAGAGCCAGTTGATTGGTTAGATAAACCAATTTCAGGACTATGACCCATTGTAAAACTAGTAGCATGAGGAGTAATTGGATTCTCATTCCACTCCTCTTCCATATTTAAAAAACTATCATCATCATTCAAGTTAATTTTTTCTTTATTCTTTTCCCACCTTTTCACTTTTTCTTTGGCACTTTCAGCATGTTTTCCTGTTGTCCTGTCTGTACCATATATCTCAAATAGTTTATCATAGTGTTTGATTGGAGTACGCATCCACTTTTTCACTTCTGGTTTTGCCTAAATCAAATAGAAGAATATTTACTATGACTGTGCCTATATGTAAAGATATATTATTGAGATACTTCTTCAATAATTACTAGTGATATTTAATACCCAAAAAGAGAGTAAATGCATAAAGTATACCTTAATCAATTCTTCCCAGACTTCAACTTCAGCCTTAAACATCTTTGTAATTGGATTCCAGGAAAACCCACTAAGCCCATGAAAATTATCATAACAAACTCCAAAATGATCCTTTAAAGTCTTGAGTCTATTCTTAAGATTCTCTTTGCGGATGTGGTTACCATAGATAGATCTCAAAAGTGAAAGTATGTTGTCATATGTCATTGTAGTAAATGTGCCATCCACTCTATTACCTTTGCGGCATTCTTCAATCAAAGCATCAATGAAGGTTGTATCCATTTCGTCGGTCCATCTTAGAGTATCCCGACTAGTGGCCTCACCTTAGCATGATGCTCTCTTTGCCATTAACACTTCTCAATCTACAAAACAAGTGGATAGAAATAACATCCATAATCTTAAATCAAACTATTTGTAAACTATCTTATCAATTATTCAACAAATAAAGATTCAATACACTCCATAAGTACAACATATGACAAAGTGATTCAACTTGTGCACACCAAAGTCCTCAAACAGAATATGATAACACTTCAAGAGGTAACATGAATTCAATAATAACAAATCATAGTTATAAAATCAACTCAGCGCATAGATAATACAACTAATAACTTTATTTGCAAAATTTTGTAAATGAGTGATCAGAGTCCTAGTTGATAGTCAGCCCACATTTGAGCAGCTATTTCATCCCTTAATATGGCCCCCGCCTATAGTCTTCATCTTGTTCATGTCGAACTACTTCATCCTCTTCTGGATTATTTTCTTGTAGTCCTCGATCAACTTGAGCTATGAGATGTGGATCAGGATCTACACCCATTAAAAAATTATGTAATATGCAACAAGCTAGCACAATTTCAGTCATAGTCTCAAAGTCATAATGTGGTTCAGTGCCACTTGTGATTATTGTAAATCTTTTCTTTAAAACTCCAAATGACCTTTCGATAACATTTCTCAATGAAGCATGACGAAGATTAAATAATTCTTTTTCATTTTCTGGGCCACGTCTTGCATACTCTTTTAGGTGATACCTTACACTTCGATATGGGGTAATTAATCCATGCTTCAGCATAAATCCAGCATCCCCAAGGTAAAATTTTTTTACAGAATCCATCATTAAAAATGATTAATTTAGTATAAACACACAACTACTAATCTTTACCTACTAATGAGACAATATAGTTTTATGTACATGCTAACCTCGTGGAAGTTTAAGATTATCATCCCTCGATAATGCATTCTTAAGAAATTTTGAGTCAGATGCTGTTCCTTCCCAACCCGTTAATACATAAATGAACTTCATATCAAAATTACATGCAGCTAATACATTCTGTGTCGGCCAGTCTTTTCTCCCTCGAAATTTAGGTTGATCCGCTATGGGTACTTTGACACGAAAATGTGTTCCATCTATAGCTCCAATACAATCCTAAATAATAGTCCATTATTTAATAAAGTAACATGAAATTGTATATATCAATCAAAATTATTTATTCATATAATTGTACATGTCAATACCTTGAAATAAGGATAAAATCTATGATTGTGAAGGATCGCCGGAGAAACAATGGATGCAGATGGTTGTCGAAGAAATTCATCTTCTAGTAAAATAATTGCCCGTAATACAGCATGGAAGTGGTGGCTAACAGTTTTTCCAGACCGGTGGTAGAAAAAAGAAACGGTTCTAGTTTTCACATTATGAGCTATTATATACAAGAACCTAGCAACTTGCTCCTCTACTGTAACATGTTTTGTATCCCTCACTTGACGTGTTGCTCTTAATTTCTCACACAATTGAAGAAATGCATCAGGGCCCATGCGTAGGATGTCACGACACCTATGAGTTTCTCTTAACTGTTGCATTAAAGTAGCTCGAATTTGTTCTCGCCCAACCAATTTATGGGAGATGGATTTGTCAAACCGCGTAGACATAAATCTCAATAAATATAACATGTGCACTATGTAACATATCAGTGTTATTGTGCATAATTTCTGTCATCTTTTCCAATCCTCCCTCAAAACTGTTAATATATGTTCTTGGTTTTCAAGGGTTAACATATTTTCCTGATTATCGACCCCGAACTTAAAGGAAAGGTTTAGTGGGAAATCACAATTAAAGATGTCTTCCATATTGGGTACCAAAAAACTTTCTTCATGAACAGCCTTATCCATTTAACAAGCACTTTGTAGTTTCAAATGTACATATCGTAGATTTACAGCACCAACAAAAACAAAAAAAGATAGCATCATATGTAAAGCACAAGCAATGCAGTTAAATAATTAGTATTAATATATATGACCTCCTAATCGAAGAATATAATTAAGTGTAAAAGAATCTCAACCAATTGAAAGATAACAATTTTTTATACCGTTCAAAAAAATTTAAACATTTGCTACATATGAAAGAAAAAATAAAAAAATAAAAAACAGAAAATGAAAGCAAGTAATAGGTGTTAATGTGGTTTTGGGTATAAATTTACATAAAAATAAAAAAAATTTATGGATATATAAAAAACAGTATTTTAGAAGAAAAGTATTAAAAAAGAGACCATATTAAAGATCTTATCTTAGTGAAAAATAAGCAGAAAAATCTAAGCTAAACTTGAATTTGGTCAGAGACGACATATGCAAAGTGCCTTGCGACTTTTCAAAGTTATTTGTTGAACTGGAAACAGATAAAGTAATGGACTCTTTGATAGTCATCACGAAGAAAGATATTTTTTTTTACATATATAGACTATTCACATGAAGATAGTAATTAATTTGTTATATGTTATATCATAAATTAACTTAATCAAATCCTTTAAAATTGCTTAACGTTTTTTTAGTTGTCCTTTTTAGATTAAAAAAATTATTTTAATCAACTTCAATACCTATTCATGTGAGAATTAGTTATGAATTTTGTGTACAAGTAAATAAATTAGCTGAATAGTTATAAAAGTGTAGATTATGGAGCAAAATTGTGAACAAGTGCGATAGAACAAGTTTACTTTGCGATGAAAGATAAGTTGTTAATTCCTATCATTTTTAATAATTGAGCTCCCAAATAATAATAATTTTGTATGAACGAAAATTTAAACATATTCAATTATTGAACATTTCTATTTTTTTTCCCCTCAAATCCGTGAAAATCAAAATATAATTACTAATATGTTTCTAGCTTGAATGTACGAACAATGATGGTTAGTATAATAGCTAGGTACAAAGTTCTTGTTCTAGATTTAGATTTATCTTTTCTTTCTGATAAATATTTACTTATATTTTTCACAAACAGAATCACCGCTAAATTTAGCATTGCAGGCAGGGCTTTTTCTAGAAAATATTTGAACGTATCCTATCTCTTATTTTAATATGTTTTATAAAATAATATTAAATATTCTTGCAAAACTATTATTTTATAAAATGTTTTCTAAAAATATTTTAACCTATATCATAGCAAGATGAAAGTCTTTTATCGAAATTCAAACCAAAATAAATGAGCTATGGTTATACTAGCATGAATTTTGTGTCCAACGAAATCAATTAGTTTACCTAAACTAAGTTTACTTTAGCAGTTATATTTCAATTGGAGCATTTTATCAAGCAGTTTATAGACATAAAAGTTAACAAAGTATGAATAAGCATTTTTTCATTGGAGCATTTGATCAAGCAGTTTACATACATGAAAATTAACAAAGTAATAAATCTAACCAAAATATAATTCATGTTTGTATACTTCAAGATTAAATCACAAACACAAATCCATCAACATATAGCATCAAATGAAAAATAAGAGCAACATAAAAAACTTATCTATAGTATATACACACATTAATTTTTTTTAACTCTGATTAAGTTAGATCTCAATACCTTTGCATGTTTTCACTGGAACATTTTATCAAACAGTTTATAGGCATGAAAATTAACAAACTCATAATTTAAACTAAAATGTAATCTTTGTTCCTATACTGCAAAGTTGAAGCTGAAACCCACAGATCTATGAAGCTAATAAAGAATGAAAGGTGAAATAAGAGTAACATGAAAAACTTACAAGATTTGATCCGTAAATGCAAGATGCCGTGACCAAAATGATTGAGAAGTGGTGGAGGAATGGACGTTAGTAACACTTGCACTAGTTGATAGTGTTGAAAGTGGGTAGTATGCACAGTTGAATAGGTTGAAGAAGAGTCTTCAGAGCTTCAGAAGGGTAGGGTTTGGAAATGATGTAGTGAAATGAATTTTCTTTCCATTTTCTCGCCTTACTTGGAGAGAAAAGTTTTTGGTGGGTCCCTATAACTTTTTGTTACTGTTGTTATTTTCCCTTTACATTTTCTTTCATTCCCAAACAAGTGAAACTTCACATTTCCTTCCTTTTTCTTTCCGTTCATTTTCAATTCCCCCCTATTTCCCCCAAAACAAACACAGCGTAAAGAAAATGAGAAGGAAAGAAAATTTTGGTGTGGGTCCATAAAAAAATTTTTCCATCCATTAGAAGCAAGAAAACTAGAAGAAAAATGTTACTTTTGATGTATTTACAATACTACCCCCTAATTCTATTATTATTAATAATTATTAATATAAATTTAATTTTAATAGTTTTAATACATTATTATAATAAATATTTATATTTAAACATTATATATGTATTAGATAAATAATTTATAAAATTATAATATTTTATAATATTTATAAAATGCAATAAAGCATAAATAAATAAAGATATTTATAGTTTATTTTATTATAAGGGCATTATTGTAATTTTATACCATTATGATTTTCTTTCTTCTCACTTTTCTTCTCATCCAAACAAAAGAAATTTTTTTCTCTATTTTCTTTCCATTCATTTTCTCTTCATCCAAACAACACACAAATAACTCTACTTTTCCTTCTATTTTCTTTTCTCTCATTTTTTTTCCTCTTATTTTCTTTCCTTCTATTTTCTTTCCTATATCCAAACAAAGCCTAATCTAATTGGAAGGTTAGAAAGAATTGATTAAATTGGAAAAAGAATTTATATATTATTAAATTATGTGATAAAAGGTATAATACATAGAAGTATATATAAGCGTTAGAAAAATCAAAATAATAAAAATATATAATTTTATAATTAATATACATATATTCTATATAAATATAAATGATACTAATTGATCTAGATTAATTCTAATTTATTCTCTAATATTTCTCCTAACTCAAGTGAGAGCTAAGGATATTATATTGAGTTTGGATACTAGAGTCCGAAAACGAATAGGATGATGAGTCTTCGTGAAGATATCAGCAGTCTGATCCAGAGTTCCAACAGTGACGAGGCGAACAACATCAATAAAGAGATGTTGCCGGACAAAATGATAATCAATCTCAATGTGTTTGGTGCGTTCATGAAACACATCACTATGCGCAATCTGAATAACACTGCGATTGTCACAAAAGATATCGGTTGGGGATGACTGAGGAACACCAAAATATGCAAGAAGCCAACGAATCGAGACAGCCTCAGCAATGGTGTCAGCGAGAACACGGTATTCAGCTTCTGTGCTTGATCGAGCAGTGAATGTTTACTTCTTAGCACGCCAAGAAATGAGAGCATCACCAAGAAACAAACAATAACCAGTAGTAGAACGACGATCAGTGGGATCACCAGCCCAATCAGCATCTGAGTACGCCTGAAGGGACAAAGATGAATGGGCAAAAATATAAAGGCCATGAAATAGGGTGCATTTGATGTAGCGAAGAATGCGAAGAACTGCCGCATAGTGTGTAGTACGAGGAGCTGACAAGAGTTGACTAAGTAAATGAACTGGATAGGCGATGTCTGATCAGGTGACAGTCAGTAGATGAGACCTCCAACTAACTGTCGATAAAGAGTAGGATTATCCAAAATAGTGTCATCCATAAGGGTAAATCGAACATTAGGCTCAAGGGGAATAGACTCAGTGCGAGTATCTGTAATCCTGGTGCAAGCAAGAAGATCTGAGGCATACTTAGCCTGAGAGAGATAGATGTCATCATTTGTAGATATGACCCCGAGACTAAGAAAATAACTGAAAAACCAAGATCTTTCATCTCAAAAGTATGATGAAGGGAGGCTTTGAGATCATAGATACCATCAACATCATATCCAGTAATGATCATGTCATCAACATACAAAAGTAGAAGAACAACTCAACGTTCACTTTACGAATAAAAAGAGCATTTTCATGAGGGCTGCAAGTGAAATCGAGATCGCATATAGTAGTGCTAAACTTGTCAAACCATTCACGAGAAGTTTGTTTAAGACCATAAAGTGCCTTACGAAGGAGACAGACTTTGTTAGAAGGACAAGGATAACCTAGAAGTGGTTTCATATAGACCTTCTTTTTCAAATCTCTATTACGAAATGCATTCTTCACGTGCATCTGACTAAGAGACCATTTTTTTACTGTAGCAATGACAAGAAGAGTTCGAACAAATGTGAGACGAACAACAAGAGATAGAGTCTCTTCATAGTTAATACCATACTTTTGCGTACAACCTTGAGCAATCAAGCGTGCCTTATAACAATCAATAGAGCCATCAGATAAGAGAGAACAGTAGAGAAAAATGTTTGTGTATATTTAAGTTGTATAGAATGATACAATATAAAATGGTATTTATTGGTGCTAAGAAAATTGAAGTAATAAATACGTAATATTCTATAATAAATATTTAGATATACTAAATAATACTAATTGATCTAATTGATCCTAATTATACTCTAACATCCTCCCAAACTCAAGTGACAACTGAGTTTGAAACTTATTTAAAACAACGAAATAAAAAAAAATGCATAAACTGACAGAACGCACAGGTGCAGACAGAACTGTTACAAAGAAACGTAGACGGAACTGCAAAAAAGAAACACAGATGGAACTGCCACAAGTAAAGTGCAGACGGAACTGTTGAAAGGAAGTGCAGACAAAATTGCTCGAAGGGAACGCAGACGGAACTGTCACAAGGAAAGGACAGACGGAACTATCGCAAGAGTGGTCAATTGCCGAAAAACTGCTAAAAAGATGGCAAACTGCCGCAAAACTGCTGAAAAGTGACAAAGTGCAGAGATGGCAAATTATCGGAAGGTGACGTAAAAATATGGTTTCTCAATGAGAATAAGTAAGTAGTGAATGAACTAGTCGGTGATATGAGAAAGCATCAAAGTATTAATAAAAGAGAAGGAAAACAAATGGCACGGAAGAAAAGTATGAAAAATACACTAATTTCATATTAAAAAAACTAACCTATCCTCCTCAAGAAGGATACCATGACTCTGATACTATGTTAGAAATAAGAGACTAAACTGGAGAAAGAATTTGTGTATTAGGTAGCGTTTGGCGGAGAGACAGACGGAAAGACTGAGACTGAGAGATAGAGACTAAGAGACAGAGATTGAAATAAATCTCAGTATTCTATTTGGTGCAAAATGGGAGACAGAAATTGAAACAAGAATGAAACTCTAATTTAATTTGCACAAAGGATAAAAATTGAAATTAATTAATTGAAATGATGGTATTTTAGGTATAAAATGTTATTAAAGTTTCAGTCTCCATTTCTAAAAATTTTAGTCCCCTGTGTCCCCACTTTTTGGAGGTACTGAAATACTGAAATTTTGGAGACAGAGACAGAAATTTTAATACCAGTATCTGAACCAACAAATATGATATTGAGTCTCAGTCTCTCAGTCTCTGTCTCAATACCTCAAAACAAACGCTACCTTATTGAGTTGTGTGATGAAAGGTACAATACATAGGAAGAATCAAATATGCACTAAAAGAATCAAAATAATAAAAATAAAAGCATATATATGTGTGTGTGTGCGCGTGCGCACTAGAAGAATCAAAATAATAAAAGCATACAATAAAAATATACAATTCTACAATTAATATACAGATATTTTATATAAATATAAATAATACTAATTGATTCTAATTTATTTTTTAACATGGAGATTTAATTAATAATTATGGTAATATATAGGTATAGATATAAAAAATAATCATTATTTCATATTTTGACATGCTTATTAATATTTGTCTAATGCTTCCTTTTATATATTCATGTTATTTTGTAAAATTGAAAAGTATATAATCTAAACTCTAAAATAAAAGAGTTTAAGATCAACCATTTTAATTTATATTAGTTAGTATATTTAGTTAATATTTTAACATATTTAATTTAACAGATTAATATTATATTTTTAATTAATATATTTAAATATTATTAATTAATAATGGACCAAAAATAATAAATTATATTCACTTTGTAATAGTCTAAAATACTAGAGAATTAGGGGTGAGCACGGATCAGTTTGGTTCGGGTTCAAGATAAAATTAGAACCGAACCGATCAAAATATAATTGGTTCGGTTTGGTTTAGATTTACGTTTTTTTGAACATATAACCGAACCAAACCAAATCGATTAAGAACGAATTGGTTCGGTTCGGATAATTGGGTACCCGATAACTTTGAAATTCAAAAAAAAAAAAAACAAATTTTTATCTTAAAAATTCAAACATATTAATAGTGAATAATCTTTGTCTAATGGAAATACAAAAGTGCAATAGAAATATTAGAAGCTAAATACAAAAGTCTAGTAAATAATCTTTTAAAGAAGCTAAATTCAAAACACATTAAACTCCAAACATTAGAAGCTAAATACAAAAGGGTAATAGAAATATTTGTCTAGTTTTCAAAGTGTTAAGGTTACGAGTTGCAAAACTCACTAAAAGCCATATTTTTTATTATTTTATTTAATTAATATATGATCGGGTTTACGGGTTCGGGTTTCGCATCCCTAAAATCGATACTCGAACCGATCAGTAACAAAAGTCATTGGTTTAGTTCGAGTTGGACCCGATTACTCGTTGGTTTCAGAACCAATTTAATTGGTTCGGTTCGGATTCGGACGGATAACAAGTACCCGCTACCCGTGTTCATCTCTACAGAAAATGATGACTGGTATGAAAAATTTAGTAACCTCAAGGTATTTGTTAGCTTAGGAAATTATGAAGAATTGCTAAAACTTTAAAACAAGAAAAAAATAATATATATATATATATATATATATATATATATATATAATTTATTTCATAACATGATTACTTATTTAAAATAAATTTTTAAAATTTGAACTTATCGATCCCTCATGTTTACTTGGGTCTGTCAGACTCAACAAAAAAATTTGCTCAGATTGATACCGAAGCACGCCTGAGAGAATTTTTAAAATTAGACAAATTAAACTTAGAAATCGATATGTTCAAATTTTAAAAAGGTAAAAAACTTAAATGTATTTTTAAATTTTAAAGGACTTAAATATCCGCAAACCAAAACGTCAGTCATCAAGTTATCCTTTTCTCAAAAAATAAAAAAGAAAGAAGAAGAAATGATCCTGAGTGAGCAGTCACCACTCGTTTCTATGGCGGAAGGCTGAACACGCAGTCACACATGCACCGTTACTATCTCCTATGACCTCTGTATGTTGGTTGGCATAGCCAGCATTCACGATTCAACAATCATCCTTTGCTTCATCCATGGCCACATCATCAACAACAACCGCGTCTCTTGCCTTTCCCAAACCTCTTGTACCTTCTTCTCACGCTACAACATCTAATTTGTTCTTCCAACTCCGAACACAGAAGTACCAGAACCACCACAGAAGCAAATCTGAAATGAAGGCTCAAGTCCGTAAGGAAGATGTTGTTATCGTGGGTGCTGGCATTGCTGGCCTTGCAACTGCTGTCTCCCTTCACAGGCTTGGAGTTAATTCCCTCGTTCTTGAGCAGGCTGACTCCCTTCGAACCGGTGGCACTTCCCTCACCCTCTTCAAGAACGGCTGGAGGGTACTCGATGCTATTGGAATCGCTCATTATCTCAGACCTCACTTCTTGGAAATTCAAGGGTACATTATTATAGTAATTACTATTCATTCTTAATTATTATCAGCTGAGCTTTATTTGGTTCATATTATCAGCTGTACAGGATGGTGGTGAAGTCTGAGGATGGCAGAGAACTACGCTCTTTCACTTTCAAACAAGAGGATCAAAGGTACCCAGGATCGATTAAAAAATCCTAAGTTTTCTTAATTTACCTTTTGGTGGCTTAGTTTATACTATAAATTTCTCTGTTTATCAAATGTTTAAAGAAGGAGTATGCTGCAGCCAAGAGGTGCGAGCTGTGGAAAGGCGAGTACTTTTGGAAACTTTAGCTGCCCAGCTCCCCCAGGATATGATTCAGTTTTCTTCAAAGCTAGCAAGGATTGAATCAAATTCAGATGGAGAAACCTTGTTGGAACTTGCAGATGGGTCTAAGCTTCTTGCAAAGGTTAGTAGTGCATATTCTGGTTTAATTAGCTCAGCTCAAATTCCATATATATTGATCCAAGAATGTAACAAAAAGTAGCATAACAATGAAATGAGTAATTAGTTATGTGATTGAAATATGATGGCCAATTATGATTCTCTCTGACAAGTTAATCTCATGAATAATTAGATTTTGATAGGTTGTGATGGGATTCGATCACCAATAGCAAAGTGGATGGGGTTTTCTGAGGCAAATTACGTTGGTCATTGTGCTTTCCGTGGACTTGCTTCTTATTCAGAAGGACAGCCTTATGGACCAAGAGTAAATTATATCTATGGTAGAGGGGTGCGTGCAGGATATGTTCCTGTTTCTCCAACAAAAGTTTATTGGTTCATCTGCTTTAACAGTTCATCCCCAGGTCCTAAATTATAGCTCCATACATAATTAGATTATCTATATAGACATATTTTATACCAACAATCTATGAAAGTTGAATCTTGAAGTTTATCTTGGTTCATTTAAAGAATAGTTTGAGTTGAATGGCAGGTCCAAAAATAACTAATCCAACTGTTCTTAAGAAGGAAGCTAAAGAACTAGTCAAGAATTGGCCTTCGGAGCTTTTGGACATAGTGGACGCTACAGCCGACGAGACTGTCAGCAAGACTCCGCTGGTAGATCGGTGGCTTTGGCCGGCCGTAAGTCCACCTGCTTCTGCTGGTAAAGTGGTGCTGGTCGGAGATGCTTGGCATCCGATGACTCCGAATCTGGGGCAAGGAGCATGTTGTGCACTTGAGGATGCTGTGGTTCTTGCTAAGAAGCTTGCAGGGGCCATCAAGTCTAATGAGGACCACTCATCAGTTGAAGAAGCTTTGAGGTCATATGGCAGTGAAAGATGGCCCCGAGTGTTTCCACTCACTGTTCGTGCATACTTTGTGGGTTCCATATTGCAGTGGGAGAATCCATTGGTGTGTTCTGTTAGGAACAACATTGTCATACCTAAGTTAGTAAGGCTTGGACCATTGTTGGAGCATACAAATTTTACTCCTGAGAGTCTATGAAAGAAGAATGATAATGGGAGAAAGTAGTAGTTCCATTTCTACTAAATCCAACACCTGAATGTATAATACATTAAATCAATGTAAAGATAGAGACATGCCTGTATTCATTAATGCAATTGCAACGCTTTGGTTTCAGTTAAGAGAAATATCTCAGATACACCTCAAATACAAGCTTTCAATCTCAACACAATAAAAGCCATATATTATAGATAAGAATACAATCAAGAACTAAGAAGCATATCTATAATTTTCTTTGTTTACATTTTAAAACTAAACTAGTCCATCCAAGCTATCATTTAATCTAATCAAAAGCGAACCACAAAATCATTTGACAAAATGAAATAGCACTTCAACTGCTCTTGTCATCTTCAGGATTCCACTTCAGCTTCCTCAGGCTGAAAAAAATAAATAAAAGGAAAGGAAAAAACTTAGGTCAAAACTCAAAATCAGTTAACAACTGTTGATGCAAACTGCAAATCATTGGTTCCAATCCAATTCCAACGAACTTTCATGCGAACATAAATAAATAAATAAATAAATCCGAGACGAACCTTTTTGCGGTGAAGGAGTAGGAGCAGAGAAGAACCAGAGGATGATGGCGCAGAGAAGAACGAGAAGAGGGATGAGGTGGACAGCCTTCTGTGCTGATCTGAGACGAGAGCGCTCCCTCTTTGAAACATACGAGAGGGGATCGTATGTGGGAAGGTCTTCATCGGTTTCCATGCTCAGCCGAGTGATGTTATTGAATCTTGAATGCTTTAGAATGAGTCCAACTCTTTCACTCTTTTCTCAACTTCATTTTTCTTCTCTTTTTCCTATATCCCTTTCTTTCTTCTTTTCCTACCACTTTTTCTAGGAAGGTGCCATCATATTCAACAATATTTATTTGTTCAATATAGGTATATTGTTTTATTCACATTTGACAAATAAATTACACCTAAATCATTATCATCTTTAAGTTTACTATTGTAATCAAGATTCTTATATTTAAATAAATGTCAACTTTTTTAGATCTAAGAAAATGAAATTACTCAGTTATTTAAAAAGTTTTAGTAGAGTCATATTAGTAGAAATATTTGACTCTTACTCTAGGTTTTTTCAACCGTGTCTCGTATATACTAATACTAATAAAAATGATAATATAATCAATTCTGCTACGTTACTAACAGCATTTCTGTCAACTTCTGTCAACTCTTATTTATAATTGTGTTTAATAGAAGTGTCTTTGTGGATGTATCTAATAAAAATATATTTTTTATGACTGAGTTTAATAGGGGTGTCTTTATAGATATATTTTCTGGATGTATCTCTTTATATATGTGTTTAAAATATAATAAATAATTATTGTTGATAATAAATTGACAGATAATATGTTGATACCCTATACTCTCCATAATATAATTCATTTTATATAAAATGTTTGCATGCTAAAATCATAAAATTCTATTTAAAAATATAAAAGGTGTATCAAAATAAATTGTGTGTGAGAAATTTTATAGGTGTTTCAACTTCCAAGAATAAGTAAGTGTTGTTATTTTGATCAATTAATTGTTTTTTACATCAATATTATACTCTAATTTTAATTTTAATTTTAATTTTAAAAATATTAAAAAAATTTAAATTAACATTAAACTAACAAAATAAATAGTACGTAAAGAAAGCATTCATTTGCTCTTGAAACATATAAAAAATTTACACACACACATATATATTACATTTCTTATTATGCTATTTTGTAACGATATATACTACTAACTACTTTGGTGATGTGATCTACAGGAAATTCTTGGTAATGTTCCCACTTTAATTTGGGTCAAAAATAAAAGTAACTTCCTAAAAAAACTATATATACTGCCAACTATTTTCTGTTTTTGAAATAATATAAAAACTAAAAAGTCTTCTATTCAATATATCAAAATATTACATTTCTGCTTCCTTTCACGCGGCGGTTGGTAGAGTTTGGGTGAAGGAATTAATTAAAGGTAGATACTTCAACGATTGATACGTAAAAAAAATGACATTGTAAACCGTAAAATAAATTCACAACCTTAATTAAAGGCCTAGTGTTTTACATGTGGAGACAGGTTTGAAAAGTTAGAGATGATTGATCCAATAACCATAGAAGCCAACCACACCTTTAACGCTCCGATTCAAGTGCGAATCCAACCCAGTACGTCACAGTAATCATGATGATGCCACTCCTCTTCTAGTCTTCTTCCCATTATTTTACTTCTTTCATCTCATTTTCACATGCAGGATTTCCATAGGCATGTAGAAACTACTCAATCAAAAAATGGCATGTATGGTTCCTTCTTTAATTCCCCTTAAAGAATTCAACTACCACAATATGCTTGTCCTTTTAGGTTTGTTTCTACTGCTAAAGTATGTACCATTTTTGGACCTATTATCACTCAAATTTTTGGAGGGTACTAGATATAGCTGCGATTATATATATAAAAGTAATACCGAAATAGTTTCTGGAAATATAATAGTTTCCCAAATGCAAAAAATTATTCTATTAATTTAACATGTTAGAATAAAAGGATATGTAAGTTCAATATATATATATTTTTTTAACAATCTCGTTACCTTATAAACAGTATTTCTACCCACTTCTACCAACTCTTGTTTATAACTGTATTTAATAGAAGTGTCTTATGGATATGCTAATAAAAATATTTTTTTTATAGTTGTGTCTAATAGAAGTATCTTTATAGATGTATTTTCTGAATATATCTCCTCATACACGTGTTTAAAATATAATAATTAATTATTGTTGGCAATAAATTGGCTATATTTGTACCGATGAAAGATGTTACAATTGTCATTTTATTCTTGTATGGATACATTTGTCAGCGTTTATATCTTTTATGGGTATAAATAATAATTTATTCTTTTTTAATTTTAAGGCTTTGGAAAATTTTAAATGTCATATAAATCTAGCTATTAGAAACTTTTACATTGAGTTTCATTAGTTCTTCCGTGAGTCTCCTTAATCGTGCGAGGAATGCTAGGAGTCAGCAACTTTTGTGATTTGTAAATGATGGTTTTAATGGTGTGAGATTGGTTTGAGATTTCATCTAATGACTCACTTTTTTTTTGTTGGTTACATGCTGGCCAGAATTTAACAAAGTTGCTGGCCCTAGACTTTTCCTAATCGCGCCATTAGTTAACAAGTACGTACCACTACATGTGGCTCATCAACACTCGACGATGCTCTCTTGGCTACCAAAATGTTGTGCTTGCTTCGCCTTCCATTTCCTAATTTGATAAACCCTGAACCACATTTGCTCGTGAGAAATTCCAAATTCCTAAACTTAAGTGGGAAAAAACCTAACCCTTGTTGTTCGCCATGCATAGTGTAGGAAGTACGTACTAGTTCAACTGAGGGAAATAGCAGCATATACTTTATCTAAAGTGCATATCTGGAGTTTCTGTCATCCTCTATGAATGAAAGAAATTTAAAAATTTCTTTTAATATCTCTTTTATCATTTTAACACGATCATAGCTATGAATTTATATTAAGGTCAAAACTTATATGCAGTTACTTTTATAAATAACATTAATAGTTGAAAATTTTTAAATAATAATTTAGTAAATATATCAAATTATAATTCTTAACTATAATCTTTATCTAAAAATAACTACATGTATGTGAGTTTTAGTAATAACATATTTGTCAGAATTATGTGGAAGACAAAAAGCACAAGCTGTGTGTATGTGTAACATCCTCAAATAAAATATATTCACATTTTTTGTTTTCATCTAAGAATTACACATAAATATTATTAGAGTGGTTTAAGATGGACTAGGCAAACAAGTGGACATGGACATGGACATAGATCCTTGTCTCTTAAGATTAACAGTCAAGGCTTTTGCCTTGCTAACATACAATTTCTTGACATTAGAGCCTTGATCCTGCATCAATC
Organism: Arachis ipaensis; assembly: GCF_059453495.1. Taxonomy (NCBI): domain Eukaryota; kingdom Viridiplantae; phylum Streptophyta; class Magnoliopsida; order Fabales; family Fabaceae; genus Arachis; species Arachis ipaensis. Next base: position 5,047,244 of record NC_142440.1, on the reverse strand, counting down.
TAGCCAGGCTTCTCTTAGCATTTGCTCTAAATGGACAATTAGATGCCAGGAAACCATCCACCAAGTGCAGGTAAGCCTCCAGGTCATGGCAACATGCCATGTCAGCATCCGGCTTTAGATAGGGCGACATCTTGGTGTCGACACGTAGCTCGGTCCCCACGTGTGAGTAAGCCAACGGTGTATTCTCTTCAAGCATGTTCATGACACCACCACCAACCTTGGAGTTCCTTATTTTTTCCTCTACCTCCTCGCTTACAAATATTCCAGGCACTCTCGTAATCACGTCTTGCGAGTTCACAATTCTAAGCACTTTCACATTACGAGCCGTAACTCTGTTTCCAAAGGCCTTGTTACCCACTCGAGGCCCACCAAAGGAGAAAACAGCCACCGGTGGCATGTTTGGGCTGCACGTGCTTATCTCATCGGCCACCAACAAGGCCAGCGTTGCGCCCAAACTGTGGCCTGTGATTGTGATGCTTAGGCTCTCACCCTTGTAAACCTCCAATAACCGCTTAATTTCTTCCACAACAGACTCGGCTAAGCTAGGCACGTGAGCACCACGTGTCTTGTACAGGCTCAAGAACCCGCACTCCACTTTGGGCTTTCCTTGGTTATCATCTTCCTTGTTATCATCAGGGTGATCAATCAACTGGGCTCGAAGATTCTCGGCCCATTCGAGACAAGTTGAAGTTCCGCGAAGGGCAATCACGATGTCCCTCCTTCCCAACCGTGCGATCTCTCTTTGGTCATCACAAACTGCGACGTACCCGACCCAGCTAGAGCGCTGGGTCATCCACCCGAGATCCGGTGCCACGTCATCGACCCATTTGGGCAACCCAATAGATGACGTGGCATAGAGGCTCTTGGTGACCTTATATGTCCTGTCATGGAGGGCCACGTGGCGGGGCTGTGGCGGGGCATCCGTGGACATGGCTGGGTCAGAGTGGAAAGCTTGGTAGGCAGCCTGGACGAACTCGCCGTACCGGACAACCTCCCGGCGGAGATTCTCATCGAGCGGATCGAGCATCCCTTTCCAGTCATTGCTGCCGTGGTACTCCCTCCACCGGCTGCCGAGGACGTTTCGCGGCGAATACTCGGCTGTCTTGGAGAGGAGGCGCTGCAGGCGGTGAAGGTTTCGCGGGGACATATCCTCGGCGGCTGCTTTCATTTCCGAACTCCACAATCTCCCTAAGTTGAGTCCTTCAAGGAAACTTTTTGCTTTCTTCTCCGTGGACGATGATGAATCGTCAGTGCTTGTGATTTTATTGTGTTGTTGTTGGAGGGGCTTTTGGGTATCGAGGAGCTTTTCGAGGTTAGAGAGGTGTAAGCGAGTTGACTCGGTAGAAACGAAGGGCTTGACGGAAGCTGCAGGGTTGAGAGGTGAGGCTGCGCGGCATCTGAAACTGGGGCACCTTGTTGCCTGCAACTTGTTATGGATGCTGTGAACTGATGGCACGGTGGCGCACATCTGCATCATCATCATCTTCTTCTTCTTCTTTGATACAAGATCGAGTTCGTTGTTTTAGTTTTCTTGTTGAGAATGGAGGTGGGGGAAGACAGCGTCAAATAAGATTTTATGATATGAATGAACTTGTGTGCGCTTGAAATCCAAGAAGGTGAATGTTTCAAGGTCTATTTAAAGAGATGGGTGTATTATTTGGTGTTTTGGTCAATGCCCTTCAATTTTGTCATAATTACGTAGTATATATAGATAGATTTTTATAACGAAAATATTTGAAATGGTAATGTGTATGGGAAATTGGAAATTAGTGGTGGGGTCTGACTTTATTTTGAATAATTAGAGGTGGTTAAAAAATTAAGAGTAGTGTTTTGAAGTAAAATGGACCGCGTCCCCCGAGTTTAAGTTTGGGTGTGGGTCTCATTCATGAAAGTCTGCGACCACTGCATAACGCTGTTACTCGTTTTCACATCAAATGACTTTTTTGGCCCTAAGAACTGGGATGCTCACGTCATCAAATTGAAGTGTTGCCTTACACAGAGGACGCGACTAATGGCCTCTCCTTCTTTGCTCCAAAATTTAAAAAAAAAAATTTAGATAGAAAATGAGAAGATAAAATAATATGAATAATAGATATGTCGAATTTCAATTTAATAGGTATACAGATGATTATATTCATCATTTTTAATTGGATGATTTTTTTTATTCGATTTAATAATGGTTGGATGATTTTAATTGGATGATTTTTAATTTACTCATGCACAGTTAATAATAGTTGGATGTTCAATTTATTAGATGTGCAGATAATTATGCTAATGTTAAGATTTAGGAGATAATTTGGGGTATAATATTTTTTTATTTTATTAGGTCAATTTTAGAGTCTATCATTCACATTATTTACAAAAATTATTATCTACCTAACAAAACCCTTTTAAAAATGAGAAAAGATCCCATCCAATTATAATTGTCAAGTGGTCGAATCCGACAAATTATTGATTTATTAGTTTATTAATTTAACCGATAAATTATTAATTAAATCAATAAAATTGATTTTATGTAAATTAAAAATTTAAAATTAAAATTTGAAATGTTTATTTTCACTGACATTTTATCAAAAATTAAGTCTCAAATTTTAAAAATAACTGTTCATACCCTGGCCCAATAAATAGGACCCAGGATCCAAGCAAAGAAGCCCAACCCAAAGGGGTTGGCCCTCCCCCAGTACCGGCCTTCATCCCCAGAAGTCGGTACTGAACACGACCTACTCCAAAGAAGTCGGATACGAGGGTTAGCTGGCAGATAACACTCATTCGAATGAGTAACCGCCCCTAGAAACTCTCTAACCACTTCATAGAGCCATATCTTAACCTCCCTAAGATATGGGAACGGTTATCCACCTAAAAAGGTGGCACTACTTCAGCGGTGGTTATTGGTTCACCACTATAAATACCCTGACATCCCTCAGGTATCACTAAGTCCCAATACTTTCTCAACTTGCTCACACTCTTGCTAACTTAGGCATTGGAGTGTCATTGCAGGTACCACCCCCCATTCTTCCAGACGCACAAGTCGAACGGAGGAACACCGAGTTTCAGGGGCACCAGCTGGCCACCTCCCTCACACGTTTGGGTCAACCAACGTCATCCGGCCACCAGCTGGCCATCTCCCTCACACGTTTGGGTCAACCAACGTCATCCGGCCCACTAATCTCCGGTTACCCACCGTAACAATAACTAATATAAAAAAACATAAAATTTGTTAGTAATATCTTAATTTAACACAATAAAAATAATAATTATTTTATAAAATCTATCATCTAACTATAATATCAATAAATTTTAACATTTATATCAAAATAAATAATTTTAATCACAATATTAATATTGAAATAAATCAAAAAAATTATTTTAATCTTTAACTTTTTTGTTTTAAGATAATACGATATTTTTAATAAAAAATTTAAATAGTAGAACTCTAATTATAAAAGATAAGGCGTGCTATTATTCATATTATTCGTATTTCCATTATTTATCCAGCAGAACTCCGATTGATTAGGGAAAAAACATAACAAAACTGTTTTCAACAATTTATTTTATAATCAACCGCTGGTATGTTGGATATGAGGTCTGCTATAGATACAAGTATTTTTGTCTTACAAGCTATACAAGTTGGCTCAAATATAAGAAAAAAACACGCGCACCACTCTTTTAAATTGAGCGTCTAACACACGCGCCTTACAACACGTTCATTATGCCGCACTCTTCCTCTTCTTCCTCAATCAAAATGCAAATCGTGAATATTCAAGCGACATTCGAAACAAACTACGATTCTACGAAGAGTAGAAGAAATCAAGAAGAAAAGATACAAATTTCCATAAAAAATTATCAAAAAAACGAAAAAACATTATTCAAGGTACTGTTTTATTCTTCTAAGTTTTTTTTCTAGATTGTCTCTGCCATGTGTCTCATCCTTAACCAGCAAAACATTAAAAGATTTCAAAAAGAAATATACTGTCTCCCCATGATATTGATATTGAGTGTGTTTCTTAAATCCTTTGGGTGTATTTCTGTAATCCTTTGGGTGTATTTTTGTCTGTAACCGTTTTGGTGTATTTCTGTAATCTTTTGGGTGTATTTCTGTAATCGTTTGGGTGTATTTCTGAAATTCCATTATCTTCAAAACAATTTCAAAGCTTGATTTCAGAAACCATGAAAATCGAAAAAAGTAGAAGAAGATCGAAGGCAAAGAGAAAACACACGAAGGAGATCGAACAAATTTGGCAAGAAACTCGAAAAAGGAAACGAAATCTTTTGAAAAATGGAAGTTATATATTCACGCGTTATTTGATTTGGATTGATTTAAAAATTTGTTAAAGAGGCCCGTAACATAAGCCGCGCGTTTATAGGATTTCGTTCTCTTCAGACTTGTAAAACTTGTAAGCGCACACCACTTATATGTAAAGATTAATCCGTTGCCTATTTCAGAATAACCGGCACTTTAGAGATTTATTCCTCTTAGCAAAGTTCAACAACAATACAATCAGATATGACCTATAAACCTTATTCATAAACTGTGTAATTTAAATTTAAAATAATGTATATTTTCAGGGCAAGTTAATATAATAAAATCTCAAAGCTATTGATATTCTTTTGATAGATACATACGCTGATGAGACATTGCTTACGTAAAAAACAATAAGATATTAATAACATATAATAGTGATATTGTTTTGGTCGTTATTATTGAAAATGTTTTGAAGTCAAATTAAACTACATCCTTTGCTTTCACTCCAAACTAATCGGACCTTGTCAGTACGTAAGAACGCAATTTCGTTGTTCCTTCAACAATCTGATTAAAGGGAGGAGATTTGACATGTCACTTCTAAAGTTAACATATTTCAATAGCTCAACCTAAGCATCCAATATATACATTAGACATTTCATATTTTAGGCGCAAAAGTTTGATCCGTTAGATATATTGCACTAAAAAGAGTTTGAACATTGAATACCACAATAATAAATAGAACAATTCAAGTCAATTACTTGCGTCAAAGGCCAAAACTCAGAAAAACAAACCGGAAAATCTCAGTTTCGTTACCTTGTTACGTAGATGATGACCTTACTTTAATATTTTTTGTTGCAAATGTTATTCCCTAACTTGAGAGGTTAATAACTATTCTGTCGCAGATCTGAACTTCATTTAAGAGTTTGTTACTGACCGACGAATTGCTACATACGCAAGGCGAGATTCGAATATCTGACACTTGTTTAAGCAGACAAGTGAGGTGACCACTCAAATTGATTATGACCATACTTTAATTAATTAATCTTTTCTGAACTTGGTTATAAACTCTAATATTACACGAAACTTTTTTTTTCTTTTGTGTGTCTATTTTTTTATGAATTTAATAAAAAACTTAAAATATATGTCAGCCAAATCCATCAAAACATTGTAAAAAAAATAGTGTAAATAACTTTTTTGTTGCTAAGAGTATTTTTAATAGAGTGTTTTTAGAATATTAATTTTAGTAGTTTTAAAAAAGAATTGATTTAGAATTAAAATTTGTATTAGAGTTTATTGATAAAACAAAACCAGTATCATTTTAGGAATATAATATTATTTTGATGAAAAACGTAACCAATAAAATTTTGTCACTCGTATATATGATAATTATATTGATAAAATAATTAAAAATAAAATTTATCTATCTTGTACCCTAAAAGTATGTATTAAGTTTAAAATTTTTTTTATTAAAAATATAAAAAGTTAAATTTTTAATGTATTTATTTTATATTTATTAAATAAAAATATTTAAATTTTTTTACAAATAGTAAATTTATCATGTTAACTACATTCTTAAAAATAATATAAAATTTTAACTAAATTAAAATTAAATATTAAAAAATAAAATTTATTTTTAATTTTAAATTATTATTTATAACAAATGATCTTATATATTATATATCATTATATAAAATTTAAAATAAAATTAAAATTAATTAGATCTAGTATAGGAGATAATCTAACATCATGATAACTGCTAATGCATTTATGAGGATATGAGCACGTCATTGACATTCTGAAAATGCCGCCGTAGTGCCGTTGAATTCTGAACAACAAGCACTTAATATATGCTGCATACTTTGCCTTTTATAAAAAGGGAGAACAATGAAACTAAGTTATTCCCGTCAAAAGAAAAAAAAAAGATATATTTATTATTCTCCTTTCTTGTTCATTTTCGTCAAAACTCAAAAGGCATATATATCGGCCAACACAGTGAGTGGCGGATATTTGAATTTAGTCCAACTTTCTTAGGGGGATTGAAATTTGGTGCACTATATAGAATTTTTGGTGAACAACCAAGAGAAAAAAAAAAGCAGAAAAGAAAAAAAAAAAATCAGGTTCTTAACAGCAAGAGAGGACAAACCACCTTTGGCGGCTGGTGCCAAAGGTGAACCTCATCAGCTCTGCTATCTCCAGATCCTATCTTTGCCAACCGATCTGCCACGACATTAGCTTCTCTCGGGATAAGCTCAAAACGAATATCCCAATCCCTTCTTAACTTCAAGTCAAAGATCAGTTGTATCACTTCTTTTTCAATATGCCAGAGTGGAACTTGCCAACTAGTCACTAGCTCAAAAGCTGATGCGCAATCTGGCTCACAGACAACAAGCTTAAGACCCGCCTCCCAAGCCCAAGCCAAACATTTCCATATACTCCACAACTCCATCTTAATGACACTAGATCCAAAGGAATTTCCTGAGCATCCCATTACCCATTGACTAGAGCTATCGCGAATTACCCATCCAAAACCAGCACAATCATCTCCCAAGTTCACACTCCCATCACAATTTAACTTCCAAGCACCAGGTTCTGGCGGAGACCAAAACAGAGATTTTAATCCCTGGATGCAACACACTCGATTCTGAGTTGTATATTCAAAATCCACCATGCACCTGCGAGCCTTGTATGCAATTGACCCAGTAAATCCAAAAATTCTCTGAAAATTACCCATATTTCTGTCTTGCCAAATTGACCATATTATAGCTGCAAATTTGGAACAACCTTCATTGAGGAGGCCATGCTTGAACCAATCATGCACCTCGTGAGAGCCAAAGAAACACACATCAGAAAAACCTAGAGAAACCCAAACTGATCGCACTACTTCACAATCCCGAAAACAATGAAGAATTGTCTCCGGAAGTTGATTGCAACGTGTACATAAGGATGAGGAGGAGAGATGTCGCCGAAAACGCAGATACTGAGTTGGTACAGCATCATGAAGGCAAAGCCACACTAGGAGCCTCAACTTTTCAGGGACCCGCGCCTTCCAAAGCCAAAGCCAATTGATATTCCTATCCCAATTCAACTTATTCTGAATTAACCATAAATATCCTTGTTTAGCAGAGTAAAAAGTGTGCTCCCAACTCCAACCCAAATCACGACCAGAAGCTGAAATATGTACTAAACTAAGAATGTCTTCCCTTAAGCCGAAATATGTGCACTATATAGAATTTAATATTTCAATTGTGATTTTTCGATAAAAAAAATTGGCTTTTATTGGGGTGACTTAGTATTTTAAGGGAAAAAATATTAAATTATTTTTTTACTTTAGTCTATGATAACAATAAAAAAATTTTCCGGTACACAAATTCAATCTAACAGGATATATAAATTCAGTTACAATTTTAGTCTTTATTATTTTATCTTTATCTTATCTTTATTTATTTTTATCTTTCATAGGTCAATACTCTATATATATTTAGTTTTACTTTTATAATTTACAATTCAATCAATCAAAAAATATAAAGTACAATATTTTTCGTCTTTTCTTTTCTTATTCTTTTATAATTTTATCATGGTATCAGAATTGAGACGACTCATATTTATTTTTGGATTGTTATTTATATTTGACTCCAATATTTTCATGGGCTGTTAAAGCTTGTGCAATAATTATTAACGGTATGTCTCTTGATTAATGTCTTAATTTATTGTTAACGATAGAAGATATGTTAAGTATCCTATTAGGATTTCAAGTACTCTGCTAAGATTAGCCAAGAATAATTCTAATTATTCAAATTTTACAGTCACAATTGATTGATCACTCTAAGTGTAGATTCAAACTCAATATGGCCACGAATATAATGTTGTTCACAGAGGTAGATAGAGAAGGAATATGAAAGAAGAAGAGGATATTGTCAACGTTAATGAAGAAGATAATTTAAGTTGGGGATAAAAAGATGTTTAAGATAGGGATGTCAATAGGATAAAATGGGTCTGATTCTCCATTTTCGTCCCTTAATTTGCTCCCGTTCTCGTTTTTGTTTCTATTTTTCGCCATGAGAAAATATTGATCTCTATTTCCACCGGGCTCCATTTCTTGTGGCTCCCCCATTTTCTATTTCTCAAATAGTTCTGACTAATTATTAATTTCTATAAGAATAGAACTGAAAGTATCCATCCTATATAAAACAGAAAATTTTATACAAAAAATTTAAACAACAAAATGGTGATTTTTTTCAAAATGACGCACTGAAAGACGCCATGGCGAGTTAGAACACAAAGCAGTGGACGAGGTAGGGGACGTGGCAGCAGAAAGAAAAATGGACACGGCAATAGAGTTGTAGAAAGGAACGCCACTAATATAAAGAACGACACGGTGAGGGTGATGAAACGGTGAAGGATGACAATACGGTGAGACAGAAGAGTGGTGAGGAGGTGGTTGCAGAGAGATTTGATGGAGTATAGACAACGCTAAGGATCTATAAATTGAAGAAGAGTTATAGAAATAATATTTTATTTGTTTTTAATATATTTAATACATTAAAAAAGATACTAAAAATACAAATAATTTGATTTTTTTGATAAATCATTTTTTCTTTTTATTTATTTAAAGGGTATTTGTTAACCAACCTCTCTTTAAAAGAATAAAGTAAAAGTTCTCTCTTTTAATCATAAGTAAAGATTTTTTTTTTTTTTTTAACATGAAACGCAGATTTAAGTCAAACAAATAAAAAATTAAGATAATAATAAATTTACCTATTGATTTTCTACATGATAAATAATGTGAATGTCTATTTTTTTTTCAATGTTACTATCTTTATATCGAAAAAATATAGGGAACGAAATTTTAAGTAGTTAAATATTAGTCAAATCTTTTATTATAAAATATTTTTTTAAAACTTTATTTTTAAAGAACTTAGAATTTAGACATAAAACTTAGGGTATGCAATTTAAGATTTAAAATTTAAAATATATAATTAAAAAAATTAGTTGATATTAATTAAAAAAATTAATTATGTAATGAACTTTTTTTTTATATAGTTAGAATTGCAAACTAACTTATATCTTAAAAATAAAGAACACTAAAAAGAAAAAGACTTAAACTTATATCTTAAAATTAAAAGTAAACAAGTAGCATTAAAATCATTAAACTATATGGTAGCATTTGTTTTAAAGTATTGGGACAGAAATTGAAAAAATAGTATTTAATATTATATTTGTTGGTTTAGAAATTAGTACTAAAATTTTAGTCTGTATTTTCAAAATTTCAGTATTTTAGTACTTTAAAAAAATAAAAACACAGAAGATTAGAATTTTTTAAGATAGAGACTGAAATTTTAATAATATTTTATATCTAAATATCCTTATTTCAATTAATTAATTCCAACTTTATTTTTTGTGCAAATTAAATTGAAACTTCATTCTTATTTCAATTTCTATCTCATATTTTATATCAAACACAATATTAAAATTTATTTCAATATTTATCTCTCAATCTCTCCCCATCTCACTGTTTCGGTCTCTATTTCTTTCAAATGCTACCTATATGAACTTTAAATATACTTATTTACTTTAAAGATATAGGTTCAAGCTTAGCTTCCCTTCCTCCATTTCTTGCTATCTATATATACACACACTTAATTATCCGCCACTGAATACATTTATTTAACACCGGATAAGACCAGCTAGCTGCAGCAGCCATCAAATATGATATTGGATAGAATTGCGTATTGACTTATTTGACATAGTACTTACTTGAATATATGATTATATTTCTTGTAACGATGGCGGTCCCATGGGAAGTGGTAGACCAAAAATTTTGTAAACCATCATGTTAGGTAATTAATTAAATTAAAGTATCAATTAACTATAATTAATTATTAATTGAATTATAAAAAAATTAAATTAAAAATAAAAGATTTATCACCTAAAGTCATTTTGATATTACAGTAAAAAAATACATCGAAATTCGACATAAAATTTAATGGTCCCAGAATATTTAAACCATTAAATGGTTCCATAACAAAATATATTTTTAAAATTTTTAATAATGATTAAATAGTTCTTATTTAATTTTAATTATAAATTAATCTTTTATATATTATTTAATTATAAAATCTATTTTTTATTTTATAAATTATTATTTTATCATTTATTTATCATGTTTATTAATAATCAAAAGAACAAAAACAATAACGAATTAGATCTTTCATTAATCGTAATAAGTATTTTGGCAATCTTAATCAATTAGAATTTTATCCTTAATCTGTTACATCTGTAAACGCCGGTGAAATTGTGTTTCTTAAAAATTCAATCAATTGGATATATAACACAATTGATTGAATTTCTGTGTTTCCAAAATTCAATCGATTGGAATTACTACACAATTGATTGAATTTTGCAAGGCATGTGAATTTTTTCTATTTCAATCGATTGTTTTTGTTACCAATCGATTAAAGTCATCAAAGCAATATGGATTTTTACAATTCAATCAATTGATTGTGTTACCCAATCAATCCGTTGTGTTTTTTAATTTTTTTTTCTAAGAAGAACAAATAAAGGTATCCAATATAAGTGTTTGAATTGTTGCTAGACTTGGTAGTTAAATATTTAATAATATTTAAATATTATAATTTTGAGTAATATTTTAAGTTGGTCCCAAAATATTTTTTATTGAACGTTTTTGTTCTCAAAGATGAGTACCTGTGATCTAATTCGTAGCTAGTTGCTTCGATTTAAAGATTTGATAAAATGCTAATTGATTCGATTTGATATGACCTCAACCAATTCCATAAATCGAATTCATCTAATTCAATTTACCATTGAATATAAGCTATATAAATACCATCAAAACATTGAGAGTTCATTATAGTGTTTTCTAAACACTATAATAAAAAAATTAATTGGATCTCTGTTGATTGCTGAAACTATGATTATCGCATAATCAACGACAAATATTGGATATTAAAGAGATAGATAAACAATGAAGAAAAATGGGATATTAAGTAGATGGATAAACGATGAACAAAAATAATGAAAAATTGATAATCAAGGAGATTGATAAACGACTCCAATTGTAGGATTGAGTATTGGCGATAGATTCACTACAAGAAAATTGAACATTTGTAACAAAAACTTTGTAACAAATTTAAATTTGTTACAAAAAATTATTCTTTTGTAACAAAAATTAGTAACTGTTACATAATACTAATGTTTTGTAACAACAATACAATTTGTTACAAAATGTTTTGATATTTTGTAACGACTTGATTTTTTTTGTTACAAATTATATTGGCTTTTGTAACAAAAGATGAAGTTGTTGCAAAAGTTTAAAATATTTTGTAATAAAATGTCCATTTGTTTCAAAAATTTCAATTATTTTGTAAAAAAAAATTAATTTGTCACAAAATTTAATATTGTTTGTAACAAGTTATTTATTTGTCACAAAATACAAAAAGTTTTGTAAGTAAAAAAATTATTTTAAAATGTTAAAATCTCTAAGATAATTAAAAGAATTAAATGATTAAATGATTAAAATCTCTAAGATAATTAAAAGAATTATTTTTTATAAAAGAATTAAAGATTAAATGATTTATTTTTAAAAATGGTATATATTATTTTATATTTTTTTATAAAATTAATATATAATTTTACTAATAATTAAATCTTAAATGTTGATTAAAAATTAAATTTTTAAATTAAAAAAATTAATTATTAAACATAAATAAAAATAGTTAAAATTTAAAAATAAAAACAAATATAAAAAATAAAATTCGAATTCTAACCCTCACCTTTATTTTTTATTTTGTTGTTTGCCATCCTCGTCCATTTAAATAAAATTTTGAAAAATTTTCTTAAGTATAAAATATAGAGCTCTGGTTTTTTTTCTCTCTCTACTAGTCCTAAACCCACCTTAACCTAACACTCATCATTAAGCTGGTAAAATATGTGATTGTTAGAAAAAAAAATAAATTATTTGTATTGTAATTTATTATAGTTATTCATGGTTTTATTTTCAAAAAATTATTTATGTAAGATCCAGAACTTTTGAAAAATCATATTCTGAGTTGATTCCAAATTTATTTATTTATTAGCGATTTTATTTTCAAAAATTATTTCATTGAGAATAATTAAATCAAGTTTTGGTAATTAAAATAAAAATTTTACTGAATTTTATAATTATTGAATAATTTTCTATATTTTAATTATAAGACTTAGTAGTTGTAAAAGAAAAAAATTATACTATTTAATTTAAATAATTGAGATTTTAGAATTTAATACTTTAATTTTTATAATTAATTATATCATCTTATATTTTAAATTAGAATGCTTATTAAGAATTAATTAATAAATTGATAATTTAATTAATGTTTTAAAGTAATTTAAAGAGATTAAATTATATTTTTAATAAATACTATATTCCCTAATTTAATTAAAATTATAAACCCTTAGAAAAACCTAACCCTAGAACCCCACCCCTCTTCAGCGTGCACATACACCCAACCACACAGGGGTCACCTGTTCCACACACCCACACACAGAAATATGAAAGAAAGAAAGAAACGGAAGAGGGAAGAGGGGAGAGAGAGTCGCGTTAGGAGAAGAGAAGGGAGGAAGGGGGCTGTCCGCAGCGCCACTGTGCCGTCGCCACCTTGGAGTCTACCGTTCGTCACTGCCCAGTCGCCATTCTGCCTTCTATACAGCCGGTTCTGTAGCCTGAGAAGAATCACGAAGAGGAGAGAGAGCGTGTATGAAGGACAACGCCACCATAAAGCCATCGCCGCTGTCATCATGCTCCGCCGCTGTCGCGTCTCACTAAGCCGTCATCATCGTGCTTCCTGGTGCCGTCGGTGGAGTTGTGTCTTGCCGGATCTGCTGCTGGAAGTCTGGAGGAGAAGCGTTCTTTCAGATGGCAAATAACTACAAACAACGACAAAGTTTCTTTGACCCTCAAGGCTTGAAGGACAACGGCGACAACGATTGCTTCTTCCGCTGGTCTTCTTCTCTTCTCTAGCCCCTGCTCAAGTTCAGTTCAGGTAAATTATATGTTTTGAATTTCTAATTAGGGATTTGGTTATTAAAATTTCTGATTAGGGATTTTATTATTGAAATTTATGATTATTAGAAATTTGGAATTTCTGATTAAGATTGCTTCTCTTCTGAAATTTGGGATTTGGTTATTATAAGTTCTGATTAGGTAAATTTGAAATTTGCTTCTCTTCTCTTCCTGTTAGTGAATTGTTCTGATTTTGTTCTTCTTGAGTTTCTGTTAGTGTTTTGATTAAGGCTTTATAATATTGATTGATTTTGTTCTTCTTGAGTTCCTGTTAGTGTCAATCATCCAAACCCCCTTTCATGTATATAAAAAATGTTAAGTCATATTTTATTCCAGACTTAGATGATGGTTAATCTGATGGATGGAATGATATATTGATTTATTATATATATGGAATTAAAATTGATGAGATGCTGTGTAAATACTAATATTTAAAGCCATCTGCATCCAAGTTATGTAGCTGAATTGATAGCAAGAAGAAGATACATGTAAAGCAAAATGTGATTTTTCCTGTAAAGAGATTTTCAAAAAAAAAAACTATGAATTGTTAAATTGTACTGATTATAAATTTTGATTATTGAAATTTATGAATTTTGATTAGAATTTCTTATTAAGGATGCGTGTATAGTTTCTGTGATGAGGATGCGTGTATAGAATTTTGATTATTGCAATTTTAGAAAACTTTTTTTGTTTAAATTGATTGAATGATGTTGTGTTTGATTTATTAAATGATGATGATGCTGAAAATTCTGTTTGTTAGAGTGCAGAATTTGTTGAAAGGCTAAAAGCTAAGTTTTATGATTGAATTAATTGATGATACATGCTAATGATTACTTGAGATGATATTAGACTATTTGTTATATATGATGCAGTAAATTGATAATAATATATGTGAATTATTTGAGTGATTTGTGGTTGGATTGTGTTGAGTAATGCAGAACTTGTTGATTTCATATGAGTATGCTTAAATGTGAAAACTGACCAAAAATGGTGATTTATTAATCCTGAGCACTTGAGGCTAATTTAATCTTTTTAACAAGTCATAATAGATAAAAAAAGTTAGAATGCAAGGTTAGAGTGAATCAAAAGCTAGGAATCAATTTTTGACCTCTCAAAACCCAAGGTTACATGTTGCAGAATTATGCAGTTTCAGACAGTACTTTGTGAACAAAACTGGGAGTAATCTAACCACTCAAAATGGGTGAAATTATTTTTTTATAAAAATTTGATATGTCTAGATTGTTCCTCTAAAATTTCAGAATTTTTTGATGTGTGGTTTGGGAGATATGATTTTTAGAAAATGGTCATTTTCTGTAGAAATATTGTTGTCCGAATTCTGGAACAGCAACTTCAAAATCATATATCTCAATACTCTGAAACTCTTTGTAGGTGAAACCAAATAGGGGTAAAATATTAGGATGTCTAGTATTTTATGTCCAAATTTCAGGATAATTAGAGTTTTGTAGAGAAAGTTGTGCTTTCTAGAAGCAAGGCTGTTCACTGTTGTGACAGCATCCTTTCCTTAAAACAAAATCATATTTCAAGAGGCATAACTTTTTCTAGAGAAGTGAAAATTATCTGGGACTTGAACTGGGTGAAAGATGGGTAATTCTAATTCAACCACACCAAAATTTAGGAGAATCCAACAAAAGATGGATTTTATATGATTTTTTAAAATTGATTACTGCTTGCTATTTTTCTGAAGTGTACTAAATCAGTAGCCGATTTTTAAAAAAACTCATATAAAAGTAAATTAGGTGGCAAAAGAGATCTCTGGATTAGTGTGGCTTAGCTTTCAAGAAAGTTCAAGATAGTGTGGCTTAGCTGTCAAGTTGTTATTCGATTTTATTTTTCCATTCTTGTTATACTTTTCTATTTCCAAACTATTTCCAAAAGTCAAGTATATTTGTTATGAGGACTTTGGTGGAAATTGTGCTTTGTAGTAATTTTTAGACAATTGATACTTATGTAAATTTAATGAATTGAATTATGATTAATTAGGCCAAGTTTATATATTGAATTGTCAATTTTTGATAATTTGCATTCTTGATTGACTAGTTTTAAACTTTGAGAATAGATTCTTAAAGAATTAGTTAATTTTAACTTGTAAGTTCTAATTTTATTTTTACTCTGATGAAGATAGTGTTATATGTGGTTTTTTAATTTTGGTTTTCATTGCTCATATTTGCAGGGGTACAAAATTGATGCCAACATGCTAGACTTTATATTGACTGAAATATGCTAGAAGAATCAAGAATTATAAATCCGATATGATACAATTTTATGTTAGGAAAAAGTTGTGTTTAGTTGAATTTGTAGAACTTATTTTATTGTAAAAGAATCTTAATGACACGTAAGATATTCTAATTATCTATATGATTATATATTATATAAATGTTAAGTTAGCGTGTTTAGAAAATTAATTGATATATCAATTATTTAATTAAATATTTTAAAATAAATTTTCTATTTTTGTAACTAAGAATAAAAAATATTACAAAAGTAAGTAGTATTTTGTAACAAAATATTATGACACAAAAGTTTAAATTGTTACGAAAAATATTTTGAAGATCAAAATTTGTTATCACTTTTGTAATGACTTTTAGTTTTTTGTATCAGAAAAATTTGTTACAAAATATTACTTTGAATTGTAACAATTTCATTTTTTGTTACAAAAACTTTTTGTAACAGGACATACTGCAACGGCCCCTTTTTTTGTTACAAAATCCTTTTGTTTCAAAATTTTGATTTTTGTAACAATTTTTTTTGTTACAAATATTACTTTTTCTTGTAGTGATTATTCACCAGTTTATAATCTTAATATTAAAGAAAAATATAAGATCAGAGTAGTATCTAAATCAAAATAAAAACTTAAAAATTGAGGATAGAATTTAAAAAATAAGATAGATGAATAATAAGATAATAATTTATGAGCTATGCTACATATCCAAGAATTTTTTCATCCAAGTTTTATCCAAGTAGGTCCAACGCTAACAAAAACTACTCTCATTAAAAGAGCGTCATTACACGCGCTTTATCTTCTTCTCCTCCCCCGTGCTTCATCTTCTTCTTCTCTGCGTTTCTTCTTCTTTCAAATTCACGTATACCTCCTCCTCCTCCTTCTTCTTTTTCTTCGCGCACGCAGATTCTTCTTCTGCTTCTGCTCCTCCTCCTCCTTCTCTTCCTCTTCTTCTTCTCCTCTTTTGTTATCGTCATCACAAACAACACCAATATTTTGCTAATGGATTATTTTTTTTCAATCGAATTGAATGGAATGCAATTGCTAAATTGAATTGAATTGAATGGACATAGCTGTTCTGAATCTGAATTGAATTGAATTGAATTGATAATCTCTAAATTGTAGACAGAGGTGTTTCAAATTTGATTTTATATAATGGATTATGTTTCGTTCATTCAGTACTATACAATTGTTTCACCACGAATACGTGTTCGGTTCATTATGCAGAAAGCTGTTTGAATTTGATTTTATATAATGGATTATGTTTCGTTCATTCAGTACTATACAATTGTTTCACCACGAGTACGTGTTCGATTCATTATACAGAAACTGTTTGAATTTGATTTTATATAATGGATTATGTTTCGTTCATTCAGTACTATACAATTGTTTCACCATGAGTACGTGTTTGGTTTATTATGCAGAAAGCTGTTTGAATTTGATTTTATATAATGGATTATGTTTCGTTCATTCAGTACTATACAATTGTTTCACCATGAGTACGTATTTCGGTTCATTATGCAGAAAGCTGTTTGAATTTGATTTTATATAATGGATTATATTTCGTTCATTCAGTACTATACAATTGTTTCACCATGAGTACGTGTTTCGATTCATTATACAGAAAGCTGTTCGAATTTAAATTTATATAATGGATAATGTTTTCATTCATTTAGTACTATACAATTATTTCACCATAATAACATGTTCGGTTTATTTCTATTCTGCAAAATTCAAAACTCTTCCTCCTCACCTTCTACTGCTTCTTCATCAGGGAGAGAAGGAGGAAAAGACAAAAAAATATAGCAGCAACAACAACAAAAGAATGACGATAAGAAAAAAACACGTGAAGAAAAAGGGACGTGAAAAAGAAGGAGGAGAATTAGGAGGAGGAGGAATGCAAAGAAGAAGGCAAAGAAGAAGAAGACGCTCCGTGCTTAAACGAGCGTGAGACCTAAAATTGCTTGGATGAACTTGGATGCCAAAATTGCTTGGATGTGGAGAATATCTCATAACACGACTAGGAAAATTTAGAATAGCGTAATATATAAAGCAGTGCACAATTCAATCGATTGAATTGTGAAAATCCATATTGTTTTGAAGACTTAAATCGATTAGATAATACAACCAATCCATTGAATTGTGAAAACTCATATTACTTTGATGACTTCAATCGATTAGGTAACAAGAACAATCGATTGAACTAGAAAAAGCTCACATACCTTGCAAAATTCAATCATTTGTGTAGAAATTCTAATTGATTGAATTTTGGAAAACCCAGAAATTCAACTGATGGTGTTGTATGTCCAATCTATTGATTTCCAAAAAAATACGATTTGACCAGCGTTTTCGGATGTAACAGATCAAAGATAAAATTTTAATTGATTAGGATTGCCAAAACATTTATTACGATTAATGAAAGATCTAATTTGTTATTTTTTTGTTCTTGATTATTAATAAACATGATAGATGAATGATAAAATAATAAAATAAAAAATAAAAAAAATAGATTTTATAATTAAATAATATATAAAGGATTAATTTGTAATTAAAATTAAATAAAAATTATTTAACAGTTATTAAAAAACTTTTAAAAAATATTTTGTTATGAGACCATTTAATGGTCCAAACATTCTGAAACTACCAAATTCGGTGTCCTGAAACTCTCTCTTCTCTTTCTTCTCTCACTACTTTTTTTATTGGGTCACTATTCTACCATAGCAAGTATTTCTGACATCCTGAGCCACTATGCACTATTAAAAAAATGTTTCTGCTGTGTCGGATCCTGCTCTGCCAACCGCGACGCATAGATGAAGCTGCGATTCTATTTACGTCACCGGAGAATATCGCTGCCGATTCATTCATTTATGGTCGTCGTTATTGTGTTTACAAGTGCTTTGTCCTTGGTCACCGTCCCTCTCTTTGTCTCACGGTTTAAAAGAAACGTCTAAAAAATCACAAAAAAAACATTTAAAATTATTAAGAAAAGAACATTTAAAAATTTAATAAAAAATATCTAAAACTTAATAAAAAGAAACATCCAAAATGTTAAAAAATCCAAAGTCAAACAAAATAAAAAAAATATATCCAAATCATTTTAAAAACATCTAAAATTTAATAAAACGAGATATCCAAAATTATTAAAAAAAAATATTTAAAACATAACAAAGAAAACATCTAAAACATAAGAAAAAATTCGAAAACTAAGAAAAAGAAATATTTAAAACCATTAAAATAAATCATCTAAAACCTAAAAAAAATATCTAAAGCATAAAAAAATAAATATCCAAAATCTATAAAAAGAAGAAGAGGACACATCAAAACTTTAGACAAAAAAAAATCTCAAACTACTAAAAAATAAAAAACCTAAAAAAAAAAGAGTACGAAAACTACTTCAAAAAAAAAAAAAAAAGAAAAGGATAAGAAATAGTAATAGAACGATCCAAAATACGGAAATTTTTGCGTTCTTTAGAAGAAGGTGAAGAAAAATGAAAAAGTCACATATTTTTTAAAATTTTAAAATTCAATTTTTTAAGAGATTAATTACTATATTAATAAATTAGCTACCTCTAGAATTAGTTCATGTAATTTTTCTTTTGCAAAACAGAAGATATTTGTTCATTGGAATAGTTGCTGTCACTTACGCTCATTTGATTTACGTGATTGATTTTTAATCACAAATATATAGAAGTTAACAAGCGAAAAATAGATGTTTTACATAAATAATATGTTTTTAGTAATTTTAACATATTAAAAATGACTAATTTAATTAAAGGGCTATTTTTTATATTTTTATATAGAATTTATATATGAATTTTAATATATTAATAAATTTTATAGTTACTACTATTAACTCATTTAAACTCACCATATATATTAGCTATTGTTGTCTTTTACATTTCTCTTTAAGAATTTAACATCCTACACAGATTGAAGTCTCAGAAACAATTCTTTTTCATGGACAAATTAAAAGACAATGATAAATAAATCAAACAGTAGATATCATGGGTATAATCGATCCCCGAGTAAAATAAAACACATGCTCAATTCATATAAATAATAGGACGGAAATTAACACCTAACAAGTTCCTCACTGGTAATGGTGTCCCCGAATCGGATTGGATCGGATATGGCTGAAAATTCGATTCGATCCGCACAATTTCTATCGGATTGGATCGGATATGATATCCGCACTTTTTAGTGCCGGATCCGCATAATTAAACCTTCTCTTTTTAATCATATTTCTATATATGTAAAAGAATTCGATAAAAATATTTCTTTCATACTTTTAAACTTATTTATTCCTAAAATATTTTTAATCAAACTCTCTCTAAATAACAAAAATAAAATAATACAATATATGAATAATAATTATTAACTAAAACATACAAACAAGTAAATATAATACCAAACATATATATATTTATTTATTTTTTAATTATTATAGTGCGGATCTGCGGATCCGCGGATCGGATACGCGGATGTAGAACAGATATCTGCGATCCGATCCGATCAATTTGTGGATCGGATCATATCTGCAATTTTCGGATCGGATACGAATATTTACTGCGAATTTGCGGATACGATCCAATCCATGGACACCCCTACTCACTGGTTGGCTCTCTTCTTTAATCATTATGTTCACTTTAATTATCATTCCGCCACTGCTTATACATAATGCTCTTCGCTTTTGCATTGCTCCACTAGTTTGCAGCACTACCTAATTAAATTCGTGAAATCATTTATTATAAAAAATAAAGATATATGAATAATTATATCTATGTGTGTGTAAAACTTTTGATTTTAAATTTAAATATAGTATAAAGTATAAACATACATAAAGAATTATGAAAAACATGTATAATGTCTAAAATGAAATGTCTACATCCACCGGCCATACACGACACAACTCTACTCAATAATTCAGCGTTATAATTATAGCCCACATACCATCAATGAGATTCGTTTATTTTCTTCTTTAATTTCAGCATTTTCATTTTTATTTTGTTTTCTTTGTGATGGAAGTTAATTAACCGTTTTCGTTATCAGCTTGGATAAAAAAGATTATGTTAATTAATTTATATGTTAATTTGTAACTTCTTTTTAAAATATACTTTAATAACTGATTATACTAACTATATTAAAACTTAAAAGTAGTAGATTTCATTATCAACCTCTAAAACCCTAGTCCCTAGCATATATACTAGTTAGATTGACCGTAAGATGAAACTTATATTAACACGTTAAATTAGGGAAAGAGTTGGTTTAAGATTTAAAAAAAAAAAAGCATACAAGTCATGGATATTAATTGGTCTTTATTAATTGTTC
The DNA here is from genome assembly GCF_059453495.1 of Arachis ipaensis. Lineage (NCBI taxonomy): Eukaryota > Viridiplantae > Streptophyta > Magnoliopsida > Fabales > Fabaceae > Arachis > Arachis ipaensis. Next base: position 5,026,379 of record NC_142440.1, on the reverse strand, counting down.
TTTCAAATAATTATGTGCTAGCTAGTCAATTAGGCTGCGTTTGCGCACTACAACAAATCCGGCATTTAGCGGCGGTTCCTGGAGCCGTTTAGCGGCGGTTTTGAACCGCCGCAAAACATATCTCGGCGGTTTAATGAGACATCGAAAGATGGGCGCGGTAAACAGATAGCGGCGGTTTTTTTCAACCGCTGGAATAACCGCCGCGAAATGAAAGATGGTTTTGCGGCGGTTACAATGTCATTGACTTGGAAACAACTTAGTTTTGTGGCCGGTGATAACCGCCACGAAATATCAGCAAGGAAGACAATATTACCGTTTTGCGGGGGTTAAAAACCGCCGCCAAATTCAAATTTCCCATTAAAATTTTAGATTTTCTATTATTTTGTCTCTTTTGAAAAAGTATGTTCGTTAAACTTTAATTTTTTTACTTTTCAATTAATTTATAGAAATTGCAACAAAGTAAAACAGCTCAATTAACATAACAAACTAAATTAAATATATGCAAACATAACATCTATAATAAAATTATCATAACATCATCCAAAATAAAGTAAGAATGCTTAAGTTGAAGAAAATAAGCATAAAACTCTAAACCAACTTAAATGTAAAAGTATTTAAGAACATTGACTGAAATTCAAAATTTTTATTGCGGGTCGTGATTGCCAGATGAAGATGGCCCTGCGCATGACGAGTCCGGTGTACCACCCAAAAAAGCCAGCTCTGCAGCAATCTCAGCTGGCAAATTGCCTCCTTACTGTTGGACTAGATATCCCAAGACCTTATGTATTGACTGTTTCTTTGCCTGCTCTTCTTCTAGCTTAGCCGTCAATTCTGCAATCCTCCTCTTGGACTCTTCATTAGGCTCTGCAGAACCCGACGGTTGTCCAGCAGCATTACCAAAGACTTGGGTGGGACATGGTCCAGCACGTAGGGCACGAACTCGTCCTGGGTGCTCCTTTCCGAGAACTTGTGCTAGCGAGTCATTTTGTGAAAGGTGCTTAGAGGATCCATCCTGCCTATCAATATTCGCAATTGCTTCCTACAAATATGCAACACATTGGAAATGCATGAGTTAACAGTAGCACGATATATACAGTAAGCTAAGTTGCTTCAAATTTTCGAACATGACTTACACTAACAACACGTGCATTGGGATAGATATACGAGCCATCTTTTTTCTTATGAGTCATGATAAACAACTCTCCTCTACCAACAGGCCTTCCTTGCTCTTTCTCCTATATCGTTGATATCGACACAACTTAGTAAACAATAACATATTCAGGAAGATTAATCAAAATCTTAATGCAATTAATGACTTATTACCACTTCGTCTTTTTTTCTTGAAAATGTTTTGGAGCCCCCAGTATGTGTGTATAGTTGCTTGCTTCGATTTAAAGCGTTCTGTCTACACTTTTTCTATGAACAAATAACAGAATAAATGTAAATGAGAAAGAGATGTTGAATATAAAATGTAAGGGGAGTAATATGTATACACATGTATGTTTTTGTGGAAATAATAAAATACACCAAGGCTTACCTTTGTTTCTTCCTTCTGGAGATAGTATATGTATCATCTAATACAAGAAGTTATGCAAGCATGCGTGATAATAGAGTGGCTGTTGGTGGTGTTCCGTATTACAGAAAAATCGTAGACATAATTGAATTGAATTACAGTTGTTCCTTCACAGTAGTATTGTTCAAATGTGTTTGGGCTGATACCACTACCAGTAGAGGCATCAAACAAGACCATTTGGGGCTTACCAGCGTTAATTTCTCTCGTCCAATACACACTGGTAATCGTAAAGAAGATGAACCGTACATATTGGCATCGGAAGCTCAGCTTGTATACTATGTGGATGATGAAGTAGCTAAAGAAGGAGTGTTGTGGTTCATGTGAAACCAAGGGATTTGTATGACATGGGAGAAGAGAATGAAGAAGCTAAAGTTGGTTTTTCTCCACAGCCAGGGTTGAACATGTCAGCAGAAGGTGACATTGGAGATTTACTGTTGACAATGAAGGAAGATATAGAAGACCTCACAGAAAATGCCTTAGAGAATTTCGATGATGTCGCGTAATGCATTGTATGAAGCATTTTAATGTAATTTAAAAATGATCTTTCTGTCATAAACTAAGTTAAATAAACTCTGCGTTGTACGTTGTTTTCTTTGGTTACTTTATACTTGTGTAGTTTTTTTTAGTTAAATATTTATGTTATTGTGAATTCTCATGAGTAAAAGCAGACTTTTTGGTTCTTTCAACGATTTTAATACGGAAAAGTTAGTTTACGTTAAATCTTTATTCCTTCTACAGTTGTTGTTTTTCTTAGGGTTGCATTTTTTATAATCTTGCTATGTATTACGCAATATAATTTCACTAGTATTACGTTTTGAAAACAATAGTGAACATAACATGACGGTGGAACAAGATTGATGAAAAATGAGGACTTTTCGTCATCCTCTACAAGCACAACAATCGCTACAAAGCTTCTGTTTAAGAAAATTGCCCAAACTACTAACAAGGGTGATGGTAATTGTCGAAAATTTGCGTTTAGTTTTAAAATTGTCTAAGCATCTTATAGTTTGGTTTTTTTTCTAAGTCAGTATTTAATGACTCCGGAGTTCTCAATTCCTTCTATGTATACTCATTCTGTTATGTGCATGTTGATATTTTCACTCTTACCTGAATATTCCGGAAAAATAGTTCCTGACAGTCTAGATGGAGAAGAGTCTGATTCAGAAGACAATTTAGATGAAATATCCTCTGTCGCAGTCGATAGATCCATGCAGTTTGATCTGAATAAGGTTCCAGATGAAGAGGATGAAACTTTAGAAGACCAACAAGATAAACAAGATGATATACATGTTAAGCAAAGGTGCTTTGATCTGAATAAAATGCCATGGTATGGAGATGAAATATCAGATCCTTTAAAACGTGAAGCCCAGAGATTCATAACAGAGTATTTTTTGCCAGGTCAATACGATGTTGGAGAGAAATTTTGATCTTTTATTATAACAGTTACACTGATTTCCTTAGTTTAATGATTTGGGTCGCAGTTGTACATGTTTATTCTTGATTTAGGTTTAGAAAGGCATAACTTGAAAGAGGAGTAACTTTGATTTATGCTCTCTAGAACTTTATTTTAACTTCATAAATATCAGAGTTTGATTTTATTTTCTTTTTTTACATCCATGATTGAATGCAATTTTTAAATGCCAATAACGTAATCAAGAAAATTTTATTGGTAAAATTGTTCACATGAGTTAACATATATAGTTTACAAGTAACTTGTCAATTTTTTAACGTAAAACGAATGTAGAAAAAGTGTTACGACTTTAAGTAACAATGATTTAAACATATGTAGCTTCAGATAGTAGTCGTTACTTAACTAGATTATACCCAGATGGTTATTACTAAAGAGAACAATGCAATATGTGGTAATATTAAACCGCCGCAAAATGCCTAACAATAAATCACCAGCGGACATATAGCGGCGGTTTTTGAAAAGACGACGCAAAATGCAAACCTGATGGCAATTTAGCGGCGGTTTGAAAAAATCGCCGCTATATGTGCCGCAGGTTGTCTTTTCGCGGCGGTTCAGCAAAACCGCCGCAAAATTTCTACCGCTATCTGCCGGATTTGTTGTAGTGTTGTTTCTGAAAATAGGATAAGACAAGACATTGAGAATAAAATACAAATTAAAGGACAGAGACACAAAATTTTGTGTTATTGTATTCTGTTTGGTGATAAAATAGAACAAATTATAAAAATTTAATTTATTCTCATTTTTTTATTCAAAAAATTTGAGACGAAAAAGTATAATAATAAAAAATATAATTATGAAAAATTAACAAGAATAATGAAAGAAAAAATAAAAAATAAGTTATGTCCCTTGTTAGTATCTTCGTGTCCTTCTTTTTAGAATGGACACAAAATACACTAATTTAGTGTCTCTAGACACATTATCTCTGTCCATATTTCCCTTATCAAATACGATTTTGTGTGTTTTTGTATCTCTGTCTCAGTGTTCTATTTCTGTAAACAAACGCAACTTTACCGACTTACAATATACATCCATTATAGGATTAATTATTACTTTATATATTCTTATGGTTTTACTCATTTTTAATTAGATTTGTATATCATAATAGGTTGTACTAATTAGATAAAAATTTCAGTTCGGATCTCTTAATAATAACAATTGTCATTACAAGAAATTAAATATTTTTAGATCATTTCTTTTAATCACAAATAGATTAGAAATTAGGTTGAAAAAAATTTGTATCTATTATAACAATTTAATTAAAAAAATTTAATTTGAAAAAAAAAAAACACTTCATAGAAAATTAAATGAAATAACAGTAATTTTAGAAAATAATCAAATATATATTATATAGGTATCCAATCTCATGAAATTAAAGAGAAAAATCCTATAATATGCCTGATTTTTTATTTCTCATTGTATTTTCCAACGACAATTAAGGACTAATTATTCATAATAAATCTGAATTTTAATTAAAAACTATTATTGACAATAATAATTACATATATAAAATGAAATTCGAATTTTTTATATTTATTTAAATAGATAAATAAATTAACTAAGTCTTTCAACCAATCCAAATTAATTATAATATGTTGTACGTTTATAACTTCTTATTTTATTAATTTTTTCAATTTTTAGTTACAATTAAATTTATATAGGAGAGAAATTTCTTGAAGTTTCATGAGCTCGATCGTGCGACATGCTCCCCATAAATATAAAGTATAAAGTGGACTTAGATTATAAGTATTCATTTAAGAAATATTTTAGTTACTTAAATATTGATTATCGCTTCATCACCAGGTCACCGTAACAAAACAAATAATTAAACAAAAAATTTCCTTAAGTGGACTTTTGGAGAGGGAGCTGTTATTCTTCATCTTATTCACATTCATCATACATTCATACTCCAAAGTCTCATCTGGACCATCAATGAAAGGTAGTTAACTAATAATATTACTATTGCGACTACCTAGTATTATATCTAACTTCATTCAGACGAAATCGAAGACACGGCGTTGACATTGAAATATTAATATTTTGAGTAATAAAATAAAAAAAATATTAAAAGACCATCAAAATTTATTGTTTTTGATCATCAGTTAATTATTAATATTTAAAAGTATAGGATAAAGTATGTTATTAGATTATTAGACTAAAAGAATTTAGTTAATGATTAAATGATGACTAAAAATAATAAATTCTGATAGTTTTCTAATATTTTTTAATAAATAATGAAAGTTTAATTACTCTGTCGTTTTCTATAGTTTTATCGAATTTTTAATTGAGCCCATATATTTTTTTTCTTTTCAATTGGGTCCTCATACTATTTAATTTTTTTTTCAATTAAATTTCTACTGTAAAAAAAAGTCTGAAATAACGCAATATTCTATTAAAAAAATGAATATTCAAAGGTTAAGGGTAGGAGACCATGCCATGAACCCCACCCCTGCTTTGCGTTTTTGCCTGTGAAGCCGCCATCGGGGATAAATCTATGAAATCGCACACTAAAAAAAAAAAAACGTTAAATACCGTCGGATTTAACATCGCACATTAGCGTCGGCTTTACCGACGGTTTAGATGTCGAATTCGTAAAGTCAAATCATTACCGGCGGATTTTTGTTTCTGACGGTAAATTTGCCGGTAATAATTAGAAGAAAAACGGAAAAAAATAGACGCGAAATTTAGCATGGAATTTACCGGCGGATTTTTTTGCCGGTAAACCCAATTAGTGGAACGCGGTATTTTGGTGACCCGCAATACGTTACCGTCGGATTTATAGACCAGTAAATCCGACGATAACAAGCCCTAAAATTCAAAACATGAAATATTTTCCCCTTCATTTCGAATCCCCGGCCCCTCTCTCTCTCTTTCTACCCTCTCTTCTCCCACTTTCTCTAACCCTCTCCCCGCCTCCATCAACCCGGCCGCCACCGGCAGCCCACGCCGCCTCCTCTATATCTCCCCTCATCCTCTGCAACCCACTCTCTCTCTAACCCTCTCCCACTTTCGCTGACCCTCCAACATTCTCCCGTCATCGTTGTTACCGTCGATATTGTCGTCGCCGCCGCCGCCCTTTCTCTGTTCTATTCTCTACTCCTGCATTTTAGGTTTTTCTTCATTTTAATATTAATTTCAATCTTTGTGTTAGTTATCCTTGGTATTATTATAGGTTTTAGTTGTTAATTAGTATTATGCTCAAGTTAGATTTAATTTTTAGTTTTGGAGGATTTAGGTTATAAGATAGGTTAGATTTAAAGTATTAGGTTTTAAATTGTTGAAAAGTGTTTGAAATTATGAATGAATTGATCGATTAAAATTATTTGTTTGAACATTCTACTGGAAATATTGTGAATTACTGCAGCTAGTATATTGTTAATGTTGACTTCTATAGTCAATCAAAGTTAAAAGAATACTTGGTTGTGTAATTTGATATGTTTGATGCTTTTAAATACCAAGTGTTCGATGATATGCTTGTTGTAATAATTGAGTTTTTGGTGTGTATATAGTGATATAATGTCACATTGGTTTGTTTGTGAACTTACTTTCAATCACAACATATCACACTTTAAAACGTTACTTTTGCACAAATTCACCATGAATTGTTGTTGTCTTTTGTATATGTATTAATATTTTTAGATTTAGTGAATTTAATTGAGTTTTGATTGATGTTGTGAATTGAGGTTGATTGAATTTGTGAAAACCGTAAAGGTGGATATATGTCCAATTTTAGGTTATGTCAATTTTTTTTTTGAAATAATATAAATGCTGAATGATTTGTGTTGTATATGCTAATTAGTATTAATTGGTATTCTCTTTGCAGACATGACGATAGGTAGCATATATAGGTGTCACAAATTGGCCTCATGGTCGTGGTAGAGGGAGGGTTTTCACCGGTATACCTAGGACTTCTAAGTCATCATCCTCTACTCCGACTACCCCGTCGACCCCTGTGACGTCACAAGCAGGTCTACCCGACCAACAGTTCATCATGGTCCCAAAACCCAACTACGTGACTCCTTTTGCTACGCCCTCTCTAACTCCTGCGACAGAGACCACAGTGCGAGAATCTTCTAATGCGTCCCAACCGGATGTCCCTCCACCACCCATATGGATCAGGATTTGGCCTGATGGCATGTTGGCATGAGTACTATTTTAATATTTTTTATTTCACAATCTATTTTGAATTTGTTAAATTTTATGTGTTTACTAATCTTAAGTTTTTCATTGATAGGTTTGCACCAGACAACAATGCATGTACACATGAACTCTCTAATGTGATTAAGTCCATGTACGACAGCCCATGACTGAACTACATATAGATCCCTACTGGGACCAGAGAATGATGGTTTCAGAAGTGGGTGATAAAAACTCAATGTTGTTGAATTAACTGTATTTTAATTTTGTTGGATTACTTTGTGCAGGAAAAATTTATATGGTATTGGGAACATGATCTCATGATCAGGAAGATTTACGACTACCGGATAGCTAGACGACTTCAACAGATGATGCAGGACGTTCATAAGGGGCACAACTATCTCACGATTTGGATCCGTCCAGATATTAAAAGGGCATTGGACAACTATTTTAGTACAGATGAGAGGTTCAGGCCTCACCGTCTGACGAACAGAGCTAACAAGGTATCACCGAGGTCATCAAAGTATACTGATGGGTCGGCGACTTTCATGAAGACGAAGAATAGGCTGATATATGGTTTGCTAATCTTTGTTAATTATTACTTGAATTAATTGTTACTTGATTTATTTTATTACTGGGTTTCAATACATGTAGTTTAAGTCGTTGGAGCGTGAGGTGACATTGGTAGAGACCTTCAAATATACCCATACGTTGAAGGCCAACAAGGAGAGATTTGATGATGAGCGATATGCGGCTCATTATGTGAGTTTTCAATTAATTTTAAGTTTGAAATGTATTCGGTTTAAATTCAATTAACTGTCATCCTAATCACGTGTTATACACAGGAGGACTACACGCATAGATTGGAGGCTGAGACCCAGCAATCTCAGCCTAGTGGCGACGACCCTAGCTCCAAAGCCTCAGTCATTGATTCTAATAGGGTTTGGCGCAACTCCGCCTCTGAGCCCTAAAAGAATCGTGTCTTCGGGTTGGGGTCATTATTCATTAGCGGCCTTTACACCTCCATATTAGTAGCTTCATCTACCTCTGCCTCTGCCACCAGCCCTGCCGATCTCAAGGAAGTCATTGATTTGAAGGGGCAAGTGCAAAAGCTCACACATGGGCTTCACCAACAAATTCAGCAGTCTAAAGTGAGATACAACGAGCTTCTTGCACGCGTGGGAGACACCAATTCCCTCGAGCCGCAGGTGAGAGAGGACCTGGAGCGGCTAGAGCGTTTGTGAGACCAGATGGTGGTGTACAACGAGCAGATGCGCGCTAGAAGCAGCAGCGATGCTACTAGAGCACCGATATCATCACATAGTCCGCCGCATCAGCAGGGAAAGACGACGACAACGACGATTACCGAGATCCGTATGGTTTAGGAATTTTATTTATTTTATATCTATGCCGTTGTATTTTACTTCTTTGACTTTTTATTATATTCAGACCCTTGATATCTAATAATCATTAGTTGATTTCTGGTATTTAGAATTTGTGCACTAATTTTGTAAAAATAAATTTTAATTAGACTATTAATTGTGAAAAAATTGCTTACAGAGTTACAGTGAATTTATCAGTGAAAAAATCCGACAGTAAATGGACGCCACAAAACATAATATAGCGCCAAAAATTACCGTCGAAAATATTCTCCGATAACGAACCGCTTATTTCGTTGTATTTATTGCAACCTCTGACGTAAATCTATCAGTAATTACCGTCAGACAAAATAATCCAGGTTCAGCGTTTTTCTTGTAGTGCGCAATGCGTATAAAAGATTGATGACTTAATTTGATGTGATTTCATTCGTTCTTTTGTTTTGAGAAATTTTCATTATTTATACACTTGATTAAGTTTTTTATTTGGTGTGAAAGGCCAAATGATAAGGAGAAGAAAAATTAGTGGCAAACGCAGCTTTAGGAATAAGGTTCAGTCAAAGAAAGGTTGTTCCGATTATTTTGATGAAGATTATCTGACTTCAGATGAAATTGAAGAAGTGTCCGATTGTCCTGACGAATATAGCTCCTCTCTAGAAATTCAATAGATTAAAGGTTAGAAATGGTGTTTATGGTCAACAAAAAAATACAAATAAAAGTACACGAAAAAAGAAAAATGATTGTATATAAAAACCATGAAGAACAAGAAGAATAAGAACAAGTAAAAGTAGAAGATGAAGATGGATGTGGAGGTTGTAGTAGATGAAGAGAACATAATTAATGCTTTTCCACATAAATATATGTGTCTTCTTTTTTTGAGGTTGAAACTCCTTCATATAGAGCATCCCAAAGAGAAGGGAAGATATATTTTTTTGGCTTAGATCTATATACCTATATATGTGCTATCTTAGAGATAATAGAAGAAGAGAAATGAGAAGGGAGGAATCCTCAATTCATATGAATTATATTACAAGTGTAGAGTACAAGTAAATAAGTAAATTCATACTTTACTAATATTTTTGGTGATTGCTATGATGTCTAAAAGTATTTGTCTAACTTACCAAAAAGGGTTAAAAATTAATATTTAATTTTAAAAGTATAAAAGTAAATAATTATTAAATATTCAAAAGTTACCATAAAAAGTAAGTTAGGCAAAAGTTAAATATCAAATTATAAGCACCATAGAATTCACTAATTTTTTTGTACGTTTAATTTTAATAGAGACTTAATTAAAAAAAATTAAATAGTATAGGGACCCAATTAAAAAGAAAAAATATAGGAACTCAATAATAAAAAATTTAATAAAACTTTAGAGATCTGTGGAGTAATGAAACTAATAATAAAGATGTTAATTTTTTTTTAGAACGATAAAGTATAAAGTTTCTAGAAAATTTTGCTATACTACTAGGCTTTTGAAGAAAAACAAGTACAAAATCTTAAAAAATTGTAATAGAATTTTAATAGTAGATCTATAAATTCCTAAAAAAAATTGGACGCATTTCATCCTTAACTTTCTATTCACAAATTGCAATCTTGTATAGGTTATTGAACACTTTTGACATTGGACACAACTATTATCCTTCTTATTCTTTAATCTAATTCTACTAAAGACTTACAAGAATATCTTTATAATTTTTCAAGGATTTATTTAGCAACTTTTTTCTTATAAATCTATATTTCTATCATCAAATTTTCTTAACTTATTTAATACTTTTATTTTTTTCAGAAATCTATAAATGTATCACAAAATTCTTTCGGACCAAATTTTCCTATTATTCTGATATTTTATCTGGTCAATATTATAAAATAACAAGTACTACTAGTACTGTATTTGCAATTTTGTTGAATAATTTTATTTGGATTATTTTTGTTGATCTAAATGGCCCTACTTATGATTTTATTCGCGTTAGTAAAATACTTATCTTTGATGCAAGAAGCCAAACTGATTTTTTTTTTCTATGAAAATACAAACATTAAAAAATTTAGGAATTTGAATTTGTTTATTTGAATTTTGTAGTGCTTTAAAATATTAAAAGTATTGTATAAAAATTAAAAATAAATAATTAATTATATTCTATTTATATGTTCCGTCTCTTTTATTAACCAAAACCTTTTTAAAATTCATTATGAAAAAAAAATATATTTTACCTTTTATTAACATTCATTATGTGACTTCTATCCCCAACGTTTAGATTAAATTTCAAAGTTTTTTTTTATAATGTTTTAAATATTTTATTTAAATTTTTAATATTTTAAAATTATTATAATATTATCCTACTGTGAATTCTATTACTTTTGTAACAAAAATACATATATAGACGTTATAATTTATTGTGAAAAATTGATCTTATATTATTAATGAAAAATAGAAAATTAAATAAATAAAATAAAAATAACATTAGCATATGAGGAAACGAAATGTAACTAAAATTTTGTATTGTTAGTGTTATTTTTCTTTTATTTATTATGAGCTATAACTTGACTTGATTAATTATTCAAGATGGATATAAATGGATTTATGCAGACTAACTTAATAACCATCATTACTAACTTAATAATCAAACAGTCATATAATAACGTCAATACTATTTATCTTGTATCTATAAATTAAAAGACACCTTTAATTTTTACCTTCTAACAAAGAAGAAATATCAAATTCTAAATATTATATTTTATATATTATTTTTATATTCTTATTTTTAACATTTTATATATATTCATAAAATTATATTTTTAAAATACTTACTAACTTAAACATTAAAATATTTTATACATATATATATATATACTGATCTCACCTATTTTTTATTTGGTTTCGACCATAATTATTGAAGAGCTTTTAAATAAATAATTCAGAAATTAATTAATTTATGGAGGTAAAAATAGTGATCTCCAAGTATATTGTTACATGGTGTGTAATTCACAAATATAAATCTGCTAAAGTCAGTAACGTATAAAACACAAGTTACGTTTTGACTGAAACAGAAAATGCTAAAGCTACATGCAGCTGCACAAAACGTAAATTGTATTTAGCAGGAAAGGAGAAAGAAATTTCGAAACGTGTCTCTATCCTCCGCATGCAAACAAGACTTACTACTTTGACCAGTTTAAAAATTCCAAAACGCGACCTGCGTTTGGCAGGCTGGCCGACAGACAAATAGTAAGTTGTGATTGGCAGCGTCCTCCTTTGCATGCATGACACGTGTTGAGAAGAGTGATGCAGCTGATCTTTAAAAGCAAAACGTGTGGCATAAAGTTACAATTTCACTTATACTTCGATGAAGATGTTTTGAAAGTGAAAGGGTTGACGTTGAGAAGTAAAAGGGGGGTAAGTGTGAGAGAAAGAAGAACAAAGTAAAGGTTTAAGGCTTAAGTGAGAAAGGAGAAAAAAATAGTTCGTAATTTTATCTTACTTGAAGAACACATTATTGAATATCTAAATCATCTTCGATGGATAAGTAGTTTTTTTTTTTTAATTTTATGATGAACAAATATATTTATTTTGATATTTTTTATTTATGTTTTAACTAATAATTTCATTGTTAATTTTATTATTATTATTATTATTATTATTATTATTATTATTATTATTATTATTAATTTTTGTAATACTGTTTATAATAATAATAATAATAAATTTTTATTATTTTTAATAATTTATTATTATTTTTTAAGATAATAATAATACTGTTTAATAAATTATCGTTATCTTGTTGTTATTAATTTTTTTAATATAATAATAACTGTAATAATTAATAGATTATTAACAGAGTATTATCTTTAAAAAAAGTTTATTATTATTATTATTATTATTATTATTATTATTATTATTATTATTATTATTTAATAATAAATAGTATTGTGTACTTATTTATTATTATTTTTTAATAATTTATTATTATTATTATTATTATTATTATTATTAGTAGTAGTAGTAGCAGTAGTAGTAGTATTAACTGTTGTCGTTGTTGTTATTGTTTTCGGTTTATGAGAGTAGTTAATATTTTAGTTGTATATTGTTACGTGTTTATAATAATGTCTATGATAACAATAATAGTTTTTTATGATACTCTTAGGGCTTGTTTGGATGAGCTTTTAAAAAAAGATCTTTTTTTGAGTTATCTTTTTTTAAAAGATCTTATAGAGAAGTAAAAGTAATTTTATATTTGGATATCTCATGTAAAAAGGTCTTTTTATCTATTAATTATGTTTGGGTATAACAGTATAAAAGTACTTTTTTGTTCATTTATTACATGAAAAACATCTTTTTTTTAAGGAAAAAAGATCTTTTAAAAAAAGATGTAAATTACAGCTTCTCAAAAAAGATCTTTTTTTTATTTTACTAGTGCTTTTACTTTTACTACTAGAAATTTGCCAAACACGTTAAAAAATAAAAAAAGATATTTTTTCATTGAAAAAAGATCTTTTTTTAATAAAATAATGGCGCCCAAACATGCACTTAGTTAGGAACTATTATTATTACTATGTTATTATTATTTTGTTGTTATTATTATTTTTTTCATATATTATGTTAATTGTTATTTTTAAGAAATTATTATTATTAGTATTATTATGATAGTTGTTGTTGTTAATAGTTATGAAGTAATATTAATAATTATCCTTTTTCTTTTTACAGGCTATTAAGAATTTGTTGTCCAGAAAATTAGATTCGTCAGAGACTTTTAATGAAGTAGCTGCAACGTCACTAGTATTTACTGGATTTTAATATGTTTCGCGAGTAAGCGAAATGAGAGGCCATTCTGTACTCCTGAGTGCCTTGGTGAAACGATGGAAGCCGAAAACCCACACGTTTCATCTTCTAGTCGGCGAAATGACGGTGACGCTGGATGACGTGACTAGGGGTGGCAAGCGGGGAAGCCCACCCCGCCCCGCCTAGTGAGGCGGTCATAGAATCCCACCCTACCCCGCCTAACTGCGGGCTGGCGGGCTAAGCCCGCCAAAGCTTCTCTTTTTTTTTTTTACTATTAACTACTAAATAATATATATAATTTCACAACCATATTAATAAATTTATAATTTCTAAAGACATAAAAAAATTATATTTTTTATATTCACAAACATTAAAGTCTTTGTAATTATAAATATCTAATAAACATAATTATAAACCAAGTTTTCATCCAAAACATAATTATAAATATTGTCTCCAAAGTAAAATAAATATAATCCAAAACATAATTATAAATATTGTCTCCAAAGCAACATAAACATAATCTAAAACACTCAATTTTCATCTTCATACTCTTGTAAGTTGAGTTGGGGAAGTTGAATTTTGCCAAAAAAAAGCCTGACGAGGAAGCCTGTCCCGCCCCGCCAAAGTCCGTGGTTTAAGCGGTGCGGGTTAGGCGGGCTTTGTTGTTTGGTGGTCCCAATTTTTCAACTCGACCCGTTTTTTTGGCAGGTTACGCGGGGCGGCCGGCGGGTTTAGGCCCGTTTGCCACCCCTAGACGTGACATGTAAACCCCGGTTAATTTAGTTAGTAAATTAGTTTTTAATAAGGAGGATTAGAAATGTGAATATTATATTAAATTAGGATAGAGCTCATCGAAACGAGAATTTTGACACCAATTTCGAAGAAAACGGTCTAAAATTGGACCGAACGAACCGAACCGGTTGAACCGGACCCGAACCGGGCTGTCGGTCCAACCGGACCCACACTTTTAATGAGCCCGAAAGCCCTTCTTCTCCATTTCACCAGCTGCAGCGTGAAAATGCCCAGGGAGAAGAAAAACACTCCCGAACCCTTACGGTAACCTTCCAACCCCCGTAACTCCTCCGTTTGAGCTCCGATCGCCGCACCGTTTGCGGCCACGCGTTCACCGCGTCGAGCTCTACATTTCTACCGGAACAATTTCATAGGTAACTTGCTATTTCACTCTCAGCTTCATCTTCCCCCAATTTTCGAATTTTAAGTGGGAATATTGAATTTCTTTGATTTCTGATGTTTTAGGATCCAATTAGCTTGAGAGAAACGTTCACTCTTGCTTATGTGAAGCTTGGGTAAGGTGAGGATACGATAATTCTATTTTATTTTCATTAAATTTGAGCTTTGAGTATTAAATTGGGTATATATGTATTATGAATGTGTATTAGGTTGAAAATAAATAATTGGAGCTTGAAATTGTGAATACTGGAACTTGGAGAAAGCAGATTAGTTGAGTTTTGAGGGGCTGTCTTGGTTTTGAATAAATAGCTTTGGTCGTTACGTGGGAATCGGCTGAGGTATGGTTTAGGTTTCTTGCATTTAATATATAATGTTCTGTGAAAACTTAAGCTAGATGACCATAGGATAAGTTGGAATGCAGGTGTATGCTTAATGTTTAGTAATTTGTCGATGAATATATATATTTGGTTGAAGTTTATTGGATAATTAGTTATTAACTAACGATTTGGTGAATTATTGATTTGAGGTATTTGTGTTAAAAGCCTAGGATTTGTGAACTATGATTCTTAGTTGAATTTTGGTTGTTGGATTTGAATATTGTATGAGTTTAATTGTTGAATTGAAGTAGATTTATTGTGGTGATTGTTATGATGATGAGGAAGGGTATGTTGAATTGAAAAGAAAGCAGGTTTGGACCCGAAAAGGGTGGCAAAGTCCGAGTTTTAGAGGAGATGCTGCCGAAATTTTATAAAAAAAAATTAGAGATTTTATTTAGATGATTATTTAAAAGAGATTTAGATTTAAATGTTATATAGTTTGATTTTGAGTTATTAAGAAAGTGAGTATGTTTTAAGTTTGAAGTTTGATTCTTAGAAAAGAATGAATTATGTTTTGAATTGAAACTATTTATGGACGGAATGGGAGGTGTGATAATGAAGGATAAGAATTGAATATGTTTAATGTATGATGATGAATGAGATGCAATTGAGAATGATGTGGATGTTGAGGAATTATAATTGAATTATTTATATGGCTTATGAATTTGAATAATCTGAGATACGAGATTCCCTGGATTAAGTGCCGTGGCTTGCCACCACGTGTACCAGGTTGAAAACTCGATACTCTGTTGACCCTACGACGTAAGTGTGACCGGGCACTATATAAATTCTCGGGAATGTTACCCCCATTGAGCAATATTGATTATTTGAGAAAAATCTATGCATAGACTCTTGGGGATGCACGTCGGGGGACAGTCTAAGGACAATTCAGACTTGTCGGGTTGGCTGGATAACCGACAGATGAGCCTCATCAGCCATAGGACAGGCATGCATCATATGCATATTACTTGAATTACTTGCTTGTGCTCTAATTGGGTGTGCCTACCTGTATTTGCCAAGCTAAATGTGTATTTGTTACCTGCAGTAGTTGTAACTTTCTTGTGTTTGCCTTTATCTGTCTATTTGCCTGTGAAAATGCATGATGGAGTTGGAGGTATGGAGGAATGGCAGCATAGGACTTAGATTTAAGGTTAAGTTAAGTTATAATTAAATATTTTTAGGAAACCACCTTTTATGGCTTCTGTTTAATACTTTAAGCTCTACAATCTGAGTGTCGGCGTTCTAGGATTGCCTCTGGCATTCCCAGGACCTTATATATTATGTGTGTGGCACCTTTACCATACTGAGAACCTCCGGTTCTCATTCCATACTATGTTGTTGTTTTTCAGATGCAGGTCGGGAGCCATCTCGTTAGGCGTCTGGACTCTTAAAGCGGAGGGGTTACTGGATAGTGTTGTTGTATAGTTTTGTTGTACAGTGATGTATATATATGTACTAGCTTTCTCTCCGCATAACTTGTCCTTTT